>NC_070612.1:62168893-64568893 GCF_027172205.1 Podarcis raffonei | reverse complement strand
GAGGCCACGTGCTTTAAATGTGCTTTGCATCAGGCTGACAAACCCTCCAAGCAGAGGATAATTGTCCAGCAGAAAAAGGAGTAGAAGGTAGAGATGACAGGCCAGCACCCAGCCCTGTAGCAACTCCCTTCCACTACTCAGCTCCCTGGGATTAAGCCAGTTAAGGGGATCAGCAGCGTTGTCACAGCAACAAGACTATTGTATCTTATGCAACCAGCAGGAGGAGCGCACCAGCTCAACTGTTACAAATCATTTAGCAGACACACAAGCAAAACTGTCTCCTCCCCTGCCCAACCAAACAACCCCATTCCTGCCTTTTTGGTGTTTGGAAAAATGATGACGAGGGTGACATGGAATATAGCAAATGGTAGAAAGAGGTTTGCTCTTCCCAGCCTTCTGGATATACAGAAGTCAGGGCTGACTATCACATTATGCACACCTAAAATGACAAATTCCTTCTGCAAACAAGTTACACTGTTCTTGAAGAACAGACTATTGCTCTACTAAAAATTAAAGCAAGGTCACAAACCTTTCTGAGTTTTTTAAAAAAAGGGGAGATTAAGGGTATAGATGAAGAAAGGGGACATCAACAAATGTTTAAGATAATCAAAATGATTCAAAAATGAACAATAGATAGCAAAATGCAAGAAGGCAGCAACGGTTGACCTTGATATGTGTATTTTGAGAGTCCTAAACGAATGCTACATACACCTGCAAAACAGATACAGATTTCCCCACTTTTTGGATATGCAGAAATGAATTATGCAAGAATTCACCAGTGTATGTATGAAATATAACTTGTCTGAGGGTGGCAATATTCACATGCAAAAATGTCAATATTCACTAAACTTGGGCCATTTGCTTCAGCTTATATGCAATGAAAGGAAGCAAATCATCATTCAGTCCACACAACTGAACATTTCTTCAGTAGGAGGAGATAGTCCAATAAATCAGTTATCTGCGGCTGAGCAGTAAACGTCTGTCAGACGAGTCTGGTGTTATGTAACACTTGGCTGCCCCCACCCACTCTGCTATTAATCTTAGGGGGGAAACTCCCAGTGATGCAAAGGGGATAATTTATTTAAGGTTAACACTCATGTGGGGAGTGTGTGTGTGTGTGTGTGTGGAGAGAGAGGAGATTTCCACTGGGATTGTGGATGAGGAAGGAAGGATTCCACCTGCCTGTGCACTGTGGTCACAGTGAAAATTCTCCTAGTGACACACTGTCATTTTTGGCTCCTAGGAGATGCCATAGACTTAGCACCAAAGTAATGGAGCTTTGAAGAATAAATCAGTATGAGAGAGCTGTTTCCCATTCCAAGCTTTAGTAACAAGACAAGTGTTACATCTAAAGGTAAAGGTAAAGGGACCCCTGGCCATTAGGTCCAGTCATGGACGACTCTGGGGTTGTGGCGCTCATCTCGCTTTATTGGCCGAGGGAGCCGGCGTCCAGCTTCCGGGTCATGTGGCCAGCATGACTAAGCCACTTCTGGCGAACCAGAGCAGCGCACGGAAACGCCGTTTACCTTCCCTATTTATCTACTTGCACTTTGACGTGCTTTTGAACTGCTAGGTTGGCAGGAGCAGGGACCGAGCAACAGGAGCTCACCCCATCGCGAGGATTCGAACAGCCAACCTTCTGATCAGCAAGTCCTAGGCTTTGTGGTTTAGACCACAGCACCACCTGTGTCCCGCTATACATCTAAGTGAAGTAAATAAATATTCCATCTTCATGATGGATGGTTACAACTTCTGCTAGAATCTGTTGTGTTCCTTAGCAATGCCCTAAGAGAACCCTATGGAACAAAATGTTCCAGATCTTTCCTTTTGTCTAGATGCTCTGCCCAAGCTGGGATGCCCAGCCCCAACATAGCTGTTGCTTTTTCTGATTTTGTTTTAATATGCATATTCCAACATTTTGTAGAACAGTTTCCTTATAAAGAAGGAAAAGATGAATTACATCCTGCCATCTTCTTGAAAGCACAAGGAGTGATAATGTATCCGGAGTAAGCATAAGACTACACTAAAACTCATTTTATTCTATCAGTCTCAGGAGGTAAGGAAGCAAATTTATTCTTTCTGTCAAAGATTGATGGGAGTCTGCTATCAAGAAAACAGAAATCCAAAGATGCAAGATAAGCTGCAGAAACAATGGAAATCAGCTTTCAGTCCTCCCTGTAGAAGATGAAATCCTAAAGCACTGCAGGTTATGTTTGAGTGATCTTGGCATATCCTATGATGCCCTTTCAGAGCTCTGCTTCAGATGGGCAATAGGAATTCAGGGTGAACAAATGTTTGGTCCAGAATTATAATTGTTCATCTTTATTTAAACTAGTTGAGGTGTCTCGTAAATGCAAGTTGCTTTAACATTAACAATAGACACTGCTTGCGGACAGTGAACTGCTTCTGTTTATAGTCAGGGTTATTAATACATTATGGTCCTCTAACTAGAAGAGCAGCTTCTATTCCAGTTTTGCTCAGCATTTATAATTCAGCTGGGTATGCCTGAATATTTTAGTGTAAATTTCCCTTGGCAGCAACATAAGGAGGAGAAAGAGAGAGAGAAAGAGAACGCGCAGGCACGCACACAAACCAAATGCTGAAGAATAAACTGCTCAGAAGAAAAATGCAGTAAGTATATCAGATTTGTCAGCATTGAGGGGGCCCTGCACCTATTTCTGATGTTCCTTGCCATGACTGCTTCCCTTCCCACTGTGTGCCACCCTGACTGCCACTGCCACCCCACTTTCTCCCTCCTATGACCTCACTGTCCTGGGTGCTATGCCCCACAGAGCTCTGCTCCCCCCGCACCTCCAAATCTACCAGCCAGGAGGGGGAAGTGAGAGGCTCAGAGCCACATTTCAGCCGTGTAAGGACTGCCTAGTGGCTGCTTGAGGGGAGAGGTGGTTGCGGTCTGGCATGGCTGTGCTGGGCAGACTTTGGGCTTCAGCAGAGGGCAGGGGCAGACGTCTCTCCTCTTCCACCAGCCATGCTGGCTGCTGGGGCTCCTCCGCGACTGCAGCCCATCGTGGGTGAGCTGGGGCATGTGGCTCTGGGAGCAGCAGGAGGAAAAATTATCCCCTCTGGTCCACTCCCTGGCTATTTAAGCCAGCTGTGCCCTGCACTCCATCCCAGTCATGCCGGATTTCTCACCCTGTTTTGTCACAGTGTTTGGGGGCAGGGAGGAATTTGCCTTCAGACAATATTGGGTTTTTTGCCAACTCATAGCAATTGTCAGAACTTGATGGCAGATAAGGCATTGGGTTGGATCCTTAGTCAAAGTGGACGCAGGGGGGTGCGTCAGGAGCCCCAAAACCTGGTCCGAGGAATCAGGGCATCCTGTTGAAGTGATCCAGGGGAGGGTGTTTCTATTTGGACACCCAGATGGGGGCTGATGGGCCAGAGCACTCCCAAAATGCTGATTGGAGGGGTCTTTCCAATTTGATGTACGGTATGTTACAGGACAATTCTTAACCCTGCCAAATAGATTAGAGAACAGATTAGAGAACTGGGCCAAAACAAACAAGATGAATTTTAACAGGGAGAAATGTAAAGTATTGCACTTGGGCAAAAAAAATGAGAGGAACAAATACAAGATGGGTGACACCTGGCTTGAGAGCACTACATGTGAAAAGGATCTAGGCGTCTTGGCTGACCACAAACTTGACATGAGCCAACAGTGTGACGCGACAGCTAAAAAAGCCAATGCAATTCTGGGCTGCATCAATAGGAGTATAGCATCTAGATCAAGGGAAGTAATAGTGCCACTGTATTCTGCTCTGGTCAGACCTCACCTGGAGTACTGTGTCCAGTTCTGGGCACCACAGTTCAAGAAGGACACTGACAAACTGGAACGTGTCCAGAGGAAGGCAACCAAAATGGTCAAAGGCCTGGAAACGATGCCTTATGAGGAACGGCTAAGGGAGCTGGGCATGTTTAGCCTGGAGAAGAGGAGGTTAAGGGGTGATATGATAGCCATGTTCAAATATATAAAAGGATGTCACATAGAGGAGGGAGAAAGGTTGTTTTCTGCTGCTCTAGAGAAGCGGACACGGAGCAATGGATCCAAACTACAAGAAAGAAGATTCCACCTAAACATTAGGAAGAACTTCCTGACAGTAAGAGCTGTTTGACAGTGGAATTTGCTGCCAAGGAGTGTGGTGGAGTCTCCTTCTTTGGAGGTCTTTAAGCAGAGGCTTGACAACCATATGTCAGGAGTGCTCTGATGGTGTTTCCTGCTTGGCAGGGGGTTGGACTCGATGGCCCTTGTGGTCTCTTCCAACTCTATGATTCTATGATTCTATGAAATAATCAACCAACAGCAGGCTGGTTGATACAGGATACATACCCAATGCCTGCACCCAAATCTGCTGACATCTGATAAAGTTGTGCCCTGTTTAAATCCCAAAATGGTTGTACTATACTGCATTTACCGCAACTTCACCATGCATTGACCTCACGGCTCACAGCTACACAGCACCTGGACCTGCAAATGGGTCTCTGCCCCTGAAAGGACCTACGCAAATCCCACAGTGCATAAGCTGACTTGGAAGGGAAGGAAGAAAGGAAGGAAAGCTAACTGGTAAGTAGACATAAAAGGCACCAAGAAAATAGTGGAAATGAGGGCCTAAGGTCCCAGGAAGCAGCTGGAGGGATGGAAACCCGAAATCAGTGGCATCAGAAAATAGGGATATGTCTTAGCTTTGAGTTGGGGAGCAGGACAAGACTAATAAATGTCACCTCACTGAATATTTTAAATTCAGAAGAAAGCTGTTGTTGTCAAAAGAAACTGATTTTCTTAGATGCCCTGAAAACATAACAAGATCAAGCTTCCTTCAGGTTTGCTCTGCACAACAAAAACAGACTTAAGTAGGTTAATAGCAAAAAAGGATCTGAGCAGCACTTTGAATAAAACATTGAATTGTTACCTCTTAAATGTAACCTAAATTCTAGGTAAAACCATTACTGATTACTAACTCTCTAGAGAGTACCCATTGCAACATGTACTCTAGGAGGAAAAAACATTCCTGTGATTGCTGCCAGCACATATTTTAAGAAGCATTCCAAAAAATATATATTTTAAGATGTTTGTCTCATGTTTTATAAATTCTAGAATTGTTCTAGTTCTGTGACATTTTTCCTGGGAAAGATACTGTGAGAAGTGAATACAGATATATAAACCAGCTTGACACAGTGGAAAACATGGCTAATTATATTCAGATATAGCTTATTTTTTAATGGTCATTTAAATAATAATTAAAGGAAACTTTTATGTGAGATGGTAAGTATTTGCCCTATGGAAGAGTCCCTCTCCCATGGTAGGGATTAGGAGAGTATACAGCATCATCATCATCATCATCATCATCATCATCGTCGTCGTCGTCTTATTTGTATGCTTCCTTTTCATAGGTAGAACAATGCTCATGGCGGCTTACGACAGGACAAGATTTACATAATTACCAACGTAACAGAAGTCATAAACAATAATTAAAGTACATCAAAAGGTACACAACCTAATGGAAAACAATTTCCACATAAATCATAAAATCTAAAACTAAGAATACAGCATTAATATCAACTACAATTTAAAATGACATAGATAAAAAATAAAAAACAAATTTAAAAAGGAAAAAAGAAAACGGAGCCCTCTCTGCCCCGAGGGAAGGAGGCAGGCCAGGCCCGACATGGATCTGCTCCCTCAGCCGAAAGAGAGACTGAGTATCCTCTGAGCCTTTGAATCCCCCCCCCCAGAGTCTAGGCTGGGGGGCTGGATGTGGATACACTGTATTAACAGAGTTGTGAGCAGTGCTTTTTTTCTTAAAAAAATGTTGAGGGGTACTCTCATTTTCCTACTCACACTGAAATACTGCCCTCAATGAGACCAAACTTAGATTCACAAAATGTTTTGGGGTATGCGTCCCCCTGCGTACCCCCCCCCGGAAAAATCACTGGTTGTGAGTCACCAAAAATGCTCCCGGGGGGGGGGGTGGCCCTTCACACTCTAGAAACTCTTGTTGGTTTGGTGAAAGGGAGCAGAATAAATATGGTAAAATAAAAGGAGAGTTTCCTTGATGCCTCGATCCAATCAATCAATCAATCAAAACCAACACTATGTTACAGCTGTAGACCAGCATAAGGAGCAGCACTGGATTTACGTATAAGCTAGACAAGCTATAGCTTAGGGACCCACTCTCTTGGGGCCCCAAAAAAAATTTAAAGGAAAAAACCTGGATGTATATTTCCAAAACATAAGATAAAAAACAAATACAATAACACTACACACAGCAACAGTGTTTTGTGTTGTGTAGACTCCTATGATGTAAGTAATGGGCATATATAGCATATATTCAACACAAAAAACAGTGATAATTTGTTGACAAAGGGCAGCTGGACATATAAAGGCCCCATTACCTTCAGTAGCTTAGGGCCTCATCAAACCTAAATCTGGCCCTGATAAGGAGGGAGGGGTACAATAATTTAAAATCATTAAAAATCTAAAAAAACACAACTCACTAAAAAGAGTTAAAACAGAATATATATATATATAAGTCCATAAGAATCTAAGTAAGTCTAAAAGAAGGGTTAGGAACATCAGACAAGAGTGAAAGAGCGTGAAAGAGTGTGGCACATCCGTTGCATCTTGAGCTGCTGTGCAAAATCTGGCAAATTTGTATGTTATAGTAGGATTGGCAATCTGAAAGCAGCAAGGAGGTCTAGAATTGTCTTGTGTGCCCTCGGTACTTATGCAGTGATAGTAAAGTGATTTGATGCCTTGATCCAGGTATGGGGAAAGTACTACAGTGGTACCTTGGGTTACAGACGCTTCAGGTTACATACGCTTCAGGTTACAGACTCTGCTAACCCAGAAATAGTACCTCGGGTTAAGAACTTTGCTTCAGGATGAGAACAGAAATCGTGCTCCAGCGGTGCGGCACCAGCAGGAGGCTCCATTAGTTAAAGCGATGCTTCAGGTTAAGAAAAGTTTCAGGTTAAGAACAGACCTCCGGAATGAATTAAGTACCAGTACTTAACCAGAGGTACCACTGTATTTGGTGAGAGATTTAAAATCACAAAATATGCAGCAAAGTAAAGTGTGGAAATACAGGCTGTTGGACCTTTAAAATATTCCTTTCTAAGTTGCTTCCAAAGTTCCCCACTTCCATTAGCAAATAAAGAGCATGCCCTCAACATTTCTCTGATGAAAATAGGGACGTCCTGTAATAATAATAATAATAATAATAATAATAATAATAATAATAATACCCCACCCATCTGACTGGGCTGCCCCAGGACCAATGGTCAGCCAGGCTGGGTACTGCCTGAGGCCCCCAAGGACTCTGAAGGGGTCCTGACTAGCCTGGTGCACCTGTGCTACCATTTCTGCCCCGGGGGGGGCGTGTCTCAGCTGTGGACGGGCAATGGTGCATCTTTGGAATGGGAGCAAATTTGACTCCCATTTGCAGTGGCTGCCCACCACCTTAATCTACCCAACATGCATGCCCCAGTCCATAGATATATAAAATCCATAGAATTCAGGTTATAGATCTATGAAACGTAAGCAGAAAAAAGTGTTGCACAGTTGTGGCCACGTTGGGAAGGGGAAGGTTGTGAGTGGCTCTTGGCAGCATCATGTGAAAGACTTCCTAAGGACTGGCCCTAGCCATCTCCAGCTGTGGTTTAGCATGATGTCTGAATGCAGCCAATATTAAGCAGCTCTTTATAAACTTGAAGATCTACATTGGAAAATATCCAAGTTAGCCCTGAATACTAGAAGCATGATAAGCTACCAAAACATGATAACAATCTATTTATGTAGGTTATATGCCTGTTATTTAAGCAATCGGAAAAACCGCTTGCTTAAAATAGCAGTTCTTTCTTTGTTGCCTAATTATAGGTTCTTCACAAATACCATAATCCTTTTATTTTTCTATTCATAAAAATGTAGCATTAAACTTTTTGAGGTGTTATCTTGAACTGACAAAATTCAGTCACAGTACTGGCTTCTTTTAATGTTGAAATCTAAATAACGATTAAATATTTGGGAGGTTCCAGCATGTCAGCATGCTAAAGGGGGACAATAACTCAACAATACAGTATATTAAAGGAAAAATAAGGCAGTATATCCCAGCCCAGCCCCCTTTTCTCCCTACAGCAATGGACTGTCATTGAATTTATGCATGGTATCTTACTTGACAAGAATATTCTTTCCATGGGAATTAAGGTTATCAAGCATCCTCAAACAGTTACTTTGCATATGATAAGATCTGGTGTATTGATCCAGCAGAAACATCTGAACAAGATAAGCTTTGTTGATAGAGTTGTTGTGAAGGTCATGGGGGAATCTAAGAGCTGCTTGCAATGTTTCATTTCAGCAGCAAGTGTAGATACGAAAAGAACCGGAGAATAGTTACAAATAGGCAGCTTTCTAATGCTGGCAAATTCAAATAGTTCCCAGGCACAATTTCTCTATGTCTGACACAAATTTACAACACTTCCTATGAACATCCATCCATTATTGAAAAAATTGACAAGAGATGCCTTGTCTGTTTTGAAAAAAATTGGGATACTTATTTGGTGTTATTTTGCTTATTTTAGTCCCCTTTGGTTAAACTCCTTATTTCTGGCTACCTAAAACCGTTCTTAACCTGAGGCAGGTATGTATATTAAATCATGCACAAGTGACCAATGCCTATGAGACCCTGTTCCCTGCCCTTCCTACAGGCCTTCTTTGCACTCTGGAGACCAGAAGCACAACCCATTTACTCCTGCATGGTCCTTGGGCTTGTAAACCCAACCACCAGCACTGGGTTGTGGCATCTCAAGGTTATTACGGTGCATCAGTGCCACATATTTATAAAAATCCAGAGTCACCTAGAATAGCCAGCTTCCAAACTGACTTGAATTTTTCATGTTATGCTTCACTTATGAACAAAAAAAGAAAGACAAGATGTCTGCATGCACATTAATGGAGCCCAAGACTCCATGAAATTGAGCACTGGATTTGGTCTGAGAGAGGGAACCCAAAAACAGCAACAGAGAGAAAACTAACCAGCCTAAAGTCAGAAGAAAACTGCCCGTCGGGGAGGGCTGATTTAATAACTTCCACACTACAGCATTTTGAAGCACTCTTTAACAAGCCTGGCATTCAATCTACCATGTTTGTTTTTTAAAAAGGGAAAGGCAGCTTGGGAGTGGGGGGCTGTGGATCTGATCTCAGCAGTGGTGCTGCAGCTGCAGCAGCAGGGGATGTGCAGAAAGTATCTTCTGCTGTTCCCTATTATTCTCCTTCCCCAGGGGAAGAGGAAAGAGGAGAATTCCCATGGATGGGAATAAAGTTGTGTGGGTAAATGGCACCCAGATAAACAGACCTGTGAACTATTTCTCATTCCAAACCACTTCTAGTTGTCCCTTGTGTTTCAGAAGCCTGACTGGCTTCAACGGAAGTTGGGAATTGAGGGTCACAGTCCCGTGCTGTGGAAGACTTTTCAGCTGATATTCAGGAGGTATCCTTGATATTCACTTGCAGGGGACTCTTGAAGACCTTTTTATGTCAACTGCCCTATTCAGTTGCTTGAATATTATTAAGATAAGCCAGTTATGGTTATGATTATTTTGCATTGTTTTTTATGGTATTTTTTAACTACACTAGTATCTAGTTATTGTGGTTAAAAGTTTTATTATTTTGGAAAATAATTTTTTTATTTCAAAAAGAAACAAGAAAAAAAGAATGGGCTTTTGCAAAAAGACTACAACATACTATACAATTATGGGATGCTAATAGGAACACAACCACAACTCTCTGCTCTTGGCAATGAGTAAATAAAATCTAACATGCAAAACGGACAGGGAAGGAGCTTCTTCTCTCATGCATGCCAAAAAGAGATGGGATTTTCTTGTTTGCCTTTAGCTAGAGACTAATTAAATGCTTTCCCATGCTTCCTTAATATGGATGTGTGCTCCTGGGACTCAACAGTCTTTCTCTGAATGCTAGTAGGCATGCATCTGCTATCTAAATTCCTGTCCTTATAGAATCATAGAACCATAGAGTTGGAATAGACCACAAGGGCCATCGAGTCCAACCCCCTGCCAAGCAGGAAACACCATCAGAGCACTCCTGACATATGGTTGTCAAGCCTCTGCTTAAAGACCTCAAAAGAAGGAGACTCCACCACACTCCTTGGCAGCAAATTCCACTGTCAAACAGCTCTTACTGTCAGGAAGTTCTTCCTAATGTTTAGGTGGAATCTTCTTTCTTGTAGTTTGGATCCATTGCTCCGTGTCCGCTTCTCTGGAGCAGCAGAAAACAACCTTTCTCCCTCCTCTATGTGACATCCTTTTCTATATTTGAACATGGCTATCATATCACCCCTTAACCTCCTCTTCTCCAGGCTAAACATGCCCAGCTCCCTTAGCCGTTCCTCATAAGGCATCGTTTCCAGGCCTTTGACCATTTTGGTTGCCCTCCTCTGGACACGTTCCACTTTGTCAGTGTCCTTCTTGAACTGTGGTGCCCAGAACTGGACACAGTACTCCAGGTGAGGTCTGACCAGAGCAGAATACAGTGGCACTATTACTTCCCTTGATCTAGATGCTATACTCCTTGTGTGACCATAAGTAATTTAACAGAATGGTGCTCTTATATTCACTGAAGCCAGCAGCACAGTTAGAAAGAAAAGGCCAACCCACATGACCGAAGGCCAGGCCACAGTCAGGCAGCTACTTACACACGGCTGCCTAAATGACAAGTGAGTGACTTGTGATGATTTTTAATTTGAGCTGTAACATTTGCTCAATATCACTGCTTTATCATTTATGACAACTCATTATGGGTCATTTTGTGGTGGCTTTGCCCAGACAAACAAGAGTTCATTGATGGTAACAGAGACATCTTCATTGACAGCAACACCCCTGGATTAGACATCATTCACAGTCTGCAGTTTCACCTACAGCAGTTTTGTTTTCTGTGGATACAACATTAGCTCTTATGTGTCATTTTATGAGCCCTGACTGAATTAATTTTGGAATGGAAATGGGCTCATCAGACCTTTCCCAGATAATATAAAAAGAAATTTGACATCAATATTGTGGACGGTTACTGAGGTTTACTAGCTAATACAGTGGTACCTTGGATTACCTACACTTCAGGTTACATACGCTTCAGGTTACAGACTCTGCTAACCCAGAAATAGTGCTTCAGATTAAGAACTTTGCTTCAGGATGAGAACAGAAATCGTGCTCCGGCGGTGCGGCAGCAGCAGGAGGCCCAACTGTTCAGGTTAAGAACAGTTTCAGGTTAAGAACGGACCTCCGGAACGAAATAAGTACTTAACCCGAGGTACCACTGTAGTGGCATTGGCGACTCAGATTCTATCATGTCTTTCAGAATGACTCTCACCAACTCAGTGTTCTTGGAGTTCTGGGAAGCCTTTAATACATTTCAGCCTCCAAAATTATTACTGTGGCTTTGTCCTACCAGCTTCTGTAAAGCCAAAAACCAAATGTCAGGACTGGTCGTTGTCCTCTTCAGATCACCACACAAATGCTTCTTGTTCTTTTATAAAACTTCTTATTGCGTATTAACAAAACATTCTTATAAACGGTTCTTAACTATTATTCCTCAGAGTCACTTCTTTCAGATACCTTCTGAGCTCTGCTTCTCCATGACCAGCCACCCTCAAAATGGCGAAGGCGCCCTTCCCTTCGCTTTCCCGCTCTTTTTTCTAACCTCCTGGCTAGAGCTGGCCTGTATCTCCCCTCCTCCCAATCTGAGCTAGAACTGAACCCTTGCCTTTCCTGGGAACAGCCGGTCCCTCCCTGTTGTTCCTCTTGCTCCCTTCTATTAGATTCACTGCTCTCCTCCCCCCCTTGGGGAATGCTTTCTCCCTCTGATAAACTGAAAACTTCTAACTCTTCCCTGACATCACCCCCTCCCCTAAGCCCCCCTTCCTCCTCCTCCTCGCTCTCCTCTGTTTCTGAAGGACCGAACCCTATGAACTCCTCTTGCTCGCTATCTGTCTCTTCAAAAATTTCTTGAAGATGCCAGTTATGGGGATTTGGCTTGTGGGGATATTTTCTATGAAATTCTCTCTGCAATTCCGGAACGTTAATTTTTTCTGTTGGTTCCCATGAGTTCTCAGACTCATCTAACCCTTTCCATGCAACCAAATACTGTAATTTCCTCCTACTTATTCTCGAGTCTAATATCTCTTCCACTTCGGTCTCCTCTTCCCCCATCATGGTGGGAAAAGGAGGTGGTTCCCTTGAAATTTGATACTTATGCGCTGGTACAAACACTGACAATAAAGATCTATGAAATACAGGGTGTATTCTCATATTTTCAGGTAAATGAAGCTTGAAAGCAACTGGGTTAATTTGAGCCTTTACTTGGAAAGGTCCCAATCTCCTTGGTTCTAGCTTTTTACACCTCCCTCGTATTGGTAGTCCCTTGGTAGACAGCCATACCCAGCTCCCTACTTGGATTTCTTCCCCAACTCGCCGGTGCCTGTCTGCAGCTTTCTTGTAAGCCTCTTTAGCTTCTTCCAAATCCTCTTTCAATATCTCATGAATGCACCTCAACTCCTCTATCATTTGTTCTGCTGCTGGTACTGCTAACTGCTCCTCTTGACCTGGGAATGCCCTTGGGTGCAAGCCATAGTTTGCCACAAATGGGGCTCTGCCCGTAGACACATGCAGTGCATTATTATACGCAAACTCTGCTAGACTCAGCTTCTCTAACCACCCGCTTTGCTGATAACCAGCATAACACATCAGATATTGTTGTAGTGTTGCATTCGTTCTTTCAGCTTCCCCATTGGTTTGCGGGTGTCTCGCCAACGTGAGGCTTAGCTCCACATCTAGTAACTGCATTAACCTTCTCCAAAATTGTGATGTAAATTGGGCCCCTCTATCTGAAATGATTTGTGATGGCAAACCATGCAACCTAAAAATATTATCTAAAAACATCTTTGCAGTTTCCTGCGCGGTCGGAATTTTGGCACATGGTATGAAATGCGCCATCTTGGTTAGCATGTCAACCACCACAAAGATCACTGTTTGCCTATGCGATGATGGTAGATCCGTTATAAAATCCATAGACACCACATCCCAAGGCCTTCCCGGCGTGGGCATAGGTTGCAACAACCCTGCGGGAGCTGCTCTAGGTGCCTTAGCTCGTTGACATACTTCACAACCTCTTATATATTGCGTTACCTCCTCCCTCAACTTTGGCCACCAGAACTGCCGTGTTATCTGATAGAGGGTTTTTTCTCTACCAAAATGTCCTGCAGTCAGGTTATCATGATGTTGCCTCAACACTTTACCTCTTAATTCACCTACAGGTACATACAGCATCCCTCTCCTGTACAACAATCCACCTTTTTCCTTGAAACCTTCCTCTTCCCCTCTACCTTTTCTCAGTTCCTCCATTTTCTTTTGTGCAAACTCATCTGTTACTGTCAACTGCTGGAATTCCCTGCCGTCCACTACTACGGCTGCACACCCCCACTGATCCGATCTCAGCATTTCTCGCAACTTGGGAGGTGCTTCCCCTTCCATATACTCAGGTTTGCGCGATAGCGCGTCTGCACGAACATTTTGATGCCCAGGTATGTACTCAATCCTAAAATTAAACCCAGCAAAAAACTCCGCCCACCTAATTTGCCTTTGGTTTAGCTGTCTAGCAGTTCTCCAATACTCTAAATTCTTATGATCTGTTTGTACCACCACCTGATGTGACGCCCCTTCCAAAAAATGTCTCCACACTTTAAAGGCAGCATGCACAGCTAAAAGTTCCTTATCAAATATGGTGTAGTTTTGTTCTGATTGATTTAATTTTCTAGAGTAGAATGCACAGGGTCTCCAGTCCCCTTCCTTGTCCTGTTGCAGCAGAATGGCCCCAATAGCCCTATCAGAGGCATCCGTTTCTACCTTCATACGTTTACTTGGATCTAGGTGCATAAGATATTTTTCTGAAGCAAACACCGCCTTTAATTTATCAAAGGCCTTCTGTGCTTCCTCAGACCATCTGAATGGGCCCTTACCTCTTAGACAATCAGTCAGTGGCGTTGTGATTTTGGAGTAATTACCTATGAATTTACGATAGAAATTAGCAAATCCTAAAAACCTCTGTAGATCTTTCTTAGTTTTAGGTGCCTCCCATTCCACCACTGCCTGAACTTTACTGGGGTCCATGTGCACCCCTTTGTGGGAAATGCAATATCCCAGGAACTCCACCTTTTGTGTGTGGAGCTTACACTTCTCTAACTTCACATATAACCTGTTGGTCCTCAATCTCTCTAACACCTGCGTGACATGTTTTACGTGTTCCTCCATACTTTCACTATATATTAAGAGGTCATCTAAATAAGAGACACAGAACTGATCCAGTATACCTGCTAAGACGTGATTGATGAAGGTTTGAAATATCCCTGAGCCATTTTGTAAGCCAAAAGGCATTACCAAGAATTCAAATGCACCATACTTAGTACAAAAACTGGTTTTCCACTCATCCCCTTCTCTGACCCTTATCAGATTATATGCTCCTTGTAGATCAAGCTTGGTAAAGACTTTGGCTGACCTTACTCTAAGAGGTCATCTATACGTGGCAGTGGGCACACGTGAGGCTTCATTTGGCTGTTAAGGATTCTGAAGTCACATACTAATCTCGGTGCCCCTTCCTCTCCTCTCTTTTTGACAAAAAAGACAGGAGCACCCCCCGAGGCCGTGGACTCTCTAATAAAACCTCTCTGCAAATTCTTTTGCAGGAACTCCCTCAATGCTGCAGATTCTACTTCCGACATGGCATATATCTTGCTTGGTGGCAACTGTGCCCCAGGGACCAGATCTATCTTGCAATCATAGGGCCTATGTGGCGGAAGTTTATCCGCTTCTTTTTCACAAAAAACATCCCGATAAGCAATATATTGTGACGGAATCTCACTTTCATTCCCCATCAACTTCCCTTCCACCTCTGTTCCCATTACTTCCACTGAGATTTTTCCCTTTCCCCCCAAACAATATGTCATACAATAGATTGAACCAAAAACCAAAGACCTTTGATGCCAGGCAATCACCGGATTGTGACGATTGAGCCAACTCATGCCCAGCACCATTGGGTGCCCAGCTAGTTTGGTCACATGAAATGCCCTGGTCTCTGAGTGATGACCCATATCCATTCTCATTGGTGGAGTCTCGTAAGTCACTTCTCCTGACAGTAGCGGTCTGCCGTCGATTGTTTTCACTCACAGTGGGAAATTCAAAGGTAACAAAGCGATTTTGTGTTCCTGTACCAATTTTTGGTCTATGAAATCTGCTGACGCTCCTGAGTCTAACAGCGCCTCTACCTGGACCCTATGTCCATTGGGTAGTTGTAGTTGCACCTTCACCGTTAGTCCTGGGATAGGTGGTTCCGCGTGAGAGCCTTCTATTGCTTCTCCACCCGGCTGCAAGCTCCCATTTCCAGCCGGGGACATTCGTTTCCCTGATGCAGTTCCTTCGAGCAATTTTCTTCTCCCATGTCTGTTCCAGATAGAGACTCCCATCCTTTACGATTGCGACATTGTCGTGCTAGATGCCCTGGTTTTCCACAGACGAAGCAACGTCTTGTGTCTCTCCCTGCATTTCCTCTTACTATGGAAGTGGTAGTCACTGGGAGGGGTCTGGCTGCTCCTAATTCCATGGACTCTGGCCACTCTCGTCCTGTCATGTTGCCCGCTCTGCTCTCTGTACTTTCAATAATATTGTTTTCCCGCCATCGCGGTCTCCATTGTTCCTTCTTTTCACTAGCCCTCCGTTCCACGCGTAGGCTCAATTGCAGGCAAGTTCGGACCAGAGAGTCCAAGGAACTAGGTTCTGGCATTTGGGCCAATTGGTCTAAAATCTCATTATTCAGTCCTTCCCTAAAAAGGGCTGCAACTGTTGGGGAATTCAGATCCCATTTTAATTTCTGCACCAGCAAACTAAAGTTGGATCAATAAACTCCCACAGTGTCCTTTCCTTGTCTCATTCTCAACAGCTGCCTAGCTGTGGTTGTTTCATGTGCAGGATCTAAGAAAATCGTGTCTAGATACTGCAGAAACATTTGTAGATTTCCTAGGGCGGCATCCCTCCTAGATATTAGGGGTATAACACAGTCCTTAGCCCTCCCTTCCAAGAAATTAATCACATAAGCAACCTTCTCTTGCTCAGATTGAAATTCTACATTCTTATAAACGTTTCTTAACTATTATTCCTCAGAGTCACTTCTTTCAGATACCTTCTGAGCTCTGCTTCTCCGTGACCAGCCACCCTCAAAATGGCAAAGGCGCCCTTCCCTTCGCTTTCCCGCTCTTTTTCCTCCCCTCCTGGCTAGAGCTGGCTTGTATCTCCCCTCCTCCCAATCTGAGCTAGAACTTAACCCTTGCCTTTCCTGAGAACAGCCGGTCCCTCCCTGTTGCTCTCTTCTCTTCAATTCACTGCTCTCCTCCCCCCCTTGGGGAATGCTTTCTCCCTCTGGGAAACTGGAATCTTCTAACTCTAACTCTTCCCTGACACCAAACATGCTTAAAAAAGAGTAAAATATGTTTAATGTAAATAATTTTGCACTGTGAATCATTATCAGTGTGTGAAACATTATTACATGCTAAAACTTTCTGTACATGGGCTGAGGGCTTGGCAACACACAATTTACTTACAGGGATAAAGCTTTTTTAAAATACTCATGTGGCTCTAAGCCATAATTTTAAAACAAAATAGGTTGAATTTGTTATCATTTGTGATCCTGCTTAGTTATGCCAGTGACCATAAAACATTTCATACAGTTTTATTTACTTTCCCTGTTTTGTACACCACTAAGCTCATTGATTCCTGCCAACCTAGCAGTTTGAAAGAACGTCAAAGTGCAAGTAGATAAATACCGTATTTTTCGCACCATAGGACGCACCGGACAATAGGATGTACCTTGTTTTAGAGGGGGGAGAACAAGGAAAAAAAATTCTTCCGCTCTCTGCCCAGCGCCCCTTCAGTGAAGCGGCAGGAGGCGCTGCGCAGAGTGGGAGAATTTCCTCCTCTTGTTTTCCTGCTCTAAAACAAGGTGCCGTTTAAGGTGCGTTCAACCTTGGAAGGTTCCTTTCGACCTGCTCTTTGGGGCTGGTGGGGGGAAGCCCACCACCAGCCCCAAAGAGCAGGTCAGGGAGCAGCGGAAAGGCGCAGCGGAGAGGCTGCTGCCATAGTCACGCGTCACTTCTCCAGCTGGGAGAGAGTCGCGGGGCTATGGCTTCTTTAGCCCCGCACGCGCTCTCCCGGCTGGAGAGGTGACGCATGGCTATAGAGGCTCCTGCCATAGCCGCGCGTCACCTCTCCAGCCGGGAGAGGGTCGCGGGGCTATGGCGTCTTCGCTCCATAGGACGCACACACATTTCCCCTTCATTTTTGAAGGGGAAAAAGTCCGTCCTATAGAGCGAAAAATACGGTAGGTACCGCTCCGGCGGGAAGGTAAACGGCGTTTCCGTGCGCTGCTCTGGTTTGCCAGAAGCGGATTAGTCATGCTGGCCACATGACCCGGAAGCTGTACGCCGGCTCCCTCAGCCAATAAAGCGAGATCAGCGCCGCAACCCCAGAGTCGGCCACGACTGGACCTAATGGTCAGGGGCCCCTTTACCTTTACCTTTAAGCTCATTGATATGGTTAAATAAATGCTAAAAAATAACAATGTTAGCAATCTGAACTTGCAATCTGAACATAGCTGGGGTTTTTTATGGCTACCATTATCATTTTTGTGCCAGGGAGCCCCCTCTGTTTAGAAAAGCTTTGCAGTCTGTCAAGTCCATCATCAAGATCTACTTCATCAAGCAATGGTGACCCTAAACCATCTCAGGCTTATCTTCCCTGTCACATGCATTGCCATTTGGTTTGATTTTGCCCCACCACTAATAAGTCAACACTCTTCTTACTGATGCTGCCCTTGATTTCTTCATGCAAGGCCCTGGGACAGGGATTGCATCTTTCATTGCATTTTGCATAGCTCCTAGCATGCTGATGGAGGCAAATTGTTAAGCAGCAACAGCATATACACAAAAAGAATAACACCACTGGTTTCAGAAAATGCACATTTGGAATTCAGATTCTGAAAACAATATTTAAATGCTTCCAGCCAGACCTAAGGTAATATAATGTGATGGATGCATTTATGATGCTCTGTGAATAATTTATCCATAACTTAAAGTCCAATGAAACTTCTTAATTGAGTTAATGACATTACCTGTAGGTAAGGCCAATGGAAGCTGTTCCTACAAATTTAAAGTTTTAATGTCATTCCCATTTTATTTGTTCTTACATTTTACTTAAATCACCTTTTAATCAGCTGTTTGTGGCTGGTCTTATGGACTCTTCATGCCCAAGTGTCCAGTTACACAGATGTACATGTAAAAGACAGAATGGTTTCTAACTGACACCCACCGAAACACAGTTTTAGTTCACACAGATGTAACATAACCAGTCTCCAAACCATGTGCTGGAGATTGGGAAAGTGCATTTTAGTAGGGTTGCCATACGTCCAAGATTTCCTTGACATGTCCTCTTTTCCATGGCCAACATCTCCGGCCAGGCCGATTTTTACAATTTACAAAAAATGTCTGGGTTGCTGTTGTTTTTATGTTTGGGCATGTGCATGCTCAAGGGGCTCCCGATCCTCAGCTGAGTCAGCCCTGGTGTTCCCCCCACTTGCATGCAGGAGCATTGGGGCCTCTTTGCACAGCTCAGCTGGGAAGCAGCAGGCTCCCCATCCCCAGCTGAGCCGTGTGTGTGTGTGTGTGTGTGTGTGTGTCCTCTTTCTTGCTCTTCCAAACATAGCAACCCTAATTTTAGATTCTCTCTCTTGTGCATGAATTCCCTCTCCCTTCCAAGGAGGTTAAACGTCAGGTAAACATGTCACTAACTATGGATAAGGCTAACCAGGAATGCCCCACATTGCAGTGTGCAATTGCCCTCCTAAGCGTGGTTTCAGCTCATGGCTTTGAGATATTCCAGGCGAGCCTTAGAGAAGCCAGAGGTTGGGTAATGCAAATCTAACACAAACTATGGTTTGAGCCATGAAAGTTAGAAGGACGGACTGCATACCACTGCAGGTCCCCCAATCTCCAAACTGAGATTGAACCTTATTTATGCACCAAGCCGGTATGAAATTGGGCTTCTGTGTTTCATGCCTAGAGAATGTGCTTCCATACCAGTTCCTTCTTCTTCATGCATTCCATGAGGATTATGAAGAGATGCTGGGCCTGGGTCCGGGTATAGGTGAAGGTCTTCTGAATGGTGACAAGCAATTGGTCCCTCAGAGATTCATTGATAAGTCTGAAATTCAAAAGGGGGCATTGAAAATCCTGGAACCAAAATGTTGACCAATAAGCAGTGCTTTGGGCAATCTCTCTTTAAAAAGCAAATTTCTGAGAGAAGGAAAACACAGATACTGCATTGAAAACACTGAAACCTGTGTTTAATAGAAAAATTAAGCAAATCCCCATAATTTATTTCTGCAGGTTATTTTGCAATGTTTATTACTTTGCACAAGTTAGTCTGCTAATTGTTCTAATCTTGAGAAGCAGAGAGAAGCTGAGCCTTGCCTATGACCACTGAAAGTGTTTGCCAGAAATTCTTCTCACTTCTGAGATTTCATCAGATATTGCCAACCTTCTTTCAAGCTGTAACAGCTAGAATTTGCTTTAAAAAGAACAATAAAGAAAACTGTGACATGTTAGCCCTAATGCCACACACTGCAGTTTTCCACACTTGCAGAATCATGCCCTGCATGAAGTCCTGGAGGGGAAGTTCAGAGGGTAACCACACATATGCAAGATTATGACAAGCTAGTCCATTCAGAAACTGCCAAGAAACAAAAATTTGAAAAGAATTGCTGTGTTTGAAGAAAGACCTGCCTTTTGAACAACAAGTCTCTGTTGCTTCAGAATCATGGTATCAATTTCCACATTATCACCTGGCAAAATGGCTTGGAAGCATATCACTTACCAGGGATTTCTTAATGAATTTAGGCTGCAATTGACAAGCTGGGGTCCAATGCTATCTTGTACTGACTTTTGCCACCCCAGCTCTATGTGGATCCTACTCTTAGAGACTGGAAAAAAACCATCATGTAATGGAGAAAAGCAGCCATATGGCCCTACAAGCAGGACTGTGGTTAAGTATCCATGCAAAACTGAATACAATGCTCCCCAGATATCCCCAATCTAGCCCTCCTCAATCTGGTTTCCTCCAGATGTTTTGAACTACAACTCAACTCCTATTATTCCTGACCATCTGCTATACTGGCTGATAGCAGTTGCGGGCAAAAACACCAGGTTGGCGCAGGTTGCACACTTGTTTTTCTCTCTCTCCAGCAATATCATCTAGCACAGCCTTTCTCAACCTGTGGTCCCCCAGGTGTTGTTGAACTACAACTCCCATCACCCCTAGCTAGCAAGGCCAGAGCTCAGGGGTGATGGGAGTTGTAGACCAGCAACATCTGGGGACCCACAGGTTGAGAACTGCCGATCTAGCACTACTGGATTGTATAGACCATGCTTCCTCAAACTTGGCACTCCAGGTGTTTTTGGCCTACAATTCCCATGATCCCTAGCTAGCAGGACCAGTGGTTCAGGGATGATGGGAATTGTAGTCTCAAAACATCTGGACGGCCGAGGTTGAGGAAGCCTGGTGTAGACCATACATTGTAGTCTCAACCATTGCAGTGATGCATTATTAGTATGCAGATGACACTTAGCTTTAGAGGAGGCAGTGAATGGATCCATGAGCTCAGTGTCAAACTAAATGAGGGTGAGTAGAATAACGCTTATTACAGTGGTTCTCAACCTGTGGTCCCCAGATGTTGTTGGACTACAACTCCCATCATCCCTGAGCTCTGGCCTTGCTAGCTAGGGGTGATGGGAGTTGTAGTTCAATAACACCTGGGGACCAAGAGGTTGAGAAAGGCTGGCTTAATCCAAGCAATATAAAAATGTTAACAACGGGAGGTGGTGATTCCTATTATTGTTATCAATAATAAAATATTTTATTTTTATACCACCCTTCCACTAAACTAATCTCAAGGTAACAAAAATCAAAACATCACATTTCAAATAACTATGAACCATCTGAAGATCAACAATGCTGAGAACACTAAAATATATTTGCCCTCCAACTGCTTGGGTAAACAAGTGTATCTTCTTCAATTGGGGCCTAAATTTCAAAAGTAAAAAAGCCAGTGGAAAGGAGTTCCATAGTCCACATCCATAGTCCCTCCATACAGTGAAACTTAGTAAAGCCTGCCCTGCAGATCTTAATGACCAGGTCTACTGATCTTGGAAGTGATGCTCCTACAGATTATTCCCCCCAAAAAACTTTTTAAATTAATTTTCCAAAAAAATTTTAGACAGACAAACAAACATACATACATCCTAATTGTAATTAAACCAATCTTAATAACATTGTTAAGTGACTTCCTCAAATCCCCCTGGTTCAATTTCATTGTATATCATTTTAACAGTTTTCCAAAATCTATCTTCTCAAAAAAAAAATAACTTGATCACTTAACATCTTTCAATCTTTCTAATCTAGCTTTAAACATCTTAATTCCTATCCTTACATATTTAAATCCTAAGACTATCTCATATTTGCAAGCTTTTCCAGTTAGGTTATCTTGACATATTTAGCTAAATAGTCTTTGAATTTTGTCCATTCTTCCTGGTACTCCTCCTCCTTCTGGTCTCGGACTCTTCCAGTCAGGTCAGCTAGCTCCGAAAAGTCCATCATCTTCATCTGCCAATCTTCCACTGTTGGTACTTTTTGTGTTTTCCCATTCTTCGCTAACAAAATTCTTGCTGCAGTTGTGGCATACGAAAACAATTTAACATCTTTCTTGGGCAATTCCAAACCTGTTATTCCAAGAAGAAAGGCCTCTGGTTTCTTACTAAATGTATATTTCAACATTTTTTTCAATTCATTATAAATCTTCTCCCAGAAGTCTTTCACCCTGGGGTAGGTCCACCACATATGATAAAAAGTACCCTCTTTTTCTTTACATTTCCAACATAAATTATCACTGTTGTGGTAAATCTTTGCTAATTTTACAGGGGTCAAATACCATCTATACAGGTGAAACTCATGGAAAAGTTCATTTATTTCAGTAATTCAACTTAAAAGGTGAAACTAATATATGAGATAGACTCATGACATGCAAAGCGAGATATGTGAAGCCTTTATTTGTTATAATTGTGATGATTATGGGGTACAGCTGATAAAAATCCCAAATTAACAATCTCAGAAAATTAGAATATTGTGAAAAGGTGCAGTAGCTATTCAACCCAAAACACCTGCAATGGGTTCAGTAGGAAGCACAATCATGGGGAAGGCTGCTGACCTGACAATTGTGCAGAAAGCCATCATTGTGACCCTCCAAAAGGAGGGAAAGCCTCAAACGGTGATTGCAGAAGAAGTTGGATGTTTCCAAAGTGTTGTATCAAAGCACATCAATGGAAAGTTATGCAGAAGGGGAAAGTGTGGAAGACAAAGGTGCACAAGCAGCAGGGATGACCACAGCCTGGAGAGGATTGTCAGGAAAAGGCCATTCAAACATGTTGGGGACTTTCACAAGGAGTGGACTGAGGCTGGAGTTAGGGCATCAAGAGCTACCACACACAGACGGATCCTGGAGATGGGCTTCAAATGTCGCATTCCTCTTGTCAAGCCGCTCCTGAACAAGAAACAA
Source organism: Podarcis raffonei (assembly GCF_027172205.1). Lineage (NCBI taxonomy): Eukaryota > Metazoa > Chordata > Lepidosauria > Squamata > Lacertidae > Podarcis > Podarcis raffonei. Next base: position 64,546,164 of record NC_070612.1, on the reverse strand, counting down.
CGTCAGAAGCATCTTGCCTGGGCTAAAGAAAAAAAGAAGTGGTCTATTGCTCAGTGGTCCCAAGTCCTCTTTTCTGATGAGAGCAACTTTTGCATCTCATTTGGAAACCAAGGACCCAGAGTCGGAGGAAGAATGGGGAGGCACACAATGCCAGATGCTTGAAGGCCAGTGTGAAGTTTCCACAGTCTGTGTTGATTTGGGGAGCCATGTCATCAGCTGGTGTTGGTCCACTGTGCTTCATTAAGTCCAGGGTCAACGCAGCTGTCTACCAGGAGATTTTGGAGCACTTCATGCTTCCTTCCGCAGACGAGCTTTATGGGGATGCTGATTTCAGATTCAGAGGCAGTGATCATGACCAAAACCACTAGTGCTAGCTTAAAGAGAGAGATGACCTAGCCGCTATGATACCTACTGTATCTTGGTAACACACAGTTTTTAACAGTATTCATATTGATAAAGGGTGGGCCATATACCGTATTTTTCGCTCTATAACACGCACCCGACCATAACACGCACGTAGTTTTTAGAGGAGGAAAATCTGTAGGCATGCCACCCATAGGCATTCCCTCCATAACACACACAGACATTTCCCCTTACTTTCTAGGAGGAAAAAAGTGAGTGTTATGGTGCAAAAAATACGGTATATTTTAAACAACAAAACCAATAATAGTAGCTATAATTTGCTGTAACAAGACCTGAAGATCCAAGGCTGGCTAAGGCTGGGCTAGAGGGACATAAAATAAATGTCGCCCATTTTTCACATTTTAGCCCTCCAAATATTTAGATATTTCCCATGCCAGTCAAGAAGCCTGGCATGGGGGAATTTAAAAATATTGTTAAGGGAATCACTTATCCCCATTTAGGGTGGGTGGCTTTGCTTCACAGAAGTTTGACACCAGAACAAAATACTCCATGAATATTAGTTCTTGTTCCAGATTTCCTAACCGTGAAATGGTCAGTCACCAATACTATTCATTTGCTTACTTGGAAGCAGCACGGCCGGTCTTAATACATGATGAACTTCTGTTGGATTTAACAGTTCAGAAAAATGTATCCCTTGAAGTGTAAAAGCTGTCATACTGTGGTAGCTGTTTTCTCATTTAAAATCTCATTCTTTCTCATCTTCTTAAATGCATCACATTCTGTAGTAAAAGCAAATGAAATCACATAGGGAATAGGATCCACTGAAGCTGTTCAGAAATCGTTTTCTACATTGCCAAAAGCTGCGCCTAGAATCATAGAGTTGGAAGGAACCAAAAGGATCACCTAGTCCAACCTCTGCAAGCAGGAATTTACTGGTAACATGGCTTGATTTCTGATGGCATTGTGGCCCTGGGCAAATGGCAGGGGGCAGCTCCACCTGCTTGTGACACTCGGCTGTGGGGAGTGGGCAGAATAAGAGTCTGACCCACTGGTTGTACCCGGTCCCCCACTTTCATGGCCATGTTCTGCTGTGTGTGACTTTAGAGATGTCCTAGGCCAGCTGTTGTTGGCAGGAGAAGGCTGCTCAAGGTAGGCCTTTTGCCTGACCCAAGAGGGCACTCTTTGGGCCTACAGGTGAAGGATTCATCATTCTAATCATCCCTCCATTTGTGTTGTTTACAACTGCCATCGCCTAAAGAGATTCCTCCAAATATAACCAGAGTCAAACTCTTTACAGCTGGGGCATCATTAAAATGATTGAAAAAATGAGCATAATTGCTGACAAATATTAGAGGAATGAGAACAGGAGTCTAAGGACTGGTGCTGGGAGATCTGTGAGCAATCTCCTAGTCATTCTCCCAACCAAAATCTCCCAATACCAAGCTCCTGGGGTGGGGGAAGGGACAGCCTTCCTGTCCCTTCACCCTTCCCAAATGGGAAAGCAGCAAGTGAAGGGTGGAATTTGATAGTTCTGCAATAAACTATTCAGCCCCTTTCTTTTAAAAAATAAAAGAAAAAGGGGACCATTCTTTAGCCTTCCACTAACTACTTTCTTCAGATACAAATTAATACTGATTAATATTTTGTTTCACCTGTCTTGCAAAATGTCAACAAACAGCTTACACCGATATTTTCAAACTGTGTTCCTAGGAGCACTGGGGTTGCTTAAAAGGCATCTTTTGATGAAAAGATGAATAATGGCAGGCCAGGTTCCCTGGAAGAAAGCTTGTCTACCTGTATTACCAAACCTGCCTTGAAATACGCAGCCAAGAGGGAGAGTCAGGGTCGTTCTAGGACACATTCTCAATTTTCACAGCAAATTACCTAGGCTCTATCTGACCTGGCCAGGGTCCTCCTGGAAATTCAGCTGTTTCTCAGCAGACAATTGATGTGGACCCTAAAGGTAAGCAACTTTAAAACCACGGGCTTAAAGTGATGAAAAGTACAGCTATTTTACCTGCAGTAAAACTGTAGTTGTTCACCATGTGAATAGCACACCTCCTTTTCTTGCTGAGTGTAGCCTTTTGCAGAGGGGTTAAATCAGCAGACATTCATGAGCTAAGAACAGATTTGTTGGACCCATGTCCTTATTTTGGGTTGGCAATCAGCAGAGGAAAAGCCTATGCTGGTTTCTTAATTTCTATTGCAGCCACTCTGCCTAGTTTCATAGAAATCACAGGTGTAGTTAATTGAATAAACTAGATTGGACTAATTTTACCAAATTAGGTGATATGTGCAAAGGGAGCCTTAAAAAGGTAGCATGATATATTTTCAAGTTAAAAAAGAAAACGTTTCACGTGCCATGGAGTGGGAATGCAGAGTGGTCAATAAAAAAAAGTCAGAAAAGCTAAAGCACAGAATGAACTCAGGCTAGAGAGGTTAAAAGCAACAAAAAAGGCTTTTATGGGTATGTTCGTAGCAAAAGGAAGAACAAAGAAACAGTGGGGTCACTCAGAGGAGAAGATGGTGAAATGCAAGCAGGGGACACAGAAAGGGCTGAACTCCTCAATGCCTTCTTTGCCTCAGTCTTCTCCGATAAAGAAAACAATGCCCGACCTGAAGAATTTGGAGCAAAGGATTCAGCAGAGGAAACACAGCCCAGAATAACTAAGGAGATAGTACAAGAATACTTGGCTAGTCTAGATGTATTCAAGTCTCCAGGGCCAGATGAACTGCATCCAAGAGTATTAAGAGAACTGGCAGATGTGATTTCAGAACCACTGGCAGTCATCTTTGAGAATTCCTGGAGAACAGGCGAAGTCCCGGCAGACTGGAGGAGGGCAAATGTTGTCCCTATTTTCAAAAAGGGGAAAAGAGAGGACCCAAATAATTACCGTCCAGTCAGTCTGACATCAATACCAGGGAAGATTCTGGAGCAGATCATTAAGCAAACAGTCTGTGAGCACCTAGAAAGGAATGCTGTGATCACCAATAGTCAGCATGGATTTCTGAAAAATAAGTCATGTCAGACTAACCTGATCTCGTTTTTTGACAGAATTACAAGCCTGGTAGATGAAGGGAACGCAGTGGATGTAGCCTACCTTGATTTCAGCAAGGCATCTGACAAGGTGCCCCATGATATTCTTGTAAAGAAGCTGGTAAAATGCGGTCTTGACTATGCTACCACTCAGTGGATTCGTAACTGGCTGACTGACCGAACCCAAAGGGTGCTCATCAATGGTTACTCTTCATCCTGGAGAAGAGTGACTAGTAGGGTGCCACAGGGTTCTGTCTTGGGCCCGGTCTTATTCAAAATCTTTTTCAACGACTTGGATGATGGACTCAAGGGCACCCTGATCAAATTTGCAGATGACACCAAACTGGGAGGGGTGGCTAACACCCCAGAGGACAGGATCACACTTCAAAACGACCTTGACAGATTAGAGAACTGGGCCAAAACAAACAAGATGAATTTTAACAGGGAGAAATGTAAAGTATTGCACTTGGGCAAAAAAAATGAGAGGCACAAATACAAGATGGGTGACACCTGGCTTGAGAGCACTACATGTGAAAAGGATCTAGGAGTCTTGGTTGACCACAAACTTGACATGAGCCAACAGTGTGACGCGGCAGCTAAGAAAGCCAATACAATTCTGGGCTGCATCAATAGGAGTATAGCATCTAGATCAAGGGAAGTAATAGTGCCACTGTATTCTGCTCTGGTCAGACCTCACCTGGAGTACTCTGTGTCCAGTTCTGGGCACCACAGTTCAAGAAGGACACTGACAAAGTGGAACGTGTCCAGAGGAGGGCAACCAAAATGGTCAAAGGCCTGGAAACGATGCCTTATGAGGAACGGCTAAGGGAGCTGGGCATGTTTAGCCTGGAGAAGAGGAGGTTAAGGGGTGATATGATAGCCATGTTCAAATATAGAAAAGGATGTCACATAGAGGAGGGAGAAAGGTTGTTTTCTGCTGCTCCAGAGAAGCGGACACGGAGCAATGGATCCAAACTACAAGAAAGAAGATTCCACCTAAACATTAGGAAGAACTTCCTGACAGTAAGAGCTGTTTGACAGTGGAATTTGCTGCCAAGGAGTGTGGTGGAGTCTCCTTCTTTGGAGGTCTTTAAGCAGAGGCTTGACAACCATATGTCAGGAGTGCTCTGATGGTGTTTCCTGCTTGGCAGGGTGTTGGACTCGATGGCCCTTGTGGTCTCTTCCAACTCTATGATTCTATGATTCTATGAAAAGAAGGAATTGTGCCACTCCATTGCCAGAGGTGGTAGGGGGCATGCTGGGTAGCGCCATGCTGGCAGACCTGTCATCCAAATAGCTGAGCCCTGACTGGGTTTAAAGGGCCCACAACTGGGAGGAACAGCACAGGTACGTAGCAGCTTTCAATTTGGTATGATAAGGAAAAGATAGATTTGGTAGCTGAAGAACTTCCAAGCTCCACTGAAGTTGGGCCTGAAGCTGCTTTGCAACTGGCATTGCCCAACTTCCGGCTCACTGAGCCTGCAGGCTTCTCCACACCTCCTCTTGTTTTGCCCAGGAAAAGCGCTTTTAGCTTTTGGAGCAAATGGTGATGGGGTGTTCCACAGACTGCTCTTTGTTCCAACTGAAAGCTAAAGAGTGGGTTTTCCCTGAGAAAAGAGCGGAGCCAGGGGAAAATGGCCCAGTCCAGGCCTAGAAAGCTCTGTTCAAGCAGAAAACCGCTCAGACCTCAGCTTTCTAGGGGCGGGACAAGCAGAAGTGTGGATGAATCCTCGATAGAAATCAGGGGTGCCAACTCCTAGGGGCTCAGCCCTTTTGGGGCCCCCAATATTATTATTTTTTTGGGGGGTGGCCCCTAATGTTCCAAATGATCGGGAGGTGGAGGAGGCTGAGCACGGAAGCAAGCATGGCATGGATTCCCTGGGCAGCAGCTCCTCCTCCTCCTGCCACATAAGGGAAAGATGGGCAAAGCAACCCCCCCCCCGACTGGTGGCGGCAGCAGGAGGAAGAGGAGGCCGAGCACGAGCCACCAACATGGAAGTTGTTATGCCACCGTGTTCGGCTCTGCTCCTGGCTCCTCCGAACATCCTGATGTCACATTCATGCCATTGATCTTCAGCACAACCTGAGGCCTTTTATAAAACCAGATATTATAAATTGTAAGTCTCCAGTGCCCTTTCTCCAAGGAAAATGACACTGTAACACTGCCCCAGAACCTCCATCATGTCTGGAAAGTTAGAAATATGAAGCAATTAACCACCTGCCTGGAATTATGTAAGAGTCTCTCTCTCTCTCTCTCTCTCTCTCTCTCTCTCTCTCTCTCTCTCTCTCCCCATGTGTGTGTGAGAGAGGGGGGGCACATATTTTGAAACCAGGCAATATCCCAGTGATGGAGCATGTCCCCCAAACATGTGGTGCAGAATTCTTCAAAGTAGTATTTATATCACCAAGTTTCTTTAACCTGATACCTAGGTTTTAGAAATTTTACCCCCCCCCGGGGGGGGGTATCCTTTAGACAAACTAGAGAATCCTCTAGGTAAAATCATACTGGTTAGAGGCAGAGATGGGCTGCTCTTTTGCAGGCAGGCCATTTGCATAATTTGCTATGTGACCTGCCACTTAGCTTTTTGCCTTCATGAAATAAACTCAGTTTATATTGTGACGCTTCTAGGCCACTGGCAAGACTTGGCATTTTCAAGTGCAATTTCTTGATGGTTCATTGAAGCAGAAATAATTGTAAGCAGGAACAGATTGAGGGGAAGCCTTCTGTTCTTTTATAAAACAAACTGTACGTAACTAAAGCACAAACTGGTCTCTGCTGTCAGCTAAGAGGCTGCACCCCCTGCCTCCCAGAAAGAACTTCCCGGCAGGGAGGAGACCCAGGGAGCCTCATCCACTGGTGCTTCCCCCTCCATCTCCATTCCTCTTTTGCCCTTTTACATTGTGCCATTAAACAATAATGAAGCAACTTTGTGTAAGTTCAAGTAATTTAGGTCAAAGATCAACATACTGAAATCTGACTATGCTCCTCCAAATTTTAGGAGCAATCCATTTAAGGGGTTTTGCAATCTACTTGTTTGAAACACAACAAAAATGTAACACCCCCATGTCATCCATGTTAGTGGTATGGAACCATTTAGGCAAAATCAGTGACTGAGCTTTTAAAAATTTCATTAACTGCAAAAAAGTATCCATGTTTGTTCTTTCTTTTTTGGGTGAGGGATTTCACCTTTTTTGGCCGATGTGTAGGTGGCCATTCTAAGTATATAATGCTACAACAGCACACTGAGGATATAACATTAAAAGTCCATCAAAAAAGTGCATTTACACTGCATATTGGCCAAAAGTGAGAATGTACCCTTATTTCACTTATTATGCTATTCAAGACATATACCTTTGCAGCATTAAAATGATAATGTGTACAAAAGCAGTAGAAAGACTATACCAATGGAAAAAACCAATACCTACTGCTTAGAAATATTTGTGTAGCCATACTACTTTTGTGATGACTTTTAAACATTTTCCTTTCAGTGCGGATCTTCATGTGAACCAGCCTCATGCTACAATTACTGTTACTGGTCTGGATCCTGCAGTATAGTTTGGCAGCCTTTCCCCTGACTTTCCTCCCCTGCCCCAACGATGCAAGTTGGCTAGATTGGCCTCTTACTTAACTCACATTAACTGTCTGCAGAGGTCAGGTGGTGTGCATGCATATAGACCAAATAGAAATATATCTTTGCATTTCACACCCAACCATGTTTGCTATCAAGGGTAGCCTTTTCAATAATGGCTCTTTGTTAAGTATATCTCTATAGGTATTTCTCTCAGGGCCAACCTAGATGCCACATTTCTCATTGCTGCCCCCACCGCCACTGTTTGTTTTGTTTCTTGAAATACATGTCGTAACTGAGAACAAAAGTGTGTGTTAGAGAGAGAGACAACAGAGACAGAGGGACTGACTTTAATTCATTCTAGCCAGACTAAAATACCCAAGATTCCAAACAGGGATGGGTGAATCTATCAATTTCAGTTTCTCTAAGCTTCTTTTATTTGTTTATTGAATTTATATTTTATAGCATTTATATTTCACATTTTCCTCCAATAGGCTCAATAATCTCCACAACGACCTTGTGAGGTAGGTTAGGCTGAGAGGCAGCGACTGGCCCAAGGTCACCCAGTGAGTTTCATGGTCGAGTTGGGATCTGAACCCTGGTCTTCCAGATCATAGTCTGACTTTCTAACCACTACACCACACTGGCTTATTTCCATATCAGTTTGCAAGCATTTTAAAAAATATATTAATTACAAATTCATCCATAGGAATAGATGGGGGAACATGCACCCCTTGGCTGTTTCACGGGGACAGCTACATTATCTGGCTCTCTAGACACGGCAGTCTCACTCTTGCTTTCTGGACTGACCTTCTGGGGAAAGCGGCCTCTTCTGCTTTGTATATTTGTGAGAGTATTTGGGGGTGTTTTTCTAAGGGAGGGGTGGTGCAGAGAAAGACACCCAGACAATTCTGCAAAACTGCAAACTTTTGCCACTTTTGGCTCTGGCTGCCCCCCCCCTTGATTGCAGCCTCTGGCAGACTTTTCCCATTGGTCAGTGCAGCGGCGGAGGAAGAGGAGTGTGGGGGGAGCACACTGCCTCCGGCAGCGCAATCCCGGTGGGTGTACCATGCCCCCAGGATGCACGCCAGCCCCACAGGAAGCTGTGCCACTGGGTCAGTGATGCTTCAAAGGAAAAAGCCTATGATGCTTCTACTTTTTTTGTTCTGTGCACTTTTCATATATTTTGAAGTATCTGATTTCTGGGACTCTTTGCAGGCTTCCCCTTCACCAGCACAGTTCCACACACCCACTGAGTGCTTTTGCCTGGTTGGGGCACATTCTGGGACTTTACTAATGCCTCTTGCTTGCCTGGACAGAGAGATATGTCTAGATATCACTGACTTTTCTGTGGCCAGAATGTAGCCTACAATACAAAAATGAGGGTGACAATACAAAAATGAGGGTGAAGTCCAACTACTGGCTAACTAGGTCAGTGTTATCTACACGCAGTGGCTCTCCAAGGTTTCAGACAGGGGTCTCTACCAACCCTGCCTGAAAATGCCAGGGATTTAATCTGAGAACTTTGGGAAATTGCTCTCTGTGCACTAGTCAAGCCAAAGGAAAGCTACAGTAATGCTTGTTGTGAGACAAGTCTGAACAAGAAGGAAAGCATGGAATGATACTGATCCTTCATCCAAATTCAATCTTCTCCCAACAATCATCTATATCTATATATCTATCAATATAATATCTGTGTTAGCAAGAGTGTTGCTTGGGTGAAAGCAACCAAGAATTAGTGAACAGGGTGGATTTGGGGCCATATTAGTTCCAGGACTGTGAGGTTTCTTTGTCAGCTGCTGCAACAGGATATAGCTGAACTGGAGGTGCATAACGGAAGTACAAACAAGAGCACGTGGGGGAACTGACCTCCAGTCAGGAACCTCTTCAGTTCTCCTACATATGAAATTAAAGCACTTTGGAGTTACAAAAAGCCACATGGCGATTAAGCATTTTGGAACCCCTGAAACACTGAATCTGGAGGGGAATGTGCAAAATGGTCTTTGCTAAATGCTTAGGTCAGTGATCCCAGCTGTAACTCAAAAGGCAAATAAAAGCTTAGAAGTAGTTTCTTTCAATAACATCACTTTTTAACACAAGAAAAAAATATTTGCAGGACCAGTGGCTGGATGAGTTCATTATTTCATTTGGCAATCTAGTTCTACACCAAACACACTAGAAAACAAAAATCCCAGTAGAATGGCTCTTTTATTTGCTCTGGCAGATTCAGTAGACAAATGACAGGACTTTGGCATCCTTCTCTCTTACATGGAAATCTCTTTTGAACTGATGCCCTGCATCAAAGAGGATAATGTACACAGCACTAAATTGCATTGCCATCTTTCAGCTGTGAAGCCTGCTACACTGTAATGAACAGATGAGTTGCAGGATCTGGTCCACAGCCAATTCTAAATCATTTAGTCAGTTGTCACCAGATGACTTCAGCTTTTTCTTTTTCTTTTTTTGTCTGAGAAAAGCAGTAGCAACTCCAAGTTCTGTGATTCTATTCACAGTGGTTTTTCCTGATGAGGTTTGGAAATATAAAAAAACACAACACTATTTCATATGCTTTCCCCTTGTCTCTCCATCCTGCTGCTATTTATTTGCACCTCCAGAGCAATCCTTTAAAGTCACCACATGAACTTTTCTTTAGAAAGCCTCAGAGGTAGAATTGGATGCTCTGAAAATAACTATATAACTATGGGTTTCCTTTGTCCCTTTGGTACCATCATGTGTGCAAAAGGAAATATTGCAACAGGATTAGCAGAAAGCAGTGAAGACACATTTGTGAAATTAAACAGTGTATCCTCACAGAGCTCTTCCTTTCATGACATTTAAAACTTTGTGTCAATGGAACCAAATTGCTGGAAGTTATGCATATTCACATTATTATTTTTTAATGTTGTGTGCCATTATCCCACATCCAAGATTCAGGTCCTTCAAAGAGCTATGATCTCTGACAAGGACTGGAATGACACACAGCAATGAATGGGAAGAAAGGCATGGAGATTTCAGAGAAGTGAAGTGTGTCCAATGGTTAAAACGGACATGCTTGGAAGACCCATTGGTAATATTCATGGAAAATTAGGTGTGTGGGAAATCCCTCTGATCAGGCATGAAACACTGAAATTGATTACAAAGCCAGTTGAAAATGCTCAGTTGTGGATTCACATCTCTCTTCTCTCAAACACTTGCATGCGTGTATACACTCAGGTGCATGGACGCACATATGTGGCTTATCCACACTTCCTCTGGTTCCACTGCTTCCCCCAGGGAAAACTGCTCTTTTGTGCTCAATCATAGCAAAGAGCAATTTGGGTTTTCTCCAAAGGAAAGGGCCCAGGGGGAAACTTCTTGGACGTGTGCTTTCTAAGCACAAGACAAGTGGCTCTCCATTGGCTGGGACTAATCCCTGCAATGTCAGTGACCCGAGACAGAATGGGGCCGTTGTAGGCCTGCTCCATCACCAGAAGAGGAATAGGAGCATGAGGTTAGGATATGGCAGCCAGAGGAAAAGAGGCCACTCAGTGGCGTAGCGTGGGTTGTCAGCACCCGGGGCAAGGCAAGTAATTTGCGCCCCCTAACCCATGGATTTGCGCCCCCTAACCCGTGGATTTGCCCTAACCCCCAGATGTTGCGCTCGGTGCGGCCGGCCCCCCCTGCACCCCCCACGCTACGCCACTGAGGCCACTGACTACCATACTGATCACTAGGCAACCTGCTTCTGGCTGATGGTTCATTCCCAGTCTTCTCTCAGCAACCATGATAGTGAGATACGTAAATAGCAGTGTAAAGAACATGGACAGTTTTCAGGACCCTCAATTATGCACTATCTTAAGAGAGGAGGTGGGGGGGTGTATACAATGCTCATAGTCTTTGTAGGCAAATTTTTAAAGCATAATGTGCATATATATGCATATGTGTGATTGATACACCCACACATACCAATATGGCGCGGGGGGCACTGTGGGTTAAACCACAGAGCCTAGGGCTTGCCGATCAGAAGGTTGGCAGTTCAAATCCCATTGCTCGGTCCCTGCTCCTGCCAACCTAGCAGTTTGAAAGCACGTCAAAGTGCAAGTAAACAAATAGGTACTGCTTTGGCGGGAAGGTAAACGCCGTTTCCGTGCGCTGCTCTGGTTCGCCAGAAGCGGCTTAGTCATGCTGGCCACATGACCCGGAAGCTCCCTTGGCCAATATAGCGAGATGAGTGCCGCAACCCCAGAGTCGCTCACAACTGGACCTAATGGTCAGGGGTCCCTTTACTTTCTATAAAACGAATGCATAATTAAAATACACAATAACAAATCCACAGGATTTGTTATTAAAAGATATTTTAATAAAAGATAAAAAATATTTAATTAAAAATATGCAATAAAGCAAATAATGAATGATTTTAGAGTGTTGTTTGTGTTGTACTTTTGTATTGTTTTATTGTTGTTAGCCGCCCTGAGCCCGGCTTCGGCTGGGGAGGGCGGGATATAAATAAAATTTATTATTATTATTATTATTATTATTATTATTATTATTATTACCAGAAAGCATAACAATTAAAACAGTTAAAACAATAAAACCAGAAGTTCCGTTCAGGGGGAATGCCTGCCTAAATAGGTGACTTTTCAGAAGCTGGCAGAATGGCAACACCAAGAGGTCCTCTTGTACCGGTATTTCTTGTATTGCAAAAATGAATCTTTGCCCTTTAAGTTATTGTTATACACTTGACTTTGCTTATGGATTTTGTGCACATGCCTGGTATTCTTCGAAGCACTTCCACATCCCAGGAAGAGGCCAACTAGTTGAGCATGCATATGTGCAAAGTTGGAGTGAAAAGCCTGTTCAGGGGGAGAAAAGGCTACGGCTGGCCCTTGATGTTATAGGGTAGGTGGCAGTGATTATTTGGATAATATAGGGCACTAAAGGTAGGGTAAGGGCCAAGGCAGGGACCAGAGTGGAAGCAACAAAGATACAAACCATCAAGTAGCTCTGGTTTTATCCTCAAACACCATCTCATTAATCATCCCCTCAAAGACATTTCCCTAGAAACCATGCTCCATTCTCATTCATGTATTAAGTTAGTACCTTTGTTTCTTCCTGCAAGAAGGCAATTAAGGTACTGAAACAAACAGCTTGGTACTATCGATTCTAAGCAGAGATGCAACTATCTGAGCTGTGAACAGTACATGCTCAGGACAGCCAAGTGCCTAACAACTAGAAAATGTGGCTTGTCTTGGAGAGATCTTGAGGATCCTTGAACCTGTAGAGTTGCAGCTGTCTGTCTGTCAACAGACAGAAATATTTAAAATAAAATAAAAAATATTTATTTGTCTGTGCCTTTGGGGATGACTGACTGGGGATGATGGCCCATTATTTATTTTTGGTGTGGTTTTACTGTTTTTAGTAATTAAGAGATACTTCCTGGTTAATACAGTCACCAAGGGCCAGCACTAAAGCAGCAATGTGGATTCATTTACTCCACAAATGAAATGAATTAAGAATTAAAACATACTTTGTAAAACTTTCACAGCATTCTGTCCCAGTACTTACCGTATTTTTCGCCCCATAGGGCGCACTGGCCCATAGGGTGCACCTAGGTTTTTTTTTGGGGGGGGAAATAAAGAAAAAAAAAATTCCCCCCCAGGTGCGGGGCTGGGGCAGGGGAAGCCCGAGCTTCCCCCGACCCCAGCCCCCAGAACAGGCTGCTATCTGCAAGCCTAGGGAGCCCGGCGGGAAGTCGCGCCGGTCTCCCAAGGCTTGCGGAGAGCTGCCTGAAGCCCGGGGCGCGCTCCGCTGCGCTCCTCAGGTTTCGGGCTGCAGGCTGCTGTCCACTAGCCTTGAGAGCCCGGCGGGAACTCCCGCGGGCTCACAAGACTTGCGGATAGCTTCCTGAAGCCTGGAGAGCGAGAGGGGTCGGTGCGCACCGACGCCTCTCGCTCTCCAGGCTTCAGCGAAAGCCTGCATTCGCCCCATAGGATGCACACACATTTCCCCTTCATTTTTGGAGGGGGAAAAGTGTGTCCTATAGGGCAAAAAATACAGTATTTTTGCATTTTATACTGTTTGCAGCTAAAATAGCGTTTTGATTTTAGGCTGGCATCTTTAGCGTTTTCAAGCAGGTGATTCAACATCTACAAGGATGTGTTAAGTGATGCAAACGTTTTCTTGAATGGACATAGATGGTATTATAGGAGATGTTCAAATGAAGTGGAAAAGCACAACTGGGAAGTAAAAGGCTAGCTTTGAGAAAAACATTTTCAAGAATCTGTTTTATTATCATTCTAGACAAACAAAGGTTTCATTTGCTTTTTGTGTCATTGCTTTTCTTAGTGATAAAAGCACTGCAAAGGCAGGCCTGCATTCTGGACACCTGAGGGCATTTTCATGAAGGAGATGACCATGAAGATGGACTTGGCTAATGAACAGAGCAAAACTATTAGATTGGTAAGGAAGAACAGAAGGAGAACATCCTGAACTGGTGCACAATATATTATACTATTTTTTGTTCACAGAAAGCACAGCATTCAACGCTTGCTGGCAATAATCCTACTTGGGAGTTTCTGCACCACAGTCACCAGAGGTCTCAGGGGATTAGCATACATTGTCCTGTTTAACTCTGCAGGACATCTCTTTAGTGTTTCTAGAGCAAAGGTTTGGCCTTTGGCCATCTTAATTACAGAACTGGATATATCCCATTGCAACACCTTGAACAGTATGAAGAGAAACACTCACATAAAAAAGCAGTATTTGCTAGTAAATAGAGAAAGACTTTATTGCATTTGGCTCCACAGAGCAGTAGTGTAGGGCAATAATGGAGGTAGCTGACCTACAGGAATATCAGCAGTCCTTAATAACCCAGTTACCAGAACCACAAAAGCAACATGTGTATTCTATGGGAATGGTCAGCAAGAAGTATTATATCAAATAATATAAAAGGATGACTTTCTGTGTGAAAACGGTCTTGCGTCAAGCAGTAGTTCTAACCTGCCAGCTACAGTTAAACCTCCAGTCAGGCAGAAGAAAATAAATGCATGCAAGATATTGGCGTCTTCACTGAAGTGATTATGGAATTATGGGTTATGTTAATGGGCGGTATTGCCCATTAACCATCAGCTATAATGTTTATCCCCAATTAATACTTCTGCTGTTACTGAAATAAATCAACATCAAAATGCAAATGATTCCAAAGAAGGATTTATCTTAACAAAGTATTCTGGCAAGTGACTCACCCTCCTTCTTCGGAGTACTTGTGACCAAATGCCAGGATGTCAGATGCCCGCCCACTGCCATCACAAACTACAACAGGAACTGGAGGAGTGTCACGTAAATATTCAAGGACGATGGAAATCACGTTGGGTCCTCCTTCCACAATGAGAGCCACCACTGGGACACCTTGCCCAATCCCTGCAGAGAAAGAAAGAAACAAAACAAAAACAAAGCCAGCAAATCAAAGGAAATACAGAAAAAGGAGGAAACAAACTGAAATGATGGACTACACAATTAAGACAAAGTAGCATTATGTGACCATCCTATCCATCTGTATTAGACTCCAGATTACATGCTGAGGAGGAGACCAAAGGATGGTATACTGAATTCCTCCACAGTCACTAGGGTGGAATTCGGCCATATCCCCATACAGCATCTCTAGGAAAAATAATCTCGCCCTCTAACATGTATTAATAGATGGTGTTGTGATGTCATGCATTTTCCCTGCTCCTTCCCCTGCTGCTCTCTTGGCTGTCACTGGGCAACCACGACTGCAAGAGAGTGGACGATGGAAAGATCTGGATGGGGATGATCCTTTCAGCAGCAGACTTGTGTGTTTCATAATGTGTATTTAGAATTTCACTACAACTTGGATGTCTGTTTTTTTCTTAAATTAAGGAGATTAGATATTTAGGGACTCAGTTTTCATATGGAACAGCAAAATTATCTGCACCATCTTAAATATTAATATATTAAGCACAATGTATGTAAAAGTTACTATAGGTATAAGGACCCAGGTGGTCCCCTGGTTCAGGAGTCCCGATTTCTAGACACTTGAGAAGTACTGGCCCTGCAAAGTTAGGGCAGCCCATGTCTGCTTAGCTTTGCAAATGTGCCAGCAGTTTTATTGCTGCATGTCTTTTGAAGTATGTAAGCAAGACAATTATTCAGAAACATGAAATTCTGAAGGCGAACTGAAATGTTTGCCTCTTATAGAAAAACATTCCATAATAATAGCTTCTCTTTATTCATATATTCTTTTATTTCCAAAGTGCCACTTGAAGTGAGGAGCATAGAATGTCACTGTGGATGCAGTGAAATCTTCTTTCCCAAAGAGTATTTTTCTTGCCATGATCTTTCATTACAGACCCTTCTGACCTTTAGTTCCACTTATTTGCCTCTGTGAATTTCTGTGCTTTTGCATGCATTGTATTAGGAGCCTTATAATTTCTATAGTACTGAGACCAGGATGCTTCCCTTCCTCCAACCAAAAGTCATTTGCAACTAAATCTTGTCCTGAGGCTCCTGTTTCTTGATATGCTTCAGCTCCCAGGTATTCAGTTTGCACTTCTGCAGGGCACATTAATGGCAGTGCTGACAGCAGCATTCGCAGGGCTTCTGCTCCAGGGGCAGCTGGCAGCTTGGCTCCCCGGGTAGCCCTCCGAGTGACAAAGGAGTCACCAAGGAGTTTGCAGGTGTGTTTGTGTGCATTTTGTTTTTCTAAAGGAAGAGTTGTTCCCACAGTCAGATGAAGTGAAGTCTGTTTAAACACAGTTACACAATTGCACGCCATGCAAAAAGGGAGACAGCCATACACTTTCTGGCTACTCCCTATTGCCAGCCTAAGGCAGCAGATATCACAGCAGTCCTAGGCCTGTTTCTACCATGAATCAGAATGCTGAAAGGAAGGAATCTCCATCCTCTGGATTCCCAATTTTTGCCCTGAAGCAAACATTGTGACAAACCACAATGTCCTCTATTATGTTACTGCAGAAAAACCCTATGGCAGATGCTAAAGCTAAAAATATCCTATAAATGACACTGTAAAGCCTACCCATTTTTGCTAGACCTCTGAGCAGTTGTGTATCATTAAATGAGGAATGCGCAGGAGATGCCTCAGAGAGGCTCAGGTTCCGAGATGCTCTGTAGAATGGGATGAAATGGCCCAGAAACATTATTTTAGAAATCAAGCTTACTTTTAAGGATTGGCTGGCTGCTTGCTGGAGTTTGAGTTGGACTTAAGTGGTCTGGGACTATAGGCAATGGGCCAAAAGATCCAGGAATAAGCTGATTTCAATTAGGCAGTTTAAAACTTGGACCATCTTAGCAGTGAGTCCTGGGGGAACTGCTCCCTGCCTTGCAGGCCTTTTCCACAGCTAAGGCTGCTGAACAGACACTTGGGTTGGGGTATTGTTTAGGGGTTTCTGTTGCTGATTTATTGCCCTAATTGTTTAAAATGTTTTAAACTGTTTTTACCTGCTTTTTATGTGCTTTTAAATTTGGTGTTTTTTGTTTTTGTTTTAATTAAGGGGTGTAAGATGTGCCTGTGAAGAGAGGAGCTGGGGAGAGAGGGGGGCCCAATCACAGTGGTTCTGAGCAGGGGAGCTATGGTGGGGTGTTGATATGACTAAAATAAAAGAGCAGCATGGGAGACAAAGGGCGTTTATGCATTATATTTTCTGTGGCACTGCTGTATTTGAAATACTCTGTAAATGTATTATCAGAATGATACCCCATAAACAGCCAATTCCAAAAGGAACTCATGATGCCAGGAGTAACTCTGGTGGGACAGCGAGGTGAGGTTCTGGGTGTAGCAGGGATTCCCTGAGTAGCTGAAGTTTATCAGCTTAGCCAACTGGAGAGGAAGATCTTTAAAGCTGCATGATCCTGTTGCTGATAGGTCACATAATCTCTCTGCCTGTCTGTTATTGGTTCATTGCCTGGATTCAGATCCACACCACACACCCAGGGACCACCCGAGGGTACAGAAATGCATTAAATACTGAAGATATTGTGAAAGGAAGATCAGGACATCAGTCAATGAGCATCCAATGTATTTGATGAAGGTGCAATGGTCAGAGAAGATGCTGGTGATGACAGCTGAACGTCCCTTTGCCTTCCCAGCCCCCTTCATATATTCTCAGGCATAGGATGACAAAGGGAAGCCCACGAGTCACATGAAGAGGTACTGCAGACACTTTACAGGGCTAGAAGTTGCCACTCAACCTGAACCTACCCTACATTCTTCTCCAGTTCACTTTAACCCTCAATCATAAAAAATAAGCTTAGCTTATTGTCTACCTGAACTGGACTGCAAAATACCATATATTGATGGTAAGCACTTGGCTTTGGCAAACTAATGCCCATTATTTACATCAATATACTTACTTATATGGAGGAGTTGGTTGCATATGGAGCATAAAAGGTCATTTTGGATTATACTTTTTGGACTAATCCGTAGTCACCTTGGCCTTTTCTACTGTCTGCTTGACTCAATGCAATAGTCTAAATTATTCAGACCCCATAATTTGAAACAGTTCTAATAAAGTAAACCAATCTTCCTTTTGTGACATCAGTGGATGGCAACATTTGAAAGAAAACAAAATTCTCCCAATAAAACCTAGCTGGAACATGCACTTATGCTACTTATTGCTTATTAGGGCTGTATCTACTTAAAAGAGCTACATGAAAGGAACCTGAACTCTGCACTCTGACAAGCTGAATTCTGCAACCTGTACTAGAATTATGTGGCTTGAACAACTTTGCACACTTCTGCTTAATGTTGTCTCATATATTCTGTTTTTTTTGCTGGTCTTGGGAAAGGCAAAACAACTATGCCAGGGCATTTGAAGCCCTTCTGCCTTCTGACTCCTAAGTCACTTTCGGTGTTTTAGGAGCTACAAACCTTTAGAAGGAAAGGTTTTAAGTTTCAGGATGTCGAATCCTGTGCCCAGTACCAAATTCTGCATGTGTATTGTGATATGGATTATGGAATCATGGAGTTCACATAGCCCTGATTACAGACATGCTCCATCATTTCCAGGACAATTTGCCAATCATGAAATGGCAGCATGCAGCTTTATTTAACATGACCACGGTTTCACATGAAAAAAACATGCAACTCCTCTCACAAATATATTAATTTTGCAAGGTTTCAATAAATGGTGGTGTCTTGGAATATTATGGAACTGCTTTTGTTGTTGTTGGATGTTTTTCAATAAAAGATTGAACAGACATTCATCAAGGATTTTTTAGTTATGGGATAGCCTGTCTTGAGGTCCATCACTATGAAACATTGAGTGGCAGATGTTGCCCTAGCCAATTAGTAATAATAAGATGGATAGTTCGACACTAACCAGCTGCAGGTGGAAGTCCTTTTATTTTTCACACAACAGTTCAACTGTTTCAAATGTTTCAAGGTTACTTTGTTCCCTTATCTTCCTTTTACATCACAAACTTATGAAGACAACGCTTAAAAAATTATTTAGAAGGTACTATTTGTTCTCTATTTTCTCAGCAGGCTTACTGTGTTCCACCAGCTGTTCTAAAGAGAAATGTAATAGCTGCTTTCTACAGAGAACAAAGAACAGCATTCACACAGGAAAGTGCATGGCTGCTGGTTGGTGTCTGATTTATGATGATTAGGTTAGGTACTAAAAGTTATGATCCACAATTTTATTCCCACAGAGACTTACACCTATACACTTCCCAGTTCTTTGTAGTTCTTGCTTGCTCTTTCTACAAAGCAAGAAATCAATGTAAGTGTAAAAAAGAATATAGCTATTATAAATACTAACATAATTAATAGTTGGTCTTAAGAACTGCTGAGCAATCAAAGGTCTGCTTGGTGCTGGGGGTGGAGAATGTGTCTGCCACTATATAATGGGCTAAATAAGAACATTTCACTAATATTGCCATGGAGTTATATCACCCTGCAATCAGATAATTTTGTGTGAATGTTTTGTACTCTGGTGCATAGATCTCTGCAATTACTGGGCACATCACTGCCAAGTTTGCTCTAAATGTCAAAGAGCAGCTGTTCGGTCTCATTTAAATATTGTATCCCTGATGACGTGATTTAACACATACATAGGAAGTCAGTTTTTCAGTATCAAAGGCCAGCTCTGGTGTAATCAGGATTCAAACATTGCTTTGTAAAGGAAAAATGCAGGGTGACAAAAGGACTAAAGCAAAAAATAGCACTGCTTCCTGAAACATAAGAGTAAAGTGTGTAAACTTGTTATTTGTCCTCTTTTCTATTGTTATCTCTGCAATTCTGGATGTCAGCTATCTTTCTTCTAACATACAAGGGATATTAATTTCTGATGCTGTTAGACCCTCATCCATGATTCTGGAGGTGAGAGGAGGGACTGAAAATGGCCAAGACCCCCAGAAGCTAGAGTGCTCTTTGCTAAGAGTCACATGACAGTCTATGGAGAGATCCCATCTAGTAGGATTTAGGCCACCCCAGAGTAGAACATTTTCATCGAAATAGCACCCCCAAAGTAGAATGATGTGCCTTCCCCATTCACTTAAAAGGGGGCACCAGTCTGTGGGGGCGAACCATGCTCCTAACCAAGCTCAAAGGGGATTCCTCAGCCATGACCCAGAAGTGGGAATTACTGGGAATCCATTTGCTCACCAAACTATAGAGACAAAGTGGGAGGAGCCAGCATTCCAAGGAACTACTGACTCAGCTATGCAAAAGTCGGGGGGGGGGAATACAATGCACATCATTTGGAAAGATCTACCTTGTTGGCTAGGTGATATCTCCTGCATTCCAGGGGACACAGCTGAGAGCATTTTGATCTTCATTGACAGTCACACATTATCACCATGTGCCATTTGCACAGAGTATGATAATACATGAAGCGGATGGGTGTGCACACCCAATACACACACATGCAAAATGGTAATTTACCCAGGTCAGCTAAACAGCTCAGGAGTCCCTGGGCAGGCTACTCCAAAGACTCATACAAAAGGAATAAGATGCTCCATGTAAAAATCAAATTGGGGAGAAAGGCCCTCAAATGTAAGAAATGCATTTGCTAATAGAGCAGAATAGTGTTCATATTTTCATGCAGATACTTCTTTATTTGTAGAATTTCCTTGCTTTTACAATAATAATAATAAAAATCAGTTACTTTTAACTGACAATGATCATCAAGCAAAAACTTGATAAAAGATCAGCAGCAAACAAACATCCCTTACTGATTTTATATTTAAACAAGATTAGTTCATTCCAAGCTCACTTCAGAAACAGATGCAAAACCCAGACACAATGAAGTTATTTAGTCAGGTCTCCGGATCACTGGTTCTAAAGAAAGCCAAACGATAACGTCTGTAGCCTATGATTCTGATTTAGGAACAGTGTTCACTATTAAAAGGAAATGTGACTAGCAAGCAAGTTCACCATACAGAATTTGTCCCTGGAAGCAATTATCTAGTTATAAGTTCAAAATAACACTTTGCAAAATAACATGAATGTATATGATACCGTGATATTATTACAAACTACATAGTTTATGTATTGTTTTTTATTAGGAACAGGATGATCTACACAAGATTTCAGATTTAAGGATTCTGTTCTCTCACCCAGCCTGACACTCAGCTCATCTTAGATGCAACTTGCAAAGCTCTTCTGATCTCCTAATAAGACCTTCTTGCTCCACACTGCTACTTCCTGTGTGCCCAGAATGGTTCAGTGGAAATGCTCAAGCAAATTTGACATAGTGACAAATATTAATTAGATTTAGGTGAGAAAGTAACAAGTATCCAACCAGCTGGGAATTGGGGGGGGGGGGAAGAGACTATGGGTTGTATGTATCCAATGTAGCACTATGTTAAAGTCACTTAGTGGTATACATCAGCAGAACTCTGTTGTGCAGAAAAAGGCATAAGCAGGCTGCTGGTGACTTTGTTACACAATAGATTGCACAGTCTGTTTTACAGTGAGTTTCTGCGAGCATAACAGTTGCGCTGGATTCCTGTTATGCAGCATTAAAACCCACCTGTCCACTAGCACAATAGTCTTTGTGCTACCAAACAGAAAACACCGGCTACAGTCCTATAAGAAAAATGCACTGACTTGCTCTCAGCCACATCTTATTTTCAGATTCCCAAACACAGGAAAGGCCACAATTCATCAAAGACTAAGTAGTTCCTAGCCAAGTTTCTGCAGCCACTCAGCCTGGTCCCCATCCTGTGGGGTGCAGTGATTGCTGCAGATACTTTTTTCTGAGCCTTACCAGGATAGAACATGAGAACATGAAACTGTCCTGCTGGATCAAGCCAAAGACCCACCTAGCCCAGCATCCTGTTCTCACAGCAGTCAACTAGATGCCCATGGGCAGAAGGCGAATGCAATAGCACTCTCCCAACTGGTGATTCTCACCAAGTGGCATTGAGAGGCCTCCTGGCTCCAACAGTGGCGGCAGAACCATTGTGCCTACAGTTTGCAGTCTCACATTACCTTATCTCTGGTCTGAAGCTCACACTGTGGCTGAGAATGCAAATGATGATCCCTCCACCCCTGACACAAAAATAAATTTCCCTGGTCTACTCAAAGGGGACAGAGATCCAGTCAAATGTTTTTTTCTTGCTTGCTTGAATATTTTCTCAGCACAAGAGCAATGTTTTAACATGTTATGCATTGTAAGCAGAGATTAGAACGTCTCACTTCAGAAAGCGCATTGCAGAGAGTATTTGAGTGGCGTAACACATCATTTTGAAGGTCAGTAGTCAAGACCAGACAACTTTAGTAGTAAAGGCACCATGGTTGGTTTAGTTTTAGCATGGAATTCTCTATAGATGGTCTGTTGATAATACATTTATTTGGCTGTGAAATAGTCTGTGAAAACAGGCATATCAAGCTAAGATAGAATATATACTTGCAGTATGTAATATTATCATCTTTCAAGAATAAGTGCAATATGAGGAATGTAAATTCAGCCAAGCCTATTCAGAAATGAGAAAAGAGTAACGAATCAGCAGTGTCATACTCTAGGAAACAAAGTAAGTGGATTCATTCCAATTTTCAAAAGTACTGAATATAGTACATGCCAGAACGAAATGTGCAGAAATGTCACATTCACTCTTAGCAGTGGCTCCCAGCTGTACATCATCCAAATGTGCCATGTCAAAATGTAAAGCATTTTCACCCAATCAAGCAATATCTGCTCTCTAACATTGGGAGGAAATACTGAAATGGCAGAGATTCCACCCACATTGAGACCACAGTAGACAAATTTACACACAAAAATCAATATAGAGGTAGCAGCAAGTGATAGTGGGAAAGGTGACATCATTTTGTCTGATGAGGCACATCTGGCCATTAAATCCCTCTCAGTGCCTTTGGCAATATGAAAATGGCATTGGAGCAGGCAGTATCATGAAAAGCCAGCTCAGACCGTTGGCAGCAAAAAGAATAGCCCGCACTTGGGAAACTAACTGGTTTAGTGTAGTTTGAGATTTCAGACAATAATCTAGTTTATCAGAGTTTTCAAAGACAATAGCTGAGATTATCAGAGGCAGGAAGAGAAGTGAAAGGTACATAGAAGAAGTGCCCTACATTATAAACTGTCACATCATTGTAATAATACAAAGTAATACAAAAATGCAGGTGATTCCTGTAGGTCACAGATGAAACACTTTACTGCATGACAGGCCCCAAAGTTGCTCTATTGCCCCTATGGGTGAAACTTTCCCTCGGCTCTTTGGATTGTCATTTAGAATTCTGATTGTGAACCTGCCTGTACAATATTGTGGCCTGATCCTAATGAAACTCTTTACTGAGGCCTGATGATGATGAACAGATATATCCCAGTGCACAGTTATAGAACAATGTAGAAAGCAGGCTGCTTACTTGTATTTATCTTCTGGAGTGAGATGTGCTTTTCCAACTGTCTGCGAAGTTTCACTTCCGCACCATATTTTCCTGTGGTCCCATTATCAGCCAGTATAAAGTGAGAGTGCATACTGTTGAGTACCGTCAGCTTACTCATTGGATTGGACATTGTTTGGTATGGCCGTACCACCTGTACATCAGAGGGGGGAAAGCAGAGAATGCAACCATGGTTTGAAATTCCTGATAAAGGATGTTCTAGAGGTAATTCGCTGGTAACAAGCTGCTGCTGAAACAATTTTTGCCAGTACTTGCCAAATTCAATATATGAATATTTGTTTTCTCACCATAAAAAGAGTTTTTAAAGACATTTGGAAATTTGGACCTGTACATATGAGATCCATTGCTACGCTGACATATCATGTTAGAAATATCAGCACTTCCATTATTCATTTGTTGACCTGCAGTAATAATATATTTAATTATGGAATGAACTTATGAATAAACACATGTGAAATGGACACAGACTAGAAAAAGACATATCTATCCCTCCCTACATCAGATCAAGGCAAGGTGTTTTCCAAACTGCTCAAGACGGGGTTCAAACTGAGTCTTGTAGTCAGTGCCCCTCTTACTAACTGCTGCTCTCCGAATTGTTTGCCTTAGTTTATAATGTTGCCCTAATAACTGTTGCACTTCAATTATGAGAAACACAGTGAGATTATTTCTTTTCCTTTTACCACATTAGCTCCTACATGTTCAATATTGAGGACTATCCCTGCTTCCGGGTCTGGTCTTTATCAGATGGATACTGGAATCAGCAAAGGAGACCCACATGACCTGAAGGTGTTGCTGTGCAATGCCAGGTCAATGGTTCATAAGACCACTGCCATCCATGACTTGATCATGGATGAAGGACTTGCCCTGGCATGTGTGACAGAGACTTGGTTGGATGAAGCAGATGGGTCTGTTCTTGCCGCTGCTTGTCCACCAGGTTTCTCTTACACACAGCAACCCAGGCCTTGTGGGCGGGGAGGGGGGGTTGCAGTGATTTTTAGGAAGTCATTAGTTTGCACCAGGTGTCCTACTGGGAAGACCCAGTTCTCTGAGTGCAGGTTCTGGAAGTTGGGCAATAGGGGCAGTACAGAATTCCTTTTGGTATACCGACCCTGCCACTGCACCTTGGATTCCCTGCCTGAGCTGCTTCAGGTCACGACGGATGTTCCCCTGGAGACACCTAGTTTGGTTGTCCTGGGGGATTTTAACATCCATGCCAACACGACCTTACAAGGGGCCGCTTGAGACTTTGTGGAAAACATGGCCTCAATGGGGGTGTCCCTGAATAAGTTTGGCCCAACTCATAGTCACGGACATACCTTAGACCTGGTGTTCACCTCTATGGATGTGGATGATTTGACACTAAGTAAAAGTGAAACAAAAGAAGTGTCATGGTTGGAACACTTCCTGGTGCAATTGGAATTCTCGGTGACCCTTCCCCTCTGCAGGGAGGTGGGATGAATTTGGATGGTCCGCCCCCACCACTTAATGGATCCAAATGGTTTCCAGAGAGTGGTAGGAGATGTTTTATCCCATGTTGATGGCCTTTCAGCTGCATCCCTGGTGGCCCGCTGGAATGTGGAGTTAACCAGGGCTATTGACTGTCTGGCTCCAAAGGGCCCTCTCTGATTGCATAGAGCCTGGACAGCCCTGTGGTTTTCTCCAGGGCTGAGGGCGAGGAAGCAATCACTGAGATGTCTAGAGAACCGGTGGCAGAAAACTCATTCTGAATGGGACCGGACACAGGTTAGAGCTCAACGTCGAGCCTACCAAGTGGTGATAGCGACAGCAAATAGGACTTTCTTCACCTTCAGCTTCAGCTTCACCTTCAGCAGTGCCATCAGGGTACGGTAAGGGTCCCAAGATCTTCTGCAATGATTTTGCAAAGTTTTTTTGCAGATAAAGTTGCTGAGATTTGAAAAGAGGTAGACGCCACCGTGGGAGCAGGGCTGGGGTGGAAGAGTGCCAGATTCCTGTCTAGTCAAGTTGCGTGGGATCAATTCCAATCTGTTACCCCCGAGGATGTGGACAGGCTGCTTGGACGAGTGAAACCGACCACCTGTCTCCTTGATCCTTGCCCATCCTGGCTCATAAAAGTGAGCTGGGAAGGGCTGGGCGATGGGCTCTGTGGGGTGGTGAATGCTTCTCTCTGTTATTAAACCGCTTCTTTAAAAAAAATCTTTAGACCCGGCCAATATAGCAAACTATCGCCCAGTCTCAAATATTCCATTCTTGGGCAAGGTGATTGAGCGGGTGGTTGCTGAACAACTCCAGGCACGCCTGGAAGATGCAGACCATTTGGATCCCTTCCAGTCGGGATTCAGGCCTCATCATGGGGACTGAAACTGCCTTGGTCGCGCTGGTTGATGATCTCCGGCGGGCTAGGGACAAAGGTGAGAGCTGTTTCCTATTTCTGCTGGATTTCTCAGCGGCTTTGATACCATCGATCATGACATCCTTCTGGACCGTCTAGAGGGGCTGGGAGCTGGGGGCACTGTTATACAGTGGTTTCGCTCCTTCCTCCTGGGCCGTGTTCAGAAAGTGGTGGTGGGGGATGAGTGTTCAGACCCCTTGACTCTCACTTGTGGGGTGCTTCAGGGTTCCATCCTCTTTCCCCATGCTTTTTAACATCTATATGAAGCCGCTTGGAGAGATCATCAGGGGGTTTGGGTTGGAAGTTCATCAGTATGCGGATGATACCCAGCTCTTTTAAATCAGAACCAGTGAAGGCAGTAAAGGTCCTGTGTGAGTGTCTGGAGGAAGTTGGAGGATGGATGGCAGCTAACAGATTGAGGTTGAATCCTGACAAGACAGAAGTACTGTTTCTGGGGGACTGGGGGTGGGCAGGTGTGGAGGACTCCCTGGTCCTGAACGGCGTAACTGTGCCTCTGAAGGAAAGGTGCGCAGCCTGGGAGTCATTTTGGACTCACAGCTGTCCATGGAGGCGCAGGTCTGGTGACTGGGAGTGGCCGCTGAGACCACATAACACTGGTCCTGAAAGACCTACATTGGCTCCCAAGACGTTTCCAAGCACAATTCAAAGTGCTGGTGCTGACCTTTAAAACCCTAAATGGCCTCGGCCCAGAAGGAGCGTCTCCACCCCCATCGTTCTGCCTGGACACTGAGGTCCAGCTCCGAGGGCCTTCTGGCAGTTCCCTCACTGTGAGAAGCGAAGTTACAGGGAACCAGGCAGAGGGCCTTCTCAGTAGAGGTGCCTGCCCTGTGGAACACACTCCCATCAGAAGTCACAGAAATAAAAAACTATCTGACTTTTAGAAGACATCTGAAGGCAGCCCTGTTTAAGGAACTTTTTAATGTTTGATTCTATTTATAATATTCTGTTGTGAGCCGCACAGAGTGTTAGACCAAAGTTCAATTTAGATAACTGTTATCTCCAAATTTGGAAGCATCCCAAATCTGAAGTATATTTTACTTCCAAGGACATAAGTAGGCTGAGTAAGATTTTTTTATTATGGTTGTTTACAGGAAAAAATTAGCTGCTAGCAGATTCAGTCTTGTTTTTCTATGGCTTCTTGTAACTTACATATTGTTTTCACTTTCTAGTTGAAAGGTAATATTGCTTCCAACTATTATCCTCAGACAACACTCAAAACCACTATGGAAAGGAATCACAATGATGACATTTATAGTGCCAGATAGATTTCAAAAATTATGTCTGAAAGCACATTCAAGCCTGATGTTGTAAAAAACAAGATTTCAATGGGTACATGAACCGCACGTACCACATATTAAAATTACCTGAGATATAACATGCAGCCTGATCCTATGTGTGTCTACTTAGGAGTAAGTCCTACTGAGTCTCAAACATGCATGCATGGGATTTCAGAACTAGGCCTTCTTAAGTGATCTTTAAAAGTTACAGTAGCATCATGGGAGTCACTTCTCTGTCATTTCTTCCCATGGCACTGCTATACCATCAAAGGTCTGTGATTACATTTATGGGTGGATATAACACTATGAAGCTGTCACCCGAGAAAGATCAGGGAGCAGCTTTGCAGTAAAGATCACTTACTTGCAGGCATCACTGTTGCAGCCATTAAAAGCAGTGCCCAAACATGTTGCAAGAACTTTGACTGACAGATGTCTAATATTTGAAGAGGAGACACTGCTGAGAGAGCAGCTCAAAGTGGGGTGGGTGTAAAAGCAGCTTAAGATCCTAAATCAGATTATTCATGCAAGTTGTTGTTGTTGTTTAGTCGTTTAGTTGTGTCTGAATCTTTGTGACCCCCTGGACCAGGGCAAGTCATGAGACACAATTTTCTTAGTTCTTCAACCATATTGGACCACCATAGTGGACTACAGTAGCCAACACAGTTGTAGCTTTCTTTCTGTTATCTCTCCCCTCACTGTCCAAGAGCATCACAACATTTAAGCAAAACATAACACAAAATAGCAATTCAAATCTGGATAAAACAGAGTGAAACATATTTAATTTTAAAATATATCATTCCCATGCATGCATACTTGCACACACCTTCTGTGTGTCCAATTCATGTGCTAATTTTTTGCCTCCCTTTTTGCCTCCAGCTGTGTACAGATAACAAAACCAGTTGCTTGAACTGTCATAAGCAAAGGTTGGTAAGTAGGCATTATATATAAAACTCAGCCACTGACTAATTATACAGTGTGATCACCACTCAAAGACACAATTCAGAACTTATAAACTAAATTTAGGGACTGGATAAATGCTTCAGTTTGCTTCAGTCTATAGTATCTGTTCCAGAATCAGTTTCCAGTTTGTTTCAGTTTCCATTAGCAAATTATCATTCTATTCCAAGCTTTCTTTACTTCAAGGATTGTGAGCCAGGCACCCTGGGCTCTCTCTCCATGTGCTATGCGTGATCTTGAAATGCTTTCACCTGGTGAACACAGAGCATGTGGGACCTGTGCCTTCACAATGTACCCAGGTTGTGACAAGAGAGTGAAGGAAAAGAATACAATTTTGGATTTTGCTGCATAAATCATTGTTCCTAGTAATTATATGTTTCTCTGCCAGGTGTCTGGCAATATTTTCTAGCAAAAATTACCTCATATCATATCCCTACAGAACCTGTTAGAACTAATTATTTGTATAAGCTCCAAGTACACTGTTACTGAATTTCATCCTTTGTGATATAGCCTTGATTTAATCAAGCAGTACTCTTGCTGAAGGAGAGATATACTATTCTTCCTCTCCACCATAGAAGCAGAGGACCTAGCTGTTAAACCAGGGGTCAGCAACCTTTTTCAGCCGTGGGCTGGTCCACCATCCCTCAGACCATGGGGGGGGCGAACTATATTTTGGAGAGAAAAAATGAACCAATTCCTATGCCCCACAAATAACCCAGAGATGCATTTGAAATAAAATCACACATTCTACTCATGTAAAAACACCAGGCAGGCCCCACAAATAACCCAGAGATGCATTTGAAATAAAGGGGCACATTCTACTCATGTAAAAACACGCTGGTTCCTAGACGGTCCGCGGGCCGGATTTAGAAGGCGATTGGGCCGCATTCGGCCCCTGGGCCTTAGGTTGCCTATCCCTCTGTTAAACCCATCAGAGAACTGAAATGGAGTGGCAGCAAGGAAAATAACGGAAAGTTCTTTTTCAGCCTTGCTTGCAGGCAGCAACTGCAGGTATCAATGCAAAGCATAAACACTGGCAGCAGGTGTGTGAATGTGGGTGAGACAATCTTAGAAGATTATTCTCCATTATTATTTTCTTCAGAAGAGTAAGGATACGTCCAGACAGATGTGGATTATGTGATTGCTGCTGCTCATGCATGGAGGTGGTTTGCGGCATCCGCATAATGTCATTGGCAACAAAATACCTATTTAATCAGGAGCCATACTTTCCATGTTTGCATACTTTCACATTTGCACGGTGAGGGGTGCAGTGGCTGGAGCTTTAGACTTGGGCCACATTCACACCAGACATTTAAAGCACCTTGATACCACCTTGAATATTCATAGCTTTCCCCAAAGAATTCTGGAAACGGTAGTTTCTTCAGGGGGCTGGGAGTTGTTAGGAGGGCCTTATTCCCCTCATGGTACTCCAGTTCTCATGAGTTCCCTGTGAAGAGGACTGTCTATTAACATCTAATGAACTGTTAATCCACTCTGGAAATTGTAGCTTGGTAGCTATTGAAGGGGAGTAGGGGTCTCCTAACCACTTTCAACACCCTTAACAAATGACAGCTCCCAGAATATTTTGGAGAAAACCTTGACTGTTTGCATAGCAATGGCATAAGAGGATAGCTAAATGTCCTTCAAGGAATAGGTCCTTTCTAAATGATCATTTCCCTCTTCCTCAGAGTGACACCCTCCTTTCCTGAGACCCTCATTCTGCATGACAGCAGGGCAGCTATCCACCTGGGAGCGAGGCACAGCTCATCTACCAACCTCCTTGCCTCTCTCTGCTTTTCAGGTCTGCTACCTTGACAATTTCCTAGAGAGCAGGGGCACATTGCACAGAGGACACACCCACAACTTCTGCCCTGCCCAAGAAGATCTGAAAAACCCAAACTTCAAGGACCTATTGGCAAAGCAATGCACTGCAAGAGATCTAGAGACTTACATCCTTGCCAATCAGATCCTCTTGATTTTCTACAATTCCCCAGGGAGCTATTCCAATAGTGCAGATCTTCCCTCTTGACTTGGAGGCATGGTCTTTCAGTGCATCCCCAACATGCCGAATAACTCCTGTAAGAGAAAAGCAAGGCAAGTACATGATAGAGGATAAATATTACCAACCTTTGTAACATGTATGTGTGGATGTAGTTCTAACACCACGTATGGATTATGGCAAAATATCAAAATAATCCCCCAGTAAAAACAAAACATTTATGTAAGTAGCAGTAAATAGGCATAACTTTACCTTTCTAAAATGCTAGGAGTTCTGTGATTCTATACTTTAAAAAAATTGTGATAGAAAATCTCAAATACTGAGTCTTACAAACTATGTAACTGGAATAAGTCTTGAAAATTAAAAGGGAGAACGTCACCCACTGTGCCATGCATGCAGAAGCTCTGGAGATAACAGAGGAACTGCAAGCTTGTATATGTCTTCCACTGCTCATTTGTCTTCACAAAAAAATTGCTGGGCACAGAGACTATACCTTTAAAGCACATATTGTTTCCCTCAAAGAATTCTGGGCACCTTCACAGAGTTACAATTCATAGCAACCCTTAACAAACAACAGTGCCCAGAATTCTTTGAGGGGGGAAACATGCTTCAAATCTGCTTTATAGGTAAATTATCTGCACAGCCTTGGCTTAGAGAAAAGATGTGACTGAAGAGGGGGAAAGGAAATTATGGCTCAGTTTGGGCATGATGGTAAACCATTATTAATGGCTTATGGTGGATGTGCTGATCTCACATGCTTTGCTGCTCTCCACCAGCCCAGGGAAGAAACAAACCACAATCTGTGGCTTGGAGTTAGGTCTGAAACAGTGATTACAGTTTGCTTTGCTCTAATAAACTACAATCTGTAGCGAAGGTTTGACTTGGCTTGCTGGATGTGGGTTTTTCTAATAGCAGCTTTCCTCCCAATGCAATTGGTAGTGAGGTGGGATTTTTTTCCAGGATTGGGGAAAGGGTTAAAGTCCTATCCCTATCTAGATCCTGCTAAGAAAATCTGCACTTTTAAAAACATATATATTAAATGCAAACCACATTAATGCCACATTTAGTTTGAATGATGTCTAGATAGAAATGTATTAAATGAATATAATGCTGTCTGCTTCATTTAATGCAGTGACAGGATTTTTTCAGGATCCTGTGACCATGAAAAAGCTTTTTATGCGATAGAAAGAATTCCATCTGCTCCGGAGATTTCATTCTGCCAGGTTATTGTTACCTGTGTTTACTCCTCCAGTAAATATCCATGCTCCAGTTGTCATGGCAGCTTTAATGAGACCTTTCCCAAAGACTTGCTTGAGCTTTGGCTGAAGTTCAAAATTCTGGAGACCTCCGTGCACAGAGATGAGAAGTTTGGGAAGTTCAAGCTGCCATTCCTTGGTCATCAAGTGTAGAAGAAGATCAGGCTTTGTGTCAAAAGACACACGCACATACTAGAGAAGGAAGGGCATTGATTTGAAACAAAAGCAAAGAGTGAAGACGAGAAGCTGGTAATAGACATGCAGCTGGAACAGTTACACTTGATCTTAGCCAAAAGACCGAGATGCATCATCATCCCACGAATTAAAAAGACATGGGAATAATTCATTAGGATTTTACTGAACTTCTGTACAATGGAATTTATGTGGCAGTTAATACAGAACCAGATCTCAGAAGCATTTGGTTGAAAATCCATCTGTTAACATATAGTTTGAAGAGAAGTGCTACTTAACCAAATAAAATGAAAAATACAGACTCAAGAGAGTAAGATGATTTTGCTTAGTTGATTTTCCAGGGGTTGGCAGACCTGCTGTCTGCAAAGGCCTTCTTAGGTGCCCCCAGGGTGAACCAAAATCTACAGATTCCTGGATTCCTTTTTTCCCTTTCTTTTTCTTTTTAATGTACGCTTCTAGTATTTTTAAAAACCTGAGACATGAGTCAAAACTGAGAGAGAGGAGGAAAACATATGCATGTTTGTGTAGACTGTGAGAGGGAGATAAAGTGTGTAAGAGAGGTGGGGGAAGAGAGACGTGTGGTCTCTCTCTCTCGTGTGTGTGTGTGTGTGTGTGTGTGTGTGTGAGAGAGAGAGAGAGAGAGAGAGAGAGGTGCCAAGCATGAGCCTGTGTCAGAGAGTGTGATGTGCCCACATGTTGTTATCAGACTGATCTAAAGAATGGCAAAACTTACTCAGCTCAGCTCACTCCACAGTAGTCATGGAGCAACTTGCTAATGAACTCAGGAGAGTTTACAACTCATATAGCATGGGAGTCTCTGTGTCAAGTTGCTTTGAGGAAGTCACTGGCTGCAGAGGAAACCATAAACTATGTGGATGTGCCAAGGCAAATCTCAGCTTCTCATTCTCCACTCTTTCCCTCTAACATGGCCACAAAGAGGTTTCACTTTCATTTTTATCTGATGGCTTAGAACAAATGGCTTAGAACAGGGGTGGCCAACTCCCATGAGACTGCGATCTACTCACAGAGTTAAAAACTGGCAGTGATCTACCCCATTTTTTAGGGGTTCAGGTCTAAGTTGTTGAGCTTTTTGGGGGGAGGAAGTAAGCACCGTTTTTGGGGGGGGGGTTCAGGCCAAAGTTGTTCAGCTTTTTATAGGGGAACCAAACTGGTTGAGCTTCTTTGGGGGGAGCCAGTGATCTACCACAGATGTCCAGTGATCTACTGGTAGATCACGATCTACCTCTTGGACATGCCTGGCTTAGAACAAAGGGGAACTGGAGAGAGGGAAGAGTTTGTTGTTACCTCCAAATGCAACCACTCTCAATCTCGTCTATCTCATAATATTGTGAGGATCAAACAGGGTAAGAATTTGAAAGTTGCTTCTTTCTTCTGCACTGGAAAAACTGAACTGTAGTTTACAGTGGACTGATGAAGCAGAATAGATATGGCTTGACTTACATGAAAATTCACAATTGTGGCACATTATTTTTGAAGATGATGAACCGGCAACACCATTAACGCTACCGCTTACAGGAGAAGAAGAATAAATGGAGTGTTGTGGCCTCGAGTTTACTAAATTATATTGAAATGGATGAGCAAGTTCAGTGCACAATGTCTAGCTCTAATAATGATTTTCTCAAACATGGTAGCTGTCAGAAAGTATTAGATTGTAGAAAGAGTTTATTCAATGTTTTCTAGAGGAGCAAGTACCAGGCCTGCCCAACTGTTTCTCTTCATGCCTGCAGCACTGCAGTTAAAAGCCAAGGGCAGTGAGGGACCTTGACATGGTGTAATCAAGGTTAACAAGCTTCAGTGAGAATGAAGGGTTGCCATGTGATTTTGTGTTGTTGAAAGACAAGTTTCTGGGTTTGAGGAATTTGGCTTTTTAAGCTTCAAAAAGAATTTTATAACTATTGGAATGAAAAAAGTAGAAATGCCATTTCCTAATCTATGTCAGTCAAACTCTGTATGTGTCAATTTGTAGGTAGCTGGCATGAACTTCCTGAATGCCTCTTTATGGGGCTCATTACTTTTGCCAATTAGCAGTTATTCTACACAGCATTGTAGACAGCATTAATGTCAAGGAAATTTGAACAGAAGCTTGCAATTTAACCATAAAAATACTGACCAGGCAAATGCTACCAGGTAATGTGGCCAGCCTTCAGTAAAGCTATCATGTGACTTTGAAAATTAGTAAGATAATCAATAGAAATAAATTTCAAGTGAACATGAAGCAAAGAGCAAAGTATCTTCTTTCTGTGAAGCGAACAAATTACTTTTATGGAGATAAGCTGAAAAATTATAAAACCACACATGGAGGTTTGCATTGTGTTTTAAAGTTACATCAGTATCTAACAGTGCCTGATGTTTTCCTTGGAAGTCTGACAATAAGCATTCCCTCATTTAATAAATGTGACACACTGCACTGCCGATAGAATTTGGTTATTCTATATTAAAGAAGAACAATTTTAATAAACAATACATTTCTGTTACATTTTTTCCTACTGCAGAAAGCAGTGGGAGTTGATCTGCTGCTCACCCATCAGCAAAACTGATAAAACTTTTATTTTATTTCGCAACAGTATCTAGTCCTCTGGGGTCACTTTATTCAAAGCCGTCAGGCTCACATTTATCTCCAAAAACTACTGTTTGCCAACAATGTGAAACATCTTCCTATTGAACATGAGCTCACTGTAAAACTGAGCAGAGTCTTTTGTATTGTATTAGAACTTGCCTTACAATTTTAGGAAAGAACAAGGTAGGTGCCTTTCTAGAGACGGAGGGCAGAAACATGGAAACACTGCTGAAAATGAAAGCCATGTATTGGCTCTCTACTCCTTTTGATTTTATTGTATTCCAATATAATTACACTTAAGCCCCATGCAACCATGCTTGGAAAAACATTTAGGAATTACTGAGTTAGACTATTGGTTCAGCTAGATCAGTATTGTTGATCCTGTTTGTCTGTGGATCCAGAGCAGTCTTCCCCTGCCCTACATGAACATGTTAAGGATTGAACCTGGAATCCTTTGCATGTACAGCATCTGTTTTGTGACTGAGCTGTGGTTCTTGGCCACATTTCCCACACACCCATGTTTCTCCCTCTTCCCCACTGCTATTTCCCCCACTGGCTACCTTTTAGGTTGCAAGGCTCCTTGGAAACATGAATTTGCCCATATTACTGATGCAACTCTGTAATGCATCAATGATGCTAATGTACATGGCGGAATAATCTGCACCATTCCCTAGAATGTGCACCCAAGATACACACACACAGAAATAAAAGCAAACATGAAGTAAGGAACTTATGAAGTAAGGACCACGTTCTAGTCCAAATTATGCGGGTTTTAGTTACCATGGCTTTGTTTGAGTGACCTCCACCTTGGAACTCAATGGTTCCAAAAGCATCGGTGGGACTGAGCTGAGTGTGCTTGCTGATTGACCACTTCTCTGACTGGATGTCATTTCGAGCAAGGCGGCTTTCATTCTTCTCATTCTGAATAATGGAGATGCTTGGAGTAAGTCCCACATGTTGACCTACCAGGCGCCCACAGCAACACCTATGGCATCAAGCAAAAATTACTTGTATTTCTTCATAAAGAAGCAGATGAGATTAAATTAAGTCATTGTGCATACTGAAGTAAAAGACTTCAGTCTTCAAAACAGTTTCCCTCTCAGTAGACATAGTTAGGATACAAAGATAGGTGAAGACAACCACACAGAACTCCACAATAACTTTAATAAAGGTGCTGGCGGAGCTTTTCTCATCCCTGCTGGAGATGCTATACCCGCCAACATTCTCTTTAAGATAGTACTATTCAAAGGCACACATGGCTGGTCACTCTGACGCAGATCAACTTTGATTTGCATCCCTTTATTTCCACAGGCTCAAAGGTAAATGTCAAATGAAACCATGGCCCTCTAGATGCTACTGCACTAGAAATTCCATCTTGTGGAGTTCAACATCTGGAGGCCCACCAGTTCCTCATCTCTCTTCACAGGCAATAAGGTGACACCTTTTATTGGCCAAATTGTGGACTAGTACCACGTGGGTGGCGCTGTGGTCTAAACAACTGAGCCTCTTGGGCTTGCTGATCAGAAGGTCGGCGGTTCGAATCCCCACTATGGGGTGAGTTCCCATTGTTTGCTCCCTGCTCCTGCCAACCTAGCAGTTCGAAAGCACACAGTGCAAGTAGATAAATAGGTACCGCTCCAGCGGGAAGGTAAACGGTGTTTCCGTGCGCTGCTCTGGTTCACCAGAAGCGGCTTAGTCATGCTGGCCACATGACCCGGAAGCTGTCTGTGGACAAACACCGGCTCCCTTGGCCAGTAAAGCGAGATGAGCGCGCAATCCCAGAGTCGTCCGCAACTGGACCTAATGGTCAGGGGTACCTTTACATTTACCTTGGTAAAGGTAACTTTGGAATGCTCTATATGAACTGCATATCCAGATTATGAAATTACCTTTGTACAACTGTTTTTGTCTTATTGCAAGCAAACATCCACAAGACATACCCCAAAGCCATATCACGCTGCAACCATGGCCCTCAGCACCAGCCTTTGTACAGCAGCATGTCTTTAACTTACATGAAATCACTGCAAGAGAGCCTTTTCACATATTCTTGATGACACCGTGGAAAGGTTATATTGCAGGGATTTCAAGTAGGTTAAACACGAGCTTACACAAACTGAATTACCGTATTTTTCGCTCTATAGGACGCACCCGACCATAGGACACACCTAGTTTTAGAGGGGGAGAACAAGAAAAAAAAATTCTCTCCCTCTCTGTGCAGCGCCTCTCCAGCGAAGCGAAGCCAGGGGAGGGAGAGGGGTCGGTGCTCATTGGCCCCTCTTGCTCTCCTGGCTTCAGCGAAAGCAATGCGAAGCCTCCGGAGCGCAGCGGGCTTTCGCTGAAGCCACGGAGCCTCCCTCCATGGACCCATTCACTCCATAAGACGCACACATATTTCCCCTTAATTTTTGGAGGGGAAAAAGTGCGTCTTATAGAGCGAAAAATACGGTAATTGATACAATAAATATTTTTGCCACAATGGGCTAACAGAACTTGAACAGATTTAAATTTCCATGATACTTCAAGAAAATTACACTTTTAAGAAATGGAAAAAGGTAAGAAATGGTCGTTTAAATATTGTCCCAACTGCTTCTCAAAGGCTGTATTACGTTAAATGTGTTCAACTTGAAGATATTTTACTTATAATGCAGGATACAGTGGTACCTTGGTTTGCAACCGCTTTGGATTACAACTGTTTTGGATTACAACCACGCCAAACCCAGAAGTGCCTGTCTCTTTTTTTGGATTACAAACCATTTTTTTGGGAGGCCCCATTGGCGAAAGAGCGCCTTGGGTTACAACCTGTTTTGGTTTACAACCGGACCTGCAGAACGGATTATGGTTGCAAACCAAGGTACCACTGTATATGTATTATCTGTTAGCATTCATCTTTTTCAACAGCTATATCTCTAACCTGAAGTATTTTTCTGGGTAAAGGAAAATTATTATTATTAAATTTGCATACTGCCCTTCATCCAAAGATCACAGGGCAGTTCACAACATAAAAATACAAAATTAGAACACAAAATACATAATAAAAACAAAAGCAAACCAATACTCCCACAAAGACATCTAAAAGGACATAGAATGTTAATTAGCCAAAGGCCTGGTTAAAGAGCTACATTATGTTCAAATTGATATTGTGTCCATCTTAGTTTAACAACATTTGTTGCCTGTCAATTACTAAAATAGAGCTGTTTCTTCTCTGCCAGGCATCAAAAGCCAAGATCCAATGAGATATAATAGGTTAAGTATAAGCTGTCATGAAAAGCAAGTTCATTGACAAAAGCCATGCCATACCTATGGGGGTCTTTGGTGCTGGGTATGATGTGAACACATTCCCTTTTGTAAAATGCTCTTTCTATCCATGACTTCTGAGCCTGAAAAAGAGATGAATAAAAAATCCATAAAATAAATTTCCTGTTCAATATCATTTTTAAAGGACAACAAAGCATTTAACATAGGATGCTCCACAGTAGCAAAGTTTAGGAGTTGTGTTTTTCAATAAAAGGCTCCACTGGCATTTATTGTGGGGCTTGATGGATTGCATACAGCATTAATATTAATATAATCAACAAAATAAAACAAATGAAAATAACGATACATTAATCCTCTCCAATTGGTAAGAAACCCCTTGACATTACATTCTTTTTGCTGTTTTGAAATCACATAAAACAACTATTTGCATGGGGATCACTGAACACATCTGACTTCTTAATTAAGTCAAAGCTCAGAATCCACTTTTCATACTGACTACCTTGAAAAACAGGGAATCCAGAAGCAGGAAGGAAACAAATAAGAACATCATTTGTAGAATCCCAAGGTGTGGAATGGATTTTGTTCTGCTTCGCAACCAGAAATATTTGTGAAATTTTGTCAACATTCAAAAGTTCATTCTGGCACCAGATTAACACCAGCACCATACACTTGTACACATCTCTTTAGAAACCATCCATCAAAGTGGGACACACCTGGAGAGTCCTTAAATGATCGTGCTAAGTATCAGCCCTTTCCTTCCTGTAGTGTAACACATATCATCATCATTTCCACTGGGAACATAGGAGGAAACCTGGTCTAACTTTGTCTATTCCTATAGGTGGGTTGATGTTTTTTAAGTTTGTTTCTGTTACCTTTCTGTGTTATATCCCATTCAAAGATATATATCTATGTTATATCGCATTCTCAACAACAAAAAATATTAACAAGAGAGGAGGACATAAGAAGCACCAAACAAGAGGAGCCACAATATAAAGCAGCAGTTATATTTGAGCAGCAGCAGACCAAGTTGTGCCGGAAAAAGAACAAGAATGCTGAAAAGGCATTGAGTTCCATACAGCTGTGCAATTTTAGACTCTGGACTTAATGGTTTTATGATGTCTTCCTTTAGATAGACTTGTGAATCACTTCAGTGCTGAAGCACACAATTAACATTTTTCTTCCCTCCCCGTACCCCATTCCATGATTTACAACTGCATCCCCATGCAAAAAACAAGCTAACAGCATTTTTCCAACCCTGATTAAAAAGAAGAAGAAATACTCTGATGACAAGGGTAAAAAAAATTGAGTTTGTTTCTGTTGCCCTGATGATAAACAGGGAATAAGCATCATTTTGTTGTAGCAAATGATCATATAATAAAGAGATTTTCAACCTTTTTGAATCTAAGGCTCCCTTGACCAACTACATTCTTTCTGCGGCTCCTTTGTGGGGCTCAGGAGCCCAGTTAGGTCCCCCCTTGCCTGCAGAGCTGGCAGCCCTCAGCCCTTTTTGAACAGCTTCCCTCAGCCACCTCTCCTCTTCCTTCTCCTTGGGAGCCCCAAAGAGCAGGGCCTCCCAGGGGCAACATTCGCTTGCGGAGCTTATGGCCAGGGCTGCTGCAATAAACAGCTGTGCAAGCCTTTGGGAGGCAGAGATGCAAGAGGGCTTCAGAGGAGGGAGGGAAGGAAAGAGGGACACCCCTGCGGCACCCCTGACCATCCTTCAAGGCACCCTAGGGCGCCACGGCACACTGGTTGAAAACCACTGATATAATAAAATAAAAATTAGCACCTGTAGCCATGTACACCTCTTGTCTGCCCCCTGACTATATAACATTTTACTAAAGAAGAAGAAAAGGGGTGCTGTGATGACCCAGTGTTAGCCCTAGCAGGATCTGGCATGTCCAGGCTGCCCCAGGGGCTCATGCAGGGCCTGTTTGCCATATCCCACCACCTGCTGCTCTCTAGGCTGTCATTTTCACCCCCAATGCTGTGGATTTCAGGCCAGGGGTCAAGCCCTAGCTGAGCCACTCCTTTAGCCAGGCTGCCTTTTGAGATTCACTGCTCTATTTGTTTTTCTTCTAGTATTTTTTTTTTTTTTTGCCATTGGCAACAACCTCTTTGAGAGGAACATGCTTTCTGAATCATGTACAGTGGTACCTCGGGTTAAGAACTTAATTCTTTCTGGAGGTCCGTTCTTAACCTGTAACTGTTCTTAACCTGAAGCACCACTTTAGCTATTGGGGCCTCCCGCTGCCCCCGCACTGCCGGAGCACGATTTCTGTTCTCATCCTGAAGCAAAGTTCTTAACCCGAGGTACTATTCCTGGGTTAGCGGAGTCTGTAACCTGAAGTGTCTGCAACCTGAAGCGTCTGTAACCCGAGGTGCCACTGTACCATGAACAGAAGCTGGTATCACCCTCAATCTGCATCTAGCAGCATGCAAAGATAACAAAATGAAAAAGCCCAGAAATGAACAAGCAAAAAAGCATGCAAAATCTTAGCTTCTGCTCATTCTGGAGAAGCCATTCACTATGTGGATGCTATCTTTAAAAAGAGCAGGCGGTATCAACAGGGTTTTTGTTCTCAAGTAGAGTGGGTGTGCATTGGGTCAATGGGGAAAAATAGCAATAGCATAATTTTTATAATTCTTAAAATTATCTTAATTTTCTAATGGCACAATTCTGTGCACTTTGACTCAGAAGTGGGTAAGTGGGTAAGCCTAAGTAGCCTATTTCAAGTCAATATGATGTTTTTAATAATTAATCTAAGGACAAAAAGCACCACTCCAGCAATTAAGAGATGACCTCCCTCCCCCTCCCGAATTTAGATATATTTAGAAAACATGCAAAGAAACAAAATGCATTCAAAGATGTTGATTAGAGCTGATGAGATTTACATGAGTGCTTATAGTAGCTATAGGCTATGTGATAAAAGACTGTTGCTACAATCCTAAGCACACAGTTACTGTGGTGCAAGTGCAAACATGCTAAGGAGGAGTAGCATGCATTAAATGCCATTGATACCTAAAAGAGCAGCCCAGTCCCTTGAATATACTTCCTGCTACTTCATGCCCTGGCAAAAACATCAGCTTTGAAAAATTAATTGCCATAGTTCATTTCTTACTAGAAGGAACAGTGTTTGTTCCATTAACATTCTTCAGGCTATATATGAATTTTTCAGAAGTAAAGCTTTTCATAAATGAATACCCTATAAAATATCATCGGAACAGTAAAAGACTATAGACATATCAAAATGATTTTAGTACCAGATTATATTTTAATGATTTCCTCTTTAGTTTCCTACATCCGCCCTACAATGGGAAAGCCAAGTATTGGTATCCTTGATGTAGCTGATGCTCTGATCTTAAATTTATTAAGCAAACCTGCAGTGGCACAAGTCAAAATGCAGCCCTGTCCTAAAGAAGGAAGAAATGGTTGTTTCTCACATCCCAGGAAAATGGCATGGCAGAGCACACATTCCCCGCACAAGCCTTGGCCAGTGCTAAGGGCATGGAAGGAAATGATGAATGTTGGGCTTTGGAAAACGCTTTAAACAAGTTTTCACAATGAGGGTTTATAATACCTTTATTATCATAATTTGTTTGCTTTGCCTGAATATTCTTTCCACACATATGAGAGTAA
Organism: Podarcis raffonei; assembly: GCF_027172205.1. Lineage (NCBI taxonomy): Eukaryota > Metazoa > Chordata > Lepidosauria > Squamata > Lacertidae > Podarcis > Podarcis raffonei. The sequence goes on along the minus strand of NC_070612.1, from coordinate 64,505,766 downwards.
GCTTGATCATGTTTAAACTAATAATTAGGATTGCATGCAGTGGGGTAACCTTAGCTAACCTCTCTTGAGTTCTGATTTCACAGAAACCCATGTTTGCCATGCTAAAACACACACAGAACCCTATTTGAACTTAATTTGTATGCACAAGATTGCAACCTTAGAGCGGATATTTAATTAGAAGTCAAAACACACAAAACATAAAATGAGGGCACAAATTTATTTTGCAATGAACAGGTGTTGACAAAACATGTAGTTAGCACGTTGTAGCAGAAGCAATTGAAATAAATGATTATTTTATAGAAACACACTGTTCTTGTCCTTGGAGTGTGTGTGCATCTGCGTAATTGTTGCCTTGTGAAAGTATTACATACTAAGAGAAAATGGTTAATGATTCATTTTTCAAAGAATTACTTGAAATGTGAAACACCTTATGCTTCAATGAATTGCATTGGCTCACTTATTTAGTTTAATATTTAGGTGACTGGAGTGCTGATAGTCATCGTCCCCCCCCGCCACGTAAATATTAAATTGCTATTATGTGTTAAATTTTTTGGATAGCTGCCTAAAGAATTTCCTAGTACAAAAACACCAAGAAGCAGCTATTTTATCCATATTTCTTGGTTCACTTATGAGGTTTTATGAAAATGTACATAAACTATTCAAATGTTGCCACTGATGAATTTGCCCATAAAATATTTCTGGAGAGCTATCTTTAAAATGTAGCTTAGAGAAAATTAATTTGCTGGTCTAACAAGGTTAAATTTAAAAGTAAAATATGAAACACTCTGTTAAGTATAAAAGAATTGCTTGATTAGACCTGACAACAATCTTTCTAATCAGACTTTCTGTTACTTTGCTCTTTTAATTATTATTTTAATGTGGCCATTGTTCTCATGTTATTAATTACTTTTATTAGGTTTATTACATATTTTATTATTGCTTTGTTTTAATTTTTAGTGTAAGCTTGCTTTGGATAAACGTTATAGCAGAATATAAAAATCTTAAAGAAATAAAAAGAAGCTACTTAGAATTTCACAAGCAGAACTTATCCCAGCATTTGGTGCTAAGTATTATTTTTTTGTGTCGGCTGATAGGAAAGATATTAAGGTCAATTGACAAAAGTCAATAAATAAAATTGTATACAATATATTCCCGAATTTCAGCTATAGCAATAGACTACCAATAGAAAAACAGTAAAATATTTATTACTATAATAATCTGCCTCTAATTTTCAATTATATCATCAATTTCAAATTTGTGAAAAATCTGTCTTGTGTGGTACTGAAGTATGAAAAAACCCTTCATTGTTTAAAAAATATTTGAACCACTACTGTCTTTTCAGCCCCAAGGAAACTATAAATTACTTATTAATAATTACTGATTTTCACTGCAATCGAACGAGAAGGCATTCCATTCTACAGGCCAAACCAGCCAGTTAGTAAGAAATGCATCAGTGGCAATGAATGCAGCATATCAGTACTAATTTACATTAACAGATATTGCAGAATGAAGGCACAAAAGCAAAAACAATTGTTTAATGAATTTGCAATTATCAATTACTTCTGCATGTTAGATAAAAGCAGTGAATAATAAACTGAATGATAATGTCTTTCATGAATGAAACAAATTTATGATCCATTTTTTCACCATCATTATTCTATAGATTATTCTAGCACTAAATAGCAAAACATACAGTTACTTGTAAATGTATACATTCATAGTGGGAGTTTAAATTTGTTCCTGCCTTATATCCCTGAAATATTTTGTTACTAAGCACTGCCACCAAATAATAATAATGTTAGTTATTATTTACCTGATCATCCGCCTTTGAGTCTGTCTAAAGTTCTCTCTGGGCAGTTTGTCCACATTTCTGCTGCTGGTCATTCTACTACTAATAATTCACTCCTGACCGCCCACCAGCAAAGTCATTCATTCCATTCTTGACCAAGAGATGTTAAAGTAAGCAATGAACTTGCGCCCATTAGCTGCTTGGAATGTGCCGCCATGGGATTAGCCTCATTAAGAGTTCTACAGACATCCACTTGCAGCTCCAAAACACAGCTTCGTTTGAACATCTAATCTGACGCCAAAAGAAAAACAAATCCCCCGAGAGCTTGGATTTAACTGGCACAAGCCCTGACAGGCTGTTGGGCTTTTGTTTTTTGCTTTTTTTCAATTATCAGAAAGAAGGTCTTGTGAAAGTGTGATAAGGTGTTCTGAGTCCTGAAAGTTCAACTCAGGAAAGCAAATCCTTCAAAAGAAACAGTGTACTAAGCTGGAAAGAACCTGAGCCCACATGATGTATATTAACTCTCCAAAGAATAAAACCCTCTGTGTTGGTTTAGCAACCGCTGGGAATTTCTATATATTGGTAGGGGGGAGAGATTCATCAACAAGTGTGTATCAAAAGTGCTGGTTGCCTTTCAGAAGAATGTTTATCTTGTAATAAATGTAACATTTAAAAAAGTTTAAAACTTAAATCTTTTGATGAACAGAAGCACAGAAATCGGAAGTTAAAAGTTTGAATTTCATGAGGATAGATTAGGGCAGAAAGTGGGAGAGATGGACAATGAGATTATAAAAAGAACTGTTGGGAAAGATATCAGCTGCCTACATAGATATACCTTTAAAGCACATTCAAAGCACATTTCTCTTCTTCAAAGAATTCTGGGCCCTGTAGGTTTTCAAGGCACTGTAGGTTACCCCTCAGAAACTGCAGTAACTAATTAATTAATTAACAACAACAACAACTCTATTATTTGTACCTTACCCATCTGACTGGGTTGCCCCACTCTGGACAGCTTCCGACACATATACAAACATAATAAAACATTAAACATTTAAAAAAACTTTCCTATGTCCAGAATTCTTTGAGTTAAGAATGTGCTTCAAATGTGCTTTAACTGTATTGTGTGTACGCAACCTAAACACATAACCTTTGCTGGATTCAAGCACCTAGAACAGAGGAGGAAAACCTTCTCCAGCCTGAGGGTTGCATTCCATCATGGAGAACCTCAGGGGTTGTCCAGGACACTGGAGAGTGGAGCCCGAGGCAACAGTGGGCAGAACAATGGGTGTGACTCATCACTGTGCACAGTTGACCAAATTCCAGTCACAGAAAAGACAAATGGTATCACATACACACACATACCCCTCCATCGAGGAAAGAAAGATACATTATTACCACACTCCAAGGACACATTTCATCCAGACAAAAGAACTCACAGAGGACTCAGAGCAGGACTGGGAGGTCTGGCCTGGGGAGAGGGCCGAGGACCAGACAGAGGGGCCTGGAGGGCCTCATCCAGCCCCTGCGCCTGAGATTCTATCCCAACCTAGAAAACAGGAGCATCAAGTTGTGCTGGCACTGTGATCCTAGAAAGTGGGTCTTCTTACATTAAGGCAAGGCAACAAGCATTTGCTCCCCCTCCCCTACTGCAGTTCTTCATGCCACACCTTGCACTCTTTCAGAAGGTCCCCCAAGACTCAGAAGCAACTTTTTCAGTGGGTAAGAGCTCCAAAGTGGGGAGGGGGGTGAAGACTAAGCATCCTGCTCCACACAAGCAGAAGTTTTGCCCTTGCTAGCACCAAGCCCCCATTGGATACAACCCAGTGACTTTACCGTTTATAGTTGTTGCTGTTGGCATCCCTCTGTCTTGAGAGACAATGGAGTGTCCCTCTGGGGGTGAAGTCAAACTGCTGCATTAGCAGCCCCAGAGTGACCTCCCCAAGGCACAAGTCTGGGCAGTGTGTCTGGAGCTCCTGGGCTGCCCAGCTGACAAGATGCCTCAGCCTCACTGATGCAGCCGATTGGGTGCCTGGGGCAGCACATGTGCCTGGGGCGAGTTGGGGCAGGACGCTCCGCGGGGCCTCTGAGGAGTCTGCCTGCCTCTTCCCACTCAGCCGCCCTACAGCTGAGGGGGAGGCGGTGGGCAGACCGTTTGGGGCAGCGCGGAACCTGCGGGCACCCAAACCACCGCGTGGCTCGGGCGTGCTGCCCGGCATTTTGTCACCCTCCTCAGTGGTGATACCTGGGGTGGCCCACCCACACCGCCCCCCTTCCTCCACCCAGGGACTGATGGGGTCCAAAGGAAAGCAGAGCAAGATGTTTGGCACCTGCTTGGCTGCAGGAGCTGCCAGAAGGAGGCAGACAAGGCGCCCTTCAGCCGCCTTAGGGACTACACTCCGGATTTGTGAAGGGTTTACCATTTATTATACTGTGCCCATTATTAAGCCCCTTTTGAAATTTCTTTATACTTAAGTACACAATAAGGAGTCTTAAAAATTAATAATAATAATAATCTGAACTGAACTGAACTAAAATAAAATCTACTCCTGATCATAAGCTCAATAGTTTTTGGCAATGACTTTACATATTCATATTCAAATGTTCTAATATGCGGCTGAACATATTATATCTGGCAATTTTATTTTATTTTAAGCTGGAAACCTTTGAAAAGACCTCTTGGGGAAAACCAAACATATATGCCAGCATTTATGTATGTGTGTAGTGGGGAAGAATCTACCAGAGGATATTGTTAAGTTAGAACAACAGTTAAGGGAGTGCCTCCGTTATGCCTATAAATCCAAACTGGTTGCAGACACTCACTGCTAAGCGCCATGTGGTATTTTCAAGGAATGGGTAATGGGTGTCTTATGCTCATAGTAATCACAACAATTCTGGATGGCTGTGAGAAGAAGTCTTTCTGTTGCATGCAACCATGATTCCAAAATGGTGTATTTTTTAAAAATTGCACAAACACCTAAAGGTATTCTCTGGGTGGGTTATTATTTTTCACGCAAGGGATGTGCGGCCCCAAATTGACAGAGTATAGCTGTGTATTTTCCCAATAGGTGAAAAGCAGAGTTCAGTCAAAAATAGGAAATTGGGACAACAGCAAAGATTGAAGCCAGATTGGAGGCTTCATAAAAAAGTGTTTATAGAAGTTTATGAACCAATTGTTAACATCCTTTTTCTTGTTTGAGTGCTGACTTTGAATGGATCCAATATCCTGTACCTATTTTTCTTAGAAATGTCAATCATTGCTTGGTTGGGGGAGGTAGAAAGCTAGTTTGCCTTTTGGGAGGTAGTCTTGAAAGTGGGCCTGAAAGCGACACAGAGGCTGAGCTTGCTCTCTGTAAGAATTCAGTGCTATGGATTTTTACTTAATACAGTTATATCCTGCATTTCCTCAAAGGAACTCAGTACTTGACATAAATGGTTCTCCTCTTCCACAACTTGCTCTGGATGAAGGGGGCTATTTTCTGGCTTTATACTACCAGGGGAAAAACATTTTGTACATGATCAGTGAAAACATGAGATGATACAGAACTGAGATCAGGCATTGTAAACAAGTTCCAGTTCTGATTCTTGGTTCACTTAAGCTCCCTCCTGATAACGCCTTTAAACAGCAATTACCGGTATACACATTATTATACATTTAAATACACATTATACACATTAAATAGAGATAATACACATTCTGAAATCTATCATATAAATGCCATTAAAAATACATGTTAAAAATTAAACTCAGCTTCAGAGATTCAAAATAAGTTAGTAAAAACTCCTAAGTTAGACTCCTAAGTAGCAACAATTGCTGTCAAAGCCAAGTCAGCTGCAGGAATTTGCTGGGAAAATTTGCTCCTGATCAGTGATATTTAAGTGGTGATCAAGGAGATGGGTGGTTCAAATCACACTTGTGCCTTACTAAGTAATTCTTGGGTGGGATATATAAGGAATTATTGCTGGAAGGGTCAGCTTTAGTAGTAAGAGCTGTGGGAAGGATAGATTTAGCTAACGGTGTCATAACCTCACTAATCTCTACAGTGCAAAGATTAACTTTATCATGAGAAGAAGAAAAAAGCAGGATTAGTCTGTTCTGTGAATAATGACACTGTGCAGATAAAAACAAAAAGCTACCAAAGCCATTTGAATAATACATGCTTTATTTGAATTGGAATATCACTTGCAACTTGCTGTTTAGGTAAAAATTCTCAAGTCCTGGCACCTGTGGACTGTATATCAATCAAGCAATGCAGCTGCAGGGCCTCAATTTGTTTCAATAAATCTTGCTGCACTTCATCTTGCAATTTCCTGGAAAATGGTTCTACTACTTATTTTGAGCAGGAAAAAAATACCCCACTTCCACTTTCCTGTTCAAAAATGTGTGCTTCTCTTGTAGCAGCTTCCCCTATCCTGGTGCCCTCCAGCTGTCTTGGACTACAACACCTTCAGCCTCAGCCATAACTAATGGTAGAGTGTCTGCCCTGCAAGCAGAAGGTCCCAGGTTCAGTCCCTGGCCATCTCCAGGGAGGGGGGAGAATATCCACCCTGAAATTGTGCAAAAGCTGGTGCCAGACAATCCCAAGCTAGATAGTTCAATGGCCGGACTCTGTATAAAGGGAGCTTTCTATGTTCTAACAGCTGGAAGGCACAAATTGAGGAAAGGCTCTCTCTATAGAGTCTGGGGCTCTCCATTATTTATTTCATTACAGTTATGTCCTGTCACAGAATGCAAGGGGGAGGTCTCCCATCCAGGCACTGACCAGACCCAACCCTGCTTAGCTTCAGCCTCACAAGCGTTCAGACCATGCTGTGGGACCACAGCACCCAATTTTCTCTTTACAGAAGAGCAAACATATGGACATGCATAAGGACAAAGACTCTAGATGTTATTAATGAAGCTGCTTTTATCCCTTTATTCATCTGAAAATGTGTTCCATACCCTTCTAATGCATTTGCATCAACTTACAACAATTAAAAATGATCTGGTAATAAGGTACAAAAGAAAAAAAAGACCCCAAAGTATGAAAATGGAAACAGGACCAGGATGTGATTCTACCACATAAAAACCATCTGATCGGTAAGACAAATAGTTGCTAGAAAAAAAAGTTTTAACCAGTCATTAGAAACCAGGCATGTGGCAGGTGTGGGTCCTCCAGGGCAAGGTTGTCTAAAGTACGGGCCGGGCTCTCTGTCTCGCCTGATCAGTCGTGCCTCAATCTACAGACAAGAGCCTTTCTGAGGGATCTTAGGGAGCAGACGGGATAAGCAGAGAAGGAGACAGTCCCTTAGATATCCTGGACTTGGAGGACACATGCAGAGTTTGGTCACACACTTCAGAATACAATCCCCCTGGAATTAGGATGGTGCCAACTACAGTGGTACCTTGGGTTACAAACGCTTTGGGTTACAGACTCCGCAAACCCAGAAGTAGTACCTCAGGTTGCGAACTTTGCTCCAGGATGAGAATGGAAATCATGTGGTGGCGGTGTGGCAGCAGTAGGAGGCCCCATTAGTGAAAGTGCGCCTCAGGTTAAGCACGGTTTCGCATTAAGAATGGGCCTCGGGAATGAATTAAGTTCGTAACCCAAGGTACCACTGTATTTGTTGTTTTAGGTGCTTCTCCAAAGTACTTTTTCTTTTTTCCCTTTAAATGGCCTTTTCAAGGTAACATTGTTGGATATTGTTTGTGTTGGTTTTACAGATGGAATCAATGTACAGTGGTACCTCGGGTTACAGACGCTTCAGGTTACAGACACTTCAGGTTACAGACTCCGCTAACCCAGAAATAGTACCTTGGGTTAAGAACTTTGCTTCAGGATGAGAACAGAAATCGCACGGCGGCGGTGCATGAGCAGCGGGAGGCCTCATTAGCTAAAGTGGTACCTCAGGTTCTGCACAGTTTCAGGTTAAGAACGGACCTCCGGGATGAATACCCGAGGTACCACTGTATTTTTATTGTTTTAACCTTGTAGACTTTTTCTATACAATCACAATATTTTTAAGTGGTAATAGGTTTATACATTCTTTTAAAAGGAGCACAACATCTAGCACAATGTCAAGCAAATACGAAGTCAAGCAAATATCAGTTATAATACATCATCAGTAAAAATGATTTGTTGACAGTATTCAAATGTAAACATCCCTGACATAGGAAGAGTAAAAGGAAAGCGAATAGTTCAAATTCTGTATCCCAATTACCCAGTGACTCCCGTAAGTTACATAGACATCACTTATTTTACAGAAGAATACTAATGGTTGTTCCCAGCAACAAAAACAGCAGCCACTAGGCCACTGACTAGCTTTGAGAAACTCCTCCTAACAACAGAGGAACACAGTAAAGGGGCATATAAACTACTACTCCAAGACACTACAGACCCCCTTACCATAATGGGAGCAGGACAAAGGACATGAATTAAACCATACCCAGTGGTCTAGTCTATGGTCTAAACCACCATTCAAATCCATCTCATCCAAAAGAAGAGAACTCACCCAAAAACTTATATATAGATGGTACCTAACACCATGGAAGCTAGCACAGATACACCCAGGAGCTTCATCTAAATGCTGAAGAGGCTGCACCGCAATAGGCACGCACCTCTACCTGTGGTGGTAATGCCCCAAAGTCCAATGCTTCTGGATATCAGTGCTGCAGGAAATTTCTAAAATAGCAAAACAGGTAATAGAAACAACTCCAGAACCCACCCTATTAAATATCTTCCAAGACAACAACACACAAGTACACTTCAAGGAATTCATGTCACTTACTCTCAGCAGCTAGAAATATCATAGCTGGACACTGTAAAGACCTATCAGGAGTGAACACAGACCACTGGTACAAAAATGTATGGGAAACTCAAACTAGCATGGGGACAAGCTACGGAGGATGCCTTCACCCCAGTGTGGTTCCCCTTTATTATATACGCAGTACAACAGGACAATGACCTATCCCCTCCAACAGCATACGAATCAATATGGCTAACCTGACCCAACAACCTAGCCCACCTCCCTCACACAAGTAAGCCACACCGCAATCAACTAAACACAACCAACCAAGCTTGGGAAGCCCTAACCTCTTGCAATATCAATAAAAATGAATGCGGTAAATACATAAACAAAGGTGTGATGCTGACCCATGTGATGCTGACACAAACCCCGCTACACTAAGAATAAGCAATAGAATGAAAAACACTACCCCCCTTCCCCCCTCCCCTTTTCCCCTACTGCAAGATGTCTGACAAAAATGTCTCTCATCAAACATAAATAAACTGTTAAATAGACTATGAATTGAAAGTAGAGACAATAGATGTGCTGTTCTTTGTTCGTCTGTTTGCTTTGCAACACAAAACTCCCCAATAAAAACCAATTTATACAAAACCCTAGAATATTTATGGTTGTTAAAATCTTAAGGTCAAAAAGCCCTTGTTCAAATACTTGATGACATAGATCAATTTAGAGCCAATCAGTTGCCAGTCAGCTTCAAGCCACTGTGAATGGTAACTGAGAACATTTTTCGATTGTATTTTTCTTTTTTTTGTCGACTTCAGCTCTTGGTAGCAGTGGCAGCCAACGTGGTGGCCTTGAGATGCTGCTGCATTCCAACTCCCCTCAACCACACGGCCAATGGTCAGGAATGATGAGATCTATACTTTGGAGAGCATCACATTGACTATCCCTGGCACACACACACACACACACACACACACCAATTGTCAACATCTTGTTTCTCTTTCCCAACATGCAAACTCTAGTATGGGTGGACAAGAGGATGAAGAGGACCCTGCTGCTGCCTTAAATAGGAGATGAAGGGCACATCAATGGTAAGAAGAGAAAAAGGAGGCAGTGCAATCCATGGCCCTGAGAGGACTTGGTCCTCTATGGTTTTTGGACATGTGGGGAAGATAATAAAGGGAAAGGTGATATTGTAGGGAATCATCACCTGGGCCTCACCCTTTGCTCTTTTCATGACGCTGGATGAAGGAATAGAGAAGTAGGGGAGTGTAAGTCCAGGGCACTGGAGTTGGGAAAAGAACGACAATTCTCATTGCCTCCACTCTCCCAGCCCATGACAGGCCTTCAGTAGTTCATAATATGCACAGCAGGGATAGCCAGGGGAGGAGCCTCCAGGGGTTGTTGGAGCCCAACTCCTCTCCTCCCTGATCACTGGTCAAGCTGGCTGGGGATTATGTCCCTATTTTCAAAAAGGGGGAAAGAGAGGACCCAAATAATTACCGCCCAGTCAGTCTGACATCAATACCAGGGAAGATTCTGGAGCAGATCATTAAGCAAACAGTCTGTGAGCACCTAGAAAGGAATGCTGTGATCACCAATAGTCAGCATGGATTTCTGAAAAATAAGTCATGTCAGACTAACCTGATCTCATTTTTTGACAGAATTACAAGCCTGGTAGATGAAGGGAACACAGTGGATGTAGCCTACCTTGATTTCAGCAAGGCATTTGACAAGGTGCCCCATGATATTCTTGTAAAGAAGCTGGTAAAATGCAGTCTTGACTATGCTACCATTCAGTGGATTTGTAACTGGCTGACTGACCGGACCCAAAGGGTGCTCATCAATGGTTCCTCTTCATCCTGGAGAAGAGTGACTAGTGGGGTGCCACAGGGTTCTGTCTTGGGCCCGGTCTTATTCAACATCTTTATCAACGACTTGGATGATGGACTCAAGGGCATCCTGATCAAATTTGCAGATGACACCAAACTGGGAGGGGTGGCTAACACCCCAGAGGACAGGATCACACTTCAAAACAACCTTGACAGATTAGAGAACTGGGCCAAAACAAACAAGATGAATTTTAACAGGGAGAAATGTAAAGTATTGCACTTGGGCAAAAAAAATGAGAGGCACAAATACAAGATGGGTGACACCTGGCTTGAGAGCACTACATGTGAAAAGGATCTAGGAGTCTTGGTTGACTACAAACTTGACATGAGTCAACAGTGTGACGCGGCAGCTAAGAAAGCCAATACAATTCTGGGCTGCATCAATAGGAGTATAGCATCTAGATCAAGGGAAGTAATAGTGCCACTGTATTCTGCTCTGGTCAGACCTCCCCTGGAGTACTGTGTCCAGTTCTGGGCACCACAGTTCAAGAAGGACACTGAGAAACTGGAACGTGTCCAGAGTCGGGCAACCAAAATGGTCAAAGGCCTGGAAACGATGCCTTATGAGGAACGGCTAAGGGAGCTGGGCATGTTTAGCCTGGAGAAGAGGAGGTTAAGGGGTGATATGATAGCCATTTTCAAATATATAAAAGGATGCCACATAGAGGAGGGAGAAAGGTTGTTTTCTGCTGCTCCAGAGAAGCGAACACGGAGCAATGGTTCCAAACTACAAGAAAGAAAATTCCACCTAAACATTAGGAAGAACTTCCTGACAGTAAGAGCTGTTTGACAGTGGAATTTGCTGCCAAGGAGTGTGGTGGAGTCTCCTTCTTTGGAGGTCTTTAAGCAGAGGCTTGACAACCATATGTCAGGAGTGCTCTGATGGTGTTTCCTGCTTGGCAGGGGGTTGGACTCGATGGCCCTTGTGGTCTCTTCCAACTCTATGATTCTATGATTCTATGGGAGCTGCAGGCCAACATCTCAAATGCACCATGTTGGTGACTTCAGATTTATGGATTGCTTATTTTCCTAAAGAGAGCCCAGCCAATGTACAGTGCTTAGAAAATGATACAGTTAAAAAAATAGTCTCTGCAGACCATAATGAACTAAGCTAATCTTTCAGCTTCATCTGCAAAATAGCAGCAACACAAACACACCACAGAACAATAATTCATTCTGCAGAAAAAGCAAACTGTACATGTATTACTTATAACAATAAAGGTAAAGGGGCCCCTGACCATTCTGGGGTTGCGGTGCTCATCTCGCTTTATTGGCCGAGGGAGCCGGCGTACAGCTTCCGGGTCATGTGGCCAGCATGACTGAGCCATTTCTGGCAAACCAGAGCAGCGCACAGAAACGCCGTTTACCTTCCCGCCGGAGCAGTACCTATTTATCTACTTGCACTTTGACGTGCTTTCAAACTGCTAGGTTGGCAGGAGCAGGGACCAAGCAACGGGATTTGGACTGCCAACCTTCTGATCGGCAAGCCCTAGGCTCTGTGGTTTAACCCACAGGGCCACCCGCATCCCTTATAACAATAGGAAGAAGCAAAAATAAGTCTGTATTACATATATTTCTTATAGTAAAAGTAGAATTACCTGATTCCCTTTTTGATTATTTTAGATGTCATGCATGGTAACCTTGTAATTGTTCCTTTCAATTATTATTTTTAATGAATAAAATAAATCTGAAATATATAGCTGTCTAGCTAGGAGTCAAAATGTTAGGATCTTGGTCTAGCTATAGTAGCATATTGCTGGAATCCACCCGTGTCTCTTAGTGGTGTGAAATTCCAGGGGTTCCAGGTACTTACCCAGGGTTCAGTTTCTTGGAATGAGGGACAGCGGAGAATGTGGTATCTTATTATGTATAAGACTTATTTACACATATATACAACCTGAGCCTGTGATGGAGGGATTCGCAGCATCAACGCCACAGTAAGTTATTGCTTCTCCCATAGCCACAGGCTTGGATCCCAGCAGAAATCAGGCATGACCCTGTCTTGCAGCCACCTAGCCTGCTTCTCACTTCTAGCTTACAGACCTCAACTCTGGTTTTGGTCCTTCAAATTGACAGTCCTCTGGCACAGAGCCACTTTCTTTGTTACCTTAGCCACCCATATTTAGGCAGCCAGTGCTAAATCCTTGTTGAATACAGGAATTAGAAAGGACTCGGGCATGCAGCCTACCCCCAAACCCCCTCACAATACTATAAACAAGGTGTTAATGCACAGCTAGTAGCATTTAAATGTCAACAGGGATGCAAATTCTAATGCACCTTACAGGTGTATTCAGTTCAAAGCAACACAGCACAGACAGAATGCATCCCCATTCAAATGCACAGCTGATTTATGGTCATGACCAGAGCATAATATCATGCTAAAACCTGTTTATGCCTCAGCTGAAACAGAGTATGGATGTTGACTCTTCAGAGTTGACATCTTCAGAACAAAGACTGCCAGAGCCTACTGATCCTTTGACCAACCAGATGCAGACTTTCCAGATCAAGATGGCTTTGACATTTAACATGGCTATGCAGTTGCAATCTATAACAGTACAGGTATGTTTCTGCCTGGTCACCATAACTTCTCCTGGAGATGTGAAACTGCCAGCAATGGAATAATGTCCAGTAGATAAAGGGAGCATTCCTTGCATTCCTCTTGGTACTTTCATGCAACAAGTACTAAAGCTGCATAACTAACTAAGCTTTTCCCCATATCATTCATGTACTTTCTGTTCTTTCTGCATTATTTGATACTAAGAAAAAGTTACCATTTGAGTCGTTCCAAGAACAATCTTTGATTGTCCTTTCAGTTCAAGTGCACAACAGGAAGAAATAAAATCCAATACCCACCTTCTTATCACTGCACGGAATGAGGAACTTGGTTTATTGGATACATCTTGTTTTAAATTGTATTGAAAATAAGGAGTAATTTAAGGCAATCTATATCAAAGTTCACATGAGTCTGAATTTTAAATAAGCCTTTATCCCCAGTTAAAACAGCTAGGAAACCTTCACAATAATAAAGCCACACTGAAGCCACATCGAAGCAGGCAAACTCATGCTGCTTTGGAGCGCTGGTTCACTCAAGGGAGCCATTCATTTTTATGAATGCTGGAGATCTCAAAGGCTGCTGCAGCTGAGATCCAGGGGCTTCCAGCTCACCTGCTCTATTGCTTCTGTAAATTGACAAGTCCCATGAACGCTGCTTTTCACTGCCACATTCCTCTCTGTAATCATGTCAATGGAGTCACAGGGATGCAGAGAAAGGACCCATTCTATAGACATGGCATAAGAGCTGCATATGAGCATGGCTGCTGTGTCCTCGGATGTAGAACTTAGTTTCCTCTAGATTTTATACAACCTCAGTCATATTTCTCCACACAGTAATCCTGCGAAGGAACTCCACAGCATGAACCTGAGGGATCCAGTCAAAGCACAGTGAAATCATTGTGCAATCCCTGGGTATTCATCCTCATCACTCAATAGCATTACAGAAGGAAAATTTTGAGCATGTCCCTAAAATCTTGTTAAAAAATACTACACTGTGTTATGCAGTGCTTTTTTTCTGGGGCAACACAGTGGTACGCATACCCCCTAAACATTTTGTGAATCTAAGTTTGGCCTCATTGAGGGGCAGTATTTCAATATGTGTAGGAAAATGAGAGTACCCCTAAATTTTTTTTTAGAAAAAAGCACTGGTGTTATGTATACTGGTGTTGCATATTTCATGCCTAAACCAGGCTACCAGTACTTCTCCGACTGTCTTATCTATCCCCTCAAAAGCAGAAAACTTATAGAATAAACTAAGCTCTTATCTTAATGAAACGAAGATACAATGAAGTATTTTTAGAGCGTCTTTCTGGCACTGATACTCCAAAGTCCGAAGTGGTGTGGGGCTGTCTTGCGAGAGGCACAACGGAAAGGACAAGTAGGCATGCTTTCAAAACAGCATAAGAGACTCCTGGGAGCCTCAAGGGCCATTGCCCGGCTGTGAGTTCTGAAGAGCCCAGACTCACAGAAACAAACTGGGGCAAATGTTGAAAATGCTTTAAAATAGTTTTTAAATCTGTGGTGTTTTGAATTTTGTTTGTTTTGTTTTTGCTTTGTTGAGCGTGGGCAAAACATTTTGTTGGGGCTGCGGGTTAGTTTAATTTTAGTATACTTGTAAATGGTTTTTTGTTTTTGTTTTTTAAATTACAGTAGTTTCTATTGTTTTATTGTATAGTTTGTATTCTGTTTGAAGGGGAGAGGGTCAGGGCTGCCGGGGAGTGGGTCCCAGCCAACAGAATGGCTGCGGCAGGTTCCACAGCAGGGGGATGCACTGGGACACCCGATCTCAGTGATCATGCGTAGGAGGAGGAGTTACGCTAAAACCAGACCATGTCAATACCGAGGAGGAAGATTTAGTTATTATTTGAGGACTACCCCTGCCTCCGGGTCTGGTCTTGACTGGAAGGATGCTGGAATCAACAAGGGAGACCCACATGACCTTAAGGTGCTGCTGTGCAATGCCAGGTCAATGATTCGCAAGACCACTGCCATCCACAACTTGATCATGGATGGAGGACTTGACCTGGCATGTGTGGCAGAGACTTGGTTGGATGAAGCAGATTCTTGATGCTGCTTGTCCACCAGGTTTCTCTTATGAACAGCACCCCAGGTAATTTGGGTGGGTTGCTGTGATTTTTAGGAAGTCATCAGCTTACACCGGGAGCCCTATTGGGAACACCCAGTTTTCTGAGTGCATGTTCTGGAAGTCATGTGGGCAGGGAGGGGGGGTTGTAGTGATTTTTAGGAAGTCATTAATTTGCACCAGGTGTCCTACTGGGAAGACCCAGTTCTCTGAGTGCATGTTCTGGAAGTTGGGCAATAAGGGCAGTACAGAATTCCTTTTGTTTGTTTTTTTAAAGAATATTTATTAAGTTTTCCAATTTTTTAAACAAACAAACAAACAAAACAAACAGAAACAAAGGCATAGAATTCATAAACCATACTTTTAAATAACAAATTTCTCAGACCTCCTCATACTTCTCCTTCTTGTATCCCAATTAAGATTATTTGTTCAGCAAATCCTTCATTTAAAGCATTACAGCTTATAGCATTACCTTATTTTTCAAACCCCTTTTTCCCCCATCTATGTTCTTATATATCATTGCAGCTAGAAACCTCTCAATTTCAATCCAACACCATCTAACTTTCTTAAATTTTACAAGATTTCTGTAAATAGTCCTTGAATTTTTTCCAATCTTCTTCAGCCGACTCTTCTCTCTGGTCACGGATTCTGCTCGTCAATTCTGCCAGTCCCATACAGTCGATCAATTTCATCTGCCATTCTTCCAGAGTGGGTAGATCTTGCGTCTTCCAATACTTTGCGATGAGTATCCTTGCTGCTGTTGTAGCATACATAAAAAAAGTTCTGTCCTTCTTTGGCACCACTTGGCCGACCATGCCCAAGAGAAAGGCCTCTGGTTTCTTCAAGAAGGTATATTTAAATACCTTTTTCAATTCATTATATATCATTTCCCAGAACGCCTTAATCCTGGGACACGTCCACCAAAGGTGAAAGAATGTACCTTCATTTTCCTTACATTTCCAACATTTATTGTCGGGCAAATGATAGATTTTTGCAAGCTTGACTGGGGTCATGTACCACCTGTATATCATTTTCATAATATTCTCTCTTAAGGCATTACATGCCGTGAATTTAATCCCGGTGGTCCACAACTGTTCCCAGTCAGCAAACATAATATTATGTCCAATGTCTTGTGCCCATTTAATCATTACAGATTTAACCGTCTCATCCTGAGTATTCCATTTCAGCAGCAAGTTATACATTTTTGACAAGGTCTTAGTTTTGGATTCTAGCAATTCTGTTTCCAATTTAGATTTTTCCACCTGGAAACCAACTTTCTTGTCCAAATTATAAACCTCCATTATTTGGTAATAATGAAGCCAATCTCGCACTTTATCTTTCAATTTCTCAAAACTCTGCAGTTTCAATCTGTCCCCTTCTAGTTCCAAGATTTCCCAATATTTTGGCCATTTGGCCTCCATGTTAAGTTTTCTCTGAGCCTTAGCCTCCATTGGTGACAACCACCTTGGAGTTTTATTTTCCAATAGATCTTTATATCTGGTCCAAACATTAAACAGTGCTCTCCTGACAATATGGTTTTTAAAAGCTTTGTGTGCTTTCACCTTGTCGTACCACAAATATGCATGCCACCCAAAAACATTGTTAAAACCTTCAAGATCCAAAATGTCTGTGTTTTCAAGAAGCAGCCAGTCTTTCAACCAGCAAAATGCTGCTGATTCATAATAAAGTTTCAGGTCTGGCAGGGCAAATCCACCTCTTTCCTTTGCATCAGTTAATATCTTAAATTTTATTCTAGGCTTCTTGCCCTGCCAGACAAATTTAGAAATGTCTTTCTGCCACTTCTTGAAACAATCCATTTTGTCCAAAATTTGTAAAGTTTGAAACAAAAACAACATTTTAGGCAATACATTCATCTTTATAGCTGCAATTCGACCCAACAAGGAAAGCTTCAAATTTGACCAAATTTCTAAATCTTTTTTCACTTCAGCCCAACATTTTTCATAATTGTCTTTGAACAAATTCCCGTTTTTAGCTGTCATATTAATCCCCAAATATTTCACTTTTTTAACCACAGTCAGGCCTGTTTCATTTTGGAACTTTTCTCTCTCTATCGGTGTTAAATTTTTCTCAAGAACTTTGGTTTTTAACTTATTCAATTTAAATCCTGCCACCTGACCAAATTCTTGAATTAGTTCTAAAACTCTTTTAGTACTAGATTCTGGCTCCTGTAATGTCAAAACTAGATCATCTGCAAACGCTCTTAATTTAAACTGTTTGGCTCCGACCTATATACCTTTAACCATCCGGTCCCTTCTAATCATGTTCAGCAAAACCTCCAGGACCAAGATAAAAAGCAGAGGGGAGATTGGGCATCCCTGTCGTGTCCCTTTTTCTATCTTAAACTGTTCTGTAACCACATTATTTACAATTAGTTTAGCCGTTTGTTCTGAATATATTGCACCAATACCATTCTCAAAACCATGGCCTACCCCCATACCCTGTAGGTTCTTTTTCATAAAGTTCCAAGAAATGTTGTCAAAGGCTTTCTCCGCGTCCACAAATATCAAAACAGCCTTAGTGTTTATATTCACTTCTAGCTTCTCCAAAATGTCAATTATATTCCTTAGATTATCCGAAAGATGTCTACCCGGAAGAAAGCCCGCCTGGTCCTTATGAATCTCCTCAATCAGTACTTTTTTCAATCTCTTAGCTAAAATGTCAGCAAAGATTTTGTAATCCACATTTAATAGGGATATGGGACGGTAGTTCCTAAGTTGAGTCTTTTCAGTCTCTGTTTTTGGTATTAGTGTAATGTAGGCCTCTTTCCACGATTCTGGTGCCCTTTTCCCCTCCAAAATTTCATTGCAAACTTCCTTCAATGGTTGCAATAGCCACTCTTTCAACAATCTGTAGTAGCAGGAAGACAACCCATCCGGTCCTGGAGACTTGCCCACTTGCATATTTAGAATGGCACCTTCTATCTCCTGGTCGGTTATCTTACAGTTCAGCATAAGTTTACTTTCTTGTGAAATTTCTTGTAATCCATTTGTCTTCAAAAATCGGTCTATATCCATTTCGTTCTGTGGCCCTTGTGCATAAAGTTGTTTAAAATATTTCTGGAAGCAATTTCTAATCTCATTTGGGTTATGTATGTCTTTTCCTTCCACTTCCAGATTTGTAATTGTATTTAGTTTTTGTCTTTTTTTCAGTTGCCATGCTAGTAGTTTCCCACATTTGTTTGCTGATTCAAATGTCTTCTGTCTCATTTGTTTAATTTTCCATTCTATTTCCTGGTTCATCAATTCCATATATTGTACCTGAAGTAACTTTATTTCTTTCAAGATCTCCTGTGACTTTGGCTTTGCTCTCAGTTTCTTCTCTCCTTCTTTTATTTTCTCCAGAATTTTATCCTTTTTCTCATTTCGACTTCTCTTCTTTATTGCATTCTGTTGAATCAGAAACTCTCTCATCACGGCTTTACTAGCATCCCAAATTACTCTTTTTTCAACATTAGTAGCCAAATTCACTTCAAAATAGTCTCTCAAGGTTTTTTGGGCCTTTTTGTATACTTCTTCATCTCTAAATAAGGTGTCATTCATCCTCCATCTAAAGGAGCCGGGTGTCATTTGTTTCATCTCCATCTTTACTGCATTATGGTCGGAGCAAGTTTTGGGGCAGATTTCTACCTTTTTTATCTTAGGTGCCATTCCTCTAGTAATCCAAATTTGGTCAATTCTAGTCCAGGTCATTTTTGCTTCAGAGAAAAAAGTTCCCTCTCTCTCTAGAGGGTTCTTAGTTCTCCAAATGTCAATCAGGTCCATATTGTCAGTCAGTTCAAAAAAGGTCTTTGGTAATCTCCCATCTTTGGTAATTACTTGTCTTTATGCCTTGTCCATATTTGTAGAGACAACTCCATTCATATCTCCCATTAAAATTATATTATAATCCATATAGTCCAAAAGAACCTCATGCAACTTCTTAAAAAATTCAGATTTCCCCTCATTCGGTGCATACACCCCTACAATCAGGAATTTTTCTCCTTGAAGTTGAATTTCAATAGCCAGATATCTTCCTTGTTCATCTTTAAAAATTTGTTTCGGTAAAAGTTTCTCCTTTGCATATATCACAACTCCTCTTTTTTTAACCTTATCCGATGAAATAAATTCTTGTCCCAATCTCTTATTGATGAGAATTCCTTTTGGTGTACTGACCTCCCTGGTGCACCAAGGATTCCCTGCCCAGTGTTCTCCTGGAACCTGGAAACACCTAGTTTGGTTGTCCTGGGGGATTTTAACATCCATGCCAACACGACCTTACAAGGGGCCACTCAGGTCTTCGTGGAAAGCATGGCCTCCATGGGGCTGTCCCTGAATAAGCTGGCCCAACTCATAGTCGTGGACATGACTTAGACCTGGTGTTCACCTTTACAGATGTGGATGATCTGAAACTAAGTAAAAATGAAACAAAAAAAAAGTGCCGTGGTACTACTAGACTTCTCTGCGACCCTTCCCCTCTGCAGGGAGGTGGGACCGATTCAGGTGGTCCGCCCTCATCACTTAATGGATCCAAATGATTTCCAGAGCATGGTTGGGGATGCTTTATCCCATGTTGATGGCCTTTCAGGGGAATCCCTGGTGGCTCGCTGGTATGTGGAGTTAACCAGGGCTATTGGCTTTTTGTTTCCTTTGTGAATGATGCCATGGCCTTTGGCTAGTGCAATAAAGTTTATGATGATGATCTGGTATGCAGGCTGAGACCCTACCTACTCACAGACTGTCTCACCAGAGTGGTGCATGCTCTAATTATCTGCCGCTTAGACTACTGCAATGTGCTCTATGTGGGACTACTTTTGAAGGTGGCCTGGAAACTACAACTAATCCAGAACGCGGCAGCTAGACTGGTGACTGGGAGCAGCCGCTGAGACCATATAACACCGGTCCTGAAAGACCTACATTGGCTCCCAGTACATTTCTGGGCACAATTCAAAGTGTTGGTGCTGGCCTTTAAAGCCTTAAATGGCCTTGGCCATACAGGAAGGAGCATCCGGCTCTGAGGGCCTTCTGGTGGTTTCCTCACTGCAAGAAGTGAGATTACAGGGAACCAGGCAGAGGGCCTTCTCAGTGGTGCTGCCCACCCTGTGGAACGCCCTCCCATCAGATGTCAAGGAAATAAACAACTACGGTGGAACCTTGGTTTTCGAACGTAATCCCTTCCGGAAGTCCGTTTGACTTCTGAAACGTTCAAAAACTGAGGATCAAAGGGCTGTCAACAAGTTCAATGGGGAAAATTGAGAAACGCACCTTGGAAGCTGTTCGACTTCCGAGGAGCATTCAAAAACGGAAACATTCAGTTTCGGGTTTTCGCCGTTTGGCTCCCAAAACATTTAGCAACTGAAATGTTCGAAAACTGAGGTTTGACTGTATCTGACTTTTAGATGACATCTGAAGGCAGTCCTGTTTAGGGAAGTTTTTAATGTTTGATGTTTTATTGTGCTTTAATACTCTGTTGGGAGCCGCCTAGAGTGGCTGGGGAAACCCAGCTAGATGGGCGGGGTATGTATGTATAAATTAATTAATTAATTAATTAATAAAGGCTCACAGGTAGGTCTATGACTCAGCGAGACATATGTGTATAACATTGGGCAGCAGACAAAGTAAAAGTTTGGGGCCAAGAGATCCCAGAAAAAAGATGAAGGGGAGAAACTTGAAAGCAACAAAATGTTGTGCTCCAGATGGAAAATGGATAGGCAGCAGTTTTGCTTTCAGTTTACCTTTCAGGTAAAGGTACCCCTGCCCATACGGGCCAGTCTTGACAGACTCTAGGGTTGTGCGCTCATCTCACTCTAGAGGCCGGGAGCCAGTGCTGTCCGCAGACACTTCCGGGTCACGTGGCCAGCGTGACGAAGCTGCACCAGAGCAGCACACAGAAACGCCGTTTACCTTCCCGCTGGTAAGCGGTCCCTATTTATCTACTTGCACCCGAAGGTGCTTTCGAACTGCTAGGTTGGCAGGCACTGGGACCGAACGACGGGAGCGCACCCCGCCGCGGGGATTCGAACTGCCGACCATGCGATCGGCAAGTCCTAGGCACTGAGGTTTTACCCACAGCGCCACCCGCGTCCCTGCTTTCAGGATACCTTTTCTATATTACACGAATGGCCACTTACCTGCTTTCCCAGGTGGGTAGCTGCTGTGGCCCCTCACGGAATCAGCAGGCTTGGCTGGCTGCTGAGTATCTCTCTGGCCAGCCATGACACATAAAAGCTGACTCTGCATGCATGCAAGGGCTATGTGCACCCATAAGTCCCCTCACTCATTTCATCTTCGTAATTATTCTCTTTCAGGAATCCCTTGCAAGAACATATAGATTGTGGGCCACAGTGTTGTGCATTGGGCATGGCAGCACACGCAAGCAGCATCTTGGGGTGCGCTCCTCAGTCTCCAGCCCAGAGCGACCGTCACCTGGATGGGATTATGTGGAACTTTTCACCCCAAACTGAATCATGAATTCACAAATCATGATGCTGAAGCCCTGTTAGTCTTCCAGCTGGGTGAAAATGATTGGGTTCCCATGAAGGGAATCAAGCTAATCATGGCAGCAGTTGCTGACATTGAAAGTATGTGCACAGTATCCAGACCTCACAATCTTCTGGTCTGAGCTCCTCCCGTGGCATCAGTGGCAGGGAACAAATGAGCTTTGCACTGTGAAAGATCAACAAGGTGCTGCGGCAAGTGACGGAGCAACTTGGAGGGCATGCCATCCCCCAGCCTGACATCAAATTTGATAAACGGGACCTTTTCAGACCTGATGGCGTTCACTTATCCACCTCGGGGAATGAGTGCTGGTTGGCAGACGTGTCTAAGGGCAGCTCTGGTTGGTTGCAGCTGTAGGCAGTTTGGCAGCGAGGTGTCTCAAGACCCACACTGAGTGGCTGTTAAGGCATTGGTAGAATCTTAGTCATCAAGCTTTTGGGTGAAGTGGTGCATCACCTGGACTGGACCTGGACCAGCGGTGCATTCATTAGAGGGGTCTTGGTGGAAATCTCTGTCCAGAATCCAAATGTGGGGCAGATGGGCCATAGAGCTTCCAGCAGCAGCCTGGGGATGGCCACCTCAGGAGACTGGCATCTTGGAGAGGTCATAATCCTTGGATGACCCTGTCAAAAGTTTCAGCCCTCCACCAGGAGGCTAAAACAGATACACACACAATGCCTGAGCCAAAATCCACATACATTGGGAATCAATAAAGTTGTGGCCATTTCTAATCCAGATAATTGTCCCTCTGAGTTTGTTCATTACACCTTAGCCATAGGCCAGGCATGTCCAACTTCGAGTAGGGTGTGATCTACAATCCAATATCAAAAACTGGCAGTGATCTACCACCCTCCGGAGTCATTTAAGATAGATAGATAGATAGATGATAGATAGATAGATAGATAGATAGATAGATAGATGATAGATAGATAGATAAATGGATCTTTATTTCACAGATTGTAGTTGTGTTTGGAAATCATGACAGATCCAAATAGTTGTTAGATGGACAAGTAACTAAACAAGTGAGAAAAGTCAACCTATATTTTTATATTAATTTACACAGATCTGAGGAGCCAGTCAAAGTGCGCCGGGCATTCTTGGTCTTTCCCTTACTGTAGCTTTAAATCACAGGTGACTTGGTGTCAGCATCCCCACGCCCTTCCTCCACCTCTCTCTCCCCATCTGTTGCGTGAAAGCCTTTCCCTCGCTCAGACTCATGGAGTGCAAAGGGGGCTTTCCCCCATGTGTTTTGTTCTTGGTCTTCCTTGCTGTTTGGGGAGGGGGCTCCTTATTCCTTTAGTTGCATTTGAACCAGCATGTGTGCAGGCGTGGAGCTTTCCGTTTCCTGCCTCCACCCCTCCACCCATCCACCATGTCCACCCCACTACCAGAGCTCTAACCCCTGAGAGCGCAGCGCAGAGCAGGCGGCAGGGAAGGAAGGCAAGATGGCTTCAGGAGGAAGGAGGAGAAAGAGGAGGACCACAGGCCTGCATGAGACTGGCGGCAGCAGTGACTTCTGTTGTGTGCAAGGCTGTGGAGAAAGGCTTTTCTTTCTCAGCCTGCGATCAACCAATATCAGTCCCAGGATCTCCAAGTCAATCACGATCAATGTCTTGGACATGCCTGCTATAGGCCTTGCATGGGGAAGGTGGTGCTGTGGCTGGGACTGCAATTTGCAACAACTGTTTTAATGCCGAGGTCAATGAGTTGGGTCCAGGTTTGCCCTTATGAGAACAGAAGGGAAGGTGCTGAGGTCTAACAGAGGCTTCCACTACAACAAGTGGGTGGCAGGAGGTGAGTTTTGCAAAGTTCCTTCTTCCACACACAGAACCAGCTCCCATGATGTTCTGGAGGCTCCCCTCAAACTTATGGAGAAGTCTTTCAGGGAAAACGAGGTGGGGTGGCCGAAGGGGAAAGAAGGAAGCATCAAAAATCACTTTTCCTTTCCTCAAGTGGGACCATCCAATGAATAGAACACTGCTTGTGGGAAATCTGGATCAAACCCAATAGAAATGTAACATCAAGCAGAAAGGGAACTAGGCAGGGGTGGTCCACCCTGTTCCACCGCCTGAGACAAAACAGGAAAGTGTTGCCCCCCAGAAGCCTCACTTACTGGCGTTGTGGTGGCAGGAGGGGCAGGTGGGGCAGCCATGGAAGCCCTGTCTTGTGGGATGACACTGCCCAAGGTTGCTGCTCCAGTCTGGTTCATGGGGAGGGGGACTGGCCCTGGAACTGGGTCTCTGATACTCCCTGCCTTAGCATATTTCCCCTTAGACATTGCCAGCGTCTTGTCCATCCTTGCATTGCAGTTCTTGCGCCCTGAGCAAAAAGTAACTAGATAGGCTCATACAAAGCTGTCGTTTTTAAGAACGTAGAAAGATTATGGAAACATACTTCTGGTGACATAAAACAAGCATGTTGTCACCTACACTCTCTCTCTGTCATATTTCAGAGCAGTGCTTATTATTAAAATAAATAAAACGTCCACAAAAATAAGATAGGAAAACTGTAAAATTACAGTGATAAAAACTCTGCAGAATCTAAAATAATCACTCACCATGGCAATTGTCAACACTTCGAACTGAGGTCCTGAAGTACAACTTATTTAATTACTGAAAATAATAAACGAGAGGGAAAAGAACTACTGAAATGAAACCTTTCATAATAAATTAGATAGTCATCTACAGTAATGAAAGGATAAAGTGAGGAGTAATCATTATGAAAATGCTTTAGTTTCATATTGATCAGGTTTCATGGTTTGAGCCAATGGCTATAGCATGGTCTGATACTAATTTTCCTTGTCATGTGGTTTGACTGTTAAGTAGAATGCAAAGCCATAGCCTATATGACTGCCTGTGTGATATGCAAGCCAAGTTTGACATTATAGAAGCTTTTCAAGGCTGTTAAGACACAGATTGGGTTTGCTTGCCAAAAATGCACATTTTCTGCTCAAATGTGCAACTGTGCATATTAATAGATCTTTCACGGAAGAAATAACCATAGAGAGATTTCTATAAAAGACCTATGCCACAGAAATATGTTTCAGAAAATGAATTTTTAGATCAAAAGCCCCAATATTCTACACACTGGGATCTAAGAACCTGAGAAGCGAGCAAATTAAATTTTAAACAAAAGAGCTTAGGAGAGGAGAGGATGAAATAATATCATGTAGCACTGTCTTCAGCATATGTACAGAGTAAGGTAAAGGTAAAGGTAAAGGGACCCCTGACCATTAGGTCCAGTCGTGACCGACTCTGGGGTTGCGACGCTCATCTCGCTTTATTGGCTGAGGGAGCCAGCATTTGTCCGCAGACAGCTTCCGGGTCATGTGGCCAGCATGACTAAGCCACTTCTGGCGAACCAGAGCAGCACACGGAAATGCCGTTTACCTTCCCGCCGGAGTGGTACCTATTTATCTACTTTCATTTTGACGTGCTTTCAAACTGCTGTAGGCTCTTGTTGCTACATATTGTGAAGCAGAATTCATCGTTTTGGCCACTATTCAAACTAGTTTTATGGATCCATCTTAATTTCTCATGCATTATGTGATTGTGTCTATACTGTATAAACTGTTTGTAAGTGAAGAGGACCATTTGATTAGTTTTGCACATTAGGAAGGCTACACATGCTAATGTGATATGCTAATACACGGCTGTGTGGTACAATGAATAATCCGTAAGCATGAAAGGAACAAAATTTATGCTTTATGTTACAAGGGACTGTGTCTGAGTAAGACATATTTTATTGCTTGTTCTGCTGTTTGTGAGAGGTGGATTAGACTGAATGAAAGTGAAACTGAATTGTCTTTTTAGGGAACAAAGACTTTCATTGCATCATGGATCTCAACAATTACAAGTGGGGATGAAGAGACAATCTTTGCTTCAAAAGAAGTTAAAAGACTTATTTCAATTGAAACAGTGAAATTTTGTTTTAAAGGGCCAGGAATTCTTTTGCGTGCTATCCTATTATTATTCTTATTAAAATTTCTACACTGCCGTTCATCTGAGATCACAGGGCAGTTAACAATAGCAATAGCAATAACACAAAACACATACATAACATGTCATAAACAAAACCAATCTGCCCCAGTTTAAAAGGGCATAGATTGTGACATCCTATGACATGTAGCAGCAAAATGTTAAGAAAGCAGTCTTGTCATGCCAATATACAAAGCCCCATGGTTTGTTGAGGATTTAAAAGTATGTTTCATTAGGAATATAAAATGCCGGTACCTTCTCCCATTCAAAGCAAACTAATAGCTATCACCACATGTCGTATCAGAGAACTCTTATCGATTGGTGACACCAACAGGGTGCTGTGGGTGCCCATATGCCCACAGGGACTTTCTCTGATGCCCACAGGCTCCCTGCCCTCCACTAAAGTTAGGATTGAAAGAAGCATTCAGTGGCAGCCACCCAAATAGACTGTGGTGTGTGCTTGGTCATAGGGTGGTGTGCATGACAGTTTCTCCAGGGTCCGGGTCCAAAAAGCTTAGCAACCCCTTAGCAGGATGTGCAAGTTTTTCCATAGCATGTCACATTCATCAAAATGCCAGTGAGAACTTTTTCTTTGTTTAATCTGGATTTGCCTGTTGTACAGGAAATCAGATAAGTAAAAATGACCTATGATATGCCCCTGGTGACTGCTGGTGTAAAAGCTTGTTACCATCTTAATAGTATTATTTTTTGGTGAACATCCTGCCAATGTGTGCCACATTTTTGTTTGCCAGGCCATTTTCTTTATGGTAGTTCAAACAAGGCAAGCCTGACTCTTTCCGTCAACTGCCGGATGCTGAAGGCACATCCAAAGTCCAATAGCTCAGTTTAGAGGAACTTTTCTCTCAAGATCTTTGCACAGTATATATAGGGGGTTACCTTTGAGGCTGTAATTGCAATAGATACTTTAAAACATTTGTTTAAAAAATGACACAGAGTTCTTGCACAAGACCTCTTTAAAGAATTCCAGTATTTTATTGCAGCTGTAGTTTGGCTACGACAAGGAGATGTGAGGTTGTGCTGTTAACAGTTACTGAGGCCTACAGGGTATTCTTAATATTTGTTGATATTGCTACCTACTTCATCCCTACAGTGGTTGGTATAGCTGTTTATTACTCCTGCTCAGTTCCTCAGTTAAAAAGAAAAAGAAAAATAGAAGTTGACCTCTATCCTTCCTTGGCCCCCCACAAGCTTCCATGTTGCCTACTGTGAACCATGACCGGTAACATTTGCTCTTGCACTCTTGCACACGTTCTGCAAATTTTCTTTTTGAAATGGTGCACTAGCACAGGTACTGAAATATCTGCAAAGATGCCCAGAATAGAAAAAGGCAGCAAAGGGCAAGGACTGAAGGAAGGGACAAAACAACAAAACATGGAGACATTTCATCAAATTCCACCTACTGATGTGGACGGCAAATGGCTGAACATAAAAAGATTCTCAAACACCTAAAAACCAGATCTGAATGAACTGCTGGTAATATAAAGTCCCTGTCTGGAAGCATTTTTGCTGTGCTGTTTTTTAGTTTTAGCCTTGAATTCTGGGCACCATTCAGGAGTCCTATCATGGCATTACAACATTTGCTATAATAAACCTATAACACTGGCTATATTAAATCATGTTTTGTCTTTTATTTCTGCTCAGAAACTGCAACAGGATGTCAATGTTATAGGTTTGTGGGCTGCCTGGACTCCCCATTTAATTCCTGGGTGCAAGATGCTGGATTTGTCATGCTACAAATACAAAGCAGGAGCCAGCCTGGTGATGGCTGCTAAAGATGGGACAGTGGGGGCGGGAAGGGGCAGTCTGCAAAATGCTGCCAGCTGCAGAGGGTCAGAGAACCATGGTGGATTTCTTTTTGAATCCAGGGCTGCGCTTATGGAGGAAGCAAGACCCCTTTGGAGTGTAGCATTTGAATCCCTCCACAGCAGGATCAGGTTGTATGTGTCAACACACCATATATCATAGCGACATCAGAGTTGCCACTGTGCCTTGTTGTCAAAGAGGAAACACAGTACCTGGTGCTCCTGGAATCTCGCACCCCTCAGAGATTGGGGTGGCCTCTTTAGAAAGAGGAAAAAATAGGTTGTCGTTTTTATTTTAAAAAAGGAATTAATCTATTGAAGCAAAGTGAGTATCCATCCCCATGTGATAGTTTGCAACAAAAGAAAATAACAATTAAGTATTACATTTTTAGAATTTGCATGGAGGTGGTACTTAAATAGCTTAACATTTCTTGCATGTTTGGACTTGATTTGGGCTACTGATTTAATAGCTTATGGCTGGGGGGGTGAACCTTAAATACACAGGATGTAAGTCAGCTATGGGAAAATTACTTATAAGCTCTGGACATATACTAATATTTGTTTCGTTTAAATCTTGTGGAATTTGATTATACAGTGCATTCCAACTATTAGCCACAGCAAGGTCCTGTGTTAAACTTGCTGATTATTACTTAAACGTTGTTTCAGTGTGATTTGTTGAAGGATTTCATTAATACAGATTAGTACCTTTATTAAGCTGTGGTTAATTGAAGCCTCAGAGCTTCGTTAAGTACCTTCAGTGAAGTGGATTAGTAGGTTTAATTTTATGTTCCTGCATGGGGGGTGGGGGGTGGAGAGGCCAAGCAAAGTAATTACTTTTCCCTCTAGTACTCGAAAGAGGAAAGATTGCTGTATAGCTCCTACCTTACACTTTTAGTGGGGCATTTTCTAGTTCAAAGTACCCAGTATATTTTCCTCTCCTAGACAAATTGTCACTACCTGTGACTGCACATAGAGGAGGAGGTGGGGTATTGACAGTGGGCCTTTTCACAGACGTTTGTTCCGCAAAATGATAGAATGGTCTGTATGGGCATAAACAATTATGTTTGTATGCTTAGGACATGCAAGTGGAACTGGGCAAAAAGCAGAGTGCCTAATCATATCTTTGTGTGCTAAATGCACACAAACCTTTGAGCAGGATATCTTCTGATAGTCCCTTTTGTTGGGGGACTGTGGTGAGGCCTGCCCCCCTAGTCCCCAGAGCAGGCTCCGTGAAGTCAGTCGGTTCACCCCAAGTATGACTTGGAGAGTTAACCACTACTGTGCTTAGTGTGGTGTGGTGTGGTATTGCAAAGTGTGTCAAACTGCTTTTGGGGGGGAAGAGTTACACACACACCTAAGTTTGTTTTGTAAATTATGGCCTTCACGGACTTCCGTGTTTGCCCACCTTCTTGATCTAATGATGGTGACTTCCTGATTTCATAGAAATATTTTAACAGTCACTCTAGCAAGGGAACAAAACAATATTATGATAGTACACAATTTGATCACACAACTCTACCATACTCACTAATTATAGACATGTAGTCCTTTGCTCTTTGAATTTGTTTATTTCCAAGGCATCAGAGTAATGATGGTGGTTTTGATCATTGCTGTTTTCTCTGTACTTTATGTTTTGCTTTTTTTCTTTGTATTTCAACATATTTAAAAATTATATAAACCCACCCTAATAAGTTTGGTGAAGGTACCACATGGCAACTATAGTGTTTATCAAAAATACTCTGCATATGGATGACAAAGGCGGCTGCTTTAACTGGACAAACAGCTTGGCACTGGTAAGCTAACCTTTAATGCACTCCAGCATGGGTTTCCCTCAGTGGCTGGTGCAGAACGCCATGGCCTGGGTTGTGTGACCTTCCCTTCACTGGGAAAATAGTGTGCTGGTGCTAAGGGGGCTGCACTGGCTGCCTATTAGTCCCGGAGCCACTTTAAAGGTTCTGTTACTTACTTATAAAACTCTACACAACTCTGGACTGGGTTACCTGAAAGACTGACTTCCACTCCATTGCCCAGTAAGGGCATTAATATCAGTAACTGCAACCTGGTTAGTCTTCCTGATGATTATTGATTTGTGAAGACACAGAGGCAAGCTTTTCCAACAGGCTCCATCTGCACTGGCATCCTACTGGCTTTTGAAGATGCTGTTTACACAAGAATTCCCTTCATTTCTCAATCTCCTGTTTTAATTGCTGTACAGTGGTACCTCAGTTTTCGAACAGCTTAGTTCATGAACAACTTGGAACCCGAATGGTGCAAAACTGGGAATAGGTGTTCTGGTTTTTGAACTTTTTTCTGGAAGCCGACTGTGTCCCGATTCAGCCTCCACTGCGGGGGGGAGATGCCGGCTGTGGGAGGCCTATCAGGCCGCCCCACAGCCCTGAGTAAGGCCGCACTGCTGGAATCCAGCCCCGATGCCGGGAAGGAGGCCCCACCGCAGCCCCAATCCCCTGCCCGGCCTGGGGGGGGGGAGCCCCAAGGCCATGCCAGTGAGGAACACTTACCTAACCAAGAGCAAAGTCCAGCGATGAACCTGGAAAGACAAGAACGTGAGGCTGGGCGGAAGAGCCCCGGCCCTTTACCAGCCCTCGCCCATGTTATTTAAACATGGTTGTTTACATGTTAATGTTTATTTAAACATGGTTGTCTATATTTCAATGTTTAATGGGATTGTTTTATTGTATATTTTATTTGTAGTGTATTTTTAATTATTCTATGATTTAACAATGTTGCATAATTGGTTTTTACTTTTTGTATACTGTTTAGAACCCATTGGGGTGTTAAATGGTTTATAAATAAAGATAGCCACCACCAGCACTTTCCCTCAAATCTCTGAATCAAAAGTTAACTCTGCAAAACATTATACCACAGAGAAAGAAGTGTTTAGAAGAAAAGCATCACCTATGCTGCAAAAATATATTTGTTCAGTTTAGCTGGCCATATTTGTTAGAGTCAGTTGCCATTAAGGTACTCATACATTTTTATCAGTCTGCTGTCTTGAAGGATTGAGGGACTTTCTTCTAAATTGAGGGGAATATAGATTTAAGAGTACAGAGGATTTGGTTGAACAGCAGAAAACATGGCATTGAAAAGCAAAGAAACCAATGGCCTTGCTGCCTAAAACCCAGGGGTGCCAACTTGAATAAAATGGGGGGGGGGAGTAAGCCCCAACTCTGCATAATTGATCACAAGATGCAGTGCACACACAACATTTGAATGCCCATCAACTTTGGGGGCCCCATCCCCTGAAATATTTTCTGGGGCAGGTGCAAAGGGATCTCAGCCCCTAGGGATTGGCTCCTATGCTAAAACCAAAACAATACAATCATAATTCTCTTGGGTCCTTTGCTTTGCCCTGGACAAGGAAAAGCTGCCTTCGACTGAGCATCCTCACTAAGTTTAAGGAAGCCTACAAACTTTTGCTGCACTTAGTCTTCAGCTGAATACAGCAGTGCTGGCCTAAGCCATTGGGATGCCTGAAATGGAGTGCCAAATGCTTCAAACCAAGCTGAGGCAGGGATGGCCAGGTCTAGCAGCACTGTAGAGGTCTGCTAGTCCTGCTCTTCTTCCTCCTCATCTGCGGAGATCTTAGGTCCAAGACCTGGCCTCCCAAGTAGGTTTACAATTTTAAGATACCATCAACAAGACATATGTCCCTCAGAGCACATAGGTCTTTGTTAAGTAGCCCCAGGGAAGGTGGGCGAAGGAGCTGTCCCAACACTCTGTAAATATCTGATATAGGCTCTGTACACAGGCTCAATCAGCATGTACAGTGGTACCGCGGGTTACATACGCTTCAGGTTACAGACTCCGCTAACCCAGAAATAGTGCTTCAGGTTAAGAACTTTGTTTCAGGATGAGAACAGAAATTGTGCTCCGGCAGCATGACAGCAGCAGGAGGCCCCATTAGCTAAAGTGGTGCTTCAGGTTAAGAACAGTTTCAGGTTAAGTACGGACCCCCGGAACGAATTAAGTACTTAACCCGAGGTACCACTGCACAATTGAAGGCAAAGCCTCCTCCTGCAACAATTCCATTTGATGCTCTGCACACTGATTGTTACCTAGATTTCAGTCATATGTAGAGGGCGATAATATGTGCATGTATTCTTACCTGTCATTTTATTGTTTTGTTCTGTTTTTAATGATGTTTTACTGCTGTACACGGCCCTAATGTTGCAGTATATAAATACTTTTACAGTTAAATGAACCATGTAGTGGAGGGGCTGTTGCCTCACCCTATATGGAGGAAACAGCAAAGTAACACACAACAGAAAGACAATCATAACGGAGTTCTAAATAATTACATTATGGCCTATCAATGGCATAGTGTTATTTGAATACCTGCAATTTGCTGCAGGTCAGGCAAACAACATGGCATGTTGGCTTGTTGCAGCTCTGTACTGCCAAACAACACAATACTGTATAATCATTATGTGGTTTATACTAAGGATGTGAATTATTTCTGGAATTATCTTTGTCACATTTTCAGGCTAGGGTATAAGACCTTTATATATTATTATGTACAATAAGATTATGCAAGGTTTTCTTATTAGTCTCTGGTGATAACCGTTGGGATCTCAACAGGCTTTTCTGGGGGGGAAACCCAGGACTGAAAGATGAAAAATTTTATGCAGAAAACCAAATGCTGTAAAAGGGAGCTTCCATCCCCAATCATCTCTGTAGTGTCTGCATGCTGCTCTGCTGCCTAGTCAAAACATGACAGAAGCTGAAATTACTATGACTAGCACTGGTGAGGCTAGAAGGAAGAGAATTAAGTTGCGCAAATCAGCATAAGCAGGTGTTTAATCTGCTACAGCTCTTTTAGCTTCATCTAAAATGTATTATTCTATGTTGTTCAATCTAGTACTGGATCTTAATAGTGAGAACCCTCTAAAGAAGTGTGTTCAGAAACTGAATAAGTGTGTGGGGCTGCACTGCTGACTAGACTGCCCCCCAGTTTCCTAAATGAAACCAAATGTGAAGGGGGGGAGGGCAAGGCTTGGCAAAGGAAATACCGCAGGCCTTATGTTGGCAAAGGGGGCTTACAAGCAGCGGCCATGGAAGAGGAGGCTGCTCGCTTCCACCCCCTCTTTATGGATTAAACATTGGCCAAATGCTCCTGATAATCTGATGCAAACACCATAGGGAGAAGGATGGCAATTGGCCCAGAGCCTGAAAGAATGAAAAGGTAAAGAGAAAGAAATGAGTTGCTGTAAGAGACAAATCGAAGCCAACCTATGCAGAGCTTTCCCTTTTCGTTTCAGTGGGCAAGAGATATTATGCTTAGTTTTACTTAGTGAGCAAATTCTAGGCAGATCAAAAACTCAAGTTGCACATGACTGAAAAAAGTTTGCAGTTTTGCCAAACTGACATTAGCAACAATGTGAAAACTTCATGCGTAGCCCTCTTGTACACTCTTTAACTTGCTCCTATGAGATGTTGAAGTCTCCCCTGCCCTCGGAGTACTGTACTCCTCTAGGAGATCTTCCCAAACTGTGCTTAGACAGCAGAAATTAAAACCCCCCACACAAACTGGACCCCCCTTTAAATAAATATTGTTAACTGAATATATACCACCACCCCAAACTACAAAATCAACAAAATAATTCTATTACAGAAGCTCTTGGGGGAAATGGAAATGAATGGTTAACAGCACCCTCACTCCCTACCTTGTAAAATACCCCTAGGGGTTTCAAAGGGGGATATGTCACCCAGCGATCCCCTTGGTCTCTTTTTTAGGCTTGAGGTGCTGAATTAGCTATCAGCATCCTTGGGTCCTCGGCTGCCACAGTAGAAGCTGTGGAATTTGTATGTATTCACACGATTTCCCAAGTGTGTACAGTGAACACACAGAGCTGAAGGGGAGTTCGATTACATTCTGTCTTTTGCACTAATATTCATGCACTGACTCTCTGCATAGAGCCCATGTGAGTAAAAATGCATGGATATCCCACACATGTTCCGATAGTATATGTACAATTTTGTGGGCGCTGCTTCATCATGGCAATTCCTGGCTTTGTCAATATATATGAGACAAATCAATAAAGTGCACACCATCAGAGTGTTTATGCTTTCTGTTCAGCTGGAAACACATTTCTTTTAGCAGAAAGGATTCAGAATGGCTGTCCTGATACAAATAAGCTGCCCACCTTGAAAGGTCCCTGTGGTAATAATATTGATTTCTCTCTGTATTATATAACAGAACCAGACTGTACAGAGCAGAACTAAGAAACACAGAGTACTGCTACATGCACAACAGGAAGTGTTTTCATTGAGAATAAGCCACTAGGGATCTGCTCAAATAGAGGAGGAGGAGGTTGCTGCAATAGAAAGAAAAATATCCAGAGTGATTAGATTAAATTTATAACACATTATAAAAGCAGCCTAAAATGAAAAAAATAATACAATGTAAGACAACTGAAAACTGCATATTTAATATAACAATATCAAGAACAATAATACGTTGCAGCTCCTCCTCCTCGTGTCCTCAGCTACCTTGACAGCCCACCCATAAGAATTTCTACAGAAATTTCTTTTCTCTGATAATTTTGGGATGCAGTTCCTCTTCTCACTAAGTGCTGGTGAATCCTTGTGAAAATGCAGACGTTACCAGCACAGATTAGCTGCTTTCCTAACTCAGTTGCCTCTTCCTCCCCCTTTCCATTCAGTCGTGTTTAGCCTGTGGGCCATGTTAGTGAAATGCCCATTTAACTTCACGGCAGTGTGCAGTATAAAATAAATACAGAAAAACAACACAATAGCAGATATTTTTTAGCACACTTTGAAATAGGGTAACTGGGCAAATAAAGGATGATGTTGCCTGCCATTTAAATTATAGCATTGTTGCTGCCAAGCAACCCTCTTTGTGGGGGGGGGGTGAGCATGCCCTGCCCTGGTCACCACGAAAGTCCTCCTCTCCCTTGTAAGTGATCTTTGTGCATCTGATGGAAGACATGCATTGAGAAGGGCCATGGCTGATTGTCTTAAAGAATGAGCATGGGTTTACATGGATCTGGCGCATGTTAAATACCCCTGACTACTTGGCAGGATGATGCAGATGGGCTTGGGATAGGAAAGTGCATTGCAGGGGAGTTTGATTTCTCTGTATCCCCCAAAATTGCACTGCAACTCAGTTTTTACTCTGGTTGTTGTTTGACTCTGAATGCCCAAATTCCTTCTTGACTTGACTCCCAGGCCTCTTAAACCAGAGCTTTTCTATGTGTGAGATATGTTACCTGCTACATGAGCAAATCGGAGTGAGAATGAGGGTGGGATCTGGTTTCCTTTAAGCAGAGGGTAGCTGTGCTGCTTCCTTATGCAGTTCTGAGGGCAAGAGGCATTGGGAGGGGGTTGCAAGAGAACGTTTCCCAAACACGGCCTGTTATCTTGTTTCTTCTCTCAGCAAAGCGTAGAATCACAGAGTTGGGAGGGACCCCCAAGGGTCTTCTAGTCCAGCCCCTGCAATGCAGGAATCTCAACTGAAGCATCCATGGCAGACGGCCATCCAATCACTTGATTAAAAACCTCCACGGAAGGAGAGTCCACAACCTCCTGAGGGAGACCACTCCGCTGTCAAACAGCTCATGCTGCCAAGAAGTTTTTCCTGATGTTTAGTTCAGGAGAAGTTGGGCAAACAGACTTGCAGAGCTCTGAGGATGCCTTCCATCAGCTCATTTAACTTGTCACTGCCACACCAGACAGTTTACAATTTCCACTGAAACATTTAGAATGGAACTGTTACAGTAAAAGCTTGCTTTCAGCAGTTAATGTGTCAGATACAGGGCAATTTCAGTAATTTACTCAAATTAACTTGTCTCCATTCACCACCACAGCCTTTTGCTTTTCCTACAAGTTATACAACATCTATTATGCCTACCATTAATCTTAACCCAACACACACAGCCCGCTCTTGCTGTACTGGTAATGCACAGCCTCTCCTCCTTCTGAAAAGGGGGTTTGTAACCCCCTTTGGCCTTTGGCTGGCTGAGAAAGAGGCAAGTCTCTTTCTTCCTCTTCCAACTGACTACCCCCCCCCGACTGCTCATCTTGACTGTGGGAAGTCAAGTCCATGACAGCGGATGACCTGGTAATCATGGCAGAAAACCCCTTGGAAAGTATACCAAGGGTGTTGGATAAGATTAACCAATTTGGCCAAGTCGCAGGTTTCTAATTGAATAAAATTAAAAATAAATTATTAGTAAAAAAATATGACAGAACAGAAGAAAAACTAACTGAGACAGGTAACAGAGTTGGGGATAGAAAAGAAGGTGAAATATTTAGGGGTATGGCTGACAACAAAGAATATAAACATTTTTAAAGATAAGAAGAAGAAGAAGAAGAGTTTGGATTTGATATCCCGCCTTTCACTCCCTTTAAGGAGTCTCCAAGCGGCTCACAACCTCCTTTCCCTTCCTCCCCCACAACAAACACTCTGTGAGGTGAGTGGGGCTGAGAGACTTCAAAGAAGTGTGACTGGCCCAAGGTCACCCAGCAGCTGCATGTGGAGGAGCGGGGAAGCGAACCCGGTTCCCCAGATTACGAGACTACCGCTCTTAACCACTACACCACACTGGCTCTATATAAAAGTTTGGAATGACATTAAGAGAAATATAGAAATATGGGGAAGAATGAAATGATCAAGGTGTCTCCCCTGCCAGGTAAGTATGGGGAAGAATGAAATTATCATTATGGGGAAGAATCTCAGTAATAAAAATGAATGTATTGCCAAGAATGTTATTTTTATTTCAATTTATACTGATAGTCAACAGAACAGGACACTTCAAAGAATGGCAAAGAGATATATCTAAAATTATTTGGCAGGGGAGGAAACCTAGGATTAAGTACAAATTATTAACAGATGCTAAAGAAAGTGGTGGATTCACCCTACTGGATTTAAAATTATATTATGAGGCATCCTGTCTTTGTTGGCTATGAGAATGGATAATACTGAGAAATCCAGATATCTTAGATCTGGAAGGTAATGACAATAGATTTGGCTGGCACGCATATCTTTGATATGGAAAAATGAAAGTTAATAGGGGATTTCTAAACCATATTATCAGAAAATCAATTTATGTTGTTTGGGGAAAATATAAGAATTTATTAGAGAATAAAATCCCATGGTGGCTATCACCATTAGAAGCGTTGTCAGTAAAAAAAATAATATGGAAAAAGAATGGGCAACACAGAGGAGGAAAATCAATTGAAAGTAAAAAAGTTTGAAGACATAAGACTTCTGTTAACTGATGCGCTCCAATATCATCAATTAAATGATATTTTTAGGTTGGATAAAGGAGTCAGTTTTAGCAAAGAACTTTCGAGATTGCAGAAAGAATTGTTGGAAAATAATGAAAAAGTTCTGTCAAAAATGTACAAATTGTTGCTGGAATGGGAAACAAAAGGCGAGGAAGTAAAATCTGTAATGATACACTGGGCAAAAGATGTGGGATATAATATACAATTTGCTTCATGGGAGAAGTTATGGAATGGGGATTTAAAATTTACAGCCTGCCATATGTTAAAAGTGAATTACATGAAAATGATGTATAGATGGTATTTGACTCCTACAAGACTAGCGAAAATGTCTAAGAACTTGACCAACATATGTTGGCAGTGTAAAGTGAAAGAGAGAACATTTCATCACATGTTGTGGACCTGTAAAATAGCTAAGGGAAAAGTTTTCTAATGAACTGAAAAAAATGTTTAAAATAACTTTTGTTAAAAAACCAGAGGCCTTTTTATTAGGTATAATAGGAAAAAAATTACCAAAGGATAAGCAAGTACTGTTTATGTATCATAGAATCATAGAATCATAGAGTTGGAAGAGACCACAAGGGCCATCGAGTCCAACCCCCTGCCAAGCAGGAATGTATGCGGCAACAGCGGCAAAAATGTTATTTGCCCAGGGATGGAAAGAAGAAAGAGTCCCATCGAAAGAAGAATGGATAATGAAGACAATATTATATACAATTTGCTTCATGGGAGAAGTTATGGAATGAGGATATAAAATTTGCAGAGATGGCAAGAGGTGGCAAGGCAGACCGGGAAGATCAGGCACCAAGAGGATAACAAATTTAATAGAGAATGGCATAACTTTATAGAATATATTAAAGAACACTGTAAAAATCTAAAAGCATTAGCAGGATTTACATAGCACTTGTAATTTAAAATAACAAAAGATAAAAATGAAGTACAGTAATTTGGATAAATGCAAATAGATGCAGTTCAAAAAGGAAGATAAATTTTAGAAGCCAAGGGAGGGAAGTATAGGGGTTCAGGGAACCCCATAAAGGTACTGATATGAAATATGGTTTAATGTAAACAGGTGTGTGTAATTTTTTTTTTCTTTTTGAAACTTTGAATATATATATATATGTATATATATATATATATATATATATATATATATATATATATATATGAAGATGATCTCAGGGTCTGGGTAGGTTCATATGGGGAGAGGCAGTCCTTGAGGTATTGCGGTCCTGAGCTGTTTAAGGCTTTATAGGTCGAAACCAGCACTCTGAATTGGGGCTGGAAATATATATGCATGTTGCAACCATCTCCCACCGGCAGCCCATCAAGCAATGCCCCTCACCAAGAGAAGAGGGAGGTTCGTGATAGATTACAGACCCCATCACCACACATATACAAATCCCCAATTTCACCATATGCTTCAGTATGTCCACAGTTGGGGAACATGCAACTTAATGTGGGAGATTTTCTCCTTATTGAATTATCTGTGGATCAGAAAAATCTGAATTCAGTCAGGAGAAAGGGCAGGCTGCCACTTGGATGAGGACAATGTTATACAGAAGAGGCATAAAACATGCATGTATGTGATGCATCAGATCCACCTTAAACTGCTGCTTGGCTCTTACAGTGACTCATGGGATCCACCAATCAATCTTAACATATATGATTTTCTTCTTAAGAACACCTAAAGTAAGTCTTCAGCAGTGTATAATTTATTCATTTCTTCTGAAGAAGTTATGAAAAGGTTACATTTTACATAGTATTCTGCCTCTTTCCCTTGAACTGATATAATGGGGGGAAAATGGAGTTGGCAATTTTGCAATAATTGAATGACAAATGTGAATCCCTAATTGACCTACTGGAGCAGAAAGCTGAAGTTTGGCTTTTAGTAATGTCATCTGCAATATATTATGGTGGTAAAAGAAATGCACATTTCCCAGAGAAATCTAAAGACCTACAGATAAGCCATTTGACCAATTCTTGTACCAGCTCTGGCATAGGCTTCATAAAGTACCATACAACAAACATAACAATATTAATTGCATTTGGCTATAAAAATGTCTGGAACTGTATTATTCAACACATTTTAATGGGACTTCTAAGGCCTATTTACTGCACATTAAGGACTTAATCGTGTTCAATGTAAGATGGAAAAATGTCTTTACCTTTGCAAGCTTTCAGTAACTGCCTTCCACTGAAGTCAACAATAACTAGAAACCAGTATTTCAGTTTCATAGCTATATCAGTAATTTTACTGGCATAATAATTTCGAATGCCAAACACTAAAAGTGCAAACTTTGTCAACAATTTTCTCTTCCAGGGCAACTTTTTTAGTTCTGAAGTGACAAATTCCCCTCTATGTAGAGTGCACTTAGGAAAACACTGCTGCCCAAATAAAACATTTAAACACTGGTGAATTACACAACCAAGTAGTTTGAGTATTCAGCTTTTTCTTCTATCTATCTCATTCTAGGGCTGAGGGAAGATAATGTTTTTTTTCAAGTATGGCTCAGCCAGTAAATTAAGATTGCAAAGGAAATAAAACATAAAAAATATTGATCCAGCTCGTTCATTCATGTACTTCAAAGTTCCAAAAGGAAAGACGGGGTGGAATGACAACAGTGTATTTGCTGGCACCTCTGTCTCAATCTGCATATAATTTCAATTTGCAATGAGAAAGATGGTGCAGATGCAGACTTTGAGATCTTGGCAGAAAAATCTCAGAGGAAAAATTTACAATTCTGACTTAACAGTGACTCAACAGACCTTTCCTCTACTTAAAATAA
Organism: Podarcis raffonei; assembly: GCF_027172205.1. Lineage (NCBI taxonomy): Eukaryota > Metazoa > Chordata > Lepidosauria > Squamata > Lacertidae > Podarcis > Podarcis raffonei. Next base: position 64,466,373 of record NC_070612.1, on the reverse strand, counting down.
ATCAGGGAATTGTAGTTCTATGACAGAGGGAGCTAGAAAATTCTTAGCTCTTGACTAAACCACAATTGTCAGGATTCCTTAGGGAAAGCCCTGACAGTTAACTGTGGTATAAAATGGATTGCATTTTCCATGTCGGAATGCCCTTAGAGAAGAGTGTATCCCTCATGGCCTACTCTTTCCCAGGGAAGCACAAGTTTTGTGCCACATTTGTAACATCAGTTCCTCAATGCAAATGACATCAGTGATCTGACTATAAACAATATAATGTCAGAGAAACTACAAGGCGATCAATAGGGGCAAAATTTCATCCTGCCATTGTCTAGAAGATGACAATGTAATTGTGGTCATCAAATACATTCTCAGCATTATAGCTGGGAAGTTCTGTCCTGATACTTTCAAGTGCCTAATGTGGTTGCGTACAAATCATGCCTTTAACGCACATTTAAACAGATGTCTTTCCCCCAAGAATCCTGGGAACTAGAGCTCATTAACAGTGCTGTAAATTGCGACTACAGTTCCCAGGATTCTTTGGGGGAAAGCACTAAGCTATAAATGTGCTTTTAAGCTATGATGTATGCAGCATCTGATGAGCTTTGCCTGGGACATGGGTCGGGCTAGGAATTCTGTTAATGCACTGTCTATTTTGCCCCCGCTGGGGTGAGGTCATACAAACCAATTATGTCAGGAAACTTCAAAGTCCATGCTGATGGTGCCCTAACTTGGGCAGTTTAAGGCTAAATTAAATTGCAAACGTCAACACATCAGTTTTACTAGACAATGGAGCAATGAAAATGGAGTAATGAAAATCATTCACTATTTGCCCACTTTCCACTATAGCCATATAGTTAACAAATGATAGAGAGGATGAAGCACTAGAGCTTTCCTTTGGTGCACTAGCCAAACGGGATGTCTTCTCCACATTGGCACACGTATGTTACATGACTCCACATGCACCGGCCCCTATTTTGTTACACCAAAGTGTGAAAGCAGGAAACATATGGAAGCTACGAAGCATCACTTTGTAAAGAGATACCAACTTAAGATCTCTCTCTCTCACTCACACGCACACCTAAAAAGAAAGTGTTTGGTACTGGCATGTTTTGATTAGCAAAGAATGTTTCTTGCTATGGACAGTAATTATTTCTATTCCTTGGATCAGGTGAGGCTGAGATAGCTCAGTTGGTAAAGCATAAGACTGTTAATCCCAGAGTTGTGCGTTTGAGCCCCATGTTGGGCACAAGATCCCTGCATTGCAGAGGGTTGCACTAGATGACCCTCTTGGTACCTTCCAACTCTACAATTCTATGATACTGATGGCAGTTGAAGTTGAACCAATCTGGAGGACACCATATTGGCTCCCCTTGCCTTAGTAAGCCAAGAACTGCGAACAAAAACAAAGGCATCCATTGCTTCAGATATCCATGTGAGAGTTCCCAGGTGTGTTTATCTAAGCCGAATTACTTGAAAGGAAATGGGAGAGGCAAAAAGTAAGGTGGGCAAGAGGGAAGAACTCTGTGTGAATGATGAAAAGATTTTCACTGCCACTCACTGTTCTCAGAAACCCATTAGTAGAAAAAGTGTAATAGATGGAAGTGCATGAAAAAGGTTAGCTTGTTAGTTTAGTGGGAGAAAAAAGTATGTAAGCATCATAGTGAAGTCAAGGGTGGGAGCCAGACTGCAAATCTTTTTGGAAAAAAATTCAGACGAAGGATGTGCTTTCCATTTAAGATGCAGTTACAGCTCTTGACAAAACAGGATCAGTATGTGTTTCCTGAACATCTGTATTATATACTAGCGTAAATTCTTTATGCATACAGCAATTGTGTATTCACACTAACTGCAGCTTGCTGGATCAAGATGATAGAACAACAACACTGATAAAAGCAAAGTCTTCCTTTACTGTTTAAACTATATGGTCATGTGTGGCATGGAAAGCAGATTGTGTCTGTCCCTGCTCCTGATCTCTGTGCATTCAGAAGGCAGCCAGCAGAGCTGCTCATGCACAACTGCAAACACGGGTGATTTATGATTGGAGATCCCCACTTTTACAGGATCCTGAGAATGCAGAAGTACTGTTGGATGTCCATACAGCTCTGTTTAGACCATTGAATGTGTGATGGTTGCAGCATGAGATGATGACAGTGGGCTTAATCCTGCTCTCCCCCCCCCATGCATGAGGTCTACCCTCTTGAAGGTATGAAAAGAGCTACCAGGCATTTTGGTCTCACCATTTTTAGGTTTAAATGCTCCAGTAATCAAAAAGATACTGATTTTATAGTGGAGCAAAACCATAATAGAAAAACAACCATGAATGTCAGCAAGGATTCTCAAATAAAAATGAAAACATCTTGACAGAATTAAGTATCTAAATGCAAAATATTTTGAGGTTATTATTCATCTATCAGCTGAGTCGCTACAATGTATTTGCTAAGACATTGACTTGCTGCTTGTAGGGACACTCTAGTCTTTACTCTGAAAATCAGTGATGTTCTATATCATGCACTAAGGCTCAGTAGACTTTTAATTCTTGCTCAGTGTGTGTTGCATAGGCTCTCTCTTCACCTTGCCCAAATGAGTAAAGGCAGCAAATAGGTGTTTTGATGAATCTCTCAGAAAGTTGTCCAATAATAGCACAAAACAGAAAGATCCACAATAATTCATGTCAGAAGTAGGGGGAAATTGGATAAAAGAAGGGAGGGAAAAGGTCAGATACTTTGGGAAGAGTTGAGCAGAGGTAGCCAATATGATGCCTTGCAGATGTTGCTGGACTCCAGCTCCCATTAGCCCCTGCCAGCATGCCCAATGGTCAGGGAAGATGGGAGTTGGGAGTTGGAGTCCCAGCAACATTTGCAGGATACCATGTTGATACCGAGCATGATTACTCAGAATTAAAGTACATATATTTCAATTCAGGTAGGTAGCCGTGTTGGTCTGCCGCAGTTGAAATATAAAATATAAAATAGTCCAGTAGCACCTTAGAGACCAGCTAAGTTTGTTCTTGGTATAAAGCTTATACCAAGAACAAACTTAGTTGGTCTCTAAGGTGCTACTGGACAATTTTTTTTTTTATATATATATTTCGTATATTTCAGTGTAACTTGAATCCAAGTAAGCATGCATAGGACTATAGACCTAGCATCTGAAAAAGAAGAAACCATTTAAAACCCAAATTACATGCTAGACGTACTGTGCAATCCTATGTTGATCAATTTCCTGCACTGTAAATCCCCCTCTTTCAGGTCTTTGTTTGAGTAATGTTGCTGTCACCAGTTGCTAACAATGAGAAGGGCACGAATGCAGACTGTGGCAGAGCTGAGCTTTGCTCTTAAAAACAGTTTTCAGAGCTCCTCTGGTTGTTTGAATGCTACTCCACTCATCATCAGACTGACTTAATTCTCCTTCCTTTATTACAATGAAAAATGACTGACACATTTGGTTACAGAGATTATAGCTATTGTATGGTCATGAGAAATCAGCACCTTCAAAAGCACAGACACAAATGGTACTAGCACACCAGCAAGTGCTAGTTTGTTTTTTCTTTTTCAGGCTGCAGTACATAGAAAAATATAATAAAACAGAGATGAATTAGAAATTAAACCAATATAAAATCCAATCAGTTTTTCACAGGTCTAGACAAGGATGTGCAAAACCTTTAATTCCCCATCCTCACATATTTTTTGTGCTCAATGTAAACACATACAAACAAAAAATAACCAATACAGTTTGATGATGGGTTATTCTACACCACTGACCATTCAGATCATGTGTTTGAACAGCATTTTAGTCCCTGTCCCCTACTCTACCTCAACTGATTTCCCATTTCTCCCCATTTATATTTCTGTGCCGCTTTTCATTCACATGAATCACAAAGCGGCTCACAAACAATAAATGACAATAACATAATAGAACAGCAAAAACAACAACAACATAAATCATCTAGAATAATTAATGCATCTTCAGTAAAACAGTCACATTCTAGAAAACACTATTAGGAAAAGAGCTATAAAAAAGCTAAACACCACAAGCACAACAAAAGCCATGAAGCATTGCAGCACCCATAATGCACACAACAATATTAACAAACTAACAACCAAAACCAAGCTAAGCTCTGCTGAATACGCCGCACACTCTCCCTGCCCCCAAGACTGATAGTCTTCCACTCAGTTCATCAAAAGACCCAGAGATGTAGCTCCCATGGCAGCAACCCAGTTCTGAAGGCTCCCAGGGCTCCTTGTGTGATTGTCAGCACAAAGTGTCACTTCGTCCTGCAACCAGAGTGTAATAAACCATCCTTTCAGGGAAAGGAGCAGCTGTGATGCTTATCATTATGTTTTAGGAGATTGGCACAACCTGTACATTTATGAGCCTGAAGAGTGAGGCATGGGGCAGAATGTTTGAGGAGGAAGATGTTGTGCCACGTATCCTATGCCCATCTACTCAGAGGTCACTCCCACTGATTTCAATGGGACTTACTTCCACCTAAGTGTGTAAAGGATTGCAGAGCAGTTTCCTGGGAGTCTGGGACGAAGTCTCCCTGAACTCCGTGGGACTTTCTTTAAGAGCAGACATGCATGTACAAGGATTGTGCTGTTAGTGAATAATTAACTCAATGCAAAGGACCCAAGAGTGTGACTAATGATCATATTTTATTTAACAATGGCTAAAAGAGCAGTTGTTAAATGTCATTTTTGAATTTGAAAATACTGTGCATATATTGTGTGCATTATTGTAGCAGGGCATTTATGTCAAATGTTGCATCTTTGCTATGGTTTTTAAAGCCACCGTTCTCCTTGGCTGGGATAGCTATTTAAAGGCTGTGGCAGTACTGTGAGAATGTTCCATTTCCTTACTATCACTGACTATGAATTGTGGGATTCTGTGCCAACATTCTGGTGGGTCCTAATCACTTTTCAGCAGGTGGCACTAGAGTATCATTGTTGCAGTTTGCTAGAAAATCATTTCTGAGCTATGCATGGCTATGAGCAAAGATAGTAGCTCACATAACTTTTTATTTTGAAAAATATGGTTATTCAATCAAGAAGAAGAATCCTAGTTTATTTATTTTTTCCCGTTGACACTGGTAACATTGATAAATTACTAAATGCATTTTAAATTCTCAAGTCATTACAAATGCTGATTCCTTGGGACCAACATGTCACACTGCTTTGGACTAATTAAAACAAAAGTCACAGTCACTTATGTGAATACAGAGAGAGGACTTTCCAGTAAAAGGATTTTGACAATAAAAGGAAAACTGTGCATAACAACCCAGAAAGAAAAACGGGGAATAGATATAGGATGGTCATACTCCATGTGGAATCAATGGAATTGGGTTAGTCGTGGCAAAATTCAGTTTAGTGATTTCCGTGGGAACGACTGAGCCTGACACCACCCACAGATGGCATCACATTGGCATTTGCCTACTTCATTTCTTTCTGCCTGCTGTCTCTTTCCTTCCACCCTGTCTTGACTTGCTCACTGTTTTGAGCGAGAGACCAGAGACACATCTCCATTTTGCTTAAGAAGCTCTGTAAAGTACTAGATATACTAGGGGTGCTATATTATTGACAGGAATAAAGGTAAAGGTAAAGGTACCCCTGCCCGTACGGGCCAGTCTTGACAGACTCTGGGGTTGTGCGCCCATCTCACTCAAGAGGCCGGGGGCCAGCGCTGTCCGCAGACACTTCCGGGTCACATGGCCAGCGTGACATCGCTGCTCTGGCGAGCCAGAGCCGCACACGGAAACGCCGTTTACCTTCCCGCCAGTAAGCGGTCCCTATTTATCTACTTGCACCTGGGGGTGCTTTCGAACTGCTAGGTTGGCAGGCGCTGGGACCGAACGACGGGAGCGCACCCCGCCACGGGGATTCGAACCGCCGACCTTTCGATCGGCAAGCCCTAGGCGCTGAGGCTTTTACCCACAGTGCCACCTGCATCCCCTTATTAACAGGAATAATCCACAGCTATAGAGAAAAGTTGGGATAGAGGGCTTTTGTTTCACTTATTCTGTGTGGAAGCAATATTACTGGTTTTCATACATACTTAATGGACAGTGGGATGACTCTGTTGGTAAGAGCAAGAGACTCTTAATCTCAAGTTGGGATGGGTTTGAGCCCCCCATTGGGCAAAAAGATTCCTGCATTGTAGGGGGTTGGACTAGATGACCCTCATGGTCCCTTCCAACTCTACCATTCTATAAATTTAAAACTGAAAAACAAAAGGCAAAACTCAACCTTCTCCCATGAAAGAATGGTAAGAGACACTGACAAATGTCATTGCCCCTATTAAGAGTGATGGTTCTTGGGGGCCAAGGCACTGTGGGGGGCCCCAATTGTTGTTTTTTAAGGGTCTGGGCCCCCTCAATGGTCAGAGGGCCCCCATCATGCGGTGTCACACACAGGCCCCCTCAATACTCCCTATACCTGAGGCTAACTTGTAAGATGGTAAAGTAAGTACTCTTAAATAATGTAACCCATCTCAAATCAGTTGTAGCGTCTTGAACAGTTCTGCCTGTCTGGCTGTATTCCAAGTCCTATGTGTTAATTATTCTCATTTGTTTTAACTTAAGGCTAGACTGGGTGTGGGCATGTAATTACATAGCAACTGGGGGAAAGATTGCAGCAGTGGTACATTACAGAGTGCAAGACTTTGCTCCCGGAGATAGTATCTTAGGCATGCTTCACTTGGACTAAGGTGTATCATTTATATAGGGGTTACAGGAATAGACTCAAACTGCACAATCTATGCCCCACATACAATCTGGGAATCAACCAGTACTTGGATTATGGGAATTCCTTCCTGAAAAAGCTTACCCAGTGCCTACTTTAATGCCAGGCAAATACTTTGTGTTTTATCCCATGATGCGTTGTGGGCCTGGCCACAGTGAGCCAGCGGCTGCCGGGTTATCAACATGGGAAGCAATACTAATGACAGGATATTCTGGAATTCAAATGATCACAACTTTACTTATTACAGATGTCATTAGGCTTTTCCATAGGCACTGGGTAGGTATCCTGATTCAACTGACCCAACTGTTGCCAACTGCACTGCTGAAAACATGTGCGGCTGTTTTAAATGTGTTGGAGATGGACCTGACCAAAACCTACCAAGGGTAGACTTCAATCTGATCTATCCCCAATAGTTCTTCCCCCTAAATTGGTCATGACTGGCCAGTTCTATTTTGAAATTAAGGAGAATCCCAACATTCCCCATGGCTGGCTGAAGCCAATGAAACAGCAGCCAGCCAGGAAGGAAACCTTATCCCCCCCTCCCCCCTGGCTGATTTTACCTTGTTCTTTTAGTATTGATTATATTTTCTGTCATGGGAATTAACCAGCTAATTAGCGAGGGGGAAAATAAAGAAATGGCTAACTTGTTAAATTTTTCCACTGTGAACTTTTATTCATTTTAAAAATTAGCTTTAATCATAGAATCATAGAATTGTAGAGTTGGAAGGGACCCCAGGGGTCACCTAGTCCACCCCCTGCAATGCAGGAATCTCAGCTAAAGAGGCCTTCCAACCTCTGCTTAAAAACCCCCAAGGAAGGAGAGTCCACCACCTCTCGTGAGAGTCTGTTCCACTGCTGAACAGCTCTTAGTCTCTGAAAGTTTAGTTGGAATCTCCTTTCTTGAAACTTGAAGCCATGGGTTCAAGTCCTACCGTCCAGAGCAGGAGAAAACAAGCTTGCTTTGTCTTCCATGTGACAGCCCCTGAGATCTTTGAAGATGGCTATCAAATCTCCTCTCAGTCTCCTCTTTTCTAGGATAAATATATCCAGCTCAGCCATTCCTCATAATGCTTTAACTTTTCTTTTTTTTAAACTGTAAGTAAAATAAAAATAAAAATTGAACTCCAGCTCTCCCAGTTTTCTCTGACAAGCTGTGTATCAAGAAAATGGGAGCAGGAGTTTGTTAAATTATATAACTAACCTTATCAGCATTATGGTCAGAAAGTTCAGCATGTTACCATATAGTTTTATACAGTGGTACCTCGGGTTACAGAAGCTTCAGGTTACAGACTCCGTTAACCCAGAAATAGTACCTCGGGTTAAGAACTTTGTTTCAGGATAAGAACAGAAACCGTGCGGCGGCAGTGGGAGGCCCCATTAGCTAAAGTGGTGCTTCAGGTTAAGAACAGTTTCAGGTTAAGAACAGACCTCCAGAACGAGGTACCACTGTACTTTGGGGATCAAGGACAGAGGCAGCAGAAACCTGGCAGTCTTAGATGTGGAAACATAATTTAAATTTCCATATCACATTAATGCTTACTAGTTTAGCGTGTAAAGAGCTCATTATGCCAATAATTACATGGGGGAAATTAATTAACATTAATTTGCAGGTATCTCCTGTTCTGTCTTCAAAGCCTGCTTTTCCTGTTGTTTGATCATTCTGTATTACTGTTACTGGAAAGAAGGGAATCCTGACTTGGATTGTCAAGGCTATGAAGCAGAGAAGAAGAAAGCACTGAAGCTGAAACCCTGCTGTCCTAAGAGGTCTCTTGCAGTCATTTCCCCCCTTGGCTTTGGTTCAAGGCACACACATGGCCAGCACCAGGAGGGATGCCCGTCATGCAGCGTGGTCTGTGCTACACTAAATCTCAGGGCATTCCAGGTTACCCACCAACACTGCATCCTTTTCATAAACATCTCTTTGTGAGTTGAGGAAGAAATAATAATTAACAGTGTCCCACAGTTGGCTGACTGACATAGAAGATAAGGCTTCCTGCAACTCCTGAAGTTGCTCCCTAGTCACCAGGACCATAGTCCTCAGTTAAGCCCAATTCAATTCCTAAGGCGAAACTTTTATTTCTTACTCATTTAAACACAGGTGCATGTCTTAGCTGCTGGGAAATTCCCACTCTGTGCCTATTTGATTGGTAGCAGGAAGCTCTTTCTGTCAGAGTGAAAAAATAATTCAAAATTATTGTATAAATGCTGCATAGATGAAACTATCATATTTGAATAATAAAATTTCTGGGTTTTATGGGCCCCTATGGAGCCGGTGATCCCTCCTGCAGCACACTCCCTGCACACTCACTATGGGGCTCCTCAAGAAACACAGCCATGATTCCAAGTAAAAATACCAGCTACCAGTTAAAGCATAACTGCAAAACAGAAAAAAACCCAGCAGCAAATAAAAGCAAACTGAAAAATTCATGTTTTGATGTCCTATTTAAAAATAGGAAGGAAGGTAGTTATAGGTCCCATGGAGGGACATTCTATAAGGTTGAGGCTATAAGACCCTGAAACACACAGACAAGCAGCCCAGCTGGGCAGAATCAGTGCTCTATGCTCTGAGAGCACAGCGCCCACAGCACTGAAGCAGCTGCATTCTGCATTTCCAAACTGTCTTTAAAGGCAGCCCATGTAAAGCATGTTACAATACTCTGCTCTGGGTGTAACCAGGACATGAAGGTCTGTTTTCTCCAGATCAGGACACATCTGGCCAATCTGTTAAAGCTCATAAATGACACTGCTGCCTCTGGGTCCACAGATAGTGTCAACTCCAGGAGAACCTCAAGCTCCACACTTGGTCTTTCCAGTGGAAGGTTACCCCATTCAGCCTCACTCTCCCCTCTCTGTTCAGGTCAGCAGTTGCTACAACGCTCAGTACTGTGCTTCCTTATTTATAGCAAGTTTTTGCTTGTTTACCCTCATCCATCCCAAAACTGCCTTTAGACCCCCCCCCCCGGTTTATAATTTACACAACCTTCCACAGGAAGGAGAGGTAGAGTTCTGTGTCATCTGCATATTGACGACACTTTAACCCAACCTTTGTATAACTTCTCCTAGTGGCTTCATGTAGATGTGAAAAAGACAGACCTCTGAGGCAGCAGTCCACCATCAGTGCCTCCTTATGGGAATGTTCTTCCACAAAGGGCTTCCTTCAGCCACCGTAACATTGTGTTCCCCGAGACCCACCCTAGTTAAGTGCGCCAAAAGAATACCATGATTGATTTATAATATGTCAACAGCAGCTGTGCCACACCCTGCTTTCTGTGCATAAGTTTTTAGTAGTCATTAATTCTTTCTATTTTTCTCGGGGAGTAAATGTTCCCCTCTCCTTTCCTGTTCTTTTGCAGTTGGAAGGGGGCAGGTCTGAAAGGGTTTGGGAAGGGAATATAGCCCTGCACTACTGTGTATTTGAAGAGAGGTTGGCATGTTGGTCTCCACTAGGACTACCAGAAGTTGAAATGAGAGTCTTGTTCACAACTCAATGACTCAACAGGAGCTCATTTCCTATTTTAAAAAGAGATGCACCTGGAAACATTCCAGTTCCACCAGGTGTTCTCAGACTATTCCTATTTTGTTTATGTCCTATAAAAGAAAATGGAAATGTCTTTCTTCTTAAGTAGTATTTTAAGTGCATCATTTTGTTAAATAGGGGAAATTACCAGTCTGCATGCTGGCTGCTGCCCCAGTTTAAAACCCACCCTGCTTTCTTAGGTAACACTTATATTCCTGCTCCAAATACCAAGTGTATACACGTGAAAGCAGTATACAGACCAAATACTAAATGCAACAGAATAATCCTTATTATGAGCAACTAGCCAACCGCTTCAAGGCAACATGGAAGACCATAGCCAATAAGAGGGGACATTTAGTATTTGAACTTAGTAGTTGAACTTTCATTTCTGTTTCGGCCCCTCTTGTTGACAAAATATGCTGCTTTTTAACTGTGTCTCGCTGAACCGCTCCTTCCTTCTGTCTTTGCACTAGTCTTCTGCTGCCTAGTTCTCATCTTGGCAGTCGATCTCCTCATTGAATCTGCAGATGCCCTGCTGCATTTATTCTGCAGCATTGGGAGACACACTGAGCACAGTCTTCAACCATCATTTTAGACCAGAAGCAGTACATTTCATCTTACTCCCTTTTTCAAACTGCTCTCGCAAGAAACAAATAATAATAATTCTTCTGCTTTGTAGAGTGGCGGGGAGACAGGTCATAAGAGTGTGAAATTGTTTTGTAATAAAATATAGTATTAGATCAAGTGTACATTTCCCCAGTTACTAACAACATTTCACCATGAAATGTTTTGGCTGAAAGAAAAGGGTTTTATGTAAACCTAAGTACAAAATTCTGTCCATTTAGTTCATTTTGCTGTAGATTTTTTTGTTCAAAGGAGTTCTATGGATTATTAAGCATATGGCTCTAATTAAACCACAGCTCTAATTAAAGTCAAATAAAGTGCATGGCATCTGATTTAAGGAATTCCTACATGCAGAAAACTTATGTTTGCATCTTAGCCTGCAACACATTTGTACAGGCTGCCACCCCCATAGCTCTCTGGCCTAATACTTCCTCCTGGCACATGGGACATGGCCATGTAGCTGTGTGACAAGGGAGGACAGGCACATGGTTTAATGGGGCTCTTGCTATCCTCTTGGCCCATGGAGGCCCAGGTGCACCTCTCATAAGCTTTGGCTGGGGCATCAACTGTGCCCTTTCCTGGACAAGGATAACTTGGCCGCTGGGACACATGTAGTGGTAGACTCCTGCAATGTGCTCTAGGCACATTCCTTAGCAGCTGGTTTGGAGACTTCAGCTGGTACAAAACACCATTGCGTGGGGGGGCGGGCAGGCGGGTGGTGAATGTTGCATAAACAACTTGAATTAAGCTTGTTTATAATTAAACCATATCCATAATGCCATTGCTCAAGATTGAGTCAAGATCAATCCAACATATGTATTAAAAAATCTACAGCTGTATTTATTATTCTGAGAACACGTATAGGTTACTACAAACAACATTAAATCCTAATTCATATTATGACTTGGGCATAGCAGTTATAGCTTATAAATATGCAATTTACATTAGCTGCAGAACTAATGTCCAAACTACCCACACATACTAATGTTTTGTGGGTATTAATATCTAAATACTTCCCCTGATCTTCTGTGTTTGCTCATATCCTTCCGCTATTCCACAGCATTCTCTTGTTATTAGCAAGCTGGTTCAATACACACACAAAATGGAATGAAGTTACACAATATGCCAAGGGGTTTCTTTTTGTCATTGACTCAGGCTATAACAAGAAATAAAACAGGTTCAAATTCAGCCAGCCAGCATATCGACTTGAGAGTTCCTGTTGGGTATCACCTACATTTACTCTTCAATCTGCTGCTTAATTCAGAGATTATCAGAGCCAACCTGCTTCAATGCTGAGGATAGCAACACACCTGTCGCCTTGCCCTGGAGCTGTGGGGAGGAAATAACCTCCTCTGAAGAACAAATTCTCTTGAGGAAAAGTGGCCAGAGGCCACACGGCACCGTACTGACTACAATCTGTCTTCCTAGGCAGCAAGTCTACAACACTTTACTTTCTAATGTAGGGATCGCCAACCTCTATGAACCAATGGGCACATTTCAAATTTTGACAATGTGCTGGGGGTGCCAATCACAAAATAGCTGCCTAGGTATAACCTGTGTTATCGCAGCATGATTGATTTTCCCATTCAGACCCAAGTGCCTGACAAATGTTTAATTAGTTATGGCTTGATCATGTCTACAGTTTGGAAACCCTGGGGTATTCCACCCCTACTCCCCCCCCCACCTCAGTATCACTGATTTAATTTTGACTGTGAGTTGGACTCCTGGAATAAGACCATTTATTCTAAGATGAAGTAAATCAGGGCCTCTTTTATCTGCTTCAGATTTCAATATTACCTTGAAGGTATGCGTGAAACAGAGACTTACAGTGCAATCCCACATGTCTACTCAGAAGTGCATCCTATAGTTTTCAGTGATACCTACTTCCAGGTAAGTGGGTTATAGCATTGCAACTTGTCTAGAGATACTGCACAAATGCACTTGCGATTGACTTGACATATGACATTACTCCATGATCTCTTCACTTTGCATTTCTGTGGATGAACAAGGAAGATGACAAGTTTCTTTTCACATAAATTAAGGAAGGTTCTGTTAATCAAAATTCTGCCTGTTGGTTTTAACTTGTCCTCAAGAGAAAAATGCATACCATTGTACCCATTTAGAATGGAAGGGACCTGTGAAGCCAACCCAGTAGGATGGCTTGTTCCATTCAGGAAGAATAGGGAAACCTAAACCATACTTGCTAAGTACAACCCAGCCCTTGTGTCTAATTCATAGATCAGATAATTGCAGAGTTGGAAGGGACCCCGAAGGTCATCTAGTCCAACCCCCTGCAAAGCAGGAATCTCAACACATGGTCCCCCATCTGCTTAGCTATACAAATGTTTTATTGCTGCAGCACTACAAGATTCAACAGAATAGTCACACTCACTGTGGAACCTGATGAAGAAAAACAGCTTAGCATTTATTTCCTATTTTAGAAAGTTGCTAAGTGAGATAGGATATCACTAAGCAAACATTTTTCATATTGAATTATGCAGAGGTAGCCAATGTGTTGCCCTCCAAACACTGTTGCACTACAACTTCCATTATCCTTTACTATTAGGCATGCTGCCTGGGGCAGATGTAATCCAAAAATCTACCCCTTAAATAATAATGACATCTTTTCTGAAGCAAAATAACAATTTCCTTGATAAATAGCTGTTTAGACTTTTCATGCTGTTTGGTATCTATTGGCAGAGTTTTGTTTGAGCAGATTTTAGCAAAAGAGCTGTTTGTCCAAATTACGGCTCATCCAGGGCTTGTCCACACTCCCACTCGTCCCCCGCATAGAAAGCACGGGGCAGAGCAGTTACCCTCTTGTCCTGTGTTTCCCAGGCATGGATCTGAGCAGTTTTTTTGTCCCCCGCCCCCAACTGCTTTCCCTGGGAAAAGCTACTCTTTAGAGTGGAATCAGAACAAAGGTAGATCAGGTTTTGTGCAGATTGAAGTTTGCTCCAATTCAGTGAGAAGAGCAGCTTCCACTTGGCCTGGAAGACAAGCGGGAAATGGATTGCACCTGTGTTTTCTAAGCATGGGGCAAGCAGCAGTGTGGACACATCGTCCATCCCAGTTAGAGAAAGACACTCTCTGAATCGCCCTGCTGGAGCTGGGAGACATTTAAGGGAAGTAAAAAGTAAGATGCCACCAAGGTGCAAAGTTATTTCATGCTGTAGATGCAGCACTGCAGATTACCGGTATTTATCTCATAGCATTTTAAGTTAGAAATGCTTTTCATCAGATGATATATAGTTATGAGACTTGCCCACAATCTCTTGAACATTTCCTTTTTGAGTCACAGCACGGACCCACTGCCCATGAAACCACACAATTTGCCAACTCTAGCCACAGAGAAAAAGGAAAAGGGAAACATGAACTCTTGGTCTTATATTATGGAAAAAAACAAAACAAGAAGAAAAACACCAAAAAACACTAGTTAGGAGGGGATATTTTGTCATCATGATTTATTTTCAAAGGAAAGAAATATGAGATGCAAAAGAGGGGTTGTATGTGTGTGCTGACCATGTTTCTCTATCCAGCTACAGTTTTGCCACTCCTGCACATGCACACTCCATCTGGGCCAATGCGTGCGATCCCACTTGTGAAAGTAGCAACTGGATCCCGGCCACAAGACAGTCTCCTGCCCCTCTGCTGCCTCCTGCTGATCCGCCTCTCCCTCTGGCTGGTCAAAGTCCTCTCCGCTCCTTAATGAGGCTCTGCGTTCTGCAGGAGGGGAGAGGGAGAGAGCTGGCAGATCACTTTCCTCCTTTAAGGAGCTCCCCCCTTTCCATGCTCATCTGCTGCTCTTCTTTCTTCCTCCTCTTCCATCTCTGGCTGCCAAACCATGCCAGATCCTGACAGAGCCAAGGGGCCTATGACAGAGCGAAGGCACCTTCCCACATGTGGTAAGCAGGGGAGCTGGTCAAACATTAACGCCAAGCACATGGAAGTCAGAGTAGCTCCATTAGTCCACCACAAATGTCCCTCTGCCAAATATTCTTGTCTGATAGTATGTGCCATCTGGCTGAAAAATCTTGTGTGAAATACTCGGGTGGCAGATCTTTCCACTGCCACGGTCAATCACAAAGAAGCCCCAATTGCCCTCTGAGCTGGTGCACATGGCCACCTACCAACCGCTATACAAAGAGGGGGATCCGCTTGCGAGCGAAACTCCACAGGGTAGCAACCCTCCCTGCTGCTCTAGCTTCACACTCGCTGCAGCCTTGCCTGACATCCTCAACAGCATCTTCTATAGCTTAGTAGTCCTTGGCCTGGGGTTTAAGAAAAGAACATTTCCCAAAATATTCTCCCAATGTGCAGAATTCATTCAATAGGAAAAATAAATCTCACGTAGCCCCTGAGAGCAGTCAAATCTATATATCATTTTTCAGTAAGCTGTGTGCAAGACTGTGCTTAGATGTGTTCTCCTTATTTGAATTTATGGGATATTAAATCACTTTCATGACTGAACAAATTAAATGTCCCTCCCACCTGAAATGTTTAGGAGCACGTCAGTGTTTTTTCCTCTCTGGTTATATGGAGCTTGGTCATAAACATTTTTGAGGATTCACTGAAAAGAATGCTAACTAAAAAAGTAAACCGATAAGCCAACAATTTGTCATGTGTTTGTTGTGTAATATTATTGTGAAACTAGTGTGAAGTGCTGGAATCCAAACTGAAATCCTGGGAATAATTAACAGACTGTGTATTTTGGCATGAGAATGCAAAAAAACAACAACTATTTTTTGACAACAAAGGTCCGTATAGTTAAAGGCATGGTTTTCCCAGTAGTGATGTATGGAAGGGAGAGCTGGACCATAAAGAAGGCTGATGGCCGAAGAATTGATGCTTTTGAATTCTGGTGCTGGAGGAGACAGTTGAGAGCCCCATGGACTGCAAGAAGATCAAACCTCTCCATTCTTAGGGAAATCAGCTCTGAGTGCTCACTGGAAGGACAGATCCTGAAGCTGAGGCTCCAATACTTTGGCCACCTCATGAGAAGAGAAGGCTCCCTGGAAAAGACCCTGATGTTGGGAAAGATGGAGGGCGCAAGGAGAAGGGGACGACAGAGGACGAGATGGTGGGACAGTGTTCTCGAAGCTACCAGCATGAATTTGACCAAACTGCGGGAGGCAGGAGTGCCTGGCGTGCTCTGGTCCATGGGGTCACAAAGAGGCGGACACGACTAAACGACTAAACAACAACAACTACATTTTTTGATAGTTCTATTAACCAACACTCTATCTGTTTCAGTCCTCCCTTAGAATCAAAGACTTGTAGAATTGCAGAGTTGGAAGAGACCCTGATGGTTATCTAGTCCAACCCCCTGCAAAGCAGGAATCTCAACTAAACTATCCTTGACAGATGGCCATCCAAGCTCTGCTTACAAACCTGCATTCTCTGCACTGTAGTATAGACAGGGTTTTATTCTGTCAATGGAACGGGGAGGGAAGCAATCCCCCCTCCCACTGTGGATGGGACTCCATCCCTCTGGTTCCTCTGGAGTTATGGAGGGTGGGGGGCTGTGAGGAAAGTGAAATTGCCAAAAATTGCTTCTACTCCATTCCTCACCATCAGCTGAATGCAAGGAAACCCAAAGTGTGTTGTATTCAGACACAATGAATTAACTGCCCGCTGTCTGCTTAAGTACAGACCAGCCTCCAAACTAAGTCCCTCTCTCTTTATTGTAGGCTTTCCCCCCTATAGGTTTCCTTGAGATTTGTCAAACATAATACTCCCTGTAATATTAAACTCAACCATTCACATGGGCGTCACATGGGACTATTAAGAAACAAGAGGGGTGTATTAGCTTGCTTGGGTGACTCTAGAGCTTGGCAGGAGTACAGGTTCAGGAGGCAGGCTGGGATAAAAATGCAGACAATGGAGGAATTCACCTAGGGGTGGATCTCTCCCACTGACAAAGGCACCCTGTAGCGCTCGTATCTCATGACAATCAGGTTGAGCTTCTAACTCAACTGCTGCCTTCTGAATAGACCTTCCTGTGGCGCAAGCCTAGGCAGTGTGCATAGAGCTCCCAGGCTGCCCAGACAAGAAGACCCAGCCCCTCTGCTTTGCTGATATTGTCCAAAGGAAGGAAAAGCACCAGCTTGGCTGCAGGAGTTGTCAGAAGGAGCCACACACAACACCATCCAACTGCATCATCATCATCATCATCATCATCATCATCATCATCATTATTATTTATACCCCGCCCATCTGGCTGAGTTTCCCCAGCCACTCTGGGCGGCTTCCAATCAAGTGTTACAAACAATACAGCATTAAATATTAAAAACTTCCCTGAACAGGGCTGCCTTCAGATGTCTTTTAAAGATAAGACAGCTGCTTATTTCCTTCATATCTGAAGGGAGGGTGTTCCACAGGGCGGGCACCACTACCGAGAAGGCCCTCTGTCTGGTTCCCTGTAACCTCACTTCTTGCAATGAGGGAACCTTAGAGACTCCACTCCAGATTTGTGCAGGGTTTTTACCTTAGTTATAAATAAGACATTAAATTAAGGCTCCAAAGAGGACAACCTCCCTGCCAACCAACCCCCGCCCACCAAAACAATCCACAAGAATCATGCGGGGGGAATGGAGCAAATGCACATCAATCAAACAACTCATTCCATTCCCATAGCTGCTGCTTTTCCGACTCCAAGGGCCAGACAGACCATGAAAGGGACCGAAAGAGTAGGACTGTGCACCACAGGACCTGCATCTTCCACTGTTTTCCAAGAATGAGCTTGGCGCTGGGTGACGTAGATGCTTTTTCCATTGATGGGGCATGGTGTGGGGTGATGCCCCTGGCAGCAGCTATGTTGTGTTTTGCTCCCTCCCCATGGCAACCATTCTGTGACTGGCTGCTGCAGCACATTCTAAAATTTCCAGATGGGCCCATGGGCCCAAAAATCTCAAAAGCTTTCAACAGAAGTTAATGTTATACATACAGTATTATTTCTCTCTTAGCTTCAAAATCGAAACCTACTAAAGGTGAAATAAAAAAGCCTCAGCTAGAGTACTGTACTTTTAAGAAGTTCCTCAATATTTTATTTTGAATCTCTGGTATGTTTCATTAGGTGATGAAAGCTGATGAGAAACTTGCATTTAAAAATATTAATTCAGGTTACTTTGCTAATAAGCAAGCACAGCTGTGAATTAGGGAAGCTCAAGTGTGAGGAAACAAAATAATTTTGAAGTATTTCTACAATGTCCATATTCACAGATACACAATGCATGTGCTTCTGCAGCTATCATCTTCTGTACTATACAATAAGTACAGTCCTATAGACTTTGCCCACGACTTATTGACAAAGAATGATGAGAACTGTTCACTTCTTGTGAAATGGACAGAGGCCAATCATATGCACACCATTATTCTGCATACTTTCAGCATCCTACCTAGCGACCTAAATTTTGCTTCCAGGACTTCACTACCTCATTTCCCCATGCCGCCACTGATGCCAATGTGCACCCTGAGCACTGACTCCTCTCCAGAACTATCTCCCAGGGTATCTAGATAATGGAAGATATTTACAAACTTCACACTAGGCTGGCAATTCACCTTTGGGTCTGTGCTCCCATCACAGTTCTCATACAACCAGACTCAACAGGTTCATGTTTACAGTCCTCCTTTCTTAACTCCTACCACACGTCTCTTCCACTGGGACTTTCGCCATTGTTCTGTTTCCAGCAAAGTAATTTCAATTTTTACATTATAAAGTCACATTATATCCAAATGTTCTTTTTTGGTTTTGATGCTCCTTATTCCATTTTTACTTTCATGCTCTTTATTCTACTGACAATAACAGGGAAGGTAGCAATTTCTCCACAACTTTATAATTTCATTGCACAGTTCACTCCTCCCCTTCTCTCCCTCCTCTCACAGCAGCAAGACTTCCCCTCACAGCTACCAATTCAGCATTTCTGGCAGGGTACCAATTAGTCCAGATTATTAGGAAGTCAGCCACTTCTGTGGTCGCATCCAAGGCATCTCAGCAATGGAGACTGCAATGGTACCGCCGGTGCCTCGCCCTTCAACCCGCCCAAAAGGAGTCCTACGATTCTTTCCGAACAAGGGAGGAGGCAAAACTTATGTCTGTGGCTAACCTTCTCCCCCAATACCATAGAGGGTGGGGTGGGGGCACGTTTGCCTTTGCTGCCCCTCATTCCTTAATCCAAGTCTTCCCTGATCTCGGAAAAGTGGCTCCCCACAGTCGTGGCTCGAGCAGGACATCCAGGCCTACTCTATTCTCAAGACAACGGCCTAGGTGCTGGGGGAGGGGGGTACAGTTGCCACTCCCAGCACAGAGGCCTTACATGTATGGAGCACATGGAACAAACGCACCGGGAAGCCTGCTTGTGGGCTTCTCATGAACATCTGGTTGGCTCCTGCAAGAAAAGTATGCTGGGACAAGATCTGCTCTCATCCAGCAGGGCTCTTCATACATGTTCTCACACACAAAACCCAACAGGGAAATGCAGCATTAGAACTAGGAACATATTTTGCAAAGCCTCTAAGGACCGAATAAAATTGCTTCACTGGTCACATTAGTCCCAAGGGCTGCCAGAAGTCATTTCTGAAATCATATTGGAGTTATATCCTCCAATCTACCAGATCCAGCAAACACTCTGGCAGCTGCAATCCGAAACATGCAGATGTGCATGCAGAGTGACTCTCTCACACACAACAATCCAGGAACATGATCTATGTATGGAAGCAAGTTTACAGGTGTAAATTATTTTGTGTTTACATGTATGAGAGTGGGAACTGTACGTGCGGACAAGATGTAAGGGTACATTTGCACTATGAGCTGCATTTGAAGACAAATAATCCAGATGGCTCCAAAGTTCATGGTTTTAATAGTAGACGTACAAATAGGGGTATACAGTGGTACCTCTAGTTACAAACTTAATTTGTTCTGGAGGTCCATTCTTAACCTGAAACTGTTCTTAACGAGAGGCGTGCTTTTGCTAATGGGGCCTCTTGCTGCCACTGCACCACCAGCACACGATTTCCTTTCTCATCCTGGGGCAAAGTTCTCAGCTCGAGGTAACTCTTCCAGGTTAGCAGAGTTTGTAACCTGAAGCGTATGTAACCTGAGGCGTTTGTAACTTGAGGTACCACTGTATTAATCTCAGTTTCAGTTTCTCATTTTTCCAATCTAACTTTTAGTTTGCCACATTTTCTATACAAGTTAGCAATTTTTTTAGAAGTCCTCATGACACTTCATCAGCATTTTAGTGTATTTTTTTGTAAACCACGGTGCCTACAGCGAAAGAGAAAGCAGCTTGCTGTGAACCTTGTTTAAATAACTTCTGTTCCCACCCCCAAATTGGCAACATCAAATTTACCCCAGCAACACCAACCACCAATCCAAGCCAGGCCCCTTCAATCTATCCTGCCTGGCAACTACGGGGTGCTTTGCCTGGCCCCATCCGCAACACGTGCTCTCCTTTAGTGAGAACACGCTTTCTCCTAATATAATGCATTTTGTAAATTATTTCCACTAATTTCACCAAAACATTTTGTACATTATTCTGTACATCATGCTGTAATGCACAATACGGTGAAGGATAAGTAATAGATAAATTAATAATAATAATTTAAAGAAATACATGCATTTTTTAATACACTTTCTCACAATGTACATAATGCTCTGCACATTAATTGGTTGGAGAACTGCATCACAAAATCTTGCAAATTTCAAATGTTTACAGTTTGTTCATTGTTTCAGAAACTGCCAACAAGGTAGGTTAACATTAAAATGCAAACCAAACCAAATATTTCCTCCATTCTGAATTGAGCTAGGGAAAGCCTGCACTCTTGCTTTGGCCTACTAGTCATGTGTAACAGGGATCTGTTCTCTCACTTCAGTATTTGCATTATATGCTCTGATGTTTACACATACGTCTCCTTGAGAGGGTGAAAAATAATTCATTTCTTACACTACTCATACCAACAGGCTGCTCCTCAGAAGAGCCATAGCTAGGTGATCTTGCACCCCTGGCAGAACCGTCCAGACTGCGCCCCCTGGCCACAGACAAATTAGGCCTTCTTTCCGCCTCTCCTCCAACCTCCCATTCCACCCATTCAATTCACCCTCTAGTTAAAACCATTTCTTATCAGGCAATAATCAATATTTATATTTATGGACATATTTTTAGCCAATTTTGTGCTCCCCCATCGCCTGCACCCCTGGGGGGGGCACCTCACCCCCCCCCCAGCTACGGCCCTGCTCCTCAGGTAAACAAACTGATCCTAAAAATAATTAAGATGAACAAACAAAGTAATTTACAGGAAAGATTGTCATCTTTGTGCTATCATCCAGACAATGTACTGCAGTACTTTTGCTACCTCACTTGGATAAATTTCTTAGAAAGCCAGATTAGAACTGCTATACGGAGAGCAAGACTGTAATTCATACCTTTGGTATTTCCTTTTCTCGCAAAAGTCTCTAATCAATGGAGAGCTATTATTTACCTGGAGAATTATACTGCACTTGTCAATTCAGTGGCTGATACATTTTGGTGCCTATGGGTTGAATCCAATGCTAGTCCAATTCAGAGTAGAGCCATTGAAATTAATGGACCTAAGTCAGTTATGCCTATTAATTTCAGTGGGTCCACTCTAGGTAGAAATAGCACACAGCCTGATTTTTTTAAAAAAAAAAAAAAGCCCCAAATTTTTTGATTGAAAGATGGAAATGAGTCATCTAGGATTGAAACTGGATGGAAGTGGGGTGTTTATAAGGGGCAGGATGAGAGAAGAATTACGAGTGTTGCTGTTTTAAAAAAAGATGAAGAAAAAGGGCCAGTGGAGAGTAAAGGTTGATGATCATAGCAGGCAGATGATGCCGGGCAAATGACGCAGCCCAGAGAGCCTTTCTGGAAAAGCCGCCCTAGCAAAATCTACAGATGAAAACTGCATGGCACCTGCCAACATGCTAGTGTCTCTCATCAAAAATGTAATTAATTCAAAAGTGGCAGTTCCTTATACTATCTGTTCCCAAATTGGCATCAACCATCATCAAACAAACCAAATTTCAGATCAGTCTGTTGCACAATTTTCTAACTATAAACCATAAGATCTGCTTCCAATTTCTCTTTATAATGGTGGAACTCACCCTTAACATAGACCATGACTGTGCCCCACACTTTATTTTTTAAAAGAAGATAAGAATATAAAATGTACACATTGTTTTCGTAAAGGTATCTGGAAAGTGAACCTAGAACTCTTCATTGTAAATACAGTAAGTGGATAGTCCTAATTAGGTATTTCCTAGGAGGGCATCATTCATATCAGAGCAAGCCATAAATAGGATTGGCACTAACTGGTATTTGGTATAACCTGATAGAAGAAGAATGAGCAGCTTTAAGTGCTGGGTGAGATGCTATGGTGTGGAAGAACCAGTATTAATATTAATACTGTAGTTTCTGTTGAGCTACCTTTTTGCAAGTCTGTTGCCTAGGTTTCTCAGGTTCATTTTTTCCACCTAATACAATACAAATTATTACCAGAAAGTATTATGCTAAACTTTAGTGTGCTCCCCAAACTAGATTATATTTACAATAATATAACTAGAACATGCCTACAAACATTTCTTCAATATGTATGTTTTTTTTTAAAAAATAATAATTATTGAAGCAGCTGACACACCATAAATCCTATTTATTTTCTATACAAAACTTCTCAAAGCATTAAGCCTATCAGTCTTGAGAGTGAGGGGTGGGAAGGGAAATGTTAGATGTGTTGCTTAAAAAAAAAGAAAAAAGATTTATAAATTCTATAAGAATGTAAAGTTGGGCTCTCAAAACATCTGGAATAACGCAACAAAGATTTACATAACAGCTGTTTTTTTAACCAATACAAAAGCATGCCTGCGGGAAAGAGGTGTATGCAGCTAATGAAACTCTTTTAGCTTTGGAAGCTAAATACAGTACAGAAAAATCTCAGATGTCACTACAAAGAGTAATGAAAAAGAGTAACCATGTGACTTATAGTAGCTTTGCACAGTCAGTCCTTTTTCCTAAATGGAATTTATTAACACAGTTTTGTGATCCAGCCATTTCTGTGATATAGGATAAATGGAAGAAACAAACCATGATGGCAAACAACAGGAAGTGAAGATGTTTGGGCAGACAAGCAGGGCGGCAAAGGGAAAGGACTCTGACAAGGGGCAGCTGCACAGCACCAGCCATCCCATGCTGGCATCCAGTGCTCCAGGGGCAGCGTTAGAGGAGCCTCTCTTTCAACCTTGCCCTTCTGCAAGCTCTGCTTCATCCCTTCGCCAGAGTCCTTTTCATCTACAGCAAGGATTGGCCTTATCAATTAGTCTATCCTGGAAGAAATGTGAAAAATGGAATATACTGTAAAAGACGTCAGACCGATAGGAAAATGCCCCCAAATGGGTAAAGTGACTAGTATAGCTTAGAGAGATAATTACCATATTTTTTGTTCTATAAGACTCACTTTTTCCCTCCTAAAAAGTAAGGGGAAATGTGTGTGCGTCTTATGGAGCGAATGCAGGCTGCGCAGCTATCCCAGAAGCCAGAACAGCAAGAGCGGTTGCTGCTTTCACTGTGCAGCGATCCCTCTTGCTGTTCTGGCTTCTGAGATTCAGAATATTTTTTTTCTTGTTTTCCTCCTCCAAAAACTGGGTGCGTCTTATGGTCTGGTGTGTCTTATAGAGCGAAAAATACGGTGGGTTATTGGAGTAAAATATGTACTGGGCAGTTACCGTAATTACTTTGACCTGTTGGGGAACTTTTTTCACAGTCAATTTTTTTTTACCCCAGGAAGAATAATATGCAAAGAACATTCACAACTGATGCCTAAGCATTTTTACTCAGAAATGTTCCACCAAACTCACTGGGGGCACAACTCCTGGCAAGTAAGCTTTAGACAGCAGTTTTATAGGGTGGAATGTGAAGGCAACAGTGGAAAAATATATTCTTCTTCATTAGTAAATAAAATATATTTGCCTTATTGAAAGCTTTAGTAAGAACCAAAATACAGTTTTTGGTGATATACAGTTCAGACTTAAAGCAAGGTAAAACAGAGCTTGAAATTTGCATATATTTAAATGAATGAATAAATGCAAGCGAACATATCTTCTCTTCCTATTCCCTTGGAACACTGCAAAATTCAAGCCTAATCCCACAGAACCATTTGACAGGACTCATATGCTGATTTATTTTCATGTAGACTGTACGAATTTATAGCAGGAGCAGAATCATGAGCACCATGTTCAGCATAACATTTTCTCAGAACCTATGTCTGTATAGTTTGTATGAGATGAGAGAATGATGTGTAATGCGCAGTCAGGAACCCCACTTTTGCATGGTTCCCCAGCAGATGTGCCAACATGTGAGGGAGATTGGGGGAGGACTACTTCATGTCAGGTCGGAGGAGCAGTGTGGCTTCAATGGCACCCCTGTTCCTCAGGCTGCTGAGGAAGCTTACAGGCACAGGCTCTGCGCAGTTATTATGCTGGGTGCATAGCAGTTTGAGGGCCTGCGAACACATTTTTTGTTCTATGTAGCATCATCTGCACAAGACTAGGTTCTTTCCCTTTAGATTGCTTTTCCACTTGAAATAAACTCCCCGTATTGGCTCCACAGTGCTGCTTCAACTAGAATCAAAGTCAGGGCCTGGCTGGATGAGGAAGAACGGCAGGTGCCGCCCACCCCAGAGCCCCCCAGAGAGGGCGCAGGAGACGATGACTTAGATTTTGGACCGTGGTGGTGGGACACTGAAGAGCAGTCTGCAGCAGGGGTGAGCTGAGAGGTGCTGGAAGCAGGAGGTTGGAGCCAGTAGAAGGAAGGAGGCCCTTGCAGGACAGGGGTAGAGGCTGAGAGTCTCAGGGGGAGCGCAGAGAGAGAGGTCAGAGGTTGCCCTTGCTAGCCAGTCCTCCTGGCTCTCCTCCCCTTCTGAACCCCCCGCTTGAGGAGAGTCCTGAGCCACAGGCCAGGCAGGCCCAGAGGAGAGCCTTGGGCTAGTTGGGAAGGATCCAGAGCGAGAGGCGAGAGAGGGAGGGCCAGGCCAGTGGTCAGTTTCAGCAACGTCTCAGCTGGATTAGGATGAGCCAGAGGACTCTGCTACGTTGTTACTTTCTGTCAGTAAAAGCTAATTGAATTCCGTGCCTCGTGTTCTTTCCTGCCCAGTGGATGACCTGGGCTTGCCTGACACATCCTTGACAGCTGAAAAGCAAGGCTGCCTAATATCTAACAGCCAAACCATGACACGCAACATGCCTCTCATGACAGCGAAGGGGGCACATTGAGAAGAGCAAACCTGAAGCGTCACTGCAGTCTGGACTATTCAAATTTAAAAATAAAATTAAAGCCACATTCCTATTTTCTAAGAAATCTCCCAATTACATTAAAAAGTTTCCTCACAGCTATTATTCCTTGGCAGCAATCTTGTTTCAATATCCACCTCAAACTTCATCCCACTTCACAGCTAACAGGAAGTGAAAGAAACCACTTATTATTCAGTATAAATATTGGAGAAAATATCTAAAACCTTATTGTAGATAGCTGCGTGTTTGGGGAATCCATTATTTTATGTGCTCAAAAAGGGGAAATCAAAAAATGTGATATAGATTTCATGATAAATTCCACTGTGTACAACTAGAATAAATGTGGCAGTCAAGTGGGAAAACAATAAAATACTTAATGACCGCTTTCCTCAAGTGTATAATCAGGGTTGGATTCAACTACGGAGTGCTGTTAGCAGAAGCCAGTGGAAGGACTTCCCCAGCACAACGAGGCTCCTCTGGCTCCCCCTTGGGCCACCCAAATGGGCTTGGCAGGGTTGTGCGTGTCGGAGGAAACCCCAGAAGAGCGTGCAGGCGGAAGAGAGGGGAGATCATTCCGCCTGACAAGATGAAAATGCTTGCACTGGTGAATAATCTTCTTTGCGCTACAAGATGTTTACATTTAAGATATACTAGAGAGAATTCTCCTTAGCAAAAATAAAAATAAAAAACTTTATTTTAATACATCTACTATAATTATTTTAAAGACAGAGAATATTGAGCAGGTGTTTTTTATGACCACGATGATGTCACTGGAAAAATCTCGTGTTAACTTTATGCCAGAAATAAATCCGAGTCCTTTCTGTGTCCTCAGGCTGTGATGTATAGCCAAGAAGGATGAAGTCAATGGCTTTGCTTATCTCTAGATTCTTATCTGTCATTAGAGGCTGCTTCTTCAGAATCAATATATATGTACTATTCATGCCTCTGTTGTTAAGGGCATGTTAGTGATTTTGTTTTGTTTATAGACTTGACAGTCCTAAAATGCACTCTGATCTGAAACTTGGTGTTCAAAATTGGACTGTAGAAATATTTAGTTTATAAGTTTGCAAATAAAATCATCTGGCCTCTTCTAAAAGCAATTATGAATTATCATTGCCAATTTGGACACTTTCCAATGTTTGCCTCTTCCACCCATCTGCAGTTTACACAAATACTTGTGAGGAAATTAAAAGTTGAACGACTACTTTAAGAAACTGATGTTTAATAGTATCTGCCACTAGCATCTGCTATCACTGACACAACCTGGCATTAGATGTCACTTAGAAAACCTTTCACTTGGTATCAACAACACATTCAAATGAAACAAGGTTAAGGCCTGGTATGGGGATTCACTCAAGCAATTAATGATTTGTGGTGGGACAGAACAAGAGACTGCAGCTGCCGACCCCAGGCCCACAACTGCAGCGCCACCACCCACATATTGGCAGGATCAGGGGTTAAAATCAAAGGGGGGGGGGAGCCTGTTATGTATTGAAGTTCTCACCCTGCCCACCAGGAGTATCGGGTATATAGTTTTCACTCAGGTCCACATCAGTTACTTTAGGTGGGAAACCCTGGGTTGTGGTTGCTACAATGTTGACAGCTATCAACAACTGCGTAAAGTACCGTATTTTTCGCTCCATGAGACGCACTTTTTTACTCTTAAAAAGTAAGGGGAAATGTCTGTGCGTCTTATGGGGCGAATGTGTGGTCCCTGGAGCCAAATTGCCAGAGTGTGGCACGCTCCTGGGCTGCTCTTTGGTGGTGGTGGGAGCCATGCTCCTCTGCCGGCAGCCTCGGCTTCCCCCTGCAGCCCCGGGAAGCTTTGGAGCAGCGGGAGGGCTGTGCGCCCATGCCCCATGCTCCGGGGGGTGGGGGGTGTTGCTCTGCACCAGCCTGCCCTTTCCCCTCAAGGTTTGGAGCAGCGGGCAGGCTGTTCGCTGAGAGAGGGGAGGATGAGGACGGAGAGAAGGGGGGCCAAGAAGCTGGGTGAAGGGAGAGGAGGTACCGTAGGTTTCCGTGAGTGGAGAGTCATGGTAGAGGGCAAAGGAGAGGGAGCAGGGAAGGGGAGAAATTGCAGACGTCACCTGAGGAGTTTGGGTGAAAGGGATGGAGAGGAGGAGGCTGGTAAAGGGGACTGTGCTGCTTGGGGAGGGGGAGAAAAAAGTGGGGAGAAGGAAAGCCTCCCAAGCCCGCAGCTGAGAAGCTCTGCTCAGGTGTTTCTTGACTGTAATTCAAGTAAAGGTAATGTTTGCGAGGAAGAGGACTGAGAGGAAAAAATGAAGTATTAGCAATGCTTTGGATGGAAACGAAGATGGTATTTTACATGAAGATAGGGAAGAAAGTGATGTCAGTGATTGTGAGCAACTGAGCTTCATAAATTCTGACTCTAGCAGCAATGAGTTCTTGGGGTTCACAGAAGACTAGAAGAGTACTCAAACCTTAAAGTCTCTCTTCATTTGTTAATGACAGTGATGATGGTTCTTAATGCCACTGTTGACTGCTGTTCGCTTTACATGGCTGTAATATGATTCTGATATACCGGTTGTTTATTAAATACAGTAGTTTATACAACATTTGATTCAGAATATTTTTTCTTGTTTTCCTCCTCTAAAAACTAGGTGCGTCCTATGTTCGGGTGCGTCCTATAGAGCGAAAAATACGGTAAATGAAAGCTTGATGAAATGGATCTTTTTTATTATTATATAAGGCCACCTGATGCAGTACTGAGAAACACGAGGCTGTCATCTGGATAGTATAATGTGGGCAGAGATTGGGGGGAAATAATGGATTGCATAATTTATGTACAAAATTAACAGTTTAGAATTGCAAACAAAAATCATGCATATTTTTAATGAGCACTGATTTTTTAGATATTAAAAAACTTAGGCAATTTTTTTCTCATATTCCATAAAACTATGTGAGTAAAGCACTTTTGTGCATTAAGAAACAAACTTGTCAATACCATAGTATATCACTATGGTTATAAAATCCAAAACTCTTACGATTCCATGCTTAGTCATTATTTGAGAAACAAAGCCATACTTTCGTTGATTTACAATGGCTGTTATCTGTGCTCTGGTGACTTCCTGGTTGGATTATTGCAAGGTGCTTTTATCTGGCCTGCCTTTGAAAATGGTCCTGAAACTTCAGTTGGTTCAAAATAAATCATCAGATTATTGAGGGGGCTTGGAAAATATGATACTACCATTTCTGAGTCCAATTCAAAGTGCTGGTTTTAATCTTAACAGCTTGGGCTGGGCTACTTGAAGGAGGCTCTTCTGACATAGCGAAGTGAGGCATGGTGACCAGGGAAAAGGTCCATAGCTGGTGCTCCATTTATGGAATGCGTTCCCCAGAGAGGCTTGTCTGGCATCTTTACAGCACTAGGTGAATACATTTAGCCCTCCCAGGTCTTTTCATTATAATAGGCATATCCATTTTAGTGCTTTTAGATCTTCGCATGGGCAGAGAAAGCCAAACACCAGATCAACTCGAGTGCAGAGTTTAGCAAGTTAGTTCCCACTTGACAATAATATAGATTTTTACCTGGTGACCTTAATTTAAGAACTGATTTGTAAGTAATATTGTCTTTACCATTGTTTTGTTTGTACTGTATTTTTTTGTGTGTGTATCAATAATTTTTTTTAAAATTTAAGAACAATGGGCAATAACACCCCCCTGCTTAATTCACATGTGAGGCATCAGGCTGAGGCAACAACGTTTGTACTGTACTAGGAATAGGAAAAGCATCACATCACATGCACAATTATGGCCAAACTATACTCTCCTTTTTAGGCTGCCTGGATTTGTGCTTGTATAAAAGCTGCTGTAACAGGTGGTGGAGTTTTTTGTTTTTAGATTCTGTGAGCTGCTATAATGGAGGAGGGAGTTGTGGGTGCCAAACTATTTAACATGTTTCGAAACTGAACTGGAGAAGAGCACAGAGAACAAACTGCACAGAATGGAGAACAAATGTTGTTTCCAGTTCCAGCAAAACCTGATACAGATAGCAGTCATAGGCGTATGAGTTTTGCATGGAAACATATTGGTTACTGTTCTCAGTTCTTTCAGGACTACAGCTCTGTTATACAAGTGAAATTGTTGAAAGCAACAAGACTAATGCTTGATACCGAAAAGACAAATTACTGCCCTGGTAGATGCAGCAAAAATAAAATGTGTAACATCCCTTTCACCTTTTTCCAATATTGATGTCTGGTTCTGGTAATCATTCTCTCCTCTTCATTCTTAACTCAAGGGGTCAGGCTGCCTTAGCTTTTTTAAAAAAGGATCAGCTTTCCAGAGCCAACATTTTAAACCCTACGTTACAAGAAATCTACCCAGAAATTGTAGCTGTAAATGCGCTTCCCACAGTAGAGGTAGAACACAATGAGTGCTGTGAAATACCTGACTTTCAATTTCTAGGGTTTTACCACATAAAGATTTACACAAACACCTCTTCCTGTAATGCAAGCTTCACAGTGGGCTTCATAAAAAAATGGAGGAAAATGATTCAGTCAAAAGAGCTCCTCTAGAAACAAACCAATATGGTTTATGCAAGAGTTTACCGTTCAATTCATACTCACTGGCCTGGTTTGCATGTCATGATAAGCCAAACTAAAGCCGTGAGCTACCAGAGAGAGGCTTGATGTCACTTGGCTCTCCACCAATTATGCTGCACCATGATTTGCAAGCCAAGATTTGTCTTAGCATGGCACCTGAACTGTGGCCACTAACTTGGATGGCTTTAAAAACTCTTTCCTCCCAATATTCCTGCATTGCAAGGGGTTGGTCTAGATGATCCTTGTGGTCTTTTCCAACTCTGCAATTCTATGATTCTGTGGTTCTAATATTCCTGATACAGTATTTCAAGAAACTTTAAATATTTGCCTGCCTGCACTCTTCCCTCTCCTACCCTTTGGCCTAATGCAGTGAGTGTGCTGTTGGAAAAGTGCCACCAGCAGCATAGCTATGAAATGCTGCAAAGGGTGCTTCCTATCGGTTACAAGGAAACAAGATGCCACAACAATAGATGCTGGATTAGGGCTACAGTGAGTATAGCACTACTATTCAATCCGCATTTCATCCTATTGTTGCCTGCCACCCCAGTCTCCAAGTGGTGTGAGATCCCAGGGGCTCTAGGCGCTTGCCCAGGGTTCGTGTTCCCTTCGGAAATGAGGCACAGCAGAGACTGCTGCCTTTGTCATATATGGTGCATTTACACATATAAAGAACCTGAGCCTGCAATGGAAGGGTTCACAACATTAACTCTCCCAAAGGGTGTTGTTTCCTCCAGAGTCACAGCCTAGGACATCAAACATTGCTCTGTCTCTTGGTCTTCCCCCAGCTGGCTGCTTTCCATCTGGTCCACATCACTGCCACGCTGTGCCCTCAACTCTGGCATCATTTGGGGAGGGGGCCTCACCTCTTCGTTGTCTTGCACCAAGCCCCTTAAGCTGCCATCACCTCGCCAGGGAGCTAGTTCGGCATACAGCTGAACACCTTAAACTCATAACATGTTTGAATGGCCCTAGAATAATGTTTGGTGGACTCCACCCAAGCTATATGTCAGCTGGTGCAAGAATCCTTATCATAGTCTATTTGAATTTTGTTTATGATTTAATGTAAGTAGATCTCAAGATGAGGGCCTTAGAATCTTACTATATATTGCCACGGGGTGTGTGTGTGTGTTCATTTTTGAACAAATTTCTATTAGCATTTAAGAAATGTGAACTGTAATCTTCTGCCAGCTCCTAAGAGTCATTTATCATCCAGGCATTAAAAGCAGCAACAGTTTAAGTTAGGTTGCTATTCCAGGAAGCTTGCCAGAAGAACTGTAAAGAGCAGTGTGTGTGTTAAAGTTAACAATCCAAGAGCTTGTATATGACAGAGAAACTTATTTATGTGACTGATGGGTTGACATTTGTCAAAATGAGCAAGGAATATCCCAGTGGCAATTAGGGTCAGCATTAGACTTCCTGACATTTTATCAAACTCCTGCAGCAAAACCCAAATACCAGCACTTACAGGTGCTCCTCCAAGCAGTTTTTTGAAGGCAGTGACAAAGTAAGTCAGTTTAGCTTTCTGTTAATTTTACATAATTTTTTCAAAGCTTCCCAAAGGCACCTTAACACATAAATCAACATACTACAGTGGTACCTCAGGTTACATACGCTTCAGGTTACAGACTCCGCTAACCCAGAAATATTACCTCGGCTTAAGAACTTTGCTTCAGGATGAGAACAGAAATTGTGCGGCGGCGGCAGTGGGAGGCCCCATTAGCTAAAGTGATACCTCAGGTTAAGAACAGTTTCAGGTTAAGAACGGACCTCTAGAACAAATTAAGTATGTAACCAGAGGTACCACTGTATTAGATATTAACTATGGTGAGTACCATATGGTGAGAAGGGGACGACAGAGGACCAGATGGTGGGACAGTGTTCTCAAAGTTACTAACATGAGTTTGACCAGGCAGTGGAAGACAGGAGTGCCTGGCGTGCTCTGGTCCAGGGGGTCACCAAGAGTCAGACATGACTAAACGACTAAACAACAACAACAACAACAACAACAACAACAACAACAACATGGTGAGTACAAAATAAAAAAAGTGAACCTTGTCTTCTCCAAACTGCTGCTGTGACATGCAGAGCTGGCCATGACTTGATTCTTCCACTGGGTTGGGAGTGTTGCCCTGATAGCTTAGAAATGAACCCAGGCCCTGGGGAAGAGTCGTGTGGTTGCTGCGCTGCAGATTACAGCTGCAGAACCAGCACTGGGCGGAAGGTGTATCAACTAAGTCTGTTGACAGAGCACTCTTTGACTCAGCCAACGTCCCCGGCTTGTGAATCCACACACAGCCCTTTTTGGCCAGATATGAAAGATTCTAGCACAGGAACAAATTTTTCCTGTTTCCAGAGTGCCAACTGATTTCCTCTCTTTATCTGATCAATATTTTAAATGGGGGGGGGGGGACATTAAAAATGCTGAATCAGGCCAGTGGCCCATCCAGTCCAGCATCCTGTTCTCACAGCGTCAATCAGATGCTTATAGGAAGATCACAAGAAAGACCTGAGTGCAACAGCTAGCTTTAATTTTCTTCTTAAAGGCATCAGATTAATCATTCAACTTGACAAACATGAGAATTGTTTGAATAACATTTCAAAGCTCAAAGCCTGCATCTTGCATGTTTATCCAATTGAGTGTTTTATTTCATGCCTTTAAAAAGCCAATACTTGCTTTAACCTTTAACACCCCAAGTTGCTTGGCACCACATTTTCCTGTCCCCCAGTGCATTTATTTGTAAATTTGTTTGTTTCATTTTCTTCCTTTGTGCCTCATTTTCAGGGCACTGAGGGAAGAGAGTGAGGGAGCCAGAGAAAGACAATATCAGGGCCTGATTGAGTTGGACTTTCCCCTCCTCCCCACAGGCCAACAGAAACCATCTGCCTTGTGGGGAGAAAGAAGATCATGAGGGCGACAGGCAAAGACAAGATTGGGGCCTGATCCCACTGGACTGTCCCCTCCGCCACCACAGGCTCAATGGGTACCATCTGCCCTGAGAGATGGAAAAAGAAAGCAAGGCAGGCAGGCAGGCGGTTTATAAATACAACACACAAATAAATAATCTGGTAAATTCAGGGGACAGGGCCTTTTTATAGTGCCCCCATCACTTTGTTATTCTCTTCCTTGGGAGACATGTATAGTTCCTTCTTTATTAGTTTTAAGGAGAACTTTAAATACAGCCTTGGTCTGTTCTATTCCGCTGATACTGTTTTAAACATATGCTGCTATTGCAGCTTTAGATAGGCTGTGCTTTATTATGATTTTATATTTATACATTTTTGTGTTTAAATATGTTCTGAGAAGACTTGGAAGATGCAACTCTGAAAGGCAACCTTTGCCTCATGAAATAAAAACAAAAACATTATGAACCAAAACATAGCTTTGCCATCAATTGGTGAAAGCTCATCTCTCCCAATGATGACTCACTCCAGACAAATATCACAGACAGCAAAGATGGACTTGCTGTATCGCCAGCCTAGTGTTTGGAAAAGGGGAGGAAGTGCTTGGACCCGTTTGACCACAGAAGGGAGAATATGGAGGTAACCATGTTTTGACCAGGCATGTTGTTGAGCAGCTTCAGGGCACTGAATTACTTGGACATTTGTGGCTCTGTAGTGACCCAGTGATTCAAGATGGCTGCTATTATGTTTAACAGCTCATTTATTCCTTGCTAGAGAATTATTAGGGGGAAATGACGTTTCATCATACCTATAACATATTTTTAGGTTATAACGTATTTTTTAATGTTGCATAACATTAAAGCATTGTTTCACTGAGTAATTTTGCTTTCCAATGTCATTTAAATACTGCAATTCCCACGGCCTTTCCCTGTTGCCACTCATTCAGCATGCATGAATAGGTTCTCCAGAGGAAGAGGTTAGTAGTAAAATTATTGCCTCCCCTGCTGGCAAGAAAATGATGACAGAACAGAAAAAGAAGGAAAACAGATTCACTCTCTGACTTCGAAGTTTGTCCACTAAATATTAATAAACATAGTTCTATCAACTTGGGTCAATAAATATAATAGCTTCATTTTTCATTATAACTGATGATCCCCTGTATGTAAAGGACCAGGAAAAATAAACCTTTCACAATTCATGGCAACACTGGAAGACTCTGAAATAATATTATACTGTTGGGGAACTGCAACATGCTTTAGATTCCACTGAGTAAGTTGCATTTTTTACTTCTCCCTGACAGTAGCCTTTAGATGCCAGCAAAAAAACCCCCAGCTTCATTTATTTAGTCTATATGATTGTGAATCAAGTTTGGAAAGACAAGGATAAATCATTTTTAAAAAATAGTACATACATTTTTACAAGTATGCTACTGACAGTATGAACTAAAAGGAAGCATTAAAATTCTCTGTCCAACAACTTAATTTACTGATGCTAAAGAAAGAGTGTGCATCAAACACAAGCTTTGGTTTGGCCCCATTTGGTGATTTGAAAGTGGCCCAGTTTGGCTTGAACTGCTTTGGAAGCCACCCATTTTGCTTCGGATCTTAATCAGAACTGCACCTCGCAAGAAACCGATGCTCTGTGTCTCACAAGTTTTATGCTGTTGTCGTTTTTACACTCAGAATTGGATTAAATTTGAAGACATCATTTCTGAATGGATGAAGCCTGTAAGAGTTAAGACAAATGGGAAAATGGGATCTTGCCGGGGGGGGGGCTTTCATTATTTTTAATGGTTTCATCTGTTAATTGTTTATATTTCGACAGAACCGGATTATATTTCGTGGATTACATATTGCCAATGTTCAATAGGATAGGTGCAAGGGTTTTCCTGAGACAACATGAACTCTTGGCTCATCGCGGCTGTCTGCTGTGGGGAGACCACGTCGTGATTCCCCAAAGTCTCCGTCAACGTGTCCTGGAGGCTCTGCACGTTGGCCACCCGGGAATCATCAAAATGAAGGCGTTGGCTTGGTGTTACGTCTGGTGGCCTAACATGGACGATGCCATCACTGCCTGGGTGTCCACCTGTCAAGCGTGCCAAGAATCAAGGCCTGCACCACCGGCAGCTAAGGGACACACCTGGGAGACGCCCAAGACACCCTGGTCGAGGGTGCACATCGATCTGGCCGGCCCCTTTCACGGCCGGACCTTTATGGTAGTGGTGGACGCCTATTCCAAATGGCTGGAGGTGGCCCTGATGCCCTCCACCACTACCAAGGCCGTCATCCGGGTGCTGCGAGGCCTCTTTGCGATGCATGGGTGTCCTGATATCCCTGTCTCCGACAACGGACCGCAGTTCACATCAGGCACTTTTGAGCGGTATCTTTTGGGACTGGGCATCCGCCATGCCCTAATGGCACCATTTCATCCATCCAGCAACGGGCAAGCGGAGAGAATGGTGCGCTCGGCAAAAGAGGCACTGGCGCGCCTGGACCAGGGAGATTGGCACGAGCGGGTCGCCGAATACTTGTTCGTGCAACACATCACCCCTCATGCGGCCACAGGGCAGAGTCCTGCTAAACTGCTTAGGGCCGCCGCCTCAGGTCCCCGCTCGACCAGCTGCACCCGGACTTTGCCGTGGCCGAACCCCCAGGCTGTGCCAACGCGCCACGGTCATTTGTTCCAGGAAACCAGGTCTTTGCCCGGAACTATGTGGAGGACATTCCTTGGGTGCCAGCCACAGTAGTGGGAGTCACTGGACCTCGCTCATACCAGGTGGCACTCGAAGACGGACGCTTGTGGCGCCGGCACATAGACCAGCTTAGGCGCAGGGTTGGGGACTTGGACACTACCGTGGTGCCCCCAACTGCGCTCGTGGCTCCGGAAGAGACACTTACAGATGGTGAGGCTCCACCTCCCTCGCAAACTGCCAATGTGGAGCCGAACCAAGCCACTTCAGAGGGTCTGCCAGACGTACCACAGGCTCAGACCACTCCACTTGCGGAGGCTCCACCCACAGCAGCGGATCCAGGGGACTTGGTTTCAACGCCACCTAGGGTCGCACCACAGCCTCAGCAAGAATTGTGTGGCCCCCCGGACTTGGCTACCAGTCCCCGGCGGTCTGGCAGAGTTTCCAAGCACCCAACTTATTTAAGGAACTATGTTGTTGGACATGTGTCAGAGGCTCAGGAGCAGAAGAGCAGGGGAGAGAGCAAATAGAGAGCGGAGGAGAGGAATCAGAGGGGAGCGTAGGGGAATATGACAGTGGACCAAGAGATTCCATGAGCTTCTCCAGCGAATCAGAAGATTCCCAGGAGGGGGCGCCTATGGTAAGGGCGAGGCGAGTCCCAGGGGGGACGATCCATAAACAAGGAACCAGAGGGGAGTCCCAAAGGAGTAGCGGAGGAGTAGGGCCAGTTCCCCCACCAGAGCACAGTGGGGGGGAAGAGTCACGTGAGTCAGGACCAGCTTCTCCTCCATCGGGGAGTGGGGAGACGGAGGGAAGGCCAGGTCCAGCTAGCCTCCCCGAAAGGGGGAGCAGTGACACAAGTGTAACGGTCAGAAGGAAAGTGGGAGGCTGCGCGCGCGCACCAAGTTCAAATGTGGAGGAGCGCGGGACAGCAGAAAACCCGGATTGGGAGCCAGGTCCTAAAGCCCGAAAGAGGGGGGGGGGAGGAGTCGGGAGAATCAGCGTCAGAAGAATCTCGGAGGGCTGAGACTCCGACTAGCAGAAGGACCCAGAGAAAGAAGGAACAGAGGAAGAGGTGGAGTAAGGCTAGAATCTTAAGCTGGTGTCGGGGGGAGGAGATTCAGATGGGACTTCTACGGTCTGATGGATAGATGTAGCGTTGCACGCTGCGCGTCTGGAAATGCGACTGAACTTCAATAAAGACTTTTTAA
This sequence comes from Podarcis raffonei, assembly GCF_027172205.1. Taxonomy (NCBI): domain Eukaryota; kingdom Metazoa; phylum Chordata; class Lepidosauria; order Squamata; family Lacertidae; genus Podarcis; species Podarcis raffonei. The sequence continues at coordinate 64,429,842 of NC_070612.1, read as the reverse complement.
CTTGAGCAAGAAGCAGCGTTGGTCTTGTGTGAGCTGGGACCTTGGGCAGCGCTGACAACATGTATCACTGTTGGTCTAAGTATGTGAAATGTAACCGATATGCTTTTGTGCCTAATTGAACCATTACATGTAGTGCTGTATATAAGGAAACCATTACGATTGTAACTAACGCCTTATCTCGGTGGGTAGGGGTGTTATGTACTGAAGTTCTCACCCTGGGCCAGCAGGGGGATACTGTAGATAGTTATGCAAATGAAGGATCGAAAGTGACGTTCAGTGATTGGATAGTTTGTATGCAAATGAAGGATCGAAAGTGACGTTCAGTGATTGGATAGTTTTAGAAAATGGCAACAGTTACATTGTTCTGGAGCTCTATATATAAGCAGGCTGACTGAGCTCCTCAGTTAGTTCTGTTCCAGCTTACAAATAAAGAGCTGCTTTGGAAGAATCGCTGTGTCGTCTGCTATGTCTACCCACAACTCAACAGGATAGGTGCAAGGGTTTTCCTGTAATGGCAGCATTTATATTTTTCCAAACCTACCTAAGATTTGGTATTCATCAGAACTCAATGCACACCACTGGTGAAATGTATATTAAGGATTAGGCACCCCCCCAGTAGGTAGGAAAGTAATAGCGTTACACTAAAGACAAACAGGATTTTAAAAGTGTGCATGCAAAATTTCTATAACTGGATATCCAGTTCATGATATGCCATCACATACCAAGAAAACTTCCAGCTGCGACTATTATGGGACAAATGTTCATGCAGTGTCTGAGATTTCCTGACAGAGAGAAACCAAAAATGCTCATTGACAATGCTCTCAGAATTCAGTAGCCCCAAACCTACAGACAGGTAAGAAAGGAGCCCACTTTTCCAGCCAAGAAATACAAGGCAACCGTGTCTCCTCCATTTCACTTAACCCTCTATTGACCAAACCCAATCCATCCAGCTTCTTCACAGGAACAAGATACATGCTTCCTGCTTGTTCAGGCAGAAACCTCACAGAGGTGCCAAAGTGACTGGCTGCTTTGACTTTGGAGAAAATATTGCAAGTCAAGAGGACAAGCGGCCTCTAAAGCCCATCCGCCCCAACAAGCCTGGTCAATGATTAGGAATGGTGGGAGTTGCTCTCTAGCCATATCTGGAAGGCCACAGGTTCCCTGTTTTCAAATATCACTTGATCTCAGGCTGCTGCTGGAGCAAACATCCACAAGAGAAATGAATGAATTACAGAAGATTTAAGTGAATCAGTTGAGGAGCTAGGTAATATCCTTTTACTATGATGAAACCTAATGAAATGCCTTTTTTAAAAGAAGACGAAGAAGGAGGAAAAGGTTTACTCAGGAATGTTCATCTATTTGATGGCTGATGACCTAAATATATTGATATTAAATATTTATTGAGCGAGACCTTAGTCATCCTTTGTTGTTCTTAAGATTATTTCACACTGAATCAAAGATCAATTTTCCCATATGAGAAGCCAATATTGCATGGCCCTACGTGGGCATTTGACACTTGGTGCAATGATTCATAAAATTACAGCTGAGACAGTCAAGGAAAGTATTTTATAAATCATTACTGCACGCAGTAGTTTGCAAACTACACAAGGATAATACCCAATATGTGTTTTTACCTGTATGGCATCCTAGGCAAGGCAAAGCCCATGCGGCATATTTTAATTTCTACATCAAGGTGAAATGGATCACGAATGCACATAGTTTACTCACAAACTTCAACAAGGTTAGTGTGCATTTATCCAGACGTTTCACCACATGACAATTATAATAGACCATTTTTTCTGAACACCAAACCAAAGACTTGGCATGGGCAGTAATGAAGCAGCATGTAGTCATTTGTCCAAAGGGATTTGTGTTCTTGATTCATCAGTTACCACCAAGCCCTGCTGTTGGCTGTGGAATTTTATATCCTATGATGCACATCGTCAGTGCTTTTTTTCTGGGGATATTCAAGGACACTTACTGTAACAACTTTATGGTGAGTAAGGGGACTTTTTTTCTTTGAAAAAAAAAGGCACTGTACCTTTATATGTTTGGAATATATGTATTTAAGCAGGGCGATTCATCACTCCTGTGGAGCTGGGGTAATATTCTTTTAGCTCATCAACAAGGACCATTTTACACAATAATGAAAATGGGATGAAATATGGACTGTGTATAACCTAGTACACTGTTTTCGAATGTACTGTAATCTGTTCCGAAAACCGAAAACGTTTGAAAACCAAAGCATTTACATCTGGAAGCATTTACTTCTGGAAAATAATAATAATAATAATTTTTAATTATATCCTGCCCTCCCCAGCCGAAGCCGGGCTCAGAGCGGCTAACAACAGTAAAAAAACTCAATATGGAAGCCATGTGGAACATTAGACTTCCAAAAAGCATTTGAAAACCAACCAAAGCAGTTACTTTCGGGTTTTCGGTGTTTGAAAACTGAAACCTTCGACTTCCGAGACATTAAAAAACCGAGGTACCACACATAAAGAAATCTCTTTGGTTGAGTGGATATCTTTCCTTATCTTAGACGGATCTGCTGTGCCCTGTACTTCTGGTTTCTTTTCCGATATTAGTTGTTCTTATGATTTTTATTCAGTGATTTGCATTATACTTTGTATTTATTTTAATTGTGATATCCCTGTGAACAGTTGAGCAGGTTTTAAGTACAAATAATAATAAATCTAAAGCATGTGGATGGGAATTGAGTTAAATAGATATCATTCTGGTACAATGAAAACCTACATAGGAACATAAAAAGTGGCTATTTAAAATGTGTGATTGCTGCCCATGAATGTACAATTCTTACCAGCTATTTAAAAACTTTTAGTAATAGGAAAGAAATCAGAAGGAACTAGAAGGGGAACCAAACTATTTAGGGAATAGCCCCGTCAATGCAAGCTGGTAGTGCTGGACTAGAAGTTGTGGACAAGGGTTCAAATCCCACTCAGTTCACAGGCTGACCTCTGGTTAGTCACCATCTTTCATCCTAACCTAGATGGCAGGGGAGTTGTGAGAATAAAATAGCTGAGGCAGAGCTACCCTGAACTTCTTGGGGGAAGGGGGAGATTAAAGTGAAAACAAAACTAGTTGTAAGTTTCCCAGTTTGAAAAAAAGGAATAACAAGACCTCACAAGAAAAAAGGAGGGAGCCTGAGGGAGACACCCTGCAATTCCTGCGCTCCCTCTGTCTGTTGGCCGCTCTGCCAGAGTTCTGCTTTCTATTTAATAAAAGGAATACCTTCCACTCACTGAATGTCATGACATCCTTGCGTATATTTTATCTCTTCAACCTGTCAGCTCAAAGGATCAGTGGATCAATACAGCTACGTGCTGTTGATGGGAAGACATTTCGTATGTGCATCTCTTTTATTAGGGGCATGTGAATGCAAAGGCAGCCCAAATAGTCCACCTTTATTGAGAGATATTTGGTGACTTTTTGTGGGAGAGGAGAGGGAAATGGATACAGGATTGTTCCCAGGGCATTGATTTCCCCAGAATGTAGCCAAGTGGCTGAGGACAGTCAGGCCACTGCTTCAGGTGGTGACAGGTAAGAAAGAAATAAAAATAACCTTCAGCCACAATTTATTTAAAGGAAGACCAAAACTGTGGGATGTGTTACATCCGTACAGTCAATTACAACATACTTTACTTCCTAGAGTGGACAAAGACAAGGGGATGGGGAGCTTCCGTTCCTGCTGTAAGTGACTCAGCAGGTGAGTGTGACTCTATAAAAGCAGAGTCACACAGCCATTGTGTCTCTGTGCGAGTCAATTCTCAGTTAAGCCTCATCCATTTTGTTGTCTGCTGGCTCTCAGACCCATCCTCACAAAGGATGTGAGCCGCGTTATATGTTTGTAGCCTGAAGCTTCAAGCCTGCCTTCTAAGATGTGTACTGTGAACAACTTGTAAGTAAACTTATGGTTATATTTTTAAAGACAGACTCGTGAGTCTTTATTGTATTTTAAGAGGCAGAAAAGGGGACACCAGAGATAATCCATCTGGGCAAGATGCAAACGAATCTCCCAACTAGCTTCTGGGAACATAGAGGGGATTTGCTCTGCTACATCACTCACTAGCATGAGTGAAGGAAGGATAATATAATACTTAACAAATATTTCCTTGCCTATTATCCTAAACATCCCCACAAAAACCAACTGCAAAAAGTATTAGAATTTGCTTCCCACTCCTTGGAAATTAATCCACCCCGCTGCCCATGAAAAATGTTGGGCTGAATATTTGGTTCTACTATTTATATCACTTTTGGTGGCTGACATCATTAGACAAAAACTGAACAGAGTTCCTTTCAGGAAAGCACTTCAATAAGCATGCATTCATTGTTGCTGAGGGTTTAGACAGTTTGAATTTTGAAGAAGCCAATTAATATATAGCTTTCTGCAATTTCCATAGGCTTCCACATGTACCTTATAACACTGATAAAGCTGAAAGAGAAGGGACCGCTTTATAGGTTACATAAAACATGTTTGGCTTCAAAAATCTTTCTGACAAAAACAGCATGTATCTGTTTACCCCTGCAGTAATGTTATACAAGGTTATTCAAAAAGCAGCATTTTTTGTTTCAGTTTTTTCCACTTAAAAAATGTGATACTCTTTCATTTCGCCCTGCTCACCTGGGGCAAAACACAACCAGTGCAGAGCAACCATCCGCAACATGGGCCCTCCAGATGTTTTGGTCCACAGCTCCCAACATCCCTGAACACGGGCCGTGGTGGCTGAGGCTGATGGGGCTGCAGCTCAGCTAGATCTGGAGGCCATTCAACTGGGTAAGTAAGGCTGGCATCCAGAAGGTCTGCCAGCTCCCCCCTCCCCCCACGCCCGCCTGAATCCCAAGACATACCAGAAACCACAAAGAGAACCTGTGCTTCATCTTAGGTGGTGCCAATAAGGGCTTCACTGCTAAGTAGGAATGAAGGAGAAAATTGATTCCGTGTGCCTTTAAAGCTGAATCAATCAAATTGAGACTTTGCAAAACAACAATGTGAACTGAAACACTGCTGTCCCTCAAAATGCCCACTAACCTGAATTGTGTGATGCAGATCTCCAACTGAATGATAGTTACAAAATTGCATATATTAAGGGCAACTGTGCTTAAAGATAAAGATAGTAGTGAAAATAAGATACAAAAATGCATTAAATTAGGGGAAATGGCTTTTTAAAATGTCTACATTACTCAAAACTGCATATAAAATGCGTTTACGAGGAGAAAAATTGCACAAAAATGAGAATTTAGTGAGAATTTTTTATAAGAAAAAAATCAAATTGAAGCTAAATTTAGAGACTGGGAAAATGAGAAATGAGCTGAAATTGGCAGACCCTTCCATCCCTACTTCTGAGTTTTGTTCTTTCAGCACTTTTTGCCCCACTGAACACAGAGCAATCTTAGGACCAAGCTATCATCTTACAACCCTCTAAACAGCTGGTGTTTTTCCCTCATTCCAAAATGAAAAGCTGAACTTTTACAATTGTGTTTTTTCGAAGTAGTTCATATTTTATTGATTTATTGATTTATTTATTTAGAGCTCCACTGCATTCCTAGCTCTGCTTTACTGATTACAACTACAGCAAGGATACAGGGTTTCTGTTGAGGCAGGTGATTAGCTCTGGGAGGAGCTTATCAGAGCTTGTAGGGCAGCGGCTGAAGAAGGAGCAAAAAGGGTTTTCTTGTTTGTGTGTGTGTGTGTTTCTTGGCAGCTGATTAGCTGCTCTCCCTGTGCAAAGGTCAGAGGGGGCGGGGTTTCTGTTGAGACAGGTGATTAGCTGTGGGAGCAGCTTATCAGAGCTTGCAGGGCAGCAGCTGAAGAAGGAGCAAAAAGGGTTTTCTTGTGTATGTGTGTTTCTTTGTGGCAGATTAGCTGCTCTCCCTGTGCAAAGGTCAGAGGGGGCAGGGTTTCTGTTGAGGCAGGTGATTAGCTGTGGGAGGAGCTTATCAGAGCTTGCAGGGCAGCGGCACGCGCAGTTTGATCCATCTTTTAGATTTAGGGGAGCTAGTCTCAAACGTTTCTTGGGGGAAACCTAGGTTTTTTTGGGGGGGGGAGTTATTTCTCCTGTCTTCACGCTTTTTATGATGGAGGACCGCTGTAGCCACCCCCAACGACACGTTCTCAAGATGGAGGGTGAGGGAACAGCTGCAGTCGCCTGCGGTTCCTGCGCCATGTTTGCCATCTTGCCAAAGGTTGCAGGCAGCTTTACCTGCAGCAATTGCATGTTGATTGCCCTCTTAAAAGACAAAGTCCAGCAACTGGAGGAACGTGTAGCTACGCTCCAAAGAATTAGAGAGCTGGAGCTCTTCTTGGAAGCAACAGAGCACACCGTCTCCACCAAGGAGGAGACATGGGACTCCCCTGAGAAGGAGGCTAGTACACCAACACAGGAGCCAGATATATGGAGAAATGTGACTCAAAGAAGTAGGAGGCCCAGGGTTCGCTCTGATTGTTTAGAAATACACAATCGCTTTGAGGTCCTCTCCCCTAGCATGGAAGACGAAGAGCAGACTCCATTTGAGGATCTCTCCCTCATTACAGTCGATCAGGTATATGAAGACGAGCAGCAAAGTCAGTCCTCAGGGAATGTGCAGGCGACCGTGGAACGGACAGCTCACGGAAGAACCCCGGCCAAACCTAAGAGGAGGCGTGTAGTGGTGATAGGGGATTCCCTACTGAGGGGAACAGAAGCAGTGATCTGTGGGCCTGACAAGATGTCTCGGGAAGTGTGCTGTCTCCCCAGGGCTAAGATCCAAGATGTAACTGAACGACTGCAAGGAATCATAAAACCCACTGACAAATACCCCTTCCTCTTGGTTCATGTGGGAACCAATGACACTGCAAGCAATAGCCTCCAGAAGATCAAAAGAGACTACGAGGCTCTGGGCAGGAAATTGAAGCAATTAAATGCACAAATTGTCATCTCATCTGTCCTCCCAGTTGAACGACGTGGCCCAGGGAGAGAGGGGAAAATAGTGGAAGTGAACAGCTTGCTTCGCAAATGGTGTAAACAGGAACGGTTTGGATTCTTAGATCACGGACTGCAGTTTCTTGAAGATGGACTTCTGGCAAGCGATGGGCTGCACCTCACAACGGTTGGGAGGAATGTTTTTGCCAAAAATCTCAGAAACCTCATCAGGAGGGCTTTAAACTGACTAATGTGGGGGAGGGAGACAGTGCTCCTGAAGGTAGGAGTCTATCAATTGATGAAGATGATCATCCAAATGTCATAGACTGAATGGAGCAAACAGCACGCAGACCTAGTGGTGGGAGGAAAAAATCCTTAAATAAGAGACACGGGGGAATGATTAATGGACTTCAATGTCTGTACACTAATGCGCAAAGCATGGGAAATAAACAAGATGAGCTTGAGCTCTTGGTACAGCAAACTAAATATGACATAATAGGAATCACTGAAACCTGGTGGGATAAGTCCCACGATTGGAATGTAATAATGGAGGGATACAATCTATTTCAGAGAAACAGACCAGACAAGAAAGGAGGAGGAGTGGCGTTATATGTCAAGGATGTGTATACCTGTGAAGAGATCCAAGATTTAGAACCTCAAAGCCAAAGTGAGAGCATTTGGGTCGAAATTGAGGGAGAGAAGAATAACAGTGACCTCATTGTGGGAGTTTACTATAGATCCCCAAGCCAAACGGAGGACATAGATGATGCCTTCCTGGAACAGATGGCCAAGCATGCAAAAGGAAGGGAGATAGTAGTAATGGGGGACTTCAATTACCCGGATATTTGTTGGATGTCAAACTCAGCCAAGAGCATAAGGTCAAACAGATTCCTCACTGGCCTTGCAGACAACTTCATTGTCCAGAAAGTGGGAGAAGCAACAAGAGGAACAGCCATTTTAGATCTGGTCCTAACCAATGTTGATGACCTGGTTAGTGGGGTAGAAGTGGAAGGATCATTAGGCGCGAGTGATCATGCTCTTCTGAAGTTTACTATACAGTGGAAAGGAGCAGCCAAGCATACTGGGACTCAATTTCTTGACTTTAAGAAAGCCGACTTCATAAAACTTAGGGAAGTGCTGGGTGAGATCCCATGGACAGTAATACTAAAAGGAAAGGGAGTTAATGAAGGCTGGTAGTTTGTTAAGAGGGAGATAGTAAAAGCACAACTTCAGGCAATACCATTGAGACGGAAACATGGAAGGTGCCTAAAGAAGCCAGGGTGGCTATCTAAAGAACTTTTAACTGAGTTAAGATTAAAAAAGGATGTGTACAAAAAATGGAAAAGGGGGGAAACCACCAAAGAGGAATTCAAACAAATAGCCAGCACGTGTAGACACAAAGTCAGAAAAGCTAAAGCACAGAATGAACTCAGGCTTGCTAGAGAGGTTAAAAGCAACAAAAAAGGCTTTTATGGGTATGTTCGTAGCAAAAGGAAGAACAAAGAAACAGTGGGGTCACTCAGAGGAGAAGATGGTGAAATGCAAACAGGGGACACAGAAAGGGCTGAACTCCTCAATGCCTTCTTTGCCTCAGTCTTCTCTGATAAAGAAAACAATGCCCGACCTGAAGAATTTGGAGCAAATGATTCAGCAGAGGAAACACAGCCCAGAATAACTAAGGAGATAGTACAAGAATACTTGGCTAGTCTAGATGTATTCAAGTCTCCAGGGCCAGATGAACTGCATCCAAGAGTATTAAAAGAACTGGCAGATGTGATCTCAGAACCACTGGCAGTCATCTTTGAGAATTCCTGGAGAACAGGCGAAGTCCCGGCAGACTGGAGGAGGGCAAATGTTGTCCCTATTTTCAAAAAGGGGAAAAGAGAGGACCCAAATAATTACCGCCCAGTCAGTCTGACATCAATACCAGGGAAGATTCTGGAGCAGATCATTAAGCAAACAGTCTGTGAGCACCTAGAAAGGAATGCTGTGATCACCAATAGTCAGCATGGATTTCTGAAAAATAAATCATGTCAGACTAACCTGATCTCATTTTTTGACAGAATTACAAGCCTGGTAGATGAAGGGAACGCAGTGGATGTAGCCTACCTTGATTTCAGCAAGGCATTTGACAAGTTGCTCCATGATATTCTTGTAAAGAAGCTGGTAAAATGCAGTCTCGACTATGCTACCACTCAGTAGATTTGTAACTGGCTGACTGACTGAACCCAAAGGGTGCTCATCAATGGTTCCTCTTCATCCTGGAGAAGAGTTACTAGTGGGGTGCCACAGGGTTCTGTCTTGGGCCCGGTCTTATTCAACATCTTTATCAACGACTTGGATGATGGACTCAAGGGCATCCTGATCAAATTTGCAGATGACACCAAACTGGGAGGGGTGGCTAACACCCCAGAGGACAGGATCACACTTCAAAACGACCTTGACAGATTAGAGAACTGGGCCAAAACAAACAAGATGAATTTTAACAGGGAGAAATGTAAAGTATTGCACTTGGGCAAAAAAAATGAGAGGCACAAATACAAGATGGCTTGAGAGCAGTACATGTGAAAAGGATCTAGGAGTCTTGGTTGACCACAAACTTGACATGAGCCAACAGTGTGACGCGGCAGCTAAAAAAGCCAATGCAATTCTGGGCTGCATCAATAGGAGTATAGCATCTAGATCAAGGGAAGTAATAGTGCCACTGTATTCTGCTCTGGTCAGACCTCACCTGGAGTACTGTGTCCAGTTCTGGGCACCACAGTTCAAGAAGGACACTGACAAACTGGAACGTGTCCAGAGGAGGGCAACCAAAATGGTCAAAGGCCTGGAAACGATGCCTTATGAGGAACGGCTAAGGGAGCTGGGCATGTTTAGCCTGGAGAAGAGGAGGTTAAGGGGTGATATGATAGCCATGTTCAAATATAGAAAAGGATGTCACATAGAGGAGGGAGAAAGGTTGTTTTCTGCTGCTCCAGAGAAGCGGACACGGAGCAATGGATCCAAACTACAAGAAAGAAGATTCCACCTAAACATTAGGAAGAACTTCTTGACAGTAAGAGCTGTTCGACAGTGGAATTTGCTGCCAAGGAGTGTGGTGGAGTCTCCTTCTTTGGAGGTCTTTAAGCAGAGGCTTGACAACCATATGTCAGGAGTGCTCTGATGGTGTTTCCTGCTTGGCAGGGGGTTGGACTCGATGGCCCTTGTGGTCTCTTCCAACTCTATGATTCTATGATTCTATGATTCATTATTTAGATCTCTCTCTCTCTGCTAATGGGCAAACCTTGCTCCAAATGAAAAATGATTATGGCAGATTATGATAAATTTTAAAAGTGGTATTTTAATAACAGGTATAGGCTATATGTATGCTTAAACAGTAACATTGAAATTCAAATACTTTTTAAACAACAAAAAGGAATAAAAAGGAGAAACGCAATTTCAATAGTCCCTTTCTCTTAAAAAATCCAGGAGCATTTAACACGATGGTGTTCTCCAGCCTGCAGAAGAAAAACTCACACATTTTAACAGGAAAAGGGTGCAATAATCATCATATTTGTGTCCTTATCTTCTTATTGGGAGGTCATTTATTTTCACAATAATTCTGGGTGATCCAAACCCCAAACTCTTGTTACTGCTTCAGCCCTGGCCTTTTCTGGCTGGTGCGAGCATGGACAGATGTGAGGCACAGAACAAGGCAGTGTTTGCATAGCTGAGAAGGGAAGAATGCCAAAGGCCACCCCACTCCCATTTCACCAGCAACAACTGTGGATACGTTCTGGAAGGAAGGAACAGCAGGAGTCTAAAAACCATTGGGGTCGGGTGGAACCAGAACCTACAGAAAAGCAATGGATCCTTGCCCTGCCTTAGAAAATGCTTCCATCTCTATTCAAAGTTGCGGAATATTTCAGTGGAGAAGGAACTTGGCCTTTCGAGAGCCAGTGTGGTGTAGTGGTTAAGAGCGGTAGTCTCGTAATCTGGGGAACCGGGTTCGCGTCTCCGCTCCTTCACATGCAGCTGCTGGTTGACCTTGGGCCAGCCACACTTCTTTGAAGTCTCTCAGCCCCACTCACCTCACAGAGTGTTTGTTGGGGGGGGGGAGGAAGGGAAAGGAGAATGTTAGCCGCTTTGAGACTCCTAGGGGAGTGAAAGGCGGGATATCAAATCCAAACTCTTCTTCTTCTTCTTTTGGTGGGCCTTTGAAGGCAAGTATTGATGGTGGGGTGATAAGCATTCAACATTCCAGTGCCCACTCACCCCTGCAGGCGTCTGCCTTCATGTTACGTAGCAGCACACATTTGCCACAATAACATGCCTTCAAACATGCTCCACCAGTTGGTGCCAGTGGCCCCATGACACTCATGCAGGCCTTTTCTGGCACCTCCAGGCAGAGGCCCTAGACTTTCTCTTTTCCAGAAAAGTAGGCTTCTAGACCTAGAAAAAAGTTATGAAGCAAAATGTACAGGCACCCTCCTAATCTATTTCTGTGAAATGAGCAGACACGACTGCTCTCACCTGTCAGCGTTTTTAGGCAGTGAGTGAAGTCAGAGCTTTGACTGATGTGTGAGTTGTTTGGACACCAGGTAATAGGAATTCCTGGAGTCCCAAACAGCTGCTGTTCTCCCCTTCCCTCTGACGCACACTTCCTGCTTCCTTTTGGTTTTCTAGGCAGAAGTGCAACAGGTTAAGCCTTTTCTCATATGGAAATACAATTATGGGGAAAGCTTCACCATGATTGTACTCTCTTTCATTCTGTGTTTTGCTTTGCCCACATGGCAGCCATTTTGGGTTATGCCACATCACCACTGCAGACACTTTGTGACTGGTACCCAGCATTTACTCAAAATTCTAAATGTGCCCCTGGTTGAAAAAGGTTGCTTTTCATGGACAAAAAGCAATAATTTCCAGGTTGAGTCAACTGATCAGTTTAGTTACAAAATAATACTGCTGCTAGGTTGTTGGTTGGTTTTTTTTTTTTTTAACCCTAAATAAATAGTTTTTAAAATAACATTTAAGTAATATGTGCTGAAAGAATGTAAGTAACTGGGGGAAAGTTAAGCATTCAGCCATCCATAATGCATAACTCTGAGCTTTCTAGGTCAGCATTTAAACTCTTGGCATATTGTGTATTTGCACTGGTATGCTCATGGACTGCTATTCAACGCATCACAAACTTAAAAGTCAGGACATGGGATAGTAAGGAATTCTATGATGGCTTAAAAATATGGCACAGGTGTGTGTTTGTTTTTAAAGTTTCTGATAACATGTATCTCAGAGAATGAAAACTGGCAAGTCCTTGAAAAGAAGACACACAAAAGTCCCCAAATGCAGACCTTACTACCTTTGAGTATTTTGAATAAACTTTTTTTAAAGAAACACCAATGAGGAAGGGTTTTCAAATTAACAGAGTACATAATGCTATCATTTTGCTGCACTTATTCAGCAGCATTTGGGATATATGCCTAATGTGTTTTGATCTGTGATTGCAATTTGAAGTCCACTTCTAATGCACAAAAGATAATAATTTCAACAGCAGCTGAGTTGAGCCACTAATCGGTTATTGAACAATATAATACACAATGTAATGAAATATTATACCATGCTGCTCTCTTAACTGGTTTACTAGCAGTACATGTGAAAAGGATCTAGGGGTCTTGGTGGACCACAAGCTTCACACGAGTCAACTCTGTGATGCAGCAGCAAAAAAAAAAAAGAAAAAGCTAACACTATTCTTGACTGCACCAACAGAAATTTAGTGTCCAGATCACAGGAAGTAATAACACTACTCTTCTGCCTTGGTCGGACCACACCTGGAATACTGTGTGTCCAATTCTGGACACCACAATTTAAGAAGGAGGTTGACAAGCAGGTAGCCTTATGAGGAAAGGTTGAAGGAGCTGGGTATGTTTAGCCTGGAAAAGAGGAGACTGAGAGGAGATATGATAACCATCTTCAAATATCTCAAGGGGTGTCACATGGAAGATGGCGCAAGCTTGTTTTCTCCTGCTCTGGAGGGGATATGCACCATTGGTTCAAATCAATGGCTTCAAGAAAGGAAATTCTACCTAAACATGAGGAAGAACTTTCTGATAATAAGAGCTGTTCAACAGTGGATCGGCCTCCCTCAGGAGGTTGTAGACTCTCCTTCCTTAGACGTTTTCAAGCAGAGTTGGGGATGGCCATCTGACATGGATGGTTTAGTGAGATTCCTGCATTGCAGGGGGTTGAACTAGATGACTCTTGGGGTCCCTTCCAGCTCTACAATTCTATGATTCTATGACCTTTTGGTGGAAGCAATAAATTATTCTTGGGTATGTGCATGTGGGGCTATTGAAACCTAAATAGTTGATGTCCCATTGAAAGAAAATATGGAGAAGAGGTGAAAGAGAATCTATATAGCTCAACAACCACGACCCACCAAGCAATCCTAAGCCCCTGTGCTGTTGGAAGCAGTTGGGATAAGGAGTAGGTGTCGCTCTGCTGCTGGAGATGGGAAGGCATGTTCGCTGCCATGGAGGCCCCTCCTGTGACTCCACTCTGCCCTTCTACGTGTATCTCAACCATAGTTATGATTGCTCTGCCCATCAAAATCAGGCACCAGTCTTGCGTAAGTTTAGAAGTACCACCAGATATTAGCCCCTCTGATTTCCCATATCACCATACAGTATTATTAGGGGCTGCCACCCCTCGGCATGTTGCTTGTGAAACTCCCTTCCCCTGGCCAACCCTGCAGTTGGCCACCTACCTCCATTCCTTCGCAGCTTGTCATGAGTCCCATGGAGGTGTCATGCTGTGGATGGTCTGATCCCAAGGAAGAATGGGAGGTATCCAAAGAGTTGGAGCCAGATGAGCATATGGAGGGTCCTAGTGAGTGGAGGTGGGAGTGGGAGCAGAACTCCAAGAAGTGTCAGAGCCCAAGAAAGGGAGTGGGGACATGAAGGACATCATTAAGTCAGAGGAGAGGGCCCTGGAACAGCTGCTGGAGAGAGTTTGGCTGTAGTGACACTGGACACCCCCAGCCCAGTTCCTCCTGCCGCAGAACTGCCCCCAGAACCTGCCCTTGTCACGGATGAGCATCCTTCTGAGAAGCACGTTGGTGAGAGCAAACTGGATGCAGAGTCTTTCTGCCTCTGTCTCCTAGGACCCAGAGACACCAGTGCTGTGCCCATCCTTCAAAAGGAAGGTGCAAGGGTGTATTGCTTGCTGGATCAAGGTCTTAGCTAGCACTTAGCCATTAATAAAATTATCTTTCACACTATATACACTGATCCTGCAACTGTGCCCTGCTTAGATTACAGTTTGTGGCAAAAACTGAACTGGGAATTTACGGTTTTGCTCTAGCACAACTCCTTTGAGCCCCCCACAACCTCACAGCCAGGACAGCTGAACTGCAGTATCCAGACCAGCTATATGGAATCCCCAACACATCGTGTAGAGCAGCAATCCAGTTCTGAAGTTGTAACTCCTGTGGTCAAGCTATTCCGGTTCAGGAATGACCACACCTATTACACCAGACTGTGCACCTACGGCTTCAGAGGGTGTGCAACTCTGCCCAGGCAGGCAACTGGCCCATTTCTCATACGTGGAACATTCACCACTAGCAGCTGCCTGGCCAGAATTCAAGCTCAGCTTACTTTCCCGCATTCAGCCCACCACAGCACCCAGGCACCAGTCTAGGGACTTCATGATATTTCCTGATTTAAATCTTATTGAGTGTCAACAGCATATTGATGGCACTTCTCTTCACCCCTCCTGTGCTAGTCCTGTTTTGCACAAATACATGCTTTTGTCTGTCTAAAATATGCTCAGTTAGTGTGAAGTCCATTGATTGCCATGCTGACAAGACTAGTCCTCTGCCTACCTCATTTCCAGTCACGCGGTCACACTGATTTCCCTTTTCATGCTACTTTTACCCAAGTTTGCTACCATCATAAAAAGATTTTTATTCATCACTATATCAATACCGCAGAAACTTAAGGCCTGAGAGCAGTACAGAGTCCGTTAAAGACATTTCAAAGTGTTTGCCACAAGTGATAGAGTTAGATGGACAGCTAATCTGATCTGGTAACTTCAGAGATCCTTTTCAAACTACACATTTCATCATTTCTTCTTACTCATTAAAAGAAAGCACTGGGTTGTATTTCATCACATTTTGGCCCTGACTGGGGAACTAAAATCCTTTTGGTTGCCTCACATGTAGCATTACGATAATGTTATATCATAGACAGCATTACAATTAAAGATGTTTCTAGGCAGCTGTCATCAAAATGTCAGCTGATACTTCTTTTTACTTTTAATTCAATTTCCCCCTTATTCAGTAAGTAAGAAATAACTAGTTATACATCTCCAGTCAAGTATGCACATTTTTTGCAGGGGGTCAGTTTGCTATGAGTGAGGTAATGTTTTGGTGGATGGCCTCTACCACCACACCTCTGCTTTCATTTACACACCACGGAGAACAACTCGGCCATTTTGTTTCCAGCAGCACCCAAAACCAAACCAAAGACATCTGTTTCCACTGACTGCCCCTTGCAGAAGGCAGGCCACATAACATAGGAGATTTCCTTAAAAGACTGACTGCAGCGCAGTACCTTGGTTGGGCTTCAACCATAAAAATAGTATGGAAGTCTTGTTCAAACCTCATAGTAAGTCTCCCTCTAGCACAGGACCTCAGTATTATGATTTAAATAGAGACTGAGACTGACACACTCCCCAAAGCACAAGCCTCCATATTACCCATTATGAAACATTATAGAGGCTGGACAGTGCTTTCTTCTGGGGGGACGCTGGGGTATGCATACCCCTAAACATTTTGTGTTGCCCAACCGACAGACTGACATGCCAGCTGTCTCTGCAGTAGCAATGCGGACTGGAGTTCTGTCCTTCTCCCCGCTGGTGCCCGGAGAGGGGCGTCTGGGGAGCCGCGGTGGAGGCGACGGCGCTCCTCCTCTTGCCGGGCTAGAGCCAGCCGGCGAGCGCTCGCCCCACCTTGCTCAAGCCGACCCCGCCGTCACCGGGGGCCTTCCCGTCCTCTCAGTGCCTCCACCGCCGCCTCGAGCCCCTTGTCCGGGGGCTTGGAGGGGTTGGGGGCTCAGAAGGGGGTGAAGGGGAGGAGGAGCAGCCAAAATGAGAGTACCTAAACATTTTTTAATAAAAAAATTACTGGGGCTGGATAATCTAGGTAACATTCACTGATGTAGTTTATCAAGATGTATTTATTGTTTTAAGTGCAAATGTGAGCATGTCCAGAAAAGAAAAAAGTAGGGCAGGTGACTGAGGGGAGGAAAAAAGGAACCACACAACCCAGATACATTCTATCAAGCTCAGCCTTCTGGTGTGGGAGCAAGGAACTGAACAGCAATGAATGTTCATGAATGAAAAAATGGCAACATGAGGAAGCCAAGGTGCCACAGAACAACGGGGTCTGAATGGCCCATTTGCAATGTCAGGTGCAGAATTGCCCTTCAAAAGGAGCTGCGTCTGTCATAAAATACCACCTAACCTTGTAGGGAAGAAAAAAGCAGCCCCCCCCCCTAGGCATTAGGTTGCTCATCTACAAGTAATATTATTACAGTTTCTCAACATTTCACCATCACTAGGCTGAACAATGGTTTGAGTCACGCTGCTAAAGATCACTGTTTCCCCAATACATTTTTCTATAAAGATGCTTTTAGATGCTGATTTTCTGAATAAGTACAAATGCCAAAGTAAATTCCATTTGCTCTCCAATTGCATTTTGAATATGCAGCTCAAGACTGACAGGGTGTTACATCAAAAAGATTGAATTTAAGGCTTTGAGACCTATGCTATTAGCACGACACTCAATTCTGCATGTAAAGGCAGCTTCAAATTTCCTACCCCACTGTTTATTTTGAACTGCAATTAGTCAGTGAGATAGAAAGCTCAGAAAAGATAATATCTCTCATATATTTCAAGTAACATTCATTCTGAAAGCCAATGGGTACTGTGCATTTTTATTACAGGGTGCACTCCAGTCTTAGTTGACATCTGTGAATATATTCATACTGATTTCCAAAGGGAATTCCATCAGCTCTCAGAGGAAGAATGCTACAGATGCCAAAACCTAAAGCAGTCCTACAGAATTCTGTGCATATGTGTGGCTAAAGGGGGGGAGGGGGACACTGATAAATCTACTGACACCAAACAGCCTGTTTACTTTAAACAGGGAAGGTACAGTGAGGGGGGAAAGTATTTGATCCCCTGCTAAATTTGCCCATCTCTCACAACTAGCTACCACTAAAATTATGGACTGGTAATTTCTTCATCAGAGGGCAAACGGGCAAATTTAGCAGGGGATCAACTACTTCCCCCCCTCACTGTAAATGGTCTTAAAGCGAGCTGGATGAAGCTTCACATGCTCCATTTGGCTCCTCAAATGACTGCACAAAAACAGTGAAGAGATGGGGGTGGGGGTGTCACCAATGTGTTGCACTGCAGGACTTTTCACATGATCTTTGACTACATGGGGAGGGAAGTGCTGGTATTTTCATTCCTGGTCTCTATGCATTCATAGTGTAACAGAGCCCTGTGTGTGCTCCACGGAGAGCTGTCTCTGAACTGAGGACAAGTTCCACAATCCTGCTCTCCTACCTCCCTAAATTCACACCTGAAAAGGGCTTGTGGACATGCTTGGGTGGCAATGTGTAAGGGCACCAACTGGCCTGGGACTACTTCCTGCCACTGCCATGAGTGGGTGACTAGCCTTCTTTGAATAAATGTAGAAAGCCTCTGTTTAATTGCCCAAACAAAGATACATTTCTGGAGGCACAGCAGCAGCAAAAATTAGTTTACTTGTAATGCTAATACAGATCTTCAGTATCACAATATGAATACATTTTTTAAAGTGGCAATCCAGAGACCCATGTGTATGCACACTATTTCTCAAGGCATAAAATGATAGCAATGGGCAGATACAGTATGTTGCAATGTTTTATATGTGTGGCATTTTGTTTACAAACATGCGCAGTGAATATTAAACATCATACTGCAGTCTCTCATAATGGTTCTGCATTTCTTATATGCAAAATGTGGTCCAGAATTAACAGCTTAGAATTCCCACAAAGAGTGACTATGTGACTGGAAAATGCTTTTTCATTTTATTGTCTGCACAGCAGATGCTTCCATTCTCCACTCCCAGCCCCTCCAATTTATAGTACAGAATGAGATATCTAACAATCTGATATGATGCGTTGCTAACTCTGTGCTCCTGCAAACATACTGGAAAGCTACAGCAGGGGGAAAAGAAGCTTCCAAAATCATTTTGGTATCAGATCCATGCAGCCAATACAATGTCATTAAAAAACCCTAGAGCACTGTGGTGTAGCCTGGTGTTTTCTAGAGCAAATTAGGAGATGCACTCTGCCTACTTTTAAGCTAACTAGAGAGAATGAACAAAATGCAATATTGATGAGGTGGGATCTGGCAATGGAGGAAATTTCTCTTTTCCAAAGCAGTCAAGTGTTTCAGAGTAATGGGTGGTGCTAGCTCTCCTCTGGCAAGTCCCCTTAATGTAGTTTTCAGGGACACAGAAAGTGACAGACTCCAGAGGTGTTATCTCCAGCAAAGGTAATTATAATGTTCTTCTGAGCCTAGCTTCATGAAGATAAACAAAATGCAAAACAATATGAAGGCAGATGTTATCTGAACAATAGAACTAAATAACAGGAGGAATATTATGCACTTATAAAGCTTTTTATTTTTTCAAAGCTTTTATACATACAAAGTCCAAACCGCTGGCCCCATAGGAACAAAATCACAGCTGAAAGTCAGGATAAAGCTGTGCAAGCCTCAGCTAACTTACTGGTTATTCTGCCAAAGAAAGTGGATCTGCTCCTTACCAAAGCAGACCAGCAAAGGAACAGGGGCAGAATATGGGGGAAAGCAAAAGCATAGGACAGAAATGTCAAGGTCTATTTATTTACTATTATTTCTACCTCATTCTTCATCCATTGCAATCCCAGAATGGATTACAGTGTTCATAATAAAAATAACTACAAAACCAACCAATAAATCTAAAATAATGATAACTGCAGCAACACAGAACATTTACTTTTACTGTAAAACAGAACATTTTACAGCAACACAGAACATTTACTTTTACATTTACATTTACTGTATTCTGCTCTGGTCAGACCTCACCTGGAGTACTGTGTCCAGTTCTGGGCACCACAGTTCAAGAAGGACACTGACAAACTGGAACGTGTCCAGAGGAGGGCAACCAAAATGGTCAAAGGCCTGGAAACGATGCCTTATGAGGAACGGCTAAGGGAGCTGGGCATGTTTAGCCTGGAGAAGAGGAGGTTAAGGGGTGATATGATAGCCATGTTCAAATATATAAAAGGATGTCACATAGAGGAGGGAGAAAGGTTGTTTTCTGCTGCTCCAGAGAAGCGGACACGGAGCAATGGATCCAAACTACAAGAAAGAAGATTCCACCTAAACATTAGGAAGAACTTCCTGACAGTAAGAGCTGTTTGACAGTGGAATTTGCTGCCAAGGAGTGTGGTGGAGTCTCCTTCTTTGGAGGTCTTTAAGCAGAGGCTTGACAACCATATGTCAGGAGTGCTCTGATGGTGTTTCCTGCTTGGCAGGGGGTTGGACTCGATGGCCCTTGTGGTCTCTTCCAACTCTATGATTCTATGATTCTATGATTCTACTTCCAGCAGGTTCCAGCATGGCTATACTCTGCTTTTGGTTGGATGCAATAATGTAGAGGTCGGTGTCTCTAGTGCCGATCACGCGGCAGGCCAGAGGGCGGGGGAGCGCATGCCCCTACGCATGCGCACACGCTATTTCTGGCACACTTCCGGGTCGGAGGAGCACCGGAAATAGTTTGTGCACATGTGCACGGGCCTCATCCGACCCGGCTGTGCACCGGAAATAATGCTTGCACATGTGCAAATAACGCACATGCGCACAAGCTATTTCTGGTGCTCCTCCGACCTGGAAGTGGGCAGCCGCACAGCGCAGCGCCAGTAAGAGCAGGTGGCGGCAGCGGGCAGCAGGGGGGGCCGCGGGCCAGATAAATGAGTCCCTTGGGCCTTATCCGGCCCGCGGGCCTTAGTTTGGGGACCCCTGCAATAATGCTTCTAACTCCCAGTTGCTGGAGAGTGCAGGAAAGAAGAAAGTGCTCAGTTCCTGCTTGAGGGTTTGCTACAGGACTCTGACCAGCCACTGTGGAAACAAGATGCTGGATTAAATGAGCCATTGGCATGATCCAGGAGGTTCTTCTTGTGTGCACTAACAATTTAATTGACCCTAAAGTTGTGTGACATGTCTCTTGGTGCAATTTTTTCCTTTGATGAAGCTGTGTAGATATTGAAAGATAAAGATGGAGAAGCCCTGGAAGCCACCCAAGCAACGCAAGCTCTCTCTCTATAATGTTGGAAAGGCTCTGCTAAAGTCTAACATACCAACACACCAAAGCATCACTTAAGAAGCAAACAGAAAAATTCCTTCTAATATCCCTTATGTTCCATGGGCAGCATTGACTTTGCATCCAGTCAAACGGCACACCAAAGCATAAACAGAAAGCATGTTAGCATGCACGAGACCTGGCTCTGCCTCCATGAAACCATTTGCAGAATGGTAGCACTCAATAAAGAATATGCACGTGGTGCAATATTTTTACATTGGACTTTGTTTCAACGTGACTATTGTCCTTCATATGTCATGACTGTGGTATATAACTGTTACAGAGTGCCAAAGTCTCTGGCTTTTCCTGATCTAGGGTATGAGTTGAAAAGCTAGAAAGACAAGCATAGGAGCTTGCTGGTATTTGGGGGGCAAGATGTGGAATAAAGAGGCACCTAGTATGATCCAACCAAATTCTAACCCAGATTGATTCAACTGCTAATATCTCCACAGGGAAGGCTCAATATGGGAAAAAGTGACATCTCTCCAACAAGCAACATCATGACAATTTATCCTTACAGCAGAGGAGGCATCTTCTTTTCCCATTCACCCACTCAGAGGCTGGGGAGAGGGGAGATCCTGACGGAAGTCCAGCCGTCATTAAATGGTGCACAGCATAGAAAAAAGACACAGAGAGCCAGCTATATTTTCAGGATGGTAAGAGCAGCTCCCTTGTCCGCTCTCCCCCGATTTTATTCTCCTTTGTTCTCTCCAGCCGCATGGCCGTTTGCCAATGTCTCACGTTACCTCATCCGGTCATGGCTTTTACTACACCCATCGCCATATAAGGTCAATACATTCTAATACATTGTAAGGCACAGAGTGTGAGTCAGCCGAGGTCAGGGGGCACCCTGCAGTATTACAAGCCTCTGCCATGGCTTTATGACTCCCACAAGATCCCAGTATGAAGGATTCACCATGGGCTCTTCCTGTGCTCATCAGCCGTATTGTGAGCAGTACACAAGTGCATCCAGGAAAATAAAATATTTTTTAGGGTTGTGTGACAAGTCTCGATATTTGCCTTGTAAGCGTGCATTTTTAAAGATTCCGATCTGTTTCTGAGTTACTCTGTTCTCTCTACACTTCAGTTTATGCTCTAGGTCCCAAGCTGCTCTGGATAAATTAAGTTCTGTGTTCCAAAAATAGTTACAGTCTAACTTTTTTCCCTCTTGGACAAAGTAGATGAAATTTCCAGAATACTTTGCACACCACAGAGGAGCTACAAACCCTTCCATTAACTCACATAATGTGTGTGGGGGGGTGGGGGTTGCATAAGAAACCCCAAACCCTTTTCTTGATTTCTGGTACCGAGTTCACCATGCTCCATGAGCTCAGACTACTTCAACACAACCAGAATGTGCAAGGAGATGAAAATGTTCAGCCTAACTACCTCACGGGGCCATTGTGAGGATTACACGAAGAAGGGGGAAAGAACCATGTGCAGCACCTTAAGCCCCTTGGAGAAAAAGGTGAGATGTAAATTCAAGGAACAAACACACAAACAAATCTTTCATGACTATATCAATATTTCATAGTACCATAAACACAAGTATGTATGTTATCCAAGAATTGGTTGGTTTAAAATGTGAATACTCATGTACCCCCAATCAACCTAAATGTAAGATTTAATCTGTGGCAACTGCTGACATTAAAACTCCTGAATTAAAGAATCAGACATTTTGTTGTCTTCAAGTTTCACTTACTCAAACAGATTACAGCTGTATATGGAACCATCTGTTGAAGATTAAGGCCTGCAGTACTTTGATTCTAGGACTGATTAGTTCAGGGTTTGGGGTTTTTTTTTAACCTTCTCTCGGCTTCCAAAGCAAAAGCTCATCAATTTATTGAGGGTATCTACTGCCAAGGTAGTTATTTGCATGTTTATCTGGCAGAGTGGCATTTTTTGGGTTGTGCATAATATTTTAATGGATAATCCTGATGGGTACTTTATAGAATTGTTAGAAAAGTTGTTGTTGTTGTTGTTGTTGTTGTTGTTGTTGTTGTTGTTGTTAACATCTGCAGTAAACATGTGCACAAGCTAATTGTTGTAACAGACTGGGATTTTAAATATAAATAAATGAATAAGAAAATATTACAATGCTACCTAAAGCTGAAATTTCCAGAGGGAACCCAGCCCAGGCA
Source organism: Podarcis raffonei (assembly GCF_027172205.1). Classification (NCBI taxonomy): domain Eukaryota; kingdom Metazoa; phylum Chordata; class Lepidosauria; order Squamata; family Lacertidae; genus Podarcis; species Podarcis raffonei. The sequence continues at coordinate 64,407,349 of NC_070612.1, read as the reverse complement.
CAACAGTGCATCCACAAGAGAACTCCAAGTGCGCTGCAATAAAGTAATACCAGGGTCTCCATTTGAAATGATTTCTTTGCTTTTATTTTTATTATGCATGTTGTGTTTTTTATCTTGTAGTTTTATGTTGTGAACTGCCCTGAGACCTATGGGTATAGGGCAGTATACAAATTAAATAAACACATAATAAATAATAATAATAATAATAATTGGCCAAGTTCAGAGGAGGCTGCTTAGTCCCCCTGTGCAGAGGAGTCCTTCTAATCAGGAAGGTTAATGCAGAAAAGTGAGCTACTTGGAGGGAGTGGCCTCCATGGGCAATAATTTCTACAATTGCTGTACTTTAGTAATATTTTACAGGTAAAGAGTAAAAGAAACTGTTTGGGAAACTGCTGGTAGTTTCAGTGTGCCACAATCTAGAGCTTCCCCAGCTTCAATGGCCAGCCTCCCCACCAGCTGCGAAAATCTGCATTTCCATTTCCACTACAATTATTTTAATACCAGCGGTGTTCAAGGAACAAAAGCAGTATTAAATTTGTTTTTAGTATTGGAGACTTTATGATACATTTTGAAGCTTGGACAATTAATCCTGCAGTCAGCTTTCCACAAAAAATAAATAAAAAACAACAGAGAACAAACAGAAGACATGCCGGATCACCCTCCTCTCCCGCTGGAGGAAATTCACTACAGAAGACACAAACCACTTTTGTATGATACATTTTTGCAGTCATTTTTCTCTGATATAATGCATTCTTTGGTGCAAGCCCAGGTCATCCACTGGGCAGGAAAGAACACGAGGCACGGAATTCAATTAGCTTTTACTGACAGAAAGTAACAACGTAGCAGAGTCCTCTGGCTCATCCTAATCCAGCGGAGACGTTGCTGAAACTGACCACTGGCCTGGCCCTCCCTCTCTCGCCTCTCGCTCTGGATCCTTCCCAACTAGCCCAAGGCTCTCCTCTGGGCCTGCCTGGCCTGTGGCTCAGGACTCTCCTCAAGCGGGGGGTTCAGAAGGGGAGGAGAGCCAGGAGGACTGGCTAGCAAGGGCAACCTCTGACCTCTCTCTCTGCGCTCCCCCTGAGACTCTCAGCCTCTACCCCTGTCCTGCAAGGGCCTCCTTCCTTCTACTGGCTCCAACCTCCTGCTTCCAGCACCTCTCAGCTCACCCCTGCTGCAGACTGCTCTTCAGTGTCCCACCACCACGGTCCAAAATCTAAGTCATCGTCTCCTGCGCCCTCTCTGGGGGGCTCTGGGGTGGGCGGCACCTGCCGTTCTTCCTCATCCAGCCAGGCCCTGATGTGCACTTCCACCAAATGCAGACCTTCCAACACAATGAGACCCAAATCCAGGATGCCATCTTCTGGTTCCACACTCCTGCGTGTGTCACATGATCCATGTGAGATCACAGCCCCCCAAAAGTGCTTTTGGGGCACTGTGCCCCAAAACATGCTTTTTGGGGTGCCATGCCTATTAAAAAATGCAGCCTGAAATTAAGTGGGATCCTGGTGGCCATTTTGGCTGCTATGGGGTGTCACTTTTTTCCAGGGTAGCTGACAGGTATGCAAATGTAACGCATTGAATTACTTTATTGGTTGGGGAACTGCATTGCAAAATTCAATGAAGAAAACATTTCAAAGTGGAGCTGCGTTTCAGTTTGCATATCTGTTATGGGAAATGCAAACTTAGGTAGGCTGACATTAAAACATGAATGGTAGAAATCCCGCCCCCATCCTATTAAAAGCACAGCATGTATTAGCTTGGGAATAAAGGACATATGATAAGAGGAGACTTCAGTGATTAGTATTCTAAATTACATCCATAATATTCTAAGTGACACGTGAAGCCCTATTCTGAATGTGGGACTATTGATTCTCAGAAACAAGCTTTTCATTTAACCATTGTGATAGCTCAGTCTATTAGTATGTGCCTTTGTAAAATTAGGCTAGTGTAGTACTAATGGGTCTTATTGATTACCTCCTGACCAATAGCTGTTCATCAGTTGCTAAATGAGTTGTGGATATAAGGGGTTGGATCCGAAACCACATTCCTCCATCTGAAAACAACCTGTTAATTCTATGTAGTAGCAATAATCACTTCACAAGCACAAGTCATCACTTAAGTCATCGCAATGTATTTAGATCCCACACAAGGTACCTGAATTAATGATGGATTTCGTATCCATTAATGAATGCTGCTGTTTTGACAGAAATCAGTGTTTATGTTTTACTGTTAGTAGATTCATTTTGCACTTAAATCCCTCATTACTGGGAGAAGGAAGCAAAGGGGTTTTTATGACACATCAATGTGTAGTCAATATGAAGTGCACCATGAGAAACTACATCCGGAACTTCCGGGTTAGCGGCATCGAGTAATGGCGGATTCCCTCCGAGCTCCGGAGGGAATCGGCTCCGCAGGATTTGGGTCTTGCCGCTGCGGCGACGCAGGGACCCTCAGAAATCACAGGCGCTGAAGCCTGTGAACCTGGTGACTCGGCGGGCACCATTTGCGCCCCCCCGACCCGCAAAGGAGCCTTTTTAAAGGCTTCGGAACGGGGGACGGGGCGAGCGGCACGAGAGTCGACTGCTTCTCCTGCGGAGTGAAGCCGCATGCCATGGTCGGAGAGTGCTGACTTCTTCTTGTGAACAATTGGACTTTAAAAGCAACAACCCGTGAGTAGTACGGAAATTGGATTTGCAAGGAAAAAATTTCTTTGAATTAGGCACAATCGGGGAAGGCGCAAACAGGAAGTCCGTCTCCCCGTCTTGTAAATAATTTAAAGCAAGGACTAGTTAACTAAGGTCGAGAGAACTTCTTCTTCTTTATTGGGTAAAAGACATTAATTTCACGATTTGGCAGTATAAGTAATTTTACTGGAGGATAAGAGCTAATTTTGAGAGCTGAAGTGCCACCCCCCGGACCCGGGAGTGATCCGCGAGAGAGCCTGTTGAGGAGATATAGAAGAGTTTGACAGCTGTCAAATTAGCTGTCAAGAAGGAAAAAGAGAACTTTGTTTCTGCTGTCTCTGCTGGATATATTTGTTACAATTTGGTTATATTTTGTTGAAAACAAGGAAGAACTGATACAAACTAACTTGATTTTCGGATTTGAACTGGAAGGAAGATTAAATAACCAAAATCCCTCTAGAGGGGGTTTTGGGACATTACAAGAATGGCTGAAGGAGGAAAAATTCAAGCTAAATTGGACAGAGTTTTTCTTCTCTTGGGAAAGTTACAAGGCCAAATTGATGTTTTGGCTACCAATGTTGCAACTCTGGACTTAACAGTAAACAAATTCATTGAATTTGATAAGGATTTGACTCAGGAAGTTCATGCAGCTGGACAAGAAGAGAAACTTGAGAGATTTGAGAGTGTGGAGAAAGAGATATATGTTGTTTCTGAGGAAAAGGAAGGAGGAGATGTAATGTTGCAGATGACAAAGAAGAGCCAGAGGCCTGACATGATGGTTACAAAGGAAAATAAGTACTGGATGATGAAAATCTGGTCTGAATTGGAGATTGAAGAATGAAGAGATCTCCTTATGTGGAGATCTGAAGACCTATGGATTACAAATTTGATTAAGGTGGAAGTTGGAGCTTTCGGGACATTTGGACTTAAAAGGAGTAAGAAACAAGATTCGGGGTCCACTTTTAAGTATGGAGGTCTGGCTGGAAGAAACATGGACCCTATTGGGACAGAGCTTCTCCGAGATCTGGTGTTTAATACTAAGGACTACCAAAAAAACCGGCAGAGAGGAATTGAGAGAGAATTAAGAGCCTCGGACGTGAGGTCTCCAGGCTGATAGTAGACTAAGACTGATGGACATTTGTTGGGGATCGAAACCGGGAAAGGGTGGGGTGGGGTTTGGGAATCCAAAGGGTGTACAATTATAATCTGTTTTTTTATTTTGTTTTGTTATTAGTATGAAAATTGGGGAATTCATGGAAGGGAATTTGGGTCGACTTTAGAAAAAAGTTTTAAGAATGAGCACTGATATACAAATATTGATGCTTATAAGTGAAAATTGGTTTTTCTAAAATGAATTAAATATAAAAAGGTCAAAAATTGGGGATAAGAACTTGTTGAACTAACAATTTGAATTGGAATATAAGAAGGGGAGGTGTGGGGAAGTCAGGGAAATATGTTATTGGAAATACGGATTGTAAACTTTATGTGTTTTTAACTTTTTTGTTTTTTCTTTTTTGATTTTTTAATGTATTAAGGTGGAAAATCTCAATAAATATCTTTAAAAAAGAGAGAGAGAGAAACTACATCCGGAATGTAAACTTCCGATTCATTTTGCAGCGACCTGTAACTTGCTTCAGCTGAATGGTAAATATTTTATGAAGAACTGAAGTCATTTTATTTTATCACTATTTGGCATAGGAGAAACAGATTGCTTTATATTTCATATTGACCTTTTGTTCTGCAAAACATGGCTATTTTTGAAAACCACCCCCCACTATGTAATGATTATAGAGTGGAGACAAAGGCCTCAGATAATATTCTCAATTGTCAGGTTTCTTAAAATATAAAGTGGGCCTCCCTGGGGACAGGTTGCCACAATTGGTATGGAAATGTCTTCTCCTACACTGTTTCCTCCCTGTATGTCTTGATTAGCTAGGAAGTGGTGTTCTGACCTGCACCAATATTCCAGGGTGATCTGGGTAGCAGCTGTTCCATTTGTCACAAGTAATGGATGGTGTTGAGTACTAATGGGACTTTTTGTTATTGCTTCCCTTTCTGTTTCTATAGTCAGAAGCTTCATATACCTGCCATGAAGCTGTTCTCTCTCCCTTCACCACTAGTCTCTCACCAGGCCGCACCCTTTCTTAGCCTGACCTGATAATGCCTGAAACAAAACATCTATTCCAGCAAAACTTCAGGACTTGCAGCAAATGTCATATTTCTTAGAAGCAGAACCCCAACTGCTAGACACTTTTTGCTTCTCTAACCTGGCCATTGATGGCAATGGTCTAGGAATTTGCAGAGCAATCTAGCAGAAGTTGAGTGCTTGGTGGCACTTAATCTCTTGGTTCCTTGTCTTCTTCAATTCCCATGGAATTAAAGGCATTTTCTGAAACATGCTTTTCCTTGCCCCTAGGGGCTCAAGTGCCAGTAACTGCCCTGCAACCTCCAGGACGGGCTCATAAGCTCCCTAACTAGTCTCACACTTGGTCCCACGCCAGACAGAACTAAAGAGCAAAAGAGGAAACAAGCTGGGAGATGGCTCAAGCACAAGTGGAGGAAAACTCCAGTCGAATGCAATTGAACACTGGTGAGGGCTCAACCTCGAACCTACCTAGTGGCAGTGAAAGCAGAGGGTAGGCATACTTTGCTGTCTCCATTGCATCCTTGTGCAGTCCTGCAGAGCTTTTTTGGGTGGTGTGGGGCCTCTTGCAGTCTGGCCCATGGGAGGAGGTAGAACAGACAGTAGCTCACTATGACTTGTTTGCAAAGTATTTTGAGACTGTTACAGCAGAGGAACTGAAACGGTGTCCAGATCACTGTCTAGTCCTGTGTCTTGGATGAGTTTCAGTTATTTAGGCTCAAGGATATTGACAAGGTGCTTGAATTGGTCAGAACAACCACTTGCACCTTTGACCCCTGTTTCTCTTGGCTCTTTTTACAGTATGTTCTTATGAAACTGCTTTCTACACATCTGAAAAGAAAGTAGTTTCCCTTTGGTTTCACAACAAGCATAAAAAAAATGGAAGGGGAAAATGTCCAGTTTGAGAAATCAGGCAGACATACAGGATGAGAGCTGAGTTTACTTGGCTCCTCAAGACATCTAGCTATCTCCACTTCAAAGACGACACAAAAGCAGGGGGTGTCCAAATGTGTCCCTGAAGACCAATTTCATTTTTAGAAAATAATCTAATGCATTTCAAGCTTGCTGCTCTATTTCAAAAATGCTTTCCGTAAACAACATTCTCTCTCTTTTAACTTACCTTCTGTTCATGTATTCTACGGCAACTTTGAATATTTTCCACAAGTTTCTTCCACAGATTGGTGCCGCTTTTTTCCTACAGATTCCCACATCAAAATACCTTACTACATGCATAACATATTGAGCAAGAATTAGCTAGCTGGTTTTTTATTCATTTGGGAAATGAATGCCTACAATCTGTAGTACTTGTACTTTCCTCAGCAAAGCTAATAGCAGCTTGGGAGACGGTTTAGACTGGGAAAATTGGTTGGCGTGGGGGAGGGAAGAGGAAGATTATACACCGTGTCACTGTTCCAATCAAGCACCCTCCACCTATTTTTTTTAATGCCAGGATAGATGTCTTGCACGACACCAGTCTTGAGCCTCCTGTTGGTATGTATGGAAGGAGGGTGGGCTTCTCACTGATTATGAAAAAGAGCACAAAGCAACTTATTCTGCCCACCATTCCCCAGCTTGCTTGAACAGACAATGCTTAACAGACAAGTGTTACTTTCCGCTACACATTTTGTACTGCTTGTTTGAAATACAGCTTTTTTGTTGCTGTAAGCCACTTTGAGCATGATTTTTTGCATGCAGAAAAGCGGCATACAAATAAAATGAATGAATGTGGAATATCCTTGTAAAGAAAAACTGTATGACAAAAACTTTCTGCATTGCAAGCTAAATTTTGCCATTATCTTTCTGCATTCCTACAGTTTATTTATAGCAATCATTAAGCCATCAAGATTTCTAGCTAATTTAATATCAGCTGCATATGTATCTCCAGAGCTGCAAAGATGAAACCAGATCAGCACATGTGCAGGTGAGCACATACACAGTCCACACTATGACTATGCTGCCAACATTTAAAAGTTACCTTCAAAGTACACTTCAAAGCCGTGAGATGCTGAGCCATTTTAGGTTCCAAGAGAAGACAAAGACATTCAGGATGCAGCCAAAGCCAAGTACATAGCTTGGCCCTCAACTGAAGAATGGACCTGAATAATTAAATAATGAAAGTGATGCAACAGTTGCCAATCCCAACCCTTCAGCTCCAGGGCATGATTCACCATAAATTTTGCCTCCTAACAATTCACCTACACAATCTAGAACAGAAATGGCTGCTTACCCAGTCATGACAAATGCCTACCTCCCGGGAGCAACAGCGAGGCTAGTGGTTAGTCATTGGGGAACTCCTAGCTCAGCCACTGGGGACTGGTGGGCTTTCTCACCATCTGTTCATTTGAATCCTGGCCAATCCAGCCAGGCCGGGGGCAGGGGCGGCTTGGGACCTGATAAATGCCAGCTGCGGCCAACCCCAGGGACCGAAGTCAGCCAAAGAACAACCCTCTCTACTCCCCCATGCAACGATGGGTTTTTGTACGCTAACCTTTTCCTTCTAAGGCACTGTGTTCATTGGCTTTGCTGTGGTTCAATAATGGTTGCCATTTTCAGGAACTAAGTTGTTCCAGCTTCCAAGGTTACAACTGTATACAACACTGTTTGTGGAATTTGCACTGACTGCGAAGTTGAAGGTGCTGAGACTAACATATTAGGCAACTCAGGACCAGGTTCCTTTAGACACCACCTTCTCCTTTATAGAGAGGGCAGATTGTTGCAGTCTGGAGACAGTTTCTCCTGCAAGTTCCAAAGGTTTCAGAAGCCAACTCCACAGTAACCCAGAGCAGGACTTCTAGTGTGGCAGCCCGTTCTGTGGAATAGTATTCCTGTTGAGATAGGGCAGGTGCCCAACAGCTGCATTTTCTAGAAACCACAAAAGACATTTTTATTCCAAGAGGCTTTCTTGGATGGATAAATGGGTCTTTACCAAGAGTGTCTACTTTGTTAGGGTCTTAAAGGTAAAGGTACCCCTGCCCGTGCAGGCCAGTCTTGCCAGACTCTAGGGTTGTGCGCCCATCTCACTCAAGAGGCCGGGGGCCAGCGCTGTCCGCAGACACTTCCGGGTTATGTGGCCAGCGTGACAAGCTGCATCTGGCGAGCCAGTGCAGCACACGGAACGCCGTTTACCTTCCCGCTGGTAAGCGGTCCCTATTTATCTACTTGCACCCGAGGGTGCTTTCGAACTGCTAGGTTGGCAGGCGCTGGGACCGAGCGACGGGAGCGCACCCCGCCGCGGGGATTCGAACCGCCGACCTTTTGATCGGCAAGTCCTAGGCGCTGAGGCTTTAACCCACAGCGCCACCCGCGTTAGGGTCTTAGTCTTGTTTTAATTTTTTATCTTGTTTTTGTGTTTTTACCTGCTTTTAATTATGTGCATATCACCTTGAGACAGTTGCACAGCCTCTAGTATCATAAATCAATGATACTACTATGACGACCACAATCACTTACAATGTTTGCCTATCCTGTTCTTATTAGCAATCTAACTTTACCTAGAGCTTTATACAGTCATCTGTCACACACAAAAATAACACAGATGTAGCCTAGTTACAGTGAGCAATTGCTCATATTTAATTAAATACAGGAACATATCTAAGCCATTATTCTTTTTCCTTCACTTGACAACTCCTTTCTACAAGGCAGAACTAGAAAGGTGCTTCTGTTATAAAAGAAAATGTCAAGCAAAGGATGTTCATTACAGCAAAAGGAAAATAACTTTTGATATTAAAATTTTAGGATACAGCAGTCCCATATTTCAGAGCCCACAATCACTGTTGCTTTCACTTCTGAATATTCTACTTCGAAAGTGGCATGATTTGGGTGTATCATGAATCAAACCATTGTATATTCATACTCATAGCAAAATAAAGATTCAAACCCCCGTGAGGCATAAAATTTATATAGGCAGATGGTGTGGCCTTGGCATTAACAATAGGGAATGGGCTTTACCTTATGTCTCATTTCCCCCAGCTTTCTCAGAGGACTCTTTGTCAGATTATTCCTGAGTCCTGTTCAGGCACTCAGTGCCTCAAAGATGTGCATTCCTGCAGTGCCCCGTGGGCTCTTTCATGTTTTGCTTGTCACATGCATAGTATTCTATGCATGAAAGAGGGAAGGAGAAAAGAGGTGATAAACTCAAAATTTCATGGTAAGTGAGTTCTTCTTTGAAAATGCTCTTTCCTTTATCTTTGGCTTTCCTTTGGCTCCCACCCCCCCCCCCCGGTTTGTTACTAACAATGGCTTCTCCAATGGTTTGGAACAGTGTTCCCGTCACACCTTCAGTGTCCTCCATGGTAAAATTTTCTTTTTTAATTTCTTTGCCATTATCTTGGTTTGGGGAGATTTATTGCAAGTGGGGATTCTTCTCTTTCCTTATTTTAAGACTGTCGACCATTGATGGTTCTCCTTGAGACAAACAGGTTGGTATCCAACCAGTAGGAGGAGGTTGGCATGACTAGCTCTCCTTGAGAGGGCAGACTAAGGCCTTAGCCGACCACATGCCTGCTTGGAGCAACGTTCTCTGTTTTTATCCATGATGCATCTAGGCAGAGAAAAACAGGTGTCAAAGCCAGACACCATTCAATTCCTCCCCATCTTTAGTTTCCTAAACAACAACTTTTAATATATATATACAAAAAGAAGAAAAGGAAAGTGGTAAACAAACAATCACAGAAGCATATTAAACCGTATGTAATAAAATTCTTATAATACATAGGACACGCATACACGGGTGACACCTATCTCAATACGCAAGGGTGTATCCTACTCAGTTTATTCCCCCACCCAAAGAAAACTAATCAAGGAAGGATATTTATGTACCTATAGCGGAGTTTTGCTTCTGAAAACCAAAGAGCACTTGAGACCAAATAAAACTGATTGATTGTTGCCATTGGTGTGTGTGGCGTTTGCCTCCTAGGATGGGTCATAAGGAAAGGGTTAAAATGGGTGTGATGTGATTGGCCAGTGAGGATGCAAGGGGGGAGTAAAAGTTAGAGTGGGAGGTTTTGAAAGTCAGTTGAGGTTTGGGGGTTGGAGAAGGAAGAGGGAGGAATAGGCAGTGGGTTGGTCAAGTTGTATTGTGAGAGAGTGAGAGGAATTGTTAGGTTGAGTCAGATAGATAGTTGGAATAATCAGTTTGGAGTTGTTAGGAACTAAGATTAAGAAACTGACAAGAGAAAAATGAACTGAAACCATACGCTTGTTCCTGCATTTAAAAATAAACTTGATTATTTGTTAATGTTAACAACTGTCTGGACTCCGTGTGGCCCCGTGAGAAGCGGGGTGGGGGCAACGAAGAAAGCAATCACAGTGGTGGCACAGGGTCAATAGACCGTCAAACGTCCGGGGGCCCTGTGTGATCGCCACAGTGTGTTTTGGGGTTTTCTTCTAAAAATGGGATTAAAAAATGTCGCATGCAGAAACAAGGAAACAGATAAGTGTCTTTCTTTTGACACAGCACACATGGCTTTGTTTGAGGCATTCTGCTACCAAGATACATTGGCATTTTACTTGGGGTAGGAACACAAATTGCTTGTGTCAGTTTCTGAGGAAGCAGTGTTCATATGAAACTGTGTTGGCTGTGACTGTATTTTGCCCAAGAGTACTGAGCTGGTGGGAGCCATTGCTAATCGTAACTCTAACCAGTCACCTCCTTGTTTCAGCAAGAGCTCCTACTCATCCATACCTTTTGTATCAGGATGAAATTCAGCATGTTGCTGGGAATGGAAGCAATTGGTTGGTCCCACCCTGCTCTGTTTTGGCTGAGATGGGGATTAATTCCTTCCCTTTCCCACCAAACTTATGGAGTACATCATGAAATCTGAAATGGCTTCTATAACTCACTTTACATACTAGACCCCTGGCAACTGCATCTTAGACTATCAGATGCATGTTGTTATGATTCTTTAATCACCTTCAGATATGCCCAAAGGGGATGTAAAAACATAATAAAAACAGTTACAAAAATAACAGATGATTTGAAAACAGTACAAAAATGGACACCTATGACAGAGACCTATTCATCTAGCTGGAAGAACTTGTCAGAACAAAAATAACTTCATCTGTTTCTGTCAAGTGAAGATAATGGGTGCCTGTCATATCTCAACTGAAATGCTGCTCCGCAGAACAGCGGCAGCCACACGAAAAGGCCTGCTCCAAGTGACTATGGAGTGGGCTTCTGATATGTTTGGAACTTGGAGGAGAAAGGCCTGGTCCTGAGCTGTTTAGAGCACTATATAGAAGTACCAAAACCTGGTAGCAGATTGGCAGCCAGTCTGAATTCCGCATGGCCCCCAAAAGCAACCTAGCCATAGTGTTGTACGCTAACTGCAGGCTTTGGATCAACCTCAAGGGTAGCCCCACATAGAGCACACATTGCAGTAATCCAACCTTGAGGTTACACCAAGGTGTTTTCTGGGTGGTGGGGTCTAGCTCATGTTATAGAGTAGACATTGGCATCATAACTATCTTGAAACATTTTTTCTCAAGAATCTTATTAGAAATCAATAATGTTTCTTGATACAATATAAATCATGAAGCTGGTAGTTTGTCAGGTCATTGATAAATGGCATGATGTTTAAAGTTCTCTATTTTCCTTTGTTTGTCTAAAAACCATCATTCCATACTTAACAGAAGCCTTGCTTACAGCTAGCATCCCAAATCTTATTCAAATGTCCAGAAAAAGTGTAAAAAACCCCAGTCCTTCTCAGGTGGTAACATTTCAGGGGTAGATGTGGAGACATGTTCCAATGCTCCCACACATGACCTAGGTTCATAAGGAAAGCTAGCATATGAAAGCGTATTTTCCTTTCATAACAAGAACAGAGAGATGAGAGGTGGAAACAGTCATGCTGTATGAAGCACTTATTCACAGATGACAAGCTGTTGTCCACAAATCCTTTGGTATGCATATTCACTTGCAATACCAAGGACAGTTTGGTTTCATCCACATCGTCATTACTGGGCTATTTGGAGCCGTGTTTTAAGTGGGCCTCATGCTGCAACTGATATGTGATGTTTTCTATGAGTAATTTGGTGTTGGCAGCACTGATAATTGCCAACTCTATATCTAGCATTATGAGAAGATGTAAAAACAGTCCAAAACAGACCTTTAGCTCAGTGCTGCCACATCACTGCAATTTTGTATCACAACTCTGTCTTTTAAAATTGTATTTCTTGCCTGTAAAATATCCATAACTGCTTGTCTTTGGTTGCCAAGGATATTTAATTTAATAGCTAATTAATTAGGTTTTCCCTCTGCAAATCTGAAGGCCAAGGGTAGAAAAAGAATTATAGGGTTCATTCAATGTAACAGTTTTTATATACTCTGCTGAATTAAATACTACAGTGATGCAAAGCCAATCTGATCTTTTCTTTTCTTTAGATTTTAGCATAATAATCAAACCTTATTCTATACTTTAGGTTAAGTTTGCAGTGCTGAAGGCCATTTATGTCCAACTGTTTCATGTCACTATTTTTTTTCCAGTGGAAGATGAAAGTTTTTATCAAGTGACTTTATTTCATGCTTTATTACAGAGTTTGACATAAATTTCCACTGTGTCCTGAGGGCATCTCTTCCTGCATTGTAGCCTAGTCTGTTTAACAATTCAGGTGGAAGAAAATTACTCTGTTTCACTTCACGGTCCTATGGCCTGAATTGCTCACTTGGCAGTCCTTTCAGAAGGAGTACATACCACATAACAGCATTGGAGTCTTATAATACGAATCGGTCACTATGGCATATTCTGTTGCTTTTAAGTGTGGCCTCCTGTTTGAAGAATATATGTTAAGGTCATTTTCATATGTTGCTTCAGAAATGCTACAAATATTCATAACAGGAGAAGCAACTGGAACTTTTTGGTTGCATGTTTAAATGGCAGTTAAATAGCAAAACATCTTGAGGCAAGCACAAGAATTATGAACAATGTATACCACAGAATTTGTATGGTTTCCCTCTATGCAGTGTGGTGACTGTAAAAACTGTCCTTTAAAATTGGGTTTGCTCTTGACAGAAACCTTAAGGGAGCTAAAAACAAAGACCACAATCACATCTGCTTATTTAAAACCAGAACTTTCCCTACCTGGAACTTAGCCACTTTGCTGCACCAACTTACCATAAGGGTAATTTATTTTGTTTCTTATAACTCAGGAAATAATGATTTACACCCAAGTTTAAATTGTTCACAGCAGTAAGGGATGCTTTGGTTTTGAGTGAAATGGTTGATCTCCATTAGAGATTCTGCTTCTTACACATCTTTTTTTGAGCTGGTGTGGTGTTGTGCTTAAACTATGACCTGGAAGAACAGGGTTCAAATCCCCACTCAGCCATGAAGCTCACTGGGTGGCCCTGGCATATCCACTGGATCAACAGCCCTTCTATCAGAGCAGGAGGATCAACTGGATCCCGCCCATAACATGCATAGCTCTATGGCCAGATGCACTTGTGCATAAGCAGTTCTCTCCCCGCTCCCTTTCCCTGCAGGACAACCACAGCAAATAATTCCCAAGCGAGAGCATGCTGCTGACACAGCCCTCGGGTGTTTGAAACACCATGAAAACATGCAGAGGAATGGCAGATGTTTTCCTCTGGCTATTTATTTGCCACATGCTTGGTGTGGCTAGAAGAGCACACGCGCTGCAGCATTCTGTTGCGGGATAAAAAGCTCTACAAAACCATAACTTCATATCACGAAACAATGACAGCCTGTGAGCACACACTTTTCTTCAAATTTCCTTACTTGGGTCTCCACCAGGCTAGTATTAAGAAGTGCCGTCCTCTATCTTTTTCGAAAACTCTTCTTCCTCCATGAAAGAGATTTCTGGTTTTATGCTTCCTTTGCAGGGCACTTTAGGATTCCTATATAATTTCAGTGGAAAGTGTGAGGCGGTCAAGGGTGCTGTGTCTGTGTACGGTATTTGCTTTCCACTAATTCACCCTTGGCAGTGGCACCCTCCCTGTGGAATGCCCTTCCATCAGATGTCAATGAGTTAAAGAACTACACAACTTTTAAAAGACATCTGAAGGCAGCCCTGTATTGGGAAGTTTTTAATGTTTGTGGCTGGGGGAAACCCTGCCAGATGGGCAGGGTATAAATCATCATCATCATCTTCATCATGCACCCATTTTTCTAGTGCTCTGAAACATCCCCAGTTTCCCATTCTTCTTGATTTGAGATTAGTTCACTCACTGATTTTAGTTTTAAGAGAAGTTCTTCTTTTTCCCCTTTTTATTAAAAAACAAAACAAAAAACAGGTACATGGCAAGTAGCTTCCCAACACTTAAAAGTCCAGAAGAGGGCTTTTTTCCCAGGAAGCTTGGGCACCTGGGAGGGCTTCAGAGTGATTTGTAGAATGAAAGGACACTCACAAAATTCTTCAGCCAACTCTAAAGTTGGTTGATAACATTTGTCAGGAGAAAGCTGGGGGGAGTGCAACCCTGCTGGGTATCCTTGATTTCTTGGCGGCTCTTGATACTGTTGGCCATGGTATATTTCTTGAATGTCTCAGGCAGATGGAGCTTCAGGGATCCTGTGCCTATCTCCAGGGCTGCTTCCAGAAAGTAGCTATGGAAGGCAATAATAATAATAATAATAATAATAAATTATTTCCCCAGCCACTCTGGGCGGCTTCCAACAAAATATTAAAAACACGATAAAACATCAAACATTAAAAACTTCCCTAAACAGGGCTGCCTTGACTTTTAAATGTCTTCTAAAAGTCAAAACAAAAATTTTTTTCCCCTTCCAGTAGCACCTTAAAGACCAACTAAGTTAGTTCTTGGTATGAGCTTTCGTGTGCATGCACACTTCTTCAGATAGTGAAGAAGAAGGTATCTGAAGAAGTGTGCATGCACACGAAAGCTCATACCAAGAACTAACTTAGTTGGTCTTTAAGGTGCTACTGGAAGGAAAAAAAAATTTTTGTTTTGACTATGGCAGACCAACACGGCTACCTATCTGTTTCTAAAAGTCAGATAGTTATTTCCTTGACATCTGATGGGAGGGTGTTCCTGTTACGAAAAAGGAGCAATGCAGAAGCGAGCTCCAGGTGGCTGGAATGGTAAACAGGAAGCTGATGTTATTGGACTGAACCGTGGGAACCAGGGACGGTCTATTCAGTGCACTGAGCACCGGATGTTAGCTCAGAGTGGCACATGACCCTGTACTGGAAGTACATGGGTGGAGTTATTCTCTCTCTGCAGTTGGGATGAGAGGGTACAGACATGTTTTCTCTGTACTGCTGGAACGACAGAAATAAAAGCATGTAGATATATTTCTGTCTGTCTCTTTCCCCCCCCTGACGAGAGGAGGGGGAGGAATGGTGTGTTCTTCTTCACGTTGAGAAGAATCGCCGATTGGAGACCTCCCTTGATCCTGCTGGAGAATGCAGCCAGGGAGGTCAACAAGGATTCAAGCCGGGCACCTGGAGGGTGGCCAATTTTCCTCTGGACTTCGCTGGCTCTGCTGGCTTGAATTCGACATCTGGTAGCATTGCCGATGGTTTAAATGATTCATGAGAATCAGCATGAGAGGTGAGAGGTCGATGAATCGTTGCCATCCTCTGCACCTACGGAGATAAAGAAAGCGTCTGCCTGCAGCCAGAAAGCTGAACAGACAGCTGGACAACGAAAGGCAACGGAGCCCAAAAAAGGTATGCTGAATTTCGGGCTAAAGAGAGTGAACGCAGAAAGGTTTAATTCTCTGGTTCACATAAAAGAGCTACGTTTGGAAAAAACAGCTCTGGAAGAAGGGTTGCATACCAGGAATTCTTGTGGTAAGATAAGATTCCCGTCCCGAGAAAGGTTGCTAGGCAACGACCGTCAGTGCTTGGAAAGTTACTGACAAATGGGACTGGCTCAAAAAGAGCCTGGGAAGTGGAATTGTTTTGAATTCTGCGCAGCTGTGCAAGGATTTTGAAAACAGCCCAAAAGTTTGCCTGCCAGTGAAGCAGTAAACAGCCAAAAGAGGACTTTTGGATTTTACTGGCTTGAGAAAGTGAAAGCTGACCCTTGGATTCAGGATGAATGCCAGGAAGGGGGGAGCGTTACCCTATCCACCTCCCCTGAGTGCCGTGGTTCTGGGTTCTGAACACTGCCGGCATGCTGCACTGGAAGTAAAGGACAGGGGGAGGGAGGAACGGAGTTCTAATTCCCCCACCGATGAGGCTACTAGAGAGAAAGCTGTAGCTTTGAACGTTGTCCGATGTTACAATTGTGGACAGGCTTGGCATCTTCAGCGGAACTGTAAGAAGCCACGCCAGCCAAAAGGAGCGAAGGGCCGCTCAACAAAGCCTGAGGCGTCAGGCAAAGGTCATACCAAGCCTATGGTGAAACCTGGAAAGGCTTTGATGGTGAAAGGAACCACGCCAGACGTTGGGAACGCGTTTATTATCGACACTGGATGTACCGTTCATATGTCCCCACACAGAGGACTCTTTTCAACGTTAAAGCAGCAAAGCTTCGTTGTGAAACAGGCCAACGGTCAGGAGCTGGAAGCGACCGGCGTAGGGACTGTGTATCTTAAGAGTCTGAACTTGACTATAAACAATGTTTATTTGGTTCCTGAATTGAAGTTCAATCTGCTGAGTGTTTCGCAGATTGCAAAGAAAGGACTGAGACTGTCCTATGATGCTGAGAGCTGCAAGATCTACAAAGATGGAGAGTTATTTCTTTCTGCCAGAGAGAAAGATGGATTGTATTTGTTGACTTTTGACAAAAGTGATTACATGGAATGTAATTCATCTGTGTCTAACCTAGTTTCTCTTGCAGGTGTGAGCAAGAAGAAGACCGGGGTCAACAGAGCATTTCAGCGGGTGTATGCTGATGTGGTTGGTCCTCTAGAACCATCTAGAGGCAATGCAAGATTTTATCTTGTGTGTGTGGATCATTTCTCTAACTTTGTCTGGATTTATGTGTTGAGAAAGCCACAGGAAGCCTTAGAAAGGTTTCAGGAGTTTTGTGACAAGGTTAAGAATATGCATGATGCTAACATTGATTGTCTATTCACAGATGAGAAGCAGATTTTTCTTTTGCAGGATTTCCAGAGGTTCCTGCAGAAGAAAGGGATAAGACACAAGATTGCTGTTTCAGAGGAAGCGTGGAACAGGGGTGTCTGTGTACGGGTGAACAAAGAATTGCAAAAGGGGATGAATGCGCAATTGCTTAGTTCACATCTGCCACATGAGTTCTGGGCGGAGTCTCTAATGTCGTATTGTTATACGAAGATGAGAAAGGTTTCAAAAGAGTTGGGAAGTTCTCCTTTTGAGAAACTGTTCCATAGAAAACCTTCTGTTGCCCATTTCAAGGTTTTGGGGTCTCATGTGAGGACAGAAGCTCCAGGTGGAGTAAAGAATGCCAGAGGCATTTTTGTGGGGTATGAAAAGGGTCTCTACAGAGTAATTTTGTCTGAATCTGGTCAGGTGATTCTCACAAAATTTCTAGAGAGTGCTCCTGAACAGGAGAGAGTGATAGTACACACATTTCCCACTGAGGACGATTCAGATGATGATGTTGATTTTACAGATTACAGTGGAACTGAGAGCGACACTGATAGCTCGGAGAGCTCAGTTGTCACAGTCATTGAGAGGAAATCTCACACAAAGGATAGGCCTTCACAGGTGAAGGATGAACCACTGTTTACAATTGGAACTGGTTCTCCAAAGAGTCCAGTGAGTCCAGTGAGCAGAGAGGATCAGCACCTCATACGTAGGTCTGAGAGAGTTACAAAGGGTCAACCACCCAAGAGATACTCAAAAGAGTTTGCTAACTTAGCTGTTGCATGTGTTGCTGTTGTAAACAACCAAGGACAGGTTGCAGCTGTGTCTAAGTCAGAGACAAGGACACAACAGAGAGTTGCTAGCCAAGGTAATGCAGATGCACTCATTCCTTGGAAGCCAGACAACCAGAGAGGTACACTGGGGAAACCAGTGGCGGGGAGTTCCAAGGGTGGAACTGAAACAACAGGGGAGTGTTATGTGTATAACAACTGTTTGTTTTCTTCTCTGGATCACGCTTTGTTTGCCGCAACACGCATTGATTCTTTTGGGGGAGGATGTTACGAAAAAGGAGCAATGCAGAAGCGAGCTCCAGGTGGCTGGAATGGTAAACAGGAAGCTGATGTTATTGGACTGAACCGTGGGAACCAGGGACGGTCTATTCAGTGCACTGAGCACCGGATGTTAGCTCAGAGTGGCACATGACCCTGTACTGGAAGTACATGGGTGGAGTTATTCTCTCTCTGCAGTTGGGATGAGAGGGTACAGACATGTTTTCTCTGTACTGCTGGAACGACAGAAATAAAAGCATGTAGATATATTTCTGTCTGTCTCTTCCCCCCCCCCTGACGAGAGGAGGGGGAGGAATGGTGTGTTCTTCTTCACGTTGAGAAGAATCGCCGATTGGAGACCTCCCTTGATCCTGCTGGAGAATGCAGCCAGGGAGGTCAACAAGGATTCAAGCCGGGCACCTGGAGGGTGGCCAATTTTCCTCTGGACTTCGCTGGCTCTGCTGGCTTGAATTCGACAGTTCCACAGGGAGGACGCCACTACCAGGTCCTCTGCCTGGTTCCCTGTAACTTCACTTCTTGTAGTGAGGGAATTGGCAGAAGGCCCTCGGAGCTGGACCTCAGTGTCCGGGCTGAATGATGGGGGTGGAGATGCTCCTTTAGGTACACTGGGTCGGGGCTGTTTAGGGCTTTAAATTATGCTCGGAAATGTACTGTTTGGCACCGTGGGAGTTGTCCTGTGATGTCCCCCATGCTATTCAGCAGCTGCCCACGCAGTGGTGTAGGTGAGGCACCACAGCTGTCAACCTTCTGAACACAACACATCACTGTTACTTACTGGAGAGGGAAAGGCAAGCAACTCAGGGCCATGCAAGTGCATAGCAGCAAAAGCATTGTTTGGGCTCTGCCCCACCACACTGGCCAAGCTCCTTGTGCCTCTCCCTCTGCTAAGTGCCAGTGATGTGCTATGTTCAGAAGCCAGGAAAGCATGGGCCACTCCTGATGCTATTTAAGATTTAAAAGACCCCTGTAGGAGCTGTCATCAAAAGATGTGGAGTGAATTGCCATCAATATGCAGGTAACACCCAGCTCTATCTCTCTGTTCCATCTGAATTGGGATGGGGGTGAGGGGTGAGCTGTTAGATGGACTGGATGTGCGGCAGTAAAATGCGTCGGAATCTTGAAAGACAGAGGTGTTATGTCTCCTGTTTAACAACATACAGCTGGCTTTTTTGCGTTTCTGTGTGGCTAGATGTAGCTTCAGCTGCCCCTCAGGTGGGGCCTGTGATTGGCCTCTTTGAAGCCAACCTTCGGGCGGCAAATCCCATGCTTTGATTCCACCAGCCAGGAGAATTCCGGGCAAAAACATGGTTTTAAGGCTGCCAAGGATGGCAGCTAAGGGCCAAGGGCCACAACCCGCACCCACCGGAGAAAGAGGTGAGCGGCCATTTCCCTCAGTTTAACTACATCTTGCTTAAGGAGGGAAGGGAGCTTTTTTTTTTTAAAAGGAGACAGAGAATATAAGATTGATGCCTTTATATACAAAGTACACATAATATACTCAGTTGCAGTTGTAAGCTATATGTATGACAAGAATGAGGAAAACTATATTTAATACAAAAATGTTATGACAACCTTTAAATATGTTATTCATGTTAGTGATTGCTGTTGCCCTATTCATGCAGAGATAAGAATATATTGTAAAGCAAGAAGCTTCAGCAAGCAAAGCACCAATATGCCTAACATTCTTTTCCTCGCTCGATTTCAGATATATTTTTCATTCAGTGTATACTGTATCTTGGTAATGGCACAATCAAAACATATGATCAACAGTATATTTTCCTCATAATTGTCAACCCTCTATATGTAAAAAGGAATTACGCATAAATTATTTTTGAGTAATTTGAAACAAGTTCATTTAGTTTTATGTACAATTAACGATTGCTTAACTGAACCTGAACAAAACTCATCTAATAATATTCCAATCAATATATAGAGAGAAACCTTAGAACTAAAGAGACCCATGGGAAAGAAGACATGAATCTATATACACATCCACAAATACTGATGTGCTTTGGGAATACTAACATTTCATAGGAGGTGCTTTACAAGTTCCCATTATGAGTCATGAAAAGTTAGGATTGCTTCCTCGGAGCACATTCCAATCTTCTCTATCCATTTCAAACCTATGGACTTTTCAAAAAACCCATGAAAATGTAATTGGATCAATGCTCAAGCACCTCCACAATCCAGGCTGTGTGTGTGTGTGTGTGTGTGTGTGTGTGTGTCTGTCTGTCTACTGGGATGCTATACCATAAGTGGTGCACTGCCACTACTGTTAATACATTTTGCACTGCAGTCTTTCAAGAAACAAGTTTGATCACAAAACAGTTCATTCAGTGCATGCCACAATAGGTACTATGAGCAACCGTTAAGGAAGGGCAGAAGGACCTTCTATATAAAGAACTGATTGCATTCCTATTGGTTGCAGCTCATCTACTAACTGCTCCAAATTGGCAGGGTTTGGCAATTGAGGGTTGTAAGCAAAGATAATCTGGCCATGTAAAAACATAGCAACCTATTTCAAAATTTTATTCAGAAGTAAGTCATATTGAATTCACTGGGGCTTACTCCCAGGTAAACTGGTGTAGGGTTGCAAAATTAATATTTCTAAATAGGTCCCAGAGTGAGCAGCACTTCTAACAGTAATCATACTTTGCCACAGTCCTGCAACAATGCATCTCTATATCAGAAAACTACACTAAAACACAAAACCATGACAAATGGCCATAAAATACAACCAAATTATATTTTTACACAACTTATAAAAGACAATCTTTCTAGCATCTTTACACTTCAATTCATGCAGTACTGGGAGTATGTTTTTAACTCTGTCAAACCAAGAGGTGGTCTATCTATGTTCTATTGCAACAATCTCATTCCTTTTATATCCCCAGTCACGATAAGAAAAGCAACAAGACCCCATGGCTTACAGTAGGAACAGCTCTATTGTGGCATCTTATGATGGTTATTTAATGGGACTTATCTGTACTTATCTTGCATTGCCAAGTTACTACACTACAGTTCTATACCTAGAATGTGCCACTTCTAAACTACGCTGTTCTCACATGTGAACTGAAACTGGTTTACAGAGCTCATACCATCCCAGCTGGAGATGTCTGATGGACATCTAGCTGATGATTTAGCAATTTAATTAGCAAACTGATGGCTACAAGCATGGATTGCACAGTAAAATCTCAGTGAATTGTAAATAGAGGTATACAGAGGACTGGGAGAATTTGGGACATTTAGGCTAGAAGTGATTGAGGAGAGTTAAGGCTTTGCACAGACATGAAACTAATGACTAGTTTGTGGATAGGGCGGGCAGTGGGAAAGGAACACTGGGAGGGTGCTTCCAGGTGCATTAAGGTGTCTGTCACAGGAAGAAGAGGGCCACTGAATAAGAGGGCCTAAAGCACTGGACATGGGGGGATGGGGACGCTAGAGGCTTCCCTTGTTATCTAATTTAAACCTGTTCAATAAAACCACCATTAGATCTGGAACTGCTTTATCATAAAGCACTGTATATCCTGTCAGCTGCTGGGTATTTACCCACCCATTTTTGATGTTTTTAAAGAGAGCATGGAGACAGAATATATCCACATGTGTGACCAACCTGTGTCCAGACTTAAATTCCTGACCACCACTGCTTTGAACTTCACCTGTACCTTGGTTGTTTGTCCCAGACTGCTGGGTGCTGTCACAGGTACATTTGATGGGACTGATTCAACTAAGTTGTTGCTGTGGTGGAAGCCAGTGCAATGAGTTCCATTAGTGCAACAGGACTCCCCCCCCCCAAAAAAATGGTTTCCAAATCTGCTCAAGGAGGCTTGGAACAGTCCTCAGAACAGGGTATTTGGGGGGGGGGGGGAGAGGAGAGAATATTCCATCTAACAACCAGAAATGTTTGCACTGACATAATACAGAAGTCACAATGATGAATTTTGAAAGAAGGGGGCAGAGATGCCTGATTAGATGTATATAGCAATCCAAGGATCTACCTGTGTACCAAATTTCAGTTATGTGTTAGGGACACCCCAATCTCAGTGTCCATGGTCAGGGCTTGACCAAGCCAAGCCCATGTATAATCAGGAGGTTAATGGCTTAATTTGGAAGTGAAGTAGGAAGAAGATGCAGTTCTATGGACTAGGCAGGGGCTGAAGGTCATGACTTGAGTGGTAATGTCAGGTTGGCCAATCCGTAGGCTTCATACTGACAACTCATAGCAGTAACTAAGTAAGTCGGTCAGGCCTAAGCAACTTTATATAATCAGATATGTCCTTATTTCCCACCTCCCCATCCACAAATCACTAGCACTTTTTGTTTGTGTGTGTGTGTGTGTGTGTGTGTGTGTGTGTATCACTATTCATAAAAAATAAGAATGACTTACAAAAATTATACATGAAACCATACAATAAAAAGCATATAAAAATTGAAGTCAGGAACCAGTTAACAATTATTGAAAGGAATAAAATAGAATGGGTCACTGATTCTAAATACTTGCAGAATCAGGATACCATAGATATTTTTTAAAGCTACAGTGGCCACCTTGTAAGGAATCTCATTGAAAGGCAAGATATACATTTATTAAATAAATGCAAAAGAAAGTGGGGCAATAGGGCTGTCCAGTTCTGTTCTATTTGCCCTTAGAAAACCCTCAGGATATGGTGGTACGGAGGAGTTAATGCCTGTTGTCATGGGAAAATGGGAGGAGGTAGCTCCCATTAACTGAAGGCTGAACAGACAGGGCCCTGAATGCAGTTTCTCCATAATACAACCTCCAATGACAGCGTGTCTTCATTGGGATCTGACCAACATGACCATTTAGAGGTAGCTAATGTTTATAATCATATTAGTTGTGGCAGACGTCTCTTAATTTCGTGACTGCTGTCACCATCTGCAGTGATCATGAAGCCCAAGAAAGTAAAATCTCTCACTGCCTCCATTTCCCCCCTTCTATTTGCCAGAGGTGATGGGGCCAGTGGCCATGATCTTAGTTTTTTTGATGTTGAGCTTCAGACCATATTTTGCGCTCTCCTCTTTTATCCTCATTAAAAGGGCATTTAATTCCTCCTCACTTTCTGCCATCAAGGTTGTGTCATCTGCATATCTGAGGTTGTTGATATTTCTTCTGGCAATCTTAATTGGGAATTATCCAGCCCAGCCTTTCGCATGATGAATTCTGCATATAAGTTAAATAAACAGGGAGACAATATACAGCCTTGCCGTACTCCTTTCCCAATTTTGAACCAATCAGTTATTCCATATCCAGTTCTAACTGTAGCGTCTTGTCCCACATAGAGATTCCTCAGGAGACAGATGGTCCATAGGGTCACGAAGAGTCGGACATGACTAAACAACAAGTCAAAATATACAGTGAGACCAGCAAAGTGAACAGTAGAAACGTCCTTAGCAAATGGTTATTTTAGTAAGGCTATGGTATTTTAAACACTAGTACAGTGGTAACTTCGGGTTACAGACGCTTCAGGTTACAGACTCCACTAACCCAGAAATAGTACCTCGGGTTAAGAACTTTGCTTCAGGATGAGAACAGAAATCGTGCGGCAGTGGTGTGGCGGCAGCGGGAGGCCCCATTAGCTAAAGTGGTACCTCAGGTTAAGAACAGTTTCAGGTTAAGAACGGACCTCCAGAAAGAATTAAGTTCTTAACCCGAGGTACCACTATATACTGCTAAATCAGAGATAGTATTTTGAATGTGGAATGATCTGTGCCGACCTTAATATAGTTTCTCCCTAACTTTCTGTCCATGTTCCTTTCCGATGGTGGGGGCGGGGAAGCTGCAACTTGCAGACATCATTCTAGATCATGCAGATGGGAAGGAGTGAAAAATGAGAGACAACAGGCTGCCTGAGAGAGGAGAGGAATCCACTCACTTCCAGCATATGATTGTTAGAGATTACTTCCAAGGAAATGCAGATCTTGAAAGAAAGAAGGTTACCTACTCCTATCCCAATGGCATGTATAATTTTATTGCTTATGTGCATAACATTGATTGCCATTTCCAGAGATACAACCACTGAAATTTCTACCACAGGACCTTTTAAGTTACTGATGATGTTACTAAACTATTTTTCATCATCTGCATGCATATCAGCTTTTTAAAAAGTCTATTAAGACTTCCATCTGGCTATTGCTTCTCCAGCTGGTACACAAACACCATGATGTCTCCTGGTTCACTCAAGATGCTGAAACCCAGACATTAACTTTAATTGAAGATGCAAATTTTGTCCACCCTAAATAAAACAGCTTTTAAATTTATAACAGAAAACCAACTGGGACTGTGTTTTGACGTGACATGTGACTAGCAGCGAGTTCTGCTACTTCAATAAGCATTATTAAAATTAGAAAATGAACAACTTACTTTAAAAACAAATAAACAATTCAAATAAGTTTAAGTTCAAGGGCTACAGTATTTGAAAGATCTGTATTTAATATGTAAAACAAATAATGACCCAAGAACAGATATGTTTGCTCATCACAGGTTACATAAAAAGGGGACAGACACTTAAATATTCTTACTGATAGTATGCAACAACAAAAAAAGGATGTCTGAAAGCATATGAGTACTACAGAGTACACCCTAGAAAGATTAGGTCCATGTCCAAACCTGCGGGTTAAATAAACCTGGTTTATTTGCCTGATTTTGGCTTTGCAAGTGGATCTCAGTAGGTTCAGGGCCTGGAGGATTCTGGGATACTAGCCCAAGAGCCACCCAAGATGTGGACAGAGCTGGGAGACACACTGTACCCAGACTTGTCAGGGTCTTGTTTCTAGGCCAAGGGTAGGCAAGCTGGTGGGCACCCTGCAGCCCCAGGATCACATGCAGGTTTGCCTCTAATCTGATACTCCCCTTGGCCTAATTTCATGCAGATGGCAAAGGGGGGGGACACAAGGAAAGGGGGGGTGCAAGGAGTTGACGAGATCTGCTTCGAACCCAGCTCTACCTTCCGGGCTGGACAGCTCCTCTGATGTTCTCAAAACATTTAGAATGCCATTGCTTATCTAGGAAATCAAAACCTCACAACTTACAACTTGGAGAGCAGGACATTAGAAAGTTGAGGGTTGAACTAGGCAGCAGCAGCAGCAGCAACAACAACAACAGGCCAGAAAGCCAGATGGTTAATATTCCTAGGATTGATGCATTGTCCAGCCAACCAAAGGCTTCATAATGCCCTTCATAAACAGGAAACTGTTGCTGTAAGGGGTGTTTGCTGTAGGATGCTGCATGGTAACTGTATGGGGTATGAGGGGAGGGGTAGTACCTCTGGCAGGGGCACATCATGCTCCTTCTGGGGTTGTTTGCCCACAGTTGCTCCCCACCCTGCACTCAGTTCTCACCTGCAACTCCTAGAAACTGTCAGCATATGACAGTAGCCACACCGCAGGCAAGAGCTGTGCTTGGCTACCCAGGTGAGGGCAGTCAATGGGTCTCAAACCCTCAGTGAGTTAGGGGCTTGCCCTACATGCAAAGACAGACTCTGGTGGATTGAAAGGAAAAGACCAATGGTCAAGAGGGCAGTTTCTGTATGTGCTGTAGAGGGAAGTGAGCAGCAGGCAGGGCTCTTCAACCTGAGAAAGTAGGTCATCTAGAAGGAAAACTCTGACCCTAAACCTCTGCTGCCTTGTGGGACATCTTCAGGAGAAGAAAAGGCTTAGGAGTAAACCCTACACAAGTCCGGAGTGGATTGCTCTGCTTTTCTTTGGAGCACATCAGTGAGGCCAAGGTGGGGGTCTTGTCGCCTGGGCAACCCAGGACCTCCATATACACTGCCCAGGCTTGGTGCTGCTAACATAGCCGTTTGACTTCACCCCCGGGGGCATACTCCATTGTCTCTTGAGACAGACAGATGCCAACAACGATGCTACACATCATGAATATTATTTCCTTGTTTTGTTTGAAGAGGGCTTTTGGGTCTGAGCATAGAGTTCTAGCTAAGTTAAGACTTCAGTCTCACACCATGAGGTTCTAGGTTCAAGTTCTTGAGCTAAATAGTATGTAAATGCATCCAATTCAATAAATCTTTCAAATATTATAGCACACTAAATCCTTAATAGTCTGTTTGCTTGTTGATAAAATGGAACACTAATGGGCGGGGGAGACAATTGTATGAACACTGACAGTGTTAGTAAGTTGAGGTAGAGCAGTTATGTTTGCCTGGAATGAAAATACAAGCAACTGATTTGAAGATGGTCAGCAACGGTGAATGACCCCTCCTTAGCCAAATAAAATCAGGCCAATGAGTGTCCCACATTTCATTCACTGTTGTGCAGCTGAGAATGGTTTAATAGTTTCATGCAGCATGACAATAATTAACCTAGAGATCACCTGCTCAATACTAAGTGGTTAATTTAACAAAACCCTATAGGATTAATTTTCTATGGTAACACAGCTAGGATATTAATGCAGTAACTATTTACTACAGAGAATTAACATAAATCAAGCAGGTATTGAAGGTGAAAAATCCAAGTGTGATTTTATCTCTATCATTGATTTAATATGAAAAAGTATATGGGGGGGGGAATCAGATTTGATTGGGGAGGGAATTACCGTATTTTTTGCTCTATAAGACTCACTTTTTCCCTCCTAAAAAGTAAGGGGAAATGTGTGTGTGTCTTATGGAGCGAATGCAGGCTGCGCAGCTATCCCAGAAGCCAGAACAGCAAGAGGGATCGACCTTTTGCTGCGCAGCGATCCCTCTTGTTGTTCTGGCTTCTGAGGTTCAGAATATTTTTTTCCTTGTTTTCCTCCTCCAAAAACTAGGTGCGTCTTATGGTCTGGTGCGTCTTATAGAGCGAAAAATGCGGTGCATACTATGCTTGGCAATGGAGAGGCCCATGATGAGTCTCTTTGGCAATTTGATATATGTTTTCTATCAGTCAGCATTACTGCCTAATAATTAATACATACATACATACATACATACATACATACATAAATACATAAATAAATAAAATAATTTTGGTAGCCCACACATCGGACTGGGTTGCCCAGCTAACCTCATGTCATAACAACAAAAGGGGGAAAGGTAAGTACACCTGGAAAACACATATACAAATATTGTCATTTAAGAACCAAATAGCAGTTCAGAAGTCTGCCATAATACAGAGAAAAAGAAAAATATCCACCAAGGCCTTGGTCATGCTCACTTTACTTTTGTTTCTCCATTTGAAAAGAGCCAGCAGTCCTGCACCAGAACCAGTGAAGGCGGTGAAGGTCCTGTGTGAGTGTCTGGAGGCGGTTGGAGGATGGATGGCGGCTAACAGATTGAGGTTGAATCCTGACAAAACAGAAGTACTGTTTTGGGGGGACAGGGGGCGGGCTGGTGTGGAGGACTCCCTGGTCCGGAATGGGGTAACTGTGCCTCTGAAGGACCAGGTGCGCAGCCTGGGGGTCATTTTGGACTCCCAGCTGTCCATGGAGGCGTAGGTCAATTCTGTGTCCAGGGCAGCTGTCTACCAGCTCCATCTGGTACGCAGGCTGAGACCCTACCTGCCTGCGGACTGTCTCGCCAGAGTGGTGCATGCTCTAGTTATCTCCCGCTTGGACTACTGCAATGCGCTCTACGTGGGGCTACCTTTGAAGGTCACCTGGAAACTGCAATTAATCCAGAATGCGGCAGATAGACTGGTGACTGGGAGTGGCCGCCGGGACCATATAACACCAGTCCTGAGAGATCTGCATTGGCTCCCAGTATGTTTCCAAGCACAATTCAAAGTGTTGGTGCTGACCTTTAAAGCCCTAAAAGGCGTCGGCCCAGTAGACCTGGAGGAGCATCTCCATCCCCATCATTCAGCCCGGACGCTGAGGTCCAGTGCCGAGGGCCTTCTGGCGGTCCCTCATTGCGAGAAGTGAGGTTACAGGGAACCAGACAGAGGGCCTTCTTGGTAGTGGTGCCCGCCCTGTGGAACGCCCTCCCATCAGATGTCAAGGAAATAAGCAGCTATCCTATTTTTAAAAGACATCTGAAGGCAGCCCTGTTTAGGCAAGTTTTTAATATTTAATGCTGTATTGTTTTTAACACTTGATTGGGAGCTGCCCAGAGTGGCTGGGGAAACTCAGCCAGATGGGCGGGGTATAAATAATTTGTTGTTGCTGTTGTTGTTATACTGTAAATAGCTTCCCAATTTCTCCTAATTTTCAAAAGCCTTGCAGAAAGCTGAAAACAAGGAGAGGCGAGGGGGGGGGTTTGGCTGTGGATTTCTCTAGTCCTATAACTTTCTAGATTGCAGCATTTGTCAACTTTTTATTTTTCCTCCTTCACATTTGGCTTCCAATGTACTAACCCAGTGAACAATGTTACCACCTGAAAAATAATCACATGGTCAACCTGTTCATGTCTCCTGTAAGCTGCACTGACTAACAAACCCCAACGATGTGGTTTGAGATGGCTTTTGTCTTTTCGAGCATTTCTGGAGAATTCTCAGAAGCAGCTCAGTTTATCCCAATAATCTTCCAAAACCTGGAGAGTCTCAGCCAGGGGAGCTCCACTACACAATGTGGCAGAGTCAGAGAGGACAGCCAAGTGGACTCATAAAAGCCCAGCTAACCCAGTTTCCTGCTCTCCACTCTGGGAATGTTTACCCCTCCTAGTAAATTAGTCAGGAGATATTAAAAAGTGCTGCTTCCTCAATTAATCCTGGGCTATGCAGCTGCGGTGTATGAGAGAGCAGTGGAGATGCTGTCACAGCCACAGCCTTAGAAGCTGGTCAGGGCTTTAAAAAACTGCCGTGCCAGCCTTGGGTTGCAATCCTATGCCATCACATGATGACATTGTGGCAAGTTTGGGATCCAGTGGCCTTAGCCTCTCCCCTTCCCTGCTCCCATGATGCCCCATTTGGCAGTTTTCTGTGGATCCAGAAGTGGAACACCTGCCTGTTGATCTAATGGGTGGAATGGGAAGATCTGTACCAGCAGAGTAATGCTTGTATCATTCCACCAGTGGAGGCCAGCAGGGCTGGAAAGGGGGACGCCCCCAGCCAGCAAGACACAAACTCTGTCCGGGACAAAGGAGGCTTGGGTTGTAGCCTGAGTAATGCAGGCCTGGAGCAGGCGCAGAAATCTTCACTGGGATGCTCTGGTGCTACGCTGAACTTGTAGCACACAACAGCACAGGACCAGGGTCTTAGTAATGCAGGGGTAATAGAAGTTCAAACAAAGTGTGTCATTATTTTTTCAAGTAAATTCTCAATACACTCTGAGGAAGTTTTGCTTCAGAAAAGAAAAAAGGGGGTTGTATGGATTTCTGATATAAACTTTGAAGGGCAAAGGTGATAAAAACACACCTGGTTCATGTAAATTGACCCAGTTTTAGTTTATTCTGAACTGAACACAGGAACCAGTCCCATTTAAGTGTGTCCTATGTGTATGCCAAAGCTTATGCTAGAAGTCTAAAGCTCCCTCTCCTTTCCATGTAGAAGGGAGCCTGTTCTTATATGCTGAGAAATGAGCTATCCTTGTATCACCCTAAACTTCTTGTTAGGGTCTAGATCATTAAAAGTTGCATAACAAGCTGTATTTTCACAATTTCACAAACAATTGATACAGGTTTCTATTATTAATTAAGATCTCTGTGTATGGTGCAACATTTATTTAACAAAATATCACTAACATTTAAACAATCAAAAGGGCTTATCAGTATTTACCTATGTCTTTTTTTCTCCAGGAATATAAAAATGTTGAAGGCTGCAATCCTGTGCACACTTACTTGGAAGAACTTAGTGGCATTTGCTCAAAGTTAACTTTCCCATGTAATACAGTCCCTGCCCAAACTTGCTAAAATTCTATAAGAGCTTCCTATGTTATAAATTAAACCTATCTGGTGTATGCACCAACCATTTTCATGAAATGATAATTCATATTCTGACCTATTGTCGTACACTGCCCACATAATCAATTTTTACTGCAGATAAAAAGAAGCAGCAACTTTTACTAAAATAAGTTCCAAATGCCCAGTTAAGAACTGCCATGGCACAATTGCAGCAGCTTATTCAAATCACTTACTGCAATAACTAGTCATGGACCTCAAAAAAACCCCTAAAATAAAAGCTCAACTATTACACATTTTAGATAGTCATCTATATACCACAATTTTCATTTTCTTTTTGTTTGTTTCAAAAGAACTACACAACTAATGGAACCAAAATTTACATTTGAATATATGCCCAAACACCACACCTTTGGATTATTTTAAAAGTCCAATGAAAAGTTAAGATTATAGTTCATACCAAACCGAGTGGCCTCATGACTATGGAGGTCACCTTATGAATTATGACTATATGGCTTATAGAGTGTACACAGTTGAGTCTGAAATGACTACACACATCTTTTCCATCATGTGCGCATGTGGCAAACAACTGTGATGGGTGGTCTATCTCCCTAAAATAGACGTGTGTAGCCACATCACATGTCATGGCCTCCTACTGCATCCATTTATGGTGTACAATGTCAATATGCTGTTTATAAACAAACAAAAATAATAAAGATCAAGCTACACAAAACTGCCATTATGTGATTCTTTTCCTGAGGTGCTTTTGCGGCTTGGTTTTCTCTCTTTCTGAAAAGCAGCCCCAGAAGTTGTGAGGGACAGTGAGAAAGCATTAGGGGGAGGGGCTGTTTAACCTTTTGCTGCCATCCATGGGGGGGGGAGTTGTTGGGCAATCTTGGAGAGATAAATGGGACAGGGGGAGGGAGCGAAAGGTCCTCCCTGCCAGTTTCCTCCCTCTGCTTCTCAGCTTCTCTTTCCTTCTCTCTTGCCCACATGGGAAGAATCATGCAGCCACATGTCATGTGTAGTTGGGCTGCAATCCTATGCAGTTGGTGGGGATGTCCTCCAAGGAACAGTACATGGGACCAGGCTATATGTATAATAAGGCACAGTTCTGAAGACTTGCTGCTCAATAGATGTTTCTTTAAAATTTGCTAAACTGGGTATGGTATTATTAGTGGTACCCTACAAAATTGTGTATACTCAGATCAAAACAGAAATCTAGTGCTCAGCAAATTCTCATAGAACAAAACCCACTGAAATACATGGGGCTTTTGCTACTATTTTTTTAAACAAGACATAGTCCAATCATTGAAGAATGCTTCTAGAAACCAAAAACATGTTTGTTAATGCATTTAAAAGAAAACATAAACAGAAAGTTTTCCTCTAGCCAGAGTCTGACCTCAATCACCATGTAAGAATTTCAAACCAACCATTTATATAAGCTACATTAAAAAATTAGCAGAGATTGCTAACGCTGAACATCATAATGTAATGTGCTCATAGGTGATGCTGGAAACTATGTAAGTAATGGAAACTGACAGCTGCTGAGACTTCTCACAATTCATACAGATTCCACAGATCCAATTTTCCTTGTCCTTTCAAACATCCCTTATACCACACGAGCATTAAATGCATCTTAGAAGGCAGTTTCGGTGCTAATTATGCCCTCCGGTACTACAAATGCACTTTTCCTATCTGTATGTGAGCAACATAATTTCTACAATGACCAGAAGTATATCCTAAATTGGAGCACCGAAGGTTAATTGTAGATTTGCATCCTAGTGACACAATGTGAGAAATGGGTGAAAACAAGATCACTGAGAGTAAAAATGTGATGGTTTTACAGTACCTTAAGTAGCCTGACAGATGGAAGAAAGGCGGCGTGGCACAGCTTCCGAATGGTCCAGTTTAGTGGTCGAGGAGCATCACTTTGACTCATGACCCTCAAAAATTCCACTGGAATAATAAAATGCAAACCTCACAAATGCCTACAAAACAGCTGCTCCTCCACAGTGTTGGCATCCCATGTCCATTAGATGTCCACACCTGCAATTCCATGAGGCAGATGCCTCCCGTAACTTGGCTGAAAGGCTGGCAAAGTGAATGTGCTTTAGCCACCGATCCTCCTTAAGAAAACACCCTCCCTGCTTGAAACAGTAGTGCTCATGCATACCAAATGTGCTTGAGCAGAGCATCAGGCTGCTTGCTGCTGCTCAGGGAAGGGCTGCACAGTGTTACAAGAAAAGGGACAGCCTGCCTTTTTTTAAGCCTGCAGTAAGAGCTTTGCGCTCGCTCCCTTTCCCTTTCTCCTTTCGGGGTGCAAGCCATTTGTTTTGCTTTCTTTTTTATCTCAGGGAGGTGACAACAGAATATATAAATCAAGCAAGGAAAGAGTACAGTAGTCCCCAATTTGTCTTGCACAGCATTTTAAAGAAAAGAGATAAAGCTTTCAAAGAGGGAGGAGGGACTAACATTCACAGTGAGAAAAAATGGGTTTCCAACTGTTATGGAAAGGAAGTCACCTGCTCACGCTCTGATTTACTGTATCTGACGTGAAGGTTTTAAATCATATCTGCCCTGCTATAATATGGACACTTTATTAGCAGCAAATGCGTGGGGCTGTCTCCTGGCACACTGCCATCATAATGAAAAATGCATTTAGATGTACATCCCCCCCCCCAAGGAAACCACATGAAGCATTACAGATCAATGGGTTGCATAAGTCTGGGGCTGCTTTGCTTCAACTCATCCACAGATGCCATTTTAAAAACAAACCTAAAACATTGGCTTTTACCTTTTAGCTCACTAGTCATGGGGTTCTGCTAGCACCAATCCTGCACCACTAGCAACATACCCCAAGTAACAGATTAGGGATGACTCTGCTGCAGATATCTCCCTGTGGTCTCTCTCTGCTTACCAGGAGGCAGAAACAGCAGGACTTAAGCTGATGAGCACTTCAGTGCTGGAGGGGGAAAGTAGCTTTCAAAGAAATGAGCCCTTAAAAAAAGTATCAAACACAGCCATGGCTTTGTGAGCTCTTGAATCACATTATTTTAAATAACAAATTTACATTGTACCTGGGGTACTGTTGCTGGTCACTAATTAGACCACATATATAACTACAAGAAATGGAAGAAAACATAAATGATGCACACACATAAATATCTCAAAACATACTAGCTGCTATTACTTCTTAGGGGAAATTACATGGTTTCGTATCATGGATTTGAAAGCAGTGGAATTTGAAATGTGTCAGAAATACTATTTTTATTTTATTAAAACCATCTGTTATGATTCTTTCTGTAGACACTTTAGTTCTATAATATCCTGACAGGGCACCTCCAGTTATCTTGCCATTTCCTTACTCCTTGCACAGTCAGAAAAATGACTGAATGATCCTGGGAAAAGTGAGAAAACTTGGACAGTGTGCTAAAGTTTTTGAAATAAATACACAGATAAACTAAAATTATTCAAAACTCTGCATTTCCCCCCAAACTCCTGCAACATTATTTTAGTATTCAATAGCCTTCAGTTGCCACACTTGCCCTAATCAAGTCAAAATCATGTGTTTCTTTAAATAGCGTAACATAGACACTTTCTTTAAAACTAAAAAATGATAGCCTATGTGTCATTAAAGTGTGAACCCTAAAGTTCTAAAGAACTCAAACATGTAATTTATACATTTCAGTATGAAATGTTTTCCAACTTGTGTATGAATTACCCTACTCACATAACTTATTCTGATCCAGAAGCTAAATCTGGTGTGGAGAACCTTTGGTCCTCCAGATGTTGTTCAGAAAGCCTAGTCAATGGGCAGCATCTGGAGGGCCAAAGGTTCCCACCGCTGAGCTCAGGGAAGCCATCCTGGAGCTAGTTACCTGAGTATAAATCTTTCTTTGAAAAAGCGTGTATGAGAGAAAAGTGGAATTTAGAACAGGATTATGCCTTAAAGTGGAGTGATTATGATTTTGATGAACACAATCACAAAGTCTTAAGGGGAGAAGACATTGAATTTTAGTTGCTGTAATAATTAAGGATGAAATAGGATGAAAAATTGGGCACAGCAGATTGAAATGGAAGCATAACAACTTTAATTATAAATCTTCCTAGGAAGAACTCTTAAGGATTCTAGACAGTCATCCTGGTGCCATGAAAACTGCATCTTCTGCTAAAATTAACAACTTGCTGCTGTCATTTACATTGCAACTGTCTTTCCTCTGAAAGAAATGGAATGAGCTTCTACTGAGACCCAGCCCCTCCCGCCCCCCAGAGGGGAGCCTGGCACCTTTGGGCAAATGCTGAAGATGCCTCTCTTTACCCTGCCTTGTGACACATTTTGATATTTTTATATTTTTAGGACCCACCTTATTTCTGTGATTATAACTTGTTTAAAACTGTTTTTAATAATCAGGATGAATGAGGAAGAAGGATATCATTTAGTAGTGAAGTTGTGGTGTCCAAGGAAAGACTTGCAATATATTCCCTGCTCCTGTCATAGGCTTTTCCTATGATATGCATCCTAGTTTGTCAGCAAAATGCAACCGTAAGACCACAGGGCATGCTAATAATACCTGATCCAAACCAGCACCCTGTTCTCACAGTGCCAACAAGATGCCTCCCAAGCAGGACCTGAGCACAAGAGCAGCCCTCTGCCCGCTTGGGACTCCCAGCACCTGGAACACAGCTCTCAGAGGTAGTAGCCATGGGTAGCCTAATCCTCCAGGAATGGCTTTAATTCTATTTTAAAGCCATCCAAGTTGCTGACCATCACGACTTCTTGTGGTAGCAAATTCCACAGTTGAGTCTGTGCTGTGTGAAGAAGTTCTTTTCTTTGTGTGTCTTGAATCTTCTAGCATTCAGCTTCACTGAAAAGCTCTACAATATCTCTTTTGAGTTGAGGAGACCACAGTATTCCAAGTTTGGTCTCAGATACTGGAAGCTATATATTTCCCCAGCACGGAATTGCTTTTTTCACAGCTGTCACACACCAGATCAACATCTTCATCAAGCTATTCTGGGCAGTCACCACCAGTTTAGACCCCCTGGGCGTATACAGGATATTAAGAATTTTTGCTACCTTGTGCATCACTTTACATTGGCTAATGTTGAATTGCATTTGCTGTTTTACTGCCCATTCTCTTAGTTTAGCAATACCACATTGAGCTTTTCACAATCTCTTTTTGTTTTAATGACCCTGGACAACTGGCATCATGAGCAAATGTGGCAACTTCACTGCTCACTAATTCTAAATCATTTGTGAACAAGATAAAAAGCACAGGTCTCCCTTTCTACATCCCTCCATCAGGAAAGCTACCTATTTACTCCAGCTCTCTGATCCAGGTATGTACTGATCCACAAGAGGATCTCTCCTCTTTTCCATGTCTGCTATGTCTCGTCAGGAATTCTTGGCAAAGTATTCTGTCAAAAGCTTTTTGAAAGTTTATGTACATAATATGTCATGTTGTTGTTGTTTAGTCGTTTAGTCGTGTCCGACTCTTCGTGACCCCATGGACCAGAGCATGCCAGGCACTCCTATCTTCCACTGCCTCCCGCAGTTTGGTCAGACATAATATGTCATACTCAGTGCTTTTTTCTGGGGGTACTTAAGGGTACACAGTACCACCCCCATTTCCCCCAAATGTTAAAAGTGTGGCACTTACAGCTTCATGGTGACTCCCATGGTGAGTGACCAGCACTGGACCGGCCACACTGCCACTTATTATTACAGTGGTACCTCAGGTTACAGACGCTTCAGGTTACAGACTCTGCTAATCCAGAAATAGTACCTCGGGTTAAGAACTTTGCTTCAGGGTGAGAACAGAAATTGTGCCGCAGTGGCACAGCAGCAGCAGGAGGTCCCATTAGCTAAAGTGGTGCTTCAGGTTAAGAACAGTTTCAGGTTAAGAACGGACCTCCGGAACAAATTAAGTACGTAACCAGAGGTACCACTGTATTACCAATGGAAGATAATAGCTGACATTATTTTCAACAGAATAAAATAGGTGTTATATATCTATATCTGTATCTAGATATCTAGCTATCTACAGTGGAACCTCTATCTGCAACCATAATCTGTTCCGGAGGTCCATCCGGAGGTCAAAACGGGTTGCTGGGAGACACACCGCTGTGAGCAGGTGCAGGTGGCGATTGCCCGCTTCTGTGCATGTGCGAAAAGCGATCGCCGCTTCTGCACATGCGCAAATGGCAATTGCTGCTCCTGCACATGTGCGAACGGTGGCAAACCCACCAGTTACTTCCAGGTTTGCCACGGTTGCGACTTGGAACAACCGTAAAAAGAGGCGGTGGTAAGTAGAGGTTTGACTGTATTTAAAATTTTATTATTAATAATTGAATTTATATACTGCACTATACCCAGAGGTCTCAGGGCAGTTCATTCTCGTGTGTGTGTGTGTGTGTGTGTGTGTGTGTGTGTGTGTGTGTGTAGCCCTACTATTTTCTAACTCAGAAGGAATACATACTCATATTTCCTTTTCTTGTCAGACAAATTTATTAAAGCTTACCATCAAATCCTAAGCATGTTTATTCAGATGTAAGGATGGGAGAAGGATGGGAGTTTGCAACTCCGCACTTGTTAAGAGAAGTGGAATGCACAGGTAAGGGAATATTTGAATCGGAGGATCAACTGGCAGTAGGGTCGAGTGCTTAACACTTCTGGTGTCCAAAGTTTGCTGCCTAAAACCACTAAAAATTGCTAGAGGAGATTTTCAGGCAAGTCTCACGTGTCTAGTCATGAAGGTCACTTGGGCCTCTAGAGCTGAATCCAGAAGAATGTCCAAACTGCATACTTGCCCCTTCAGAAAAAGTGCAACACTTGTCAGGCAAGCAGCCTATTCCAAGGACACAGAAACCATACACCAACAGAGCCTCCAATTTGCCAGGATTCAAATTTTATATGATGACATCCAGCTCTACTTCTCCTTGTTAACAGAGTCAGGTAAGGCTGTGGAAATGCTGAAAGTGTCTGATTTGATAATGAGCTGGATGAGGGCCATTAAATGGAAGTTTGATCTCGAGAAGGTGGAGGTTTGTGGGCAGATTGCTCTCTAGTTAAGGGTGATGGTGTTCAGCTAATTCTGGATGTGCACCCTCTAAAGAAACAGATCCAGCTGTTGTTTCTGGCCCTGATGTTCTTCGTAGGAAGGAGTGCCATTCACCAGCTTGGGCTGGTCTACCAGCTGCAACCACGCCTAGACAGAGAGAGTCTAGTCACTTGTCCATGCTCTCGTACAACATCCTGTATAAATGAGTGAAATGCATTTATATCTCTGAAAACTGTTCAGAAGCTTCCATTAGTACAAATTGCAGTCGACAGAATTATTAGTTTATACTGGTTACACAGGATTGTTTATCACTGACTACCCCAATGCACTTTTAAAGACCCACCTCCTCCCACACTAACCTGCCTAGATGCTGAAGTCACCAATCTTTGCCATTCTCTGAATACTATCTCCCTCAAACTGGAGGTTAGCTGCAGCAGGTAAAAGCACTTTTTTTTTTTGTACCCACAGCTATGGAATGTCCTCACCAGGACAGGATATTTGGCACCAACATCACTGTCTTTTCAGTGTCAGGCAAAAACTTCATTTATGAAGGCACAATTTTTATTTTTATTTTACCATCTTAAAAGTATTTAAAATTCTCTTACTTCTGATTGCGTTTTTATTTTCCATTTCTCTTAACATGCATTTATTGTTGTTTTTATTTTTGTATACTAGCCTGCAATCTCTACTGAAAGACAGTATATAAATCTTTTAAATAAACAGATACATCTTTTTAAAAATGTAGTTACATACTAAAAATAAATTGTTAGACTCATAATAAATTTATAAAGTAATCCTACTTCTGTTTGTATCCATGACAACACAGATTTGTTTTCTGGCGCTCCAAATAGTTGTTTCAATATGGCTTACTTAAATAACTTTAAAAGATGCAGCAAGATAAAGTAGTTTTGTATCATAGGGACTTATTTTGATACAGTCTGGAATACATGCACACCCACACCCACTGGTGGCTTGAAATGAACAAAAGCCAGAAGGACCTTTTAGGGGAGGCCATGCACTACACAGTCTAGTAACTTTTTACAAAAAGAAGTACACCTGGGCTTTGAAATTCCTGTATGTGTGCAGGGATTGGGGGCATAATATTCACATTTCAGATGGGGAAAGGTTATGGAAAACAGATTTGAAATTCACAGCATGTTGTATGCTGCAATAAAACTATATGGAAATGATGTACCAGTGGTAAACTAGCAAAAATGTATAAAACAAGTACAAATACCTGCTGGAAATGTAAAGAAAAAGAAGGTACCTTTTATCATATGTGGTGGTCATGTAAGGTAATAAAGGCTTTCTGGGAGATGATATATAATGAACTGAAAAAATGTTTAAAATAACCTTTGTAAAAAAACAACCTAGCAGCTTTTCTATTAGGAGTTATAGGTACCAACATCCCAAAGGACCAGAAAAGACTTTTTATGTATGCGAGAACAGCAGCACGGATGCTACTGGCCCAGAGATGGAAAGAAGAAAGAGTCCCTACCAGAGAGGAATGGCAAGCTAAGCTGCTAGACTACGCTGAAGTGGCAAAGCTGACCAGAAAGCTCAGGGACCAAGAAGACAAGAAATTGAAGAAAGAATGGGGAAAGTTTACAATTTATTTAGGAGACCACTGTAAGCAGATGACAACATTAGCAGGATTTTAATCCCACTTGTAATGTAATAAATATTATGTATCTGAAGAAATGTGCATGCACACGAAAGCTTATAACCAGAACAAAGTTAGTTGGTATCTAAGGTGCTACTGGACATTTTTTTAATTTTTTAAGAATATTAGGGACAATATGGATAGACATAAAATATAGATTACAAAATAATAGGCAGTTGAAAATGTTAACTATAGGACCCATGGACGGGATGTGGGGAAATCCCGAGATTCAGAGTAATCTCATTACATGGATGTGTATTTGGTATGGTTATAAATTCATATTTGTAAAATCAAATAAAAATGATTTGGGGGGGGGGGAATGAAATTCCTGTATGCATAGGAATCTATTGTATTTTATTTTATTTATTATTACCTCACCCTTCCTTCCAAAGGAGCCTAGGCTAGCAAACAACAAACAATAAAACAATAAAACATCTTACAAACAATTCCAATATATCTAGCACAGGCATCCCCAACCTGCAGCCCTCCAGATGTTTTGGCCTACAACTCCCATGATCCCTAGCTAACAGGACCAGTGGTCAGGGATGATGGGAATTGTAGTCCAAAACATCTGGAGGGGATGGTTGGGGGTGCCTGATCTAGCTTCAAGTTTTTTAAAAAAGCAATTGGACAGTAGTAGAGATGCTACTGAATTAAACAGTGTTATTTGTATTATTTATTTAATTATTTAAATTTATATACTGCCCTTCATTCTAGGATCACAGGGTGGTTTACAGTATAAAAACCACAGAAACAAAACAAGACCCCCCTTGCTTTGCAGTTGTGTCCAGCATGCTTGAAGAGAATTGATTCAGGTGACCTAGTTTTTCCCCTTTTATAGGAGAAAGAGGCTCTGGTTTGGTTTTCTTTTGGAAGTTATGACTAAAATTTAGTCTATGTGATATTTAACTTTTTTATTACTTTGAATATAAGACAGCATGACACATTATAAATAACTTAACTACAAAGCCAAGTGAGAACAAAGATATTTCTTATGTTGCAAATATAAATGTCAGTATAAAAATGTTTCTTTTGAAATATTTTTGAAAATAAAAAATGGTGAAAAGGACCTGGAAGGTGGGAAGAGAAATGACAAGGAGAGGTAATTTGTAAGTCACACCCTTCTGCAGCAAAAGACAAGCAGGGTGGAGCTCGCTCATCTCAAGCTGTGTATTGGAATTGGACTTATTTGCAAAGCCTTCTCTGGGGAAAGGAACAACATTAAAAAGCAAATCTTTTGGAAGGAAGAGGAGGGGAACTTACAGTATGGGAGGCCCCCATGCCCTTCCTTTTCCCTGATAAACATTAGAAATCCTCTCCAGCTCAACCCCATTGGAGTCACACTCCCTCTCCTTTCCAGGAGCTAATATTCCCACAACAGCGGCCGGGATGGGGAAAAGGAGGGGGCTGCACCTCGGGAGCCAAGGAGCCCCTGCAAATTATCCCAGGACACTTCACATGGGCCTGGCTTGGCCCAACAAAGACCCAAGCAAACTAACTGGTAGCAAATCAGTTTGTAGGGCAGCGGCTGAAGAAGGAACAAAAAGGGTTTTCTTGTTCACCCCCAACGACACCTTCTCAAGATGGAGGATGAGGGAACAGCTGCAGTCGCCTGTGGTTCCTGCGCAATGTTTGCCATCTTGCCAAAGGTTGCAGGCAGCTTTACCTGCAGCAATTGCATGTTGATTGCCCTCTTAAAAGACAAAGTCCAGCAACTGGAGGAACGTGTAGCTACGCTCCAAAGAATTAGAGAGCTGGAGCTCTTCTTGGAAGCAACAGAGCACACCGTCTCCACCAAGGAGGAGACAGGGGACTCCCCTGAGAAGGAGGCTAGTTCACCAACACAGGAGCCAGATATATGGAGAAACGTGACTCAAAGAAGTAGGAGGCCCAGGGTTCGCTCTGATTGTTTAGAAATATGCAATCGCTTTGAGGTCCTTTCCCCTAGCATGGAAGACGAAGAGCAGACTCCATTTGAGGATCTCTCCCTCATTACAGTCGATCAGGAATATGAAGACGAGCAGCAAAGGCAGTCCTCAGGGAATGTGCAGGCGACCTTGGAACGGACAGCTCACGGAAGAACCCCGACCAGACCTAAGAAGAGGCGTGTAGTGGTGATAGGGGATTCCCTACTGAGGGGAACAGAAGCAGTGATCTGTGGGCCTGACAAGATGTCTCGGGAAGTGTGCTGTCTCCCCAGGGCTAAGATCCAAGATGTAACTGAACGACTGCAAGGAATCATAAAACCCACTGACAAATACCCCTTCCTCTTGGTTCATGTGGGAACCAATGACACTGCAAGCAATAGCCTCCAGAAGATCAAAAGAGATTACGAGGCTCTGGGCAGGAAATTGAAGCAATTAAATGCACAAATTGTCATCTCATCTGTCCTCCCAGTTGAACGACGTGGCCCAGGGAGAGAGGGAAAAATAGTGGAAGTGAACAACTGGCTTCGCAAATGGTGTAAACAGGAACGGTTTGGATTCTTAGATCACGGAATGCAGTTTCTTGAAGATGGACTTCTGGCAAGCGATGGGCTGCACCTCACAACGGTTGGGAGGAATGTTTTTGCAAAAAATCTCAGAAACCTCATCAGGAGGGCTTTAAACTGACTAATGTGGGGGAGGGAGACAGTGCTCCTGAAGGTAGGAGTCTATCAATTGATGAAGATGATCATCCAAATGTCATAGACCGAATGGAGCAAACAGCACGCAGACCTAGTGGTGGGAGGAAAAAATCCTTAAATAAGAGACACGGGGGAATGATTAATGGACTTCAATGTCTGTACACTAATGCGCAAAGTATGGGAAATAAACAAGATGAGCTTGACCTCTTGGTACAGCAAACTAAATATGACATAATAGGAATCACTGAAACCTGGTGGGATAAGTCCCACGATTGGAATGTAAAAATGGAGGGATACAATCTATTTCAGAGAAACAGACCAGACAAGAAAGGAGGAGGAGTGGCGTTATATGTCAGGGATGTGTATACCTGTGAAGAGATCCAAGATTTAGAACCTCAAAGCCAAAGTGAGAGCATTTGGGTCAAAATTAAGGGAGAGAAGAATAACAGTGACCTCATTGTGGGAGTTTACTATAGATCCCCAAGCCAAACGGAGGACATAGATGATGCCTTCCTGGAACAGATGGCCAAGCATGCAAAAGGAAGGGAGATAGTAGTAATGGGGGACTTCAATTACCCGGATATTTGTTGGATGTCAAACTCAGCCAAGAGCATAAGGTCAAACAGATTCCTCACTGGCCTTGCAGACAACTTCATTGTCCAGAAAGTGGGAGAAGCAACAAGAGGAACAGCCATTTTAGATCTGGTCCTAACCAATGTTGATGACCTGGTTAGTGGGGTAGAAGTGGAAGGATCATTAGGCGCGAGTGATCATGCTCTTCTGAAGTTTACTATACAGCGGAAAGGAGCAGCCAAGCATACTAGGACTCAATTTCTTGACTTTAAGAAAGCCGACTTCATAAAACTTAGGGAAGTGCTTGGTGAGATCCCATGGACAGTAATACTAAAAGGAAAGGGAGTTCATGATGGCTGGGAGTTTGTTAAGAGGGAGATAGTAAAAGCACAACTTCAGGCAATACCAATGAGACGGAAACATGGAAGGTGCCTAAAGAAGCCAGGGTGGCTATCTAAAGAACTTTTAACTGAGTTAAGATTAAAAAAGGATGTGTACAAAAAATGGAAAAGGGGGGAAACCACCAAAGAGGAATTCAAACAAATAGCCAACACGTGTAGACACAAAGTCAGAAAAGCTAAAGCACAGAATGAACTCAGGCTTGCTAGAGAGGTTAAAAGCAACAAAAAAGGCTTTTATGGGTATGTTCGTAGCAAAAGGAAGAACAAAGAAACAGTGGGGTCACTCAGAGGAGAAGATGGTGAAATGCAAACAGGGGACACAGAAAGGGCTGAACTCCTCAATGCCTTCTTTGCCTCAGTCTTCTCCGATAAAGAAAACAATGCCCGACCTGAAGAATTTGGAGCAAAGGATTCAGCAGAGGAAACACAGCCCAGAATAACTAAGGAGATAGTACAAGAATACTTGGCTAGTCTAGATGTATTCAAGTCTCCAGGGCCAGATGAACTGCATCCAAGAGTATTAAAAGAACTGGCAGATGTGATTTCAGAACCACTGGCAGTCATCTTTGAGAATTCCTGGAGAACAGGCGAAGTCCCGGCAGACTGGAGGAGGGCAAATGTTGTCCCTATTTTCAAAAAGGGGAAAAGAGAGGACCCAAATAATTACCGCCCAGTCAGTCTGACATCAATACCAGGGAAGATTCTGGAGCAGATCATTAAGCAAACAGTCTGTGAGCACCTAGAAAGGAATGCTGTGATCACCAATAGTCAGCATGGATTTCTGAAAAATAAGTCATGTCAGACTAACCTGATCTCGTTTTTTGACAGAATTACAAGCCTGGTAGATGAAGGGAACGCAGTGGATGTAGCCTACCTTGATTTCAGCAAGGCATCTGACAAGGTGCCCCATGATATTCTTGTAAAGAAGCTGGTAAAATGCGGTCTTGACTATGCTACCACTCAGTGGATTTGTAACTGGCTGACTGACCGAACCCAAAGGGTGCTCATCAATGGTTCCTCTTCATCCTGGAGAAGAGTGACTAGTGGGGTGCCACAGGGTTCTGTCTTGGGCCCGGTCTTATTCAACATCTTTATCAACGACTTGGATGATGGACTCAAGGGCATCCTGATCAAATTTGCAGATGACACCAAACTGGGAGGGGTGGCTAACACCCCAGAGGACAGGATCACACTTCAAAACGACCTTGACAGATTAGAGAACTGGGCCAAAACAAACAAGATGAATTTTAACAGGGAGAAATGTAAAGTATTGCACTTGGGCAAAAAAAATGAGAGGCACAAATACAAGATGGGTGACACCTGGCTTGAGAGCACTACATGTGAAAAGGATCTAGGAGTCTTGGTTGACCACAAACTTGACATGAGCCAACAGTGTGACGCGGCAGCTAAAAAAGCCAATGCAATTCTGGGCTGCATCAATAG
Source organism: Podarcis raffonei (assembly GCF_027172205.1). Taxonomy (NCBI): domain Eukaryota; kingdom Metazoa; phylum Chordata; class Lepidosauria; order Squamata; family Lacertidae; genus Podarcis; species Podarcis raffonei. The sequence continues at coordinate 64,363,908 of NC_070612.1, read as the reverse complement.
GAGTATAGCATCTAGATCAAGGGAAGTAATAGTGCCACTGTATTCTGCTCTGGTCAGACCTCACCTGGAGTACTGTGTCCAGTTCTGGGCACCACAGTTCAAGAAGGACATTGACAAACTGGAACGTGTCCAGAGGAGGGCAACCAAAATGGTCAAAGGCCTGGAAACGATGCCTTATGAGGAACGGCTAAGGGAGCTGGGCATGTTTAGCCTGGAGAAGAGGAGGTTAAGGGGTGATATGATAGCCATGTTCAAATATATAAAAGGATGTCACATAGAGGAGGGAGAAAGGTTGTTTTCTGCTGCTCCAGAGAAGCGGACACGGAGCAATGGATCCAAACTACAAGAAAGAAGATTCCACCTAAACATTAGGAAGAACTTCCTGACAGTAAGAGCTGTTCGACAGTGGAATTTGCTGCCAAGGAGTGTGGTGGAGTCTCCTTCTTTGGAGGTCTTTAAGCAGAGGCTTGACAACCATATGTCAGGAGTGCTCTGATGGTGTTTCCTGCTTGGCAGGGGGTTGGACTCGATGGCCCTTGTGGTCTCTTCCAACTCTATGATTCTATGATTCTATGATTCTATGATTCTATGAAATCAAGACACAGAAACTACCATATATGATCTAACCCTCCGTAACCTCGCAAACTGAAGCTTCCAGATATTCAAAATAAAATAGGCTTACTACATTGGTAATTACATGGTTAGCCTATGTGCATTCAACTATTAAATGCAAATGTTCTTCATATGCACCAATTAGTACAGAAAAAGCAGGTGCTCCTTTCCAAGTTACATGGATCTCACGACTGCTGCACACCAAACCCATTTTCCAGCAAGGTCTGCTAGCTGGCTAATTGTTTTTGATTCAGCTATAAATAAATAAATAAATAAATAAATAAATAAATAAATAAATGACTAAATGCTGCTAAATGAAGTCATCATTTATGTTCATTTTTCAAACATAAGTAAATAATTCAGTCAACTAAATGTTAATAGCTCACACTAAAATATGCATTGCCACTTAAAGGCTTCCAAAGGACAACATATGAATAAAGTGGTGAAGATATTGCCCACACTGCTGTTGAGTTCCTGAAGAACTAGAGGGAAAGTTCAATAGAAATGCCAACCAAAACAACTGGGAAATTTGGCACTTACACTTCTGAAAATACATGGCGGGAGACTGAAATAACAATATTGTGGAAGAAAATTAGGTGCTGAAGTTTCTGGAGTTTTGTAGGAGTTCAAATTTCTAAAATGCATCCATAATTAAATTAATAAACTGTCACCATATTTGCTCAGCATCCTGCAGAACCAAAACTTCCATTTTTGCCATGTTATCACAATCTTAGAGTTCTGCCCAAGTCATTTTGCTGCCCCAAATAGCTGCAGGATGATCCATGATCTGTGTCCCAGAATCCCTTCCAAATCTCTTCCTCTTAGGGAGCACCTTTCAGGCCCTTTTGGGGCCTCTGAAAATACTGCTGCTTTAGCATGTGCTAACCTCACACAAAATTAGTTAATCATAGCAATTTAGTGCAGGGAATATGGTTTTGAATGTGACCTGCATGGCACAGTGCTCCATGATCATTGCTAAGATTGCTGGTTCCCAAAATTTTCGTGTGCCATGTGGGGATGGGGAATGCACTCCACTATACGGAGGTGCACTCATAATTATACATAGGAATCAGGCTTAAGGAACTGAAATACACATTTTTAAAATAAATCTTCCTGTAATGCGAACACAGAACTGATACGGAGGATTCAAAGCTGGCAGAAACTTATAAGTGGTAGTTCAGGAACAGTTAAGCTGACACTTGTAATTTTTCTCTATACTTCATCTCTTCATCTACAGCTGTAAAACTCACAGACCCGCCTCCCCCCCCCAACTCCACAGCTTTGGTCTCAGCCATCTACCTAGGTACATATTAATTTGCTGGAACGAGGGCAAAGCAACTTTGGAGAGAGTCACTGAGAATAATCCAAAGAAACTATTAAAAACAGTTCACTCATCAAGGCCTGGACTGCACCATGGCTTAGTTTCAATGATAAAACTGTTGAATAGTTTATTTCAATATTAAGGTTCATTATTGTTTCACAAGATGTGTATCTCTTTAAAGGCCAGAGTAAATATCATGGCCTAGTTTTACAGCTGTGAAGCAGTATAGCAGGTGCTGTTAAGTTGTGTTAATTAAGCTGTGTCAGCAATCGGGTATAGTATATAAAGAACAGTGTGTACCTCTCTCAGTACCCTGGTGAATGGATGGGTCATACCTATTGTGATGGCCTGGGATTTGGATTCGGATGCTGAACCTGAGGAATCCCAGCCTGCACAGGATTCCCTGCCTCCAGAACCAGCTGAGCCAGGGCTGGGGCTTGAGCCCGAAGGGTCCTCACCTGTGCTGGATCCTCAGGTGCAGGCACCAGCTGAGTCTGCTCAGGCGCCTGAGGGGGTAGAGGACCCATTGCCTGCAGGTGCTCCACTCTCAGTCCCATCAGAGGAAGCTGAGGTTGCCTCTGGGTCCGGTAACCCTCCAACTTCTCCTGAGCTGCAGAGGCTCAGGGCAGAAAGGCGGAGGGAACTAAGTTCCCGCAGGAGGAGTGCTCGCCTCCAGGCCAGGAGAGGTGAGTCACCTGAGGATTGGGGCTGCCCTGTGCCTCGGGGCAGATAAAAGCCAGCCAGCCCCAGTCCCAGGTTGCGGGAGCAACTTCATTGGTTGACAGTTCCTGCCTGAACCCTGTCCTGCTATAGCTCCTGACCTCACCCGACTACCTGCCCTGCATCCAGCTTCAACTTTTACGGACTGCCTCCATACTACACCTTCAACCTCAGACTGTACTCGGACCTCGCCTCCCGATTAGCCCACGGGACTAGCACACCTATAGATTTAATGTAATTAAAACCAAGCAAAAGATATTTTTGCGTTTCTTCATTGTTTCCTGAACGTGTGGTCTCCCCAGCACGCTTTCTGCAGCGCAGTTAATCTGCTAAATACGCAACAAACACATGTGGGCTCCTTCCCCAGTTCTGCTGGGGCATGGTTTGGTCATCTGCTCCGGCATGGTTTGGTCATCTGAACCTGGGCTGATGACTCAGCTCTCTCCAGACAAAGCATGAACTGTATCCAAGATCTGTCTCCTCTCCATGTTGGCCAGAATTATCTAAATTGACTGCAATGGTTCTTGGGGATTTCAGAAGAGAATTTCAAATCCTACCTGGAGAAACCCGAATTCAAACCTTGGGAGCACAGAACGTCTACTCTCCTTTGTTCACCTTTGTAAGGATGAAGAACCTGTAGTCCTCCAGATGTTGCTGTATTCCAACTCCCATCTGCCCCACTCAGAATGGCCAGTGGTCAGGGATACTGAGAGTTGTAGTCCAGCAACCTCTGAAGGGCCACCCCACTCTTGGCACAAGACTGTCTGATACCACATGTCACCAAGTACTACATCCATGCATAATAAGAACACAATCTAGATGGAACAGCATCCTGGTTGAGATATCACAGGCATCCACTATCTGCACTTTCCCGAAACAATTGAAGACATTTCTGCTTTTCCAGATGAATGAAAAGTTCTGTATTAGGTTTATAAACAATAGAAAATAGTGTTAAAGACTTTATGATACATGCTAAAATAATTTGTCCCACTTTATAGATTAGGGAACTGAGGCTTAAAGAATAAGTCCACAACTAGTCAAGAAAATCCACCAAACAGAACTAACTCTGCAACTTCTTGTGGTTCAAAGATAATAATCAGTGACACCTCAGGCATCAGTTCTTAAGCAAAACCAAAGCACCCCTTCCTTGTTTAGCCCATCATTTTACAGACAAGGAATACTGAGATTGAGGGCTGTAATATTTCAATACCACTCAGTGAATCATATGAAGATCCCTTACACCAAGAGACCATTAGACTATCTAACCACAGTTGTCTACTCTAATGGGCAAAGCCTCTGCAATGATCTTTTCAAGCTAGGCTGTCTGAGATCCTGCAAATGGAAATACCCAGCCTAGATAAATTTGTTTCTATTATATGCTTTTCTAAAATTTAGAAATATTAATACAAATATCACATAGAAAATAAAACCTGTCCCTTGGTAGAGCATGAGGCTCTTAATCTCAGGGTCAAGGGTTTAAACCCCACTTTGGGCAGAAATATTTCTGCATTGCAGGGGCTGGACTTGGATGACTCTTGTGGACAGTTCCAGCTCTATGAATCTGTGAAAAAGTAGAAATTATTGCTTAGATATAAACCCATCCAAGGGTCCAGACCACCGTCCACATTTATTTTAAATCTGTCGGGGATTGAATCTCAGAGCCTGCACTGCCCTGCCACTGAGCGGGAGTTCATCCCCTCCATGAAATCCATGAGAGTGAATTCATAAACAGGTGCACACACAAACAAAAATCCAATGCTTTAAAAGTTTTGTTGGTCCATTTTACTCATTTTATTTTTATACATTTGCTGGTTTTAGTGTTAATTTTAGTTGTTAATGTTACACTATGTAATAGTTTATTTTAAGTCACCCTGATAATGAGCCTGAAGGTCTGGGCATAAACCTTAACGTGACTAAATAAAAAAATAGATGGGCAGACTGGGAAACATTTCAGGAATGGAGGAAACAGCTTTGGAAGAAAGAAGAGTGGGGAGGCAGATTTATCAGCTTCTCTGCTATCATGACCACATTGCCCAAGGGAAACATGCCACAAATGGCAGCTTTGTCCAAAGCAACTGTTTCTAACACTGGATTTTTGACAAAGTGCCATTGTTTGAAGCACAAATGTACATTTTTTCCTGTTATTCACATGGCTGATACTTACTAGCTTTCTAATATGGCAGCAAATGTGAAATTCTAGCCAGCTTGCCTCCCGAGCTTTGATATAATGGTTTAGTAGTTATCATTATTACCCTCCTACAGGTTTACGTTCTATATGTTTGCAAACTGAGTATGGCTGTAAGAATAGGCTGGATACATCTGCTGGAACACAGCACAAAAAAATCAGAACAGCTGCTGCTTAATCAGGTGTGTGGATAGATCTGAGACATTTTGTAATAGAAAAAATGATTTGTAAATGGCAGTACCCTTAGAGCCTCTGCAGCTGCACCAGGGAGTTTACATCTATGGCTGCCTTTCCATGCAGTATAAACAGCTTGTTTTCTTTCTTAATTTCCCATTAGTTTTTAAAAATCATATATTTATTAGTTTATCCAGTGCATTTGACTAGAAAATCTCCTCCAGCAGTTTTTAATGGTTTAAGCCAGGGGCCAGCAATTTTTTTCTGTGGGGGGCTGGTTCACTGTCCCTCAGAACTTGTGGTGGGCCGGACCATGGCACATGCCTTCCTTCCCTCCCTCGGAGACAGGGCGGCTGAGATCCCTCCACTCACTGCATTCAGGCGGAGCGGGCTGGGCTGGGGAGCCCTGCCAGCGCTGGGTCCCGGCTTGTGCGTAGGGGCCACAGCCACCCCGCCAGGAAGGGCCCCTACCCCGGGTGCGCATGACCATGCTGCACAGAGTCCTCCTCCTCCTCCCTCCTCTACTCCCGCTTCTTCTCGCCCCTTCTCGGAGCCAGACCTCAAAAGGGCGCCCTGCCCTGCGCCTCGCCCCGATTGGGGCAGCAAGTCTCACGTCAAACCGACCAATGGAGGGGAGGCCTGAGGTTGCTAAGGCTTCGGATTGACCAGCGTTGCAGAAGTCTGAGCAACCTCGGAGCATGCTGGGAGATGTAGTCTGTGGGGAAAATCGTGAAAAATGGCACCCCCCAAAAAATTGGGGGGGGAGGCAATTGTGCCGATCCAAGCGGCGATTACAGAACCGTTCACGGGCCGGATCCAGAGGGCGATTGGGCCGGATCTGGCCTGCGGACCATTGTTTGCCAACCCTTGGTTTAAGCACTCCACCCTACTGCCTGTTGATCCTCCAGGACAAAAAAGTGAAAAAGGTCAACTGCTAAACTAAAAACCTCTTGCGCCACTCTAAATCCGGTGCTGATCCAGGCCCAACTGCTACACTAGCCCGGAGGTGGTACAGAGATTCCCTCCCCGACACCTTCCATCGTGGCGGGCAGGCGTGGTCCGGCTCCACTGCTGCACAAAGCCCCGCTGGCAGGTAAGTGGGAATTGGAACTGCACCCTAGAACCATATTAGAAGAACTAACTGAATGCCTGAATTATGACTGTTGAAAAATGAAAGCAAGAATCCCACATTATTTTTCCAGCTGAAAATGAACACCAACTATAAGGTGCATTCAGAAGGAATGCACTGTTTTATACTGATACTTTTAAAATGTCAACAGTAAGAACACTCACATGATTTCCCACAAGACTGCAGTTAATAAACAATATGGATCTGCTTTCTTCCCTCAAAATTTAGTCTAACGGCAACAAACCAAGAATCCATCCATTCCTCCCTTCTAATTTTCCCTTTATTTCCCTATTTTCTTAGTCTTCAAGGTAACAATGGAGCTTCCATTGTTAGAAAGCTGAAGGAAATAGTTACTCCATTCAGTTGTGGAATAAAATTGTGCTGTGTTCTACTATTATTCATTAAAGTTAACAAGAATTTGCATAGAATGTAATTAAACTTTGCATAACTTTAATATTCAAAATATACCCAATGATGAAAATCTAAGTCTTGTTTAACTCAGCATGGCTTACTTCCAAGTTAACACATACGGAATTGGGTTACAATGAATTCAGTGCCACTTACTTCCAACAAAGCTAAGCTAGGATGCAGACCATGTAAACTGATTGTTCAAATCATCCTTAATGTGATATTTTTCACAGGACTATGATTAAAAATTGACCTGTGATGTGAATTAATTAATCAATTTAAAACTGCTGATGTATATAGGTGAACATTAAAACTCATCAGTAAACTTAGTTGGCTAACTTGGTATCTGTTGTAAATGAAGGTTCTCAAAACTTCTTCATATTCATTTCTTCATATTCATTTTCAAACAACATGTTTCCCAAGAAGTATACAAGGTAAAACAGCTGAAGCATCAAAATATACAAGGATGGTACGAACTACTTCATTGACTTTTTAATGTTTGACAACTGTAATTGTCTACTGGTGTAATTTTTTCTTAAAACTGCAAGAACAGCAAGATCAGGGAACTCTTTTTTGCCTTTTGGCTAAACATGATTTAATTTTGACTTAATATACCTTAGAGTACCGAGCCAATTTAGCAAGTTACTGAAACAAACACTGAAAAGGGATTTTCCCTAAATTAATTCCTTTCAATAATCTGAAAGAAATTGAAAACTTCAGTCTTGCAGAAACCACATAAAATTATTATATATTACACATTCCAGGACAAGTTTAATGTCCCTTCTCACAGATTGTAGCTGAAAAGAGTAGAGCAAAGACCCTTTTTAATCGTTAATTTACTGTAACCATTACTGGCTCCCCAGCACATAAAAAACCTCAATTTATTCAATTCCATTTTAAATCATTTCATTTCAGATTCTCCATTCTAATGTCCCAGAGAATCAAAAATGCATTATTGCAAGAAGAATCTACAGCATTAAAAATAAATAAAATAAAAATCCAAATTGAAAAACTTTCTCAGTGCCTCAGTGGGGGAAGTGGGGATTAAGCTACATGTATTTCAGTTGATTTAAAAAAAATAAAAATAAAAAGGCAGATGTTTTCTTGTAAGAAAGAGTGTGGACAAGGTAAATGAATGGGTATAGAAGTCCCTACATGGGATTATATCCAATGCTAGTCAGACTCAGAGTAGGCCCATTGGAATTAATGGACCTAATTTAGTCATTTTTATTAATTTCAATGTGTACCAATCTGAGTAGTACTCCCACTGGATACGACTCGTAAACTTTTTCTCGCAACCATAAGAGAAAATTATTTCTTCTTGTGTGCCTTAATTTAACCAGAGGGAGAGGGAGAGAGTACAGAAAGCGAGAGAGAACATTCTGTGAACATTAGAGCAAAACACGAGCCTGATGCATTAGAGCAAGGTTCCATTTGTTCAGAATCTTAGTTTCCACAATAGACAACTCTGGGAAGCACACCAGCATTCAGTGGCAAACTGCCCCAGAATTAAAAAGCTCTGTATAGCTTTCAAGACTAACAGCTACTGATAGACCTAAAATGATTTGTCTAATCTGCTATTAAATTTACGTAAATGACATTTTGTGACAGCAAATTGCATCAATTAAATCAGAAGTAGGGAACTGGATATGACCAATGCGACAGATCATTGTCCCCACCCCCACCCATAGGAAAAGTTTGACAGGTGGGCAGAGCCACCCTTCTGTCAATAACATCTTACCACAATGGCATCAAACTACCTTTTGGTCAGGCTGGCAGACAGCAGTCCTGAACACTCTTCAGAAACTGGGTTTTGCCCCTCAAGCCCTTCTAAGTCTGGGCTTGGGCCAAGCAAAAGCTATGGTTAGGCAAAGAATTATAGACACCGAGAGACAACGGCTGCTTAAGGTGCCCCGACTACAAAATTGTAGAAATCGAAAGAGAGATAGCTGCAACGGCAGCATATCTCTTTTTTTCTTGTATCCAAAAATGCAAGAAGGGCTTTTACACTTGCCAGAAGCTTGGCTCTGCCCTCGCCGGTCTTGGAAGGATCCTTTTAAAAAGTCCCATATGACCAGAGACTTTGCGCCTGCCCATTGGGGGATATAGAAAGTTCCAAACACATATTTTTAGATGTCCCTTTTGCGACGAGGCATGTAGAGATACCATTGACCCCCTGCTGGTGAGGCTTGCTGACCTGCCAGAAAAGCAAAAATTTGATCGTCTCTTGTTAGGCAAAGATCACAAGATTGCCAGATTCTGCGCACAGATCTGTAGGCGTAGACCATCCCCTGATTCAAACTAGTTTGTTAAGAAAATTCAGTACTCATGTGGTGTCATCTTATTCACTTTAGTTTGATTAAACCCCCAAGTTTTATTTTTATGTAAATGTAGCAAAAAAATTATATTTGAACAGCAGGGTGTAGGAAATAGTGCTAATTAAAGAAGTGTGAAAATATTAACTTCAGAATTCAGACTCCCACCAATAATTAAAATAAAAACTTACTCAGAAGAAATTCAGCATCTATTCCAGGCATAGGCAAACTCGGCCCTCCAGATGTTTTGGGACTACAACTCCCATCAACCTGGACCACTGGTTCTGTTAGCTAGGGATGATGGGAGTTGTAGTCCCAAAACATCTGGAGGTCTGAGTTTGCCTATGCCTGACTATGCTGTTCATTTCAAGCCTCTTTTTAGTGTGGCTCAAACAAATTCATCTTCAACAAATAAAGTATCACCACCACTATCCCTCGTTCTGTTAGGCTCTCACCCTTCACTGTAAGGTCCCATGGCAGTTTACAGAAATCTAAAAATACAATATTAAAAATCAGCTTACAACAAATTGCAGTCCAATCAGATTATTACTAACACTAAAATTGTGGTGATCGATTGTGAATTGATTGTGGACATCTACTTGTAACATTGCTCCCTTTTTAAAAAAGTGAATAATATGGACTTAGCATTTTGGAAATGAAAGATAGATTTTGTTTTCTTCTCAATATTCTGGCCTGGATAAGGCAGCACAGAGTAGTAATAATAAAAGAATCAAAAGGCTAATGATTAAGTGAGCTTTCCTCCTGTTTACCCTGAACTAACTTGGAAAAACAAACAAATCTACAAGTGACTATATTCCAAGCCAGTCTTAGGAAGTAAACCCCTCGCCATGATCTGCTCTGTATTACAGAGACTGGGTGTGTGTGAGAGAGCAGGGTGGAGCTGGTCTCATCCAGCTGTGCCCACCTGGGTAGTCAGTACAATATAATGGCAAACTTGGGGGTCGGGGAGCGGGAGATGCTTTAGGCCACGGGTGTCAAACACAAGGTCCGCGGGCCGAATCCGGCCCGCCAGACCTCGTCATGTGGCCCGTGTAGCCGCCGCCGGCCGCCAGCCTTCACCTTTTATTCTCGCTTTTTTTTTTTTGACACAAAAAAGCCGCCTCTTCAGCGCATGCGCGGCAGCCTACAAGCCAGAGAACGTCTGCCCTCTAGCGGTGCCGGCCATTCTACACAGGAAACCTCCACTTTACATGCATTCAGGAAACCTCCACTTGTTTTTATATTGAGCGCATGCCATCCTGTGATGTGACAGATCCAACAGCTGCCTGAACAACCGGCCCTTTGAGGGTGACCAAACTGCTGATGCGGCCCCCCGATGAATTTGAGTTTGACACCTCTGCTTTAGGCTATAGAGATTCCATCTCTCTCTGTCCAACAGAGTGGGCGTCCAGGGTGTTTGTTCCTGCCACTGGATAATCAAGACAGATTAGGAATTCTGCCTGAGCTGAGAGAGCTGGTCTCTGAGGCAGTGTTGAAGACTCCCAGGCTGCTGGTGTTGGGAGACTTCAAAATCCATACTGAAGCAGTTAGCTCTCAGGCAGTTCAGGACTTCGTAGCTGCCATGATGGCCATGGGGATGTTCCAACATGTCATCTATCCAACACATGTAGCAGGTCACACTGGACCTTGTTTTCTCAACTGGGCAGGAAGTGGGTGATCTGAAAGTGAGGGATATTAACACCAGCCCGTTGTCATGGTCAGATCACTTCCTGATGAGATTTAGGCTCTCATCATTAGATGCCCTTCTGTCCACAGCAAATATGCAAGCCACCACCAACACAGAGATGGGTGCGTGGGCACAAAAAGAACCTGGGGACAAAGCCACCTCTGCTATCACTTTTCTTCTCCTCTGTTCCAAAGCCCTCTGGGCAACAAAAATATGTCCCCTGCCACTACTACATTGCCACCCTTTGCCCTCAAACACACTGCAGGTGTGGGTCAGGACCTCCACTAAAATGCTACAGCATAAATTCTTTAAAATGAAAGTTTTACATGACAGATACATAGAGAGAACAGCAGAGAGCCAAGGAAACAAAACTAGGCAACACTTGGGGAAGGAGTTTACCTAATTGCCACATACAAGTTGGTAGAAGAAATAATAAAATTCTCTTGAAGTTTTCTCCAAGTGCAGGTGGACATAGATGAAGTGGCTGTACTCCAGAGGACTCTCATCACACTGATGACACAGGCATTAATTCCCCTCAGGAATGGGCCTGTAAACATGGGGTTTGCAACAGAGCCAGTTTGACAAACAAAGGCTTTGCTTTGAACTGCTGACATTCCTCCTTCTCCCCAGAACAAATTAACTGTGCTTGTGTGTGTGTGTGTGTGTGTGTGTGTGTGGCACTTTTTACAAAAACACATAATTTATCAGATAAAAGCTAGAAGAATTGGCTAATATTGTCAGCTAATGGACAATGTGTGCAGCTCACTTTACATCAGAGCTTGTGGAACCAGCATGGGCAGGAGAAAGCAGGGATTGCATCACTTGTAGAAAAGACCACTGTGGCTGATGGTAACAAATGCTATAAATTAGCATTGTGGAAGATCTGAAAAGGTGCAGGAAAGAGTATAGACTATTTTTGGTCCAGAACAGGCTGTTGTGTTTGTATTATTGCCGATTGAGGGTGCTAGGGATTGTGGGTGCAAAGGCACCTTATCATTTCTAGGGTTAGAAAATTCAGGTAGGTAGTGGTGTTGGTCTGATGCAATCAAAATAAATTAAAAAATTTAAAAAATTGTCCAGTAGCACCTTAGAGACCAACTAGGTTTGTTCTGGGTATAAGCTTTCGTGTGCATAATTAGGGATGCGGGTGGCACTGTGGTCTAAACCACTGAGCCTAAGGCTTTTGTCTGCGGACAAATGTCGGCTCCCTTGGCCAGTAAAGCAAGATGAGCGCCGCAACAGCTAAGTCGTTCGCGACTGGACAACTGTCAAGGGTCCTTTATCTTTTTTAAGGTGCTACTGGACATTTTTAAAATTTATTTCGAGGTTTAGAAAATGTTAGAGATTACTAAATGCTTAGAATTACTAAATGCTAGGAGTCTTCACTAGGTGCCATTAGGCTAAGTTTGTTTTCCAGACGGAGGATTGCCTGGGAGATAAACTGTTAAGAATAAAAAAGGAGTCATCACCTGATCAAGAAGAGATCCTTGAGTCTGTGAAATGGGGGTTGCCAGAGTTACAGTTTGCCAGAGGTAAACAGCAGGAAAAAGTCTCATTTTGCAATAGGCTTGGGAAGCACAGGTTGCCTGGGTGGCAGTGGGCAAGGATGTAAATGGAAGGGGAAGGTACCTTCCACGAGAGGTTCTGAGAGGATGCAGGAAGTGGGAAGAATGCTGCATGGGGGCTGAGAAGAAGAAGCCATAATCCCAAGGCGGAGACAGCATGGCTGATTCCCCCTCTTGTAGATCCCAGCTTGCTGAAGCAAAGGACTTTCTTGCAATGTGAATGCTGGGAACTTTCTCCACAGTAGATGCAGGTGTATATATGAGTAAAAAAAAGCACTTCTTTTAAAGACACAGCAGTCTTTGCTGTGCCTTTAAAAGACAGAAACATAAACTCTGGGTGAGTGCCTGGACACACACACACACACACACACACACACACACACACACAATCCTGTCACCAATCAGAAGAGATTAAGGGTGTTATGAGTGTCGTGATTCAAGCCAGAAGAGCCTCCAGCTCTTCTCTTAGTCCAGAGGAATTTGGCCACCCTCCAGGTGCCCGGCTTGAATCCTTGTTTACCTCCCCTGCCAGCGCCTGCCGGCAAGATCAAGGGAGGTCTCTTCGGCGATTCTCCTCAACGTGAAGGAGAACACACCACTCCTCCCCCACTCCTCTCCCAGGGAGGGGGAAAGAGACAGACAGAAATATATTTACATGTCTTTATTCCTGTCGTTCACCAGTACAGAGAAAACATGTCTGCACACTCTGCTTCCCAACGCAGAGAGAGAATAAACTCCACCCATGTACTTCCAGTACAGGGTCATGTGCTGCTCTGAGGTAACATCCGGCTCTCAGAGCACTTTACAAACTGCTCCTGGTTCCCACGGTACAATCCAATAACACCCACATCCTGTTTACCATTCCAGCCACCTGGTGCTTGCTTCTGCATTGCTCCTTTTTCGTAACATCCTCCCCCAAAAGAATCAATGCGTGTTGCAGCAAGCAAAGCATGATCCAGAGAAGAAAACAAACAGTTGTTATACACATAACACTCCCCTGTTGTTTCAGTTCCACCCTTGGAACTCCCCGCCACTGGTTTCCCCAGTGTACCTCTCTGGTTGTCTGGTTTCCAAGGAATGAGTGCATCTGCATTACCTTGGCTAGCATCTCTCTGTTGTGTCTTTGTCTCTGACTTAGACACAGCTCCAACCTGTCCTCGGTTGTTTACAACAGCAACACAAGCAACAGCTAAGTTAGCAAACTCTTTTGAGTACCTCTTGGGTGGTTGACCCTTTGTAACTCTCTCAGACCTACGTATGAGGTGCTGATCCTCTCTGCTCACTGGTCCAGTCTCAGGACTCTTTGGAGAACTAGTTCCAATGGTAAACAGTGGTTCATCCTTCAGTTGTGAAGGCCTATCTATTGTGTGAGACTTCCTCTCAATGACTGTGACAACTGAGCTCTCCGAGCTATCAGTGTCATCACTTTCTGTACAGCTGAAATCAGTGAAATCATCATCATCTGAATCGTCCTCAGTGGGAAATGTGTGTACTATCACTCTCTCCTGTTCAGGAGCACTCTCTAGAAATTTTGTGAGAATCACCTGACCAGATTCAGACAAAATTACTCTGTAGAGACCCTTTTCATACCCCACAAAAATGCCTCTGGCATTCTTTACTCCACCTGGAGTTTCTGTTCTCACATGAGACCCAAAAACCTTGAAATGGGTAACAGAAGGTTTCCTGTGGAACAGTTTCTCAAAAGGAGAACTTCCCAACTCTTTTGAAACCTTTCTCACTTTTGTATAACAGAACGACATTAGAGACTCGGCCCAGTACTCATGTGGCAGATGTGAACTTAGCAATTGCGCTTCCATCCCCTTTTGCAATTCTCTGTTCACCCGTACACAGACACCCCTGTTCCACGCTTCCTTTGAAACAGCAATCTTGTGTCTGATCCCCTTCTTCTGCAGGAACCTTTGGAAATCCTGTAAAAGAAAAATCTGCTTCTCATCTGTGAATAGACAATCAATGTTAGCATCATGCATACTCTTAACTTTGTCACAAAACTCCTGAAACCTCTCCAAGGCTTCCTGTGGCTTTCTCAACACATAAACCCAGACATAGTTAGAGAAATGATCCACACACACAAGATAATATCTTGCATTGCCTCTAGATGGTTCTAGAGGACCAATCACATCAGCATACACCCGCTGAAATGCTCTGTTGACTCCGGTCTTCTTCTTGCTCACACCTGCAAGAGAAACTAGGTTAGACACAGATGAATTACATTCCATGTAATCACTTTGTGCAAAAGTCAACAAATATAGTCCATCTTTCTGTTTGGCAGAAAGATATAACTCTCCATCTTTGTAGATCTCGCAGCTCTCAGCATCGTAGGACAGTTTCAGTCCTCTCTTTGCAATCTGCGAAACACTCAGCAGATTGAACTTCAATTCAGGAACCAAGTAAACATTGTTTATTGTCAAGTCCAGACTCTTAAGATAGACAGTCCCCACGCCGGCCGCTTCTAGCTCCTGACCGTTGGCCTGTGTCACAGTGAAGCTTTGCTTCTTAATCGTTGAAAAGAGTCCTCTGTGTGGGGACATATGAACCGTCGCTGCAGTGTCAATAATAAACGCGTTCCCAACATCTGGCGTGGTTCCTTTCGCCATCAAAGCCTTTGCAGGTTTCACCATAGGCTTGGTATGACCTTTGCCTGACGCCTCAGGCTTTGCTGAGCGGCCCTTCGCTCCTTTTGGCTGACGTGGCTTCTTACAGCTCCGCTGAAGATGCCCAGCCTGTCCACAAGTGTAACACTGCACAGCATTCAAAGCTACAGCATCTTTTCCAGTAGCCTCATCGGTGGGGGAATTAGAACTCCGTTCCTCCCTCCCCCTGTCCTTTACTTCCAGTGCAGCATGCCGGCTGTGTTCATCTAGAACCACGGCACTCAGGGGCACTCCCCCCTTCTTGGCATCCATGCTGAATCCAAGGGTCAGCTTTACAGTCAATCTCAAGCCAGCTTTCACTTTTCAAGCCAGTAAACTCCAAAAGTCTTTGTTTACTGCTTCACTGGCAGGCAAACCTTCGGGCTGTTTTTTTCAAAACCCTTGCACAGCTGCGCAGATACACTTTCGATTTCCCAGGCTCTTTTAGGCCACTCAGTAACTGGCAGACGTTGCCTAGCAACCTGCTCAGGACGGAACTCCTTATCTCACCACAGGAATTCCTGGTATGCAAGCTTGCCTTCAGAGCTTGTTTTTCTTAAAATGCAGCTCTTTCTTGTGAACCAGAGAATTAAACCTTTCTGCGTTCACTTTCTCTAGCCCAAAATGCAGCATACCTTCTGAGCATACACTCCTCTCGGTGTCCAGCTGTCTGTTTCAGCTTTCTGGCTGCAGGCAGACGCATTTCTTTATCTCCTTAGGTGCAGAGGATGGCAACGATTCATCGACCTCTCACCTCTCATGCAGATTCTCATAGATCAGATAACCATCGGTCTGCTACCAGTTGTCGTGATTCAAGCCAGAAGAGCCTCCAGCTCTTAGAATCATAGAATCATAGAATCATAGAGTTGGAAGAGACCACAAGGGCCATCGAGTCCAACCCCCTGCCAAGCAGGAAACACCATCAGAGCACTCCTGACATATGGTTGTCAAGCCTCTGCTTAAAGACCTCCAAAGAAGGAGACTCCACCACACTCCTTGGCAGCAAATTCCACTGTCGAACAGCTCTTACTGTCAGGAAGTTCTTCCTAATGTTTAGGTGGAATCTTCTTTCTTGTAGTTTGGATCCATTGCTCCGTGTCCGCTTCTCTGGAGCAGCAGAAAACAACCTTTCTCCCTCCTCTATGTGACATCCTTTTATATATTTGAACATGGCTATCATATCACCCCTTAACCTCCTCTTCTCCAGGCTAAACATGCCCAGCTCCCTTAGCCGTTCCTCATAAGGCATCGTTTCCAGGCCTTTGACCATTTTGGTTGCCCTCCTCTGGACACGTTCCAGTTTGTCAATGTCCTTCTTGAACTGTGGTGCCCAGAACTGGACACAGTACTCCAGGTGAGGTCTGACCAGAGCAGAATACAGTGGCACTATTACTTCCCTTGATCTAGATGCTATACTCCTATTGATGCAGCCCAGAATTGCATTGGCTTTTTTAGCTGCCGCATCACACTGTTGGCTCATGTCAAGTTTGTGGTCAACCAAGACTCCTAGATCCTTTTCACATGTAGTGCTCTCAAGCCAGGTGTCACCCATCTTGTATTTGTGCCTCTCATTTTTTTTTTTTTGCCCTTCTCTTAGTCCAGAGGAATTTGGCCACCCTCCAGGTGCCCGGCTTGAATCCTTGTTTACCTCCCCTGCCAGCGCCTGCCGGCAAGATCAAGGGAGGTCTCTTCGGCGATTCTCCTCAACGTGAAGGAGAACACACCACTCCTCCCCCACTCCTCTCCCAGGGAGGGGGAAAGAGACAGACAGAAATATATTTACATGTCTTTATTCCTGTCGTTCACCAGTACAGAGAAAACATGTCTGCACACTCTGCTTCCCAACGCAGAGAGAGAATAAACTCCACCCATGTACTTCCAGTACAGGGTCATGTGCTGCTCTGAGGTAACATCCGGCTCTCAGAGCACTTTACAAACTGCTCCTGGTTCCCACGGTACAATCCAATAACACCCACATCCTGTTTACCATTCCAGCCACCTGGTGCTTGCTTCTGCATTGCTCCTTTTTCGTAACAATGAGACAGTAGGAATAGAAACAGACATTTCAGCAAAAACACAACTGAAGCAAAAAATGCAAATCTACTTCAAAGCTATCTTTTTCTGGGGTTGAAGGGGGAGGGTTTATTAAGAGTAAACAGAAGTAATCAAGAAGGCACCTGAAATCAAATAATCTTAAATCATTGTTAATAATCAATTTACAATCATGATCCCAGCACTTTGAAAAGAACACCAATTTTAATTAGTCAAGCATTTGTGTACTGGAACATTTTGCTGTAATTAGGAGCCAGATAATTACCCTTTTATCAATGGATATACACTAATAGGAAATGAAAGTGTTCACATCCTCTTCTCCCAAATTAAAGTTAATGGCTGTTCATCCAAGAAATATAAACTAACTGTATTTTAATTCTCCTTTCATCCTGAGCATCTTAATGCCCGATTCTACATGCTCCTAATTCAATAGGATTTGCTTCCTAGAAGTATGCTCACCTTCCCGGTGTGGCAGCACTGCAGGTCAGCAGAGGCTTCCAAAGGACCTGACAAGGAAGTTGCAGGCCCTGGGATCTGGCTGGGGAGGAAGAGGCATAATGCCCCTCCCCCTAGGTGCTGAATCCAAGCCGGCCTGCCCAACGGGCCAATGGCAGACCGGCTTGGATGCAGGGCTGACCTTGGGGGCGGGACTGACGGAGCAGGGCGGCTCCCTTCAGGTCTGCCCCAGGTGCATTTAAACAGCCTTCACCTGGTTCTCCTCATCGGGTCCACCACCTACTCACTGCTCATTTTTGTGTTTTATTCTGTATTGTGACCTTGCTATGGGAATGCTGGTCATCCTGTAAGGGATTAAATGGGATTGTATTAGAATTGAGAAAGAAATTTTAGAAACTAAACCTGTTCATGTGAAATTAGACAATGGTTAGAATGTGCTGCTATATTTCGGTACTCTTATTTTATACAGGCACAGTGCTATCCATTCACAACTACACTAAAAACCTGGATTTCCCACTCAGGGCTGTAGCTGGGGGGGGTGAGGTGCCCCCCCCAGGGGTGCAGGCAATGGGGGGCACAAAATTGGCTAAAAATATGTTCATAAATATAAATATTGATTATTGCATCATTAGAAATGGTTTTAACTAGAGAGTGAATTGAATGGGTGGAATGGGAGGTTGGAGGAGAGGCGGAAAGAAGGCCTAATTTGTCTGTGGCCAGGGGGCGCAGTCTGGACGGTTCTGCCAGGGGCGCAAGATCACCTAGCTATGGCTCTGTTCCCACTGTATTCTATGGGCAACTGTCATGTCCAAAAATGGTGCTGAGTGTACCACAAGCTCCCTCTCCAGAAAATGGCAAAGTTACACCAATGTTTTATCATCTCTATACTCACAACATTCCATAAGACTGAAAGCTCTTGGGACTATTTTGGAGAGTGATTTGTGTTTTTAAAAAATCACAAATTATATGCACCTGAAAACCAAGGAAACCCCCAAAATATGTAGCAACCAAGTTCTCTTATTTTTGGATGGTCCCATTTTACTTTCAAAAGGCACTTAATCGCCCTAGCTGGCTATTAGAGTATTGTCACAATTTCCAGATCAAGTTTAAGATGGAATAAATGTGTTCCCAGTTTTATCAAAATGAGACTTTGCTGTAATTTTTGTCCAATACAGTAATAAATAATAATCCTCTAATGGCTAAAATATGGCTTTAAGTACAGTCTTTCCCCCTTTAAATGAAAGTTGCAGAGACACACATACAAAGCTGAATCCTGACACATGACCATAAATCAATATAGATCTTTCCCAAGAGGGTAACTATGATGGAGAATATTCTTAGTTTTTATGATATACTATGTCAACACAGGAAATTGTTTTCACCAAACTAAAAACAGGAATGTGAAAAGTAGGAATATCTGTCCACTTGCTACTCTTTCTCTCTTTAAACAGAACATAGCCTTGTAAAAAACACCACAAGGGCAACCGCTTAGTTTTGACCCTAGGTCCAATTTTAATGCTTCTGCTCTGTTTTCTTGGAAGAATTTTGATGCAGCTAGAGACCTGGTGTTACACTAGTAACCAATTCATCAATTGCTAATACACAATGACAGAACACAATCGGTAAAAAGCTGTCATTACTCTTCCACAAGGTCGACAAGACCAAGGCATGTTGTCCACCATGATAATCAGAACTCAATAACCATGTTTTATATTGGTGATTTGGTTTAACTATTTATTTCTTCCCAGGACAATAGGTATGTTATAATGGTTTGCTATATATTCAGGATGCCTTGAGATCACTGAACAGTGGCGCAGTGTTGGTTGCCAGCGCCTGGGGCGCACAGGCACTTTTGTGCTGGGGGACACCAGCCCAGCCCTTGGCACGGCTGCTGGAGCAAAGTGGGGCCGCGCTGAGCCACCTGCCCATCCATGCTGGGGGGAATCCAGTCAGCCGATGTGGCCCTTGATGGGCAGAGGGGAGCACTGGGCTGTGCCACACTGTGGATGCTTGCGTCCCCCTCAAAAATTGTGCACCCCGTGCTGTGGCCCCCTGGCACCCCCCACACTATGCCCCTGTGGTTGAATAAGTATTAATGAGAAGTATTACTCCACATCAGAAGTTTAGTAATTAATTCTTACATATTGCAATTTTGCTTTCCTTTTCATTTTAACTATTTAGAAACCTGATATCTAAGCTTGTAGCCATATGGAGTCCAGAGGAAACCAAGTCTCACCACGACATATACTATACAAAAACGTACTTACAGAACAGTTCAATTTCTGAATTCAACATTTGTGCATAAATATTGCTGGGCTTTGGATCATTTTATTGTTAGCATGAAGTCTGTCTGTTAGACAAGGATAGGTAGGCCCTCTGGACACCTTTTCTTTAGGAAATCTTCAACCAACTCATGCAAATCTGGGAGGCAACAGTTGGGCACTTAACCTGTTCAGAGAAAACAAGGAATTGTCTTGTGGAAATGCAGACACAGAAAACCAGTGGAGTTAGACTTGCTTCATGCAGCAGCTACAGAATAGAGGCAGCTTGCTGGTTGGAACATGTTATGTTATGTTGTTATGTTTTATGTTGTTATGTTATGTTATGTTATGTTATGTTATGTTATGTTAGGTTAGGTTTTAAATTGTTTGGAAGCAAACTGTATGGCCTACAATTTATAAAGAAAAACAAGAATTTATAAATAAAAATAGAAGGGGACCAAATTCAATTTTAATATTTACAGCAGAATACAATTATGGACAATACTGCCTGGATGGCACTTGCAATGTCCTGAAGCCACATACTCCTCTCAGTGTTGATTTACAAACTACAGTGGTACCTCGGGTTAAGAACTTAATTCATTCCGGAGGTCCGTTCTTAACCTGAAACTGTTCTTAACCTGAAGCACCACTTTAGCTAATGGGGCCTCCCGCTGCTGCTGCTGCGCCGCCGCCACATGATTTCTGTTCTCATCCTGAAGCAAAGTTCTTAACCCGAGGTACTATTTCTGGGTTAGCGGAGTCTGTAACCTGAAGCGCCTGTAACCTGAAGCATCTGTAACCCGAGGTACCACTGTATTTTAAATTGTTTGTAGTTAGTAAAGGGGGGGGCAATAAATGAACATATAAACATGTTGCACTTCATAAACTAAACATGGGGGGGGTACTCAAAAATGAAGCTGAAAGCAGCCAAGCTTGCACCACAAACAGTGTTAGAAAGTGAGATATGAACACTAGGAGCTAAATAGCACCTTGAACTTAGGTTATGGGTGCAACAATGGAATGTCTAGGCGCATTTTTTTATAATAAGAATAAAAGGCAAAAAAGAATTAACCGCAGCTAAAATCTTATATTCATTTTTCACATGGTCTCGTCCTCATCTGAAGACTGCAACAAACAAAGCCTGCCTTATGTGAGTCCCTTCTCCAGTCTTCAGAGAGTAGCTGGAAGTGGGGAAGCAGAAAAAGGTCCTCCTTTCCTTCCACTCTGCAGTTTTAATCTGAAATCCTACTCACAGTACTGCGTCAAGACCTCAGAAACTGCTTGTGCTAATGAAATTCCTTGTCGCAAAATGCGCCTAGAACAATGGGAGTTTCGAACACTGACCACCAATGTGGGAACCCTGCCATAGCTGCTCATCAGAGAGCATTTTGTGACTTCCATTCCTTGACACATGCAGGCTTGATTCAAACTTGTCTTTGGGGTGCCACCCTACTGCTAATTCCCCCCACCAAAGAGCTGGCAATTCTATTCTTCACTTTTACCTGCACTACAAGTAAACAAAAACTGCAATGCAGTTAAATCAGAGAAGTGGGGGGACGGGACTCTTAAGAGCTCGATTGAAGCAGACATTTACTAAGCCCCATGAGACCTACTATGCACAGCAGTCTATGTGAAAAAGACCTCCTCAGTGATGTGAAAACATTTACTGAATTGCCAGTGCCAATATAACAACTACACACATAATGTAGGGACCATTTTCCAACACAGTTTGTTTTCCAGCTCAACAAAATACTTGCTGTACAAGATAGCACTCATCAGAATATCTACACATACTATTTTAAGAGTAAGTGGGCTTATACTTTACAAAAAGGAGGGACAGCTGTCTGATGATTCAAAATCACACTAGATCTTTAGACTTCCTTGTTTTAAGAGACACTTGTATTTTATTTGACAGGGAAGGTGTGGCAGCTATCCATCCGCCACAGTACAGAATGTGTTTCACAGCTGACAAAAGGAAAGAATTTTTCTGTTGTTTCCAAGCAAATGTCATAAATGTGTTAAACCAACATAAGATGATCAAACTTACCATGACATTCAAGAATTTCTTGCTGTGTATATCTGAATACAGTGGTACCTCTGGTTATGAACTTAATTTGTTCTGGAGGTCCGTTCTTAACCTGACACTGTTCTTAACCTGAGGTACCACTTTAGCTAATGGGGCCTCCTGCTGCCACCACCACGCAATTTCTGTTCTCATCCTGAGGTAAAGTTCTTAACCCAAGGTACTACTTCTGGGTTAGTGGAGTCTGTAACCTGAGGTGTTTGTAACCTGAGGTACCACTGTACACAAGCACGATCAAATTTATTTCAATGTTTCCTTCCAAGAGATGTAGCTGTGTTAGTCTGTTGCAGTAAAAACAAGGAGAATGTTTGTGGCACCTGCAGCAGCACAGTCCTAGTCCTATGTGTGCCGTGTGGGGGCAGTGATGGAGAGTGTTGGCTGGTACACAGTCCCTTCTCCAGCAGAAAGGAGTGCTACAGGTTGGAGCCAACCTTCACAGCTCTCCCACAAATGGTAGCCATCAGAAAACTCTGAAATGGTACGGTTGCCAGTAAGTTTGGAACCACTAGATAAACCCACAGCCCCAAATCCTCGTGCCCCTGGCTACACTGGCATTGAGCTGACATAGCAAAATAATAATATTAATAACAAATATGCATTTCAAACATGTACTGTACTCATGTGCCCATTAGAGGAGAACCACATATAAATAACACACCATAATCCATGTGCCTCTACAAGCCACTCAGGTGTGCACAGGTGCAAAATACTAAAACATACCTTGGCCTACAAGACATCCAAGGCATTTTGTAATGTTAGAAAATCCCAGAGAAGAGCAGAAATGTTGCATGTAAATAAGTTGCTATATTAAAGATCACAGTGCTTAAAACTGTAGCACAAAACTGTAGCACAAACTTAAACATTGATTTTTATAATAATAACAACTGTTTTTGTACTGATCTCATCTCTACTGAACATGATTTTGATGAGTTAATTATATTTCCCTAAAATTACATAATTGTTGTGCCACCTTAAAATCCTATCATCACCAGATAACCATTTCCAGATAATCGTTCCATTTGACATTCCATACAGAATTAAATTATTATTATTTGTTTAATGCTGTACTGTGTTTTAATATTCTATTATTATTATTATTATTATTATTATTATTATTATTATTATTAAAATGCAAGAGCTTCCTTTCATGTTGTAGTAAGAGAGCTTGATGTAAAAATATGTTAAAGTAAATGAAGCATTAAAGTAATCTGTTCTAGGTTGGATTTATTTATTTAGGAAATCCCTTGAAAGCAACAGAGGGCTGCCATCAAGTGGCTGAAGATAGTACAATGAAAAGGGATGCAATGCAATTACACTGTCCTGTAGTGGTTTACTTAAAAGAAAACAAAGAACAGCAAGCTATAAATTAAAAGTTTATTAGGTAAAGTAACAATGTGTTCCCTCAAATATGGTAGAAGTGATATGTGATAGAATTACGGAAACATTTTATTGGAAGCAATAAATACAGATAACCATAACAAAACCAAAGAACTAACACTATGGACATAAGCATTTCCTCTAGGCCAAGGTGAGGAACCCCTGGCCCATGAGCCACATCCGGCCTCCCTGTTTGCTAGGCCTGCTGTCACTACCACCACTGCTACTCATTGAGGGTGGATCAATTGTGGTGGTGGTGGCTATGGAACTTGTTGGTGCCCTCAGCCACATGCAGAATGTGTAGCAGGAACCCCCCCCCCCATCATTCAGTTTGTACAAACTTCACACACACTCACACACTACATACGCTACGCTTCTGTTATAAATTCATAGAAAATCAACCATACAGCGGATTTGCACTGTTCCACTTTTATTTTACTCCATGAAGGAAGGACTACAAAATGGGGAAGGTTTGATACAGGGCAGCCATAATCCCTTCACCATCCCAGCACATCCACAGGAGCCCTGCCCAGTTGCTATGCCAACCCTGATGGTCCTAGACAGAAGACAATCAAGATCACAAAGAACTTGCATATGGGAGTGGATTCAGCATGGACTGAAACAAAGGACAATAATCAGCTCTTCCCTCTGGGGGCAGGAAACTGCCAACTCCCCTTTGTCTCCTGGAAGCGACTCGTGGGGAGGGGGAGAGAAGGGAATCAGCCAGGTGACAGGACACTCAGGTTACCACCACAACTCCTCCCTCAACCCCTCCTTTCCGTAATGTATGCATGATGTTTCTGGGGGTGGGCTTGACCTACAGGGTGGGAATTTCAAAAGTTTTTATAAGGTCTTGCACACCATCTTTCTGGGTCTTTCCTCTCACCTGCAAGTGAGGGGAGCACCCTGTCGCGACAGTCTTTCTTCAATAAAGACCAAGCCTACAGGCTGCTGATTTGCTTCAATTTACTCTGGTTGGTGTCTTTACTTTTTGTCCAAGGGAGCCCTCGGATTTTTCCGGTAACAAATGGAAATGGGTGTTCACTAAAGAGGTGGGGACATCCAAAATACATTGTCCTTCCAGGTCACCTTTTTCTAAAGATGTGATGCTTTTATTATTTTATTATTTTAATGATGTACATACTCTTGGTCTGGAACCACATGGTGAAAGATGGGTTAGATAGTCCTATATCTAAATAAATTATTGAACTAGCCCATGGTGGACGGCCTCTGGAATGTTACCATCATCTTGCAGTGAGCTGGGGGGGGGGGAGATGGGAGATCCAAGTGAGATGGAGGGAATGGGAAGCCCTCCTCAAATTTCTTATGAAGGAAAAAGAGAAAAAAATGAGATGGCTGAAAAAGAGCAATTTCACAGAAACATGCACACACATTATCTCTCTCTCTCCTAAAAGCACCAAGTGCGTAAAAAATGCTGGAAAGGTTCACCTATTTGGGGTTCTAGTCCCGCCTCCTTCAGCTGCACCCACCCAGGTGGGATTGGGAATTTTCTTCTGTTGTCATTCATAAAAAAAGTTCGCTGTCCCAGTCTATCATTTTGCCCACATTGCAGTCAAGATTCTCAGCTTGTGGAAATCATATCAACCCAGCCCTAAATTTCTACCACACCCAGATGTTTTCAACCCAGAATGTCAGGAAAGAAAAACCACTATTCCATGTATTTTAGTTTTAAAACAGATTCAAGGGAAGGAGCATCTTGATGGCTCTATCATGTTGAATCAATATGTGACTCATATGCTCTTAACTACATCAGAAAAAGAGAGGCACCATAGTCACACATAACCTACTAAATGCCTCTTCTACTAAGTACTTATCACCCAAATCAGCAAGGACTTTGGTAGTTTCTCTGTTACTATTGTTATTTTTACACAATCCTGGGCTCCATTCGGATGAAGGGCGGGCTAGAAAAAATTAAAAATAAATAAATGCAGAGAGTGTGCTCACCAATGTGAGCCAGGGTTCTTACATGGCCTCTGAGCTCAGTGGCATCAGAATCACGGTCAAGAATGGAAAGATGAGACTTGACATGTATACTGTCCCACACCAGAAGTGTGGGAGTATCTGAAAAAGTGTGCATGCACACAAAAGCTCATACCAATAACAAACTTAGCTGGTCTCTAAGGTGCTACTGGAAGGAATTTTTTTATTTTTATTTTGTTTCGACCAGAATACAGTGACTCATAGCAGCAGATGGCAGGCTGAATGCTTCTGTCTGGGAACTCACTAACTACCATTGGATGGTGTGTCTATAAACCTGTGGTCTTTGCCCTTCAACAACTAATATAAACAAAAGTAGCCATTCTTAAGCACTTAATTACCCCTAGCCTTTGATGGAACAATCCCTAAACTAACTGGCTGCTGCCCTAGGGTCTACACAACTGACTACCAGACACTTTCTGGCTCCTGCCCCATTGCTATCCCACTGGTACCTATTTAAATCCCTCTAGGTCAGGCATGTCCAACATCCGTTTCGGGGGCCTAATCCAGCCTGCTGTTTCACTTAATCCGGCCCCCATGGCAGTATATATAATTTTTTTTAAAAAAGTTCAAGAACCTCAATCCTTAAAAAAGCTCAGCAACTTCAGTCGGCCCTTACGCATGTCCACTTCATCAAATCTGGCCCTCTTTGAAAAAGGTTTTGGCACCCCTGCTCTAGGCATATCGGAAGGTCTGTGGCTCCAACCTTGAGCAGGACCAGGGCTTCTGAGAAGAAATCAGAGCAAGGGGGAGGGAATTCGAGCCCCACTGTGCCCAAAAAAGGAACAGGTCAAAGTCAATAATTGGTATAATTGGTTTTCTTGGAAAAGGAGCATTTTAATGTTTTTTAATGGCTGAGACTGTAGATTTGGCAAGGCATGGTATTCTGCTTGTAGTTCATAAGATACAGATACCTTGGCTACAGACCAGAAAAACTAAGGTTCTAATCTCTCTGCAGCCTTAAAGTCACCAGGCCACTGATCTTCAACAGGTGTGTGAGAACCCACTCGGAGTCACGGGTTGATCCAAAGTGGGTTGCAGCAGTAGCACTACCACCCTTCAAATATGTGTCAAAAAAAGAAAATAAGAAATGGGTCCTCAAATGCATATTTGGGTTAAAGGTGAGTCACAGATCAGAAAAGTTTGAAGAATAGGTCAGCAAGTCGCTATCTACCATTTTAAAAATGATAACAATGAGCTATCTTATAGATAGTTTTGAGGATAAAGTCACTTTCTTGGCTCCATGGTGATTTACTGTAGATGCTACTGCTATCAATCTTCTGTGCAATCCTTTTCAGTTTACACAGCCTGATGACATGAACAAAACATTTGCAGAAATTGCTTAACTGAGCTGCCATACATCTGGACACAGCTGGAATATGGCAGCGTCCTGGCAGAAACTGCTAAAATGCCCGTGAAAATCCTGACATATGGCAACCCATGTTGGAAGTCTAGATTCTGGAGAATTTCCTTAAAGATAGGTCAAAAACTTCAATATTTCTTTGAGGGGTTTTTTTTGGGGGGGGGGGGAGCTCAGCAAATTTTGTGTCTGTATTTTCACTTTTTGTTATATGGCAACCCTAGCCTAACTACTCAAAATATATGTTTCTCCTATTGCCTTAATATAATTGAGGGATTTTTATGTCCATGTTAAGCAAAAGAAAGACTGAAACTAAGCCATGGCAGCCTCTCTTAGTTAATTTTATCACACTGCTATGGTAAGTGTGGTAGTTTATCAGTTGGCACAGAAAAATAATAGGGACCATCTTGAAATATGGAATTAATAATCATAACTACCTTATTATCTTGAATTCATTACTAAGCAATTATATGTTGTCATAAAACTAAATGTAAAAAAAGAAAGAAACTTTACAAAAAAGATAAGAGAAATCTTGGTGTGCTTTTACAAGTGTGTAGGTGTTTCTTTTCTTATACACACAGTACTTAGAATAGATAGTTAATACCCTGCTATAAGACCTTTTGAAAAAGCCCCATATTCAATCTGTGTGGTAAGACAAGTTGTTCTTTCTAGCTAATGTGTAACACCCACGTAAATTCACTCAAACACAAATTTACAGGTTGCATGACTAACATAAAGTACAGTAAGGTAGAGCGGTTTTGAATTTTCTTCCAACATAAAAGAGGCATATCCTCAGTTTCAATTTTCACTGTGCTTTTGTGCCATAATTTGTTTGACAAGTTGTCATATCTCTGTATGTATTTGATTTGGAAATACTTTAACTCTGAAAAGAATTAAATGATAAAATTCTGTAAATCTATCACACATATTTAAAAACAAAACAGACATCCTCCCCATGAATACTATCATAAAATAAACAGTTTGAGTAGGGTGTCGCTGAAGCTTTAGAAGGGTTCAAAGTAACTACACTGTTTCAACAGATTTTGAACAAAATTCAGGTCAAATTTGTAAGCCTGAATTTTGGTTGGTGGAAGCCAGTGTCACTCGCTGGTATGAGGAAGATTGGATTGAGATGATCTAAGATGACTCCATCTGAGTTTGTCTTGCTTCTCTCATATATCCAGATAACAATTGTTGCAAGTTTGTGAGAAGACCCCCCCCCCAATAAATGAACGAATGTCAGAATCTAATTAATATTTGGAGTACTGAGGGAAAGATTCCAGGCCAGTGGAAAATTACAGGCTGAGCTTCCTGTATCGGAAGAGGCAGTGCCATGACAAGGTGTTGATGACCCACATCGAAGAGGAATCTTGCATGCTACAACCTACAAAACCTTGCCCACCTTTGAGTTCCCCATCATTGCCAATATCCTAAATTATCTATGGCTTGCCTTTCTCTGTTTACAGACCGTGGTTTACATCCAAAAGACTAGCCACCTCAAGAACCACATTCTGCAGTCACAGTCCCAAAACTATAGGTGATCTACAGTTTACATTATATTG
Organism: Podarcis raffonei; assembly: GCF_027172205.1. Taxonomy (NCBI): domain Eukaryota; kingdom Metazoa; phylum Chordata; class Lepidosauria; order Squamata; family Lacertidae; genus Podarcis; species Podarcis raffonei. The sequence continues at coordinate 64,335,992 of NC_070612.1, read as the reverse complement.
CATGCTGTTTTCTTCTTACATTATATTCATTATATTCATTCAGGCATCAGTTGAAGGTTCATTTAGTTTTGCAGGCATTTGGAGCATAGCAGGAGCGGTCCTACTTGTCTAACTGTCTGAAACACCTTTTATTTCTGTGTCGTGAATATCACTGATTGCCATATGCTATTGCTATTATATTTATTGTAAATGGTGAATTTCATTTTATTTTTATGCTATGTTTTACGAATGTTGTTAACCACCCTGGGCTCTGTTTGAGGAAAGGTGAGATACCAAAAATAACAAGACCAATAATAAGAGAGAGATAACACAGATAGTGCAGGGGGGATACAAATGTTATTTTGGTGTCACAGAGGAAAACACCGTCAGTGTTTTCAGCACCATGGATTTCAGGATATTCTGGAGGTTGGAGCAAAGCTATTTCTAAGATGTTTCCATCAGAATGTCAATCAGGTAAGTTTTTCTTTAACAGTAAGCAAGTAATATACAGTGTAACTAGGGTTACATACGCTTCAGGTTACAGACCACTAACCCAGAAATATTACCTCGGGTTAAGAACTTTGCTTCAGGATGAGGACAGAAATCGTGCAGCAGCGGCACGGCGGCAGCAGGAGGCCCCATTAGCTAAAGTGGTGCTTCAGGTTAAGAACAGTTTCAGGTTAAGAACGGACCTCCGGAATGAATTAAGTTCTTAACCTGAGGTACCACTGTAGTACATTAAGTGAAGAGATTAAAAGAAAACCATTAGGATGTAACAGTGCTTATCCATCCCCCCCCCAAAAAAAAATCATCCAGCATACCAGTTAAGAGCATAAAGTAAAATATTAGACAAACCCAAATCTTCCCCAATATGCTGGTATTATAAAACCATTATTTTATGTAAATGTGGGTGAATATAGTGAAGTTCTAAGTACCTTGTGAATTTCAACAGCAGCTGGACACCTCTACCTATTTCTGGAGAGTTACCACCTGGGTTCAGTAATGTCATGTATTAAATTCTAAAAGTCCACTGACTACTAAAAACCCCTCGAAACCAGAGCATCTTTAAAACCCCTGTGAAGCAAACACACTTTATGTACACGCCACTAGATGTCTCTAGCTGCATTTATTATAAAGAAACTGGTCGGGCGACTACATACAGCTATAATTTTAAAATATAATACCTGGTCTGATTCTGAACTGGGTTAGACAAACTGAGTTATCTTGCCCCCAGTTGTCTAGTTTGCTCTACAACATGTGACACTGCCAATTGTCATTTGACAATGCAACTAGGTCTCAACTTCTTCCCTATCCTGTAGGCAAGGTCTCTCTGACTTCCTCATCCATTTTAAGAGATGACTGTGTTACCTGTTATTGTTTGCTCCTGTCCCTCCTCACCAAGGAGGAGAGAGGAGGCAGGTGGAGTGGAGGGAAGTCATCAGTATTCTAGTCAGGTAAGCATTGGTGTGAGAGGGAGCAAAAGGTCTTAGCTAGCTTGGACTGTAATCTGAGCCAGGCAGAGAAAAATTATGGAGGCAGAGGAAGAGATGGGCAAAGGCTGAATACTGGCATTCTTCACAACAGCGACAGGAAACCTATGGTCACTAGATGATGTTGGACTACAACTCCCATTGTGGTGTTCTTGTTCTTAATAATTTATTCTCCACCTTTTTCCCTGAAAAATGCACCTTACAAATAAAAACAAGAACCGCTAAAACCATAGAAAAAATAAATCATTAAAAACAATTAAACACTGACAGAATTAAAGTTCTGTATAAAAATCTGTTTAAAACATACCAATAATTAAAATTAAATTAAATTAAATTTAAAAAGCATGGCACCAGCCCTTTAACCAAAAGCAATCAATTTCCCAAAGCCTGTTGAAACAAGGAAGTCTTCACCTGCCGGCAGAAGCAGCACCAAGAGGGAGCCAGTCTAGCTTCTCTGGTGAGGAAGTTCCAGAGTCTGGGAGTAATTTCTGAGAAGGCCTGTTCCTGCATCCCCACCAAGCATGCCTGGGAGGAAGGCGGGACCACGAGAAGGGCCTGCCTCAAAGATCTCAAAACCCAGGAGGTTCACAGGAGGGAATGTGGTCTTTCAGATAGCTTGGACCTAAGCCATGTAGGGCTTCCTTACAGCAGCAGTTTGCACTGTGCCTGAAAACAGACCAGCAGCCAGCAGAGGAGTTCTAGCTGTTTTAGAATGGCTTAACTGTTTTTAACAGGTTAAGAACTTACCGTATTTTTTGCTCCATAAGATGCACCTGACCATAAGACGCACCTAGTTTTTAGAGGGGAAATGCAAGGAAAAAAATATTCTTTAAAGAGAGCGCATCCCAGGCTCTGCTCAGCGCTCCCTTTCACGAGCTGCGTGGAGTGTGTGTGCAGCGCTTCCAGGCTTTTCCCCAAGAGCTGCACACATGCTCCACGTGGCTCTTGCAGCATTTGCAGGAGGTGGGAGAGGGGGCTGAGGGGCTGCCCTCTGTCCTTCTCCTACCTCCCGCAAAAGTCAGCAAGAGCCGTGCGCTCTTTAAAGGGAGTGTGACTCTTGGGGGCTTTTCTGGGAGGTGAGGAGAGGGACAGAGCCGCACGCTCTGTGCCTTCCCCCACCTCCCGCAAGAGCCTCGCACTCTTTAAAGGGAGCGCGGCTCTTGCTGGATTTTGCGGGAGGTGGGGGAAGGGACAGAGCGCGCGGGATAGCCACGCACAGCCTCTCCTGGGCAGCGGGAGGAAGGCTCCCCCAAGAGCCACGCTCCCTTTAAAGAGCGCACGGGGGGAAGCCCCCAAGAACCGCACACATGCTCCACACGGCTCTTTAAAGGGAGCGCTGAGCAGAGCCTCCCGCCTGCATTCGCTCCATAAGATGCACACACATTTCCCCTTACTTTTTAGAAGGGGAAAAGTGCGTCTTATAGAGTGAAAAATACGGTAATTCGTTCCGGAGGTCCGTTCTTAACCTGAAACTGTTCTTAACCTGAAGCACCACTTTAGCTAATGGGGCCTCCTGCTGCCACCACGCCGCTGCTGCACAATTTCTGTTCTCATCCTGAAGCAAAGTTCTTAATCTGAGGTACTATTTCTGGGTTAGTGGAGTCTGTAACCAAAAGCGTCTGTAACCCAAGGTACCACTGTATTTTTAAAAGTTGCTTTACTGTGGATATGCTTGCTGCCCTGGGCTCCTTTGGGTGGCAGAGTGGGATAAAACTGGATGGATATACAAATAATCCTTGAGCACTGACCCTGCTGGGTTAGGACAACAGCAACAGGGAAACTGAGGCATCTCTCTCACACACAGTTTAGCTGTCCACATCCGCCTTCCACCACCCACTGGTTCCTTTGCAGCAACACACACACACATTCCATGCTCTCTATGGAGGCTGCATCGAGACCTGCTTTGCCTGAGCCTCGTGCAACTGAGACCAGATGGGATTGAGGTGCCGGTGTTGCATGAACAAAATGGGGTGAGCAAAGGCTGTGGGTGAGCTGGACTGAGCATTTCACGTTGCTAATCTTTCCTCCTAACCAAGATTCCTAGAAAGGAAGGGAATTTGGGAGGTGAGGGGAAGCTGGGTCAGACTGCAAGTCCAAAGGCTGCTTCCTGGCCTGCCTTCTCCGTTGGGTGGATGCTTTGCTTTGCTCTTTCCAAAAGGTTGTTGACAACTGTGGATGAACTAAAGTCCATTGTGTGGGTAGGCTTTCTGACGTGTGTGGTGCTGTTTGGCTGGGTGCCACCTATTACCACATCCCCTAGTTCAATTTTGTTTCCATCAACCCAAAGGAAAGGATGAAACCTACACTTCCCCAGCAGTTGTTTTGGTTCAGTATTTTTATTTGTAAAATAGCTCTAATGCAAATAAAGCATCTGTATTAAAAATAAAATCTGCCCTTGCAGAGCGAACACTACAAAAATCGTTCTGACAGTCATTTTAGGTAAAGTAAATATTATATCACAACATATATTCTTCATAAATCTAGTTAACTTTGGTGGCTCCCTACTGGGGTTCTTTCCTCTCAGGAACTTTATTTTAGTAAGGTAAAAGGTAACAGTAAAGGACCCCTGGACAGTTAAGTCCAGTGAAAGGCGACTATTGAGGCTGTGGTCTCATCTCGCTTTTCAGGCCAAGGGAGCCGACGTTTGTTCACAGACAGCTTTCCGGGTCATGCGGCCAGCCGGACTAAACTGCTTCTGGTGCACAGAATATCGTGACAGAAGCCAGAGCACATGGAAACACCATTTACCTTCCCAATGCAGCAGTACCTATTTATCTACTTGCACTGGCATGCTTTTTAACTGCTAGGTTGGCAGGAGCTGGGACAGAGCAACAGGAGCTCACCACTATTGTGCAGCACATGACTTTTGGGAGAAAAATAAGACAGACTTTTAATCTGGACAGCCAGATAGTTCCAAGACAACAAAAAGAAGCAGCAGAACTCCTGGAAGGAGCAGTGGGAGGTGTAGATAGCCAAATAGGAAAATTAACAAAATCTCCAAATGGCAAACCTTAAAATTAGTTGGAATGTAAATGGGCTTAACAGCAAGGCCAAGAGAAATAGAATTGAGCATGTAGGTAATTATCAAACAGAACTTTGACATAATTTGTTTACAGGAGACACACATTGCAAAAAGAAAAAGAAAAAAAAGAAACCCAAATTAGGTTTGGACTTATAGCAGCAGATGATACCAAGAGAAGGGTGTGTTTGGTATTTTATATAAAACCTGCACTTGAACAAAAACTGATTTAAAAAGATGAGAAAGGAAGAATATTAATAGTACAAATTAAAGGAAAAGGATAGACTCTCATCTATGCACCAAATGAGAATAAATCGGATTTTTTTTTAAAAGTTGGGAACAGAGTTGTTAGATTATGCAGATGAAAAGATCATATTGATGGGAGATCTAAATGGTGTTCCCTCATTATAGTTGGATAGGGCAGTTAGAAAAAAGGAAACAAAAGAAGGTAGATTGCCAAAGGCCTTTTTTGAAATGGTAGAAACTCTTAAATTGGTTGACATATTGAGAATAAGACATTTGTTTGACAAACAGTTCACTTTTTATTCCAATGTGAATGAAGCAGTGCCAGGACAGACACTATTTGGATGACAAAGGAGATGGAATTGAGAGTTAAAAAAATAGAAATAGAACCCAGAACTTTCTCAGATCATAATGCCATTGTAATGGAATTAAAAGAGAAAGTCAAACATCATTTAGATGGAAACTAAATGAAGACATGTTAGAGGACCAATCTTTTGTGTATAAAGCAAGGAAAGCTCTGGGAGACAATTTTGAGTTAAATCTGAATAAGTAGGTTTCATTGCAAATAGTATGGGACACCAGCAAGGTGGTTATGAGAGGGCTGTTTGTCCAACAAAATTCAATAAAAAAGGGGGGGAGAAAAGAGAAATTTTAGATGCAATTCTGGAAAAAGAGAAAGAATTAGGAAAAAAACCTAACAAAGAAACAGTAAAACAGGCAATTAGGTCATTGGAAACACAATATTTAATGGTTATTAATATAGAAATAGGATGGAAAATTAAAAGATGCAAACAAAAATATTTCAAGCATGCCAATAAGTCAGGAAAATTATTGGCATGGCAAATAAGGAAAAATGAGTAAAAAAATTATATCAACAAAATAAAGGCAAATGGCAAGATAACAGAAAAACCAAAAGAAATTAGGGAAGCCTTTGTCAAGTATTTTACTGAGTTATATAAAAAGGAAACAGAAAAGATACCAAAGATAGAGGAATATCTTAAAAAGAGTAATTTACCAAAAATGAAAACAAATAAGTTAGCAGTATTAAATGAAGAAATAACAGGGTAAGACGTCTTAAATGCAGTAAGTCAAGCAAAAGTAGGGAAATTGCATGGACCGGATGGGCTACCAGCTAAGTATTACAAGAAACTGAGTAAACAGCTTGTGAACCCTCTAAAAGATCTGATGAATGAAATTCTAAAAATAGTGAACCACCGACCTTCCGATCGGGAAGCCCAAGAGGCTTAGTGGTTTAGACCACAGCACCACCTGTGTCCCTTTTATTCTAGTAATTAAAAATCACACCTGATTTCAAACTTCAATTCATTGGTGCCCCATTTATATCCAATAGTTCCTGCCCCCTAGCCTTCTTTGATCTATTCAGGACTTCATAAATATATCAGAAAGATCAGAAAAATAGAGCGTTATCATCTTAGCCTGTATTGCTCATTGCCTGAGCAGGGCACCCATTCTGTTCCCCGGACTGTCCAAATGATTACTCAGGACACATAGCTTGGGTCACAACTTTTATGGATTATAGATGAAGAGTTTGGCAAGAGAAAATAGTTTGACCATCAGCCCAATGAACTATATCGTTTTGGGGTCAACCCAAGGCAAAGAAGACCTAATGACAAACATCAAGTAGGTGCCCCATTACAACAACAAAAAAGTATTTCTTACTTTAGAAATTAGCTTTGGAAAAGCAAGACTATGCAATACTGCAATGATGAAACATTGAAGTCTGCCTGCCTTTGAAAATTATTGGGCATAACATTTCCTGAGAGGAGAAAGTTATTAGCCTAGCATTTTGTGTTCTCCCATTTTTGCTTCTGATTTCAGTAATTTCCATTAAAGCTATAATAAATTTGAATCAACTAGCAGAAAGCCCTTTAAGCATAATCAAGACAATTTTCCAAGGTACAGAGAAATACTTCATTATTCTTCTAAGAATTATTTTCAAAGAAATGATTGCTGTTTCAATAAACATGTATAAAATAGCCCAGGTAGCATGTCCTCTCCCCATTCACTGAGGTGATCTTGGCTTTGGGAAAGGAAGGCAAATTTGCTTTGCTACTAACCTCTTTTGTACATACCACTCTTAGGTCAGCATTGTTAGCATCAGTCTTTGTGCTGCTGCAAAGATGGAATTATGTGAAACAGAAAGGCAGTACTAGACCACATGAACAGGTGACCCATTAATGAAAGACCCATTATGTGGTGCTGTTTTTCAAAAAGTGCCCAGAAACTTCAGCTGGTGCAGAAAGTAGCAACTATTGAAAATGAGAGAGAATGAACCACATTCAGAAGTGACTCCACTTTTGCATTTCTAGGTCCAATTCAAAGTGTGAGCCCTAAGTGAGGCCAGACCAGGATACCTAAGGAACCATCTCTGCCAATATCTGAGCTGTATTTGGTTGGCAAGTGAGAAGGGATGCTTGAGGAATAAATTATTTGTGAATGCTGATAAAAACTAAACTGATGCACATCTTCCAGAATAATCTGTAAACTGGAATGCAGCAATCTTTCAGATTCCGCACTTCTCTAAATTTTACGATGTAGCCCTTAGCTCAAAAAAGGGAACAAATGTGGATAAAAAGGTGTGTTTTAGAATAAAATACAATTAGAAAGGCATACTTTTGAGAGAAATACACGGGGAAATGGTTATATTGTGAGGGGAAAATTGCCATTAAAAAAAATTAAATACATTTTTGAGCATTTTTTTTAAATGCAGATTTATGCAGAAATTAGAAGAAATTTATGAATGCATGTGAAACTGGCAAGGACCAGAGAGACTGATCCAAGTATCCCTAAATGTGGCTGTTCTGTCTCTCCATCAAGGAGCTCCCCTGTGCCCCCTTTTCGATGGTTTCCCGTGGTCTTGGCTTAACAGGATAGGTGTTTCACATATCACTTTGATTCTTGTTTTTAATTGACTTCCTGGAAAATTATCTTGTTTCAACGGCATTTCTTTCTGCTTTGTTCCAGTCATATAGATGTGATGCTTTCTTTACTGTTTTAAAATAAATTGTGAGCTGCCTTGAGCATTTAAGAACATGGGATATAAATATCAATAAATGAAACGTATTCATAATATACAATGTAGTTTTTAGAATTATCAGTTAAGTTTGCCTATTTCTTAACATTTATTTCCTTAAGAAGTAACTTCATTTTCCAAATACCTTAGTTGTGAAATGGCAGACTATTAAATATCCCAGTCTTCTAGGATGAGCAAAGTTGTGCAGCAAGACAATTTGGGGGAAAGCCAGAACTCACTAATAGAACACTTGCTTTGCATGTATTTGCAAAGCCTTGCTTTGCAGGCTCAATTTCTGGCCTCTCCAGGTTGGGCTGGCAAAGAGTCCTGCCTCAGGCGCTGGGGTCCTGACTTCCACCCCAAACTCAAGTAAGTAAGGAAGGAAGGAAGTAAGGAAGTAAGGAAGTAAGGAAGTAAGGAAGTGATACTTTATTAAAGCAGGTTATTGGTACACATTCAGCAGCATGAAAAAAAGCAAATACAGTTCAAGGGTGTTTACAAGGCAAAGGGTTAATAGGACTAAGGACCAGGACTCTTGAATCCACAATCAGTAACAAAAAATTCAAGGTTGCATAGCATCTGCGAAGCTTTTCAAACAAGTGCCCCTCGCCTACTCACCAAGCTTGTGTGTCCCTACAGGAAGTCCTGGCCTGAAGGTGGGCACTACATCTAGTGGGATGTCTCTTCTCTTCTCTTTTGATGTGGCACCTCTCCCTGGGAAACACTGGACCCACCGCCTCTGAATCATCCCACCCTGTCACATCAGGCTACACCCTGGAAGCCTCCATGTGCAAGGAAAGGAAGCCTCTAAGACTCCTGCTTCAAACAGCAGAGCCAGACGTCTCTGGAAGTAGAGGGGCCCTCCATCAACCATTGTCTCCCCCCTCTCACCCTCTTCCTGCCCCCTTCCCCAAGTGAAGAAGTGGAGAATCTCTTTTGCTCCACAGGCCAGGCTCATGCATCACCTGAAAATAACACTGTTTTCTCCTGCTGGTGTTAGTGTTCTTTCATTAGACAGTAGATTTTATGCTTCAGCAAGCAAAGTAATGCAGTGCTTTAATAGTATTCCTGTTTATGATGTGAGTCTCATAAATTAACAAACTAGTGTCATAAACATAGGTATTAAACAGTTAGCTGAAGGAAAAATGTTTATGGCTGCTGTCAAATGAGAGATTCATTATGATGTTAGGATGCTCAACCCACCTGATCCCATCCTATGTGAATCACAGAAGAATCATAGACTAATATGCAGGGAATGAAACAAGACTGCTGAGACCTCAGCCAGTCGCCAGCAGAATGTTTCAAGACCATCTTTACATTTATGCATCTCATATGCTGAAGCAATACATATTTGTGTATACTGGAATACAATAGTATACTGAAAGAAGTGTGAGTGCCTAAGAATATAAGGAGAGCCTGGTGGATCAGGCCAATTGCCCATCTAATTCAGTATCTTGATCTCACAGGGGCTGACCAATGCCTGTGAGAAACCCACGAGCAGAATTTGAGCACAAGAGCAACTCTCCCCTCCTGAGGTTTCCAGCAACTAGGATTCAGAAGCAATACTGTCTCCAGCTGTGGAGTCAGAGCACAACCATCCTGGCCAGGAGCCATCAATGAACATTTCCTTCATGTATTTGTATAATCCACTTGGTAAAGCTGTCTCCTAAACTATGTTTAACTATGCAGTGAGTGATCTTTTATGTCCTGAATCTTCCACCATTCAGTTTCATTGGATGTCCACAAGTTCTAGACTAGAAAGAGCTGTAGCTAAGGACTGAGAAGGACTGCTTGCTCCCCAGGAGGACTCCCCTGCGTGAGTGCCTGAGGGCCCTGCTCCTGCCACTCACCACCTGGCCCAGGGCGGGGCCTGACAGGCCTCACAAGGACGGTTGCTGTTACTGCTGCTCCTGTCCAGGAGGACTCAGAGGGGCGCAGAGTTCTTTTTAAAATGTTTTAACATTTTCTTTTTCCCTTTTGAATTTTTTGTATGTGGGGGAGTGGGGGTGGCATGGATGTTTGGTTGGGCCTGGGAATTTGTTTGATTTTGGTGTTTTGTAATTTTTACAGTTTTTTGTTTGTATTGTTTTATTGTTTTTATTTTTTATTTTAAGGTTTTATTTTGTTCTTAAGGGGAGGGGTCAGGGCTGCCGGGAAGTGGGTCCCAGCCAACAAAATGGCTGGGGCATGTTCCACGGGGGGGGGGGATGCACTGGGACAACCGATCTCAGTGATCACGGGTAGGAGGAGGAGTTACACTAAGACCAGACCATGTCATTACAGAGGAGGCAGGTTTAGTCGTTGTCTGAGGACTATCCCTGCCTCCGGGTCTGGTCCTGACAGGACGGTTAGTGGAATCAGCAAGGGATACCCACATGACCTGAAGGTGCTGCTGTGCAATGCCAGGTCAATGATTCATAAGACCACTGCCATCCATGACTTGATCATGGATGGAGAACTTGACCTGGCATGTGTAACAGAGACTTGGTTGGATGAAGCAGATGGGCCTGTCCTTGCCACTGCTTGTCCACCAGGTTTCTCTTACGCACAGCAACCCAGGCCTTGTGGGCAGGGAGGGGGGGTTGCAGTGATTTTTAGGAAGTCACTAGCTTGCATCAGGTGTCCTACTGGGAAGACGCAGTTCTCTGAGTGCATGTTCTGGAAGTTGGGCAATAGGGGCAGTACAGGATTCCTTTTGGTGTACCGATCTCCCCGCTGTACCAAGGATTTCCTGCCCGAGCTGCTTCAGGTCATGGTGGATGTTCTCCTGGAGACACCTAGTTTGGTTGTCCTAGGGAATTTTAACATCCATGCCGACATGACCTTACAAGAGGCCGCTCAGGACTTCGTGGAAAGCATGGCCTCCATGGGGCTGTCCCTGAATAGGTTTGGCCAAACCCATAGGCATGGACATGCCTTGGACCTGGTGTTTACCTCTATGGGTGTTGGTGATCTGACATTAAGTAAAAGCAAAACAAAAGAAGTGCCATGGTCAGATCACTTCCTGGTGCAAGTGGACTTCTCTGCGACCCTTCCCCTCTGCAGGGAGGTGGGACCGATTCAGATGGTCCGCCCCTGCCACTTAATGGATCCAAATGGTTTCCAGAGAGTGGTAGGGGATGCTTTATCCCCTGTTGATGACCTTTCAGCTGATTCCCTGGTGGCCCGCTGGAATGTGGAGTTAACCAGGCCTATGGACTGTTTGCTCCGAAGCGCCCTCTCCGATTGCATGGAGCCTGGACACCCCCGTGGTTTTCCACGGATCTGAGGGCAATGAAACAATCGCTGAGACGGCTAGAGCACCTGTGGTGGATAACTCATTCTGAAGCTGACCGGACACGGGTTAGAACTCAGTGTCGAGCCTACCAAGTGGCGGTAGTGACGGCAAAGAAGACTTTCTTTGCCGCCTCTATTGCATCTGCAGAAAACAGAAGCAGGAGACTTTTTCAGGTGGTCCACAATTTAGCGGAACCACCAGCTACATCGGGGCCCAGTACGGGCCACATGATCTCCTGCAATGATTTTGCAAAGTTTTTTGCAGATAAAGTCACTCAGATTAGGGAAGAGGTAGACTCCACTGTGGGAGCAGGGCCGGGGCAGGAGAGTCCTGTCTAGTCAAGTTGTGTGGGATCAATTCCCATCTGTTACTTCCGAGGATGTGGACAGGCTGCTTGGATGAGTGAAACCAACCACCTATCTCCTTTATCCTTGCCCATCCTGGTTTATAAAAGCTAGCCAGGAAGGGCTGGGCGATGGGCTTCACGGGGTGGTGAATGCTTCTCTCTGTGAGGGAGCCTTCCCAGACCCGCTAAAAGAGGCAGTTATCAAACCGCTTCTTAATAAACCATCTTTAGATGCTGCCAATATGCCCAACTATCATAGAATCATAGAATCATAGAGTTGGAAGAGACCACAAGGGCCATCGAGTCCAACCCCCTGCCAAGCAGGAAACACCATCAGAGCACTCCTGACATATGGTTGTCAAGCCTCTGCTTAAAGACCTCCAAAGAAGGAGACTCCACCACACTCCTTGGCAGCAAATTCCACTGTCGAACAGCTCTTACTGTCAGGAAGTTCTTCCTAATGTTTAGGTGGAATCTTCTTTCTTGTAGTTTGGATCCATTACTCCGTGTCTGCTTCTCTGGAGCAGCAGAAAACAACCTTTCTCCCTCCTCTATGTGACATCCTTTTATATATTTGAACATGGCTATCATATCACCCCTTAACCTCCTCTTCTCCAGGCTAAACATGCCCAGTTCCGTTAGCCGTTCCTCATAAGGCATCGTTTCCAGGCCTTTGACCATTTTGGTTGCCCTCCTCCGGACACATTCCAGTTTGTCAGTGTCCTTCTTGAACTGTGGTGCCCAGAACTGGACACAGTACTCCAGGTGAGGTCTGACCAGAGCAGAATACAGTGGCACTATTACTTCCCTTGATCTAGATGCTATACTCCTATTGATGCAGCCCAGAATTGCATTGGCTTTTTTTTATCGCCCAGTCTCAAATCTTCCATTCTTGGGCAAGGTGATTGAGCAAGTGGTGGCCTCATCATGGGACTGAAATTGCCTTGGTCGCACTGGTCGATGATCTCCGGCAGGCTAGGGACAAAGGTGAGAGCTGTTTCCTAGTTCTGCTGGATCTCTCAGCGGCTTTTGACACCATCAACCATAACATCCTTCTGGACCGTCTAGAGGGGCTGGGAGCTGGGGGCACTGTTATACAGTGGTTCCGCTCCTTCCTCCTGGACCTTGTTCAGAAAGTGAGGGGGGATGAGTGTTCAGACCCCTGGGCTCTCACTTGTGGGGTGCCTCAGGGTTCTGTCCTCTCCCCCATGCTTTTCAACCTTTACATGCAGCCTCTGGGAGAGATCGTCAGGAGGTTTGGACTGGGTGTTCATCAGTATGCGGATGATACCCAGCTCTACCTCTCTTTCAAATCGGAACCAGTGAAGGCGGTGAAGGTCCTGTGTGAGTGTCTGGAGGCAGTTGGAGGATGGATGGCGGCTAACAAATTGGGGTTGAATCCTGACAAGACAGAAGTACTGTTTTTGAGAGACAGGAGGCGGGCAGGTGTGGAGGACTCCCTGGTCCTGAATGGGGTAACTGTGCCCCTGAATAACCAGGTGCACAGCCTGGGAGTCATTCTGGACTCACAGCTGTCCATGGAGGTGCAAGTCAATTCTGTATCCAGGGCAGCTGTTTACCAGCTCCATCTGGTACGCAAGATGAGACCCTATCTGCCCGCCAGAGTGGTGCATGCTCTAGTTATCTCTCGCTTGGACTACTGCAATGCGCTCAACGTGGGGCTACCTTTGAAGGTGACCCGGAAGCTACAATTAATCCAGAATGCAGCAGCTAGACTGGTGACTGGGAGCGGCTGCCAAGACCATATAACCCCGGTCTTGAAAGACCTACACTGGCTCCCAGTACGTTTCCGAGCACAATTCAAAGTGTTGGTGCTGACCTTTAAAGCCCTAAACCGCCTCGTCAAATGGCCGTCAAAGAGAAAAATAACTACCAAACTTTTAGAAGACATCTAAAGGCAGCCCTGTTTAGGGAAGCTTTTAATGTTTAATAGGTTATTGTATTTTAGTGTTTTGTTGGAAGCCGCCCAGAGTGGCTGGGGAAACCCAGCCAGATGGGCGGGGTATAAGTAATAAATTATTATTATTATATTATATAGCTAAGCAATGATTAAATGACAGAAATTATATTAAACCTATGAAATGAACATGCAGCTGAAAAAGAACAGCTGTATGAAACAGATAAAACTACAAGTGGGTGGGGAATGAAAATTTGAGAATAGAGATTGACAGATAGAAAGCAACTTGCAGGCCTCTTTCTCCACCTCCGCTTTCTTCATCTCCACAGCTTAGACTCTTCTATGAGTTTTTCACATACACATCATTCTAATTATGTTGGGTGTTCATATTAATTAGCCACTCACATAATAGCTTTTAATTGTTATACAAACATATAGCAGCTGTAATCTCAAACTCTAATTAGAAATAAACTTCATCAAATTTAGTCACACCTCACTGCTTTGTTTGGTTTATTTATTTAAGTCAACTCAATTGCACAGTAATTACATCTCTAAAGACTGTCTTATAGCTTACAGAATCCAATAATCCATGAAATAAATAATAAAGGATGGTACTAAATGAGTTTAGACCTACACAAAATTTATTAACATTGGGGAAATGAACATTCATACTTGCACAATTTGGATCATTGTATATTCTAGCCTAGCACTAGGATAAACCAGAAAAAGCACAATTCAATGGTGTAAAAATGGTCCATAAGTATTTGTTAATGAAATGCCACAACTAAATTCTTGTTTCTGACTGGAAATGAGTGAAAAATATGTATACAGAAATTCTAAACATTATAGCAGTGTGACTGTCTGCCGGCAGGAAACTATGGCCAGTGACTTCCAAATAAGCCAAGATTCATAAGCTCAACTTTTAGGCATTGTTTCATATCCTAGCTTGCTTAGAAGCCATTCAAAATAGCTTCCCGTATTGCACACACTCATGAGAACTGAGGAACGAAGGGACTGTAGGCAGGTTTACAAAGCCAGGATTTGTTCAGTCTGATGTTGCATAAATTAAATGAATTAAAATCAAAGTTGAATACAATTACACTTAACTATGTGTTTTTCCCTTTGTGTCTTGATTTTGTTCTCCCCCAGTGTGTTGCAGAGTGCTTGTATAGCGTTAGTATTAGAATGAGTGCCATTTTGAAGTGTTTAACAATTCTTGCTAGATTGGTAACTTTTACGTTCTTGAGTTTCACTTGTTAGAACCCATTTTCTCTTCCGCATGTGCCCCTCCACCAATTTTATTTTACTTTTGAAGGTTGACAATCTTTGGCAATAAAGTTACCTATCACCTCCTACTGTTGCATGGAACAAGGAATAGTCAGTTAGAGTGAAGAATAGTTGAACACTTAGAATAAGTACCAAAGGAACATTTGGAAATGTCCAAAAATAATAATGGACTTGGAGAACAGCTAGGGTGGATCCACAGGGCAGCTACAAAAAGCAAAAACCATTCTTGTTTCTTCATTGTAAATACCCCCCCCCCCCCGATAATATAAAGCGACATACAAATGAAAGGAATCATCATCACCATCATCACTGCTGCATGCAACTGAAAGCAGTGCAGGGAGGTGTCCTTACTATAAGAACATGTTCCTCTTCTGTCCAAACACACCCCCCCCCATATCTCCTGCAGGGTGCACAACTTGTACTGGTTCTGCAGGGCAATAGGACAAGCTAAAGCTGTTGGAGGAACTGGACATGGAGGAAGGGGTTAATTTATTTCATGGACACAAATCACCCAAAGTATGCAATAAGCAATAGGTGCAAGGTCAGCCAAGCCAGTTGTTATGGTAATGGACCAGTGCAGACTATATAAGTAATTTTGGCATGTTAGCTCAGTCATGTTAGGACAGTCAGCAGGTCTGTCCATGAGTTGGAGTCTCTGTTACATCTTGAATTGTTGGAGCAACAGAAATAAAAATAATAGTGTATCTGTATCTGCAATGCCTACAAGTTGTATGCATATACAGTGGTACCTCAGGTTACATACGCTTCAGGATACATACACTTCAGGTTACAGACTCCGCTAACCCAGAAATAGTGCTTCCGGTTAAGAACTTTGCTTCAGGATAAGAACAGAAATCAGGCTCCGGCGGCGCGGTGGCAGCAGGAGGCCCCATTAGCTAAAGTGGTGCTTCAGGTTAAGAACAGTTTCAGGTTAAGAACGGACCTTCGGAACGAATTAAGTACTTAACCTGAGGTACCACTGTATCCATGTCTAGATCTGTATTACTGAAGCCTGATCGTCTACAGCAGCAAAGTATTTTGGACCTTATGTTGTCTCAATGTGGTGACTGGAACTGGGGGCAACTTTTGCTGCATGGGTATCTCACCTCAGATTCCTCAGAAGTAGGTTTATATGGACTGCACAGCAGATCACATAAACACACCCTACCCACCAAACCGTTGTAACATTTAGTTTTATCTAAGATCTTTGCTAGGACATGAACTTGTTCTAAAGGGTACTTTGTGATGGTATCTGCCAAATGATCATAGGAAGGAGGCAATTTTTGGCAGTTCCATCTCTTCTCTGCAGCCCTGGCGGCTCCCTTTCCATCTGCCCTAAGGGCTGAGTGACTTTCTAGAGCTGGTTTAGAAGGCACAAGTGGAGAGGGAGTCTTGCCAAAAATGGCCTCCCTGTCCTCGATGGATTTCTTCTGTCAGTTGACAGACACCACAAGTACTCTTTGTTAGGATCTGCAACCATGGAGACTTCACCATATTACTGTCCAACTCTGAACAGGAGTAAGTAATGCATAACTCTTTCACTTCAGCAATGTCCAATAGTGAATGAATATGCAGCCTCTCACATTCCAAACAAAACTATATAGGGCTGAATAGAAAATGAATCCATTGCCATATGAAGAAAATGTGGTGCTGGTTTTACTATTTTTATTAACAGAAAACAATGGAACTGATTTTTTTAGAAATTTGCCAGTGACGTTGGTTAACAGTCTCAGCATTTTAGATGCTATGAACTCCAGGAAATAAGTATCATCTCACTCTATTTTTTTTTCTTACGCTGTGTGATCTGAGCAGAGGCTTGCTCATTTTTAAATACTTCTAAGAGATTAGAAATTGGATCAAGCTATTAGACTATGATCCACATAGACTGGAAGTGTTTCCCATCAACAGTATAGGTTTTAAAAATTAGAAGCTGTATTTAATTGCTTCAAACAGTTTAAAGTTAACTATGTTAGATCAGTGAGAGGCAGTGAGAGATTTCACTTTCTTGGGCTCCATGATCACTGCAGATGGTGACAGCAGCCACAAGATTAAAAGACGCCTGCTTCTTGGGAGAAAAGTGATGACAAACCTAGACAGCATCTTAAAAAGCAGAGACATCACCTTGCCGACAAAGGTCCGTATAGTTAAAGCTATGATTTTCCCAGTGGTGATGTATGGAAGGGAGAGCTGGACCATAAAGAAGGCTGATTGCCGAAGAATTAATGCTTTTGACTTATGGTGCTGGAGGAGACTCTTGAGAGTCCCATGGACCGCAAGAAATCAAACCTCTCCATTCTTAAGGAAATCAGCCCTGAGTGCTCACTGGAAGGACAGATCGTGAAGCTGAGGCTCCAATACTTTGGCCACCTCATGAGAAGAGAGGAGTCCCTGGAAAAGACCCTGATGTTGGGAAAGATGGAGGGCACAAGGAGAAGGGGACGACAGAGGACGAGGTGGTTGGACAGTGTTCTTGAACCTTCCAACATGAGTTTGACCAAACTGTGGGAGGCAGTGGAAGACAGGAGTGCCTGGCGTGCTCTGGTCCATGGGGTCACGAAGAGTCGGACACGACTAAACAACAAAATGTTAGATCAACATTGTTATTAATTAACCAATTTAACATCATATTGCTGGGTATAAATCTTTGAAATTATTTTGGCTTATATATCAAATAATATTAAATAATATTAGGAATCTCTGAAAATATGATAGAGACCCCCAATTTCTGGAGGAAAGTCAACAGGTGCTGATAAACATTTTTAAAAAGATATTTTAAAAAACATTTCCTTCAGTGCATCATTGAGAATTCTGCTATAAAACAAATTTCTGTTAAGTGCAGGGACATATTTTTCTATCAAGAACTACAAGTTCTAACTACAAGTTAACCTACATTTTATATTAAATGTTGTATTTTAAAAAAATTCTAAGAATGAGTGTTCTGATATTTGGTAATGCAAATATCAACTCCCAGATTAAAAGCTTATATAAAAGCCAAAAAATACAGGCAATAAGACACATCAGGTTTAATCACTAAATTATTTTGACAGTATAGGGGCTTACTAGCAACACTTGACATTTTATACTGTATATCAACTCATATGTGAAATGTTATGGAAGAGATGGGGTTGAAAGAAAGAAAAAACAGCATTTATTAGAGCAGCAAAATGCAATAAACTTCACACTCTTATGTTACTGCATGTGAATCCAGTTCACTGGAATAAAAAAATGTGCGTAACTTCTTCTCTTTAATTTGCTGTTTTGATCTGCAAGCTGCCAAAAATTATTCATTCATTTACAATAAAATCACACACAACTACTTGGTAAAGGTGCAGGAACTGCACAGAATGAGAGCTTTGTTGTCTTTTTGCTCCATTTTGCATTATAAAACAGGATGTTATGGATTTGTCCCTACTGTAATTTAAATAATCAAACAAAGGGTACATTTCTATGAACAGTTCTTCAGGAATAAAGGTAAAGGGACCCCTGACCATTAGGTCCAGTCGTGGCTGACTCTGGGGTTGTGGCGCTCATCTCGCTTTATTGGCCGAGGGAGTCGGTGTACAGCTTCCGGGTCATGTGGCCAGCATGACTAAGCCGCTTCTGGCGAACCAGAGCAGTGCACGGAAACGCCGTTTACCTTCCCGCTGGAGTGGTACCTATTGATCTACTTGCACTTCGATGTGCTTTCGAACTGCTAGGTTGGCAGGAACAGGGACCGAGCAACGGGAGCTCACCCCGTCACGGGGATTCGATCCGCCAACCTTCTGATCGGCAAGTCCTAGGCTCTGTGGTTTAACCCACAGCACCACCCGTGTCTTCAGGAGTAAGTCTCATTTCAATCAATCAGACATATTTGTAAAAGAAAATATGGTTAGCATCAGACTCTACAATAAGAAGATGTCTAATTGCTTTATGAAGAAATCAGCTTTACTGCAAAAGTACTGTGAGTATCTGTGTGGGTGAAAAGAATTAGTACTATGGCACAAACATACACCTAGATAAATGTTATATATATCTACACTGGTCATCATGCTTGCATGAGCTCTCACTATTAAGATGACACTGTATGACTCAGTCGGCTTGCCCTGGGTGACAAGTTGACTGGATGAAATAATATTTGACATTTATTACAGATTAGACAGTAATGAAAGTGTAAATTTGACAAGTTTCAAATCCTCAGGCTTGTGGAGTCAGCTCATAAGCAATGGAGATTGCCATTGGCACTTGGAGCTTAGATAATGACAAGGTTTTAAAAAGGAAAGAAGAATTAAAAATGGGAAAGTGTGTCAGGAGACACAAACAAACTTACTTTTAGAAGAAGTAAGTTATCCTGAAAAGAGTCATCATGATCACCAATAAATACGTGGAAGATTAGAAAGGTTTGTACTAGTAAGTTATCAGATTTCATTTTAAAACTTTTTAAAACTAAATGAGAACAAAATCTTAACATCCCTAGGACCAATTCATGTGTCTCTGGTCTCACATGGCAGCTGCTTCAAAATCCTGCACATGCTGGTTTCAGCTTGTGAGCAACCAATGTATGCATCTGCAAAACATTCAGTTTGGGGCATGTAGTTCTACATTTTCAGTGTTTTCCAGCACAAACAAAGTTGAATTTGGTGTGTGGTAGCAGATGCAGGTAGCATACATAACATGTCCCTAAAAACATGTTTTTAAAAAACAAAAGCAAAACACAGGATGAAATCTGTGATTTTGCAAATAGGGTATCCAACTCGTTGGCCTTGTTCTCCTGTCACACTAAGATGAACCATGGCTTAGTGCAAGGTTGAGGAATCTACAGATGTTGCTACCATGTAACAGAGTGTCGCGCCGCTAGAGATTAAGAGTGTCGCCCAGACCATAAACCACAAAGCTTTGCTTGTAGTTAGTTTGGAGACACAGCTAGAACATGAATTTGGATAATGTGCTAAGTCAAACCATGGCATAAACTCAGTGCAGCACATCAAGCAGAATGACCAGGAAGAAATAAATGAACACTTTATTCCTAAGCTAAGCCAAGGTTTGGCTTAGTGTGACATGCTAATTCAACATTAGCCTCAAACTCATTATGGGACTGGACCCGGGTGAGGTGGGTGGTCCCCACAATTGCCCAGGGCAGGTTGACTTGAATGTCTCCCATGGATCAGGGCCAATGGGTAGCTGGGGTAGCCTTCTTTATATTCACCTGACACTGGATAAACTTCATTAAAGACAGAAACATAAATTATCAGATGGTTATCATATGATGTTGTGCCAATGACATCCGAACTACTATTTCATACAATCTCCAAACAAGATGCAGTCATTTCTCAATGGTAAACCTAGCGCAGGTACAGTAAGACTCTCAAATCACATTTGCCATAAAAAAATCCTAGGACTTTGAGTGCAGTACCACCATTCTGAAGGGATGAGTGTTTTATGCCATGTGAACTGTACTAATTGTCTGATATTCTGAAAGCTAACTGGGTAGCCAGTGATATTTGTCATCCATTCATCCATAGAAAATGAAAGTTCAGTAAATTCTCATGGGAAGGCAATCTTGTCCTGGATTAATATTCACATGTTACCTCAGGGGCTACATCCTGCAACAGCTGAAGCA
This sequence comes from Podarcis raffonei, assembly GCF_027172205.1. NCBI lineage: Eukaryota > Metazoa > Chordata > Lepidosauria > Squamata > Lacertidae > Podarcis > Podarcis raffonei. Next base: position 64,315,800 of record NC_070612.1, on the reverse strand, counting down.
TAGCAGTCATGATGTCTGCATACTGCTTTTCTAACTGCACAGGTAGCATAAGCATGTTTTTGTTGTTCTTACTGCATCTCTTTTATTGTCCTTTTATTATGTCTGCTGAGATGAATGCTGCAGATGCTGCTTACTATACTTTATATATGCCTGCCCATCTTTTTCTTGCCCTCTGCCTACAATGTGCACATCATTTAAATCTGTTCTCTCCAAATTAGATTTGAGAGCATTTTTAATTTCCCTTTGCTGCTGCTTGACCAACTCAGATTGATGAGCTTGTGCAATGGCCTTCTGAAGAGTTACAAGGAAGATCCTGCTCTAATTGTTGTGGTAATATTTCATTATGAAAACTTAGAACAAGGCAGTTCCTGATGAGGCTGTCTTATAAAACCGTACTTTGAGAATATTATAGATTGCACAAAGATCCAATAAAACTGTCTAGGGAGCCCTTGACTCTGAAGTCTAAATCTAACCATTCTTAAAGCATATTTGTCTCCTTCCTTTTGAAATGGCCTGTAAATTGTTCTGCCATTTTATTGTATTGAACTTTCTGCTCTGCAGGAAGCAGTACTGACATCAGGCTTTCATCCACTAAAACCCCTTCATAAAGGTAAAGGTAAAGGTACCCCTGCCCATACGGGCCAGTCTTGCCAGACTCTAGGGTTGTGCGCCCATCTCACTCAAGAGGCCGGGGGCCAGCGCTGTCCGGAGACACTTCTGGGTCACGTGGCCAGCGTGACATCACTGCTCTGGCAAGCCAGAGCCGCACACGGAAACGCCGTTTACCTTCCCACTTGTAAGCGGTCCCTATTTATCTACTTGCACCTGGGGGTGCTTTCGAACTGCTAAGTTGGCAGGCGCTGGGACCGAACGACGGGAGCGCACCCCGCCGCAGGGATTCGAACCGCCGACCTTTCGATCGGCAAGCCCTAGGCGCTGAAGCTTTTACCCACAGCGCCACCTGCGTCCCCTAAACCCCTTCATAGGGTAGATTAAAACTCACTACTTCCCTAAACTGGTTGAAGCACTGAGTCAACTTAAAGCACATTCTAGGGGTCTGGAAACCAAACTGCTCTGATGGTGCAATATTTAATTATACCATTCCATTTGCTGGATATGTTGTGATATACAGTCAGAACCTACTGAAATCCCAGTATGGTACCTGTTCAATACACTTTCCATGTCCCCGACTGAGTCATTGTGACTATGCTCTTCCTGATGTTTTCTAAGCATATTAACTCACAGAAACTGGTTTTGTACGGAGCTAGTGGCAGAATTCAGTCACTTCTGATACATACATTAACAAACCTGGGCCAGCTCTGTCTTTTCCATGTGCTTTATTGAATTAATGAAGAAAGTTGTTCCATGCTGATGACAACATCCAGCTGGACTGAAACTTAACCCTTTCTGTTATACAACCAACAGTACATCACAGGACAATATTACTTTTTAAAAGTCACCATCCTATTGTCTTCATATTTTGCCAAAACTATGTGGACCCAACATATTTCTAAAGAAGATAAATTTATATTCATGTTCTATTTCTAAGACTATAATCACCTCCTTCCAGTATGTGGAATGTGGAAATGCAACCTTTGGTCCCTATTTATCTACTTGCACCCGGGGGTGCTTTCGAACTGCTAGGTTGGCAGGCGCTGGGTAGGAATAAGAATCTCCCACATTGCAAGTCAGGTAGTGGAGTTTAATTTGGTGATCTGCCTCAGGCTGCAAACTATATTAGGTTGGCTCTGGATGATACTACAGATACAAGGTTGTTCCTGTTCTAAGACAAAGTAAATGGACTGTGTGAGATGAAGCAAAGTGGGAGAGAGTAACATCTACTCTACTGATGGCATGCACATGGCAGGGTAAATCCCGTCCCAAGTACACCCTTTGCTGCTATTAAAACTAAAATGATACATGACACCACTAAGATATGTTCAAAACATCCACAGCTCAGTGCTGGAAAAGCTGTAGAGAGGTGGGCTCCTTTTTCCACATGTGGTGGGGCTGCAAAAAAATAACCTTTTCAGGACTCTATTTTTGCAGGAAAAAAGCAGCAATAGCAATATCACCAAAACTGGCACTATTACATTTGTATGTAGGAACAAACCAAGATGTAACTCACAAGAAATTAATTGGTTACCTTCTTATGGTGGCTAAAATGTTAATATCCCAACACTGAAAAGACTCAAAAGGACTTACTCTCAATCATTGGTGCAACAAGGTATGGGACATGGCTTTTATAGAAAAGCCAACTCAGGGCTCCTTCACACTTACCTTGGCACCCTGTTTCTAGGCACAGGTTGGGGCTTTCCAGGTCTGAGTCTGAGTGCTTTACTTTGCTTTTTTTGCCCCAGCACTTTCCTCACAAAATCTGCTCTTTACTGCTGAATCAGAGCAAATAGCAATCCGCTGAAACCCAAGTTGGTATTTGCTCTGATCCAGTGTTAAAGAGCTGGTTTTCCTGGGGCAAACAGTGGAACAAAATAAAAGCAATTGGACATGGACCAGCAAAGCACGAACCTGTGCCTAGAAAGCAGAGGTGCCAACTTACACCAGAGATTGAGGGAGCCGGGCCGTATGCATGACATTACATGCGCAATGTGTGACATGTAACTGTCGGAAATCAAGCCTTTATCGGGAGAAACTGGCAACTCTCCCAGGCACCCGGCTTGGTCTCCTGTTGACCTCCCTGGCTGCATTCCCCAGCAAGATCCAGGCTAGGTCACGATAGGCGATTCTTCCCAAATGTGGGAAGAACACACCCCCTCCTTCCTGCTCCCCCGGCAGGGAAAGGAGATAGACAGAAATGTATTTACATGCCTTTATTTCTGTCTTTGCAGCATTACAGAAAACATGTCTGTACCCTTCAAACTCCAGCAGTCAAGTGACAAAGACTTCCTGTACTTCCTGTACATACGCAAGAGGAAGAGCTCAAATTACACTCTGAGCAAATTCCGGTGCATCGCCCTGTGAACTGACTGTCCCACCGTTTCCCACGGACAGTCCCAACATTCCCATCATGTTTTGTTTTCAAGCTACCAGTTTGCAGCTGCATTGCATCCATATTGTAACAGTAACGTCATGTGGTATTTTGTGAGGAGCCAGGGGACAGAGCCGAAAGCAGAAGCTGTCAGCTCCTCTCCTCTCCTTCTTGGCATCCTTCCATGGCAGGAAGAGGAGCCGGCCATTGAAGCTGCACTCAGCTCCCCCCCCCAATTGTTGGGGAGGATAAAAACACTTCACCCCCTGGAGTTGATAGCCCTGCTAGAAAGTGTGGGGTGAAAGGTAAGTGTGGATGAGCCCCCAGTGACTATGGCTATTGAGGGGACGGAATGAAGAAACAGGTTGCCCAGTACCAACAGTTTTTCAAAATATATGGCTTGTCTAATAGATATACATACCGGAACTTACGTTTCATGAAAGGATTCAACTCCAAGAATACCCACTTTTGTTTTCTTCCATGCTGCCAACCTCAAAATTAAAGTTTATTGTTGTTTCAGTTTATGTGCATGCTTATGCTATTGTTTTGAGCTCCATGTTTGTCTGCATGTCTCCACATCATCTGCCAAGCCTGAAGAAGAAGAAGAGTTTGGATTTGATATCCCGCTTTATCACTACCCGAAGGAGTCTCAAAGCGGCTGACATTCTCCTTTCCCTTCCTCCCCCACAACAAACACTCTGTGAGGTGAGTGGGGCTGAGAGACTTCAGAGAAGTGTGACTGGCCCAAGGTCACCCAGCAGCTGCATGTGGAGGAGCGGAGACGTGAACCCGGTTCCCCAGATTACGAGTCCACCGCTCTTAACCACTACACCACACTGGCTCTGGAATATATTTTCCCAAATCTCAAATGTAACATGGGTTGATTATGATCAGCCTGCTGTGATTAATTCTTCATATGAGCAGAGATTATTACTTCACATTTTCTGGACTGAGCTATGCTTTGTGCCCTGGCTCAAATTACATGGAAGCTCTTTCTCTGCCTAGGCATACACAGAGAAAAACTTACTTACTTTTAGGGAAGAGGAGACAATGGCACTCTGCACATGTGTAATGACACATTTTCCTAAATATGTCCTATTGTCGTAACAGCAAGGGTAAAATTTCAGCCCTACCAAGTTCAAATGTTAGAAGCCACCACTGTCTCCAGTCCATCATTATGACAGGCATTTAGTTATATTGTTCATTCCTACAGCTTCCCTGTGAGGAATGTAATTATTTCCGGTTTTACAGATGAAGAGACTAAGACTGACAGGCTAGTAATTTACCTAAGTCATTTACATAGTAAATAGGGAACCTAAGCCAAGTTTTATTGGGCACTAATGTCTGGATTCTTTTCCAAGAGTGCCAAAAAATAATTTATGCTGTACCCGTTTCTTTAATCTGCATTATGCTGGATGTGTCCCTTTCTAGTGCATACAATAATTAATTCCGGAAGAATACATAAGCAATTCTTTTCTGTCTTTAAATTACATGGTAATTTAGATACCAATTCAGATATATTATTCTAGTTCAATACATTTATCTGGGGATGCCCTGGAAACTTAAAAAGGAAAAAAATTGTTTGTTTGTTTGTATGTATGTAGGGCACTTGTATGCAATCCTTTATATTCATGTTTGACCAAGGGTTTTAAACCCAGGACCCACTGATTTTTCTCTGACAACAATCCCCTGCTTTAAAATATAGAAACTACTGGTAAGTTGTTTTTAATATTGATGTTAATACTGTAATCTATCCTGGGACTTTATGGTGACGAGAAAGAATAACATAATAACAGCAGCAGCAGCAGCAGCAATAGAGCTATGCATCTCGTGAGACAAAAGGTGTGAGGTGCACTTGCAGTAAATATGCAAAAAGTACAATAGCTTTGTTCTAGTGCAAGCACTTCAAGAAGGTGAGCCCTCCCTTTCTGCCAATCCACCCATCAACTACAGTCCTTGGTGCCATATATCATCCTGTTCCATATTATCTCTCAACCATTAGGATACAATGAGGGGAGGGGCTTGTGAGAGACTACACAGTGTAGGAAAGAGCTGCAAAAGCAGGCGCAACGCTCTGAGCAAGGGGAAGTGCTTCTATTCGCACAAAGCCGCCGCCACCGGATGCAACCTTCTTGTGTGGCCTGTGGGCGCATTCACAAAGTGGATAAACTGCCGTGAGCACACCACACATGAAACCACAACAAATAATTTAAAAATTATTTAATTCTATGATAAATGAGAACTACAAACAAACAAACAAACATAAAAGTGCAGAAATATCAGAAATGACACATGGGTATTCTGTAGTCACCCGAGTTGTCAGATATGAGACAACTGTTAGTAGAATCATTAAGAGATCCATATTTTCCACATTGGTAGTGTGCTGGAGTTTAGTTGTATTGATATAAAGTCCTACCACACAGTGCAAACCTTTCTATTAGCAACACTAGAATGATAATTCCAAGCATTCCAGTTCTGATCTTTGTTTCTCATTTTTTTCCAATCTTAAATTCGGTTCCTACATTTCCACATCAGTGTTGTTGTTTTTAAGCCCTCTTGAAAATTCACCAGCATTTCAGTGCCCATTTCTTCTCATCTACAAATTTTTGCATGCTATTTTCCCTAACACAATGCTATGCTATTTCCCTGAAATAATGCTTTGTATGTTATTTTCACTAATTTATGCATTTTTAAGCACACATCATCCTAGGATATGTATTTCTCCAGCATATTACTTGGCTGGAGAACTGCATTGTAAAAAAAAAAAAAAAAGTGCAAATTTAGGACAGCTGTGTTTTAGCTTCCATATTGATTCTGAAAGTGCAAATTAGATAGATTCACTGTTAAATGCAAACTGAATCAATTTTCTCTCCCATCACTCTATCTTAAAACAGTTTTTCTACAGTAGACTTTAGGATGTCTATGAAAGCAGCAGTTATTAATATCTTCTTTGACAAGGCAAATACTTAATAAAAGCAAGCATGTTAATTATGATGCTACGAACATCCTGCAAGATCTAAGGAGTTTTATATCATTAGTGGGTTCTTTTAAATAAGTTGAAAACCATGGGAGTGTCAAATAAATTTTAGTGTGATCAAGATATTAGCATTTAGGGAACTATTGATTAAACCACTATTGGCAAATTGGCCGGTTCAGTCTGAAGCCTACTGTATCAAATATCTTATGGATGACAAATCCAATGATATCACAGTGGCCGTGGCAAATTTTCTTTCAGTAGTCATACGAATCAAAGATCAACATACCCATGACTAAAAAATAACACTTCGGTCTCCCTTCCCTGGGGGGGTTGTCTGTATGAATCTGTATTTTATTCTGAATCCATGTTATGGGTCATTGGACCGCAATAATTATTATTATATTAGCATTAAATAGCACCCAGCAGATTTAATATTAGAAACTCACTTATTTAACCTGTTACAACACTTTATGTGTTGATATTAGTGTACATCTGAACAATTAAAATTGAAACCACATCAAGAATAGCAAGTACATTTGCAGTTTCTCTGAATGATAAAAGTGGCTGTGTCGTATTTCTCCCCAGGCCATAGTTATGGGTAGTCAAGTCACCAAGGTAAGAAGAACGGCCATCAGTCGGCTTTTTTCTTTTCTTTTTTAAAGTGCAAACAGAGCAGGAAGGACAGATCAGGTGCTGAGTCAATGCTGTGTCATGTAACCTAGAACTATTCTTATGTCTCTGCAGGACCAGCCCAATTCATTTTGGCACCTGAGGTAAACCACAAAATGCTGCACACCCCACTAGGAAAGATGGGGTAAGGGACAATCAATATCGGAAGCAAGGAGGGGAGAAGATGAGCAGCACCTCCTATTTGCCAAGAGGCTGCTGTGGGGCTGGCACGGGGGGGGGGTTGCTGAAGAGGCAGCAGCAGATTCCACCTCACAGGAGTTTGCTGCAGCTGTTGCTGCCTCCACAGTAGCAGCAGGTGATGCCTTCCTTGGAGACCGGATCGGATGCCCCTGTGGGTCCAACCATTCGAGGCGGATTCCTCACCTTGCCGGCCCTGTGTATCTAAGAACCTTGTAAGCTGTAGTGTGAACTCATGTGTAGAATGTGCACTGTACTGATTTCTTAAATTAACCTTTCGGGCATAATTCTGTAGATTTGAGTTCAGAATCCAAACATAGGAAATGGGACCATTCATGGCAGTCCAGCAACTCTAACAATACAGGTGCTTGGGTGGCCAATAAAACTTCTCAATTCTAAATGATGAGAAGAATGGGGCACCACTTCAGGCAGTACTTTCCTTTATACAAGACCACACTGGAGATATAGGCAATCCTTATATTGTGTGGGCCCAGGGGCCAAATGCAGGGGCCCTTTATGCCTATCTGTCTGGCCTCCAGAATTCTCAGCAGGCCCCACTCTTCACTGGCCCTGCTTCATAGCCAGATTTCTCCCCCCCCCCAAAATAAATAAATCTGGACTGTGACCTTGAGAGTGCCTGGATGGAGGATGGAGTGGGTTGTGCAAGTGTGAGCAGAAACTAGCCTACTGCACAAAGGTAGCCTTCCCATTTGTTGCTCTGGCCTCACTTGCATGTGGACCCTGAGAACGTGACCCAGAGGGGGAGGTGGGCCTTGGGCTGGAAAAATGTTTCCAATCCCTGTTGTACTGTTTCTATACAAGCAAACTCCTTTGAAAAAGAAAGAGCTCGTGAAGTCATCCTGCATCAGATTCCCAGCACACACAGCGTTCCAACTTGGGGCTTATCCACACGTACCTTTCCTTGGTGCTTGCAAGGCATGGTTGACATTTTAAAGTGCAACGTCAGAGCGATCTTTGTTTTGCTCTGAAGTTGTCCCCAGGAAACCCACCCACTCTTTACCACTGAATTGGAGCTAATGGCAACCTGCAGAAAACCCGAATTGCCGTTTGTTGCACTTTAGCTTTAAAGAGCGGGAGTTCATAGAGAGAGATCCAGGGCAGGAAAGAAAGCTCTCAGACACAGAGCTTTAAAGCTCTGACTTGCTCCTGGAAAGTAGAGGGCAAAAGGTAAGTTTGGAAAAGCTTTAACTGTCTGTCCTCTCTACAAATTCAAACTCACTCCAAAGTGTTTCTCTCACTTGATGGAAGAAAACATGCCCAGCCATTAGGAAACATTAACCTTCTGTCAAGTCCCAAACTCCTCATCGGTTGCCTGGTAATAGGCTCATTCACAGTAATCAAGATGGCCAAACTCATAACACCATCCCTCTCTCAAAAGGAGGTCTAGTCCCCTGACAAATTTGAGATCCATTTCAAAGTTCATCCAAGAAAGGAGTGATAAATGGGCATAAGGTGATTCATGGTAAGCTATTTACATATTTGCAACAGTATTTCCATTTCCTTACCTGAGGAATGAGCAAACATTCACATCACCAATAAAGATTACTTGGACAAAAATAATAATAATCTAAAAAGTAGTATTATGTAACAGACTACATTGCACAACAAGGATAATGTGCCAGCAAAAAACAAAAGAACAGGCTATTGTCATTTTTGCCTCATCTATGTCTTGAAACCATACACATTCAAACCAATTCCATTGAGGAAAACATGACATAGAGAGCCTCTTTTACTCAAAACTATTTTCCCAGGCTCAAGAAACCACTCATATAAAAATTACCTGTTATGAAGCCTCTCATGAAGAACCTTTACTTGACCTGGTGCTCTTGTATCTGAACTCCACACAAAGGATATAATATTAAAGCATTTCTCAGTTTATAAAAATAAAGGCAGGAGACTCGAACTCTCCTATTGTTTAAATTGCTAATCCAAACCATCTCATTAATTTCAAACAGGACAGTGTGACTCATTAATTACTGTTAGTTATTAGTCCTAGAAAGAGCTAAGAACAGCATATATTTTTCCATGCCTTTTTTTGGCTTAAAACTACAAGGGACATCAATCCATCAGTGTCACTCCAATAGTAGGGTATACATAAACCAGCATGCAAAGCAATAATTTCTGGTTTAATTATCGCGAAGTGTGATTTAAAGGAAGTGCAAGCAAAATGATTTAAGTTTAATTTATTATAATACCTTAACCTTTTGGTATTATGTTTCCATTGCATTAATTGTTCTGGTGATGGAATGCAGCCTCTGAAAAGGAACACAACAATGCTTGTGTGTGTGCATGGAATGGAAAGAAACACATGCACAGCAAGAGGTTTTCCCCCAGTTCAATAGAGCCAAACTTTTCAGCAGTGCAGTTTATTTAATGTATTAAGAATGTATAATCCACCTTTCCATTATAAAATAGCATGCAAGGTAGTTAACATAAGAAACCCAAAGCATTCATACTTACTGAAAAACAATTTACAGATCAGAGAGAAACACAGTTATTAAAATGTAAGAGTACATTAAATAGCCCCAGGATTAATAAAAAGCCTGCCTTAAAAAAAAAACTAGTCTTCATCAGGTGGCAGAAGCAAATAAAAGATGGGCCAAATGAACCTTCCATATGAGAGATTTTGGAACTGGGTGTTAGGCCAGGGAAGTGGTCTTCTCACAGATCAAAACCAATCTAGTCCACAGAGAGATGCAGAGAAGGGTTTTAGATTTTAATGTCGAAAGAATGGCACAGGAGGCAGGACTCCCCAAACCTTTTAGAGCTTTCCAGAAAACAACCAACATCTTGAATTGTGTCCAGAAACATAATAGTAACCAGAACAGCTGTTCTAAAATAGGCATACAACTTTGAACACATGCCATAGTGAAACGTCTAAAGAATTTTCAAAGGCACCCCATGCTTGCTCTGGATGGGATTATACTCCCTCTGAAGGAGCAGCTATATAGCCTGGGGTACTTCTGGATCCTTTGCTGTTGCTTGAAGCTCAGGTGGCCTCAGGGGTGCAGAGTGTCTTCCATCAGCTTTGGCTGGTGGCCCAACTGCACCCCTATCTGGACAGGGGCAGCCTAACTTCTGCCATCTATGCTCTGGTAATATCTACTGCAACATGGGGTTGCCTCTGAAGACAGTTGAAAAACTTCAGTTGGTGCAGAATTTAATGGCCAGGTCGCTCACTAGGGCAAGATGGTTTGAGCATATAACACCAATCTTGCCCAAACTGCACTGGTTTCCAATTAGCTTCTGGGCTGAATTCAAAGTGCTGGTTTTATCCTATAAAGCCTTAAAGCGCTCAGGACCGCAATACCTCAAGGTCTGCCTTTCTCCATATGAACTGACACAGACTCTGCAATCATAATATGAAGTCCTTCTTCATGTGCCTCCTCCACGAGAGGTTCAGAGGGTGAAAACACAAAACATTGCCTTTTCTGTAGTGGCTCCCAGTTTGTGGAATGCTTTCCCCAGTGAGGCTCACCTGACAGCATCATTATACGTATATATTTAGGCACTAGGCAAAAACTTGTCTCTGTAACAAGGCCTTTGGCCTTAAACTCTCTGTGGCCTTTTAGAAGTGGGTGGGACCCTTGAGGGCCTATCGGGTGGCTCAGGAGGTAGGCCAGGGGAGCAAGCCCCCTCGGGTATTTAAGATGGTGGCCTGCCGGAGGTCGCCCAATTGGGAGATAAACATGGAACGTTACCACCCATCCAGATGTTGAGGGGCCTGCCCAGTGCTTTTTTTCTTTTAAAAAATAATGTTTAGGGGCACTCTCAATTTCCTTCTCACATTGAAATACTGCCCCTCAATGAGGCCAAACTTAGATTCACATGCGTCTCCCTGAGTCCCCCCAGAAAAAAGGCACTGGGCCTGCCCAGAAGGAAGGGGCAGGGCAGCTCCAGACTGTGCTATGGTTTATTTTGTCCCCATATTAGAAGCCAGGGAGGACAAATTGTCTGGTGTGCAGCAACTGTCACAACATTTATGGACAAGGCATTGGGTTGGATCCTTAATTGAGCAGGTACCCTGTTAAAGGGATCCACGAGAAATGTCCTGGAACATAATGCTCTGTGCTGAGTAAAAGGCAGCGTTTTCCCTCTCCTACACACAGAGAGAAAGTGCTGTGTGTGCTTGTATAGATGTATATGAGGAAATGCATAACACTTGGTGTGTATGGATTTGTACATGTGCAGGCAAGTATACATTGGCCATGTCCACCACTGGCATATGACCCTGTCAATGTGGTTCTAAGTCACCTGCGCCTATGGCTAAAGATTAAGAAAAGATGCTCATGTTTTTTTAGCTATGAACACTGTGATACTGCTTCTATCAAGGAGAAAGAGACCAACATTTTTCACCAGTTGTGTCACCCAAATAAAGTAAAGAAAAATGTAGATCCCTAACCTTAAATTATGTTCCAGGTGAGTGGTGCTGTGATATTATCTTGCTACAATCCCCTTTCCATACTTCATTATTTCAGAAGGGATGGAAGCGAACATGAGCAACGAAGACAGTTCAGTGTTCTTTTTTTATGAAATGTAATTATAATACACAGTGGATCTGTTATATGAAGCAAAACCTACTACTTCTTTTTTACTTTTGAAAAGGTGACTAATCCCAGGAATAAAAAGAATTAAATTAGTTTTAGAAGTTCTAGACCCTATTCAAGTGCACAAAATATGACCTCTGTGACATGAATGCTAAAAATACAGTACATCTTTGGTACCTAAAGTCATGCTAAAGTTTTGGGTTCGTTAACCAGACCAATTAAGGTGTTTTTCCATTTTTTCTTTAGCATGGTTGTCAAAAAAGCCAAGAATTTCAAAAAATAATTCTGATAGTTAATGGCATAGCACACCTCTCTGTATCTGTATAGTCCATAATAGCAAGCAGTGAGAACGAGCCTCTGCTCATCCTATCCTCCCCCAACCCACCTCACCTGTATGAACTTCCTTATGCGGAAAAACAAAGGAAAAAATATGACTGAGAAGACAAGTGCATACCATACTTTCTTTTAACCATTTTAACCACATTATTTTTATATTGTTGCAAGCTGCACTGAGACCTCATAGTGAAGCATAGGTAAGAAAGCCTAATACTGAGACTTCCGGTCGGCGCCAGCGTCTAATGGCTGCCTCCTGCTGAGCTCCGCTCTGGGAGGCTGCTTCGCGAGTTCGGGTCTGACCGCTACGGCGAAGCGGGGACCCCTAAAATCTCAGGCGCAGAAGCCTGAGAGCAAGGAGGCTCGGTGGGTACCTTAAGCGCCCCCCCTCACTGCAAAGGAGTCTTTTTAAAGGCTCCGGAGCGGCATCGGGGAGCGCGGTGCTGAGAGCCGCTACCCAGCCCGCGAAGTGAAGCCGTGTTGCCATTTGACGGAGAGCGTCGATTCCTTCCTGACATTTGGAACGTAATTGGATTATCCGTGAGTAAGAAGGAACAACAACTTTAAAAGAAAACATTTAGAAATTGGCTGAAAACGGAGAAGGCAAAAAATAAGGAAGTCTGCCTTCCTCGGACTGCATGTAACCAAAGCAACGAAATAGGAGGCTGCAATTTGACAGGAAGCAGCTTTAAAAATTGACGGACTCAGACATTGGACTTAATTCCCCCTCTAGCAGGCAGGGGCAGGGGGGGAAGATTTTTGATCTGTCTTTCCTGCATGGAGGAAGCATAGAAGGGGAAATTTCTGCCGTTTTCAACCCTTGGGGAGGGCTGCCTGGAAAGTGAGCCACCGGGACTGAGAGCTGTCACTAGAGGCTTGCTACAAAGTTGGTGTTTTGCCCTTTTATAACAAGTAAAGACTCTACTTGCTTCAAGTCTGGTACTCTGGAAAGTTACAATTTGCTATTACTTGGATACAATTAACAATTGGTTGTTACTTTTGTTACCTTTGAAGGGAACTCTTGTTGTTTTGCATTAGGAACTTTGGACTGCTCCCTCTAGAGGCTGCAGGGAAATTGCTATTATCTTTACTGTAAGGAACAGGCTTGTGGAATTTTCCAACTGAAAGTAATTCCCGTGGGAACGACCTTGGGATGATTGGCCCAACAGAAGAGAGAATAACAACAAGAGCTAAGAGTAAAGTTGAACTTAAAAGAAGGGGGTCAATTACAAACCCAGCTGCAGCTGCTACAACTTTTTCTATGGATACAGTGACAGTGACACGGGCATTAGTTAAAATAAATGAATCTTTGGAAGTGCTCACAAAGCAGAGCACTGAAAACTCCAAACAGCTGTCTGAGTTGTCAACAAAATTGGATTTAAATACAGAGACAATAAATAAATTAGTTCAAGAAAATGAAATAACTAGAAAGATTGCGGAGGAGGCCAAAATTTCTGCAGAAGAGGCAAAAAATTCTGCAGAAACTGCACAGGAAAAATTGGTACCAGTCAGTAAAAAGCTGGAAGAACATGATGCGGCCCTGTCTTTAATGGAATTACAGAGGAAAAGTAGAAACTTGAGATTAAGATTGATCCCAGAAAATGAAAAGGACAATTTGATAGACTTTCTTACAAAAGAATTTCTGGAATTTTGGCAGGACGATTTGAAAGAAGAAGAATTTAAGATAATAACTGCTTTCAGACTGGGCAGGAGACAAAACAGAAAGAGCCCAAGAGATTGCTTGATAACTCTGAGATCTCAGGAGGAGAGAGATAAGATATTAAATTTACATTTTCAAAGACCCCTTGAGATTGAAGATTTTCGTGTGCAGATTTTTAAAGATATTCCTAAATATATCCTGGAAGTGAGGACCTACTACAAGGATTTGGTCACCCTATTAAGAAAGAACAACATACCATTTAGATGGGAGTTCCCACAAGGCCTGTCTTTCAACTATAAGGGAAAGAAAATCAAGATAAAAACAGTGTAAGATAAAGAACAATTTTTGGCAAGGAACGAGGAGGACCTTTTGAAGGAAACGGCGGAACCTACGGACCTAGCAGAAGTACCAGACATTTCAAACCTATCCTTTGGGATCAAAACACCAACAGAAGAAGACTTGCTGGGAGCAGCTGGAGGAATAACTAAATAAATAACAAGATGTCTCTGCAAATTCTAAGCTGGAATTGTAATGGACTGAACCTCCCTAGAAAAAGACGTGAGGTTTTCCATATCTTGAAAAAAGAACAATTGGACTTGATTTGTTTACAAGAAACCCACGTGACCAGAGTTCACCGAAAATTACTTATTAACAAAAGATTAGGACAAGAATTTGTTTCATCGGACAAAGTGAAGAAAAGAGGAGTGGTGATTTATGCAAAGGAAAAGTTGGCTCCTAAATTTGTATTTAAAGATGAACAAGGAAGATATTTGGCAATTGAAATTCAAGTTCAAGGAGAAAAATTATTGATTATAGGAGTTTATGCACCAAATGAAGGGAAGTCAGAATTTTTTAAGAAATTGCATGAGACATTAATGGACTATTTGGATTATAATGTAGTTTTAATGGGAGACATGAATGGAGTGGTCTCTACAAACATGGACAAAGCACAAAGACAGGTGGTCTCCAAAGATGGGAGACTACCTAAGACCTTTTTTGAAATGACTGACAACATGAACCTGATTGACATTTGGAGAACAAGGAACCCTCTTGAGAGAGAGGGAACTTTCTTTTCTGAGGCAAAAATGACCTGGACTCGAATTGACCAAATTTGGGTAACTAGTGGAATGGCATCTAAGATAAAGAAAGTGGAAATCTGCCCAAAGACTTGCTCCGACCATAACGCCGTAAAGATGGAAATGAACATAACAACAGCTGGATCCTTTAGATGGAGGATGAATGACTCCCTGTTTAGAGATGCAGAGGTGTATAAAAAGGCCCAGAAGGTATTGAAGGACTACTTTGAGATAAATCTGAGAACAAAAGTGGAAAAAAGAGTAATTTGGGACGCAAGTAAAGCCGTCATGCGAGGATTTTTAATACAACAGAATTCTATAAAAAGGAAGAGATATAATGAGAAGAAGGATAAGATCTTGGAAAAGATAAAAGAAGGGGGAAAAAATTGAGATCCAAACCAAAGTCACATGAAATCTTGAGAGAAATTAAGTTTTATCAGAGACAATATATGGATTTGATGAACCAAGAGATAGAATGGAAAATAAAACAAATGAGACAAAGGACATTTGAATCGGCTGATAAATGTGGGAAACTTCTGGCATGGCAATTGAAGAAGAGACAAAAACAGAATACGGTTACAAATCTAGAAGTGGAAGGAAAGAACATTTATAAACCAAATGAGATTAGAAACTGTTTTCAGAGTTATTTCAGGAGACTTTATGCACAAGGGCCGGTGAATGAAAAAGAAATAGAAGAATTTCTTAAAAAATACGGATTACAAAAAATTTCTGAACAAAGTAAAGTGATTTTAAACCAGAAGATTACTGATCAAGAAATTGAGGGAGCCATTCAAAGTATGCAATTGGGAAAATCCCCAGGACCTGATGGACTAACCTCCAGATACTACAAAGCTTTGAAAGAATGGCTTATACAACCATTGAAGGAGGTTTGTAATGAAATTTTAGAGGGGGAAAAGGCACCTGAATCGTGGAAAGAGGCTTACATCACACTTATACCAAAGTCAGAGACTGAGAAGAACCAGGTTAAGAACTACCGCCCTATATCATTACTCAATGTGGATTACAAAATTTTTGCAGACATTTTAGCAAAAAGATTGAAAAGAGTTTTGGTGGGGGAGATTCATAAAGACCAAGCGGGCTTTCTTCCAGGAAGACATTTGTCAGACAATGTGAGAAACATAATAGACATTATGGAGTTACTGGAAGTTAATATTAATACCAAGGCAGTATTAATATTTGTAGATGCGGAGAAAGCCTTTGACAATATCTCTTGGAGCTTTATGAAAAAGAATCTCCAAGGGATGGGGGTAGGCCAAGGTTTCGAGAATGGTATAAGTGCGATTTATTCTGAACAAAAAGCAAAACTGATTGTAAATAATGTGGTTACAGAAGAATTTGCTATTGAAAAAGGGACACGACAGGGATGCCCAATATCCCCACTGCTTTTTATATCTGTCCTGGAGGTTTTATTAAACATGATTAGAGGGGACCAGCTGGTTAAAGGGATTCAGGTCGGAGCTAAACAGTACAAACTGAGAGCATTTGCAGATGATCTAGTTTTAACTTTACAAGAGCCAGACACTAGTACGAGAAGAGTTCTAGAGTTAATACAAGTATTTGGTCAAGTAGCAGGCTTTAAGCTGAACAAACAGAAAACGAAGGTACTGGATAAAAATTTAACAGTTGCAGAAAGAGAGAAATTCCAGAGTGATACTGGTTTATCGGTAGCAAAGAAGGTGAAATACCTGGGGATAAATTTGACATCCAAGAATGTGAATCTATTTAAAGATAACTATGAGAAATGCTGGGCAGAAGTGAAAAAAGATTTAGAAATATGGTCAAGTCTGAGACTTTCCTTGTTAGGCCGAATTGCTGTTATCAAGATGAATGTTTTGCCGAGAATGTTATTTTTGTTTCAAACATTGCAGATTGTGGACAAAATGGATTGTTTCAAGAGGTGGCAAAAAGATATATCTAGATTTGTCTGGCAGGGCAAAAAGCCCAGAATAAAATTTAAGATACTAACTGACGCAAAAGAAAGAGGGGGGTTTGCCCTGCCGGACTTAAAACTGTACTATGAATCAGCGGCTTTTTGCTGGCTGAAAAATTGGCTGCTTCTTGAAAATACAGACATTTTGGATTTGGAAGGGTTCAATAATAGATTTGGCTGGCATGCATATATATGGTATGACAAGGTTAAAATCCACCAAGGTTTCAAAAACCATATTGTTAGAAAAGCCCTATACAATGTATGGATTAGGTATAAAGATTTGTTGGAAAACAAAACACCCAGGTGGTTGTCACCGATGGAAGCTAAGGAAGTGAAAAAATTAAATATGGAATCCAAATGGCCGAAATATTGGGAAATTATAGAGTATGAGGAGGGAAAAGTTAAATTGCAGAGTTATGAGAAATTGAAGTCCAAAGTAAGAGACTGGCTCCATTATTACCAGATAAATGAAGTTTTTAAACAGGACAGGAAAATTGGCTTTCAGGTGGAGAGGTCGAAATTAGAAACAGAGCTTTTGGAACCCAGTACTAAGAATTTGTCAAGAATGTATAACTTGCTGTTGAAATGGAATACACAGGACGAGATGGTTAAATCAGCTATGATTAAATGGGCACAAGACATTGGACATGACATTATGTTTGCTGACTGGGAACAGTTATGGACCACCAGTATAAAGTTCACGGCATGTAATGCCTTAAGAGAGAATATTATGAAAATGATTTATAGGTGGTACATGACCCCAGTCAAGCTTGCAAAAATTTATCATTTGCCCAATAACAAATGCTGGAAATGTAATGAAACTGAAGGTACTTTTTATCACCTTTGGTGGACGTGCCCAAAGATTAAGGCTTTCTGGGAAAGGATTTATAATGAAATGAAAAAGGTGCTTAAATGCACTTTTGTTAAGAAACCAGAAGCCTTTCTCCTGGGCATGGTTGGCCAATTGGTGTCAAAGAAAGATAGGACGTTTTTTATGTATGCGACAACAGCAGCAAGAGTACTTTTAGCAAAGTACTGGAAGACACAAGAACTACCCACACTGGAAGAATGGCAGACGAAGGTGATTGACTACATGGGATTGGCTGAGATGACCGGCAGAATCCGCGACCAAGGGAAAGAGACGGTGGAAGAAGATTGGAAGAAATTTAAAGTTTATCTTAAGAACTGTTGTAAAATTAATGAGTGTTAAAATGTTTTGAGTAATGCAAAACAGAATTGCAGCGACAAACAATTGGACATGAGAAAAAGGATTTAAAGGAAGTGTTATAAGTAATTAAAATTAGGGGTTGCTGGAAAGATTTAAAACAGGGATGCAGAAAAAGGAGGTATGGGGAAGTCGCTGAAAGAAGGCTTAAGGAAAAGAAGGTTAAGAAATTATACGTGTTTATATGTTTGTTTGTTTTTGTATTGTTTTGTATTGTCTTTTAATATGTGTTGGAAAATTAATAAAAATTTAATTAATAAGAAAGCCTAATACTAATACTAAAATACTAATACTAATACTAATAATACCACAGGCATTCTGGCAAGTACATTTTGATGATTCCAGGCTGTCTTGAAGGGAAGCCCTACATAAATAGCAATCTAGTGATCCAGAATGGATCTAACCAGTGTGTAAGTAACTGAAACTGGCAAATCAGCTGAAACTGATAAAGTGATCCCAACCCCAGACACCACCTGTATCTCTTACGGTTACTGCCTTGTCTAGGAGAACCACCAAGCTGCACACCTGATTCCTCCTCTAGAACAAACGCCCCATCTCTATCCAGCTCAGCAGAATTCCCAAGCATCACCTATATGCAGAAATCACTGTCATGGATGTGGCAGCAGCATATTGAACTTTGAAATGAAGACTATGTAATTCAGTAGAAGTTAGCTATGATTACTGGAAGCTCTTAACAAACTAGGGCAAGTTGAGGGTGGAGGTACTTCTCAAAAAAAATTCATAAGCTGATATTTTAATTGACTGGTGCGCTAACATGTAGCCTGAGTGCATGAATATTGAAGCAGGATTGCCTTAACTTTTATGTGCCCAGGTGACCACTTCCATCTGCAGAAATGGTACCATTGCAGATGCCACACAATATTCACTTTGCCGTTTTAAGAAATTGCTTTTTTAGTGCGGCAGCACCTACACTCTGGAATTCCCAGACTCTACTGCCATCAGGTATGAGCCCTCAATGTATTCTTTTCAGCTTGACACATTTTTCTTGAGGCAAGCATGTGCAGACATGTAGCTGTTGATGTGTTTTAATCTCATTTGAGTTTGTTGCAGATTCTATTTACTGGTGTTTCTTTAAAAAAATCAAACTGCTTGTTTTTAACTGCTTTTATTGAAAATTTTAATATATTTGGTAAACCACTTATATTTTGTTAACCACTTAAACTATGTTTCTGCACTTAAGAAGTTTTGTTACTATCAGGTGGTACATAAATTTGGTTAAATAAATACAAATTAAATAAAACTTATCTTACAGCTTTTCACAAACGTTCAAGCATTTGGTACACACCAAAAACATGGACTGAACACATACATAGTGTTATGTACTGAAGTTCTCACCCTGAGCCAGCAGGGGGATACTGTAGATAGTTTTCACTCAGGTCCACATATGCAAATAAGGGATTGAAAGTGATGTTCAGTGATTGGATAGTTACAGAAAGTGTTACAGTTGCGTTGTGGTGGAGCTCTATAGAAGCAGGCTGGCTGAACCCTTCAGTTCAGTTCTGTTCTGGCCTGTGAATAAACAGGAGCTGTTTGAAGAATCGATGTGTCGTCTGATATGTTCACCCACAACCTAACACATAGCTATGGCTATCCCCACCCAAAGCAATGTAAGCAACATGAAACACTTTGGATAATAGATTCCAGAGGATTTAACACACTCCTGTCAAATAATCTCCATGTCATTCAAAAATGAGTGGAGAAGGGTGTGATTTTATCTTTCCACTTCAGGTGCAAAAAAGTACACGGTAACACTGCTTCTAATTATTATTTGGGTGTCATATAATTGCTCTTCTCTTTCTAATGGAAAGTAAGAAAGAGTCATTTTTAAAAATATATTACAACTCCAGCTACTATTAGGAAAATATAGCTGTTAAACCTCCTGCTCCTGAAGCAAAACCACCAAAGAGAAAGCCAAATATAACAACATGCAATTATGTAGGGCACAGTTACCAAGGAGTTACTGCGTCTGCTCCTTGAAATGTCCCTATTTTAAGTCGGTACCTGTTAGTAAGGTCCACTACAGAAAGAGCTAGAGGGAGAGAGAAAAGTTTCCTATGTGTCAGATAGGAGTAGTCCCCTGCTTTTAATGAGACAAAATCCAAACTGCATTACAAAATTCTAGCTAGCATACTTCAAAGTTAGTTTTCCTTATTGCTAGTACTGTATCTTTATGCCTACATTTTGTTAACTAGATCTGTACAAAACTTGCATCTATGCTACAAGACAAGAGAATGCAACTACCAGAGATCTGCCAAAATACCTTCATTGTAGTGACTGCTGAAACTACACTTTGTGCCAAGACGGCCTTTAGATAGAACTGGCTTCTTCACTTGTTGCTTTTCCTTCTTTTACAGAAAAGACTTGGATTTCTTTCGGCTTCTTTATATCTGTGGATATTTTACTGGATATACAGTACAATGCCAAGGTAGCACAGATTGTTTGCTTGACTAAATCTTAACCGGTGTTGACATGATAGCAGTTTTTCTATCTATGGGCTCTCTGCAGAGACTTCATTCCCCAAGGAACAAGGCTTACAATACCAATAATTATAACTATGTTGCCCACGTTACCTCCCCACAGCCCAGGTTCATTTTTGTGGGAGAAATACAAGACAGAAACAAATAACAGGTCAAAATTTGTTTAGTAGATGTAGTGATTTATTTGTCCTTATTGTAAAGAAAATGCACAGACAGAAGGCTTATTTCCAATCCTCCATCCTGTGCTTTGCAAGGATAAGTCAGAGAGCATGATATCTGAACACAATCCTAGTGTGTTAATACATTTAACTCAGCTTTGAACCAAGTAATTTTCATTTTGTGAAGGGTGTCAACATAAAATTTTCAAAGAGGATAGACAAATGTTTCTTTCTTTTTTTAAAACCAGTTTTCCCTCCACATCTACAGCCTGAGAATAGTGACACATCTTTGATAAGAGCAAATATATTCAGAAGGCAAGATTGCTTTTTTTAAAATTTATTTGGCCTGTGCCTTGCAATCAAATGCTTATTTTTCCTTTTGAAGTATAAATATTTATTTTGCCTGATGAATCTGCATTATTCAAAATACTGCTTAGTACAATAAAGGTGTTTCACTTCTCTGTTTCTCAGGGTACGGAGGGGTGGGATAAAGGTGATAAATTTCAAAACGAACAAACTGTAGAAGATAACATATTTTAACAAATCGTATATAAACTTTGAAGTACATAAGTTACCCTCTTGTTAAGAATACTTAATCCATCCATGTTGTCTTTAATTTCCTTATTTTTTTAAGCCACAACAATGTCAGAACAGAGACTCTTGCACACTGATTAAAAGGTAACCAAATTCATGATCCAGTTAAACTGAAAAGAGGAATTCCATTGCAGAAGAGGCAGGGACCCTGAACAAACCATGCCTCTTTCCATATCCATCAAGAATTGTTATTGAAAATCAACGTATAAAAGTAGTGCCTCACAATATTACAGATTAGACTTTTTTTCTGAAGGTGGCAGTTCTAAGCTATTTTGGGTCTGACAGATCAAAACCCAGAGGCTGTTTTAAAAACAGAAATACAAAATGCCACATGATTGCAAGAGAAAGGGAACAAATCGTCAAGCTTAGCCACAGGTGAAAGGAGCAGGCCAACTTTGGTGGAATCTTAGTTCAAACGCTACAATATACCAAAACTGGTTTTATGAGCAATAAATCTTCCTTTGATACAGCATGACTAACTCTAGTAAATTGTTGTAACTTTCCTTCAAAAACAGCAGCAGTGAATTAAGGGTTTTGTAGCACTTTAGATGACACTGATAAGTCGAAGCCAAACAGAATACAATAAATCAGATCCCAAAGCCAGAGTATCCTTGATGTGTATTCCATCACTTAAAGTTGTCCAAACGACAGGTCTATCCATGTAACCAACATGTAACCAACATTTGTTTCTGAAAAATTCTACAGAACCGAAATGAAATGTATTTAGGAATTCAAAGCTGACCTCTCACACACAAGCATAAGAGTTCTGAACACCCTCAGCATGGTTGGCAAAAGAGGGACCCCCCCCCGGTGTGAGTGCCTGAGGGCCCCGCTTCTGCCACTCACCCCCTGGCTCAGGGCAGGGCCCGACAGGCGTCCTAAGAACGGTTGCCGCAGCTGCTGTTGCTGCCCATGAGGACTCAGAACAGCGTAGAGTTCTTTTTAAAATGTTTTGAAATTTTCTTTTTTCCCTTTTAATTTTTTTGTGGGGGTGGGGGTGGGGGTGGGATGGATGTTTAGTTGGGTTCGGGAATTTGTTTAATTTTGATGTGTTTGTAATTTTTACAGTTTTTTGTTTGTATTGTTTTATTGTTCCATTGTGTGTGTTTTTGTTTTTTTAAAAAAAGTTTTGTTTTGTTCTTAAGGGGAGGGGTCAGGGCTGCCGGGAAGTGGGTCCCAGCCAACAAAATGGCTGGGGCATGTTCCACATGGGGGGATGCACTGGGACAACTGATCTCAGTGATCACGGGTAGGAGGAGGAGTTACACTAAGACCAGACCATGTCATTACAGAGGAGGCAGGTTTAGTCGTTGTCTGAGGACTATCCCTGCCTCCGGGTCTGGTCCTGACAGGACGGTTAGTGGAATCAGCAAGGGAGACCCACACGACCTGAAAGTGTTGCTGTGCAATGCCAGGTCAATGATTCATAAGACCACTGCCATCCATGACTTGATCATGCATGGAGGACTTGACCTGGCATGTGTAACAGAGACTTGGTTGGATGAAGCAGATGGGTCTGTCCTTGCCACTGCTTGTCCACCAGGTTTCTCTTACGCACAGCAATCCAGGCCTTGTGTTTGCAGTGATTTTTAGGAAGTCACTAGCTTGCATCAGGTGTCCTATTGGGAAGACCCAGTTCTCTGAGTGCATGTTCTGAAAGTCGGGCAATAGGGGCAGTACAGGATTCCTTTTGGTGTACCGATCTCCCCGCTGCACCAAGGATTCCCTGCCTGAGCTGCTTCAGGTCGTGGCAGATGTTCTCCTGGAGACACCTAGTTTGGTTGTCCTAGGGAATTTTAACATCCATGCCGACACGACCTTACAAGGGGCCGCTCGGGACTTCGTGGAAAGCATGGCCTCCATGGGGCTGTCCCTGAATAGATTTGGCCAAACCCATAGCCACGGACATGCCTGGGACCTGGTGTTTACCTCTATGGGTATTGGTGATCTGACATTAAGTAAAAGTGAAACGAAAGAAATGCCATGGTCAGATCACTTCCTGGTGCAACTGGACTTCTCTGCGACCCTTCCCCTCTGCAAGGAGGTGGGACCGATTCAGATGGTCCGCCCCTGCCACTTAATGGATCCAAATGGTTTCCAGAGAGTGGTAGGGGATGTTTTATCCCATGCTGATGGCTTTCAGCTGATTCCCTGGTGGCCCGCTGGAATGTGGAGTTAACCAGGGCTATTGACTGTTTGGCTCCAAAGTGCCCTCTCCAATTGCATGGAGCCCGGACAGCCAAGTGGTTTTCCACAGATCTGAGGGCAATGAAACAATCACTGAGACAGCTAGAGCGCCGGTGGCAGATAACTCATTCTGAAGCTGACCGGTCATGGGTTAGAACTCAATGTCGAGCCTACCAAATGGCGGTAGCGACGGTGAAGAAGACTTTCTTCACCGCCTCTATTGCATCTGCAGAAAACAGAAGCAGGAGACTTTTCCAGGTTGTTGGCAATTTAGCGGAACCACCTGCTACATCAGGGCTCAGTATGGGCCACAGGATCTCCTGCAATGATTTTGCAAAGTTTTTTGCGGATAAAGTCGCTCAGATTCGGGAAGAGTTAGACTCCACTGTGGGAGCAGGGCCAGGGCGGGAGACTGCTAGTGTCCTGTCTAGTCAGGTTGAGTGGGCTCAATTCCAATCTGTTACCTCCGAGGATGTGGACAGGCTGCTTGGACGAGTGAAACCAATCACCTGTCTCCTTGATCCTTGCCCATCCTGGCTTATAAAAGCTAGCCGGGAAGGGCTGGGCGATGGGCTTCGTGGGGTCGTGAATGCTTCTCTCTGTGAGGGAGCCTTCCCAGACCCACTGAAAGAAGCGGTTATCAAACCACTTCTTAAAAAAACATCTTTAGATGCTGCCAATATGGCCAACTATCGCCCAGTCTCAAATCTTCCATTCTTGGGAAAGGCGATTGAGCAAGTGGTTGCTGAACAACTCCAGGCACGCCTGGAAGAAGCGGACCATTTGGATCCCTTCCAGTCGGGATTCAGGCCTCATCATGGGACTGAAACGGCCTTGGTCGCACTGGTTGATGATCTCCGGTGGGCTAGGGCCAAAGGTGAGAGCTGTTTCCTAGTTCTGCTGGATCTCTCAGCGGCTTTTGACACCATCAACCATAACATCCTTCTGGACCGTCTAGAGGGGCTCGGAGCTTGGGGCACTGTTATACAGTGGTTCCGCTCCTTCCTCCTGGGCAGTGTTCAGAAAGTGGTGTGGGGGGTGAGTGTTCAGACCCCTGGGCTCTCACTTGTGGGGTGCCTCAGGGTTCTGTCCTCTCCCCCATGCTTTTCAACATCTACATGCAGCCGCTGGGAGAGATCATCAGGGGGTTTGGGCTGGGTGTTGATCAGTATGCGGATGACACCCAGCTCTACCTCTCTTTCAAATCAGAACCAGTGAAGGCAATGAAAATCCTGTGTGAGTGTCTGGAGGCGGTTGGAGGATGGATGGCGGCTAACAGATTGAGGCTGAACCCTGAGAATTTTGGGGGGACAGGAGGCGGGTGGGTGTGTAGGACTCCCTGGTCCTAAACAGGGTAATTGTGCCCCTGAATGACCAGGTGTGCAGCCTGGGATTCATTCTAGACTCACAGCTGTTCATGGAGGCACAGGTCAATTCTATGTCCAGGGCAGCTGTTTATCAGCTCCATCTGGTACGCAGGCTGAGACCCTACCTGCCTGCAGACTGTCTCGCCAGAGTGGTACATGCTCTAGTTATCTCTCGCTTGGACTATTGCAATGTGCTCTATGTGGGGCTACCTTTGAAGGTGACCTGGAAACTACAACTAATCCAGAATGCGGCAGCTAGACTGGTGACTGGGAGCGGCCGCTGAGACCATATTAACACCGGTCCTGAAAGACCTACACTGGCTCCCAGTACGTTTCCGAGCACAATTCAAAGTGTTGGTGCTGACCTTTAAAGCCCTAAACGGCCTCGGTCCACTATATCTGAAGGAGCATTTCCACCTCCATCGTTCTGCCCGGACAGTGAGGTCCAGCGCCGAGGGCCTTCTGGTGGTTCCCTCGCTACGAGAAAACAAGTTACGGGGAACCAGGCAGAGGGCCTTCTTGGAAGTGGTGCCCGCCCTGTGGAACGCCCTCCCACCAGATGTCAAAGAGAAAAATAACTACCAAACTTTTATTTTTATTTTTTAAAGATATTTATTGAAATTTTCAAAAAAAAATAAAAACAAAACATAAAAAAGACAATACATACAACTTACATTTCTTACTGTCTATGACCAATTTCCGTGACTTCCCCGCACCTCCCCTTCTTGTATTCCAGTTCCAATTTTTAGCTCAGCAGGTTCTTGTCCCCAAACTTTACCTTGTTTGCTCTAATTCATTTTAGTTGACCAATTTTAACTTATAAACCTCTATCTTTATACGTCAATACTTATTCTTCAAAATCTTTTTCTAGGTTCACCCCCTCAATTTAATTAACCAATTTTAACTTATAAACCTCAATCTTTATACGTCAATACTTATTCTTAAAAGTCTTTTTCTAAGGTCGGCCCCAATTCCCTTCCCCGAAATCCCCGTTTTTATGTTAGTGGCAAAACCAAATTAATTAAAACAGAATATAGTTATACACCCTTTGGATTCCCAAAGCCCCACCACCCCCTTTCCCGGTCTCGAACCCCAACAAAAAGTCCATCAGTCCATCTGCAGTCAGCCTGGCGACCTCACATCCGAGGCTCTCAATTCTCTCTCAATTCCTCTCTGCCGTTTTTTTTTATAGTCCTTTATATTAAACTCCGAATCTCGAAGGAGCTCTGTCCCAATAAGGTCCATGCTTCTTCCAGCCAGGCCTCCGTATTTAAAAATGGAGCCAAAATCTTGTTTCCTACTTCTCTTAAGTCCAAATGTCCCAAAAGCTCCAGTTTCCACTTTAGCCAAGTTTGTATTCGATAGGTCTTCAGATCTCCACATAGGGAGATCTCTCCATTCTCCATTCTTCAATTCAAACCAAATTTTCATCATCCTGGTCTTATTTTCCTTTATATCCATCTTAACCGGCCTCTGGCTCTCCTCAATCATCTGTGACATTATAGCTCCTCCTTCTTTTTCCTTCGAATCATCATGTTCCTCTTTCATCACATTCTCGGATTTCTCAAATTTCTTTTCATATTCAGCTGCAAAAGTTTTTAAGTCCACTGCAAAACTTTCCTGTTCAACTGCAAAAACTTGAGTCAAGTCCCTCCCAGGCTCAGCAACTTTATTTACTGTTCCATTCAGTCTTATCACATTTGTTGCCAATACATCACTCTGCTCCTGCAACTTTCCCAAGAGAAAAAAAGTCTTCTCCAGTTCAGCCAGTATTTTTCCACTTACAGCCATTTTTGTAATGTCCTAAACCCCCTCTAGAGGGATTCTAGTTTCTTAATATCTTCCAGTTCCAACCCAAAAGTCAAATTAGCCTTTTCTTCTTTATTTTTAACAATTTGTTACCAAATTGTAACGAATATAACCAGCAAAGATAGCAGAAACAAAGTTCTCCTTTTTTCCCAACTTTGACAGCTAATTTGACAGCTGTCAAAGTCTTTATGTCTCTTCCGCAGGCTCTCTCACTGATCGCTCCCGGGTCTTGGGGGAGGGGTGAATTCCGTTCTCAATGTTAGCTCTTATCCTCCAGCACAATCACTTAAATTGCCCCAACGTAGAGTTAATTGCTTTTCTCCACAAAGAAGAAAGGTATTCTCACAACCTTAGTAATAAAATCCTTGCTTTACGATGTTTACAAGGCGGGTAGGCGGACTTCCTCTTTACACCTTACCCGGTCGTGCCTAATTCCCAAAGAAAACTTCCCTTTTAAGTCCAATTTCCGTGTTACTCACGGGTTGTTGCTTTTAATCCAAATGTTCAGAGAAAGAAGTCAGCGCTCTCCGTCCATGGCATGCGGCTTCACTCAGCAGGGGAAGCAGTCGACTCACAGCACCGCGCCGCTCTCCGTCCCCCATTCCAGAGCCTTTAAAAAGGCTCCTTTGCGGGTCGGGGGGGCGCAAATGGTGCCCGCCGAGTCACCAGGTCCACAGGCTTCAACGCCTGTGGTTTCTGAGGGTCCCCGCGTCGCCGTCGCGGCAGAACCCGACCCCTGCTGAGCCGATTCCCTCCGGAGCTCGGAGGGAATCCGCCATTAGGCGATGGCGCTAACCCAGAAGTCCATAACTACCAAACTTTCAGAAGACGTCTGAAGGCAACCCTGCTTAGGGAAGCTTTTAATGTTAATAGATTATTGTATTTTAGTGTTCTGTTGGAAGCTGCCCAGAGTGGCTGGGAAAACACAGCCAGATGGGAGTTGTTGTTGTTGTTGTTGTTGTTGTTGTTGTTATTAATTATTATTATCCCTCCCTATCATTGCCTTCTGGTGCAGTTAAGGTTTAGGTTAATTCTTTATCATGTACTTAAAATGTATCTTGCCTTCCAGGTTGCTGGTTTAACTTTGTTTTTCCCAAGGTTTCTCCTACCAAGCACATGTTTTGTTCATGTGCTCCCTGACCTTCCTGTGGTTGTCAATGGTCGCTGTTTTCAGGGCTGGGAAGGAATCTGCCTGAGACGAATTGGCCCGCCTGGAGGTTTTGCCTTCCTCATAGCAAAACTTCACTACTCTTGGCAGTTAAGGCACTGGGTGGAATCCAATCATTCATTCTGGAGTAGAGTGTCCTCAACCAGCAGCAGATTCCGGGGACCCCACCAGAGGAGTCTCGGTGGAAGTCTCTGTCCAGAATTCAAGTGAGGGGCATAGAGCACCCAGCGACAGCCTTAGGACAGCCACCTCTGTCTTGGGGAGGGCATAATCCTTGGCACAGCCCTGAAGCGGTTTCAGCCCTCCAGGAGGAAGCTGGAACGAATATACACCCAATGCCTGAGCCAAAGTTCCACCTACATCTGTAGTCAATACCGTTGTGGCCCTTTTTTATCCAGATCGCTGTCTGTTTGAGTACATCTTATTGCCCCTCAATTTAACCCCAGCCTGGGGGAGGGTGGCACTGTAACTGGGACCACAAAAGTAGGTTCCAGCACATGCAATAAAAGTAAAACACTATTCACCACAGAAATCCCAAATGTATACATAATGTTAGTATCTACAGTGGTTCCCTTCTGCCACCTCAGAACTAGCAGGTCACCTTTCATTCTCAGCTTCTCTCATCAAGCACACTGCATATTCCAAAGATTGGCTCCTTCATAGCAATGCAAAGCAAATAAACAGAATAGTTTAAATTAAGAGTTTACTGTGGGGCAAAGTCTCTACTTTTGGAAGAGCAGGAGGTGCACAAATAAGTGTACTTATCCTTTAATAGCAATTTTTTTGGTAACAATTTTTTCCATTATAATATTTTTAAATTATAATATTTTAAATATATTTTTTAACACCATGAGCAGAGCAATCTTACTGGTGTATCATGGGAGCTGTATACACTGGAAAATCCAGTATATTTAAAACCCTGCTAGGCATGTGGAAAGAGGGTAGAAGGAAGGAAGGAGCAGTGATTTTCCTTCATTATTTCATGGATTTTTTAAAAAGTACATCCTTCCCACTGTTTCCACTAGGAGAGGAAAAACATAGCAGCTCTGGGGCTGGAATTTATTTCCCCTTATTTCAGGAAACATGTCAGGAGAATCTGAATGTCTTAGATCTGTATCCCCCTGACCCCCAACTTATTGAAAATAGCTGGGGTGGGGCCCTCAGTGATTTTTCTGCCTGTTGCAGCAATTGTAATGCTCTGTGCTAAATGCTGTGATGTTTTTTATTTTATTTTTACAGACACACCGTGTACCTCCTGAATGAAGCTCATGGACCACAATTCAGGAACCCCCACTTCAGATCCATGCCTCCCCACAATTCCACTCCTAGCATGCCCCCAATAGGCTCCAACATATCCCCTTTCGGGATTCAGAGCTCTGTAATCAGAAAGGTAATGGCTGCAGAGCCTTATGAAATGACTTCTTTCCACTCTCGAAGAGGAAGATCCAGGACAGTCCATGGGGGACCCTGCTGGCTGTCATTCCAGTTTCTTCTTGCCCTTTGACAACCACCCAGTTCTATAATAAGGAAAGTGAGGGCACTGCATCTGCCAATGTTTTAGCAGCAGGATGACGTATTCCCAGTGGAAAACTATGAAGCAGATGAAATACAAATGAAAAGCAATAGTCTACTTGCTAATAGAAGTGAGTCAAGAACGATGCTCTTCAAGAAGAAATATACATTAATGTTCTCTCTCTGTCTCTCTGTGTGTGTCTATCTTTTCAAACTGCCCTTTATAATATTTATTGACAGCTGACACATCATTGGTGATTGAAATAGTAGGAAAGGGAAAAGGCAAAGTGTTTTGTGACAGAATAGGCACTAAGAAATTTATTATGCATTAAGAAAAGCATTAAGTAGAAA
The DNA here is from genome assembly GCF_027172205.1 of Podarcis raffonei. NCBI lineage: Eukaryota > Metazoa > Chordata > Lepidosauria > Squamata > Lacertidae > Podarcis > Podarcis raffonei. The sequence continues at coordinate 64,286,513 of NC_070612.1, read as the reverse complement.
AGTAGAAAGCCAAACATAATGCTGTTAGAATATTTTAAGTGTTTTAATATTGAAAGCTGTATCCAATGGTGGCTTTGCATTACTAGCTGTAGCCTATCATAATTCTTTTTTCTTTTAGGGAAACCCCTAGAGGCTCAAGACATGGGTCTCCCATCCCTGGAAAAAAGTCTTTCTCCTCCCAATGTCTGTCGCAATAGCACAAACTGTTCTCAGTTTACAACTCATCACTGAAAGGCTTGTACAAAAAAGGAAGTTACAGTACCAGACATGTTTAAACCTGTGCTAAAGCATGTGCTAAAATAACTCTGGAGTGTAGAGTTTATTTTCTTCTCGATCAGACTTGTGAAATGTTTTTGTCTTATATAAACATAACCGATACACTATAACGGAAATACTGTAGATGCTGTCCAGGAAAACAAAAGCCATAATCAATGCATTAGCCATTGAGGTGTAAGAAGATTCTTTGTTGCCCATTTCACAAAGTTACAATGTGAAGGTTATTTAACCTTCAGAACATTTAAGCTAATGTTACTTCGTACCACAAAGCTGCTCAGGAACAGAGCATAAGCTGTAAGAGAGTACACACACGGCTGCCGGCCATGAACATGAGGTTAACAAGTCACATAGCAGGTACAGCAATACTAATAAACTGAAAAAGTGATACTAATAAAACAGCCACCTAAGAACACCCCCCATGGTACATGATGACTTTCAGCCTGGAAATTTATTTATTTTAAAAAGTCACTGTATGAAAGCATGCACCTTGGCTTGCCATTGCCCTACTTTAACACAAGACTGTTCAATGGTCACTAGAGCCAAGAAAGCATTCGGGGGGGTTGGGGGAGGGGGGCATAGAACCAATAGGACGTGTAATTATTCTAAAGCAATTTGCAGAATTATTTCTAGTCAGAAAATAAGCACTATATTATTCACTACCAATGACCTTTTGCCCTCAATGCAAATTTAGAAAGTATTAATTAACATTTAATTCCACGTTTTTAATACTGTACTATACCAAAGTCAAATATTAGTAATGGAAAGTGTGTATTTTAAAATATACATGAAGTTTGTGAAAGGCAGAAAATGTTTTCTCTCTGAACAAATTATTCCACCGATAACAACATTACACCACACACAAAAATTACCCAGGTGGTTCCAACACATGCAAAATATTTCTGTTAAGAAGCAAATGAATGACCATTTGCTATATTGGTTAAAAAATATTTTTAAGGAACCAATAATAAAACAGTGCTCTCCTTTCTATTCAGTTATTATCTTTGAAACAAAAATGGATTAAGATTAGAAATAGAAATGTTAAATATTTAATTCAGTTGTATTATAAAACCAACTTTGTTACTTAGGTTCAACCTATTAGTATAATTTATCCATGCTCTCCAATTTGAAACTTATTTAAAGCCAAGGATCCAGGGAGCTACTGTAGGTATTCCCACATCTGCATGCCCATTGCAATAGGTTTTTCATGTTAATTTGAATGATTTCCTGTACTATATCCATTTTTTACTTAAACTCCCCTCATTTTCTTCTGGAATTTAAACAATTTTTTTCAACATGCGATAGCATTTTGGAAACATATTAGACCAGGGATGGGGAACCTCATGCCTAGGCCTGCGAATGTGGTTCTCCAGGCCTCTCTCTGACCTGGAGCCTCTCCCCAGGGCACACCCTTCCTGTCCCCAGGAAACACTCTCGCCAGCCCTGCTTTGCCAGCCTCCCTCAATTGTCCCGTCCCCCCCGGGCAAAATGTGTCCTTGAACTTGGGTAATATTTCTTTCTTGCCTAGAAGGGGAATAGAGAGGAATGTGCCCAATGTACAAATTTATTTATTTATTTCTCTACCACCCTTAATCCCAGGCCCAAAGTGTGGTTTATAATATAAAAACACAAGATTAAATTTATCAGTATTTGTTGCTCTGCCCACTTTTGCTTCCAGCCCTGCTCAGCGCTGGCATGTGGCCCCTCAATGGCTGCCAAGAAGGAAATGTAGTCCTCAGACTGAAGAAAATTGAAATGTATTAAAAAAAATTTTTTGTGATACAGCCACTGCTTTTTTTCCTTTAAAAATGTTTAGGGGTACTCTCATTTTGGCTGCTCCCGCTCCCCCTCTCCCCAACCCCCGGACGAAGGACTCAAGGTGGAGGCGCTGAGAGGGCGGGAAGGCCCCCAGCGACGGCAGGGTTGGCTTGAGTGAGGAGGGGCGAGCTCTAGCTCTAGCCTGGCAAGAGGAGGAGGAGGAGCACCAGCACCTCCACGGCAGCCGCGCCAGACTCCCCTCCCCGGGGAGAATGACGAAGCTCCAGAGACAGCGTACCCCTGCGTCCCCCCCAGAAAAAAACACTGGATACAGCAATTAAAAACACATAGATTCTGTAGGGCCAATGGTATATTTAGATAGTTTTGGACTCTGGACTTAAGAGTTTAATGGAGAGGAGTCCGTATTTATATGGTACTGTGTTTCACCTTAATTACTGCTGCTTATGAGGAGCCACCCTGGGCACCTGCCCCAAAGCCATGCCCTGAGCGCACCATTGCTGAAGCTCCTCAGGAAGTTTCCAGTTGGCATGGATGAGGCTCCTGTTCAAAAAGTGTAACTCTGAGAGAAACTGAGATGACTTGAGCTTTTGACAACATCACTCCTAATCACTCTCTCTCTCACAGGTTTACCAGGGAGCTAGGCATGGTGAAACAAGTTGGGAGATAGCTAAAATTTGTTATGAATACAATTGCACACATGCACAGGCATTCTGTTGAGCCTACTCTGTGGCAATGATGGCAGCAAAGAAACCATTCTGCTCAACCAGCATGCTCTCAGGGTGTTCTCTTCCTCTTCCAGCTTTCTCCTCAGAGAGATGTTTAGGGACACTTGGGAGCATACTGCATTTGCTAGACAATTTGGGGAGGGGGCAAACTGCTCACGTCCCCCTCAACTCGGATCTCACAAGTTCTACACTGCAGTCATTTGTTGGGTCCATTGAAAACCAACTGCAATGGTTTGCAGTTATTGTGGCTCAAGGACACAGACAGGGTGCTAGGAGGGATTTGGTCTTGCACTTGTTTTGGTACAAACTTGGCCTTCATAGTACAAGGAGCAGAAGGGAAATTCATGCTTTTTTATGTTAGCTGACTGAATTCACCACTCTTGGACCAATATACAGATCAGAACATAATAATTCTTCAAAGTTCACAGTTTTCTGAATTTTATGTTCCAGTTATTGGCATAAAAATGCATTCAAAGTATGTATTTTAGGATAAAATACTGTTGTATGCCATCCCAATCTTCACTGCAGTGTGAAATTCCAGGGATACCAGGTGTGCTAAACCCAGGGTCAGTACTGTATTTTTCCCTCTATAACACGCAGATTTTTTCTCCTAAAAAGGAAGGGGAAATGTCTGTGTGTGTTATTGAGCGAATGTGTGGTCCCTGGAGCCAAAAAATCAGGCAAAAATCAAATCGCGAGTCACGGAGAAGGGAAACCTGAAAAGAGGAAGTGGCTGCTTTCCTGCATTCTGCCTCAGGGTCTTACTGCCCACCGTCCTCTGTTTCCTTGCTGTATTTGCTCAAACGGAACAAAGAGCAGGGAAAGCCCCTCCCCTCCAGGCAAGCAGAGGGGAAAGCAGAGTGTCGTTCCTTCTAATTCCTCTCTGTGCTCCGGTGCTGCTGAAAACATGCAGGTGGGGGAGAGAGAGAGAGAGAGAGAGAGAGAGAGAGAGAGAGAGAGAGAGCTGGCTGGTTTGGGTGCTTGGGTGGGGGGAAACTTTTGCCTTTCTTTCCTCCCTCCCGTTAAATCCCTCTCCTGCATTCTTAGCCAGCTGCTTCTCTGCACACCCCTCTCATGCTCCTTTCCCCTTCTTTGTTTTTCCTTCCCTCCCCAGTTAAAATGTGGTTACAAAGCATAGATCCACATGGATCCTCAGGATCTTTGCATTGGGTCACCCCAAATTCACCATCAGATCACATAGCATGTCCATGGCTACAGCCTGCACCAAAAAAATCACGCACCCACTGTTGCCTGGGGCTGCAATGGTGCAAAAATGTGGTTACAAAGCATGGATCCACATGGATTCTCAGGATCTTTGCATTGGGTCACCCCAAATTCACCATCAGATCACATAGCATGTCCATGGCTACAGCCTGCACCAAAAAAATCACGCACCCACTGTTGCCTGGGGCTGCAATGGTGCAAAAATGTGGTTACAAAGCATGGATCCACATGGATTCTCAGGATCTTTGCATTGGGTCACCCCAAATTCACCATCAGATCACATAGCATGTCCATGGCTACAGCCTGCACCAAAAAAATCACGCACCCACTGTTGCCTGGGGCTGCAATGGTGCAAAAATGTGGTTACAAAGCATGGATCCACAGAAATTCTCAGGATTTTTGCATTGGGTCACCCCAAATTCACCATCAGATCACATGTCTGTGGCCACAGCATGAAGCACAAAAATGATACATCCACTGTTTCATTCAGAATGTTTTTTCCCTTGTTTTCCTCCTCTAAAAACGATGTGCGTGTTATGGTCAGGTGCGTGTTATAGAGCGAAAAATACGGTATTTCCTTTTGGAAAAATAAGGCACAGCAGAGACTGTGGTGTCTTTATGATACTGCACATCGTTTATTTATGTATATATCAACCTGAAGCCTAGATGACAGAGAATCCTAGCATTACAGCCTGTACAGTCCCTTGCTCTCCCACAGCAGGCCTGGGTCTAAAGCAGAGCAACCAGCCATGCTCCATGCCTCTTTGTTACAGTCTGTCACTGTCAGCTGTTGTTACGACCCTCCTTTCTTCCCCTCTCACTGCTACTCTTGTGAAACTATCTCCTCCAGCCTAGATCATCCAGACTGAAATCCTAAACCCTTTTGGTCTCTGCCCACTAACACACAGCTGGAAGAGGAAGCCCATCCCTCCCTGTCTGGTACATCTTTGCCCTCTTAATGGCTTCCTTGATGGGTTAATGACTGGCCATCATCAGGCTTCGTTCCTTCAATGACTCCCACTAAGCTAGCTCTGCCAAGCTGGCCTGGCTCCATTACAAAAACTGAATCCGGGGGTTTCTTTGTTTGGCACAGTTTAGTCAAACCTTAATTAATTCTAATGTTTGTTAAACTCAGTAGTCTATCTGTAACATGCACCCACAAACTCCGGCATCCAAAATTTATAACAATACATCGAGAAAAGTGCATTTAAAGTGAATATTTAAATAAGTAGCAAAATAAAAATATGATTTGTGTAGGGTTTTTTTTTAATCTGCAGTTTCCATGCAGATGGAAATTGGATGGAACAGACTTCTGAATAAATAAAAACTTGCAAAAATCTGACAGTACCAGAAACAGAGGGCTCTAAGCGAAACATAGGTCAATAACACCTTATCTGAGAGAGAGATAGCAGCCATGGATATTTTGAAAAGGGCAATTGTGAAGTCCCTTCTAAAGAAGCCCCTTCTAAACCTTGAAAATTGTCACAATTATTGATCAGTCACTAATATCCCCTCCTTGGGGAAACTACTCACATCTTCACATGCTCTGGAATAAGACTGAATCCAGTCTCTGCCTTGGTCATCCTGATATATGCTGCCTTAAAGGTATTTATTTTCCTTGCAAGTGAAATAGACAGGACTGGATGCCTGTCAAAAAGGAAAGTGAGGAAAGTTTTGGGAATGGACAAATCCAGAGGCTGGTGCCTTGGTGGTGAAGAAAGGAGCAGAACTTCTTTGAAGTATCTGCAACAAGGGCTGCCGCTGCCAAGGCCACCTCTGTCTATTTAAACCTCCATTCACAGAAAACATTCACAGTAAATATAATGTAACTGTCAATAGAGAAGGAAAGCAACTGAAATAAATCAGCATGTTACCTAATATTCTTCCCCATTACACCCAAGACTTTTAAAATATTTGCATCACTGTCATTCACTGTTAGTTTTATTTTCCTGTTTATTTAGCAATGCTTTAAATAAACACTTTTAACATTTTAAAAATTCAATCAATTGAAATATGTCAGTGTTTATGAGAAAGCAAGCTCACTGCTTATTACTTAAAATAAGCTGGGTGGTGAGGTAGGCCTTTTGTGCAATCTAAAAAAAAGAAATATTTCACAATCCATGTGTACCCAGTGTAAAGCTACCACAACCTCAGCAATATACTTTGATACCTGCTCTTCTGCAATACAGTGGTACCTCAGGTTAAGTACTTAATTCGTTCTGGAGGTCTGTTCTTAACCTGAAACTGTTCTTAACCTGAAGCACCACTTTAGCTATTGGGGCCTCCCGCTGCCGCTGCGCCACCGCTGCACAATTTCTGTTCTCATCCTGAAGCAAAGTTCTTAACCCGAGGTACTATTTCTGGGTTAGTGGAATCTGTAACCTGAAGCGTATGTAACCTGAGGTACCACTGTATAGTGGGGAAAACCAAGAACGGAAGTATAGGGACAACAGAAAAGAAAGTGCTTGCTGTGAGTATAGACAACTGCTTTTTTTTACAACCAAGGTCTAACAAAACAACAACAAAAAAAGAATCATTTCTCAAGAGCACATATGAAAATTTCCAGAATCTGCTACTGTTGCAGACTGGTCTAAAGGAATGTTTAATCAGTTTAGTATGAGTTCTTTCATATTATCGTTATTCATTTCTCTGGAGCAAAAACTGGGTTTCTTTTTATTTCTCCATAGATTATTTTTCAATCCAAATCACTATGGTTGGTTTCAAGTATTCTAAGGTAGCTTAAACTGGCCCTTCCAAAAATGGAATCAGACCAAACTGAAGTTTCCAATTAATTGTTTAAAATTGAATCAGAATCCTCAAGTCATGGTATTTAGATAAAATAATTTGATAGAATTGGAATGCAGGGGTGGCCAACCCTTGTGATGCCACAACTCAAGGCCAGCCATGCCTGGAAGCACATCTGCCTCTCAACACTACTGCAGCGAAGACTAGGCAGCCCCACTGCCATAGAAGAGCAGCCCATGGCTCTTTCCACAGCTGTCAGTGCTTGCTCTGCTTGTGGCATCTGGGCTGCATGTTTACCACCCATGATGGTTCTTCAATGCAGCCAGCAAGAATTCTGAATGAGGCCACCAAACCCTTGTCCCTTGTTCTTTACAAATCAAGGGATTGTTTGTTTCACTGACCTGTATAGAACATGAGAAAAAGCTGCAATCAGAGAAGCAATGGGGATAATCAAAAGATGCATATGACAGACCCCAAATGAAGCAGAGCTTAGGGCAAAAGGGGGACATTTTCTTCCTCAACAAGTATTTCAATTACAGCCATTTAAAAAGCTTTCAAAGAGTTACTGAGTTTTTGTCATCACAGCTACGGATTCCCAACATGCCGCAAATCTTCTCATTGGGCCATAGATTAAAGCTGCAATACGTATACACAATACCTAGGCACTAGTGTCTGAGTAAGTGATACTTAGGAGTGGGTTGAGAGACATGTATAAAAACCACTTATGACATAGTTTTAATTATTTATGAAAAGGATTATGAATCTCCTTTCTGACCATAACATGATATACAATAGGTAAAAGGTAAAGGTAAAGGACCCCTGGACAGTTAAGTCTAATCAAAGGCAACCATGGGGTGTGGCGCTTATCTCTGCTTTCAGGCTAAGGGAGCCAGCATTTGTCCACAGACAGCTTTCCAGGTCATGAGGCCAGCAGGACTAAACCACTTCTGGCACAACGGAACACCGTGACAGAAGCCAGAGTGCACACAAACACCATTTACCTTCCCGACGCAGTGGTATCTATTTATCTACTTGCACTGGTGTGCTTTTGAACTGCTAGGTTGGCAGAAGCTGGGACAGAGCAAGGGGAGCTCATCCCATCACACGGATTTGAAGCGCCAACCTTCCATTCGCAAGCACAAGAGGCTCAGTGGATTAGACCACAGCACCACCCATGTCCCTATTGATATACAATGTACTCATACAGATAAGCACACTAAGAAAAAGAGAACAAAGCCTTATTAAAAGCAGAAAGCCAAACTTAAAATCCACCAAATGCCATGTAAAACAAGAGTTTACAGTCTACGTAAAGAAGGCAAATATGTGGCCAACACCAGCCTTCTTTAAAAATGGAGTTTCAGAATGGGGACACAGCTCCAGAAAAGACCCTTTCCAATCTACCCACCCACCTACTCTCCCTTGGCGAATGGAAATGCAACAGGAGCCTTAAATACTCCAGCTTGAACCCGAAGTTCTCTAGCACAAGGAGAAAGGCATTGCTTTCATGCAGTGAGGCAGCAATTAGCACTTGTAGAAGCTAGCATCCAAGTATCAATCAATGAGATTTAAAAGCACAACTTCATACTGATTGTGCTCTTCAACTAGATCAAGAAAAGCTAAAACTTCACTCCTACATGTGTTTGGCTTGAAATAAGACCCATTGATTTCAGTGTGATATATAATTTTCCAGGTCTGTACATCACAAGCCTAAACAGATTTAATCATAATTAAAAACAAGTATTCAATAGGATTTACTTACTCCACTGTAAGGTACCTAGCATTTCAGTCTTAAACATTCTATACTAAGTAAGCGTGGGAGAGAAAACAATTTTACTGCTGCTGGTGAACTGGCAGTGATTGCAAAAGAATTTCCTGAACTACATAAGGACTTTTGGCAGAGAGGGGAGACCTATATACCAGCTAGACACAAACATTCTGGAGATGCTTGAATGCTTACTATTGCTTGATCAAGGGCACTTAGCAAGCCACAATGGATAGTGGCACTATAACCATCACAATCAGAAAAAGTTTCTGCAGTGATGCAGAAACAAAGAAGGATTAGGAACAGCTGAGGGCCAAACTAGATAAGAATGGGATTGCTGATAGGATTTTCTATCTCTTTAAACTTGCTTCGAAGGCAGGTACTGTACTGGGAGGAGGAGGAGGAGGATGTGGAAGACAGTGCTAATGGAAGTTCAACTCCCCGCAGGCCATTTTCTCCAATCTAAATCCCTCTCAGCAAGCTGCTATTTCCCCTATCATATAACATGGCAAAGAAGGGAGATTAACAAACTCTGCCCCATCATTCTGTTCACAATTACATAGATTGTGCCCTGAGCTGCTTAAAAAAATAAGTAAAAAAGAAAGACAGGAAGTGTCTCATCCAGTTTGGTCCTGGGATAAAGAGACTACAAATTGTATCCAAACCAGAGGGAAACCTACCCTGTGAAGGAATCTGTACCATGTTATATTACAGGCCCTGGCAGTCCTGATGCCTCATTGCTTTTCAGTAGTCTGTCTGTGATCACAAAGACTTGTGCGTATTATCTATATCTGTATCTCCAATGAAACAGTTCTAATCTGGATTAGGGTCTTCATTCCACATTTGGTAGCATTAGCACATTCAAATCCCTTTGGTTAGGTATAATTTAGCTTTGTTAAATTATAATTTAAACTGAAGTTTCAAAAATTATTTTAAAATCAGAAGAATCAAGCAAAATTAAAATACTCTGGTTTGGGGGCATGTTTCAGAGTGGCCAGGACTACATTTCTATGGAATGTAACAAGGGACATAAATGAATAAAGATGATGGACACAAACCCTATTCAGCATGCAGAACTTTTTCATATACTGGAAATGTATTATTCTTCATGATACAGCTATAAGCACCTTAGCTATTTTGATGCTACCTGGCATTTGATGATATTTTCTGTCTATTTTTTCCCAGCCGTTTTGGTAACACTTGCAAACACACATTCTTCCCCAGAAACTGTTCTTTCTATCCGAAAACACCAACTGTGTCATAAAAAAAGAAGTAGCACGCTAGTTCTCTTTAAGTATGTTTATGACACTTGAATCTTTGTGTCTCAACTTTTCTCTACAGATTTTTTGTTATTTGCCCTCACCTTACCCACTCAGGTGCTGCAAAGGGTATAAATGTGCCTTCATACACACCTATCTCCCCCTTTATCATGACAACCGGCTGCCATTTTCCAACATCCATTTCAGATGGATATCACAGCTTTTTATATTGTAATTTATAGCTATTACCGCTATATGTCACTGGTTGCTATTGAATTTCCTGTGAAATTCAGCTATAAAGTCAAATATTCAATTTCATGTAGTTATTTGTATGACACATGAGATTAAGGATAATACAGATTTAACAAAAATACGTATAACTATTATTATTCTGCATCATCTGTTTGTGTCAGAATCAAGTTGCTTCTCCAGATTTTGGTTGTCATGGTACCCACTCTACATCAAGTTCCCCCCTTTGCCTTTATATTCTCTCAGTACTGTCCTAGTGCAACCTGTTGGTGTTTTCTTTCCAGCTCAACCCTCAATAATAATAATCAGAAGCACAACCATCATAAATCAGTGAATCCTTGAAGGAAAAAAGAGTAAGGGGTTTTAATATATGTTAAAAAGGTAAGAAGACTAAGTGAACTTTGCAAAGCTGCTAATCCACTTCCATACCCCTCACTCTGCCCACACTGACTGGCAGCAGCACTCTGCGGTTTGAGACAGATGCCAGGAACTGAACCTGGCACCTTCTGCATGCAAGGCAGACACCCTTCCCATGAGCCACAGCTCTTCTCCTAAACTGCAGACCTTTTCAGAATGACCTCAACTCCAGGTGGTTTCATATACTACCCATCTGCATAGAAAAACCACTGTAACCAATATACTCCCTTAACATACCATGGAACTCAATGTTCTGCCATTCTTCCAGTAAGTCAGTTTCCCCCCCAGAAACAAGTACCATACCTTAGAAACACAGCATCAATGCCTCTCTCTTTCCAAATGTTTTCACGTGACAAGCAGTGACAGACAAAATGAATATGCATCACTTAGCAAGATTAAGAGAAACACTACAGTTCAGAATGTGTTAAAACAAGTTGCATAGTCAAAGCAGTGTTGGAAGACTGCTCCACTAGCCATGCAAATGTTGCCATCAGTTCAACAACCACAGCCATGTTCTCTTCACATGAACACAGAAATAAAAGGAGGGGGTTCATTTCCATAGAGTGGTTAACCAGCTAAGCCAATGTTTTTTCCAGGCAAGAAGCAACAAGTGAATTTCACTTCTCTCTGCTGAGTTTGGGGCACTTTCTTTCTCTCAGAGAGTGAGACTGAACTTCCCATCCTGCAAGGGCCGAAACTGCACATGACTTTCCGGCCCTGCCAATACCTGCAACCCACACGAAGACCCCTCGCTGGAGCCAAGGAAACGAGAGACAGCGGGGAAGCGGGCACGGGGAGGACCGTGTTGCGGCGCCAAGCCACTCCAGGATCCCGAAGCCAAATGCACTGGCCAAGGGAGGCGAGACGAGGCCCCGACTCCTCGGCCTGGGACGGGCTCGGGGGGCCAGCGCTTTCCCAGCCGGCCGGCCGGCGCGGCGGGACAGGCTCGCCCCCCGCCCATCCCGAGAGCGCGCCAAGCAGCGCCCGCTCGACGCTTTGATCCGGCCCCGAAGGCAGCCGCGCCGCGAGGCGGTTGGTCCCCCGGCTTCGAACTTGGCGGGGCTCCGGCAGCACTTACCGGCGGCGGCTGCGAGGGCAGCCCGGAGCGCTTGGTGGAGCCTTGGCGGGAACTTAGCCTCTTCCAGGACTCGGCAAACCTGCCCCGGCTGGCGCTGCGGCTTCTTCGCCGACCCAGGTCCTCCTGGTCGGAGGAGGCGCCTTGCTCCGCCTCGCTCGGACTCCGCCACTTCTGCCCCATCTTCCCCGGGAGAGAAAGGCGCGCGAGGCCGAAGCGGCGGCGCTAAGGGGCGGCTCGCGGCTCCGGGGCGACCACCTGCTTCCGGGCGGCTCTTGCCATCTCGCCCAAGGTTGCCTGGGGGAGCCGAGGAAGCGCTGGCCGCGCGCTCCCCCTCGGCCGGGTCTTTCTTCGGGCGCGGAAGGCAAGCGACCCCCCCCCCGGCGGGAAGGAGGAGGAAGAAGCGGCGCGGCTCTGGCGCTCTCTCTCGGCCGGAGCCCTGAGCGGGTCGGGCGAGCGGCGCCTCGTTCCTGGCGCGAGATGGAAGTAGCGCGCTGGAAGCAGCAGCAGCAGCAGCGGCGCGCGACAAACTTCCCCCTGGAGCGAGGCGAGCCGCCCTCCGAGACTTCCTTCTGGGATGAGGTGGTGGGAGAAAATAAATAATGAGGAGGAGCGACTTCCCTGGGGAAGAAAGTCCCCTCGCCCCCGCCCCAGTTTCAGATCTCACCATTTTATTTCTGTTTGGGGAACTGATCTCTCGCCTGCTAAATTTTAAGCTGTTAAATTAGGTTATTTCATAGAACATTGGGAGGATTTATCTTATGCATTACTTGACGTTATTTTCATTTTTCGTTTTGAACTGAGCACAGAGTTGTGAGAAAGTCACATTCAAATAAACAGATGATGAAGATGATGCCGATGACCAGGCAGATTTCACTTCTTCTGCCCCCAATCAATAAAAAGACATAAGGTCGCTAACTGAGCTTCTATACCCCCCAACAAAAGGTCTCTCCCCCCCAACAAAAATCCTGGCTTTACCCACAGAGTGGGGAATCCTCTTTCCTTCCTGACAAAATGGCCTGCACAGAATGGGCCAGGTCTGGATTGTGCCCACCGGTCAAATCCAGTCACCCGCCACTGTTCTACCAATCTACCCAGAATCAGGCCCACTGAATTTAATGGGGTTTACTCCCTCGCAGCGCATGTACAGCTCACCCCTTTCCCCAAAGAATCCTGCAAACTGGTTTTTAAGGGTGCCATGAACTGTAGCTTTATGAGTGGGTAGACTACAGTTCCCAGGGCTTGTATGAGTGGGTAGACTACAGTTCCCGTGTTTATGCAGCCTGAACAATGTACAGCATGTTCACTAGCAGGTAAGTCCCATTGAATTTAATGAGATTTCTGAGTGTACACACCCAGGATTGCCCTGTAAGTCAATTGCACAGCTTGCAACCAATGTCCTACAAACATCGTATTTCATAAATAACTGAGAACATGATAAGTAGTAAAATAGTATCCGAGCATAGGATCTGGTCATAATACGGAATGAAGGCCCCTTGATTCAGAGCATTTTAAATTTCACAGCAGTGCATGAAAGTACATTCCACAAATACATTTTGTTTTCAGAATGCTGATTAGTTGAATATACAATCTCTTTGTAAGAAAATATTCACCAACTTTGTGTGTGGTGGTTTCTTGTGGTGTTTCCTATCAAGTTAATTGCAGCAGAAAACATGGTGATTGCTGTGCACGATTACTTGAAATTAAGACCCACTAGGATTTATTCCTAAATCATAGTCCACAATCATGCATGCCTGAGTATTCTCCAGTATGCAGATGATACCCAGTTCTACTTCTTGTTTAAATCAGAACCAGTGAAGGCTGTGAATGTCCTGTGTGAGTGTCTGGAGGTGGTTAGCGGATGGATGGCAGCTAATGGATTGCGGTTGAATCCCAACAATACAGAAGTACTGTTTTGGGGGGACAGGGTCCAGGGCAGCTGTCTACTAGCTCCATCTGGTACGCAGGCTGAGACCCTACCTGCCCGCAGACTGTCTTGCCAGAGTGGTGCATGCTCTAGTTATCTCCTGCTTGGACTACTGCATCGTGCTCTACATGGGGCTACATTTGAAGGTGACCTGGAAACTACAACTAATTCAGAATGTGGCAGCTAGACTGGTGACTAGGAGTGGCTGCCGAGACCATATAACACTGGTCTTGAAAGACCTACATTGGCTCCTAGTACGTTTCTGAGCACAATTCAAAGTGTTGGTGCTTTAAAGCCTTAAATGGCCTTGGCCCAATATAACTGAAGGAGTGTCTCCCCCCCCCCCATCATTCAGCCCAGACATTGAGGTCCTTCTCCAAGAGTCTTTTGGTGTTTCCCTCACTCCAAAAAGTGAAGTTACAGGGAACCAGCCAAAGAGCCTTCTCATCAATGGCACGCTCCCTGTGGAACACCCTCCCATCAGATGTCAAGGAGATGAAGAACTACACAACTTTTAGAAGACATCCAGTGGCAGCCCTGTATTGGAATTTTTTTAATGTTTGATGTTTTATTATGTTTTTATATGTGCTGGAAGCCACTCAGAATGGCTGGGGAAGCTGAGCCAAATGGGCAGGATTAGTACTTGTGACCACCCAATAAGACTGACAATGGATTCAGGACAAAACCTAACAAGAAAGCCCTTTTTTTATGCAAGGGCATACCTGGGTGCAGGCCCAAGCAGACATGAAAATCATACTGCTGGTGATTGTGTGCATGGATGGAAGGGGTGTGTGAATCCTCCCTCTTGTCTCCTTCCAGTTTTGGCCACCCCCAACCTGGCCAGCCAAGGCTCTCCTATGGATCATTGCTCCCGCCAGCTCCCTGCCCAAGGAGGAGGAGGAAGCAAGAAGGGAAGTGAGAGACGGAGGTGGCAGGCAAGAGCATTGCATTGCTAAGGCTTCAGGGAACTTGACCTGCTGAAGTGAGAGGACAATGGAGCCATGAAGGGGGGGGGGAATCCGGGTTGCTCTTTGACCCTAGTGGGGATGGACAGACCGAGGCGCAACTGGGCTCTCTGGCACTGCTTTCAACACCTGCTGAACCTCTCTCCCCTTCAACTAGCCATGTCCTCTCCCCCCACCCAATGTGTGTGCATTTAAAAGCAAAAAGATACATCATTCACCCCATCTGTGGATGGCCCCATAAATAATTTAGGAAATTTGGGGAGCTTCCTTAAAATGAATTAGATCACCCATCCATTCATCTTAGTGTCATCTACAAGACTGACAGCAGCTCTCAAGGGTTTTAAGGCAGGAGCTTGGAGGGTGATGACAAGGGAAAGGGCCTTTTCACTTCTGGCTCCCTATATCATGCTCTACCGAGGGAGCTATCCCAGACTTTCTTGTTCAAAGCACTTATAGTTGCATTGTCTTGTGTAGCAGCACTAGTGAAATATCCTGGATGTTTGTTAAACTCATGAATCAGTAGGGCATGGCTCTTGCATCGATCCTATTAATTAAACAACTGAAGCATTTTTATCCTGCTCATCAGCAGACAAGGCTACCAAAGTGACTTACATACAATCAGTCAGTTGGATCCATATTCAGCTAGCTGAACTAGGATTCTATAGAAATCAGTGGGACAAGATAGCTCTCACTGAAATTACAGTGAGTAATTAACTAACCCAGTGCATCCCACCCAATAAGGACAAAACAATTAAAACAGTAACATCCCTATTTAAGAAAGTAATGATCATAGTTCATTACTTTCGCTTTCTCTGCTTGCTGAACAATTGGTTTTAATGGGGTATGTTATCATAGCCGCTCTGAGCCCGGCCTTGGCTGGGGAGGGCGGGGGAATAAATAAAAAATTATTATTATTATTATCATTATCATTATCATTATCATTACCTTTCACAGTGACCACAGATCGAGTGAGCTCTGTGTGATGTCTGAAAGTGATCTTTAATATTTCTAGAAAAGGGGACCAGAGGGTGGTGAAGAACTGCTTGCTTAAACTGAAATAGCTGGTCCCAGGCTGCCTTTTCAGAGAACTGAAAAAAGATGGCATAATTTGACCTGCTAAATGTGGGGTGAATTATTCAGTGGTAAACACACATCCTAAATAAGATCAGACACCAAAAATTATAGTATTTCAACAGTATTTTATTCCTTCTCAAATTCAGAACCAGGGTATTCAACAAGTTATTTTTAATATATTTAATCTGAACTGGTAGAAGCAAAAGAACATAAGGCATGAAGAGATGCAAATAATCTCTCCCAGTTTGAAACAATCAGTGAAGTAAATTATGTATATTATAAATGTTAGCTGACATCAGAGTTCTAAAAACAAGACACTCCTAGTTCACAAAATCAGAGTTGTCATTACGAAATTCTCAAAGGATCTGCCACTTGCGTAAGAGAATAGTAAAGAAAAAATGCGTCAAGTTCAGTATGTTCCTTTAGTATTTATCTTAATCTGCAAATTAACAAGCTCAAATGGAATGCTATAACAACAACTACTACAACAACAACAATTTATTACTTATACCCTGCCCATCTGGCCAGGCCTCCTCAGCCACTCTGGGCTGCTCCCAGCAGAACATTAAAAACACGATAAAACATCAAACATTAAAAACTTCCCTAAACACAGCTGCCTTCAGATGTCTTCTAAAAGTCAGATAGTTGTTGGACTTCCAGGTTAGCGCCAGCGGCTAATGGCGGATTCCCTCCGAGCTCCGGAGGGAATCGGCTCCACAGGATTAGGGTCGTACCGCTGCGGCGACGCGGAGACCCTTAAAAATCACAGGCGGTGAAGCCTGTGAACTTGGTGACTCGGCGGGCACCATTTGCGCCCCCCGACCTGCGAAGGAGCCTTTTTAAAGGCTTTGGAACGGGGGATGGGGTGAGCGGCGCGGTGCTGAGAGTCGACTGCTTCTCCTGTGGAGTGAAGCTGCGCTGCCATGGCCGGAGAGCACTGACTTCTTGTGATTTGGACTTCAAAATAACAACCTGTGAGTAGTACGGAAATTGGATTTTTAAAGAAAATTTTTCGGTGAATTAGGTATGATCGGGGGAGGTGTAAACAGGAAGTCTGCCTCCTCATCCTGTAAACAATCTAAAGCAAGGACCTGCTAACTAAGGTCGAGAGAATTTTTTATTTTATTATTGGGCAAAAGACATTAATTTCACGATTTGGCACTAGAAGAAACCTTACTGGAGGATAAGAGCTAATTTTGGGAGCTGAAGTGCCACCCCCCCGGACCCGGGAGTGATCCGCGAGAGAGCCTGTTGAAGGTATTGAAGAGTTTGACAGCTGTCAAATTAGCTGTCAAGACGGAAAAAGAGAACTTTGTTTCTGCTGCTTCTGCTGGCTATATTTGTTATAATTTGACTATACTTTGTTGAAAACAAGGAAGAACTGATACAAACTAATTTGATTTTTGGATTTGAACTGGAAAGAACACTAAGTAACCAAAATCCCTCTAGAGGGGGTTTTGGGACATTACAAGAATGGCTGAAGGAGGGGAAATTCAAGCTGAATTGGACAGAGTCTTTGTTCTCTTGGGAAAGCTACAAGGCCAAATTGATGTTTTGGCTACAAATGTTACAACTCTGGACTTAACAGTAAACAAACTCATTGAATCTGATAAGGAATTGACTCAGGAAGCCCATGCAGCTGGACAAGAAGAGAAACTTGAGAGCTTTGAGAGTGTGAAGAAAGAGATATATGTTGTTCCTGAGAAAAAGGAAGGAGGAGCTGTAATTTTACAGATGACAAAGGAGAGCCAGAGGCCTGACATGATGGCTGCAAAGGAAAATAAGAACTTGATGGTGAAAATTTGGTTTGAATTGGAGACTGAAGAATGGAGAGATCTCCTTGTGTGGAGATCTGAAGACCCAAGGATTACAAATCTGATTAAGGTGGAAGTTGGAGCTTTGGAGACATTTGGATTTGAAAGGAGTAAGAAACAAGATTTAGGCTCCACTTTTAAGTATGGAGGTCTGGTTGGAAGAAACATGGACTTTATTGGACTAGAGCTTCTCCGAGATTTGGTGTTTGATACCAAGGACTATCAAAAAAGCCGGCAGAGAGGAATTGAGAGAGAATTAAGAGCCTCGGACGTGAGGTCTCCAGGCTGATAGTAGATTGACTGATGGACGATTATTGGGGATTGGAACCGGGAAAGGGGGTGGAGTTTGGGAATCCAAAGGGTGTATAATTATAATTTGTTTTGCTTTTATTTTGTTTTGTTATTTGTATGAGAATTGAGGAAATCGTGGAAGGGAATTTAGGTCGACTTTAGAAAAAGGCTTTAAGAATAAGCACGGATGTATAATTATTGATGTTTATAAGGCAAAATTGGTTTTTCAAAATGAACTAAATATAAAATATAAAACATAAAAAGGTTAAAAATTAGGGACAAGAACTTGTTGAACTGATGTTTAAATACTGATGTTTATAAGTTAAAATTGGTTTTTCTAAAATGAATTAAATATAAAAAGGTTAAAAATTGGGGACAAGAACTTGTTGAACCAACAATTTGAATTGGAATACAAGAGGGGGAGGTGTGGGGAAGTCAGGGAAATATGTTATTGAAAATAAGGACTTTGAATTCTATGTGTTTTTAAATTTGTTTTTGTTTGGTTTTTTAAAAATTTTTTTGATGTATTATAATGGGAAAATCTTAATAAATATCATTTAAAAAAAATAAAAGTCAGATAGTTGTTTATTTCCTTGATGGAAGGGCGTTCCACAGGGTGGGTGCCAGAATTAATAAGCTCTGTATAGCTTTCATGGCTAACAGCTACTGATAAACCTAAAATGATTTGTCTAATCTGCTATTAAATTTACCTAAATGACATTTTGTGACAGAAAATTGCATCAATTAAATCAGAAGTAGGGAACTGGATTTGACCAATGCGACAGATCATTGTCCCCACCCCCACCCATAGGAAAAGTTTGACAGGTGGGCAGAGCCACCCTTCTGTCAATAACATCTTACCACAATGGCATCAAACTACCTTTTGGGATTTTGGGTGGTGTTTTTTTTTTAAAAAAAATCTTTATTGTTTTTACAATTAGTTTACAGCCATACACTTCAATATTCACAATAAACAATTGGACACAATAAACATCGCAGCATTTAACATGTACAGTGGTACCTCGGGTTACATACGCTTCAGGTTACAGACACCGCTAACACAGAAATAGTGCTTCAGGTTAAGAACTTTGCTTCAGGATGAGAAAAGAAATCGTGTTCCGGTGGCGCGGCGGCAGCAGGAGGCCCCATTAGCTAAAGTGGTGCTTCAGGTTAAGAACAGTTTCAGGTTAAGAACAGACCTCTGGAACGAATTAAGTATTTAACCCGAGGTACCACTATATGCATAAAGAAAAACGATAGTAAGTATTATGTTACTTATCTACTTATTTTGTTGTTGTTTTGTTTATAATAATAATTTATTATTTCTACCCCGCCCATCCAGCTGGGTTTCCCCAGCCACTCTGGGCAGCTTCCAGCAAAAGATTAAAGGTAAAGGACCCCTGACAGTTAAGTCCAGTCGCGAACGACTCTGGGGTTGCGGCACTCCTCTCGCTTTACTGGCCCAGGGAGCCGACATTTGTCCGCAGACAGTTTTTCCGGGTCATGTGGCCAGCATGACTAAGCCGCTTCTGGCGAAACCAGAGCAGTGCACGGAAACACCGTTTACATTCCCGCCGGAGTGGTACCTATTGATCTACTTGCACTTTGACGTGCTTTCAAACTGCTAGTTGGCAATGACTGAGCAACGGGAGCTCACCCCATCGTGGGGATTCGAACCACCAACCTTCTGATCAGCAAGCCCTAGGCTCAGTGGTTTAGACCACAGAACCACCCACGTCCCTAAGTAGCAAAAGATCAGAAATACATTAAAATATCAGTCATTAAAAAATTTCCCTAAACAGGGCTGCCTTCAGATGTCTTCTAAAAGTCAGGTAGTTGTTTATTTCTTTGACATCTGATGGGAGGGCATTCCACAGGGTGGGCGCCACCACCACCGAGAAGGACCTCTGCCTGGTCCCCTGTAACTTCACTTCCTGCAGAGAGGGAACTGCCAGAAGGCCCTCGGCGCTGGAACTCGGTGTCCAGTCAGAATGATGGGGGTGGAGACGCTCCTTCAGGGATACTGGGCCGATACCGTCTTTAAAGGTCAGCAGCAACACTTTGAATTGTGCTTGGAAGCCAAGTGGGAGCCAATGTAGGCCTTTCAAGACCAGTTTTATATGGTCTTGTTGGCTGCTCCCAGTCACCAATCTAGCTGCCTCATTCTGGATTAGCTGTAGTTTTCGGATCACCTTCAAAGGTAGAGGGCATTGCAGTAGTCCAAGCGGGAGATAACTAGAGCATGCACCACTCTGGCGAGACAGTCCACGGGCAGGTAGGGTCTCAGCCTGTGTACCAGGTGGAGCTAGTAGACAGCTGCCCCAGACACAGAATTGACCTGCGCCTCCATGGAGTCCAAAATGACTCCCAGACTGCGCACCTGGTCTTTCAGGGGCACAGTTGCCCCATTCAGGACCAGGGAGTCCACCACACCCGCCCGCCCCCTGTCCCCTAAAAACTGTATTTCTGTATTGTTGGGATTCAACCTCAATCCATTAGCTGCCATCCATCCTCCAAGCTGCCTCCAGACACTCACACAGGACCTTCACCACTTTCACTGGTTCTGATTTAAAAGAGAGGTAGAGCTATATTGGCCGGGTCCAAATATGTTTTTTTTAAGAAGCGGTTTAATAACTGCATCTTTCAGCAGGTCTGGGAAGGCTCCCCACAGAGGGAAGCTTTCACCACCCTGCAGAGCCCATCGCCCAGCCCTTCCCAGCTTGCTTTTATGAGCCTGGATGGGCAAGAATCAAGGAGACAGGTGGTCGGCTTCACTCGTCCAAACAGCCTGTCCACATCATTGGAGGCAACAGATTCAAATTGATCCCATGCAACTTGACTAGACAGGACTCTAGTACTCTTCCGCCCTGGCCCTGCTCCCATGGTGGAGTCTACCTCTTTCCGAATCTGAGTGACTTTATCTGCAAAAAACATGGGGCAAAAACTTACCGGGCCCTGATGGCAAAGGTTGTTCTGTTAGATTGCGAACCACCTGAAAGAGTCTCCTGCTATTTTCTGCAGATACAATAGAGGCAGTGAATAAGTTCCTCTTTGCCGTCACTATCGCTACTTGGTAGGCTCAACATTGAGCTCTAACCTGTGTCCGGTCCAATTCAGAATGAGTTTTCCGCTACCGGTGCTCTAGCCCTCTCAGCAATTGTTTCATTGCCCTCAGCTCCAGAGAAAACCATGGGGCTCTCTGGGCTCCATGCAATTGGAGAGGGCGCTTCAGAGCCAAACAGTCAATAGACCTAGTTAACTCCACATTCCAGCGGGCCACCAGGGAATCAGCTGAAAGGCCATCAACATGGGATAAAGCATCCCCTACCACTTCTGGAAGCCAATTGGATCCATTGTGGCAGGGGCGGACCATCCGAATCAGTCCCACCTCCCCGCAGAGGGGAAGGGTCACGGAGAAGTCCAGTTGCACCATGGCACTTTTTTTGTTTCATTTTTACTTAGTGTCAGATCACCCACATCCATAGAGGTGAACACCAGGTCTAAGGCATGTCCGTAACTATGAGTTGGGTCAAACATATTCAGGGACAGCCCCATGGAGGCCATGCTTTCCACGAAGTCCCGAGCATTCCCTTGTAAGGTCGTGTCGGCATGGATGTTGAAATCCCCTAGGACAACCAAACTAGGTGTCTCCAGGAGAACATCCGCCACGACCTGAAGCAGCTCAGGCAGGGAATCCTTGGTACACAAAAAGGACTCTTTCTTCTTTCATTCTACATGCATACAACGCTAGCTGCTGGTCTACGTACATCTGTTGATTAATCCTCTTCTTTAAAACATCCATTCTTTTCATTTTCCACACTGTTGAACTTCAATGTGGGGGGATAGGTAAAACTTTCTTAGAGACACTATAAATTAAAACATAGCCCTTCCCTGCCTCGTCTCTTCCTTGCCATCCTTATTTGTACAGTGTGTTGTTGTTGTTGTTATGCTTAATGCCCCAATGCTTTGCGTTTCTGGGGGCAGTCACTCCTGGCAATCCCTATTTCAATATAAATATAAATATATTTATAATTTATAATATAAATAATTTCCCAGATTCCCTTAGCTCTCTCATAGAGTCAACTCACAAGCTTGAAGTCAACTTTTATTTTGAAACCATTCTCAGCTCTTGACCAGACAAAACAATCCTTTATCTATGTTCCCATCATGGAGCCATTTATTGTTGATGTTTTTCCAAGTTATTCTTCCATACATTGCATACACCATGGCAAGAAAAATCTACAATTAACATTCTTTCTCACGCATAACTCAAACAGCCGGAATTTTACCTTGCAGTTTCTTTCACACTGTTTCAGAGAGGGCGCCGTTAATTTAAGACAATCCAAATTGTCCATATTATTAGGAAGTCATCTGCTTCTGTGGAGCTTCCAAGGAGTTTGTGATCCTCAGCCTGCCTGAGAGACCCTGAACTCCTTCTGAACCAGGAAAGGGGTGGGAAAGGACATCCATCCAATGACAACCGTCAGGGACTGGCTAGCCGAAGAGGTGGTGGAAACCACCTGACCAAGATCCCCCCAGGGAAAGCGCAGAGGAAGAGGATTGGGATCCTGGCTCCTGGTGGTGGGAAAGCAGCCACAGCCAAGAGAAGGGGAAGAGCTGGGAAGCACTACAGGCTGGGAGCTTGGAGGGTGAAGGAAAGAAGGAAAGAGGCAGGTGCCCCAGCACAGAGCAAAGACAGGAATTAGACTTACCAGTTTCACCACAGAGACACCCTGACGGGTTTTCTGCTGACAGCCTACAAGCCAACCAATTTTAATAGAGAAGCTGCATATTTGGCACAAATACACATGCACAAGGTCCAACAACTTTAGCTCCTCACCTTTAGCACTGTTTCCTATTGACTACATGTTCAAAAACAGTAGAGGTCAATCTAGTCCCTTGTCTATGTAAAACACTTCAAACAGGTGCCTTTGGGGGGGTATATGTTTGTGTGTGAGAGAGAGGGAGGGAGGGAGAAGGTTGCTGCTGTTACAGAAAGGCTCTTATAGATGAGAGCATAGATGCTGAGAGGGAATATATGGTCCCCATGATAATAAAACTATGCTGAATATTATGTATCAAATTTTAAATATAAAAAAATAAATCTGGGAAGGGCATTGTATGTTACAACAATAAGGACGGAAAAAACCATACTAAGTATTGTTTTGATACTGACACGCAGCGTAAATTAATAACGCAGAGTCTTCTTCAGTAAAAGAATAAAAGCTTTACTGAGTTAAAATAAACTTGCTTGCAAATAACAGCATAATGGACAGAAGATTAAACTAGCTTTAGAGCATACACAGAGTTTCCATTGAACACAGGCTTCACAGAGCACAGGCTCCACCACACACACACACAGATACTGCAGACACATTGAGTCAGGGACATTGAGTCTGCCTGCAGGCAGATAGAATACTTATACAGAGAATGAGTCATCCTCAAGAGGCGTCACAGTGATTCTGCATGCTAAATGATTCTGCAGATTTTCAGCATTTCACAACATTTCTAGACTCCTTTGCTGCTTCCTTTACTGCTTCTGTGACAGATACATCCTAGATGTACAAGAGTCATTCAGTACATGTCTAGTCAGAAGTTGCGTGTCATTGCTTTCACTTCAGCAGAGCTTACATCCTCAGGAAAATGTGTATTAGGAATATAGTTTTAGTGGGTAAATGTCTAATATTTATATTTCTAACAGCATTTAAAGGTCTATCTCCTTCATTTTAAGCAGGAGTGTAAGCGGTTCCCTCCATTTCACTAACAAGATTGCAAAAATAACTTTTGGACATTCTTAGTACAAAGTAACTAATATTAGCAGCATGTGAGAAATGCATATTATTTCATCCATCACAACATACATAACCAAGATTTCATTTTTGTTGTTTAGTCGTTTAGTCGTGTCCGACTCTTCGTGACCCCCTGGACCAGAGCACGCCAGGCACTCCTGTCTTCCACTGCCTCCCACAGTTTGGTCAAACTCATGTTGGAAGGTTCAAGAACACTGTCCAACCACCTCGTCCTCTGTCGTCCCCTTCTCCTTGTGCCCTCCATCTTTCCCAACATCAGGGTCTTTTCCAGGGAGTCTTCTCTTCTCATGAGGTGGCCAAAGTATTGGAGCCTCAGCTTAACGATCTGTCCTTCCAGTGAGCACTCAGGGCTGATTTCATTGAGAATGGATAGGTTTGATCTTCTTGCGGTCCATGGAATTCTCAAGAGTCTCCTCCAGCACCATAATTCAAAGCATCAATTCTTCAGTGATCAGCCTTCTTTATGGTCCAGCTCTCACTTCCATACATCACTACTGGGAAAACCATAAGCTCCAGTATATTTAAAAAGCTAAATTAAATTAAAACAAAATATAATAGGTAAGTATAGCATTTTAAAAAGGTGAAACTGCATTGACTTTGTTCAGCAAGAGGTGGTGGTGGGGTTTTTTTGCACCACCTACACACTTTTTGCCTCAACATTATTATTTATTTTTGCAACTTTGATACAACAAAACACTTCCTACTCATGCACACATTAAAAAATTATACAGTGTAACATGAATGTGTTAAAAGGCTTGTTAAAAACATCTGTCAGGAGGGGTGTTTGTGTGTCACCGAAATCCCTCGTTACTGCAAAATAATTGCTTTTCTGGAGCTAGGCAGGCACTGTAGGTGGCTAAATAAAATAGCATCCTAATCTAAGCAAGGCTTGAATAGTGGATTACAAAAATGTGTTTTGACTTTACTAAAAAATATAGTTAAGATTATTCTGTTTGGCAGGTCAAATGCTATGTCCCAAAACATGATGTTAAAAGTTATGTGATGCATCGGTTATAATCTAGGGATCAGACTCGCCTTGATGTGAGTCCACAGAAAGGCTTTTGTTTTCCTGTGTGCATGAACCTTCCAGGGTAGTTAATTGAAATCAGCAGAAATTCTTCCTAATGAGATTCACTATTGCTGATTCTTACCTCTTATGGTACAGGTTCATGTGCCATTTCTGTATTTTAAATATACATGATTTGTATGGAACTCAAATCATTTATGTTTCTTTGGATGTGTGATATGTGCCCTCTCTTGTTTCTCTTCTAAGTGCTATGCTCTAAAGAATGTGTTTCAGAAATTAAGTTTTTCAGAAATGCTCTGAAGCAGTTCACACATATCTTCCTAATGGTGCCATAAAGGCAGCAGTGTTTCTATGAGTCGCCTTGGAAAGTCTAGGATTGCTCCTGAAGAAGGAACTTTTGTTTCTGACAGTGGCATAGCGTGGGGGTGGTTACGCTGGGTGCAAAATTGTTAGGGGTGCAAAATTCCACCACCCAGGGCTGCCTCAATACAGCTGCACGCTTCCGTCGCTGGGCTCCATTGAAAACAGCTCCTCCATGCAAACCAGGAAGTGACCTCTCTAGGCAATGGAACAACTCTTCCATTGACTCAAGACAATGGAATGACCCTGCAACTGCGATCTCCTGAGTGACGCAAGCACCGTTATGCAGTTGAATGCGCATGTGTACTCCACACCGTGGAGGAAGGCACGCTTGGCAAATCCACACCGTGATCAACTCCCACCCGAAACCAATGTCCCCACTGTGGAAGGACGTGTGGGTCCAGAATTGGCCTCCACAGTCACTTACGGACTCCTTGTTAAAACCATGTTTATGGAAGACAATCTTACTTGTCAATGAAGGATCGCCAAAGAAGAAGACTCCATCCGTTTCTCTCCGTCCCACCCTACCCACTTTGCACGGCCCCAGGCGCTGGCAAGCCATGCCATGCCACTGAATCCTGAGCACTTTGAAGTACAACAAACATTAATAGTTGAGAGTGTGTTTCTCCTTCTTGCATTCTTTTTAATTTCTGTGCTTCCCTCCTGCTTTCTTTTCAGATATTTCAGACAACTCTCAACAATGTACGGGCAACAACCAATTAATGTGCATCTGAATGATGCACAATCGCACATGTGTGCACAGCACCGAACCCGGAAGTGACCTGAAACCATCACTAAAAGGAAGGAATGGGGTGGTGTGCACTTATACACCCTTTGCTGACACACACAAGGACCAGGAACAGAACCCAGCATGTCTGCATTCTATTCAATTGGAAAGTCACTATTCATCTGAATTTACAACCATTACAAATAAAGGTTTAGCTGGTCCATTTGGAAACTTAAAAAAAAACCAAACCACACTTGACCACTAAAATACAGGAATTAAATCCAGAACACGCATTCTGAGCACACTTCATCAATTTAAGTTCATCTGATCCACTTGATCTGTTTACTCCCGGAGAAGAAAAACCTAGTATCTAAATACTGAGAAACTGGAATGAAAGATTGTGTGCATATTTGGGACAATATTTCAATTACAATAATTCAGCTTCATCTTCCACCCATTTTTCAAGGAGGACAAGAATTTTTTTAAATAGATTGCTGTGCAATTTGAGTATCAGAAAGAAATTTTATGTACGGTATATTTTGTCTCAGTTTAACCCCTGCACCGATTTTAAATGGGCCGGAAAGCATGAAAATACTCAGCAATGTGAAATTCCCTTGATGGTGGAGGATGCTTCAAAATGACCTGTTTATTGGACATTCATCCTGATTTGTTTGCAGAAAAATTAAATTAAGTAAGCATTCATTCTGATTTGTTTGTTGGGAGGTTGGATGATGTTGTGTCGAAACAAATGCTATCCAAAATTTTTGATCATCATTTTCCAATTTCCCTAGCATTTCCCAATCACTTTCCTTATCAAAAAGTATGATAATTTGAGGAGGTGGGTTCCACTCCACTGTAATTGTGCACCCTGAATTTGCTGGTGTGTGGCTGAATCACACCTGAAAATAGCTGCAGACTGCAAATGCCCTGAGACATTAGAAGTAAAGTTGGGAGGTACATTTATAACACCATTCAGGGTTGAAGGCTGACTTATCTACCCCCCCACATCATTTTCAATGGTGGAAGTTTCAAAGGCTAATTATACAGTATTGTAATGTGACATCAGTCAAATGCATTGTGCCATTACAGACCCTTTAAAAACAAATACATGGGGAAAAACAATGTCACCCCCCCCCAAATCGCTAAGATATAACATACACATCTAAAACAGAAAAAACACCCAAACTGCACTTAAGCTGACAAAATTCCTTTACAAATCTTTGCAGCAGAAGAGAGAAAGTGTCCATTTTTGTTGTTGTTTTGCCAATAAGTAGACTAAATACAATTCAAAAGTCCTTCCTATGTATTTTAGTCCCCTATGAGTAAATATAATATTTTGGTCATCTCTGTAAAAGCTACATAGAAAAAATAACATGCATTAGGGTTTCTGTTGCTGTATCCCCACCGGGACAGAACCATTCATTGTGAGTAACCAAGAATGACCAACCAGTATAGAGGAAAGCAGGCAATTAAATATAGTGCTCAAAAAGATAGCTGATATTTGGGACTAGTCAGGTTATCCAAAGAATTGGTACGACTGTCAGAAAAGTCAGTGGACAAAGCAAGATGAACTGGAGTGCAAGTTTTATGAACAGCATTCATTGAGTACTCTGCACCAACAACATTAATCCAAATATTAAGAATAAATTTTGCCTTGGAATGGTTCTGAATAAGAATAAAATTTACAGAAAGACCTAACTAATGTTTATTGCTGAAAGCTTTGGACCATGAGGTAACATACCTGTCAGATGCTGCTGTGGTTGCTTGAGAGTAACCAGGCAAGACTCCGATCTGTCTTTTACAGGCTTTATTCTTGGTGCAAACTATTTACAGTGAAGAGCGTTGTAAGTTCATGGCTGGCTCAATCGCTAGCAGAATCCGGGAGTGGTCAGTCTTTGTACTTCCCCCAACATAAAAGTCACGTCACCCCCAGCCTTTTCTGCCCCTCCCTGTGCCAGAGACTACTGCGCAGAATGGGCACTGGCAAGGGCGTGCTTCCCACCTCTCTGGTTTGCTCAGGCTTGCTGTTAAGGCTCTCCCTAGCATCCTCTGGTCCTTGCCCCTCTTCTCCACTGAAGGTGGGGCTTTCCTCCTCACCAGAAGAGGAACTGCTTCACAAGATTTTCGGAGGCTCCCTGTAACACACCTGCCCTTCCATCTCTCGCCTCTGAGCTGATGGTAGTTCCCTGACAATACCCTTCTGAAAAAGATATACCGGTAAATAACCCCAAAATGTGTTAGCTTAAATAAACTCTAAGCAAGATCTGGCCAGCATTCAACAGATAGCAAATGAGAATAATTACTCCAGGCAACTGTAACACCCAACACCGCAATAATTGCCTTTGTCATTTGTCCGAACTAGGGTTTGTCTGTACTTGGGATCATGGTTAGCTTAAACAAGCAAACTTCAGAAGCAATGGTTAGAAGATGGTTTGCTCTGAAAGTGACCTTACTTGGTTAGTTCATGATCTCAAATTCAGAAACAAGGAGAAGCTGAGACTGGGGAAAACAAAAAGTAGACACTCAAGAGGTCTCCCTGGATGTGCAGGAGGCTGAAATGGGAGTAGCACAAGCCCAAGGCCCACACAACCTGGTTACGGCTAACACACAGCATGTTTTCAATGTGGTCCTCAGCCTAATTTCATGTTTCCTTCAGCCTAATTTCAAAGCCCTCTACAACCAATCAGTTCAGTTCTCGGGCAAAGGGAATCTGTCCCTCACCCATTAGGGAGGAGAGATAGACAGAGAAAGGGGTGTCCCATCCACCAATAGCTTCAGCCCCATCCATAGTTGACATGAGGCATGCAGGAGATTTCCCAAAGGGAATGTGGCCATCAACACAAAAAAGGTGTCCACCTTTGTTTAGTGATGTGCAAACACAGTCCATGTGTCTGTGAGTATAGGAGCAATCACATTACTTTGCAAAACAGTCACAGCTCAGGACAATAAAGAAACTTAGGGTGCCATGGTAACATTTCTAGAATTAACAAATATGTTCTTTGAGCACTACTTAATGAAAATGTCTGGCAGAAATAAATTTGAAAAGAAGCCAGAAGCGTGATACTATTTTATTCTCAGATTCTGTTCTAGAGAGATACATTAAACTTTTGTGCACTTTAAATATGAAAAAGAGATCCCTGTAAACTAATGAAGCAAACCTGATAAGAGGATAATATGTTTACATGACATTGTTTGTTGTTTCCATAGTATTTGTTGTATCGCTATAAGCTAAAACTAAACACTTCCTTTTACTTACAATAATGTGATGCCCTACTTTTCACCACCACCAGCAGCAGCAGCAGCAGCAGCATCTAGTTGTGAACCAAATTTCACTGGGAACAATTTGTCTTATTAGGTTCAAAACAGCATTATTTTGAGAGGGAGATAAGACTGATGAGGTTCCATCCCCCCCAAATGTGTATAATATGGTTTATTCTTTCCATGTGATTTAGCATTAACCTGCAGTTTATCATTAGATAACATATGTTCTCCACAAAAACATTAATCCCTATTTGAGTTGCATGACACTTGGCCCTAGAGTAACAAAAACAAATAATTGATAATGAGAATATAAGGCCCCAGGACATAATATGACTAATGGAAAACATTCTCTTAAGCATTCTTGAGAGAGAGATTCAGAACTTATGCACAACTTTTACAATTAAAGTACAAAACTAAAAAGGTAGATTAGGTAGCAAACATTTTGTGGACTTCCTTTTCGTAATCCAATATTGAAAGGTCTTGTGGTTTTTGTCTTGGTTTGCATACATCTAGGATAAATAAATATCTACTATGTATTCTGAAAAGTATGTACTTGTAAAGTATGTATTGCCTTAAGGTTACACAGGGCTTCCACTGTTAGATTGGATCTAGACGTGCCTGTCCACAACTGACAGGTCTCCCTTCACTTGTAGAGGGACCAGTGATACTGCAGAGGCTAGCACTGAAGGAAAGAGATTGTCTCCCCTTCCTCCTCCCGGCTGATCTCAGAGCCACCTCCCACACTGCTTTTCAGGGAGTGAAGGGACCCTGCAGGGAGGAGGAGGAGGAGGAGGAGGAAATGACAACAATCACCTTCTTGCTCCCCCTTTCCAGCATGACTGGAGCTCTGTTCAGCACAAGTTAATAATACTTCTTTAGAGCAATCCTATTATTTACAATTATGAGTTCAGCAAAAGAATAAGAAGAGCACAATCATTCTTTCTTGCATAGCCTGTAATAAAAAAGATAAAAAATTAAAAAGCTATTGTACTGTACTGGAAAGAACATTACCAGCATCTCCTTAACCACAACTCCCCCGTGGCTGCTGAAGTCCTCTCAGAAATTCCACAAAAACAAATTCAAGATGAGCTTCAGGTATCTCCAAATCTGGGATAGAGAGGAGATCCCAGCAGACTTTAGGGATGCCAAAATTATCAATCTCTTTAAAAAAATCTCTTTATTAACTGCAGCCAGCAAAATTCTTACAAGGATTTTAGCAAACTGTCTCCTAAGAATATCCAAGGCTACCCTTCCTGAATCCCAAAATGGTTTTCGACCTTCTAGGGAGACAGTGGACATGATTTTCACTGCTCAACAGCTTCACATTCAGCAGCGCCAAGTAATTAAGTTTTATCATTTACAGACAGGACTTGGCTTTGTTTCTTTTGATGGTTTTTCTTTTTTTGCACCTTTGAGCTCAAGTATAAAAGAAAAACCATGAAAAGCAATAAACTATCTACTTAAATGTATAATGCAGAGAGATTGGTTTTATTCACATTAAATTTGTTGAACTTACCAGAATCATAATGTAAAAAATGATTATTGGGGTTATCTGGACTTGCATAGAGAAGACAGAAGAATTGAGGTGACATTTGAGTACAATTGCAAAATGGTTGGTAAGTTTTAGGGAGTTTGGTCTGTTTTTTTTATTCAGTGAATTAAAAAAATATTTACCACAATTTTTTTCCAGATTTACTTAAGCATTTTCTTAATTCATTTGTAATCCAACCCTATGCACCTCTATTCATCAGTAAGTCCCATTGAAGAAGAAGAAGAGTTTGGATTTGATATCCCGCCTTTCACTCCCTTTAAGGAGTCTCAAAGCGGCTCACATTCTCCTTTCCCTTCCTCCCCCACAACAAACACTCTGTGAGGTGAGTGGGGCTGAGAGACTTCAAAGAAGTGTGACTGGCCCAAGGTCACCCAGCAGCTGCATGTGGAGGAGCGGGGAAGCGAACCCGGTTCCCCAGATTACGAGACTACCGCTCTTAACCACTACACCACACTGGCTCTACACACACATTGTGTTGATTGGGGCTTATTCTCAGATATATCGGATAAGATTTCAAGTTTACACACAGTAAGGTGGCAAAAGCCAGGTCAAGCCCCCCCCAGTACAATGGGGCTTCCTCTCTCTCCTATGCACCCCTCCCCTCTCCCAAATCCCCTCCAGAACAGCACATGGCAGGAAGGGGGACTATTCTATCTGACAAGCAGAAAAACTTGCCCTGACTTTACAATCAGCAGACACAACATTGAATTCCTTCCTGACAGTGTAATTTTAACTATGACTTAGAAATCCTATTCAGTGGGGTTTAAGTAAAAGTAAAGGGACCCCTGACCTTTAGGTCCAGTCGTGACCGACTCTGGGGTTGTGGCGCTCATCTCGCTTTATTGGCCAAGGGGAGCCAGCGTTTGTCCGCAGACAGCTTCAAGGTCATGTGGCCAGCATGACTAAGCTGAAGAGCACGCCCCGAGCTTCGCGCAGCTCTCCGCAACCCTAGGGAGCCCGGCGTGAAGTCGCACCGGTCTCCCAAGGGTTGCGGATAGCAGCCTGTTCTGGGGGCTGGGGTCGGGGGGAGCTCAGGCTTCCCCACCCCAACCTCGCGCCTGGGGGGGGGAAATAAATTTTTTTTCTTTATTCCCCCCCCAAAAAAACTAGGTGCGCCCTATGGGCCGGTGCGCCCTATGGGGCGAAAAATACGGTAAATCCCAATCCCAAAGAAAGGAAGTGCCAAAGAATGATCCAACTACCGCACAATTGTGCTCATTTCACAAGCCAGCAAGGTTATACTTAAAATTCTACAGGGCAGGCTTAAGCAATATGTGGACCAAGAACTCCCAGAAGTGCAAGCTGGATTTCAAATGGGCCTTAGAAAGCACTGCTAATAACAAGGCCAGTGGAAGTGATGGTATTCCAGCTGAACTATTTAAAATTTTAAAAGATGATGCTGTTAAGGTGCTACACTCAATATGCCAGCAAGTTTGGAAAACTCAGCAGTGGCCAGAGGATTGGAGAAGATCAGTCTACATCCCAATCCCAAAGAAGGGCCGTGCCAAAGAATGCTCCAACTACCGCACAATTGCACTCATTTCACACGCTAGCAAGGTTATGCTTAAAATTCTACAAGGAAGTCTCAAGCAGTATGTGGACCGAGAAAGAGGCAGAGGAACCAGAGACCAAATTGCAAACATGCCCTGGATTATGGAGAAAGCTAGAGAGTTCCAGAAAAACATCTACTTCTGCTTCATTGACTATGCAAAAGCCTTTGACTGTGTCAACCACAGCAAACTATGGCAAGTTCTTAAAGAAATGGGAGTGCCTGATCACCTCATCTGTCTCCTGAGAAATCTCTATGTGGGACAAGAAGCTACAGTTAGAACTGGATATGGAACAACTGATTGGTTCAAAATTGGGAAAGGAGTACGACAAGGCTGTATATTGTCTCCCTGCTTATTTAACTTATATGCAGAATTCATCATGCGAAAGGCTGGGCTGGATGAATCCCAAGCCGGAATTAAGATTGCTGGAATAAATATCAACAACTTCAGATATGCAGATGACACAACCTTGATGGCAGAAAGTGAGGAGGAATTAAAGAACCTTTTAATGAGGGTGAAAGAGGAGAGCGCAAAATATGGTCTGAAGCTCAACAACAACAAAAAATCTAAGATCATGGCCACTGGTCCCATAACCTCCTGGCAAACAGAAGGGGAAGAAATGGAGGCAGTGAGAGATTATACTTCTTGGGCTCCATGATCACTGCAGATGGTGACAGCAGCCACGAAATTAAAAGACACCTGCTTCTTGGGAGAAAAGCAATGACAAACCTAGACAGCATCTTAAAAAGCAGAGGCATCACCTTGCCAACAAAGGTCCGTATAGTTAAAGCTCTGGTTTTCCCAGTAGTGATGTATGGAAGGGAGAGCTGGACCATAAAGAAGGCTGATCGCCAAAGAATTGATGCTTTTGAATTATGGTGCTGGAGGAGACTCTTGAGAGTCCCATGGACCGCAAGAAGATCAAACCTATCCATTCTTAAGGAAATCAGCCCTGAGTGCTCACTGGAAGGACAGATCCTGAAGCTGAGGCTCCAATACTTTGGCCACCTCATGAGAAGAGAAGACTCCCTGGAAAAGACCCTGATGTTGGGAAAGATGGAGGGCAGAAGGAGAAGGGGACGACAGAGGACGAGATGGCTGGACAGTGTTCTTGAAGCTACGAACATGAGTTTGACCAAACTGCAGGAGGCAGTGGAAGACAGGAGTGCCTGGCATGCTCTGGTCCAGGGGGTCATGAAGAGTCGGACACAACTAAATGACTAAACAACAATAATGCTTAGCTTCTGATTACTCACAAAATAGCAAGTGGGAAGT
The DNA here is from genome assembly GCF_027172205.1 of Podarcis raffonei. Taxonomy (NCBI): domain Eukaryota; kingdom Metazoa; phylum Chordata; class Lepidosauria; order Squamata; family Lacertidae; genus Podarcis; species Podarcis raffonei. The sequence goes on along the minus strand of NC_070612.1, from coordinate 64,253,372 downwards.
ATGTTTCAGATATCCCCAAATAATCTGATGACCATATAATATTAGTTTAGAAAGGCAGAATACAAATAGGATCAAGAGTACAGATGGTTGCACGTTGAAATATTCTCAGAGTCGTAAAGTGATTTCATGCTCTTTATTCAGCTCATAGTGGTGAGGAGGAATGAATGAAAGCCCCCTCAAAGTATCTGCTTTATATACATTATTTACACAATGGGTTGCACATGATTGGCTAATTCCGGAATTCTACTGTAAGCCAATCAGGTTGTGGATTCACTTCTATCTGGAGCATGATTGGGTAGTTCCTGCCAACCAATCATACTGCTGCATTGTTCTAGGACCAATCAGACTGCTGCATTCTGAATCCTATTGTTCTAGGACCAATCAGACTGCTGCCTTTTGGATCCTATTGTTCTAGGACCAATCAGACTGCTGCAGTTTGGATCCTATTCAACTCAGTACATAACACCCCTCCCCTCCCCTCTAAGTTCCAGTCCTGCCCGGGAGGTCGCATTCATAGTCCTCGAGGTACGCTGGCGGCCTACGTGTGCGTTGCGGCCTGGGGTGTTCCCTGGTCCAGGGTTCAGGTTCTGGCTCGTGTTCCAAGGATGCTGGCTGTGATGGGGCTGTTTGGTCTGGCGCAACCGGCTCGCTCAGTTGTGGTTCCGGTTCCGGTGTCCTTTCGGCCTCGCAGGTCCTCTCTGTATTTACTGATTCTGCCTCTCCTGCTGGCCCCTCGTGCTCTATGGGCCTCACTGCCCCTCTGTTCCCTTGGGACACCATGCGTTCTGCTTGACCATTGGTGGCAGGGTGGAATGGCGCCGAACGGATGTGGCAGATGGCGTTCTGCGCTGTGAAGGTTTGGAATTCTCCTGACGTAAATGCAGTCCCGTTGTCTGAGACGAGAGTGTCAGGGAGCCCGTGGGTTGCAAACAGCCTGCGTAGTACCTGGATGGCTGCGGACATAGAAATGGACGGTACCAGTGCGACTTCCAGCCATTTGGTGTAGGAGTCCACCACTATGAAGAATGTTTTCCCCTGAAAGGGGCCAGCGAAGTCCACATGCAGGCGTGACCATGGTGCTCGGGCGGACTCCCAGGACTGGACTGGGGCCCTTGGGGGATCTGGATGGGATTCTTGGCAGGCCTGGCAGTGTTTGACCCAGGCCTCTATCTCTCCGTCAATCCCCAGTCACCACACATAACTCCTGGCAAGGGCCTTCATTCTCACTACCCCTGGGTGTGTCTTGTGTAGGGCTGTGAGGACCCTTTTGCGGAGGGGCTGGGGAACAACGACCCTGCTTCCCCATAACAGGCACCCCTTGTGGGCCGACAGTTCATGTTTGCGGGTTGTGTAGCCGGTGAATTCTGGCCCGGGGCTGCTGCAGGGCCATCCCCTCCACACCCAGTCCAGGACCCGGGAGATGACCCTATCTTTCTTGGAATGGTGTGCAACTTCTTGTGCCTGAATGGGGTGGTCGGGAAGCAGCTCCAGGCTCATAACCTCTTGTGCAGGTGCTGGGTCTGGGCCTGTTTCCGGTAGTGGTAGCCTGCTGAGGGCGTCCGCATGGCCCATCGCCTTCCCCGGACGGTGAATCAGTGCACACTGGTAGCTGGCAAGGAAAATTGACCACCTGATGATGCAAGGAGACAGCACTTGGGGGGTCTGCTTTTCAGGGGCAAACAAGCCAAGCAACGGCTTGTGGTCAGTCACCACGGTGAAGGGCCGCCCGTACAAGAAATCATGGAATTTTTTTACTGCCTTCACGATTGCCAGACCCTCCTTGTCGATTTGCGAGTAGTTCCGCTCGGTTGCGTTGAGTGTCTGGGAAAAGTATGCCACTGGTACCTCTCTTCCATCTGGGAGTTGGTGTCCCAGGACAGCGCCAATTCCATAGGGCGAGGCGTCGCATGCTAGCACCACCGGCAGCCTCTCATCGAAGTGTGCCAAGACCGAGTTTGAGACAAGCAAGTCCTTGACTGCCTGGAATGCGGCCTCCTGGCGCTGGCCCCACACCCAAGGGGCCCGCTTGTCCAGGAGTCTGTGTAGGGGCTCCGCTACCGCCGCCTTGTGGGGAAGGAAGGAATGGTAAAAGTTCAATAGTCCCAAGAAAGCCTGAAGTTCAGTCTTGTTCTTGGGCGCTGGGGCATCACAAATGGCCCGTACCTTGTCCCCAGTCGGGTGGACCCCTTCTGCGTCCACCATAAATCCCAGAAAGTCCACCTGAGGCACTCCTAGTAGACATTTTTCCCGCTTCACCTTGAGACCCGCCGTCTGGAAACGGTGCAGAACGGTGCGGAGGCGGTCCTCAAACTCCTCTGGTGTGGGCCCGGCAATCAACACATCATCGAAGAAGGGGGTGACGCCAGGAATCCCTTTAAGTAGAGAGTCCATTAGATTCTGGAAAATGCCTGGTGCCACGCTGACACCGAATTGCAGCCGCTTTACCCTGAATGCTCCTCTGTGCGTCACAATCATCTTGCCTCTGCTGTGGCCTCATCTACTGGCAGCTGTTGATATGCTTGGGCCAAGTCCAGCTTGCCAAAAATTTTCGACCCAGCCAGGGTGGCAAGAACATGGCTGACCACTGGCACTGGGTATGCATGGGCCATGAGGGCCTTGTTTATGGTACATTTGTAGTCTGTGCAGATGCGGACCGAACCATTAGGCTTGACGGGTGTGACGATTGGGGTTTCCCAGGGGGCATTAGGCACCGGCTCCAGCACTCCTTGCTCCACGAGCCGGTCCAATTCCTCGTCTATACGGGGTTTCAGGGCGAACGGGACCCGGCGGGCCTTGAGCCTGACTGGTCGTACTGTGGGGTCAAGCTGTAGAGCAATGGGGGGGCCCGTATACTGTCCCAATTTCCCATCAAAAACCCCCGGAAATTCCTTGCATATGGCGTCCACGTCCACTTGTAAGCTAGTGTGGTTCACCCCGGTGACGGCTAGCCCCAGTGGTCCAAACCATGCCAATCCCAGTAAGCTAATGTAGGGGCCCTTGACCACCAGCAATTCCAGTTGCTGCATCCGCCCTCGGTATTGCACCCTGAAGGTCCCCACCCCCATTGTGGGGACCTTACGTTTCTGGAAGTCCCAGAGGGTGAATGGGGCCGGCCTGAGTTTGGGACCCCCAGTAGGACACAGTTTCCTTAAGGTCCTTGCCAAGATTTTGGATAGAGTTGAACCCATGTCAAGCTCCATGCGGCATGGGGCCCCCTCTATCTGTACGTCAACATAAATTTTCTCTACGTTGGGGTGGGGCAACTGGTATACCTGGAAGTCCGTGAGCTCTGTCGAGTTGCCCTGGTGCGTTGGGCCCCAGGACCTGGGGCTCTTGGATTGGTCATCTGATGCCTGGCGTCGGGTGGGCCGAGCCCGACACACCCGGGCGATGTGTCCCGATTTTCTGCACTGCCTGCACTCTGCGTTGCGGAAACGGCAGGTCCTCCTCTCGTGACTTTCTCCACAGCTTGCACAGTTCCCTCCTTCTCGTCGAGGCAGCTGTGGTGCTTGAGTGCGCTGCTGTACTCGGTGCACCTCCTCCCTGTTGGATCCTGAGTCGTCGGTGAGGTCTTCATGGTGGACCCTCGGTTGGGACGGCTGGCTCGGCTGGCTCGGCCGTGCCTCTTGCGTCGACCTCTCGGCAGCTTCCGTTGCCAGGGCCTCCTCCAGAGCGACCTGGAACGTTAGGTCCTTCTTAGCGTAGAGGCGTCGTTGCAGCTTCTCATCCTTCAGGCCACCGACGAGGCGGTCACAAAGCATGTTCTCCAGCTCTGAGAAGTTGCAGAACTGGGCAGCTTGGCGGAGAGAGGTCACAAACCCAGTTATGGTTTCCCCAGGGGCTTGCCTCTTTGCGTAGAAGGCATTTCGACGAGCCACCACTGAGGGCTGTGGCGAAAAGTGCCCCTTCAGCTGTTCCATTATTGTTTTGTATGGAACAGTAGCGATGTCTTCAGGCGCAAGGAGAGCCCGGGCGATTTCAAACGTCTCCTCTCCGCAGACGCTGAAGAATATTGCCCTTTTCTTGGCGTCTTCTTCATCGGTGACCCCTTTGGCTTCTAGGAGGAAGGTGAAACGGGAGGCGTACGCTTCCCAGTCTCCAGATGCTGGGTTGAACGGCGAGAAGCTGCTGTCGGTTGCCATTCTGAGTTCCTTGTGTCCCGGAGCTGAAGCCTGGATACACGGTGTGAGGCAGCGGTGCGGCAGGTGGCGGTGCTGCGGTGCTGTGTGTGGCAGTCAGCTCAGCGGGATCCCACCTTCGTCGCCAGTGAAATATACTCAGAGTCGTAAAGTGATTTCATGCTCTTTATTCAGCTCATAGTGGTGAGGAGGAATGAATGAAAGTCCCCTCAAAGTATCTGCTTTATATACATTATTTACACAATGGGCTGCACATGATTGGCTAATTCCGGAATTCTACTGTAAGCCAATCAGGTTGTGGATTCACTTCTATCTGGAGCATGATTGGGTAGTTCCTGCCAACCAATCATACTGCTGCATTGTTCTAGGACCAATCAGACTGCTGCATTCTGAATCCTATTGTTCTAGGACCAATCAGACTGCTGCCTTTTGGATCCTATTGTTCTAGGACCAATCAGACTGCTGCAGTTTGGATCCTATTCAACTCAGTACATAACACACATATACAAATAAATCATTTTAGGAGACAAATTAATATGAGTGTTCCAGCCCTCCCCTATACAATGTAGTATGCTACACATAACTTCAGATGTCCAAAAATAATCTGACGCCCATGTAATATTAGAAAACATAAGATCTGAATACAAATTAGGTTATGGAAACAAATGGCTGCTTCATATACATGCATTTACTTGGAGGGCAAAATGGTATTATTGTTCCAATCTCCTTCCTGCTCAGTAGTATTTGTTCATAATAATAAACTTGTCTACATAAGATGTTTATCTAGTTGTCTATAGAACATCAAACCATCTATGTAGGTAGGTAGGTAGGTAGGTAGGTAGGTAGTAATTTAAACTATATATAACTTGCTGCTGCTTTGCTTTGCTGTATAGAACAAAAAAAATTGTATACAGCCAATTTTATAATGTGTGAAATCAATAAAGCCAAAGAATATAGTGGTCAGGTTATTTAGTGGGTGGTTACATTTACTACGCATGTATGAAATTTATAAATTTAAAAAAAATATGAAAAATTGAACCTGCAGCCTGATTCTGTGCATGTTTGTTTCCTTGAAGGAAGAACTCTTTCTGCATTTAATGGGATTTGTACCCAAATAAACTTCCATAGCCTTGGGGCCTTACCTATATACCAGCAAGGAATCTTGCAGCATGTCGTTTAAAGTCACTCTTGCAATATGTACAAAAACAATATGCTATATTACTATACTGGGTACCAACAACTCCCATGTGGAGATAATCAGTGGATAACTTTGTGGAAGCACCTTTTTATTTATGTCTTAAACAGGTGCGGGTGAAACAATAGCAAGAAAATATTCAACTCGAATAAGCAGCACTTGTTTTTAAAAATATCTTTTTCAGAAACTACAAAACGCAGGGACCATCCCAGAGCAAGCAGCAAATTCTATGCATGTCCTGCACAAGGGATTAGATGTGAGGTCCCTCTTTCTCCATTAGGCTGCGTCTGCACTGTACATGGACAGTGGTACCTCGGGTTAAGTACTTAATTTGTTCCGGAGGTCCGTTCTTAACCTGAAACTGTTCTTAACCTGAAGCACCACTTTAGCTAATGGGGCCTCCCTCTGCTGCCGCGCCACCGGAGCACGATTTCGGTTCTCATCCTGAAGCAAAGTTCTTAACCTGAAGCACTATTTCTGGGTTAGCGGAGTCTGTAACCTGAAGCGTCTGTAACCTGAAGCGTCTGTAACCCGAGGTGCCACTGTAATGCAATATTGTCTCACTTCAAAGAGTCATGATTTCCCCCAAAACTCCTGGGAGCTGCAGTTGTTTAAGGCTGCTGAGACACTTCCACCCCACCCCAATTCCACTCCTGGAGCTGTGATTCCCACAGTAAAACCAGCTGTTAAACCACTCTGAGAATTTTAGCCCTGCGGAAAAAAATTTGTAGGGGGTCCCAAAGCAATGATGGGGCTACAAAGTTAAAAAACAGAAGCAACGGGCAGAAGGATGTATTCAAGTTTTAGAAACCTTTCTGGGAATATCTGAAGACTGAAGAAAACATGCAGCATTAAGAGGCAGAAGAGAAGGAAGAGAATGCAATTATTTGAAAGCACCAAAAAAGCTGAAAATGAGCATGGAATGGAAAAAGAAGCCAGTGACACAAAAATAGAAGAGGCAAGAGCAAACCAGTAGGCGGCGGCGATGGACACAGATCCACTGCTAGAAGGACTGAAGAGGAAAAGGGAGTAAACAGACCCAGAATGGCTGCAGCTATTAAAGGTTCTCATTTCTTCAAATCACTTGAACGTCTGAATTCTGCCATTGAAAAGTTTCTGATTAAAATAGGCTTCTTTTTGCAGTATTAATCACTGAGAAAGTTCCAACTTGTAAGTGAAGAGCCTAAGTCAATCAATTTAAGAAGTTAACATTTTCCCTTACCAAAATTCAATGTCTCTCAGCCTATCCAATTTATAATTTTAAACAGTAAAACTTGTTGTCATGGAGATGGGGCCTATAGATACTATTTGGCTTCATTATGCTTCAGTTAGTGTCTTTTGACTGGAATATTAAACACTAATTAAAACATACAGGGCACTAAGAATCTGTAATAGCTTCTATTTTCTCATTTGTTATACCCCCCCACCCCGCAGGTCTAGATGTCCATGATATGAACAGCTGAGAGACAATATACTCTTGATTTCCCTAAGCTGGTGGCAATATCTTTTTAAAAATAAATTTATTCTTGATATCATAAAGTACATACATAGGACAATGCTACAGAGGTATAGCATAAGATATAACAAAAGGTAACATATCTGCACTTATATTATCACTAAGGAGGTTGTGGGTTGTGAAATGGATGAGTTATAGAAAGTTCCCTCCATTATAGTTACTTGTTAGGGCCAATTTCAGAAACCTGCAATAAACATGGCAACTATTTGTATCTTTGTTTGTATTTCACAGTAGCTTATGTCATCACTATCAAGCTACATTTATTGCTAAATGTGTACTTAGAAACATAAATATATTAGGGGAAAGTGTGCATAAATATGCATATATTGGGGGAAATTAACATATAAAATGCATTATATTATGGGAAATTGCTTTAAAAACGTGTATATCAGGCAAAATGTGTATATCGCGGGGAAATGCCTTAAAATGCTGACAAATTTTCTTGAGAACAAAAGAAACATTTGCAAACTGATACAGAAATATGGAGAACTGGAGAACTGGGAAATGGAGAGAAACTAAAACTGACAGATTTGTCCATGGCTAACTGTAAGGGAAGCAAATCTGTCCTCCTATAGCAGCTCATAGGTTGGAGGAGAAGCTACCATAGTTAATGTCAACCACGGTTTGTCAGTCTGGATGAAAAGAGAAACTGTGGTTAACCTAAAGTGGAACTGGAAGCTTCTGAACTTCTCCTCTTGGCTGCACATGAGAAGAGTTGAAGGTGCTTGCCCAGAAGGAGGCTAGACTCTTTTATAACTCACGAAACCATGAATGCAGCCACCTGCAACCTTGTGGCCTGCAATTTACAAGTCCCATCATCCCTAGCCAGGAGTAGCAGAGAGGTCAGGGCTGTGTGAGTGCGGCAGTAGAGCCAAACCCGAACTCCTGCTGGGGCATCTGCACAGCCCTTCGCCATCACCTTGCCCTAAGCAACAACAATTCCCCTTCCAAGTGACTATTTCTGTCCTCTGCACCACTGGGCGAACTGATCCTATCTCTGAGCATTCATCATGCTGGCTGTGACTGAAGTGAGTTGTAGTCCAAAACATATGGAGGGTATCAGGTTGAGGAAGACTAGTTCAGCTTGATGGCTAATGATGCCACATTAATTAAAACCTATAGTGGAGTAATTATATTGAATGTGAATGGCCAAGTCATTCAGACAAGATATATGGAGAGTACACATGAGGTGCTATTCAAAACTAGTTCTACCCAGTGTAGACCTATTGAAGGTAATGGACATGATTAACTTGGGCTCATTTATTTTAATAAGCCTACTCTGAGTAGGACTTAATTTAATGAGGCCCATAACCAGAATCCTCTGCAGATAGCACTGTGAAACGTAAGTATATAATATGACCTATGGAGAACTGCTATGCAAACATTTAAAATATCTCCATAGACTTAATTTTCCCCGTCATGGAAATTTTGACATGTCAACAGAAAATCAGAAAAAAAAGTGAAACCTTTCAAAGATGTGCATATTTAAAAATGCTTGTCTACGAAGTCTTTGTATCTGCTCTCTGTAACAAAGGTTTAACAAAGCCAACATTATCACATGCCACATTAATGCCAGCCTGTAATTAAAAATAAATGTACCTACACAATTCATGCCTGAGTCTTGAGGTACAGCATGTGGGTTTTCTGCAGAAGTACTTTTAGTCGCAAGTAGTTTAACAGCCTCTGTTACTGTTTAATAATTACTGTTACAATGAAGTGATGAGAGTAATCTGTATTTTGTGATTTAAATTTTTATCAGGAAAATAAGATCATAGCTGTATGAAGGAAGATGAAAGTGCTCAATACTATACATGACAAATAACAACTCTGGAATGTCAATAAGAAGAGGACAAAGGGAAGAGCTCCTGAGGGGGGCTGCAAATGGAAGAAAATGGAATTTGAAACCTCCTTAGTGAATCAGAGGCTTTGGGAGACAATATGAGCCCATGCAGAATTTATTCTCCCAGGAAGTGCATACAAATTATTGTGAAGTTCACAATGTAATTTATTACAGGTTATCTGTTTTTTAAAAAAAAAAAAAAACATAATGTTTCATAATTTCAAGACCTCCCCCCTTTCTAACTAAAGCAGAAATAAAATTCATGCAAATATTTGGAAATACAGATGACCTGAATGATTGCTTGCAATGACTACTGAATAACCACTATTTATTGAATCTGTTGTAGACTGAGAGACAAATAGTGCCAAAACTTTATAGACTTACTGTTTGTGTATTTAAAGATTTCACTACTTTGAAAGAGCTGGCCTGCCCATGGTGTTTTAATTCGTCACTTCATGAAGAGAAGCACATTTGTTTCTTCAGGTAAAGAAGGTAAAGAGACCCCTGACTGTTAGGTCCAGTCGCAGATGACTCTGGGGTTGCGGCGCTCATTTCGCTTTCCAGGTCATGTGGCCAGCATGACTAAGCCGCTTCTGGAGAACCAGAGCAGCGCACGGAAACGCCGTTTACCTTCCCGCCGGAGTGGTACCTATTTATCTACTTGCACTTTGACGTGCTTTCGAACTGCTAGGTTGGCAGGAGCAGGGACCGAGCAACGGGAGCTCACCCCGTCACAGGGATTCGAACCACTGACCTTCTGATCGGCAAGCCCTAGGCTCTGTGGTTTCTTTAGTAAATACTTTTAACCTTGACAGCTAAAGAACATCTAGTCTTATTATATAACATTCCTTCTTCATAATTACAATGCTCCGGTGTATATTCTTAGTACTTACACAGTTCTACTGTGTATACTTTTAGGTAATTACATGTGTTATGTATTCATTTTGCATTTGTGTTTTATTGCAGACTGACCATGCTCTACTGTCAGCTCCGTTCCTTCACTGACAGAGAATGAGAAGACAGGCAGAGAGAGAGAGCAGGTAAGAGGGAGAGGCAGAGGCGAGGGAGAGGCAGCAGGGAGCAGCCATAACCTGATCTCTGGACACAGGGAAAATGAAAGAGAGAGCCAGAGTGAAAGAATGCAACTTGTCCTCTCAGATCAGGCATAGGCAAACTCCAGCCCTCCAGATGTTTGGGACTACAATTCCCATGATCCGTAGCTAACAGGACCAGTGGTCCCAAACATCTGGAGGGCCGGAGTTTGCCTGTGCCTGGCTCAGACAGTGACACAGACACAGGAATACAGGGAGTGCTCTCTCCAAAATCTCGTAGCTCACAAGACTGGCCAAGAAGCGTGAAAAGGACAGGAAGAGAAGGTGGGGGTTTTCCTGTCAGTTCCGGCAACTGTGCTTTCTGAGGATAATGGAGATTAGCTGAGCTCCGACCGGGACCTTTTGATTTGACTAATAAATCTGAAATAATTAACTGCCAGAGTCATCCCATGTGTGTGGGAGAGACCCAAGCCATTACATCAACATTGTACAACATTATTTGAAGTATTGCAAGAGCACCTCTGTGACACCACCAGTCCCTTTCTCAGAAACTGCCTATGCTGTAAATCCTTTGCCGAGAGCTCATCTTTTTTCAGATTTTTCATCAAGTAAAATTGATTTGTGTTGGGGGCAGGGTGGTGAGAGAGAGGGATCGTAGGTAGGGCTGAATGATTGGTATTCATAATTGTATTATTATTATTGTTGTTATAATGAGGCTATTATTGGATTGTAATTGAAAACCAATAATTATTCTCAAAGGAACCATGTGATATGCCCATGAATGGGGCTTTCGCTCCCTCTGCAGATAAAGGGCTGAGATGAGAGAGCAGAGAGTTTGGACTTAGAGGAAGCTGGGCTAAGCTGCAGGGAAGGGTGCTGCTGAGCTCGTGGGAGGAGCAGGGCCTTCTTGGAATGCTCCATGGCAGGCACAGGTTGTATATATGGGCAAATATATCACACAGACACCACAGTCCCTGCTGCACCTCCTTTGTAAAAGGAAACTCAAACCTGGGGTAAAGTTTGCTTGGAGCTCTCTGGAATCTCGCGCTGCTGTGGAGATTGGGGGTGGTGTGTGACAATATGTATGAATGAATGAACCTCACTAGTCTATTCTCAATGGACATAAGCCTTTAGATTATTTAATTAATATTCTATAGTACTGTCTTGCATAGTATTATCTGGTAAAGAGGCTACAAGAAATTGCCTTGGACCGTCCATAACAAAATGCTGAGTCTGACCTCAAAACTGTAAATATATAAACGATATCAAGTATGGTCAGGAGCAAAAGAAAAAATAGAGTTTTATTCCCCTTTAAATTATTAGCATTTACTGTCATGTCAACTTCTATTTGTAAAGGCTTTTGCATTGTTTTTCTGTTCTTAATTCCATGTCTGTCACTTCTGAACTTTGGAATAAGATTGATAACTTTCCTGTGCTTTTATTGGACCAAGATTCAATTGGTGTTTTTCATGGCTGCAAAAGTGACCTGTGGTGGCCAGGAACCCACCCTTTTGTACCTATGAGGATAAGCTCTGCAGCATCTAATTATTGCTACATGATTGTGCTTCTTGAGAAACACAACAGGGAGTTCAGAGAATTATAGTTATCTAAGCAAGCCAAGAGTAGGGAAACTGCAGAATGAAATCCCCTTGTTATCAGCTGAAGGAGAGTTGGGTTTTTTGCTTTTAAAGGAAAAGTACAGACGCCAGTTGACATAATGGAGGGAAAGGAATGATGGAAAATTTGACCATGATGATGGATAAATATTGGGTTGTATTCAACTAAGTTATACTCGGAGGCAACCCATTCAAATTAATTGGACCTACATTAGACATGTCATTAATTTCAATGGGTTTCCTCTAAGCATGAAGAACATTGGATAGAAATCACAAGAAGCAATACTATTAATACTAATTTATTATTTATACCCTGCCCATCCGGCTGGGTTTCCCCAGCCACTCTGGGCTGCTGGCAACAGATTAAAAACAGAATAAAACATCACACATTAAAAACTTCCCTAAACAAGGCTGCCTTCAGATGTCTTTTAAAATTAAGATAGTTGTATGTTTCCTTGACATCTGATGGAAGGGCGTTCCACAAGGCGGGTGCCACTACCGAGAAGGCCCTCTGCCTGGTTCCCTGTAACTTTGCTTCCCGCAGTGAGGGAACCGCCAGAAGGCCCTCAGAGCTGGACCTCAGAGTCCGGGCTGAACGATGGGGGTGGAGACGCTCCTTCAGGTCTACTGGGCCTTTGAGGCCGTTTAGGGCTTTCAAGGTCAGCACCAATAGAGAGTGGCACAAATAAACTCTCCACCAAAATCAACAAGCAAATATTTTAAAAACAAATTAAGAATCAGGATACCAGGAATGGGGGATAATGAAAAATCTCATTATTCTACCATGTTTATTTCCCAAAATATTGTATGTAGATATACGCCGCTCAGTTTTCATTTAACCACTTATGTACCATGTTAACATCTGCCAGTGGAATCTTCATGGCTAAAATGAACATTTTGAGCAATTTGAGACCTGCTGTTGCTGATATAAATGTTAGACTGCAGAAAGTGCAAAGGAAGTGTAATTTGCAAATCACATAATAGCGTTTAACCCAGTTTCTGTGCAAAATGCAGAATTATTTAAATGAGTATTGCAACTAAAGAGGGCTAAGCAGGATCTCAAGAGGGAATCCTTGCAGAAAGACATTCACTCGCCTGAACATCTGGAGGAAACAATTTCATGTACTGGCATGACAGAATGGTACTAGGTGCCCTAGCTTAGCACCTGTTTAAAGAACTTTAATTAGTAGATTAATATTCAACGATATACTGGGAATCTAGAAACAGCCATGTCAGCAATCACCAGTTAGTCTGCTTTGCAGAAAAAACTCTTGGGTCCAACTGACCATTGCCATAGTTTCCAGAGCTGAAGGGCAACAGAAGCTTGCCCTCTCTCTGCCATCAGCCAGGGTGCCAAAGGTCACCCAAATGCTGGATTCCTTTTCTCCTGGGAGGTTCATCATCCATCATTGAGCAGCTGCAGAGAGTTTGCTTCCCTATCCCCTCCCTGCCAGGAAGAACTCTGCTTCCATGGCTGGTTGCCCTGGGGCTGCAGAAAGGTACCCCATGCACTGGCTACACCCACCACTACTGGAGCAAGAACACAAGAAAGAAGATCACCCTGGCCTGAACTGATCTCCCTCGTCTATGTCTTCTCGCCCCTTCCCTTGTCTGTCTTGCCTTTTGCAAGTCTGTTGTCCAGTCCCCGCTGCCCCCTAAATTCAATTTAGTAGTAATGACCTTTCCCTCTTTTACTAGTGGGAGCATCTGCTGGAGTTCTTCATTTCCTTCCATAACTGGGAGGAACCCTTCCATTTGCAGAATAAAAGTGCAGACTCCTGCTGGCAGTCCAAGAAAGAAAGAAACAATCCTTTTCAGGCAATGAATATATATGGGGGGGGGCACCATCATGATAGTAGGCTTTTCTCTTGACACTTCTGGGCGCCCTGCTCCTCCAGAGCTCTTTGCAAAGCCAACTGTATCTACAGGGGTATTTTCAAAAACTACAGGGAATATGCACTTGTAAGGACAGAACCTGCCACCCTCCAAAACATGGCAATTGTACATTGTACATGCATTAAAACATTTCTAAAACCCTAGAGAATGAAAATTCTAATTCAGAATAGCAGTAGATCAACAGCCTGGAGTACCTTCTGCAATGTAAGCAGTGCTTAGTTGCTCTGCCAGTTTCATTTCTCATTGGTGGTATCCTCTGGTTTGTAGCGGCAAGTCTTGACTGTGTGTGTGTGTGTGTGTGTGTGTGTGTGTGGTAAGTGCAGCTTTTCATTTCATGCTTAAAAAATTATTTTGAGTCACACTATTCTCTGAGCTACTCTTATGAGTTGAAATATCTTCTATCTTGTTGTTTTGGATATCTTTATCCATAAGGGGAAAGAAGTATAAGATATTTTATTCCTTTTCAAAAGTTTTGAAAGGCAAGTCACCTTGACTCCATTGCTTTCAGTGTGGAGTAATGCCTTCTCTTGAGGCTGCATTGCCACTCTGTGGCCAGTCAAACACAGCAAAGGAAAGGAAGAGCAAGTATTGACTACCAAATACAAGCAAGAGGACACCTAGGAAACATACCACAATAATTTTATGAGGCTATTGCTTAGAGAAAAGTATTAAATTTCCTTTGTGTTCATTTAGTTCAACAGATAGTTAATATGTTAGCTGAACATACACTGTTCAACAGGATAAAAGCTTCTCAAGCATATTCTTCTATAATCAATATGCCAACACAAAGCACTATTCTTTATTATCAAAGTTCTATCCTTCACATTATACTCCCTAGTAGTGTTGAATTGCCCCCGCCCAAAAAAAGAACTTTTTAAAAAATGCATTCAGGTATTTGCAACCGTAATGAAGTGGCCTGTATGCAAGGAGTGCATGTATAATGCCCCAGAATGGCAGGCTTTAGCTTGGATCCTAACTAGGCTTCAAAAGGAAGGGCTTCTTCCATTCATGGACAAGACCAAGATCCAGCTGATGACCATGTTGCTTGAAGGAAGGGGAAAAGCAATTTTTGCTTATTCATCCTTCCTCCTTCAGTTACCCCACAATGCTCAGGAGAATCACCCAACCCTCTGGAGCAGATTTCTGGGGGTGTAAGGGAAAGGGGGAATCGGGAAGAGTTGCCTTCCCATTCCTCCAACAATGGGAACCTCCCAGAACATAGCTGTCACAGGGTGGACCTGCCAGCAGGAGAAAAAGCAGGATTCTCAGCCTAGGTGCCTATGTTGGATGGAGGCTTTGAGCACAGTATCATTGGTTTGGAATGCTAGAGACAGGAAGAAGCTGATTAGTGAAATATATTCCCTGGTTTCTAGCTTTCAGTTGGCTAAGCTTCTCTCTGTGCTACAGTAGCTTGGATAGCTCTGTTGGTAGATCATGGGACTCTTATTCTCAGGCCTGTGGGTTCAAGCACCTCTTTGGGCAAAAGATTCCTGCATTGCAGGGGATTGGACTAGACCAGGGGTCAGCAAACTTTTCCAGCAGGGGGCCGGTCCACTGTCCCTCAGGCCTTGTGGGGGGCCGGACTATATTTTGAAGGGAAAAAATGAACGAATTCCCATGCCCCATAAATAACCCAGAGATGCATTTTAAATAAAAGGACACATTCTACTCATGTAAAACCACGCTGATTCCCGGACCGACCGCAGGCCGGATTTAGAAGACGCTTGGGCCTTTTCCAACCCTACAGTTCTATGATTCTATGATCCATTGATAAAATCTCCGACCACCTATATCAACTTGTGCAAATAGCTACCTTGCATGTGTGAATGGCCTGTTTCATTTCTCACAAGCCTGTTTCCATGCATAGCCTCTCTATTAGTCCTGATAAAAAATACACTGCTAATCTGTTACTTATGTTGAAATACTTGATCAAGTTTGCATGCTTAAAGGATTTTGCTCAAAAAGTCTGTCTCTAAAAGTCTGAATGATGAGGTGAGAGAATGAAACAAAGCTAAGTTGGCAAAAACTACTGATGTACTTTGTACATAATGTGTGCTTTTCTCTATCTCAGTCTGAAACTTTTCTACCGAAAAAGGGAAGGCAGTTTTTCTGATATGGTATGCCTACCTCTGACAATATTTGTTTGCTTGCAATATAGTATTAGTAACAACACCTACATTTGTGAAGTATTGGTGTATGTTAGTGAAATATACAAATACTTCAACAGGTTACTGATTGTAGATGCTGACTACCAAGGCTCAGTTATTGTCAGAAATTGTCTTTGTGCAACTTCTGCTTCATACTAGAGTTTTACCTACAGCTTTTTGTGGTAAATGTAGTTTACTGTGTTGTAATTATGGTATAACTTTCAGTGGAAGATTTTCTAAGTGTAGTTTGTACCAGAAAGCTAAAGTTTTCATTAATTAGTAAGAAATATAAATGGAAATATCACCTAATACAAGCTATGTTTTCTTCCAAGGTGATCCAGATTCTACAGTCTTGTTAATGGATATTTGAGAAAGAAAACTGTCAATTGCATGGCATGGCTAAGAAAAGCCCACCAGGACGCAATTCTGTTGTTACAGGTATTTTCCGGTATTTTCATTATTTTCAAGTTCTTTGTGGAAGACGTGGGGAAAACAGGTGTTTATTGCTTGGCAGACTATCATCTTAGTGGCTGCTTTTCATTTAAACTTTAAATTAAATCCTCTGTTTACAACATACAAATTGCTGCAGAGTTTATCAAGTCATCAAAAGCAGCACTAACAACTAACAGCTGAATTCATAATCACCAAATATTTTGCAAATGTCTGCATTAAAAGAACAAAAAGGTGATGAAGTCATTAACTTTCCCAAGTTAACAGAGAGAAATGTGCTTTAAAAAGCATGTTTGAACCTTCTAAAGCAAATAACATTTACTGTTTTCACTTGAAATTGCAACATATATCTGTACTGATGTAAACTACTTAAAGGCAAATTCACCTGAGTCTAGTTTTAGAACCAAAACAAACTTATCCAATGAGCATAATACAAGACAGGAAACTCCAATTCTAATTAGGAAAATAAACAAACAAACGAATAAACCTACATGACAAATTCAAACTCTCTTAATGTACCAAACTATGTAGGAGGTCAGTCCCTCTGAATCTCTCCCAGTCATGCTGATGGTGCTTTAAGGGAGTTTCATTCCAAAATATCTGGAGGCCACAAAGTTGGAGATGAAGGTTGGTCTATTGGCTAGGAAAATTAAGCTGCAATCTGCAATGGTGCTAATTTCTGAGTAGACATGTATAGGCTTGCATTACTGGAGAGTTTTGGCATTTCAGGTTTGCAATACAATTAAATGAGCTATCAAGTAAGTGTAGAAAAATATTCCAATTGCAGTAAATGCAGCCAGGATTGTAAATAAAATTGGGGGGTGGGGATGGGATCCAATATGTAATTGCTGTTTTCGGGTATAAAATTAATATGTATGTGAAATAATCTGACTCTGTTTCATCTATCCCACAGATTTTATTAATCCACAAATAAATAACTAAAACATATTTTGCTAACTTGCTCTTGCAGTAGGTGACTTTAAAACACTGGACTCACAGAAAACAAATAAACCAAAAAAGTGTTTTGCCGAAAATTATGTGATCAGGAAACTAGGAAAAATAACATAAACAGAAACTATAATGGCATATCAAGTTTTAAATTTACCTATTTTTTAATTGTTCAGAAAACTTACTTTTCTCAAATATTGTCAATGTAGTAATAAAATGCAACAAAGCATCAAGTCCAGAAAGATTACAGTGTAACATTTGCCATTTGTCTTTACCATATTACTTTTATTATGAAACACTGTGTTAACTGAGACTGTTTTCAGAACTGTAGTAATTCTGCCTGAATATTGCAAAATACAATTCCAAAGGCGCAAAAAAACTGCCAAAAGTAAGCACTTTAAAACCCTGTTTACTTAACAAAGAAAAAATGAAGCACATGGTTAACTGTCCTATTAAGAATCAATTAGAATTAACAGTGCTTAACTTACCCTGGATTGTGACCTTATTTTTATCAGCTCTATAATAGTGTAGGTACATTTCTAAATAACTGTAGGAAAAACTTTAAATAATCCAGGCTTTTTGTTGTTGCTGGCCAACAGGCCAACAGGCAATATTTAAATTCTAGAAAGCTTCAATACAGTGTAAACTCTATTGTTCCAAAATAACACAATATATCATTGGCATGCAATTGTACAGTGATATTCAGTCATATAGCAGATAAATTGATATTTTATAGCTTACAATGTCATACTTTTTCATATATTTGTGAAATTATTTGTTTTATTAATATATACTAATGGATATATGAAGAATCTGAACAAATAATAAACATATAATACACTGACCTAACACTGGAATGAGACACAATAACATGCTACTATAATATATAGTCCACTGATTATTTCAGAATAAACTGTTCTCATGTATTATAATTTGTATTTTTTGCAGTTGCATCATATTCCCTGCTAGAACTATACTGAATTAGGAAACACTCACAAGGGATTGTCTTCTCCCCCGTGCCCAGAAATCTGGTGAACCCCAGAGATTCAGAACTGACTGCATCTTATTATTGCACCCTATTGATATTTCCTGGCAGTGTTTCTGAACAATCATTCACCAAATTATTAGCTTTGAATTTGTACTGTATTTCAGATTTCATTTGCAAATCATTTTAAACCCTGGAGTTTGCTCTAGATTTAGGATTCGTAAAATAAGTGACATAAAAAGCTGTGTCAAACAGAAAATTGCATCAGGTGCAGCTTCTCTAATCGTCGCTCTACAATTAAGGGAAAAGTCAATGCTGCTAAAATCCTCTGTTCTCCACTATTAAAGGCCCAGAGGTCTCATCCCACCCTGGATCTGACAACCCTTAAATAAATGTTAATCTAATTTCAGAACTTTCCAGAGAAATGCAAGACTCACCAAATTGGCTGGTTTGTTCTTCATTGGGGCAGGTGAGCTTTATTTAACAGTTTGACCAGTACGAATCCACTTGTCTGTTCTTCATTCTGTGAAGTCTACATACAGCAAAAGTGCAGGTTGAGCCAGCAGCTCTCCATTCAGCTGTGCAGGTGATGGGAGCAAGGAGTGTGCTAAGACTTCTGGTGTGTTGCTCTTGCCACAGGTTGGAGTGACTGGCTTTGGCTGAGCCGCGCTTCTCTGACATTGCTGCCTATTGAGCTGCAGATGTGGAAATGCAGCCCTAATCACCCTGTGCCTAAGCTGACTCTTACAATAAAACCCTCGTGTTTTTGTCAGCTGTGGAGATAATCAATTCATGAGGAAGTGGGGGGCTGCCATCTGTCACCTGAGTTAAACTGATCAATTTCCTCATCTGGGTGCTTATATTGCTTTTAAAACTAGGTGATAATTATCCCAGCTTGCTTTTAAAGTGCTCTGTGAACTACGCCACATTATTAATAATGGTGTTAAATGCTTTCAGACATAAGAAAACCTTTGGGTCTGCATCTGTTTGTAGACTGAGCAGTTTTGTTGGTTGAAATTTGCTGGATTCTTAAGGAAACAAATTTCCCCTTAGCACACTGCCATGTATTTTTCTCCACAGAGTGAGTTGTTACTTGAAATAAAAGTGTACCATTTGACACAGGGAATGGCACTATATAACCAATGGTCAGAAGAATTAACACTAACAGGCTATTTCATTATTTCTGAGCTGATGAAAACTGAAAAGTGCTCAATTAATATAACAGTATCTTTAATTTATTTATTTCTGAATTGATGAAAACAGAGAAGTGCTGGCTGTGTTAGGATCAAACACTCTTGTGTAACAATATCTAGGTAAAGGTAAAGGGACCCCTGACCATTAGGTCCAGTCGTGGCCGACTCTGGGGTTGCGGCGCTCATCTCGCTTTATTGGCCGAGGGGAGCCGGTGTACAGCTTCCGGGTCATGTGGCCAGCATGACTAAGCTGCTTCTGGCGAACCGGAGCAGCGCACGGAAACGCTGTTTACCTTCCCGCTGGAGCAGTACCTATTTATCTACTTGCACTTTGATGTGCTTTCGAACTGCTAGGTTGGCAGGAGCTGGGACCGAGCAATGGGAACCGGGGCAGATCCTGATTCCTCTGCTTCTTCTTCCAGAGCATCACACCAAGGAGAGGGGGTGGGGCTAGTCCCCCTTTTGGCACTCCAAAGAAAGGTGTGCAAGTACATCCTTCATTTAGTGGGCAAAATGACAAAGTGTGACTCACTTGCACTTCCTGTAACGTACAGGAAAGACTCTTGAGGCAGCAGGTGTCTTGAGGCAGCCTTAGCAAGTGAGATGTCAGGGAGCCTTCTATGGTGCGTGCAGAACAGACGATGTTTATGCCTCATCCCATTTCCTCTGTGTTGGGTAGTAGTGAGATGCCTTCACTGACATTATAAGGTGTGTTGCACTTATTTATAGCCCAATGATTTTATCTCCTGGTGTTCAGCTCCAGGTGATGTCTCTGGGGATCAGCATAGCTGTCAGCTTTCCCCTTTTCTTGCCCTTTTCCCTTTTCTTGCGAGGAATCCTATTCGGAATAAGGGAATTTCCCTTTAAAAAAGGGAAACGTTGATAGCTATGGGGATCAGGCTGGAGCAAATCTGGAAATTGGTTTCAGCAACAAATAACCCTATCCAAGTAAGGACTTGTAAGCAGACCAGTGGCATGGTGCCCTGTGTGAGCCTCAAGCCCCATGAAACAGGACATATTTCAGTGCAGACCAAGGGGCATGCGGCTGAGGTGCTTGAAGCAATTTGGATGGTGTTTGAAGAAAGAATGCTTTTGCATGGTGAATATTTGCTACTTTAGTCCAGTGTACAAAATCTATGTGATACCTGCACATCCATTTAACATTTGTTTTGTACTATGAGAATACTGGAGTGTGGCAGCACCATGTGTGGTTCATTTTATTGGCTTTGTGCTATTTTTAATGTTGGCAATGTTATCCTTTTTTCAGTCATTCAGAGTGATGCAGCAGTTTCACCCTCAAAGTACTGATATAGACAATTTTCACAAGACTTGAAGATAAATCTTTACACACACACACACACACACACACACACACCCCTCAGTTCAATACAATCTGTTTCTCTCCCTTGAGTCCAAGAGAGGGCTTGGTCTTCTTGCTCCCCCCTCCCCGCCACACTTTTGTAGCAATGCATAAACCATTAATCATAGAATCATAGAATCATAGAGTTGGAAGAGACCACAAGGGCCATCGAGTCCAACCCCCTGCCAAGCAGGAAACACCACCAGAGCACTCCTGACATATGGTTGTCAAGCCTCTGCTTAAAGACCTCCAAAGAAGGAGACTCCACCACACTCCTTGGCAGCAAATTCCACTGTCAAACAGCTCTTACTGTCAGGAAGTTCTTCCTAATGTTTAGGTGGAATCTTCTTTCTTGTAGTTTGGATCCATTGCTCCGTGTCCGCTTCTCTGGAGCAGCAGAAAACAACCTTTCTCCCTCCTCTATGTGACATCCTTTTATATATTTGAACATGGCTATCATATCACCCCTTAACCTCCTCTTCTCCAGGCTAAACATGCCCAGCTCCCTTAGCCGTTCCTCATAAGGCATCGTTTCCAGGCCTTTGACCATTTTGGTTGCCCTCCTCTGGACACGTTCCAGTTTGTCAGTGTCCTTCTTGAACTGTGGTGCCCAGAACTGGACACAGTACTCCAGGTGAGGTCTGACCAGAGCAGAATACAGTGGTCCATAGCTTGCCTGTCTTCATAAACTCTTCCAGACAGAGTCTGCATGTTCTCAGTCAACGAAACAACAATGAGACAACCAAACAACCCCCAACTCCCACACACTCTAACACACATGCACACACTTTTAAAGGCAGTTAACAAGTTAACAAGGCAATGATTCAGCATTTCTGTGACCTTGACTGAAGTCACACACTTTGCAGCTGTTATATTACATATGTTTTCTTTTCCCCTTGACAATTTAGTCTTTGTAAAATACATTTTCTAACAAATACAGTACCAATACTAACAGGCACCACTGTAGACAGTGGTAGTATATTAAACACTGGTTTTATCCAACATTTTGGAAATACTTTATTAAAAAGTGAGTTTTACCCAATTTTTTAAAACACAATAGAATCTGCTACATTAATCCACTACATTATTTTTCTTGTACTTGATCTTCCCATCCCATCAACAATATTATAATCCAAGGAGGAGGAGGATTTTAGTATTATTAAGACTTGTTAGTCGCTTGATTCTTGGAGGTCCCCAAGTGACTTACAACACATTAAAAAGCATTAATATAAACATATTACGTACACCCTAAAAGCAACAGTACCTCATAACAGTCACAGGAAGCTTTGGCAGCACACTTATAACAAAATATAATAGCCTGTGGGAAAGGTAAGTATGAAAAATGTTAGTAAAGGCATCAGGGCAGTTTCACAGAACTCCAACTGAAAAAGCCCTGTGCCTTGTCACCATCTTCCAGGTCTGTGTCGAGCAGAGAGAGGACCTGGAAATGGGTTCTGGCTAAGATCTAAGGGGCCAGGGAGGAGATGCATTCCAGAATATATTGGGGTCCTGAGCCATAAAGAGCTTCTAAGGTCAAAACCAGAAATGGGCTCAGAAGCATTCAGGCTGCCAGGGTAGTTGTAACAGAATTATTGCTATGTGATGGGGAGGGTTGGGGGTTGGCCTTGTACATGTCAACAGCAGCCGTATTCTGAAGATTCTGAATCATTTTCAAAGTTACCTAGCATAACTTTGCATATTGCTGCCTTAATGATCCCCCCTCACAATCCCAGCTCCTATAGAAAGTGAATTCAGCTATGGATTCTGTGTAAATCATGCTCATACTAGCACATATTATGGATTGAACCATAAGAATCAGTGCCGGATTTATGTATAAGCTAAACAAGCTCTAGCTTAGGGCCCCACTCTTTTGGATGTACATTTCCAAAATATAAGATAAAAAACAAATAAAATAAAACATACATACAGTTAGAGCTTAATAATTATTTCACCATTAATACACTTCTTCTTAATTGTATTTCACTATTAATATACTTCTTCTTAATTGTATTTCAGTTCAACAATTACCTTGATAACATACATATTTTGTTATGTGCAAATGTCTTTAGATACCTATTAGGTCCATAAATTACCATATAGCACATATTCAACACAAAATACAGCAACAACTTGTTGTTGACAAAGGACAGCTGGACATATAAAGGGCCCCATGACCTTCAGTAGCTTAGGGTCTCATCAAACCTTAATCCGGTCCTGATAAGAATGTACATAGAAACTATGAATGCAACATCACTATGAATGCAACATGAGTGCCTGCGTTTGGGTGCAATTTATGCATGAGCACCTAGTTCTCCCCCCAACCCAAGATATTCCTGCTTTATTTGCAAATACAGCTTAAAAGATATGCCTCAGCATTCATTTGAAAGCAGAGATGGGGAGCCACTACATTCCTGATCACTGGTCATGGTGGCTAGTTCAACTACATATGGAGAGCCACAGGTTCCCCATTCATGACTGAAGAGCATTTATGCCTGAAGAGCATTTATGCTCAAACAGAAGATAGTTATTAAGAAGGAATCTCTCACTAAAATGAATGTGTGTGCTTCTCTATTTGATGGTAGTTCACTATTATTCTGCTGAAGAAGCCAGAGGCAAATTGAAGCCAGGAGGTAATAACTTGACCATGTCCAAAAGAAGCTAACTGCAGAGGTGGAAATGCTAGAGATCACACCATTTATGGAAAATCACCTCTCCAAAAACCTTATCCAAAATCACTTCTCTGTCTCTCTGTCTTTTTGTTGCAGACTGGACTTTTCTGAGATGGAACATCACCTTGGTGTGACAGAGCTCTGTAGTATTGATGTTCTCCTAGTGGTAGAAATACTGCACCTTCCAAAGTCTGAAGCACCACAGGGACTGAGATGGTAATTCTCCCTCTCTTTATGTGCTTTATAGAACCCTGACAGCTAAGGCAGCAGTTTACCTATGTATATATGGCTTTGCCTACAAAGAGATCCAAGATTTAGAACCTCAAAGCCAAAGTGAGAGCATTTGGGTCAAAATTAAGGGAGAGAAGAATAACAGTGACCTCATTGTGGGAGTTTACTATAGATCCCCAAGCCAAATGGAGGACATAGATGATGCCTTCCTGGAACAGATGGCCAAGCATGCAAAAGGAAGGGAGATAGTAGTAATGGGGGACTTCAATTACCCGGATATTTGTTGGATGTCAAACTCAGCCAAGAGCATAAGGTCAAACAGATTCCTCACTGGCCTTGCAGACAACTTCATTGTCCAGAAAGTGGGAGAAGCAACAAGAGGAACAGCCATTTTAGATCTGGTCCTAACCAATGTTGATGACCTGGTTAGTGGGGTAGAAGTGGAAGGATCATTAGGCGCGAGTGATCATGCTCTTCTGAAGTTTACTATACAGCAGAAAGGAGCAGCCAAGCATACTAGGACTCAATTTCTTGACTTTAAGAAAGCCGACTTCATAAAACTTAGGGAAGTGCTGGGAGAGATCCCATGGACAGTAATACTAAAAGGAAAGGGAGTTCATGATGGCTGGGAGTTTGTTAAGAGGGAGATAGTAAAAGCACAACTTCAGGCAATACCAATGAGACGGAAACATGGAAGGTGCCTAAAGAAGCCAGGGTGGCTATCTAAAGAACTTTTAACTGAGTTAAGATTACAAAAGGATGTGTACAAAAAATGGAAAAGGGGGGAAACCACCAAAGAGCAATTCAAACAAATAGCCAGCACGTGTAGACACAAAGTCAGAAAAGCTAAAGCACAGAATGAACTCAGGCTTGCTAGAGAGGTTAAAAGCAACAAAAAAGGCTTTTGTGGGTATGCTCGTAGCAAAAGGAAGAACAAAGAAACAGTGGGGTCACTCAGAGGAGAAGATGGTGAAATGCAAACAGGGGACACAGAAAGGGCTGAACTCCTCAATGCCTTCTTTGCCTCAGTCTTCTCCGATAAAGAAAACAATGCCCGACCCTAAGAATTTGGAGCAAATGATTCAGCAGAGGAAACACAGCCCAGAATAACTAAGGAGATAGTACAAGAATACTTGGCTAGTTTAGATGTATTCAAGTCTCCAGGGCCAGATGAACTGCATCCAAGAGTATTAAAAGAACTGGCAGATGTGATCTCAGAACCACTGGCAGTCATCTTTGAGAATTCCTGGAGAACAGGCGAAGTCCCGGCAGACTGGAGGAGGGCAAATGTTGTCCCTATTTTCAAAAAGGGGAAAAGAGAGGACCCAAATAATTACCGCCCAGTCAGTCTGACATCAATACCAGGGAAGATTCTGGAGCAGATCATTAAGCAAACAGTCTGTGAGCACCTAGAAAGGAATGCTGTGATCACCAATAGTCAGCATGGATTTCTGAAAAATAAGTCATGTCAGACTAACCTGATCTCGTTTTTTGACAGAATTACACGCCTGGTAGATGAAGGGAACGCAGTGGATGTAGCCTACCTTGATCTCAGCAAGGCATTTGACAAGGTGCCCTATGATATTCTTGTAAAGAAGCTGGTAAAATGCGGTCTTGACTATGCTACCACTCAGTAGATTTGTAACTGGCTGACTGACCGAACCCAAAGGGTGCTCATCAATGGTTCCTCTTCATCCTGGAGAAGAGTGACTAGTGGGGTGCCACAGGGTTCTGTCTTGGGCCCGGTCTTATTCAACATCTTTATCAACGACTTGGATGATGGACTCAAGGGCATCCTGATCAAATTTGCAGATGACACCAAACTGGGAGGGGTGGCTAACACCCCAGAGGACAGGATCACACTTCAAAACGACCTTGACAGATTAGAGAACTGGGCCAAAACAAACAAGAAGAATTTTAACAGGGAGAAATGTAAAGTATTGCACTTGGGCAAAAAAAATGAGAGGCACAAATACAAGACGGGTGACACCTGGCTAAAAAAGCCAATGCAATTCTGGGCTGCATCAATAGGAGTATAGCATCTAGATCAAGGGAAGTAATAGTGCCACTGTATTCTGCTCTGGTCAGACCTCACCTGGAGTACTGTGTCCAGTTCTGGGCACCACAGTTCAAGAAGGACACTGACAAACTGGAACGTGTCCAGAGGAGGGCAACCAAAATGGTCAAAGGCCTGGAAACAATGCCTTATGAGGAACAGCTAAGGGAGCTGGGCATGTTTAGCCTGGAGAAGAGGAGGTTAAGGGGTGATGGCACATCTAGGCCAATCTGATCATGTGTCCCTGCTCCTGACTCCTGAATATATTCCATTGAGGAAACGGACTCCAGCTATAAAGAGGGATATTACAATATGGCCAGCTGAAGCATCCCAACAACTACAAGACTGTTTTCATGACACTGATTGGGAGGTATTCGCCCAACAGGATGTAGAAACTCATATTGAGCAAGTGTTGGACTATATTAGGTTCTGCACTGACAATGTAACACAGAGGCGCTGGATAAAGATCTACCCAAACAGGAAGCCATGGATGACAAGGGAGGTCCAGGGGTTGCTAAAGGCAAGAAATACTGCTTTCAGAAGTGGAAATAAGTCGCTGTACAGCTTAGCTAGAGCGGATCTAAAGAGAGGTATCCGTGTAGCAAAGGAGGCGTATAGACAGCGGCTGGAGAATCATCTACAAAGTAACAACACCAGGCAGGTGTGGCAAGGTGTACAAGAATTAACAGGGTATAAATCCAAGAATTACCTGGCAGACGAGGGAGGGGCAACCCTCGCAGAGGATTTGAATGCCTTTTTTGCCCGTTTTGAAGTAACATCTGCAGCAACACCTGCTGAGGCTTTACCACCACCACCACCACTCCCTGTGAAGGCTTTGCCATCATCACCACCATCACCATCATCAGTACAAAGGAATGTAGCAGTCTCTGTGGAAAAAGAAGAGATGAGGAAGGTGTTGAAGGGAATCAACCCAAGGAAGGCCACAGGGCCAGATGGGGTAGCTGGAAGGGTATTGAGAGACTGTGCAGATCAACTGGCAGGAGTTTTCACTGGGATTTTAAATCGATCCCTAGCCCAGGCTATTGTTCCATCCTGCCTAAAGTCCTCTATTATCGTTCCAATAGCAAAAAAATCTAACCCGGAAGATCTGAATGACTTTCGTCCAGTAGCACTCACACCTATAATCATGAAGTGCTTTGAAAAGCTGGTACGAAATTATGTCATTGCCTGCCTAGCAGAGGGACTGGACACATTCCAATTTGCTTATAAAACGAAAAGATCGACAGAGGACGCTGTGGCGATTGCCCTCCATGCCGTCCTTGCACATTTGGAGCAGCAGGGGGGTTATGCCAGACTCCTTTTTTTAGATTTCAGCTCGGCATTTAATACCATTCTACCACAGCGTCTGATGTCTAAACTGGAAGATCTGGGGCTTCCGTTATCACTTTGTGGGTGGATACTGGACTTTTTGTCAGACCGCCCCCAGAGGGTTCGGTTGGGCCCTTATACCTCTAATATGCTTAAGACTAACACAGGAACACCACAGGGATGCGTACTCAGTCCGCTCCTTTATATTCTCTACACGTACGATTGTGTCGCTACTCACCCTAGTAATAGGGTTGTCAAATTTGCAGATGACACAACCGTGATTGGGCTCATCCCTGAAAGGGAGGGCGAAACGGATTATAGAGATGAGGTGGAGCGGCTGACAGAGTGGTGCAGAGCTAACAACTTGCTCATAAATACAAGGAAGACAAAGGAGCTTGTGGTGGACTTCAGGAGACAGAAGAGCAATGTCCAGCCACTTTTGATTGATGGGGTCTGTGTGGAGAGGGTAACAACGTTCAGATTTTTGGGCATTGAATTACAAGAGGATCTGTCCTGGAGTGTCAACACAAGGGGGCTTGTGAAGAAGGCGCAGCAGAGACTGTACTTTTTGAGAATTCTAAGGAAAAACCATCTTCCGCAGAAACTGCTGCTTGCCTTCTATCACTGTGCCATTGAGAGCGTGCTCACTTATGGCTTATGTGTGTGCTACGGAAGCTGTACTACCCAGGACAGGATGGGGTTGTGCAGAGTTGTTAAGGCAGCAGAGAGCATTGTTGGCTGCCCACTCTCCACCTTAGAGCAGATTTATGCCACAAGGTGCCATAGGAAGGCACTGGACATAGTAAAAGATCCATCGCATCCTGGTCACTGTCTCTTCGAGCTCCTGCCGTAGGGACGGAGATACAGGACGATGAAGACAAGAACGAGCCGTCTTAAGAACAGCTTCTTCTCCAGAGCCATCTCGGCCCTGAATGGGAAGCCTGGACTTTGAAAGTCATCTAATCTTCCTTGCTGTACTATACTGTATTGTTTAATTAGTGTTTTTATGGAGCAGTCAAGTAATTTCGTTGTCCCCGAGAGGGGGCAATGACAATAAAGATATTATTATTATTATTATTATTATTATTATTATTATTATTATTGATATGATAGCCATGTTCAAATATATAAAAGGATGTCACATAGAGGAGGGAGAAAGGTTGTTTTATGCTGCTCCAGAGAAGCGGACACGGAGCAATGGTTCCAAACTACAAGAAAGAAGAAATGACGAGCAGAATCCGAAACCAGGGAAAAGAAGCGGCGGAAGAAGAATGGAAAAAGTTTAAGGACTATTTAAAGAAATATTACAAAATTAATGACAGTTAGAATGATTTTGGACTAAAGTAAATGGTTACTATTAGTAATGGTTAAGACAAGGAGAATAAGGAATTAGCTTAAATTTATAGCAAAATAAGGGAAGATTTGCTGAACAATTGATTAGAATTTGGAATACAGAAACGGGAGGCATGAGGAAGTCGAAGAAGAAAGGTTTAAGAAATTAGGATATGAAATGGTACTTGTTTCTTGTTTTGTTTTTTGTCTTCTGTTTGTCTATGTATGTTTTGTTTGTATGAATATAAAAATTGTTTAATAAAAATATTATAAAAAAAAAAGAAAGAAGATTCCACCTAAACATTAGGAAGAACTTCCTGACAGTAAGAGCTGTTCGACAGTGGAATTTGCTGCCAAGGAGTGTGCTGGAGTCTCCTTCTTTGGAGGTCTTTAAGCAGAGGCTTGACAACCATATGTCAGGAGTGCTCTGATGGTGTTTCCTGCTTGGCAGGGGGTTGGACTCAATGGCCCTTGTGGTCTCTTCCAACTCTATGATTCGATGATTCTATGAAATCCAGAACACCCATTCTGAGCACACTTCATCAATTTAAGTTCACCTGATCCACCTGATCTGTTTACTCCCGGAGAAGAAAAACCTAGTATCTAAATACTGAGAAACTGGAATGAAAGATTGTGTGCATATTTGGGACAATATTTCAATTACAATAATTCAGCTTCATCTTCCACCCATTTTTCAAGGAGGACAAGAAATTTTTTAAATAGATTGCTGTGCAATTTGAGTATCAGAAAGAAATTTTATGTACGGTATATTTTGTCTCAGTTTAACCCCTGCACCGATTTTAAATGGGCCGGAAAGCATGAAAATACTCAGCAATGTGAAATTCCCTTGATGGTGGAGGATGCTTCAAAATGACCTGTTTATTGGACATTCATCCTGATTTGTTTGCAGAAAAATTAAATTAAGTAAGCATTCATTCTGATTTGTTTGTTGGGAGGTTGGATGATGTTGTGTCGAAACAAATGCTATCCAAAATTTTTGATCATCATTTTCCAATTTCCCTAGCATTTCCCAATCACTTTCCTTATCAAAAAGTATGATAATTTGAGGAGGTGGGTTCCACTCCACTGTAATTGTGCGCCCTGAATTTGCTGGTGTGTGGCTGAATCACACCTGAAAATAGCTGCAGACTGCAAATGCCCTGAGACATTAGAAGTAAAGTTGGGAGGTACATTTATAACACCATTCAGGGTTGAAGGCTGACTTATCTACCCCCCCACATCATTTTCAATGGTGGAAGTTTCAAAGGCTAATTATACAGTATTGTAATGTGACATCAGTCAAATGCATTGTGCCATTACAGACCCTTTAAAAACAAATACATGGGGAAAAACAATGTCACACACCCCCAAATCGCTAAGATATAACATACACATCTAAAACAGAAAAAACACCCAAACTGCACTTAAGCTGACAAAATTCCTTTACAAATCTTTGCAGCAGAAGAGAGAAAGTGTCCATTTTTGTTGTTGTTTTGCCAATAAGTAGACTAAATACAATTCAAAAGTCCTTCCTATGTATTTTAGTCCCCTATGAGTAAATATAATATTTTGGTCATCTCTGTAAAAGCTACATAGAAAAAATAACATGCATTAGGGTTTCTGTTGCTGTATCCCCACCGGGACAGAACCATTCATTGTGAGTAACCAAGAATGACCAACCAGTATAGAGGAAAGCAGGCAAGTCAAGCAGAGGCTTGACAACCATATGTCAGGAGTGCTCTGGTGGTGTTTCCTGCTTGGCAGGGGGTTGGACTCGATGGCCCTTGTGGTCTCTTCCAACTCTATGATTCGATGATTCTATGACTTATTAGCTGCAACTCATGTGGAAATAAATGCAATATTGGAAGTACCTTGCCCCTACTCCAGTGGTGTAGGGGGGGGGGAGATTGCCCTGGGAGCATTTTGAGGTCTGTGTGCAGAATTTCCCCAGGAAATTGAAGGCCCTGACTTTGCTATGAATAGAAACATCAAAACATGTTTGCTAGCATGTCTTTTTAAAATATAAAACTAATAAGGTAATAATTTCAGGTGGCAATGTGTCTTACTTATGAAGAGCACTCTATTTGCAGAGCTTCATTTAAGGAACTGTAAGAAGGGAGAGCAAGGGACGCGGGTGGCGCTGTGGGTAAAACCTCAGTGCCTAGGGCTTGCCGATCGCATGGTCGGCGGTTCAAATCCCCGCGACGGGGTGAGCTCCCGTCTTTCATTCCCAGCTCCTGCCCACCTAGCAGTTCGAAAGCACATCAAAGTGCAAGTAGATAAATAGGGACCGCTTACTGGCGGGAAGGTAAACGGCGTTCCGTGTGCTGCACTGGCTCGCCAGATGCAGCTTGTCACGCTGGCCACGTGACCCGGAAGTGTCTCCGGACAGCGCTGGCCCCCGGCCTCTTAAGTGAGATGGGCGCACAACCCTAGAGTCTGTCAAGACTGGCCCGTACGGGCAGGGGTACCTTTACCTTTACCTTTATGAAGGGAGAGCAGCAGGGGGCTTGGAGCTGCTCATCAGCACCTCAGCAGCTGGGCAGCAAACTGAGCTGACCCCCAGGCAGGTCACTTGACCACAATCTTCTCCACTACAATGAAAATTATATTCATTATGTATTTCAAGATTTGCATATATACATGTGCAAATTAGCATGTGCAAGTTTTATTCAAATAAGTGTTATTTTGTGACCACTCTTTGGTTATGTATTTCCTCTTGGGGGGGTCTAAGAGGCCACTCTATAATACCTTCCCCAAACTGATCTATTTCAAAGGTTCTGTTTAAATGTATTTCCTCTCCAGAATTGAACTAGCTCACCCATGAAATTTTGCTTGTTTTATTAAATAAGAAACATTACCCTATTTTGTATGTTTTACAATAAAAATTCAAATACCATCTATATGCCATCACTGAGAAATTAAGGCTTAAGGAAGAGGTAGAAGTGCAGTTACCATAGTAACGTAGTTCTAGAAGGTTCTGTTTTGACGGAGTCCATATGGGATTGCAGTGCTGAAAGGAAATGAGGCAGAGCTTGTTTTCCCAAGGACAGCAGGACCAGCTCACACAACTGTGGCAAATGAGCAAGAGTGTCACAGACTGGCAGGCAGCTGGAGGTGGGTGGAGGAGGACGAGGTGATGGGAAGAGATTCAGCAGGTCAAGGAACAGCGAAACAGTAGAACGCTAAATATACGCAACTAAAAATAAGAGAGGCACTGAGCAGTATTAGTTCACTTGAGCAACTTTAGAGATATTTCTGCTACTCGACTGACACAATTTTCATTTAAATATCCACTGTCCCTAGCTTAATGCCAAGGATCTCCATCAAGGCCTGACATGAAACAATTTGTCTGTGGTTTCTCATCCCCCTCATCAGCTTCTCAACTAACTCTAGAGGGTGCAGAATGTGTGAGAAACAGGTGCCCAGCAATCACGGGGCAGCCATTCTATCAAAACGCAAGAGAAGTAAGATCTATAGGCTCTGTTCATGCAGCAAGATGCACCATCACCATGCTGCTCACGACTGTCCAAAAATCTTGGCAGTGGTAGTGATGGTTATACTGAAATGTCTGTGTGGTCAGATATTACAGTCACCAGTAGAGTTTTATATTTAGTTGTACAGGGATGCATAGAAAGTCCTGTTTTGGACCATTTTGTATTAGAATGAGATTCCTTAAATTAGTCAATTTACAATAGTAAATTGTAATAAAGATACCCTTCCCCTTAAAAACAAAAACACATTCAGAGATCTGAACTGATGGTTTCCAAAGAACAGTAAAACTTTGAAATCAATTCTATAATAACTCTGTATTATTCTCTGAGACTTTTCAGAATAAAAGGAAGGTTGCATAAAGTCTGATACTGACATCTTTAGGTTCCTCTTTTGACTCTCGCATCAAGTGAAGATTGACATGTGTGAATAGGCGTTACAGAGAGTCAGAGGCTTTCATTTAATGTCCCATCACCTCCCAGTGTTACACTATTCAACAGAGTCAGTAGTTCACACATGCAGCTGTGAGACGCAAAGTAGTAAGAGATCAGGTGATACACAAGTATGTGTGAACTAGCCCATAGTTGTGGGAACATTCCCACTGAAAACCTATGAGATCAGAATTCTTTGCAAAACAGTCTTATTCCAATACTGACTGCAGCTTTGTAGAAAGAGAAATTGAAAGACTCGCACACATGCGCTACCAATGCTCAGGCCTGGATTTCATGCATATGCAGTTCTGACATTAAGCAGCCACCCTACACTGTACATTTGCATGCTGTGAATATTCCCAGCAGTGGGTCAAATCCTCCATGGTAACGCTCTTCAGGGAGCTCTGGAAACTATTTAATTATTAAAATGAATAATTTCTACCAACACATTTAATTGGGAAATATTACATGTTTAGATGAGCCCTAATGGAACAGCTCAGAGAATCTAACAATGTAATAGAGTATGCTGTTTGAAGTGAATTCTCGCAATATTTCTTGGTCAATAACATCATGCATTATTTATCTCTTCTCTTTTCCCCTCCATCCGAGGAATTGTATGAGGATGGAGTCTGTGGAACCTTAGAGATAAAAAATGCAAATCTGAGCATAACCCCCTGGGAAACTGAACTAAAACATCTCCTTAGTTCATAACTCTC
This sequence comes from Podarcis raffonei, assembly GCF_027172205.1. NCBI lineage: Eukaryota > Metazoa > Chordata > Lepidosauria > Squamata > Lacertidae > Podarcis > Podarcis raffonei. The sequence continues at coordinate 64,220,779 of NC_070612.1, read as the reverse complement.
CCTTCCTGTCTCCTATCTCCCATGGAAATGATTCCGTGAATTTATTTCTGCAATAATAATAATCATTTAAAAATCTGAACTCACACCTTCTTCTCAACTAATGGGAGAAAAGTTCAAAAAGATCAGTGGAAGGAACCTCTAAATCACTGCTTAGCAGAGAGTAATAAATACGACCAACGTACAGGATATTGTTAGCCAGTCAGTATGGATAATAACTGGAGGGAGCACAATAGAAAGAGTGACAATGCAGAGATAAAAATGTGACCTTTGCATAGAATTGGGGGAAACGGATGGCATTTATTCCAAGGGAACACTTTAGGCAAACATGAGCTTATAGAGAAAAGTACAACAACTACAAATGTGCACATTTATTCCATATTTGTAAGAGAACCAGTTCCTGTGGAACAGCATACACAAACTCCTGCTATATTTGCATTTGCAGCCATGAGTAGATTTCAGAGAGCCACTTAGCTTTTCTCCGTCAATATGTCCTTGTCTTAAGAGAGAAGAGAATAAGCACCGTCCCATTTCAGAGCATTTGGTAAACACCTGCAAGCATATTCTGTCGAGTCTTTATAAAAACAAAAATCTACAAATTCATACATGCAAAATTTCCTCACAGGGTGGTTTGCCTGTTAGTTTCAGAATAAAATATGGGGGAGAGGATAGTGGCACTAAAGATGAATATCCTTCTGAAGATGGCTTTCTTCTTCCCGTCACTGCCAGTGATTGGAAACGTGCACTACTTTAAACAATGGAAAAAAGACTTGACAAACTTTGTATGGCAAGGGAAACTTTTTTGACAAGGGAAAAAGCCAAGAATTAAATATAAAACCCTAATTGACAGCAGGAGCGAGGGGGATTCTCACTTCCCGACCTGAAATTGTATTATGAGGCTGCTTGCTTGGTACAGATGAAGGGGTGGGTTGAACAAGAGGAACCCTAGACTTAGCAGGACATGATTTAATGTACGGTAGGCACGGCTACCTATACTATGATAAAACTAGAACACGCGGGGCCTTCTTCAACCAAGTGATCAGAAGGAGTCTGTATGTTTGAGTTAGACACAGTGGCCTACTTGAAAGAAAGACACTCCCCCCCCCCACTGGATATCCCTTACCGAGGCAGTGGTCGTTAAGAAAGTAAACATGGGGTGCAAGTGGGGAATCTACAAAGACCTTCTGGAGTTCCAAGGTGATTCGATAAGACTAAAAAAGGGAAGAAACTACAGAACTTGTGACAGATTAGTTTCAGTTCTTTCAAATAAATGAGCTATTCAAGAAAGACAAGGAGAAAGGGTTTGCAGAAGAAGAATCAGAATTTGGGGAAATAATTTTAGGGACAAACAAGAAATTATTATCTAAAATCTATAACATCTTTTTTGGAATGGGAGACAAAGGATGAGCTGCGAAGGAGGCAATGATCCATTGGGCATCTGATTTTGGACACCGTATAGAACTACCAGCATGGGGGAAATTATGGAACAACATAAAATTCTCAGCATGTTATGAAATCAGAGAAAACATCCAAAAAATGATCTTCAAATGGCACCTAACAGCCAGCCAATTGGTTAAAATGTATAAAAGAGGGTCCAGCTGATATTGGAAATGTTTAGAAAAGGAGGGCTTGTTAGTCCATATGTGGTGACAGTGCAAACTGGTAAAAAAATTCTGGGTAATTTTTTACGAAGAACTAAAGAAGATGCTTAAATGTTCCTTTAACAATAAGCCAGAAGCATTCCTGTTAGCTATAATAGGGCAGGAAATTCCAGATAAAGTAAAAAAATCCTCTTCCTTTACAGTAACAACATTTTAACAAGGCATCTTTCCCCCACTCTGCTTTGGGGAGGCAATAATTGGGACAAAGGAAGGAAGGGATCAGGAATAAGGATCCCCTCTAGGATCCTTATTCTCACTCTAGGAAAATTGCTTACAAAATTGTTTGCCAGTGGATTTTCCATAAAGAACGAAAGAAAGGCAATGTGACTGAAACAGTAAAGGGAATCCTGATTTGTACAGGCATGAATTGTTTTAGAATAACAACTATGAGATAAGAGCCAATCTCTTAATTCTCCTTGTGAATGTTCGTCTTCCAAGTTTCGAACTTCATCATGAAACTGCCATGCTTGTTATGGGCAAGTTGCGCTATTACATTTTGTTAATTAGTGTAAGCAAGAGTATGCAGTTATGCTCTGTTGGGTGTGTGTTTTATTTAGCACGTTATTCTTTTAATTATAAACTAATAGTTGTTTTGTAGTGCAAACCTAATCATGATACTGCAGAAGCCCCATTGATTTGAAGGAGACTTGCTTCCAGAGCAGTGCTTAGAAATAAGTCCCACTGTGTCCAAAGGTGAAACTCTCTAGAATGTGCATTTATAGTTGCAGCTGTAGGACTGCACCCTCAGATACTCATTTTTTGGTGCATTGTGCTAGAAGGTCTATCAATTGGCCACCTCATTTTTATAGTGAATAATAAATACATTACGTAAAACACTATGCAACAGATTGGCATATGTTTCTCTTAGAGAAATAACACAGGCCATTATGTCACTCCCCAAATCATATTTATGCTCAAATATGATGATATTTTCACCATACAGTGGCGCCTCCCATCCAGAGGCAACTTCCTTTTCTTCCAAATGTCTTCCTTCCATTTTAAAGGTTGCCTTTTATTTGGAAAGCAGCTACTGAACCTAGAAGAATTACATGTACGGTCTATACATAAGTTGACTGAGGATAAAATAGCAGATGAATATTTCAAGAATATAAAAAGCCATACTTCTTTCTGCATCAATTATTTTAAAAGTACACAAGTCACCTGATCAAAATTGGATATGCCACTAAAATTATTATGAAGAGGGAATGAGCAGGTTCATGGAGAATAGTTAGGAAATATAGTTTCAGCCTTTCTGTTATCAGTTGATGAAGAGCAGGATATAAATGCCTTAATTTTAAAAAAAAACTTATCAACACAGGAAACTGGTTGTGTCCCGAGTCAAACCTCTGTTCCATCTAGTTCAGTGCTGCCCACACTGGCAGGCAACAGCTCTCCTCCCAAGCCCTATCTGGGGACTGAATCTGGGACTGTGTGCAAGCTGTACAGGGGAGAGAGCCTTGTATTTGCTCTCTTTCCCCCACTATCTAAAAAAAAAAAAAAGAGTCTCTGTATGCTTTCAAATCATAGCATAGATTAAATTAAATACAGTTCCTTAAACAGTGATGTCTCAGAAGAGAGCAGGGCTAATGCTCTGTGGCCGTCAGCCCCTCTTCTCCCATTGCAGCAGCAATGGAAACTGACCGGGACCCCAAAAGCATTAATAGCTGTAATAAAAAGGGCCCAGTATCCCATCACCCTTCTAGGTAAATGGTTCCACTGGCAAACAATATGGAGCCCCCCGGGAAGGGCTGCAGTTCAGTGGCAGGAGGACCCAGTTACAGTCCCTGGCATTTCCAGGTAGGCCTGCAAGAGACGCCTGTCTGGGGTCCTGGGGAGCCTCTCCCAGTCTGTGTAGACCCAGCCTAGGGCAGCTTCCTTTGTTCCTAGCTGCTTCTCTGCCTACCATATTTCCTCTGTTGTTTTATTGGCACCTGGAATTCCAGGCAGCCTGTGTTTCTGATCACCGTTTCCAGCACCCAGAAGAGCCAATTCCAGCATCTTTGTTCCTGAGGGCTGGGGGCAGAGTCAGGTGTGTAGCTGATACATAGATATTGTAGGCCAGTTTTGAGGGTGTCTTAAGATGTATATGAGTTTACTGATATAATAAAGATTTACACCTTCAGCCTTCTTACTGAGTTAAGCTTTCAACTACGCAAACAAGAGCAGTTGGGAATGGCTCCAAGACTGGGGGAAAGGGCAATAGATAACTTGTCAGGAATAGCAAGAAGCAAAATATAATGGATGAATCACAGCTTGCATAGGTGGCTGCTTTCATTACAGGTATTTGGCTTTCCCCCAATAATCTGCTTGCTGAATTTTTTTTTATTCTCTATTCAAAAAGCGGTGCCATTTGAGCAATATTCTGGGCCAAACGCGATACGTTGCCTTACCCACCAGCGCTCTGTTAACCCAAGCAGTGTTTTGCTGACTCAGTGTAAAGTCTCATGCCAAAGTAAGTTGCTTCATGGGGGGCAGGGAGGAGACAACAGAGATCTTTTCTGTGGGGAACGGCCTGGCTACAGGCCACATGCAGCCCACATCCCTTATGTTGCCAATCTTCCAAACTGGTTCTAAAGCACTGTGTATAAAAAGGACCCATAAATATCACAGACAGAGAGCTTCAGATTCAGCATCTAGCATCCAAAGCTGCTCCTTGGTTTTATAAATGGACGGTGCTGTTCTCTTAAATCTTTAAACAATTGTTTGAGGGTGCATTTTTGTTTTAGTTTTTAAAATATTGTATCCCTTTAATTCTGTCTTCAAAAGAATTTGCAAACCATTAGAAACAAGTTCAACGGCATTAAATTTGCAAACATAAGTAAACATAAGAATAGGTAAGATATGGACATAAAGACAAACGGTTACAGTACTGTGTTTTTTAAAAGTCGCATATAAAAGCAAATCCTCCTTTATGTTTACTTGCTGAGATCCGTTGAGCCTACTTTTTTATTTTCTTTCTTACTTGCTTAGCCAAACCTTTATTAGGCATTACAAGTATAGGCCATCATAAAACCTCTATATAAAATTTTAAAATATACGCAAATAATAGCCATGTAAAATATATAATGAGGATTTTCATTGGGATTTCTTCCTGCTAAATCCTGCCATGCACCACTCTAAGAGATACTATTGACAAAAACTCAGCCCCCTTGCAGTTGCTTCCTGGTTAATGTCAGACAGATTAGAATCTGATGTTTTCACTGTGCCACGATGTCAGACGCATTTGCATAGCTGGTTGTACAATGGACAGCACAAAAGAATATGTTCTACAATGTCCGGCACATTCAAAAAACATCCGCAATGTCTATAATTTCTGGGGATGTTTAAATATCTGCCCTTGACAAAAGCTGAGGGGAAAATGCTCAGTTGGGCTAACATAAAGGCCCTGTGTTGGACTGGAATTATTATTTTTGAAATATAAGTGACCCTGTTATCTGTTGGATTTAAATCATAGAACTTGGGGAACCAAATTTTATTTACACCTGACTCGATGTTTTGTTTTTCAATGTCCCTTAATCTGGTTTGAATATTGCAATAAATATATTGATCACCTGAATTATACAAGAGGTCCAAGGCAATACCAAAAGATCTGAGTTGAAACCCTCTGGATTTATAAGAGTCCTTAAGTAAGAAAGAAGCAGACTCGAAGGTTGGCAATGGAAATGGCAGTGCAACCAGTATTTTATAGTGCTGGCCCACAACCAATATTCAATCATGTGTAAACCTAGTTCTGCACACATTGTCTTATACTTGACTGAACTTGGGAGCCCAAGGATACGTCTCCCTAGTATATGCTTGTATCCATATTGGGATCCCAAAAATTAGCTGGGATGACACTTTAGCTTGAAAAATCCGAAAAGCAGCTTGTATAACTCAGTTACCTTTCAGAAAATAAAAGTGAGCTGCTGCTGGGGAGGTACACTTTGCCTGGTTTAGAGCACTTGTGTGATGATTTGACCAACCTGAGTTGCTCTGGAAAAAAATTCTGAGATATCTGTGCATTATTTTCACCTTGTGTGGAACACCCTTCCATCAGATGTCAAGGAAATAAACGACTGTATCTGAATTTTAGAAGACATCTGAAGGCAGCCCTGTTTAGGAAAGTTTTTAATGTTTGATGTTTTATCGTGCTATTAATATTCTGTTGGGAGCTGCCCAGAGTGGCTGGGGAAACCCAGACAGATGAGCGGGGTATAAATAATAAATTATTATTTATTATATAGGCAAGCAATTTATTATGCTTATTCACAGTGTCATATGTGGTAAGTCAACCGCTAGAGGGCAATAGAGTTACACTTGATTAAGAAGCGTTTATATTCCACCCTGAACCAATAGGAAAAGCAGGAAACCAGTTACCTTTTCCCTACTTTCATTGAAACATTCCACTTGACTGTTGGTAGCAAAAAGAGAGCCATTTTCCTGGGTCACTATTCAACCTGTCATTAACCCAAGATATTCTAGAATGATTGAGTCAGCTGTTTCAGATCTGTGAGCCTCTATATCTATATCTATGGCTGGATCTAGTCACATGAAAAAAGCGATTCAGTTAAATGCGTTGTAAACTTCATAAAGGGAAATCCCATTGGCGAAAGACAGGACTCCATAGAGCACTTTTTCTTTACTAATGTAGCTGACTCCCTTATCTGCAAAGTGACAAATGACAGATATATTGATTTCATTGAATCAATTTAGATTGATGGAGGACTGCTGCTCATAGAAATCTTCAGCAACAAGAATCAGTAGCACCATAAACAAATAATATCAAGTTCTTTATAGAGAACTGGAAAGTTTGCACCTGTCCGCACCAACCTAACATTAAAAAATGTTAGATGTCTGCAACCAAAGATAAAGTTGGCTATTTCAAATTTGAACTTCGGCCTTCCTCGTCTCTGCAACTTCAGGTCTTCTCTTTCTTTTTTCCTTTTTCTTTTTTCCTTCCCTCAAACACCTTATCTTTACCTTCTCTTCACCTCATTTATCAGAATCACTCTCTCTTCCAACCTGAATTTTTAAGGCACATGCTTCTGTTTATTTCCACAGGTAAGTCATGCTCTAAGTTTCAGTAAACAACAAATGAAACATATCAGCGATCCCCATATAATTCATAATGAGAAAGATCTAACATTAAAGACACAAAAATATACCATTAACAGCAGAAAAATTAAGCATAACCCAAATTAAATCTTGATCCCAACAAACACTGCCAGACAATGTCCCACTCTGAGTCCCAATACAAACTTGAGCCTTTGGCCCCTTCAGCTGCAGCAACAGCTTTCCTTAAAGTACCAAATCTCTTAAAGAGCTCATGAAGTGCTGTTCAAAGTACCTTGTACATCCCATGTTGTAGCAATAGATCATGTCAATTATTCACCATATTGGTGCTGAAAGAGCTGCAGTGGCTGTTGATCTGCCACTTGGCCATGTTTAAGGTCAAGCTATTGGAAGACAGAGCTCTGAGCATCCCCCCCCCCCCGGTGATCTCTGAGAACGCCTTGCCTTGAATACCTCTGCCCAGTCACTGTGATCCTTGAGAGACACTCTTAGCAATATATTATGCTCCTGAGATACATCTTATGTCCACTAAGACCCGGCCTTTTATGAGGTGGCACTTGCCTTTGGGAATATGTTTTCAGTGAACAACACAATTGTCATTTTTGCCTGCTTAAAACTCAGCTCGGGCTTTTCCCGAGTGATGATCCAGCTTTGTTAATGTATTAATCTGATCTACTGATGTGCAACATATTTTGTATTAGTTTTTGTTGATTTTATGCTGTTCACTGCAATTACGTATTTTGTTTCTTAATTGATTTTTTAAAAAACAAGTAAATAAAAAATACTTTTTTCTGTCTTGAACATACTGTCAGTCAGTTTCATTGGATGACTTTCTAGGCCTTTAATTTTTTTATACTAAACATTTAACAGTTTCCTTTCCTCCTAGAATAATAAGTCAGTTAGGAAATATTTTCAAGCTGGTTGTCTAATAAAAAACCAACGCATTTTCCCCAGACTCTCTAAATTGCTTTCATGTGAAACAGAAGTTCCCCTGTAAATGTACTACTTACTGTAGACTGAAAACAACACCAAGAAAGCACACAGTCAGTTTTGTGCAGTCACAACAAGGTGCTAATTGCTGTAGCATAATATAACATACTCAGTTTCATTTGCACAGAGCTAATTTGTGCATAGCCTTGAAAGCTTTTCATGTTTTCCCTTAAATCATCCAGACTGAAATGCTTTGCATTAAAGAGCCATATTTCTACTGACAGCTTTGCATTTGGCATAAAATATTTTTCTCTTGAAAGCATCTGCCACAGCCCTCATGGAACATCTTGGCGTGCATTATGAGCTTGCTTCAGCTAAGACTGGTTTACTGACATGTGATGTGCTTAAGTCCTTGTCAAAGGAAAATAATGGAGAACTGTGCCAAGGAAGGGCTTTAAATTAGTTGGTGAGTGTTAGGGAACATGGTCCTCCATGCTGAAGTAGGTTAATTAGTATGATGTGTTAAAAAAAGACAGATGAGGGCATTATCAGAACAGGGATTGTTGTGCCTCTGAAGGAAATGCAGTTTTATCTCTGTCTACAGGAATTCAATTCCTGCGAGATTTGAGAGACAGGAGGCAACCCAAACTTTTCAAATAATCACAAATTAGAAATGAAATAGCTATTCAAACAATGTGGAAGGCTGACATCATATGATGTCATATGAAAGCTGAAGGGCAAGCAACAATGACCAGGCATATAAATTATAAAGCTGCACAGGATTTCAGGAACAAACACCTGACAACAAGTCTTATTAGGACTGGGCCAACAATGCAGGGGTGGATTTTGGTCTTTCAAATTTCAGTTGCACCCTGTGCAAGGTCAAAATTCAGCGCCCTCCCCTCTTGCCTTCCATTCTGCTCAATTCATTGTATCAGAGCTGCAGCACCCTGCAGCGCTCCCATGCTTGGTGCTCAGGGTGGCGGAACCGGTTGCACTGCCCTAAATTCGCCTCTGAACGATGCTGCCTTTGCAACTGCTCCATCTTTTGGCTATTTGGACACACAGAGGTCAACCTGGACATAAGCACAGGCCTTATGGATTGTGAGTGCTGGGACAATCAGTCAATGCCCTTTAGGAAACTGTATCTATTGTTTGGCAAACTAGCAGTCCCTGGACCAGTGCTGAAGAATCATTTGTGCAACACATTGCGTTATTGAAATCTTCCTTATATGAGGCACTACTACCAATAAATAAGTAAATAAATAACAATGGCTCGTGGGGTGGAGGCAGAGATCTGCCCTCCTGTCACCAGCATTGCTGCAGCTTAGCAGGCCAGGGTGTGTGTGTGGCAAGGTCAGGATTGCACACACCCAGAGGCAGAGTCCATCCAGCACTCCCTCCAGTGCATCTAAGCAGTCCTGGCCACTGCCCTGTCCAGGAAAGTGACCGTGATGTCAGTAGCAGCAGCTGGAGCCTCTTGAGAAGTTGCTGTTACTGAACACTAGCAAAATAAATAAAGACCTGATCAAACAAGGCAGAAAATGTTTCTCAGCAATGATTCCTCAGATATGCTGAATGTAGTTACATGCTAATCATATGTATATCGTACATGTTCCTAATTTAGATAATAATTTTATAGAGTTTCATATAGTGCATAAGTTGTGTCTTATTTTTACATGGGTACATTTTGCCTATTGCATATGGTATGCAATCTCTATGTAATATGGTGGTAAGTTGAAAACCATAAATACTGTTACATGAAACAAATAAATGAAATGAATAATATAATAAAAGTAACTAAGAGTGCAATAATAGATATGTCTAGTCAGAAGTAAGTCCCATTTAAGTCTCCTTGGGTTTGCTTCATCCCAAGTAGGTGGGTATAGATTTGTTGCTGTTGTTCTTGTTGCTAATAACCCACCCTTCACCCTAAAGTCCCAGGGCAGGTTACATCTTTGCAACACAATAGTAAAACACTTTTAAACAACTTACAATAACAAAAATAAAGTTGCTCCTTAAAATATACACTTTAGGTGTCAAAATCCAGGGTCAAGATGTGTGTCTTCGGCATTTGCGGGGAGCTGTGTAATGTAGGGTTGCCGTATTTAAACAGTGAAAATCCAGACAGAACGGATTCCGTTCAACTTCCAAGGTATGACTGTATATTCTTCTCCCTGTTGCTCTCATGTGCCTTCAGCTCGACTGAAGACAGTGTGTACATCCATTCAAGGAGCAATGGGGGTCTGTTCAACCTGCCACATCACCAAGACAAAAGTGTGACAGGTCCTTATCAGAAAGATGTTGTTTGCAGATGACGCAGCCTTGACAGTGCACTCTGAGGAAGCTCCATATAGACTCACCAACTGTTTTGCCCAAGCCTACAGATAGTTCAACACTACCATCAGCCTCTATGCATCAGCATTGGTGACCACATGTTTGAGGTGGTAGAAGATTTTGTCTACCTTGGCAACACCATAACCAGCACTTTCTCCATCAGTGCTGAGCTGGACAAGCATATTGGCAAGGCAGTTATGCCAATGGCTCGTCTCTCCAAAAGGGTTTGGGAGAATATGCTGCTAATGCCCAATACCAAGATGAAGGTCTACCAAGCTTGTGTGTTGAACCTGCTGCTTTATGGAAGTGAGTCATGGGCAACTTACACCCATCAGAAACAATGCCTCAATGCCTTCCACGTGCACTGTGTCAGATTTGGGGCATCACATGACAGGACAGAGTCTCATGCAAAGATGTGCTGTCCCAAGCCCACATTCCCAGCATATTCACAGTTATGTCTCAGCTACGTCTATGCTGCCTTGGTCATGTCCACAGAATAGAAGGTGGCGGCATCCCCAAGGATGTACTCTACGGGGACCTGGCTCCAGGCACCAGGCCCGTTGGCAGACCAACTCTGTAATACAAAGATGTCTACAAAGGCTGGCAACATTAACCCTGATATGTGGGAATCCCTTGCAGACAACCACAGTGCCTGGAAACAGACAGACAGGTTGAGTATCCACAGCAGCGACCAGAGGAGCTGCAGGAGGAGAGAGAAGAAACGCCATGGTGCATCTGCAACAACTGGAAGCCTTCATCTGACCCAGCTGCAACAAAACATGTGCCTCTACAGCCAAAGCAGGCACTGTAATTCACCAACAGTTTGACTTCACCCCTGAAAGCACACTCTCCCATTGTCGCCCATGACAGACAGATGCCAACAAGAAGTTATTTAGGGCTGATATAGCTTCAAGTCTATATCCACTTGCCCGGGACAAAGTAAACCAAAGCATCAACATCTCCATGTCTAGACAGGCTTGCCTAAAAAGTGTCTGGATGTTTTAATGGGACTTACTTCTGAGTAGACCTATCTAGCTTTGTATTGTGTGCTGCATATGCAAAGCACAAATAACAAGATAGTAAGAATGTTTTTTCCCCTAATGGCATTGCAGTGAGCCATTTATTCATAGCAAACTACATTTGTTTGCACCTCAAGACTAAATCACATTTGAGTCCCTTCCTGGTGGTTATGAAGTATCCAGTGCATCCAACGAGTGATGTATGTTTATTTTCAGTTCTGTTAAATCAAGAGAATCAGCCCAAATAATCATATATCCTTCATTTTTTAAAAAAAATTCCATTACTTCCAGCAACTCCGTGTCAAAATGCATCCGTGCTACTATAAATGCATTTCTGCCTCTTATCAAAATACCACCTCATTTCATTTTTATCTTTCCAGGTGTGCTATTATCTTGGCCCCACAGATGTGTTAAGAGAGTTTTTTGAGTACATCTGCTGTAGCAACCTTTCTCTGTTGCCTTGAATATCTTTTAATCACAAATGAATATTCTTTAATACTGAGATCATTAAGGAGACAAGCACACCAGGAACACAGCTGGGAGAATACAAAAGAACTTTGCCCTGAAGCTGTTAAGGTAAGGAAGGGTGACTCTGCCATCACAATCCTGAACTTTCGCATATTTGCTAACTTCTAGCTGTCTCCGACTGCAGAATCTTTAAAAGGTTTACCATTCCAGGAGTAGCAACTTTTACAATTGCCTTTTAGCCTCGTGAAAGAAGAAAATCTATCTGCTTTACCAAAAATCAATAACTATCATTGCAAAAAATCTAAAACCCCGAGCAGAAATCTAAGATTCAAAAAGGCATGAGCCCAAGAAGGGTAAATGCTTTCAGTATTAAACCTGAAGGGAAAATAACATGAAATGTTGACCTCGAGTTCTTATGGTGAAAGAGCCGTAAGAAAAATTACTTCAAAGACAATAAATGGTCACTTCTATAGCCTCAAAGCAGGGACTGATGACTGCCAACCCTAAACTCCAGGGATAATGAGAGCTGAAGTTCAGGGACTTCAGAGAGGCCACAGGTTCCACACATCTGACCCATGGTTATTCAGCTGGTGATGATGCTCTAGGTGATGTTTGAGGACCGGGACATTCGCAGGGAAACCAAAATGCATGTTTACAAAGCTATTGTACTACCAACTTTACTTATGCTTGTGAAACACGTACCACTTATAAATGCCATCTCCAACTCCTTGAAAGATTCCATCAACAGTGTCTCCGAAAAATGTTACACATCACTTGGAAAGACAGGCGAACTAATGTCAGTGTACTGGAAGAAGCAAAGATCACCAGTGTCGAAGCAATGATTCTTCAACATCAACTCTTTGGACTGGTCATGTTGTACGGATGCTTGATTACCGTCTTCCAAAGCAACTACTCTATTCCAGACTTAAAAATGGAAAGCGTAATGCTGGTGGTCAACAAAAGAGGTTTAAAGACTGTCTCAAGGCAAATCTAAAAAAATGTAGTATAAACACCGACAACTGGGAAACACTGGCCTGCGAGTGCTCCAGTTGGAGAACAGCCTTTACCAAAGGTGTCATGGGCTTTGAAGACACTCAAACTCAGGACGCAAGGGAGAAATGTGATAGGAGGAAGGCACGCTTGGCAAATTCACACTGTGATCAACTTCTGTCCGGAAACCAATATCCCCACTGTGGAAGGACATGTGGATCCAGAATTGGCCTCCACAGTCACTTAGACTCATTGTTAAAACCATGTTTATGGAAGGCAGTCTTACTCGGCTACAAATAATAAGAAGAAGCTGCTCTAAGATCCAAGAAATCTGGCTTCTTCCCATACCTGCACTAACCACTGGGATATGGGGTTAATATCAGTGAGGGAGGAGCTGTGTATTTGCTATATCCAGATGATTATTATATATTTCGCCTGAAGTGCAGTCTGGAGTACCCTGAAGTAGCACTGAGTTCTAGCCTTGTCTTCTCACATCCTAGTAGTTCTGAATGTGCAGAGAACATCCCCCACCTGTGGTCATAAATTACGGTACATCACATGAGCCTGTTGGTTGCATGTATTGTCCCAATACTCTCTTCACAGACACCTAAAAATGTAAAGAATATGTGACAAGCACATATTTGCAAAAGAAGATGTAACTGGATATTCAGGCTATGGACACAACAATATTTTATTCTACAATCAATTGAGACTAAGTCGGTCTTTTTCAATGCACTCCACATGCAATCTAGGTTTTTTGCCTATTTTATGCCCCTAAAAAACGCCTCTTCAGAAAAGGTCTTCTTTTGTTAAAAGCAATATAGAAAACCTGGGCAGTTCCTTTTCAACAAATTTGTTATGAAGTTGGGGTGCTAATGCCTGTGCTGTCTTTTTTTTTTTTTAATACTGAGATTTGCTAGTTCTCATTTGGACAAGTAGAAGCGCATTGTTCTCATTTCTCTTGATTTCCACCACTGAAAGGCAGTCTTCAAGAGCCGCTTGGAAACTTTTCTGCAGCAAGGGGAAGACCTGACTTTCACCAGAGAACTTGCCCTGAATTGAAATTACGTGAACTGTTCCGTTTTTAAAAATGGAAGTGATTCACAGCAAGGCTTTTGTTCTATTTCTATTCCTCTGGCCAGAGACTGAATACAGGAAACCATTATAATGAATACGGGAAACCATTATACTCCTTGGTGTTTGGAGTGCTGCAGGGCACAATCCTTTCCCCGATCCTTTTCAATATCTTTATGCGCCCTCTTGCCCAGATTGTCTGGAGTTTTGGGCTGGGTTGTCATCAATATGCTGATGACACCCAGCTTTATTTGTTGATGGACGGCCGCCCTGACTCAGCTCCGGACACACTGACCAGATGCTTGGAAGCTGTGGCTGGATGGCTGCGTGGGAGCTGGTTGAAGTTAAATCCTTCGAAGACAGAGGTCCTCTCAATTAGTGCTAGCGCCTTCTGTCAAGAGCTTGGGTGTAACCTTCAACGCCTCCCTTTCCATGGAGGCTCAGGTTGCAGCCACAGCAAAGGTGGCATTTTTCCATCTCCGCTGTATTAAGCAGTTGGTCCCTTACCTTTCCCGCCCCGACCTGGCCACAGTGATCCATGCGACAGTCACCTCCAGGCTTGATTATTGTAACTCTCTCTATATGGGGCTGCACTTGAAGCTGAGCCAGAAACTCCGGTGGGTGCAGAATGCTGCGGCGAGGCTCCTTATGGGGTCCTTGCCGTGGGATCACATTCATCCAGTGCTTTACCAACTGCACTGGCTCCCGGTGGAGTACAGGGTCAGGTTTAAGGTGCTGGTTTTGACCTTTAAAGCTCTATGCGGCCTAAGACCCACGTACCTACGGGGACTGCCTCTCCTGGTATGCCCCACAGAGGACCTTAAGGTCCACAAATAACAACACTTTGGAGGTCCCAAACCGCAAGGTGGTTAGATTGGTCTCAAGTAGGGCCAAGGCCTTTTCAGTACTGCCCCGACTTGGTGGAATGCTCTGTCACAAGAGACTAGGGCCCTGAGGAACTTGACATCTTTCCGCAGGACCTGCAAGACAGAGCTGTTCCACCTGGCCTTTGGTTTGGACTCAGTCTGACCCTTATGTTTCCCTCCCCTTATGGTTTGATTTATGGGCTACTATTAAAATGAGGCTGCATTTTAAATTGTATTTTAACCCGTATTTTAATTAACTGGGTTTTTGTTGTTGTTGTTGTTGTTCCTCCCCCCCCCCCCATTATGTTCTATTGTAATTTTATTGGTGTTAGCCACCCTGAGCCCAGCTCTGGTTGGGGAGGGTGGGGTATAAATTATTATTATTATTATTATTATTAATTATAATTTTTAAATTTTTATTTATTATATTGCTTCCATTTTTATAAGAGAAAGAGAGAAGGAGGAGGGCAACCAAGGTGCTCAAGGGTCTGGAAAGCAAGCCTTATGAGGGATGCTTGCAGGAGCCACTGCCACCAACGTGGGTGGCTTTAAAAAAGGATTAGACAAATGAATGGAGAACAAGGATCTCCACGGTCACAAGGGCTCTGTTCTGCGTCGTGTGTTGGAGGCAGTGCACATCCCTGGTGTGGGGACCTATGTGGGGAGAGGGCTGCTGCATCTGACTGACCCTTGTGAGAACAAGATGCTGGGCTAAGTGGCCATTGGGCCTGATCCTGCAGGGCTCTAATGTTCCTTGTGCCTGCAGTTCTTTCTGACTGTGCTTTAAAACTCTGCTGTTGTTAACTTTGGAATAGACTTGCAAATAATCATACCAGGAGTGCATATTGGATTCAATGTACAATCTGGAGCTCAATGGTGCATTCAAGACTAACTTATTTACTCTGCCATAAGTTCTCTTTGACTTTACAACCCATTTCCTCAAATGCATGAAGTACTGTACATAATTCCAGCAAATACCAAGATACATGGGTAGAGAGTTATTAAAAAGTAAAATGAAACAAAACATTTGTTTATGTACCTGTTAATTTCATAGATGCTTCATGCATCTGAAAAAGTAGGCTTTAACCCACAAGAGCATACCCCACAACCAAGTTATTGCTCTTTAAGATGCTACAACACTCTTTAGCTTCAGTTGGTACTTGGACCCTTTTGAGGCCATTTTCTGGATGCCAAATTGGGGGGCGGGGGCGGGTGACTAATAAACAAGGGACCTTTCCAGTTCTGGATACCTTCTTCTGAGAGGCTTTCCTGGCTCCTGTGAGGTGCTCTTTTTGGTGCCAGTTTGGTAAATATATTGCAGCAGTGTGCAGAAAGTAAGAATCTGGTAAGACTGCTGGTTGAAGGGATGAAGAAAATATGAGGTTAAAGAAAACTCAAGGCAATGTCATTCTAAGTTTAGGTTTCACATGTGGCCAAGACGGAGCCAAGAAGAAAACATTGGCTGACTCACACGGGCCAGGCTTGGAGGAGAAGCAGGAAGGGAGTGAAGCTTGAAAGGAAGTGATCTACTTCACCAACAAGGAGTTACTAAGCAACAAGGAATCGGCGAGGAGGCCAAACAGGTGGCCCTTCTTTCATCTCCCACTGGTTTAGCCTGATTAAAACGTTGTTGCTTTACTCTCAGCATAAATGAAGAAGCAAAGGTGTGCGATTCAAGACAGGGGGCTGAAGCTTGGGGGGAAATTGGCTGAAACTGGATACATCTTCCACCAGTTCCACTTGGATCTCAACCTACCTTATTTTGGCTGTAGCAGACTCACCAGTTGATCCCTCTAGATTTCAGTCTTGACTCACTCTAGCAAGGCAGATTTTGCAGGTACAACCTGACATTTTCATACAGTACCTTCTGCTTCTATTAATTAAAAAATTATATCTCAGTATAATTGTTGGACCGTTGCCCACCATGCAGCAGCAATCATCCTGGTAAAAACTCCTGAGGTAAAACGTTCATTCTTTCCCTCTTGCCAGACACGTCTTTTCTGTCTGAGAAGGTAAGGATGAAAACAATAAAAGTAGTCTGCCATTTTACAGGCAACTTAATTTAAACAGATTTACAGTTCAGTATTTTTGGATTGATAAATCTCAGCAAATCTAGTGACCCACTGTTGATGTCACAGTGATTGACAGTGTTATGACCTCTCTGAACTTTCTCCTTGCTGCAGTTATGACCAGGGCACGGTTTTGTACCCTTAAATTGTTGTACCCTTAAAGTGAGCTGTTGACTGACAAAATTGAGGGAATGGAGACGGGCTCTGTCAAGACTGGAAAGGAGGAGTAATGTTTCTGTGGCTCAGAAAAAGGTAGGAAAGAATTTCTTCTTGTTCTCATGAAAAGGCTCCTCTCTCATTGCTTTGTTTTTTCCTCCCTACCCAAGCGTCTGCGGGGGGGGGGGGCTCTGATCCATCAGCAAACCCTTAGGCCATGGGAGGTCTGAGGGGTAACACAGATGCAAAGTATCTATAACAGCTGGCTCCTGGCACCTTCTAGTGCAGGGGTCAGCAAACTTTTTCAGCAGGAGGATGGTCCACTGTCCCTCAGACCTTCTGCGGGGCTGGGCTATATTGGGGGGGGGATGAACTACCGTATTTTTTGCCCTATAGGACGCACTTTTCCCCCTCCAAAAATTAAGGGGAAATGTGTGTGCGTCCTATGGAGCGAATGCAGGCTCCTTGGCTTCAGCGATCGCAACGCGAAGCCTCCAAAGTGCAGAGGGAACGCTCCCTCCGCGCTCCGGAGGCTTCGTGTTGCTTTCGCTGAAGCCTGGAGAGCAAGACTCTCCTGGCTTCAGCAGAGAGGGTGAGCTGCACAGCGCCCCTTCAGCCAGGCGGGAGGAGAAATGGAAGGGGCTCCGTTTCTCCTGCCGCTTCGCTGAAGGGGCGCTGAGCAGAGAGGGGGAGAATTTTTTCCCCCTGTTCTCCCCCTCCTATGGTCCGGTGCGTCCTATAGAGCGAAAAATACAGTGCGTCCTATAGAGCGAAAAATACAGTAATTCCTATGCCCCCAGAGATGCATTTTAAATAAAAGGGCACATTCTACTCATGTAAAAACATGCTGATTCCCGGACCATCCACAGGTGACTGGGCCGGATCCGGCCCCCGGGCCTAAGGTTGCTTACATATGTTCTAGTGTGACCAAGTAACAGCCAACGATGCAGGTGGAGGAGCTGCCTCTGCTCTTAGCGGTTCAATTCACAATGTCTGTACTTTAGTTGTTTGCTCTCTGTCCAATCTGGCAAAATGGAAGGATTTTGTTACTGCAGTACCTGAACATTTCTTCCACATTATATACAGTGTTTGGCTGGGGTGAGTGGGGAAACTGATTTCTCTGACATAAAATAACAGCTGAAAATGTTGGAGAAAATATTTCCGCCTTGTAAAGAAGTCAGTATAATATATAGTGCCATCTAATGCATTTTCCTGTTTCTTATACACATATAAGTACATATACCTTTTGATTTAATGAAAGGCAGACCCTCTTAGATTTTTGACTAAAAGCCCCAAAGTTTCACATGGTGACAAATAACCTCTCCCCTGATTTGTTGTTGTTGTTTTTACCCTTTCGTAAGCATCAGCTGCATAATTAGGGCATTTTATTATAAGTAATTAAATCTATTCAGCAGGATTGCTTTTGTTTCCAGTGTGCTGGAGAAGTTAATAATCTCGCAGAGCTGCCAGCAGTGAGCAAGCTGTGTTAATATACAACACAGCCTGACTTTCCCTTGGCAGACACAGAATTGTTAGGTTTCCTGCAAAAGCACTGTGCATATTTTGACCAGCAGCAATCTCACCTCCATCCACACACATTGGGCGTTAAAAATTCTAACAATGCCCCATGGAAGAAATATTATTTGGCATCCATTTTCTACTTCACTTACTGAACATCCATAAACTTTTTCTAATTATTGTAGTCCAAGCTTAAATCACGGCTGCCACCTTGTGGCAAAAATAATGTTAATTCTTTAGGATTAAACCTTTCTTATTCCACCTCCTTATTCATTAAACAGCTAATACAGTGTTTCAAGGACTGTGTCCAAATTTCTCATAAAATAATCTTCTGATTTATTTTTTATAATTTTGATATTCCGTTAAATGTACCCCTAGCTCCTCTGACTGTAAATAAAGTGCCACAGTTGTGAATCCAGGCGTAAGTATTTTTAATATTATTTTAATTTCATAGAATTGCAGAGTTGGAAGGGACCCCAAGGGTCATCTAGTCCAACCCCCTGCAAGGCAGGAATCTCAGCTAAAGCATCCATGACAAATGGCCATCCGGCCTCTGCTTGGAAACCTCCAAGGAAGGAGAGCCCACCACCTCCCCAGGGATTTTGTTCCACTGCCAAACTGCTCTTACTGTCAGAAAATTTCTCCTGATGTTTAGTCAGAATCTTCTTTCTTGTAACTTGAAGCTAATGGCTCGAATCCTACCCTCCAGAGCAGGAGAAAACAAGCTTGTTCCATCTTCCATGTGATAGCCTTTGAGATAGTGGAAGATGGCTATCATGTCTCTCCCCAGTCTCCCCCTTTCCAGGCTAAACATACCCAGCTCCTTCAAGCGCTCCTCGTAGGACTTAGTTTCCAGACCCTTGACCATCTTGGTCGCCCTCCTCTGCACACCTTCCAGCTTGTCAACATCCTTCTTAAATTGTGGTGCCCAGAATTGGACACAGTGTTCCAGCTGTGGTCTGGCCAAGGCAGAATAAAATAGTACTATGAGCTTCCTTGATCTGGACACTAGACTGCAGACTGGAACAGCATGAGCTTTTTTCCCCTTTTCCTGCTGCATCAAACTGTTCACTCATGTTAAGCTTGTGGTCCACCAAGACCCTAGGTCCTTTTCACATGTACTGCTAGTAAGCCAGGTAAAGGATTACCTCCCGCAAAAGCCCAGTCAGCCAGTCAGTCCCTTCTCCCTCCTTGGGGAAAAGCCCCCAAGAGCGGCACGCTCTTTAAAGGCTGCGCGGCTCCTGCGGGCTTTTCTATGAGGTGGGGGAATTGAAAAGCCCCCAGAATCCGCGCAGCCTTTAAAGAGCGTGCGGCTCCTGTGGGCTTTTCGACCCAGCTTGTGGGGCTGGCGGTGGGGGAAAGCACTGCTTTCCCCCACCGCCAGCCTCAAAGCCGGGTCGGGGAGCAGCGCTAAGGCGTCGTGCACCTTCCCGCTGCCCCCCCAGCTTGTGGGGCTGGCGGTGGGGGGAAGCGCTGCTTTCCCCCACCGCCAGCCTCAAAGAGCAGACTCTCTCTCTTTTTTAAAAAAAAATAATATTTATTACTTTTAAAGATTACAGAAAAGGAGAAGAAAAAGAAAAAAGATGAGAGAAAAAACAAAAAAAAGAAAAGAAACAATACAATATATAAACAATACAAAACACAACCTAAACACTTTAAACTAAACTAAACAAAACCCTAACCCACCTTAACCCTAAACAAAACAAAACAATAACCATTTAAAAACATACATCACACCTTTTCCATATTCTATCTTTCATTCCCTTGTTTCCTCGACTTCCTCTCACCTCCCTTTTTGTATTCCACTTCTATTAATTGTTTCAGCAAATCCTTTCCATCTTTCTCTATTTTCTGTCATATTATAAATATCTTAACATATTTTTTATCATTAAAACTAAAATACTTATATATGCTTAACTCCTTATAACATTTCTGCTAAGGCCATAAAATTTCTTTCCACCATTTTTCTATCACTCATTAATTTTACAGTATTTCTATATATAAACTTTAAATTCTCTAATCTTCTTCCACCATCTCCTCTCCCTGGTTTCGGATTCTGCCAGTCCTTTCTGTCAATTCCATATAGTCCATCAACCTGGAGATCTTATGTCCGAGGCTCTTAACTCTTTTCCAGGTCCCTTCTGCAGGTCTTCTTCATATTCTTTAATGCCAAAGAGCAAATCTCGGGAAGACTCCAACCTAACAATGCTTTTATTCCTTCCGGACAGGTCAGCCAAATTTCCATAGTTGAAGCTGAGGTCTATAAGGTGTTTCATGACATGTTTCGAAATTCCTCCAAATCCAAAGGCCCCCAGGACTCCAATCTCCTCCAGACCCAAGTCCATGTCCCAGAAGTCAGTTACTCCATGCATAGAGGGATCTTTCCAACTTTCCTTCTTCCGTCCAAGCCGGGATCCAATCCTCAAAATCTGGCTTTTTCTAGATTCAATCGTAGAAGGCCTCAATTTGTAATCCTCAGTTTGCTTCTGTAAGACTGAGGATCCTGCTTGTATTACTTTAGGCTCAACAACCACAGCTTTCTCTTTCTACTCCACAATCTGTCCTGCCAAAGTAGATTCTTGTACCAAGTCCTGAATTATTTCTGTGTTGGTGCTCACTTTTTGTCTCCACTTAGTCACTTTTTGATCCAAGTTGTCAATTTTAAAAGACATGTCATCCGTCTTCTTATGAAGCTGTTCCAGCGAATAGCTTATCTTACATAATACCGTCACAATGGCTTCTCCTGTCAACATTTTGAATGGTCCAAGGTCAATCTCTGGTTCTCACAATTTCTTATCTTGCAGCTGGCGATTCCCCAGTTACACTCCTGTAACAGTTTCAAAAGCTCCCTCTAGAGGGAAACAGTCTCCACTTGTATCAATCCTTTCAGACACAACTCAAGCCATAAAGATAGTTTCAATGCCTGGGAAAGGCATGGTTCACTGACTGGGATCCTGAATAGGAGCCCTCTACACTGCAGCATTTTGTTGCAGGTCCCACTAATACTTCTGCATTCCTATACTGTAGTTTTTTGTTCACCATGTTAATCAACAGCCTACTAAGGCTAAGTGCTAAGACTTTTGTTGTTGTTTAGTCGTTTAGTCGTGTCCGACTCGTCGTGACCCCATGGACCAGAGCACACCAGGCACTCCTGTCTTCCACTGCCTCCCACAGTTTGGTCAGACTCATGTTTGTAGCTTTGAGAACACTGTGCTAAGACTACATACTGCAAATAGAAATATACATGGTGAAGATGCTAGTTACTAAAAACCTTGCATGCATTTCCACACACACTTCATTTGTGTCAATACAGTCTAGGGTAGACCATTCATTTCTGTTACCATAACAGAAGAATAAAAAAAATATATGTGTTGGACATTGAAAATATATTATCTGCATTTTCCCCTTTGATGTGTTCCTTGCCTTGTTGTGTTGTTTGGGAAATTAAAAATAAAAATTGTTGGAAAATTAAAAATATTTGTTCCTCCCAACTTTTGGACACTCACCTAACTTTTCTTCTTTTTTCGTATTCTTCTCATGCAAACTGTGGAAAAGAAAGAAGAAAAACTGCATGGTGAAGGTTGTCAGCTGGGCAGCTGGGTGAGGTTCTGGGCATAATTTGTTGTTCTGGTATTTTGTGTGAATATATAAAAGCCTAAATAGTCTGTGCCTTTTCATAACCAAATTTCTCTGCACATGTTGTGGGCCCCAAACAACAAAAAGGAGCAGTTGGGACTAAATCCAGCTTTCTCACTAGCCTGTTGGTGCTCTTGGCAGTCAATTATCTGATAAGGTTACACAGGCATAGTCCTAACTGCCTGACTGCAGGGCCGGCTCACACATGAGGCAACTGCCTCGGGTGGCAGGTTCCACAGGGGCAGCAGATGCCGATGAGGATTTTATTAGCCCCTTGTTTCTGATGTAGAAACACCCCATTTTTGGTGGGGACGGGGGTTGGCCGCTGCCAGGGTATGGGCCTCAGCTATGGCAGCATTTCCTCCTCTACTGCTCACCAGCAGTTGCTAAAATTTGCCCAAGGGAGGAGACCAGAAGCGACAACCACAGAGAGGCAGCAGGATGCTCCCTCGCACTCGGAACAAGTGCCGGCTCCTCCTCCACCCCAAACTTGGCTCTGGTGGGGGAAACAGCAACAGTCCAGGATCAAATCAGAAGCCAGGATGGCTTTTGGAATTCCGGTACTGTCCCTGGAAAAACAGGACACTTGGAGGGTATTTAGGTACTGTATCCAGGGTTTTTTTGGGGGGGAGGTTATATATACAAGTGTGTGTGCCCTCATTGTGTACCAGGCATTGAGTGGTGCTCATCAGCTGAAAACAGCTTTGCCAGATAGCAATAGACATGACCCAGATAATAGACTTTGACCCATTTATGTTGGTGACTGAAGGAATCAGCACAGATCCGAGTTTTATGTGTGTTTTGGTGTTGTCCGTGACCTCAGGGGATTTCAAAATCAAAGGCTGTTGGGTGGGGGAGGGGAAGTACCCTAAATAAGTAAATAAAATAATCTAAAAACATGACTCATCAAAGCTTCAACAACAACAACAACTTCATTCCTAAGCCGTGGGCCTGGCACCAGAATCTTACCACGCCTTCACTTTCTTCGGGTTATATAAGTTTCCCCGCAACAATAAGATGTGAAACAGTGGCATTGTTCACCCATCATACAGAGACAGGTGATTCTAAGCATTTATTAAGCATCCACTGCACAGGTTCCCTTTTATGAGCCACATCTGCTGAATATTTTGGAATGGAAATTACATCTGTAAATTAATTCTCCAGAGTAAAAGCTACAGAAATGGAAAATCTCTTCTTATTCAAAGTCATTTGTGGTGCCTGTTTTAATCCACCCTCCAACCCAGACTTTTCGCTGGTATCCATAGCAACAGCTCTTTGTATTTCTTCACACCGAACTTCTGCAAATAGTGTTAATTTGGTTGAACCAGAGGTTACTTTGAGACCCTCCTTCATTAGAGTTTCAAATTAGTGGCATACATTAACTTTAATGATTAAAGTGACCTTTTGCGAGAAAGGCTTCACCTTAATCAGTTAGAATGATGGGTACTCCTTTCGCCTGGTTCCCTTTGTCCTCTGGAGATTTTTTGTTCAGACAGCAGCCTCTGTTGGGTAGATGCCAAGATCAGCCGCAACAAATGATGTTTGTAGCAGGGGGTGTTCTGCCTATAGGACCAAGCTGTGCATATCAGCAGTGAGCCTCCCAGCAGAGACAAACGACAAGCAGTTCCTCCCCCTCCATTGATATGCATCAATAGATTTAATATCAGACCCATTCACTAAAAAATGACCCAAGAAGCCTAACCTGAACAATGCAATCCTAAACAATACCAAGGGTTTGGGAAGAATGGCAGGGCCACTGTGGCTTGCTGGTCATGGTGATATGGAACATCATGAACAGATTGTTACAGTATTGTTGCATTGTGAAAACATCTCCAAGAGTTATGCATCTGTGTTTAACTAGGGACAGTGCATTTTGTCCCAAAATTTTTGGAAGGATCCAGGATAAAATCATGTAGTATGACAAACAAAACTAAAACTTAGCTGGCTGACAGAAACTTGCCTATAGCCTAGTTCAGAATAAAGTGTGATGCAACATCTAACTCCTGCCTGAAAGTATTGTGGACCCATTCTGTGTAATCCATTGTGTGTGTGTGTGTGTGTGTGTGTGTGTACACAGTTGTATGCATTCTGTACACAAATGCATGTGCGCACACACACAGAATCTAAAAGTGGCACAGCTATTATAATTCAGTAATGAACCATGAAGCCATACTTCTGAAAAGACAGTAACATATAACAAACAAGAATTTTTCTGTATATGTGCAAGAATGTGAGTGAAAAAGCACTTGGATGAACTGACTAATGTGTGATTAATGTGGAAATTGGATTCACTAATCCTTTAGTGCCTTGGTGACAGGAAATGTCCCATAATGAAGCAACCTTTTTAAAAGATCCCATCCGTCTTGGCATTAAGTCCTCTTGATTATTAAAAAGACTACTATAATATGTATTGTTCTTATTTCTTCTTAATGATTTTAAATATTACTCACATAAGCTAAATTAATATATGATGTTCTCTATAATATTACATAGTTGTTCAGATGTATTTTTCTCTGTGTGTTCATAATGTGTCCTTTACGTATACAAAAATAGAAAGACGACCACCAGGCTCCAGGAAAGCTAGAGAGGTTGCCAATCGCCTCTGAGTAGTTACTGTAAACAGATTTTGAAATTTCCCTTTTTAAACCAAATGCTTAGTACTTCCTGCCCTGTTTGCTTGTGCAGCTATTGAGCCCACAAAGCAGCTTCCTTTCTCTTGAAACAGCCACATCCTGT
The DNA here is from genome assembly GCF_027172205.1 of Podarcis raffonei. Taxonomy (NCBI): domain Eukaryota; kingdom Metazoa; phylum Chordata; class Lepidosauria; order Squamata; family Lacertidae; genus Podarcis; species Podarcis raffonei. The sequence continues at coordinate 64,196,270 of NC_070612.1, read as the reverse complement.
TGTCTCTCCTTCCATTTCCCCCTAGTAATTTCCTTCAGGAGGGAAGATGCTGCTCTCCTCAGCAACCGTCTGGCCAATCAAAGAAGCAAATTAAAAGCATCTTGATCTGTCACAGCCTGTGTTGAAAGATGCACTGGCTGTTGTTTCAGAGCAATTTCACATTAAGATACATAGTGGTTAAACAGAGGAAGAAACCAGTAACTGCCTGGGTATTCTTGCACTTTCAAAGTTCCTGCAACATCATGATACACTTTGTGCTTTGACGCTGTTTACAAAAAGCCTCTTCATTTACAAGAATCCATTGTGTTTGTTGCACACTCTCCCTTTGAAAAGAAGAGTTTCAGCCTAACTTCACCATCACACTCATTCTTTGGAAGCTTCCTGGCTGTCAACAAGTTTGGTCGCTGTTATTGCAACTGGCAATTTTCGTCCAAGATTGCAGCTTCCCTTCCTTCACTGTTCCCCTTTTAGCCATTAGCTAAAATGTGAAGTCCCCAAAGGGTCTTAGCACATTAAAACTGTTGACAGAATCTTGGCAGTTAATTGGCAGTAACAAACTCATCAAGATAGGGTTGGGAATGCAATGATTTAGGAAGCTTTAACTGTGAGGTCTGCAGCTGACTCTCAGCATAGAGGCCATTGAGAGGCCAGGGAGGCAGCTTGCAATGTCTCTTTGCTTCAGGGGTCTTGCAAAATAAAATGAAATATTATGTTTCATCTGTTATTTAAACAAAAAGATAAATTAATATCTAAGGCTTCATAACTGTGCAGCTCAGATCCCAGGATGAGCCAAAATATGGTTCTGAAAGCAGGAGGAATTAGGATTTCATAGAATCATAGAGTTGGAAGAGAACACAAGGGCCATCGAGTCCAACCCCCTGCCAAGCAGGAAACACCATCAGAGCACTCCTGACATATGGTTGTCAAGCCTCTGCTTAAAGACCTCCAAAGAAGTAGACTCCACCACACTCCTTGGCAGCAAATTCCACTGTCAAACAGCTCTTACTGTCAGGAAGTTCTTCCTAATGTTTAGGTGGAATCTTCTTTCTTGTAGTTTGGATCCATTGCTCCGTGTCCGCTTCTCTGGAGCAGCATAAAACAACCTTTCTCCCTCCTCTAGGTGACATCCTTTTATATATTTGAACATGGCTATCATATCACCCCTTAACCTCCTCTTGTCCAGGCTAAACATGCCCAGCTCCCTTAGCCGTTCCTCATAAGGCATCGTTTCCAGGCCTTTGACCATTTTGGTTGCCCTCCTCTGGACACGTTGCAGTTTGTCAGTGTCCTTCCTGAACTGAACTGGATTTCATTAACTGTGCAATCTCAACATTTTTTCCTGGAGTTGCGGGGGATGGCGGAACTAATCTCTGACTGTGTACACACCATACTTTGAAAGCACCTTCTCTCTCCCCTCCCAAGAAGTGTTGGGAAGTGTTTGCCCCTCACAGAGCTACAATTCTCAACACATTTAACAAACTACAGTTCCCAGGCTTATATGGAGGAAGATGTGCTTTAAATATATGGTGTGCATTCAGCCTTTCTCCCCTCTCGCAGGCACACATATTATTCAAGTTCCCTTAGGAAGGTAAGACAAATAAGCTGTTCTTTTATTTTTTATTTTTTTCCCTGTTTTTTCAAAAAGTACAAGAGAGTGGGGTGCTCAATAAAGTGACATCTTACACACATTTATGGGGGGGGGCTTGCCTGGCCCCTTCCCTATGCCTTTAGGTGTCGGGTGAAAACAATCCTCTTCAGCCAGGCCTTGGGCTGATGAACATTCTATATGAAATGTGTTTGTGGTATTCTTGGTTTGTGTAGTTTTGGTTCTTGTTTTCATTATGTATTTTATGCTTTTATGTTGTATTTTTATGCTGTGAAGCACTCTGAGATCTTTGGATGAAGGGCAGTATACAAATTTTAAATAATAATAATAATAATAATAATAATAATAATAATGTGAATTGTTTGCAGCTGAATCATGTATCACAGAGCATGTAGCAAACTCTTGGCATAGCCTAATCCTTGGTTATGTTAATATATTCAGCAACATCAAGGGAGTGCTTTGCATACAAGCGATTGTACTGCCATGTTACCTTCTTCACAGAGAACGCTCGGAGTAAACCTGTGGTTGCTGCCACCAAGGTAAAGACCTCTTGCCATCAGTTCTCCGTGTGGCTGTTCTTGGGATTGCTAGAGATATCTGGTACTGTGCCTTCTTGTAGCTTGGCCTGCAAACAAACTAGCAGGAGCCCAGTCAGATACCAAGCTTCAGACCAGTTCCTTTTTGAGGAATTATTTCCATTCTGCTGCTGGCTGGGCTAAATAGTTTACCCCTTAAAATGGATTAATTTCTACATTTTGCTCCCTATATCTAGTTTGTCTGGTATCATTGTGCAGAACTCTAATGATGCTTGAATATTTCCTTTAAGGGGCAATGGGTTACATGTGGTTCACAATTTTTGTGCCTGACATAAGAAATAATGAAGTTTTGCAGCATCTTTGGGGAATGGATGTTGCTTGCATTATCATTTTGAGCTATTAATTTTTACACCCATCTGTTGTTTAGCTTAGGCACTTTCATTTAAATAAATCAACGCATGAGCAGGGAAGAGTTAATAGCAAATTTTGGGGGCTGTGTGCTGAACCATAAATAAAGAGCCAGTGTCACGTAGTGCCTAGGGTGCTGGACTCGGACTAACACCTGAGAGACCAGAGTTCAAATCCTGACTCAGCCATGAAGCTTTCTGGGTAACTTTGAATCAGTCACTGTCACTCAGCCAAACCTACCTCACAGGACTGTTGTAAGACGAGGGAGAGGAAGTGTCTGCCACATTGAGCTCCTTCGGGGAAATGTGGGACAGAAATGTAATAATAGGTACACTAAATAAGTATTTGATTTGGACCACACACAGATGATGGCAAACAACTGCTTTAATAACAGGCTTCTGTGAAGACCTGCAGCAGGATTCGTCCTAGGCCAGGGATGAGGAGCCTGTTGCCCTCAGGTGGTGTTGAACTCCCAACGCCTTTTAGTCTCAGCCAACGGGCAAGGATGATGGGAGCTGTAGCCCAACAAGATCAGGAGAGCTGCAGGCTTTCCATCCCTGCCCAGGCAAAGGGAACAGAGAATGGGGAGGCTGGAGGTTGGATTCAACAGGGCATGCAACAGTTAATTCACTGTTGAGCACTCAGGATAGGTGGGAAACTTTGCCAGGAATAGACTCTTGCCTCCTGGAGTGTAAGTGACCTTTGCAGACACTCGCCTTTGTCTCAAGAGTTTATGTATTTGCCGAGTCCTTACTCTGTCCACTATATTTGTTCTCTCTTTTGCATGCACATGCGCTCTCTCTCTCTCTCTCTCTCTCTCTCTCTCTCTCTCTCTCTAACAAAGGCTGCATTCACACAGCAGTTTATTCCATTTCCTCAGCATTTCCCTAACTTTTAATTTCTGTATTATATTTGAACTTTCACATGACATAAAAGCCACTTCAGGAAAACTAATGGAATACACAACACTCATCTCTGTGTTATTCGATTCCACACAAAAAAATTTACAGCCCACTTAACCCTCAAAACCATGGGAGTAAAGTGATAAAATTCGGGGCCTGCTGTTTTCATGGGGGAACAGGAGGCTGTGTGTGTGGAAGAAATGGGGGGCAGGAAGCTGACCAATTGCATTTGTTGTGTCACACCAGGCCGGCTGGTATGAATGAAGGTTAGCATGACCTGTTCACAGAGTGGTCAAAAAGCCATAGTGCCATAACATAGCAGGTACTGCAGCGTGAAAGGAACATAGGAAAACTGATGCAAGATTCCCAGTGGTGGAGGAAGGGGTGGGTGGGAGGCGGGCCATCCCAGGTGCCATCTCTGAGGGGGGTGACAAGGCTCCCCGCGGGGAGCTTGCCCCGCTGCCATCGCACCGCTGCAGCCGCGTGCGGAGGATCCTCTGCTTGCGGCTGCAGCCGTGGTGGAGGGATCCCGCCATCATCCGTATGACACCGTACGGCACCGTCGGCAAACTGGACTATGTATGGTGCACATGCACCGTACGTAGCAGCGCATGCATGCACCGTATACAGTGGCGCACACACATGCGCTGTACGTAGCAGCTTTGCGCATGCGGTGTACATATGACGCATGCACATGCCCCGCCGGCCGGTTTGCCCCGCCCCCGACAGCCCACAACGGGTGCTGGTTCTCCTTCCTTTGCCCTGAATATTCCCCAAAGGCAAGCAGTATCAAGAACATTAACTGGATTGATGTATGAGTATGCCACCAATACTCCAAGTTACTTGTGGATACTACTGACTTCCTGAGGAAAGGACAATCCATTGGCAACCTCCCAGAGAATACCATCCCAGCTAACATGGATTTTGAGGCCCTTACAAAAATAATACAAAGATGAAACACCATCTGTTTGGTGCTACAGGGCATCTAACCACCAAACTCTGCCACTTCCCACTTACCCACAATTACTTCCATTCTGTAAAACAAACAGGCCAGTCTTTATGCAAAGTAATGCACAGGACACAAAGCAGATCCCAGGCATGTTCCTTGCTCTTCCTAGGGCACATGGGACTAGCCTGCCCATCTTCAACCCTGAGAAGCACCCATTTATGTCTGCCAAACTGCAGGAGTCAAATCACAGGCAAACACATTTTAGGGGTGTTACATATTTAAAAAGAAAGCTTGCTCCTGAACTTGGGAGGACCAGCATTTCAATAAAATTATACTGTCTGACAATCAGTACTCTCTTTGTCCCCCTTTCTGGCTGCACCAGACGCAACCTGAGTGACAGGCTTCCAAACAGTGGTGATAAAAGCAAACCGCCAAAAGCAAGCTGCCCATTGGCATTTAAAATGAGAATTGTTTGTGCATAGGGGGAAAGGCATTGTTGCAGTCCTGTGCTGCCAGCAACGGCGGAGCTCAGTGGAGGGAGAAGCCAGCTAACCAGCCAATTCTCGGGGGGGGGGGTACTTGCCTGGAGGCAGAGTCCCTATGCAAGGTCCAGCCTAGTCGCAAGGTCAGGAGTATCTCAGTTCATGTAGTCAGATGATCTGAGGGTCAAGAAAGTCGAGGGTCCAAGGTCACAAGAAGCAGCAAGGTCTGGCCAGGAACAACGAATGTTGTTTCCAACAACTAACCGAGGCCAGAAACCCTGCTTAAGAAACCTGGAGCCAGCTGGTTCTCATCAGGAGCAAGAAGGCTGATCAGCAGCGAGTCACTTCACCTTCTGCTCCTTCAGGCTGCTGCTCAGCAGGTGAAGCCAACTCCTGGCCCATGACAGGCATCATTTATTTTAAAAATTATTTAAAATTAGTCAAGTGTGTGTGAGTGAGTAAGTAAGTAATGTAGTTTACTTGTATCAGGCCTAGGTCAGTCTCATTTTGCTAAGCAAGAAAAGAGGATGGGATAAGCAGGAAAGGGAATTACTCTAACCCATAGCTAAGTGTAAGTGGTTTTGCTCCAAAACAAACAGCTCTGCCTTGTAAGCCCTCACGGGGTAAGTGGGAAACAATGTGGGTATCTATAGAATCCTGCACTCACCAGCAGTCACTTGAATACTTTGTTCTGCTCTAGATTTTATTGCACCCCATAAACAGCATCTGTTAGCACGTGCTCATTAATGTTTGTTTAACTTACTAACCTTGGTTTTGAAGGAGACGCGTGTAACTTTTAACAAAGGTGTCATGAAATCTCTTGTGCTTGCTTTTAAATGGTTCACATTAATTATGTAGGTCTGGCAGGCAAATGTGTAGCACACTGCAAGACCACTGAAAGCAAGACCAAGGAATCAATGTTTTCTAAAATCAATAGTGCTGTTTATTATTATTGCCTAGCTGCCATCAAATCAAGCCTAATGTGACGCTTAACAAACTCCCTATTCAAGACAGAAAACGCTAACAGGCTTGTCTAGTGGCTCTGACGGAAGCTCAACATCTACAACATTAGATTGCTTTATTGTGTTAATTGGCTCTGGAGGAGTGTGGGGTAAATTTATGGCATTTACTAGTCATGCTTTCATTGCAGCCTCCCTTGAGGATGCTGTGACTGCATGTAATGGCTGCATAGTCAGTGTGCATGTGTGCTCCTGCACACATGCAAGAATGATGGAAAATGGATCTTCCACATTCCACTTGAGCATCTTTAGTATATAACCTGGGCACATAAATTTGCAATGCCCAAAGGTAAAAAAAAGCTGTCAGAGTGGATAAAACTTACTATTTTTTTTAAAAAAGAAAATGCAGAGGTAGTAAGTATATTTTATTTACTTTAAAATAATCTGGTTTAAAGTGGAGTTTAATGTGGAATTTGTTTAGCTTCACATAAACTCTTAAAACTGAATTCATGACATGGTAACTCAAAGACCCAATGTGTGCCTTTCTATGTAAAATATCACATTGTGGAGAATAAATTTTTTTTTGACATTAACCTTAAATATGCCACAATAGCTCACATAGTGGGTTTATTTCAATATTTATATCAAGGAAATAGCATGGATACGTCCCACTTCATGAAGAAACATTCTGCACAGTAACTACCAGGCTTTGCTCCCATAAAGTTCTGGGCACTTATTATTTCACAATCCAGCACACTCATAGGTATGTCTTCTCAGATGTATGTAAGCCCTACTGAGGTCAAGGAAACTTACTCCTAGGGAAGTGGGCACAGGATTAGAAGTCTGTCTTCAGACAGAGCCACTGACCTTCCTTTCATGTGTAGGAGGGGACCAGCCCAAGTTAATCTTGTAACCCAGGTTGGGGGGGGGGACTTTTGGTCCTCCAGATTTTGCTGAAGTGCAGCTCCCATCGTCCCTGTCCATTGGCCATGCTGGCTGGAGGGAGCATGAGCTGGGCAACATTGGGAGTGCCAAAGCTTCCTCACACCTTCCATAACTTCACAAATACCCCTTTGTCGCTGAGGAGATACATGGCAAAAGCACATGAGCCGCTTGATCAGGCTTTTGCATTGAGCTCCTGAGTGGTCTGCTTCATTGCAACAAACTATAGTGTTAGTTTTAATTGTTTCAAGCAAACAGTTGGTATCCGTTCTTTATCAGGTAATGCATAAATCACAAAACTAGCTTAAAACCCTTTTACCCTAGGTAATTTAAATATTTTGAAAAGGGGAAGTGCAGAGGGAAAACTTTAAAAGTGCTACTTACATAATATCAGATGGGCAGCAAAAATATGATGAAGAAATCAGTTTAAGCAGTACTTATTTCAACTTTTTATGGACTGACTTTTAGGGCAAAGTCCTCCCAAGGTCTCCCCAATCTTAACAATGATTTAAAACAGTAATTTAAAACATTTCAAATATGAGCACCACACTTATGTGACACCATCTTATTCTTTGCTTTTGAAACAGAGTGGTTGGTTTGCGGAGAAGGGAGGGGATAAAGAGGAAGTAAGGAAAAGATAGTAACTAGAGCAAGTTATGGAATTTCCTGAGAGGAAGCCAAAGTTTATCAGCAGGGGAAAGCTCAAGGCTATCCTAAACAAAGAGGAGCAAAAGCAGAAAAGGGCACACTGGTCAGTTAGATAGACCAGACTTTGTCAGTATTATGTCAGTAGCTTTCTGCGCTGAAACTCTGCTCTAGATGCTTCTGCCCATAATTTCATCCTTCTGGAAGTGAAGGGAGCAAACATGATTGAAGATTTTATAAAACACCCCTTCCCAGTTATGGAAGAAGAAAATATTTCAGCATGGTGCACCCACTGATAATTAACCTGAGCTGATGTTTAACTGAACTTTTGATCTCTCATTGTGCTGCATGTAGTACTGTATAATGTATAGTACTGTTGCTGCAACCAGTGCTTTTTTTCTAAACAAAATGTTTAGGGGTCTGCATACCCCCAGGAAAAAAAGCACTGGCTGCAACCAAACTCACAATGTTTGAAAAGAAGAATTAATGTATGATGAGTCTGTTAAAAGCTATTAGCTGTGACAGCTAAGCAAAGATTCCAGATTCAGAGATAGTACATACCGAAGATTAATGATTGGGAGTAGGCTGAGTTGGTGCCTTTGGGGGGGCTTCTTGGAGTCATCTGGCTAGCCATTGTGGAACACAGATGCTGAACTAGATGAATCCAGCAGGACTCTTCTTATATACTTGAGGGCAGGTATATACAAGTATATACTTCTTATATACTTGAGAGCTTGTAGGGCAGCGGCTGAAGAAGGAACAAAAAGGGTTTTCTTGTGTGAGTTTCTTGTGACTGATTAGCTGCTTTCTCTGTGCAAAGGTCAGAGGGGGCAGGGCTTCTGTTGAGGTAGGGGATTAGCTGTGGGAGGAGCTTGTCAGAGCTTGTAGGGCAGCGGCGCGCGCCTAGCGGCGCGCGCAGTTTGATCCATCTTTTAGATTTAGGGGAGCTAGTCTCAAACGTTTGTTGGGGGAGATATAGGTTTATTTGGGGGGATTTATTTGTCCTGTCTTCACGCTTTTTATGATGGAGGACCACTGTAGTCACCCCCAATGACACCTTCTCAAGATGGAGGGTGAGGGAACAGCTGCAGTCGCCTGTGGTTCCTGCGCAATGTTTGCCATCTTGCCAAAGGTTGCAGGCAGCTTTACCTGCAGCAATTGCATGTTGATTGCCCTCTTAAAAGACAAAGTCCAGCAACTGGAGGAACGTGTAGCTACGCTCCAAAGAATTAGAGAGCTGGAGCTCTTCTTGGAAGCAACAGAGCACACCGTCTCCACCAAGGAGGAGACAGGGGACTCCCCTGAGAAGGAGGCTAGTTCACCAACACAGGAGCCAGATCTATGGAGAAACGTGACTCAAAGAAGTAGGAGGCCCAGGGTTCGCTCTGATTGTTTAGAAATACGCAATCGCTTTGAGGTCCTTTCCCCTAGCATGGAAGACGAAGAGCAGACTCCATTTGAGGATCTCTCCCTCATTACAGTCGATCAGGTATATGAAGACGAGCAGCAAAGGCAGTCTTCAGGGAATGTGCAGGCGACCTTGGAACGGACAGCTCACGGAAGAACCCCGACCAGACCTAAGAGGAGGCGTGTAGTGGTGATAGGGGATTCCCTACTGAGGGGAACAGAAGCAGTGATCTGTGGGCCTGACAAGATGTCTCGGGAAGTGTGCTGTCTCCCCGGGGCTAAGATCCAAGATGTAACTGAACGACTGCAAGGAATCATAAAACCCACTGACAAATACCCCTTCCTCTTGGTTCATGTGGGAACCAATGACACTGCAAGCAATAGCCTCCAGAAGATCAAAAGAGATTACGAGGCTCTGGGCAGGAAATTGAAGCAATTAAATGCACAAATTGTCATCTCATCTGTCCTCCCAGTTGAACGACGTGGCCCAGGGAGAGAGGGAAAAATAGTGGAAGTGAACAACTGGCTTCGCAAATGGTGTAAACAGGAACGGTTTGGATTCTTAGATCACGGAATGCAGTTTCTTGAAGATGGACTTCTGGCAAGCGATGGGCTGCACCTCACAACGGTTGGTAGGAATGTTTTTGCAAAAAATCTCAGAAACCTCATCAGGAGGGCTTTAAACTGACTAATGTGGGGGAGGGAGACAGTGCTCCTGAAGGTAGGAGTCTATCAATTGATGAAGATGATCATCCAAATGTCATAGACCGAATGGAGCAAACAGCACGCAGACCTAGTGGTGGGAGGAAAAAATCCTTAAATAAGAGACACGGGGGAATGATTAATGGACTTCAATGTCTGTACACTAATGCGCAAAGTATGGGAAATAAACAAGATGAGCTTGAGCTCTTGGTACAGCAAACTAAATATGACATAATAGGCATCACTGAAACCTGGTGGGACAAGTCCCACGATTGGAATGTAATAATGGAGGGATACAATCTATTTCAGAGAAACAGACCAGACAAGAAAGGAGGAGGAGTGGCGTTATATGTCAGGGATGTGTATACCTGTGAAGAGATCCAAGATTTAGAACCTCAAAGCCAAAGTGAGAGCATTTGGGTCAAAATTAAGGGAGAGAAGAATAACAGTGACCTCATTGTGGGAGTTTACTATAGATCCCCAAGCCAAACGGAGGACATAGATGATGCCTTCCTGGAACAGATGGCCAAGCATGCAAAAGGAAGGGAGATAGTAGTAATGGGGGACTTCAATTACCCGGATATTTGTTGGATGTCAAACTCAGCCAAGAGCATAAGGTCAAACAGATTCCTCACTGGCCTTGCAGACAACTTCATTGTCCAGAAAGTGGGAGAAGCTACAAGAGGAACAGCCATTTTAGATCTGGTCCTAACCAATGTTGATGACCTGGTTAGTGGGGTAGAAGTGGAAGGATCATTAGGCGCGAGTGATCATGCTCTTCTGAAGTTTACTATACAGCGGAAAGGAGCAGCCAAGCATACTAGGACTCAATTTCTCAACTTTAAGAAAGCCGACTTCATAAAACTTAGGAAAGTGCTGGGTGAGATCCCATGGACAGTAATACTAAAAGGAAAGGGAGTTCATGATGGCTGGGAGTTTGTTAAGAGGGAGATAGTAAAAGCACAACTTCAGGCAATACCAATGAGACGGAAACATGGAAGGTGCCTAAAGAAGCCAGGGTGGCTATCTAAAGAACTTTTAACTGAGTTAAGATTAAAAAAGGATGTGTACAAAAAATGGAAAAGGGGGGAAACCACCAAAGAGGAATTCAAACAAATAGCCAGCACGTGTAGACACAAAGTCAGAAAAGCTAAAGCACAGAATGAACTCAGGCTTGCCAGAGAGGTTAAAAGCAACAAAAAAGGCTTTTATGGGTATGTTCGTAGCAAAAGGAAGAACAAAGAAACAGTGGGGTCACTCAGAGGAGAAGATGGTGAAATGCAAACAGGGGACACAGAAAGGGCTGAACTCCTCAATGCCTTCTTTGCCTCAGTCTTCTCCGATAAAGAAAACAATGCCCGACCTGAAGAATTTGGAGCAAATGATTCAGCAGAGGAAACACAGCCCAGAATAACTAAGGAGATAGTACAAGAATACTTGGCTAGTCTAGATGTATTCAAGTCTCCAGGGCCAGATGAACTGCATCCAAGAGTATTAAAAGAACTGGCAGATGTGATTTCAGAACCACTGGCAGTCATCTTTGAGAATTCCTGGAGAACAGGCGAAGTCCCGGCAGACTGGAGGAGGGCAAATGTTGTCCCTATTTTCAAAAAGGGGAAAAGAGAGGACCCAAATAATTACCGCCCAGTCAGTCTGACATCAATACCAGGGAAGATTCTGGAGCAGATCATTAAGCAAACAGTCTGTGAGCACCTGGAAAGGAATGCTGTGATCACCAATAGTCAGCATGGATTTCTGAAAAATAAGTCATGTCAGACTAACCTGATCTCGTTTTTTGACAGAATTACAAGCCTGGTAGATGAAGGGAACGCAGTGGATGTAGCCTACCTTGATTTCAGCAAGGCATTTGACAAGGTGCCCCATGATATTCTTGTAAAGAAGCTGGTAAAATGCGGTCTTGACTATGCTACCACTCAGTGGATTTGTAACTGGCTGACTGACCGAACCCAAAGGGTGCTCATCAATGGTTCCTCTTCATCCTGGAGAAGAGTGACTAGTGGGGTGCCACAGGGTTCTGTCTTGGGCCCGGTCTTATTCAACATCTTTATCAACGACTTGGATGATGGACTCAAGGGCATCCTGATCAAATTTGCAGATGACACCAAACTGGGAGGGGTGGCTAACACCCCAGAGGACAGGAACACACTTCAAAACGACCTTGACAGATTAGAGAACTGGGCCAAAACAAACAAGATGAATTTTAACAGGGAGAAATGTAAAGTATTGCACTTGGGCAAAAAAAATGAGAGGCACAAATACAAGATGGGTGACACCTGGCTTGAGAGCACTACATGTGAAAAGGATCTAGGAGTCTTGGTTGACCACAAACTTGACATGAGCCAACAGTGTGACGCGGCAGCTAAAAAAGCCAATGCAATTCTGGGCTGCATCAATAGGAGTATAGCATCTAGATCAAGGGAAGTAATAGTGCCACTGTATTCTGCTCTGGTCAGACCTCACCTGGAGTACTGTGTCCAGTTCTGGGCACCACAGTTCAAGAAGGACATTGACAAACTGGAACGTGTCCAGAGGAGGGCAACCAAAATGGTCAAAGGCCTGGAAACGATGCCTTATGAGGAACGGCTAAGGGAGCTGGGCATGTTTAGCCTGGAGAAGAGGAGGTTAAGGGGTGATATGATAGCCATGTTCAAATATATAAAAGGATGTCACATAGAGGAGGGAGAAAGGTTGTTTTCTGCTGCTCCAGAGAAGCGGACACGGAGCAATGGATCCAAACTACAAGAAAGAAGATTCCACCTAAACATTAGGAAGAACTTCCTGACAGTAAGAGCTGTTCGACAGTGGAATTTGCTGCCAAGGAGTGTGGTGGAGTCTCCTTCTTTGGAGGTCTTTAAGCAAAGGCTTGACAACCATATGTCAGGAGTGCTCTGATGGTGTTTCCTGCTTGGCAGGGGGTTGGACTCGATGGCCCTTGTGGTCTCTTCCAACTCTATGATTCTATGATTCTATGATTCTATGATTCTATGATTCTACTTATTCTTCTGTTTCTTGAATTTGAGTTTTTGCTCACTCATTTCCCCTCCTTAGCAAAAAATCAAAGTTCTGCTACTACGTATGATGACATTGTATGCAGATTCATACAAAGCTTAGTAAGGATCAGGAACTGAGCTTTGTTAGGTGGGGGTGTCTAGTTTTGGATGCAACAGTCCCTATTCCCACAGTCTTTTGACTGTCCGAAGTGCTTCTGTGCCAGCTGCTCCTGCGTGGTCTGGTGCCAACTGGCTTTTTGCAGAGGGCACGGGCGTCACTGAGAAAAGGGTACACACCATGCAGTCTTTAAACAAACAAGAGGCTGTGATGTCTTATAGAAGGGCAAACATTTCTTGAAGGAGGGGAGTGTGCGTACAATGTATCTCAGGTGAGATTCGCACTACTAGCTCTTATGGAACAATGTAAAAGAGAAGTGGCTAAACCTGCAGTCCTAACCCCACTTACCTGGAAGCAAGTCCCATTGCACCTTACATTTGTCCCTATTAAAATTCATTTTCTTAGCTTGGGCTCAGTTCTCCAATGTGTTAAGGCCATTTTGAGTCCCGATTGTGTCTTCTGCAGCATTAGCTACCCCTCCCAGTTTGGTGTCATCTGCAAATTTGATGAGCATCCTCTCAATTCCTTCGCCAAAGTCGTTTTTAGAGATGTTGAACAACAATGAGCCCAGGACAGAACCCTGTGGCACCCCACTTGTCACTTTTGACCAGGATGAAGAGGAACCAATGATATGTACTCTTTGGATTTTGTCGCGTCAGCTAGCTACAAACCCGCCTAATACTTCCCTTGCTCAACCCACATCTTACCAGGGGGGACTTTGTCAAAAGCCGTACTGAAATCAAGATACACTATGTCCGCAGCATTCCTTTGAGCCATCAAGCTTGTAACTCCATCAAAATTCATCTGCCATGACTTATTTTTGAGAAGCCCATGCTGGGTCTTAGAAATCACAGCATCCTTTTCTAAATGCTCACAGACCAGCTTGAACAATCTGTTCTAGGACCTTTCCTGGTACAAGCTCACTGGACGGTAGTTACCTGGGTCTTCTGTCCCGCCCTCCACACAGAAGGCCTCTTGTGCTGTGGTCTGTTTCCTCTTCAGACCTGCCTTCACTTCTTCTAACCCAACCATGTGAGTCACCACATGGGAACTTTTGAAGAGGCTACTAAATATTTTCACTTAAACTTTCTTAATGCTCCTTCATCTAGTGAAGGGGAAAGCAAATGTATTCATTAATATTTGTTTAGTAGACATGAACTATAACTGGATGAAGCTATCCAAGGTCTGGCTAACTAATCAACCTTGGGGTAAATTCATGCATTGTAATAGATAGCTTTCTGCCCACCTCATCAGACGGCTCTTACTCATACATACCATGTGACTAACTAGTTTGTTAAGAAAATTCCCAAACTCGGATCCACGGGCGACTCTGGATCATTTCTCTATGGTAGTCTATCTTAAAGTTTTTGTGTGTTATATGCCTACCACATTTTTAAACTTAAAATCCATTGTTCTATATTGTTTTAAATGTTTGTTTTGCTTGTTTAGTTCCATTTGTGTTTTACGAGCTGGTCTCCAACCGTAATAATAAATTTCATTTCATTTCATTTACCATGTGAATAGAGAATGTCGTGGAAACAGGGAAATCTCTGCTTCTCTATGGGTCTCTATGGGCCAATGAGGAGTTGTGGGTTCAGTGTTGTAGGCCCAACTCTATCTCTGCCCCACAAGAAGTTAAACAGGCACTGTCCCTACAAAGTTTCAGATGCCAGGTCAAAACTGTTTATTTCAGGAGACCTTTGCACACTGATTGCTTTTCATGTGTTTTACATTTTTGTGCGTTTGGGATCATTGAATTCTGGAGGTTTAATTTATGTTTTAAGTTTATGTTTTAAGTGGTTTTATTGTTGTAAACCACTATTAGACCTGCATGTTGAAAAGTGGGAGGATATAAACTTTTAAATAATAAAAAAAGAACAGAAAATCTCATAGCCTGTTCCATCAGCTCCTAGGCTTATGTTCACTGTACATATATGCAGACCACACGGTTCAGTTAGAAAGAAAGAAAATAAGTGACAAATTGTGACGTATAAACTGGCACCCACATTGCAAACATATATGCAAGACTTTCAGCCAATCTAAAGGTAAGATTTTATGTTTTCTGATCCATCCTTCAAGATGACTGACACTTCCAATGTTCTCCTTTCGAAAATGCAAAAAAATATATATATAATGAGTAGAAGACAAAAGGCTTTTTATAATAAAGGACAAACATTAAAAAAACACCCCCTTAAAAAACTGTTTTTTAAACAAATACTTTAATTCTTTAATATTTTGTACAATCCAAAAGGTGCACAGATGGGCATTCAAGCATTCAGCGTAGGCAAATGTCCATATCAAAAACAGCAAAGTGATGTACTTGGGTAATAGTACACGTTAAAATTCCATAAAATAAATAAATTAGTTCACATTGTCTTCAGTGTGCATATGCACCTTAATTTCTATTGTGTTCTTGTAGCCTGCTTTAGAAGTTCCAAATCTTTCCGTCGGCTAGTATTTGCTCTGGCACAGCTGTACTCTTCCAGCTGCAGAGGGATATACTTTTCCATCTGGCCCAGGCCCTGCCTTGCAGGACTGGTCAATAGCTTGATCCAAGATGGTTTGAAGTTCCCTCTGAACCCAAAGAAGCCTATGCTCCCTGAAAGAGGAAACACATCATCAATAATGGGCAATGGATTCAACATTTAAAATGTGCTGTTCCAATATCATAGCAAACTTTGAAAATTTATCAACACTGAGTATGAAACAGCAACTTGCACAGCATCTTTTGCATTCCACGTCTAGAAAAGAAAAAGGCACATTTTAATATGTAAAAAGAAGAACACACCCTTGTTGTGAAGATTTGCTGGTTTTGCTGCTCCCAGGGTCATTAAAGCTTGAGAAATGTTAAGGTTTTTTATATTCCCTCTGGTGCTTAATACAACTATAGACCTGAGAGAAAGAAAATGAAGGGATAAGGTTGAAGGGGAGAGAATAACACTGATTTACTGCCACTAAAAAGTATCATGTTTTAAGTAAATATCTATTGCAAGCTGCTTTGGAAAGGCAGCATATAAAATTGTTAAAATTGGTGACATCATATACATAGAGCCGTAAATGTGGAACGTCAATATGACTAACACACTTTTCTATAATAAATTGCCATCTGGAGAAAGCAAACTTTTTTAGAAATAAAAGTCATGCTTACTTTGCAAATGTCAAAATTTGCATATCCATAACAAATTAATCCGGTGTAGCACATTATACCTACATTTTGTTAAACATGGTAACAAAAAACAAGACCTCTAACAATCAATTTGTATGAATTTATACTGAATTATAATATCCATAATGCCTAACACATTTGTGACACAATTTAAGCAATCACAATCTCCTTCTTACTTCCTTTTCACTTGATAAAAAGATAATAATTTTCCATTTACATTTTCCTGGTTGTAAAATGCTATTTTTTCTTCTCAGATGTCCGGAGGGGGAGGGGAATGATAGGCTTCTGCCGTGTGTGTGTGTGTGTGTGTGTGTGTGTGTGTGAGAGAGAGAGAGAGAGAGAGAGAGAGAGAGAGAAAGAAAGAAAGAAAGAAAGAAAGAAAGAAAGAAAGAAAGAAAGAAAGAAATCACACTGAAGTTAGGAAGGGATTGTTTTCACTTGCTTTCCAGAACAGTAGCTTTATTTGTCTGACTGTACCAGAAACATCCTCTGAATACTTATTTGAGAGTAAGCCCACCAAAACCAGTGGGGCTTACTTCTGAGTAGACCTGCATAGGAGTGGAACTTTCTACTTTCCTAAAAAAGCAAATTTCTAATTTTTGGGGTTGGCAAAGGTCATCTTGGAAACATATGGGCAATTCCTGAAGAAGTCTCAGAAACCTTGTGGAGATGAGGATTCAGTGATGTTTATTGACTTGGTCCTCTTATATGGCTAACAAAAACAGAATTAGGTGAACACAAATCACATGCCTTAGTTGCAAAAGTTACAAAATCAAGCTTTTATGGACATAGAATTTAGATTTCTTTCTCGCATATGCAAGATGTGCCCTGGAATACAACTCCTACTACCCCCCCCCCCCCCGCTTTTTAAGTACAGTCGTACCTCGGGGTGAAGTAGCTTCGGGTTGAGCGTTTTCGGTTGCGCTCTGCGGAGACCCAGAAGTAACGGAGCGCATTACTTCCGGGTTTCACTGCTCACGCATGCGCAGACGCTCAAAATGACGTCATGCGCATGCACAGAAGCGGCAAATCGCGCTCCAGAGACGCGGGTTGCGTTCGCTTCAGGATGCGAACGGGGCTCCGGAATGGATCCCGTTCGCATCAGGTACCACTGTAACAGAGTACAAGAGTTCTTTCCTTAATTTCAAACACAGAAAGTGAGGTGATATGAACAATTCATAGCAGTAACACAGGTACCTTAAGCACCATTCTCTGAAAAACATTTAAGTATTATGAAAAGAAGCACCTCTGGGCATTTTTAAAAGGATATGCAAAATAGCTTAAATGCCACTCCTGCAAAAATGCTATTTGCAAGCTGGTGTTTATTCTGTATCACATACCTTTGAGGAATTCCAGTTTTGACATATTCTTCTAGATTCCTTACGTTTGCTTCAGAGAAAAATCTCTCTTTTGTTACTTTGCCAGTGCAGGCATCAATGACTACGGTAAGAACACCCACAGCACTCAAGGGAAACTTCATGCCACTGACCTGAAATCACAGACCTCATAAATCACACTCCCCCCTTTCCCCAAACCAGTAATTTGTAAATACAATAGTCTGCTGTAAATTCACAGTTCCACTGCATTTATCATCATTTGGCTTCCAGATGGCAATAGTGTATTCCTGGCAGTGAACAATTTCCTATGTATTAGTCTTTTCCTTCAAAATCTTTGCTGATAAGATTTCTATGGCCCTCAGGTTAGGGCTTTCCTGTTTTCTTTGTGTAACTGAAGCCACTGACACATATCCATGTCCTTTCAACAAACCCCCTTTGGGCCCTGTAATAGTGGCTTCTGATCCAGTGATTACAGAGCTCCAATTATTCTTTCGCTTAGCCTTAGGAAGGCCATCTCTGTCATCAGTGAAAGAGTTGTTCAAAGCCCCTTTTAAAAATCAGAGGAGGCAATTAAAAATGCTAATGCTGCAACTCTATTTTCCTCCAATTTCCCTGAAAGATTCAAGTGCATTTACCTGCCCACTGATTCAGTTCTAACCTTCAAACTCTGATGCCTGTAGACCTTCATTTCCCAGCCGCACATTTGGCCCCAAACCAGAACTAATTTTTCATCACTACATTTAACCCTTTAGAGCTGAAGTAAATATCCCCATCTCAGCCACCTAGGAACGTAAGAACAGCCCTGCTGGATCCTGCCAAAGGCCATCAGTCCAGCCTCCTGTTCTCACAGGGCCCAACCAGATGCCTGTGGGAAGCCTGCACTCGGACTTGAGCTCAGGAGCAACTCCCCCCCCCCCCGTCTGCCTCATGAGGGCCGACCGCAGCCTTCATGGCTTGCAGTCACTGACAGCACTCTATCCTCTAATTTAATCATTGTTTTAAGGCAGAGGTGGGGAAGCTGGAGTCCCACAAGACCTGGAGGGCCACACACCTCATCCGCCCAGCCAGGGATGGTGGGAGTTGCAGCAATATTGTGTTTTAAGTGTTGCAACTTCCCGGGGACCTGAAGAGTGAAGAGTGGGTAATTAATAAATAAAGATAAAGCAACTTCTGGAGTACCACAGGTTCCACACCCCTCTGAACATGTAATTGTAAGAAGCCCAGTGCACTACTGACATTCACCACTTTAAGAAGTAGTGCAGTGGTACCTCAGTTTACAAACTTAATCCAGAAAGGGACACGACAAGGCTGCCCAATTTCCCCATTGCTTTTTATTTCGGTCCTGGAGGTCCTGCTGAACATGATTAGAAGGGACCGGCTGGTTAAAGGTATACAGGTCGGAGCTAGACAGTACAAATTGAGAGCATTTGCAGATGACTTAGTCTTAACGTTACAGGAGCCAGAATCTAGTACTAAAAGGGTTTTGGAACTAATTCAAGAGTTTGGTCAGGTGGCAGGATTTAAACTGAATAAGGCAAAAATTAAGGTGTTAGAGAAAAATCTAACATTGATTGAAAGAGAGAGGTTCCAGAATGAAACAGGTCTGACTGTGGTTAAGAAGGTGAAATATTTGGGGATTAATATGACAGCAAAAAATGGGAATTTGTTTAAAGATAACTATGAAAAATGTTGGACGGAAGTGAAAAAAGATTTAGAAATTTGGTCAAATTTGAAGCTTTCCTTGTTGGGCCGAATCACAGCTATAAAGATGAATGTATTGCCTAGAATGTTGTTTTTATTTCAAACATTGCAAATTGTGGACAAGATGGATTGTTTCAAGAAGTGGCAGAAAGATATTTCCAGATTTGTCTGGCAGGGCAAGAAGCCTAGAATAAAATTTAAGATATTAACGGATGCAAAGGAAAGGGGTGGATTTGCCCTGCCAGACTTTAAACTTTATTATGAATCAGCAGCATTTTGCTGGCTGAAAGACTGGCTGCTTCTTGAGAATACAGACATTCTAGATTTAGAAGGTTTTAACAATGTATTTGGGTGGCATGCATATTTGTGGTATGACAAGGTTAAAGCACATAAAGCATTCAAAAATCACATGGTCAGGAGAGCGTTGTTTAATGTTTGGATTAGATATAAGGACTTATTGGAAAATAAAACCCCAAGGTGGTTCTCACCGATGGAAGCGAAAGCACAGAAAAAGCTCAATATGGAGGCCAAATGGCCGAAATATTGGGAAATTTTGGAACAAGAAGGTCATAGATTGAAATTGCAGAGTTTTGAGAAACTAAAGAACAATGTGCGAGACTGGCTTCATTATTATCAGATAATGGAGGCATATAATTTGGATAAGAAAATCGGCTTCCAGGTGGAAAAATCAAAATTGGAAACAGAACTGTTAGAACCTAAAACTAAGATTTTGTCAAAGATGTATAACTTGCTGCTGAAATGGAATACTCAGGATGAGACGGTTAAATCAGCTATGATTAAATGGGCACAAGATGTAGGACATAACATTATGTTTGCTGACTGGGAACAGTTGTGGACCACAGGTATGAAATTTACAGCATGTAATGCCTTAAGAGAGAATATCATGAAAATGATATACAGGTGGTACGTGACCCCAGTCAAGCTGGCAAAAATTTATCACTTGCCCGATAATAAATGCTGGAAATGTAAAGAAAGTGAAGGTACATTCTTTCACCTTTGGTGGACGTGCCCAAGGATTAAGGCTTTCTGGGAAATGATTTATAATGAACTAAAAAAGGTATTTAAATATACCTTCCTGAAGAAACCAGAGGCCTTTCTTCTAGGCATAGTCGGCCAACAGGTGCTAAAGAAGGATAGAATTTTTTTTATGTATGCTACAACAGCAGCAAGAATACTTATTGCAAAGTTCTGGAAGACACAGGATTTGCCCACTCTGGAAGAATGGCAGTTGAAGATGATCGATTACATGGGATTGGCAGAAATGACTGGTAGAATCCGAGACCAGGGAGAAGAGTCGGCGGAAGAAGATTGGAAGAAATTTAAGGATTATCTACAAAAATATTGTAAAATTAATGAATGTTAGAATGATGATGGATGGAATTTAAGAGGTTTTCAGCTGTAATGTTCTGAGGGATAGGGGGGGAAAAAGAGAGAGGTGGAATTAGGTTAAGAATTATGGTTAAGGATTTGCTGAATCAATAATTTGAATTGGAATACAAAAAGGGGAGGTATGAGGAGGTCAGGAAAATATGTCAATGAAAGTAAATTACTGTGAACTTAATGTGTTTTTAATTTTTATGTATCTTTTTTTGTTCTGTTTTTTTGTATTTTTTTCCTTTTTCTTTTTGATTTTTTATATCTTTATTGTATTAACTTTGAAAATCTTAATAAACATCTTTTTTTTAAAAAAAAAAAACTTTATCCATTCCGGAAGTCCGTTCTTAAACCGGGGCATGCCTTCCCTAATGAGGCCTCCCGCTGCCAGTGCCCTCCCACCATTCGACCTCCGTTCTTAGACCAAGGTAAAGTTCACAAACCAGGACACTTTTGCGGAGTTCATAAACTGAATCATTCGTAAACAGGGTTGTCCTTAAACCGAGGTACCACTGTATTGACAAAAACTCAGCCCCCTTGCAGTTGCTTCCTGGTTAATGTCAGACAGATTAGAGTCTGATGTTTGCACTGTGCCACGATGTCAGACTACCCAAAATGGGGGACAGCACGCATTTGCATAGCTGGTTGTACAATGGACAGTACAAAAGAATATGTTCTACAGTGTCCGGCACATTCAAAAAACATCCGCAATGTCTATAATTTCTGGGGATGTTTAAATATCTGCCCTTGACAAAAGCTATGGGGAAAATGCTCAGTTGGGCTAACATAAAGGCCCTGTGTTGGACTGGAATTATTATTTTTGAAATATAAGTGACCCTATTATCTGTTGGATTTAAATCATAGAACTTGGGGAACCAAATTTTATTTACATCTGACTCGATGTTTTGTTTTTCAATGTCCCTTAATCTAGTTTGAATATTGCAATAAATATATTGATCACCTGAATTATACAAGAGTTCTAAGGCAATACCAAAAGATCTGAGTTGAAACCCTCTGGATTTATAAGAGTCCTTAAGTAAGAAAGAAGCAGACTCGAAGGTTGGCAATGGAAATGGCAGTGCAACCAGTATTTTATAGTGCTGGCCCACACCCATTATTCAGTCATGTGTATGTCTATTTCTGCACACATTGCCTCCTACTTGATTGAACTTGGGATACGTCTCAAGAAACCTGAGTGTATCTTATTCTAAATCACTAGTATACGCTTTAAATTTAAATTTTACCAATGGTATTTTGAAAACAAATCAATATGCAAAGATGCTGCAAATAACAGGAATGCTGAGGATGCCAAATTATTCTCTTATTCTTTTCCCCCAAGTTTATGCTGATATGGTTTGTTCCTAAATGATCCATTTTCAAACACCTACACAGGTAATGGCATTCCTGCATGATGTTAATAAAAGCTTGTGGTAAAGAAAGATTGCAAGAATACTTACTGAGACATAAGATTCTTCGTTCCTTTGCAACTCAGCTGTGTCCGGAGACTGAATTTTCACAAGGAGGTAGGTTTTATGAGGATCACTGGTAAATGCCACCTGAATAGAATACAATTAATGTTTAAAAGTAGCCATTATATGAGTGTACAGCGTATAATTTTTCTCTTAGAACAGGAATGTCAGGTGACAGAAGCCTACTGTGTTGAGATTTGGGTGAGGACTAGAAAAAGTATATTCACAAGTACAGCATCATACAATAAAAGATGGAAAACCTTATATTCCTGTTGAAACTTTAAAAAGTTGTTCAGTTCATTAAAAGCCTTTTTTTCCTGTAAAAGGAAAGCTTCAAAAACACACCGCAGAAAAAAACAGCACAGCACAGAGAAATGTGAAAGAAAGAAAAAACAAAAGCCTCAAAAGCATAATGGAAAGGCAAGATTAAAGTGATTCTGTCTGGCTTATTTTCCTCAACTTTCCCCAAGCTAGATCTTTAGGATCCTCAGCTACACCTGCCCCCTAGGAAGGGTTGGGCTGCAGGGCTGGATCTGCTGCTTTGCTCTTCCCCAATCCCACCTAGGATTCCCTTACAAATAATGTCCAGCTGTGCAGTTTCTGGTCAGGCACATTCACCACCCTGTGTATCTGTCTAGCAGCTAACACTGAGATGCAGTGCTATTAGGAAGAATTTTGCTGGATAAGACCAAGGTCAATCTAGCCTAGGATCCCATTTCTGACTATGGTGATTCAAATGCCTATGGAAACCCATGAACAGAAATGTGAGGGCAAAAGCCCTCCTGTCTGTGTGTGTGTGTGTGTGTGTGAGAGAGAGAGAGAGAGAGAGAGAGAGAGAGAGAGAGAGAGAGAGAGAGAGAAACTGTTGTCTATCCACTTCCTGTATAATGGAGCCCTGCTTGGTTGCCGCTTGAGGGTTTCCCATAATGGGAATGTGGTTGGCCACTGTGAGATGCTAGACTAGATGGACCACTGGCCTAATTTAGAAGGGCCTTCTATTCTTATTCTTTCAAAATATACATATCATGCAGATGCAGTCATTTCCAAATGATTTCAAGTTTTGCTGAGATTTTAAACATGATGCTGTTCAGCAATGTGATTTCCTAAAACTTCTCATCTTATCTCATCTCATCTCTATCCATCCCATCCTTCAGTCTCTGCTTTGATCCATCAGGCCACCTCATTCTTCTTACATTCAAATCCTGCCCCATTTACTCATGGCAGCGAGTGTCCTGTCAACACGGTTGAAAACCCTGGGAGAAACTGCAAGAGGTTATGCGCTAATCAACCATACCGCTCTTGATGCTGTGCCCTTTTCCCACCTGAGTGGAGCCACATTTCTGACAGGAGCCCGTAGTCTTTGTGGGCATTCTTTTCACCACAGTTGGCTTCTGGAAGTACTTTGGGTAAGCTTTTGTCAAGCAGTTACTGACAGACTTTGGCCGAAAGCTGGCCTGAATCTTGACTCTTTCACATCCCCGAAAGGAACAGTAACTGTGGCCATCCCTCTGGTATTTGGCTTGAAGAAACAAAAACAGCAGCCTGTACATGAACACACAAAAACAAAGAACAGATCACACTTTATTACAAAACCAGCAGTGCTGGCACTATTCCTTATTTCACACGGCTCCCATGAGGCCAGAAGTCAGGCTACCTGGTATCTTCACTGTATGTAATGAGCTGAGATTAGAAGCACCTGCTGTAAGGGAGAGGTCTTACCTGTAATCCCAGCTCGTTACAGTACCTGTACAAAAGACACCTGTCAACAGAAGCAATCAATCCAGCAGATTCCAAAGCAGCCACCAGGACCAGGACCAAAGAGCTGTCCAAGGATGCCAGGGACAAGACTGTAGACCTGCCCAAGGCTGGACTGGGCTACAAGGCTATTGCCAAGCTGCTTGGTAAGAAGGTGACAACAGCTGGCGCAATAATCCACAAATGGAAGGAACACAAAATAACTGTCAACCTCCTTTGGTCTGGGGCTCCATGCAAGATCTCATCTCGTGGAGTTGCAATGATCAGGAGAACGGTGATGAAGCAGCCCAGAACTACACGGGGGGAACTTGTCAATGATCTCAGGGCACCTGGGACCATAGTCACCAGGAAAACAGTTGGTAACACACTACGCCATGAAGGACGGAGATCGTGCAGAGCCCACAAGGTCCCCTTGCTCAAGACAGCACATGTACAGGCCTGTCTGCAGTTTGCCAATGCACATCTGAATGACCCAGAGGAGAACTGGGTGAGTGTGTTGTGGTCAGATGAGACCAAAATCGAGCTCTTTGGCATCAACTCAACTCGCCGCGTTTGGAGGAGGAATGCTGCCTTTGACCCCAAGAACACTATCCCCACTGTCAAACACGGAGGGGGACATATTATGCTTTGGAGGTGTTTTTCTGCTAAGGGGACAGGACACCTTCACCGCATCGAAGGGATGATGGACGGGACCATGTATCGTCAAATCTTGGGTGAGCATCTCGTTCCCTCAGTCAGGGCAATGAAAATGGGTCGAGGATGGGTATTCCAGCATGACAATGATCCAAAACACACAGCCAAGGCAACAAAGGAGCAGCTCAAGAAGAAGCACATGAAGGTCCTGGAGTAGCCTAGTCAGTCTCCAGACCTTAATCCCATCAAAAATCTGTGGAGGGAGCTGAAGGTTTGAGTAGCTACACATCAGCCTCGAAATCTTACTGACTTGGAGAGGATCTGCAAAGAGGAGTGGGACAAAATATCTCCTGAGATGTGTGTAGACCTGGTGGCCACCTACAAGAAACGTCTGACCTCTGTAATTGCCAACAAGGGTTTTGCCACCAAGTACTAAGTCATCTTTTGCAAAGGGATCAAATACTTATTTCACTCATTATAATGCACATCAATCTCTGGCTTTTGTCTTCTGGGTTTTTGGGGTTTTTCCTGTTGTTATTCTGTCTCTCACAACTACAATAAACCTACCATTAAAATTATGGACTGGTCATTTCTTCGTCAGAGGGCAAACAGGCAAATTTAGCAGGGGATCAAATACTTTCCCCCCTCACTGTATGTTGCATCTTTAGTGCATAACCACATAAAGAGGAAGGGGAGGAAAGAAGTAAGATGTATTCTGCAATTCTTCCTCTGTGCAGAGTGCACTGTTTGCACAGATTGCTGGGAAGCCTTGTGGGACAACAGGGCGGTCTGAAAGAATGCACTCAAACCTTGGGTGGGCAGGGAAAGCCCTACCCAGAATGGCCTGGGATGGATAACAAAAGCATTTGTTGAATGTAAACTTCATATTTTTCTGTGTACTCAGAACAGCCTACACTGCAGTGACCTTTGGGGGATTGACAGTTTGATAAACTACTGCATACATAACCACAAATCCTGATGATTCCTCTTAGAATTACATTCATGCTATAGCTCTCCACTGACAAAAAACCAAGTCATCCAGTTCTTATAGATACTAAAAAACTGATCATTTAATTATACTACAAATTATGGTTTTGTGGCAAATATCTACCCAGTGCTGTTATCAAAATAAAACTTTCTCTCCATTCGACTATTCTGCAATTCCGCCATTGAAGATACAGACACATAATCCTCCACACTATTGGGAGGTGCAGGCCTTCGGAATGCATCAGAAGTTACTTGAAAAGTAGTGTCTGGTGGGTAACAGAGACCCACCCGAATCCAGTCATTCCTGAAAACAGAAAGTGACAAAAACATTACCATATGCTTATAAAAGCTTTTTCATTTGCTGCTTGCGGTGGTTATCATTCAGCATGACCACATAGTACTAAAATGATTTCTAATACTGTTTACAAGTATCCTTACCACAGAAACAAGAAAATTCCTAGTTTCAACTGTAATTCCTAGTTTACAGATGTGGAAGTAAAATTAGCTGCAGCAGAATGAACAAAGTTCTCTGGGAACTATTTTAGCTATAATTTTAAACCAAGACCTTCCAAAGTTATGTCCACCATGCCATACTCATTTTGTCTGAATACTGAGCATATTTTTTCACAACATAATACTACTGAAAGGTTGAAAGGACTGCTGGGAAAATTAGAACAAAAGAGAAAAATCTTCTGCTCCACAATGTTCTTTTGATAAGGACACAGGAACGTTCAATGTGGCTTGCACATGAGGACAGCCTGATGACCTGTGCCACAGAACTTGGTTTTCTCATCTGAGAGGAAGTTTAAATCATTTAATAATAATAATAATAATAATAATAATAATAATAATAATAATAATAATATCTTTATTGTCATTAGCCCCTCTCGGGGACAACAAAATTACTTGACTGCTCCATAAAAACACTAATTAAAACAATACAGTATAGTACAGCAAGGAAGATTAGATGACTTTCAAAGTCCAGGCTTCCCATTCAGGGCCGAGATCGCTCTGGAGAAGAAGCTGTTCTTAAGACGGCTCGTTCTTGTCTTCATCGTCCTGTATCTCCGTCCCAATGGCAGGAGCTCGAAGAGACAGTGACCAGGATGCGATGGATCTTTTACTATGTCCAGTGCCTTCCTATGGCACCTTGTGGCATAAATCTGCTCTAAGGTGGAGAGTGGGCAGCCAACAATGCTCTCTGCTGCCTTAACAACTCTGCACAACCCCATCCTGTCCTGGGTAGTACAGCTTCCGTACCACACACATAAGCCATAAGTGAGCACGCTCTCAATGGCACAGTGATAGAAGGCAAGCAGCAGATTTATTAAATCAAGCTAGCCAATTTGCATTGTTAGTGCTGTCAATGAGGATTATGCTATGATATAAACCATGTGTTCTTCCTTTTGTTGTCATTGCTGTTTGTCTACGGCTGATAAGAGTTTTGCTCAGTTTGTAATAATACATTATTATACTTCAAAAACTAACAAAGAAATACCGTATTTTTCGCTCTATAACACGCACCTGACCATGACACGCACATTGTTTTTAGAGGAGGAAAACAAGGGAAAAAACATTCTGAATGAAACAGTGGATGTATCATTTTTGTGCTTCATGCTGTGGCCACAGACATGTGATCTGATGGTGAATTTGGGGTGACCCAATGCAAAAATCCTGAGAATCCCTGTGGATCCATGCTTTGTAACCACGTTTTTGCACCATTGCAGCCCCAGGCAACAGTGGGTGCGTGATTTTTGGGGGGCAGGCTGTAGCCATGGACATGCTATGTGATCTGATGGTGAATTTGGGGTGACCCAATGCAAAGATCCTGAGGATCCATGTGGATCCATGTTTTGTAACCACGTTTTTGCACCATTGCAGCCCCAGGCAACAGTGGGTGCGTGATTTTTGGGGGGCAGGCTGTAGCCGTGGACATGCTATGTGATCTGATGGTGAATTTGGGGTGACCCAATGCAAAGATCCTGAGGATCCATGTAGATCCATGCTTTGTAACCACATTTTTGCACCATTGCAGCCTCAGGCAACAGTGGGTGCGTGATTTTTGGGGGGGCAGGCTGTAGCCATGGACATGCTATGTGATCTGATGGTGAATTTGGGGTGACCCAATGCAAAGATCCTGAGGATCCATGTGGATCCATGCTTTTTAACCACATTTTTGCACCATTGCAGCCCCAGGCAACAGTGGGTGCGTGATTTTGGGGGGGCAGGCTGTAGCCATGGACATGCTATGTGATCTGATGGTGAATTTGGGGTGACCCAATGCAAAGATCCTGAGGATCCATGTGGATCCATGCTTTTTAACCACATTTTAAGTGGGGAGGGAAGGAAAAACACAGAAGGGACAAGGAGCAGGAGAGGGGTGTGCAGAGAAGCAGCTGGCTAAGAATGCAGGAGAGGGGTATAACGGGAGGGAGGAAAGGAAGGCAAAAGTTTTCCCTCACCTACCCACCCAAGCCAGCCAGCTCGCTCACTCTCTCTCTCCCTCCTGCATGTTTTCAGCAGCACCGGAGCACAGAGAGGAAGGAACGACACTCTGCTTTCCCCTCTGCTTGCCTGGAGGGGAGGGGCTTTCCCTGCTCTTTGTTCCGTTTGAGCAAACACAGCAAGGAAACAGAGGAGGGTGGGCAGTAAGACCCTGAGGCAGAATGCAGGAAAGCAGCTGCTTCCTCTTTTCAGGTTTCCCTTCTCCGTGACTCGCAATTTGATTTTTGCCTGATTTTTTGGCTCCAGGGACCACACATTCGCTCAATAACACGCACAGACATTTCCCCTTCCTTTTTAGGAGAAAAAATCTGCGTGTTATAGAGGGAAAAATACGGTACATGCACATTGCTTTATGAGGTAGATGAGAGTTCATGGAATATATCTGCATTTTTAAACAAAACTGGACATTGAAAGGCAACCTACTTGTTGAAGTTAATGAGGTACAGAAATGTTGTTTGTGGGGCTTGTCCATTCCAATGTATTGTGTAGCCCTTCTGAAGCATCACGACAGGCTGGTACTGCTGGTAGTCAGCTTTCTGATTATTAATCCCTCTCAGTACCAGAGGACTGGAAGGGTATTCATCTCGCACCATGGTCATGGTAAGATTCTGTGGATTCCGTGTCTGAATGTACACCTAACAGTTATCAAAACAGAATAAATATGTAAAAACTAGGATAGATTATACCACATCAGTTGCAAACAGTCCAGCTCTCAGTTGTTTGGATGGCCTAGAGGATATCTAAATATATTTGGATAACAAAAACTTTGAATTAAGAAAAAAATGGTTGTTTACCACTGGATTACATGACATACTTAATGGAAAGTTTTGATAAAGTCCCTCTGCTCATACGAGACCTCAGTTGGAAACCAAGATCAGAAACCATCGTTTGGTGGTATTGGCCGCTGTTACACCATCCCCTTCAATAATAGTAATAAAAGTTTGCTATGATGACAAGCTATGGCTAGTGTTAAATAGGAAGTGGAGAAGGAGACTTGTTGGATCCCCCAAGACATGACTGCCTGGACAGAGCAGGTAGAAACAAAACCTCTTCCAGGAATTGGGGGGAAGACATCTACTTCTGCTTCATAGACTATGCAAAAGCCTTTGACTGTGTCGACCACAGCAAACTATGGCAAGTTCTTAAAGAAATGGGAGTGCCTGATCACCTCATCTGTCTCCTGAGAAATCTCTATGTGGGACAAGAAGCTACAGTTAGAACTGGATATGGAACAACTGATTGGTTCAAAATTGGGAAAGGAGTATGGCAAGGCTGTATATTGTCTCCCTGCTTATTTAACTTATATGCAGAATTCATCATGCGAAAGGCTGGGCTGGATGAATCCCAAGCCGGAATTAAGATCGCCGGAAGAAATATCAACAACCTCAGATATGCAGATGGCACAACCTTGATGGCAGAAAGTGAGGAGGAATTAAAGAACCTTTTAATAAGGATGAAAGAGGAGAGCGCAAAATATGATCTGAAGCTCAACATCAAAAAAACTAAGATCATGGCCACTGGTCCCATAACCTCCTGACAAAGAGAAGGGGAAGAAATGGAGGCAGTGAGAGATTTTACTTTCTTGGGCTCCATGATCAATTCAGATGGTGACAGCAGCCACGAAATTAAGAGACGTCTGCTTCTTGGGAGGAAAGCAATGACAAACCTAGACAGCATCTTCAAAAGCAGAGACATCACCTTGCCAACAAAGCTCCGTATAGTTAAAGCTATGGTTTTCCCAGTAGTGATGTATGAAAGTGAGAGCTGGACCATAAAGAAGGCTGATCGCCAAAGAATTGATGCTTTTGAATTATGGTGTTGGAGGAGACTCTTGAGAGTCCCATGGACTGCAAGAAGATCAAACCTCTCCATTCTTAAGGAAATCAGCCCCGAGTGCTCACTGGAAGGACAGATCCTGAAGCTGAGGCTCCAATACTTTGGCCACCTCATGAGAAGAGAGGAGTCCCTGGAAAAGACCCTGATGTTGGGAAAGATTGAGGGCACAAGGAGAAGGGAGTGGAAGGCAGTGGAAGACAGGAGTGCCTGGCATGCTCTGGTTCATGGGGTCATGAAGAGTCGGACACGACTAAATGACTAAACAACAACACTGTACTCTTTATATGGAACCATAGTAGTTCTACAGTTTTTTTTAAATAAAGGAAGTACTTTATCACAGACCAAGAGCTAAAGTAAAAGAATAAAATAAAGTGACTTGCCCAATACCTTTTTCAGTATTTGTATGAAATGATAACAAAGAATGGAGTTCAGAGGTTCCCGCCTCTAAGCTGTGCAAATATGATAAAGGAAGTCTTTTTTCTCTGTGAGTGCTGGTTCTGTCTTCATACATCTAATCCTGCACTTGATGAAAATGTTTGCCCTCTTCCTATTCATTGTTTTAAAAACAGCGGACAATTTGGGAGCAGGGAGATGGTGTATGAGTGTGAAAGAGAGAACCCATTCAGTAGGCTGAGCTTTGAATATCAATAAGGATGTAAATCAGAAATGACAAGCTGGGGCCCAAGTACCACAGGCTGCCCTCAGTCTGATGTCATGTGACCCTTGGTCTAATTTAATGCACATATAAGCAACAAAAGGAAAAGAAGGGAAAGGGCAGAGGCAGAAAGAGAAACAGAAACAGGGACACAGCCCTCAGCCATTTTTGCTTCTGGTCCGGCCCACCTCTCTGACAGACAGACAGACAGACAGACAGACAGACAGACCGACCAATCAATCAATCAATCAATCAATCTTTTTATTTGTACCCTCCCCTCCCCAGCCAGAGCCGGGCTCAGGGCAGCTAACATCATGAAACTAAGATAGTATACAAAGACAAAGGGGGGGGGGAGACTGCCCATCCCTTGACATAAAGAATTATACTATAACTTTTATAAAAATTGGAAGAAATGGGTAAACAGTAACATCAGCTGCTCAAGTTTTATGCATATTAACAATGGCCTCTCTTTAACCTGAGCAAAGGTTCCACTGCAGAGCACACCATTCCACCTGGTGAGATTAACACAGTCAGGATGTCGAATCAGGTAGTTATCCATTCTGCCAACATAGGTGTCCTTGTAGCCAGTCACAGATCCATCAACATCATGAAATATTGAGTTCTTGTCGCCATCCAGATCAGCCTCTTCAAACCAAGGCCCAGGTTTACCGAAAAAGACTTTCAGAGAAACCTTAAAAGACAAGAGCAACATTAATTTTATGGCAATAATCTTTTATCAATAAATATTTGTTTGTTGTACCCTGCATTTCCACCAAACATTGCTCAGTCATCCTTTACCCATTTGGGAAAAGCAGCTGAAAATTTACCTGTTCACCAAACTTCACCAGAGAAATATTGTTTTGGGGGGTAATTTGCCAGGTGTTTTTCATTAGGAACCCAATTGCACTAGTGAATCTATCTGGAGTTGGCACAAAATTGTTGAATGTGCACTTGGAGAGACGTATAGGTCCATCGTAAATCTGAAAGCCTCTGATGGGATAGGTCCTGTTAAAAGTAGATAGGTACATATTTAGAGACCCCTTTTTGCCTGCAGCAGCCAATTACACTTCTTTAATTAGATATGACTAGGCAGACAATATCCATGGCACTCCACCCAACACAGTGAGAGTTACTTCTGAGTAAACATGCATAGGATTAAGCTGTATATATAAAATATTCGTGGCTAAAAGATACTAACATAGCCTTAAAATTATAGCAATTTTTTGAATTTAAATGCAATGCTGAGACAGTATTTGTGATTTTTTAAGGTTCTAATTGCAAGCAATGCATGCTTATTCTGGCCATATCCACACCCAATTAATATAACTCCTATTTCTACTCTATCTCAAGGGCTCAGCACTCAGCCTTTTTTTAAAGTGAGTGTATCTCTAATGATCCTTATTTAAATACAGGAATTTATGAACTCCAACCTTATTCTTTCTGCTCTAATTATCCTAAGGGCATCTGCAGTCAGCTGAATCCCCTGCAGCTGGTTAAATAGGAAAGTGGAGGAAAGTATTGAAGAGGTACCAATTAGCAGGTAGATTTTGTGCAATAGTCCAACTTTTGCACTTTGATCTTGCTCATTTCTAGCCTATCATTCAGACCAGCATGGTAAGCCTAAAACTTGTTAATACTGTTAATTAGAGTGCCCAAGCCTCCAAAGGACTTTATTTGCAAGCAGCTTAGGAAACTGGTCACAAATGCTCATTGTCCAATTGCCACTGACGGCTGCCAGCAGACTTAAACTGACTCCCTCCACATCAACTCTCTCGTGTATGTGGTTCTACTTGCACCTTGACATGAAGCTCTCATTCTAGGAGACAGCAAATATTCTTTTTTTAAGCAAGCAGGTCTCCTGCAAGGTCAGCAAGAGATCCAGACTCTTTTACTGACAGGAATGCGAAGCGGAGTCAAACTGGCATTCCCAAAGCTGAACAAACATTTTCCCTAAAAGGTCACTAGAGCTCTTTCATCTCCTTTAACAGAAATGCAAACACTGTGTAAGAAAAACTGCAGGAGTTGTGAAACACAAAAGGTAATTTAAAAGAGCATTACTTGGAGGCCTGCCCACCTGAATGTCCCAGTGCGTAAGTGCATGTCTGCTCTAACAAGAAGGTTCAGGAGCAAGTCAATGGGAAGAAGATGGGATCCAGAAGGATCTCTCAAGACATGAATGTGCTTGGACAGGATGGCGGGCCTGTGTTACTAAGAAGGCAAGGGGAGCTGGCATGTGCCAAAAATAAAAAGAAGAGAGCTGGAGAAACCCAACTTCAAGTCAGAAATTTATAGTAAGATATTTGTAGAGTTTCTCACAGGGAGGGTAATGAGAGCTGCGCCCCTGGAAACATCACTCTGTTTCAGGCACTGTATGCTTACCGGTTTCTAGGCAAAGTACGATTTTTATTGTTTATTCCTCCAGTGCCCCAGTATTTGTTTTGGCCGCCTGAATTGCCATAATTATTGCTTTCACCAACAAACAAAGAGTCTGATACATCCTGGCTGGAGCCTTCATCACTTGGGAAGCTTCCATCACTACAAATAATAATAATAATAATAATAATAATAATAATAATAATAATACTTTCAACTACAACCTTACTTATTTAAGAACCTGAACAGAATATTCTCTACCTGTGCAACACAGCAGCTAAAAACTACTGAAGCTATCTGCGAAAGCCAGCAGGGCAGCGTTGCCTCTGACCTGGAGTCCAACAATAACTTAGGCAGAGACTTGTTAGGATCTGTTTTCTGATTTGACATTTAAAACTTCAAAGGAGACAGACTAATACAGAAGTAGTAAAAATGAAACAGCACTAACCTGGCAAAGGTTAAGCCTATTCCATTGTCAGCAAAGCTAGAAGAGAAAAAAACAACCAATTATTTCAGGAAAAACACCAATAACCTAAACCTAAAGCCCCAATCCAGATAGGTGAAAATGACGATAGTTTACATTTCCAGAAATTGGCAGGACAAAGTTTTACCTGTACAGTCACCTTGTGCAAGTCTGTTCAAGATAGCTGTTTTATTTACTTTAACAATGTGTAGGTATTTGCTGAAGGGCAACCTACCCAGAGTTCTGAATAATGATTTCCCCTCCTCTGACCCAAGCTCCATGGTCATTATTTTTATAAGCTATTAGCCTGTCTATGAGAGCTGCAACTCGGGGCTTTGCAGGATCTGCATCTTGATGTGGTCGAAACCTTGAAAAAGAAGGGAGGGGATGTGAATGGACCTGCACACCTGCAATTCTGCGTACATCAGTATAAAAACGACAGCACCTCACACAAATGTTTACAAAAAATCAGCTCAAGCACACACACATACTGCAAAAAAGAAACAGGCTTTACTTTTGAACTCCAAGGGTCTTTGTCACTAAGCAAAACCTAATTTCCATAGCATAAAGCAATCCCCAGTAATCTCATACTGGAAAAGGACAACATACCCACAGATGCAGATGCTTCAGTCCTGGAGGGAATTTATTGCTGAAGCTTTCCTCCCTTTTATTTATGAGAGTGTGGAAATTCTAGAACACAAAATTCTAGAACACAAAATGCAGTGGTGTTTGGAATGCTTCTATCTACGCAGAGGGCTGTGCACAGGTAGAGCAGTGGTAATGGTAATTGGGAGACTGACCAACCCTTCTCTATACACCCCAATAGTAAGTGTGCCCATGGACCGCAATTCAACAAACAGGAACAGGCAGAACTGAATGAAACAGTGAGGTAGCAACAACATGCTTGCACTTCAGTGGTAGCCTTTGGGGGGTGGGGGAGTAACAACTGGAAGTGTTTCACTATCCAGATGATTAATAAGGCTGCAAAAATTGTGGATTCAGCAGCCAAAACATGTGCACAACTACATTAAGGCATTCCATGTGCATTAAGCTAGGGTTTGCAAATTCTGGAAAACAAAAATAACACTCCTGTATTTAATCCTCAATCATTTCCTTCCACATAGTATGTTCTACCTTGCGTTATTGTCCAAACACAGATACTCCCTTTTATCATCAGCACTTGCATTGGTAGTTTTCACACCTTTATCAATGAACAATCCAGCCTGCAATAATAAAAAGATACAAATAACTTTATAACCAGTATGGTGTTTATAGTCTTGCAGTTCTTAATTACAACAGCTAATATGAGAAGGAAAAAGTGCCTGGGAACATATTCTTGAAGCTTTCACAGACTGAAAGAAATCAGGAGAGTCTTGTCTCCTGCATTAGAAACTGAACATATCAGAATATTCCACCCACTATACTATCCTAGGTCATAGCCAGTAAAATGCCATCTTCTTCTCAAGCAGCCATCTCACGGAAGTGAAGAGTTCGTGTTACCACACCTAAGACTTGGAATGTGTTTTCAGCTAAAATTCTAGGACTCCAGGACAATGAACTGGACAATGCCAGCATGCATTCTTTCTATTTGCAGAACCTACCTAGCATGTCCACAATAATATGAAGCCTTTCCTTTGGCTTGGCTGGTGTTGGAAGAACACTAAGAAAATGTTGGAAGGACATCAAAAACCAATTGGAAAGATGACAAGAATATGAAAAATTATGGCAATGTCAAGTTCATTCCAATGAGGCAATTCATCATAGTCAATTTCTGAATGTAGTCAAGTAGTATGATTTTGCTGGGCTCTTTGGAGATGCTCAGAATGTCTATCTGGCCACGAATCCTGAGAAAAGATGGGTCTGTCTGAAATTTGGGGAGAGGGCGTCAGGGAGGAGGTTATTGGTTTTGTTTGTTACTATGGTATGCATTTTTGTGTTTTTATATTGTAAACCACCCTGTGATCCTCAGATGAAGGGCAGTACAGAAATGTAAAAAATTACCATACTTTTCCATGTATAAGCCTATTTTTTAAAATTTAAAAATCATGTTCAAAATTAGGGGTCTTCTTATACATGGGTAGTGCATTGTGGGACATGGGATTGGTTGCTGCCACGAGTTGGAGATTGTTATTGGTGGCTGCTGAAAGGGCTGTTGTTGATTGGCTGTCGCTGCGGCAATTGGCTTTTTCAGCGATGGGAAAGAGGATAGGTTGCTTTGTCTACATGCGCAAGCAGCGTTGTCAGTCTGGCGGGTGAGTGACTTTTTGCATTTCCACATAAAAAAGCCCAACAACTATGCCCCCCCAAAAGCTCAAGAACTTGGGGAATCCCCCCTTTTCTTAATTTTGAGTCCCCCAACATTGGCGGGGTGTGTGTGTTATACACAAGGGCATGTTATACATGGAAAAGTACGGTAAATGATATTCATCATCATCATTTGCAATTACCGTATTTTTCGCTCCATAAGATGCACTTTTTTCCTCCTAAAAAGTAAGGGAAAATGTCTGGGCATCTTATGGAGCGAATGTGTGGTCCCTGGAGCTGAATCGCCAGAGTGCAGGGGCGAAAATCGGATCGTGTGTCACGGAGGAGGGAAGGCTGCATGAGGAGGCTGCTGGGGTTCCTGTATTGGGAATATTTTGGTGTGTGTGTGGAGGAGTGTGAGTCGTGTTGCTGCACTGGAGAGCGCGTGGTTAAAGGGGGCGTTTTGAGTGTCCTTGTGTGTGGAGCCTCTCAATCTGTACGGCATCCCAAGGCTACCGTTTGTTCATCAGCCCTGTTCCCCTTGCCTAATTATTGTAGCACCTTCCTAAGGATTCAATTGCCACTCCTATTTTGTTTTGCGCTCCCCACCGCGTACAGTTTTAACTGGGCGGTTAAAGTCAGCCGCTGCTCCCCGCCTTTTGCTCTTGTCCCTTTCTGGCAGGGAGCACACAGCTACAGTGAATTCCTTTCCTGCCCTCTCCCTCAGGGTCTTACTGCCCGCCCTCTTGTGTTTTCGGTTGCTGTGTTTGCTCGGATCGGGCCAGTGATGGCCCATTCCCCTTGCTCAGCGTGTCTACTTGCTGCGAGGTGACGGCGGCTAGGAAGGAATTAGCAGGCGGACATGATCCTTTCCCCTTCCGTTGCTCAGCGCCAGCTGTGGCAGCATCACCTCGCAGTAAGCAGACACACTAAGGAAAGAGACTGGTGGCAGACAAACACAACAAAGAGCAGGGAAACCCCCTGCCTTCGCGGCAAGCAGAGGGGAAAGGATCGCGTCCTTCCTGCTAATTCCTTCCTAGCCACACTGCGCGCAGGCTGCAGCCCACCCGGCTCAGCTTCCGCCTCCTCCTCTCCGGTGCTGTGTCCAGGGAAGCATGCCATGGACGCGCAGGCAGCCAGAAAACATGCAGGTGAGGGCGAGAGGGGAGGGGATGACTTGGGCACGGGGGGGAGAGAACTTTTGCCTTCTTTTCCTCCCTCCCCCTAAACCCCTCTCCTGCATCGTTAGCCACCTCCTTCTCCACACGCCCCACGCGTGCTCCTTGTCCCTTCAGTGTTTTTTCTTCCCTCCCCACTTAAAACTCCTCTCCAAAAACATTTGATTCAGAATATTTTTTTCCTTGTTTTCCTCCTCTAAAAACTAGGTGCCCCTTATGGTCAGGTGCGCCTTATAGAGAGAAAAATACGGTACTTTAGACTAGAAATCATACATAATTCTTCAGTTCATTTGAAGAATTATTTACCTTAAAGTTGGAGTGCACCTTGTTGTTATAGAAAATTCCTAGTGGTGTTAGTTCAGCTTTGGTTTCAGGAAACAACCCATGAGACTCTCCTGTAGGCACTTTGTGAAATATGTACCATATGCCAGCATCCTGGAAACAAGAGGTGATAAATAAACTCTGTGAATAGACAATCAATGTTAGCATCATGCATACTCTTAACTTTGTCACAAAACTCCTGAAACCTCTCCAAGGCTTCCTGTGGCTTTCTCAACACATAAACCCAGACATAGTTAGAGAAATGATCCACACACACAAGATAATATCTTGCATTGCCTCTAGATGGTTCTAGAGGACCAATCACATCAGCATACACCCGCTGAAATGCTCTGTTGACTCCGGTCTTCTTCTTGCTCACACCTGCAAGAGAAACTAGGTTAGACACAGATGAATTACATTCCATGTAATCACTTTGTGCAAAAGTCAACAAATATAGTCCATCCTTCTGTTTGGCAGAAAGATATAACTCTCCGTCTTTGTAGATCTCGCAGCTCTCAGCATCGTAGGACAGTCTCAGTCCTCTCTTTGCAATCTGCGAAACACTCAGCAGATTGAACTTCAATTCAGGAACCAAGTAAACATTGTTTATTGTCAAGTTCAGACTCTTATGATAGACAGTCCCTTTTCCGGTCGCTTCCAGCTCCTGACCGTTGGCCTGTGTCACAGTGAAGCTTTGCTTCTTAAACGTTGAAAAGAGTCCTCTGTGTGGGGACATATGAACCGTCGCTGCAGTGTCGATAATAAACGCGTTCCCAACATCTGGCGTGGTTCCTTTCGCCATCAATGCCTTTCCAGGTCTCACCGAAGTCTTGGTGTGACCTTTGCCTGACGCCTCAGGCTTTGCTGAGCGGCCCTTCGCTCCTTTTGGCTGACGTGGCTTCTTACAGTTCCGCTGAAGATGCCCAGCCTGTCCACAACTGTAACACTGGACAACATTCAAGGCTACAGCATCCTTTCCAGTAGCCTCATCGGTGGGGGAATTAGAACTCCGTTCCTCCCTCCCCCTGTCCTTTACTTCCAGTGCAGCATGCCGGCTGTGTTCATCCTGAACCACGGCACTCAGGGGCACTCCCCCCTTCTTGGCATCCATGCTGAATCCAAGGGTTGGCTTTACACTCAATCTCAAGCCAGCTTTCACTTTCACGCCAGTAAACTCCAAAAGTCTCTCGGCTGTTTACTGCTTTTTACAGGCAGGCAAACCTTTGGGCTGTATTCAAAAACCTTGCACATGCTGCGCAGAATTCAAAACAATTCCACTTCCCAGGCTCTTTCCCAGCCATTCAGTAACTTTCTAAGTACTTGCGGTAGTTGCCTAGCAACCTGCTCAGGACGGGATTCCTTATCTCACCACAGGAATTCCTGGTATGCAAGCCTTTCTTTCAGAGCTTGTTTTTTTCAAACGCAGCTCTTTCTTGTGAACCAGAGAATTAAACCTTTCTGCGTTCACTTTTCTCTCTAGCCCGAAATGCAGCATACCTTTTTGGGGCTCCGTTGCCTTGAAACACACTCCTCTCGGTGTCCAGCTGTCTGTTCTGTTTAGCCTCTGGCTGCAGGCAGACGCAATTCTTTATCCCCTTAGGTGCAGAGGATGGCAACGATTCATCGACCTCTCACCTCTCATGCAGATTCTCATAGATCAGATATCCATCGGTCTGCTACCAGATGTCGGAATTCAAGCCAGCAGAGCTTAGCTTAGTCCAGAGGTATTTGGCCACCCTCCAGGTGCCCGGCTTGAATCCTTATGACCTCCTGTCTGCGACTCCCAGCAAGATCAAGGGAGGTCTCCAATCGGCGATTCTCCTCAACGTGAAGAAGAACACACCACTCCTCCCCCTCCTCCATTCCCAGGGGGGGGGAAAGAGACAGACAGAAATGTATCTACATGTCTTTATTTCTGTCTTTCAGCAGTACAGAGAAACACGTCTGTACACTCTGATTCCAACTGCAGAGAGAGGAAAACTCCACCCATGTACTTCCAGTACAGGGTCATGTGCCACTCTGAGCTAACATCCGGCACTCAGAGCACTTTACAGACTGTCCCTGGTTCCCACGGTACAATCCAATAACATCAGCTTCCTGTTTACCATTCCAGCCACCTGGAGCTCGCTTCTGCATTGCTGCTTTTTCGTAACAAGTCATGGATCCGTTTGGATAGGAACACGGCAACATAATCATAATTACTACTACATAATGTGCTTTCTAATCCTAGAAAGCACATTATGCTTCTTACTCCCAGCTAATTACAGTCCTCCAAGGACTGGTGAGTGTTTTTAAACTTGTTCATAAATTTTCTGGCATTAGGGGTGAGCAACAAGGGACCCAAGCTACAGATGTTAGCAAATTATTTAGGGTAGTAAAAACCAAAATATAGTGCAATGAGTTCAAAAAGTATCTCTCCAAAATAGGTGAATGGGCAACAAAATAGCAAGTGTTGAACATTGGGACACCCCCCCAACTTCACATTGATGGGGTGTCAACTGGTGGTTACTAAGAAAACTCTTAAGAATGTGGTCAATAGCTCAGTAAAAATGTTCTCTTAAGCTGTTGCTCACTGAGTAAATTGAATTCCATGCCAGAGATTGATTTTTTAAAAAAGTTAGTATAGTAATACTTTTACACACACCTGGAATACAGCTTAAAGTTCTGTTAACTACCCCTCAAGAGCCACCACGAAGAGCTGGGGAAGTGCAGAAAGAGGCATCAAAAATGATCAGGGGGCTGAATCACCTTCCCTTTACAGAAAGTGACAACTATCAGGGCTTTCAGGTTTGGAAAAAAAGGAAAGTAAGGAGGAACATTATAAAAGCTTTATAGAATTGTACAGGATGTAGAGAGAGGGGTCTTTCTGTTCCAACAAGAAAAATAATTAAGACAGACAAAAAGAATTAATTCTTCACACAGCACTTTGTTGAATGCCGACCCCAGGATACGGGGATGGCCCCTAATTCAACAAACTCCTGCTGGACTAAGTTGGACAAGCAGGACTCAGCAGGGCTCTTCTCATGGTCTTATCTTAAAACATTAACAATAACTACTTTTATATCATTCATATCATGCTGTTGTTATAAAATTCATTTCCTACTGTTCTTCCTGGGGTTGCCAAGGAAAGCAATAATATTTTTTTAAAAAATCAGTTCTTAAAGGATTGTTGACAGGTTTTCTCCTTCAGAGGAAAGTAGATTCAGAAAGCTTTTTCCTTCTCCAGCACAGGATCAAACAAATAATTCCCTGGCCCTTGCAGTATGTCTCCTTGTCCAGTCCAAGTTGCGGCAAGTGAAGGTTTGCATGGTGAACCAGTCAAGTCAAACAATCAAGTAAACAAGCAAGCAAGCAAGCAACAACAACAACAACACCCATACACACACACTGAAACCCTCTCAGTGGTCTGCTTGAATTAAACCATCAAGCCACCTAGTTCTTTCCCCTCCTTTCCTGAGAGTGAAGCCTTCTTGGCTGCACATGTGAGAGACACTTTTCCTGGGCTGCATGAATCTCTTTGTCATTTGCAGCCCAGGAGGCTGTGCAGAAATTGTTTCCATTTGTAAACACAGAGTCTGGGGACAGAAAAGCACCCATAACCATGGGGTGCAAAGAGGCCACTGCAAAAAAACAACCAGAACTAGCAGTGCATCTCTAAGAGTGGCTGCAAAAGGTCTCCATGGTGATTTTCCAGGGTCGCCTTGCAGCCTGAGTGGAAAACACTATCTGTACCCCTAAGACCCAGCCTGGAAAAT
Organism: Podarcis raffonei; assembly: GCF_027172205.1. NCBI lineage: Eukaryota > Metazoa > Chordata > Lepidosauria > Squamata > Lacertidae > Podarcis > Podarcis raffonei. The sequence goes on along the minus strand of NC_070612.1, from coordinate 64,155,830 downwards.
TCCCAGCAGAGAACGCCCTGGGCAAAGCTCTAGCTTCTTTGAAACCTTCACAATATTTATTCATCAGTTTCAAATCTTCCCTGGATTTCCCCATATATTTTACACCTCAAAATGTCAAAATAGTTAAGCTTGACTTAACATACAACCCAAATTTTCAGTGCTCCCCACTAACCTATGAACTCCCATGCATGAAAGCACTCGCTCTTGGTTCATGCATAAGCTCTTCACATCTGGTCTTTTCATCCTGAATTCTGATTCAACCCTTCAAACTGTCTTTAAACTGACAGACAATAAAAGACAGCTTCTGCTTTTTAACTCATATACCAAACAAACATTATCACTACTGGGACTCCAAACTTATTATCTAGTTTGATAAAAGGTAAAGGTAAAGGTACCCCTGCCCGTACGGGCCAGTCTTGACAGACTCTGGGGTTGTGCGCCCATCTCACTTAAGAGGCCAGGGGCCAGCGCTGTCCGGAGACACTTCCGGGTCACGTGGCCAGCGTGACAAAGCTGCATCTGGCGAGCCAGCGCAGCACACGGAAACGCCGTTTACCTTCCCGCCAGTAAGCGGTCCCTATTTATCTACTTGCACCTGGGGGTGCTTTCGAACTGCTAGGTTGGCAGGCGCTGGGACCAAGCAACGGGAGCGCACCCCACCGCGGGGATTCGAACCGCCGACCTTTCGATCGGCAAGCCCTAGGTGCTGAGGCTTTTACCCACAGCGCCACCCGCGTCCCTATCTAGTTTGATAGTAACTCATAAATACTCTTTTCTTTTAAAGGAAAATGCAGTTATCACCACAATCATCTTTATTCTGAATTCTAATACACAAGTGTTATTCCTTTTCCTTGATACACTTTACATTTCTCATTACATTTAAGGCTGCACTCCTACCCCTACTTACTTGAGAGTTGTTGGCATCTGCTTGCCTTGGGAGACAATGGAGTGCCCCCCGGGGGTGAAGTCACACTGCTCCGTTAGCAGCACTGAAGTGGCCTTCCTGGGACACAAGCCTGGGCAGTGTGTCTGGAGGTCCTGGGCTGCCCAGATGCCAAGACCCCTCTCAGCCTCACTGATGTGGTCCAAAGGAAAGCAGAGCAATGCATTGGACACCAGCTTGGCTGCAGGAGCTGCCAGAAAGCGGCGTACAAAGTGGACCAACTACCCCAGAAGGAGCACAACCAGAGGTACTACCCCTCCCCTAACTCCCCATAAACTCCTCTCTGTAGGCTCCAATGGATTCATTTCATTGTTTCTTACTGCATAGTGAATAGTACGGCACTCTACCTGTGTAAGTAAAATATTGAGTCAATTGAGTTTTCAAATAAAATCTAACCAATTTAGGTCTCAGCACCCTAAAACTAAGCTACCATTTAAAATAAACAGACATCCAACCAGTTAGACCACAGAGATTTATGCTTAAATTAACAACCTCTCATTTGCAAAAAGTAATTTTTTTCTTTGGAATAGGGAGATTTTCCAATGCATTTGAAGTAACACAGTTTTACTGGCTTGTAAAAGATAAAAACAAATCTTCTTTAAACATCTTTGTACATGAAGAAAAAGGTCTGCAAAGTGAAAAATATTATTCAGCAAAATACATGGAAATGGATCCAGGCTAAATTCGCTGAATTTAGGCTGCAAACTTAATCCCAATTACCTAGAAGTATGCCCCACTGAATTTAATAAGACATGGGTTAGGACTGCCCTGTTAATTACCACTGAAACTAATTGGGTTCAACTAACTTAGTTCAAATCCAACCCGTGATTTATAATATAGGTTTTATGAGCTTTTCTGAACAGTGCATCATTTATGCATATTAAATATAAAAATGAGGACATTATGATAAGAAAACAAAGGGAGATGAATGAACGTTATATGCTTCCAGTATGCTTCCATTTTGTAGAATTAGTTAACCCAGTGCTCCAAGAGCCTCACCTGAGAGCCGGCAGCCACATTATTTATAAGGTGATTGTTGGGATGAGCAATCCAAAATGTGGAAACAGCCCTGCAAAGTGACACAAATGTAAAGAGTGTAAGCAGCAGGTCCTACAGATACTCCTATGTCTCACAGTAGTAGTAGTAGTAGTAGTAGTAGAAGAAGAAGAGGAGGAGGAGGAGGAGTTTGGATTTGATATCCTGCTTATCACTCCCCTTCAGGAGTCTCAAAGCGGCTCACATTCTCCTTTCCCTTCCTCCCCCACAACAAACACTCTGTGAGGTGAGTGAGGCTGAGAGACTTCAGAGAAGTGTGACTGGCCCAAGGTCACCCAGCAGCTGCATGTGGAGGAGCGGAGACGCGAACCCGGTTCCCCAGGTTACGAGACTACCGCTCTTAACCACTACACCACACTGGCTCCCAGTAAGAGCGTAAACTTGCAAATTTAAGCAACGTTCATTTTTACTGGGGTGGGGGAATCTCTGCAGATTGAGCAACAATGCTTAAAAGAGTAGATAAACAATTCAAATATAGCTTTCCTATACTGAAACTTAAGGCCCTGAAGTAAAATCACATACTATCTGAATCAACTGTGGAAGAGAGGATGTATTTAACACAATCTCTTCATTAATAGCCTTTTGTCGTTTGGAACGCTATGCATTTTGTTTCCTAAAACAGGAATATTTGGCTTGGATCTTGAGATCTCAGGAGTGGAATGTCTCTCACAGGATGCACCTGCTGGTGGGAAAAGGTAGAGGAGAATGATTTTCACCAATTCTCCCCAATGTTTCTCCAAATGTGCTCTGGAGAGTGGGGGACCCTCTGGAGCAGCATGGGAAATGGCTACAAGGGAAAAGGGAAATCAACAAAAATCACCTTCCTTTCCACCGGTGGAAACCTTCACTGGATTAAAGCCATTCCGTGAATGGAAGAGAGCCCTGAGAATTGGAGCATGGCAGCTCTGGATCCAAGCCACTAAGTCTTAGTCCCACTACCTTTCCTGATGCATTACACGGACTTCAGACAGGCTAAATGTTGCAATATATATTCAGCTAAGCTCATATTTCAACAAACCTGTCAAATCAATCTCTTTGGCTAGCCTAAAGTTGCCTAATGAATTACACTGCTCAGCACTGATTTGAATCCAAGTCTTCAATGGCTCAGCATAGAGGGCTAGCCACTGTACAACAGTGCCTCCTTCAACATACCAGCACTGAAGCCATGTACGCAGACTGTGGGTGGTTTATTGAAAAGAAATTACCTCTGTATAGAATACCAATCAAATAATCAGCACCTGAAATTCCAGCCCCCCCCCAATCATTTAGCCAGTCACTCACATGCAGTCTGTGGTTGGAACTGGCTCATAGGCTCCATAGACATGATCCTTCATGGCCAGGCACATTGTGCTGTTCCTGTCAGTGGGAAGGAGTGTGCCTGGTTTGGTGACTAGCCCTAAGTTATGATACAGTGTATTCCTCTGCTCAATGCCATCCTCCAGGAAAAAACAATGACCTAGTGTGTCATATCCAATGGTGTCTTTTATCTGCAGAAATAAAAGTTTATGTCATTCCCAAAAGCCTATATTGAGAACTGCATTACATCTTCACTATTTTGACACAGCTGCAGTAGGACAGACACTTCACTGTTAGCAATGTAATAGTTAAATCAGAATAATGAACCACACACATTTTCTGCCCACAAATGCAGAAATTTAGGATGAACTTAGGCTTCAAATTCTTGCCAGATATGTTTATATATTATGTCTCATACATCACTTTATCCAGATGTGTTGATAGATAGCTGACAATAATCATGAGGTTCAGGAGCAAAATGAAGATTTCAAAAATTATAAAAAAATATTCTAGCATACTCCCAAAACAAAACAAAACCTTATGAAAACATTAAACCCTATTTTCACATGTATTCATAGGGACACATAAGCCAGTGGCATGTTATTCGGTTGATGTGCTAGGAAAGCCCTGTCCCACTCCCCAATATCATTTCCATGACATGGTTAGCACTTGATCAAATCATCTAGCCAACACTTCATACAAGCAATTGATAACATGGAAAGGCAATCTCATGATTCCAGGTTCCCAGGGCCAAGAACATTGAAGTGGGTCTTAGTGTTATCATCAAAACTTAAGACAAGTCAATCAAATTTAAAAAGCTTCTAGATGATCCTGACGCTTAGGCCAAGCGATAATGTGTCTTCCATACACCTGTGCATCCTCTTTGCTGAAGAAAAGTAAACAATTACAAACTGCCCAATTCATCTTTATCAGATCCTACAGTTAGGACGAAACCTCCTCACAAACGCTAATATCCATAGGGACTGAAAGAGATAAGCACAGTAATAAATCCAAAAACCCACATCCAGAGATTTGTGCAGATGAAATACTGCCCGATCTCCTAACCATGGCCATGTGATCCTGAGTGCCCCAGAGACTCTCCTCCCTTCCCTTTGCAGCTGTAACCTTGATTCGTGTTATGCCTGCACCACTGGCAGTTTGCAACACCATTTCTAACCACAGTTGCAAATAGAAGTTTGCAACTAACCATGGTTAGCATGGCATGATCCAAAGAGGTCAATAACAGAGGAAGTTTGAAGTAGAGGGGAAGGCAAAGGAGCACTGCTATTACCAGCAAGCCATTTGTTGCATGAACAGTCACACATCTAGAGAAGCAGTGATGAATTGAGAGGCCTTCTACATAAGTCCTGTAGTTGTACCCTCCTTTCTCGTCCACATCTTCACAGCGGTGGAAGTGAACAGGGTAAGCTCCATGGACCTGCTGACCCATTTGTCTGAGTTCCACGTAAGAGAGGTGAACAGAGGTGAAATTCTTCAGAATCTGGAAGAGCACAAAAAATAATCTCATTGTTTAACAATTCATTCCCCGCCCCCCAGATCAACAACAGTTCAGTGATTTACAAGCTTTAAAGCACCCTTTCCCCCCAGATAAACACACAACAATACAGAACGGCATCAAAACTATTACATTGGAAATCCAATTACACTGAAGAGTAATAAACAGAGCACAGTTTTGAAACGAGTAAGGCTCCAGGTCACGTCCCCAGTGGCACCACATTGGCTACCCCTGCTATAGGCAAGACTGCCATAGTTGTATTCAGTGTAAAGCCTTACTTGTACATGTAATAGGACTGCCATACGTCTGGATTTTCCTGGACACTACCAGGATTTCAAAAGCAGAATTCCTGTCCATGCCAGTGCTTTCTCCTGGATCAACAACTTTGGAGTGTCCTGGTCTTTACTTTTTGAAATATGGCAACTTAAATATTATATCTCAAAACAGGAAGGGAATTATCACCATGGAAAGTCTGCATCAGCAAAAGTTACTGGGGCAATGACAGGAAGCAATTTAGCACCCCCACATGCATGCCCCCCCCCGTCCATACCTGGATATGTCCACCAAAAGTATCAAAATGGAAGAACTGGCACTCTTTGCCAGTGTAACAGGAATCTTCCATCTCTCCCTTTATTAAGATGTTCCGAGTAAGAACTCCGACCTCAGCCCTCATGTCCACTCCATCAACAATTTCTCCTATATGAAGGAACTGAGGGATTTCTGTTTGAAAGAGAAGTTCATGTTCAAAGGCAAAGCAAGTGAAAAATGGAGGTCTCTGATTCTTATCTGTTGTGAATGTATGCAACCTGCTAACACAGTTAAGCTTCATTCCTGGAAAGGCAGAGCTATGGAATGGAAGATGAATCTTGTCCCACCTTGGAGTTCATGTGATCTAGTGCTATGCCTGCCATGTGTCAGAAAGAACAGGTATGCTGAAGTTTTCACATATGATTTGATCTTATGAAAACCTTCCTAGGATCTGTACAAATTTGAAGAATGAAGCCCACTCAAGCGTTCATTATTTTGTTCACAGATGATTTTGCCATACAAATTATTTCTAGGAGCACTATCTGGAATGAAAAGTGGTCTACAATGGCCATGTGCAGATGGATGACCAAAAACATAAATGGGAGATGAGAGACAGTTGATGTGGCAGTCAAGAATTACTTTCTTCCAAATCCTTTATCATGCTGAGTTTATGTAGTTTTAACATTCACACCAAAATTTAGGGTAGGACACTTACATTGGCCCCTGCCAACCTAGCAGTTCGAAAGCACCCCAGGGTGCAAGTAGATAAATAGGGACCGCTTACTAGCGGGAAGGTAAACAGCATTCCGTGTGCTGCGCTGGCTCGCCAGATGCAGCTTGTCATGCTGGCCACGTGACCCGGAAGTGTCTGCGGACAGCGCTGGCTCCCAGCCTATAGAGTGAGATGAGCGCACAACCCTAGAGTCTGTCAAGACTGGCCCGTACGGGCAGGGGTACCTTTACCTTTACCTTTACTTACATTGGACAAGGAAAGTGAATGAGCTACTTTAATAGTTTCAGAAGCTGAAAATATGATATGGCTTCACAGGTCTCATAGCTACAGTTAGGAATAATTTTACAGATAAATATAATATTTAATATCTTTCTCTCTCTCTCTCTTAAATGTTTTATCACAAATTCCTTTACTTTGCCTTAAAAAAACAACCCAAAATCAAACTTCTCCTGTTTAAAAGTGGCCTTTTATCTAGCAGAATCCAGTATTTTTACCAAATCCACTTTTGCCATAGTGAAGATTCTCTTTACTAAGTGGGCTGGTTTCATGGCATAGAGTAGAACAATAACAAAGCACCAAGACGGAAAAAAAGCTAAACTATCATGTATCTTGGTCTCACTTCAATAAAAGCTTTAAGTTCCAAATTACTCTTTTCTGAAAGTGTTCCGCTAACACTTCAGTCTAGCAATACAAGTTCTTTAAAACTTTTATTGACCACCTGTGCAACAGCTCTTTCATTACCATGTAGGGAACTTATTTTTTTCTAAACACACATAGCATAGATGCAGTTTCAAATCAAACTCGTTAGCATGAGAACTACAAAAAGTAACAAAGAAAATAACTTAATGTACACCTCCAGATGTTAACAGCTCAAATTAAGTTTATTTCTTCCATCAAAACCTAGCAAGACTGTACACGTTTGAAAAGTAGGAAGGGATGAGGCTCTTGACACATTTTTGGAACACTGAAGGAAACTGGATATTAAATGAACAGAAAGCTGAAGAACTGCTTCCATATGGGAGTAATTTGCTTGCCTTTCCTCATTCATGTGAGAGAGCATCTGCAGATGCTGAAGTCCAAGGATTAAGAGAAGCAGAAATTAAATTTCACTAGTAAGATGCTGAGATATGTATTTCAAGCAAAAGGGGCAGCTGGGCACACCAGAAAAGTTTTGCCCCAGAGAATCCTCAGAAATCATATGAAACTTACACAGACCACAAGAGGAAATAAAAATTTCTAAGACAGCACTTTCTAGAACTTTAGGCTATTTACCTTTGCACACAGCTAAATGTGTATCCAAATGCTACCTGCATCTCTTGGCTTGAATTACCTCTCCCTTCCCCCTGCAGTTACGAGGGCCAGGTATGGATGGTTCCAACTCTTCCTGCCACCCCACATCCAAGCCTTGAAACCCCAAATATACACCACCAACCATTTCTACCGTGATCACCTAACCATAACTCCCAGTCTCACCACAGCTCCAAGCTGCACAGATCAGTTTGCTTTTCCTAGATGGAGCTCAACAAGCAAGTGGTAGGTCCTCTGCATGGGGAAGATGGAGAAATGCTACTGGGTGACAGAGAAAAGGCGGAACTTTGCCTCTGTCTTCACCCAAGAGAAAGCGATGCCCAACCTGGTGATAACAGAATAAATGATATAGGGAGGGAGGAGAACTACTATCCTGATCTCCTAACTCCATACAAGAGATCTCCAGCTGTTAATGTTGCAGATATGGCACAAACACTGAAGGAAGAAAGAGCAGTGACACAGCAAAGAATGATAAATGCCTGTGTGGTTAAGAGAGCAGCCCAAAACAACTGAGCGAAAGGAAAGCGCATAGGACATTAATCAGTAAAAAGGGAAGCTGTTTTGCACAAAAGGGCAAGCTGCATTTCAATCATGTCCAGAGCAGAATACAATTTAGCACTGCCATATGCTACACTTGAGATATGAAACTTCCCTTCCTTTGTGCTGATACGTACAATGGTGTGTGTATGTGTCACGTCAGGGTCAAATGAGGATCTTAGACTGCAGTGAATGTTAAGCAGCTGGAAAAGTTTATCAATGCCAGAAAGTCAATGTGACTGCATTTATACTAGGCATCAGGACCACAGACACATGGAAAGCAAAAGCTTGCACCATACCTTTAACTTTGATTTGATATCTATTGCATTCTGAACAAGGAAGGAGGGTGAATTCTTCTGCCTGGTACATAGAATAATCAGTGCTTGCAACAACAATCTGGTCTTCAGGCTTCCAGGTACTAACATCTTCTGACAGATCCAGTATCACACCATGCACTGCTTCCACCTGGAAACCTGACTTTGGAACACCTTAAACAAACAAATAAATAAAATCAAACAAAACATATTAATTTATTTTAAAAACATATGAATACCATTTCCTCAAATGCTCAAAACATTTACACATTAAAACCAATAAACAAGATTAAAAACATTGTACAGCAGCTAAGAGGAAATTATCAATTGCTTATTCTCTCATGTGATTCCTTATCCACTCCCCCCACCCCCCAAAATATTCCCATGCTTACTGAAGCAAAGACAACACTGCACCATCCATGCTTCAGAGGAAGGTGTCAGCAGACTTGTGGTTTACTTAAAAATTCACAGAAATGCAAAACAAAAAGTCTTTAGTAGAAAAGGAGGAGACTCTTGAGAGTCCCATGGACTGCAGGAAGATCAAGCCTATCCATTCTGAAGGAAATCAGCCCTGGGTGCCCACTGGAAGGACAGATCCTGAAGCTGAGGCTCCAAGACTTTGGCCACCTCATGAGAAGAGAAGACTCCCTGGAAAAGACCCTGATGTTGGGAAAGATGGAGGGCACAAGGAGAAGGGGACGAAAGAGGACGAGATGGTTGGACAGTGTTCTTGAAGCTACCAGCATGAGTTTGACCAAACTGTGGGAGGCAGTGGAAGAAAGGAGTGCCTGGCATGCTCTGGTCCAGGGGGTCACGAAGAGTCGGACACGACTAAACGACAACAATAGAAAAAGACTCCTAAGGGGTAAACACCCTGCAAAACACCAGTCTAAATAGAGACTCAATAACCACACAATTCTGATTAAGAGGAAACAAACTGAAAATGAGGTAGGAAGGAGAATGGAATGGTGGGGAACTAAAGACAAAGGAAGAGACCAATGAAAAAAGAATGAACCATCTATCTCAGGGACATTCAACTCCCAAGAGACTGTGATCTACTCGGGGGGGGGGGGTTGGCACTGATCTACCCATGGGGGGGGGTTGGGGGCAGGTCAAAGTTCTTGAGCTTAGTTTTGAGGGGGGCTTCCCAAAGTTGTTGACCTTTTATTAAACAGTAAGTGTGCATATGAAAGAATGAATGAATGAATGAAACTTTTTTTTGCGTCAGCCGTCAGCCATAGCAACAAAAAAAACATTGTGGCATACACAGAACAAAATAAGCAGTCAATTATATAACACCCACTGCTGAATCAGCAGTCAAATTGTGGACCTTATTCTGATTGCCCCAGCTAAAAACCTTGCAACTTTTGCTGTCATCTGCTCCTCTTGATCTGCCAGGAGAAAAGACACTGTGGAAGTGGTTGGGCGACCCGGAATGGACAATAAAAGAGGGGTGATAATGTCATAATGTCTTTGTAAAAAGTGCAAGCCAGGAGGGCATGCACTACTGATTCAGTGCTGCCATCTCCGCAGGGACAGAAGCGTTTTTTGTAAGGAATCTGTTGGAATTGTCCCCCAAGTACAGCCGAGGGCAATACATTCAATCTTGCGAGGGTAAAAGCGTGTCTGTATTTTGGAATTGCTAGCTTATGCAGACAGGGTGCCAGAGGATCAAAGTGGGAAAGTGGAATGTGGTCATACCATGGGCAAAATTTCCTTATTGTGGCCAAGTTGTTCTGACGATCGGTATCATTTAGGCCTTGACAAATTAGACTGTTTGCTTTACTATAACCCATGGTGAGTAGCTGTTGTGGGGTTGTGCAGTTTTTGATAGACTATTTTAGATCAGGCACTCTTGTGACAGTCTTGCAACACTAGCGATTATTAGACCGGGGGGATTTTAGGCGAAGCCAGAAGTCAAATATCCTGCGCCAGATCCATAATTCTACCGAAGGGAGATTGGCCTCTAAGTGCAATGATGGCTTTGGGGCACAGGGTGCCACAGAAATAATTTGCCTTAAGGACTTTGATTGGACAGCTTCCGCAGATACAAGGGAAGTGCCAGTCCAGATCTGAACCCCATATAATAGCTGTGCTGGGGATTTAGCTTGGAACACTTCCAGGACTGATGGTATATCTTTGCCACCTTTTGTGTGGAAAAAGTGTGTCAGGATTTTGGCGCTTTGGGACGCGCTTTTTTTGCACATTTCTGACAGTTTTCCAAAGCAACAACTCAATATATATAGAAACAAAGAATTATAATAATATTCAACATCTGCAATTAAGTTAAACTGTTATTATTATTATTATTATTATTATTATTATTATTATTATTGGGAGCAGGTTGATCTATCCTTCCATCTTGCTGTATTCTATTATTTTGGCTATAAGCACAGGACTCCTGATAATGCCAAGGTTGTAAGTTCGATTCCCATCTGGAGCAGCTGCATATCCCTGCACTGCAGGGGGTTGGACTAGATGATCCTAAGGGTTCCTTCCAACTCTACAATTCTATGATTCTATGAACAGAATAATATAAACTACATTCCCTTTTGGATTTTTGCTTTGGAACAGACACTTCTGGTTTCCAGCAGGATCACAGCAGACAGTGGGCAGCACAGGTGCATGGAAGGAAGGTGCGTTCAGAGTTAAGTAGTTCCAGCTATACAAGATTGTTTTCAATTATTGCATTACCTGTATTGCTTTATAAAAAAAGAATAAAGTATATTCATACCATCATCCCATTCACTGAAAGCTCTCACAGCAAACTTCTGACCGTCCACAGTAAAAAATTCTCTTTGTGCGACAGCTTTCCCTCCCGTGCTGTGGTTTTCAGAGTTTCTCACAGACTCACTACACGATGAATCTCCATCACCAATTACACCAACTAAAGCCCAGGCCTGCCTGGAAAAAATAAAATACATGTTTAAGTACAAAACTCTTCCTTAGTGCAGGTGTTTGCAAGTAGCAAGAATGCAGCATGTACAAATGTATTAGAAACTGTTATTCTTACTTTTCTGAAACATTCTTCAAAATCCGTTTTTAAAAAAAGGAGAAAGAATTTTATAACTTTGGGGCATAAGGCTGTAAGTACTATTGCTATCATCTCCCTTGTCAGAAGTCACAAAAATTTGCAACACTTTTCATATCCCTCCCCCCACAAAAAACCCTGAGGATGTATATAGACTGTTGTGTCCCACTCACAACTGCTTGTGAAAAAGTAGTGCAAGCCCAGCTCTCAGTGTGGGAGATGGAAATATTACCGTATTTTTCGCACCATAGGGCGCACCGGACCATAGGGCGCACCTAGTTTTGGGAGGCGGAAAACAAGAAAAAATTATTCTGAACCCCAGAAGCCAGAACAGCAAGAGGGATCTGGCTTCTGGGATACCGTGTGGCTGTTCTGGCTTCTGGGGTAACCGCGCCAAGCCTCTTCAGGGCAGCGGGATGAAGGCTCCCCCTGCCCAAAGAGGCTGCGCAGGGCTAAAGCAGAAGCCAGGACAGACGCGTCGCTGAAGGGGCACTGCGCCTTCTCTCTCTCTGCGCAGCGCCCCTCCTTCACAGGAGAGGCGCTGCGCAGAGAGGGAGAAGGGGCAGCGCCCTTCAGCGAAGCTGGAGAAGGAACAGAAGAAGACCCTTCTGTTCCTCCTCGGGCTTCGCTGGACAGGCGCGTCGCTGCGAAGCGGGAGGAGGAACAGGAGACCCTTCTGTTCCTCCTCCGGCTTCGCTTGATAGGCACGTTGCTCAAGGGGCGCTGTGCCTTCTCTCTCTCTCTGCGCAGCGCCTCTCCTTCAGAGGCGCTGCGCAGAGAGGGAGAAGGCGCAGCGCCCTTCAGAGAAGCTGGAGAAGGAACAGAAGGAGACCCTTCTGTTCCTCCTCCGGCTTCCAGCACAGGCGCGTCGCTGCGAAGCGGGAGGAGGAACAGAAGGAGACCCTTCTGTTCCTCCTCCGGCTTCGCTGGACAGGCGCGTTGCTCAAGGGGCACTGCGCCTTCTCTCTCTCTCTGCGCTGCGCCTCTCCTTCACAGGAGAGGCGCTGCGCAGAGAGGGAGAAGGTGCAGCGCCCTTCAGCGAAGCTGGAGAAGGAACAGAAGGAGACCCTTCTGTTCCTCCTCCGGCTTCGCTGGACAGGTGCGTCGCTGCGAAGCGGGAGGAGGAACAGGAGACCCTTCTGTTCCTCCTCCGGCTTCCAGGACAGGTGCGTCGCGGCGAAGCCAAGGAGCCTGCATTCGCTCCATAGGACGCACACACATTTCCCCTTCATTTTTGGAGGGGAAAAAGTGCGTCCTATAGAGCGAAAAATACGGTAGATTTTAATTAAATCCCATAATTGTCTGGAAAGGAGTACTTTCTCCTCTAAATGGAAACCAATTACATATATTTGTATATTATCCAATAAAAAGGAAAATCATAAAACAGTAAAAGATATTACATCCCTAACTCTGTGAAATTCATTACATTTTCTATTGTGTTGAAACAACTGGTAGGGATGGAGAGGGTGTTATGCCTCACTAATAAAGAGGCAAACAGGATTGGCATTTTGAACCACAGTGGAACTAACTTTGTGCCTTGGCATCTTGAAGAAAACTCTTTGGTAGGTCCATGATGAACACCAATAAGGGAAAAACGTTTCCATGCCTATATTTTCTGGAGCCTTGCTGATAAAAGATTGCCAGTGCTGCAGCTGGACATTTGAGTAGGCTGGCATGGAGCCCTCATTGTAGACACCCCATAAATTAAGTGTTCAAGAGCAGAAGGCAAGCCAAGAGCCTCCTCCAGACTCTCTTCTCTAACTCCAGCTTTGAAAAGCTATACTGCCCTAGCATTACGTTCATGCCTCTAGTTACTCCTGATTTTCCTATTAGCTTTAATCTAAGCCAGCTCTGACTTGGCAGCACCAAAGCCAAGGGATTTCGTTTTCTTCCAACCATCCCTCTTTTCCTTCAAGTTGCATGCCAACTGCTATCAACATTTCCAGCAATTCTTACATTTAGAACCTCCACAAGTGGAGAGCTAAATTTAAACAGCACACAACTGCCCAAGAAAACTGTTGTGTGATATTTTTAGCTCAGTGTTCTTTATGAAAAGCTTGTACAGTCACCAGTTTTAAACATAACAGTCCAACTGCAAGTCCAGGCACCTCAGATATGGATGTTATCCACTCTCGTTTGAATTGGCTAGGATGCCTGCTGAGAGGGCTGACACCATTACAGTGAAAAAGCATAGACTGTACTATGAACCTCTGCAATGTTGCAGGTTATGGATTTAAAGGGGACAAGGGAGTGGCAACAGCAGACTGCTTCCCTTTCAAAATCAGAGCAGTGAGGGCTCTGCAAGACTGTGCTCCAAAACCATGAACTGCTCTGCAAACACCATAAGAGCACACACATTCCCCATCTCATATGCAAATGAGGGGGGGCAGAGAGAGTGGGGGAGGGAGAGAGAGAGAGAGAAAGAAAAGGTGTCTCTTAAAAGGAGCTTCCAGGTCCCTCCAGCTTCCACATTATAAGCTCCTCATAGAAACTTTTAAAACTGCCTTGTATCAGATCAGACTAGCCCAGTGTTTTTGACATTGACAGGCAGTGGCTCTCTAGGGCTTTCAAACAGCCCTATACCTAGATATCCCAGGGCATTCTGCAAATGCTCCATCGCTGAGGGACACCCCTTCCCCTCCCTGCCAAGACACAAGAATGCTAAGGAAGATTCGTAAGCTGAACTTGATAGAGAACCACAGACAGCGTGTGTGAAGCAAGACACAACTGAGCATTACCAAAGAACCTAGCACAGAATACAAAAACGGTAACACTGCATCTATGCAGGCTGCTGCACAAGGATGTCAGTAGCTGCAGAACTGGCCATGTTAAGGTAAAGACACACACAGGCTCCCTAAAATGTGACTGGATATGGCTTGAATGAACATTTACTGCATTCCAAGGCATCAGTTTTAAGGACAGAAAATGTGGGCTCAAGGCTCCCAGCATATTTTGACAGGACTTTTGTCTTCACCCTCAGTTGGAGCAAAGGCTTAAGCTTTCAGGGAGAGTTACTTTTCACACAGAATTAATGGTTTCATTTGAAATATCTGTTTGGAACTGGGAGAGAAGCAGCTGGTACAGCAAAGTGCCTGAAATGATCTGACTCACAAATTAAGCCTTAATAACAACATAGAGAATGGCAAGATGTTAGGAAAGGGGGGAGAGATAGAATTTCTACACTCCCCCCCCCCGGACCAGTGCTTTTAACCCAGTTGCTTCATAGTAAAAAGGTAAAGGGACCCCTGACCATTAGGTCCAGTCATGACCGACTCTTGGGTTGCGGCGCTCATCTCGCTTTATTGGCTGAGGGAGCCGGCGTTTGTCCGCAGACAGCTTCCGGGTCATGTGGCCAGCATGACTAAGCCGCTTCTGGCGAACCAGAGCAGCACAGCACACGGAAACGCCGTTTACTTTCCAACCGGAGCAGTACCTATTTATCTACTTGCACTTTGATGTGCTTTCGAACTGCTATAAAATTGGCATTCTTATTTGAAACTAGAACAGTAGCTCTTAGTAGGTCTTCACTCCATGTTACATCATTCATATAACATGGTTATGAACTACAGAATACATTTGCTGGGCACATAAGTCTGCTGATGCTGCATTTCAAATTATCCAAGAATTTCAACTCAATGGAATAGTTTCCTTACAATTCTATTTAAGAATATAAGATATTGGGTTACATTGCATCCAATGGTGCATTCATGATAATGGAAGGTTGTTTGATCCAGTAGAAGTTTCTGGCTGTAGATAAGAGAAAGGCAGTATCTGCAAAATCCTCATCACCCCCATCAGTCCCCACATGCCCCAAAATTTGCTTCCGAGCTGGGCGGCTCCTGAGAAAATAGGAAAACTATGAAACTTTCCTCCCAACCCTCCCATTGAGGGAAGCCTCCACTGGATCAAAGACCCTGCTGTCCATGTGAGGAACACCCATGGATACAACTCTATAGTGTTTCTCTAGTATAAGCACGGGGCATGATTCAAGCGGCACTGCAAATGCAACCCTCCCACAAGCTGGAAAGTTCAAGGAGTGTAGTAGGGGGCCTTCAGCAAGCAGTTAAGAATGAAACAGCAATGAGCAGCAGTCGGCTTGCTTGTGACCTTGGCTCTGCAGCAGTTGTAGCTTCTGCCTTTCAAGCGCAAGGAAAAGCTCAGTGTTGTTGGAGCCAGACCCACGTGGTGCAACTGTCAAGTACAGGCCCTCACAGGGCTAGAATTTTAGCCAGCATATGAGAGCCAATGTGGTGCAGTGCCCCCGGGGGACAAATCCCTCTGGCCAAAGCCAGCTCCCATCTCAGGCCTGTCCTCAGCCAGCTACCAAGCCAGCAGCCAAGTTGCTAAGATGAACATGCTTTTAAAAAAAAATTAAAAGGGGGACAAATAGAATGAGAAGGAAATTCCTAGCTCAACTTCCAATGCCTGTATCTTCAGGTGACACATAAAGATGACCAAAGCTCTGGTTCTGAATAGCCCAGTCACCCCATGAGGCAAAGAAACGCAAGTCTGAAGTAAAAGAGCCTGCTAAAACACACCAAGTTAAAGTAGTAGTCAAATTTACATTTACTAGGGAGCCCATGCAACAACACATTCTCTCTCTAATCCATCAGAAATATCCACCACTTCTTAATTCATGCTCAGCATGAATCACCACTTCACTTAGGAAACAACACTGGAAAGCAATCTACTCCTTAACCTTTCCTCTAATGCCATTATAGCACCAAGTTTATTAGAGTGAGATACCTCTCACTTGAAATTAAAGAACGGCTGGACACAGTAGTGAGATGAATCTGTCTCCTCTATTATTTCAAATACACTGGACTGGCACAGGCTCAAACAATTCTACCCTGTCTTTTCACAATAAGTGTCATCACGGTGGCGTACAACGAACTATAAAAACAATCTGAAATGAATCCACACTGAAATAAAGCGGTAGTACCCTTTTATACAATCCAGAAATATCAGATAAAAAAAATTAAAGCAAACAATAAAAGAAAATGTTTTGAAAAATGAAAAGGGTTTTATCTGTCTTCTAAAACAATTGGACAGTCAGAGGAATCTTACACAGAGGTTAGCTAGAGAAATGAAATAAACTTTCCACATTTTTCTTTTAAACAATTTCAGGACTACAAGAGCTGAAGGTAAACCAATCACAGCATGTTTCATCATGATACTTGGAATCCCTTCCCTTCCTTCCTTCCTTCCTCCTCATGACTTTTAAATGCCATTGCAGGGCAGAGTAAAAGCACACCAGGGAATTTTACAGGATGGGCCTGCTTTCAAGATCTTTCACAGAAGGAACATAATTCAAAGTGAGTCTTATGGCTGCTTCTTAGAAGATGATTTTCCTGCACATATAGTATTTGTATGTAGGAAAACTGTAGGTACATTACATGTACCATGTAACAAATGCATGTGTCATGTTTGCAGTGCATGTATGCAGGGGTGGGTTAACCACTAATTACAACACAACTAGTTGACTCATGTGCGAAGGAAAGACTTTGCTTTCATACTATCAGTTGTTAAATATACAAATCAAAGAACTGAATAAAAGAATTTACTTTTATTATACCAAACGATCAACAATAAATATGTATATGGTTTCAACTAGCAACTTCTGGCTCTCCCCCGGCCCAAAACCTCCAATATTCCTAGAGCATGTCCTGAAGGCTAGGTAGGTTTGGTCAATGCCTGGATGGGTGACCACCCTGGGACCATGGGCTTTGGTGTCCATGATAGAAGAAATGTAAGAATATTTAAGCTCAATTTTAAAATCAAAATTTGTAAAAATTTGTGTACCAAGTTTACAGTTTCAAATACTGGCACACAGACATTCAAAAACAACGAAGAGAAGCAGTGTTGTGGTACTTGTCTGTATAGCTAGTATTAATTCTTGCAATGAAAACCAAAATAACAGAGGGGGAAGACTTTGATGCAATGTAAATTTGAATATAGGGGTGCAGCATGATGAATACCCAAAGGAAAATATATGCATGAAATTTTGGAGTGTTGCATGGCCATATTACTGCAATACCCTAATTCGAGGGAGGAAGGGTATACAGTTACAACTCCAAGCTGAGTTGTTATAATTCACAAGGGTTTATAACTTTAAAATATTAAACTAACCATCTTCCTTGTGCTGCCTCCAAAGATATATTCTGAAGCACAACCTATCATATTCATACATTTGCATAAGTCAAAACATGAGCTAGAACATACAGGTTGAACTCCAAAGGAAATTTAAATTAGTTTCTTTTCCCCCACAAGAGCACAGAATACATTTTTTTTATTTTTTACCTGTAACTCAATCCTTTGACAAGCTTACTTCCCAGAAGATTCTGTATTGTTGTTCTGGTTTCATCTAGTAGGTTTTTAGCAGCTGAATCTCCCACAGCAATAGCAACAATGCGACCAAAATCTTGGCCTTTTAGGAAATCCTGAAGTCTCCTGCTATCATTCTGAGATTCATAAGTATCAAATCTGTCCATTGCCAAAACTTGTGCAGTGTCTTGATCAATAACTCTCACATTGAGGCCTCGGGAAAAATCCTTTTCAAAAGTATATGAGCCAGAGGCCAATCCTGAAGAATACAGGGTTTTTGACAGAGAAGTCCATGATAACTTCTGAATTCCATGCAATTCCAGTGTTCCACCAGGGCCAACACCCACAAACTTTTTGCCAAATGTTGGCACATAATCACCTTCATCCATTTTGCCATATAAGGTGATAGTTGCTTTGGATTTATAACGACATTTCTCTGCTCCAATATGAAGCGCTCCACCATCCTTTATCAGGATAAACCGTGTTCGTAGTGTTATATTTCTGGATCCTTTTTCATCATCTCCAAAGACAAGCAATCCTATAGGGAACAATGTTTTTGGTAAGCAACCGATAAAGTATTAACCAACTATTTTTTGAGGAATAAAAATTTGCTGTGGTATACAAAAAAACACTAATCACTGCATTAATAACAAAGCTTTAAAAATTAGTGAGCATTATATTTCAATACACAAACAGTTTTCAAAAGGAAAACTGCGTAACTCAGTTTGTCAAGGAGTTATCAGAGGAAGGAAAAGTACAAAGAATCAAAAGCAGCTGAACAAAACATTCTGCACTGCATTCTACGAGCTGGATCTTGCCCTTGCAAAGTTACCAAACAAATCTTGCTGTGTAAGGCTCTTAAACACTGATGACCAAGCAGTATTTTTAATCTGCAGGTATTTGATATGCCTGGCACAGCTGCAAAAAATGTACCAAAGGAAATCAGGAGTAATAAATGTTGAAAACAGACCAGAACGACAACATAATAACAAAGAAGTAGCTAGATGGGGAAGATATGCAGACGTATAGACTTGGAAAGGATATTAAAAGGAAGAAGCAAATTAAGTGAAAACAGTTGTAAAAGTAACATGGCCGTGCTTACTTTCCTCTGAGAATTTAGCAGGATAAGGATGGATAGAACAGAAACCACCAACCAGGTGTCCAGATATTTTGGACTACAGGCTGACGGGAGTTGTAGGCCAAAACATCTGAAGTCAGAGGCGGTCCACCCAGGACATGGGGTGAGGCAGCTGCCTCAGGCAGCAGAAACCGAAGAGGCCCCAGTGAGCGCCCCACCTGCCCCACAGGTAAGGGAGGGAGAGGTGGCAGAGCTCAGTGTAAACTTCTCCCATTGCTTTTTCCTACCAATGCTCTAAGTTAACTGCTATGAAGAGAATGTTTCTTTCTCTACTGCACAGGAAGTAAACTGGGAGGAAACTTCCTTTTGGATGGATTGGGTTCAAATGCCTGTTCTGAAGCTGCTCTGTTGCTCAGCTCTGCCTGCTCCCTGTTCCAATGTAACTTGTACTGAATGTAAACAGTAAAAAATTATGTCATTTGCAGTATGATAGTCATTTCTTGGAGATCTGTTAATATCCACAAATATAACAAATACAAGTTACGTTTTAGGGACATATGTTTTTGTTCCCTCACGCCAAATAGCATTTTCAGTAAAAGAAATGACAGAAACAATTACCGAGTAATACCTTAGCAACGAGCTAACTCACGACACCACTTTATGAACTTTGCCCCCACCCTTTTCGTAATGTAATCTTGCAAGATTTGGAAATACTGCATGATTCCAATGTTAATTGTTCCCTATCTTTTCAAATGCTATATTCTAAAAAACAATTTCAAAAATGGACCAATTATGTGCAACATTATTTTATATAGTGCTGCGATATAAAATGCCTTAGGAAGAAATATTGAGAAAAATAAAGTGTTAGTTTTTCCTCACACTGTTTACCTAGGATATCCTTTCAATGTGTTAGTACACCTCCCCAAAAGTATCAGAACAAAAGATGAGAGGAAGTAGGGATGGAGATGTTTCTTTACAACAGAAAGTTTATGCCTATGAGGGGAGCAGAATCCTGTCCATCTCCTCCTGAAGGCCCAGATCTGATACCAGAAGAGAACTGGGCTGAGGAGAAAAATGTCTTGGTGACCAAGCACAACCAAGAAGAGTGAGGAGTGTGCAGCTCCCTTCAGCCACATGACGACATCAAGACCCCACCTTTCCCCCCAAAGGAGCTCAGTGTAATGCATATGGGTCTCTCTCTCCTTCACTGAAATCCCACAGCCGCCCTGTGAGGCAGGTTAGGCCAAGAGGCAGTGACTAGCCCCCAGGGTCACCCAGCCAGCTTCATCCCTGAGTCCCCCAGGTCCTAGTCCAACACTTTACACCTTTTTATATTCACACGCAAAACTGTGTCTGTGTGATCGTAACTTTATAATAAATAAAATATAAAACATTGTAATTATAAAAGTATTTTATTAAAATTACGTATTCTAGACTTATATTATTATACCATTCTAAAATTTAGGCTATACACACACACTCCTTTTTCCTTGTAAATGGAAAAAACATAGGCATAAGTAAACACAGCTCCTTCATCTTGTCAGTTTGGCCTGAGATATGTTGAAGCTGGGATGTCACTTTACATACCTCCATCCTGTATCACGATAGAGTGCACTGTAGCATCCACACTGAGGCGAAACAAATCTCCCTGTTTGAGTACAACTTTGTTTTCTCGATCATGTCCAGGATTCCAGTTCTTAAGGCGAGGATTTTGATCTGGACAATTTTCTGCAATAGAAGCAAGAAACACTTATAACTGAAGTATCAAGGCAGCCAACTCACGCTTCAAGCATTTTTATCCAACTCTGCTGGTATCAGATTTGAATAAAGACACAGTAAAAAGCTCACCATTCTACCCATGAGAATAAGAAAAATCCTCTGAATCTGAATGAAGTTCAAGTAAAGTGATCTGCACTTTCACATTAGCCAATCAATACTCGGCAGTCTTTCTTACCTTTTCATTTTATAGCCCCTGAAAAGGAGCATGCCCTCTTTGAGTTTCAGAGGGCAATGCAAAATGCCTGGGGTTTTTGTTCAGTTCTTCTCTCTGTTCAGCTGTTCCCATAATTCATTTGGGTATACATTTCACATTAGGAAATACCATTGCTCTTCAGCTTATGAGTTTTGGCCCACATTAAGACCATTTTTATATGTGTCCCAGTGTTTACAGGGCATCTTCATCCAATTGCCATTTTTTACTGTTTAAGATACCCATTTTCTGTTTTGTTTTAATCACAGCCTGCAATGGCCTCCTTTTCAGCCCTTCTGTGAAAAAAGGGAGCCATTAGCTCCATTCTGCCCCCATGTACTGCAATGAGTCATGTACAATATCAACAAGTTACTGACTCCTTCAGCCAAACTACTCATTTCCCTTCTCTCTCTTCTTCCTTACAAGCGATTCAACATTTCCTGATACAATACTTTACTTGGATGCAATAAAATTGTGAAAATTACACTCATGTTGCTCCCGTTTCCTTTTAGAGAAAGCTTTACAGTAAGTTTCACTTGACTATTAGGAGTTGCTTCCTGAGCACCTAGAAAGGAATGCTGTGATCACCAATAGTCAGCATGGATTTCTGAAAAATAAGTCGTGTCAGACTAACCTGATCTCGTTTTTTGACAGAATTACAAGCCTGGTAGATGAAGGGAACGCAGTGGATGTAGCCTACCTTGATTTCAGCAAGGCATTTGACAAGGTGCCCCATGATATTCTTGTAAAGAAGCTGGTAAAATGCGGTCTTGACTATGCTACCACTCAGTGGATTTGTAACTGGCTGACTGACCAAACCCAAAGACTACTCATCAATGGTTCCTTTTCATCCTGGAGAAGAGTGACTAGTGGGGTGCCACAGGGTTCTGTCTTGGGCCCGGTCTTATTCAACATCTTTATCAACGACTTGGATGATGGACTCAAGGGCATCCTGATCAAATTTGCAGATGACACCAAACTGGGAGGGGTGGCTAACACCCCAGAGGACAGGATCACACTTCAAAACGACCTTGACAGATTAGAGAACTGGGCCAAAACAAACAAGATGAATTTTAACAGGGAGAAATGTAAAGTATTGCACTTGGGCAAAAAAAATGAGAGGCACAAATACAAGATGGGGGACACCTGGCTTGAGAGCAATACATGTGAAAAGGATCTAGGAGTCTTGGTTGACCACAAACTAGACATGAGCCAACAGTGTGACGCGGCAGCTAAAAAAGCCAATGCAATTCTGGGCTGCATCAATAGGAGTATAGCATCTAGATCAAGGGAAGTAATAGTGCCACTGTATTCTGCTCTGGTCAGACCTCACCTGGAGTACTGTGTCCAGCTCTGGGCACCACAGTTCAAGAAGGACACTGACAAACTGGAACGTGTCCAGAGGAGGGCAACCAAAATGGTCAAAGGCCTGGAAACGATGCCTTATGAGGAACGGCTAAGGGAGCTGGGCATGTTTAGCCTGGAGTAGAGGAGGTTAAGGGGTGATATGATAGCCATGTTCAAATATAGAAAAGGATGTCACATAGAGGAGGGAGAAAGGTTGTTTTCTGCTGCTCCAGAGAAGCGGACACGGAGCAATGGATCCAAACTACAAGAAAGAAGATTCCACCTAAACATTAGGAAGAACTTCCTGACAGTAAGAGCTGTTCGACAGTGGAATTTGCTGCCAAGGAGTGTGGTGGAATCTCCTTCTTTGGAGGTCTTTAAGCAGAGGCTTGACAACCATATGTCAGGAGTGCTCTGATGGTGTTTCCTGCTTGGCAGGGGGTTGGACTCGATGGCCCTTGTGGTCTCTTCCAACTCTATGATTCTATGATTCTATGATTCTATTAAACTTGCTTGGCTCATGCTGATGAAACATAATTACTCTGGATTCCCTCTCTTGCTTAGCGCTTTCCCCCTTAATTACAATAGATTTCTTATTATTCTTTAGCTTCTTGTTACTTTGGCCATGTTATGCTCACTTGCATGTCCATGTGGAGTTTCCCTGCCAAAAAACCCAAACCCTTCTGAATGCAGTTTGAAATGAAATAAAATGACTGTGCTTTTTATTTAAAATATGCAACACCCCCCTTTTCACTATAGAGATTCCCAGGAGCAGCTTAAGTTGCAAAATAAATGTTTTAACAAAACAACCACACAATTTTAGACATGAGGATGAGTCATTTGTGACAAACCAATTGCTGTAAACAGAATACAATATTAGGTGGACGTTTGGTCCAGTTCTGGAAGGCCCGACTTTTCTTCATTCCTCTAGTCTTCAACCTTTTCAAACCAAGGACCCACTTTTAACCAAACATGCTTTGGGGACTTCATTCCTCAATCTTTCACCCTATACTTGCATGGCGGTCGTATTCTGTTACGACTAACCTCTGACAGGACCATGACCCGCCAGTCAAAGACCATGGATAAATCAAATTGTAGTGCTACTGGTTCTCAGCAATACTGCCGTGTGATCTTGCATTTGTGATCCCTCCCCTTTTGCCCTTTCCCAGTTATCTGAGATTAGGAATTTCTCCCCATCACTCATCTTAAGCACACTTCTTCACACCATCTTTGCCAATTATCAATGCAAATGCTAATAATGGTTAAAACTATATTAATGAATTTTAGCAATTAGACAATTCTTGTTGACTATTTCGGTTATCAGAAACACTTGATAAATGTTATTTGACACTAGTAATTTTTATTAGAGACTTAGTTTTAAATGCACTGTCTAAACTCCATCTCTTCGCTCAAGGTTTTTGCAGGAGTTTGATTTAATATGGCCCCCTACTGAGTGCAGGTTTGCAAGCAATACTGTTATCATTTGCATTTTTATGTGGTTGGGATCTCTGATTGGATCTGTTTTATTTATACATTGTAACCCACTGTGGGATCATTAATTGACCAAGGGAAGGCTAAAAGAAGAAGAAATAATTGGATGTGTTTGAAGAGGAGGGGAGATGCATTTTTTAAACAATTCTAATCCAGTCTCTCCTCTGGAGTCAACTCTTATCACGTTAACATAAGAGATACTAAAAGTTATTTTAACAGCCCAATAACAGTGTAGAAATAAACATGGGATTCAAATGGGTTAGAAGCTCTTTCTCCCTTCATTGTTATTGATTTACATTCTAGGAGTGAATCTCAGAACTAATAAGGAGAGGAGTTACTTTAATTACCACCAAGCAAGAACTGCAGGGTTAGTCAAATAAGAAGCATGGTTAGAGTGTAGGAGCAGGACCTGGGTTCAAATTCCCACTCAGCCATGAAAACTGCATGACTTGGGCCAGTCACTCACTCTGAGCCTAAGTACCTCACAGGGTTGTTGTGAGGATAAAATGGGCAAGAGAACTATGTACACCACCTTGGGCTCCTGAGAGGCTGGGCTATAAATGCAATAAATACATAAATAATTGGTTTACGTGAGGAATTTTATGTTCAGATGGAATGATTCCTTCCCCCCAACCTCAGGAAGTGTGGGTGGGGCACAGAGAGGGAAGAGGTGGGGCAGGAAGTCTCGCTGTGCAAGCAAAAGTCCTTGTGCAGAGCTTCCACTGAAGGGGCTCATTATGGGAATCCAACCCTAAATGCACGATGACATCTAGCCGTTGGGCACATGGCGTGAAGGAATATCAGCTGTGATGAGGCTGCACAAGAATACTCGTCACCTGGAGAAATTCTGCTCTGGTTCTTTGCTGTTCCTGCCAGTGTTCTTGACAGACATGCTGCTACTGCAGTGTGTTCAATGCAGTCCTGTATTTTGTTCAGAAAACACTGTTCATGTAATGAGACTAGGAAAGACATTTACCGTATTTTTCGCTCTATAGGACGCACCCAAACCATAGGACGCACCTTGTTTTAGAGGGGGAGAACAAGAAAAAAAATTCTCCCCCTCTAAAACAATGTGCCGTTCAAGGTGCGTTCAGTTGCCTTCAGGCGGCTACCTTTGAAGCCTGGAGAGCGAGAGGGGTTGGTGCACTCTCTAGGCTTCAGTGAAGGCAACCCGAAGCCTCCAGAGCGCGGCGGGAGTTCCTTTCGACCTGCTCTTTGGGGCTGGCGGGGGGAAGCCCACCGACAGCCCCAAAGAGCAGGTCGGGGAGCAGCGGAAAGGCGCACAGCCTTCCCGCTGCTCCGCGAGCTTCTTGGGGCTGCCGGGGAAGCCCGGGTCCCCCCCCCCAGCCCCAAAGAGCAAAGAGCAAAGAGCCATAGCCGCGCGCAACCTCTCCAGCCGGGAGAGGCTGCGTGCGGCTATGGCAATACCCCCACCTCCCGCAAAAGCCCACAAAAGCCGCGCACCCTTTAAGGAGTGTGCAGCTCCTGCGGGCTTTTCTACAAGGAGGGAGAAGGGACAGACTGGCCGCATCAGTCCCTTCTCCCTCCTGAGGAAAAGCTCGCAAGAGCCGCACGGAGCTTGTGTGCGGCTTTGGGGGGCTTTTCCTGCCTGCCTCCCCCCTGTATTCGCTCCATAAGACACACACACATTTCCCCTTACTTTTTAGGAGGGAAAAAGTGTGTCTTATGGAGCGAAAAATACGGTATACACTTTTCTGGAAAATGCCACCTTGAGCGGGACTATATGGATGCTGACAAGTAGTTCTCTACTGCTGTTCTATACGTTATGTAACCTTGCTGTGGAAGCACAGAACGTGAGAACAGATGAAGCCAATTAGCCTTTATCACAGTCACTAGTGTCAACAACAGAGAACGGTCCCTTTCTTTTGTTTTTTAACAGAGGAATAATTATGTGTGTTTTAAATTATACAATTATAAATTATACAAAAACTAGTTTTAAAAACTATCAATCTTCTTCCAGAACAGCAGTACAAATATTTGGATTTTTCTATTGGCACTTAGTAGTGGTACTAAATAGTGGAAATGGAAACTCACCATCAGGAGCATATTTTGATGCTATCCCCAAAATAATGCCAAGTGCAATAAAAAACGAAAAGCTAGACATAGCAAAGCAGATGAGTGTGTTTTTGTGTCTTTTCTTTCTGCTCGCTTCCGCCTGACTGCGCTGCCCATCTGCTGAGGAGGCTACTGTTGCACGAGCTTCCTGTCTTCCAGAGGTAAATTTGGCTGAAGCTTGGTTCTTTGGAGGAGGAGGAGGACGAAATGGGACAATTCTCCCTGGGAAATAGCCAGAAGATTTATGGCTGCTTCCATTCTGAGGCTGAAGGAAGGCAGGAGTCCTCCCTCTGGGATCAGCGGCTTGCATGTTATGCAATCACTGGATTGAAAACAAAAGGGAAAAAAAAGATTAATGTTGAAGTGTGAGAGGAGTCGTTTTAGTTATGCCCTGGAATTATTTATGTGGGAGTATGTCTTCCACCAGGGACGCGGGTGGAGCTGTGGTCTAAATCACTGAGCCTCTTGGGCTTGCCGATCAGAAGGTCGGCGGTTTGAATCCCTGCGACGGGGTGAGCTCCTGTTGCTCGGTTCCAGCTCCTGCCAACCTAGCAGTTCAAAAGCACGCCCAAAAGTGCAAGTAGATTCATAGGTACCACTCCAGCGGGAAGGTAAACAGCGTTTCTTTGCACTGCTCTGGTTTCGGTGTTAATCGTGCTGGCCACGTTACCCGGAAAAACTGTGGACAAACACCGGCTCCCTCGGCCTGTAAAGCGAGATGAGCACCGCAAACCCAAAGTCGCCTGCGACTGGACTTAATTGTCAGGGGTCCTTTACCTTTACCTTTTTATGTATTCCACCAGGTTACTCCAAAGCTAATGTAGTGCCAATGGTGCTTCCTAGCCAAGGACACAGCAGAAAGTTAACTTTTTATTATCCAAGATAACAGCTCTGGAAACCTACGCGCATCACTCTATTGGCTAGCCAGCTATTCCTAGGTCTGAACTCTATGGCGCTGTTGCAGCAACTGGGGACCAGCCGCCTTCCACCAGTTGATGCACCTTCCCCTGACAGGCTGCGCTCACTCTGCCTGCACAGAAGCTACGTCTGCTCTCTCCTGGTTTTTGGAGACAGTGGTACAGGGGAGGGTTGAGAGGCCCCCTCTCCTTCACTTGCCTGGTCTGTCTCTTCCTCCAGCTCTGAAGCTTCCTCTGATTCTGACTCTTGCCCTCTTCGCTGGTACAGGTCCCTACAGACCACTGCCCCCCCCCAGTCTGCAGCAACCCTTCACCCAGGGCACGCTTGTCAGCATCTGGCCAGTCCCAAATATTTAGAGGAATTTTTTTGCAAAAAAACAGAGCTCAAAAGCATATGCCAATTTTCATCCAGGTTCTGCCACATTTGCACAAGATCACACACAAAAGATCTGTCTTTATAGCCATTAGAATAACCTTTGAAGAAGTTTGCTTCAAAATCTATAGCACTGTTAAAAACCATTACTCCATATCATGCCATGCTAACAGGACTATCATAAACTGCAATCACAAGTAAACTATTAGGATAATAAACTGAATTAGTTTTAGCAGCTGACCTCCTTTCTCCTGCCGAAAAAAATTATACAATTTTCTGTTTTTCAGGATATCTCGAATATTCAATGAATAGATTCAAGGAAAGTAAACACACTGTCCGTAACATCTCAGCAGTGAAGAAATTCTACACTTTACCTTTGAAGAATTCCACTTTAAGCTAACTCTTGCTGAGCTGCCAGCATTAAATAAGAAACAATTGGTGGACTGGTGATGGTATCATCCCCAGGGCATTAAAATACAGCAAGATATAGGCTGGAGCTTCTGATGTGCCAATCAAGTCCAATATATATTAAGAAAACATCTTTATTAGGCTAACCAAGATGCCAGAAAATAGTGTGCAAGCTTTCAAGGTCCCCAGAACTCTTCAGCAGGCTAGATGGTTAAAAGAAAAAGACTAGTGAGGGGTAGCAGAGAAATTGGCTGCTGTTCAAACCAAAAGTCCTATACAAATTTCAGATCCCCACCTGTTGGACAAATTTGCCCCAGGAATCTTCCCTAGAGGGAGTCAATTGCTCTGTGAGAAGGAGTCGGACACTGGGATCAGGCAAAACCAAAGGTTGCTTATTCCTGAGACAGCGCTGCCTGAGCAACTCCCCAGCCTCCTGCTGCAAAGAGGGCACATCAAAGGTACTTTATACGCTAAAGCCCGTCCAAATTTCCCTCCTACAATCTCCTATTGTTTAGGAAATTGCAGTTTACCAACTTCCTGGTCCACCTATTTCATGTTTTCCCCTTGATATGTACCCCCACCGCTACATACCCCCCTTCTTCATGCTGATTAGCTTTAGCTCCACCAGGGGCGGCTTGACTAATATTCACAGCCCTTTTAAGCAAGTGCAATAGCTTTCTAACTGTTTTCCTCCTTTTCCCCTTGTGGTTTTGAATCACCCACAAACCGTCCTAATACCTTATAAGGCATTACCTTTTGGCTACTCTCAGCGATTTCTTAACGTTTTATCACAAGTTTCCTCTTTCTTTGCCATGCAAGCAGTTACAGCAAGGCATGGCCATTCCTGCTAAGCTTTTCTGACCTGTTTATCCCACAACACACCATGCTGAAAATCTGCTATTTGAAATACATCCTCCCCAGCACTGACCTGCCCCAAGAGTGGTTTAAAAATGAGCTAGAGAGAGATCATGTGGCACATAATAAAAGATGAACAGCTCTCTCAAATGTTACGCCAGTCTTCCACTTTCAGTTCCACTTGCAGATCTGTTTCCCAATTGTACAAGCAGGCTAATGTGATCATTTATTTCCTCTATTACCAGGATATGGTCCATATAAAAACGTGGAGAGCCCTGCTGGATCAGATCCAAAGTCCACCTAGTGCAGCATCTCCTGTTTAAGAGAAAACCAGCATCTGCCCCCCACTCAACTATGGGTTGAGACCCCTGGAAGCTTGCAAATAAGAGAACGTGGCCTTGCTTCCTGCTCCCTCCAACAAGGGGTAAACCACCCTCCTAAGTATCAGCAAGTTTTAAATATTCCCTGTAACTGAGGATAATCACTGTGGGTCTCTCATTTCCTTAGATGGAATCTTGATGCCTTTAACTTGAATAAGCAAGATTAACCCTAAACCCAGATACCTTTCTATGAAGCTCTAATTCCTGTAAAAAAAGAAAGTACAGAGTATGCCAACTGAAGCCTGCTGTGCTCAACTATACACTGCATGCTCAGAAGGACTGAAACGGGCCAACAATAAAAACAAAGGAAATATAGCAGCTAATCTCAAATCTTATGCAGAAACATAGCAAGAACGCTTTCTTTGTAATTTCAAAGCTGCAGAGTCCAATTCATCACTGCGATAAGATCATTGTGCCCAACGCTTTCAGAGGAGACAATGCCCTGCCAGACAGGATCAAAACATTAAAAGGAGTGCAGGGTACACAAGTCCTTCATGTTTCTTGCCCCTGTTCCCTGTGTCACCAAGGCTTCAGTCAACATGGGCAGCCCAGTATAAAAACCAAGGAGTTGGACATGGTGTGTTTAACCCATTTCCTTTGTTCTAAACAGGAAACAAAGCAGACACAAATCACAGGATAGTCAAGTAAATTCTCTGAACATCCCAGGCCTCAGCATGCACATTTCCAAGTGTGGCAAATGCTCATAACAGTAAGAACCTATAATACAAATTATGTCCTGGGGCCATTTTCTGAGAGTCCTCTTTCAGCACAAGTGTTGGTGCTGTTCTGGAGCCTGACAAAAAACAGTATAAATTTCAGCCAAATCCCCACCCATACCCCCTAATTTGAAGCAGTAACAAAAGAATTTTTATGCCAGATTACTTATTTGTAGAGTACGTATTCTCTCTTCCTTCAGCTATTCTAATTTTGAAACTTCAGAATATAAGGTATTCAGTATTTCCTTCCTCTTTTGAATGAATGCAGAATCAGAAACATTTATAAAACTGTAAAGTCACAGGGAGGTGATCACTGAGCAGGAGATTAAAATATCTGCAGGACTCCATTGCTTTCAAAACTTTGCTGACATCTGAATACATTAATGCCTCTTAATAACTTGTGCAGCGCAAATGAGCAGCAGTTACAAAAATGATAGTTTGACTAAAACAAACAAAATGACGGGGGCCACTAGGGGAGGGAGATGTCGTATCGCCACCCCTTGGTGTGTGGAGTGCCGCAGGGCGCAATTCTCTCCCCGATGCTTTTTAACATCTTTATGCGCCCCATTGCCCAGATTGTCCGGAGCTTTGGGCTGGGCTGTCACCAATATGCTGATGACACTCAGCTCTATTTGCTGATGGATGGCCACACCGACTCGGCCCCGGACACACTGACCAGATGCTTGGAAGCTGTGGCTGGATGGTTTTGTGGGAGCCGATTGAAACGAAATCCTTCAAAGACAGAGGTCCTCTGGCTGGGTCGGGATGGCATGGGGATGAGGGACCAACTCCCTTCTCTTGCGGGGGCCCAATTAGTGCCATTGCCTTCCGTTAAGAGTTTGGGTGTAATCCTTGACGCCTCCCTTTCCATGGAGGCGCAAGTTACAGCAACAGCCAAGGCGACATTTTTCCACCTTCGCCGTATCAAGCAGTTGGTCCCTTACCTTTCCCGTCCCGACCTGGCCACAGTGATCCATGTGACAGTCACCTCCAGGCTACTGTAATTCGCTCTATGCGGGGCTGCCCTTGAAGCTGTCCCAGAAACTCCAGCGGGTGCAGAATGCTGCAGCAAAGCTCTTCACAGGGTCTCTGCCATGGGAGAATATTTACCCAGTGCTTTTCCAGCTGCACTGGCTCCCGGTGGAGTACAGGGTCAGATTTAAGGTGCTGCGTTTGACCTTTAAAGCCCTTCACGGCCTAGGACCCTCGTACCTACGGGACCGCCTCTCCTGGTCTGCCCCACAGAGGACCTTAAGGTCCATATATAGCAACACCCTAGAGGTCCCGGGCCCTAAGGAAGTTAGATTAGCCTCAATCAGAGCCAGGGCCTTCTCAACACAGGCTCCGGCCTGGTGGAACGCTCTGTCTCATGAGACCAGGGCCCTGCGGGATCTGATTTCTTTCTGCAGGGTCTGTAAGACAGAGTTGTTCCATCTGGCCTTTGGCTTAGAATCAGTTTGATTCCTTCCCCCTCTTTCTTTTTCCTTTCTCCTCCTGTGAAGAGGCTGCATCCTAATGTTTTAATGTTGTATCTTAATCTTTTAAATTGTCTTTTAATCAACTTGTTTTTATTATTGGTTGTTAGCCGTCCTGAGCCCGGTCTTGGCTGGGGAAGGTGGGGTATAAATAAAATTATTTATTATTATTATTATTATTATTATTATTATTATTATTATCATTATCATCATCATCATCATCATCATCATCTAGTCCAAGCCTCTGTAATGCAGGAATCACAACTAAGGCATCCCTGAAAGATGGCCATCCAGCCTTTGCTCTCCAATGAAGAAGAGTCTACCACCTTCTGAGGTCATGCATAGATTTGCTCTGTGATTTTGTTTTAAGTGGGTCTCTGGTGCAGGTCAGCATGAAATGAAGGCCCTCAGAAATTAAAGGCCATTGCTATAGACTTTTTCTGCCAAGCACCTTCGTTGTCCTTTAAGTTACCCACTCCCCAAGGGGAAGCAAAGTACAGACACCTGCACTTCTTAAATACAGTATGTGACATTTGTATCACTGTAGATAAAGTACCCTAATTTAAGTACCCTATTTTAAAATAGGGCTGGGGAACAGACTACTTGGCTGCAATCCTACATTTACCTGGGAGTAAACAGAGGTGCATATGGTTGGGTTTTTAGAATAGATGTCTTTATCTATCTGCCATCTAGCTGTACTTACAATTACGTTTTCATGTCAATCAATACACTGTGATATTTATATACCAGTATAAGTTCTAAGTCAGCAGCCAGGCACAGAGCTCAGTGGCCTTGTGCAGTTGCTTTGACAGCTGATTCATTTCTGGCTAAGAAGTTACTACATCCTTGTCACCTCAAAACAACTTCCAATGAGACTTTAGAATATAAAAACCACAATTAAAAAAAGAAAGAAAGTAATGCCGTAAACATACGAATCAGTAGCAAGAAAACAGCAACAGCTGAATTAAGAGGCCTGGGCAAATAATATTTTTTTAAGCTGGCACTGAACATTCAAAAACAACATGAACTAGACATATAGAGAAGGGCATTCCAGAGACTGGGAGCCAACAGGATATATTTTCCTGCCAATTAACATTAACCTCAATTAAGAGAGTAGGTTTTTTAAAAAACCAAACATTTTTCATTCAAAGTGGTACAGTTAGTCTCATTTCCCCATCCTTTGGCAGGCGGTGGGGGGCGGGGAGGGAGTAAGTACAAGGAAATATTTTCCTTCTGCTATACTGTTGTTTTGTTTAAATCTTTAATATTAATTGTGATATTTTTAATTCTTTCCTGGGACCTTTGGATGAATGGCAGACTTAAAATACCCCAGATAAATAAATGACATTTCACTTGTAACAAAGAACATCAGAGATGGAGCAGCGGGGGGGGGGGGGGAGAGAAGTAATTCATGTGAGGGTAGCATCAAGAGGGAGAGGGAGAGTTGGGGGAGTGATGCTACTCTCTGGGCACAAAGATGCAACCTAATGGAATATTTTGATTTTCCATATCAAGTTCCTTTCAAAACAAGGAATCTTATACTACAAGGTCCATGGCACATGGCAGAGATAGTGTCTGGGTTATTTGATGTACCACTGGACACAACTTCAGTATTAAGAAAAACATTTTTTAAAACCTTGAAATGGCTTGCATGCAATGCTAAGCCAAACCAAACCATGTCTAAGTCGGAATTAACCCGTGTGCTGGTGCAGTTAGATCTTCATGGCTACTCCTCTCCTCCCCTTTTCCGGCTGCACTACTGGGAGCAGGGGAGGAGAGAAGTGGCCAAGATTTTCTAACTGTGCACCAGCACACTGGTTAATTCCTACTTAGCCATGATTGTGAATGAGGCCAAGTTGTAGCTCTTCTCTATTGTCTTGAAAAAGCTATACAGGAGGAAAGCCTGCTGTGGTCCACCCATCCCTAGACACAACAATCTATTTCAGTCCTGCCACGATTATTCACATTGAGAGCTAATGGAGACCGATAAATTTAACAAGTGTCCAAACCATTTCATATGAGGTCTGTTAGATGCCAAGTTGCACGTTCTAGATTTACTAGCATGTACACAACTCTGGACACAACTACACCAGAACAAATGGCACAGTAAAGAAGCAGTTTTATCATACCTAGTGTAGTTTCAACGTGAGGTTCTACTACATCAGCAACTGCTGCATAGCATGAACTTCATTAAAATATTAAATTTCATGTGGTCTATGACTGCTAACCAAACTAGCCAAACCTTTATATGCACCTGCACATACTTTGCCTATAAGTGGTTGCATAGGTTACCTGGCATTCATCTTTTACTTTTTCCTGAGAAAAAGCACTACGTTTAGAGATATCAGAGATATCCACTGCCCCGACTGGCACACACCATAAAGGTTATCTACAAGATGATAGGAAATGCCTTTTGCATTGCATGCTTTCATATGGCTTCATGAAAGTCAAAATGCATGCGAGGTGGCTCAAATAACGTGAACCATACAACACCAAATAAGTTTTATTCTGTACTGTTAGCAGAAGAGGACATCATCAACATACTTGCTGACAATGTAATTCTTCATACTTGATCAAACAGTATGATCAAAACAAGATGAAAGCTAGTAAATTACATCTGATGAAGGGAATACAGATTAAGTCCAAGCAAGTTACTTTTATCTGAGGGTACCAGAGAACGTGGGGTGAAGAATGGGCTCCAGCAACAAAATCAGTACTTCTGGCAGCATCTCAGACAATTCATGAAAGGAGCAGCAAGCAATGGCCATAAATAGGGACACTGCCAAACATGCAAGAATTTTCATATATGTATGAGAAGCCAAGAATCCTTGCATGCTTGCGTTCAAGTGTAAGTGACTGCTGGCTTATTCCATTCACCTTTGGAGGGAGTTTTCAGTGTGACTGCCAAGTCTCAAGCAAAAGTCGGAGTGTGCATAGGTAGGATAACTGGAGAGATGGGAGAAGTCTCTTCCTTACTGTAGTGACTGGTTTTTGTTTCTGCATCACCACTTGCAACAAAGGAAGAACTGTAGCTGAGCAGCAGCAGATCCCAGATTCAAACTCCAGCATCTCTGGGTAAAGGCTGGGAAACCATGGATAGTTGCTGCCAGTCAGAGAAGACAATACTGAACTAGACTGATCCATTTAGCTGTGATTCCTGCACTGTAGAGAGCTGGACTAGCTGACCCTTCCCACTCAGTGCAAGTCAACTTCCTATGGGCTTAACAGCAACATAGTATAGGATGCCAGGTTCCTTCCCTCTCAGTTTAAGAAGGCAACTTGTAAATTGCTTCCTTCTTGCAGTGCCAAGAGGGCTGGGAAAGGTCAGGCACCTAGGAACCCATCTTGCACAGATATGGGCAGAAAGTCTAACTGGCCCAATATTTTCTACACTAACTGGCAGCAGATATCAGACCAGTGATTCGTACAGGCATTAAACCTTGGATCTTTTACATACAACACATATGCTCTACTACCAAACTTCTACAGTCCCTTCCCCAAGAGAGCAGATCAGATTCAGATTCAGAGTGAAGTGTGGAAGATTTTTTTGGGGGGGGTGTCCCTCCTGTTTGAGATGAAAAACTGCTGAGGAATGTGGGAACTGTTGATACAGGGAATTTGCAGAAGGGGGGTTGCATTCTGGGTCATTGTGCATGATGGCAGAGCACGTATAAAAATAAATGCACATTAGCGTGCCCTGCCCCCCTTTCCTGCCACTTCTGGGTTTGTGGCGCTGTGCATGTGCATGGTCACAAGTGCTTTAAACACACATAAAATGATCGTTGCCTGTACTTTCAGGTGGGATTCCACCTCATTAAAAGTCATGCTGTGCCTAATAGTTGATTAGGACGTGTTGCTCAATAATCCAATTCCACTCTTTTTGTTAGCAATAAGGAAAGTGATGAGGGAGATGCCAGAAAAGTGTGGGATGCAATGTCATCTAAGCTCTCTTCACAGGAATCCAATGCTCACCAAATGGCTCACACCCTCTAACCTCCAGGAAGAATATGCTCCTTCAGCAGGTCCTCTGGAAGCGCCCAAAGACCCGGGGGGCTTACAGAACCAGGCCGCTCTGCTTCCCTCCTCCTTTCCATATGGATTACTAGAAGACGAACGCCCGGCTCTGGCCCAACTGATATGAGGGAGTTCTGAGCAAGAGAAAAGGCAGAAAGCGGCAGCAGCGAAGCAGGGGGAGAAGCGAGCGGGGAGGCCAGGGCGCGGGCGGACCCGGCGGGGCGGGCGAGGGGCGCGAGAGGGAGGGAGCTGCGGGAGAGGAGGCGGCCGAGGCGAGGCTGGAGGGGAACAAGAAGGCCGGGCAGGGAAGGGGGCCTGGAGCCCGGCGGGGGCGGCACTCACCGAGGCCTCGAGCGCAGGCGGGGAAGAGGCGGCGAAGGAGGCGCGCTCAGGGCGGCGGGGGCTGAGGCATGGCGGGCTCCCTCCTCACGCAGCGATGCCGCCGGCTCCCCCGCCGCAGCCGCCTCGCCGCCCCGGGCCCGCTCCGCCCCGCCGCGCCCACCAGCCCCACGCCGCCTGCGCCGCGCCGCCCTCCGGGAGGAGCCTCCTCGCCCTGCGCTCCTCCCTGCGCGCCCCGGGCCAGGCGGGGAGGGAGGCGCGCGGCTGCCCCCCGAGGGGAGAAGGCGCCCGGGCGAAGAGCGGCTTCCGCCGAGAGAGGCCGTCCTGGAAGCGCCCCTGGGACGGAGCCCGCCGGGGAAGAGACCAGCCCGGCGCGCTTGGCGCCTTGGTCTCCGCGGAGCCCCCGCCCTTTCCCCCGAGCCGCGCTTCGCCTCCTGCGACGGAGCCCGAAGGGGAAATGCGGCGGGTTCCGCTGCGCAGCCCGGCGAGGCGGATCCAGAAGGGGGAAGAGCGCAAGGGGCCTGCGCCAAACCAGAAGGAGCGAGCGGGCCGAGGCCGCGCTGGGCTTCCCTCCCCGCAGCCCCGTTTCGGAGCCCGGCGGACAGGGGCAGAGCTGCTCCTTCGGCCCCGAGGGCTTGGCGCTCCCGCATCCCGCCCGCCCGCCGGGGGACCAGAGAGAAAAGCGGCCTCCCGACCAAGTTCCCTGCGGTGGCTGCCCGGATTTCTGTACTGCGCGCCATGCAGGAGTTGCCTTGGGATTTGGCCTTAAAGGGCAGCTGGGGGGATGCGCGGAGCATCTTCAGGCGCCTTCCTTATGCCAGCGCTGACTCCGAGGGAATGTTGCTCAGTGAGCAGGCCATGTTCAGTGTCCTCTGGTTACCACAGGGCCAGGTTTCCTGAAAGACTGCCTGCCCCTGTGTAGACTCAGAACGACACTCGGATCACCTGGGGAAAGTGAACTTAGAGCACTGCACCCTACAGATTCTTCTGGGGCTGTGTTCCCAGAATGGGCCATTCGGCCATCCCCTTTGCCGTACATGACGTAGCACCCGTCATTTGCTTCAGAAGTCTTGCAAAGTCCAACGAAGACTTGTTTGTCCATGCTTCCGCGGACCCATAACACACAGGACCCTGATCCATGTCCACAAATCCCTGCCAGTGGGTAGAAGGCATGGGAACATAGGGAAGTGCCTTATGCTGAGGAAGATCATTGGTCTAGCTAGCTGTTGCCTACACTAACTAGCAGCTGCTCTCCAGGGTTTTAGGCAGAGAACGTTTCCTGACCCTGCTTGGGTAGGCTAGAGATGAAGCCTGGGAGCTTCTGTGCGCAAAGGATTTTTGCCACTGAGCTCTGGCCCTTCCTCAAAGGCGTGCTCAGAGAACCCAAAAGACTCCACAAGAGGATATTTCAAGTCCTGCCACAAACACCCTTCAGAACAGCTACACACATATAAGGACTTGTGTTAGTGACATAACAAACTTTTGCTAGGGAAAAGGCTACAACCACAAGAGCAGAAACCGCAACAGAAAGGTCACAGTGATCGGCTGCAGCAGCCTGGTAACCCTAAGAAAGTGCATTGCAATGGGAAACTGGACCAGCCCTGCTTGGTTGGGAAAAGGGCCCTCTGGCCCAGCACCCTTTTTTCACAGGGACCAGCCAGATGCCTAAGTGAAGCCTGAAAGCGAGGTGTGGGGCTGAGTCCCGCTATGCTGCAAAGCTTACCTTTTGGATGTTCTGCCGGCAACAATGACTTGGGGTTCCAAAGGTGCAGGGAAGACATCAGGCTAGAACCCAAACATCCCGCTCAACAGAGCGACTCCATAGGCACACAGCCAAGCAAGGGATTCCTCATGAAAAACCTCCTTTGCCTCAGCACTAATTTCCCCCTCTTTCACCACTGGCCAAGGTACCTTGCTGGTGGAAGAGTAGCAGTACCCCAGTGGACATTGCCATACTGTGCTATTTCAGGGCCACACTTTGGGTCAGTTCTATCTTGCCCAGTATGGATAAAGTAGAGAACAGGATCATTGTGTGCAAGTTTTCCTAAAACACTCACCCCAGTAAAAGCAAATAATTGTTTCATTGTTTTCACATGCCAGCTTGTACAGCTCTGTGGCTGACAATGTAGAAGTTAAAACTGCCATCAGGTGCCCAAAAAAGCAGGTGTTGGGATTACCACCTGAGAAGTGGTCACTGTTTCTGTTTTCTTCTATTTCCATGTATATTTGTTTGACATTTTTCTGCTGCTGTGTCTTTATCAAAGTATTCACTACATACTATTTATTTATCCAAAGCAAATAAAGGAGGATTTGCACATATATGCATTCTGCTTAAATAAGCAGCATGGAATTCAACTTTTTCTTCCTGAAGGTTATATGACCTTATGGCAAAATGCCATTTTGTATGCAATTGGTATTTACAGTTTGAACTGATGCCATGTCAGAAAATTATCTTCTGGATCCAAGAAAAACAAAAAAGTAGAGTTCTTTCTGAAAATTAGAACATAAGAAGTTACAGTAATTGCACCACAATTATAATGTAGTGGATTAAATGCTATTTTAAAAAGAGCTTCACTACAAAGTTGGAGAACAGCTATTGTTTGATATGTTTACACGTTTTCAGTGGAATCCTGTGTGTATTCAGAAGTAAACCCATTTAAAAGTTACTACCAGGCAACTGGTAAAAGGGTAAAAGGTGGCGCTGTGGGTTAAACCACAGAGCCTCGGGCTTGCCGATCAGAAGGTGAGCGGTTTGACTCCCTGCGACGGGGTGAGCTCCCGTTGCTCGGTCCCTGCTCCTGCCAACCTAGCAGTTCGAAAGCACGTCAAAGTGCAAGTAGATAAATAGGTACCACTCCGGCGGGAAGGTAAACGGTGTTTCCGTGCGCTGCTCTGGTTCGCCAGAAGCGCCTTAGTCATGCTGGCCACCTGGAAGCTGTACGCCGGCTCCCTCGGCCAATAAAACAAGATGAGCACCGCAACCCCAGAGTCGGTAAGGGGTCCCTTTACCTTTACCAGGCAACTGAGCACAGGTTTGCAGCATCAATTCAATGGAAACTGTTAAACAAAAAGGTGTAATTTCTCTTTTTAATTATTGACAACTGGTAGCTATTGGGTCAGTGGAAATCTGGATTTTGCAGTCAGTTAGCTTCCTGTGAGAGGATGCATATGTCCTTAAACAGCATTGTTTGTTTCACTGAAAACATAGTAAGGTTCAGTAAGCATGACAAATATGGGCACTTCAGGTAGGGAGTAAAGTATTGGCGAAATAGGCAAAATTGGAAACAGAATGCAACAAAACTAAAACAAGTGAGAATTAGATGTCCTGAGACACAAATATTTATTGGAAAGTAAAGTGCCGCTCACTTGAGCTTTCAGTTGTCACAATCCTGCACATTCTGATACAACAGTAGTGAAAATAGTTTAATAGCAGAATATCTGAGTACTTAATTATAACTTTCAAAATAACATTGCAGAATAAAATACTTTTTACACTTACCTGGTTAGGAGTATACAAAACACTTAATGATCTGCAAAGAACTAGAAATCCTTTTCTCTCACACAGTAGTTGCAGTTTTCTGCCTATATGGACAGTCAAGAAATGAGCAAACAATCTAAGCTTTCAGGGAATGAATATAAAGGCTTGACGCTGCTAACAGGAAAAGCATTATCTGTCATCCTCTCTGTTCAGGATGTCACGGCAGATTCTTATTTTTCTGACTTACAAAAACAGGAATTGTCTCATGTGACACATCCATGCGAGCCAAATATTGTTGGTAAAGGGATTGTGCAACCATTTCAAATCCAATGTTTTATTACTATCGGTGATACTTTTCAGTGTAAAATGAATTGAATCACAGTCCTAGGCAGAAGTAGCAATTGCTGCCTTAAATGCAAAGACTTCATCCCTTACTTGAGCTAGTATATTTGGTATTGCTGATTATGAATAGATCCCTCTTTGTCTAGAGAGATGCAATTGCTCAGCATCAGAACAATGGACACAGAACCATTGGGCAGATGGTTGTACTACGGCTCAAATCCATGCTAAGTCACGGATTCACAGGATAATCACTATCTCACTTTCCCATGTGTAAAACTGAAATAATGAAATCACTGGGGTGGCATGGAGATACTGATGGTAACATTTCTTTCAGGGAACAACTGTTTTAAGTACATTGGTTTAAGTTTTATCTTCACTGTTATTTTATTTTATTTTATTGAAAAGTGGTTTATGAAAATTCAAACCAAACAAAATACCAATTCTTGCTATATTTTAAATGTTGCAATCTGCAGACTCTAACTCAGGGTTTGATGCATGCCTACTTCACAAAGTTCTCTTTTTTGACGTAGCATTAAGTCTATAGGCTACTGTGAGTATCTGAATCATGTGACATCTGGCACCTCTTTTTAGTATTTTACACTTCAGTACCTCATTGAATTAATCTGGTAACTGTGATAAAGCAAATTTTATATATGCACAATGATAAACACAACTACTTCCCCTCATTTAGAGAACCCTCCAGGCATGAGGAGTCTGGTCCTGCAGATGATGTTGGACTCCAAATTCCATCAGCTCCAACCAGTGTGGTCAATCGCCAATAATGATGGGAGCTGCAGTCTAGCAGCATCTGGGCCCAGGCTCCCCATCTCTCTTTTAAACGGATTAAGGCTAAGTCGGCAATCCTTTGCAAAGTTCCAGTGATCTCACTTGCACTTTGCAAAGTTCCAATGACCCTTGCACTTAAGTAAACACATATAAGATCACAATGCAACGGTGCTTAAACCAGTTCTTGCAATTTCACATACAGTATATCATTTGAATGTACTGACTACATTGGATGGGATATTTTAATTAGGTAATGCAGCCTCCAACAGTCCAGAAATAAACTCAGGTTACTTCACACCTGTTCAATTTTACCTATACGCCTCTTTCACAATAAGTTGTTTTCTTCCACAAATAAAACTGGAAAAGTCAAATAGAGTTTGAATATAATTGCTGATGTGTTCTTGTCCCTGGCAACTATGCCAACAATTACTGGAAAGCTAAAATGTTTGTGATGCAGTATGATTCATGAG
The DNA here is from genome assembly GCF_027172205.1 of Podarcis raffonei. NCBI lineage: Eukaryota > Metazoa > Chordata > Lepidosauria > Squamata > Lacertidae > Podarcis > Podarcis raffonei. Next base: position 64,115,730 of record NC_070612.1, on the reverse strand, counting down.
TCCCTAGAGAACTTCTCTGAATACAGCTGCACATATGTGCAAACCTTTTAATGATACATGACATTAGCCTTTAATTCTTGAAGGAGGAGTGTAAAGCTGCAGGAAAAATAAAACCAGGAAAGCTGCCTCCTGAAATACATGACATATGAAAAAATCATAAAGAGGCATGCTATAATTTGTAACTGGAATCTCAAATTTATTTTTTGGGGTACGCATAATACTGAATTTCATTAGGATGAGATATCATGGAGGAAAGCAACTAATTTCACTGCCTCTTCATAATTGCTTTGTGGATGATTCAGCCAAAGTTCAGCACTCAAAATCCCACTGACTTTAAGTATGTTTTTTAACTGTGCTGATGCAGTCAGTGGCGTTTGAAGTTAACTACGGGTGGGTTGTGCTTTTTTTCTCTTCCAGTTTCAGCCAATGTTTTCTCCTTTACAAAAACTTTCATTCCATATTTCTAAATTTAATATCCCTTGTTTTAATGCTACAAAAATGCACTAACAAAACAAGCCAGATGGACCAACTTCAGCTCCTACCTCCCCTAAAACTCACTGGGCCATGCAGAAGAATGCCAAAACCAATAAAATATTATTATTTGCTGCTGTTCCTGCTTCTAATAAAAATCTCATAAGCAGGGATTCTTTGACAACAATGCAAGATGTACATAAAATACATTTTCCTCCTCTTTTTCTTAAAAAGGCTATTATGACTTGAAAAGATATGGTCATGATTAGAGCTAATTTAGGATTAAGGCCATACATAGCTAAGAAGTAGATCATCTGCCTTGTATGCATAAGGTCAGTCACTAGGCTGATCTCCTGATGGGACGGGGGGAAAGTCCAGGCTGAAATCCTGGAGAGCACATTCCCGTCTCCCCACACACACCGCCCTGCTTCCAAAGATCTTATGGCTGTTTAGAACATAAAAACACAAGACACATAACATAATAGCAAAAAGCAAAAGCAACCCCCGTCTCCCCAGCGAGGTGATTAGCAACAGCAAAAGCAGTCATCTCTTTGGCAGTCCCTTACCAGAACAGAGGACGGGAGCGCCACACGTCACTCCAGTCAGCAGTGACAGCAGCAGGCAAGCAAGCAAGCGGGAAGTTGAGCCGGGTGGGTCCTCTGTGTTGTACTTCCTGGCACAGTAGCTATGAGCTTTTGTTGCTGTTTTGGCAACAATAAAAATAGATTGGGGAGAGAGAGGATCGTCCATCCCAACACATATGATTACATCCGCTGATTCAGAATGCCTATTAGCCACAAGCTGGTTTCCATGGGAGCAGCATGTGAGATGATGGGATGTAGCCTTAATTACTTAATAAATGCAAGGGCTTTGTCTATTATTTATTTATTTGTTGCATTTACAGCTCACCCTTTTCTCCAAGGAACTCAAGCTTCTTTCCCTCATTTAACCCCCGCAACAACCCTGTGAGGTAGGCTAGGCTGAGAGGTCCAAGGTGAGCTTTATGGTCAGGTAGAAATTTGAACTCTGGTCTCCCAGGTGCTAGCCTGACATGCTAACCACTACACCACAGCGGCTCTAGGAAACATGCAAAGTCAGGAGCTGTTGCTGCTTTAGAAGGCAAAGAACCTTGCCTCCTCCCCTACAGAATGTGCTTACTGGCACCCCAGTCAGATGGGTGGGGTACAAATAATAAAATTATATCATCATCACAGACATTGGTGGCAGCCAGATCTCACAGTAGGCCTTGAAATCGGCACACATGTTGATCAATGCTATTTCTATCAAGTCTCCAGTCTGAAACATTTTGATATGCAAAAGGGGAAAGACTGAACATCCAAATTTGACAGGAATCAGGTCAGGTTATAAGTTTCAGTTCAATTTCTTTTGCCACTTCCAGTGGTTTTATGTCAAGACAAAAATACTCAACTGTTTTTGCTCCTGCTACCTTCAGTACGGTAACAACACAGAAAGAAAGGGGTGCACCTTATTTAGCAGCTCAACATTTTGGCCTTTTAGAGCAGTTATACAAATGACAGATTGGATTTGTTTATTATATTTCTGTGCTGCTTTTCATTCAACGGAATGGCCAAGCGACTTACAAACAGCAAATAACAATAACATAATAGAACATCATAAATACAACAGAAATTATATAGAAAAATTAACAAATAATTGGTTAAGCAATTACGAATCATTAGTTAGACAATTACAATTTATAAAACTATTAGAAAAACAACTGAAAAAAATAAGCTAAACGGCTCAATTGCAACAAAAGTCATATTACAGGATTCACAAAGTACTACAGCATTCATAACCTTTAAACAATATTAACAGCAACCAAAAAATAAAGTACCGTAAGCACTGTTGAATTCATACATATTCACTCCCAACCCGTGTGACTCCTCATCTTCCACTCTATTTGGTTAATTAGAAGACACACGTCCAGATCAAATGACTTTGCCAGGAATATTTATCTAGGTCCCACTGATCTGTGTCCCTTTACTGTACATGGGCTTCTTTCAGAATACTCGTTCTCTTCCTGGCTCTCAAATGAAAACCACTTTAAACTGTGAATTTGCTGCCTTGTTATGAGTTACGTGATGAGTCACTGCACAGAACCCAGGCTAGCCTCAATTTCAAGGGTTTTAAGCACAGACACCATATTATTTCAGTAAAGGAAAAGATACTCACTTCATGGGGGTAAGATAACCATTTATTCATTGAACATTTTAGCCAGCTCCTTATCATCTTCAAAACCATTATGACAGGTGACAAACTCCTCTAATCTAACTAAATAGCTGACAGGTGGGGGTGATCAGCATAAAAAGCAGTTTCTGGCTTTTTTAAAACATGAACAGTGTACCAGCCATGGGCGTAGCCAGGATTTTTTTGGGGGGGGCAGGCTTTTGTTAGGGGAGACAGAACCTCAGTTAAGTATTTTTATTGACTGGGGGGGTAGTTTCCCCCCTGCACTACCCCCTGGACTACACCCATGGTTCCAGCACATGGCATCTGGGCTATCTCTCTCTTCTGAAGCTAAAATCATTAACTGCTATACAGGAATTCCTGTAGTAGGGGGTAACTAGATGTAATTCTATGTAGCAGTGAAAACCAATATGGATGCATGATTACAGCTTTCACATAAGATAGTGCATCAATAAATTGATGTGCAAATATTTTTACTTAAGAACAAAATCTGAATTTGAAAGTTTTAATTACTTACAACCAATAAGCAAATTATATAAGTTGTATGCAAAGAAATTAGCTTGAAAAATTACTTTGGAAGTCAAGATTTACTGAAAGATGGTATTTTTTAAAAAAATAAATTACTGTAACAGCAGCTATAAGGGTGATATATTGATACTTTCTCTCTCTTCTATTTGCCTCAATTTAGAACGTATTACTGGTAGGTACTTTGAAATGTCTCATTGTTTCTGATTTAGGAACTACTGTTACAATGTTACTAAAAGTGTAAAATAAAAATCAATTTATAAAATCCATAAATATAGTAACACAAAAATTTAAAATAATCTTATTGGTTTTAAATACCGTACATGAAGTTGACAAGTTATATATGGGATTTAAAGTGGGGATTTTTGGTAATTTGTTTAAACAGGGTAGTTTTCCCCTCTTGAGTTTTTAATTTGTAAGACTCAAACTGGGTTTTTGAGTTTTCATGCCTTACATGCATGCATTACATAAGCTTCTGGTTGGTTACAAACACTTCTAGGAGAGTTAACTATTATTAGTCATTCCAGCAATATGTCAGCAGAGGGCACGCATATTCATTCTAACAAAGTCCAACAGGTTTGATTTAAGCTACACTTCAAAACGCTGTATTTTCACTGAGGTGCTTCAGAAAAAAATGTAAATCTCTCAAACTTAGAAGTCAGAGAGAAGAGTTCTAGCTTTGCCATCTTTCTGAAGTGCAGTGTCATTTTTCATGGTAGCCGTTAGACTGTTGCAGCAAAAAGAAAGAATCTTGGGGCGCCTTAAGAGCTGCAAGATTTGTCATCACTTGAGCTTTTCAATGACTCCAGTGCAAGCAAGGTTATGCCACAAGAGACGCTAGAATCTAACAGCCCCGCTAGACCAGACCAAAAGCTTATCTTAGTCTAGAATCCTGTTCCCACAGGGATCAATCCAATGCCTATAGGAAGCTCACCAGATTTGGGTGCAACACGCCTCTCCCAGAGGTAATTTATAAACATGGCGTAGACAGACTTATTCTCCATGAATTTGTCCTTTTCAAGCTGACCAAGTTGGACAGCCCTCTCTGTATCTTGTGGCAGTGAATTCCATAGTTTAACGAAGTATTTCCTTTAGTCTAAGCAGCCCTTAGGATACCAAATATAAGGAGAGAAGTCTTACTGGGAGCGTTATTTTACAGACATTGCAACCCTTGCACCTGAACAATGTCAGTGAAGTGGGCACAGGACGAGGATAAAAACCTGCCTCAGCTCTGATCATTTATTTGCCCAGAAGGTCTGGTTGAGCTTGGTGCTCACATTACTGAAGCAGCCTACATCAGACTCTTATGCCCGTCATGGCTGGCACCTAAGTGCAGTGTTTTGTCTGCAACAATCCATTCACAGATCTCCATTATGAAACTGGCATTTTTAGCCCACCAGAAGAGTAGCTTATGGGTTAAGCATAGTAACAAAGCCCACCCATTAGAGGCCCAATAAACCAAACTTCCGGGTTAGCGCCATCGACTAATGGCGGATTCCCTCCAAGCTCCGGAGGGAATCGGCTCCGCAGGATTTGGGTCTTGCCGCTGCGGCGACGCAGGGACCCTCAGAAATCACAGGCGCTGAAGCCTGTGAACCTGGTGACTCGGCGGGCACCATTTGCGCCCCCCCGACGCACGAAGGAGCCTTTTTAAAGGCTTCGGAACGGGGGACGGGGCGAGTGGCGCGGTGCTGAGAGTCGACTGCTTCTCCTGCGGAGTGAAGCCGCATGCCATGGTCGGAGAGCGCTGACTTCTTCTTGTGAACAATTGGACTTTAAAAGCAACAACCCGTGAGTAGTACAGAAATTGGATTTGCAAAGAAAAAATTTTTTTGAATTAGGCACGATCGGGGAAGGCGCAAACAGGAAGTCCGTCTCCCCGTCTTGTAAATAATTTAAAGCAAGGACCTGCTAACTAAGGTCGAGAGAACTTCTTCTTCTTTATTGGGTAAAAGACATTAATTTCACGATTTGGCAGTATAAGTAATTTTACTGGAGGATAAGAGTTAATTTTGAGAGCTGAAGTGCCACCCCCCCGGACCCGGGAGTGATCCGCGAGAGAGCCTGTTGAGGAGATATAGAAGAGTTTAACAGCTGTCAAATTAGCTGTCAAGAAGGAAAAAGAGAACTTTGTTTCTGCTGTCTCTGCTGGATATATTTGTTACAATTTGGTTATATTTTGTTGAAAACAAGGAAGAACTGATACAAACTAACTTGATTTTTGGATTTGAACTGGAAGGAAGATTAAGTAACCAAAATCCCTCTAGAGGGGGTTTGGGGACATTACAAGAATGGCTGAAGGAGGAAAAATTCAAGCTAAATTGGACAGAGTTTTTCTTCTCTTGGGAAAGTTACAAGGCCAAATTGATGTTTTGGCTACCAATGTTGCAACTCTGGACTTAACAGTAAATAAATTCATTGAATTTGATAAGGATTTGACTCAGGAAGTTCATGCAGCTGGACAAGAAGAGAAACTTGAGAGATTTGAGAGTGTGGAGAAAGAGATATATGTTGTTTCTGAGGAAAAGGAAGGAGGAGATGTAATGTTGCAGATGACAAAGGAGAGCCAGAGGCCTGACATGATGGTTACAAAGGAAAATAAGTACTGGATGATGAAAATCTGGTCTGAATTGGAGATTGAAGAATGGAGAGATCTCCTTATGTGGAGATCTGAAGACCTATGGATTACAAATTTGATTAAGGTGGAAGTTGGAGCTTTCGGGACATTTGGACTTAAAAGGAGTAAGAAACAAGATTCGGGCTCCACTTTTAAGTATGGAGGTCTGGCTGGAAGAAACATGGACCCTACTGGGACAGAGCTTCTCCGAGATCTGGTGTTTAATACTAAGGACTACCAAAAAAACCGGCAGAGAGGAATTGAGAGAGAATTAAGAGCCTCGGACGTGAGGTCTCCAGGCTGATAGAAGACTAAGACTGATGGACATTTGTTGGGGATCGAAACCGGGAAAGGGTGGGGTGGGGTTTGGGAATCCAAAGGGTGTACAATTATAATCTGTTTTTTTATTTTGTTTTGTTATTAGTATGAAAATTGGGGAATTCGGGTCGACTTTAGAAAAAAGTTTTAAGAATGAGCACTGATGTACAAATATTGGTGTTTATAAGTTTAAATTGGTTTTTCTAAAATGAATTAAATATAAAAAGGTCAAAAATTGGGGATAAGAACTTGTTGAACTAACAATCTGAATTGGAATATAAGAAGGGGAGGTGTGGGGAAGTCAGGGAAATATGTTATTGAAAATACGGATTGTAAACTTTATGTGTTTTTAACTTTTTTGTTTTTTGATTTTTTAATGTATTAAGGTGGAAAATCTCAATAAATATCTTTTTTTAAAAAATAGAGGCCCAATAAACCTAGCACCCCACTCAGGTGTATTTTGTCATGCATTTCTTACTCAGCTTGCATATATTATTTTTCAGGTGCCCAAATCAGCTCTCAGTTCAGAAAGCAGCTGATGTGAAAACTCATGGGATAAAAGTAATGTAAACTTTAATTCACCACTCTTGGCAGCATGAGGGAAGATGGATTAGAATACAACCGATCTTGTATACATGTGATCTTCAGTATATTCTCCCAGATCATCTTGCTTCTACATCCTGTGCTTGGGGCAGCTTAGACATAGTGAACCTGTAGCCCTCCAGATGCTGCTAGACTGCAACTCGCTAAACTACAATTCCCAGAGTTCTTATTTGTTAGCCATGGTGGCTGGGGATCATTGGCTAAAAAACAAGTGGATGTTGCAAGGTAAAGGACCATTGGACAGTTACTGTATTTTTCTGTGTATAACATGCCCCCTATTTTGGGAGACACACAATTTTTTAAATGGGGGGAGATTTCCCTGAGTTGTTGAGCTTTTTGAGGGGGGGTGCCCCAGGGTTGTTGGGCTTATTTTAGGGGGGATTGGCGAAAATAGCTCACCCACCTGACCTACGGTGCCACTCGCACGCTTCCCAAAACACACCTATCGTCTGTCCCCGCGCCAGCAGAAGCTGCCATTCGCCCGTCCTAGTGCCGCAGCGACAGCCAATCAACATCAGCACTTGCCGCAGCCACCAATAACACACCAAATACCAGCTGACAATCTACGGCTCACAGGCAGCAACCAATCCCACATCCCTCCCATGCACTATCCGTGTATAAGATGACCCCCAATTTTTAACATAATTTTTAAATAAAAAAACCTTGTCTTATACACAGAAAAGTATGGTATGTCCAGTCAAATTCGACTATGCAGGATGGCGCTCATCTCTGCTTTCAGGCCAAGGGAGCTGGCATTTGTCCACAGACAGCCTTCCGGGTCAGGTGGCCAGCATGACTAACCCACTTCTGGCACAACAGGACACCATGATGAGTGCCAGAGTGCACAGAAACACCGTTTACCTTCCTGCTGCAGCAGTACCTATCTACTTGAACTGGTATGCTTTTGAACTGCTAGGTTGGCAGAAGCTGGGACACAGCAACAGGAGCTCACCCCGTCACGTGGATTCAAACTGCTGATCTTGTGATTGGCAAGCCCAAGAGGCTCGGTGGTTTAGACCACAGCGTCACCTGCGTTTCTATGTTGCAAGTGAGCTAATTCCTGCAAAAATAGATTTCAACTACAAATAGGAATGAGAAACCTATGGTCCTCCCTATACTGTTGGACTCCTCAGTGCTCCTCAGCCCCAGCCCATGTGGCAAATGATCACTAATGATGCAAATCATAGTCTGTTGTCTGGAGGGCCAGAGTCCACTCATCTCTGACATATACAACCTTATATCAGCCATGGCGTAGGGTACTTATACTATACTAATATGCTTCCACGACAGAGGGGCAAAGGGTATTTTTTTGTATAGACTTTATATATTACAGGTATGAAATGATTTGCCAATTCCTAGGTAGCAAAAACCAAACCCATCTTCATATTCTAAATAATGTTTGTACTAATACACCTTTAGCATCCACTGGCTCATATACAATAAATGTATGATCTCATGAACATTTGCTCCAATCAGTTTCTGTAAAGCTGTAAAGAATCACAACAAAAATGTTGAAACAAAGAAACAGTCAAAAGATAGGCTTTATTTGTGTTGTCTTTGAGTTGTCTTCATGTACAATAATCAGCAGAATGTTTAAACAGTTAACAGTGGGTAAAGCTTAGACCCAACTTTAGATAAACCGAATTTTAAGAGAAGAGAAATAACACAAAGCAAACATTAGTAGCATTAACGTGGTTTAGATTTAAGTCAATGCAAATAGTTTCCATTTCAGATAATTCCTTGCATTGCCTGTAGAAACATTAACCTCTTTACCAAAGCAACACTTCCATAATGGTATTCGAAGCACACTTTCAATTGTGAGGGTCTCAAATATCCCTAAGTAACCAGACCAGTTTGAGGTAGTGCTCAGCCTGAAGTCACACATCATGTGCCCATTTTGCTCTCAGGCTATAGGATCCAATTCAACCACCTTCATTCCCCCAAAATCATGAACATCAAGAGTTGCCAAGCTTATAATGCACAGGAATGAAATGAATCTCCTAGTCTGTAGTTCATACTGCTTTTTAGCACCAATTCTAAAATAAAGATGACAAGTTTTTTCTCGCCACTACCCTTTCACTTGACAGTGAAAAGATGCAGTGATCATTTGCAAAAGTTATCCCAGTTGCCACTATCAGCCCTATACTGTATATATTTAAAAAGTATCAGTACAGAATGAGCATCAAGCCTTACTTGGAACCATGGAGTGTATGCTGGGTGACAGGGCTTGGCTTTAATGCCCATGCAGAGCTCTACTGTAAATACATTTTTAGAAGCCATACTTACCGCTCTTGACCAAAAGCCCAACCCCAATCCCATCCCCTCCCCAATGCCTTGTGCAAAATGTGTTTTGAGTAGTCTAATTTGATTCTAACTAAGCATAAGCAAATTTGAACTTATTTCCAGTATTTTCAAAAGGTATATATTATGGTAGTCTATGTCTAGATTACTAGGTTGCATCAATGTTTCCACAGCTAATATGTTGGGAATGACCCAAGTTTGTTACATCATTAGGAATTAGTCCTGGCATGGCAAAGCACATCATACTTCTCTAAATATAAAAGGGGGGGAGAAGTATATTAATGCTTTTTCACACTAATAATTACTATCTGCTGGCCAACCACATCCAGAGGCTGCAGCCTGCCTCTTTACTAGCCGATAAAAATGGATCATTTTGCCCACAACACCCTCCAGGATGGACAGGAGAGGACAATGGCACATAGCCGCCACTGGTCAAGTCACTGTAAGGCAGCGCCAACCAGAGGGGTGGCTGGTTGTAGCATCAAGCTATACAGTGAGGTAAATTCTCCCACATTCTTCACAGCTACAATCAGAAATGTGGGATAGTGTGGACATAATAAAAAGTTAGCTTCCTACACAACTATAAGTTATATATTAATAATACAACTGTAATCCTACCATGGATTTACAAGCTGCTTTACCCAAAGACAAATGTGGATTTCACATGTAGACTAACTAAGTTAAGTTACCAACCCCGGTTAGCTCTAACAGCTATTATATGGCCACCTATATAATGGTGTACTTTGGAATTAAGTTGAGTTTTATTGGAGCAGCTTTTCATGTGAAAAACTATTAAGGTTTTGAATCATACAGGACAGACAAACAGAAAACAAAGAACACAGTCTTATATGTCTTGTACTAATATGAGGTGAAAGTCAACTGTTAAGCTTTCTCTCAGCAATTAATTGAGCCAATTGCCCCTCATGTCAAAACAGGGCATCTGGATAAAAACAATTTGAGGAATGATGTTTGAGGGATGGATTTCTGACAAAGTGACCAGATAGAAGAAAATTTAGCAGAGCTTCTTTAGAACTACTGAATGTTTAAACAATACACAGGAGTGAAGCTGGAGTTTGATGACTAAATAGATTTCTGCTTTCAGTAAAGTATAACAACTAAACATTTTTATTTCACTAGTGCAGAGGAGTAAAGAGACACCTGTAAAGTTAAAAAGGTAAAGGTACCCCGACCGTTCGGTCCAGTCGCGGACAACTCTGGGGTTGCGTGCTGATCTTGCTCTATAGGCCATGGGAGCCAGCATACAGCTTCTGGGTCATGTGGCCAGCATGACTAAGCCGCTTCTGGAGAACCAGAGCAGCGCACGGAAACGCCATTTACCTTCCCACCGGAGCGGTACCTATTTATCTACTTGCACTTGGACATGCTTTTGAACTGCTAGGTGGGCAGGAGCTGGGACTGAGCAACGGGAGCTCACCCTGTCGCGGGGATTCGAATCGCCGACCTTCTGATCAGCAAGCCCTAGGCTCTGTGGTTTAACCCACAGCGCCACCCGCGTACCTTATAGTCCCTTATCAAGCTACAAAAACTCAACTTTCACAGTATACAACAGCTCCAGTAAGTTCAGTGAAACACTTTCAAAGGCCCAACTAATATGAATGTATGCATATTTTGCAGTATTGTAAGCCAAAATTTACATAGGCACTTAACATTATGTTGAGTCAAACTACCTCAAAGAGTATGATGCTACGCTAGTGCATACATTTCTAATTTGTGGTCTCAACTTATTTAACAAACAGAATCATAATGGCATCTATAAAGTCTTAAGCACAGAGTGTGTGTTCTTTCAATTAGCAACAGCAGAAAGTTTTTAACTCAACTAGCACAACTCCAGGTCAGTTCATAGATGCTGTCTGCTTGCTTAGCCCCCCCCCCCCGCCTGCTGCAACTGACTCTCCTCCACATAGTCAAGGGACAACTTCAGTGCGATGCAGGTGGAACAGGGGGACTGCCTGCAACAAGGACGGAGATCATGGCATAATTTGTTCTGTTTATTGGGGAGGGGCACAAAATGTGTTACTATATTGCATGATGTTTGTTTATATACAGTAGGACGGACCAATAGGATACACCTCTGAATCCAACCAGTAACTTCAGCATATTTGCTACGCACTGTGAGAAGCCATAAATCATTTACCCTGTATGCTTAATATGTCCACTCCTTCATTTATGAAAACATTAAAGCTACTCTAAGCTTTAATTAAATGCTAGCATGACTTCATTTAAGCAAAGTGTATACTGAGACAAGCTGACTCTCTCAAGTAGAAATGGATTATGAAAATAGCAAAGAGCTGGAGAAAGAGGTCAAGATAATGGAAGCAGCAGATTTTGGCAAGATGTTTTAGTCACATAGGGAATTGTGCTATGTCAGGAACTTTGCTGTTTATGCTTTGCAGGAAAAGCTCAGTATCAAGTGTGTGGAATTTCTGTTATTTGAGTTAAACATATCAGAATCTAGGCATTCACAATACAGAATACATTTTCCCCAGACAATCACAAAAACGAGCTGAACAAGTAAACTATGTAAGGCTTTAAAATGAGAAGCACAGTGTGTATTTGAGTATTACTTTGTTTACAAATTAGGCTACATTTTAGGTCTATTTTATATTTTATTCAAGCAAAAAAATTTCAAGGGAAAGGCAACTTATTTTACTATGAGTTGTCAACATTCATTTCACTATATAGGAGTACATTAGTAGGTTTTTCATAATAATTGAAACAATTAGTCCTACACTTACAAACATTCAAATCAAATCTGAAATGACAACTGCAACTTTGCATGTTTGCCAGTACAAAAAAGTTAGAGAAATATTAGTTTATTATTATCCAAGTTCTGTTTCTTTACATGATGATTTTCAAATGGCCACTTACAATGATATTCATATTTCATACCGATTTAAGAGAAACCACTGCATTTAGTTGCTTTAATATGTACCCTGTTAACAGGGGTAGTTCTAAAAATCACAATTTTGTGCCTTTGTTTTGCAGAGCAACACAAATGGCTAAATAAGCATTTTTGGCCATTAGTCACTTAGGAAAAGAGAAAAACATTGAGAACAAGACATGAAAGATAATAAAACACATGTTTTGACTTGCTCCCTATATAATAGGGCCTGTAAATTCCAGTGGTTGTTTTTCCTTTTTCCTATTCCTTCAAATATAATGCCTATTTATACTTTACAACTGCTTCAATTATACCTGTGCAACAGAGTAGATCACAGTACAGTTTGAGATGTTTTAAAAATATTGTATATAAACTTGTTTGATATGCTAAAGCATTTGGCAACACTTTTACAGCATTTGATTTTACATAATTAAAATTTTCCTTCCTTTCTATGGTTTTTGTACATCTTAAGAAAAACTTTCAAATTGACTTATGTATTAGTCTAAGAAAACTTGCAAAAAATAGATGAACTACACAAGCTTGTCCCCAACATCCACTGTTCCAGCTAATACTGGTATTAAAATCTTCATTAATTAGGTTTACAAATCATTACCTGTACACGCTTGAAGGCAACTGACCCAATTTGAAAACAAAACCATCAGGTTTTATGCTGTGGCTATAAAGATCTACAGTTCTGCCATGAAATTCAACAGCAAATAATATATAAAGCAATTTACAAATTCACCAGTTCCTGTGATACAAACTGTTTTAATCTTTCAAGGTACTGTCCATAAAGCTCAACATCATTGTGTCCTGCCCCTTCTACCCACAGTGGCTCAACGGGTCTTTGGCAGCGCTCAAATAATGCTAGGCCATGTGAAAAGTCAATCACTTCATCTTCAGTCCCATGGATTATTAACACCGGGGATGTAATTTTAGAGATCTTGTCAATGCTATAGGAACACAAAAAAACAAATCAGTATGCAAAGGTATACAACTTCACAAACAGCCATCCTTGGAACATTTGTTGATATACACTGGGCAATATCCAGCTGGGCCTGCCTGTGAGGGGGGTGGGCTTTGGTGAGAAGACTGAGGCGCCCCCTTCCAAGCCCCCTGGCAGCTGCCTGTATGCCTGCCAAATCTGATCCAGCATGTTGGTGGTCCCTCCAGAGCAGATGTGGGGAGTGCAGGCTCTTGAGAGGAAGGGTAAGCCCCTCCACCCTAGCGGATATTGGCTATCACCTGTTAGCTTTGAATTCTTTGTTTATCTGAAGTGTGCCTTATTTAACTGACACAATGCCAACAGAGAGACTGTTGAGGCATACTAGAAAGTATTAAGTATTCATATGGAAGTTACCAGTTTGACGACGGGGGGGGGGGGGCGGGGAATTGTTTTAACCACAACATTTTAAACAGTCTCATTCACAGCAAAAATCAAAATCAAGCAGCTTTGAACTGATTAAGGCTTCTTTATTTTAAGCTTAGTGACTTCCCTACTCATTGTTTACGAAGTGCTTACTAGATGGTTCATCTAACTGTATGAAAATACTACAGCTTACTTTGGAAATGCATCAAAGCAGTAGGTCTTCTTGGTATCAGGAAAAGCTACACGCATTCCAGAGGTCAGAGGAGAATGAAGAATTACAGCAGCACTTTCATAACGAGCAGCAAGATCCACAGATGGCACCGTTCCTATACTTTGTCCATATATAATCACATTTTCAGGGCGGATTCCGTACCTGAATAAGTAAGTAGCACGTTATTCCATGAGTAAAATTACTGAATATACAAATGTTCACTTCAGAAAACTCATACAAACTCCAAAACATAAATCATTTTTCCTTCTTTCATCAAGTGTAACAAACTTGGCAGGAAATAACTTGATTTCTGCAAATACTGCAATTTGTGATAAAATTAATTGCTTTTAAAAATAGGGGGTTTTTTAAGGTGTAGGTAAAACATGATACTTCTGAGACCCAATAAATGCAGCAGATGCTGCTCCTTTTTAAAAACAGCCCGGACATGCTGTATAAAAGTGGCATTCACTACTTGCATGGCAGAAGTGTCTGTATTTCTTTCTCAAATTCAGGAATAAAAACTATTTACAAACACACATTTTCTAAACTAGTCTAAAAGGGGCAACCAAAACCATATCCAAGCCTTATTACCTATCTTGGAGGGTGTGCCAGAAGGGGAAGGTAATAAAAAGGCAGGCAAATACATTTCTATGAAGAAATATTACAAGTGGCTGTATCCAGGCTACAGAGAACCCCTTAAATACTTCCCAGTGTTGCTCCCCTTCAATGCCACACAGCAGGCTACTATTGAACTGAAGGAAGTCAAGCCATTCTGCTATGCCGCTGGAATCAACTGTGAGAAAGGAAGAAGGGGAAATGTACCAGAGCTGTTCTGGATCAGGCCAAAGGCCCATCTAGTCTGGCATCCTGTTCTTACACTGGACAATTAGATGCAGAGAACACAGGAGCACAACAGCTCTTGACTTGTTATTGCCAGCAACTGGTACGTAGAGAGATGCCTCTGACAGGGGAGGCAAAACATAGGATATGGGGAAGTCTCTTTTAAAGCTGTCCACGTTAATGGACACTACCACATCTTGTGGGAGCAAATTCCACAGTGGACCTCCAGGCTTCTCTATCTGACTCTCAGGACTCCCTCTGGGTGACCCCCTTTACTGGCCTGCTTTGGGATCTCTGCAAGTGCTTCTGCCTAGCAAAAACCTTGACCTTCAACTGTGATAATGTGTGCACAGAAACCTGATTTTTGCTTGACTGAAATGTAGCCAACTGTAACAAGGTTAAGAGTCCACCCACTTTTGCCTCTGACTGCACCCACCATTGGCAGGACCCCTCTAGAAGGTTCCCCGTGAATCTTCATGCTGCGGAAGGTCCTCCCTCTCTGAGCTTCACCAACCCCATTGGCAATGTGGCTGGAGGGAGCTGCAATCCAAAGCACCTGGAGGCAGGCACCAGGTTGAGGAAAGCCATCTGGTAGGGTCGTTAGGGTTACAACTAGGGAACCCGTGTGAAACATTCTGAACACCTGAATTCACTATACAAGTGCTAACACTTACTGTTAGCGTGGTGTCTCTTGTGAAGTTGGACAAGCAAACTAAGAGGGACTCAAACCTTCCAGTTACTCTCCAATTGCTCCTTTTAGACACAGAAAACATTTTTCCTTCATACTGCAACCAACTCAAACCCAATAGGCACTCATTGTATCAAACATGAAACAAAGCTAGAAAGCAGGATACACTGGTGGGATCGGCAGCAAAATATGGCAGTTTGGAGAGCTCTTGTTCACTGGCCATGCCAGCAGCCAGTCATCCCTTCTGCGTGGTACTTCATTCTCCTATCCACCCAGTTTTCTATTCCATCACCACCTGCAAACTAACTGTTCACTGGCCATAGAACACTAAGTTTTCAGGGCGGTAGAGCTGGGAGGTGGGAACGCAGCGCACTTGGAACAAAGCACTGGCTTGGGGAACAGGGCGCTGGCTGCCCCCCATTCAGGGTGGTAGAGCCGGGAGGCAGGCACGCAGCGCACTCGGAAGCAAGTGCCGGCGCCAGCTGCTCCCCCTCCACCCAGGGCGGTAGTGCCAGGAGGCGGGTGCACAGCACACTCAAAATCGAGCATCGGTGCCGGCTTGGGGAGAGGGGCGTTCAGCGCCAGCTACCCCCGTTCAGGGCGGTAGTGCTGGGAGGCGGGCCACACCCGCAAATAAGCCTTGAATTTTAAAGGTGGGGCTTATTTGCAGGTGGGGCTTATATTCGGGCCAATACGGTACAATACTTGAAACCAATCATTAATAAAATACAGGCGCAAGGGTGTGTGTGGGTGTTTTACAGCATCAACTAATTTTCTCCAAAGGCAAGAAATTGTACTTTGGCAAACCCTGGGGTACTCCAAGGCTACCAATACCCCCTTGCATGAATGAGAGGTGCTGTTTTATGCAGCAGTACTCATGCCTGAACATACACAATATGGAGAGAATGATTATTATGGCAGTTGGTGCAGAGTACACACCAGTTAAATTACAGCAATATGATTTTGAATAGCTTGTGCTTAGGTCTTTGAAAGAGCGATACTAATTTAATGTCGACTGGCTAAAATGGCAGACTTCTATAATCAAGGGGCTCATGGCACTGCCTACAGTATATTGACAATACCATTTATTATAAAAGTTATGGGCAGCCAGACTGTAGATAATGAATCATTAAAAATGTTTAGGAAACAATTTTAGGATGAAGAGGTTTTTTCCATTCTCTCTTCTGTTTCCTAGCTCCATATTAGAAAGGAGGAAACAATAAAGAAAATGTTGGTGTTAGCCTCACAACCTATATGAGTGCATATTGTGAATGTTCTTTGGTATAATTATTTTGGCAGGCATATAAATCTTAGGGTAAAAAGAAAAACGGCAGGTGAATAATGGTGGAGTGGGGGAGGCAGGCTTGTAACTTTGGAACCATACCCAAAGCTTTCAATATGCAGCTTTTAAGCTTAGGATCTTTGACTACCACAACACAGAATCCTCAGTAATGTTCTACTTTTGTAACAAACTTAATATACTTGCACACCACAACTATCACTTTCTCTGTTCAAATTTAAGTCTCACTTCCAAATTTGAATTTACCAAAGATAGGAAACCCTCCCAAAAAATGCCTGTCTTGCCTCATTATCAAGTTGTTTTAATACCACCACTCAACTACCATATATGTGTTACTCATGACTATCAAAAACTAGCCCTTATTGCTATAAAATAAATCTCTTAAGGTGACACTCAATGATGTTCATTCTCTTGTGCAAAGGAAATCTACTTGTACAACCAGACGTTCAGCTTCTTCTCCCCCTCAAGCCCTCCCCAATCTGTTATGGGTGGTCCCACAGGGACAGGGAAAGGCAGACAGGAGAAGTCTCAAGAGAGGAGCTGACACCCACTCACACGACACTGAATCACTGATCCCTAAATGTTTGGAGCCATATGAATTCAAAAGGTTTCTGAGAAAGACTCCCAGGAACTTGTAGGACAGGGAATGTTTTGCAGTATCTGTGCAACTACCAGATCCTTTCACTTAACACCCAGTTTTACCTACACACTTCTAGTCAATACGTGCATGACCAGTTCCTAGTAAGTATCAGAACACAAAAAAGCTGCACAAATCTTAGCAAAATATACAATTTGCACATTTTTTCTACACTATTTTATGCAGAAACCTATACAATAAAAATATAGCTCTATTTTTACTCATAAATCTCTATATATGCAAGTATTTAAAATGCAAATGTTCTACCAGGTGGAAAAAAGGTTAGAAGGTAGAGCAGAACCAAGCCTAAAAGCTTCTTCCTACTCTTAGATTTATTTTCAAGTAATTAAAATGTTAGATCACTGCAGAGGATAAATACCTGGCAGTAGAAAGGTCTTAAAAATTCACCTGTAGATAATGAATGCAGAAAGTAGTTAATCTCTGCACAATGCCTCAGAAATATCAACCAGTCTAAATGTATATTTCCTTTAAATGAAGGACAAACAACAGCCTCCTCATATTAAAGAAATCTTAACTATTTGATCAGAAAGCACCCTTAGTTGTTCAACTTTTAAACAATACAGTGGTGCCCCGCAAGACGAATGCCTCGCAAGATGGAAAACCCGCTAGACGAAAGGGTTTTCCGTTTTGGAGGCGCTTCGCAAAACGAATTTCCCTATGGGGTTGCTTCGCAAGACGAAAAAATCTTGCGTCCCCCCGCGGGGTTTTTTCGCCCTTTTCCTAAGCCACTTATCAGCTGTTCCGCTGATAAGCCGCTTAACAGCTGATCGCGAAAAGCCGCTTGACAGCTGTAGCGCTAATCCGCTAAGCTGTCAATGGGCTTGCTTCGCAAGACGAAAAAACCGCTAGACGAAGAGAATCACGGAACGGATTCTTTTCGTCTAGCGAGGCACCACTGTATCTAACTTCAGTAGACATTTGAGAGATTTGAGTTTCAGGTTTTCACAAATGTTGCCTGTTTCTTGCAGTGACAGTTGAAGAAGCAATTCACTACTTACTAGGACCAATAGCAATTGGTCCAAGGTAAATAACATGTCCTGGTCTCCACAAACTCTATTTTGTCTTTCAAAAGTGCTGTTTCCAGCCTGGAACGTGTGACACACGCACAGCTTAACCCTTACTGGTCAGAGAGGCTGTACACACAGCTGCAGAGTGCTCACTCTTTGGGTCAAAAACATCATGGAGAAACAAGTGTCTCTTCCATCCTTGAAGAGTGAGGAGCGACAGCCACAATTACAAGAAGAAAGTGGGGAGGAGATAAATTGGAATTTATCAGAAAATTAGTAGGTGTGCTTGTGTCTGATTGTATACACAGATGTATGTAAATGTAAGTGAATGGAAAGATGGCGGCGAACAGGAAACCTAAGATTTGCAAGACGTGCTTAAAGTCAGCTGGACTGAAAAGTTGCCTTTTAAGAATTCAGAGCCATTTGTTTAGAAAAGGACCCCCAGTGTTGGTAAACACAAATGAATGGCTATAGGTATGCAAGCCAGAAAGAAGGCTGGCTAGAATTCCAGTTCTTAATATGCAGACTCTACATATCTGCAGATTCTTTTCTGAAATAAGGAAACATTCAAACACTCAATCTCCACTGGACTGAAATGGTTCAGTTTCAGAACAGAAATATATATTTTCTAAACAGATGAATCAGCAGTAAGAATTTGAGCAAGAAGACTCTCACTTGGCTCTCCTTCCTGATGTAAAATTACTAAATAACTAATCCATTTGCTATGGGTTCTGCCAATATAAACTGTTATTTTTCTTTGCTATTTAATGAATTAGTATTATTCTCTCTCTCTTCCTGATAGGTGAAAGGGCAAAATATGGGACAGACTACTGATGTACAAAGCTCACCTGATTAAATGGAAACATTTATCCAAATTAAACATAAATACATATGCATATACACATACAAATAATGCATTTCTATTTACCTTGTTCTGAGAGCTACCCAAGCAGCATCGATGTCAGCATATAAATTCTTCTCGGTTGGTTTTCCAGAACTTGCTCCATATCCAGAATAATCATATGAAAATATGTTGCAGTTAATCCGTGAACCAAGTCCTATGTAGAAGCTGCTCATTTGGCCCAGGTCAACAGCATTCCCGTGCGAGAAGAGCAAAGTATACTTGGCATTAGGGGAACAACGCACAAACATGCAGGCAATCCTGTTACCTTTGCTGGTTCTAGTCATAAAACATTCAATGGCATCTTTTTCTCTAGAGGAGTATTGCCAGTCTGCTCGTTCAGAAAGATGTAGAGTCCAGCGACTCCCACTTTCATCACACATCAGTGTGTATGTAGGATCTGGGGGCAAAAATGCCAGTTTGGAAGCAATCTTTCCTGGACATGGTGGACAACAGAATAGGCAGCACAGTTCACTAAACGAAAGATTATTCATCTTCCAATCTGAAATAAGAGAGAAAAGTGTGAGCTTCTAGTAAGATTCCCATACATGCATGTTATCAAACACTAACAGACCAGGGATTCATTTGCCTGTCTACATTTGCAGAACAAAAAAACTTTTCACATCTAAGCTAAACATGCTAAGTTCCATCAAACCAAGAATTAGCCACCAAAATCAGCAAACATTACTAATTTAAGTCCATTTTTCAATGGGTCCATTGTGAAGTATGCTATCACCCAACTGATTCTCGTTTAAAGACTTGTCATTCTATTTTTCTTTTTCAATGTTAGGCAAATGTTAGGTTGTTATAGGTTAGCACTTGGTCAGCGCTTATATCTTTCTGAGAAGCCAGTAATTTCAAACAAAGCTACATACTTATTTAAGAAATGTATACACATTTCTTCAACTTAAAGTTTTATTGAAAGCTGTTTACAAAAATAAAAAGCCAACATACAAGTCTATACAGTCAGGTAAGAAAAGAAAGCATATAGCATATAGAGTAACATCAGCGTATACATTGGAAGGAATGTCAATGCCAGGATAATTTGTCCAGGAAGAGAATTTTACTGTTAGTAGTACCACTGCAGAAATTACCCTCTTTCTGTTTTTATTAAGAAATAGGAGCATGTTAAATAAAGGACTTACCTACTATTAACAGTGCTTCCTATGAACTCTTAAGTTGGTAATTTTTAAAGCAGTTCAAATTCTAAGTGATATATTTTAGTTATTTCAAAAGCAATATTAGGATAAATAATTCAAGTTCGTCAATAGAATGGTTTTAGGCATCTGTTAAGCAGCTCTGTTTGTTGCATCCAAGTTAAGAAAAAATAGTCAGGTTGAAACCAATTAGGCAACTTCCTAACAGATCTTCTTTCTCTCTGAAGCAGGAAATGGGGAACCTGCGGCTTTCCAGATGTTGTACTCTAACTCCCATCATTACCAGACAGCATGGACATTGGTCAAGAGAGCGGTAATCAGACAACACCTGGAAGCCACAGATTCCCTGTCCCTGCTCTAAAGATATTGCTGTTTCACAGTCCAGGTGGCTCTTCTGCATACAGTACAATTCGGCTTTTCCAAGAATTATTTTAACTGATGAACAGTCAAGAATGGAGCATAGTAAATCAAGTTTGGAGATGATAATGCATCTGGAAGGAACTATACACTTTTTCAAGTAAGAGTCTCAAAACACACACCAAAAAACACCTTATCTTGATAATTTGAAAACCAAATTAAAAAGCTCAAACTGAAATCCCATACAATATGTTATGCTATAGATGCAAAACGGGAACCGCCTGTCAACAAATGAGTGTGCTCAATGGCCACAAAAATAGCAGAAGACACTCACTTTGGATTCATGACATGATCAAACCCCACAAACCTGATCTGGGGAAAGCTCAGAACGAGAAGTTTCTTTGTACTGATGCAAACTTTCTATCCAGCTCTTCAGCCTAAAAGGGCTTACAAGAACCACTAGCAATGCCAACTTCTTCCAATGCCAGTGCTTGATTACTATTTGAATCCACAAATCCTAGCAAGGAACATAAGGGCAGATGATGGAGTAAAAGGAATTATGGTGGGGAATAGAGAATACAAACTGAAAGCCTTTGCAGATGACCTTGTAATAACAGTGGAGGAACCTTTGGTAAGTGTACCAAAGGTATTAGAAAAGATTCAGGAGTTTCAACAAGTTGCTGGTTTTAAGCTTAATAAAATAAAAAACAAAATTTTGGTGAAAAATATGACAGTATAATCTACTGTCCTCACCCATCGGCTGGGTGAGGACTGCAGGGCCTGCTCCCTTCCAAGGCCTTTTCCAACTGGCCCAGGGGTGTGGGCCAGGCCCTCTCTCGCAGCTATAAAGGGACTCCTGCTCCAGTGAGGCCTCGGACCATCGGCTGGGTGAGGACTGCAGGGCCTGCTCCCTTCCAAGACCATTTCCAACTGGCCCGGGGGTGTGGGCCAGGCCCTCTCTCCCAGCTATAAAGGGACTCCTGCTGCAGTGAGGCCTCGGACCATCGGCTGGGTGAGGACTGCAGGGCCTGCTCCCTTCCAGGGCCTTCTCCAACTGGCCCAGGCCCTTATTTGGAACAAACTTTTGGGGAAGTGTGGGAATTGTTCTGCCATTGCTTCCCTGTTCCAGGTGGTTAATGTGCTTTAAAATGTCCTCAAGCAGTCGGTGGCAATTTTTTTTTTTATTTTTTCCTTTGTTGGGGGTGGGTGGGTGTAATGGATATTTGGTTGGGGATTAATTTTAGTATAATTGTTCTGTTCCTTTTGTTGTTGTTGTTGTTTTATTGGTTCTGTATAGTTTGTGTTTTGTTTTAAGGGGCGGGATCAGGGCTGCCTGGGAGTGGGGCCCGGCCAACACGATGGCTGGGACAAGTTCCACAGGGGGGGAAGCACTGGGACATCCGATCTCAGTGATCACGGGCAGCAGGCGGAGTTACGCTAAGACCAGACCATGTCATTACCGAGGAGGTAGGTTTAGTCGTCGTTTGAAGACTATCCCTGCCTCCAGGTCTGGCCTTGACCGGATGGATACTGGAATCAACAGGGGAAATCCACATGACCGGAAGGTGTTGCTGTGTAATGCCAGGTCAATGATGAATAAAACCACTGCCATCCACGACCTGATTGTGGATGGAGGATTTGACCTGGCATGTGTGACAGAGACCTGGTTGGAGGAAGCAGATGGGCCTGTCCTTGCCGCTGCTTGCCCACCAGGTTTCTCTTACACACAGCAACCCAGGTCATGTGGGCGGGGAGGGGGGGTTGCAGTGATTTTTAGGAACTCACTAGCTTGCACCGGGCGTCCTACTGGGAAGATCCAGTTTTCTGAGTGCATGTTCTGGAAGTTGGGCAATAGGGGCAGTACAGGATTCCTTTTGGTGTACCAACCTCCCCGCTGCACCAAGGATTCCCTGTCCGAGCTGCTTCAGGTCGTGGCGGATTTTCTCCTGGAGACACCTAGTTTGGTTGTCCTAGGGGATTTTAACATCCATGCCGACACGACCTTACAAGGGGCTGCTTGGGACTTCGTGGAAAGCATGGCCTCCATGGGGCTGTCCCTGAATAAGTTTGGCCCAACTCATAGTCATGGACATGCCTTAGACCTGGTGTTCACCTCTAGTGACGTGGGTGATCTGACACTAAGTAAAAGTGAAACAAAAGAAGTGCCATGGTCAGATCACTTCCTGGTGCAACTGGACTTCTCTGCGACCCTTCCCCTCTGCAGGGAGGTGGGACCAATTCGGATGGTCCGCCCCCGCCACTTAATGGATCCAAATGGTTTCCGAAGAGTGGTAGGGGATGTTTTGTCCCATGTTGATGGCCTTTCAGCTGATTCCCTGGTGGCCCGCTGGAATGCGGAGTTAACCAGGGCTATCGACTGTCTGGCTCCGAAGCGCCCTCTCCGATTGCATGGAGCCCGGACAGCCCCGTGGTTTTCTTCGGAGCTGAGGGCGATGAAACAATCGCTGAGACGGCTAGAGCGTCGGTGGCAGAAAACTCACTCCGAATCTGACCGGACACAGGTTAGAGCTCAACGTCGAGCCTACCATGTGGCGATAGCGACGGCGAAGAAGACTTCCTTCGCCACCTCTATTGCATCTGCAGAAAATAGTAGCAGGAGACTCTTTCAGGTGGTTCGCAATTTACAGAACCACCTTTACCACCGGGGCCTTGTAAAGACCCCAAGATCTCCTGCAACGATTTTGCAAAGTTTTTTGCAGATAAAATCACTCACATTCGGAAGGAGCTAGACACCACCGTGGGAGCAGGGCTGGGGCGGGAGAGTGCTAGAGCTCTGTCTGGTCAAGTTGCATGGAATCAATTTCAATCCGTTACCCCCGAGGATGTGGACAGGCTGCTTGGACGCGTGAAACCAACCACCTGTCTCCTTGATCCTTGCCCATCCTGGCTAATAAAAGCAAGCCGGGAAGGGCTGGGCGATGGGCTCTGTGGGGTGGTGAATGCTTCCCTCTGTGAGGGAACATTCCCAGATCCGCTGAAAGAGGCGGTCATTAAACCGCTTCTTAAAAAACCATCTTTAGACCCGGCCAGTATGGCCAACTATCACCCAGTCTCAAATCTTCCATTCTTGGGCAAGGTGATTGAGCGTGTGGTTGCTGAACAACTCCAGGCACGCCTGGAGGATGCGGACCATTTGGATCCCTTCCAATTGGGATTCAGGCCTCATCATGGGACTGAAACTGCCTTGGTCGCGCTGGTTGATGATCTCCGGCGAGCTAGGGACAAAGGTGAGAGTTGTTTCCTAGTTCTGCTGGATCTCTCAGCGGCCTTTGATACAATTGACCATAACATCCTTCTGGACCGTCTAGAGGGGCTGGGAGCTGGGGGCACTGTTATACAGTGGTTTCGCTCCTTCCTCCTGGGCCGTGTTCAGAAAGTGGTGGTGGGGATGAGTGTTCAGACCCCTGGGCCCTCACTTGTGGGGTGCCTCAGGGTTCCGTCCTCTCCTCCATGCTTTTTAACATCTATATGACGCCGCTGGGAGAGATCATCAGGGGGTTTGGACTGGGTGTCCATCAATATGCAGATGATACCCAGCTCTACCTCTCTTTCAAATCAGAACCAGTGAAGGCGGTGAAGGTCCTGTGTGAGTGCCTGGAGGCGGTTGGAGGATGGATGGCGGCTAATGGATTGAAGTTGAATTCTTACAAGACAGAAGTACTGTTTTTGGGGGACAGGAGGCGGGCAGGTGTGGAGGACTCCCTGGTTCTGAATGGGGTAACTGTGCCCCTGAAGGACCAGGTGCACAGCCTGGGAGTCATTTTGGACTCACAGCTGTCCATGGAGGCGCAGGTAAATTCTGTATCCAGGGCAGCTATCTACCAACTCCACCTGGTACGCAGGCTGAGACCCTACCTGCCCGCGGACTGTCTCGCCAGAGTGGTGCATGCTCTAGTTATCTCTCACTTGGACTACTGCAATGTGCTCTACGTGGGGCTACCTTTGAAGGTGACTCGGAAACTAATCCAGAATGCGGCAGCTAGACTGGTGACTGGGGGCGGCCACCGAGACCACATAACACCGGTCTTGAAAGACCTACATTGGCTCCCAGTACATTTCCGAGCACAATTCAAAGTGCTGGTGTTGACCTTTAAAGCCCTAAACGGCCTCGGCCCAGTATACCTGAAGGAGCGTCTCCACCCCCATCGTTCTGCCCCGACGCTGAGGTCCAGCGCCGAGGGCCTTCTGGCGGTTCCCTCATTGCGAGAAGCAAAACTACAGGGAACCAGGCAGAGGGCCTTCTCGGTAGTGGCGCCCGCCCTGTGGAATGCCCTCCCATCAGATGTCAAAGCGATAAATAACTACCTGACATTCAGAAGACATCTTAAGGCAGCCCTGTTCAGGGAAGTTTTTAATCTGTGATATTTTAGTGTATTTTTTGTTTCTATGGAAGCCGCCCAGAGTGGCTGAGAAACCCAGCCAGATGGGCGGGGTACAAATAATAAATTATTATTATTATTATTATTATTATTATTATTATTATTATTATTAAGAATTACTACAACAGATCACAGAATTAAGTGTAAAAAAGAAGGTCAAATACCTAAGGGTGTGGTTAACCACAAAAAATATAAATATCTTTAAGGACAATTACATGCCTACATGGAAATAAATAAATAAAAAATAGAGCTGTGGGGAAGGATGAATTTATCATTCTGGGGAAGGATATCAGTTATAAAAATGAATGTGCTACCAAGAATGTTATTTCTGTTTCAATCAATACCTGTGATCAGTAGGGCAGGCCACTTTAAAGAATGGCAAAAAATGATATCTAAATTTATCTGGCATGAGAAAAAACCAAGGATTAAATATAAGTTGTTGATAGACTCTAAAGAAAGAGGTGGCTTCTCCCTGCCAGACTTGAAGTTATATTATGAAGCGTCCTGCCTATGCTGGCTTTGGGATTGGATAGTGTTAAAAATACAGATATATTAGACATGTTAGGTCATGATAACAGGTATGGGTGGCACACATATTGATGGTATGGAAAAACAAGAGTGCATAAGGGATTCCTGAACTTGTTAAGAAAATCAATCTACGAGGTATGGTAAAGGTATAAAAATCTATTAGAGTGGAGGACACCATGGTGGCTCTCCCCATTAGAAACAATATCGGTTAAAAAATAAATATGAGAGGTGGTTAGGCAACTTACATAGAATTGCTAATAGAAGTGGAAGACCAATTAAAATTGGAATTTTTTGAAGACATTATAAAGTTATTAACATATTGGTTACAATATCATCAATTAAATGATGTTTTCAAATTACAGTGGTAACTCGGGTTAAGTACTTAATTCGTTTCAGAGGTCCGTGCTTAACCTGAAACAGTTCTTAACCTGAGGTACCACTTTAGCTAATGGGGCCTCCTGCCGCCGCCGCATGATTTCTGTTCTCATCCTGAAGCAAAGTTCTTAACCTGAGGTACTATTTCTGGGTTAGCGGAGTCTGTAACCTGAAGCGTATGTAACCCGAGGTTCCACAAAAAGGGTTTTGACAGAGATGTCAAGGTTTGAAAGGGATCTGTTGGAAAATAATGTGAAATTATTTTCAAAAATGTATAAATTACTTTTGGAATGGTTTACTAAAGATGAAGAAGTTAAATCAGTGATGATACATTGGGCAAGAGATTTTGGTTATAATCTACAACTTTCATCATGGGAAAAGTTATGGAAAGAGGATTGAAGTTTACAGCTTGCTGTTCGTTGAAAGAAAACTATATGAAAATGCTGTACTGTTGGTATCTGACTCCGATTAAAATTGCGAAAATGTATAGAACCAGCTCAAATTTGTGCTGGAAATGTAAAAGGAAAGAAGGTACCTTTTATCATATGTGGTGGTCCTGTGGAATGGTAAAGGTGTTCTGGGAAATGATATATAATGAGTAAAAGAAAATGTTTAAGAAAACTTTTGTTAAAAAACCAGAGGCTTTTTTGATAGGTATAATAGGTGAGGAACTACCAAAACAAAATAAAAGACTGTTCATGTATGCAATAACGGCAGCAAGGATGCTTCTAGCCCAGAGATTGAAAGAAGGAGAAGTACCGACCAGAGAAGAGTGGCAGGCCAAGCTGATGGAATACGCAGAAATAGCAAGACTGACGGGGAAATCAGAAACAAGGAAGACCAAGTATTCTTAAAAGACTGGAATAATTTTTAAATATATTTAAAAGACCACTTTAGACAGCTGAAATCATTGGCAGGAATACAATGACACTTGTAAAGTGAAATGAACTTTGGTTACTACGATTATGTAATAGATGGATAACGGTAAAAGACGCAGGAAAAAAGAATAAACCTTTTGAAATGGAATCCCTGGAGGGAGGGAGGGAAGGAGGTCTGCAGGTTCGAAAGAACCTTTTTTATTTTCATGTTTTGGAATGGTTACAGTTATTGTGTATAACTTTACGTAAAACTAATAAAAATGTATTTTTTAAAAAAAAAAGAATCCACAAATCCTCACTGATGGGAAGGTACCAGGCACAGTGTTTGAAATTCTCCAGGCACCAGGTGCGTTTCACGACTGCCACGGGTCCAACCGTGACCAAGTGAAGATGTCTTGTTGTCACATTTGGCAACTGACACCTCCACTATCTGGCTGGCGCACGGCAATGTTTACCAGATGGAGGGGGACGCCATTCCTGATAGGATGACCCTCCTGACTGGAGACAGGCAGGGTCTTCAGCTTGCCAGGTCCTTTCCAGAGGGGACGAGCCCTCCCGTTTCTCCAGACTGACCCTGCCTGCTGCAAGGGATGGTTGCATCTTTGTGTCTCTCTCTTGTGTGGGAAGAAACACTTGTTTTTTGTGGATTTTCCCTTGTCTAGTCCTCTCCTTCATCCTGTTTGCTAGATCATCATTCTGAATGAGTTTTTTCACTGTGTTTTCCTGTTAGCTGTTCCCTCCCAGCTTCTTCATTTCTATTTCATTCTCGTCATGTTCCCCGCCTGCTTGCTCTGTTGTCTGCCATTTTGTTTCAGCAACTCAGCATTTCTTCAGGAGACCCCAAAAGCTCCTAGATATGTGATTGCTGTTGCTCTAGTGCTTTCCCACACTCTGCACTTTCGGTCTCAGCACCAACTGGGAGATTTGAGCTGTGACTGCTGTGTCCTAAGTCGCATTCCTGCCCTTCAACTGCATCTGCATGCAGGACGATTTCGCCTCCGCAGGGCAGCCTTGCTCCTTGCAATGTTGCTGCAGAGGAGGAGACTGCAGGCACACAGCCTTGGGGGATTCTCCAAGATTCTCCCCAGAACAGGTGCCAGTGAGTAGGGGGAACCACCTCTCTGGTTCTGAGGCCTTCCTTAGTTCAAAAAATTTCAGAAGACTGCTTTCGTGGATGAAAGGCTTTTTCTCCTCAGAGATTAATGATTCCCTCAGAGGAACCAACCATAGAGAGTTCGCTGCTGAAGTTTTTCTTGCCTACCCCAAGGCGGAATGGAGAGCGCCAGATAGAGCTTAGGCTCCTTGCAAACAGGGAAAGAAATATTACAAGTTTCCAGATAAGTTTATGTGTCACCACAAAGGTCCAGTGACGGATCCTCAGCCAATTCCACCTTTCCACATCTCTGAAAGACACTGTTCCAAGTGGATAGTGTACTCCGCAATTCAGACCTGCATGAAGTTCACATCCAGGCATCTATACATTATATACTAATCCTACTTGCTCATTAAAAATGGTTTGAGGTGTCTCTTAAAGGGTTGCTGCAATTCACAGCATCATCTCTACAGAGCAGGCATGTCCAAAGTCCGTTTCGGGGGCCCTATCCGGCCCGCTGGTCGGTTTAATCCGGCCCCTGTGGCAGTTTATTTCCTGGGCTAAAATCCTAAAAAAAACACACTTCGATCCTAAAAAAGGGTTAACAACTTTGGTCGGCCATTTGGGCCCTTCACTTCATCAAATCTGGCTCTCTTTGAAAAACGTTTGGACACCACTGCTAGAGAAACTTCACCACGTGCCTTCGAATCTGAGATCACGCAGATGGCCAGAGAAAGGGCTTTACAGTAACTGCATCTTCACTTTGGAATGTGTTCCCCCAGGTTGCTTGCCTGGTGCCTGGCCTGATTCTCCCAGGCATTAGAGCGAGGGTAGGCAGACTAAGGCCCGGGGGCCGGATCCAGCCCATTCACCTTCTAAATCCGGCCCGCGGACGGCCTGGGAATCAGTGTGCTTTTACATGAGTAGAATGTGTGATTTTATTTAAAATGCATCTCTGGGTTATTTGTGGGGCATAGGAATTCGTTCATCCCCCCCAATATAGTCCAGCCCCCACAAGGTCTGAGGGACAGTGGTATTTTTTACTGATCCTGTTTTCATTGTAGGTTTTGTAAGATTGCTTGGTTCTCCATTTGTAATTTGTTCTGATTAGAAGTCATAGCAAAAGTTCTGAAGGTGCACACAATCTCTCAGAATAGGAATTCTTATGACGGAAATATCTGGCAGACTACAGGAAGCAATTTATACGGGCTACATTCAAAGAAACTGATACACTTACTCAGAAGTCTTTCTAGGAATTATTTGGCCAAGTGTTAAGCAATAGCATACTATACATCAGCTAATATATATTATAACATATATATGTTATGGAAAATACAGAGAAATAAAGTGATGGGGATAGCATAGAACAGTGGTTCTCAAAGTGGCACATGGGTGTGGCAAGAGAGGATGGCAAGTGTGGTGGAAAGATTCAAGGACAATCAAATGAACATTTAAACATTTTAGTGCAGTATACAGTAGTATAAAAAAATAATTTGCGGAATACGGATAGGTATATTCAGTGCTTTTTCCCCTGGGGTACTCAAGGGTACGCAGTACTGGTACCCTTCCTCCCCAAAATGTGGTACTTACTGTAATAACTTCATGGTGAGTACTGGCACCCTTTTCCCCTAAAAAACGAAGCACTGGGTATCTTTTCAAAACGAGAGCAAGAGCATCAGCTGATACTGAGGACAATCCTAGTTGTGATCCAGAAACACCGGTTGAACACAGTTATGGAGAATAGCATTGGCTATTTTTCTACTGTTCACCACGACATACTGTTGTGAACAGGGATTTTAAACTGACAAATATGAAAGATCAGAGAAGGAGATGAGCGTGAGTTTGTCTCAAATGAGACTTAATGTATATGAGATTACCCACTCTCTTTGTGTTTGAATACATACTTAAGGTACGTATGTAAGAGGTTCATTTATAATTATATTTGGGAAATGATTCTTGTTCTTATGTAACTGTATTGTTTTATACTTTCTGGATGTCTCATGATCATATTAAAAAGTAGTTGTGTTCTATGTTATAAATCACCCCAACCATTCTATCCAAGAGCAGAGAAAAGCTGTTGTGTTCTGCCATTCATTTTAGAAGCCAGCATGGCAGCAGCAAAGGACAGCCCATAAATAGTGAAATTTTATCCTGCCTAATGTCATTTAAGTTCAGAGATGTTATCTCTATTTGATCTGTTCAGCAGAAGTTAATGGGAAACTCAAAAGTGGTGACAAAGCCATATTTTATGTAATGTTTCCATGCATCTTTGTTAAACTTCAGTTTCATTAGGAGCTGATGAAGTCAAGTCTTAACAAGGCCACTTTCAAAATGTTTCTTCTGCCTAGCACCATTTGCAGAATAAACATGAACATAATCTGTAATATTACTTTTAAAGAGTATTCTTCAATAAGAATAATACACCAGAATCTGCCATATTGAGATTTCCATACGGTTTAATAAAGCAGCTAGCACATTATTTCCTTCTACCCACTGCACTATTTCCTTTTAGCTAGGTTTCTTAAGCACTACAATCAATCAATTATCAATATACAACATTAGGAACACAGGTTATAGCTACCAACAGTAGTTGCTTGGGACAAACTCAACAAAAGATTTAGGGCAGCTCTGATTTAGAAGTCAAATAAAACAAGAGTCCTACTTTGAAAAAGCAAATGTAGTCTGGGGTAAAGTATTATAAAAGGTGCGTAAAAGTAAGAATGTCTGGATGAGAATATCTTAAACCATAGACATGAGCTGAACTATACCCTGCTCCCCTAATCCCACAGGGCCAACTGTGGAAAGGGAGTGAGACAGGCAGGCAAGATATTGTGAGGGCATGGTCCAGGTGGACTGGGCCCCAGGCTCCCCATTCCCAGCCAACTTATAGCAACTACCCTATGGGAAGAAATATCTGATACTTGCTCCTGCATTTCCGAGCACATGATTTTTTGTGTGTATCTGTTGGGTTTTATAAATGTAAGCTACTTTGACAATTCCTGTCAAAAAGAATGAAATAGACCTATTAAATAAATAAACAATGGAGTGGGAACTATGGTGTACAATTTAGCTTACTAGATTGACAAGCAGTGGATGGACCAAATTTAAGGGAAAATAAATAAATAAATAATTTTATTTGTATCTCACCCATTTGACTGGGTTGCCCCAGCCACTCTAGATGGCTTCCAACATAGATAAAAACATAATAAAACATTAAATGTTAAAATACATCCCTATACAAGGCTGCCTTCAGATTTCTTCTAAAGGCTTTATAGTTACTAATCTTGTTGACCATCTGATGGGAAGGCGTTCTACAGGGCGGGCGCCACTATAAGACCCTTTGCCTCACTATAAGACCCTCTGCTTCACTTCTCTCTGTGAGGGAACTGTCAGAAGGCCCTTGGTGCTGGACCTCAGTGTCTGGGATGAACGATACATACAGGGCCAAGGCCATTTAGGGCTTTAAAAGTCAGCACCAACACTTTGAATTGTGCTCGGAAACGTACAGGGAGCCAAAGTAGGTATTTCAGGACTGGTGTTATATGGTCTCAGCGGCCACTCCCAGTCCCCAGTCTAGCTGCCACATTCTAGATTAGTTGTAGTTTCTGTGTCACCTTCAAAGGTAGCCCTGCGTAGAGCGCATTGCAGTAGTCCAGTTAGCATTATATGAATGTTTGATTTTCTGAAACCCACAATTGGAAAAAGTTATCTCTCCCCGCCCCCAAATGGCAAGTACAGAGGTACCTCAGGTTACATACCCTTCAGGTTACAGACTCTGCTAACCCAGAAATAGTACATTGGGTTAAGAACTTTGCTTCAGGATGAGAACAGAATTCGTGCTCCGGCGGTGGTGGCAGCGGCAGGAGGCCCCATTAGCTAAAGTGGTGCTTCAGGTTAAGGACAGTTTCAGGTTAAGAACGGACCTCCGGAACGAATTAAGTACTTAACCCGAGGTACCACTGTATATTGCAACTGGGAACTAACACACATGCTTCCTGTAGAAATTAACGGCAAGTAATATTAAGAAACATTTTCCTGATTTGTGTCACAAGAAGTCTAGCTCAAAGTCCTAAAGAACACCTGATCTGTTTCAAGTAAGCAAAGTTTTTCTCCCCAAGGAAAGAATGAAGTTACCAAGAAAAATCAATGAAACAGAATGATACTGCAACTAATCCCAACTCGACATTTTCACATGCCAAAGAACTACACTATAGCACTTTCTGTTTAAAAAAAAGCAAAAAAAAAGCACACAATCTGCCCATTCATAACAGCTGAAATCCTACATTGTGTGCATCCCAGACTGGTACCTCTTTGCACCATCACAAGACTTGGGGACTCTCACAGCCTCAGCAGCAATGACACACTAACATATTTTCCAACTCATTTTAGCGGAGAAGTGGAAGCAGCAAAAGATGCTTGTTTACTAGTCTGCCATCGTTCAAATTCCGCTCCAGGCTGCCGAGTCTTGAGACCCCTCCGGGCAGAGAAGGGACCTGGAGCGGAGAGAGGGCGGGAAGGCGAGCTCCGAGCAGCAATGGAGGCGGCCCGCCGCGGCTCTCCCTGCTCCCGCCCCGAGGGGGAAGCCGAGACCGGCCGCCTGGCGGGTTAACGAGGCCCCGGCCCGCTTCTGCTTCTCCCGACCCCCCCCCCCCGGGGAGAGCGCGGGCGCCGCTCCTTGTGGGCTCCGGGTCTCCTCCGAGGGGGGCCGCGAGGGTCTCGGCTGCGCGCGCACCTCCCCCCCCCCGCCAGGCCCGAGACCCCCCCGACTCTCACCTGGAAGCTCCGCCTCAGGGCCTCTCCGGCGGGGCGCCGCGCTCGCTCCCTCAGGGCAGCCCAGGGAGGAGGAGGGCCGTCGGCCGGGCTGGGGCGAGGCGAGGCTGGACTCCGGCCGGAGCGGCGGGGAGAGCGAGGCAGCCCGAGCAGCGACCAATGGAGCGGCGCCGTCGCCTCCGCGTCGCCCTCGCGGGATGCCGAGGGGAGGGCGGGCTCTGCGCGGGCGCAGCCAATCCGCGGCCTCGCGCCGGCGTCCCCGGGCCAATGCGGGCGCTCAGGAGACACTGCGGCGCGCGGCCCATTCGGCGTGGCGGGGGGCCGAGCGGCGGAAGCCGGGCAGCGTCACTTCCGGGCCGGAGGATGAGCTGCCCGCGGGGGAACGTGGCGCGCACGAGGCCGCAGCGGCACCAGAACGCGCAGGCCTTCCGCAACGACAGGCACGACGCCAGCGCCCGGCGCAAGGTAGGCGCCCCGCTCCCTCGGGGCCTCCTCGGAAGCCCCGCAGGCGCGCCTGGCGCGTCTCCCCTTTCTCTCCCTGCGCATCCAAGCATAAGCCGAAGACTTGCTCCGGGGCCGGGGCCGCCTCTGGCCCTCCAGGTGGTCCGAGTGCACCTAAGGAGAGAAGCTGAAGCCACCAGCAGCCCGAGGGCCAGAGCCCCCCCCCCCAGATGAGTTGAGAAAGTGTGACCGAAGGTGTGCGGTAGGAAGAGTGGCTGATAAGTGTCTGACATGTAATAATGATTTATTTACACCCCGCCCACCTGGCCGGGTTTCCCAGCCACTCTGGGCAGATTCCAACAAACTATTTAAAATGCAATGTAATCCAGGCCTGTCCATGTTTGGCTTCCAAGTGTGTGACCACAGAACTGCAGACCCAGGTTGCTGTTCCTGTTCTGCATGGCTTAATTAGACTGATCTCTCTAGTCAGGCAGGACCCACAATGCATAGAAAGCAGCATCTTTCAAGTGTAATTTAAATACTCATCACTGTAACCATCCCTTATGAAGTGTTGGCTGGCTGAAGATGCACCTGTGACGGAGTTTAAGGTGGAAGTTCTTGTTTGGGTGTGGACTAAGGAATGATGAGCCTTACCAATTTTATTTTGAAAACAAGGAGGATTTTTTAAACAAGCGGAGTTCTGAGTTTGTTTACATGTTTAAACAAAACTAGCTTGCAATGGTAATAAAAACAATGTAAATTAATAACGGCAGAACAAATAAAAGCCAGTAGCAGCCTATAAAAATAATCAGATGCTGAAAAGCCTAGGTAAATCAAGTTTCTACCTGCACTGGAAGAGCATCTGTTTTGATGCCAGGTGAGCCTTAATGGGGAAGGCAGCATATAAGCAAGGTGCCAGAAATGAGAAAGCCCTCTCTGGTTAAATTCATGTCAGGCCCTCTACCTTGCTTCTCCCAATATGCCACCTCTGGGTGGATGAGTTTCAATGGGGACTGCAGCACAGGCCCAAATTCCTGGGTTTAATTTCATTCCTACTGTCTCTGGTACCTGAGTTTCCCAGTTGGCAGAATCAGAGTAACCAGTTACAGGCACAAGAAGCTGCTATGCATGTGATATAATATCATGTGATATTTCATGAACGTCTGTCTCAAGCTCTTTTTATTTACCTTTTTTCTCAACTAAATAGCCCCAAATACTCATTGAGCAATGAACTCCAGGATACTGCAAGATGATAACAATGTAAATATTTTAGGCTTCTTTTCTGAGCAAACAATTTTCCCAAGCAATTATTACTGTAATAAAAACAAATGATAGAAACACTATAATATTTAAAACACACCAAATTCATAACACTAGACATTAAAAAACCTTACCCAATGAATGGGCATCATGCCTGGAAAACCAGTTGAAGAAAATTTTTCAGGGCCTTCCAAAAAGCTTGCAGCAAAGAGATTGGGTGCAGGTCCAGTGGAAGGGAATTCCACAGCGGTGGAAACACCATAAAGAAAGATCTCTCTGTCATGGCCACACAACTTTCTGACGTAATGGGTGGGCACACAAAGGGAACCTCCAAAGCAGAGCTTAAGGTACAAGCAGGGTGGTGTGGGTGTACTGTTGAATAAGTAACTTTGTTGTCATCTGAATTCTCTTTTCTTTGTGTGTGCCTGATGTGTATGGTGGTCAATATGACTGATCCTCCTGTTGTGATTATATTTGTTTGATAGTGTGACCTGTTGGCATTTACCGGTACTTTGAAATATATGTCCTTGGAAATGTAGCCTAAGGCCTTTAACTGTTCATATTAATACCAGTTCTTTCAATAAGATTTAGAACTGCCTAAGCCTGCAAACATTAAATGAGTAATATTTTTATTTAACAGTTTTAATAGTACTTTTTACTATAGAACTGTTGTTTCTACAATTGCATGAGGGCAGCTTCCCAATAATTTCTACATTCATGTTGAAGATATGTAGAGAGTCTTTATAAATGGTGGACATTCTACTTTCTGACATTTGCTGCTCTGGAAATGTGTTAGTCTGTTGCTGATTCCACCCTCTGAAGTTATTTACTTATTGGGCAACCATGTTTTTGACCATGAATAGATGCAGTTGTAGGGTTGTTCTTGTATTATGACATTCCATGTCATTGTTCTATAGCTGCATACCTTAATGGCAGGGCTTGAAAGAGAAACATTTGTACACTGCAGGCAGTAGAGTCCAGTTTGATCACACACCTAAACCACATTGCTATGGGAAAGGTCAGTTTCAGGCATTGACATTTAACGAGAAAGGTGGAGTGTTTTAGTCGGAGGTGAAAATATAAATTGGGATAAAGGAGAGGAAGAGGAGGTCCTGTTTGTGCAGGTGGAACACCTGGTGCTAATGGGCACCTTTGTTGGATGCAATCCAATCTACATATCTCAAATAAAGAAGAAAGAACACCATTGATATTTAACTAAAGCTGAAACACGAGGTGTGTGGGTGTGCGCGCATGCGTGCGCAAAGGCCACAGATGGAGCAGATTTTAAAACATGTTAAAAGTATTTTTCATTTATTTCTGCAGAGCATAAAGCTCTGAACAATTCCATGGGGGGGCTTTATATAACTAGTATAGTATAAATAAAAATAAAAAAGAAAAAAATTGTCTAGTAACACCTTATAGTTTGTTCTGGTATAAGCTTTCCTGTGCATGCAAAGCTTATACCAGAACAAACTTAGTTGGTCTATAAGGTAAAGGGACCCCTGACCATTAGGTCCAGTCGTGGCCAACTCTGGGGTTGCAGTGCTCATCTCGCTTTATTGGCCGAGGGAGCTGGCGTACAGCTTCCAGGTCATGTGGCCAGCATGACTAAGCCGCTTCTGGCGAACCAGAGCAGCGCACGGAAACGCCGTTTACCTTCCCACCGGAGTGGTACCTATTTATCTACTTGCACTTTGACGTGCTTTTGAACTGCTAGGTTGGCAGGAGCAGGGACCAAGCAACGGGAGCTCACCCCGTCGCGGGGATTCGAACCGCCGACCTTCTGATCGGCAAGTCCTAGGCTCTGTGGTTTAACCCATAGCGCCACCCGCGTCCCTGGTCTATAAGGTGCTACTAGACAATTTTTTAATTTTTATTTCGACTGTGTCAGACCAACATGGCTACGTACTGAATCTAGTATAGCATAGGGAGACTAAAGCATTTCAAATGGCTGTCTTCTCTTTTACCATCACTTAACCATATAAATTCTGTAAATTTGGGCATCATCACTGCTACTCTTTCACTGGGTATTAATTGGTGTATGCCAGGGATCAGCAAACTTTTCTACCAGCAGGCCAGCTTACTGTCCCTCAAATCTTCTGGCGGGCCGGACCACACACACATGCATGTGCACACACACGGATGGAGGGGGGCTGCTCTCTCTCCCCCAGCCCCTCCTCCTGCTTTCCTATCTCCTCCGGCAGTGGTTGGGACCCAACGATGGTGGTGGTTCCTCTTGTTTCTGGGAGAGCTTTCCCGGGCACCCGGCATGGGATCAGCAGGCGTTCCAAGCTCTGGCCGAAGCCCTGCAACACACCCGCCAGCCTCTCTGCCCATGGCCGTGATCCTGGCCAATCCGAAGCCTTGCCACCTGCGCGCTGAGGAAACCCGGCGCAGCTTCGGATTGGCCACCGTCGCCACCTGCCCAGAGGCATCCGTGGCTTTGGATTGCCTGTGGGAACTTCCTGGAGCCAATCCAAAGCTGCCTGTGTGCCTGTCGCGGAAGTTAGTCC
The DNA here is from genome assembly GCF_027172205.1 of Podarcis raffonei. Lineage (NCBI taxonomy): Eukaryota > Metazoa > Chordata > Lepidosauria > Squamata > Lacertidae > Podarcis > Podarcis raffonei. The sequence goes on along the minus strand of NC_070612.1, from coordinate 64,079,039 downwards.
CCATGCAGTGAGGCGTCGCTGCGCCATGCCAATTTAGTGTGGGGACTTTCCAGACGGGCAGCAGGGTCCTCAGGCTGTATTAAAGAGCCCCTCGGACCTTGTCCAGCCCACGGACCTTAGTTTGCTGACCCCTGGTATAAGCCATTTGGTTGTAATTAATTTTTATTTATTTTTGCTTCTGTTTTTAATTTTCCAACTAAAATATAATATTGCGCCTGTACTTCACTATTTGAATAATCCAAAAGAACATATAATGGATTTGTGTTACAGTGGTGAGAGGGGACATGTTAAAATATATGAATACAACCAAGTTCTCTTTTCTGCGTATGCCTCAGTTTCTTGCTATGATTCCATGACTGATAGAGCACCAGTGCACAATATCTTAGTGTTTCCTCTTTTAGTACACTCCCCTTTTGAATTTGAGTTTTAATGCTGTACACCTGGCTTTCTTGAAAGCAAAAATGTAGCCATGAGGCAAGTTTAACATTAACCCTGAACTATAGTATTGCTTTGAAAAAAAGAACAAGGCAGTTTTCTGTTTGTACTCATAAACTGAGATGTTCTATTGCAGATGTCATCAGGTAAGAAACCGCTTTTGTCATATGACTTACTGTATGCTTAATAAGCATGTGTCTTATCATGTGCACATATCTTACCTACTGATCCTTTACAGTTCTTGTTTATCCTGCAGTTGAGCTCTGCTGAGACTTGAGTCACTTTCACTTTTCAGCACTACTGCACAAAGCAGGGCATGAGAGCAGTATAGCAGGCAGCAGGCTCTTCAGTGGCCCTGGCTGCATCTGCTCAGGAACATCTTTCATTCCAGGCTTGACATGCTGGCACCAAACTTGAAGTACAAGAGAAATGGCCCAAATAAGGAGGATTGTGGCATAGAAGAAGCTATGCTGACTTCATCTTATGTGATTAGAGCAGGTGTTTGGCATGGCTCCATGTTCATCTGCTGTGCAGATAGACCGGGTTTGGTCTTTGCTGGGCACATGCATGGCCTGGGGGGGGGGGGAATCAAGTGCTTCTAAAATAGCCCCATTCAGGTGTTCAGTACTTTTTGTCTTCATCCCTACCTTTGCACCTGACCTTAGAATTTTGATTCTACTTTTCTGAAAGCTGCATTGGCTTACAAGAGCATTATGACTTCTTCAGAGGTTATGCTGGTGACTACTGGAGAAAGAACCTTTTCTGTGGTGTTTCCCAAATTGTAGGACACCCTCCCTAGACATACCCACCTAGTACTCTCTTTGTCATCCTTTAGGTACTAGGCATTGTCTGCCTTGGTCACGCATGCATGTAAAAGGGAAAGGGGTTGGCCACATGCAGGGCAAGATGTGGTGTGAATGGCAGCCGCTAGTATGGAATATGAATATAGCAGTAAGTAAGTAAGGTAATATAAGGAACACAGCAGGGTTAACATAAGAAAAAAAGTACCAGGATTATGTATGACATTCAAGTCAATTGCAGGATATACCAAGTTTGTGATGATACTTGTCTGAAAAGTGTCTTACAGTATTCGCTGTGTGTGAAATAAAAGAATGCCATTCCACAGTGTGGTACCGTTTGAAAGGGTTTCAGATGGTACACTCAGTAATTTTCCCTAGTTTTTTAGCTAAAGAAAACAATTCAAGGATAAAATAGTATTATTAAAACTACCCCCAGAGAAGTGTTACACCAGGAAGACAAGGCTCTCAAAGGGGAAAACACTGCCCTAGAGTCTAGAGATTGTAGTCCTTGTCTGAAATGATGTGTGATCTTCAAATATATATTCTTTCTCAGACTTGTAGTGTTAACTGCAATAAATCTGTACATTTTCATCCATCTTCCTGTCTTTGTGTCTGTGTGTGTGGGTTTTTTTAAAAAAAGAAAGTGGAAGGTGAAGTTCTACTCTTCCTATAATTTACAAATATAAAGATTTTGAATAGCCTTAGCATAAACGGAAGAGTTACAGAAAGAAAAACATACTGCTGATTTTTAAAAAGAAAATTAAACATACTTCCTTATTAATGTAAAGCAATACATGTATCCAGTGATTGCTAGAGAGAGAGAGAGAGAAGTCTAGAATAGGAAGCATAGGTCAAACAGGAAGTGGGTGTTGTGCCTCGGTTTCATAATTACAGTATTTCATGCTTCATTACCATTAAAATAATGATCCTTTTGCTTTATCATAGATTCCTGTTTGACAAGCTATAGGTAATGAATGACTTTAGTAGCCCTTGGGAAATGTCTGCACTCCTCTCAGAGCTGCTCAGGCAGAGCACTTCTGGCCATGCCTGCTTGCATTTCAAGTAGATTAACATTTCTGGGCTGCCTTTAGCGTTGAAACATTTCCCTTTCCCGTTGTGATGTCATACTCCCTTAATGGAATAGCAAAGTATTTGGAAGGAAAGCTCTCCCCCCGCAAAAAGGACATTGCTTAGCAACATCAAGTTTTCTTTCAGTGCTGAAGCCTAGAACAGTTTTGAAGTTTGCCTGGTGCCTCCCCAAACTATTAAAATGGTTAAAGATGCCAGAATGCTCTCAGGAATACAAAATACGGTATCTTTTCATTTGTTTGCTTTTGCATACTAATGAATACAAACCAGAAATGTGAGGAAGAGTAAGTAGAAGCTAGCTGTGAATTTTAAAACTATTTCTCATGGTGTTCTGCTTACATGTCTATTCAGAAGACTGGCAATCTTGTTAAAACCGGGGAATTTATGGCTTGTCCTGCTGTCTTTAACATATGCCCTACAAAAGGGGATATGCATCTTTTTAAAAAAGAATGAAGCTTACTAATAGCTGTAGTTGAAACACCTTCCACAACCTTGGTGATGATGATTTTATTACAACAACAACAACAATAATAATTAATAAATTTTATTTATACCCTGCCCTCCCCAGCTCAGGGCGGCTAACAAGCAATAATAAAATCAAGTTGAATGAATACAACTTAAAAAGAAGATTAAACACAACATTGAAACATTAAAATACAGCCTCATCACAGGAGGAGAAAGGAAAGAGGGGGAGGGAATCAATTGACTCCAAGCCAAAGGCCAGGCAGAACAACTCTGAAAAGGCCCTGGCTCTGGTTGAAGCTAATCTAACTTCTTTAGGGCCCGGGACCACTAGGGTGTTGCTATATATGGACCTCAAGGTCCTCCATGGGGCATACCAGGAGAGGTGGTCCCGTAGGTACGAGGGTCCTAGGCCGTGAAGGGCTTTAAAGGACAAAACCAGCACCTTAAATCTGACCCTGTACTCCACCGGGAGCCAGTGCAGCTAGAAAATGCCATCCATCTAGTAAATGGAAGTTGAAACCATATGAGGAAGTCAAAGAATATGTAAACGATTGGCTACACTATCGTCAGGTTAATGAAATGTTTAAACAGGATTTTAAAGTAAAAGGATTTGATGAAAATAAATCAAAGTTTGAAGTTGAGATATTAAGTAATAAATATAAAATTTTGTCTAAAATGTATAAATTGCTGCTTGATTGGCATTTGAAGGATGAGGAGGTAAAGTCTGTTATGATTCATTGGGCTAAAGATATTGGGTATAATATACAGCTGAACGATTGGGAAAAATTATGGAAGGAAGGTTTAAAATTTTCTGCATGCAATGCTTTAAAAGAAAATGTGATGAAAATGATGTATAGATGGTATATTACACCTCTAAATTGGCTAAAATGTATAAGGTAAGCAATAAATGTTGGAAATGTAAAGAAAAAGAAGGAACATTTTATCATATGTGGTGGGAATGTAAAAAGGTGAAAAACTTCTGGGAAATGATATATAATGAGATGGAAAAAATGTTGAGATATACATTTATTAAGAAACCAGAAGCATTTTTACTGGGCATTGTAGGAGATAATATAAATAGAAAAGACTGTAAGCTGTTTTTATATGCAATGACGGCAGCAAGAATATTGTTAGCACAAAAATGGAAGCAAGAAGAATTACCGATGAAAGAAGATTGGAGGATGAAATTGATGGAGTATGCAGAATTAGACAAATTAACAGGAAGAATTTGAAACCAGCAGGACCAGAGATTCACAGAAGATTGGTGTAAATTTACGGACTATTTGAAAAGTAATTGTGATGATCAGATTACATTTGTAGGTTTGCAAGAAGTTTTGTGAGGTGAATAATCTGAATTATTGCATAATTGGACAAAAAGGAAGATGTTAGTCAAGACAATTAAAGGCAATATGAATATAAAGAAATGCAGAAGATATAATAAAAATGGGGGATCATCAGAGGTGTTGATGGAAGTCCAAAAAGATTGTATAAGATGTGAAATTTTGTGGTATGTACGATAATATGCTTGAAAACGAATAATTTTTTTATTTTTTTTAAGGAAAATGCCACCCATCTGACTGGGTTTCCACAGCCACACTGGGTGGCTCACAGCATATAGCAGAACATACTAAAACATCAAACATTAAAAGCTTCCCAATACAGGGCTGCCTTCAGATGTCTTTTAAAAGTCAGATAGTTGTTTATTTCCTTGACATCTGAAGGGAGGGTGTTCCATAGGGACAACAGCAACAAATTATTATTTATACCCCGCCCATCTGGTTGGTTCCCTATAACCTCACTTCTTGCAGCGAGGGAACTACCAGAACACCCTCTGCTCTGGATCTCAGTGTCTGGGCTGAACGATGAGGGTGGAGACGCTCCTTCAGGTATACTGGGCCGAGGCTGTTTAGGGCTTTAAAGGTCAGCACCAACACTTTGAATTGCGCTCGGAAACGTACTGGGAGCCAGTGAAGATCTTTTAGGACTGGTGTTATATGGTCCTGGTAGGTGCTCCCAGTCACCAGTTCTGGATTAGTTGTAGTTTCAAAGTCACAATTGAAGTACTTTATATTGGAGCACCTTGGTTGGAATGCTGCAGAGAAGAGGAAGATAGATCTGCTGTTGAATTTTGCTGGTGGCATTGCTGCATTATTTTTTGGTTTCCTTTAGTAATCTGAGATTACTTTATTGTGTCTGGTTATATAGACTCAGTGCTTGATGCAATATGGCTTACCTTCTGCTACACAAATTCCACAGTCTGCCCAGCTACCGTATTTTTCGCCCTATAGGACGCACTTTTTCCCCTCCAAAAATGAAGGGGAAACGTGTGTGCGGCCTATGGGGTGAATGCAGGCTTTCGCTGAAGCCTGGAGAGCGAGGGGAGTCGGTGCGCACCGACCCCTCTCGCTCTCCAGGTTTCAGGAAGCTATCCGCTAGCCGTGGGAGACGCAGCTCTCCCACGGCTAGCGGAGACCTTGCCGGCACCCAGAAGCTTGGGGCGCGCTGAGCTCAGCACGCCCCAAGCTTCGGGCTTCGCGCAGCGCTCCGCTAGCCGTGGGAGAGCCGCGCGAAGTCCCGCGGCTCTCCCACGGCTAGCGGATAGCAGCCTGTTCTGGGGGCTGGGGTCGGGGGAAAGCTCGGGCTTCCCCCGTCCCAGCCCCGCACCTGGGGGGGAAACATTCTATACAAGATCTCAAAGTAGCTGTTTTACTACAAAGGAATTTCAGAAATAGACTGGAAAGAGAAGCTGCTGAATTGCAACTCATTACCAAACTTAAAACCATGGAGAGACCTGGTCTGAACAAAGACATTGGATTCTTATCTCATTATACATGACAAAGCCATTTTTCACCTTCTCACCCCTTGCTTTTTCCTGTAAGACCTATTGCAGTCGTTAAGAGTCGTCAACAGGCTCATCACAGCTATCTGCCAATCACAAATTCCCACCCCCCTTCTGAGTAATACCCCTCCCCGCCTTCTCACTATATAGAAGGATCTGGCAACTTCTGTTTCAGTGTATCTGAAGAAGTGTGCATGCACACGAAAGCCCATACCAAGAACTAACTTAGTTGGTCTTTAAGGTGCTACTGGAAGGAAAAAAATTTTTTGTTTTGCAATGTGTATTCTTGCTGCTGTTGTAGCATACATGAAGAAAGTTCTATCCTTCTTTGGCACCAATTGGCCGACTATGCCCAGGAGGAAGGCCTCTGGTTTCTTCAGGAAAGTATATTTAAATACCTTTTTCATTTCATTATAGATCATCTCCCAGAAAGCCTTAATCTTTGGGCACGTCCACCAAAGGTGAAAGAATGTACTTTCATTTTCTTTACATTTCCAACATTTATTATCGGGCAAATGATAGATTTTTGCAAGCTTGACTGGTGTCATGTACCACCTGTATATCATTTTCATAATATTCTCTCTTAGGGCATTACATGCCGTAAATTTCATACCTGTGGTCCACAACTGTTCCCGGTCAGCAAACATAATGTTATGTCCAACATCTTGTGCCCATTTAATCATAGCAGATTTAACCGTTTCATCCTGAGTGTTCCATTTTAACAGCAAGTTATACATTCTTGAAAGTATCTTTGTTTTGGGATCTAACAGTTCTGTTTCCAATTTTGATTTTTCCACCTGGAAGCCAATTTTTTTGTCCAAATTATAAGCCTCCCTTATTTGATAATAGTGAAGCCAGTCTCGCACTTTATCTTTTAATTTCTCAAAACTCTGCAATTTCAATTTGTCTCCTTCTTGTTCCAAAATTTCCCAATATTTCGGCCTCCATATTGAGCTTTTTCTGAGCCTTTGCTTCCATCGGTGACAACCACCTTGGGGTTTTATTTTCAGGTAAGTCTTTATATCTTATCCAGACATTAAACAATGCTTTCCTGACAATACGGTTTTTAAATGCTTTGTGTGCTTTGACCTTGTCATACCACAAATATGCATGCCACCCAAAAACATTATTAAAGCCTTCTAAATCCAAAATGTCTGTGTTCTCAAGAAGCAGCCATTCTTTCAACCAGCAGAATGCTGCTGATTCATAATAGAGTTTAAGGTCTGGCAGGGCAAACCCACCTCTTTCCTTTACATCAGTTGGTATTTTACATTTTATTCTGGGCTTCTTCCCCTGCCAGACAAATCTAGAAATGTCTCTCTGCCACTTCTGGAAACAATCCATTTTGTCCAAAATTTGCAATGATTGAAACAAAAATAACATTCTTGGCAATACATTCATCTTTATAGCAGCAATTCGACCCAACAAGGAAAGCTTCAAGTTTGACCATATTTCTAAGTCCTTTTTCACTTCTGACCAACATTTCTCATAATTGTCTTTAAATAGGTTTAAGTTCTTAGCAGTCATATTAACCCCCAGGTATTTTACTTTCTTAACCAATGTTAAACCTGTCTCCTTCTGAAACCTCTCTTTCTCAAACGGTGTTAAGTTTTTCTCAAGAACTTTAGTTTTTAACTTGTTCAACTTAAATCCTGCCGCATGACCAAATTCTTGAATCAATTCTAATACTCTTTTAGTACTAGATTCTGGCTCCTGTAACGTCAATACTAAGTCATCTGCAAAAGCTTTCAATTTGTATTGTTTGGCTCCGACCTGTATACCTTTAATCAAGCGGTCCCTTCTGATCATATTTAGCAAAACCTCCAGGACCGAAATAAAAAGCAATGGGGAAATTGGGCAGCCTTGTCGTGTCCCTTTCTCTATCTTAAATTCCTCTGTCACCACGTTGTTAACTATTAGTTTAGCCTTTTGTTCTGAGTAAATTGCACTTATACCATTTTCAAACCCTTGACCAACCCCCATCCCCTGAAGATTTTTCTTCATGAAACTCCAAGAAATATTATCAAAGGCTTTCTCCGCATCTACAAAAATTAAGACTGCTTTAGTATTAATGTTCACTTGCAACTTCTCCAAAATGTTAATTATATTCCTCGTGTTGTCAGACAAGTGTCTACCTGGGAGAAAGCAGCTTGGTCTTTATGTATCTCTTCCACTAATACTTTTTTTAATCTTTTAGCCAAAATATCAGCAAATATTTTGTAATCCACATTGAGCAGGGATATGGGGCGGTAGTTCTTAAGTTGTGTCTTTTCAGACTCAGTTTTCGGTATAAGCGTAATATAAGCTTCCTTCCACGATTCTGGCGCTTTTTTCCCCTCCAATATTTCATTACAAACCTCCTTTAGTGGTTGAATTATCCAATCCTTCAAGGATCTATAATATTTTGAGATTAAGCCATTCGGCCCTGGAGATTTGCCCAACTGCATATTCTGGATTCAGCAGAGGAAACACAGCCCAGAATAACTAAGGAGATAGTACAAGAATACTTGGCTGGTTTAGATGTATTCAAGTCTCCAGGGCCAGATGAACTGCATCCAAGAGTATTAAAAGAACTGGCAGATGTGATCTCAGAACCACTGGCAGTCATCTTTGAGAATTCCTGGAGAATAGGCGAAGTCCCGGCAGACTGGAGGAGGGCAAATGTTGTCCCTATTTTCAAAAAGGGGAAAAGAGAGGACCCAAATAATTACCGCCCAGTCAGTCTGACATCAATACCAGGGAAGATTCTGGAGCAGATCATTAAGCAAACAGTCTGTGAGCACCTAGAAAGGAATGCTGTGATCACCAATAGTCAGCATGGATTTCTGAAAAATAAGTCATGTCAGACTAAGCTGATCTCGTTTTTTGACAGAATTACAAGCCTGGTAGATGAAGGGAACGCAGTGGATGTAGCCTACCTTGATCTCAGCAAGGCATTTGACAAGGTGCCCTATGATATTCTTGTAAAGAAGCTGGTAAAATGCGGTCTTGACTATGCTACCACTCAGTGGATTTGTAACTGGCTGACTGACCGAACCCAAAGGGTGCTCATCAATGGTTCCTCTTCATCCTGGAGAAGAGTGACTAGTGGGGTGCCACAGGGTTCTGTCTTGGGCCCGGTCTTATTCAACATCTTTATCAACGACTTGGATGATGGACTCAAGGGCATCCTGATCAAATTTGCAGATGACACCAAACTGGGAGGGGTGACTAACACCCCAGAGGACAGGATCACACTTCAAAACGACCTTGACAGATTAGAGAACTGGGCCAAAACAAACAAGATGAATCTTAACAGGGAGAAATGTAAAGTATTGCACTTGGGCAAAAAAAAATGAGAGGCACAAATACAAGATGGGTGACACCTGGCTTGAGAGCAGTACATGTGAAAAGGATCTAGGAGTCTTGGTTGACCACAAACTAGACATGAGCCAACAGTGTGACGCGGCAGCTAAAAAAGCCAATGCAATTCTGGGCTGCATCAATAGGAGTATAGCATCTAGATCAAGGGAAGTAATAGTGCCACTGTATTCTGCTCTGGTCAGACCTCACCTGGAGTACTGTGTCCAGTTCTCGGCACCACAGTTCAAGAAGGACACTGACAAACTGGAACGTGTCCAGAAGAGGGCAACCAAAATGGTCAAAGGCCTGGAAACAATGCCTTATGAGGAACGGCTAAGGGAGCTGGGCATGTTTAGCCTGGAGAAGAGGAGGTTAAGGGGTGATATGATAGCCATGTTCAAATATATAAAAGGATGTCACATAGAAGAGGGAGAAAGGTTGTTTTCTGCTGCTCCAGAGAAGCGGACACGGAGCAATGGATCCAAACTACAAGAAAGAAGATTCCACCTAAACATTAGGAAGAACTTCCTGACAGTAAGAGCTGTTCGACAGTGGGATTTGCTGCCAAGGAGTGTGGTGGAGTCTCCTTCTTTGGAGGTCTTTAAGCAGAGGCTTGACAACCATATGTCAGGAGTGCTCTGATGGTGTTTCCTGCTTGGCAGGGGGTTGGACTTGATGGCCCTTGTGGTCTCTTCCAACTCTATGATTCTATGATGTTTCTTTTCAGAGATCTGTATCTAGATGTAAAAACCTGTTAGCCAAAACTAATGGTATAGCCCACATACTACCGAAACAATTAAAAAGCAAGAGGATGTTGTTAAACTTCTCAGTGATACTTTAATTCCTGCCCACTTGAAATGCCATGTTTTTAGTGCAAAAAAGCAACAGAGAGAAATATAAGATACAAAGCAGCCAGCTCCCACCTGTATAATTCCAGCCTGTGGAAACTGGAAATCAGCCTTTTCCTATCCCTGCCATTCTTTCTTTTTAAAAAGTCATTTATACTTTTCAGATTTATACATTTCACTGATTTTACAATCATTTTGACATTTCAAAACTTGACTTCCTTCCCCCTCTTTCTGCGATTCCTTAAATTTATTTTTAATATCTTTTGCGTATCCAAATTAACTTAATTTGGTCATTTATTCATCTTCTTTAAATATATACTCTTATGAAACTATAGGCTATTACAATAATCCTAACAATGTTTTTATCTGTTTACAATTTTTCTAAATACTCAATAAACCATTTCCATTCTTTTATAAAAAGGTTATCTTGATTTCTTATTCTTCCAGTAAGTTTCGCCATTTCTACATATTCCATAAGTTTTTGTATCCATTCTTCCTTTGCTGGGAATACTACTTCTTTCCATTTTGGGGCAAGTAACATTCTTACTTCAGTAGTCACATACATGAATAAGTTTCTGTACAGTTTAAGTAGTTCTGCCCCTGTAATTCCCAAGAGAAAATCTTCTGGGTTTTTTACGAATGTTATTTTAAACACCTTTTTCATTTCATTACAGTGGTACCTCGGGTTACAGACGCTGCTAACCCAGAAATAGTACCTTGGGTTAAGAACTTTGCTTCAGGATGAGAACAGAAACCGTGCTCTGGCGGCGCAGCGGCAGCAGGAGGCCCCATTAGTTAAAGTGGTACCTCAGGTTAAGAACAGTTTCAGGTTAAGAACGGACCTCCAGAACGAATTAAGTATGTAACCAGAGGTACCACTGTATGTATCATTTCCCTGTACAGTGGACGCTCGGGTTGCGAATGTGATCTGTGCGGAATGCACATTCGCAACCCGCAGCGTCCGCAACCCACAGCAGCATGTTGGTGCATGCGCGGGTTGCGATTTGGCGTGTCTGCACATGTGCAAAGCGCAGTTTAGTGCTTCTGCGCATGCGTGACCACCGAGACCCGGAAGAAACCCATTCCGGTACTTCGGGTTTCGGCGGTCCGCAACCCGAAAAAACAGAACCTGAAGCGTCTGTAAGCCGAGGTATGACTGTAAGCCTTAACCGCAATACAGTGGCTCTTCAGTAGTTGAGTTACCGCTGTAATTCTTGTTTGATAATAGAACTTGGAAGGCTAGACAAGCAAATGTCACTAGGTAGATCAGGTAAATAAATATTTCTGATTCTATTGTCTCGCATAAGTTGAAGGCTGTAATGTGACTACCAGCACGCTTTGTGGTAGCACAGCCCTTTTCCCATTTCTCACGAGCTGTGACAACAATGCAAGAAAATTGCTGACATTACAATTCTCCTCTGTTTCTTCAGGAGAATGCCATTTAGTCAAGTGTCCCTTAAGCATCTCATTTTTGGGTCCCTGCTTCTAGTCTTTCCACATTTAACTTCTGCCTTCAAGTTTCTGAACCATTAACAAACTGAATAGCGCTTTTATCTTTTCTTAATATGTAATAATACATAGTGACAACATTTGAATCAAGTGACGGGGACCATTGTAGAATTCTCAAATTTATAGACTACGATCCTCAGAATGTTGACAATTCATATTTTTTAAAATTACATTTTGTTATAACAAATTGTGATTGCAATCACATAAATGTATCTATTGGATTGTAATTAGTTCAGTTGTAAACAATATACAATAACAAAATACTGAAGGCTTCTTGTAGGAAGGAATTAGACAGTTTTCATTGTGTAGCATCTTTCTTTGGATTGTGCAGTTAAAATTAGCTAAGTGCCTTATAAAAACCTCACAATTCTAGCTAATATATTCAGGAAGTGTGAATTAAATGGCTTAAAAGCTAACTTCCTCTTCTAGTCTAAAATCTTTGTACCCATCATGATTGCCACAATGGCCTTTGCAATAAATTAGCTTACAGTTAATCTTTCCCACTCCAAGCCTTACAACCTTAGCTTTTGAACTGGGCTTATCCAAGTTTTTCTTTTGCCTTTGCAAAAAAAAAAAAAAGCGCTATTTTCCACATTATATCTCTACTGATGCTATTATCATGCCCCTGCAAATTCTTCTTTGCTTTGTGTTTTCTGTGATATGAATTGTTTGTAATTTTAACTGTATACATTTGTAATATGCAAAGCATTTTTTTCTTTTAAAAAATTGCTTTGTTTTTCCTGCCAACACTTGACCTTGAAGTCTGAGTCATCTTAGTTTTCTCAGTGCTTACACTGTTTCCATGAAGAAACTTTAATGGGATGAATACAGGCAATTTAAACCACCCTTACAAACAGAAACAAAACTGTTTGCATTCTAAAGCAGTTATTTTTCATTGACTTTTTCTTATTTATTTATCTATTTATTTATTTTACTTTACTTTCTCCTGATCTGCTGTATTGTAGTGAATATCATTTGGGTAACCGTAGCAGATGTGGAATTCATAATTGTGAAAGCTCAGCTTTCACATTTACCGGTAGTTGTTGCTTTGTTTCTTAAACTGTGTTTCTGGTTCTTATGGCTGTGAAAAATAAACTTGAGAGCATAGTGCCAGTCTTAACTCCACGCTGTCCTAACGGTCCGAGGACAGGATAAATACAAGAAAGAATATGCTTATAAGGGGCTAAAGGAATTGTGCATGTACCTAATGAAATATAATTTTCACTGTTGTTTCTGCAATACATCAGCAAAGGCAATCTTAATACTCATCAGAGCCTTCGCTTGGCAGTTTGGGACCATCAGCTGCACATGTGATTCCCAAATGTTCATAGAATCAGAATTGTGTTGAGTTAGAAAGGGACCCCAAGGGTCATCTAGCCCAACCCCCTTACAGATGGCTATCCAACCTCTGCATAAAAACCTCTAAGGAAGGAGAGCTCACAAGGTCCTGAGGGAGTCCAGTCCACTCTCAAACAGCTCTTACTGTCCGAAAGTTCTTCCTGATGTTTAGTCGGAATCTTCTTTCTTGTAAGTTTGACTCCTATTGTTTGTACCTATTGAAACTTACTTTGGGCCCAGTTCTCCAATCTGTTATGGTCATTTTGAATTCTGAATCTGTGTATAAGGTGACATTAGAGAAGTTTATAAAATTATCCATGGCATGGAAAAGTGGATAGGGAAGAGTTTTTATCCATCTCTAACAGTACAACTCACGGACATCCAATTAAACTGAATGTTGGAAGGTTCAGGGAAGATAAAAATAAATACTTATTCACACAGCACCCACAGGCGGCAGGACGATATGATCAGACAAATTCACGGAGGAGCTTACTATGATGTGCCTCCACAGCTGGAAGAAGAAGAAGAGTTTGGATTTGATATCCCGCCTTATCACTACCCTAGGGAGTCTCAAAGCAGCTAATATTCTCCTTTCCCTTCCTCCCCCACAACAAACACTCTGTGAGGTGAGTGGGGCTGAGAGACCTCAAAGAAGTGTGACTGGCCCAAGGTCACCCAGCAGCTGCATGTGGAGGAGCGGAGACGTGAACCCGGTTCCCCAGATTACGAGACTACTGCTCTTAACCACTACATCAGCAATGCATCTGAATACCACAAGAGACGAGTGAGCTTAGGCTTCCCACCTTTGTTCTGGCAAAATACAGGACAGGGTAGGGCGGTGCGGTTGGGGGACAGTTTTTTTAAAAATTCTGGTGCTGAAGTGACTTGAAAGCAACCCATTACAATCTATTGCAACCTAACTGGATTGCATCTCTGGAATTTGTCACACGCACACACACACACAATGGATTTTACATTGAATTTTACATTGAAATACAGGACAATCCTGTGTTATACAGGTGGCAACCCTGAGTCTGCTCTTGTGCTCAAATCCTGCTTGCAGATTTCCCACATGCATCTGGTTGGCCATTGTGATAACAGGATACTGGAATATATGAGCCATTGGCATGATGCATTAGGCTCTTCTTATGGAGTTAAATCTGATTAGTCAACAAGGAGTCGAGTTCTTGCGGAGATAATGTTGCGATAGTAGGATGAGTAGCTTCCTGCTCACTGTTGGAATAGCTGAGTCACCTCTCTCTCTCAGTAGGTACAAGGGGAAATTTACTATGCACTGATGTTTGGCCAGAGTGTCAAACTAGCCTAGCATGGTGATGTTCACATGCTAATACATGATGCTTAACACTACTGTAAACATCTCTAATAAGAAAGTTGCTAGCAGTGTTAATTTTGACTGATTGGAGAGAACATTTGCAAATGCTTCCCTTCATCCTTGCAACTCCCTGCCTTGCAGTGACGGAGGCCAAGCAGAGAATGGTTGTGATTTTTATTTGGAGCCCTTGGTGGTGGTATAATATTGCTAGTTCTTTTCTTCAGCCATCTGTGTCTGACAACATGTGTCTGACTCACAGCTGATGGGATTTCCAAAAGCTGTTTAATATGGAACTGTGTGTTTGGTTAAAAGGGTGACGTGAGAAATCTCACCAGGTATTTCTAAGGCTTTTGGCTGCAATCCAGAAAGCTTTTTTGAATGTACCCAACTAAGTCTGCAGTCAAACAATAAGTAGATTGGTTCATTCTTTCCATAAAAATCATAGCATGTGCCTTTCCTCAAGCAATCCAGAAAACAGTGTAACTAATGCTGACAAAATTTTGAACAGCTTTTCATAGATCATACACATTACATCGCATATGGTTTCTTAAAGTTTTCAAAACTAGAAATAATGAAGTTGTCACTGATTTGTGAGATTTTGTATTTCAAGTTCAACTAAGCAAATGCAAACTCTTCATATTCCTTTTAGAAAATTAATGCAAAAATCCATGAAGGGCTATGTCAGCATTGTAAGGAAGTCCTGGAATGGCGTGTAAAATTCAACAAATACAAGCCACTAACGCAACCTAAAAAATGGTGAGTAAATATTGTTCCATAGCTTACTACTTTGCTGTTATTACATGTGCTCAGTGCAGACCAGTATGTACTGAAGATACTTGACTGTATTCAGATGTCAAGGTGACCCAAGGTGTGGACACAGCCACAGTCTTGTGATTTCATGAAATAAATTTGTGAGTAATGAGGCATGCTGAAGAAATGTTGATACAAAAGCCATGCAAAGTAAAGACTGTCATTAAATTGGAGCTATGGAACACTTCCTTAAAATTAATCTAGGTGAATAGTCTTCAGTGGACTTTGAACTATCTTAGACCTCCATTGCTTGAATAATCATTAGTTGCTCTTCCATACATTCAGAGACAAATGATGTATGCAGGCATGCATGTAAATAAGCTTCAGTGTATTATTTTTAAATGAGAAGCACCTCAGGAGTCTGCAGTTTTGAGCAGGGCAATGATAGGGTATGCAGGACCCTGCATGGGGAGGAAACCGTTTTGAGAGGGAGAGATTTAAGCACTCCCTTTCCATTCACTTACAATCAAGCCTGTCTGCTTTTCATTAATACAAAACAAAAATCTGGGCTTTGTGACTTGTGGTTTTTGCTCAATGTGTCATTTGCTTCTCAGAAGGAGTAATACCTTTGCAACACTAGGTGATTCATACAGAGGAACGCCTTGCAGTTATAGACAATCTTTGGGCTTGCCTTTGTTTTTGAAAGTGTTGTATCACTCAAAGTCTCTATTGCGAGGAGGAAAGGGTGTGTTTGAAACGACCTTTGTGACTCAGGCTGCTTTCTTATGTACACTTCCATAGGAGTGAGTCCTGCCAAACTCATTGGGACGTACAAGGCAATTTTATGTTTAGAAGTCAGGGCTATGTTTTGGTGGCCCAAGTTTCATGAAGTAGCAGAATTTGATAGATAACTTTCAGAGTAAGCCAGTGGCCCTTGCTCAGTGTCACTGAGTTGGGATTTATACTGGGCTGTTACCTTACTGTAGAGAAGATGAGAACTACTGACTCCTGAAGAAACTGCCACTGATACAGGGTATAAGCAACCAGCAAAGTGTTCTTTGTGTTGGTTTGTCTTTTTAACATTTTGTGCGTCTGGGGAATATGTGCAGCTGGAAAATCTGCTTTCAAGAAGCCTTGTGCCAGGGATGTAGAATGTAATGCAGGAGAGGGGAACCTTCTCTAACCCTTTGGGAAGAAAGGAGGTATTACATATTGCAAAATGAAGAAGAAAGAAACAAGCAAAACCCTCTCATTCTCACAGGATTTCAAAGCTTCTGAAAATCATTCAAACATCTCTCTTACTCGGCTATCTGAAATTTGAAAGATATGCAGCGATCTTTTGTAACAAACAGTCTGGTTAACCATTTTAATTCAACTTTTGTGTTTCTTTTAATAGTGTCAAATGTCTGAAGAAGACTGTAAAGGATTCTTACCACATCATCTGCAAACTGTGTGCTCATGAATTAGAGCTGTGTGCTAAATGTGGAAAGAAAGAAGAAATTGTGATTCCGTAAGCATTTCACTTAACATTTGTGTATCCCAATTTATTTCACACAGGTGTTGGCAAACTTTGGTGTCCAGCCAGAAACATTCTGATGCCTGGACCTTCCTTGCCTAATGGGCAGGCGGGAGCAAGTTCAAAGCCACATCAGAATCCAGGCTTGGACCAAGCTCCAGAGCTGGGAGGAAGTATCAGGTTCCTCCTCACAGTGGCAGTGAAAGTTAAATTGTCCAGCCCTGCTTATTTCGTGATCTATACCTTAGATTTGATGTGTGTAATAATCATCTTAACTGGTCTTGGAGTAGCTTTGAATGTGAGGTGGAAGGGGAAGGAAACGCAAGCATCTGCCATGCTCCATGTGTCTTGTTTATCACGGCCAAAATGCAGCTCTTGTGTCTTTTGGCACGGTCTCCTTGTGCCGTGCAAATGCTGTTCCTGCATGTGAAGCACCTCCATCTCTCTTTGGGCAGATGTGTTGCAGTGCTGGTTGGAGAAGTAAGTGTGGCCTCTTACGCCGCCTCCTCTTCAGCTTTTCCAAAAGGCGGGAAGAGGAAGGAAGAGGAAAACTAACCAAGTCAGGCACCAGTTATTGAAGTCACCAAAGTCTCATAATAACCAGTATGAATGGAAACTGTTTGAAGAGAGTGAGGGAACCAGAGGAATCTGGTCTCTTAATAGAGCCAACCGAGTGGCCTTGCTTCCTAGGTCTTTGTATCCTGATGGAATGATTGTTGCTAGACAGTTGTGGGAGAGGAGGAGTCATCAACTTCAGTGCTTCCACATGAGGATGCCTAGGTTTGCCATCTTAACCACAGGCTTGGACCCTTCCCTTTTCCAGTAAAGTGGCCAAATGGTAATTTGCTACAACAAAATGGGGCACATTGATGAAACTACGAGTTTGGTTACATAAAGGAGTTCCATTAGTAATGCAAATGCTCACACCTTGGCTGCATCTATTTATATACATGACTAGGCTGGAACTACCAGAGTTAACCTAATTGAGCTGTTTGTGGAAATCATTTTTAAGCACCTCACCAAATGTTGATTTTTAGCACAATAGCTTTTAAAACATGCTATGAGTTTTTTCAATATAGTTGTTCTGATATGCATCAATTTTGCAACAGTCAGACAACAATGTGTTACTGGAAAAATGCTGTTTTCTTCCTAACTAGCATATCTATAGCATTTTTACAGAAATGGGTTATATGACTGATAACTACCTGGATGCCGACCTCACTTGTAGTGAGCAATCTCTTCTCTCACACACAAAACACATAATATCTGGGTCATTTCAGGAACTCCTATATTCTTAAATGCTTCCAGATCTGGAGGCTAATTGTTTCCAGTAATATTACAGCAGGGTCAGCACTTACCTAGGCATTAAAAAATAAACCAGGAGGAGATACTGGTATTCAGTGATATGCTATGTGAATTGTGGGCACTCTCCTTTAATGGCATATGAGAGCACAGCTCAATTTTTTTTAATAACAAAAAATACCTTCCCATTTTGGTCAACTGCCTATGATTAAAACTGTTGCCCACATGCGAACACTAAACAAAATTTTATTTCTTTATTTCATTTAGTAAATTTTTCTGCTGCCCTTCTGCCAAGGATCACAGGACAATTAACAGTATAAAACCCCCAAATGAATAACATAGTAAGAAACAAAAACAGTTACCTCCCCCCAGATTAAAAAGCCATAGATTGTTTAATTAGCCAAAGACCTGGGAAAAGAGAAATGTGCCTCACCAGGGAGAGCATTCCACAAGTGGGGAGCCACCACAGAAAAGGCCCGCTCTCATGTTGCCACCCTCCAAATCTCTTGCAGGTTGGTTCCCATGGGGAGAGGCGGTCCTTGAGGTACTGCAATCCTGAGACAGATAAAAAATGGATGACAAATGCCTTAGATGTGTCAAATGATGCTTCATAGTTAATACATTAAACAGAAAAGAGAAACCGGACCTAGGTTAGGCTATATAGAGCAGAACAGCTCTCTTTATTACCCCCACACCAGCAGTTTCTCCTTGCTTCCCACGAAGCATTACTGTGCTGTTCTGGCCAGCATGACTGACGGGTTGAGGTTGCATTACCCTCATGGTTGCCCCGGATCAGACATGTCGGACCTGCCGACCGCAGTTGACTGGTCAATTGCAGGGTTGATCTTGGTCGATCGCGGGCCGAGGCAGCCAGAGCACAGGAGGCTCCTCACCAGCCAGAAAGGCAACGGGAGCTGGGCGTGAAAGATGCACGCGCACAACAAAGGCAGAAGGAGAAGCCGGCGGGAGGAGGAAGAGGGCGGAGGCACACGCAGACGGAAAGGCATGCTGTGTGTGTGTGAGAGAGAGAGAGAGAGAGCGCTGGTTGGGGGGTGGGGGAGAGGAGAAGCATCGCCCAGAGTTCTGCAGCCCATCTGCTTTGAGGGGGGAGGCGGGATCAGGATTGCCTGCACGGCTCCCTTTGACAAGGGCGGGGGGAGCATCTGGCATCGGGCGAAGCAGCCAGCGCCCACCCACCCTGTACCCAGCCCTGCCCCCTCAGGGGAAGCAGCCAGTGCCCGCCCAGCCTGTACCCATCTCTGTCCCCTCGGGAAACAGCCAGTGCCCACCCATCCCTGCCTCCTCAGGAGAAGCAGCCGGCGGTGCGCACCCACCCACCCTGTACCCATCCCTGGGTGGTAGATCACTGCCAGTTTTTATAGTGGATCGCAGACCACAGGCTACTCCAAGTTGGACATGCCTGCCCTAGTCTATGCCATATGACCTTACCCGGATCCTGAGATCATCTTCCGAGGCCCTCCTTTGTGTGCTGCCTCCTCAAGAGGTCCAGAGGGTGGCAGCATGAGAACGGGCCTTCTCTGCAGTGGCTCCCCGTCTGTGGAAAGCTCTTACCAGGGAGGTTCGCCTGGTGCCTTCTTTGTACACCTTTAGGTGCCAGGCAAAAACGTTCCATTTTAATCAGGCCTTTGGTTGATTTGGCTGATATCAAAATGTGTGTTTTTTAAGGGAGGGAGGTTATTGGGTAGTGGTTGTTTTTATTTTGATATTGTATTTTGTGGTTTTATATTTTGATTTTATTCTGTGAACTGCCCTGAGACCTGCGGGTATAGGGCGGTATATTAAGTAAGTAAGTAAGTAAGTAAGTAAGTAAGTAAGTAAGTAAATACGTAAGTCAATAAAAATATTTGTATGAAATATTTGTATGAAAAGTCTCTTCTCCTCCTGCATCACATCCCAGTTTCAAAATTCAGGGATGAAAGCTGGAGAAATGATACTTTGTGTATTTTGTCATAGGATTCAGAAAAGTCTAGAGAACACTGAGCATGAACCTTCCAAAAACGATCAAACAAGAAACAGAAATGTTGAATTTGAGGAAAGCCATGAATTGGACTTAAGTGGCGAGGAAGATGACGATCTGGATTTACTGGTGAAGAAAATTATAAACTTAAAGCCTGAAAGGACCTGAGTCTAATTATCTCTCCAGGGAGAAGAGTTTGGGTACAAATTCCATTTCCAGCCAGGAGATTGCTTATTATTGGACACTTTTGCAGTTTAAGGTTCATGGTATCTGGAATGGTTAGCACAAACCTTATGCCTGCATTTTCTTAAAATTTGGTAGAGAATACTACCATTTAATAAACTTTTCTTTAAAAATGGATTAGAGTAATTTTGTGCATTCAAATGAGTGTCTTCATTGCTTGTTGATTCCCCCGGGCGCCTGCCCCTTCGCCTTTCCCAAAACACAGTGGAAGAAGCTCAGATAGATAAGCTAGGCACCAAAGACACCTGAAACCTCGGTTACAGTCGCCACAATGGAATGTCTATTCACCAGTTGGTTGGACTGGATGTCCCTTGAGGTCCCTTCCAATGCTACGATTCCATGATCTCAACCACATTGCTTGACTATAGTCTGCTTTTACAACAAATCACTTGTCCCAGTATGCAAGGAGGAGAAGCGCGCACGGCAGGAAGGGAAATGGTATTGACAATGGACTAAGGCAGAGGTTTTTTTTTTTTTAAAGATATTTATTGAAATTTTCAACTTTAATACATTAAAAAAGAATCAAAAAAGGAAAAACAAAAAGGTTTAAAAACACATAAAGTTCACAATCCTTATTTTTCTATAACATATTTCCCTGACTTCCCCACACCTCCCCTTTTTATATTCCAATTCAAAATGTTAGTTCAGCAAGTTCTTATCCCTAATTTTAACCTTTTTCTATTTAGTTCATTTTTAAAAAGCAATTTTGCCTTATCCAAACTTAAACACAATACTTATGCATCAATACTCGTTCTTAAAACATTTTTCTAACGTCGACCCAATTTCCCTTCCACGAATTCCCCAATTTTCATACAAATAACAAAATAAAATAAAAATAAAACAGATTGTAATTATACACCCTTTGGATTCCCAAACTCCACCCCCCCTTTCCCGGTTTCAATCCCCAACAAATGTCCATCAGTCTTAGTCTACTATCAGCCTGGAGATCTCACGTCCGAGGCTCTTAATTCTCTCTCAATTCCTCTCTGCCGGTTTTTTTATAGTCCTTAATATTAAACACCAGATCTCGGAGAAGCTCTGGCCCAACGGGATCCATGTTTCTTCCAGCCAGACCTCCATACTTAAAAGTGGAGCCCGAATCATGTTTCTTATTCCTTTCAAGTCCAAATGTCCCCAAAGCTCCAACTTCCACCTTAAGCAAATTTGTAATCCTTGGGTCTTCAGATCTCCACATGAGGAGATCTCTCCATTCTTCAATCTCCAATTCAAGCCAGATTTTCGACATCAAGTTCTTATTTTCCTTTGTAGCCATCATGTCAGGCCTCTGGCTCTCCTTTATCATCTGCAAAGTTACAGCTCCTCCTTCCTTTTCCTCAGGAACAACATATATCTCCTTCTCCACACTCTCAAAGCTCTCAAGTTTCTCTTTTTGTCCAGCTGCATGGGCTTCCTGAGTCAAATCCTTATCAAATTCAGTGATGTTATTTACTGTTAAGTTCAGAGTTGCAACATTTGTAGCCAAAACATCAATTTGGCCTTGTAACTTTCCCAAGAGAACAAAAACTTTGTCCAACCCAGCCTGAATTTTCCCTCCTCCAGCCATTCTTGTAATGTCCCAAATCCCCCTCTAGAGGGATTTTGGTAACTTAATATTCCTTCCAATTCAAATCCAAAAATCAAGTTAGTTTGTAACAGTTCTTCCTTGTTTTCAACAAATTGTAACCAAATTGTAACAAATATAGCCAGCAGAAACAACAGAAACAAAGTTCTCTTTTCCCGTCTTGACAGCTAAATTTGACAGCTGTCAAACTCTTCAATACCTCATCAGCAGGCTCTCTCGCGGAGCACTCCCGGGTCCGAGGGGGTGGCACTTCAGCTCCCAAGATTAGCTCTTTATCCTCCAGTAAGATTACTTATATTGCCAAATCGTGAAATTAATGTCTTTTACCAAGTAAAAAAGAAAGGGTTCTCTCGACCTTAGTTAGCAGGTCCTTGCTTTAAATTATTTACAAGACGGGGAGACGGACTTCCTGTTTGCGCCTTCCCCGATCGTGCCTAATTCAAAAAAAATAAAAAAAATTCTTTCCAATTTCTGTACTACTCACGGGTTGTTGCTTTAAAGTCCAATTGTTCACAAAAAGAAGTCAGCGCTCTCCGACCATGGCAGTGCGGCTTCACTCCGCAGGAGAAGCAGTCGACTCTCAGCACTGCGCCGCTCACCCCGTCCCCTGCTCCGAAGCCTTTAAAAAGGCTCCTTCACAGGTCGGGGGTGCCGCAAATGGTGCCCGCCGAGTCACCAGGTTCACAGGCTTCACCACCTGTGATTTTTGAGGGTCCCCGCATCGCTGCAGCGGTCAAGACCCAATCCTGCGGAGCCGATTCCCTCCGGAGCTCGGAGGGAATCCGCCATTAGCCGATGGCGCTAAACCGGAAGTCCGACTAAGGCAGAGTTTTTTAAACGGTGGTCTATGAGCTCCATTTGAGTGGTCTATGGAAAGGCTGCAGCACAGTCAAATATACTCAGCCCTCCACTTACCGTACTTTCCTTGATGATGGAGGACTCAGATGCCCCACAAGGGGTGCATGATTTGTGTGGCAGCGCAGAGGCACAAGGCAGGTGTCTTTTGCTGCCCATGAGTCGGCTTGCTCAGTGGAGATGTCAGTTGCCAACTTGATGCCCAGAAATCTCTACGTAGTCACCCTTGGACCTGCACCTGGAGCAAAACATGCCTGGCGCCCGAGGAATTTCAAAAACTGTTGGTAAGTCAAGGGACTTCACTCTGCTCCTTCAGCTTTCTTCTCTGTTCTGACTAAATCAACAAGGCCTTGTCTGAATCATTGTTGTTCCATCTTTGTATATCTTTGTCATTAGCAACCCTTTCTCTGCCCAATAATCACTACTTTTAAAAAATCAAGGCCTGCCATAAGAATGTAACAGTAACTCCACAGGATTGAACCAAACGTTAAGCTAGTGCAGCATCCTCCTTCCAACAATGACAAAAATATGCTTCTGGGAATCTCACAATCAGCCTGAAAGAAACAGACCCGGCTTCCTACTGACCTCCCTGTCTGTCTCGTTTTCCTACCTGTCTTCTTCTTATCGGAAGATCTCAGTGAGTGAAGTGGTGCTAAGGATGTAAAACAGAGTTCACCAACGTGGCCCCACGGGCTCCTGCCCCTGGGGAGATGGGCTTTGAAAGCAGCCATTGGTTGTAGCAAATCAAATGGTGTGTGGGGTGCCCATGACAGTTTTCTCTGGCTTGCAAATGTCTCCACTAATCCAAAAAGGCTGGTGACCCCATTGAAAGCCGTAGTGCCAATGCCTGTTAGAATAGCAGGCTTCCTGTCATCAGCATTTTGGGACCACTGTGGAAAGAATGTTTCTAATCCTGATGAAAGGGAAACATTAGAAAGGACTTTTCTGGTAATTATTAATATCCAATAACATGACTCTCCTCACTCTTTTTGCCTATGCTTTCATTCTGTCCCTCACTGTCGCTCAACTGTCCTTCAACACGCTACTTGTCCCTCCATCCAACACTGTCCTGACCACCCTTCTTCTATTCACTCTCACATTAGAAGCTGTCAAATGAGAAATGGTCCTCCAGCTGCCACTTGGTTGGAGTGTTCAGGGGGGAAACTGGAGAGGATTGTGGAAGCCACTTTCTGTTGGCTTACACTGTGCTGTGAGCTTGAAAGCCCTGTTTTTGATTGACCTTCATAAGCAATTATTCTTTGTGACGTATGTCTCAGAAATAACATCATAGGTCAAGCATTTTGATGTTCTGTATTTTATTACTAATAGCATTTTCTCTTGTGTGGAAGAGCAGCCTTTACTACTGCTCTTTAATACGGTGTTTGATAGACAATCATTAAAGCATAGGCTTTAAGCATGTTAAATTCAGCTTTCCTTTTAAAGCAGATTATTTCAAAAATAATTTTTTTTTGTTACCTGAAATAATTACTGACTTATCTAGACATTGCCTCTTATCACTTCACTGACAGCTTGTGTTCTTACAAAGGAGAAAGTGAGAGCATCACCTAGTGATCAGTTTCTGTAATTGCTTTAATTTCTATTTTCATAGTTTGAATTAAAATATTCAGACTTCTTAATTTACTTTGAAGGTGTGCTTTTGTATGTGTACAGTTAGAAAATTAATAATGTTTCCGTAATACAGAAATACAGAACTCCAGGGGTGTTGGTGTGACAGGGTTGCTCCAACCAATATGGCAACAGCACAAATTTGAATTTCAGTTGTTATGCCTTTTACTTGGATCAGGAAGATGTTAAGAATGAAATTACTGATCCAAACATTTATATAAATGACAGTACCTTACTGCAACCCTCTAGGTGCCATTCCTTAACAGCTGTCTGTGCCCCTCCATCAGCCCCATCTAATGTGACTAATGGGTCAATGATAGTGGAGTTGTTGCACACCGTGGGGGCCGTGTGTCACCCAACCCTGATATAGAAGCTAAAAAGCGTGCAGGCAAGATGAGCCATGTTGGTCCCCATGTTGAATCCATGGAGTGAACCTGTGGTCCCCCAGCTGCGCATTCTGGACATGGTTGTCTTAGAACCACCATAATAAAGTGCCCTCTATCCCAGCACAACCTGTCAATCTAGAACAGGGATGGGGAACTTGCCCCCCCCAATGATGCTGCCACTCCAACTCCCAGTAGCCTCAGCCAACCAGACTAATGGTCAGGGATTATGAGACCAGTAGTACAACCATGTCTGGAGCGCTGCAGATTCCTTATCCTTGGTCTAGAAAGATCACTTGATTGCAGGTATTATAAGCTGATAAGAGGAAGAAGTACCAGGTTTGCACTCCCCTTATCTTCCCAGGCTGAGCAAAACAGTTGCTGTGCCAATATTTGGCCTAAAGCCTAATTGAAAGGAGTCCAGGGAGAGGGAGGGTGGGGAGGAAACTAATCCAGGAGGTTTGGAGTTGCATGGCAACCACTTGGGCAACATGCCCAGGAAAAAGAACAATAACAGCAAGCCTCTAGCCATAATCTTGTGGTTCCAAGGAGAGTTTTACAGCCACCTCCCTTAAGGAAACATTAGAGCTGAGTTAAAATTGTCTTTAGGACCGGTTCGCCTCAGAACGTAAGTTACCCATTTATGGTGCAGAATGTACATTAAAATATAAAATAGCTAATTCCAGTATTTGAAACAGTGGAAATAAATACAGAGTTTATCCTGCAAGTTCCAAAGATCTCAGAAGCAACATTAACCAGGGCTTCTGGTGTGGCTGTCCTTGTTCTGTGGAATGGGATTTCTGTTCAGATACAAAAGGTACCCACTATCTAGTGGGGCGAGAGAGCTGAAAATAATGCCAATATATTTCACACCTGACAACCAATAGGCAGATGAGTCTAAAAAGCTCAGGACCACTTCCGGAGGCGGCGCGAAACAGCAATGGCGGTCCTCTTCAGTTGTTGAAGAGGGGCTCCGCGGAAAAGGGTCGTGCGCTGCGGCACAGCGACGACCCGTTTAGGAAAACCACGGGTAGAGTGAGCCCGTGGCCGTGGGATTCGGCGGGCACCAGGAGCGACCTCGGATACGCAGAAGGGACCCCGTAAGGGGCTCCGGAACGTGGAGGGGGTAGCGGTGCTGTGAATCCATCGCTCTTTCCGCGGAAGCGAAGCCGCGCGGCTGCTGCTGATGAGCGCTGACCTTTCTTCTTTGAACATTTGATTGGAAACAACAAACTCGTGAGTAAGAAATTTGAGGCTTTATTTGGACATCAAATTGGTGAATTTCGGCTGAAAGCGGGAGACGCTAAAAAGGAAGTCAGTCTTCCGTCCCTGTTTAAAGTACTGAGCAAAGTTTTTTTAAAGCGGAAGCGTTGAAAGGAGTTTAAAAGAAGTTGGAACTTACCCTGCAAGTTTGGATTTGATTGTGAGACTGTGCTATACCTCTCTATATTTTGTGGATTATAAAGTTATAAGCCCCAGCTCACGGGCTGCCTGGATACAAAGTAACATCAGATTGTGGCAACTGTGTATAGAGACATAAAGTTACATTGGGCTACTTTGCAGTTACAAAAAAGGAACTGTTGTTCACACCTTCGCAAAGAACCTTTATCATCTGCAGTTTAAAGTGAATTTAGAGGGTTTCCCCCCCTTATTTTGGATTTTACCATATTTGGGAATTAAATGGTGGAAACTTTTGGGGAGCTCCCCCTGCTGGATTGTGGAAATATAAACCTCTGAGAACTGCTGGTTGTTTTGGAAATCTTTTTGCCTGGATGATTGCTTTTCCCATGGGATTTACAATTTGACCTTGAAACCTAGACAGTTGTGGAATGAGTGTGGCAGGAAAAACAAGGGCTGCCAAGAAAGCAAAACAAACTGAACTATTGCAATCAACTTTGCCTGTGCAGCCACGTAGATCATCTGTTCCAATTGTGACAGGTCTGCAAGAAGGACAATTTAAACAGCCAGTTTTGGAGGATATGGCTGCAGGAGGATTAGACCCTATTTCTAAAGAAATATTGGATCAACTGGCAGCATTAAATAAGAAAGCTGATGAACAAGCGGCTAAATTTGACCAGGTTACAGCAACGATTAATAAGTTGACAGACCAAGTTGCTCAAAACACACAGGCGATAGGAAATTTTGAAAAGACTATATCAGAGAACCGAAAATTAGCTGAGGACGCAAACACGAAAGCAGACCAAAACAAAAAAAGGATTGAGGAATTAAGAGGGGAAGTAAGACCACTGAGTAGACAGGTCACTGAACAACAGGCCTATCTGTCTATGGCGGAGCTGAAAAACCGGGAAAGTAATCTTAGGATTAGAAATATTCCAGAACTAGAAAAGGAAGATTTGGCTGGCTTTTTGACTGCAGAAATATCCAAGTTCTGGGGTTTGGCAGAAGAGAAAGACTTCAAAATCGTCACCGCTTTTAGATTGGGAAGAGTGGCCAAGAAAGATAAACCAAGGGATTGCTTGATCATATTGAGATACAAGCAAGAAAAAGACAACATACTTGGCCTACATTTTAAAAACCCATTGGTGATACAGGGAAAGACAGCAGAAATCTTCAGAGACATACCAAAACAATTGTTGGACTTAAGAACTACATACAAGGATCTGGCAAGATTATTAAGAAACAACACAATCCCTTACAGGTGGGAATTCCCCCAAGGATTATCTTTTAATTTGAAAGGGAAGAAGGTGAGAATCAGAACAGCAGAAGAGCAAGAAAAATTCCTAAACGATCACGGGGAGGACCTTCGAAAAGGGACAGCAGGTACCTGGCCACCCCCCACGCCTGGTACAAAAGATCCACCTCCAGACATAGACGAGAAGGGAGACAACCCCATCGGCTAACAAGCTGATCCAGGATGTCTCTGCAGCTTTTTAGTTGGAATATTCATGGGGCAAATTCCCCTGAAAAAAGGAAAAGGATTTTTCACATTTTGAGGAAAGAACAACTAGACGTCATTTGTCTCCAGGAAACCCATGTGACTAGGCTCCACAGAAGAGTGCTAATAAACAAGCGACTAGGCCAAGAATTTATTTCATCAGCTAAAGAAAAGAAAAGGGGAGTCGTGATATATGCAAAGGAGAGCCTAGCACCAAAATTTGTGTTCAAAGATGAACAAGGAAGAATTTTGGCGATCGAAATACAATCACAAGGAGAAAAATTTTTGATAATTGGAATTTATGCACCAAATGAGGGGAAATCTGAATTTTATGGGAAGCTGCATGAGACAATGCTGGACCATATGGACTATAATAACATCATTCTGATGGGAGATATGAATGGGGTTGTCTCCACACACATGGATAAGTCACAAAATCAAAATGTGACTAAAGATGGCAGATTACCAAAGACTTTTTTTGAACTCACAGACAATATGGACTTGATTGATATCTGGAGGACAAAGAACCCCCTAGGTAGAGAGGGAACATTCTTTTCTGAGGCCCACCTATCCTGGACAAGAATCGACCAAATCTGGATATCTAGAGGACTGGCACCCAAGACCAAAAAAGTAGAGATCTGCCCTAAAACTTGCTCCGACCATAACCCCTTGAAAATGGACTTGAGACTTACACCAGCTGGATCCTTCAGATGGAGAATGAATGATGCATTGTTTAGAGACCAGGAGATAGTGAAGAAGGCCCAAAAGACGATGAAAGACTACTTTGAACTAAATTTGAACACTTCGGTGGAAAAAAAAACAATCTGGGACGCAAGCAAAGCTGTTATGAGAGGGTTTCTGATACAGCAGAATTCTATTAAGAAAAAACTCTGGAACGGTAAAAAGGACAAGATCTTGGAAAGGATAAAAGACGGAGAGAAAAAGTTGAGACTAAATCCAAAATCAAAAGAAGTTTTGAGAGAAATAAAATTCCATCAAGCACAATATGCAAAACTGATAAATCAAGAAGTTGAATGGAAAATCAAACAGATGAAACAAAGATCATTTGAATCGGCAAATAAATGTGGGAAGCTGCTATCATGGCAGCTGAAAAAGAGACAAAAACTGAACTTTGTTACCAATCTAGAGGTTGAAGGAGAATGTATTCAGAAACCAGAGGAAATTAGAAAGTGTTTCCAGAGATATTTTAAAAAATTGTTTTCCCAAGGACCCCAAGTGGAGACTGAAATAAATAAATTTTTAAAAAGCTATGGCCTACAAAAACTAACACAAGACAAACAAACTGACCTGAATTATAAAATAACCCAACAGGAAATCGAAAATGCCATTCAGAACATGCAACTAGGCAAATCCCCGGGCCCAGATGGACTTACCTCCAAATACTATAAGATATTGAAGGAATACCTGACTCAGCCATTGATGGAGGTATGTAATCAAATTATGGAAGGGAAGGGGGCACCAGAATCGTGGAAAGAGGCATTCATCACTTTGATACCAAAATTGGAATCTGAAAAGACTCAACTTAAGAACTACCGTCCCATCTCACTCCTAAACGTGGATTACAAGATTTTTGCTGACATTTTGGCAAATAGATTGAAAAAAGTCTTAAATGGAGTTATTCATAAAGACCAAGCAGGCTTTCTCCCTGGCAGGCATTTGTCAGATAATACTAGGAACATTGTTGACGTTCTGGAACTTCTACAGACAAATTTGAATACAAAAGCAGTTTTGATATTTATAGACGCGGAGAAGGCCTTTGACAATATATCTTGGAAATTTATGAAGAAGAATTTGGAAGGGATGGGAGTGGGAAGGGCGTTCCAAAATGGCATAGATGCAATATATTCAGAACAAAAGGCTAAATTGATAGTAAACAATGTGGTGACAGAAGAGTTTAAAATTGAAAAAGGAACACGACAGGGGTGCCCCCTATCACCCTTGCTATTTATTTCTGTCCTTGAGGTTTTGCTAAATTTGATCAGGAAGGATCAGCAGGTGGAAGGAATACAGGTCGGAGGAAAACAATATAAACTGAAGGCCTTTGCAGATGACTTGGTTTTGACATTACAGGAGCCGGTGTCCAGCACAAAAAGAGTATTGGAATTAATTTCTGAGTTTGGTCGGGTGGCGGGATTCAAGTTAAACAAACAAAAAACTAAGGTTTTGGCAAAAAACTTGACACCTTTAGAAATAGATGGGTTTCAGAAGGAAACAGAACTAAACGTTGTTAATAAAGTGAAATACCTGGGGGTCAACTTGACTGGGAAAAATTTGAATCTGTTTAAAGATAATTATGAAAAATGTTGGTCTGAAATTAAAAAGGATCTAGAAATCTGGTCAAGATTGAAACTTTCCTTGTTGGGAAGAATTGTAGCAGTAAAGATGAATGTATTGCCAAAAATGCTGTTTCTGTTCCAGACCCTACAGATCGTGGACAGAGTGGAATGTTTTGGAAAGTGGCAGAGGGACATTATGAAGTTTGTCTGGCAGGGCAAAAAGCCCCGAATAAAATTTAAAATATTAACAGATGCAAAGGAAAGAGGGGGTTTTGCCCTGCCGGACTTAAGGTTGTATTATGAAGCTGCATCCCTCTGCTGGCTGAAAGATTGGTTTTTGCTAGAAAACACTGATGTCCTAGATCTGGAAGGGTTCAACAATGCTTTTGGGTGGCATGCATATTTGTGGTACGACAAGGTAAAGTCTCATAAGTTGTTTAAAAACCATATTGTAAGGAAATCTCTGTTTTCTGTCTGGACTAAATACAAGGACTTATTTGAAAACAAGACTCCGAGGTGGTTATCACCGATGGAGGCTAAAGCCACAAAAATACTTAATATGGGGGGTGGCTGGGCAAAATACTGTGAAATAATAGAAAGAGTGGGTGACACTTGGAGGTTGCAGAGCTTTGAAAAATTGAAAGGGAAGGTGCGAGACTGGTTTCACTATGCCCAAATTTTAGAGATCTTTAAAAAAGATAAAAAAATTGGTTTCCAGGTGGAAAAATCAAAATTAGAACTAGAATTACTTGAACCTAAGACGAAAGTGCTTTCAAGAATGTACAACTTGCTGCTTAAATGGAATACTCAAGATGAGACAGTCAAATCAGCCATGATAAAATGGGCACAAGATATTGGATACAACATTATGTTTGAGGACTGGGAAAGGTTATGGACCACCGGTATGAAATTTACGGCATGTAGTGCCTTAAAGGAAAATATTATGAAAATGATGTACAGGTGGTACATGACCCCAGTCAAACTTGCAAAGATATACCATTTGTCTGATAATAAATGTTGGAAATGTAAGGAGGCTGAAGGAACTTTTTACCACCTCTGGTGGACATGCCCGAGGGTGAAGGCCTTCTGGGAAATGATTTATAACGAGTTGAAAAAGGTATTTAAGTATACCTTTCAGAAGAAACCAGAGGCCTTCCTCTTGGGCATTGTGGGCCAGAGGATACCTAAGAAAGACAGAACCTTCTTTCTATATGCAACGACTGCAGCAAGAATTCTCATAGCTAAATACTGGAAGGCACAGGAGCTACCCACACTGGAAGAATGGCACACACAACTGATGGACTATATGCAACTAGCCGAAATGACTGGCAGAATCCGAGACCTGGGAGAAGAGGCTGCGGAAGAGGATTGGAAAAAATTTAAGGACTATTTACAAAAACATTATAAGATATATGAATGTTAAAAATTTGCTAAGGTTTGAGGTAAATATGCTTCAGTATTGAAATTCGGAGTTGATAGAAACAAAGTTAATGATTGAGAAAAGTTTTAATTTCAGAGTGAATAATTAGATGAAAATACAAAAACACAGGAAACAAGGTATTAATTTGCTGTTTATATTTATTATAAAGAATGCAGGGATGGAGGAGATGGGGAAGTCCAGTGGATGATGAAAAAAAAAAAAAAAGACTTCGAAAAATGAATTTTTTCTTGTTTAATTTCTTTTTCTTTCTGTAAAACCGCTTTTGTTGTGTTATTGATGATGGATTTAGATTCTGGAAAAAAGCAATAAAAAAATTTATAAAAAAAAAATAAAAAGCTCAGGACCCATGTCCACGGCCCTCTGGCAGATGGGTATTTAGCATTAGCTCTGGAAGTGTATACTCGATTCTGACCAAACTAAGCCACCTAGAGCAAAATATACATCAGGATTAGCCCCCCCAATATAATAGAACCATAGAATTATAGAGTAGGAAGGGTCCCCAAAGGCCATCTGCCCCCCCCAAAATGATCATAAACCTTCACCCCCCATTCAATTTAACAGCATCAAACATGAAAGAAAATTGAATTTTTTCCAGCTTTTCCACCCCACTAATTTGCACTTTCTGGAAATGACTGAAGACATTTTTGTTTCAGCAGGCTTTCCCAGCTGGCTAAATGGGTCTTTGACTCAAGTGTCTATTTTGTTTGGTCTTAGTTTTGCTTTAAATGTATATATCTGCTTTTTGTGTTTTAATTTTTTTGCTGTTTTTAATTGAGATTGTATAGAAGGCAATTGATAAAAAATGGTGATGATATTTTTTATGGATAAAAAGCAAATGAAAGTTTGCTTCACTGTGGAACAATTTGTTCAAAGACTTTTAAAACCATTTCTAGGATAAACAACAACTCAGCACTTTATGGCTTGGACTGTCTGGTCAAATAGGAAGTGGAAATTTGGACTCTGACACTGAAGAACAAATTTCACTATTATCTAAAGAAATTCTCCCATGGGGTCCTCCTGACGTGGGCTGCAGCAGGTATTGCCTACCTTCCTACAGTCTCTACATCAGTGCAGGTACTGGCGTATCGAAAAATAACTGCACCTGCTTGGAAATGTTGACATGGAACTCAGAAACTAGAATCCTGACTGTCAAATGCAACCAGTTTTTTTACTCAAGAGAGTAATATACATATGACAATCATCCTTTCCATGTAATATTGTTGGAAAAAACTGCTAATGATGCAGCCCATTACACCCAAAGGTGAGAGGAAATCCTGCCATGGTAGGAAAACACATCATAGACTGCCAGTCTCTGAGAAATAAAGTGCGGGGTTTTTGCTGTAATAGTGACTAAGCCTGTTAGTACAGCTGGCAAACCATAGCAAGCAGATGGCATGCCCCAAACGCCAAAACAGGAATTGGGAGGGGAGGAAAGACGACATTTAGTTCTTCCTACAATGTGACTTTTCTGTTACACCCTTTATCTATATCTGCCATAAACTTAATGGATACCTAAATATAAAATATTATCTATCTAGAAGCATTACCAAAATGCTGGCTGCAGAGTCTTGCACCATCTCTTTGGCACAGCCCCAAATCAAATTTTCATACAGCCTTGTGAATACCCATTTAGAAAGTAACCATGTGGGGTTGTTCCATATGCGGCTTATTTAAATCATGTCATCCTTTTTTAAAGTTGTTTGCAGCATTGTGCTTCTTTTTTATTTATTGAAGTATTTATAATGCACACTTTCATAAAAGTACATCAAGGCAGTATGCAACATACAAAAGATTATAATGAAATCAGTAAATGCTGCAGTAAAAACAGCAGTAAATACTGGTTAAAATGAAAAAATAAAACCATATTGCAAAGGTTGCTATTGCATATTGCTAAACAATACTGTGATGCCTGCCAAACTTCTTCTGGCAGTGACTTCCACAGGGCAGGGCCTGCCACTCTAGTAAAGGCCCACTGAGCCTTGCGGACTTTGGGCATCTTCTGGTAGTTCCCCATTAGAAGATCTCAATGAGTGAAGTGGAGGATAGGGGATCTGATATTCCTTAAGGCACTTTTATTCACAAGTTGTGTAGGGCTTTGTGAATTAACACAAGTACGTACCTGTTGAACCTGGCGCAGTAGCAAATTAGCAACTAGTGCAGTTTTCAGCAGCAGAATAGCATGTTGCTGGCAATCTGCACTAGCTGAACTTCCAGACCAGATGCAAAGGCAGCCCCACATAAAGCATGTTGATTACTGTAAGTACGTCTTGAGGTTACGAGGGCACTGTGGTTAGGCTGTCACAGTCCTGGAATGCCTGCAGGTGGTGTAGCAGCTGGAGCTCATTCCAGTACTGCTGGCCACAGAGGTCATTTGGGTCTCAGATGGATCAAGGACTACCTCCAAACCACATACTTGCTCCTTCAGAATGCAACCCTGCCCGGAACAGGCAGTTGACCCATGTCCCAGGCACGGGAACCACCCATCCGCAAGGCTTCTGCCTTTCCAGGATTCAAACTCAGTTTATTGAGCTGTATCCAGCCTCCCACTGCATCCAGGCATCGCTCCAGGACTTGCACAGTGTCTGCTGACTCAAACATAATGGAGAAATAGAGCTGACTGTCATCAGAATACTCGTGATATTTTGCCCCAAAACTCCTGGTGACCCCTCTCAATCACTTCATATACTGGGGACAAAAGAGTAGGAACGGAGCCACCCAAGCTTAGTGCCACCAACACCCAACGCACAAGAGTCAAAGGATACTATGGTATAAAAAGTGGCCGGGAGAGCAAAGGGGGCAGAGTTGCACCCACGTTTGTCCTCCTCTTGATAAAGGTATTTAATCAGGGCAACCAAGGCTGGTTTGGTCCCAAATCTAGACCGCAACCCAGACTGGCATGGATCCAGGTAATTAAAATTTGCCCAACCCCTTTAGGGAGATGCGTATGCAAACAGGTTGCAAATGTGGAGCTGTGTCTGTGGTTCATTTTCACTGGGCACCAGCACAGCCCTTGGAATGTCTAATAAATGTGGCACAATTAGATAGGTAACAGAGGTGTGGGTGCTTGTTCAAAATGTAGAAGCAGCTTTACATGGCGAGTTGTGCACAGCTTTTAAGCACAACAACATTGACATAGTTAAAGTCACCAGAACTCTGCAAGGAGACAGACACTCAAAATAGACTGCTAGGCTGTGTTGCCTTCATCTGACTATTTTAGCTCCCAGGATCCTTGACCATTGGCCATGCTGGCTGGGGTGGAGCTGAGCTGGAGTCTGCCAACATCTGGAGGGCCATCTGGTCCCCATCCAGGCCAAAGAAACGACACTCATAAATGCAGCCATTTTCAATAATATCAACTGAGAAATGTGGGCATTCTTGTCACCCTCAGTGTGCCATGCAAGACGCCGTTAAAAACAAAGGCACACATTGCTCCTTTGTTCCAAGCAAAATGTCTCATTGATTTTAATGGCTGCTCTGTGTAGCTTCAGGAAGAAAAAGCTTCTGCCTAGATTTGCTAAGCTGAAGGCAGTCCTCCGTTTAGGCCTGGCAACAGAGAAGCTTCAAGTTTCTCTCTCTTTTAAAAACGAACACTATCCTTAGCACACTTCACAATGGCAAAAATCGCATTTGCACACCATCTCATTTAAACAGCACCAGTCAATTTGCACAATTCAGCAAGAATGCACATAAGCAGCTACTTCTCCTCAGTATCTTACAGGGCTGTCAATCAGGCCTCTGTCTCCAACTCATTAATCTTTAGGCACTTGGATGGAGGCCTGGGCAGCAAAAACTATCATGCATAATATACAATTTATTAAAGCATATAAAAATGTACATCAAAGCAAGTGAAAAACAGATGTTGTCCTTTCAGATGAGGCTGCTATGAGTGGCTACTGAAATTCAGACAGGCCTAGTTTACGCACCACACTTAGCCAAACTATGGCTTAGCATGAACATTCTGGCTTCTGGAGAGAGGCTCCTAGCCACATTTCTGTCCACTTCTTTTGCTGCTGCACTGAGCTAAGTGTGGTGTCCAAACTCTGGCTTGTGGTTTAGTTCTCCCAGAAAAACCATGAGCTGTAAACAATAGAGAGCTAAACCACAAGCCAGGGTTCAAATGCCACACGAAGCTCAGCATGACGTAGCAGCAAAACAACCAGAGAGGAGTTGGGCAGCTGGGAATTCTTTGGGAGCCCCCAGACTCATGATTCACATTAAGCCAATGTGCAAACCAGGCCCCAGTGGCTGTATTCAAATATCAGAACAAGCAGAGGACCTATGGGCATATCTATACAGATAGCATTATAACAGCAGCCAAAAGCCAACAATCCTCCTAGAATATTATATGCCAGAAATTCTTTGGCCCAACCCCTTAAGCGCTAATATATAGGGCATATGCCCTCCCCCCAGCTGCTCCTTCCCATAAGGCCACACCCCCTCCAACATCGTTGACTCTGCAACCAACTGGACCCCCACAGGCCTGCTTGAATATCCCATAGGGCAGGGATCGCTAACCCGGGGGGCCCTCTAGATATTGCTGGATTGGCGCCAGCTTAGTCAGCGGTCATGGATGATGGGTACTGTAGCCCAGGAACATTTGGAGGGCTACAGGTGAGCCATCTCTGTGGTGACATATTTCCAAATCCTTTTAAATCAGCAGCTTGGACTACAACTCCCATCACCCCTGACTATTGAGCATGTTGGCTCAGGTGGGGGTGGGAATTAGAGGACAACAACTTCTGGAGGACATTACATTGGTTACCCTTGCCTTAAACATTAGTTTTCAAGGGAATAAAAATAACAGAAATGCAGACAATGAATGCATCTAGCTATGGTCTGACACAGAGTAATGGACCACTATGTTGGCCACAGATTGGAAAAACCAAGACCTTTAAAACTGTCCCAAGTGTCATTTACTTCAAGTGCAAAAACAGTTCACCAGAAGAAGAAACCCCATATTTTGAAAGGACTGCATATAACTGCGATTGTAATTAAGCCTGGTTGGTGACTCATTAAGTAGCTGAGGAGACCAGATTTTAACATTTGGGCAGGATATACCTCTAATATGTCAACAAATGACGTTCTTGTATGCAATTAACATCCACCTACCGGTATGTCCTTTACCTTTTTATGTTAATGTCTGTTGTGCAGAAATTATTTAGGACACTAGGTGTCACTGAAGTAAAGGAAGGAATGTTTGCTCCCAAGATTGTACTGAGCTATAAAATTAGCAGATGCCAATATTTTCCTGCATGATCCACCACAACTCTCCCGAATGTGTGATGTTGCTTTAAATTTGTGTGTTCATCTCTGTAAGCACCACAATCCAGCCATGCATTGTAGTTCTCACTCAAACCTGAGAAAAGCTGTAGGTGTATGCAACACACCAAGAGTAGTACACCTACCACAACTCTCAGAGATTGCTACTA
The DNA here is from genome assembly GCF_027172205.1 of Podarcis raffonei. NCBI lineage: Eukaryota > Metazoa > Chordata > Lepidosauria > Squamata > Lacertidae > Podarcis > Podarcis raffonei. The sequence goes on along the minus strand of NC_070612.1, from coordinate 64,042,743 downwards.
AGTGTTCTAGGCCATGGGTGCCTGGTGCCCACTCTGAGGAATTTGAACATGCCTAATTTTTAGTTCTTCCTAACCAACTTTGACAGTCACTGGGACCTGAATAATCTGGCTGCACATCTTACATGTACTTGTATAGTCAACTATAATAGATTGAATCCAGAGATCCACAAGCAGAGTTCTACTCATCAAATTCTCCTGTGAAGAGAAGTGGGGAAGCATTTCTTGGCTCAGGGGTTGCATAATTCCATACCTTCCAACATTTCTCCGATGAAAATAATGACGTCCTAAGGAAAAGTGGGACATTCTGGGATCATATAAAAAAACCAGAAGAGCTTCTGTAAATCTGGGACTGTCCCCGGAAAATAGGGACACTTGGAGGTTTTGCCAAGTGTGCGAAGATCTACATCAGAAACAAGGGCTGGGGGGGGAGACTGACATCAAGATTTGCTGTCCCTGGGGACCATGTTGTCTGAGGCGGCCCCCTCACTTGGCCTTGTGGGTGAGCCGGCCCTATCTTCAACGGAAGATATGACACTTTGTTCCCACCATGCCCTTATTCCCAGCAGGACATCCAGCTGTACTGAAAATGACTCACTGATAATATTCTGTCGATATTTTTCTTTGAGGTGCAAAACACCCATCCAAAGAAATGTGAGGGAGGAGGGAACTGGAGCCCAAATGTGGGCAGCTCAATTTATATCCCAGAAGCACTGTGTTTGTTTGGCAGAGTAGGTAACCATGGTGATTGCAGCAGCTCTAATTTTATATACAAATCTAACAGTGCACTATCCAAAACTGTCAGTATTCTGTGAACAGACATTGCCTCTCTGGTAATGTCGTTTAATTTAGTCCTTCCTTCATGCCAATGTGTATCTAGAGGCAAGGAACACGGGTTGGTGCATGTTGGAACATGTTGGTGCATCCAAAGGCCAATTGAGGGGCTGTTGGATGTGGGGTCAGTGCCCTTCCATCGCTGGAGTCAAGGGCACCGACGTGCCCCCCATATTGCAGGGGCGCATCATGTGATGCATCCCGCTCCCACCTAGCACGAGAGTGCAGGCGTCCCACCGCTGCGATGCCGGCACTTGCGCACCAGGTGGAGAATGGGGAGCACAGAGTTGGGCTCCGCGCTCAGCCTCCTCCCCGCGCAACATCAGCGGAGAGGAGGAGACAGAGCAGGAAAGTGCTTGGACCAACAGGCAGTGGAATATGAATATTGCAAAGAAGCTGAAAGATGGAAATAATGGAAGATGGAAATAATTCCACCTTCACTGTGGAAGGATATAAGACAGCTATCTAGGGCACTGAACCAACATACGTTGGCTGGTGTGCGTGTGTAGTATGAAGAACTGGATCAAATAGCGGAGACAAAATATGGCATTCTAGAGTGTACTGACATGTTGTTGCTGTTGTTGTTCTTAATAATAATAATAATAATAATAATAATAATTTTATATACTGCCCTATACCTGGAGGTCTCAGGACAGTTCACAGAAAAGATCAACATAAAAACCACAATATATATAATAAAAATATATAAAAAATATATATAATCATTAACATTAACAATATCTCCTGTCAATATCTCCTGATCCAGACTAGCTATGCAATAACTGAACCTGCTACAATTAGGAATCAGGCAGCCTATTTGTGAGCCTCATGAAGTATATTTTGGCCCAATATTTTGATTAAATTCTTAGGACTGGCCCTGGTGATTATGATGGAGGGAAAGATGTTGTTGGGAGCAAGGGCAAACAGCTTCCTATTCATTTCTGTCCTCCATCACCGCAGCAGTGCTGCTTTTGACTTAGAAAGCCTTAAATGGCTCAGGACTTCATACCTCAAAGACTGCCTCTCCCCATAAAAACTGACCCAGACTCTGCCATCATCAACTGGCCATCTTGGCTGTGAGATCTGGAAGACCGGCTCCCTGCCTTGCAGGCCTTTCCCCACCTTTTTATATAGAAAACAGCTCCTCTTTTCTTCTCTTTATCAGAAGATATGAATTTGTTTCCAAGTCTTTTATTAATCAAAAATTTTCTGTGTCTTCTTGCCACATGTGTTTCTTGTAGACAGATAATATCCAAATTTTTCTTTTTTAAATATTGTTCCACTTTATTCCATTTTTTCCTTTCATTCATCCCATTAATATTCCAATTCCACAATTTTAACGCCATGATGCTTCCTGATTAAAAAAAATTATTTTTCTATAATTCATCTACTTCTTCTTCCCGTTCCTCGTCTGTCTTTTCTCCATTTTTCTCCTCCTTTTCGTCTGACTCCGTCCCGCCTGTGGCTCCAATTCCTCCTACTGCACCTTTCACTTCTTCTTCTTCTGTTGTTAATTCCTTGTATTTTCTCTGAAATTTACCTATCTCCTCTGGACTGATCAGCCTGTGCCTCTTACTTTTGAAACAAAGGAAATCCCTTCAGGATATTCCCATTTGAATTCGATGTTATTCTTCTTAAGGATTTGTACCAGGGGCTTATATGGGTCTCTTCGCTTCAGCAATCTGATTGGGATGTCTTTAAAAATGATTATGTAACTTCCATCAATGCATAGACTTTTTTCTCTGTTTTTCTGAAGTATCAAATTTCTCATTTCTCTATCCTTGAAAGTTATAAGACAATCTCCTGGAAATTTCCTTGATTTAATCATTTTCACTCTCATCCTGAAAGCATTCTGCACTCTGTTTGCCACCTCTTCAATTTGTAATTCCAACCATTGTGCTAGTTCTGTTATTAATTTTTGTCTGATATTCTCACCTTGAACCTCTGGTATGGCTCTCAGCCTTAAATTCACTTCCCGCTGTCTTAGCTCAATCATGGCAATCGCATCCCACATTTCTTCCTGTGCCTTATTTATTTCAAATAGCCCCGCCTTGGTCTTCTCATCTTCCCGTTTCAATTCCTTCATTTCCAGTCTTGTCCTCTTCATTCCTTCCTCCAATGAATGTGTTCTCCTAGACACCTCTTTGATTTGTCCCTTCAGTTTATTAACTGTCTCATCGATTTTTTTTATCCATTTTTCCAATCCTCGTATCCACTTGTTCTAATTTTGCTTCCAAATTCTTTTCACTTTGCCTAATATCTGCGAACATTTTTAATATCTCTGCTTTGAAATCTGATTCTTGCTTTGACCCCTTTCTCTCTGTAGGGGTTCTCACATCACTTCCTTTCTTTGATTGGTGAGACATTTCCCCCAAAATTCTTTAAACGTACTTCTTAAGCAAAGTTCTTAACCCGAGGTACTATTTTTGGGTTAGCAGAGTCTGTAACCTGAAGCGTCTGTAACCCGAAGTACCACTGTAGATAATTTCTATGCCTCTTACAAATTTCAAAGTTATCTGTCCTAGGGCCTTCAACATAAAGGTCCATGAAACATTGTCAAAAGCTTTTTCCGCATCAATAAATATCAATGCTGCCTGTTTATCATTTCTCACCTCCAAATGTTTAATGATATTTATTATATTTCTAATATTTTCTTTCATTTGTTGACCTGGGAGGAATCCTGTTTGGTCTTGATGGATTATTTCTAATAGTAGACCTTTCATTCTCTTTGCTAAAATATTTGCAAATATTTTATAATCACAATTTAATAATGAAATTGGTCTATAATTTTTAACTTCCAATCTATCTACCTCTTGCTTTGGAATTAATGTAATGTATGCCTCTTCCCAGGTCTTTGGTATTTTCCCTGTTACTAATATTCCATTCATTACATTTTGTAATGGTTGAACAAGCCATTTTTGTAATTTTTTATAACATTTTGCTATCAGCCCATCTGGGCCTGGGACTTTACTTGTTTTGGTTTGTTTAATGGCTTCTAAAATTTCTTGATTACTGATTGGAGCATTTAATAAATTTAATTTATCATTTTTTGTTGTATATATCTTTCAATTTCTATTTTGTTTTCTGGGCCTTTATGGTATAGATCTGACAAATCTTTATCAAATTTATTCCTAATTTCTTTAGGGTTATCTATTATTTTGTCATTTACTTTTATCTTGTTGATCAGGTTATTGGTTTTCTTTTTATTTAATTGCCTTGCTAGTAATTTTTCTGGCTTATTTGCATACTCAAGTTCTTTTGCTTTAGTATTTTAATTTTCCATTCTACTTCTTGATTAATTATAATTGAATATTGTGATTGTAATATTTTAATTGTCTGTTTAATGCTTTCCTTTTGGGGGTTTTTAGCTAACTCTTTTTCTTAATTATTTCATCCAAAACTTCTTTCTTCTTCTGGTCTCTAATTTTCTTTTGATGCCACCAGAAGCTAAAATGTGCATGAAGAACATTGGAAGGGATACTCCAACTTCAGTAGGACCAAATTCTTTCAACCAAGGAAACTTCCGACAAGCAGAAGTTATGAGAACGGAACATGAAATATCACCTTGAAAATGTCTGTGAACATGATGACTAGTTGTGTATTGAGATCTGAGTGTTGGGAGAAATGGGAGGGTATGATATTAACGGAACAATTTCCTTTTTTAGAGTGGTGTATTGCTATTTTGGGTGCCACTTTAAAATATTTTTAAGTGGTGCACAAAAAACTGAGTTTAAAAGTAGAGGTAATTTATGTTTTGTATATAGATTTCAAAGCATTTGCTAATTTTGTAGCTTCATGCCATTAATTTCACAAGGTTATGGTATAATTTTTTTATTAAAAAAAGCACACATCATGATGTCACACCACATGTGACGTCATGATGTCACGTATACTGGGCACCCATAATCTGGGGCCCAAGCTGGCTCCCCTGATCTTCACTCTGTTCCCACAGCTGCATAGGTAGCTGTATTTATTTTTCTTTTGTAAGAAAATGAAGCTGTGAAGTTCTATTATTGTTTTTGGATATCTTTTGTACCTGAGCGAAACTATCCCTCCTGCAAAAAAACCACTTTAACACAGGAACCTTTTGAATGAACACAAAGTGCTTAAGGGTGGCATTCTCATTTTTTTAAAAAGGTGTCACTCGTGAACTTTTGTTCTTCGCTATAGCTATTTAAGGTTTGGAACACACATCTACACCAGAAGTTTCTCTGAGTCATGTCAATTGTGAGTCACAGCAATATCCTTCAGAGAGATATGTTAGTATCCTTGAAGTGGCATTAACAATTGTGACCAAACTAAAACTGGACAGTTTCACTAGAGAGGCCTCCCTTTTACTGTGTCATCCAGCATCAAAGACTGAATGGAACAGTACAGCACATGTTCTCCAGTGTGGTCAGCCATATTTAACTGCATTCTTGAAAGTGTCTTATGCACATGTACCCAGAAGAAAGTCTCACTTAGTTCAATGGATCCTACCTTTGAGTGGTGGACCTTACTTTGAGTAAGCATGACTAGGATTGTGATCTGTTGTCAGGAAGGTTCTAAGGTTTAACATAGAATCATAGAATCATAGAGTTGGAAGAGACCACAAGGGCCATCGAGTCCAACCCCCTGCCAAGCAGGAAACACCATCAGAGCACTCCTGACATATGGTTGTCAAGCCTCTGCTTAAAGACCTCCAAAGAAGGAGACTCCACCACACTCCTTGGCAGCAAATTCCACTGTCAAACAGCTCTTACTGTCAGGAAGTTCTTCCTAATGTTTAGGAAGACATCAGGAGGCAACATCACAGAAGCCATGGCATCAATTCTCTACTGCATTCAGCCAGTTATAAGAAATGCTAAACAACACCGAAAGGAAATTTGAGTCTACAGAATCTGACAGTCACAAGCAGGAAAAAAAGCTGCAATATAAAGACAAGCTAGACAAATCTAGATCTGAAATTGCACTTGAAAAGCGGCAGCTAGTTCCCACACTAAGTGAAAATAAACACACACAAAAGCTACAGCAAAGCAATCAACATATGAGAGAACAGTGACCTTGGCAATGGGTAACACATGCCACAATAAGAACAAAGACTGGCCAAAATCTGTCCCTAACACTGACAACAAGCTCTAAATCACATTTGCAGCCACGTGTGCACATGCCCCACAGAGGAATTGAAGTGCTCTAGATGCTTGGATATATTTTTGAATCTATTTTTATATTGGATATATTTTTGAATCTATTTTTTTTATTTAAAAATATATTTCGTTTCAGTAGCCCATGAGACTCTTAATCTCAAGGTTGTGTGTTTGAGCCCCAAGTTGGGCAAAAAGATTCCTGCATTACAGGGGGTTGTACTAGATGACTCTCATGGTCCCTCCCAACGCTACAATTCTATGATTTTGAAAACGCAGAGCAGCTTACTCTGAATATGGGCTGGTGCTCTCCTCTCCAGGAACTGGGTAGGTTCTGCAATTAAGAGCACCAGGTGGCTCAGCTTGGCATAACATTGAGTAGAAGATGAGGATCAAAAGACAATTGTGTGGAGTATTGTCCATATCATTCTGTCAGGTACTCTGTAGATACCAAACCAGCATGCCATGTATGTATGTATGTATGTATGTGTAAATAAACCATATATCATAAAGACACCACAGTCTTTGCTGAGCCTCATTTCCAAAAGGAAACACAGACCCTGAGTAAGCACCTGGGACCCCTGGAATCTCACACTACTTTGGTGTGCAACGGAATTATGGCATACATAGATTGCTTCCAAACCAGCCCTTTATGACTTGTTCACTTAGTTTCCCCAGATAATACAGATAATGCCGCTGCTGGTTCACTCTATTCCTCAGTTTTCTATTTTGTCATCTTGTCTTTTCAAAGCTGTGTTGTGGATATTATTATTTTACTGGATTCCCTACCCGACTCATCCAGTCAATGGCCAAGGTCAAGAGGGCTAGCTATAAGAAGTCAACATGAGCAAAGATCAAGAGGGCAGGTGGTTGGACACCCCTGCAAGCAAAGTCAAGGGCAGGGACACCAACTACAGGGGGCTCTGGATGCCTGAGCACCTACAAAAAAATTGTTGTGGGTGCTCAGCACCCACACCGCAGGGCCCCAACACAACATCTGAGGTCTCACTAAGCCTCGGATAGCATCTCTGAGGCCTTGTGAGGCATCAGAGATGATGTCTGAGGCTTTGCGAGACTTTGGAACCCGACTTCCAGTGCCACGGAAGCTTGTGCTTGTGACATCATGACGTCATGTCGCACGTGATGTTATGATGTCATGCGCACTGGGCACCCATAACCTGGGGCCCAAGTTGACTCCCCTGGCCAAAGGTAAAAAACGGCCGAGGCAAAAGATGGTCAAGCAACATATGTTACCTTTCTAGAGAAGGCTAATTTTGTAATGCACACTTGCATGTGCCCTCTCTATTCTCTAACCAGACAAGCAGGGTTTTTAAAATCAGAATTAAATGGCACATTCCATTCAGGCAAAAACTCCCGTGAAGGGCGTGAAGCAGAGCTATTGAAGGGTACAGCCTGGGGACTGGGGTGCCTGGAACAAAGAGAGTTCAAAGTTCCAGCTGATAAATATTTTATTCTAACCCAGTTGCATAATCAAGACCTACACTTATAAAGTTAGCAGACTTCTGTGGTAGGATAATGATTAACTACCATAAAGAGGAACATCTATTTCCCAAGGAAATGCTTTAAATTCCATGGGTTCATAGAATTTTCTGTTCATGTCACAGAATTGGATCCAGACTTACCTGTGCTTAGATTAGACCCAATGAAATAAGTGGGGCTTAAGTTAGTAATTCCTAGTGGGTCTACTCTGAACCAGGCTAAGTCCTGGTTGAATCCACAGAGTATACCAAATGTGTATACTATGGACAAAGACTAGCCATCAGTCCACATTTATGATACCATAGTAATGCAAGGCTTGATGTGAATCTCTTTCTGCTAGAAACACTGTTGGGGTCTTATTTATTCTACCTAGCAGCTGCCAGAAAACAACACATTTAAATAATTTTCCTGTACAACATTGAGTACAATGTACTAAGAGGATTCAGACAGCGGAAAGGAAAAGAACAGATGAATTATCACCTTCTACAACTGTGGCCTTCTTACTGCTGTTATTGAAAGAATGGTTTGTGCAGTAATTGCTTGTGCAACCTAGTTTCCAATATGAATATGAACACTAGCCTCAGCACAAGAAAGCAAAGGGATGGAAGCACAATTCAGTGGAAAAGCACATAGTCTCTGCGCCAAACTCTGGGAGGTCTTGGTAAATGGATCAGGTAGCAAGCGATGGCAAAGTTATTTGTCTAAGGACCTTGGACAGCTGCCAGACAGAGTAGACAATAGTGGGCTGTATGGACAAATATAAGGCAGCTTCCCATGTTCTTATAACAAAGATTTCTGCTACTGAAATGCAGCCAGTAACATAAAGGCAGCAAAGAGTAATCCTCAAAGCAAACCACATACAGAAATCACATTGTTGTTTTATGATACTGCAACAGCCTTATTAAAGGCAACCTACAAAATCACACTTGGGTAGATTTCTTTCTCCCTTTTAAGTTCAACAACAACAACATATTATTATTATAACATATATTTGAAACATTTTAATAATTGTGGGTAATTTACACAGCACATTTTAGTTCTTTCCTACCTTGTCCGTTCTCACAATAACATACTGAGTTAGTTACATGGTGTTCCCATTTTCCACAGAGCTGGGGTCAGACTTCTGGATCCCCTTGGCATGGCACCAACAAAAGACCCTCCAACCAGCACATGGTTCAGCCCTGCTTGTCATGGCTATGGCAGCTGCCACCATGCATTTTCTCTGCTGCCTCTGTTTTGGTGGAGTGCCACTCACCATCCTCCACTGGGGACTTGGACAGGTGGCAAAGTTCTGAATGGGAGCTAAGCCTGGCTCACATTCATGGTGGCTGCCACCACCTTAAGCTAAAAAAATATATGCAAATGCCTACCTGAGTATAGATGTGTGAAATCAATAAATTTCATAGACCTAGGGGCCAGGACTTTACATTTGGGGTAACTAAAAATGGCAGACAACTCCCATGGATGGAACCTGAGCTTGGTTTGCATTCAAAAGAGACACACCTGTCTGCTTCAGAAAAGCATCTGGGGGTCCAGTGGAATAGGTAGTAAATAAAATCATAGCCAGGCCTGGCTGATGAGGGGCCATGACTTAGCCAACTGCTGGCATCGGTTGGCTTGATTTTATAGAAGTTGTAGAGGCCCTTTATAACAGAAGCCCGAGATGTCATAGATAGATAGATAGATAGATGATAGATAGATAGATAGATAGATAGATAGATAGATAGATAGATGATAGATAGATGATAGATAGATAGATAGATGATAGATAGATGATAGATAGATAGATAGATAGATAGATAGATAGATAGATAGATAGATATAGATAGATAGATGATAGATAGATGATAGATAGATAGATAGATAGACACACACACACACACACACAGTGGTACCTCAGGTTACATACGCTTCAGGTTACAGACTCCGCTAACCCAGAAATAGTGCTTCAGGTTAAGAACTTCGTTTCAGGATGAGAACAGAAATCGGGCTCCGGCGGCGTGGCAGCAGCGGGAGGCCCCATTAGCTAAAGTGGTGCTTCAGGTTAAGAACAGTTTCAGGTTAAGAACGGACCTCCAGAACGAATTAAGTACCTAACCTGAGGTCCCACTGTGTGTGTGTGTGTGTATTTCTATATAACAGCAACAGTATAAAACCTTCAAAAATGTGAAGGTTTAAATATAACAAATGGTTATTGCAATATAGTTGTTTTATAACTGACTAGACTATAATTCTCTTTTCTTCCTGTGCAGAGTGTCCCATAAACATGAGCCTACCAGAGAAATCTTTCAGGGTCTACTTATAATGAGACCCAGATTTGGAGACTAGCTATAGCAAAGACACAATCCATTACAGACTGATTTGTGAAAATACACACTGTGCTAAAACACAGCAAAAAAGCTTTCTTCTTTTGCTTTAGCTATTTGTATTTTATGTGTTATCTTTTCTGCAATCACAATTTTGCATACATGTTTATGTCATAAAGCAATGTCCATGCCCAATAAAAATTTCCAAGTCTGAGCAACTGATAAATGAGCTACTATGATTAAGAAGACAGGTAGTTCCTTAAACTTCTTGTCAGTGCTAGGACCCTAAAAACAGATAGTGATAGCAACTGCAGTGTGAATTAAATTTATTTCTTCAATATACCAGCAACATCCTGTTGCACTATCTCCCCAGAATCTACCACCTTTGGACATTCCCACCAGAGATGGGAATCACACAATTATGCCATGAGTTCAGTGAGATCCCTGATGTTATGTGGGTAAGATGCACAGGTGTGTTATGCCACCTATGCCCGAGTTTAATTGTTTTCTTCCTAACTTATGCTGAAACTGATTTAGCAGGTTTAGACATACAGATATTGTCACATTAATTATCATATATTGGTCAACCAAACCTGCCTACCAGGTCACATGACCCGGAACCCCAGAATCGGCCACGACTGGACCTAATGGTCAGGGGTACCTTGACCTTGACCTTTAAGATACAGATTGCCAATGAAAAGTAATAGGAGTCTCATTTTCGTAAAAAGGTAAAGGTAAAGGACCCCTGACAGTTAAGTCCAGTCGCAGACGACACTGGGGTTGCGGCGCTCATCTTGCTTTATTGGCCGAGGGAGCCGGCGTACAGCTTCTGGGTCATGTGGCCAGCATGACTAAGCCGCTTCTGGCGAACCAGAGCAGCGCACGGAAATGCTGTTTACCTTCCCACTGGAGCGGTACCTATTGATCTACTTGCACTTGGACGTGCTTTCGAACTGCTAGGTTGGCAGGAGCAGGGACCGAACAACGGGAGCTCACCCCGTCGCGGGGATTCGAACCGCCGACCTTCCGATCGGCAAGCCCAAGGCTCAGTGGTTTACACCACTGTAATAGGAGTCTCATTTTTGTAAAAAATCCCTAAATCTGAACCTAGTCCTTTTCTTCACCAAGTACCACTTGTCAAGGACATAAGGGATCATTTACAAAGTTAGGGGTGATAAGTAAGTGGTATAAAGATGTCACAGATTTTAGAAACCAATAATGCAACCAACTCTGTGTTAAATGAAACTTAACTTTATACAACTGTTCCAGAATTAAGACCAGATATAGAATCTGAAAGAAATCTACAAACCTTATTGTGGGTACCATGGACACCCACAGAAATATTTTCAGGGAGCAGGGAAGTGAATACTCCAAACAAACAAAGAAGTACAACTGAAAGGCAAGCTAACAAAACAAATTACAACAGTGCTCATATATTTTGCCTCATATCTGAAGTTCTACAAGTGCTAGAAACCTATTCTATCTTTGAAAAATAAAAACTGGGTTACGACACCTATGCTGGGTACGTCTGGGTACGACTGTAGGCTCTGTGTTTCCATGTGGAGATAGGTATGTGCTAACTTAGGCTTCCCCAACCTCGGCCCGCCAGATGTTTTGAGACTACAATCCCCATCATCCTTGACCACTGGTCCTGCTAGCTAGGGATCATGGGAGTTGTAGGCCAAAAACATCTGGAGGGCCGAGGTTAAGGAAGCCTGTGCTAACTTGTAAAAGTTTCTCTGTGAACTCCACGTAGCTGCTGAGGTCCTCTCACAAATTCCGCAAAAACATGTTAGAGATGAGTTTGCAGTATCTCCAAATCTGGGAGAGTTGTATACGGCTATTAACCAAATGAAAAACAACAAAGCCAGCAGACCTGATGGGATACCTGCCAAAGTCTTCAAAGTGAGCGGAACTGAACTTACACAACAACTTCACAAACTCATTGAAAAAATATGGGAGAGAAAGGAGACTTAGGGATGCCAAAATTATCAATCTCTTTAAAAAAAGGTGATAGAACGGTTTGTGGAAACTATCAAGGCATCTCTTTATTAGCTGCGGCTGGTGAAATTCTTGCAAGGATCTTAGCACACCATCTCCTAACAATATCAGAGGCTACCCTTCCTGAATCCCAAAAAGGTTTTCAATCTTCTATGGGGACAGTGGACATGATTTTCACCACTCAACACCTTCAGGAAAAATGCAGAGAGCAAAACCAATCCCTGTATATGGCACTTATTGACCTGACTAAGGCCTTCGACACTATAAATGGTAATGCCCTGTGGACTGTCCTTCTGAAAATTGGCTGCCCAGAAAATGAACCAATCACAGTGGGGGGGAAAGGAAGATGAGCCAAGACACAGGTAAGCTCATCTATTGTACGCTTCCATCATTTTTTTTTATAAAATTTTTTATTGGTTTTTCCACATATAATATAAGACAATACAAAAGACAGACACAAACAAACACACATATAAACATGTAAAATTTCATAGGTTTTTTCATATACCCAATTTCAGCGACTTCCCCATGCCCCCCTTTTCTGCATCTCTATTTTGAACTTTTTTTTTTCCAGCAACCCCTGGTCCAAATTATTATTAATTCCTATCTTTAACTCTTATCCAATCATTTATCGCTGCAAATCTGTTATGCTTTACCCATGACATTTTAACACTCAATAATTTTGCAAGTATTTTTAAGATAAAGTTTAAATTTCTTCCAATCTTCTTCCGCCGTCTCTTTCCCTTGGTCACGGATTCTGCTCGTCATCTCTGCTAGTCCCATGTAATCGATCACCTTCGTCTGCCACTCTTCCAGTGTGGGTAGTTCTTGTGTCTTCCAATACTTTGCTAGTAGAACTCTCGCTGCTGTTGTAACATACATAAAAAACATCCTATCTTTCTTTGACACCAATTGGCCTACCATGCCCAGGAGAAAAGCCTCTGGTTTTTTATGAAAGGTACACTTAAGCACCTTCTTAATTTCATTATAGATCATTTCCCAGAAGGCCTTAATCCTTGGGCACGTCCAGCAAAGGTGGTAGAAAGTACCTTCAGTTTCCTTGCATTTCCAACATTTATTATTGGGCAAGTGGTAAATTTTTGCAAGCTTGACTGGGGTCATGTACCACCTATAAATCATTTTCATAATGTTCTCTCTTAAGGCATTACATGCCGTAAATTTTATACCGGTGGTCCATAACTGTTCCCAGTCAGCAAACATAATGTCATGACCAATGTCCTGTGCCCATTTAATCATAGCTGATTTAACCATTTCATCCTGTGTATTCCATTTCAGCAGCAAGTTGTACATTCTAGACAGATTCTTCGTATTGGGTTCTAACAATTCTGTTTCTAATTTTGACTTCTCCACCTGGAAGCCGATTTTCCTGTCCTGTTTAAAAACTTCATTTATCTGATAATAATGTAGCCAGTCTCTTACTTTAAACTTCAATTTCTCATAACTCTGTAATTTCACATTTCCACCTTCTTGTTCTACAATTTCCCAATATTTTGGCCATTTAGATTCCATATTAAGTTTTTTAACTTCCTTAGCCTCCATTGGTGACAGCCACCTAGGGGTTTTATTTTCCAATAAGTCTTTATACCGACTCCAAACATTATATAATGCTTTCCTTACAATATGGTTTTTGAAGCTTTTATGGATTTTTACCTTGTCATACCATATATATGCATGCCAACCAAATCTATTATTGAACCCTTCTAAATCCAAAATGTCTGTGTTCTCAAGAAGTAGCCAATCTTTCAGCCAGCAAAAAGCTGCTGCTTCATAGTAAAGCTTTAAGTCCGGCAGGGCAAACCCCCCTCTTTCTTTTGCATCAGTTAATATTTTAAATTTTATTCTGGGCTTTTTGCCCTGCCAGACAAATTTCGATATATCTTTCTGCCACTTCTTGAAACAATCCATTCTGTCCACAATCTGCAATGTTTGAAACAAAAACAGCATTCTTGGCAAAACATTCATCTTAATAACAGCAATTCGGCCTAACAAGGAAAGTCTCAAATTTGACCATATTTCCAAATCTTTCTTAATTTCTGTCCAGCATTTCTCATAATTGTCTTTAAATAGATTCACATTCCTAGTTGTTAAATTAACCCCTAGATATTTCACCTTATTTGCTACCATTAATCCAGTTTCACTCTGAAACTTCTCTCTTTCCTCCACTGTTAGGTTCTTTCCCAATACCTTTGTTTTTTGTTTATTTAACTTAAAACCTGCCACTCGACCAAAGGCTTGTATTGTCTCCAAAACTTTTTTTGTACTAGTGTCTGGCTCTTGCAAAGTTAAAACTAGATCATCTGCGAACGCTTTCAACTTGTATTGTTTGGCTCCGACCTGAATCCCTTTAACCAGCTGGTCACCCCTGATCATATTTAGTAAAACCTCCAGAACATATTGTACGCTTCCATCAAGGTCACAACAGAGCATTATTCTTATCAATTCTCTCTATCTGCATTCCAAAGAATCCCTCATCTTGGTATCAGGGAACATTTCTCTATGCGGTATCATTCTAAACATAACCAGGTCTTGTTGAACCCTTGTCCCCTAAATAATTATTTAAACACTCCCATTCTTCTTTCACCAATCTTTTAGGTTTATCCCGTATTGCATCTGTCAGCGGGATCAAGTGTTAAACAGGGTTTATTATTATTTTCATTGCCATTGTTGAAGGGAAACTCCCCACCAGAGTAGAAATCATATATTGAACAGATGGAAAACCTTTTCATCTGAGTAGGCTGAAAGCAAAGAGTAATGTTACCATAACCTCCATCATCAAGCTTCAGTATGCTGATGACAACCTAGTATGTGCACACTCAGAGGATGACCTCCAAACCATCCAAAATATCTTTGCAGAAGCTTACAAAAAAACTTGCCCTATCGCTAAACATCCAAAAAAACCAAAGTGCTGCACCAACAAGCACAAAACAACCCCTCTGCAGCACCACAAATCCAACTCAATCATGGAAAATGTTGGTCACTTCCTCTACCTGGGTAGTTATCTTTCTACAAGGGCAGACATGGATGCCGAAATCCAGCATTGCCTGAGCTCTTTGAGTGCAGCTTTCTCCCGATTTAGGTGCAGAGTGTTTGAGGACCGAAACATTGGCAGGGAAACCAAAATGCTTGTTTACAAAGCTATTGTACTACCAACCTTACTGTATGCTTATAAATACCACTTATAAATGCCATCTCCAACTCCTTGAAAGATTCCATCAACGGTGTCTTCGAAAAATTTTACACATCACTTGGGAAGACAAGCAAACTAATGCCAGTGTACTGGAAGAAGCAAAAATCACCAGTGTTGAAGCAATGATTCTTCAGCATCAACTTCGTTGGACTGGTCATGTTGATTACCGTCTTCCAAAGCAACTACTTTATTCCGAACTTAAAAATGGAAAGTGTAATGTTGGTGGTCAACAAAAGAGGTTTAAAGACTCTCTCAAGGCAAATCTAAACATCAACAACTGGGAACGCTGGCCTGTGAGCACTCCAATTGGAGAACAGCCTTTACCAAAGACTTTGAAGACACTCATATTGAGGGTGAAAAGGAGAAACGTGCTAAGAGGAAGGCATGTTTGGCAAACCCTCACCATGATCAACTCCCATCTGGAAACCTATGACCCCACTGTGGAAAGATGTATAGATCCAAAATTGGCCTCCACAGTCACTTACGGACTCACTGTTAAGATAGTGTTCATGGAAGACAATCTTACCCAGCTACAAGTGATAGCCAAAGAAGAAGAAGAAGAGAATGGCGTGGTCAAGGCCAAACACTCAATCCACTCATCCCTAAAGTTTGTAACTTCCTCAGAACTGAGGATATAAACAGATAATATTATAAAAGCCAGTAAGGGATTGGTTTTTACTATGCACAGCAGTAGCTGCCTGTCAACCACTAATCTGTACAAAACAGATATTTATTAGGACTATGGATAAAAGGTAAAAAAGGTAAAGGACCCCTGGACGGTTAAGTCCAGCCAAAGGTGACTATGGGGTTGCGGTGCTCATCTGGCTTTCAGGCCAAGGGAGTTGGCATTTGTCCGCAGACAGCTTTCCAGATCATGTGGCCAGCATGACTAAACAACTTCTGGTGCAACGGAACACCGTGACTGAAGCCAGAGCGCATGTAAATACTCTTCACTACAGTGGTACCTATTTATCTACTTGCGCTGGTGTGCTTTCAAACTGCTAGGTTGGCAGAAACTGGGACAGAGCAACGGGAGCTGACTCCATCATGGGGATTCAAATCGCCAACCTTCCAATCAGCAAGCCCAAGAGGCTCAGTGGTTTAGACCACAGCACCACCCGTGTCCCTAAAACATACTAACATAGTAAGGATAAAAACATACTAACCTGGAAGCACATTTAATCAAAACCATTGTTTAGTGCTACTAGTGCTACTCACCATTATGTCCCCCCAAGCTACTAGGCTTAGCCAGAAATATTTTTAAAATTCCATTTGCAAAAATTGTGACCTTTTTTCCAAAGCCTAATTGCCACGCAGGGGCAATGGGAGGGAGAGGAAGGCCGAGCCAAAGGCACCATGAATCATCAATGACAAATATAAAATAAATCAAAACCATACTTGGGTGAATGGTGCACTGCAGCAACTTAATACATGAAAATAAGATTACCCAAGGACAGTATGCTTAAACTTGTTACACTCATGCCCTGGCCTTAAATTAATAGTTCACTAGATGGTTTGCCCAGTGTGTCCTTGGCAGTTTTCTCATTAATTCCAGGAAAACTGGCAGATATAGTCCTTGAACTGCAGTTAACAGTTGAAATATGCTGTTCAACTCAGATAAACAGTAGCACGTGTTTCTCCTAGATTCAGAGAAACATGTCCTTTGAACTTTAACAACTCTAGTGTTATGAGGGAGAACCATTATGCTGTGCATAATTTTATAAAATATCGTGTCACCCCTCCTTCTTTCTTGCCTTTTCTCTAAACTGAAAACCCTCAAATGCTGCAACCTTTCTGCCTTTCCTCCATCCCCATGATCATTCTGGTTACTCTTTTCTGGAACTTTGCCAACTCTACAATATCCCATTTGAGGTGAGGCAACTAGAACTGTATGCAGCCTTGCAAATGCAGTTGCACAATAGATTTGTACAATGGCAGCATGATACCAGAGTTTTATTTTCAGTTCCTTTCTGATCCCTAGCACTGAGTTTGCATTTTTCACAGCTGCCTCAAAATGGGCAGGCAGATAGAATTACAGACTAGACTACAGTAGTGTATCTTCACCACCATGGCAGACTTGTAGGTTCAAATGGAGCCCACAGCAAGTTCAAGAGATTGAGCAGCATCCAGCATCTGCCCCACAAGACGTGGTTTGAAGAGCAGTCATGGAGGTTAGTCTTGTCTGGCTGCAGATGTGGCCTGGGATGTGGGGAATATGTGTACAAGTTCCATGGGAAAGGCTCTTTTCCTCAGCTCCTACTTCCCCTGCAAACAGCGGTCACGACAGGGTTAAGCCTTGCACAATACGGAGAGTAAGGAACGACTGTATACAAAATTTCAAAGTGCCAGATGAAGGACTAAGCTGGCTTGGGCGTGCTGGTTGCCCCCTCGTGTTTTGTGGCACAGTGCGGGCAAATTTTGGCTAGAAGAAAGCTGAAGCCCACTTGATGAAGCCACTTGATATTCTTTTTACAAAGTGAGGTACACATATCCAACTCCTTTCCCCCAAGAAGCCAAATCACCTGCCGCCCAATTCTAGGGACACCGGACTATCTCCGGGGTGGGAAGTTGGACTGTTTGCCTCCTGGATCAGAAAGGCCAGCTGGGTTGCCAGTGGAGAGAGGCGTCTTGCTGTCTCCGTGGTCGCTCCTGACGAGGCCTCGTGGGGCGCCGGGGCGCCGTCAGGGCCCAAGCAGACTCGCCATTGGGCTCAGCAGCAGCAGAAGCCTCCGGCTGCTCTCGGCCGCCCGGGTGGCAGCGGCTTCGAGAACTGAGGCGTCTCCCCGGCGCGGACTCGGCGGCCGCTCGGCTGAGGCGCCTGGACGGGGCGGGCCGAGGAGCGCGGGAGCCTGGCGTGCCGAGCCGCGCTGGCGGCGACCGCCCCCGCCGGGCGGAGGAGGAGAGATGGTGGCAGGTACCGCGGGAGCTGCTCGTGGCCCCGAAGGAGGACGGGCTCCCGGGAGGAGGAGGAGGAGGAGGAGGAGGAGGCACCGCCGCCGCCGCCACCTGCGCCGCAAGGGAGGCCGGGAGGAGCGGCAGGCTGGTGCCGTCTAGGGCGCGGGAGAGGCGCGCGCCATGGGCTCGCTGGCGCTCCTCTTCCGAGGGACCTTCGCGCACTCCAGCCGCTCCTCGCCCCTCGACATTCTGGCGGGCCACCTGCTGGGCGTCGACGAGAGCGGCAAGGTGAGGCGGGCGGGAGGGCGCCAGGGGGATGCCGGCTGCCGCCTTGCCCGGCACGTGGGCGGCCGCGGGACGAGCCCGGCGAAGACCAGGCGGGACGGGGCGGCCGAGGGGAGCGAGGGGCTTCGAGGAGGAAGAGCGGCGGGGGAAACCCCGAGCCCGCCATGTGCCCGGCCGGGAGGAGGTGCCCTTGTGTGTCACGGTGCTCCGAGGGTTATGTAAGCGGGACGCGCGGCTGGGCGGGAAGAAAGCGAGGCCGCCTGGCGGGGGGGGGGCAGGAGGGCTTCCTTCGGAGCAGACGTGCTTCGGGGCCAGGAGAGCGAAGAGTGCTGGACAGGGACTCGGACTCGGGACTTTTCCCGGGACAGCCCCAAATCGCGAAGCAGCCGGCTGGCTTTCTAGTTTCCGGGTGCGTCTTTGGCTCTGAAAACACCACCAGGAAAGGGGGGCGAGGAAGATGGCAGCGTGGAAGCCCATCCGCAATATGCCACCGTCTTAAAATGGTCTTCAGGAAGCTCTTTGTAGGGTTATTAATAGTACAATGTCAGTCGATGACGCCAAGTGCCAAAAGATCAGCGATGATGCCCAGGTCGGCTTCCATAGTGCTCGGAAGCGTTTCAGGCGCAATATGAACTCGTGAGCCTTTTGAGAGATTGTTTTAAAGGCAGCGAATATAAAGCACCAAAACAAAAGTGTGACAGAAATTATGAACCATTTACTGCTGCTCTCTGATCATGTATCATTACATACTAACACAGATTAGAAACCATACTAAATAAATATGCATGGAAAACCGTGAAGCACTTGCAAGTCTTTTTCCATCCTGATTTTGTATACATATATTTCAAGTACTTAACAGCTTGTGTTGATGGAGTTGAATAGAAGATTGTTGTGCATGTAGTTTATTATGGGTTTTTCTGGGTGATGTTAGATATACACCTGGGAACATGTCTTTGAGATATTCACATAATTTTGTAGGCTTCGGTAATTTTAGTAATATAAAAGCAGAGGTGGCATGCAATATATTCTTACACACATCTTTTTCTTGTGAAAGTTTGAAATGTAAAATTATGGCCTCTATGATACTAATTTTCTGTGGTAAAAAATGACTTTATCCTTACAGTATCTCCAGATAATCACATTGTTTCTGTAAGCTGCTTCCTGTAAAGATGAGAATTAACTGAGATGATTCATCGGCAGATCTTTTTATAAATAGCTTTCAGAACATATGGCCTCAAAACTGGCTTTAAAACCCCCACCCCCTGGAATCTTTGTTACAAAAGACATTGTTTCAAGGAGCCTTTTCAGTATCTCTTGGGGGGATTTGTGTCCTCATCTCTCTTGCTTTGACCCCAACATATTGTCCTATCCTAAGTAGTACAGTGGTACCTCGGGTTACAGACGCTTCAGGTTACAGACTCCACTAACCCAGAAATATTACCTCGGGTTAAGAACTTTGCTTCAGGATGGGAATACAAATTGTGCTGTGGCGGCGCGGTGGCTGCAGGAAACCCCATTAGCTAAAGTGGTGCTTCAGGTTAAGAACAGTTTCAGGTTAAGAACGGACCTCCAGAACAAATTAAGTTCATAACCAGAGGTACCACTGTACATGACTTCTATGCTTAATGCTATTTTATTGTGTATATAAAATGCTGCAGAAAGCCATTTCACGCATACCTTTTCACAGATTCTCTAAATACTGTTAAGATGTTTCCTCTTTCATTGGCCAACCTCCAACAACAATTTTTGCTCAACCATTAGACACACAAAGCTGCTGGGTTCTGCTGCTTTGACCATCTGGCCTTATATATTTTTAGAGCCAGCAAACTCTTGTCCAGTTAATATTCATTTAACAAGAGATATAATTAATATATGTTCCACATTCATGGATAAGTATTCCTTTAAAAGCTTAATGGAGTGTATTATTGTGCATTTCCATACAGTTTTGAATGATTGCAGTGACTAATAAATGGATGCTTGGCAGAAGAACGATACCTACTTTTGCTGCTCTGACTGTTGTTTAATACAGTTCGTTTCTTCCTTACGACATGACCACATATTCTATTTCTGCCACAATTCATATAATTGTAAAGATTGCTTTGCAAAGCTTGCTTTACGTACTCTGGTCTAATTTGCATGTGGCACTAAGCCATGACTTGTTTTCTGACAAGTCATGGTGTGGTGTTGACTTATGAAATGTGGCTTGTTTTAGCTATAATAATGATAATAATAATAATTTATTATTTGTACCCCGCCCATCTAGCTGGGTTTCCCCAGCGACTCTGAGCGGCTTCCAACAAAGATGAAAAAATACTGTATTTTTCCGTCTATAAGATGTCCCCATGTATAAGACACCCCCTATTTTAGGGGACTCCGATTTAAGAAAATGGGGGAAGATCTATCCATGTATAAGATGCCCCCAAATATTGGACATTATTTTTAGGGGGCGAAACCTAGTCTTATACACGGAAAAATACGGTACATTAAAACATCAGTCATTAAAAACTTCCCTAAACAGGGCTGCCTTCAGATGTATTCTAAACATCAGATAGTTGTTTATCTCTTTGACATCTGATGGGAGGGCGTTCCACAGGGTGGGCGCCACTACTGAGAAGGCCCTCTGCCTGGTTCCCTGTAACCTCACTTCTCGCAGTGAGGGAACCACCAGAAGGCCCTTGGTGCTGGATCTCAGTGTCCAGGCAGAATGATGGGGGTGGAGACACTCCTTCAGGTATACTGGGCATAGGCCGTTTGGGGCTTTAAAGGTCAACACCAACACTTTGAATTGTGCTCAGAAATGTACTGGGAGCCAATGTAGGTCTTTCAAGACCGGTGTTATTTGATCCTGGCAGCCACTCCCAATCACCAGTCTGGCTGCTGCATTCTGGATTAGTTGTAGTTTCTGGGTCACCTTCAAAAGTAGCCCCATGTAGAGCACGTTGCAATAGTCCAAGCGGCAGATAACTAGAGCGTGCACCACTCTGGTAAGACAGTCTGCGGGCAGGTAGGGTCTCAGCCTGTGTACCAGATGGAGCTAGTAGACAGCTGCCCTGGACACAGAATTAACCTGTGCCTCCATGGACAGCTGTGAGTCCAAAATGACTCCCAGGCTGCGCACCTGCTCCTTCAGGGGCACAGTTGCCCCATTCAGGACCAGGGAGTACCCCCCACATGCCTGCCCCTTGTCCCCCAAAAAGAGTACTTCTGTCTTGTCAGGATTCAACCTCAATCCGTTAGCCACCTCAGACACTCACACAGGACCTTCACCGCCTTCACTGGTTCCGATTTGAAAGAGAGGTAGAGCTGGGTATCATCTGCATACTGATGAACACCCAGTCCAGTCCCCCTGACGATCTCTCCCAGTGGCTTCATGTAGAAGTTAAAAAGCATGGGGGAGAGGACAGAACCCTGAGGCACCCCACAAGTGAGAGCCCAGGGGTCTGAACACTCATCCCCCATCACCACTTTCTGAACACGGCCTAGGAGGAAGGAGCGAAACCACTGTATAACAGTGCCCCCAGCTCCCAGCCCCTCTAGACGGTCCAGAATGATGTTATGGTCGATGGTGTCAAAAGCTGCGGCGGAGATTATCAACCAGTGCGACCAAGGCCTATGAGGCCTGAATCCCAACTGGAAGGGATCCAAATGGTCCGCTTCTTCCAGGCGTGCCTGGAGTTGTTCAGCAACCTCTCGCTCAATCACCTTGCCCAAGAATGGAAGATTTGAGACTGGGCGATAGTTGGCCATCGTGACTGCATCTAAAGATGTTTTTTTAAGAAGCGGTTTAATAACCGCTTCTTTCAGTGGGTCTGGGAAGGCTCCCTCACAGAGAGAAGCATTCACCACCCCATGAAGCCCATCGCCCAGCCCTTCCCGGCTAGCTTTTATAAGCCAGGATGGGCAAGGATCAAGGAGACAGGTGATTGGTTTCACTCGTCCAAGCAGCCTGTCCACATCCTCGGAGGTAACAGATTGGAATTGATTCCATGCAACTCGACCAGACAGGACTCTAGCACTCTCCCGCCCCGGCCCTGCTCCCACGGTGGAGTCTACCTCTTCCCTAATCTGAGCGACTTTATCTGCAAAAAACTTTGCAAAATCGTTTCAGGAGATCTTGGGGTCTTTACCAGGCCCTGATGGCAAAGATGGTTCCATTAAATTGTGAACCACCTGAAAGAGTCTCCTGCTGCTATTTTCTGCAGATGCAATAGAGGCAGTGAAGAAAGTCTTGGTAGGCTCGACATTGAGTTCTAACCTGTGACCGGTCTGATTCAGAATGAGTTTTCCGCCACTGGCGCTCCAGCCGTCTCAGCAATTGTTTCATCGCCCTCAGCTCCAGGGATAAGCATGGGGCTGTCTGGGCTTCATGCAATTGGAGAGGGCACTTTGGAGCCAGACAGTCAATAGCCCTGGTTAACTCCGTATTCCAGTGGGCCACCAGGGAATCAGCTGAAAGGCCCTCAACATGGGATAAAACATCTCCTACCACTCTCTGGAAACCATTTGGATCTATTAAGTGGGGGGGGGCACGGACTATCTGAATTGGTCCCACCTCCCTGAAGAGGGGAAGGGTTGTGGAGAAGTCCAGATGCACCAGGAAGTGATCTGACCATGGCACTTCTTTTGTTTCACTTTTACTTAGTCTCAGATCACCCACATCCATAGAGGTGAACACCAGGTCTAAGGCATGTCCATGACTATGAGTTGGGCCAAACTTATTCAGGGTCAGCCCCATGGAGGCCATGCTTTCCACGAAGTCCCGAGCAGCCCTTGTAAGGTCGTGTTGTCATGGATGTTAAAATCCCCCAGGACAACCAAACTAGGTGTCTTCAGGAGAACATCCGCCATGACCTGAAGCAGCTCAGGCAGGGAATCCTTGGGGAGCTTGGTATACCAAAAGGAATCCTGTACTGCCCCTATTGCCCAACTTCCAGAACATGCACTCAGAGAACTGGGTCTTCCCAATAGAACGCCTGGTGCAAACTAATGACTTCCTAAAAATCACTGCAACCCCCCCTCCCCGCCCACATGACCTGGGTTGCTGTGCGTAAGAGAAACCTGGTGGACAAGCAGCGGCAAGGACAGACCCATCTGCTTCATCCAACCAAGTCTCTGTTACACATGCCAGGTCAAGTCCTCCATCCATGATCAAGTCATGGATGGCAGTGGCTTTATGAATCATTGACCTGGCATTGCGCAGCAGCACCTTCAGGTCATGTGGGTCTCCCTTGTTGATTCCAGTATCCTTCCAGTCAAGACCAGACCTGGAGGCAGGGATAGTCCTCAGACAACGACTAAGCCTGCTTCCTTGGTAATGACATGGTCTGGTCTTAGCGTAACTCCTCCTCCTACCCGTGATCACTGAGATCGGTTGTCCCAGTGCATCCCCCCCCTGTGGAACAATGCCCCAGCCATTCTGTTGGCTGGGCCCACTCCCTGGCAGCCCTGACCCTCTCTCCTTAAGAACCAAATACAAACTTTATAAAACAATAACAACAAAAACAAAAAAAGTACATAGTTATGTTAAAAATTAAACAAACCCCCAACCCCAACTAAACATTGGGGCCGTCAGCACCCACAGCCAGCAGGAATCTCTGCAGTCCCTCCGGAGCCTCTTTTGTAGGGCAAGGGGAGCCTGGACCCCGCCCCCTAGGCCAGATGGAAAGGGCCTTCCAGGGAGTGGCCATCAGCACTCACAGCCGTCAGGAATCCGGCTATGGTTTGGTGTTGTCTCTGAACCCAAAAGCCTTGCTTAAACATGATTTGTTGGGCTGCACCACTCCACATGCTCACTAAGCTACACAAGGAAGAAGGAGCTGAAAAATGAAACTAAGCTTTGGGGAAACAAGCCCTGGCTTGTGATTCCAGAGTGGCCGGAGGCTTCTTAAATTCTGCCTTCCAGGGAGCCACATGTATTGCTTAATGGGTTGAATGACAAACCAAGTTCCTAACAGCTGTTTTATTTCGATTGCTGCAATTTCTTGTCCCACCAAATGGGAAATGTTTGTGTATGTGTATATCATTGTGGCCTGTAGAAGGAAGGAATTGAAATGCAAGCACCTAAAGCTGACCTTGAGGGGCCTGGAAGGTATAAAAGTGCCAAAAAGCCCAACTTCCCCCCTCAGGTTTGTTGTATTCAGGGATAAGAATATATCTGTATTCCTAAAACATAAAATTTTATGTTTTTTATTTTTTGTATTTTATGTTTTATATTCTTCCCCCCCCCCCCGTTTCATTCTTTTTCCTTTATTATTGTTAACTTTTTCTTCTGTTATGTTTATGTATGGAAAATAATAAATATTATTGTGGAAAAAAAATAAAAATAAAAAATATGCCCAATCAAAGCTAAAAAAAATAAAAATAAAAATAAAAATAAAATATATCTGTATTCCCCACCCCACACTATTGGATTGAATCCAATGCTGGTTCAACTAATAGTAGGCCTATTGAAATTAATGGGCATGTGTAACTTAGGCCTGTTCATTCCAGTGGATCTACTCTGAGTAGAACTCAGTTGGCAGCAACTCACTGTGCTTCGCCTGGGTGGCTCTTATGGTGATCTTTGTACAATACAAGAACAGCTTGTATCATTCTCAGTAAACTTACTGATCATTTGGCTGCCTTTTAATCAGTAGCAAGCAAGTATTTCAGAGAGCTGCAGAAATGCAAACGCACACATAGACAAATACATGGGCTGTATATTATGGTTTAACTCCAAACATTATCTTGCCAACTTTGCTGATAAGCAGTGAGGGTCCCCTGGAGACTTGGCAAGGTTTTGAGAAGTGATGGAACGCCTTTTGATGGCTGCTCTGGTTTTAAGCTGGTATGTTTTGTGTACAGATGACTCCTGATAAAGTACTAAGTACAACCGGGTAGAATATTTTACAATAAATCACTTACTTTAGTGCTCTCCATTGGCAGATCTAAGGAGATGCTTTGGCAGAGATACATATGTGTGAATAAAAAAAGGGCAATCAAATAATATTGAACATGCATGTGTGAACTGACCCTTGCTTCATCATCCTCACTGGATTAAAAGGTAAAGGTAAAGGGACCCCTGACCATTAGGTTCAGTCATGGATGACTCTGGGGTTGCAGTGTTCATCTCGCTTTATTGGCCGAGGGAGCCGGCGTACAGCTTCCGGGTCATGTGACCAGCATGACTAAGCCGCATCTGGCGAACCAGAGCAACGCATGGAAACCCAGTTTACCTTCCCGCTGGAGTGGTACCTTTTTATCTACTTGCACTTTGACATGCTTTCGAACTGCTGAGTTGGCAGGAGCAGGGACCGAGCAACGGGAGCTCACCCCGTGGCGGGGATTCGAACTGCCGACCTTCTGATCGGCAAGCCCTAGGCTCTGTGGTTTAGACCACAGTGCCACCCGCGTCCCTTCCTCACTGGAATAGTGTTGACCAATTGGGGTGGCCTACAAAAGAAGCAGAACATCTGAACCAGATGATAGCCTAACCTTTTACAACTTGTTCTTAATAACTGTTCTTCCCTCTTTGCTTTTTAAATATTTTCTTTCTTCTTAAAGTGACATTTATAGGATGCATTTTGCTACTCCTGAAAGGAACTATTTAAAGTTGCCTTGTTATGTATACTGTATAGGCAGCTCGTCTTCCATGACAACAAGCCTGCTTTCCACATTTCCCATCTGGTGTAGCATGCTTGTCTTTCCTTCACTTATTCTCGTTTTCTACTTTGTGTTCAGTAAGTGGTATTAGTCATTCTCCTCCCAGCTTCACTCCAGCATTTCTGTGACATTTTTTAATTGCTCATTAAAAGATCTGCGTTATAAAGCACATACATCTGTTATATAATGTTTATATGCCAAAGCATGATAATAATGATAATAATAATAATGATAATGATAATAATAATAATAGAGTTGTTTGTTACCTTGAATGAACTGTTACTAGATAATTTTACAGATTGCATTTATTATTTCCAGCAGCAAATATTTACAACTGAGTATCAGCGGGTGGTGCTGTGGTGTAAACCACAGAGCCTAGGGCTAGCTGATCAGAAGGTCGGTAGTTCGAATCCCCACGACGGGGTGAGCTCCCGTTGCTCGGTCCCTGCCCCTGCCCACCTAGCCGTTCGAAATCACGTCAAAGTGCAAGTGTGTTAGGGTTAGGGTTGTGCAGGTGTGTTATGCCACCTATGCCTGAGTTTAATTGTTTTCTCCCTAACATATGCTGAAACTGATTTAGCAGGTTTAGACATACAGATATTGTCACATTATCATATATTGGTCAACCTAAACCTGCCTACCAGATCATTTTTAAACTAGACAAAGGACCCAACATTGTTTGCTATAGTTCCCCATATAGCTTAGAAACCAACCCATATTCCCAAGAGGAAAAGGTCAAGGGTAGATTTTTGAAACTTTTAAGTGTATGTGTGTGGCCTCCACTTGGACAGTAGGATGTCAAATAATATGATTCAATTGATATATTTGTAAGCATGTTAGATACAGATTAGGGACGTGGGTGGAGCTGTGGTCTAAACCACAGAGCGTAGGACTTGCCGATTAGAAGGTCGGCGCTTCGAATCCCCGCGACGGGGTGAGCTCCCGTTGCTCTGTCCCAGCTCCTGCCCACCTAGCAGTTCGAAAGCACGTCAGAGTGCAAGTAGATCAATAGGTACCGCTCCGGCGGGAAGGTAAATGGCGTTTCCATGAGCTGCTCTGGTTTGCCAGAAGCGGCTCAGTCATGCTGGCCACATGACCCGGAAGCTGCATGCCGGCTCCCTCGGCCAATAAAGCGAGATGAGCACCGCAACCCCAGAGTCGGTCACGACTGGACCTAATGGTCAGGGGTCCCTTTACCTTTACTTTTTAAAACAACAAATATTTGAAGGACACATTTGCAGTGGCAGAGTGTAAGCTAATGCTGCCTAGGGGAGGCAAGTGGGGCACACCCCCAGGGGCGCAGGGTGCAGAGGCAGCCTGCTGCGACTCACGTTGCAAAGCACACCCGGGGCGAGCACACCGCAGCCCCTCTCCACCCCCAGGTCAGGCTCGAAACAACATATATATTCTGCTTAATGTTCAAATGTATTCTCAGTGGTTTACAGAATATAAAAACCAATCGCACTACATTGTTAAAATACAGAATAATTAAAAACACACCATAAATTAAGATATAAACTCCATGATTAAGATATACAATAAAATAATCCTATTCAAGCCGCACTGCAATTAAAACAGGAGGCACAGGTCAAGAGCCACGGATTTGGTGTTATCTGGCACTTAAGCACAGCACGCCTCCACTCAAATACAGTGTAAACCCAATGCTGGCAGAGCAAAAGTCAAATGATTGGGCACATAGTATGAGGTTATATTTCTTAGGCCTCCTGTCACAAACACTTAGAGCTCATAAGGAGGACCTCTGGCAATGGGATGCAATGGAGAAAGAGCGCCTTGTACAACAGGGGCACAAGGAGCGAGCAATAGACTCCACTCCAGCAACTGGGGGTGCCAAGACAGAGCACCTTGAGCAGGTACTGTCTCACTGTATGATTCCTGTGTCTTGTCATAACTGTGTTGCTCTCAGATTCTCCACACACAGCAGACAGCAATGTTGTCCAAATGAAAGGGAGGCACCCATCCCCACTTGCAGCTAATGTCTCCATCAGCAAAAGCCAGATCATCCACTCCAACCATTGCAACTGCTGGCCACTCATGCACACTTTTGCCTTGCAAGGTTCGCAGCCCAGATGCAGTAAGCAGGAGAAACTGTTACCATACACTGAGCCTTTCACTGTAGCCCTCCAGGGGAGGAATGTGAGTACACTCATAGTCACTGTATCTCTCCCCCTCCTTACCAGTGGTGCTAGTGGAGAGCTCTAGCACAACACTCAGATTTCATCAGCTCTTCTTTTTCATTTCCTCACAAACACCTACTTAGACTCCAGAGCCATATGGTGCCAGCTGCTGATTTGCTGATTGCTTTCTCTGTCTCTCACCATGCTCTCCATAGCCCGCTTTCCTACAGGTTAAGGATCCAGGTTAAGGATCTCTG
Source organism: Podarcis raffonei (assembly GCF_027172205.1). Classification (NCBI taxonomy): domain Eukaryota; kingdom Metazoa; phylum Chordata; class Lepidosauria; order Squamata; family Lacertidae; genus Podarcis; species Podarcis raffonei. The sequence continues at coordinate 64,014,561 of NC_070612.1, read as the reverse complement.
TAGGCCTTGAGGGAAGCCCACTCCTTAACCACAAGCACTGACCACGATGCTCCTGGCTGTTCCTGCATGGGACTGTTGACTTGCTTGCTCCATGCAGACTCCTTGCACACTTTGTGACAGTACCATATTGGCCTGAATATAAGCCACACCTGAATATAAGCCACACCTTTAAAATTCAAAAGGGAAAAAGAAAAAAAGACAATACCCGAATATAAGCCGCTCCCTTAAAATTCCGCAGACACTCCCACCTGTTCCGTTTCACCGTATGTCTGTTTCAGCAGCGATATCGTAAAAGCCAATTTTTGTAAGGTCTCTAAGCTTTCAGCACCTGCACTTGTCCTCCACATTGGCTTTGGTCTGGCTACATTTGGGGCCTTTCCTCTTGTCTAGTGAAGGGTTGTTCCCTGAGATTGATCAGGAACATATATTGTTATTCCAGACCAGGGTTCCTGCTGAGCATTTATGATGCTTCCTGTGCCACTAGCATTTATAATTGAAGGTTGGGGTTGAAGGCAGAGGGAACGGACTTCCGGTGTTTTCCGCCATGGTGAACAGCAGCTCCTACAATAGTGGATGCCCGCTGTGCAGCTAATTAAGGATAATTTGAGAGTAATTATCCTTGCAAGCCCCCTCCCAGGGTCGGGGGTGGGTGGGTGAGCTCTCACTCACAGATCATCTGATATCTGCCTCTTATTCCGACGGAATGCAGGGGGCAGGGACGCTGAGTGCATAGCACTGCACGTATCAGAAACTCTTCAACCGTGTGTGGAGATCCTTCTGTTATCTTAAGATGGGTTTGAATTTGGACTTAAGAAACAGGTGTGTTTTAGACGAAAGAGACAAGATAACCTGCTAAATGAATCAGCCACTGAGTGGCATGGTTTTGATCTGGAAAGTATTTTTGTCATAATTGGATTGGAATGTAAGTGAAGGGGAGCCTTTGTTCTCTCTCTACATTGTATTTGCTGTTTTATGATTCGGCAAACCTTCACTGAAGAAGAATTAATTACTAATGGAATCTAATTATCAATGGATTACGACTATTAATGGAATGTAAGAAGGAATTAACAAGAACTTCATATTTTTTATGGATTATTTGAATGAATAGACTGTGTGAAAATGTTGTGAGAATTGGTGGCATTACCTTCTAAAAAGGGCACTAACTTTGATTTATTATGGTTTTGGCAACACACCAGCTTGTTAGCAGATTGGAAAGGATCAAAGAAGAAAATGCTGGAAGTCTGCCTGGAGCCATGGTCAGATGTCAGTTCACTTTCGGTTTGAAAAGGCAAGATGGCGTGAGGCCATGGCGTAATTGAGAATTCAGCCCTTGAAAGAGGCGGCGCGATGCTGAAGATGATTGATTGATTACAACATGAAGCGAAGGACAAATGCAAACAAATATTTCACACAGAAAGTTACAGGATATAAACTTCATTTGCAAATTAATGGCTATGGAATAGCTAAACACGAACGAGAGTTGTCACACCAGTGGCTGTTAAAATAAAGAATTAAGATTGGAACTGTTGTACTTGGATTAAGAGGACTGGAGAAGGACCAAGGAATAACATCATCATCATCTGATAATCAGAACACGGGAAGTCACCCCAAATTGCTTAATTTGGAGCTGGATAATTGTCTCTTTTAATTGTATTATGATTTGGTATTGTATTAATGTGGCTTATATTGGATTGTTATTAATGAAAAATTAATAAAAAATTATTCAACATAAAAAAGAAGGCAGAGGGAAAAACTAATCTCCAGTGATGTGCATGATGACTGACTGCTGCTGTGGGGCTGGCACTGTGGTGTGTGGCATATGGGTGTGAGTTCTGGGGGCTCCCACCCCCACCCCCCCATGACTGTAGTTTCTTCCCTAGCATACAGAAGCTGAGTGGGAGCCATTTCCCATTTTCTCCTGGGAGCTCAAACGGCTGTCTCCAACTTCTCAAAAGGGCTGTTGCATTGCAGGTATTGTGGTGTTGTGTGTGATTTGTGCATTGTGACACAAGAGGAATGCTAGGATTTTGTTAGGGGTGTGCCTGTATGGGCAGCTCAGCATTGGCTGCCTCTGACTCCCTGAGTCGTGTGGGTATTGCCCTTTTGTGCTGGTTTCTGTTTTTTACTTTGTTATCCTACCCTCTTATCTTGCAGCGAATGTCCACTGCATAGGACTAAGTTTGCATGCTCAACAGTTGCCTGTTCTGGATGGGGTTGCTAATACTAATTTGAGTCTCCCATGCTTGTGCTTGTTGTTAGCCAATCAGGTTATTGATCACCAATTATTGATTTTGCCAATTTTCATGGTTATGGTTGGAATGTCTGATTGTACTAAAAGGAATGTTATACAGTGCCCAGTTACCACCAGCATTCCTTTTGTATGGACTTAAGAGAAGACAGATACAACATGCTTTTTAAAATATTTATTCACTCTTATATTGATTAATACAATTCTAATAAAGCAATACTTCAGAACGTACCACCTACTCTAATACTCTGACACGTTAAGCAGATAGTAGTTGTACTACCCCAATACAGCATGAATTGGTTGATCAGGCCAATTAGTAGGACAGAATCTTATAAAGCCAGGCATTGTTGGAGTTAGATGAGGTACGATCCCTTTTCAAGTGTATGTTTGTGTATCCTGAAGATTAACGCTGGACTTTCCCCCATAATTCCTTGCCCAGATGGGTCCTACCTGATCTCCACCTTATGGCATATAAGGAGTTCATGATCTGCTTGTGCCATCTTGGCACTATCTTGTTATGCCCCGATGCACAACCAAACAGGTGTGCTGTTCTTGCTGTGCCATTTGTTCACTAATGCCCTTCTCCACATCCATTTGTTACCAATCCTGAACATATTTACTAATTCTGTTACTTCTGCTTAACACTGCAGTTAGACTTCTACTTTCAGCTATTCAAGATATTATGCTTCAGTTAATGTGACCTATCTTAAGCATTTAAACATTTTAATCCCCCTCTTCTATATTAATATAGTTCTATACTATAGAAATTTAATAATTATATGTATTAAAGCTCCTTCACACAACTGCTATTCTTTCTGATACTCTTCATTCAGAAGTCCTATCAAAGAGTATATTTCTGAGTGTCTTCCTTTTAGAGTTCTCCCTAAAAGCACCAGTGTGTCTGGAACGCCACAAGAGAGAAGCCTAGGGCTAAGTGCCTCTAAGTGTACTATTTTTCTAGCCTCCTGGTAAAAACCATACTTTCTGTTATCTGGGATCATACATGCACCATACATTTAAAGCACTCTTCACACCACTTTCATGCTCATGGCTTCCTGCAAAGAATCCAGATGGGGACTTTGGCGCCACAGAGCTGTTTTATGGACCTGTGAGTGATGTGGTGGGTGCATAGGAGCCAACTCCTAGGAGCTTTGTCCCCCCCCCCCAATAAAATATTTGAGGGGGCTGTACCTCCCCAAAGTTGATGGGCATTGCCATTCAGATGGTGTGTGTGTGCTGCAACTTGTGATTGACTCTGCAGGGTGGGGCTTACCTGCCCCCCCCAATATATTATTCAAGTTGGCGCCCCTGGTTGGGTGCAAACTCCTACTGCCTTTACAAGGCATTTGGAAGGCTGGGAAGGGCTGGAGCTGGGCTGGCAAAGAATCTGCTGGATCTTAAGTCACAGCATATTTAGTGTAGTAAAAATACAAGTTTATCTCCTACCCCCTTCCACCCTTGTTGGTGCAAGTGATGGGGCTGAGCTGTGCTGGTTGCTCCGCTGCTCTTCTAAGCCCCACTTCTTCCCTGGTATGATTAGAGTTGCATTCCTTAGTAATACAGATGAAAAACAGGAGCAGCACAAGAATACTTTAGGTTACAGGAAATAGCATTTGAATTATGAGATCACACTAAAGTCACCAGTCTTATGGAAGAGCAATAGTTTGGAATTATATTGGAAGAGCAATAAAGTGGAACCTTTAATATGAATTATACCTTATATGAAGTAACTTAAAATTCTTTAAAATTAGCCTTGACTAATTTTCCTTCATGTGAATCTACACTAAACGTGAAACACACAGAGTCATATCAAAAACAAACATTTGAATGCCTTATACTCTTTTCACCTCCTTAGATTGCATTTTTGGAACCAGCTGAAGAGCAGGAGAAACTGGCAAAGAAGTGGGGATTCAAAGCATCTGACATCCGAGAGCTCAGTAATAAGTATGCATTATGTTTTATTTTACTTTTGTCATCAGATATTTTCGTCTTTATCATATTCAATAATGTTGTTGCTGATAATGATAACGAATTGTATTTTCTGAGTGTTTGCTGAGTGTTTGGTCTGCTTTGCATTTTCTCCTGTTATCCCCACAACAGTTCTAACAGTCAGATTAGTACAACTATCTATATATTACGTAATATCCCTATATTTTTGAAAGTGGGGGTGCTGATGTTGTCAGATAGGGTAAGTACGTGGTCTGCTGAGATTTGAACTGGGGCCTTGCCACTCACAAGTCATGCTCCAGTTGTCTTCTAACTTGCTAAACAGGATTGCATGCACAAACATGAGCTCAAGTACAGGGAGGAAAGTTCCCAGAATGGAAAGCACCTGGTTTGCCAATGCGGAATACAGGGTGTTGGGTTAGAATCTAGTTGTTAGAGAGACCTTTGGCTTAAATTAAAGCAATTACAAATTTATTCATGTTCTAAAAACCAAGGAAACCATATATTATGGCTCCCACCTTAACTTCATAGAATCATAGAATCATAGAGTTGGAAGAGACCACAAGGGCCATCCAGTCCAACCCCCTGCCAAGCAGGAAACACCATCAGAGCACTCCTGACATATGGTTGTCCAGCCTCTGCTTAAAGACCTCCAAAGAAGGAGACTCCACCACACTCCTTGGCAGCAAATTCCACTGTCAAACAGCTCTTACTGTCAGGAAGTTCTTCCTAATGTTTAGGTGGAATCTTCTTTCTTGTAGTTTGGATCCATTGCTCCGTGTCCGCTTCTCTAGAGCAGCAGAAAACAACCTTTCTCCCTCCTCTATGTGACATCCTTTTATATATTTGAACATGGCTATCATATCACCCCTTAACCTCCTCTTCTCCAGGCTAAATAACTTCTTCTCCATGTTATTGATAAATACTGTTTTTTGTATACAGTTTGACCTTCATATATCAACATTTTGCCTTGACGTTCAGCCCAATCTTCTTCCCTTGCAGGATGGGTATAATGCTGAGTATGAACGTTTAAGAATGTTGTTACATGTTGAAAATGATGACATGGAATACCCATTGGAGGAAATGGATGCAACAGTACTCCCAACCATTTTTCTCCTGTATGGTTCCAAAGACACATTAAACACCTGACTTTACACTTTCCCAGCTGCTTCTCTGTTCCAAAGTGTCCCATCCGAAGCAGCTTTGTAATTGGGCATTGTAGACAAATTTTGCTTACATTGACAGAAGACAGTTAAATGTGCAAAGCATTTACCTGAGAGAGAGCCAGTCTATGGGTACTGCTCCAAAGTGAGTAGTTACAACTGAAGGGTGTGAGCCTTACTTTCAAGTAAATGCATTTAGGTTTGGGGTGTTAATTGGTACTGAAGACGGAATGTTCTTTTAAAATGGCAAGATTTTTATTTTCATCTTTATTGATTTGCATTTATAAAGCATTGCCAGAACAGGTTGACTGCAGATTCTAGCTGAGTTAATAAGTGTAGGGTGACTTGGGTAGAGGGAAATTGGCAGAGCAGCATGATATCTCTTTGTTTTACCATCTTGTGCAATAGAAAGGAGGCTACATTTCAGTTACGCAAGAAACATTTGTGCAGATCACACTTCTGAAACCCAGCTGAGAGAATAACACATTGACACACAATTCGGCAAAGTTCATTAAAATTAGAATGCCATATAATAATGGTTTGCACTCTGTTCAGGTTTGCTTTCTTTGAATGTTAAGATTGTCAAGATTTACTAGTATCATGGAAAGCAAATCTTATTAAAAGTGTTCTGTATAATGGAGGCCTGGTTTATGATTGGGCTGCTTCAGAATTAATGCAACCAGAAAAAGAATTGACTACAGTGGTATCTCGGGTTACATACGCTTCAGGTTACATACGCTTCAGGTTACAGACTCTGCCAACCCAGAAATAATACCTCAGGTTAAGAACTTTGCTTCAGGATGAGAACAGAAATCGTGCTCCGGCAGCGCAGCGGCAGTAGGAGGCCCCATTAGCTAAAGTGGTGCTTCAGGTTAAGAACAGTTTCAGGTTAAGAACCGACCTCCGGAGACTTCCGGTCGATGCCAGCGATTAATGGCGGGTTCCCTCTGAGCTCCGGAGGGAACCGGCCCCGTGGAGCGTGGGTCTGGCTGCTGCGGCGAAGCGGAGACCCGAAGAAATCGCAGGCGGTGAAGCCTGCGAACGCGGAGGCTCGGTGGGCTCCATTTGCGCCCCCCCGACTGCAAGGAAGCCTTTTTAAAGGCTTCTGAACAGAGCGGGGGTGAGTGGCGCGGAGCTGAGAGTTGCGCACCATCGTACCGTCTTCACGGGGCGAAGCCGCAAGCCATTGTCGGAGAGCGTCGATTCCTTTCTGGAAATTCGGACTGAAAACAACTACCCGTGAGTAGGGGTAAGAAGACAAATTTATACAAATTTTTAAGCAATTTGGCACTGAAAAGGGGAAGTACCAACAGGAAGTCTGCTTCTCCCAATTTGTAGACAGGACAAAGCAAAGAGAATATAAAGCAGAAACTTTGAAAGACGTACTGAAAGACTCTAATTCAACACTAAAGAAAAAGGATCCCCCTCCGCTTAGCAGGGGCAGAGGGGAGAAATTTGACGATTATTCCTCCTGCAAAGGCAACGAGAGGCATTTCCATCGGCTGCCTCTAAAACCTGGAACGGACTGCTTTTGACAGCTGTCAAAGTGCTAAGTGTTAAGAACGTTGATACTCTGTGAAGGGAATAATTGCTTATAAAGAGATTTTGGACAGAAAAAGCTATTTTTGGTGGAAAGTGTGCTTGGTTAAAGAACAAAGAGGAGCTACTAGGACTATATTTGTTACTACTGAAATTGAAATTGAAACTGTGTCCCCCTAGAGGAGATTTGTTGCAATAAGCTTTGTGCTACAAAATAACAGAGCCTGGAAAATTCCCTTTCAAAACAAAGTAACCAAGCGTGAGACTGACCTTGGATTGTTGTATGGGAGTGATATGGCAGATGAGAAGGGAAAAATAGAACAAACGGAAGAAAAAAAGCTTAGATCTGGGAAACAATATAAAACCGACATTACACAGCAGAGAAGGGCCTCAACATCTGGTCCAGCGGGTTCATCAGGAGTTACAGTTCCACAGCAAAGACCAAAAGTTATGTCATCTCAAGATCCAATCGCCCAGGCATTAAGTAAAATTAATACATCACTGGAATTCCTAGCTAAACAAGTTGCAGAGACAAATAAGCAAGTAGCGGAGGCCTCAGCAAAAATTGACTTGAATACTACAAGCATAAATGAATTGGGGAAGAAGGTGAATTCAAATACACAATTTATTGAGAAACTTATAGAGGAATCGGCCTCCACCAGGAAATTAGCCGAAGAAGCAAAAGAAATTGCAACTGCTACCCAGGAGAGGTTTCCACCGGTATATAAGAAACTTGAGGACCATGACTTGACCCTGTCTATGTGGGAACTTCAAGGGAAAGAGAAGAATTTGAGACTTCAGGCGGTACCAGAAGAGGAACAAGACAACTTGGCGGATTTTCTTATGAAAGAATATACTGAATTTTGGCAAAAGGACTTGGGAAAGGAAGAAATTAAGATAGTGAGTGCTTTTAGGATTGGTAGGAAACAAAGAAAGAATAAAGCAAGGGACTGCCTGATCTCGTTAAGATCAAAAGAAGAAAGAGATAAAATTCTTAATTTACAGTATCAAAGACGTTTGGAAATTGGAGACTCTTTCGTGGAAATTTTTAGGGATATCCCTAAACTCATTTTGGATGTCAGGGCCCATTACAGAGATCTGGTGGACCTACTGAAAGGAAATAGAATTCCTTTTAGATGGGAATTTCCTCAAGGCCTATCCTTTAAACTTAAAGGAAGGAAAATAAGAATAAGGACTGTGGAGGATAAAGACAAATTTCTTAATGAACAAGGCGAGAACCTGCAGAAGGGAGTGATTGGAGAGGACCCAACTGACTCACAAGGAACTTTGGATGTAGCAAATTTGTCATATGGACTTGCTGAACCAGGGAAAGACACACCACCGACTGAGGAAGAAGAGCAACTCGGGGCAGTAGGAGGGAAGAACAAATAACTTACCATGGCTCTGCAACTTCTAAGCTGGAATTGTAATGGGATCAATTCCCCTCGAAAGAGGAAAAGTGTTTTCCATATATTAAGGAAAGAACAATTGGATTTGATTTGTCTACAGGAAACACATGTAATGAGGTCACACAGGAAGCTGCTCATCAATAAGAGATTGGGACAAGAATTTATTTCATCGGACAAGGTTAAAAAAAGAGGAGTTGTGATATATGCAAAGGAGAAACTTTTACCGAAACAAATTTTTAAAGATGAACAAGGAAGATATCTGGCTATTGAAATTCAACTTCAAGGAGAAAAATTTCTGATTGTAGGGGTGTATGCACCGAATGAGGGGAAATCTGAATTTTTTAAGAAGTTGCATGAGGTTCTTTTGGACTATATGGATTATAATATAATCTTAATGGGAGATATGAATGGAGTTGTCTCTACAAATATGGATAAGGCACAAAGACAAGTAATCACCAAAGATGGGAGATTACCAAAGACTTTTTTTGAACTGACTGACAATATGGACCTGATTGACATTTGGAGAACTAAGAACCCTCTAGAGAGAGAGGGAACTTTTTTCTCTGAAGCAAAAATGACCTGGACTAGAATTGACCAAATTTGGATTACTAGAGGAATGGCACCGAAGATAAAAAAGGTAGAAATCTGCCCCAAAACTTGCTCCGACCATAATGCAGTAAGGATGGAGATGAAACAAATGACACCCGGCTCCTTTAGATGGAGGATGAATGACACCTTATTTAGAGATGAAGAAGTATACAAAAAGGCCCAAAAAACCTTGAGAGACTATTTTGAAGTGAATTTGGCCACTAATGTTGAAAAAAGAGTAATATGGGATGCTAGTAAAGCCGTGATGAGAGGGTTTCTGATTCAACAGAATGCAATAAAGAAGAGAAGTTGAAATGAGAAAAAGGATAAAATTCTGGAGAAAATAAAAGAAGGAGAGAAGAAACTGAGAGCAAAGCCAAAGTCACAGGAGATGTTGAAAGAAATAAAGTTACTTCAAGTACAATATATGGAATTGATGAACCAGGAAATAGAATGGAAAATTAAACAAATGAGACAGAAGACATTTGAATCAGCAAACAAATGTGGGAAATTACTGGCATGGCAACTGAAAAAAAGACAAAAACTAAATACAATTACAAATCTGGAAGTGGAAGGGAAAGACATACATAATCCAAATGAGATCAGAAATTGCTTCCAGAGATATTTTAAACAACTTTATGCACAAGGGCCACAGAACGAAATGGATATAGACCGATTTTTGAAGACGAATGGATTACAAGAAATTTCACAAGAAAGTAAACTCATGCTGAACTGTGAGATAACCGACCAGGAGATAGAAGGTGCCATTCTAAATATGCAAGTGGGCAAGTCTCCAGGACCGGACGGGTTGTCTTCCTGCTACTACAGATTGTTGAAAGAGTGGCTATTGCAACCATTGAAGGAAGTTTGTAATGAAATTTTGGAGGGGAAAAGGGCACCAGAATCGTGGAAAGAGGCCTACATTACACTAATACCAAAAACAGAGACTGAAAAGACTCAACTTAGGAACTACCGTCCCATATCCCTATTAAATGTGGATTACAAAATCTTTGCTGACATTTTAGCTAAGAGATTGAAAAAAGTACTGATTGAGGAGATTCATAAGGACCAGGCGGGCTTTCTTCCGGGGAGACATCTTTCGGATAATCTAAGGAATATAATTGACATTTTGGAGAAGTTAGAAGTGAATATAAACACTAAGGCTGTTTTGATATTTGTGGACGCGGAGAAAGCCTTTGACAACATTTCTTGGAGCTTTATGAAAAAGAACCTACAGGGTATGGGGGTAGGCCATGGTTTTGAGAATGGTATTGGTGCAATATATTCAGAACAAATGGCTAAACTAATTGTAAATAATGTGGTTACAGAACAGTTTAAGATAGAAAAAGGGACACGACAGGGATGCCCAATCTCCCCTCTGCTTTTTATCTCGGTCCTGGAGGTTTTGCTGAACATGATTAGAAGGGACCGGATGGTTAAAGGTATACAGGTCGGAGCCAAACAGTTTAAATTAAGAGCGTTTGCAGATGATCTAGTTTTGACATTACAGGAGCCAGAATCTAGTACTAAAAGAGTTTTAGAACTAATTCAAGAATTTGGTCAGGTGGCAGGATTTAAATTGAATAAGTTAAAAACCAAAGTTCTTGAGAAAAATTTAACACCGATAGAGAGAGAAAAGTTCCAAAATGAAACAGGCCTGACTGTGGTTAAGAAAGTGAAATATTTGGGGATTAATATGACAGCTAAAAATGGGAATTTGTTCAAAGACAATTATGAAAAATGTTGTGCTGAAGTGAAAAAAGATTTAGAAATTTGGTCAAATTTGAAGCTTTCCTTGTTGGGACGAATAGCAGTTATAAAGATGAATGTATTGCCTAAAATGTTGTTTTTGTTTCAAACTTTGCAAATTTTGGACAAAATGGATTGTTTCAAGAAGTGGCAGAAAGACATTTCTAAATTTGTCTGGCAGGGCAAGAAGCCTAGAATAAAATTTAAGATATTAACTGATGCAAAGGAAAGAGGTGGATTTGCCCTGCCAGACCTGAAACTTTACTATGAATCAGCAGCATTCTGCTGGTTGAAAGACTGGCTGCTTCTTGAAAACACAGACATTTTGGATCTTGAAGGTTTTAACAATGTTTTTGGGTGGCATGCATATTTGTGGTACGACAAGGTGAAAGCACACAAAGCTTTTAAAAATCATATTGTCAGGAGAGCACTGTTTAATGTTTGGACTAGATATAAAGATCTATTGGAAAATAAAACTCCAAGGTGGTTGTCACCAATGGAGGCTAAGGCTCAGAGAAAACTTAACATGGAGGCTAAATGGCCAAAATATTGGGAAATTTTGGAACTAGAAGGGGACAGATGGAAACTGCAGAGTTTTGAGAAATTGAAAGATAAAGTGCGAGATTGGCTTCATTATTACCAAATAAGGGAGGTTTATAATTTGGACAAGAAAGTTGGTTTCCAGGTGGAAAAATCTAAATTGGAAACAGAATTGCTAGAATCCAAAACTAAGACCTTGTCAAAAATGTATAACTTGCTGCTGAAATGGAATACTCAGGATGAGACGGTTAAATCTGTAATGATTAAATGGGCACAAGACGTTGGACATAATATTATGTTTGCTGACTGGGAACAGTTGTGGACCACCGGGATTAAATTTACGGCATGCAATGCCTTAAGAGAGAATATTATGAAAATGATATACAGGTGGTACATGACCCCAGTCAAGCTTGCAAAAATCTATCATTTGCCCGACAATAAATGTTGGAAATGTAAAGAGACTGAAGGTACATTCTCTCACCTTTGGTGGACATGTCCCAGGATTAAGGCGTTCTGGGAAATGATATATAATGAATTGAAAAAGGTATTTAAATATACCTTCTTGAAGAAACCAGAGGCCTTTCTCTTGGGCATGGTCGGCCAAGTGGTGCTAAAGAAGGACAGAACTTTTTTTATGTATGCTACAACAGCAGCAAGGATACTCATCGCAAAGTATTGGAAGACGCAAGATCTACCCACTCTGGAAGAATGGCAGATGAAATTGATCGACTGTATGGGACTGGCAGAATTGACGAGCAGAATCCGTGACCAGGGAGAAGAGTCGGCTGAAGAAGATTGGAAAAAATTCAAGGACTATTTACAGAAATATTGTAAAATTTAAGAAAGTTAGATGGTGTTGGATTGAAATTGAGAGGTTTCTAGCTGCAATGATATATAAGAACATAGATGGGGGGGGGAAAGGGTTTGAAAAATAAGGTAATGTTACAAGCTGTAATGCTTTAAATGAAGGATTTGCTGAACAAATAATCTTAATTGGGATACAAGAAGGAGAAGTATGAGGAGGTCTGAGAAATTTGTTATTTAAAAGGATGGTTTATGAATTTTATGCTTTTGTTTAATGTTTCTGTTTGTTTTGTTTGTTTGTTTTGTTTAAAAAATTGGAAACTTAATAAATATTCTTTAAAAAAAAAAAAGAACCGACCTCCGGAACGAATTAAGTACTTAACCCGAGGTACCACTGTATTTGCCAGGATGTTCATAAATTACATGTAATGATTGACTGAAATGCTGAGAATAATACAGGAAGTGTGTAATATAGCAGGAGTAGACATGAGAGAGGCAAATCAGTATTATATAACTCATAGGAGCAATAAGCATAAAGCAAATATTGTATAACACTTGCAATGTTCAGATCATGGACACAATCCACACAAGGCTTATGTGATTCTTTCACTAGGTCAAAGGCCTTATATTTTTCTGTGCCTTTTAACTGTCGACAGCATCTAGTCCTTAGTGTTAACAGCTGCCATCTTCCCCTAATGGAACTGAAGGGTTATAACTGAAATGAAATTCTAATGTAACTGAAGAATGAGCTATCAAATGTGACAAACAAACAAATATTAGCCCTCTTCGAATGGCATTTGTGGGGTTATCAGTGTGTTGATGAAGAGAGAAGGGAGAAATGCAGGGTCCCCAATTGCCTGTGCTTTTAGGCTCTGCTTGAGGTGAATAAAGGGTAGGGCAAGCAGTGGGTGCTCCCTCCATGTCTTGAGAGCCCCACACTTGTCTGTATTGTTCCTTGTGAAATGGAGATTACTCTTTTGTTCAAAAGTGACATATGATATTTATGTGCTGTGTTGTTGTTTTTTACTATGTGCTTAAGCTGAGGATTGTTCCACAGGCATATTATTAAGACCCAGGGCTTAAGATACTTATGGGAATAATATTTTAAAACCTGTTTTTCTTCTTATTTTTTCATGCATTTTCTCCTCAGTGAATTCTTCATGCCAGGTTTGGTTGATGCACACATCCATGCTCCACAGTATTCTTTTGCAGGAACACGAATCGATCTGCCTCTTTTGCAGTGGTTGAAGGAATATACCTACCCAACAGAAGCCAAATTCAAAGACAATGATTTTGTGGAAGAGGTGTACACTAGAGTGGTGGTAAGTATATTCTGTCTTGAGGGTTGGGATAGCTTATGCCTTTGTAAGCAAGAGCATTTCAAGTGGATATGCTGAAATAAAGGCAGCCCGTTAGATTCTCTAATCTTCTTGTGAGTTCCACATGTACACTCCAATAAGAAGTACAGTAGGTGACAAACATTTGCTTGTAAACAATTTATAAACAAAACATTAGCAACTTGAATAACTAGTAAGCCAGCAGCTTTCCAGGGTTTTAGATGCAACTCTTTCCTAGTCTTACCTGGAGATTGAGCCTGGGAATATTTGCACACGAAGCATGAGCTCTGTCTGTGAGCTGTGACCCTTTCCCAGATGGATGACTGGCTCCCAAGGTGCAGTTGTGTGTGTGTGTGCATGGGCAGACACACATGTACACTTTCTCTGGTAGAATTTGGCTTAGTTAAGTTGCTTGAATATTACCATCTTCAGTGGAACATGTTATCAGAAATAAGCATGCTTATTCAGGCAGTACCTAAGCTCAATTAAGGGACGTGGGTGGCGCTGTGGGTAAAACCTCAGCGCCTAGGACTTGCCGATCGCATGGTCGGCGGTTCGAATCCCCGCGGCGGGGTGCGCTCCCGTCGTTCGGTCCCAGCGCCTGCCAACCTAGCAGTTCGAAAGCATCCCCGGGTGCAAGTAGATAAATAGGGACCGCTTACTGGCGGGAAGGTAAACGGCGTTCCGTGTGCTGCACTGGCTCGCCAGATGCATCTTGTCATGCTGGCCACGTGACCTGGAAGTGTCTCCGGACAGCGCTGGCTCCCGGCCTATAGAGTGAGATGAGCGCACAACCCTAGAGTCTGTCAAGACTGGCCCGTACGGGCAGGGGTACCTTTACCTTTACCTTAAGGCTCAATTGTTGGAACCGTTTGTGGTGGTCAGTATGAAGCCTAAATGAAATTCAGTGATATATGTGGCAACATGATGTTGTATGTTATGATACACTGTTTTAAATCCAGTAAAAAAGGAGTGGGGAGACAGAATGGAATAGCAGACTGATAAAAAAGAAGCTAAGATAGAGAAATGATAGAAGAAATGGAATTTGCACATTACCTTGCACTTTTTTATACTAAATAAATATTTAAAAGAATTAGAATACTAGGGAGGAGAAAGGCAAGGGGAGGAAAACAAGCACAAAGTAGAAATTTAGAAACATGGGTGACATGTTATAAATGTACCATGCAAGTTAGAAACAGGGAATCTTTTTAAAATGAGTTGAAGATGCTATAACGGAAACATTTTTTCCATTATATATAAACTCATTTCTTTTCTTTTTTTCTGTTGCCTCTGGCCACTTTTTTGCACATTACAAAAATCTGTGTCGTCTATGGTGACTCCTGAAATTTGCACCTGAAACAAATTTGTCTAGCATTCATTGCAGGACTGTTTCTGCAAATAACTGAAACAGAGTTCTTTTTTACAGAGGCGAACGCTTAAGAATGGCACAACTACAGCCTGCTACTTTGGAACAATTCACACAGATGCTTCTTTGCTTCTCGCTGATATTATAGGTAAAATGATAATGGCTCTCCACAACTTAAATAACATAAGAATTAGGTTGCTGGTTCTGATGAAGTGTCACTCTGATTGTATATGGCGTCTCTCACAATGGGTGGTCTGATTTCTCTAGAAAAGCTCACAGACAGCATGATGGAGACTAAACACCACGTCTTATTTTTCTTCAGCAAAATGAAGGTTGCAGGTTAGCTGTGGAGATCAGGGCTAACAGGCTGGGTTTACAAGGAGAGTTTTCTTAGTAGGTTTTAAAAAGAAAGGCTTGCCAGAACTGTGAATTGAAAGCATTGTTTTGAGTTTTGTTCTTTACAGATAAATTTGGCCAGAGGGCATTTGTGGGTAAAGTTTGCATGGACATCAATGAGAGTTTTGAAGAGTACAAGGAGACCACCACTGAATCAATCAAGGAGACGGAAAGGTAAAATGCTTTCTTCATGTACAAATTAGGTAGCATATTTTTCTAAAAGTAATGAAATAGGTAAAACATAGAATCTAAAAGTTAAATAGAAGACTTGATTAAAACATAAATATTGAGCTGTAACATGACGACAGAATCTAAGTGTCCTGCTACAGCTATTTTTATAACCATGTTACATTCTTAACAATACTTACCCTTGAAGTAAACCGACAGAGACACATTTCTTCTTGAATAAATTTTTAAATGCACTTCTAATTTTTTTAAGCATAAGGTGTCTATTTCTGTCTTCCATGTTTTTAACAGCTTACTATATATCAGAAGAGAAGGGATTTAGCTTGCATCCGGTTTACAAAGAGAGTTATCAAAATAAGCCTGTTGAAAACAAAGGGGGGATAGTATTAAATATCTAAGTATTGTGCATATAACGTTGTTAGCAAATCTTGGGTCACTGAAGTCATGTTTTTTGGAACATAAAATGGTAAATATATAAAAAAATACATAACAATATATTTTGGATAGTTTAAAAGATTTTGAGGATTATTTATACTTCTGTCTTTACAGATTTTTAAGCTAAAAAAAATAATGTTCCTCTTATATTGCTTTTGGAGTTTCTTCATCACATCCTCGTCCTCCTCCTTTTTCCTCCACCCTCTCAGATACTTTCCCTTTTGTGTTGTGTCCTCAAATTGGAATCCTGATGGCAGTACCTGTCTTATTGTTCATACTTTTGTTTGATTGTTGCTGAAATCTAAGGTGCAAGTGGATTCCTCCTTGCCCCTATCGCAGCCCCTTGTGCCCAAAAGGAAAAAGGCAGACTATTATGCTAACTGATAAAAAGAATCATAGGATTGTAGAGTTGGAAGGTACCCTCGAGGGCAATCTGGTCCAACCCTCTGCCATGCAGGAATCACAGACACATAGGGGTCACAGGCAGAACTTCTCTATCATGTTTAGCTTCATTCTAAAAGTGTTGAATAACCAAATTTTAAAGGCATATTGTTAAACATCGTAACTGAACCTAGCAATAAAGTGCCAACGTGTTTTATGTGTGCATCTGAGAGACTCAATACCAGTGTACACCCCATTGGGACGTGTCTCTAATGGCTCCTTGGAATTTCTTCATGTCCGTGCAGGCGCTGCCATGGGCAGGAGCATGTTTCTAGTGCCCACAATTAGGATGACTTTTAGTGGCATCCAATATACATGTGGTGGATAAGGAACCTGCTTTCTTACAGCTGCTACAACATGTGCTGTACTTGTGTGTGACTCACCCACAGTATCAAAGAAAAACTGCTGCTAATGTTGCTTATTTAGTTAATTAACCTGTCTTCATAAACCTTCAAGGAAATCTTTTCTACATACTTTAAAAGAAAACAAATGTTATTTAAAGGAGATGCAGGGGAGGGTAGATATCAAAGAAATGAATGAAAAACAGATCTTAAATTAGAGCTTAATTTTTTTGTGGACATAACTATTGTAAATGAAACATCGATTTTGCCATCTAAAAATAAGGCAATAAAAATAGAATTCATTTAGGTTTGTGATACACAGCCAAAATTAAGTTTTTACTTTTTAAAAGAAAAATACTGCCATTGTATATAATTACGTTTTCACTTCATTTCACATGTTATCTATTTAGTTGTCACAGGAAGCATAGTAATGACCACTTGTCTGCTGTTAATTACCAACAGCTTGTGTAGATTTGAGATAAAGATCCTTAGCTGCTGTACATTTGTACAGTCCTATTAACCTCACTGAAAAAGTGATGATTTACTGTGTGATCACATTGTCAAATGATCCATACGAAAATATCTTTCTGTTTGTACACATAATGGGGGGGTGTAGCCTGCATGTGGGGGCTGAATAATGAGGCAAATTGAGTTGATGTGTAATCCACTCTGGAGGGACTCAGTGTTTCTGTAAAATTCATCCACTTTGGCCAAAAGGGAAGGGAGTTGTAACCATTTTTAAATTCACGATTATAGTGATTATAGTGATTGGGGACCACTTTGTTTTATATAGAGATGCTCAGAACCCAGAATACAAATCAAAGCAGAGAGGACACACAACAATTCAGAAACAGATAAGAATTTTGTTAAAATGCACAGGTACAAGGTACACCCCTGATACAGAAACACAGAGGGACTAATATCTACAAATATAATGCTAATTTTAAGAATGGTTGTAACTTACCCTGGGACCTCATATTAAAGGACAGAGAAATCTAGATGATTATGGTGATGAATATATTTTTTATATATTTTAACTTCCTACCCCAATCCTTTCAGGTTTGTTAGAGGAGTACTGGACAAGAAAGTAAGTAGAATTTCCTTTCCTTTCCCAGAACAGTAACTGGTCATGTTGTACTCCCAGGGCATGCATATTTCTATGTAAAAGGTTAGGCTGTATGGTAGGGGTCATTAACATTTTTAATTTGACAGCGTTTGGGGGATTCTGGTCACAAAATAGCCGCTATGGGGCAGGGCATAACACAAAATGGGTGCCATGGGGAGCATGGCAAAACACAAAAATTGAGAGACAGCCCACCCCGACATCTTTAGGCTTACCTGATCCTGACTGGGTAGATCACACAACATTGATTTTTACTGATTTCACACCCACACACACACTGATGCTGTTACTTTCCTCAGTACCAGGAAAAATACACAAGGTTACAACACTACTCTCCTCATTTCACAGAAATCATTTGGAAGGCACCTGCACATTTTGCCCTATTACTTTCTTTCTAAGAGGGATAGGAACTAGAAAGAAAGAAAGAAAGAAAGAAAGAAAGAAAGAAAGAGAGAGAGAGAGAGAGAGAGAGAGAGCGCCAGGGGAACCCCACAGACACTGGGCTGGTGATCCTGTCAGAATTCACGTCTCACCCTTGAGCTGAACTAGACATGATGGAGACAGACCCATCTATCTGATCTGTCCCAATCATTTGAAACGGAGAGGGATACAGTGGTACCTCAGTTTTTGATCGTCTTCGTTGATTAACGTTTTGGAACTTGAATGCCGAAAACCCAGAAGTAAATGCTTCTGTTTTCAAACACGCCTCAGAAGTCGAACGGCTTCCACTGTATTTTTCTCAGTTTTCTCTGTAAATTTGCAGACCACCCTTTGCGCCTCGGTTTTCAAACGTTTCAGAAGTCAAACAGTTTTCTGGAACGGATTACGTTCGAAAACTGAGGTTCCACTGTAGTTCTGTTTAACCCCACTCCAGACTCATTGCCATTCCTGGAGCCAGGCTGAGGGGAATGTGAAGTCAGAGAGACTGCAAGGAACTAAGCCATATGTGGATCACGCTCCTTGTAAAGAATGATGGGTTATAGCCTGAATTTGCACATGCTGAGCACTTTGTGCCTGCTAACTGATGTCACTGTTTAGCTATCTGAAATTGTGGTTTAGCCATAACAGAACAGAAACTGTGTGCCTTGGAAAAAGTAATCTGTACAGGCTTAATTTGTTCCCATTTTTAATAATTTGCCTAAGAAATAAGCTAAGAATAGGTATATTTAACATGCTGTTATACACAAATGTCTATTGTCTATCTTTGACATTTTCCCCAGTATCCAAGGGTTCACCCCATAGTAACGCCCCGCTTTGGACCATCCTGTACAGAGGAACTACTTAATAGCCTTGGTAAGCTGGCAAAGATTCATGACCTTCATGTGCAGGTAAGTTTTTTGATATCATATTTAGTGAAAACTCATCTATGCAGCAATTTCAAATGACAACTTTTTGGGCTATCCCCCCCCCAAAGAAAAAGCTTAACAACTTTTGTGTTCAGATTTTTACTTCTTGAAATATGGCAACCCCACTGTAGCTTAGGAAACACCAACTCTGTTTAGGCCACCAGCCCTGATGTCAGGCCCTGCAGTCATGATATATGCATGGGAAATGGAAAACCCAGTGCAATTTTTTTCATGCCCATAAGGATCAGCTTAACGCTGAGTAATCCTTCTTATGGCAAGAAGTCTGCCCAGGGGAGTTGAAGAGTTAGCTGTCTAAGAGGGCTTAGTTTTTGCTCTGCAATGCGCACAAACTTTAGATCAGGAAACAGCAAGAAGCTTTGTATTTAGAATATTTTTAATGTAATTTCCATGCGACTGTCCCTTACAATGTCCTTCATTTGTCTGACTGTAGAATCAAATGTACTTAAATAGGAATGGGAGCCATTCTTTATAACTATTTCATTATATAATAAAAGTGCAGTGTGGTTAATTATTGCTGGGGGCTCAGTCTGGCTTTTTGTGGGGAACCTTTGCCAGCACTCTGAACAGTAATACATTGTGCCAGGAAAATAGGTTCCGTTTGCACACCTATTGCAATTTGTAATGCTGTGTGAAATGTGGTTTTTCAGGTGTCACAGACCTAATGATTAGTGCCCATGACATCATTTGTAATGATCAACACACACTTCCTATCCAATCCCATTTTATGAATATTTAAACCATTTTGGGTGCTATGCAGACTCCACAGAGTCCTTCAAAATGGAACAAAAGCTGCAGTTCTTCATGCTGTATTTGTGAGCAAGAGTGGCTTGTCTGGTGGGATGGAGCCACAGTTGCTGCTGCTTAACAAGTCAGGGAGAGGTGAGGCAGTAGCAAGTTAAGGGTTGCACAGATGCACTGACAGGAGTGCCAGATGGGCTCCCTGCAGATGCCATCCACGCAGACCTCATCTCTGTTGTGGTCAGTAAGCAGCAGCCATTCCACTCCCAGGAGAAAGTTGCCACACCTCTGCCACTCCTGTCTGTGAGCAAGGCCTATTGAACACAGTGGAACTTACTTCTGAGTAAGCATGCACAAAATAGCACTGGAAACAAATCAAGAAGTGCTGAAAGCCAGCAGTGCTAGTTCCTTCTTCCCTCTTTCCCGCTTTCCCAAAGAACGTATCACTATTTTGTGAGCCTTTGACCTCTTCCCCCCTCCTTGATATTTTTTCCAAGGCTATGTGCTCCTGCCACCACACAAATCTCTCTCTAATGAGCCTCTATCTATATAGAGACACCGATACTTATATAGATCTATAATATATGCAGTGTGTCATTTCCTTGCAAACTGGCTACTCCCTTGACTAGAATATCTTTATGTTGTCACCTGGGAAGATAATATGGAAGATGGTCTTCATAATTAACAGTGATGTGCTCTGTAGAATCAAAGCCATTACACACTTGTTTGGAGTGGGGAGTTATGGTGTCTTTTTGTTCAAGCTAACCATATATTGAAATGCTGACCATTGTAATTGAACCCCATTTCTCCTTACAGAGTCACATAAGTGAGAGTGAAGGAGAAATGAAACTCGTAGAAAAATTATTCCCTACTTATCAAAACTATACAGAGTTATATGATAAAAACAATCTTCTTACAAACAAGGTAGAGTGTTTTTACAGAATACTTAGATATGTTATTGGGGAGGATGCATTTGGTGGGGTTTCTAGCAGACAGAGTCCTGGCTCTCTTATGGCTGCTGCTGCTGCTGCTGCCACCCTCCATTGCGGTGACTGAGTGCTTGCTGCTGCCGCCATGCCCAAGTGCCAGAAGGAGATCTACTTCGGGAAGGGAAGCCCGCCGTCGGGGCGCTTGGCTCCTGTTCCGGAGTGGTGGGCACCAAGAAAAACGAGCATGGGTCCACCCGCTCCAGCACCAGGAGGCTCTCTTCCCTGGGATCAGGGCCACAGGCAGCCCTTCTCCCTCTCACTCCCCCCCAATTGGTGGGCAGCGTTGAGGCGGAACCAGGTTTGTGAGGAGAGAGAGGAGGAGAGAGGGAAGCAGCAATGAAGGGGGGCACAAGGCCTCTCAGAGGTGAGAGGCAGAGAAAGGCGTGTGTGCGCCCTTGCTCATGGTTGGGCAGTGTGAGGAGGTGTTCAATGTGTCTCCTCAGCACGGCTGGCCAGACTCACCGTGCGCCTCCGCTGCCCAGCCTCCATCTCTCCCTGCCGGCTCTCCTCCACCAGCTGCCTGGGCAAGACCTGGGAGGAGGGTGGCTGCGGCAAGGTATCGGGTGTGTGGGTTAAGGAGAAGAGTTTGAGGCACCTCTGTCCACTTTGCTTTGGTCACAATGCACAATAACATAGTCTGAGGCCCCTTATGGGGTGGTGGGGTGTGTGTTGGGGAGTCGCAAAACATCCTGGCCACTGGCTGCTTGGAGGGGTGCTTACATGTGTGCGTCTCCTCTTTTTTGCTCTTTAAAATAAGGCAACCCTAGCAAATTCCCACAGATTAAAAAGTGGAGGAACGTGTGCAGACACACACACACACACACACACACACAAACACACTTGTCTGCATTTGAATTAAAGCAGTGTGAATCCCCAGGTTTTTCAGACAGTTTTCTTTGTGATTGTTTCCCCACAGAAGCACTCTGAAATTAATAAACTTGACTTTGAGGCAAACTTAGGTTTTTCAATTACACTTGTGAGGGAGATTTTTCAAAGACATGCAAGGCATTTTCAGCTGCCTCTGAAAATCTTCAGGGAATATGTCTCATTTGTCTTTGAAATTCTCCCTTTGGATTTTAAGATTTGCATAGCATTTTATTAGCTGACTTAGTGTCAATTAGCAGATTGTATACACAGCATTAATCACATAAATGAGATTCAAATTTAAGCACAATGCTTCTAAATAGAGGCATTAATGATGAGGGTTTACTACCAAGAGTTTAAAAGTTTGCGTATGGCAGGGCTCTGATGTGCTTCCTTTGATTATCTGAGAAACAAACATTACCGTACTTTCTATTATAAAGAATAACCTTCATTCAAGGTAGCATTAAACAACCACAACAAAAGCCCAATAGACTCAATTTCACTACTTTTCGTTCGTATTTTAGTTGTTTGGATAAAATTTACTGGGATATATGGGCAGTTCACCTTGGTCATTTAAGAGGTCAGGAAAAGAAATATGAACGGTATGAACGACACATAACAGCCCATTGAAGTAGCCGTTCTAGCACGTGATAACCTTTGTAAACACAGGATTACACCATTCCTAATTGTGTGAATGATAATACATCTTATTTGGCTCTCTTGAAGAGAGCAAATGAGCTCACAGCAGAGTTATGAGGAATGAACAGAGGCAATAATTCTTCATAGCACCAGGGCCCTGTCTAGGTATTGTCCTCTCTAGGTATAAGTAGAAGCAAAATGATAGTTAAAGTTAAGAATAAAATAAAAATACAAATTACACTGTTTTTGTTTTACTCTTTAGACAATAATGGCTCATGGCTGCCATCTTTCTGATGAAGAACTGCAAGTTTTTAATCTTAAAGGAGCTGCCATTGTACATTGCCCTAATTCAAACATATCGTAAGTAAAATAAGTTAATTCATTTACAGTAGGTAATACCTCATAGAGGTGTGTTTCAGATAATGCTGTGTTTCATATTTGTGTTTTAAAGTTCACCACATTTCAGTGCGGATAGCTTGAAGGTTTAGATAATTTTAACATGGGATGATGGAATCGGCACAGTACCAGCTTCTTCACAGAGAAAATAGATGTTTGCACGTACCCCTTTGAAGGGTCAAAGCAGCCTGTTTCCAGATGTCCCCAAGACAGATATAAATCTGGGTGCTCTGAAGTGGCCATCTGTTTTACCAGCCCTGTGCCTGTGCCCCTGGCAGTAGAGGCAAAGCACAGGGAGGGCAGGGGGGGCGCACATTTGTGGGGGGCGTAACAGGGTCCAGCAGGTGGACGGAGGCAGCGGGCGAGGAGCTCCATGTATGCACCCCCATCATGTGCCTCTACCCCAGCTGCCCAGCCCACCAGGGGGTGCAACACTTGCCCTGCCCCAGGCACCAACAACCCACGCTATGCCACTGCCCAAAAGTCAACCTGAGGCATGAAAATGAACTGGCATTGGGATGCAGTGAAGGGAAGAGCTGTGAGAAGTTATGGGATTTTCTTATTGATATAGTGAGTGCTGTTTTGAAAGCTACAAGTAGAGCAGTAATCTATGAAGCCGCCTGTTTGTTTGCAGCATTAAATTGGGATGGCAGGACTTTCTCTTTGAGACAAGAAGTGAAAAGTTTCAAAAACAGATAGTTTCTCTGAAATGGAGTAGCTGGGAGGCATGCTTGTTGTTGCTGCTGCTGCTGCTGCTGCTGCATTCCTCACTACTGGCAAGAAACTGTTAGGATATATCCGTTCCACCTTAAAAGGGAGCAGGCTGTGAGTCACAGAGTCTGCGTATTTCCTGTTGCACAGGATGTTTATGTTTTCAGTTGCTTTCGTTTCCTTCTTCGTGCCTGAACGCTGAAGCAGGCGGTCATGTCTTTTCTTTGTTCTGACCAACGTTGAATAAACTTGTAAATATGCTCTCCTGCTGTGCATCTTTTGCTGTGTGAAGTCTGCTGACAGAGTGTGCACCAGCCTAAGAATGTGGAATACTATTTGTCAAGGATGTATGATATTTTGCTGGAGTGGTATACAAAAGATGAGGAGGTGAAGGAGGCTATGACTAAGTGGGCAATAGATATTGGATATAACATCGACTTTGAGAGGTGGTTGGAACTATGGAACAAGAATATGAGATTTACGGCATGCACGGCACTAAAGGAAAACCTGTGGAAAATGATCTACAGGTGGTATCACACACCAGTGAAATTAGCGAAGATTTATAAGTTGAAGGATAAAAGATGCTGGAAATGTAGAGAGGTAGAAGGTGACCTCTACCATATGTGGTGGTCGTGTTGCAAAGTGAGAGGCTTTTGGGAATTGGTTTATAATGAACTTAAAAAAATCTTGAAATATACATTTCCCGAAAAGCCAGAAGCTTTTTTGTTAGGAATGGTCGGTAAAGAAATTAAAAAAGAAGACAAGATCTTGTTTCTATATGCTACGACAGCTGCAAGAATTATGTTAGCACAAAATTGGAAATTAGAATACCCAACATAGGTGATTGGCAGGTTAAAATGATAAATTATGCTGAGCTTGATAGAATATCAGGAAGATTAAGGGACCAAGACGAACAGAAATTTCATGATAATTGGAAGAAATATTTAATGTATATGGAATCTAAATCTCAAGTGACACTGGCGGGGTTGAAATAACTCTAACAGTGGGAAAGGCCTATGTAAAAGAGTTAAAAAGTACGCAACTATATAATTTATTCAATACTTACCAAAGGAGTGGAGGGAAGTCCAAGGCTCAGTTGAGACTAACTCAGTTATGTATTTTATTTATGATTTGTGAAGTGGATATAATTTGTATAAGGTATGTGGTGGATTTTTTGTTTATGTTTTTCCTGGATATATGTGCAAATATGAATAAAAATTTATAAAAAAAGAAAAAGAAAAAAGAATGTGGAATACTATTTCTGAGGCTTCGTGTCGCTAATTGCTGATACTGCGTGTCTATGGGAGATCGATGGATCGTCCGGCAGCCGGCTTGGGGGCTATGATGGACTGTGTCTCCCTGGCAGCATCCCAACAGAAACATGGTGCCTTAGACCACAACAAGACATATAATGTACTAGGGAGATACCTCTGAAAATGACACCCCAATAATATGCTCTGTTGTGTCTTTCACATGATGCAAATTCTCCCACTACCAGCAGCCTTTGATTTACAGTAGATAGATAGAGAATTTATTACGGTCAAAGACCAGCTCACATAACATAACACAATAAAAACAGCGTTCATAAAGATAAAATATACAATTGGAGCAGATCGCAGCAATAGCTCATGAGTTAAAATTGAGATATATACATACATCCGTACAACTGAGATTTGGGCTATCATAAAAAATTGACCCTGAGGCACCCCAAAGGACGACTTCAGCATTTCCCTAGTAAGCTATTTTATTCTGTGCCTACAAATCTGGGCGCAGAATCTGGCTACCAGCCGGGTCGTCTTGTAGATTTACAGTACAATAAAGAAAATTCACAATGCGATAATATCACATGGTATGAGTTCCTACTAGGGATGTAAGGAAGAAGGATTTCCACCCTGTTCTCTGTCACCATCAGCACTGTCTCCATTTCCTACAGTTCAGCTTCCAGCCAAAACTTACATTATTCATTTCTTAATTAATTGTTTAATTAATTTCAAAGCCTTTCAGTGGAAGGAAAGGTTAAAAACTATGCAGAAAATAATGTAATTATTTAGATAACATTCATAGATTAAAATAAAGATAGTAAATATTGCTCATATTCACTTGTCTGATTTTTGTTCCTGGCTTGGGATGAGCATGCAAAGTGAGGCATTTTTTGCTCCCATTTCTGACAGAATTCTCTGACATCCTAGTTCCTGCACAAGTATGAATACTGCTCCTTTCTCCACCATAACCTATTGTGATGGGATGATGAGCTGCTTGTGCGTGAAGTTCCTAGTCCCTCAGAGTTTGGCTAAGTCCACAAACCTCTGTCTGTGACGGAGCTCCTTAAGCATGGCTCCGTCAGTCGCTGGTAGAATCAGACAGTGGGCGTTTACGGAACTTCTTCCAGCATAAAAGTTCCTTAACGGAAACGCGTCTTCTGGACTCTCGGCGTGACAGTTTCCGGCGAGGAGTGGGTGTCCCTATGGGAGGTCCTGAAACCTCCCCACTGTTTTCGCTGGACGTGTCTCTGAGCCCTCCCTCCGACTCACTTTCCCTTGGAGCTCCTCCTCTCCCCCTGCTGGTTCCCTCCTCAGCTGATAAGTCTCTCTCAGCCTCTGTGAGCCCTTTCACCTCCTGTTTCTCCGATGGCAGTTCCCTGACATCCACCTCCCCTCCAGGGCCCCCTTCACCACCTCCCCTCCCCTCCTCTGCGGGAGGCGAGGGAGCAAAACCCCTGAAAGAACCTCCCTCATCTTCCGAAGTCTCGAACACTTCCCTCCACCGGTTGCTGTTTCTGGTTTCTAAGTACTCCTCCTCATCGGAGTCTATTCCTTCTTCCAACTCCGATTCCCTGAATCCTTCCAGTTCCTCCTCCTCGTCGGTGGTGCCAAAGTACTCCCTCCGGAACCTCGCTACTGACTGAGGTTTCCTGGGGAACCTTTGGTGGAACGTTTCGATCAAGATCTCGTCATTGACCTCCTCTGCCGTCACCCAGGCGTTTTCCGACTCAGGTTCCCCTTCCCACGCGACCAAATACTCCACCTGATTACCCTCCCACCTGGAGTCGATGATTTCCGCCACATGGTTGCTGCTTTCCCTTTCTTCTAAGACTGGCCCCCGTGTGGAGACCCCTTCACCTTCCCCCCTATACGGTGACAGTAATGACCTGTGGAATACTGGGTGCAGTTTCATGTGGTTCGGTAACCGGAGTCTGAAAGCCACTGGGTTGACCTGTTGAATGACCTCAAATGGTCCCAATCTTTTGGGTCTCAATTTCTTGCAACCCCCCTTGAACGGCAACCCTTGGGTTGACAGCCACACCTGACTCCCCACCCTAATGGTTTCACCTTCCCTTCTGTTCTTGTCTGCCTGCCTCTTATATTCTTCTTTGGCCCTTTCTAAGTTGAGTTGGAGTTGACGATGGATCGCTTCCATTTCTTCTACAAAATGTTCGGCGGCCGGGACACTCCATCTCTCCCCTCCTCCCCCTGGAAACGCCCTGGGGTGGCACCCATAATTAGCCAAAAAGGGGCTCATCCCGGTGGACACATTCTCCGCATTATTGTAGGCAAATTCCGCTAGCGCCAACTTTTCGACCCAATCGTTCTCTCTGTCATTGACATAACACCTCAGGTATTGTTGGAGGATACCGTTTGCTCTCTCCGCCTGCCCGTTGGTTTCAGGGTGCCTGGCAGTCGAAAAATTGACCTCTACATGCAGTAAGCTCATGAGCTTCCTCCAGAACCTGGACGTGAACTGTTTCCCTCTGTCTGAGACCACCCTCAAGGGGGCGCCATGCAGCCTAAAAATATGTTCTACAAACAATTTCGCTGTCTCTTCCGCCGTGACTGCATGTGAGCAAGCTACAAAGTGGCCCATCTTAGTTAACAGGTCTACTACGACCAGT
Organism: Podarcis raffonei; assembly: GCF_027172205.1. NCBI lineage: Eukaryota > Metazoa > Chordata > Lepidosauria > Squamata > Lacertidae > Podarcis > Podarcis raffonei. The sequence continues at coordinate 63,987,356 of NC_070612.1, read as the reverse complement.
ATGGCGGTTTTCCCCTTGGATTTCGGCAGATCAGTCATAAAATCTATCGATACCGCCTCCCACGGTCGTTCTGGTGTGGGTAACGGTTCTAATAACCCCGCCGGTGCCCGCCTTTCTCCTTTGGCTCTCTGGCATTGGTCACACCTTCTTACATACTCCCGTACATCCTCCCTTACCTTGGGCCACCAAAATTCCCTGGTAACCAACCACATGGTCTTGTGTTGCCCAAAATGCCCCGCTGTGGGGTTGTCGTGCAGCTGTTTGAGTACTCTCCCTCTCAATTCCCCTTCGGGTATATATAGTGCCCCTTTGTAATACAATGCCCCGTTTCTTTCTTCAAAACCTCCGGGGTCTTCTCCCTCTCTTGTTAAACCTCTGAGCTTATTCTGGGTGTATTCATCATTCACCGTTCCCTCTACCAATTCCCTTTGCCCCACCAAGGCCGCCCCACACACCCAGCGGTCCTCTGGGATGATATGTCTCTCTTCGGGTGCTCCCCCCCTCCAAATATTCAGGTTTGCGTGAGAGAGCGTCCGCTCTGACGTTTTCTGGACCTGGCACATAGCAAATTTCAAAATGGAATTTGGAGAACTCCTGGGCCCACCTCACTTGTCGTTGGTTGAGCACTCGTGCCGTTCTCCAATACTCTAAATTCTTGTGGTCCGTGCACACCTGCACCTTATGTTGTGCACCAATTAGTAAGTGTCTCCATCTCCGGAACGCTTCGTGAATGGCGAGTAGTTCTCGGTCATATACGGTGTAGTTCCTCTCGGATTTGTTTAGCTTACGCGAGAAGAAGGCACACGGTCTCCACTCCGACTTATTCTTCCCCGGCTGAAGAAGCACCGCCCCCACCGCTCGGTCTGATGCATCAGTTTCCACTCTCATTGGTTTTTGTAAATCCACATGCAGGAGCTGTTCTTCCGAAGCGAATGCCCTTTTCAATTCCTCAAATGCTCGCTCCGCCTCCGCCGTCCAAACAAATTTCTTCTTGCTGCTGAGACAGTCCGTGATGGGAGCCGTTAAGTGGGCAAAGTTCTTGATGAACTTACGGTAAAAGTTCCCAAACCCTAAGAATCTTTGCACATCCTTTTTTGTTTTCGGCGTCTTCCATTCCAGCACCGCCTGGACCTTGCCTGGATCCATGGCTAATCCCTTGTCTGACAAGCGGTACCCCAGGAATTCCACCTCCTTGGTGTGAAACTGACACTTCTCCAATTTCACCCACAGCTGGTTTGCTTGCAGTTGGCTCAGCACTTCCCTGACATCCTTTACATGCTGCTCCTCATTCTCTGAATATATTAACACGTCATCTAGGAAGGCCACGCAATTCTTGTAGAGCAGAGGTCCCAGGACGTGGTTCATGAACGATTGAAAACATGCTGAGCCTCCTTGTAATCCGAAGGGCATAACGAGATATTCAAAAGCCCCCAAAGGGGTGAACATGGTGGTTTTCCATTCATCCCCCTTCCTTACCCGTATCAGGTTGTATGCCCCCCTCAGGTCCAGTTTAGTGAATATCTTTCCCTTCCTCACCCTGGTCAAAATGTCATCAATTCTGGGCATGGGGAAAGCCACTGGTTCTGACACTGCATTTAGGGCCCTAAAGTCCACTACAAGTCTCGGTTTATCCGTGTGTTTTTTGTCCACAAAAAACACTGGGCTGCCCCCCACTGCTCTGGACTCTCTGATGAAACCTCTCTTCAGGTTTTTATCAATAAACTCCCTTAACTCCTGCATTTCCCTGTCTGACATGGCGTACAGCTTGCCCACTGGGAGCTGGGCCCCAGGGACTAGATTGATTTGGCAGTCAAAGACTCTATGCGGTGGTAATTTGTCTGCTTCCCTTTCGCTGAAGACCTTGCTCAGGTCAGCGTATTGTTTGGGCACCTTCCCTTTGTCCGTTACTTCCGTCCCTGCTAGAAAGGCTTTTGCCCCTTCTGGCGCCTTCCCCTCTTTGCAGTGTTCCAGGCAATGGGCTGACCCAAAGGAGACCACTCTCTGATGCCAGCCCACTAGCGGATCATGCAACGCTAGCCAGCTCATTCCCAAAATAATGGGAGCCCCTCCCAGGGTGGCCACATTGAACGCTATCCTTTCGGTGTGCCTGGCCACCCTCATAACCATTGGGACGGTCTGTAGGCTAACTTCTCCCAACAGCTCCCTCCCATCGATCATGGTCACCTGCAGGGGGTTACTTAAAGGGAGTGTCTGTATCTGGTGTTCAGCTGCAAACTCCTTACTAATAAAATTACAGGAGCTGCCTGAGTCCAATAGCGCCTTTGTCTTTAGTGGGTGTCCGTTTGCCAGCTCTAGCAACACCTCTATCACTAGGGCTGGTCTTGGAGGTTCCGGCGTGGGCACTTTTACTGCTCCTTGGCCTGGCTGCTGTGCCCTGACGGTGTCAGCCAGGCGTTGGCTTTTACTTGCTCCTGGGCTTCCTCCTCCTTTCCCCCAACAGCTCCCGCCATCCCTTGCCATTCCTTTCTTTGCGGGCAGACACTGGCAAAGTGACCTGGCTGCTGGCAGAGATAACATTTCTTGGCGCTCTTCCCCTCCTTCTTCCACCCTTCACTGGGATTTGAAACTGCGCGCGCGCGCACTGTTCCAATTTCCATCGGCTCTCCCGGCGGGAAAGTTGGCTCCGGAATCTCTGGAATGCAGAAATCCCTCCAACGCTCTCCTTTCCCTTCCCGCTTCTCCAAGGCTCTCGCCTCCTGGCGCGCTCCAATGGTCAGCGCTGATTTGGTCAGCTGGTCCATAGACTCCACCCTGGGCGCCCGGGAAAGTTCGTCTTTCACCGCCGAAGAAAGCCCCTCTTCGAAAAGCATTTGAATGGGTTCCGCCGATAGGTCCCACCCCAATTTATGTATCAGCATGGTAAACTCAGTCCAGTACTCACGAACAGATCGGCTCCCCTGTTTACAAGCCATCAACTGTCTGCGCACCACTCCCTGCTCAATCTCGCTGGAAAACATCAAGTCCATGGCGCGAAAAAACTTCCTCGTGTCCTTCAGGATTTCATTATTCCCTGCCATCAGGGGTCTAACCCAGTCTCTCGCCCCCCCTTCGAGATGGCCCACCACAAACGCCACTCGCGATTCCTCGTCGGGAAAGTCGTCAAACTGCAGATTGAGAGCATACTGCATCTCTGTCCTAAAGGCTTGATAGTTCCTGGGGTCCCCCCCAAACTTCTGCACCAATCCTGGCATCTTTCTTGCTAGTGGGGCGCCTTTTGCCTTTTCTGCATCCTGCGCCCTCCTCTCCTCTAGCCTCGCCGTTTGCAGCGCTAGCTGGACCTCCAACACCCGGTACCTTTCTTCCAGGCTTGGACCCTCTCCAGCTCCTCCTGCTCCTGCGGTTCCGGCTGGGTTGCTCATGATGCCTCTCTGCACAAGCCGCTTTCAGGGACTGTCTGATTGCTGTGATGGGATGATGAGCTGCTTGTGCGTGAAGTTCCTAGTCCCTCAGAGTTTGGCTAAGTCCACAAACCTCTGTCTGTGACGGAGCTCCTTAAGCATGGCTCCATCAGTCGCTGGTAGAATCAGACAGTGGGCGTTTATGGAACTTCTTCCAGCATAAAAGTTCCTTAACGGAAACGCGTCTTCTGGACTCTCGGCATGACAGTTTCCAGCGAGGAGTGGGTGTCCCTATGGGAGGTCCTGAAACCTCCCCACTGTTTTCGCTGGACGTGTCTCTGAGCCCTCCCTCCGACTCACTTTCCCTTGGAGCTCCTCCTCTCCCCCTGCTGGTTCCCTCCTCAGCTGATAAGTCTCTCTCAGCCTCTGTGAGCCCTTTCACCTCCTGTTTCTCCGATGGCAGTTCCCTGACACCTATGTAGGAATGTTCACCATGTGATGTGATGCTATCACATCATGAATTTCCTTGACTCTGCTGTTTTTTGTGGTCAACTCTGTAACCTTCAGGTTTTTGGACTACAACTCCCATCATCCCTCACTATTGCTAAAGCTGGCCAGAGCTGATGGGAGTTGGGGTCCTAAGCATCTGGAAGGCATTGTGTTGATTACACCTGATTCTTGCATATAACATGCAACACTCATTTCTTTAATAATAATAATAATAATAATAATAATAATAATAATATTCTATCTGTACCCCGCCCTCCACAGCCAGAGCCGGGCTCCAGGTAGCTAACATCATAAAACTAACACAGTATACAAAGAACATAAGAACATAATAATAATTGTACAGCTATCACTTTTAATACTAAACTTCCCTTCACCAGCAGGACCTGGGGTTGGTGTTTATGACAATTTAAAATACAGAATGGGCGAAAGATTTATATGATCTGAAGGAAAACAACAGAATGTCTTTTATAGGAAAAAGAGAAAAGAAATATCAAAGCTAATGGATGAACTGAAGAACTATGAGAAGACAGTAATAGATAAGCCCAGAGCCCTAACTACCACACAGAAAATTAAAATCTTACAAACACAACCGGCAATTACAACACAGAATGAAATAGAACAAAAAATAAAAGCCTTAAAACAAAAGCAATTCGAACATGCTAATAAACCTGGTGAACTCCTGGCACGGCAATTATCAAAAGGAAGGAAACCAAATATCATAAACAAAGTCCTAATAGGGGACAGAATAATATCCAACCCTAAAGACATTAGAAGTGAATTTTGGAATTATTACTCCAAGAAAGGTAAAGGAACCCTGGAAGGTTACGGGCGGCGCCTATCTCACTTCAGGCTGAGGGAGCCGGTGTTTGTCCACAGACAGCTTCCTGGGTCACGTGGCCAGCATGATTAAACCGCTTCTGGCACAACGGGACACCGTGATGGAAGCCAGAGCACACGGAAATTAATATTACTTATTCACATTAATCAATATTAATATTTAATATTAATAATTGAATAATTGGAGGTTAATATAGTCATGAAAAAAGCTAAGTTAGGAAAATCGCTTGGAGCTGATGGATTTTTTCCGATGTATTATAAAGTCTTCCAAGAACGTGTAGCTACGCTCCAAAGAATTAGAGAGCTGGAGCTCTTCTTGGAAGCAACAGAGCACACCGTCTCCACCAAGGAGGAGACAGGGGACTCCCCTGAGAAGGAGAGTTCACCAACACAGGAGCCAGATATATGGAGAAACGTGACTCAAAGAAGTAGGGGGCCCAGGATTCGCTCTGATTGTTTAGAAATACGCAATCGCTTTGAGGTCCTTTCCCCTAGCATGGAAGACGAAGAGCAGACTCCATTAGAGCAGACTCATTACAGTCGATCAGGTATATGAAGACGAGCAGCAAAGGCAGTCCTCAGGGAATGTCCAGGCGACCTTGGAACAGACAGCTCACGGAAGAACCCTGACCAGACCTAAGAGGAGGCGTGTAGTGGTGATAGGGGATTCCCTACTGAGGGGAACAGAAGCAGTGATCTGCGGGCCTGACAAGATGTCTCGGGAAGTGTGCTGTCTCCCCGGGGCTAAGATCCAAGATGTAACTGAACGACTTCAAGGAATCATAAAACCCACTGACAAATACCCCTTCCTCTTGGTTCATGTGGGAACCAATGACACTGCAAGCAATAGCCTCCAGAAGTTCAAAAGAGACTACGAGGCTCTGGGCAGGAAAGCAATTAAATGCACAAATTGTCATCTCATTTCTCCTCCCAGTTGAACGACATGGCCCAGGGAGAGAGGGGAAAATAGTGGAAGTGAACAACTGGCTTCGCAAATGGTGTAAACAGGAACAGTTTGGATTCTTAGATCACGGAATGCAGTTTCTTGAAGATGGACTTCTGGCAAGCAATGGGCTGCACCTCACAACGGTTGGGAGGAATGTTTTTGCAAAAAATCTCAGAAACCTCATCAGGAGGGCTTTAAACTGACTAATGTGGGGGAGGGAGACAGTGCTCCTGAAGGTAGGAGTCTATCAATTGATGAAGATGATCATCCAAATGTCATAGACCGAATGGAGCAAACAGCACGCAGACCTAGTGGTGGGAGGAAAAAATCCTTAAATAAGAGACACGGGGGAATGATTAATGGACTTCAATGTCTGTACACTAATGCACAAAGCATGGGAAATAAACAAGATGAGCTTGAGCTCTTGGTACAGCAAACTAAATATGACATAATAGGAATCACTGAAACCTGGTGGGATAAGTCCCACGATTGGAATGTAATAATGGAGGGATACAATCTATTTCAGAGAAACAGACCAGACAAGAAAGGAGGAGGAGTGGCGTTATATGTCAGGGATGTGTATACCTGTGAAGAGATCCAAGATTTAGAACCTCAAAGCCAAAGTGAGAGCATTTGGGTCAAAATTAAGGGAGAGAAGAATAACAGTGACCTCATTGTGGGAGTTTACTATAGATCCCCAAGCCAAACAGAGGACATAGATGATGCCTTCCTGGAACAGATGGCCAAGCATGCAAAAGGAAGGGAGATAGTAGTAATGGGGGACTTCAATTACCCGGATATTTGTTGGATGTCAAACTCAGCCAAGAGCATAAGGTCAAACAGATTCCTCACTGGCCTTGCAGACAACTTCATTGTCCAGAAAGTGGGAGAAGCAACAAGAGGAACAGCCATTTTAGATCTGGTCCTAACCAATGTTGATGACCTGGTTAGTGGGGTAGAAGTGGAAGGATCATTAGGCGCGAGTGATCATGCTCTTCTGAAGTTTACTATACAGCGGAAAGGAGCAGCCAAGCATACTAGGACTCAATTTCTTGACTTTAAGAAAGCCGACTTCATAAACCTTAGGGAAGTGCTGGGTGAGATCCCATGGACAGTAATACTAAAAGGAAAGGGAGTTCATGATGGCTGGGAGTTTGTTAAGAGGGAGATAGTAAAAGCACAACTTCAGGCAATACCAATGAGACGGAAACATGGAAGGTGCCTAAAGAAGCCAGGGTGGCTATCTAAAGAACTTTTAACTGAGTTAAGATTAAAAAAGGATGTGTACAAAAAATGGAAAAGGGGGGAAACCACCAAAGAGGAATTCAAACAAATAGCCAGCACGTGTAGACACAAAGTCAGAAAAGCTAAAGGACAGAATGAACTCAGGCTTGCTAGAGAGGTTAAAAGCAACAAAAAAGGCTTTTATGGGTATGTTCATAGCAAAAGGAAGAACAAAGAAACAGTGGGGTCACTCAGAGGAGAAGATGGTGAAATGCAAACAGGGGACACAGAAAGGGCTGAACTTCTCAATGCCTTCTTTGCCTCAGTCTTCTCCGATAAAGAAAACAATGCCCGACCTGAAGAATTTGGAGCAAAGGATTCAGCAGACGAAACGCAGCCCAGAATAACTAAGGAGATGGTACAAGAATACTTGGCTAGTCTAGATGTATTCAAGTCTCCAGGGCCAGATGAACTGCATCCAAGAGTATTAAGAGAACTGGCAGATGTGATTTCAGAACCACTGGCAGTCATCTTTGAGAATTCCTGGAAAACAGGCGAAGTCCCGGCAGACTGGAGGAGGGCAAATGTTGTCCCTATTTTCAAAAAGGGGAAAAGAGAGAACCCAAATAATTACCGCCCAGTCAGTCTGACATCAATACCAGGGAAGATTCTGGAGCAGATCATTAAGCAAACAGTCTGTGAGCACCTAGAAAGGAATGCTGTGATCACCAATAGTCAGCATGGATTTCTGAAAAATAAGTCATGTCAGACTAACCTGATCTCGTTTTTTGACAGAATTACAAGCCTGGTAGATGAAGGGAACGCAGTGGATGTAGCCTACCTTGATTTCAGCAAGGCATTTGACAAGGTGTCCCATGATATTCTTGTAAAGAAGCTGGTAAAATGCGGTCTTGACTATGCTACCACTCAGTGGATTTGTAACTGGCTGACTGACCGAACCCAAAGGGTGCTCATCAATGGTTCCTCTTCATCCTGGAGAAGAGTGACTAGTGGGGTGCCACAGGGTTCTGTCTTGGGCCGACTTGGATGATGGACTCAAGGGCATCCTGATCAAATTTGCAAATGACACCAAACTGGGAGGGGTGGCTAACACCCCAGAGGACAGGATCACACTTCAAAACGACCTTGACAGATTAGAGAACTGGGCCAAAACAAACAAGATGAATTTTAACAGGGAGAAATGTAAAGTACTGCACTTGGGCAAAAAAAATGAGAGGCACAAATACAAGATGGGGGACACCTGGCTTGAGAGCACTACATGTGAAAAAGATCTAGGAGTCTTGGTTGACCACAAACTAGACATGAGCCAACAGTGTGACGCGGCAGCTAAAAAAGCCAATGCAATTCTGGGCTGCATCAATAGGAGTATAGCATCTAGATCAAGGGAAGTAATAGTGCCACTGTATTCTGCTCTGGTCAGACCTCACCTGGAGTACTGTGTCCAGTTCTGGGCACCACAGTTCAAGAAGGACACTGACAAACTGGAACGTGTCCAGAGGAGGGCAACCAAAATGGTCAAAGGCCTGGAAATGATGCCTTATGAGGAATGGCTAAGGGAGCTGGGCATGTTTAGCCTGGAGAAGAGGGGGTTAAGGGGTGATATGATAGCCATGTTCAAATATATAAAAGGATGTCACATAGAGGAGGGAGAAAGGTTGTTTTCTGCTACTCCAGAGAAGCGGACATGGAGCAATGGATCCAAACTACAAGAAAGAAGATTCCACCTAAACATTAGGAAGAACTTCCTGACAGTAAGAGCTGTTCGACAGTGGAATTTGCTGCCAAGGAGTGTGGTGGAATCTCCTTCTTTGGAGGTTTTTAAGCAGAGGCTTGACAACCATATGTCAGGAGTGCTCTGATGGTGTTTCCTGCTTGGCAGGGGGTTGGACTCGATGGCCCTTGTGGTCTCTTCCAACTCTATGATTCTATGATTCTATGATTCTAAGAAACACTAGCACGACCAATGACAGAGGTAATGAACCCAGTTCCACCTTCATGGAAAAAGGCAGGTATAACTTTAATTCCAAAACAAGATACATAGCTCCACACCCAAAGAACTTCAGGCCAATATCTCCATTAAACAATTATTATAAATTATTTGCAAACATTATGGCTAAGAGAATGATGACGGTATTGAATATGGTAATCCACAAAGACCAAGCCGACTTTTTGCCATCAAGACAAATGAAAAACAGAAATATCTTGGATATAATTGAATACGTGGAAAAAAGGAGGGAGAAGCAAGCAGCAATCCTGTCTCTAGATGCAGAAAAGGCCTTTGATAACATTTTATGGATCTTCATGACAAAGATTCTAGACTATATGGACTTTGGACCAGCCTTTACAAATGCTGTTAAGGCAACAAACAGCAAACATAGTTATTAACAAAAACATCACCAACAAATTTCAAATAAAAAAACGTACAAGACAAGGATGTCCCTTATCTGCATTATTATTTAATTTGGTATTGGAAGTACTTACAAGAAAGATTAGGGAGAAGAAGAGAATAAAAGGCACATGGATTGGACAGAGAACGTATAAAATTAAGGCCTTTGCAGACGACAGAGTAATAACGGTAGAGAACCCATCCATAAGTTTACCAATAGCCTTGGAAGCTATCACAACATTTGACAATCTAGCAGGATTCTGTATAATAAAAAGCCAAAAGTTAACTCAGAATATAAATAATCAAACAGAGAGAGAACTGGAAAATGACCTAGGAATCAAAATGGAATGAAAAATTAAATACTTAGGAATGTGGATTGCATCCAAAAATCTGAATCTATTTCAAGATAATTATAATAGAGTGTGGACTGAGATAAAAAAGACTTTAAAAATGGAAGTGAATGAATTTGTCTTTTGGGGGCAGGATTCTGTAGTTAAAATGAATGTCTTTCCCAAAATTATATATTTTTTCCAATCACTACTAGTGATATCCAACACCAACTGCTTCACAAAATGGAAAAAAGATATACTAAACTTTTTATGGCAAAGAAAAACCCCAAGGATCAAATACAAAATATTAATAGATGAGGATCACAGAGGGAGGTTTGCTCTCCCAGGTCTGAAATTATATTATGAAGTAGCCTGCCTAAGCTGGATGAAGGAGTGGATCAAATTGAAGGATATAAATGTGCTGGACTTAGAAGGAGCTGACCTGATCTACAGATGACATGCGTACCTTTGGGAAGACCCAGTTTTCCGAGTGCATGTTCTGGAAGTTGGGCAATAGGGGCAGTACAGGATTCCTTTTGGTGTACTGACCTCCCCGCTGCACCAAGGATTCCCTGCCCGAGCTGCTTCAGGTCGTGGCGGATGTTCTCCTGGAGACACGTAGCTTGGTCGTCCTAGGGGATTTTAACATCCATGCCGACATGACCTTACAAGGGGCCGCTAGGGACTTCGTGGAAAGCATGGCCTCCATGGGGCTGTCCCTGAATAAGTCTGGCCCAACCCATAGCCGCGGACATGCCTTGGACCTGGTGTTTACCTCTATGGATGTTGGTGATCTGACACTAAGTAAAAGCGAAACGAAAGAAGTGCCATGGTCAGATCACTTCCTGGTGCAACTGGACTTCTCTGCGACCCATCCCCTCTGCAGGGAGGTGGGACCAATTCGGATGGTCCGCCCCCGCCACTTAATGGATCCAAATGGTTTCCAGAGAGTGGTAGGGGATGCTTTATCCCATGTTGATGGCCTTTCAGCTGATTCCCTGGTGGCCCGCTGGAATGTGGAGTTAACCAGGGCTATTGACTGTTTGGCTCCGAAGCGCCCTCTCCGATTGCATGGAGCCCGGACAGCCCCGTGGTTTTCCACGGATCTGAGGGCAATGAAACAATCGTTGAGACGGCTAGAGCGCCGGTGGCGGATAACTCATTCCGAATCTGACCGGACACAGGTTAGAGCTCAACGTCGAGCCTACCAAGTGGCGATAGCGACAGCGAAGAAGAATTTCTTCACCGCCTCTATTGCATCTGCAGAAAACAGCAGCAGGAGACTTTTTCAGGTGGTTCACAATTTAGCGGAACCACCTGCAACATTGGGGCCCAGTATGGGCCACATGTTCTCCTGCAATGATTTTGCAAAGTTTTTTGCAGATAAAATCGCTCAGATTCGGGAAGAAGTAGACTCCACCGTGGGAGCAGGGCCGGGGCGGGACAGTGCTAGAGTTCTGTCTAGTCAAGTTGAGTGGGATCAATTCCAATCTGTTACCTCCGAGGATGTGGACAGGCTGCTTGGATGAGTGAAACCAACCACCAGCCCATCCTGGCTTATAAAAGCTAGCCGGGAAGGACTGGGCGATGGGCTTTGTGGGGTGGTGAATGCTTCCCTCCGTGAGGGAGCCTTCCCAGACCCGCTGAAAGAGGCGGTTATTAAACCGCTTCTTAAAAAACCATCTTTAGATGCGGCCACGATGGCCAACTATCGCCCAGTCTCAAATCTTCCATTCTTGGGCAAAGTGATTGAGCGAGCGGTTGCCGAACAACTCCAGGCACGCCTGGAAGAAGCGGACCATTTGGATCCCTTCCAGTCGGGATTCAGGCCTCATCATGGGACTGAAACTGCCTTGGTCGCACTGGTTGATGATCTCCGGTGGGCTAGAGACAAAGGTGAGAGCTGTTTCCTAGTTCTGCTGGATCTCTCAGCGGCCTTTGATACCATCGACCATAACATCCTTCTGGATCGTCTTGAGGGGCTGGGAGCTGGGGGCACTGTCATACAGTGGTTCCGCTCCTTCCTCCTGGGCCGTGTTCAGAAAGTGGTGGGGGGGGGATGAGTGTTCAGACCCCTGGGCTCTCACTTGTGGGGTGCCTCAGGGTTCTGTCCTCTCCCCCATGCTTTTCAACATTTACATGCAGCCGCTGGGAGAGATCGTCAGGAGGTTTGGGCTGGGTGTTCATCAGTATGCGGATGATACCCAGCTCTACCTCTCTTTTAAATCAGAACCAGTGAGGGCGGTGAAGGTCCTGTGTGAGTGTCTGGAGGCGGTTGGAGGATGGATGGCGGCTAACAGATTGAGGTTGAATCCTGACAAGACAGAAGTACTGTTTTTGGGGGACAGGAGGCGGGCAGGTGTGGAGGATTCCCTGGTCCTGAATGGGGTAACTGTGCCCCTGAAGGACCAGGTGCGCAGCCTGGGAGTCATTTTGGACTCACAGCTGTCCATGGAGGCACAGGTCAAATCTGTGTCCAGGGCAGCTGTTTACCAGCTCCATCTGGTATGTAGGCTGAGACCCTATCTGCCTGCGGACTGTCTCGCCAGAGTGGTGCATGCTCTGGTTATCTCCCGCTTGGATTACTGCAATGCGCTCTACGTGGGGCTACCTTTGAAGGTGGCTCGGAAACTACAACTAATCCAGAATGCAGCAGCTAGACTGGTGACTGGGGGCGGCCGCCGAGACCATATAACACCGGTCTTGAAAGACCTACATTGGCTCCCAGTACGTTTCCGAGCACAATTCAAAGTGTTGGTGCTGACCTTTAAAGCCCTAAACGGCCTCGGTCCAGTATACCTGAAGGAGCGTCTCCACCCCCATCATTCTGCCCGGACGCTGTGGTCCAGCGCCGAGGGCCTTCTGGCGGTTCCCTCATTGCGAGAAGCAAAGCTACAGGGAACCAGGCAGAGGGCCTTCTCGGTAGTGGCGCCCGCCCTGTGGAACGCCCTTCCAGCAGATGTCAAAGAGATAAACAACTACCTGACATTCAGAAGACATCTTAAGGCAGCCCTGTTCAGGGAAGTTTTTAACGTGTGATATTTTACTGTATTTTTGGTTTTTATGGAAGCCGCCCAGAGTGGCTGGGGAGGCCCAGCCAGATGGGCGGGGTATAAATAATAAATTATTATTATTATTATTATTATTATTATTATTATTATTATTATTAGAAAACTAGGGTGCACAGAGGATTTTTAAATCACATGATTAGAAGGAATTTATATAAGGTTTGGATGAGACACAAATTATGGCAATGAACAATGAACTTTTCGGCATGTTACCAAATTAGAAAAAATGCAGTATACAGTAGATGGTATTTGACACTGGATAAGCTGACTAAAATGTACCCAAAAAATTCAAAAGTGTGCTAGAAATGTTTGGAAGTAGAGGGTTCCTTTTTTCCTTTATTTATTTATGGTGGAAATGTAAACGGAAGCATTTCTTCTAGGTGTAATTGGGAATGAATTACCTAAGAAAGCCCACAACCCATTTTTATATGCAACAGTGGCAGCAAATATATGCAAGTTATTAGAAATTAAGAGAAATCCTAGGGAAAGAACAATGGCAATACAAATTAACTGAATATGCAGAGCTTGCCAGTATGGCATCTAAAATAAGAAATCAAGACAATAAAGTGACAAGGAGTGAGTGGGAGAACCTAGGGGAATATTTACAAAAATTGGACCTCAAAGTAGGGGTTACTTTGTGACCTTATAAAATATAAGTGTGTGGAAAATTGGGTGAAGGAACTAATGCAGGCATAGGCAAACTCAGCCCTCCAGATGTTTTGGGACTACAATTCCCATCATCCCTGACCACTGGTCCTGCTAGCTAGGGATCATGGGAGTTGCAGGCCAAAAACATCTGGAGGGCTGAGTTTGCCTATGCCTGAACTAATGTCTATCCAGCCAAATAAGATGTCATGAAATGCTGGGTGGGAAGTCAAATAGATTTATTGTGTATGGTATGGACAAGAAGATGTAACTGAAAAACTGAAAAAAACACATACTACTACTACTAATAATAATAATTCAGAATTAAAAACAATTAAAACAACTTACAGTCACGGGAATATGTGGGACACCTCAGTTCCAAACAGTGAAACAACAAAGAATGGAAGTAATGGGAGAAAACTCTCTTTTTCTTAGCCAAGGTTTATATAAAACCTTTTTTCTAGGCTTCCCTTTATGAAAGACTTCCAATAGCCTCATTTGACAACACATGGGTTTTTTGGTTTGTGAAGATGGCACATTTCCCCCTTCTCCTGCTTCCCATCCAGGTTGTGCAGTGGCCTTTTAAACGCAAGGAAGGTTCTGCAGCATCGCGTGAAGCTGGGCCTGGGCACAGGTGAGCCATTGACTCCGTAGCTGCTTATTTTGGAAAGACTCACAGGCATCTTCACGTGGAACATCTGCTAACAAAGGGCCACACTCCCCCCCCCCCATTTGCTTATTGAATAGAGATTTTAAAAGCATTTAAAGTTTAAAAAGAAACAAAACCCCTGATGGAGCGATGGGGTGCCTCTTTCCGCCTGTCTGCAGGCAGGAATTCTGGGTTGTAACCAAGGCTGCTCAACAGGCTTCTGCTCATATCCGCTCCGTAACACAGCTGCGCCATGCTAAGGACCCCCCCCCCACATATTTAATGGAACTCATGTTTTCACCTGAAGACTGTTCCTTCCAGGCTATGCTTTTAATTTTCTGTTCTATTTCAGATGTTGCTGGTGGCTACTCAGCCTCTATGCTTGATGCTATCAGAAAGGCAATTATGGTATCTAACATCATTCATATTAACAAAGAGGATGAAACGTGCTTAACTCTCAAGGAAGTTTTCCAACTAGCAACTCTTGGAGGGAGTCAAGGTAATGGAGCTCCTCTTCTTCTTTTACTTCTCTACCCTAGAACGCACAGCTGTCAAAACTTTGGTTTATCAAGGAGCTACTTGTGCAAAGTTAGAGGCAATACACATTCTTCCCTCATATTCTAAATTGACAAGATTTCCTTCTGGCTGTCTGATAATATGAATTTCTCAAAATTTGAATTTCATATTTGATACTTGATTTTGTTCTGAATGAATTTTCCATTTTGGACTTAGGGCTTCTGCATACTCATGCTTGAGGGCTCAGATTTCTGGTGAGAAGAGCTGTGTTTTAGGGGAATAAGTTGATGTTTAAAAGTAGTGTGATGTAAAGGCATGACATGGAAACTATCCCCTGTCTTCTCAGGTCTATTCATCTAGGTGAAAATTCATCTCAATGGCAACACAGGATACAAATTTCTCAGTGGGGTCAAACGTGAATTACATGTTAGATGCAGCCTAGAATAGCATTAGCTTTTTTTGCTGCTGCGTCACACTGTTGATTCATGTTAAGCTTGTGGTCCACCAAGACCCCTAGATCCTTTTCACATGTACTGCTAGTAAGCCAGGTGTCCCCCATCGTGTATTTGTGCATCTGGTTCTTCCTGCCTAAGTACAGAACCCAACATTTGTCCCTATTGAAATTCATTTTGTTCTTTTGGGCCCAGATTTCCAATCTGTTAAGGTCATTTTGAATTCTGATTCTGTCTTCTGTAGCATTAGCTACCCCTCCCAGTTTAGTGTCATCTGCACATTTGATGAGCATCGCCTCAGTTCCTTCATCCAAGTCATTTATAAAGACGTTAAACAACAACGGGCCCAGGACAGAACCCTGTGGCCCCCCCCTGGTCACTTTTCCCCAGGATGACGAGTGTGGCCTTCGTACAGAGCCCCCGGTCGTTTCACGGACTATTGACCTGTACACCACTGCTTTATTCTTCCACTGCCACCAACCAGGTTTCTTCTGGTGAAATACTGAGTCTCGGTCAGGTTGTAATGTCAACAACAAAGTTTAAAGTTTATTGAAGAACAAACAAGTTTTAAATATATTCAGAACGGTTTCTCAAATGCACGCCCATAACTAGATGTGGCACTATCTCCCACTGTCACACTCTTCTCTCTCAGTTCTATCCCTGTCTCTCACTCTAGCTGTCACAACTGCTATGTTTGTCTTTTACTGGCTCTGTCTGACTCGGACTCCTCTATCTCCCAATGGTGAAACCCCTGGGCTGAGCCTCAAAACCAGGTAGGCTCTGCCTCTGAGCTTTCTCATTGGTCAATCTACATTAACCATTTCCACCCCCCTGTACAAACAAAATCACAGTGAATGGGCAAATGCCACAACGAGGAACCATTAATGAGTACTCTTTGGGTTTGGTCAGTCAACCAGCTAAAAATCCACCTCACAGCTACTTCGTTCAACCCACATCTTACCAGCTTCCTCACGAGAATATCATGGGGGACGTTGTCAAATGCCTTACTGAAATCAAGATACACTATGTCCACAGCA
The DNA here is from genome assembly GCF_027172205.1 of Podarcis raffonei. Classification (NCBI taxonomy): domain Eukaryota; kingdom Metazoa; phylum Chordata; class Lepidosauria; order Squamata; family Lacertidae; genus Podarcis; species Podarcis raffonei. Next base: position 63,971,377 of record NC_070612.1, on the reverse strand, counting down.
TTTCCCTGATCCACCAAGTTTGTAATTCCCCAAAAAATAGAAATCAGATTGGTCTGGCATGACTTATTTTTGAGAAACCCATGCTGAGTCTTAGTAATGACAGCACCCTTTTCTAAATGCTCACAGACCGACTGTTGAACTATCTGTTCTAGGACCTTCTTTGGTATTGATGTCACGTTCACCGGTCAGTAGTTACCTGGGTCTTCCTTTCTCCCCTTTTTGAAGATGTGGACAAACTTTGCCCGCCTCCAGTCTGTAGGGACCTCACCTGTTCTCCAAGAATTCTCAAAGATAATAGATAAAGGCTCTGAAATTACATCCACAAGCTTCCTTTAGTACCCTTGGATGCAGCTCATCAGGCCCTGAAGATTTGAATTCATTTAAAGTAGCTAGGTGTTCCCTTAATATTTATTTTCCTATCTTGGGCTGCAGGTCCCTTCTTACATCATTTATTCTGTTATCACCAGGTTGGGCATCACTTTCCTTTGGGGTGAAGACAGAGGCAAAGTAGGTGTTGAGGAGTTCTGCCTTTTCTCTGTCACCCAATAGCATTTCTCCGTGTTCCCCCCACAGAGATCCTATTGCTTATTCTTCCTCTTGCTTCAAACATAGTCGAATAAACCTTTTAAAAATCATTTTTAACCTCTTACCACCCTCTTGTGTTTAATGTGAAAACTGCACTAAAGATATCACTGAAAAAAGTAACACACTGCCACGCTGACAATATTTTACTAAGTGCCTAACGTTCAGTATTATTAAAACAAGATTGGTACAATTAAAAAAGTCATTTCCCCCTCCTTATTCTATTTCACTTTCTGTGGCTGAAATGCTCTTGCTTTCCATGCAATTTGTAAAACAATAAATTTTGTGCTGTTGCATTTTATGCTGAGGTATAGTAAATAATATTTATTGCATATAAGAACTGGAAAACAAATGAAATATCCTTTGATTACCTAACATCTCCCAAGACCTGACTCTTTTTTATATTGTAAAGCCTAGCAATAGCAGTGTTAGTGTTGACGGGTGTCGGGCAAACAATGTTTCTTGAAGTCAGATTACAATAGTTATTATTTTACAGTATATATAAACTAAATGCTTGATGGAACTACCTTGGTCTCAATTTATAAATAGCTTTCAGTACCTGAATTCCATTCAAATATTCTGAAATGATCAATCTTTCCAAGCTATTTATAAAGGTAGGCAGACAAGAATCTACTCACATATTTTCATAATAGGGATCTCCATTTCACTGCCCATTATGTCAGGAATAAATGGGACTAAAGCAAGTTGCATTCATAAGTGCCCAGAAAAACTCACTCAGAAAGATGATCCTGTTAGCAAACGGGAATAAGGAGAAGAATAGACAAGGGAAAATCCACAAAAAACAAGCCCTCAGGCAAGTGTTTCTTTCCACACACAGAGAGAGAGACACAAAGACACAACCATCCCTTGCAGCAGGCAGGGTCAGTCTGGAGAAACGGGAGGGCTCGTCCCCTCTGGAAAGGACCTGGCAAGCTGAAGACCCTGCCTGTCTCCAGTCAGGAATGGCGTCCCCCTCCATCTGGTAAAGTAGCCTTTCCCAGTGGGAAAGAGCCCTGGTTTTGAGATGTATCCTTGGGCTTATCGTACTAAATATAATATAATATCATACTATATAATAACATAGTTCCATATCCACTTCTCTCTCTCTCTAGGGAGCTTGGGGAACTGTAGTGCAGTGTTGCTGTTCCATCACAGTCCACTCAGCTCTATCAAGTAACTCTGCATGTTGTCCTGTAGCTAGAATGAGGCTAGGTGAGCCTCAAGTTGCTGCACCTTCTCTTCCAGCAAGACAACCAGCTTGCACCTGCTACAGGTGTGCTCTTGCATGATCTCCGGCAGAAAGACAAACATAGCACAGGTGTTGCAGGTCACTGCAGCAGCTCACTTGCCCTCCTTGTCCCTTGGTCCTTTGCACACTGAGAGACAATACTCTGGGCCTCCCCTTAAATTCCCCCTCTAAACACCCTCACAAACAACCCTGTTTCTGAGCAACCAGAAGCTGCAATGAGCGAAGTTGCACTGCTGCCGGCTGCTAACTCCTTCCTCAACTCATTTCCGCATTCAGCCTGACTTCCTCTCAGCAGTAGCTCCTCCCCCTCAGATCACGTGCTCCAGCAGAACCCTCAGGCCCAGCCCTGCACTCAGTCAAGCTTCTAAACAGCTCAGTGTGGTGTAGTGGTTAAGAGCGGTAGTCTCGTAATCTGGGGAACCGGGTTCGCGTCTCCGCTCCTCCACATGCAGCTGCTGGGTGACCTTGGGCCAGTCACACTTCTTTGAAGTCTCTCAGCCCCACTCACCTCACAGAGTGTTTGTTGTGGGGGAGGAAGGGAAAGGAGAATGTTAGCTGCTTTGAGACTCCCTAGGGGAGTGATAAAGCGGGATATCAAATCCAAACTCTTCCTCTTCTTCATTCAAGCAACCAGCTAGAATCCGCAAGGCACAAGCTTCTCTTCAGTCTCCTCCAGCAATCCTTGCAAACACCCGTTTGCGAGTCCTGTTCACTAGCTCTTGGTTGCAAGCTCCCAGAAGCTGCAATACTTATTCTGAATTCCCAACCTTGTTCGCTGAAGGTGAGGAATTAGATGCTGGGGTCATGGCAGTCAGCTAAACTGCTGTAAAACCATAACTGATGTAAATCTACACTGTTGGTTTGGCCTTTGAGAAGAAGAGGAACTGTGCAAGTCTCTTAGAATGTACGTAAATTGTAGTGTTTTTTAATTTAAACCCATTACAATTCAAAGTTATATTCATAGCATTTGCATCAGTATAGTAAAATAAAGCTAAATAGAGAAATTAATTTTCAATAATATCCTCTATCTATTGATCTGTCATCATCACCATCGTAATACAGAGGTGGGCAGGCTTCAGGCTTGTTGGATCTTTTTTTTTTTTAAAACTAGAACCAAAGATCTACAAATCAGAGCCACATGGAAAAAACATACTGGTGCCTCAGAGCACATTCTTAGCCTGGGGTTTTGTTTTCTGTGCTAGAACTGAGCTGAGCTCACAGTTCTTTAACACAAAAGTCCATTGCTGCTTAGTTTTTTTCCATCTCCACAGCCTAATACAGACAGGAAAAGTCGTTTTGTTGATTTGTTCAACAGTTGGGAGCCAGAAGCCCTTTTTGATCTATTGTAAATCACCCAGAGATCTACCAGTAAAGCCTGATCTACCTTATGACCCCCCCGCTCTGATACACATTAAAACTCCATATTGACCTTCACTTTTGCTATATTTCCTAACATAAATGCTATAACTCTTTTCTTCCCATTACAAGTTATCATACTTGCAACTTAATGAATCAGATGTTTGTTAGTAGGTTTTCATATGTTTGTTTGCAGGTTTAACTTTTAAAGCCCTCTACAGCCTGGGACCCTCATACCTACGGGACCGCCTCTCCTGGTATGTCCCATGGAAGACCTTATGGTCTTCAAATAAAAACATCTTGGAGGTCCCGGGCCACAGGGAGATTAGGCTGCCCTTGACCAGAGCCAGGGCTTTTTCGGCCCCAATCTGGTGGAACGCTCTGTCACAAGAGACTAGGGCCCTGCAGGACTTGACATTTTCCCACAGGGCCTGCAAGACAGAGCTGTTCCTCCAGGACTTTGGCCAAGGCACAGCCTGACCCCTTTCTCCTTCTGTAATCCTCATAGAACTCTAGCCCAATGGTTGCCATTAATTTGATTCTGAATTTATTTTAGAATGTATTTCAATTAATTGACTGTGATTTTATGAAACTGTGCTGTTTTTACTGTTGTTAGCCACTCTGAGCCCAGCTTTGGCTGGGGAGGACAGAATATAAATAAATAAATTATTGTCATCATCATCATCATCATCATCATCATCATCATTATTATTCTATGAATGAGAAAAGAGTAATTTGTTATTTAAATTTCTTTCATAGCCCTTGGGCTAGATACTGTGATTGGGAACTTTGAAGTTGGCAAAGAATTTGATGCACTGCTTATCAACACCAAAGCCTCAGACAGTCCTTTTGAGCTGTTCACTTGTGATGCTTTTGAGGTAACTGAACAATGTGTTATGGAAATACGTTGACCATGTTTGGAGAAACCTGTTTTAGGCCAATGGGCTGGACTTTGTGGCTTTCTGGCTGCTTCATATCTGTGGATTATTGGCAACCCTTATACAAGATGCTTGCTGCTCACCACAGAATTTGTTGGTTAGGCTTCTACCCAACAGAATTATGGCTAAGGAATTTCTTTTGTTCTTTTGTTCCATTTAATATTGATTAATTAAATGGCTTGGATCCAGGAATGTCTTGCATGAACAGGAAAGCACTACCACTTGCACATGCCCGCCACACTGAATTACTCACTTCTAAACTCACTTCTAAACTGTTCTACAACCCATGACCCACACCCTTCCAGGGTTATCTTCAAGAGTGGCTTGTAATGGTGGTAGGAAAAACCAGCAAAACCCTGTTGCATGAATAGAGTTCTGCTTAATTGTCTCTGGATCCAACCCATTGTCTGCAGAAGATTCCTGTTGGAAAACTGACAAAAACTGGATTAGTTCATTTCAGGCAATATTATTTCCAAAGGCCTGAGCTATAAAGCGTTGTTTTGGCTCCCGTTGCAGCATGGTGACCAGTGTCACCCCTGCAATCGCGCCACCTAAAACAACCTCTGAATAGGATAATATGGCAGTGTAAGAAACAACTGAATAAAAGGTATCTACAGCTGAGGATTGATTAATGTAATTTTTCAACATTCTATAATATTCTTCATTCTCACATGTCTTTAAAGGAAATAGCTATGTTGGATCTGGATTTTGCTTTTAAAATGTTAATATTGCTTAGTTTTTTAAAGGCTACTATTAGTCTTTTTATCTTGCTGCTTTAATTACAAAGGAGGAACTGCTTTTGAATAATTGTTTCTTCTCCCATATTTTTAGGATATGATCCAGAAATTCCTATATCTGGGTATGTATCAGTTCTTGCTATACAGATGTTTTCATCTAATTGCAAAATGAGTATCTTTCTGCTACAAGCGTTGAAGGTGCTCTTTTTGTTAAAACTTTCTTTCAAAATGTAAGATTTTTATTATTATTATTATTATTATTATTATTATTATTATTATTTCACCCCCTCCCCTTCCCAGATTTTATTTATTTATTTTTATATGGTTAAATTTACCCTATTGAAATCTATTGAATGTACTGTAATTGATTTCAATAGGCATTATTGAATCTCTATAAAGAGATGTCCCCTTAACATCTGGGGTCATCATCCAACAAGTTGCCTGGCAAAAGAGATGGCCAGGAGAACATTCGTAACAGTTGAGGGGGGGAGATGGTTAATGTGCCCCCCCTTCTATGTGCACTTGGGAAATTACTAGTATAAACTAAGTCCTGGTGTCAAGTTCAGTTCCTGGAAGCATGTGAATCTGTACATAATTTAGCTACATGGTGTGTTTGTGTCCTTAGAAAAATATCGATATCAAGGCTGACGGAACAGATTGCATACATCTCTTTCATTTTTCTGATTTCAGGTGATGACAGGAATATTGAAGAAGTTTATGTGGCTGGCAAATTGGTGGTGCCATTTTCAAGCTCTGTCTAAAGTTAGATCCGCTTGCTGCAAAATGCTCTGCTGGTAACTCTATAGCTTGGAATAATTGGGTGAAAATGGGGTGCCTTTTTGTGAAGCCATGCTCACTCTCTTTAGTATGTTTCTGATTTGCACAAAAGAAACCAATTACACATCAGATACAAAAAAAGTATTGTGCCAATAATGTATGTGTGAGAGAGGCCACAAAGATCTAAAGTAAAAACAAACTTGTCTGTGGAAAAAACTCTGACTTAAACAAGAATCTACAGATACAGTCATAGTACACATACCTCAAGTACTTACTGAGGTACTGAGGTAAATTTATGATTTTAAATGTTTATCCCATAAAATTTTAGGCATCATATTATAAACTATTATGAGGATTTCAATGAGAGCCATACCATACTTTGGTATGGGGGTGGGGGGTGTTGATGATTCCCCCCACCCCCCAAAATCTGCATCCTTCATGGACATCAATCCTACTTCAACATTCAGGTGACACCTTTTAGGGGAACAGCGCACTGCACATTGAAGGGGACTGGAAATGCTCTGGTGTGCAAACAGAACACTGGACTTTTTGGATCCTGGTCATTGTTCATAAATATGTTTCAAGCAAAGCAAAGCATAATTCTTAACAAAGCCTAAACCCATTCATTTCATCTCTGATGACATTAAATAATACTCAGGAATTATTTGGGGAATGGGGTAGAAAATTGAGCACAGATACACTTTTATCTCAGTTTGCTCAACCATCCTTTCAAGCCACTTTTTTGCATTTTTAAAATGTCTTTTTCATCCATCCCCTGAAAAGCACTTTTACTGAAGGCTCTAAACCCAGCATAAAGATCATGTTCTGCTGACTTATTTCCTTCTCATTAGGACACTGCTAGATATTTGTGAATGTAATCATTACCATAAACCTTGTTTGAACAAGCAGTTGCAGCAGGACTGACCCACACATTCACACCCTGCCTCAGTTTCCAAATTGCTTCAAATGTAAGCACATGCTTCAACACCAGAATCAGGGTGGTGTGAGCAGTCCTTCCACACAGGGCTCCAAGCTGAGGGGGCACAAAATTGAGAAGATCCATTGGAGGCACCAAATTTTGGCCTAGCACAGGGCACTATATTACGAAAGATTACCAAAGTCCACCCCTGCATGCTTAATTTTAAAACAATAATAAGGCTGTCTTTCATATTAGACAGGATGAGGCAGTCTGTCTCAAGTGAAAGATTTTGCTGTTATTCTAAAATACAGTGAATAGTCAATTATTTAGTTTATTTAGTATAGCTTTGCCACCATGGGGGCATTTCTTGGGTTTTAGGCCTCAGGCACCACAATGTTCTGTAACACTTTTTTTTTTTGAATGCATGCTTATAGACTGGGACAAGTTTAATAGGATCTTACTAGAGAAATTAATGTGAATAATTATCTTCTTCTTCTTTGGCGATCCCTCGTAGCCGAGTAAGATTGTTTTCCATAAACACGCTTTTAACAATGAGTCTGTAAGTGACTGTGGAGGCCAATTCTGGATCCACACGTTCTTCCACAGTGGGGACATTGGTTCCCGGGCGGGAGTTGATCACGGTGTGGATTTGCCAAGTGTGCCTTCCTCTTAGCACGTTTCTCCCTTGCGTCCTGAGTTCGAGTGTCTTCAAAGCCCATGACACTTTATAGTAATATAATATAATAATAATCTTTATTGCAGTCCAATGACACATAGCATGCTTAAAATACAGATTCATAAAGACAACCCCCTAGGGTTGTCTATACCCCTAGGGTTGTCTATAACCGAAGTGTTATTTGTTTAGTCACGGGTATGTTGATCTTTGATTCATATGACTACTGAAAGAAACTTTGCCACGGCCACTGTGATATCATTGGATTTGTCACCCAGAAGATATTTGATATAGTAGGCTTCAGATTGACCTGGCCAATTTGCCAATAGTGGTTTAATCAATTGTTCCCTAGCTTGATCATATTTTCTGCAATGCAGTAAAATATGCCTCATGCAGTTGACGTTCTGAAAGCATACACAGATCCTATTTTGATAAGGGATACCTCTCAGTCTGCCATTTAACACTTCTGATGGGAATACATTTAATCTGGCTTTGGTGAAAAGATGCTTTTGGTAAAGGCTGTTCTCCAATTGGAGCGCTCGCAGGCAAGTGTCCCCCAATTGTTGGTGTTTATACTACATTTTTTTTTAGATTTGTCTTGAGACAGTCTTTAAACCTCTTTTGTTGACCACCAGAATTACGGTTTCCATTTTAAAGTTCGGAATAAAGTGGTACCTCGGTTTAAGAACAGTCCGGTTTAAGAACGATTTGGTTTACAAACTCTGCAAAACCAGAAATAGTGTCTTTGTTTGAGAACTTTACCTTGGTCTAAGAACGGAATCCGAATGGTGGAAGGGTACCGACGGCGAGAGGCCTCATTAGGGAAAGCGTGCCCCGGTTTAAGAAGGGTTTCGGTTTAAGAACGGACTTCCAGAACAGATTAAGTTCGTAAACCGAGGTACCACTGTAGTTCCTTTGGAAGATGATAATCTGTACAACATGACCAGTCCAATGAAGTTGATGTTGAAGAATCATCTGCCTCAGCAATAGTATGCTTAAAAGGAGCAGTGCAGGGGATGCCACTGAGCTGTTAACTGAGAGGGTCATTTCATTGTTAAACTGCATTGCAAATGTTGCCAGAATAAAATTTTAAGGGCCAAAGTTAATGTTGCACCACCCTCTTTGACACCCTTAATTTCCTCAGCCCAAATCACACAACCAATGATTTTCCCCTGTGGGGGCTTCAGTGCATGTTTTCTTTCATTTGAACCCACACAGAGAGGAAGCTGATGCAGGGTCTGTGAATGTGACTGACTGAGATTTGATGCTTCTAAAGAGCAAGTTTCAAGGAGGTCAGCCCTGCCGCCTCCTCTGGTTCCAATCAGCTCTCCAGAATCAGCTTTTCCAGTTTTAAACATGTTGTGGAAATGTTACATACAATTGGGCACATCATCTAGTGAATAAGCTGTTAGGAAATAATTAAGGGATAAACTAATAGATTCAAATCGTACTTCTGATAAGGCCCCTAGTTCTTTGTGAGGAGGGCAACAAAAGAGGATCCATTTCTCATCTATATAAAACTGTGAACACATAGTTTTGTGGCCAATGTATTTATTTTAGTATTAAAAGTATAGCCCTCCTGTATAAACCTCTCTTTTTGTTGTTGTTTTCCGAACAAACAATGTTGAAAATATATTCTTAAAGTTTTGATGTAAAATATTTTTTTAATGGACTGCCATTTTGAACTTCACAAAACTTTTAAAGGTGTCCTACTTGCAAACCTGGCTTATGGAAATAAGTTGTGAGAGGAATCCGTCCTCTCCCATCTGAACAAGCAGCAGAATTGGCCTTATTCATCAGGTGCTCTCTAGAACTTTAAAAATCATAACCATTGGGAATGAGAGTATAGTCAGGTGGAATGTGACATGAATCAGGAATAACAGGAGCTCACTGTGTCTCTTGACACGTTCTCTTCCCTGTGCACCCAGAGAGCGCAGTTCATTGACAATGATTATTCTGATAATGCACATGAAGTACGTAGGAAAGGAATTGATCTGTGCTCAAGATTTATTGTGCTGTACCCACAGACTGGTAGGTGCTAATGTACTAGACTTGAACAGAGCACTTTTAGAAGGATGTGTGCCTTCTATGGATCTTTACCAGGTTGTCACATTTGTATAGGGCATTTTTAGGATTACTGCCATGGTGCAGTGTTGTCTCTAAAGGGATTCTCAGTAGAAAAGGGTGATGTCCTCAGTATGGTTTATCACTGCATAGGCTAAGCAGAAAACCCTTCCATATGTAAGCCAAAATATAGCTTTGGTTGGTCATGAAGGAAAAGAAAAAGGGAGTTGCTTTAACTTAGCCAAGAATATGTCCCGTTACATTCCAAATGGGGAATGAAGTCTTAGGGAAAGTCTGTTTTCAGAAGCCTCACATTCTCTTGTATTTTCATTTTACGAAAATTTGATACTATGCCTCTCCCTCCCACCCCATGACCCCCTTCTGTTCTTGTCAGCATGCAATTTAGACAATGAAAAAGAAAGGAGAAAGTGGAAATGTAGCTTATTGGAGGGATATCTTAAATGTGCACTTTGTGGAAACAAGCACTTTTCATGGAGTTGATCTGAATGTATAATTCTGTCTCTATCTTACTGTGCCACTTGCTAACCTTCTGTTTGAAGATGCTAATGAAACTGAATATTGCCTGTGCTTGTGCAGCTATGTGAATGATTCCTATGTGACAAGTAGAGTTCTGCACTTTAAAATGTTGCCTTGGCATAGTGTCCATGCTCTGTAATATTTGCAAACAGATGGCTTAGTGAACTCAGAGAAAGGCTGCACTTTATTTCTTTCTGTTGGATGCTTCCCCCAATGCACTGTGCTTGTACATTTTTGCAGTAATGGAGAAGAAAGCAAACTTTTAAGAGTTTCACCACCTTGTCAGTTCACACCAAAATGAAGGGCTCCTGCTTCTGAAAACATCTAAACCCTCCATTTAAATAAGAGGGGTTAGTGTGATGACCCAAACTCAGCCTCATTGTACTTGCTGAATGAAGAGCACAACTTTCAGATAGGCAGCAAGAGGTTCGTGTGTGCCACACACAGAGTTAGGAGGCCATAGCTATTTTCACACTGGCACTGACATGCTTGGAACACATTAGCAGTTTTACTCATACCACTCAAAAGATTTGGCAAGCCTTTGGGATGTTGCTGGCTACATTTAGGCTGCATAGATTAGACTATGTGGAGAGGAGCACTTCACCAAAATGCAAGAGCTGTCAGCACTGGTGTAAAAAAGTTGCTCTAATCACATTTTGCAGAAGTGCAAGACTGCTTTTTGAAGGAAGTATTTGAAATATGCTCACCAGATCTTCTGTTTTCTTTTGATTTCTTTCTTTTGGGGTTAGAAATGCATCTGGAATTGTGATTGTTGCTCTGTTTCTGGCTGATTTGTTGTCAGTTATGCTAAATGAGCACCTTTGTGCTGATGTAACAAAATAAAGAGGCCATGTTTACATTACTAAGCGTCTGATTATTTTGGTTGGGAGAATATACAAAACCATAATCCACAGACGGACATAAAGGAAAGGAAAAAGTTGGGGGACAAGCTATGTTTCAGGTTTTGCCCTGGTGTTGTTTCCCTACAAACTGGTGAACTTTCAAATAGCAAGTTGGGTAAGAGCTGTAGCTCAGTAACAGGGTGCAGGTTTTGCATAAAAAATTCCCACATTTCTTCGCTAGCATCTCTAGATATGTCTGGGAAAGATCCCTGAGGAACTGCTGCCTCTTACTAACTGAGCTACATGAACCAACCGTCTGATTTGGGTTTGAGACCACTTCCTAGGTAACTATTACCATGTCCCTAAGTGGCCGCTCTCTCTGAGTTCTGCTTGGAGAAACTTCTCTTGCCCCACCTTAGGCTAAAATGTTGTCTTTCAGAGAGCTGTAGCTTCCTGCTGTGGGAGTATTTGGGAACACTTTGGATTTTGTCCCTGCCGTCCTGCTGCACGTGGAACAGAATAAAAGCTGGTTTAGCACTTTGGATCCGTATGCATGTTGTTTTGGGGGAGGAGGGTCTGCAGGGACTCTGGGAACACGGGGACAGTTAAATATGTGGTTTCTTATGCCCCATTGAGCTGTGTGTGGAATGTTATCACCTATTGGCGTTTAAAAAAGTAAATTGGTTATATATCCTGGGCTTTGAAAATGGAATTTTTTTTGAATGGAGCAACACTGGCTGCATAAATGTTTTGTGAACCGAACAACATTAGGTCCATTACTTAACTTTGATCCTGGTGTGTGATAGGACTGATGGCTTGATATGTCTCTGAAAGTGCCCCCCCCAACAATTTTACCAGTTTAAATCTCCTAAACTCCTGAGCCATCAGCTGCCACACCCAGTAAAGGAAGCCCTCAGGGAGGGAGATGATGTGGGACACCTGTTTCCAACAAAGGCGGCTGCTTGGAATTTCCTGAAGATTATATCATCAGAACAACAGGGGTTAGTAGATCAATCAAATTAAAGTGCTAATTTCACTGTCAGTATTTTAATACAGAAATCAACGTTTCTACATGGCACCTAAAATCTCTGCTATACACAGTGCCCTTCTGAAGCAAATCATACCAGCTTTCAAGATACTTTTATTGGATTTTTGTCAAATGTAGTAAAAATGGACTTTGCACATTTTCCCACAGTAACAAACTCTGAAATTTCAATGAAATTTTGCAATACATGTTTTAACATTTATTCTCAGAAAATCTTGTATAACACTAGTACATCAGTAGGGACCACACTGTAGCTGACATTAAGCACTAAGCAGATGCTTACTTTCCCCCTTCAAACCAATACTTCAAAGTGATTAACTTGGGTTAAACAAACCAGATATTTATAATTTATGAAGATTTCATTAAAGGCCACCTCTTGGGATAAAATTTAATTTATGCCATCAACTGATAGAGAAAAAACAACAACCCTTAATGAGACTTTGGAATAATACATTGTGAGCCAAGTGTTGATACAGCTACTGGATAGCAATCCTACATTACAACGATTTTATGACATTACAGCATACTGCCACTCAATCACTTTTGTTATAGGTTTTGCAGAGGACAATAACCACACAATGAAATAAGGGCAAAAAAGTCCAAAATGAAGAGCCATGGAGTTCTATGCACTTCTGCAATTGCCATCCCTAACTGCCTGCTAATGTCCATAACGTGGGTGGTGCTGTGGGCCTAGGACTTGCCGATCAGAAGGTCAGCGGTTCGAATCCCCGCGACGGGGTGAGCTCCCGTTGTTCGGTCCCTGCTCCTGCCAACCTAGCAGTTCGAAAGCACGTCAAAGTGCAAGTAGATAAATAGGTACCGCTCCGGCGGGAAGGTAAATGGCGTTTCCGTGTGCTGCTCTGGTTCACCAGAAGCGGCTTAGTCCTGCTGGCCACATGACCCGGAAGCTGTACGCTGGCTCCCTTGGCCAATAAAGTGAGATGAGCGCTGCAACCCCAGAGTCGGTCACGACTGGACCTAATGGTCAGGGGTCCCTTTATCTTTAATGTCCATGAACCTAAAACCTCTCCTAGACTTCCACATTACACTGTTCCAACTGCCCAAGGTGTGTGGCCCAACTTCTATCACACACCTAAGAGTGGAGTCAGATGTTTGGCAGAGAGCCAGGTGTGGAGTTTAAAGTAGGAGGAGGAGGTGGTGGGATATGCTTAACCCCTTCTCCACTGTTCTTTCCTTCAATGGATATGTTAGCTAAGATTCCTGCATTGCAGGGGGTTGGACTAGATAACCTGTGGGTCCCTTCCAACTCTACAATTCTGTGATTCTACGAATACTCCCTCCATTCCAAAGCAGCACCTACTGGAGAGATTTTTGAAATATTCAAAGTGATATATGAACAACAAACTAACCGTCAGTAGAAAGGGACATCTGCTTGCCTCTCTTGAAAACAGCTTGTTTACAGTCTCCTTTAGAGTCAAAGTATAAAAATGGTTTCAAATTTCATTAGTGTTACACCATTCCCTCTAGGAAGTAAGTGCTACAAACGTGCTCTTTGTTGTCAGAGTCTTTAACAATCAGCTGAAAGGAAAGAGTAGGGCTGCTGCCCTTTTCAAAGAAAGGCATTTTCATATTTATATTTTGCAATTCAAGTTGGGACTTGGAAGGCTGCTCAGACACTGGAGAATTGACTGACTGGAATGAGCCAATTTCTACCAGAGGCAAATAATAATAATAATATAATAAAATAAATAGCCAAATCTTCCACACATGAAAAATAAGTTGTCCAAATCAGTTGTTAGCAAGCAGCTCAGTTCAACTGAAATGTGCTTCAAGGTTGTGTGTATAATTTAGCTTTGCTCTGAGTAACAAGTACAAACTTAATTGTAGCAAATTATAGAAAACAGGTGTATAGGGTGTTAGTGGAAGGGCCTTCTCAGTAGCGGTGCTCTTCCTGTGGAACGCCACCCAACTATCTGACTTGGAGAAGACATATGAAGGCAGGCCTCCTGCATCAGGAGGTTTTTAATGTTTGATGTCATATTGTGTTTTAATTTGTTGGAAGCTGCCCAAAGTGGTTGGGGGAACCCAGTCACATGGACAGCCCATAACTAATAAATCATCATCATCATCATAGAACACAGAGTTCTGCCAGAGAGACAAATATTCTGACCTAGGATCAATTGATTCCCCCTGTTTCTGGCTGGTGGAATGGATGCCTTGCTAATCCCCAATAGGCACAGGGTCAGCCACTTGGGATGTGTTCGTTTCTTTTTAATATTTTGAGATTGTCTTGACTACTCTTGATGTTTTGTCCATTGCCCAAAATTTATCTCTTCTTCTTTCTTCTTCTTCGGCGATCCCTCGTAGCCGAGTAAGATTGTCTTCCATAAACACGGTTTTAACAATGAGTCCGTAAGTGACTGTGAAGGCCAGTTCTGTATCCACATGTCCTTCCAGAGTGGGGACCTTGGTTTCCGGGGGGGAGTTGATCACGGTGTGGATTTGCCAAGCGTGCCTTCCTCTTAGCATGTTTCTCCCTTTTGACCTGAGTTCAAGCGTCTTCAAAGTCCCTGACACCTTTGGTAAAGGCTGTTCTCCAATTGGAGCGCTCGCAGGCCAGTGTTTCCCAGTTGTCAGTATTTATACTACATTTTTTTAGATTTGCCTTGAGACAGTCTTTAAACGTCTTTTGTTGACCACCAGCATTACGCTTTCCATTTTTAAGTTCGCAAATGGTGTAAACAGGAACGGTTTGGATTCTTAGATCACGGAATGCAGTTTCTTGAAGATGGACTTCTGGCAAGCGATAGGCTGCACCTCACAACCGTTGGAAGGAATGTTTTTGCCAAAAATCTCAGAAACCTCATCAGGAGGGCTTTAAACTGACTAATGTGGGGGAGGGAGACAGTGCTCCTGAAGGTAGGAGTCTATCAATTGATGAAGATGATCATCCAAATGTCATAGACCGAATGGAGCAAACAGCACGCAGACCTAGTGGTGAGAGGAAAAAATCCTTAAATAAGAGACACGGGGGAATGATTAATGGACTTCAATGTCTGTACACTAATGCACAAAGCATGGGAAATAAACAAGATGAGCTTGAGCTCTTGGTACAGCAAACTAAATATGACATAATAGGAATCACTGAAACCTGGTGGGATAAGTCCCACGATTGGAATGTAATAATGGAGGGATACAATCTATTTCAGAGAAACAGACCAGACAAGAAAGGAGGAGGAGTGGCGTTATATGTCAGGGATGTGTATACCTGTGAAGAGATCCAAGATTTAGAACCTCAAAGCCAAAGTGAGAGCATTTGGGTCAAAATTAAGGGAGAGAAGAATAACAGTGACCTCATTGTGGGAGTTTACTATAGATCCCCAAGCCAAACGGAGGACATAGATGATGCCTTCCTGGAACAGATGGCCAAGCATGCAATAGGAAGGGAGATAGTCGTAATGGGGGACTTCAATTACCCGGATATTTGTTGGATGTCAAACTCAGCCAAGAGCATAAGGTCAAACAGATTCCTCAGTGGCCTTGCAGACAACTTCATTGTCCAGAAAGTGGGAGAAGCAACAAGAGGAACAGCCATTTTAGATCTGGTCCTAACCAATGTTGATGACCTGGTTAGTGGGGTAGAAGTGGAAGGATCATTAGGCGCGAGTGATCATGCTCTTCTGAAGTTTACTATACAGCGGAAAGGAGCAGCCAAGCATACTAGGACTCAATTTCTCGACTTTAAGAAAGCCAACTTCATAAAACTTAGGGAAGTGCTGGGTGAGATCCCATGGACAGTAATACTAAAAGGAAAGGGAGTTCATAATGGCTGGGAGTTTGTTAAGAGGGAGATAGTAAAAGCACAACTTCAGGCAATACCATTGAGACAGAAACATGGAAGGTGCCTAAAGAAGCCAGGGTGGCTATCTAAAGAACTTTTAACTGAGTTAAGATTAAAAAAGGATGTGTACAAAAAATGGAAAAGGGGGGAAACCACCAAAGAGGAATTCAAACAAATAGCCAGCACGTGTAGACACAAAGTCAGAAAAGCTAAAGGACAGAATGAACTCAGGCTTGCTAGAGAGGTTAAAAGCAACAAAAAAGGCTTTTATGGGTATGTTCGTAGCAAAAGGAAGAACAAAGAAGCGGTGGGGTCACTCAGAAGAGAAGATGGTGAAATGCAAACAGGGGACACAGAAAGGACTGAACTTCTCAATGCCTTCTTTGCCTCAGTCTTCTCCGATAAAGAAAACAATGCCTGACCTGAAGAATTTGGAGCAAATGATTCAGCAGAGGAAACACAGCCCAGAATAACTAAGGAGATAGTACAAGAATACTTGGCTAGTCTAGATGTATTCAAGTCTCCAGGGCCAGATGAACTGCATCCAAGAGTATTAAAAGAACTGGCAGATGTGATCTCAGAACCACTGGCAGTCATCTTTGAGAATTCCTGGAGAACAGGCGAAGTCCCGGCAGACTGGAGGAGGGCAAATGTTGTCCCTATTTTCAAAAAGGGGAAAAGAGAGGACCCAAATAATTACCGCCCAGTCAGTCTGACATCAATACCAGGGAAGATTCTGGAGCAGATCATTAAGCAAACAGTCTGTGAGCACCTAGAAAGGAATGCTGTGATCACCAATAGTCAGCATGGATTTCTGAAAAATAAGTCATGTCAGACTAACCTGATCTCGTTTTTTGACAGAATTACAAGCCTGGTAGATGAAGGGAATGCAGTGGATGTAGCCTACCTTGATTTCAGCAAGGCATTTGACAAGGTGCCGCATGATATTCTTGTAAAGAAGCTGGTAAAATGCGATCTTGACTATGCTACCACTCAGTGGATTTGTAACTGGCTGACTGACCGAACCCAAAGGGTGCTCATCAATGGTTCCTCTTCATCCTGGAGAAGAGTGACTAGTGGGGTGCCACAGGGTTCTGTCTTGGGCCCGGTCTTATTCAACATCTTTATCAACGACTTGGATGATGGACTCAAGGGCATCCTGATCAAATTTGCAGATGACACCAAACTGGGAGGGGTGGCTAACACCCCAGAGGACAGGATCACACTTCAAAACGACCTTGACAGATTAGAGAACTGGGCCAAAACAAACAAGATGAATTTTAACAGGGAGAAATGTAAAGTATTGCACTTGGGCCAAAAAAATGAGAGGCACAAATACAAGATGGGTGACACCTGGCTTGAGAGCACTACATGTGAAAAGGATCTAGGAGTCTTGGTTGACCACAAACTTGATATGAGCCAACAGTGTGACGCGGCAGCTAAAAAAGCCAATGCAATTCTGGGCTGCATCAATAGGAGTATAGCATCTAGATCAAGGGAAGTAATAGTGCCACTGTATTCTGCTCTGGTCAGACCTCACCTGGAGTACTGTGTCCAGTTCTCGGCACCACAGTTCAAGAAGGACACTGACAAACTGGAACGTGTCCAGAGGAGGGCAACCAAAATGGTCAAAGGCCTGGAAACGATGCCTTATGAGGAACGGCTAAGGGAGCTGGGCATGTTTAGCCTGGAGAAGAGGAGGTTAAGGGGTGATATGATAGCCATGTTCAAATATATAAAAGGATGTCACATAGAGGAGGGAGAAAGGTTGTTTTCTGCTGCTCCAGAGAAGCGGACACGGAGCAATGGATCCAAACTACAAGAAAGAAGATTCCACCTAAACATTAGGAAGAACTTCCTGACAGTAAGAGCTGTTCGACAGTGGAATTAGCTGCCAAGGAGTGTGGTGGAGTCTCCTTCTTTGGAGGTCTTTAAGCAGAGGCTTGACAACCATATGTCAGGAGTGCTCTGATGGTGTTTCCTGCTTGGCAGGGGGTTGGACTCGATGGCCCTTGTGGTCTCTTCCAGCTCTATGATTCTATGAAGTTTGGAATAGAGTAGTTGCTTTGGAAGACGATCATCAGGCATCCGCACAACATGACCAGAGAGAGTTGATGTTGAAGAATCATTGCTTCAACGCTGGTGATCTTTGCTTCTTCCAGTACACTGACATTAGTTCGCCTGGCTTCCCAAGTGATGTGTAAAATTTTTTGGAGACACCGTTGATAGAATCTTTCAACGAGTTGGAGATGGCATTTATAAGTGGTCCATGTTACACAAGAATATAGTAAGGTTGGTAGTACAATAGCTTTGTAAACACGCATTTTGGTTTCTCTGCGAATGTCCTGGTCCTCAAACACTCTGCACTTCAATCGGCCTTGCTAATCTCCAATAGGCACAGGATCAGCTATTTGCGATGTGTTCATTTGTTTTTAATATTTTGAGATTGTCTTGACTACTCTTGCTGTTTTGTCCATTGCCCAAAATTTATGTATTACATCCAGGAACCTACAACTGTCCAAATTGTAGTGTGTCTGTGTTATTTAGTTCCTGCTTTGTTAATAGTGTTTTATAGATCATAATTGTTTTAATTATGATTGATTTGTTAATTAGTTTAGATGATTTGTGATGCTCTATTATGTTCTATAGAGCCAGTGTGGTGTAGTGGTTAAGAGCGGTAGACTCGTAATCTGGTGAACTGGGTTTGCGTCTCCGCTCCTCCACATGCAGCTGCTGGGTGACCTTGGGCAAGTCACACTTCTTTGAAGTCTCTCAGCCCCACTCACCTCACAGAGTGTTTGTTGTGGGGGAGGAAGGGAAAGGAGGTTGTGAGCCGCTTGGAGACTCCTTCGGGTAGTGATAAAGCGGGATATCAAATCCAAACTCCTCCTCCTCCTCCTCCTCTTCTTCTTCTCCTTCTTCTTCTTCTTCTTCCCGACATGGGCATCACAAAAACACTTCACACCGTCTCGCTGATCATCCCCTATCACAAACGACAGGGGGGATGGCCTGTCCATGAACATGGCCCTCCACACCAGCTGAGACCTAGGACCAATCGGCTAAATGCGAGATGGCCCAAAATACCCCAAATGAACATCTATATGACTACATATAGGAAATTATTTACAACCTACCCCCTACTCTTTAACCCAAATCTTACTCTAATCCCACTAGTCCCCCACCCACCACATTCTAGATCAGCGCAACCCCATTGGTTTGTTAAACAACAAAGAGAGAGACACAGGACAACCCGGACAGGTTGGCAGGGAATCGCCCTACATAATAGATAAGCAAAATGGCTAACTTAAAAGCATTTACATTAAATGTGAGAGGGTTGCGAAACCCCATCAAAAGAAAATGCATCACCTCATACATAAATACCATGAAACCACACATCACCTTCCTACAAGAAATACACAACTCACCCAAAAGAAGCAAACCCCTGAACGAGCCCCGCTTCAGTCAACAATGGGTTGCACCTGGCTCAGGGAAGGCCCACGGAGTAGCTATAATACTCAGTAGAGACCTGAACTT
This sequence comes from Podarcis raffonei, assembly GCF_027172205.1. Taxonomy (NCBI): domain Eukaryota; kingdom Metazoa; phylum Chordata; class Lepidosauria; order Squamata; family Lacertidae; genus Podarcis; species Podarcis raffonei. The sequence goes on along the minus strand of NC_070612.1, from coordinate 63,952,322 downwards.
CAACACCGCAACAGTCCTAAAGGACAAAAGAGGCAGATTCATTTTTGCTAAAGGACACTAGATGGCAAAATTAAACTGACAATCGGCTCCATATATGCCCCAAACTCAAAACAACTAGAATTCTTCCAGAAGACACTAAATAAGTTCCTCTTCTTCTCTGAAGGGGAAGCAATCCTAGGAGGGGACCTCAACCTAATTATGAAAGGCATATCCCTGAAAAACATTCACCTTACAACCCCATGGGCAACCTTCCTCCGAACGAAACCCCCAACAACTAGGGACTCTTACAAGTTACTAAAAATGTTAAAAAACAGGGGTCTCTATGACATCTGGGGGTGAGCAAAACCTGGGAGACACCAGCCATACATTCCAATCCGGACGCCATGGTACAGTGTCCAGACTGGACAGCATTCTGCTCACACAGTGTCTGATCCCCTCAGTGGAATCAACAAACATAGGTAACATTAAAATCACAGATCACGCCCCAGTAGAAGTCACCGTTAAAATAGGAGAGGGAACACAAACCATCCCATCATGGTCCTTCAGTCCCATCCTAACTACAAACAAACAAATTAGTCTCACAAAAACTCTCCAAAACTACTTCAAGGAAAATGATGTACACAATATAACAATGAAATGAACAATGAAAGCGGCCTTACTAAACATCTTCTAGGACAATAATGCCCACTTACACCGCAAAGAAGTCATAAAACCTACTTTCAGCAGCCAGAAACATCATAACCAGACACTGGAGAGACCTGTCAGGAGTAAGCATGGACCAATGGTACCAAACAGTATGGGAAACAGCCTTACTAGAAAAATTAACCAATAAACTGAAACTGACATGGGGACAAATAGAAGACGCCTTCACCCTGGTATGGCTCTCCTTTATCACATACACAGCCCAACAAGACAATGACAAATATCCACCAACAGCATACAAATCAATATGGCTAACCTGATCCGAAACACCCACCCCATTCACACATGAAAACAAAGACCACCACAGCCAACCACAAATGAACAGCCACACCCTAGGCCAACCCCAACCTCTCTCACCACCGAAGGAACACAAGTGAACAGCAGAGAACCTGCTCAAGCAACGCGGGCACAAAAACCCACATATATTAAGTAAAATAGAAACATCGCCACCCGACCCCACCCCCACCCATCTTCCCCCTCCACCCCTCCCCCTTTTTTCCTAATGTCTCAACAAATGAAACTGATTTGTAAAAATGATAGATGGGGAAAATATGAGAGACATTGCACATACTTCTGTAAATCAAGAAAATCTTTAATAAAAATACATTAAAACAAGAAAAAAGAAAACTCTTGACAAACGCTGTCTGCCTCGGCCTGAAGCAAGATGAGCACTGCACCCCATAGTCACCTTGGGCTGCACTTAACCATCCAGGGGTCCATTAGTTTACTTTTACCTTTATTATTATTGCTATTTATTGTTTGTCATGTCACAACAAATGTGATTTGTCCACAGCTTTCTGCACCTGATAATACCCATTAATATTGTGGTACTGTGCCATCTCCTCCCTGCCTTGGATAAATGAAATTGCACTATAATGCAGTTCTGTACAAGGAAGTTCAAGAACAGAGATACAAATCTGGAAAGGTTGGGCTTATAGGAATTGCTGTAATCCTATTCTTGCTCATCAAAATAACAATTGTGCTAACTGCACAGATCCATAGAAATGCATCGTGCAATGTGCCATTTGCAGATAACTATGTCCAATGCAATGAACACCAAGAGGTGGCAGAGGTGATTGGAGTAGAATAGACTGAAGATTGTAAAGATATGACAGAATATATGATCGGGGGAGGAGGTACAGAATCAGGGAACAGGCAAGAGTACATTCATCAGTTCAGGAATTGAAAAATTCTGAGTCTATGAAGCAGGAGCTTAAAAAGGAGAACAAGGCACTTGAATTCTGGTTGGCATTTGTGGGATTAGAAGACTAGAAGCAAGGTTTACAAAAATACAAAGGAAATGAGCATGCGTTCGGAAAGACATGGTTTAAATAAACATGATATGCAAATGATACAGTGGTTACTAAGATAAATAAGAAATGAAGTGAGAATAAGGCAGTGGTTCTGAGGATGGAACAGGATTAATAAGGTCCAAGAAATCCAGTTAGGATAGCTTGGCCATACAAAGAGCCTGCCCAAGATTGGACCATGTATGCACAAAGCAGTAATAAGAATTGTAGGCTGCATTCCTACACAAACCCATTGGCTTCAATGGGCTTACTTCTGCTTACAGACATCTAGGAGTGCATTTTTAAGATACAAGGACATGTAAACCATCACGCTAGGGACACAAAGATGTGTCCACGAGAACACACAAAATTAGCAGAGGACATCAGGCCAATGAAAAAATGAACACTGAGATACATGAAGTCAGAAGAGACTGTCCTGCTTTATACATAAGCAAATGACATTTGGATCTGCTTTTCTTCTGTATTTGCAACCTAGAAATACATAACACTGACAGTGAATACTGATCTAATCTGCTTACAGGTATATAGCTACAGCAGTGAAATAAATATAACTAGCTTTTTCATCTGCTTCCCCAGAACAGTGAAATCCATATTCCCTTGGGGTGTTAGAAAGTGTGCTACTTCAGAACTGAAAAGGGGGTGGGAACCATAAAATGGTAATTTATGCAAAAAGTATGTGTCTCTGTGCTTTCCCATCCAATTTATGCAAGGTGATTATTGCAAGGATGCATTGGCTCAGGAGTAAGACTGCAGACAAGCTCCCACAACAGCTCTCACCCATTGCCACTTACTGTCAGGAATTTAAAACTGGCACTCCTTTCCCTCTCCTGTTCAAGACAGATGCTCTCTCTCTCTCTTGTTATGCTCATGAAGTTGTTGATCCATCCCAAGTGTTTTTGCTGCAGCCTAGTGGTTTGTTTTCACACAGACATTAATAATAATAATATTTTTATTATTAATAATAGACACATTTGCCAAAATATAATTACTAGAATACAACTTTGTGGAACCAACTGATTAAAAGCCAGAGTGCTGACTAAAAATAAATCACTTACATGCTTACTCAGAAGTAAATCCCACTTAGTTCAGTCTTATTTCTAGGTAAATACGTATGGGATTGCAGGCTTACCCAGTTTAAATTTTACTTAACCAGGACTACGAAACCTGACTGACAGTGCAATCCTAAGTACGTATTTTTCGCTCCATAGACGCACCTAGTTTTTGGAGGAGGAAAACAAGAAAAAAAATATTCTGAATCCCAGAAGCCAGAACAGCAAGAGGGATCTGGCTTCTGGGATAGCCACGTGCAGCCTCTCCTGGGCAGGGGGATGAAGGCTCCCGATGCGGGAGAGGCTGCGTGTGGCTAAGCCAGAAGCCAGCGGGAGGAAGGCTCCCCCAAGAAACGGGCTCCCTTTAAAGAGCGTGCGGAGCTTTTCCCCCAGCCCTTATCCCTCCCAGGGAAAAGCCCCCAAGAACCGGACACACGCTCCATGTGGCTCTTTAAAGGGAATGCTGAGCAGAGTCTCCCCCTGCATTCGCTCCATAAGACGCACACACATTTCCCCTTTTTAGGAGGGGAAAAGTGCGTCTTATAGGGTGAAAAATATGGTATATCTATTCCACAGCAAGTCATCTTGTGTTCAGTAGTTTCCTCCCAGGCAAGTGAACAGTGACAGATTTAGAGTGGTGCCTGTAGGGGAACCTGCACAGGGCCAAATAAGTGCCAAATTTTATATTTATACAGGTACCTAAAAAAAACTGCACCAAAAGGAATTATTGTGAAAATGAGAAATAATATTTGGGGGGGGGGCACCACATTTTGTCCTTGATCACAGTACCATATGACCAAAGTGAGATTTGGAATTCAGATTCAGTTACTTTTTGAAAGGTAATCTGCACACCTTCATGTATATTGTATAAGTTGCCTTATCCAATAAGGCAACTTAAAAGGAACTTCAATCTTTTCTTCTAAATGAAAATTGAAATGCAGAATGCTCTGTAGCGTAACAATAAAAAGCATAAATCACAATCTCACTGTTGTGGAAGATACAGACAGAAAGATGCCGATTTCAGGCAAGTTGCCTTATTTTTAGACAACAACTATGTCCCGGCTGAAATATACATTGTGTGCCAACTTGGGAAAGCATTTGAGAAGAAAAACCCTGTGCACATCTCTGCAGCCTGCGCACAAGAGCCTTTCCTGCAGCTTATGGGAACCAAACATGCAGCAACCACCAGCAGACACTGGGTCAGCCTTGTTTCAACGTCAGGCAGGATGTCGCCTAAGACTCCTGTGGACACAGGGAGAACACCTTTGTTTATAGTCTACTACAAACTAGTAGACATGGGACGGGGGGCACATCTTTCCTTCACAGTGGATACTTTGTAGTGCACCAGCACTTGCTCTCTACCCACCCAAGGGAACCCTAGTGACAGATATTTTATATTTTATACAAAGATATTCACAGGGTGAATTACCTCAGGAAACAAAGCAAATGATTTCATACTAGGAGGAAGAACTACAGAGTTAAGCATCAGCTCTATACATGTGCAGCATTTTAGCCTAATAATAGAGGTAAAAAAGCTGTAAAAACTGTTTTATTGCACATCTGTTTGCAGATAATTTTAGGTCTCTGTTAAAGAAAGTGTAAGTTCTCAAACTACCGTGTCACAGCCAAGGCAGATACATAGCTAAGCTTTGATTATAGTGTCATTAATAGCCCACCCCTTGTGTGTGTGTGTGAGGGTTTTTTCCTCACACACACACACACACACATGAGGAACAGAAATGTTCTTCTACAACTTCCATGAGAAAGCAAATTAAACTTTAAAAATCTGCTCATATAAGTAAACCTGTTATTCCAGGGAATAGCTCCAACTTTTTGCATCATACTTAATTATGAACGCATTACTAGCCACTACAGAACAGAGCTCTATGCAAAGACTTTTGACCTTCCTACAAAAAATATAGAAAAGGAAACAGCGCTAGACCAGGGTGGAAATAATTTGGGAAAGTGAACTAGGGAGTGTGCTCTTTATTGCTCCAAGCTCTTTAAAAAAAAGAAGTTTGAAAGAGGGGAAATCTGTACACATCATATAGTTTGCATATTTAATTCCATGGAAGTGGTATACCACCACGTAGGGTAATTGGATTTCATAACAGTAATAAATAAAAAACGAGTGATTCAACATGGTCAAAAGGCACAACTTTTGCAGTAAATCAGGTCAGAAAACTGCAGCCAAGGTGGCAGCAAAAAGAATCTGAGTGGAGAAATTTGTAGATCAAAGCAACTAAGACTCTTAAAGGCTTCTTTTTTCAACTATGATGTTGCTCTTAAAGGTCCAGGAGTCATATTTGTATTCCATTTTACATGCTTTGCTCATCTGAACACATCTTCATTGGCTGAAGTGTACATAAAAATAAAATCCAGCAAGGGGAAAACCATGCAGAAGAGCTGATCTCCAGAATTATTAACTAATAAGAATTGAAGGATTAGTTGCAACCAACTTTTCACAAGTAGGAGATTTCAGATTATTCAATCAATATTTTAATAACCCAATGAAGCATCACAAAAAGGAGCTATATCCCTCTGTACATGATTTTATTATTTACATAATACAATATAGCATAGATGCCGGGTAGCATGATTATGTGCAATACATAAATATGAACTATCTGTACACATTTGTATATCTAATAACTCAACTGAGGACAAAGTTTAAAGCAAAACCTGATGCTTTTAATGAAGAAAAACTAAGACTGAACACTGCAATAGAAGTCAGAAGTAGTGCCCTGTGTATACACAACTATTTACAGATGAGGACAGGCATTACCACTACACTACTCTAAACTGTACTTGTTTATATAAAAAAACACAAGTTTCATACATCACAAAAACCTTCCATTATAACACAGAAGTGATATTACCAGACAAGCATCAGTGAAGTATACTGCCTTTTCTAGAGTTGTTATTGTACAATGCTGTAGATAATGCAGCCCATGCAATACACCCAAGAACACTATAGTCCTACACCCAAGTACTATTAAAATAATAAAGCAGCCCTCAGAGTGGTTCCAGGTACCACTTAAAGTCTACAGCAGCCATATTGGGTATGATTTTTCCATGCAAAATGGTGCAATCTCACTACATTTGAAAACTATAAAAATTAAAAGCTAACGTTCTTTTGAACCCAGAACACATTCAACTTAAGATGTATATGACAAATTAAATGCTTGAATACATTTGCAAACTAGGTTCATCAGATGCATGTTACTTGACAGAGCTGCTGTGGTTATGTTAATTTTTTAAATGTAGCATTTTGTTTGTAAACTGTAAAACAGTCTTGTGGTTTTGTGCTACACAAACTTATCAGCTACATAAAGAGTAAGAAGCAGACGAATCTTCTGTTGTAGGCTAGTTCAAAAAGTTCTAAAAATGAAGTTTCCTTTGGGAACCAGTTTTAATAGTTGAGCAATTTTCATCAGTTCCAAGGATTGCACTGTTCAGACTCAAATTTCTTGGTTTCATTCAGTAGGTAACCTTAAACTGCAGCTTATGGCACCTGAACGCCCATTCTCTTTAGAAAGTGGCTCCTCTGCAGCTCAGATTCAAAACAATGAATTGTGGAAATTAAAGAGGACAAAGTTTAACTATGGTAAAAGTAGACTCATTTTTTCCTGGTGTATAATTTAATCAAGCAGGCACGTAGCACTATCCAAGGATGATATACCTCAATTACATTCCCAAAAGGCAAATCTGCTGCAAACATGCAGATTTTATGCATCTGTTTGGCACATGTGAACTAGACAACTCTGTCTTTTGTGCATGTCTGTTTTCCAGTGCAGGTCTTACTCTTTCAATTCATTTTGGGGAGGGCATGTACACATTTTAAAGGGCTGTATCTATCCAATTCTGCCTGTAACACCCACAACATCCTAAAATATCAATCAATAAGATAGACTAAAGTAAAACTCTGGAGAACATCAAAGGAAAATGGCCATGCATCTGCTCTTTAATGTTTTCCTAGGATATTTTAAAATAAAAACAAAGAAAGTCAGTCTTTTCACCGAGTAGGTTAGTTTATATTCTCTGGATTTTTTCGGCCACAACAACTGGATTCTCTTTTCTGATTTTTGCTGCAGCTTCTGCTTTGTAATCATATGGGCAGTTGTGCTTGTCAGAGTAACGGTGAAGTCCACAAAACAGATTTCCACATCGGCAATCAAACCCTGTAAAAGCACAAAAACAGCATAAAGACCTGTTCGGTGAAGACCTAGGTTTCGTCATGTGGAATAAAAAACTGAACTCCCGTACATACATACACACACCTGTGCCATTTCAAAGTGTCACAAAGTTTCAAAGTATGCAAGTCCTCAGCAGTAACTATATTTAAGACTGGATAAGTGTGGATAATGCAGTGTCTAATAGCATACCTGTAAGGCCAACCTTCTTTCTGCACATAAAACATCTGTTCTTCTTTGGTTTAGGCATTTCAGGTGTTTTCTCTTCATTCTGAGATGTACTAGGCTGACTAACTGTAGGACTGGGTTGAGTAACAACTGAAAAGAACAAAACGGGCCAAAGTTGATTAGATGTGGTATACTGTAATTCTAAACTGCTTTCATCTCCACATTTTAAATTCTCTTCTTTACACACCTCAGTTTATTTATAGAAAGAGATGCTGAATTAATTTTTGGAAGCACCTACTCCTTCATCCTCCCTGTCTCCTTTTTGTAGTAAAGAAATCATTAGAATGGTTCTCTTATTATGTTAACCTGAAAACACAAAGTTCTCCCCCCCCCCTTCTGCCAATAGCAACCTATGACCCATGGAAAGCTTCTCTGGGGGGTTCCCCACCTTTTGTGGGGCAGTGGCTTCTAAGTTGCCACAGTCCTCATCTTTTCCAGAAGTCCTCTGTACCCTTCCATATTATTCAGGATGCCTCCCCTTCAGAGACTTTTTCAGGGGTGGTGGGGGGATAGTAAAGCTTCATTCCATTAAGTTAAATTTCTCAAGTTAGTTTAGGATTCAAGCAATTCAATCTTGATAGAAGCACCAAGTAGAGCCCATAACCTTCTGGGCTGGTTCCCAAGTAATGGATTGTAGAAGACTTGTGTGCTGGAGATTACCAAGAGTAAAGATGCAGGTTTCGGAATGGATATTTTATGGTCTCACTCAAACTTTCAGCAAACTACTACTCTTGCCACCACAAAAAACATACATTGGCTGAAAGGATGTACCTTGGAGGTTCCTCTTTCCTATTCTCTCCCCTATAATCACCATCACCTTCAAACAGAATCTGCATCAGCCCATAGCTGCTCCAGAGAACTAGGAAGGTATTGCTGGGTGCTCAACACCTTAGTGTGGTATGTTTCCATCTTTCTGTGCACACAGTATTCAGTGTTGCTGCACTATCATCATAAATGAAGAGCTAACACTATCATACTACTACTACTTTTTCTTTTTTACCTAATCTATGCAGTTAAAAAACACCCTTTCATTTAATGCATTATCTGTTTACTTACACTACAGATTCATTACGCTTACTAAAAGACACGTCTGTGGAAGATGGGTGGAACAACACACATCATACATAGGCCATAGCATATTCTATCATTTTATTTACTCCCACCTAGTTTCAGAACATTAATATGTATGCTACTTGATTCAAAGAAATATAGAAATCATTGTGCTATTTAAATATCTTTCAGCTTGCTGTCTACCTTCACATTTATCAGGAATATACATAAAAAGGTCCCCCTGATGTATAAAGCTGTTCACCATTAAGGCTGTACCTGCTGGGCTGGCCTTTTCACTTACTTCTAAATGAATCCCATGTCCAAATTCACCTTATTTAGAATTACATTTTATGATACTATACACCAGCAAGAAATACTGGCAAAAGAATCGAACCATCCTAATATCAAAGCGTTCAAACAAAATCATATAGCAAAAATACATTACCAAAAACAATTTTTAAAAGCCTATTATAAGAGTTCATCCAAACAATTAATGTAAATATATACCCATTGATTATGACTTCAGCACCAGAACATTCAATAGTGGGAATATTGAATGCAAATTAATACAAAAACACTCATGCAAAATGCTCTATGGATTTCAACCTTGTGAACTTATTCAAATTTAGGAAATATTTCATAAACACTTTACAAGTACCAGAAGTTACTTCAAAATGTCAAGTCTTTAAAAAAGGCCTGAATAACAATGCATGGAGGTGTATTATATTCAGAAATAATCATTTCAGTGAAGTTGGTATACAAAACAGATATAAAATAGGGATATAAAAAAACAAAGATATTTTAAAAAACCCAACCTTGTTTGCAAGATTGTTGGATTTCTCCAGTGATCTAAAGTAACTATTGAAAGTTGTAAAGACTGGTGAACTGCAGCACGTTAAAGAATTCATTCAAAATGCTTAAGGAAAAAAACGTCAACCATTTTGTATGGTTTTCTTTAAATAAAAAAAGAATAGCACATTCTCACTACTCAATTCATTTTCGCTGAAGGGACTAGCGACATTAATCTACTTATAATAACTGTTGGATGAACTCTTACAAGCAGTGAACAAATTGATCTAAGGATGATAAATCTTTTACTTTGCAATTTTGCCTTTTAATACTAAAGAGAATATGGCATAGTTTTTCTCATTGGTTACCAAACATCTACACCTGCCAGGTCCCACTGAACTAGCTGCACTTAAGCGACTTTAAAAAAGGCATACCTGGCTCTGTTGTTTCTGTTTTCGGAGTTACTTTCTCCTCTCTTGAAATGCTCATTTCTGTCATTTGCTGTGTTACAGGCAAGGCGGCAACAGGCACATTTCTGCTTGCATTCAGTGAAATGAGAGCAATCTGTTAGTGCTATTAGGAAGACTAACATCTTATAAAGCTAAAACTTAAAAACCCTGGGCTCTTCTTTGACAACTATGACTGAACTCACTGGTGATAAAGTTTGATGTATAGACTGTAATATCTAAGTGTCCTTGTAATCTAACCTTATAGCAAACTAAGGCATTTACATCAATTCCCTCATTGTAAAGCTCAGAGCCTTTTTGATTGCAGAAATAATAAACTCTGCAGTTATTTCCCCTACAAACTAGCTGTAGCAGAAACTGTTATAATAGTAATAGGCTTAGAGTGTCCCTTACATACTCTCCCAGAATTATTTCATTTCACTATCAGGCTCTACACTGCTCTTACCTTGATTTGTCAGATGTGCTGCCAGCAGCACCTTCACAGTTGTTTAAACTAGTATCTGCTCTCTGTACAGATGCAGAGTCTGAGGTAGGACTGTTGGAACCACTTGATGTTCCTGTATGAAGGGGGGAAATATAAGCATATAGATTAGAAACGTAAACTTCGTAATATGCAGATACTACAGCTGTTAAATACTTGGAAGTCTTTTTAATGAGTTAATTTGGCTTATACATAAAAATGCCTCAAAGTTACTAGAATAGTATAAATGTTCACTTAAATGTTTATATCTGAAATGTGACAGTATTCACAGCTAGCATTTCAGTTACATTATGTTCCTCCAGCACATACCCATTGGACTGATTCGGCCACTATTTTGCTGTCTTTGAAGATGTTCTTTATAGCAGACAGAACACATTCCGTTAGTTCTAGGATTCCCATAAAATCCACACCCTGTGCTGCACAGCATGGGCCCTGGGGTCTGGTTGGTCTCCTGAGCCATCTTGTGCTGTAAATAAACACACACACAAACTGCTTTAGAAGTTGCTATAAGATCATAATTCACATGAACTAGCCATTACATAAGATAACATCACATAGACATATTTCCACAGTGGTCATTCTCTGTGTATAAGCACAGGCAACCATAACAAGAAAAGGGACAGAAATAAAGGAAACCGCTCCAAACAGAGTAAGTGAGGTATGAGGCAAAAGCCTGTTTCCACTTGAACTTTGTGAAAAGGCACCACCTTCCCCCCAAATGCAGACAGGATTGTGAACTACACCTGTGTGATTCCTTCATCTTGTAAGTCAAATTGGCAGGAATAAGCAGGAATGCCACCTCAACTGTTGAAGCTGAAGAGAGGTAAGTAGCTTGCCTATTGATTATCTTCAGCCTAGGGCCTAAAAAGGGGAGGGAAGATTGTATTCATATTCTCCAGTCCCAAATTAACCTCACCTGGATTGCTTTACTACAGAAAAAATGTTGCCTCATAGCTTAGACGCCTGAGGGTCAATGTTAAGTGCATACAGGCATCAATGCAACCTGCCAACAATGCACTGCTTTCAAGTAAGCATATGGCAGAGGTGAATCTAAATGTATGTTCCATTGACAGTCATTCGGTGCTGAAAAGACCACATCCACAAGGATCATCTCGAAGGTCATCCAGTCCAACCCACTGCAATTATGCTCCTTTGATTTAGACTCAAGGGTCCTGATCCAGCAATCTTTACTGGAGTGTGGAAGAAATAGAGAGAGAAACATTCTATCTGTCTTTAACTGTGACTCCTACTGCAGAGCATTGGACTAGATCAGGCGTGGCCAGACTTGGCCCTCCAGCTGTTTTGGGACTACAATTCCCATCATCTCATCCCTGACCACTGGTCCTGTTAGTTAGGGATGATGGGAGTTATAGTCCCAAAACAGCTGGAGGGCCAAGTCTGGCCATGCCTGGACTGGATGACTCTTCAGGTCCCTTCCCACTCTAGGATTCCTCCATTTTGCTCTACCTGCCCCATCTGTGCAGTGGGATGCAACAAGAACAACACTAGAAGCAAAATATACGAACTATCAAAATTAGTTTGTGGTTCTGTTTTCCTTTATTCCTGTAGAGAAGGCAGACCAACATATGCTAATCATAAAACCCTGGACTGTGATTTGTCACTGAAAGGGACACAAATGTGTCCTGAACCTTTCATAGTGATTTTAAATCTTCAAGTCTATTCAATAAAGCAGAGCAGTCTTATGCTTCTCCATTCATGCCTGTTCTGGTTATTGCCTATCAATAGATCTCACAGCATGGGGAGTACTTTTAGGCTCAAGAGACACACCGCTTTGTATATTAAAAACAAATTATGGAGATAAGGATGGAACACTATTCTTGGTAGACTAGCTCAACAGGACCTGAGAACTTGGGCCCGTAACCAAACCAACCCCATGCTAACTGAGAACACCATGTGTTTAAATTATTTTATACAAAATCATCTACTATTTTAATAAGACAAAAGCTATTAAGCTGAAGAGTTTCACTTGAAGCAGGCTTTTTGGAAGATGTCCTGCTTAATATATTCATTAAAACAAGCCACTCATTTTACAGCAACTCAGCAAAATACTGTGACTATCAAAACAAACTTGAACAAAATTTCCTGCTTGAAAAGGCCGCCTCATCTGTGCATGACACGGGTAATGTTTTAGCAACATAAACACTTCAACTTCATTACCATATAAGCTATGCAAGACTGATATAAAAATATAGGATCCATAACCTATGTTCCCACAGCACTACATTAATTGGATTGTAATGTGTAATAATGGTCTACTAGAAAGAAAAGCATTTGAAGACCTCAACAATGGAAAGGCAGCATATAAAACTGTGAAATAAATAAAAATGAAAAATCTTCAGAGCATATTTGCATGTATACATTTTAAACAGTATGAAACTTCCAAAGCTTGAATTTACATATCCTGAATAATCATGTTTTTTCTGCACAAGCATCTTTAAGAAAATCAACTGAGAATGGCTTCAGAGTTTATTCTTGTTCTAAAAGGCCTGAAGACAAGAGTCCTGTACCATACATACGCGTGGGTCACTTTTCCACAATTGTTATAATATAGCATTTTAGAAGATATGCTCAAGGGGGACAGAAAAAGAGGGCCTGTTTCACAAAACAGTAGATAATATTTGCTGAATAAATATCACAAGGCAGACTTCAGGCACACCTTCACCATAAAGTCCACCCTAACTCACTAAAATCAGCTTGTAATTTATAAAGAAACATTTGTTTGGGAGAATATGTGGTCACAAATTTGACCTGTTTTTCCAAAACAAATGTAAAATCAACACCGTAAGCTATGTAAAATTTATCTGTAAAAACAAAGCTGTGCCATTTTCATTTTTCTACTTTCATGTAAATTTTGCACCATCCCATTAAAAAGCCCTAGAATGACATCATCAGTATCAAAGAAGTTTGCACCTGCAAATGGCTAGCGTGGAAAGCCAAACAAATCTTTACAGAAAAACAATGTTATCAGGTATGAATTTCATAATTTTAAGCTAGCTACCGTTGTTTAGACCTTTAGCTTTTATACTGGAATACTGGGTTTGAATAGTATCACATGCACGTCGTCTGCTTGCTTTAATATTTCTCAGAAGCCCAAGTCACATGGTGAGTGCATTAGCTTCCGCTTGTCACAAGGCTGCAATGTGACAGGCTGAGCTAGAGGCTCAGGCAAAAGCTCGTCAACAGGGGCCTCTGAAATCAGCTTCTATTTATATCTCCAAAGGCTGCCCAGCTCCTGTACAGCCCACAGAACTGAAGCAGCAAAAATGGACCAACAGGAAACTATAAAAGCAGCTTAACAAAGGACACTCAATTAAGAGAAACATGTCAGGCTGATAACTAACTATATCGAGAATTTATCAGGGATTTTAGCCCTGAGCAAGAGTAGTAAGAACAGTTAAATGGCCCAGATGACTGCACACACTACAAACTGTATGCACCAGATGGTTCCTCCTAAAATATGCTTATTTGGGTTACAGCTCTCCAGCTCCAGAAAGCTGTGCTTGCTCAACTGCATGGCTTGCCTTTAGAGAACTGGCCCGTCCATACTGGTTCCAATGCTGGTCCGAAGCCACGGCTACAGACACACTGTGCAGCATTCATGCGCAGAACATGGGGAACATGCCCGACCTACAATCCAGGCCCCAGGGCTTCACGATACTAATAGTTTTAGTTTAAGCAAAGCTTACAAACCACGGCTATGTTTATCCATGTTTCCTTCTTTTAAATGCAATTTAATTAGGAAGGGGGCAGAAAAGGAAACCTCCTCTGGGGAAACTGAGTGGTAAAGGCACACAATGAAACAGCGGGGGAAACCAGGCCGGGGGCCTGGAGGCCTGAGATAGCGGGCGGGCGGGGGGGGGGCAAACAAAGGGAAGGGAGCCGCTGCTGCTGCCGGAGGAGGAGGAGGAGAGAGGAAGCGCCGAGGGAGGCGGGGGGGGGGAGAGGCCTGCCAGAGAATCCCTGAGTCACGGCCAGGCCCAGCCGAGGAGAAGAGCCGCTCGCGGCCTCCGCGCCAGGCGGCCCACGGGTCCCAGGAAGCCGCCTCTGTCCTGGGGGGGGGGGCGGGAGAGGAGCCGCCTGGGTCCCCCCCCCGCCCTTTGTCCGCCTCCCTCCCCGGAGGGTCTTCTGCCAGCCCCCCCCCTCGCCACGCCTGGCTTCTGGGGCGGTGGTCGCGAAGGAGGCCCCATTCCGGGGAAAGCTCTTCCCCCCCCCCCCAGAGCCGAAGCCCGGCTGCCCCTTCGCGGCCCTTTGTCCGCCTCCTTGGCGCGGGGGAGACGCGGAGACACAGACCCCCCTGGCCGGGCGGGGGGGGGGCAGAAAGGGCGCCGCTGGGTCCGCAGCCCCCCGGGAGGGAGGGGAAGGAAGGAAGGGGCGACTCACCCGCCTCGAGGCTCCCGGCCAGACTCCGACCCAGAGGACAAAGAAGCGGAACCAGGAGGAGGAGCAGGAGGAGGAGGGAGGCCGAGGAGGCCGCCGCCGCCGCCGCTATCCCGGGCTCGGGCGGGAAGACAGCCCCGCCGCCGCCGCCGCCGCCGCTTCCTCCCTTTGTTCCTGAAGCAGCAGCAGCAGCAGCGGGAGGAGGAGGAGGAGGAGGCGGAGGAGGAGCCGCTGCTTCCCGGCCGCGCTGGGAGGGCCAAGGGCGGCGCTGCTGTTGCCGCTGCTGCCGGTGCCGGTGCTGCCTCTGCCTCTGCCCCGCCGCCGCCGCCGCCACCAGCCTCGGGGCCGGAGGAGCCTAGAGAGCGCCTCGCGCGCACAAACCGCCGCCGCCGAGCGAGCGAGCGAGCCAGGCAGGGAGGGAGGGAGGGAGGAGGGCGCGCGCGCGTCGGCAGCCCAGGCGCTTCGAGGGAGGCGGGCGGGGGCGCGCGAGCGCGGCAGCTGACGGGCTCGATGACGAGGCGCCGCACGTCACCAGGCCCCGCCCCGCCCGCCCCTCCCCCTCCCCAGGCCGGGATCGCTCCGCTTCGAGGCGCCGCCGCCGCCGCCGCCCTGAGAGGGATTCCCCCCTCTGCTCCTGCTGGCGCAGCCACGTCTCCTCGGAAGTAGGCCCCGAGCGGTGCCCGGACTGCAGCGCAGAGGAAGGGATGGAAGGCAGCCGAAACTCCTGCGAAATCTCCCTCCCCCTTGGCGAGGAGACCGAAGCAGCCCGTCCCTGGAGGCACCTCCGAGAAGGCCCTGCTGCGTGTCCCTTGGGACACTCCCCAGGCATTCCTGCACATTCACACGCTTGCTTATTTGCGGGCAAACTGCGTGGTGCCCGGGGAATCTGCACAACTGTCCGCTTATGCAAACTCCACTTTCAGGTCCACCGTGCCCTCCCACCTCATTTCTCCCCACACATTTACATGCCAGCCTAATCCTGGGAGAAAAAACAAGACTGCCAGGATACCCATAATAAGGAGATCAGCTTCCATCAAATATTTTAAAAGATATATACAGTACATATTAAAGGGCATGCATGGCGCTTAGAGACTTTTCCTTCAGCACGGCTACTCTTGCTAATTTAGTGGGATCAGAAATTTCATTTTGGATTTAATACATGCTTGTAAATTATCCAAAGACCTCTTATTGTTCCAGTTCTTGTGATTGGTCAGAAATGCAGTTTTAGTGGTGTCTTATTTACTGAGGTGGTCTGGCTGTGGCCATGGGAATCATAATTGTGCCATAGCAGTGCTTAGCCTAGGCAGTGGCGTAGCGTGGGGGGTGCAGGGGGGGCCGGCCGCACTGGGCGCAACATCTGGGGGGGGTGCGCACTCGCTCGCACTCGCAGCTCTCTGCCCCTACCTGGCTCACTCACTCTCACTGCAGTGCTGGCTGTGCGAATCCGATCCGAGCCGCCAGGTCGCCGCCCACTGTGGAGGGGGTGGGTGCCAGGCGTGCGGTGCGGAGAGAGAGCGAGGGACTATCTGGGGGAGGGACAGTGCAGCGGCCGCGCAGCGCTGAGCGCGGGAGAGAACCACACCAGACCAGACCAGGCAGCAGCAAGAAGAAGCTGGCAGCGGCAGCAGGTTAGGGGTTAGGGGGCGCCATTTACTTGCCTTGCCCCGGGTTAGGGGGCACAAATTACTTGCCTTGCCCCGAGTGCTGACAACCCACGCTACGCCACTGAGCCTAGGACCTCCTAAACAGGCCGAATGTCGAACTTCCGGGTTAGCGCCATCGGCTAATGGCGGATTCCCTCTGAGCTCCGGAGGGAATTGGCTCCACAGGATCTGGGTCTTGCCGCTGCAGCGACGCGCGGACCATCAGAAATCACAGGCGCTGAAGCCTGTGAACCTGGTGACCATTTGTGCCCCCCCGACCCGCGAAGGAGCCTTTTTTTAAAAAAAAAGATATTTATTGAAATTTTAAAAAAATAAAGAAAAAACATTAAAAAATACAATTAAAAACACATAAAATTTACATTTCTTACTGTCAAGAACCAATTTCCTTGACTTCCCCACACCTCCCCTTCTTGTATTCCAGTTCCAATTTTTAGCTCAGCAAGTTCTTGTCCCCAAACTTTACCTTATTTTCTCTAATTCATTTTAGTTAACCAATTTTAACTTATAAATCTCAATCTTTATACATCAATACTTATTCTTAAAAATCTTTTTCTAAGATCAGCCCCATCATTTTAGTTAACCAATTTTAACTTATAAACCTCAAGGAGCCTTTTTAAAGGCTTCGGAACGGGGGACGGGGCGAGCGGCGCGGTGCTGAGAGTCGACTGCTTCTCCTGCGGAGTGAAGCCGCATGCCATGGTCGGAGAGCGCTGACTTCTTCTTGTGAACAATTGGACTCTAAAAGCAACAACCCGTGAGTAATACGGAAATTGGATTTGTAAAGAAAAAAAATTTTTTTTAATTAGGCACGATCGGGGAAGGCACAAACAGGAAGTCCGTCTCCCCGTCTTATAAATAATCTAAAGCAAGGACTAGCTAACTAAGGTCGAGAGAATTTCTTCTTCTTTATTGGGTAAAAGACATTAATTTCACGATTTGGCAGTATAAGTAATTTCACTGGAGGAGAAGAGCTAATTTTGAGAGCTGAAGTGCCACCCCCCCGGACCCGGGAGTGATCCGCGAGAGAGCCTGTTGAGGAGATATAGAAGAGTTTGACAGCTGTCAAATTAGCTGTCAAGAAGGAAAAAGAGAACTTTGTTTCTGCTATCTCTGCTGGATATATTTGCTACAATTTGGTTATATTTTGTTGAGAACAAGGAAGAACTGATACAAACTAACTTCTCGGCCTTTTGGCTTCTCTTAGCCTTTTGGCTAAGATCAAGTGTAGTATCTGTTCTTATCAGTTTAATATCTGATATGTCCTCTATTTGAGGACTATATCTTAAATGGATTTTTGGAACTGGGAGATGGAATAGGGGCTTGCTCCATCCACTCCATGCATCGACCTGGTATTGCAGTACCTCCAGGAACGGTGCACCAAAACAAAAAACAAAAAACAAAAAAAAAACTAACTTGATTTTTGGATTTGAACTGGAAGGAAGATTAAGTAACCAAAATCCCTCTAGAGGGGGTTTTGGGACATTACAAGAATGGCTGAAGGAGGAAAAATTCAAGCTAAATTGGGCAGAGTTTTTCTTCTCTTGGGAAAGTTACAAGGCCAAATTGATGTTTTGGCTACCAATGTTGCAACTCTGGACTTAACAGTAAACAAATCCATTGAATTTGATAAGGACTTGACTCAGGAAGTCCATGCAGCTGGACAAGAAGAGAAACTTGAAAGATTTGAGAGTGTGGAGAAAGAGATATATGTTGTTCCTGAGGAAAAGGAAGGAGGAGATGTAATGTTGCAGATGACAAAGGAGAGCCAGAGGCCTGACATGATGGTTACAAAGGAAAATAAGTACTGGATGATGAAAAACTGTTTTGAATTGAAGGTTGAAGAATGGAGAGATCTCCTTATGTGGAGATCTGAAGACCTATGGATTACATATTTGATTAAGGTGAAAGTTGGAGCTTTTGGGACATTTGGACTTAAAAGGAGTAAGAAACAAGATTCAGGCTCCACTTTTAAGTATGGAGGTCTGGCTGGAAGAAACATGGACCCTATTGGGACAGAGCTTCTCCGAGATCTGGTGTTTAATATTAAGGACTACCAAAAAAACCGGCAGAGAGGAATTGAGAGAGAATTAAGAGCCTCGGACGTGAGGTCTCCAGGCTGATAGTAGACTAAGACTGATGGACATTTGTTGGGGATTGAAACCGGGAAAGGGGGGGGTGGGGTTTGGGAATCCAAAGGGTGCAGAATTATAATCTGTTTTTTAAATTTTGTTTTGTTATTAGTATGAAAATTGGGGAATTCGTGGAAGGGAATTTGGGTCGACTTTAGAAAAAAGTTTTAAGAATGAGTACTGATGTTTAAATACTGATGTTTATAAGTTACAATTGGTGGGTTTTTTAAAAAATGAATTAAATATAAAAAGGTCAAAAATTGGGGACAAGAACTTGTTGAATTAACAATTTGAATTGGAATATAAGAAGGGGAGGTGTGGGGAAGTCAGGGAAATATGTTATTGAAAATAAGGATTGTAAACTTTATGTGTTTTTAACTTTTGTTTTTTTCTTTTTGATTTTTTAATGTATAAAGGTGGAAAATCTCAATAAATATCTTTTTTAAAAAATAAAATAAACAGGCCGAATGTCTTTTGAAAGTGTTGTTTGAAAAAGGCTTCAGCCCAGTGACGCTCTAATGTTGCTGTTGGCAGCTGAGCATTTCTTGATCTTGCCTAATATTTGCTTTGATAACCAATTCCAAATTACTGTATTTCTTTCAGCATAAATAAAAGTCCCTCTATTACTACCTCAACACATTGTAATTATAAATATTTTCTCTTCACTGTACACTCCTGTTAAGTGGCCTGCTGATATTCGTTAGACAAATAAAATGTGAACGTTTAAATAGACAGTAATATAAAATGAATGAAAAACAAAAGGGATCTGTACACAACAGGGAGCCCAGTTGGGGCTTTGAGCCATTTGTTCCCCCTTTTGTGCTTGCTGAACAGCTGTGACCTTTACCCTACATAAAGTTCACACAGCACATCAAGTTGCACATATTCTTGTTTTGCTGGGATCCTTTTTTCAGTAGCGGTGAGTTTGATCAGTGTTAATATCTGCACGCTAGAGGGTTTTTTTTGGTGAGTGTCCTTTTAGTGCCTCAGACTACAAGTACAGGCGTGTGGGCCTTGAACTTTCTGCTGTGAATGAGTAAGCTTGTGCTGCTAAGATGTAAACAGGGATAAAGCAGTTGCCTCTTTCACTCAGCTGCACAGAAGGGGCTCTCTTACACTACAGGAGGGATAAGAGAGAAGCTGCTTCCCCGAGGTCAGCTGTGGTGACTGGGCAAAAACAGAACCGTACTTATCAGTGAAATGTTTGGACTGAATAGGTGCAGCAGAACCTTTTAGAGTTCTGGAGGCTTGGATCCTAAGGTAGGTCTGCCTAAAGGGAAGGTTTTTCTGCTTACACAGGGGCAAGGTGTTTCTGGTTTCCTTGCCTGCTGCTTCTGCAAACTGGTTTTCAGAGGGCTGGGGGATTCTCCAGAATAGCATTTTGGAAGGTGCAAAGGAGGACAGCAGACCTTGGGACAAAACTCCCATCTGTCTGCACAAGCAGATAAGCCCAAGCCCAGTCCAGGACATTTTTCTGCCAGAGGTGGAACAGTCAATGTCCCTGTAATGTTCTCTTTTAATGAGGATTTGTTAAAGAACTAAGTACGAACAGGTCTAATATCCTTTAGGTGCTACTTCACTCTGGCTTCTTGCCCTGCCCGCTCAGTTGGGCCTAACCTCAGCTCAATATGGGAGGTGCCCTTAAAAGTAGAGTCACATTTATCCTTACAGCCCTCTGCCAAATCAAGCTGTGCAGGACTCAGGACAGGTGTTCCCAAGCTGATCCATGGACCACCCATGGTTTGCAAGCTTCATGCAGGTGGTCTAGCAAGAGTAGTGGGTGCAGCAGCTGCTCCATCATTCTTAGAGCCTGGGGGTCTGCCTGGAAGGTGAGGATCAGTACAACCAGAACCCCTTTTCTGTTTTCTAAAATTATTATTACCCATCCTTCACTAGCAGGTCCCAGGTTGAGTTGCAGCAATTCAAAATTAAAAACACTTGGAACAGATTACAATTGCAGGAATATGGTTGACCCTGAAAACATACATCTCAGGTGTCAAAGGCCAGAATAAAGAGATCTGTACATTTTTTAATACAGGCTTCCTCAACCTCAGCCCTCCTGATGTTTTGAGACTACAGTTCCCATCATCCCTGACCGCTGGTCCTGCTAGCTAGGAATCATAGGAGTTGTAGGCCAAAAACATCTCGAGGGCCAAGTTTGAGGAAGCCTGTTCTAATATGTCTGTCACTGTATCTGCACTCACCTGTGGTTTTTTATTGTGCCAGGTCAGTCTTCCTCAACCTTGGCCCACCAGACCACAAGTGGGACACCATTACAGGACACCATGTTCCAAGCAAGCTGAGTTGCAAGAGCACCCAATGAATTCATAGCATCACTGTAAATATATCTGTCATTCTGCCTCATTTGTAGATTTAAAGATACAAAAGCACATCAGATTTCTTTTAGCTGTGTTAAACCAGGCTTCCTCAATCTCAGCCCTCCAGATGTTTTGAGACTACAATTCCCATCATCCCTGACCACTGGTCCTGCTAGCTAGGGATCATGGGAGTTGTAGACCAAAAACATCTGGAGGGCCAAGGGTGAGGAAAACTGTGTTAAACTAAGATATGATTACCTCAGCCTCTGCCTCCCCTCCCCACAATTACTAATGGCCTGGGCCTCTTGCCAGGAAAGCTTTAAAAGAGGTTAATCTCTTTTGCTCATCTCACCTGGAGGGCAGAAAGAGATGCATTTCTAGAAGCTATTTCCAAACATTTAGACAAACACTGGCTGGCACCATGCGAGATTTTGTAACACTCATCCACTGTCAGAAAAAGAAGATAAACAGTCGCAAGAGCACCTGGTAAACTCAGTATCTTCTTTCTTTCACACAAACACCTGCCATCATCTGCCAGGGATGCTTTACTTGAGACTCCTGCACTGGATGGGGTTGGACTAGATTGGCATTTCTAAACCGGGGACCCCGGTGAAAATTGTGTAAATGGGGGGCCATGGCACGAGACCAGAGGACCACAGAGGGAAGTGAGAAATGATCAAGCAAAACTGTTTTTCATGGCATTTCTTACTTTGTCTTTGGTAGATTCAGGTCTCAGTTGTGTGAATTATTTACTCAGCCTAACCCTGAATCACCTTAACATACTGGACAGAGATGATCTTTGGTTATTCCTCACAGCAATAGAACCGGACATAAAAAGCTTGTTTCTGGTCATCAAGCACAAGGGTCACATTGATAGAGAAATACTTAAAGAATATTTTTTTAATGTAATTGTGTTTTGTGTAAATTATAAAAATTAAAATTAAAACATGATCTGTTTACAAACAAAACATTGAAATTGCTACCTTTCTACAGGTAGGACAGGGGGTCACAGGAAGGAAACAAGGTGGAAAGGGAGCCAGGGTTGGGAAAAGGTTGAGAAACGCTGCATTAGATGACCCTCAGGGTCCCTTCCAACTCTACAGTTCTATGATTCACCTCTTAGCTGGGCTGCTCCACCCCGCGACATGCCACCCGCTCTTCCGCTCCCTCTCCCACGCCCTGCCCGCCAATGGTGCTCTGGCTGGGGCAACGGAGGTGGAAGAAGAGCAGGGCAGAAATACCTGAGAGGGCCAGGGAGAGGGAGAGCAAGAGGGAAGGGAGGCAAAATACAGGGAACCCTCGATTTGTGTGGGGGTTGCGTTCTAGGTCATTGTGCACTTGCATGAAATCACGTGAAATGGAAACGCCCTGTTTTGCTCCTGCCCCACCCTTTTAGTGATGTCCTTTTTGATGTTTGTGGGTCACTTCTGGGTTTGGCACTATGTGTTTGGCACTGTGTGCACAATTGTGCACATATCTATCATGCCTAAAATGGTGGTTGCATGTATGGGACAAACTGCATCTCATATTAAATCGGTGTGGGACACAGCATTTGGCTGCTGGCTGGGCTTTCTGCCTTTGGCTCGGAGGGGCTCAGAAGTTGAACATACCTGTGCTTGGAAAATCCCTTATTTTGGCTGCTGATCCCTTATTTTCGAGGCTGCTGGTCCCTTATTTTCAAATCTGTAAGCTGACAGTTATGCCACAAGTGCTACGGCTACCAAGAGTTCACCTCCAATTCCAACCTCCTCTTTCATTACTCCCTAGCAGCTCCTGAGGCTAAACCTGCAATGTGGACATTTTAAAGTGGGGTTGATCAGAACAAATGTTCAGAGGTCATTTCCTTGTACCCAGGAACAGGTGAAACAAGCCACCGTTGCAGGACTGGCAGCAACTGCTGCAGGTATGTTCTATGCAGATATTGTCTTCTCTTGTTAACTTTGCTGCATTAAATGTGCATTCTGTAGCTGACCTCCTTTGCAATGGTTTATTTTGAAATCTTTAATATAACATTTTATTTTCCTGTTAATGTTGCTTTGAATGTATATTTGACTTTATTCAGTCATATTTTAGTCTACGTGGTTTTATTTGCTGTTTTAGTGTGTTGTAAACGACTTTGAGATTTTTTTCTTAAAAATATAAAGCAGTAAATAAATGGAATGAATAATAACAATAGTAAAAAAATACCAGACCACTCCCGTTTTTGTTAACTCAGAAGCAAAGACTGTTTCCACAAGGATAAGTGAATTAAACAACCCAAGGTATGTGATGAAAACAGTTTTAGATCCTATGCAGCACAATCTACCTCTTTCTACCTGGCCTCCTGGCCAGATTTTGCCTTCATGAGCTCACCAGCAGGGGTTGCGCTCAGATAAAACCAAGGACACAGTTTGCATTCACAGGCAAAGTCTTGAAATATTTCTGAAATGTACCATGAGGGAATTCCATAATCAGAAGACAGTCACCCCAAGCACCTCTCTTCATACTCACATGTCTCTCCTTTCCTGCCTCTGTTGTGTTTATCTGTCATTATTTTTAGTTGCATACATTAACATTTGTTCATATTTGCTGTTTTGCAGGTCCAGTATACTAAATACTGTATTTTTCGCCCTATAGGACGCACTGGCCCATAGGACGCACCTAGTTTTTTTTTGGGGGGGGGAATCAAGGAAAAAAATTTTATTTCCCCCCCAGGTTTGCGCAAGTCATCCCCAAGAAGCAAGCTTGCTTCTCCCCACCATCAGCCTCCAGACCAGGTTGGGGAATAGCGGGGTGGCGGCGCTTCGCCTCCCCGCTGTCCCCCGAGCTTGTGGGGCTGCCCAATATCTGCACCAATCGGGATGCAGGCTGCTATCCGCAAGCCTGGAGAGCCCGCTGCGCTCCAAAGGCTTGCAGATAGCATCCTGAAGCCTGGAGAGCGAAAGGGGTCCGTATGCACCGACCCCTCTCGCTCTCCAGGCTTCAGCAAAAGCCTGCATTCGCCCCATAGGACGCACACATTTCCCCTTCATTTTTGGAGGGGAAAAAGTGCGTCCTCTAGGGCGAAAAATACGGTACCTTGGGTTTTTGCTCATTTGTGTTTAAATGCTGCAGCCTTTTTAATGTCATGATGGATGGAAAATGTTGGTCTGCGGATGGATTCTCCGTGCAGAGACAGCAAAACAGGAATAATGAGATGGCTTTGCTGACATTCCACAGCACAAGGAGCATGGGGCATCTGGTGTCTTGAGCATACATTTTAGCATTTTTAAAAGCCTACTTTTGGATGTGTGCTTTGTTTTTATTTTTTAAATGAAATAAGGACAGAAGTAAAACGGAACAAGGTTTGACCATTGAATTTCAGATTGCTGCAGATTCCCTGCTCCAACCACCGTTTAATTCCTCTAGCTCAGAGCTGGAATTCTCAATAACTTTTGTATGTATGCATTTTTGTTGTTGTTCTGACATTATTTTCTTTTCTCTGATTTTCCTCTTAATTTTTATTACACTCTAGTTTTGGGCAGATAATTAAGGATGTGTAAAAGTCCTGAGGCATTCCTAGTGAGCAAGTTCCTCTTGCTTATGAGCCAGCAGCATCTATGTGTACTGTTTATTTATTGTTACATTAATATCCTATCTCTCATCCAAGGAGAATGAGAATAAATTGGCATTGATTCAAAGTGTTTGAATTAATTTTATCAAAAATATAAGTAGGTTGACTATATCCCGGATACCGTTTATTTATGATCACTGGAATTTTTGAACTAGTCACAAAGTATTTACCAAGGACTGACCTGTTGTCTGGAACTACATCCTGAACCTTTAAAAAATGTATGTTTCTACGCAGCTAAAGGCTTCTAAATAGACCAGGCATGCAGTGTTTGAAGAACCCTCTCCAGCACCTGGGGCGGCGTAGACCATATGGACTGCGAATGCGGCATCCCGCGTGTGCGCAGTCCGTACGGGATGCCGCTTGCGCGCGGCGGCCATATGAGCTGCCACTTGCACAGCGCCCATACGGACTGTGTGCGCCCTTGGCCACTCTACAGCTGGGGGAGGCAGGGGCCATCTTGTCACCCCTCCCAGAGTGGCACCTCCACCCCCCTTACTATGCCCCTGCAGGCATGTCCAAAGTCCGTTACGAGGGCCTAATCCGGTTTAATCCTAAAAATCCTAAAAAACCTTAACTCTTCACTTCATCAAATCTGGCCCTCTTTGGACACCACTGAAGTAGACCATGGAACCTGGGAATCTTAAGTGCCACAAACCAGCTAAAATGGTTATTGGGCTCTGTTTCACTAAAGTGAACTGTCAGCTTCAGAGCTGGAGACAACCAGTTCAACTCTACAATGCAGAAGGGTAATTATCACAAACAAAATAATAATAATAATAATAATTTCTTCCAGTAGCACCTTAGAGATCAACTAAGTTTGTTATTGGTATGAACTTTTGTGTGCATGCACACTCTTCAGATACAAAGCTGTCTTACCTTGGGATCCAGCTGGATACTGTGGCACAGATTTCCTCACTGCCTGAGGGTAAATTGATGGCCCTATCTGACATTATTTTGGAGTTTTTTGCCACTGGAGAAGGTTATCTTGAGACAGATTCAGTCCCTATTGGGTCATATGAATTTCGCCTGCAGGGTGGTTGCTCCTGGTCGTCCCCTTTGTGCTCACCTGGCAAGACTCTCTGCAGGCCTGCAGTCACCCATCATCAGGTGCGATTGCCTAGGGAGGTCAAGGCAGACCTCAAGATGTGGCTGGAATTCCTGAGGGAGTTCAATGGGGTATCTCTGTGGCAGGATACCTTGAACCTGCACTGTGATTTCCAGGTCCATTTGGACACTGCTGGATCCTTGGGTTTTGGGCTCTTTTCCGTGGCCATTGGTGTGCACAGCCATGGCCTGAGCACTGGCAGGGCACAGTCATTACCCGTGACTTAATGTTTCTTGAGCTTTCCCCCATTGTAGTAGCAGTGCACATGCGGACCGTGGAGTTCAAGGACCGGCAGGTCCGTTTCTGGTCCGATAATTGGGCCGTGGTGAGTGTTTTGGCAAGGCAGTTGTCATGCTCCAGCAGAGTCTCTGCCCTTTTGCACACGTTTGTGCTGCGGTGCCTCAGGTTCAACATTGTGTTTTCTGCCCGTTTTATTCCTGGTGCTACTAATGATATTGCTGATGCCCTATCCCATTTTCAGATGGAGCGCTTCAGATCCCTGGCTCCGGATGTACAGCAGTTTCCGGAATATTTCCCTGTTCAGCTTTGGAACCTTGGCAGCAGCTAGTCCTTAGTGGCAGCTGTTTCTTCTTCCACATTGCGGTCTTAGAAGAGGGCCTGGATGGACTTATTAGCGTTTCAGTCATGGTACTTGACAATCGACAATTCTTTGTTGCCATCCATGCATCAGGTGTTGCAGTATTTGGCTCACCTGTGGAGCATGGGTCGTGCGGTTAAGTCCATTAGAATTCAATCTTCTGCCATTTCATTTTTCTGTAAATCCCTTTATTCTAAAGATCCTTGTGCAAAGTTTCTAGTGCGCAAGGCTCTGGAGGGTTGGGGCAGATTGCAGCCACCTAAGTCGCCATGTAGGAGGCCAGTCACTTTTGACCTTTTATCCAAAATGTACAGCAAGTTAAGACTTGTCTGCTGGTCCACTTATGAAGCGAGACTCTTTTCAGCGGCTTACTCTGTTGCGTTTGTTGGTGCACTGCGTGTGGGCGAAGTGGTGCTGGAGTCAGCACGAGGAGGGTTCTCTAGGGGCTTGCTTTTGCAGGATGTTCAGCTTTCTGAGGGGGAGCTGGTTCTCACCATCCAGAATTCCAAAACGGACCAGTTGGGCAGAGGTGCCTTAATGAGGCTGTAAGCCTGGCCCTTGTCCAGTTAAAGATGCCAGGAAGTATTTGTCACTTTGCCCGCCTGGGGATGGTCCCTTTCTGATTCACAAGGATGGGAACCCATTCAGGAGGCATCAATTTGCTGCAGTGATGCGTAAGGCGATCGCAGCGTGTGGTCTGCTGGCCAGTGAGTTTGCACCTCATTCTTTTTGCATTTGTGATGCCACCACTGTTGCACACTGGGGCCTGTCTGTTGACAGGATCAAGGATTTGGGAAGTCTGATGCATATGGGGTTATTTACGGAAGTGGAGCTGAGGTGCAGTTATTAATGTTGTTTTGTTCATTCCTAGGTCCGTCTGCCCTGCACGTCTGGATAGTCGAGCACAGCATTGTCGACTGGGCCGGCAGGAGGGCAGCAGAGTCTGGATTCAGACCCAGGCTTGGACTTCCCAACCATGTGAGTGTCTCCTGGGTATCCAGACGAGGAATGTGTTGGGAGGAGCTTCTCCCAATGGTGCAGGCGAAGGTGTCTGCGGAAGGCACACCTGCGGCGATGGTGGTGCAGCTGGGCGAGAATGATTTGCCGGAAGCTCCCGGCTTGAGATTGCGGACCTGCATGCAGGAGGACTCGGAAGAGTTGAAGGCAGCTCTTCCTGGACTCAAAATATTTTGGTTGCAGCTGTTGCAGTGATGTGTTTGGTGAGGTAGCCAGTGCCCAGCTGCCACTGAGAGCGTCAGGAAGCGTGTCCAGAGCACTGTGGCCAAGAAGTTTCTGGCTTTGGGCGGGACAGTGATCTGTCACCCGGGCATTACCTTCCATGATGCATGCTTGATGGGGTGCATCTGTCTGTGACTGGGAATGATTTGGTGCTGACAGCAGTGACAGTGGGGTGAAGGGATTGGTTACAGGTGTGAGTGGTTGGCGGTGAGAGCAGGTGCTCGTGTGGCGGATAGGCACTGGTTCAGGTGATAGGGATGGGAGAACAGTCTCGCCATCCCTATGTGAAGGGTATTCCGTTAAAGGAATCCAGGGACTCAAGTTGGCTTGGTCAACCCCCGAGAGGGGGTTGTGCCTGTGCCTGAGTCCAGGGGAGCATCTGGGGAGTAGACATAGTCCGTTCCCGGGCTTTCCACCTACCACAGGTGTTCACCCTTGGCTGACCTATGATAGATTTCTGGGTCAGCGCTATCTGCAAGGGTGCAGGGAGCTAGTTGAACCAGAGTCTATGCAACCACTCACTTTCTGTAATTAATAAAATTGTGGCCTAAATTCTGCCAAAAACCAAAACTAAAATTTGAGTCAAATGTGTGTTTATTTAGGGGGGAGGTCTCTGGGTCTGAACACACAAATAACTGCAATGCAAATAAATGTTATTTATTTGTTTAGAAATTAGAGTCCAGCAGAGAATATAGACATAAAAGAGAAGTTAGCAAAATAGCTAGGCAAATTGAGTTCAGCAACAATACAATTTGGCCTGATACTAGTTTTGGTTACAGTATTAAAACTGTTATTATTATTACTATTCTATTTTTTATTTCATTTCTCTATCGCTTTATATTTTAGAGAAAAAAGTCTCAAAGAATTTAGATCCTACATTAAAACATTGAATAAAACAATCCAGCATAAATTTGATTACAGAAGAAAATGACATGAAGTATACATTAAAAGCCACATAATCAACAGGAAACTAAAATGTTATCTTAAAGATTTCAAAATAAAAATTTACAAAGGAGATTATGTACAGAATGCACATTAAACACAGCAAAGTTAGTAAAAAAGATATCTTAACATTTCAGCAGAAACATTCTGAAGGAAATCATATATAAAATGCACATTTAAAACAGCACAATTAGCAAGAGAATAAAATATCAAGCTTTGAACGTATCTGCTGCTGTTGCTGCCAATCCTGTCAATGGTGGTTCATGGTGGATGACAGCTGTGGAAGTTCAGGCACTAAGAGACAGCCAAGATGGTTAATAACATGGATTTATATTCAACAGTGTAGGGAAGAAGAAGAAGAAGAAGAAGAAGAAGAAGAAGAAGAAGAAGAAGAAGAAGAAGAAGAAGAAGTAGAAGTAGAAGAAGTAGTAGTTAAGAAGAGAGTTTGGATTTGATATCCTGCTTTATCACTACCCGAAGGAGTCTCAAAGTGGCTAACATTCTCCTTTCCCTTCCTCCCCCACAACAAGCACTCTGTGAGGTGAGTGGGGCTGAGAGATGTCAAAGAAGTGTGACTGGCCCAAGGTCACCCAGCAGCTGCAGGTGGAAGAGCGGAGACGCGAACCCAGTTCCCCAGATTACGAGACTACCGCTCTTAACCACTACACCACACTGAAGTCGCAGGAACTTCTATGTGAGTCATGGCCATTTCAGTAAAAGTGATAGCCATGCATTTATTGTACATACCTTCACTGTAAAAACTGCCTAGTTTAGTATGAATTATTTGTGATTAAAATTTTTTTTTAAAAAGCCGGTAGGTGATATCAGCTATAGGAGTTGGACCCTAGAGTGAAATCTGGTTAGCATAGTGCAGGCTTTCTCAAACTCGGCCCTCCAGATGTTTGGGACTACAATTCCCATCATCCCTGACCACTGGTCCTGCTAGCTAGGGATCATGGGAGTTGTAGGCCAAAAACATCTGGAGGGCCGAGGGTGAGGAAGCCGGGTCTAGTGTGTCTCGTAAATGCTGCAAAAAGTCACCCCAGAGTAGTTTTGGAACTGAAAACCACATGGAATTACGCAGAGCTGTCTCTGGACTGTGGTGAGATATTTAGGACAATTTGATTTTGTCCTGTGTTGTTGTTGTTGTTTAGTCGTTTAGTCGTGTCCGACTCTTCGTGACCCCATGGACCAGAGCACGCCAGGCACTTCTGTCTTCCACTGCCTCCCGCAGTTTGGTCAGACTCATGTTTGTAGCTTCGAGAACACTGTCCAACCATCTCATCCTCTGTCGTCCCCTTCTCCTTGTGCCCTCCATCTTTCCCAACATCAGGGTCTTTTCCAGGGAGTCTTCTCTTCTCATGAGGTGGCCAAAGTATTGGAGCCTCAGCTTCAGGATCTCTCCTTCCAGTGAGCACTCAGGGCTGATTTCCTTCAGAATGGAGAGGTTTGATCTTCTTGCAGTCCATGGGACTCTCAAGAGTCTCCTCCAGCACCATAATTCAAAAGCATCAATTCTTCGGCGATCAGCCTTCTTTATGGTCCAGCTCTCACTTCCACACATCACTATTGGGAAAACCATAGCTTTTACTATACGGACCTTTGTTGGCAAGGTGATGTCCCTACTTTTTAAGATGCTGTCTAGGTTTGTCATTGCTTTCCTCCCAAGAAGCAGACGTCTCTTAATTTCGTGGCTGCTGTCACCATCTGCAGTGATCATGGAGCCCAAGAAAGTAAAATCTCTCACTGCCTCCATTTCTTCCCCTTCTATTTGCCAGGAGGTGATGGGACCAGTGGCCATGATCTTCGTTTTTTTGATGTTGAGCTTCAGACCATATTTTGCGCTCTCCTCTTTCACCCTCAATAAAAGGTTCTTTAATTCCTCCTCACTTTCTGCCATCAAGGTTGTGTCATCTGCATATCTGAGGTTGTTGATATTTCTTCCGGCGATCTTAATTCCGGCTTGGGATTCATCCAGCCCAGCCTTTTGCATGATGAATTCTGCATATAAGTTAAATAAACAGGGAGACAAAATACAGCCTTGTCGTACGCCTTTCCCAATTTTGAACCAATCCGTTGTTCCATATCCAGTTCTAACTGTAGCTTCTTGTCCCACATAGAGATTTCTCAGGAGACAGATGAGGTGATCAGGCACTCCCATTTCTTTAAGAACTTGCCATAGTTTGCTGTGGTCGACACAGTAGTAGGGCTGAAAAGGATTTTAATTGAATTAGCTGAATGAAGTTAACACAAATACATAGCTCAATTAATGACAGAGGTTGTCTCCCTTGAAGCTGTATTAAATCTGTTGGGAAGAAAGTAAACTGTCTTTGGGAAAAGGGTATATTTTTAACATTTGCTACTAGTTCAGTAGTCAACTGCAGTCAAGTGCCAGGCCTTAAATAGCAGCTACATCTTTCTTGGGATTTTTGAGAATTATAAAAATAGCACAAAAATATTTGACACTTACTGAAAGGCATAAAATAGGATTTTTTATTATTGTTGTTGAATGCAGTAGCCCAAAACCAAGCTTTCATTTCTAACTGCATCAGTTATAACCGCAAAGTTTCAGTTACCAGAAGTAGGATTAATATATTACTTTCATTAATCAAGAAAAAATCAGCACGGGATTCATGTTCACAACTCCCACATTCTTCCTCCTGTGAGATTGCTGTTAAAGAGCTGCAGATTAGGAAATATTCTATGTTGCCATCAAGCTATTTGGCACATAACTACTAACATTCAATGCCCCTTTCCATCAAACTGCTGGTGGTATTTTCTACTCATAAAGAAAATATAAAGGGGTTTGGGGAGGAGAAGGGCACTCCGATGTGTGTACAGACCTCTCCACTCGCACATGTTAATATTTGTGTTCTTGACACTGCAGTTAGTGGCCAGAGACCCAGTCTGAAGGCTCACATTGCTGTCAAAGGATCCAGAAGGCCCTGATTTTGCCACTTTGAGTCCCATGTGCTATCATCAATACATATTGATCCAACTAGGCAGAAAGGTCTTATTTTATATATTTTTTAAAATAAAATTAAGCTTCTAATCCTTGTTATTGTACAAGAGTGAAGCAACTGTAGCTGTTTTTCCCCATAGCCTACTCCTTGTCCCAAGTCCAAAGAATGGTGGGCTACATACTTTGTTCACATTCTCTATTACAGTAGGCATAACCAAGAAGACTGTAAATATGTTAATATATTGTGCTAACTAGGGCTTTGCAATGGATCTAGCTGGATCCCAAACCCAGCCAGTTGGAATGGGGGCAGGGGGGTGGTGGTCAGGGCTTCACGGGAGTTGCATGGAGCAATCCTACATCACCCTGGTTCTGTCTGGGCCTCCCAGAGTGATCTGGGACTGCTGGGGATAGGACATCATCAGACAGGAATAAACAGCTTTGCCTGTGCACACCTGTTCCCAGCAGGGAAACAAGATTGAACAGGTGTAATCCTGCTGGCTTCAGGAGTCTCCTTTGCCAGAACACACTGGGGAAGCAGACCCCAGCGGGATTGGATCCTTTGCTCCCCTTCTGCCACCTGGCTGGATGTTTAATTAGGGAAGTGGATGAGCAGTGGTGATCTCATTCTGCAACCTGGACCTATCGAAGAGCCATGCCTTCAAATCCTCATTGCCACAATCTCTATTTTCTCCTCATCTGTTAGATCTCCAGGGGGAAACAGGAAGGGGTAGATCTGGCCAAGCGGTCTTGGTTGCTGACTTCTTACAGTAGACACGGGTGGCGCTGTGGTTTAAACCACAGAGCCTCTTAGGCTTGCTGATCAGAAGATTGGTGGTTTGAATCTGCGTGATTGGGTAAGCTTCCATTGCTCTGTCCCAGCTCCTGCCAACCTAGCAGTTTGAAAGCATACCAGTGTGAGTAGGTAGATAAAGAGGTTCTGCTGTGGCAGGAAGGTAAATGGCATTTCCGTGCACTCTGGCTTCCATCATGGTGTCCCGTTGTGCCAGGAGCGGTTTAGTCATGCTGGCCACATAACCCAGAAAGCTGTCTGTGGACAAAGGCTGGCTTCCTCAGCCTGAAGTGAAATGAGTGCCACACCCCATAGTTGCCTTTGACTGCACTTAACCATCCAGGGGTCCTTTACCTTTTGCCTTACAGTAGAATAGGCTCAGCTTTTGTACTATTATTTATATGAAAATGTCACAAAATAAAATTATGGAAATGTTGTTTGGTTTCATCTATGGGTGGCAAATTGTTAGTGGAGTTTATTTCTGAAAATGTAAAACAGAGGGGAAATGTACAAAGTTGGAGTCATACTGACTTGTGAATTGTGCAGTAGGTGTGCAGCAAACTATTTCCTCAGATTAATTAAGTTTGGAATGTATTTTTGGAACTTTTCCTGGAAGCCGTTCAAAAAAGATCACAAGCACCTGGGTGTTTTCTGGATTGTCTGTGTATTTGCATCTGAACAATGATAATCTACTAGATGATACAATTGCATTATATGCCCCATTGTTTAACCTGCTTATGAAGTAACTCATAAGACAATGAGAACTTGTTTTCATAGTTCTACACAGGCATCCTTTGTTTGAGATGAGTTTTACACATCAATTATTTCTATGGCATTTTCTTTTGAATTGTTTTGAAAATTCATCTAAAGATGCATTTTAATACAGCTATTGCTAAAAACATAGTAGCATTCAGAAAGAATGCCCTGACCCCCCCAGAGTTAGGCAGCTTGGATCAGTCCCCTCTGTGTTATCAAATACAGATGCCTTGATTCTTCCCAAAGGCAGCACAATTCAGGTCCGAGGTCCCCTCTGCAAGCCAGAGACCACCTGGCTCTTTACTACGCATGGCCTTTGTGAAGATATAGATGGAGGTACTAAATAGCTCCAAAAGGGGACTTAGTCTTAATATTATAGGCATCCCATCTTGGTTCCTTTAACTACTACTACTACATCTATGTACTGTACCATAAACGGACATATTCAGCACAGGAAAGATGCATCCTGGTTGCTAGGGGAAAAGGAAGGTCAAGCGATGGAGTTTCAAAGGACCAACAAATCAGACAGAAGCAGGAAAGAAAAGTGCACCAAAGAGGTGTTTGTCTTTAGGACCTCAGGGATTCATGTACTGCAGCCTGGAATCTAAACAGCTCATTGAGCAATCACAGCTGTACCTTCACTCGTTGATTTCACTCATCTCCCATAAATCACCTAGAAGGCTACCTACACATTTTGTTTCATAACAAAAAGTAAGGGCTCCTTCCTTCCTTCCTTCTTTCCTAACAAACAGAAAGCAAGCAAGCAAGTTCAGAGTCTACATGGTCAGTGGTCTCTGGGCACTTTGCAGCAGCACCCTCTGTCTCTGCTTCTTGGCAGCCTGACATAACAAGTAAGAAGAAAATGAGTTTGTAAGAAATTATAACATTTAGGAAGCTTTGTATATGACCAGCTCTGTCTAGTATATTCTCATAAATTTTTATTTGGGGAAGAAAACATTTCTAACATTCACAACATAATTAAATGCCAATGTTTATGTAGTGATTTAAGAAAACAGGTTCATGAATTGTGATAATTTGGCCAAGTGATGCATTACTTTGAAAATAGACCAGTTTTGATTAGGTAAATAGTGTTTTTGTTCCTTTATATCAGTTGCTGTCCACCACCTGTTAAGCTGGACTTCCCTATATCTGATGCATATCCCACAGGGCCAGCATGTGCTCAAAGTTGGGACCTATTTTTATTTATTTTTGCTCTTGTAAATATACTGTATAACAAACATGGTGATTCATATATGATGCAAGTCATATCAGCCAATGTTGGTAGCTAATGTGTGAAGTATTATGTGAGGTGGTAATGTTATGTCTGCGGTATTTGCTCTGTCTCAGCTGTTCCACACTTCAAAGTAATGAGTTGATCTTGCAGGTGGAATTGTGAACACAAGAGGCCACATCCTAGCAGTGTGTCAGGCCCAGCCTCTGTGGTTCAGTTCATCTTGGACACTGACATTTGTGTCATATACCTAGGCACTCTGTACTGTGGTCCATCTTGATGTTCCTATCCTCACACCTCACAACATACAGGGAAGGAGAAACTCAAGAAGCCAGGATCGTCATTAGCAGAGCCAGCAGTCAGTAGGGAGAGGGGGCAAAGCTCAATTCAGTTTGTACTTAAAAGGAAAGTTAACAAAGATGCATTTTCTAAAACAATAGGCAAGGTGAAACACAGCTGTCCTTCAAATTTTATATATGCCTGAATTTTGCTATGCACATTTTGCTATGCTATACCACATCAGGTATGCAAAACTGCAACTGCAATGAGTATGAATACATTTATTAGTGAAAATACAAAAATGTTGTGTATTAGGAGCAATTGTTTCTTAAAGATGTGTATAGTAGCCAAATTTGCTGGAAAAACGTTGACAAATATTCATGAAACATGGAGAACTGAACTTAAGAATGGAAAAGTAAGAATGGGAGGGAAACTGAACCTGAGAGATTCAGCTTGCCCTAGCAGTCCACCCCTAGCAAAGACTGAAGGGTAGCAGACATGACTGAATAAATACAGTATTAAGTAGTCTGGGGAGCAGGCTTCATTGGTGTATGGATAATATGAGAATGGCAAGAAACATGCCTTGCAAAACAGCTATCAGGAAAACGAAAGGGAGTGGGGGAAGAGAGAGAGAGTAAAAATGAGCAGGTTTATTTATGTATATATTGGCTTCTTCTTGGTGGGACAACACATTGTTCTGCTTCCACACATAAGAAAGGAGAACTCACACTGAACAAGGAGTCCAGCAAGGCAAAAGCTGGGCCAATTGGTTGATGGCTAGAACTGCTGTTATGTTTGACTAATCTAACAATGATCTCTGATGCTTCACAGTGCCATTTGTGCTTTTGGTGTACTCTGGTATTAGATCTTCCAAGCAGGCTTTGTAAACCCCCACAGGGTATGGTTGTGTGTCGGCTGTGATTAGCTTTCATTAGCAGAAATGGGGGATTTGCCAATTTCCCCTCTAAATTCTGTGTATCCTTTTGGGGGTGTTGAAAGAAGAAAAATCCAATATCGGTCAGCCATTAATGTTGCTAGTAGAGATTCATGGTTTTCTCTAAAAGATGTCAGGTGGGTAAATGAAAACAACTGGCTATGAAATAAGAGGGAGAAAGAGAGCATCAGGCAATCCATGAACCATAAATCTGTTTTAACTCTCCTTACACCAGTATACAAAATTTTATGCAGAATTATTCTGATAACATCTGTCATGTAAAACTATTTTAAGGCTCCAGAAATCTAAATGCATACAGAGTGATGGGATGCAGTTCCATAGATTAGCTTGGCATTTCTTGCTAACTCTGTTTCACTATAGGGAATGAAATGGCTTCGAATGCTGGTTTTAAGGCTTTAATCAAAGACAGGTCCTTGAATTGACTTTAATAGCCTTCATGAGCACAGTTTCAGTTTTGTATGATACATTCTGTTTATAGCTTTAACCCCAGAGCATTCATTTTTTGTGGTTTGTCAAGATCTCTCTATCTCCTTGAAACAAGCATCCATCTGAAAAGTGTAATATTTTACAAGTGCTATTCTTCCCTCAAGCTTACTTTTTCAGTCAACACATGTATAATCAGAGAGGACTCAGAGTAGGTCAAACAGATCTCTGACTTAGCCTGACACTTTACAGGCTTTAGAGGCGATCTAAGCCAGTTTCACTAATTAAAATAAACAACAACAACTCACATAAATGTCCTCTGAGATCCACATGTGTTTAAAATAACACCACTGGGGGAAGCAGGGATGTGGCTGTGGGATGTGCTTACTAGAGCTCTGTGGCCTCAGCAAACAACTGAATTGGGTGAAGACGTGACTGGAATATGAAAGGACAACTGACCCAACTATGGTTGAACTGAATATCCCTTGTCTCACTTCCTGAGGCAATCTTGTTCTGACTGGTAGCCATGCAACAAGCCTGCTGCGATGAGACAGGGGAGCCATTGGCCCTGCAGTTCCCATCACCCCAAAGCCGTTAGGCATGCTTGCTGAGGCTGACGGGAGTTGTGGTTTAGCAACATCTGAAGTGCCCTAGCTTAGATGAACCACAGGGAGAGAGAGGGAAAAAATGGGCAGAGAATATTCAGAGGCAGCTTCAAATACCTCCCCCCCCTTTGCCCCCTTGCTGTGAACCTGCTACCTTCCATCTTCTTAGTCTACTCACTGCAATACCAGGGTGATTAAAAGGAAGTCTGTAATACGCCTTCAAAACAAGACACCCCATCAGGCTCACATAGTTGGCTCTCAGGTCATTCTAGATGGCTGTCTAGAACAACATGTTTGCTTCTGCAGTAGAATATGGAAGGCATTTTCCAAGATCATGTGCTTCTGTTCCTTGGACTTGTAGATGCCAGGGGCAAAGAGCTCTACTGCAGCTGGACAATAGTGCTTTGTGTGTTCTTATTTTACGTTGGTTACCCAATGGGTGATGAAAGTTCGGGGTTTCATCCACTTGAATATATATTATAGCTGTAAGCGGTCTATGACACATTATAGTGAGAAGGTTTGCTTGGAGGCAAAGGACTCTGGCAATGACTGGGCCACTTCAGTATTGACCCTTTCACTTCAGGTTCACTGTATTACTTGAAGCTTTATTAAAAGTGTGACAAATGTTTCTCTCTAACACATGCAATCAATTAGGTGTAATTATGCTAATTTTATTTAACCTTGAAGCAGAGGTTTCTTTTCCCCTGTTTGAATGATAATGAAACTGCTGAGGGCTTCTGCAGTTTAGAATTCCCTGAGAGGATTTGTTTCTCTGTCTGTTAGTTTAAACACTTGTAATTGTGATGCTGTGAGCTTGGTATTTTCTATAAATATGTACAGTAGGGCTGGGCAGTGCCCACAAAGTCTGACTTTTATATGTAGCTTTGAATTGTTTTTCAGCCACCCTGCATCTATACAATTCAACCCATTTTGGGGGATCAAATTAGACCTGTTAAAATTGAATCTCTACATCCCCTTCATATAATGTGAATCTAAAAATGGCTATGACTTTTTTTTCCTTTTCACAAAGGTGGATTAAAATTGCAGGCATGGCAGAAGCTCCAGAATATATGAAGTCTGCCAAATTGTAGGCAGATATATCCAGAGTTTTTTGTCAGAGCACCTTTAAGTTTGATTTTTTTAAAACAACAGAGAACTATGATTGTTTTTCATTGTCTGCCAGAAATGAATGCAATTTGCAGGCATGGTCATCCCTTCTGAGGGGATGAAGCCTACCAAATTTCAGAATGATAACTGCCGCCGTGGTTCCTGCACAAGGGCAAAACGTTTTGGGGTGGGTCCAATAGGAATCATAGGAGGGCAGGTGATAATGGTGGAAATAAGAGCATACATACCCAGGAAAGACTGAGGGGAGAAATTGTTATGCTCCAGCAAAGACTGTGTAGTAGTAGTAGTAGTAGTAGTAGTAGTAGTAATTTATTACTTATACCCCGCCCGTCTGGCTGGGCCTCCCCAGTCACTCTGGGCGGCTTCTTTGATGGGAGACTGGCCCCCCAATTTTGGGGCATGCAATGGTGATTGCTCCATAGACTTCCTTTAGAAAAAGGCAGAGATCCACATGAAAACCAAACAGTTTTTAATCCCTTTCCCCAAATCACCGTGCTTTGACTTTCTAGGGGAAATGATTCATGTGATTAAAAGCTACACCAGTTCATCAGTGTGAAAGATGCCCCCACCTCTCCAGGCCCAACCTCTCAAGCTCCGGGCATTAACTCAGCCAGCGTTCTCAGGAGGTCTGTTCCACACAATGTGGGACCTGGAGCTTTAGTGTGATGACATCTCCTTTTTGGAGCTTCCTTCTGTTACATATCAGGCAGACGCCATCTTTATCGTGGGTGTGATACTTACAGCAGCTATCTAAGATCTTTCTTTTTCAACAAGCCTTTTTAAGTAAAGGTTTTTATCCTAATGCAGAGGTGTCCAAATTAGGATTGAAGTTGTTGAGCTTTTTTAGGATTTTACCCCAGGAAATAAACTGCCACAGGGACTGGATTAAACTGACCAGCAGGCCACAAAACGGACTTCGGACATGCCTGCCCTAATGTATGTATAAAATTTCAATACATAACAATATTTATTACCTATGTGACACTTGTATTTATCAACATTAAAAATAGACTGTTTCTAGCCATGGATAGAGACAAATTTTACATGGAGTTCAAGCCAAATTTGGAAGAAGTTTTAGCATTAGGGGTTCATTTAATGTAGCTCGTACAACTATTACACTGAAGTGGAATTTGAAGCAGTATAATAATTTTCCTCATCTCTAGAGTATCTGAAAGCACAGAGATTTAATGCCCACCCCTTTTTCTTCTCTTGATATTGCAACACATACTGTTTATTAGATGTAATTTGGTTGGGCTAATGCTGCCTGGATAGCTCAGTTGGTTGGACTAATTTTAAATTTGACCTTATGTTAAAGCTAATTATTAAGTTACTTTCTGAAGAATTTTACTTACCAAAATGCCCTGGAGATTTTTTTTTAACCCCTAAGTGCTGTTTACAGCTTAACAGTATGAGAAAGTACCATAATATAATGAATATTAAATAGTTTTTAAAATAAGCTCACTTTGAATGCTAACAGGGTTACATTTTCCTCCAGCAACCAATGCAAAACAACCACAACCTTAATCCCGATTTAAAAACAAAATGAAAGCACTCCCTCCATTGTTAATATTTTATAAAGCAGATGTGGTAGCCAACGTGACATGAGAATTAATTTAATTAATTGTTTGTCCAAAACATTGATTTTTAAAAAATCTGTAATATATGTATGTGAGGATTTTTAAATGTGTGCATTGCATATTGTGCACCATGCCTATAAATGATAAAATAATTGTAATTTATTGCTTGCTGTGGATCCTTTTCTTTGCTGAATAATTTTGCAAGTGAAGTTGGTTTTACAAGGTGAGGAAGTCAATTGCAGGACCAACCGGTCACAGTACAAAGGTAGGAACTGAAGGTGAAGGCATTCTTTAGGGTGCTCTGAATGGCCTCAGCTGCCATGATCAGAAGCAAGGCTTGTCTTATAGCAACATCTATTAAGACTGCAAAGAATGCTGCCAAGAAGATGAAGATTCCTCTTCTCACAGTCCTTTAAAAATGGTCTAGACAAGCATTGGGGAATAATATGCAAGAAACAATTTTTATCTGGCAGAGAGGTGAAGTGGATGAGCTAACAGCCCTTCTTTGCCTTTAATTTCTATGATTCATATTTCATCAGTCAGAACTTGCTATCAAGACATGGGATCTTGTGCCGGCCAAATTGCTGTCATTTTAAAGCTTGGCTTGCTGTCAGCAATTACTTCATATGTGCTGAAGACTGCTCAATAGAGCAGTTAACTTGTGTCATGCAAGCCCATCTGAGACTGTAAAGCTCAAATCACAGCTCCCTTTCAGGAAGGGGGGGGACACCTACAATTGATTTCTCAAAGCAAAGGCAAAAAGAATGTGCTTAATCTAATCCTAATTTTGTGTGCACAACACTAGTAGTTGCATAGATGGAGGCAGCTTCTGCATTGGCTTCAGTGTTTGACCTGAAGGTGACACCTGGGCTTGTATTCCACAAAGCTGCCCATTCGTGCAAGAACTTCTGTTTGGACAAGGGAACTTAGTTGGGTACAAATTATGGTTTCTAATTTCAGTTCAGCCATGAAGCTCAGGAGTTGGCCTTGGCCCCTGCAGATTTGGCTCCTTGCCCTATATACTCAGGGCACAGGCCCACAAGACATTTTGCATCATATAAAAAGATTCAGACCTCTGGGCAAATTACTATGGTTGGTGACTGGAGTCCTACTGTAACTGCACTTTGCAGTATGCCCGACGGTGCTGTAAGCCAAGTTTTTTTTTTTAATCAAGTTTCCTAAGCCCAGAACAGAAGATCTGGGGCTCCTACCTATACCTCCCCCAGATCTTGGGCAGGCCTGTAAAGTGGCCCATGTAAATGCATTCCATTCCTAACTGGTTATACAGTGGTACTTCGGGTTACAAATACCTCAGGTTACAGACTCCGCTAACCTAGAAGTAGTACCTCGGGTTAAGAACTTTACCTCAGGATGAGAACAGAAATTGCGCAGCTGCGGCAGCAGGAGGCCCCATTAATAACAGTTTCAGGTTAAGAACGGACCTCCAGAACGAATTAAGTTCGTAACCAGAGGTACCACTCTAAATGTCTTTTTAAAAAATTACTCAAGAAAATAGGGAGTTCCTATCTCGGATATGCCCTGCATCAATGCCTTATCTGTAGTTTTCATGATTGTGCCCAATAGTATCAATACTTAAGGGCATTCATGCTTCTTCCTGTTCAGCTTTATTTCAAAAAGAAGAGAGAAATGGGTAGACTGTAAAGTGTTTTGGCACCTCCTTATTGACCACTCACTGCTACATTCAAACATGGATAATTTCCCCACATAGTACGCCTGACAGTTCTTCCTTTCTTGCAAATAAAATAGAAAAGATAATATGAGACATCATGAGATCTTAT
Organism: Podarcis raffonei; assembly: GCF_027172205.1. NCBI lineage: Eukaryota > Metazoa > Chordata > Lepidosauria > Squamata > Lacertidae > Podarcis > Podarcis raffonei. The sequence continues at coordinate 63,911,563 of NC_070612.1, read as the reverse complement.
TCATCAGAGAATGGTTAGGTAGTGAAATATATTGAATAGCTAATACTTCCTTGAAATTAAGGCAATTTAAATTCAGAGGAATTTTCTACTGCTGACTCAAAGAGGTCAATAATATATATGATAAAGTTACAACAGGAAGATGCGCAGCCACAGATTTGCCCATCCCTACCTGTACTTGACTTTATTAACTATAAAGGCCAAGGACTGAACTCCTATGTAAAGTTACATCTGCACTAGATCCCATAAATCACATACGGAAAAACGTATTCACCAGCACATGCTGCAATAGCTGCCCAAGAAGGAAGTTGCTTACAACTAAATCTGTTTTCTCCTCCTCCAAATTTCATCATATTTAAGAATTTTGTTTTGATTTCTGAAACCATGAGTAATGGTCCAATATGAATGCTGTTGATTGTCAGCTCAGCACTCAGATCCAGCCCTACCGTCTGACAGAATGAGGCAACCAGAATGAGGCAGATGCCGGGGGCAGAACAGCAGTGGCATTCTGGAGGACAGAGTTTTATGTGCCATGCAGTGCGCCCTGTCTCTGCTGCTCTCAGACGCACTGCCCTGTCGCCAGGGTTGAAACAGCATTTGCTTTAGGGCTGTGAAGGCAGTTCACCCCCCCACAGCAGACTGAGCTGATGGGCTAAAAAGTATCATCATCATCATCATCATCTAGATTTATATGGATAAGTACTCGAAGTTAGGCCCCAGCCAGATGGGCAATTGAGATGTCGCAATTATGACTTCACAGCATGCGCAGAACAGAAGGCGAGAAGAGGGAGGGTGCCAAATAAATATTCAGGGCACCGAAATTTGTCCTCACTTAGGGCACCATATCACCCAAGTCCGCTCCTGGTTGAAATTACGGTAAGTCTCCAGAGCCAGTCCAGTCAGTTTCTGTACATGGGATGGCGGAGGAGAGTCCCATGTTGCCACTTTGGGCAGCGGCAAAATGTTTTGGCTTTGCCATGTCAGGCCTTTGGGGAGAGGCAGCTGTGAAGGTTGCAGTTGGGAGGAAAGGGTCTGCCCGCCTCTTCCAAGCTGTGACCCCCACCCCGCCACTACATTTACGCTTTAAAAAAGCCTTCTGCTGGTTCCCAATTATTATGTCCAAGGGAAGGGGTTGTGATTTTCCTGGAGATGGAAACTTGAAAGAGAAGATTGACTCTTGCCTCCCCAAAAGCATTCTCCAGCAAGATCAGTGCTAGGGCTGCCATATTTTGAAGAGCAAAAAAGAGGATACATTTGCCGACTTCTACTTTTAACTATGGGTCGCTATGACGACTCTCATTATACATGCCGATGGAAGAGGACATGTGGCAATCCTATCAGTGTCCCCACAATTAGGGCTGGAAAAACATGAAAACACTTTTTGGTGAGAGTAGTGAGTGCGATGTTGCCATGTGCATGCATGGTTGCAGGGCTTGCATGGATACGGTGTGGGCCTGACTATGGTGTGTGCCTGATGTCCACAACAGTTTTCCTAGTTTGCAAATGCTCCAAGAGACTGAAGAAGATTTGCAACCCCTGAGGTGCAGTATGACAGTTGAATTGATTTAAGGTGTGTGGAACAGAAAATACCATACATCAGTGTGACCACACATCATTTGCTTGGCTAGCATCAATTAATGAGGTTGTCGGGATTCAAGCAAGCAGAGCCTCCAGCTCAGCTCTTAGGAATTTGGCCACCCTCCAGGTGCCCGGCTTGAATCCTTGACCTCCCCTGCCAGCGTCTGCCGGCAAGATCAAAGGAGGTCTCTTCGGCGATCCTTTTCAAACGTGAAAAGAACACACCACCACTCCCCCTCCCATCTCCAGGGGGGGGGAATGAGACAGACAGAAATATATTTACATGTCTTTATTCCTGTCTTTCACCAGTACAGAGAAAACATGTCTGCACACTCTGCTTCCCACTGCAGAGAGAGAATAAACTCCACCCATGTACTTCCAGTACAGGGTCATGTGCTGCTCTGAGGTAACATCCGGCTCTCAGAGCACTTTACAGACTGTGCCTGGTTCCCACGGTACAATCCAATAACATCAGTTTCCTGTTTACCATTCCAGCCACCTGGTGCTTGCTTCTGCATTGCTCCTTTTTCGTAACATCCTCCCCCAAAAGAATCAATGCGTGTTGCAGCAAGCAAAGCATGATCCAGAGAGGAAAACAAACAGTTGTTATACACATAACACTCCCCTGTTGTTTCAGTTCCACCCTTGGAGCTCCCCGCCACTGGTTTCTCCAGTGTACCTCTCTGGTTGTCTGGTTTCCAAGGAATGAGTGCATCTGCATTACCTTGGCTAGCAACTCTCTGTTGTGTCTTTGTCTCTGACTTAGACACAGCTCCAACCTGTCCTCGGTTGTTTACAACAGCAACACATGCAACAGCTAAGTTAGCAAACTCTTTTGAGTACCTCTTGGGTGGTTGACCCTTTGTAACTCTCTCAGACCTACGTATGAGGTGCTGATCCTCTCTGCTCACTGGTCCAGTCTCAGGACTCTTTGGAGAACTAGTTCCAATGGTAAACAGTGGTTCATCCTTCAGTTGTGAAGGCCTATCCATTGTTTGAGACTTCCTCTCAATGACTGTGACAACTGAGCTCTCCGAGCTATCAGTGTCATCACTTTCTGTACAGCTGAAATCAGTGAAACCATCATCATCTGAATCATCTGAATCGTCCTCAGTGGGAAATGTGTGTACTATCACTCTCTCCTGTTCAGGAGCACTCTCTAGAAATTTTGTGAGAATCACCTGACCAGATTCAGACAAAATTACTCTGTAGAGACCCTTTTCATACCCCACAAAAATGCCTCTGGCATTCTTTACTCCACCTGGAGCTTCTGTCCTCACATGAGACCCAAAAACCTTGAAATGGGCAACAGAAGGTTTTCTGTGGAACAGTTTCTCAAAAGGAGAACTTCCCAACTCTTTTGAAACCTTTCTCACTTTCGTATAACAGTACGACATTAGAGACTCGGCCCAGTACTCATGTGGCAGATGTGAACTAAGCAATTGCGCTTCCATCCCCTTTTGCAATTCTCTGTTCACCCGTACACAGACACCCCTGTTCCACGCTTCCGCTGAAACAGAAACCTTGTGTCTTATTCCCTTCTTTTGCAGGAACCTCTGGAAATCCTGTAAAAGAAAAATCTGCTTCTCATCTGTGAATAGACAATCAATGTTAGCATCATGCATACTCTTAACTTTGTCACAAAACTCCTGAAACCTCTCCAAGGCTTCCTTTGGCTTTCTCAAAACATAAACCCAGACATAGTTAGAGAAATGATCCACACACACAAGATAATATCTTGCATTGCCTCTAGATGGTTCTAGAGGACCAATCACATCAGCATACACCCGCTGAAATGCTCTGTTGACTCCGGTCTTCTTCTTGCTCACACCTGCAAGAGAAACTAGGTTAGACACAGATGAATTACATTCCATGTAATCACTTTGTGCAAAAGTCAACAAATAAAGTCCATCCTTCTCCCTGGCTGAAAGAAATAACTCTCCATCTTTGTAGATCTTGCAGCTCTCAGCATCGTAGGACAGTTTCAGTCCTTTCTTTGCAATCTGCGAAACACTCAGCAGATTGAACTTCAATTCAGGAACCAAGTAAACATTGTTTATTGTCAAGTCCAGACTCTTAAGATAGACAGTCCCCACGCCGGCCGCTTCTAGCTCCTGACCATTGGCCTGTGTCACAGTGAAGCTTTGCTTCTTAAACGATGAAAAGAGTTCTTTGTGTGGGGACATATGAACCGTGCTGCCCGTGTCAATTATAAACGCGTTCCCAACATCTGGCGTGGTTCCTTTCGCCATCAAAGCCTTTGCAGGTTCCACCATAGGCTTGGTACGACCTTTGCCTGACGCCTCAGGCTTTGCTGAGCGGCCCTTCGCTCCTTTAGGCTGACGTGGCTTCTTGCAGCTCCGCTGAAGATGCCCAGCCTGTCCACAACTGTAACACTGGACAACATTCAAAGCTACAGCATCCCTTCCAGTAGCCTCATCGGTGGGGGAATTAGAACTCCGTTCCTCCCTCCCCCTGTGCTTTACTTCCAGTGCAGCATGCCGGCTGTGTTCTTCTAGAACCACGGCACTCAGGGGCACTCCCCCCTTCTTGGCATCCATGCTGAATCCAAGGGTCAGCTTTACACTCAATCTCAAGCCAGCTTTCACTTTCCAAGCCAGTAAACCTCCAAAAGTCTTTGTTTACTGCTTCACTGGCAGACTTGCCTTTCGGCTGTTTTTTTCAAAACCCTTGCACAGCTGCGCAGATACACTTTCGATTTCCCAGGCTCTTTTTAGGCCACTCAGTAACTGGCAGACGTTGCCTAGCAACCTGCTCAGGACGGAACTCCTTATCTAAACCACAGGAATTCCTGGTATGCAAGCTTGCTCTTTCAGAGCTGTTTTTCTTACGCAGCTTGTGAACCAGAAAATAAATCTTTCTGCGTTCATTCTCTCTTGCCCAAAATGCAGCATACCTTTTCCGTTGCCTTGAAACACACTCCTCTCGGTGTCCAGCTGTCTGTTTCAGCTTCTGGCTGCAGGCAGACGCTTTTCTTTATCTCCTTAGGTGCAGAGGATGGCAACGATTCATCGACCTCTCACCTCTCATGCAGATTCTCATAGATCAGATATCCATCGGTCTGCTACCAGTTGTCGGGATTCAAGCAAGCAGAGCCTCCAGCTCAGCTCTTAGGAATTTGGCCACCCTCCAGGTGCCCGGCTTGAATCCTTGACCTCCCCTGCCAGCGTCTGCCGGCAAGATCAAAGGAGGTCTCTTCGGCGATCCTTTTCAAACGTGAAAAGAACACACCACCACTCCCCCTCCCATCTCCGGGGGGGGGAATGAGACAGACAGAAATATATTTACATGTCTTTATTCCTGTCTTTCACCAGTACAGAGAAAACATGTCTGCACACTCTGCTTCCCACTGCAGAGAGAGAATAAACTCCACCCATGTACTTCCAGTACAGGGTCATGTGCTGCTCTGAGGTAACATCCGGCTCTCAGAGCACTTTACAGACTGTGCCTGGTTCCCACGGTACAATCCAATAACATCAGTTTCCTGTTTACCATTCCAGCCACCTGGTGCTTGCTTCTGCATTGCTCCTTTTTCGTAACAGAGTTAATGCCTAGCTTGCTGTGAAAAGCTAATCATCTCTGATTTGGACATGTTTTATAAAACATGTGATTGTTTTTATTTCAAGATCTCTTCCTTTTTTAAAACGTATTTTTTATTAAAGATTTCTTGGTTTACAAAAGTATGTGCAATGTCTATTTTTTCAAGTTACATTTTCTACATATCAGTTTCATTTGTTGAGACATTAGTGTTACATTAGGAAGAAAAAGGGGAAAGAGGGTGGAGTGGGTTTGGTCAGTGGAGGTGGGGTCAGGTGGCAATGTTTCTATTTTACTTAATATATGTGGGTTTTTGTGCCCGCGTTGCTTGTGCAGGTTCTCTGCTGTTCACTTGTCTTCCTTTAGTGGTAGAGGTTGGGGTTGGCCTAGGTTGTGGTTGTTCATTTGTGGTTGGCTGTAGTGGTCTTTGTTTTCATGTGTGAGTGGGGGTGGGTGGGTGGGTGTTTTTGAATCAGGTTAGCCATATTGATTTGTATGCTGTTGGTGGATTATTGTCGTCGTCTTGTTGGGCTGTGTATGTGATAAAGGGGAGCCATACCGGGGTGAAGGCATCTTCTTATGTTTGTTCCTGTGTCAGTTTCAGTTTATTGGTTAATTTTTCTAATAAGGCCGTTTCCTATACAATTTGGTACCATTGGTCCATGCTTACTCCTGACAGGTCTCTCCATTGTCTGGCTATGATGTTTCTGGCTGCTGAGGTGTGTTATGAGCTCTTTATGATGTGAGTGGGCATTATTATCTTGGAAGATGTTTAGTAGGGCGAGTTCTGGGGGTGACTTCTAATACTTGCTTAGTTATTTTGCATATTTCTTGTATGATTGTTGTCCAGAAGAGTTGGGTTTTGGGGCATTCCCACCACATGTGGAGGTATGTGCCTGTGGAGGTGCATCCTCTTCAGCATTTTGGTGAGGTCCTTGGGCATATTAGCGCTAGTTTCCTTGGTATTAGGTATCATCTGTAAGTGAGTTCTTTGACCTTTCGTTGATATGGATTTAAAGAGAGGTTTAGACCACATTCTGGTCCACTGAGTGGGGTCAATCTCATAGCCTATGTCATCCTCCCATTGTTTTTTCATTAAGTCTAGGGGGTTTGTGGGATTTTGGAGTAGTATTTTGTATATTACGGATACCATCCCTTTGCCGTATTCCTTTGTTGTTAGGAGGAGGTTTTTGAAGGTTGTCAGGGGCCTAGTTGCTGCTGATTTTACTACTAGATTGTTTAAGGTGGCATATAATTGGTGGTGTGTTAGCCAGGGCATTTGGTTGTCTTTTGGTTTGTCTTGTATTTCTTGTGTTGATAAGGGTTTTGATCTAGTTCTAGTTGTGTACATCTAGTTGATGGCAACATGGTTTGGCCTCACCTGGGGATGTGTCTCTGCATCAAGAGACTCATACAGCCAGTTCAATGAGATCCAGAGGAGTATCCAAAGGTCCTATACATTGATTTCCCTTCCTGGATCAGGACAAAAGTACAGCACATATGGTTGGAACCATTGTAGAAAGGACTGAGAAGCTCCCATTGAAGGAAGAATGGGAATGTTATCTTTATCCTTTTCTTCTTCCCTGCACAATCCCCAGTGCCATCTCCCATGCTGTTCTGGAGAGTTCTTCTTCAACCTTCTGAATCAGCTTTTCAGGGAGCAGTAGAAGGAAGGACCAACGGGAGAAAACCCCTTCCCCCTTCCTGCAAATGAACTCTGCTCATGGGAAGCTTGGATCAAACTCACAGTATTCAGACTGTTTAATTTCAGCTGCCCACTGGCTAATAGCCCTGGAGTTATCTGTGCAATTTGTCATCAAGGCTAATTTGCTAATATGTACTGCACTGAGAGAGAAGCTTCATGCAAATGATGAGAGCATTTAGGACTTTCAGATACAGAACATTTTGTTCAGAGAGTTATTCTCTCTTACCATAGGCTGGGGGGGGGGGAGATTAAATGTGTTTATTCACTGTGAGATGAAGAGAGGGCCTGTACGTTGGGTTGGAGGTGTGAAAAGCTAGATCTGCTTGTACTCCACAAAAACTTTAGCCATAATAAATTTGCTAGTCTTTAATGTGCCACAATACCCCTTATTCCTTCCTTCATTCCTTCACTATTTTTTTAAAATAGCCACCCTATAACACAAATTCTCCAGGTGGCTCTACAAACCAGCACATTAATACACCTACCATGTTCGAAGTTGTTGTATGCTTCTTCTTTAGTTGATCCAAAATAAATAACCATGATGCTTTTGTCATCAAAATGCATCCAAAAAGACACTACCAAATTGGACCAAGAATGAAAGGCTGTGCTTTTGATGAGCTCTGCTGCAGCACTGGCAGCAAGTACAGTGGTACCTTGGTTCTCAAACTTAATCCGTTCCCGAAGTCCATTCCAAAACCAAAGTGTTCCAAAACCAAGGCGTTCTTTCCCACAGAAAGTAATGCAAAATGGATTAATCCGTTCCAGACTTTTAAAAACAACCCCTAAAACAGCAGTTTAACATGAATTTTACTATCTAACAAGACCATTGATCCATAAAATAAAAGCAATAAACAATGTACTGCAGTCACACAATCAATCAATCAATCAATCAATCGCTAAACTGGGTTCCACACAGTTACAAAAGCAAAAACAAAAAGAGCCACAAAAACGCAAAATAAATAGCAAAAACAGACAGACCTCAGCGTGACACTCAAAATGGAAGTGTGGCACTCAAATTGGACGCGTAACACTCAAAACAGAGCACATTTGACTTCCGAAAAAAGTTCGCAAACTGGAACACTTACTTTCGGGTTTGCAGTGTTTGGGTTCCAAGTTGCTTGAGTACCAAGGCATTTGAGAACCAAGGTACCACTGTATACTCCATGAAAGCTTGGCTGGTCAGATGGCATAGATTCCCCTAACAATATGGTCTCGGGTTCTCTTTGCCCTCCAAACTTGGCCTGTTTTTCTTTTTCACAGCATTGCTACTCAAGCCTGACAGATTGGCAGGACTTGATTGAAAACAGCAAGGCGTCTCTGAGCTGCTCCATATATGGTTTGTATGAGCTGGTGCCGTATAATTGTGAAGAGTGTGAGGGATTCCTTGGTTCAAGTTCTGCCTCTGGCATGGTCTCAATAGGTGGATTTATCCCATTTTATTTCTTTAAAAATGTCTCCCTTGCTTTTCTGCCACCTAGGGGACCTCAAAGCAGCTAACAACATTGAAAAGTAATCCAGACAACATCAGGCAGGATGATTAAATATGATTAAATATTATAATAAATAGAATCTGCAGATTGTTATTATTTCCCAAAGGCCTTTAGCAGACACTGCAAGATCTCTCAGGCTGCCCAGGGAGGGCAATGCAGAATATCAACATCTGAATGTGCTCTGATGGTTTAACAGCCAACACCTCTTTCCATGGAACTCTGGGAATTGTAGTTCTGTGAGGGGAAAAGGGGTCTCCAAGCAATTCTCAACACTCTTAACAAACTACAGTTCCCAGAATTCTTTGAGGGCAGCCATGACTGTTTAAAGAGGTACAATACTGCTTTTAGTGGATAGTGCAGAAGAGGCCTTGGAGGTAGCTAAATAGGGGTATAGTCACAGGGTTGCCACTTGTCCTGTATAATACAGGATTGTCTCGTGTTTCAATGTAAAATGCTATGTCCTGTAATGATCCACTTTTGTCCTGTATTTCATCTTTCTTTCTCTCTCTCTCTTGTTAGGTATCCTCTCCAAATGCATGTGTTTGAAAGCGTGTGTGAACGGTCATATATTTAAGCTCTGGGTAGACAAGCACAGACAGATTTACACATTCATATGTTGGTGTGTGCATGTGTCAAATTGCACAGGGGCTATCCTGTTGGGCTGCAATAGATTGTAATAAATTGCTTCAGCACCAGATGAGAAAAGAAGTCCACCATGTTAAGTTGTGGGTGAACATATCAGACGACACAGCGATTCTTCAAGCAGCTCTTGTTTATTCACAGGCCAGAACAGAACTGAACTGAAGGCTTCAGCCAGCCTGCTTATATAGAGCTCCACCACAATGCAACTGTAACACTTTCTATAACTATCCAATCACTGAACGTCACTTTCAGTCCCTTATTTGCATATGTGGACATGAGTGAAAACTATCTACAGTATCCCCCTGCTGGCCCAGGGTGAGAACTTCAGTACATAACACACCAACTGCTCCGCCTCACCTTGTATTTTGCCAGAACAAAGATGGCAACGCTAGGTACAGACTAACTGGTGGGAAACTACAATACCCATTGTCTGGGAAACAGATACATGGATCAGCCCTTTTTCTATAAATTGTAGGCATGCTTCTTTGCTTCCATTTTTTATCCTCACATAAAAAAAAAACCCACCTTAAGCTTGGCAAAGTGGGTAACATGTAGTGGTAGTGTTACAAAAGTTGGGTGCCTCCCCCTGTCTCTGCTGAGTGGCTGCAAGAGTCCGTGGGGTTCCTAGCACTCACCCAGGGTCTGTTTTCTTTTGGAGAATTGAGACACAGTGGAGTCTGTTGTAGCTTTTAAGAAATATGGTTTATTCACCTATTTACACCTTCATTGTGCATGGAGGGAGTCCAGATCTTACAGCATAGTCATCTCAAGCAAGACTTGTTCCCCATAGCAGTGCAGCCCTGGAGCCCAAGGAATCTCTCCCAGTCAGCCTTCAGCCTTCCTGCCCAAGATGGATCCCAGACTTTGTTCTCCCCCTACTTCTTACCAGCACACCTTGCTCTAAAGGCTCTCTTTTCCTGTCTGCCCATGCCCAGGCTCTCAGGTGGGCCATCAGCACCTTTTGTCATGTTAGTGCCTCTATTCCAGCCTGGAAAGAAATCTTAGCCTGTACTTTTACACTGGCCTCATATTTTCCCTTCAATACTCCAAATAATCAAAATTTATTAATTTATAGGGTTTGGGGTGGGGGCTTCCAAATCTGTAACAGAATAATAATAATATTATTAATTATGGTAACAATTTCTGGAGTTTCCCTTCGGAAGACACCATTCACACATGAAAAGTAAAGGAAGAAAGGAGATGTCAAATTCTGTGGGCTGCAGGGATTTCAAAAAAGGGACACCAGCTATGTCCTCTGCAGTAGTGCTGTTCTGTGATAAAAGGCCATTTGAAAAATAGGAAGGCTTTTTTAGAAATCTGCAACGGGGGATTCCATTAAAGAGGCTGAAGACTAATCTGTCATCATCTGCCTGAACTGTTCTCCTTTTCCAAGTGATACTGCTTCCAGGCTGGATTGCCAGCAATCTGCTGACTCACCCAGAAACCTTCCACAGTTCGGGAATCACTTCTTTGCATGACTGAATTGCTTGCAGTCTGTGTCACACTTTCTACCTTGGCAAGCCATTGTTGTGGTTTTTGCATTCTTAGGGTTGGGCCTGTTGACTCTGACAATCTCCACTCCCCCAAGCGGTAGTAGGTTTCAGGAAGGGAGTCACAGTATGTCAACGGTCTATTTTGGGTGCTTGGGCGCCATTTCATTTTTTCTTAAATCGATCTGGCATCAGGATGGGCAGGGGGAAACAGCAGCTCTGTGGATGACATCAAATTATTTAGGATAAGGCAAGGATCTTGACAAACTGGGTGAAAGGGATGCACAATGGCAAACGAGATTTTAGGGAAATATAAAATGATGCAATCCGGGGTAGGGAAAAATATTAGGTTCACATCTACACAGATGGCACCTGAACTGATGGTGACTAACCAGGAAAGAGATTTTGGGGTCCCAGAGGCTAGCTCAGTAAAACCATCATCTCAGCCTATGGCTCAGCAATGAATAAAGCAAATTCTGCGCTAGGGATTATTTGGAAATGGATTGAAAATAAATCTGTGATACCTCAGGATTTGGAACACTGTGTTCAGCTCTGATCATCCCATTTCCAAAAAGAAAGAAATTACAGAGCTGAAAAAGTGGGCAGAAAGTGTCGACCAAAAATGATGGGATGATTCAAGGCTAAAACATTAAGATATTTTTAGCTTAGAAAAAGAGATAACTATGGGGAGGGGACATGACAGGTTTGCAGAATTATGGATGGCATGGAGTAAGCAGACAGGGAAAAACGTTTTCCGTCTCATAATTTTAGAACTTAAGGCCACTTAATGATTTTGATTGACAGGAGATTCAGGGCAGGCAAAAGAAAGGTGTCAGCCTCCACCTTAGGAGGTGCATCCGGACCTGCATTTGCATTCAGTGCCCAAACCACGAAGAGGACAGTCATAACAGCCAAGTCCATCCTGAAGACTCCCGTTGTGACTATGTTATTATGTAGGAATGTTGAACTATGTCTGTAGTGTACAGAGCCAATTGTCTCTTTTGTGTAATTGATTTATGTTTAATGTATATTGCATAACTATGTGCGATAGATGGGCTTGGCTCATTACCACAACCCCAATGTTTTATATGGGCCTGGAGGGTCCTCTTCCATTTCATGCCTTTACATAGCTCAGGCTATGGGGTAGGTCAACTGGGGACCACATTTCTTTGTCTCACCTGGGGCACGACATTTTGTGCCAACCTTCCCTATTTTTTATTGTTTGATACATTTTTACCAAGGAGAAGCTTCAGGATCCATGAAAGCTTTCTTGTATATGCATATATATATATATATATATATATATATATATATATATATAATATATATATATACCTGCCATTCATACACCTCAAATACCTTACACATATCTCTCTATATAATTTGGCATGATATACATAATAATAGCCATAACCTAGCAATTTCATTATTACTGTTGTTGAAAGGAGGGAAAAAAAATAAAGAATAAGAAAATGAAGACAAAAAACAGAACACAAATAAGAAGAGACAGAGAAAAATCCCCTATTACATTAGTGTTACACAATGAAAACAAAAAACCAATTATCCAACTTAACCAGTTTGGAAAACATAAGAAAAATAAAAACAGAAAAAATAATCCAAATGGAAAAAGAGAAAGAAAAACCATGACTTCCGGAGTGGACTAAGCTCACAGTTTCCTCCTCCTCCTTTCCTATCAGCTTGACTCTGACTTGTTAATATTTTTATTCAAAAAGTGGTGGTGACTTTTGCTGCTTCACTAGTCAATAAACATTCTCTTGTTGTTGATTTTCACTGCTGACTGTTTACACTCCAATCTATTGGCGGAACGTGCAGACTGGAAAAACAATATCTTCAACAGTGTATCCTCTTATTAGTTAAGGGAGTCACCCAAAGCTTCAGTTCCAAGGTGTTCACCAATTTTAGTGAGGAATGCCTCTGCAAAATCTGGCTGGTCAAATTTGTGAGTTTGACCTGAAAGGTGAATACAAAACTTTGCCGAAAACTGAATGCAGTATTTCACATTATTTGCCCTAGCAAGGGCCTTTTGCTTTAACAAATTTAGAGTGCGCTTGAATCACATCCTTGGAAGAGTCCGGAAAGAATTATTCTTCAGTTCCCAATTCACCGAGGCTTCCATTGATTTTTGGCAGAATTTGCGTAAGAGCTCATCTCTATCTTGAACACGCACAAACTTATATTTGAGGGAGCCCCCGTCCTTCGCCTTTTCACTGGGATTTTAAAAACGTGTTCTGTGTCAAATTGACACTGAGCAGGCAGAGAGCACCTCTTTGAATACCTGTTGCAAGTAATCTGTCAGCTCTATTTGGCTTGGCGGGTTTTCACGGCTGATAATTTTCAGGTTCTTTTGTCTTTGCTGAGAGGTTCTTTTGTCTTTGCTGAGATAATTTTCAGGTTCTTTTGTCTTTGCATTAAGGCGATGATTAAGAGTGCTGTGAGAGACCTGTGAAAATGTCTCAGATGAGTCCAATCTGCCTTCACAGTTCGCCAATTGCACCCGAAAATGCATTAAAGTCTTGTTAGAGTTTCAGCTGGTATTGTATATGGTTTAGGGTTTGAAGCTGGGCCAGGATATTTTGTAAAATAGCTGTATTTGGGTCTGCCTGTTTATGCTTGATAGCCTCTGAGTCAGCTTTTTTTGCAGCAGCCCAAAATATGATGATGCATTTAGAGTCGGAATCAGCTCAACATTATTCAACCAGGCTGACATTACTCTTATTCCAAAGCCTGGTAGGGACCTAACGCAATGTGCCAACTACCCCCCAGTTTATTTGATGAACATTGATACAAAAATCTTAACAGTGATATTGGCAAATAGACAGCAAGGAGTAATACCAACAAAAAATAATATTTAGAATATACTGGATTCCATCATGTTTGTTTAAAAAAGGGCTAAGGTACCTGTCTAACTGTTGGAGATGCAATAGGGATAATGCTTCTCTAAAACATGTTTTTTCATTGTCCTATATTGAAAGATTTTTGAGAGAACTGAAACTATCAACAGAACTGTATGGGACAACCTTACATTTACAGAGCAAAATATCCTTTTGTTTTTTAAAGAATTTTTTAATTTGGTTTTCAAAAATAAGGAAAGGAAAAAAAGGAAAAACTAAAAAGAATTAAGAATAAAGTTACATCAAAGTGTCATACACATTCACATATTGGTATTGCTCTGAATCTCCTGACTTCCCCCATCCATCCATGGGTCCTTTTCTATTTTCATCTGCACAACAATACTTCTCTAAAGTTTTCATCATCCTAAATTATCTGTAGTTTCTATTATGTTACAATATCCTTTTGAATTATATACCCAGCACATGGAACCTTACAAAAGGACTCTCCGTGCCACAGCAAAAAGATTAATACTGATGGATTGGAAAAATAAAAATGTGGCTCCCTTCTACAACTGGATTGAAGACATACAAACTCACGATAAAAGAACAACTAGCATATAAACACAGACTTGTCATGGACAAATTCAACGGTATTTGGAACCCATTCTTACAAATACTGTAATAGGTTAAGATCTGGTGAAGTACCATAACAACTTTGTAAAGTATGCAGTTTTTTGCCCCCCCCCTTTATTTTTCCTTCTACACGGGTGCTGTTTCTCTTTTTCTTTTTCTCTCTTTTATGATGTTTCATCATGCTTACTGCACACATAAGTCGGTGCTTTCAATGAAGATGTCGGGGGGGGGAGAAACCTGAGCTATCCGTTTTCTGGCGTGCGACAGTCTTGCAGTGAACTTGGGCTGGCAGATTGGGCTGGAAAGCACCATCTTTAGAGAAAGGCCTGCAGGGGGCAAAGCGGGGGGGGGGGGGGCTTTGGAGCTGAAAGACACAATCAGTTAGAAAAGGGAGGGAGTAGAAACAGCCAAGGCTTAGTTCTGGAATTAAAGGAGGAATCCTTACCTTTCTTCTTGGCAAGCTGTAAACAATATGAAACTTCTGAGTTAAGAATTTTATTCATTTCTATTATTATGACTTTTCATATAATTATTCCTGTTATATAATATAATGATAATTTTTTTTATAATACCCCACTCACCTGGCTGGGCGGCCCCAGCCACCCTGGGCAGCTTCCAACTCATATAAAACATAATAAAAAAATCAAACAATAGTAGCAATCCAATCCATTATAAAAAGTCACAGTAACTTTATAATAAACTTATATCAAACAAAGCAACATTCAACAATCCATCAGGATCTAATACTAAACAGTAAAATTAAATACCAGGGACGCGGGTGGCGCTGTGGGTTAAAGCCTCAGCGCCTAGGACTTGCCGATCGAAAGGTTGGCGGTTCGAATCCCCGCGGCGGAGTGCGCTCCCGTCGTTCGGTTCCAGCGCCTGCCAACCTAGCAGTTCGAAAGCACCTTCTGGTGCAAGTAGATAAATAGGGACCGCTTACCAGCGGGAAGGTAAACGGCGTTCCGTGTGCTGCACTGGCTTGCCAGATGCAGCTTGTCACGCTGGCCACGTGACCCGGAAGTGTCTGCGGACAGCGCTGGCCCCCGGCCTCTTGAGTGAGATGGGCGCACAACCCTAGAGTCTGGCAAGACTGGCCCGAACGGTCAGGGGTACCTTTACCTTTACCTTTAAAATTAAATACCAGCATATAATAATTACACAGTATACACTTATCAACCATAATAAATAATTACCAGTCTATTAATAAAAGCAATTCACAATGCATAAAATACCACAAAATATAAAAGGATCAAACTGAGAAACAAGGACACACAACTTATAAAACTATATACTCAGCTTAATTTCCTTCACTTAGTTTGGCTGAGGGAGAAAGAAGGGAAGAAAGAAGGTTTCCCCCCCTAGACATATTGTGTATTTGAACACAATAGACAAGTTATTAAACATCAAGTCCAAATATCCTGTATTAAAGGGTTTATTCCTGTAAGGATTTCATGAAAACAATTGAAAATCCATGCAAAGAGACACAGCTTTTATAATACAAGTAAACAAAAACATAATTAGAGGCATCAAAAGTATTAATTACTGAGTTGGCCATTCCCAGTGACAATCTTTAAAGTGGAAAACTCTTCTGATAAGTGTTTTGAGTACAGTATAAGTGTTAGACTGGCTACCAGCTTCATTATTTGCTGAGGTCTGTGAAAGAGAGAGAATGCAGGTCTCTGGTTTAACATTCCATTGAAAATCTCAATCAACGCTGGATAAATATATACAGAAGGGTATTCAAAAAAGAGAAATAAGTTAACCTTAAATATTTGGATGCTGTAGCAAGTTTGCAGCAGGATTATTATGAAGTTCCTAGTTGTACATCAGTTAATTACCCACATCCATAGATCAGCTGTTACTCATATTTCTCTCTGGAATTAAAACCCCCCCCCCAGAAAGAGGGAAAAGACCTTTTCCCTCTGGCAACCTAAATTTCCCATCACATTCACACATAAAAGGGGTACCTGCCCACCCTCAAATGGTTCCCAATTTCACTTTAAATATAGCTCCCTGTGTCAAGTGGGGCTTTACCAAAGCAATTAAGCAGAAAACCCCCTTTCATATCAGAAAACTAGTTCCTTTCCATGGACAGTTCATGATGCAGCAAAATCTATTACACCATTTTAAGTTTTGCGTTCCCTGATTAAATTGCCATTTGAAGAAAGCTATGATTATGCTTAAAATTCTACAAATTCTACAAGGCAGGCTTAAGCTGCATGTGGACCGAGAACTCCCAGAAGTGCAAGCTGGATTTCGAAGGGGCAGAGGAACCAGAGACCAAATTGCAAACATGCGCTGGATTATGGAGAAAGCTAGAGAGTTCCAGAAAGACATCTACTTCTGCTTCATTGACTATGCAAAAGCCTTTGACTGTGTCAACCACAGCAAACTATGGCAAGTTCTTAAATAAATGGGAGTGCCTGATCACCTCATCTGTCTCCTGAGAAATCTCTATGTGGACAAGAAGCTACAGTTAGAACTGGATATGGAACAACTGACTGGTTCAAAATTGGGAAAGGAGTACGGCAAGGCTGTATATTGTCTCCCTGCTTATTTAACTTATATGCAGAATTCATCATGCGAAAGGCTGGGCTGGATGAATCCCAAGCCGGAATTAAGATCGCTGGAACAAATATCAACAACCTCAGATATGCAGATGACACAACCTTGATGGCAGAAAGTGAGGAGGAATTAAAGAACCTTTTAATGAGGGTGAAAGAGGAGAGCGCAAAATATGGTCTGAAGCTCAACATCAAAAAAACGAAGCTCATGGCCACTGGGCCCATCACCTCCTGGCAAATAGAAGGGGAAGAAATGGAGGCAGTGAGAGATTTTACTTTCTTGGGCTCCTTGATCATTGCAGATGGTGACAGCTGTCACGAAATTAAGAGACGTCTGCTCCTTGGGAGAAAGGTGATGGCAAACCTGGACAGCATCTTAAAAAGCAGAGACATCACCTTGCCAACGAAGGTCCGTATAGTTAAAGCCATGATTTTCCCAGTAGTGATGTATGGAAGCGAGAGCTGGACCATAAAGAAGGCTGATCGCCGAAGAATGGATGCTTTTGAATTCTGGTGCTGGAGGAGACTCTTGAGAGTCCCATGGACTGCAAGAAGATCCAACATCTCCATTCTGAAGGAAATCAGCCCTGAGTGCTCACTGGAAGGACAGATCATGAAGCTGAGGCTCCAATACTTTGGCCACCTCATGAGAAGAGAAGACTCCCTGGAAAAGACCCTGATGTTGGGAAAGATGGAGGGCACAAGAAGAAGGGGACGACAGAGGACGAGAAGGTTGGACAGTGTTCGCGAAGCTACAAACATGAGTCTGACCAAACTGCGGGAGGCAGTGGAAGACAGGAGTGCCTGGCGTGCTCTGATCCATGGGGTCACGAAGAGTCGGACACGACTAAACGACTAAACAACAACAACATGATTGGCTTATCTTGCCAGAGACTCAAAGAGAGGGAAAGGGTAGGTTTAAGAGATCTATTTCCCCAAGGGCAGAAACCCTTGTTCAACCAATTTTAAAACAATTTCCCCCCAGTTTTAATGCACTAGGACATGAGCGTTCCTGCTTCTTGCTTCCTTAAGGAAGCAGGCTTATAAATCTTGACATAGATCAGAATTTCAACATCCAGATAAGAAACCAGCAACCCCACTTTTCACCAAAAGCCAGCAATACAAGTTTGGTCAAATTAAATTCCTAATGGATCTCAGCGCTAATGGATCATGTTTTTCTGCATTAAACAGACATATCTTTTATTCTCTTTTAGCAGCCTAACTTACGGGAGGAAACACTTTTTCGTTGTTACTATTGTGAAGCAGGGAGTGAGAAACCCCGCAGAATTGCCACAAGTCCCCCAGAGATGTGCCAGTGGATCCTGATCCACCCAGTGAGCTACTGGTATGTGTTGTTGGGGGAGTGTGCAGTTGTAGCTTTCCCAAAGTTCTCCACCCCTTCCTCTCCTGCAGTGGTATTGTTCCCCAGCATGGCTTGAACCCTTGGTGCCAGAGAACCCTCTTACTTTACCAGTCAAGGCCATCCATCAGGGTGTAATGGTACTGCCTGCTCTTCCTTCCTTTGCAGTGGTGTCACAATGATCAGGCTGGGGATGTGGGCACCAGGCTGGGGAAAGCTGCTGTACTCCCCTGAAATCTAAAATGGCAACACTGGAGACAAAGACTGAAACGGCTTTGTGTATTGAAGGCAGCTTCTCTTAGGGAAATGCCATTTGTTGCTGGCTACTTTATGATTACACATTTTAATTGTTGTTTTTCTTACTGCAGGGAACTATAAAGTTAAGGTCTGAATCATGCTTTGGGGAGAAATAATCAAGTTGTGGGTAAAACCTCAGTTGCCTAGGACTTGCCGATCGTATGGTCGGCGGTTCGAATCCCCGCGGCGGGGTGAGCTCCCGTCGTTCGGTCCCAGCTCCTGCCCACCTAGCAGTTCGAAAGCACCCTTAAGTGCAAGTAGATAAATAGGTACCGCTTTCTAGCGGGAAGGTAAACGGCGTTTCTGTGTGCTGCGCTGGTGCTGGCTCGCAAGAGCAGCTTCGTCACGCTGGCCACGTGACCCGGAAGTGTCTCCAGACAGCGCTGGCTCCCGGCCTCTTAAGTGAGATGAGCGCACAACCCTAGAGTTGGACATGACTGGCCCGTACGGGCAGGGGTACCTTTACCTTTTTAACTTAGGCCCATTAATTTCAATGTCTGAGTAAGACTAGCATTGTGTGTTTTCTTGTAATATGCAAAATGCACCTTATAAGATTAGTAGAGTGCATGTAACTGATAATTCTACAGTAGTATGAGTCAATAAGGTTTGTCAAACAGGTCTCCAATTTATTAAAAGAGAGTCTAGAAAACATTTTGACTCCCCACTTCTTCTACATGAAGTTCATTTATTAATTTCATGAGCTTTCATAAGGGCTAAATTCCTTACCCTGTGGGCTGGGTTCAAGCCTATTTCACAGTCACAGCTACCAAGCAAGGAAGCCTGGCAATTATATAAATCCATTAAGTGGGCTACAGCTCTCTGTTCAAACAGTCTCAACACCTTCTCAAATGATATAGTTTCCAAGATTCTTAGCAAAAATCTATCAGAAAGCAGCTTTTAAAATTAATTTTAGTTTGTAGCATATATGTGGTCATCAGTCCACAAAATTGCTGATATGACATAAAAAGGAGGGCGTTTGCCACATGCCAACTGTCTCTCCAGGAAGCTGTGGGGAGAACCTTGGGCCACTTAGTGCCAGCCACACTTCCCAGAATGCAATCGAAGCAAGAAGATTTTTACCCCTCACCCTCTTTTGCAGAAATCTCCCCCTCCCTTATTATTTTTTGGGAGGGTTTCATTTTACTCCCATTTTACTCCCAATGAATGGTCCAACAAAATTCACTGTTTTGGGCACTGTGTTTAAATAAAAGGCAGGAGTGAGCGATAGCTGGATGCCCCGTAATCCACATGAGAAGCTCTTACACCCTCTTTCCTGTGGCATGAGAAGGATGGACGGCTACATAAGGGGAGTCTTATCTTCTTTTTGACAGAAAAGATGCATAAGTAGGGATATGAGAAATGATACAATTTTGAAGTGATGTTTCTCTCTCTCCTAGTTGCTTTTGAATTCTCGTAACCACTCTTGGTCTGATGAAGCAAGGCTCTTCTTGTGGGCACATGGTGTGGAGGCATGGGAAAGCAAGACCACCTGAGCAGATACAGCCAGAGGGCAGGGTTTGTGAGAAATCTTCACACAGCTGAGGATTTCTTGTTTGCAAATGTTTGTAAAGTTCAACACTGTTCCGCACAGAGAGGTTTATATATTCATTTATCTTTATTTGTTTCCTTAAAACTTTTTTTAATGGCACTCTTCATTAAAATTTCCGTGGAGGTGTACAACACATAAATACCAATACAACAAAAGCAATCCATTAAAATCCAATAAATACAGAAAGAATTGTAGTAGTGTGAGAGCCATGGATCAAATGAACCCAAATAATGTGTGTGGGGTCAGAATCCTGAAAATTCAATTTCTTGGTGTGCCCTTACAATCAAAAGCATCCACTGTGATGAGAACCCAGGTCACCCAAGGTTCAACTTGCCTTGCTGCCTGTAATCAGGCCCCTTAACTATTGACATTCTTCTAACCGGCACTGCAAGGGAACCCATAAACAGACCCAGCCGCAGCCACAGCCTGTGTACGGAGGAAATGTAATGGAGATGATGCTTGCAATGAGTCATCTACTCGACATATAAGCCTTATTATAGCAACAAGATTTGTCTGGTAACTGTCACCATCCTATCAACCTCCCACCATACTGCCAAATGCTCTAAGCAATGGGTGCCCTGGCAGCTTGTTGCTAATATTAGCCTGGGTTTCTTCTGCTTTATTTGCTGCTTTGCCTCGTTACACATTTGTGTTATGCCTTCATCCTAATCCCAACACAAACCACCACCATACATTACCCAAGAACATCATTCGATATATTGGGCTCTGAATTTTATGTACAAGCATGCTCCTAGGTAGCCTGTGTCTGAAGATATTTTCCTTGAAAAACTGTCCACTTTACACTTAGCACCCAGTGGGACATATTTACTTCAGATCAACATTGGGACTAGTTCTTCAGGGCTTGGAACTATGTATATCCAACTATTTCAGTCACCAAGGGTTTTCAACGGCTGTTGCTATAGCTGTGGCTCAATTCAGACACAGGTTCTGTAGGTAGAGTGTCTGCTTTGCATGCAGAAGGTCCAGGTTCAGTTCACACCAGCTCTGGGGATAGCTGGGAATGTCCCCTGTCTGAACCCCTAGAAAGATGTTCCCATTCTGTGTGGATAATACTGATTGGATGGACCAATAGTTTTACTCAGTTCCAAGCATCCCCACCACCTCGGCTTGAGATGTTGATGAAGGAAATGACTGAGTTTCCCAGAGCCAGTGTGACGTAGTGGTTAAGAGCGGTGGACTCGTAATCTGGGGAACCGGGTTTGATTCCCTGCTCCTCCACATGCAGCTGCTGGGTGACCTTGGGCCAGTCACACTTCTCTGAAGTCTCTCAGCCCCACTCACCTCACAGGGTGTTTGTTGTGGGGGAGGAAGGGAAAGGAGAATGTCAGCCGCTTTGAGACTCCTTTGGGTAGTGATAAAGCGGGGTATCAAATCCAAACTCTTCTCTTCTTCCTGTGTGACTGGAACTTCAAGCTGCTACCTAGGCAATGTAGAACTGGGTAACAGGGAAGGGGTTTTTTTTTAAGTAGATGTTCTTCTGCCTCAGTAATGTATAAATTGGTTAAAGGTTGTGTACTGCAGTATTTTAAATAGTATTTGTACTTTGAAACATGCAGCTCATAATGGTATTGCAGTTACCACCTCATGATCAAGCCTGGTGTGAGTAAGGCCTAAGCTAGGGTAGGAAATAAGTGGACCTCTAGAAGTTCTTAGATTTTGGTTCCCATCAGCTCCAGCTGGCAAAGCCTGATCAGCGGTGGTGGGCTTTGTAGTCCAGAAGCGTCATTTTGAGTGTTTTGGAGGATGACCAGGCTGCCCCTGTGAGCTGAAAGCCTGAGTGCTCAGGGTACCCACTGCCTCCTTGTGAGCTCTGTGCAAGAGAGGAGCAGAGTTTGAAATTTATGGAAGAGAGAAGAAGATGTGGCAAGCAGCATGTGCTTGAATTCCAGGTGTGAGGTTCAGACAAGGATAGCCAAACATTTGAATTATGGAATGAAAGGAACAAGGAAAAAAATTCATGCAGAAATGACACACAGGAACTTGAGAAGCATTTTAATCATTTTGACTTGCATATGCTCAATCAAATAAGGATAAAACATGCACCACAGGCATACATGGTTTTTCAATAGATTTGGAATGATATATATTTTTTAGCCCTAAGGACTAGGAGAGTGGAAAGAGGAAGAATGTAGAGATTGGACACTAATGGGCAGGATGGTGTACCGACCAGGAAATAGGAAACATGGCGTAGGCTCAAGTGGTTGTGCCGCCTCCCACAAGCAATGGAAATGTCTTAAACTCCTCTCTGACTTCTCAATCCTCATCACACGCTGCCCACATCTTTTCAAGCTAAGTAGGAGAAATGTGCTTTTAACTTTGAGATTGCAAGATTCCAAATTCTCTATTCATATAGCTGTTCTTTGGGCAGGCTTGTCAAATCACAAAAACAATAACAGTTCTACAAATGGAATAGGGAGGTGGATGCGTCATGCAATGAAAGGCACAGATAAATGGTCTTGCAATTAGCTTGGTTCACATTTCTCATGGCAAAGTGATTCATGGGAGACTTGCTGTTATTTATCATCGGTGTGTGGGGGGGGGCGGGGAATGCATCTGCCTCCATATCATTTCCCCCTCTTGACTAGGGCATGTCAGCTTTTGTAAGTGCTGACTCAAGAAGCATCACCTACGGAATCAGCTTCAGCACAAGTTCCCCCTTCTCCAAATAATGATGATGAGCTCTGCTTCGCTTGCAACATTTCATGATGAGGTAAGAGCCTAAGGTGTTATGGATTCGAGCCAAAGCATTAGCAGTTTAAATTATAAAGTGCCTTGATTTGGAGATTGTTTTGAAAATGAACAACGTCCCGTCTGCTTCTCCAGGCAATGTTGTTATTTAAGAATAAAGAGGTCATAAATAGACGCAATGGATCAAAGGGCCAAGTGTACATCTTGACCATGCCATGATGCTGTAGGATTGAGGGGTTGGAAAAGAGCTTCTGAGGATTGGGGGCATTCTGCCAGCCCTCCTTCTGCAGCATCATTGCTCAATATGAGTTTTTAAATATTACATGCTCTATTTTTTAGGGTGTGTGTGTGTGAGAGAGAGTGAAATCACAATATACTAAAAACTTAAATAAATGCAGTTCCTAGCTAGAATAACCATTCACGCCATCTTGAAATTCTGCCAGCAGTTCCTATATTACATGACTAATAAATATATTTTCTGGCTGATATCTCAACATTCCATCTGCAGCACTAGCAGATTCTTTCATTATCACTCCACATCATGGACTCAAGAGGGTTTTAACATCACATACATTTGCAAAGATCTCTCACGAATTTGGTTACATGTCAGTATATGCCCTGCATAACCCACCACAAAGAAAGTTGGTATGGCACAATAATTGATAATGGTTATATAGTGCTTTTGTGCAATAATTTTTAATGGACATTTTGTGGTATGAAAAGTGACAGAAAACTACAGTTGCAGGATTACAACCACTTGATGGCCATATCATATAACCTCCAGGACGATTGTGCAATGTATGCTTCGTCTGGAAGTGATGTCAGTTTGTGTTGAGTTGAGTTTCCTACACTCCTTTGAGTTAGTTTGTAACTTGCATATATCACAAATCTCATATGTTTTCTGACTGGAAAAAAGCAAGCCCAGAATGGCAAGCTAAGATCAGAAATATATCTGCCTGTCTTATGAATGTTCATAGATAGTACATCTTGCTGTGTGTGTGTCTGAATACTAAGCAAGAACAACAGCAACAACAAATGCCAAGTCCCATATTATAACAATACACAGTATTTTGGGGTTGAGGGAAAGCGATTCTCCAATGCTTTCTTATTTGGGAATGTCTGATACTCCATTGTATGAAAGAAAGAAAGAAAGAAAGAAAGAAAGAAAGAAAGAATTTTTTCAGCTAAAACTTTGGCTGCAAGCTTCTAAGATGGTGGTGATGATCATCATAGGCCCCTTCCCACAAAGTTGAGGGGAATTCCCATTCAAATGGTGAGTGTGTGCTATGTCATGTGGTAGATTATGTGGGGAGGGACTTACCACCCCCTCCCATATTTTGTTCAAGCTGGCACCCCTGGTGATGATGAAGTGCTTGGCCTGTCTTGTTCCTCAAAGTCAGAGGAGGAGGGTAATTGATCTGGAAACCAAGTCTTAGGAGAAACATTTGAAAGAACTGGGCATGCTTAGCCTGGAGAAAAGTAGGGAAATACTTGATGCCTTCAGATAGCTGGAGGGCTTCCACACAGAGATGGAGCAGACTTGTTTGAGGTTACTTCAGAGGACTAGACTTGAACCAATGGGTGGAAATTGCAAGGAAGTCAAATTCAGTGACACAAGATACTCAGCCGTGCAACAATCCATTGGAAGGTTGTTGTGGGCTCTCCTTCACTGGAGGCATTTCAGCAGAGCTTGAGCAGAGATGCTGTAGTTGCAAGAGTCCTGTACTGTATTGAGCAGGGGATAGATTACATGGCCTCCAATATCCCTTTCAACTCTAAAAAGCAATGATTTGAAGACCTGGAAAAGCCTGGAAAAAGCTCACCTGCTGCTTTCAAGATTGTGGTAATTCCTGGCCTTGGAGGATACTACCCTCTGTGTTGAAAGTCATTTTAGCTCCTTTTCTCTTCAGTGAAATATGACTTGCTAGGATGCTTCCAGATGCTTATTGAGCATTAGTCCTGATTTGTTTGTAGGAAGGTTAAGTGATGTTACGTCAAAGCAAGCATTATCCCATACTTTCCACTGCATTTCGCCATCACCTTCCTTAACAAAAGTTTGCACAATGGCTCTTGAAATCAAGGAGGTTTTATTTCTGCATTTGGCTACAGTTGGAGGCCATTTTAAATCAAGGTGGTGAACTTTTCAAAACTGCACTGATTTTTTGTTTCTGTTTCTTAGAATTACCAAGGAACTCTGGGCACTTTGCACTAGTGAACTATAATTCTGCAACCTGAGTTTTCAGCTGGGCTTCAGTCATGTACTTTTTAGAAGTTGACTTGAATATGACCTAGAGTGGAAGCCATTGAACAGGTTTGTGTAATCTTCTGATTTTTTTTGCTGAATTTGTTTTGCAAGAAAACAAAATTTGCTTTTAACTACAATATAGTAAGTATTATAGAAGCTTCAGCATTGTCAGCAATTTCCACAGCAGAAAAAAGGATTGACTGCAGAATTATAAAAGGTGTGTCTCAGTTTCAGACGATACCTGGGCTCAGATGAATCAGAAAGAAGATCAACAACACTTGGTTTAATAAAGTTGCTCCAGGAAGTTGTGTGTGTTTTTCTCCAGTGCCTGAATTCATCCTGGAAAGGAATGAACTAATCAGATATCACTCATCTTTGTGAACATGTCACAGATCTAAAACCCAATCCAAAACCAGCTTTCAATAGCATCTTTACGTTTGATGCCGTCACTAGGCATTCCCTTAATTTTGAGTTCAAATGATAAAAATATATGAGTCTTCATCTCTATCTCACAATCCCTAGTCGTAAGGTTTCTGAAAAGTTATTTCTTCTTTTCCTGCTTGTACTTGCGTACAATCTAGGGTGCTTTCAAACATTTCTTAGAGCCATTTCTTGATTTATCATATGGGGAGTTCCTGGTGCTGGGACCAGTCCAGCCAGGCAAGGCAAGTGGCAGGGGAGTGAGGAGACACTGCCTGGTCTGGGACAATGGAACCCATATAAAAGCAGTCCAAGATATTTTGCTGGGCTTCATGTGTTGCCTGAACCCGGGCCTGTGGTTTGTCTCCTTCAGACAAACCATAAACTGTTGTTAAATTTGAGGGGGGTGGATGCCGGAGAAACTTGTAGGCTACCTTAGTTGCCTTGTAGTCCTAGCACATTGCCAAGTGTTAGGCAGCATGGCAGATGTTCTCAATAGAAGGCTTTCTGAATGGCTAGGAAATACCTGAAAGGGGGAGAGCTCTTCTCCACCCCAACTAATAGATAACATGATCATGGTGTTTGTAAGTGAGAGAAGCCATCTTCAAGTCTTCCTTTCTCCACCCAATTGACACTGTGTGCAGGATGAAGACACACTCTGCCACTATCCCGTTGTCCTCCACAAGTTGGAGGGTGACTGTCTGAAGTAGGGAGCCTGCTCCACCTTGGGTCCTCCAGAAGTGGCTCAGGCTTCTTGCTATCAACAGTTGCCCTCCAACCTGCAAAAGGCGATGGAGACATAATCATCTTCCCTCTTCTACTTGTATACAATGTGAATTGCATGAGTAATGGGATGGCTGAAGAAGGCTGCTGAGAAGAGGGAGAGATGACCAGCTTTAGGCACCTCAGGAGTGTTGGCTGTCTCCTGGGAGTTCTGATGTGAGGACATTACACTTTGGCTTTCGGTTGCAGCGTGAAATATCAGCTCCACCTCTGCCCAGCCTGTATGTTTGTAAATAAACACAACTATTACAAAATGCTAATAAGCTCCCAGTGATGTCCTTCCAAATGAAACCCAACCTGGTTAAGCGCTGCACCCCCAGGACTTCCCACGGCTTGGAGAAGTGGGGTGAGGGCTAACGCTTGGCCTGGTTTTGTGCCTTTTCCTGCATTAGTCGGCATCACCACCACCACCACCACCACCAGCATTTTATTTGTACCCTGCCCATCTGACTGGGCTGTCCCAACCACTCTGGGCTGCTAAACTCTTTTTTAAAAAAAATATTTTTTAATTATTTTTCTCCTTAAAACAGTATTTTCAACAATACAGTAACATACACATTTACTTTCATCTCTGCCAAGCCTGTGGCTTCCCTCCCTCCCTTCAGCAGGTTTTCCACTTTCAAGTCCTATCTCACACTTTAGCTCTTTAACCTATTGTCCACATTGAAGGATTTATTTCAGTCCTGCTAGTGTCTTCAATTTTTTGCATTCATTATTCAAATATACAATATATTTACTCCAGTCCCCTTGAAAATTTTGATTGTCCTAGACTTGAATCCTGCAGGTCAGTCTGGCCAATTCTGCAAAGTCCGTCATCTTCCCTGCCACTCCTCAATCACTGGTAATTCCTGTAACTTCCGCTTTGGGGCCATTAAAGTTCTTGCTGCTACTGTGGCGTACATAAATAGTCTTTCATCTATCTTCGCAATTTCCTCTCCCATCAAACCTCACAAGAATGCTTCAGGTTTTTTGGGAAATATATATCTAAACATCTTTTAAAACTCATTATAGATCAGTTCCCAAAATGTTTTTACTTGGTCACATGTCCACCACATATGGTAAGAGTCTCTGTCTGCTTCTTTACATTTCCAGCGTGTTTTATCTCTCATTCTATACATTTTAGGTAACTTTACAGGTGTCAAATACCATCTATGCATCATCTTCATTACATTTTCTTTCTGGGCTGCTAAACTCATCCTGAACTCCCACAACGTCTGGCTATCCAGGTCCACTGAGGTTGGCCGGCTTGCCTTTTAAAGGTCAGTTCCACAGAGCACGATAGCTCCAGAAATCCCAGGAAGAGAAGGGATGTTTTGTTCCCTCTGGCCAGGTTTGCCCAGAGATGGGACTGTTAATCATCAAAGTTGCTTCCTTCACTCCTATCTGTCTGACGCTGAACTGCTGCTCTCTAATTACTACTTTCATTAGGCAATCCCCTTTGATTCATGGCAGTTTTAGAAAAAGAAAGCTACTCCAGAGTACACTGTCATGCTGTGAATCATGTGCTCATCTGCTCCAAGCTATATTTATCACAGACAAGAAATGATTGGGGAAAACTTTGTGAGCCAGTGTGTGTAAACATTACGGCTCTGACTTATGCACACAGGGGTTGTTTCTCAGATGGGTTTCATGTTGCATGAATACAGCTCCTCCGGTATTCCTCCCCCCGCCCCAGGCTCGTATGAACCAGACACTCATCTGTCCCATAAATGGTGCCAAAGACCCGGGTGTCACAGACCCACAAGGGGAGCGCCTATTTATCACACTCTTCTCTTTTCCCCAACCTTCTCTGCAGACACCATGCAAACATTTAGCCTGGCCATATTGAAAGCATGCAAGACCATTTTTCATGCCACAATGCTGACCTACAGAAAACAGGAGCCCCAGATAGGCTAGTAAAATGAACCCATCTCTTTAGTATAGGAGCTTTTCTGATGCATGTACGTAGGGCAAAACCAGTACATTTTGCTGTCTGAGGCACAGCAACAAATGGCACTCCTCCCCCCTCCAAAACAAAGTTCATAATACCCACAACCAGTCAAGTAATTTAGGTGTCTGAGGCTGGAAATCCTGCAAATGCCTTTCACCTTCTTCAGCAGTAATATGCTAAATAACTTAACAATTTTCTTTTAGGACACTCCAATCAGCTGCTTGGGGCAGTCACTTCCCTTTGCCTAGCAGTAATGCTTATTCTTTTGGAGCAACTCAGAAGCAGCTGCTTAACTTTCTGTCATCATTCATTTCAAATAGAACCCTTTATAATGAACAATTCTTATTATTTATTAATATTAATAAACAAATATCTCAAGAGGCAACAATGGGCTGCTGCTGCAAATCCCTGCTGTCTGGGCTTTGTAGATGTGTTTCTTTAGAAAAACAGCAATTATCGGTGAGCACATTCATCTAGCACAATTTGCAACAGATGGGGTTAATCATTTCTTTTTTGCTTGTAAAATGCCAAAATCCCGCTCACCACTCATAAAAGACCAAACGCCCCCTCACCACTTATAAAAGAAAAGCATATTGTTGTTTCAGCCGATGCCCTTTCTATGCTTCAATATCTGACATCACTGGATTTGTAACAATAAACGTCTGCTTTTAATGAAGTCAGTTTAATGGTCAGTAATTTTTCTTTAAGACTGAAGGACAGGCATCCTCTGCCATTTTTAAACTGCACCACTGATGTTGCAGAAGTCACCTGTAGAAACTACCACAGTTGCCTCAAGTGAGGTGACTCTCACATTAGTAAACCATCTGACTAAAGAACATACCTGCCAGCCACTGAAAATCCAAACAAATTAAAATTAGGCTCCTTCTCATGGCAAAATATTCCCACCCTCCAAACAGATGATGAAAGCAAAGCCAATAAAAATGAGGTCAGGTTCCGATTCACATTCCAAAAGCTATGTTAAAAACAATAATGTTAAGACATTTCCTGTTGCCATACACTAAATCTGAAGGTGGACTGACTGACAACTGTTTCCTGCAACACAGGTTTTGTTGAGTATGTAGCATTTAATCTGCAGAATAGCTGAGCTGTTTTCAAGAGGTCTGAGATGATCTAGCACACGGGTGTCAAACACAAGGCCCGCGGGAAATCCGGCGCGCCAGACCTCATCATGTGGCCCTTTACCTTTTATTCTCGCTTTTTTTTTTGACACAAGAAAGCCGCCTCTTCAGTGCATGCGCGGCAGCCTACAAGCCAGAGAACGTCTGCCCTCTAGCAGCGCTGGCCGTTCTACACAGGAAACCTCCACTTTACATGCATTCAGGAAACCTCTACTTGTTTTTATATTGAGCGCATATTGAGTCCTATAGATACAACCGGCCCTTTGAGGGTGACCAAACTGCTGATGCGGCCCCCGATGAATTTGCGTTTGACACCCCTGATCTAGCACAACGGTCTTGCAAAGCTTACCTTTTCTATCCTAATTGTGAATATCAATATTTACAGAGGGCTAAGTGTACAGATGGCTCTGTTGTTTACTTCTCCCTATTACAGATAGCTGTTACAGGTAACACAGGCAGCTGAGGCCCCAAGTATAGCTGGGCGTCATGACACTGCATTGCCCACAGGCCAGTGAACAAGCACCCCAAACCAACAATCAAAAAAACCAATTCCACCTGTCACATTTTAGATGAAATTGGTCTGCCCAGGATTTGAACCAGGGACTGCAACTTCCTCCCATGCATACTTCTTAGGGGGCAGATTATAATGTAATTTCTGATGGAGGGTTATTTTTGATGCAGTTTTCATAGTTTTTATCTGGACTTTGGCCATGAGTATTGGTCCACTTTGTATTATTTTTCTGAATTTGTCAGTTTGCAAGGCGATAATGGCCCTGGACACAGAAATATCAGAATGAAATTTTGTACACACATTCAGAACACAATTTTACATTCAAGTTTAAATACCAGCTTGACCTCCACCCACTCAGTCACTCGCCACGCTCACTTTCAAAGTGGTTGTTGGTATGTGTGTGTGGCGGCAGCGGTGGGAGGGGGGAATGCAAAATAAGGTGCAATGCAAGATTTTCCTCAGAATGGAAGGTGTGGTCATGTTCAGGACAAACCTGCTGCATTGCCAAGTATAGATGCCACGTTCACACTCACGCCACCACATTCCCTAGGAAAGAGGGCAGCTGTGATATCTCCACTAGAACATTTGGAAATAGGTTGGTGTGCTGCGTGTGCCTAACAACATACTGAGCGTCAAAAATTGAATGCAGCTCAAGCCCTGAGCCCTTATCAATCCACCTTGCCACTGGATTAGTCCCAACCTCACCCCACACCCAAATAGCTCCACTCCACACCTTAAATGTGATGAAAAAGCAAACGAGTGTTCTATATAGCCACTCTTTCAGCATCCTTTATAAGTGATTCACCAATCACCGTGCTCCTGTTTATCTTCTGATCTTACATGCCTATTTTTATTTATTTTTGGCATGGTTTGATAGGCCTTGATAGGACAGTGTCTTTCCTCCCACTTGGCTCAACTTAATGTTATGATTGACTGTTGTGTCTCCAGACACCTTTCAGTATCATCCATTCCTCTGACACCTCAGAGGGGAGAAACGTGAGACATTAGACCTTCTTACTTATTGAAATCCATCCAGAGAGCAACAGAACAGCATCTTGCATTAAGAACGCTGATCAGAATCTCCACCTTAACTACCTCATAGCCTGGATGGAGACAGCCCAATGTTTTGTTTTTAATAACTATAAAACAGATGTTGGAGAGACCTTTCAACAATACTGCAATGCTAGACTTTACACCACAGCTTCACAACCGTACATTTTGTTTGTTTTGCTTTTCAGATAAGGTGTTGCAAGCACATCTGAGAAGGACTATCTGAAACTGGATCTTCTGCAGAGAACTAAACTCCAGCAATTTAAACTGGGGCTGGTTTAATGTGACTAAGATGAAGGGAAAGTTCTGGGTTTTCCTTGAGATAATAATGAAGAGATTTTATTAGTTGGGGGCTGTTTTGAGGTGGTTAAAGTTCACGAGGGTTTACCTGAGTCCACATAGCCAGAGATTATGTGCACTGCAATTCTGGGAACCTGCACTTCTCAAGTTTCACAGCTTAGTGGTAATAAATCTCCACGGTGCTTATTTAACCATTTCAGAATATAACCAAATGAGCAGGAGAAAGAAAACACCCTCAAGGAGATGTGACCTTGAATGCATGTTCTCCTCACAAGGAATCAGATGGGCGCCTGAGCTTGAAACGAAACCCTCAGCTGTACCCGGAAGGCATCCATGCTACAAACTGGAGTTTCATTCCATTGCCACAGCAGCAGTTAGCACCACAGCTCTGTTTCAGAGCATTGCCAGCTAACCTTCCTGGTTTACCTCCTCAGTGCCTGAAGCATTAGCAGCGAAGCACGGGAGAGAAGAGGAGGATGAATCAGCAAAGCGTAGGAGACAAATACTATGGAAATATTCAGTGATGCCGAGAGAAATTCCATAGAAATTAGAAGCCCCGATTATTATTATAGCATATATATATATATATTAAATCAAAACATGAAACCCTTTACTGGCTTAATTTTTGCATGTCAGGGTGCTTTTAAACATACAGAAGCAGATCAGTAAAACATGGAAGTGGAAGAAGAGGAATGAGCTTCTTCCCACAAACCCCTTTGGATGGCAATAGTACCTTATCCTAATTTGCTGTTGGGGGCAGCCCAGGGAAACAACCATCTTTCTCTTTCCAACATGGTGTAGGCATGGGGTGCATCTTCTTTCCTTAAAAAAAGTGGGGTTTTTTGGAGCAAACAGATTGCATGAGAAAGTGAACGGTCACAGTTCCCAATTCACAGAAGATTAAGGGTAGTGAGTATTAGCTTTGCTTTCAGAGCCAGGGTTGGGGTTGGTGTCCAACCAAAACCCCAACACCACAGAAAGGCCACTGCCAGCCAGGGGAGGAATCAGATTCATTTAATTCACATATTTCCAAACAACACACAAAAGGAACTATAGTCATCCTTCAAAATTCATACTCTCTGAAGTTTGCAGTGCAATTCTCCAGCCAGATAACATGGACAAAATTACATAGGCTATGGTAAAGCATGCATAACATACATATGACAGTGAAAATATACCAAAAAAATGTATTAGGTGGAATTGCTTTGCAAAAATGGCAGGGAAAATGCCCACACACCCCTTACTTTCCTGTGCGTATATCATGTATAGTCTGTAAAATGAATCAACCTTAGCTATTTAAACACGTTCAAAGTTATGAATGGATCAGAGAATCATGGAAGGGACCCCAAGGATCATCTAATCCAACTGATTCTCTTCCTCAGCTTCCCTCCAGAATTTCCTTCTCATACAGTAGCAATAACACACAGACAGGGCTGTCTTTAGCATATGCGTCGCTGGGGTGCAAAGATCTGCCCAGTGCTCCCAAATTTAATTTAGCCCCCAAATTAGCTCTATTATGCTTATGTCAGACACAACGCTTATGCCTTATCTCTTGTTGAAGGGAGGAAAAAGCAACAAACTTTTTTATTTGCTCATGTATTTACAATACACTTATACTGAAATATACAACACCACCACACTTAAACTTTTAAGTATTGTTTAGGCACCTACTTAGGAGAAACATCAGTCGTGTCAAAGGTGCCTCTGACCCCACTGCCGCATAGCAGCTCAATACAATACATAACATAATATTTTGATGTAAAAGGTAATTTTGTGTGCACGGCGCCATTGAGAATGACAAGCATCGTCGCTGAGTCTGACAAGTGCTGCTGTTGTGAATGACAAGGGCCGCTGCTGGCGCAGTGCATCTTTGGTAAATGAGCGCACAAAGTCTAAGGCGCCCCCCAGAATTCAGCACCCCTTACACCCCGGGTAAAGATGGCGCTGCCCACAGGGGATCCCGTCTTCTCCTTCACTGGGAGAGCCAAGCGGCCTCTCCAGATTTTCCAACTCTCCCTGCATTGCGTTGTAAATGAGCCTTCTTCAGCTTGGTGAGGAAATCCTGGGATGAATTTATATCTACAGCTTTTTGTATTTTTACTGTTGCTACGATAACTGCTTTTGTTTTTTCATGTTTTTGATCTGTTTTATATTTGTTTTATAGTTCTCTTTTGTAGGTTCTTTTAGAAATAATAATAATAATAATAATATTTAAAACAAAAACAAAAACCAGTTGCCATTCACTTTTTCATCTTTCTCCCCGGCTGAAGCCCAGACATGCTGGGAGCCTGGGAGCCTCAATGGGGCTCCTTTGGGGGCTTCATCTGGGGCAGAAACCCTGGCTAGACACCCCCATCCCACCGACGGCTCTGCTTAAAATGAGTAATGAATTTAAAAAGAATTGAGGTTATTTCTTAGCCACTGCCATGCTTGGTATTTCCCCAAGTCAGTGTTTTGTTGCATTCACAGCAAACATCAGGTTGCAGTACATTGCATTACACTATAAAACATTTTGTTTGTTTGTTTTAATCCTGAACTGTGAGCAATGAATGCTATTTATCACCACCTGCTGGAAGCAGTGAAACATGCATCCCATTACACTCTTCCTCCATCCAGTGCCATCAGCAGAGATCACAGGAGGTGAAGCACATTCCTCTTACGAAATAAGAGCCTTGCAGTCGGCCAGCACACACGCCTCATTTGGCTGTACAGCGATTCTTGGAAATTTCTGGTACACATCCATAGGAACATAGACAACTTGGGGATATCCCAACCACCTGTAACTGAAAAAATGATATTCATTTAGTTCTGAGGCCCAGAGGGACCACCTGTTGTTTCTTTTTCTTTTTCCAGAAGAGTGTTTAATTAATGATATTAATCATTGTATTATTCATTTTATTATTGATATTAATCTTTTTTTCACTGTCAGCTTAGCAGCTATCAAAGGTCCTTTCCCCATGTTACTCCTTTTGCAACCAGCAAAACGAGCGGCCTAAAGGAAAAATAAACACATCTTATATTTTCTTAGGGTCACTTTCCTTCTTCCATTTGTAAACAGCAAATTAGGGGGTTACTCTAAAGTCTTCACTGAGTCCTGTCCCTGTCAGAGGAAGAGGAGTGCGGGGGGAGTGCACTGCTGCCGGCAGCGCAATCCTGGTGGGGTGCCATCGCGGCTGCCCCCCTGCCCACGCTGGGCACTGCGCCCCTGCAGGAGGCGCACCATGCCCCTGGGATGCACGCCAGCCCGGCCCCGCCTGCTCTCCGCCCCCCCCCCGGTCCCGGAGCATGAAGCTCCGCCTCTGGTCCCTGGACACCCCAGTCTCCAGAGATTGTGTACAGAAGCTTTTCTGCAACATCACTCTGGCTACACCAGGATTATTCATCTGGTATTATCCCTACTTTCTTTTAGTCTGTCATGTTCACCTGAGGTCTGTTATAAGAATTTTAAGGTCTCAAATATATAATAAATATTCATAAATGCACACATATCTAAATATATAAACAATGTGTCGGAAATAGTACAGGAGAGTAATCCTGAAGCTGTTTTGACTCTCCCAATGCCCTCAAATATTCCTCTGCAGCAAAGGGGGGCAAATGGGGAAAGCCTCCCCATTGTCTTTTTGCTTACAAATGTTGTCTTAAGGGTGTATCTGTGTTTGAATAGACTGAGGCTGTGACCTGGATTCAGGAACTGAAGTATTATCCATCACCAAAGAATGGCCAGGCTGTCCAGATAATGCAAGCAGTGACCAGTATTCTGGCGGACATGATTTCTGCAGTAGACCACTCCTATGATGCATGTATGATGATTTTGGGGTGGTCTTTGGCTAAGGGGGTTGGCCAATGTCAAAAGTCTTTAAAAGTTCCTGCACACTTTTGCTCAGGGTCTCTCCCTTCTTGGAAAGAGGGGAGGGAACTCTGTTGCAACAGAAAAATAAATACAGTGGTACCTCTGAATATGCACACCTCCAGTTGTGTATCCTTCAGGATGAGAATGCAGCAAACCCGGAAGTATTTTTCTGGGTTTTGCCACATGCACATGCACAGAAACATTCTACCACACCGCACACATGCGCAGAAACAGTCCCTCCAGTTGCAGAAATCTCAGGATCCGACCGGAGCTCCGGAACAGATCCTGTCCGCAACCGGAGGTACCACTGTATTTGCCTTGCTTTCCACTGGATCCTGCCTCCATCCGTTCTTCTCTGACTGGTCATGGATTTAGGGGACTCAGAGTCCCATGGGGAGTTGGACAGCAAAAGCCAAACCTCAATTTCTACGTCAGTCCTTAATCACAATATTGATTTGCTTCTTACTGCTGTCTATCTATACTGCTCTATGTGTTTATTTGTGCTGCTTTTAGCTGTTGCTGACTGCTTTTGCTGCTCTCATCATTTTTATCTGCTTTATTACTAGCATTTTATTGTCCTGTACTGTACTTGAAAGCCACTGTAGGGACTGAAAGAATAGTAGAATAGAAATCCTACAAAGGAACAAAGGGACCAAGTAAACATTCATGGTGTGCTGTATGATGTAGAACAACATACCTTTATTCAGAAACGTGGTTGACTAGCAGCTTGCCACGCCCTCCCATCTGAAAAGCTTCTTCCCTAATTCCAGGGGCTGATGAATGAGCTGATGTGTATCGTGTAGTGAGGGAAATGCAGGGAGATACAGGCTTAGAGCTGGTTCCAGGCTCATCCTTTGGCAGCTGCAGCATCAAGCAATGGATCTGCATGTGTGAAAAAGCCACCACAGATCAAATGTCTCAGAGACAACTTTCATACTACCTCAAGCCCAAATGAGTCAGCTGATACATTTGGCTGTGTCTCACAAAGTGCTGAGTGATCAAGTGACAAGAGATCAAGTGATGCATTCAGAGCAGGACAAGTTCTTGTGCTGGTCTGATCCCCAAATGAGATTTGTGTGTGTGCCTGTAGGAGAGCTCCTCTGCCCACCCCCCACCCCCAGATGCATGAGGGAGCGATGGGAGCGGCCTGCTAGCCTCATTTCTGAAGGTGACATGTCTGCTTGTCCTGCTGTCCTGGTGATTGTGCATGCAGAATGAAGAAGGACCTTCTGTGACCCAGGTGCACCTTGTGTCCTTTCTCTCTCTCTTTTTTAAAAGATATTTATTAAGGTTTTATAAAGAAGAAAAGATTACAAAATAGAAAAAATACAGAAAAACAAAGAAGAAACTACATAAAATGCAAAGATACATAGAAAATAAAATACAGAAAAAAATAAAAAGACAAAAGAATAATTAAAAACAAATCAGTTTTTCAAATTTTAAATTTCCTTTGCTTATTTCCTTGACCTCCCTTTTTTGTATTCCCATTCACATAATTAAATCAGCAAATCCTTACCCTCTTTCTTTTATGTTAACTCAGTATCTCAACATGTTATAACCTTATATTTTCATCCGTTATCCATCCCTTTTTTACGTATTCTTGTTAACCTTGTTACTAAGACCACTTAATTTCAAACCAAC
Source organism: Podarcis raffonei (assembly GCF_027172205.1). NCBI lineage: Eukaryota > Metazoa > Chordata > Lepidosauria > Squamata > Lacertidae > Podarcis > Podarcis raffonei. The sequence goes on along the minus strand of NC_070612.1, from coordinate 63,875,267 downwards.
ATAATTTAACATTCATTAATTTTACAATATTTCTGCAAATAGTCTTTAAATTTCTTCCAGTCTTCTTCCACCAACTCTTCTCCCTGGTCTCGGATTCTGCCAGTCATTTCCGCCAACTCCATATATAGTCCATCACTTTCATCTGCCATTCTTCCAGGGTGGGTAAATCTTGTGTCTTCCAATACCTTGCGATGAGTATTCTTGCTGCTGTTGTAGCGTACATAAAGAAAGTTCTATCCTTCTTTGGCACCAATTGGCCGACTATGCCCAGGAGAAAGGCGTCTGGTTTCTTCAGAAAGGTATATTTAAATACCTTTTTTATTTCATTATAGATCATTTCCCAGAAGGTCTTGATCTTTGGGCATGTCCACCAAAGGTGAAAGAATGTACCTTCAGATTCTTTACATTTCCAGCATTTATTATCGGGCAGATGGTAAATTTTTGCTAGCTTGACTGGTGTTATGTACCACCTATATATCATTTTCATAATATTCTCTCTTAAGGCATTGCATGCCGTAAATTTCATACCTGTAGTCCACAACTGTTCCCAGTCAGCAAACATGTTATATCCAACGTCTTGTGCCCATTTAATCATAGCAGATTTAACCGTTTCATCTTGGGTATTCCATTTCAACAGCAAGTTATACATTCTCAAAAGTATCTTTGTTTTGGGATCTAACAGTTCTGTTTCTAATTTTGATTTTTCCACCTGGAAGCCAATTTTTTATCCAAATTGTAGGCCTCCCTTATTTGATAATAGTGAAGCTAGTCTCGCACTTTATCTTTTAATTTCTCAAAACTCTGCAATTTCATTTTGTCTCCTTCCTGTTCCAAAATTTCCCAATATTTTGGCCATTTGGCCTCCATATTGAGCTTTTTCTGAGCTTTTGCTTCCATCGGTGACAACCACCTTGGGGTTCTGTTTTCAAGTAAGTTCTTATATCTTATCCAGACGTTAAACAATGCTTTCCTGACAATATGATTTTTAAATGCTTTATGAGCTTTAACCTTGTCATACCACAAATATGCATGCCACCCAAAAACATTATTGAAACCTTCTAAATCCAAAATGTCTGTGTTCTCAAGAAGCAGCCATTCTTTCAGCCAGCAAAATGCTGCTGATTCATAATAAAGTTTGAGGTCTGGCAGGGCAAATCCACCTCTTTCCTTTACATCAGTTAGTATTTTAAATTTTATTCTGGGCTTCTTGCCCTGCCAGACAAATCTAGAAATATCTCTCTGCCACTTCTTGAAACAGTCCATTTTGTCCAAAATTTGCAATGATTGAAACAGAAATAACATTCTTGGCAATACGTTCATCTTTATAGCAGCAATTCGGCCTAACAAGGAAAGCTTCAAATTTGACCATATTTCTAGATCCTTTTTCACTTCTGACCAACATTTCTCATAGTTATCTTTAAATAGATTTAAGTTCTTAGCTGTCATATTAACCCCCAGGTATTTTACTTTCTTAACCAATGTTAACCCTGTCTCCTTCTGAAACCTTTCTTTCTCTATCGGTGTTAAATTTTTCTCAAGAACTTTAGTTTTGGACTTGTTCAACTTAAATCCTGCCACATGACCAAATTCTTGAATCAGTTCTAATACTCTTTTAGTACTAGATTCTGGCTCCTGTAACGTCAATACTAAGTCATCTGCAAAAGCTTTCAATTTGTATTGTTTAGCTCCGACCTGTATACCTTTAATCATACGGTCCCTTCTGATCATATTTAGCAGAACCTCCAGGACCGAGATAAAAAGCAATGGGGAAATTGGGCAGCCTTGTCGTGTCCCTTTCTCTATCTTAAATTCCTCTGTCACCACGTTGTTAACTATTAGTTTAGCTTTTTGTTCTGAATAAATTGCACTTATACCATTTTCAAACCCTTGACCAACCCCCATCCCCTGAAGATTCTTCTTCATAAAACTCCAGGAAATATTGTCAAAGGCTTTCTCCGCATCTACAAAGATTAAAACTGCTTTAGTGTTAATGTTCACTTGCAACTTCTCCAAAATATTAATGATATTCCTCGTATTGTCAGACAAGTGTCTACCTGGGAGAAAGCCAGCTTGGTCTTTATGTATCTCTTCCACTAATACTTTCTTAACCTTTTAGCCAAAATGTCTGCAAAAATTTTGTAATCCACATTAAGCAGGGATATGGGGCTGTAGTTCTTAAGTTGTGTCTTTTCAGCCTCATTTTTCGGTATAAGTGTAATATAAGCTTCCTTCCACGACTCTGGCGCTTTTCCCCCCTCCAAAATTTCATTGCAAATCTCTTTTAGTGGTTGAATTAACCAGTCTTTCAGAATTCTATAATATTTTGTGGTTAAACCATCCGGCCCTGGAGATTTGCCCAACTGCATATTCTGTATGGCACCTTCCACCTCCTGTTCTGTTATCTCATAGTTCAACATTATCTTATTTTCTTGAGAGATTTTCTGTAGTCCATTTGTTTTCAAAAATTGATCTATATCAAACTCTTTCTGTGGTCCTTGTGTATACAACTGTTTAAAGTACCTCTGGAAGCATTTTCTAATTTCCATTGGATTCTGAATGTTCTTTCCCACCTTGTGTCCTTTCTCAGCTCCAGCTCAGTGGCAGAGCATCTGCTTTGCAGGCAGAAGGTCCTGGGTTCAATCCCTGGCACCTCCAAGGTGGCTTGAGAAAAGGCTCTTGTCTGGAACCCTAGAGAGCTGCTGCCAGCCAGTGCATACATTACTGAACTGATAGGCCAGTGCTGTGACTTGGTCTAAGGCAGCTTCTTTCATTCCTACACTCCATTGGGGGGTGTATGTGGCTGGTGAGCACGTTGGCATTGGGAATGGTGTGGCCAGGGGGCCTTGCCCCCTACCATGCGCTCAGTGTGCACATGTGTGCAAAGGAATCTCTGAACACTCCCAGCCTATTTGTGACATTTCACTAAGCTGGCAGCCAGGCCTGGGGATCTCCTGTTGATGGGCCCAATCTGGCCTTCATTCTCCCAGGCCCCATCCACGACTGCACCAGAACTCCTCTCATCTCATTCTCCTGCAGCTCCTCTTCAAGATTATGCTCCCATTGCTTCCTCCCTAATTTGGCCTCACAGTTGGGAACAAAACTCTCCCCCCCTGCTGATTGGATCTAGCTTCTTTGAGATTAATAAATTGGTTATTGAGCAGAAGATAAATGTCAATCTTCATGTCGTGAGAACTTGCTTCTGCAGTTCAAGGTGCTCTTAAGGGCACAAGAGCAGATGAGGCTGGGATCCCCCCCCCCAGTTAGCTGGCAGCTCCAAGATTGAGGGTTTCATTTCTTGCTGCCATGGCATAACAAATATATTCTGATTTGGGTTGCCAGTTTAAGTAAAAACCCATTCTGCTTTCACAATTGTATGCTGCTGATATGAATTTAAAAAGAAGTTGGGATTCATATTTGTACCTTTGCTGTTTTTGGTTTTTTTGAGCACTTCTGAAAGAAACAAATAAAGACTATATCTGTCCATCTAATGTAGAGCCTTGATTCTCAGTTGAGTCTCAAGACTTGTTCATGTTACACCAAACACAAGTACAATATGTACAATATGCACAGCTCAACTACTACTATGTACTTAGGTACACAGACTCCACACGTGAATAACTCTACAAGTTTACAACTCAACTGTTAGTGTACACAGGTACAGAAACTTGACATTATTAAATAGAATCATAGAATTGTAGAGTTGGAAGGGATTCCCAAGGGTCATCTAGTCCAACCCTCTGCAATGCAGGAATCTCCACTAAATCATCCCTGGCAAATGCCCATCCAATCTTAAAAACCTCCAAGGAAGGAGAGTTCACAACTCCTACTGTTGAACAGCTCCTACTGTCAGAAAAGTTTTCCTGATGTTTAGTAGGAATCTCCTTTCTAGTAATCTGAAGCTACTGGTTTGAGTCATACCTACCTTGATCTGGACACTATACTTCTGTTGATGGAGGCTACAATAGCATTAGCTTTTTTTGCTGTTGACTCATGTTAAGATTGTGGTCCACCAAAACCCCTAGATCCTTTTCACATGTACTGCTAGTAAGCCAGGTGTCCCCCATCCTATGTTTGTGAATTTGGTTCTTCCTGCCTAAGTGCAGAATCTTACATTTGTCCCTGTAGAAATTCATTTTGTTAGCCTGCACCCAGTTCTCCAATCTTTTAAGGTCATGTTGAATCCTAATACTATCGTCTGCTGCATTAGCTACCCCTCCCAGTTTGGTGTCATCTGCAAATTTGATTTAATCCTAGTTGTTTATAAAGACCTTAAACAAAAGGGGGGCCAGGACAGAATCCTGCAGCATCCCACTAGTCGCTTTCACCCAGGACACTGAGGAACCATTTATGAGTACTCTTTGGGTTTGGTTGGTCAACCAGCAGTTACTTCATATGTGTGTGTGAGCACATATTAAGAAACAGCTAACAGCTCATTCAACGCTGCTGTTACCAAATCTGAACCAATAAGGGTTTTTGACCAAAGGGGATGAAATCTTCTCGAAAGAATTTGAAAGTGACATATACTCGGAGTCGAGTGTGAATTTCATGCTCTTTATTCAGCTCATAGTAGCAATGAATGAAACTTTCCCCAAAACGTCTAACTATATATACATTATTTACACAATGGGCCCCACTTGATTGGCTAATTCCGGGCTGCTCCTGTAGGCCAATCAGGTTGTGAAGTTACTTCCTCCAGAAGCCTGATTGGCTGCTCCTGCAGGCCAATCAGGTCGCTGATTCACTTCCACCTGGAGCTGAATTGGGTGGCTCCTGTGGACCAATCAGACTACAGCATTCTGGATCCTGTTGTTCTAGGATTCAGCTCAGTACATAACAGAAAGGATGTAACATGAGATGAAATTGTTGTGTTTTAGGAATGGATTGATCAAAAAAGGAAAAGTGTTTTCCTCCCCTCAACCTCAAAAAGAAAGATTTTGTTGTTGTTGTTTACATTCATCATAGCAGAAAGGAAGAGGGTTTAGGGATCATTGTTATTTAAAAATGATTTTATTATTAGGAAAAGATGTGGGGTTGTTGGTGCCTGAAGTCCAATATTTGATAGGAAATAAAGCATAACTGTTTGTTATGCTGTTCCTACTTCTCCAACGACTATGAAATTTCATGAGCTCAGATTATTTGGAATGAGAGAAGACATTTTCCTATTTTAAAATGTAAGGCTGCCATCATACAGCCCTCATTGGAGGCTTTGTAATGCTGCAACACAATGGTGGGGCAGGAGGCGGGGCAAACCAGGGGGCATGTTGCCCAATGCCAGTAGACCTGGCATGGAAGCTGGGACCTAGAAGTGGAAATAAGTAAAAAAATCGAGGGGTATGGTGGGGCAAAGAGGAAAATGGAGGTTTGAAAAAAGCAGCCTCTGGTAAGACATGGTATTTGGCAAATGGAAGGTGAGGGGGGCCCCACTTCGCTTTTCACCAAAATTCCCTCCCCTCTTGAAGTCCCTCTTTCCTTTAAGATTCTGTATCACAGGGGTTCCCAATGTGTGCTCCACGGGTCACCAGTAGCCCACAAGCCCCACTGCAGTCCTAAGAGAGCTTAGGGCTTTGGGTGAAAAGGGGACACGGCACCTTGATGAATATTATATCTTCTAAGTAAGTCACTGAGGTTTATGGTGTTCTGTTTTGTAATTGAGTTTATTTACAAATATACTGGTTGCACATAAGAGGAGGCAGACAGCTTAAAAACACCAGTGGACAGCCAAAATTCATTGCCCCACACCCACTCCTGGATGGGTGGTGGAAAGGTCCCTTTCCAGATCTTACAGATCCCCAAAGTCAGCTGTCAGACTCTTTCTGTATGTCTTGCTCAAAAACTGATACTCTTTGTTTACTTTCATAGACACCCACACAGACTTAGACTGCATCATCTGTATGGGTGGGGGGTATGGACCCTGCCCCCTTTTCTGATTAATGGTGCTATATCAAGTTGCAATGGTCTAACATTGTAGGAATGAATGGGGCAGTCCCTGCACATTCATCTTGGTGTGAGTCTCCCGTGCAGCCTCCCGTGAAAGCAAGGGGAACCAGAAGGGAAGGAGGACAGGGAACCTGTAGCTTTAACATTTATATAGAAGAGGGAAATTTGGCCCGCACAGATTGCTATGCAAGGCTGAGAAAATCTGTACCTGCTGAAGTTTCCTGACTTGCCTTCTCTCTCTAAGCAGATGCTCTACCACTGATCTATGCCCTTCCCTGTCCTGGGTTTGTGACATTGCACTGGAACAGCCATTCTCAAAATGGCTCTAAACCCTTGGGTGAATTGTACTCCTAGCTTTCACTTTAATGTGTCTCTGTGTTCTGTCGGGTCAATGGCTAGACCTCTCTTGTAGAAATAAAAACTTTAGCAATATAATATGGTTCAGCCTTGTGTGCCAACTTCCAGTGAGATTTGTGGTTCTGTAAGAAGTTTTCTTCCCACTCTGCTAGAAAGGTCGGGGGGACAGGGCAAGACATACCCTCCAAACCAATTGACTCTTCTGCACTACCCCTAAATGGCAAACCAAACATTCATGAAAAATGAATGACTCAGGAAATTAGTACCTTCTTATGTTTCAGAGAATGAAACGCCACCGGCACCCTTTCGCCGACAGACATAAGTATGTTGATGTGCTGGATACTTTATCTCAAACTACTTATCCTGGTAATTGCCTAGGCAGGCAGCAGCTCCAACAGGCCTGTGAAATACAGCCAGGATGCCGAGAAGTGAAAAGCCAACTGCCTCACCAAGGAATGGTAATGGCAATTTTAATTATACATCTTATTCCAGCATCCTTTAGGTGCATAATTCTAGTGTTTATAGCTGAAACTCCCTCCCAACACCAGTCTGGGGTGTGCGTGTGTGCGTGTGTGCGTGGGGGGGGGGACTTCTGCATTGTCTCTGAAATTTGCTCTCATTTCATTTGCTCTTAGCTTCTTCCTTTCGTTTTGGCAGCCTAGCTATTAACTTGCTACTAACTTGTAAATCAAAACTCTGTGCTGGCATTCTCTGTTTTTGAACCACAACTAAGAAAGAGAACGAATAATAGTAAGAAAACAAAATTTTGGCTCAGTTGAGGCAGATGCCTACTTTCCCACTTATAGGACTTGAATACAATATCTACATTTCTGCATGTGACTTGAATTGTCAGTCACGAGGAGAAAACTTAACAGTTTCCCCAAGATATTGCTGCTGGCACCACAAGCCATTGTTTTGAGCCATGTTTTCAAAGATTTTCATCCTGCAATATTGGGAAGGTAGCAGCTGCCTCCTCTGCAGTTTTGTGAACACTCTCTGGGAACACTGACTCCCATTAAAAACAATGACTTTATTATCATTTATTATTTTTTATTTTATTTTATTATCATCCTATAAATCATCCTGAAGCTATTAAAGGTAAAGGTAAAGGTACCCCTGCCCGTACGGGCCAGTCTTGACAGACTCTAGGGTTGTGCGCCCATCTCACTCAAGAGGCCGGGGGCCAGCGCTGTCCGGAGACACTTCCGGGTCACGTGGCCAGCGTGACATCGCTGCTCTGGCGAGCCAGAGCTGCACACGGAAACGCCATTTACCTTCCCGCTTGTAAAGCGGTCCCTATTTATCTACTTGCACCCGGAGGTGCTTTCGAACTGCTAGGTTGGCAGGCGCTGGGACCGAGCAACGGGAGCGCACCCCGCCGCGGGGATTTGAACCGCCAACCTTTCGATCGGCAAGCCCTAGGCGCTGAGGCTTTTACCCACAGCGCCACCTGCGTCCCTCCTGAAGCTATTAGCAATAACAATAACAACAATAAAACCAATAAAACAATAACTACCATATGGATAAAATATTCACTTTAAAATATGGACCTAAATATGTATTTGTATATAGAAGTCATAGAATTCACATCTGAAATAGTCATGAAAACTGTCCAGTTGGTACCAGGATTTTACCATCTATGAAAAAGAATATTTACAAGAAAAATAGTCTATAGTTCTCTTGGAACCAGTCGGGACTGTCAAACCTTTTTATTATGTGGCATTCTGTCCAGGGCGTGATTAAAATGACTGGATGACCTAGCTCATATGAATTTATAAATGCATTATTTTCATTTATTTGTCTTAATTTCTTTGTCTTAATCAGTTCATGTGGTTGTTATGAAATCAATTCCAAAGTACATTTCAGATCTTTTCCTGAATTTAAAGTAGTAAGACGTTGACCCCATTCATTTGGAGTTTCAGTTCAGCTGTCATTGTGGTTTTAGGGGCAGGCAATTCTTATCAAAGATATTCTTTGGTGCAGGATTTTGATTTTCATTGTTATAGATCAACCTACAGTGTTGCTTGAAAGGGCCAATTCAGTCCAATGAACAAGTTGTTTGAGATACCATTCTCAGTCCTCAAATGACTTTTTGTTAACCTTTTAAAATACACAATCTTGGCTTTTCATTTTCAGCATAAAAGGGATGGTTTCAAAGGATCACATGGGGTTGTCTTCAGTAACTTTCAGTGAAGGAGTTATGACAGTACTTGTTAAATTCAGAATGCCTCTGTTGATTCATGAAATAATAATAATAATAATAATAATAATAATAATAATAATAATAATAATAATTTATTTATACCCCGCCCATCTGGCTGGGTTTCCCCGTCACTCTGTATGTGTATGATACTAACTGACTGCAGCTGCAAGCATATTTTATTCAGAGGCAGGCATCAGTTCTAGGGATCCTTCTAAGAGACAATTGCACCCAGCCCCTCCCAGCCCTATTGTTCCTTTCAAAGCATTGGAAAGACCTGTGGCAAGAGGTAGCTGTGTGGGCAGGCCAAGCACTGAGGGAGCTGCTCTGCAACTTTGCTGGGACCTTCCTGTCATCAAATAAATGCTTCTGAACCACTTTTGATTAAGAGAGGTAGATATATGGGCGTAGCTAGGAGATGGGGGGGCAGCTGCCCTCCTAAATCAAATAAATGAATGAATGAAAACACTTAACTAAAAGTAGAAATTATAGAAAGAATTTGACAGATTTTTTTCTGAGCACTTGGGTTCAAAATAAAGTAATTTTAAGCTACTGCTCTTGAGACATTTCATTCTGTATCTGCTAGACAGAGCCAGAAAGAGGATGATGACCGGAGGGTGCCCTGTCCCCCCACCCGCAACATAAATCCAGGCTACGTCCAGGGGCAGATATTTTATATGGTCCCATGGTTCCACATATGCTTATTCAGAAATGAGCCCCACTCAGTTCAGAGTGACTTGCTTCCAGATATGTGTATCCCTGCAGCTTAAGAAAGAAGGGAAGTCAGAAAGAAGGAAGGAAGGAAGGAAGGAAGGAAGGAAGGAAGGAGAGGGATAGAGAAAGGTATTGCAGAAACAGAGTAACTGGATCCTGGAATGTTTTATTATATTTCATTTCCCTCAGTTAAACCTTACTATAGTTAAAGGTAAAGGGACCCCAACCATTAGGTCCAGTCGTGACCGACTCTGGGGTCTTGCTTTACTGGCCGAGGGAGCCAGCGTACAGCTTCCGGGTCATGTGGCCAGCATGACTAAGCCACTTCTGGCGAAACAGAGCAGCGCACAGAAACGCCGTTTACCTTCCCGCCGGAGCGGTACCTATTTATCTACTTGCACTTTGGTGTGCTTTCGAACTGCTGGGTTGGCAGGAGCAGGGACTGAGCAACGGGAGCTCACCCCGTCGCGGGGATTCGAACTGCCGACCTTCTGATCAGCAAGTCCTAGGCTCTGTGGTTTAACCCACAGCGCCACCCAGTTAAAGTTTCCCATTGATTCACTGTCACTCCCCGAATAGTGCATAGAGTTCAGGAATAGGACTAAGGAGGATTGGAAGCCAAGTCAGACCATTGGTTCCTTTAGCTCAGTATCCTCCACAGTGACTGGCACCAGGGTATCAGGCAGCGGTCTCTCCCAAGAGATACCAAGCATTGAACCTGGGACCTTCCGCATGCAAGGTCTATGCTCTACCAATGCACAGCCCTTCCCCAAGGCATTATTCAGCAGGCGAATAAGCAACCTGCTTCTTCACATCAACACATTACTCTGCCCATTGGATTCTCTTTTGCTTGTTAGTTATTCTGTGCCACTGTGCTTAATTAAATTCAATCAATTACATTGACGTTGTGTTTAAGCCCCGGTTATGAGCGGTGCCTTTTTATGGTACAGATATCAGCATGTTGATTTCTGCAGAATATATACTCCCTGCTTTAATGGACATTCCAGTGCATATCGTAAGCAGCCAGCTGCTCCCTTACTGCATGGTTTCATCAGGATCCTCTATCCATGGGAATTTTTTCTTTGGCTGAAAGTAGATCACTGAAGGCACTCCTTACAAATAAAGTAAGGTGCCCTACTATAGCATGCAAAGCATCTTTCCAAAAGTGTTTGTCTTCATCACTGCAAGGACTCCATGGCAATTGTAATGATCTTTGTATAATGTGGATCCATTTACTGCCTCCAGGCGAAAGCATTTATTCAGACCAAACAAAAGAACACTCATTTTTGTGTTCCACTCTTGATATTGAATAACATTTTTGCATAATTTGGGAGTGGGGGGAGATTATGCAGATGTTGGTGGAAATTGAAATGACAGAACATGTTACTGGCTTTTTGGAAGGAATTTCTGCTTCTTGCATATATGCCTTTTTAAAAAAATCAGCCTGCCAACTTCTGAATAACTCTTGCACAGTGAGAAAACAATAATAATTCTGTTCTTTTCTCAGCATTACATATTTTGCCATTCTTTAATCTCCCACTTTATCAAAGCAGTACTCATTTTGTTCAATGGAGTTTTCACTCAGTAAATTAACATGAATAGAATATCATTTATTACGGCCATAGGCCCATACAGGTAAAAACAACACATAAATAACAGCTTGTGCCGTAAGGAGAAAAAAAACAATCGCTAAAACACCACTATAACATGTACGCCATTGTTTTGAAAAGAGATTTGGGTAGGTTCCTTCAAATGATAAGTGAAAATAGGAAACAATGTGACTGATGGAATGTGGAAAAGTCACAAAAAGCTCACCAGTGGTGAGCCTGCCGCTATGGCATTAGAACAATCTGAAGGACAAAGTTGATGTGACATGGGAGATCTGTGATTGGGTCTCTTTGCCTTTTTTTAAAAGAAAAATACTTTAATGTAGCTGTGAGAGGGGTTGTGAAACTGGACGAGGGCTACAGCACTGGGGAAAGGGAGAACTGGAGTTAGGATTAGAAGGCCCGTGAAGGGGGAAAAGACCTATACATCCATTTTGTGCAACTCATTGGTGCATTAATCTTTCAAAGATGAGTATTTTTTTGTGATGTGTATCCTGACCTGCATTGATCTTAATATAAAATCTAACTTCCTGCTCAGATTAATAGTATATGAAACAGATCTCTCCCCACAAAAATTCACAACAAAAAATAAATAAGTTCACTAGCAGTGTAGCACCCTGCTTGTGGTTAACACTTAGCTGGAATGAAATATTCAACGCAGCAAAAGAGAAATTAAAATAATAATTTATTTGTCAGACAAATAAATGAGAGACACAGTGGTATATGGTTACCAAAGCTCTGCCCACTCCAGCCCTTATGGCCACCACTTATATTCCCTCAGCCCAGCCCCCTTGCTCCTCCTTTGGCTGCCTCTGTCCAATCAGCCTGGTTGAAATTCCTATTGGCTGTTTGCTAGAACCAATCATAAAAGATACACCCATTTCCTATTGCCTTTTATGGGAGACAAAGAGCTACATTTCCTTCTATCTATAAATGGCAAATAAGTAGTCATATATCTTACATTTACCTCGACCAGGCACCTTAATTATCAGATAACCTTTGGCCCCTGTTGCCCTATTCCCTGCAAAACAGATGGCTAATGGTTCTAATTTTATCTTAAACAGAGATCTTGGTTTCACCTTCTCACACACCATCTATGAAAGATCTCCTTCTTTGGAGGTCTTTAAGCAGAGGCTCGACAACCATGTCAGGAGTTCTCTGATGGTGTTTCCTGCTCGGCAGGGGTTTGGACTCGATGGCCCTTGTGGTCTCTTCCAACTCTATGATTCTATGATTCTATGAAATAAGAATCTAACATTTCTTACTTTCTAAATCCTTTGCATAATTACATTTAAGCCAATATATTTCATACACAACATATGTAGTTTTTTAGAAGATAGGGAACTTAGTAAAAGCTAAGCTAAATTCTAAGTTCTCTAAAGCTTCAAAGCAGTTTCAGAGAGCTGCTTTGCCTAGTCCAGCTGCTGTTTCTATTTGCCCTTTTAACCTTATGAAAATGTGGCTCAAGTCTCTAATGGGAGGCACAATAATTCTTACTATTTACCAACTTAACTGTGTTTTGCAACTTGATTATTCTGTAATTTGTATGGTCAGTGTGACCTTTTGCTCCTAGCCTGTAATTTCCTTTTACAACCCTGAGGCACTGCTATAGATCAGGGGGGCCCTTGATCAAGAAGATAAACAGCTGCCAGAGTATGGTTTCTGCCTGGCATGAGAGATACAAACATTTACAAATATATATTTTTTTAAGCTCATTTTAAAATACAAATCTTGATCAGATGCCTCAGCAGCACAGTCCTAGACATGCCTATTTAGAAATAAGCACCTCCTCCCTTTCGCATGATTCTCCTTCATTTCTTTCCACTTGGAACTTGTTCCCTTCTTTCTGTCATGCTAAATCTCTTGCCTCTTTTTATGATAAAACTAAATGACCTAAACTGACCATTTGTTCCACATGTAATGCCTTTCATAAGCATACATATAACCAGCACTTTTTTTCTAAAAAAATGTTTGGGGTACTCTCATTTTGACTCAAGAAAACCACCATTTTATAGTTCAAATCGGGAAAAATAAATACAGTAAATGGACAAAAGTACAAAATTCACAAAATGTCTAGGGGTATGCGTACCCCTGCATCCCACCCCCCAGAAAAAAGCATATAGCCAGAGGTCAGAAGTCATGTTTTGTGATTTTCTAGATGGTTAACAATTTGTTATCAGTTTATTTGGATAAGTAAGGTTGTGCTGCTTTTGAAAACTGCAGCTACTGTATTAATTTGTTAATGTACAACATTACTACTTCATGGGAACATAGGAAGCTGCCTTATGCTATTGGTGCATCTTGCACAGTATTGTCTTTTTTTAATAGAATATTTATTAAAGTTTTCACAAACAAAAACAAAAAGAAGAATACATACAAGAACAAAAGACTACAAAAAATACATCAAAAAAGAGAAAAAATAAAAAATAAAAGAAAAATAAATAAAAACCAACTCAATTTTCTCACTTTTCCAAAAGTTCTCCTTAGCTTGTTTCTTAGACCTCCTCACGCCTCCCTTTTTTGTATTCCCAATCGTAACATTGGATCAGCATATCCTTACCCCTTTTTCATTATCACATTTAAGTTAATTTTCATCAAATTCCCAAGTTTATACCTTGACCAATTGTCCTACCATTTTTACATACTCTTACTGATCTTATTACTAAGTCCACTTAAGTCCATTCCAACATCATTTTAACATTCATTAATTTTGCAATGTTTCTGTAAATAGTCTTTAAATTTCCTCCAATCTTCTTCCACCGACTCTTCTCCCTGGTCTCGGATTCTGCCAGTCATTTCCGCCAACTCCATATAGTCCATCACTTTCATCTGCCATTCTTCCAGAGTGGGTAAATCTTGTGTCTTCCAATACCTTGTGATGAGTATTCTTGCTGCTGTAGTTGCATACATAAAGTTCTATCCTTCTTTGGCACCAATTGGCCGGCTATGCCCAGGAGAAAGGCCTCTGGTTTCTTCAAGAAGGTATATTTAAATACCTTTTTCATTTCATTATATATCATTTCCCAGAAAGCCTTTATCCTTTGGCACGTCCACCAAAGGTGAAAGAATGTACCTTCATTTTCTTTACATTTCCAACATTTGTTATCGGGCAAATGATAGATTTTTGCAAGCTTGACTGGTGTCATGTACCACCTATATATCATTTTCATAATATTCTCTCTTAAGGCATTACATGCCGTGAATTTCATACCAGTGGTCCACAACTATTCCCAGTCAGCAAACATAATATTATGACCAAGATCCTGTGCCCATTTAATCATAGCAGATTTAACCGTTTCATCTTGAGTATTCCATTTCAACAGCAAGTTATACATTCTCGAAAGTATCTTTGTTTTTGGTTCTAACAATTCTATTTCCAATTTTGATTTCTCCACCTGGAAGCCGATTTTTTTGTCCAAATTATAAGCTTCCCTTATTTGATAGTAATGAAACCAATCTCGCACTTTATCTTTTAATTTGTCAAAACTCTGCAATTTCAGTTTATCTCCATCTTGTTCCAGGATTTCCCAATATTTTGGCCATTTGGCCTCCATATTGAGCTTTCACAGTATTGTCTACTCTGACTGGCAGTAGATCTCAAGAATTCCATACAGGTGTGTAACCCATCCTTATCTGGAGATGCCCAGACTGAACCTGTGATCTTCTGCGCAGACATCAGATGCTACAGCTCTTCCCCCATTACTTGTACCTCTTCAGCAATTGTAGCTGATGTTTGTACGACTTGTATAAGCCAGAACCAAGAGGGGCCGGGCTCTTTGTTGTTAAGGCAGAGTGCTCTATGAGCAAACAAGAATTTCCTGCTGTGCTCAGAATGCAGTGTGCCATTTCAGACTTTTTCCAGGAGAAATATAAATTCTCCAACCATTTATCAGGAGTGGGCCATTAGCAGTAGCACAGCTCAAATTATTTTAAATGGGACAAAGCTGTCTGCAGGTGGATGCACTTCTGGTCATGCCTAATGTCTTTATGATTTGAATGCTAGAATTGGTCTTTAAATGACTATGCAGAGATGGGAACAATCAGCAGATGCATTAAGGACCTGGGAATTAAAGAGCCGCTAAATGGACTTCAGGACACAGAAAACAAAGAGTTTTTACTTTTCCTCCACAGTGAGAATAGAGGTTGACAATGATGAAGGCAGTGCTGCTGAAAGCGAAGAAGGTAAGAATGCCCAGAATAGAGTGTGAGTGAATGAATGAATGAATGAATGAGAGAGAGAGAGAGAGAGAGAGAGAGAGAGAGTAAAAATAGGTTCTATAGATCTCTGCCTTCAACAAGCTGGGCAGGACGCACAGGCCAGTTCCTCATACACAATGGTCCACACTGCAAAAGAACCAAAATGTCATCACCTACAAAGGGTGGTAGAAATTCAAGAATAATGTCCTCTTGTTGATATGGTACTTAACAAACATGACAGCAACCATGTCATGATTATTTCAATTAACAGTATTAAAATGGCAGCCATGTGTTAAATGGAAGTTTTCCCATTTTCAGGGCATACACTCTGTTCCTTAACATTCTGCTTATATTTGTGGAATATGAGTTTTATCTGTGATCTTAGGATCATTCCATATATTTCCCTATTTTTCCTCAGTGCGGAAAATGCAACTAGGAAGGCAGTTTTTAACAGAAAAGCCAACATATATGCATTGATCTTCCACAGCAAATTTTGGCTTGGCTGCTTTATGCTTTTGAAAACCTCCCATAAGGTGGTGGACCTGACTGATACATATAGTTCCACCTATATGGCCAAAAATAAGAGTACACAGCCTAAACAGTGTAATGTTGGAATGCAATCTGTTGACATCACATAGTGATGATGTCCTCAATCCAGACAAAGCCATCTGTGCGTCGTAAAAAGTCCACATCTAATCTCTACTATAAGAGGCTGATATGGAGAATAGAGCAATAGCATTCAGCACCTTCGAGTTAGTGAGCAGTTTGAAACAGGGCTAAGATTTCATCTATGGCCATTTCTGATAGTTCCAATCACCTGTAGCAGGGTGGGAGCAGGGAATGGGAAGACTAGACTCAACCCAAAGGCTCCCTTTACACCTCATAGGTGATATGCACTCCTAGCTTTTAGTCAAGTGTGTGGTTTGTTTGTTTTTGCTGTGCTTAGCATTCCTTGGAGTGGGGCCAAAATTATCCCAATGCTCTGCCCTGGATTTCCAACACAGCTCCAATGCATTGGCACAGCAGGAGTTTGCATTCTTTGTCAGAGCTGAACACTGTCCTGGAATTGTGTACACCGTCTAGGAAAAACTTTGTTCTATGTCATTCCAATGCTACTTATAAATGGCTGCAACTGCACTGGTTTCTTAATGTCCCATTAAGGTACTATACTCTGAAATGGGGCAGGCAAGGGAGGCACTGCAGACTTTAACTGACCACCAAGGTTGTAACAAAATTTTCTCACTTTTCCATTTTTGTTTTGCTACTTTTGGATCTGATCCTTCTGAAGAGCCCAGAGAGGTGCATTGCCTCATAACAGTCCCGGGAAATGCCTGGCCAGGCTGGACTTCTGTCCTTTTCACAATTATGTGGCATTAGTAGCAGTTCAGACACGTCACACCTGTTGACATTCACCCTTCTGCATCGCTATTAAAGGTGCAGGAGGAGCCCTGGTCAAGTGTGCACCTGTCCACCCTACCTGTGAGGTATGTGAGGCTGCATGGCTAATGCCGGGCTACCAAATATGGTCCACAATGACTGAGAAGTGAGGCTGTGGTTTCTCACTGCACCGTGACTGGCCCAGGGATCACTCACTGCTTTTACTTGGCTTGAAACAATGACATCAGAAAACAATATTTTGTGTGTGTGTGTGTGTGTGTGTAGGTTTATGTGTGGAGGGGGGGGGGAGGTGGCTGATATCCAGAGGGAATGTATTTTTGTTCTCTGTTCTTGACAATAAAGAGCAAGAATCTGTTCAGAGAAAGGGAGCATCAAGTAAAAAAACCAGAGAGAAATATGAAGAGGATGAAGAGGGCGAGGATGAGGATGAAGAGACTGCCGCAGATCGTAGGCGAAAATACAAAAGGCGGAGGATGAAAGATGGTGGGTTAGACATCAGCGAATCGGATGGAGAAGGCTGTAAAAGCAGGAAGAACAGAGCCAACCAGATGACCAAGGATGGGGATGAAGAAGATGGGGATAAAAAACGAAAGGACAAGAAAAAAGGGAAAAAGAAAAAAAAGAAAGACAAAAAGAAAAAAGGATCAGGGTAAGGCCTTATTATGATGATCTCTTGAATGTAAAGTCAATGATGGTTGTGTTGGGCATACTGCAGCAATCTGCAGTACTCATAGAACTGTAGAGAGGGGAGGGCTATCAAGGGTCATCTGGTCCAACCCTCTGCAAGGCAGGAATCACAGGGAAAGAATCCCTGACAGACAGTCACCCAACCTGTATGTTTAAAAGCCTCCATTGAAGGAGAGAACATCACCTTCTGAGATACTCCCTAAGCTCATGGAGCCAGATCTATACATACTCAGTTCTCATAAAAATTGAGAGCTCTGCAGTTTAATTTTGGCCAGAGGATGTGACACTTTTGAGTGACTGTGTATTGTGCTCAACAGAGTGCAGTCCACTACACTGAAGGACTGTCAGGGGGCGGCGTTCTCTGTTTGAAAGCATCTTCTGTTTGGGCACACACATGTCACTTGGGTGCCTTCCACACTGTGCTGAGATACAGTACAGCTTAAATTTGCATCTATGCATATAAATCACCACATGCACATTTTCTGAAAATGGATGTCCTATTTGGCAACGCATAACTGGCCACTCCTCTTCAAAGCTGTGTGCACAATGTATGTAAGATTCTGAGACCTCAATACCCAAAGGAGAAGAAAGAGACAAATTAGGCATGTTGTTTGTCATGTAGTTTGTTGCTATGTGCCTTATTTAGTTTTCTAACTAAATAGCCATTGCAAGGGACTGGAGCTAGAATAGGAATGCAGCATAGTGTGTGTATTCTCCAGGAGTTCATAGGGTCTCTCCCAGTCCAACCTGGAGATGCTGGGAAGCAAACCTGGGACCTTCTGCATGCAAAACTCCACCGCTGTGCTGCAGCCCTCCCCCTACTTAGAGCTGCTTTGGAAAGCTTTGAGCTTCGCATCTCTTCCTAGTTCCCTGCGTCCTCCAGAGTCCTTCCCCAAACCCATGTATTAGTATTAAAATTAATCAAGGCATGAAGACAAATGGGTCTATTTACTTCAAATATCTGGCAGCAACTATGTATTTTCAGTTTTTGATTACTGCTGTTGGTGCTCCCACCAAAAATATCCCACATACATTCAGGAATCAATGAAGCAATCTTGATAATCAGGAAGTCATCATCACATTTAGTTTGTTCTTGAAATACAGTAGAAATAATGAGACAAAAAACTCATATGTAGTGGGAATGTGCCAGCTATGAGATGATATTATTATTATTATTATTATTATTATTATTATTATTATTATTATTATTATTCCACCCATCTGACTGGGTTGCCCCAGCCACTCTGGGCATCTCCCAACTGAATATTAAAAACACGATGAAACATCATCATATCAGGGCTGGAATGGAAGGGGTGTTAACCTTTTATTCCACTATGGAAAATATTTTACACCACTCATTCTTTTTAAAGCTTTCTATGATGATTGCTCATAGGAACCTGCTGCAGTAGGGTACGTTGAATTTTTCAACTTTCAAATTTCAAAATATGAGGGATGCTAAAAAGTTGTGTCATGATTTGGGAATTCAAAATATATTTTGGTTAAATAAATATAATTTCGTTTTGCTTTGTAAGTAAAATATGTGTAAAATCACATAGAAATAATGAAAAATGACTGTCAAGTACTTGCAGTTATATAATATATTAATATTATTAATATTTATTATTATATTGCATTACCTGATCTTTTCAGAAGGTAAAATTAAAATTCTGAAAGCATGTTATGTGTTTCTTCATCAAACGTTGACCTTACCAAGCTAATGTTGTCCAATCAAAAAAATAATAGCAGATTTGAGTTCCTCACACCTAAAAACATATTTTAAAGACCCCTCACTGTCAAAAATTAAGTTTCACCCCCCTAAAATGACATGCCTTACTGCTGAAGGTCTAAGCTTTAGTGATATGTTCAAAACGGCACCTCAGAGTTATTATCCCTATTTATGGCCAGAGGAATTTATAGGACAATTTATGCTGAGCTTGTCCAGTCAGAAGATAGATTTCTCAACACTTTCTCAGAGAGGAACCTCACCTCTGGCAGTGTCTTCCTTTCCCCTTTCCTAAGGCCTTTGTGTCAGGAGGAAGAGGAGGAGGAACTAGGCTGGCAACTTGGCCACTATTTTGTATCCTCCACAGTGGGCTGCACTGGCATCGTTCGGAGATATTGTGCATGGGAAAGGGAGGCGGAAGCACAATGTTTGGAGCATTTGGAGGGTGGGAATGGTGGTTGCTAATATGTTTTCTATTTCTTGAAAACAAAAATAACAATACTGCAAAAAAGAAGAAGAGCAATTTCTCAGGACAGCAGAGGGCGTGTGTGCCATGTCCCATTGGAGCAGGGGTGCTGGCACTCGCCCCTCTTCTGATAGGAAATGCTTCTATGGGGGAGGGGGAAGGGCTGTTGAGTAGGGTCAGTTACGGGGGGAGTGAGAAATGCCCCTTTTTTCATCTGAGGAATGTTGGAGGCTATGTGTGAAGTCCAAGTTCAGTTTCATTATCCAGTTTCATATTGCTTGATGTTTGCTCATGCTGTGCCAACTGGGGTGGAGTCTGCATGCCAGGGGGTGGGGGCATGGGAACACATTATGCAGCAAGTTTAATAATACATACTTTTCCAGGGGTGGGTGGAGCAGCTGCCCCCAAGCATACCAGTGAAGCTGTCCCTCTTTTCACCTCTCTCTCTGTCTTTTAAAGCTCTGATTCAAGTTCTGAAGAGGAGCTTACAGAGGAGGAAATAGCCAAGCTGAAGGAAGCGGTAGAAGAGAAAAAGAAGCTAATTGCCACATTAAGAAACAAGCCCTGGAATATGAAAAAGAAACTGGAAGTCTTGAAGTATGATATTGTATATGGTCACTTGTAGGGCATGTTTGCACGTGTTTTAGTCGTGACTGCTTGATTACTCAGTATTTGATCACTCACAGGTGAATGTGTGAACTGGTGTCACAGAGAAGCATTAGGCTGGATCCAGACTAAGTCAGCCATGACTTACTTAAGCCCCTCTGATTGCAGTGTGACCTAGATATGACTTACACTGGAACAAGCCCATTGGGTTGGAGGTAATATAAAATTCTATCAGTGATATTTGTAATCATGCATGCAATCAGGCCACCCTTTTTTGCAGCATGTTCGATGGAGAAGACTATGGACTATGAAAGCTCAATAAACAGGTGAATCTTTAAGGTGTCACAAGTTTGTTGGCTTTTCCCCATTAAAAATGAAGTCAGTTCACACATGCAGCTGTCAGATGTGATCCAGGGATGTAACTCCATGCATGAGCCACTATAATTCATTGAATAAATATCTTTAGTTCCCAGAACTATGACAAGAAAGACACAATAGATCCTGAAATAGGAACAAAGGTGGGATTTCTGATCATCTGTAATGTAGTCCAGGGGTGATTAATGTAGAAGCAAGGCCACAGCTTTATTTCAATTGGGGGTGGGCAACCTTTTTCCATGGACGACCACATTTCCTCAGGGGTTCCATTCAACTGGTGGGTGGTTCCAGAAATTCTGGATCTGGAATAAAGACCACCTTCTTCAGTGTTCACCAGAGCTAGAGCAGGCTAGAAGTCCCAATTTAATGAAGTCTATTCAGAATTATGCCCCACTTTGGTTTGATGGCATCACCCTCAAACATTTATTTATAAGTTCAATGCAGTCACTGTTCTGGAAAACAATGAAAAGTAACTCATTCCTGACATTAATGTGCTATATAAAGCGAATCTGGAGAGGCAAGAAAGGGGAAGGAACATGAAGGAACATGAGGTGGAAAACCAACAGAATTCTTGAGGATGGCATTAAATGAGACGACATGTGGGGTCACATGTGGACCTGTGGTTTAATTAAGAAATTATTTCTATCCAGCCCGGATTATACTCCAGTCACAAGTGATGGAATTCCCCTTCCTTTGCAGCACCACCATCTGCTCTAAAGGGTTCCCTGAGCTTCTGGAGCAGATTTTCTGTGTGAACAGGGAACTGCAATGGGAAGAGGTGGCGAAGTTAATCCTGGTTGGGCAATTAGAAGTTGTTGCACCACAACTGGATATATCACCTTGAAATTCTGGCCTTGTTTTTTGAAATAAAATTAATCTTTTAAAGAGTTGCCCTGGAGCAACACTGCATTTCTCTTTAATGAAATTTGAGCTGGTGCCTGAAACTATCTTGACCTGTTATTGAAAAGTTGAGCAATCCACTTGAATCCTCCTCTTCAGAAGCAACCTCTTAAGTTTGGTAATTCATTCCCCACTTTTGCAACCTTGAAACAGCCCAAGTACAGTATACCTCGCACTTTGAGAGCTGCAACCCCACACCTCCCATGAATTATTAAGCTAGGCCATTTAAGGACAATAATACCTGTGCTCATGAAATATTCATGCCCCTTGTGTTGGTAATTAGATTAATGTTTCTTTGAATTTAATAAAGCTTTCAATGGGTTAGCTAAGAGAGTACATTTTGGTCTGTCTTGTATTATCGATAATTTACATATAGCACACAATCCACTTACCTTGCGTTTTTGACACTTTTGCATCTTTGAGTAAAGATGCACAAGATTTGTTTCTGATGTTCAAACATGCTTTATAAGAACACACAGGGAGTGCATGGTGATGTTTGAAAGTGAGGTCCTTTGCTTCCTCCAGCAGGTGACTGGGCAGTTACCAGATATCTTTCATAAACTAAAATGCTTTCATTGGTCTTTTGGTGATGTATTTGCAAAACATAAGCCAAACAGATTTCACTCTTGTCATATCTGGCAAATTAAGGATCTCATGTTTAAAGTCATAATCAATTTATATGTGTTTTCTGTACACATTTATGCTCAAAGCAGTTGACAGGAGAAAAAACAGTAAAAATGCAGTAGTACAATAACCATAATACATAATAAAAATTACAATATCTGTAGAACATAACATTAACAATTCAACAATGAACAATTTTAAATAATTTAGAAAATTTAGTGAGCATAAAGCTTACAAACAGGTCTGTTAACAAGATCCCAAAGCTGATGGTATTTTTGTACTTTGCTCCAACTTTTATACCCAGAGTGAAAAGGCCAGAAAACCCTTCAGAATGCTTCTGTAACATTCAGGGGGTTATCAGTTAGTTTCAGTGTCTTGACCTGCTGACTGTTCAGCAGCCCTTGATCAGGGGTGGCAGAACTTTTCTGCCCAGTGGGCCAGATTCTTATCTCCCTACCTATGACAAGGTTGTGCTTTGAAGCCCCAGCTGTTGGGACTTCAAAGTGCATCATAGGAGTGTGTGCAGCTAAACCTAGCAGGATTTAACCCTGGCTCATCAGGTGATGTCACCACCACTGGAGTGATCTCAGCTGATTGGCAGGTGAATATGGCTTTTAAAAAAGCTTTGCAGGCCAAATTCAACCCCTTGGCAAGCCAATGTTGGCTCACAGACTAGAGATTCCCTACCCCTGCTGTAGATGGCTGATGTTTGATGCAGCAATCTTTAAGTACTTGAGAACAGTGAACTTGAAAGTGTGGTGTATCATGTTGGACTTGGCTGAGGAAACCTGGGTGCATATCCTTGATCAGCCATGAAGTTCACTGGGTGGATGACTTTGAGGCAGCGAAGCCCAGCCTACTGAACATATGGAGCGTGTGCTAGTCCTCCCATCAAATTACACTACAGCACATCTGCAAATAAAGTTGTTGCTCATTCTGTGAAAGAAGTGCCAGGGCTGCGCTCCTTATGTTTCTGACTGACAATATCTAAGGTAGGAAAGTTGAGTTGAACAAAGGATGAAGCCCTCTGCAGCAGTGGGTGGCTGCAGCAGCACAGAAGGCTTTGTTTTAATTAGCTCATTGAACATAATAGTATTTTGTATTCTTTGAATCATTACCCTCTGACTATCTTCTGAGATAGTCTACTCAAGCAGCAGAGTTGCTTTTCATATGTTTTGTTTTTAAGGAAGATCCACTGGGAATACTTCCTAAAACCACAGCCTTATTGAGATGTAGGCTGAAGTGCCTGTAAAATAAGCTATTTGAATTTATCATGTAAATAGTCCATGAGTGGTACAGATGTCAGTTGCTGGGGAATACAGGTACTTGACAGGGACCAGTAAAATGACTGTTGTATTTTGGTATTGTTTTATTTATTTATTGTGCGTGTGGGTAGAATACAAGTGCTGGCATCCTTTTTTGTTTTGTTTCCTACTACTACTCTTCCTGGGATGGCATCTTCACATTAGGGTTATTCAAAAAATCCTCTTTTGCTACAGAAACAGTGCTAAATCTGCTGGCCATGGCCCACAGCACACCATCACAATCCCAGTATAAATGACCATATAAACAAATATAGAATTGTTTTGCTTGTGGATGAAGCTTACAGTTCTCTAGGGGACTGTGTGGTCCTCCAGATGTTGCTGAACAATTCCTCCCCTCATCGCTGCCCATTGGCCATGCTGGCTGCAGCTGATGGGAGTTGGAACGCAACAACATCTGGAGGCCCATAAGTCCCCCATTGTTGCTACAGAGAATCATAATGAATTTAGAATAATCCAAGATAGCGCACAAGAAAGGCAGGGAATGAAATGAAACATTTTATTGTGAAATGGCATGTCTGTGTTTAGTTTCTTGTTCCATGACATCCAATAGTAATTTTCTTGATGCCTTGATATTCTATGTGTCCTTATCTGGCTCTACATCATTGGCTGTTGCGGGCAGTGGGTGGGGAAATATGGCGTGTCATAATGCCAGGACATGGGCAAACTGTGCTTGAGGGGACGAGGAAATAAGGAACGTGGTTCCCATGTTTAGTGGAAGAGAAAGTGTTTGGCATAACATGTCACTGGGATGCTCAGTAATGTCAGGTGTGTCTCAGTGTTTCAGCAGAAGAGACAGTCAGAGGAAAGATGCTTTCAGATAAATCCACAAGCACTTCTTTATTTTTATTTTTCAGAGATGCTCAGCAGTTTGTGGAAAAATTTGAAGGAGCCCTTGGCAAAGGCAAAGGGAAGAAATTTTATGCATATAAAGTGATGATGATGAAAGTAAGGACCATCTCTCATTATGGCTTTGAATTGGCTCACTCAGCCTTTTTCAAATATCTCTTCCAGAATTAATGGTTTCACTCTCCTTTTGGATTGCATTTACTTTCAGCTATAAAAAGCAAGAAGAATTTCCTGGGTGTCTTAGTTCTGTAAATGCTACAAAACTGCTAATGTTCTCTATTAATCCTTCAAACACATTTGTGCCTTCAAATCATAGTAATCAAAAAGATTCTGAGCAGTCAGGTATGGATCACAGTCAGTGGAGCACAGGTGAACATTCACAAAAAATAAATGAAGGTATCAAAATCAGATGATGCTCAGGGAAAGGATACTGCAAGTAATCTAAAGAAATACAGATAGGCTGAAATCATATTAAAACCAATGCTTCAGTGTGACTTGGTGCTGCAGACCCAAGTAAACCTACAAGAAAGGCACAGATTAGAAATATTATATGTAAGTTAGTTAATAAATGATTAAAAAATCTCAGTGAACCTCTGGCATTAAGATTTTTAGATCATTTTGGCATTTGGATGGCGCTGAAGTGCAGCTGAAATGATGGAGAGAAATAAATGTGGAAGTGGGATGTGGAAGGATGCTGAAGAACCTTCTGTTTCATATCTCCTCCATTCAATATAATGTAGATTTTCAGATTTCCCTAGGTGTTATTGCTTATTGTACTTGTTGATTGCTTTTTACATGACTGTGTCTCAAAGCGACTTACAATGTAAGAATAGAAATAGCAAGAAACATTTAAACCAACCAAAGCAGGAAGACAAAATGCTCATTGACAAATATTTACAAACATACAAAACCCACCCCCCCTCCTCAAAAGGATGAGCACAAAAAGAAGCCCAAGGAATACTTGATTACCCTCCAAGTAAAGGGTCAAATGGTTGGGTAAAAGCCCTGCTCTGGTGTCACCGGCCTTGCAAGGGGGAAGTGGAGAAGGGTTTCATGTGGCAAATGCAGGGTCCATGCTTGTTCACACCGAGAGAGGCAGTCCTTGGGTAGGAAGATGGGGACACTAACATATCAGCTTGCTGCAGAAAGATGTGGAAGACAGAAGAGTGTAGGACAGGAAACACATTTGCATTTCCCGTGCCTTCAACAGAAACACGCCACTCTAACAACCTAGAGTGCACACAGATTTTGGAAGCACAGAGGTGTGTTAAGCAAGCATAAAGATCGACAGACAGATTTTTAGTTGAAAGTGTTCATTCTTTTCTCATTGTCCTAACGTCCTATTTTGCTTTTGTAATATTTATTTCAGAAATGGATGAAATTTCAACGTGATTTTGAGAATTTTCGGACAGCCTGCATACCCTGGGAAATGAAAATAAAAGAAATTGAAAGTAAGTGAGAGAGAAGAAGAATTAAGTAATTTTCATCTTCCTGGGAGACAGGCCTGGAGTTCCCCTCCACTGTTGCATACCATTGCTCCTTTCATTCCGTAGCTTTTAAACAGCAACAAATACATTGCATATCAAGGACTGCTGGAATTTGTAACATATATTTGCATACGAACCATGCATATACCAATGTAAGCAATAATTTACTATGGTTTTACCAGATCACATCAATAGTAATACATGGTTAGGTTTTAGGAGGGGAAAGTGGCAACCACTGATTTGTGGTGTGTTAAGCAAGCATAAATATACTGATTTATATCTTATTTGAAAGGACAAAAAAGGTGAAGAATGATTCATTTGCCCTTTTATCTTGCTTCATGTCTTGTAGGTCATTTTGGCTCTTCTGTTGCCTCCTACTTCATATTTTTGCGATGGATGTATGGAATAAATATAATCCTATTTGGACTGACTTTTGGTCTTGTCATGGTGCCTGAGGTGGGGATAACTACATTAATATGCCCAGCCTGTTTTGCTGTTTCTCTTTAGGCTTAAATGTCACACAGGAAAATGGGTTAAAGTTAAGAGCAGAGCAAACAATGGGGACTGGGAGTTTTGGATAAAATTCCACTGTCAGGAAGATCAGAGCTAGACTGACATTTACAATCAGTAGGGTTCAAATGTTGTTAGAGATCTTTTGTTGTCCTTCAAACGTTTTTTATCTTGTTAATTCATGCAGCATATGCACTGTCCATATTTACCAGAGATGGTTCCTGTTTTCTGTCTATATTTACTAGAGATGGTTCCCTGGTGAATCACTTTCTCTGTTTGGTCCCTGCCTTATGGAGAGGAGATGCCTTATGAAAGAGGCATCCCTCATTCACCTGCACTAACCACTAGTCCTTTACCTTTACCTCCTCCTCCACTTGCCTGCTGTAATTTCACAAAAACAATTTAAACATTAAAATTAATATTAAAATTAGCAGCGGGAAAACAAGAAATAGCCTTGAAAGTGAGCTTCCCCAATGTTTTTTTCATGCTGATTTCTTTCTTTGTTTTGGTTGTGTTTACAATTACAACTCTGACTGACCTACGTGCGAAAACAGGCATTGATGGGGAAACCATATGGAACTTTACCTAGAAAAACTGTGCCCAGAGCAGAGGAAGCGACGGCAATGAACTTTGCCACTCTGTGGGATTTCAGTGTAAGTTGCACTTTGCAAAAGCCATTCCTTAGGCTTTGTGTTTTGATGGTGTGAAATGTTGTTTTCTGTCAGCAGTTCATTGGGCAAGACTACCAATTTGGGATACGTAATTTAAGTAGGTAAAATTGAAAAGATATAAATTCGAATTGTTTTTGAGAAATGGGATCAAATGTGGCACTCCAGATCCAGTGGGACTTTCTGATGTCATGAAATAAGCTCTTGCATTGACTTGTCACTGGGATTTCTGACATGTACAGTAAGTTAAAAGTGAGCAAGATGAAGAGTAGCTCAACATGCAACTGAAAAATGGTCATTTTTCTTTATATTTATTAAGTTTGCATGCCATATATAATAGATCCCCAAAGGCCACCATGTTGAGCCATCACTGGCCAATTTCATGAGGTATAAAAGTACTATAGGTGGATTTGCTTCACTGGCGTTGCCCTGTGGGATTCATTTGGCCTTTTGTGCTTAGATGAAATAACAAACCTGCAAACAGGCAAAGGCAAGATAGTTAAAGAAAG
Source organism: Podarcis raffonei (assembly GCF_027172205.1). NCBI lineage: Eukaryota > Metazoa > Chordata > Lepidosauria > Squamata > Lacertidae > Podarcis > Podarcis raffonei. The sequence continues at coordinate 63,848,131 of NC_070612.1, read as the reverse complement.
ATAGATGAAGGTACTGAAGAAATGAGTTCCTAGTCATGTGTTTCACTGCCTTTTCTACCCTTTGGGATCAAGGATATTGTTTCCAGCAGAGCTACTGTTGGATTTACAGTGAGAGACTTGATAGCGCATGTTAAATTACCGTGGGAACTTCTTGCAGTAGTTTAAGTGCTGTGGGGGAGCCGTTTCCTATGGGAGACAGGCAGTTGCAATTCCAGTAAATACTACAGTAAATACTTGCTGCAATCTGCCTTAACTGAAGGGTGGGAAAAACTACTCAGTCGGTTCCTTGGTGTTTGCCCTTGTTGGCAGATGAAGAGAATGCAGCCCCTTTGGTTTTGTTCACAGAAGCACCATGTAAAACCACACAATGTGAAGGATCTGGTCTTAGTCATGCTTAGGCAATACCCAGTGAGAGCAACCTGTAGACATTTTCTTCCCTGAACGAATTCAGGAGGAAAGAAACACAAGCAGAAAAAAAGGGAGGGACAAGAACAGAAGAGAACATGGAGGGAAATTCTCTCATCTATTCTTCATGATTACAAATATTGAACTTAGCTGTAATGCCCAGGAAACAGCCAAAGTCTTGACAGCCAATTTTCTCCCATATAGTGTTTTCCTTCAGTGGAAGGAAGCATATACCTGAAAAATGTTGTGTCAGAATGAAAAATCCATATTGCAGGAGAGATCTGGGAGCAGGAGCTGGCAGGAATGTAATAATCTGTTTACAGATCTGCCATGTAAAATTCACATTGTGATGTAATCTCGGTCACATCTGTTCCTCTGTGGAGTAAAAATGTTTCATCAAAATTGGCACCTAATTGCACATTAAGCAGATATTAATGGAAGACACACACCAGCAAGAACACCATATGGGCAGAGAACCATGGTTTAAGATAAATCTGTGATGGGAAGATCTATGCATACATTATTTTATTTATCTCTCCCCCCCCCCGGCAATAGTGGCTCCTGCATACTGTATTTCATGCTGCTTCTTAAAATCAATGGGAGTTTAAAACACCCTTTGTGATGAGGGCAGGGTGGGGGGTGGGGGAGGGATAGAGTGCAATTTGAAAAAAAGAATTCAAAAACATCACAGTGCACATGCTAGTGCAACTCACTGTGCACACACAAGCTCAGGTGTGCATATGAGGAGAATTATAGCCATTGCTTCTGAAATATTTGCATTTATTTAACACAATTTACCTCTAAGTGGACCTTTTAAAATATTTACCAGATAAACCTGTAGTCCCCATGAAACTGGGCAACCACTCTCCAAGAAACCAGTACCAGCAGCTTCTGGTTGGCTTCATGGGACAAAGCAGTGTGATGGGACTTTGCCCTGGGAACTGCTTCCCCTTCAATCCATTAGGTCTCAGGGGAGTCGGAGCTTTGTCGGGAGCTTTCCAGAAGACCTGTATCCAAGTTTGTTTAAATATTGTTTAAAACATATACCAGTTTTCACCATGTAGCTGTCAAAGTGGCTTACAACAATAAAATATATGGCATGCAACAGTTAAAACATAAAATTCACTTCCAGAATTTAAACCTCAAGAATTTCAAATTGAAAGGATGTAAAACATCTAAGACATTCAGAGTGCAAAGTGCTTCTGAAATAATCTGTTTTGACTGGCGTCTGAAACAGTAGGGACAGTGCCTGTCTCACTCGTGTACTAAATTGCATGGAGATGAAGATGGAGGGATGGAGAGGGATGGAGTTGCCTGCCCCCTGCTTGTGTCTTTGAGTCTTGTGTCGATATCCTGCACCTGCCAGTAGCCCCCCTCATGGGTTCTTCCCCCACATGGGGGCATTGTGAACTATTATGAAGTTCTGCTTAAGAATGGCACCATTTCCATTATTGATGAAAGTAAAAGGACAAAGTTGAACTATCTTACATAGACCATTCCCAAGAGCAAGATTACAATAGGAAAATCTTCTTAAACATGCGGACCTGCAATTGAGATTAACCCCCCACCCCACCAACAACTGAATGTGAAAACTATTACGGAAATTACATTTGAGATAAATTACATTTATTTATACTAAAGACTTAAAAAAACAAAAAACCTACCAAAATAAGTTTCAAAATAACAAAAACTAGAACTTAAATACTATAATTTAATTGAACTGTGATTTGATGTATTACTACTTCCTTTGGGTTTTAATATGACTTTTTACTCTTCTGTTTTAATGCTAATTTTCTATTGTTGATATTTGATTTTCATATGTTGATATTTGATGCTGTGAACATTGCTTTGACATTATTCCAAAATGAAAGGTGCTCCTCCTTTGAAATCTTGGCAAATTAAAGGCAGAGAATTTTTGAAAGGAAAAGCAGTAATTCAGAACAGATATAATCTCTTCCTTACACTGCCTACAAAATAAATACTATAATAAAAGTGAACATTCTGAGTGTCTGCCTTTAAATCCCTGTCCTCTTGCCTTATGATTTCTTATCCAAGTGTATTAGATGTCAGAAGAGCCACTTCTCTGACAGGAAGTGAAAACACAGACCCAGAGGGAGAACTGAGAAGGGAGGGAGAAGAAGCGAGACCAGCGGAACTTGATGGGAGGCCCAGAGTGAAGGAAGGCAGTGTGGAAGCTGCAATAAGGACACAACGGAAGAAGGAGAATTAAGGGGGGGGCGTTGAATCACCCAAAACTCGTAGATTAACTAGGCTAGCCAAAAAACGCGGGAAGGGGAGAAAGAAAGTGGGGGCTTCCTTGTTGGGGACGGAAGGGGAGGGGCCCAGTTTTGGCAACTGGATCATCGAGGGAGGACTGAAGGAATTTAGCTCTGCCAGAGCGTTTGTAATTGACCAATAAATCTGGAATAATTAACTGCTGGAGTCGTGGGGGGGGGGCACGGGGGCACCAACCTGACATGAGACAGCCTGCTGAGAAGGCCTTTTGTGTCAGAGTGATGATGCACCAGGGAAAAGAAAGGACAGGTGGAGGGGTAAAAGGGCCATATTAAATATGTCTTCATCTATAATGTGCAGTTGTGCTTGTTGGCTTGCTTAGAAAATGTGCTTCATGAGTCATTCCAAGTCATTTCAATGAGGTCATGTCACCCTCCGTCTCGGATGTTGATGAAATTTGGTGTACATCCATCCCTTATGGTTGAAATAAACCCCCTTAATTCCCCCCTCTATTTTTTCCTGAAATACTCATCATTTTATTGAGCTCTGTGTAAAATTTCAAAGAGATCTGATTATTGGTTATGGAGAGAAAAAATAAAATGTACACAAGGGTATCTTATGCTGAGGGTCTCAAGAGGGACAGACAACGCAGATTTAACAAAACTTCAAAGTGCTATAAAAGTAAAACCGTTTGAGATAGAGGAAAAAAATGTAAGGGGTTTATTTCAACTATAAGGAAAGGGTGTACACCAAATTTCATCAAAATCTGAGATGGTGGGTGACATTTGATGTGGAATGACCTTCATATCAAGTGCCAGAGCTAATAATTGAGAGTAGTCACAGGTGGGTGGGATGCGTTAGACTGCTTTTTTATGTATATCAGTGTTTCTAGCTTTTATTTTGTTTTAGATTTATATTAGTTTTATTTTTTCTGCTACATTGTACATCTCCTTGAATTTCCATTTTGTAAAACAAGTGAATAATCAGTCTAATATCAATGACAGAGAGAGAAATTCAATTTTATCAGCATTTTAATGTGAAATATCTAATTTGCCATTCTCAAATCAATATGTGAACTGGAACACAGCTAACTTCACACATCTCCAAATACATGAATACAAGAAAGCATATATTAGGCAAAAGTGTATCTAAAAATTCACATATTAGTGAAAATAACACAGAATGCATAATCTTAGAGGAAATTGTTTGCAGAATCCTTTATAATTGTAAAAATTACATACAAAGGTGTGTTTATTAGAATAAATTTGCAGTAAAATGTGGACGAATGTTTATAAAGATTTTTTTTAATTGCAAACCAGTAGAGATATGTGGGGAACTGAATTTAAAATGGGAAAAATGAGAAACTGGGAGAAGTGAAATTGATGGGAGATTCATCCATCCCTCGTCACAACAGGCATAAATGTAACCCTTTCTTCCCTTATTACAGTCCTGCTGAAAATCTCTTCTCTGAAGCTGCATGGGAGTCAATAGAGATTTCCCTCCTTGGTGTCAGTGGAAATCCCTTCAGAGGAGGGATTTTCCTTAGGATCACAGCTGGGAAGGAAAAGGTGAAACCCCCCTCCATGTCTTCTGTGGTGTCCAGAATTATCAGTACTGCTAGTTGCATTTTTTAAAACCTGTAAGTTGAATGTAAGGGGTCACATTTGGTTCCCTGCTCAGTCAGAAGAGAATAGAGGGGAAAGATTGAGACAGATAAGCAGAACTTTGTGTGCCTTTTGAGTCCAGGGTAATAATGATTTAGGACAGTGGTACAAGAGAAACAACAAAGGATACTGGGCAGCCATGTCTTTCACACACCACCAATGTTCTGCAAATAATTGAACCACGCAAGAGCCCCATAATTCCCCCCCAGTGGAGACAATGTCAGCTCTAAGGAAACTGAGGAAATGGATTGATAGTCATACCACAAATCTAGTCATATTTACTTGTCATGTGTTAATATTTCATTTTCACCACAGCCAAGATTGCAAATGAGGCTTAGCAGGCAGAGTCTGTGACTTGTCTCGGGCAGCCTAGCCATCACAGTACATCAGATGCAGGGCTTGCGATTAAATGAAACAGAAGGATGTTAGCCTATTGACATTTTAATCTACTAATGGTTTACTTTTAAGAAATAACCAGCAGCAAAACAGCAGAAGGGAAGGGAAATATATGCATGAGGGCTAAGCCTCTCCGCATTACCACAGTCAATTAAAACCCTTTCCAATTGATCCGCAGGCCCTTGGCAGATTACAAGGGCACACGCTGAACTCTTGGTGTCTGATTTGAATTCATTATGGCCATTTGCAAGCTTTACGGCTATCTGGCCCACCTCAAGAAGCAGTTTCCAGCGGAGACAGATGTTTGTTGTAACTAAAAGACTCAAAGAAACCCTTGTCCAGTTGTGTCACTACTTCTTGTCAGCCATCACCAAAGATTTGCACCCCATTACTTAATTTTGGAAAGCAATAACACTGGGGAGACACCCTTAATAAAAAAATATGTTTTTTAAAAATATTTTTTTGGAAAGCAATAGTAATTTCATTTAGCAAATCAGAATATTTCCTAGTGGTATATCATTTATTAGATTTAGGTATTGCTTTTCCAAAACAACACAAAGCCCTGGTTTTGATTTATAAAGCCCTGCATGGCCTTTCACAGGCTGCACCCCCACTTAAGTTCCATCACAATATTTCAGATGTCTCACATCTCAAAGAGGGTTGATCTGTTATATCCCTTACATGAATAAAATCTAGTGACTGATTGATATAATGAACTCCCGGGCATATGTTGGTTTCTAATACAGAGGTTAATCTCCACTTAGGAAATACTGCATCTGCTGCCTGTCACATATGAAATGTTGTGTGTATTTCTTACACAAGCACCTGGATGGATGATGAGAAAAACATTTGTGCTGTGTTCAATATGCTTTACAACCTACTCCATCTTAAGGACGTAAGGAGAAGCTTTTGGATCAGGCCAGTGGCTTATCTAGTCCAGCCTCCTGTTCTCACAGAGGCCAACAAGATGCTTGTGGGAAACCCACAAGCAGAACCTGCGCACCTGCGCACTCAGCCCTCCTGCATTTCCCAGCAAGTGGTATTCAGAAGCAGGATGGCCTCTGACCATAGAGGCAGAGCTGTGCCAGCATGGCCAGGAGTCACTTTTTCCCCATGTTGGTTGGCCATCGCTGTGTCCTGTGGGAGCAAGTTCCATCGTTTAACTCTGCTCTGTACAAAGAAGAACTTTTTAATCTTCCAACATTCAGCTTCATTTGGTGTCCACGAGTTCTAGTGTTATGAGAGGGAGAAAAGCCTTTCTTGGTCCACTTTCTCCATGCCGGGAATAATCTTTGAGACTTCATTCATGTCACCTCTTTGTTGTTGTTGTTTAGTCATTTAGTCATTTAGTTGTGTCCGACTCTTCGTGACCCGATGGACCAGAGCATGCCAGGCACTCCTGTCTTCCACTGCCTCCCGCAGTTTGGTCAAACTCATGCTGGTAGCTTCAAGAACACTATCCAACCATCTTACCTTTTCCCTAAACTGCTCATAGGGCAGATGCTTCGTCCCCTTGATTATTCTGCTTGCCCTTTTCTGAACTCTGTTATATCCTTTTTGAGGTGAGACCATTTATTGTGTGTTTTGAATCCCCCCCCCAAATATTTCTATTTTGATGGCAACCTCAGGAGTTGGCTAGAAGTTGTGCTTGGGGAGTTGGGCAGAAGGTGGCTGCCATCTACTCACTAGCTCTACACACCACCCTTTCCCCTTGTATCTTCCTCCCTCCTCTTCTGTGTCAGCTTCTTGGACCCCAACTCAATGCATGAGTCAAATTAGTTCAGTTTAAAAGTATCCCTGTGCTTAAGTTGCATTTGTTGTTGCTTGAAGTTAGAGGAAGATATCTAAATTGTTCTTTGTCGTTGACATTTCAGGGTCTTGCACAGTATTCTGTCCTCTTCTATGGCTATTACAATAACCAGAGAACAATCGGGTGGTTGAAGTTCCGGCTTCCTCTCTCCTACTTTTTGGTGGGAGTTGGGTCCATCGGTTACAGTTTCATGGTTGTCATCCGCACGTAAGTTTCTTCTGATGTTGATGAAATAAAGGATGGAATATATATTCACAGGCTGATCTGTATTTCTACTTAGTATTTATTGCAGTCATACCCGGCTTGTCTTCCAAGATGCTTGAGGCAGCATGCATTATTGTCCTTACCTTGTTTCACAAAACCTTGTGAGGTACCGTAGGTTAGCTTGGGAAATTGTGACTAGTTCAAGGTTGCCCAGTAATCTGCATAGCTGAGTGGAGATTTGAGCAGAGACTCTCCAACCCTAGTCCCATACACTGACCACTGCACCGCTCAGACTCTGTCCTTCTTGTCTCATCCTCGATGCTCTTGGCATTTAGAACTTACTGAAAAGCTAAATGCATAAAATCAATTCCAGATGAGGTTCCCTTTCCATCCTGTCCCCCTCTTAGTACAGATCCCACCAAATCTCTAAAAATTAAAATTAAAATTAAACCATTTCCCATTGTCAGCTTAAGTCCAGTTGCTGTATGACAATCTAAAATGGAAGGTTGGGGTGTGGGGAGGGCAAGGATGTTTCTCTTGAATTTGATTGTATTGAATCCCTGGTGCAGCACCTTCAACAGCAGGATTAATGAATGTAGGGTTTGGGGTGCGGGGAGAAGGTGAGCAGGAAATCCTCAACTACTTTACTGTTATTTAACATTTTACAGCAAATGTTTATTTTATTACTCACTTTGGAACAAATTACAGTCTGGCAGAGGTGTCCTAAACTAAAATAGCACCACATTTTCTGTACAGCTAAGATGTGTGAAACAAATGTGTAACAAAGGGAGTTTCTTTTTTTGTAAAGTGTTCCATCTAGCATAGTGCTAAGTAACACTCAGAAATTACAATCATTCTTCCTTATCTGGCCTTGCGGGCTGGAGATGGTGGGGAGAAGAGAACAGGAACATATGGTTAGGAATCCAAATATGGAATAAATTGTAAATGGTTGTTCACAAGATGGCAGTGGTTTTTGTGGCCATTGCTACTAACTGTGAAACTTGAAAGCCTCATCTTTGCTGGTGCTTTCTCTTTGAGAATCACACACAGAGCTTGGCCAGTTTCAGGGCCAGCCCAACCTTTGGTGATGCTGAGAGACAGACAGGGAGGGAACTTTGCTGTGCGCCATGCAGACTGCCCTGCATTCCCTAAATTAGCCTGCTGCTCTCAGGCCCTTTGATAAGATACCATTCCTTTACCAGTGTTAAACTAAGACTCAAATGCCTGTCTGGTTAGCTTTTGTATATGGAATAGGGGTAGGGTGCCATCTTGCCCTTTGCCTCAGGAAGCAAAATACCTTGGGCGGGCTGGCCCTCTCTTTTCTTTGCACCAGCCTCCTGCTGCATTCAGTGCCCCAGTCTAGGACACCCTCCCTGAATGTTTAAATATATCAGCTGTAATGAAGATGCTGCAGGTGCAGGTTTCTATGTTCACTTCAGGCATGATAAGAAGAAGGGATATAGCAAAGATAGAGTCCATCCTTTGCATGCTAAGGGTCCCAGGTTCAGACCCTGGCAGGGCGAGGGAAAGGTCAGTCAGTTAGCTGACGGTAATTTATTAAAGGATGTCACACCCTCCCCACTGTTTAATGCTCAAATCAAGGTGGGCACAACCCTTCCTTACACACTGACTCAGGGAGTGGGATCGCACTGGCTGGCCGCACACCCTGTCAGTCCTATATTATGTTTCTGTGACAATGGGCTCTACATGTGTAGGGCTCCTCAATGGGAAGAGCACTCGTGAGTGGCCCAGGATTCCCCTTCATGTGAGGGAGCCCCAAATGCATGCACCCCCATTGACACGCACAGGGTCCATCCTCACTGAGGCTGAGCAGTGCAGCAGAACCAGTTGTGCTGCCCTAAATCTGCCTCTGGCAGATTCCTCTTTGTTCCGTGGTCTGCATGGCCAGGATACAGCCCACTGTGCAAATGTGAGAATCAGACCAGTTACTCCACTCTCCTTTGTCTCTAGCCCAACTCCCATTAGTCTGCAGCTTGTGGAAGCTTCCCCACAAGAGAATGCTGCCTTTGGACTGAAAAATGTTGCCCACCCCCATTCTAAACCCTTGAAGAAAGCCATTTATTTTAGTCTCTTCACTCCCAGAGTATGCTTGATTAAGGTACAAAAGATTTCATGTCAGAAGTTACCATCTTGTTTTAACCCAGTTAAGAGGGAGCCATTAAAAATATTTCTTTGATACTGTATTTGTGAAAAATCTTCCTACTGAATCCTCTCAGGGAATTATAGCTGAGTAGCTGCCAGCCACCCACTGGGGGTGTCCCCACCACCAAAAAATCCTTGCAGCACAATCCCTGGAGGCAAAGCAAAAGGAACACCCTGGGGTGAACATGCACTGTATGTGTTCAATTTCCATCTGGCCACGAGATAATCTTGATCTATATTTAGGTAACCTTAAGAGCAAATCCTCTTATATTCTTTGGCTTGTTGATGATTTCACAGAAAACAATATGATAAGTGCAAAATCCAACTGTAACTGTGAGCTTTTTGTTTGCTTGGCTCTTTTTTTTGTGGTAGTACCTAGAAAGGCATAACAACTGGGGAGAGAAAAGGGAGAATGAAATTGGTATGACATTTACAGAAATTATCAAAGTACAAATCAGCCATCAATATTCCCATCAGTCCATTTTTTAGCTCTTTGACCAAGTTACCTGCTGGTCTTAATGGCCCCTCAGTCATCCTTTTTATTGTGCATTCTTGATTATTTGTGTTCATGATGCTCTGTGGGCAGTCATGTGCTTTCAATTCCATCCGTGGGAGGCCATACAGCTTCATTCTGAGTCAGCACATATCCTGTAACTTCCTGCTAAAATTAACTTTTCATAAATGCTCTTGGGTTTGTTTGGTTTTCTGTCCCACTTTTGTTGTGCTATTGCCCCTCTGGACAGCAGTAGTGTGCTATAGCAACTGGCAACTAATAAGGCAAAATAAACCCACAATGAATGTGCTATTAATTGTGTGAAGAATGTGTTGTAGAATACACCCACAAAAATACACCAATCTGGAGGACCCTAACTGTGGCAATGCATAAAGTCACATTTTGGAGCACCATTTTCTCCTCCACAATTTCAGTGAATCTCAATGATGTCTGAGCAGGAACGCCGCTTGGTGTCGCAAACAAACACAGAGAAGGGCCACAGGCCATGCTGTTGGGTCCAGTGAATCCCAGAGGGACCACAGCTCAGTGGAAGAGACTCTGCTTTGCATGCAAAAAGTCCCACAGCCCTTGTGACTCCAGTGGATCAGGTAGCAGGTGATGAGAAAGACCTTTGCCAGAGGTGCTCGCTCTGATGTAAAGCAGATTCCTAAGTTCCTTAATAGAGAAGTAGGTCCCACTTTATTCAGTGTGGATCACTCTCCAGAAAATGAGCATTGGATTGCAACCAAGAATTGTTTAACCTGCAGATTATGCAATTAAAGCTTCTTTTTTTAATGGTGTGACGTATGTTTGTTAAATTGTAAGTTATACTTCCTCAGTTTCTTAAAGGAGAACCTGTATATTGAGATTCTGGCAGTATGCAAATTTAATTAAACTTGATTGACTGAGTAAACAATTACCGTATTTTTCGCTCTATAACACGCACCCGACCATAACACGCATGTAGTTTTTAGAGTTTTTAGAGGAGGAAAATCCGTAGGCATGCCACCCGTAGGCATTCCCTCCATAACACGCACAGACATTTCCCCTTACTTTTTAGGAGGAAAAAAGTGAGTGTTATGGTGCAAAAAATACGGTAGTCAGAAGCATTTGACCAATAATCAACTAAAATGTTTTAATCAGTTGACAGCCCTTAGAAAATAAAGCGAGATTTACCCCACCCACCCTCCTGAGATTTTCTGAGGACTGTTTCATACATTGGTTTGCATCCAGAGCTGAGATCCGCAGAGTCCCAGGGGCACCAGAGGAAGGAGGCGCTGCTCTCGTGGAGTCCTCCTTTCCCTGCAGCCCTCTGAAAGGCCACTGGGGGGGGGGCTCAGCATCTTCTTGAACGGGGGGGGGGGGAGGTAGCACTGGCACTGGGAGTGGGGGGTTTCTTCCCTTGGAGTGACTTTGCTGAATCTCAGATCCATCTGTGATGGGGGAGGAGCAACTCTAGGCCCAACCCATTACATTTTTAGCATGTTAAAAAATACTCCCCCCCCCCTTTCAGAATGGCAAAGAATGCCCATGACGATGGTGGTGGAGATGATAACAGTTTTAACTTCAGCTGGAAAATGTTCACGAGCTGGGATTACTTGATTGGCAATCCTGAAACAGCAGATAACAAATTTGCATCAATAACAACTAGCTTTAAGGTAATGTATAAAGTCTGATCTCAGGTATGAATGTCACCGAGGTTCATATACTCTTTGCAGACAGAAAGTACCACTTTCAGCCCCTGGCATCTCCAGACAGGGCTGGAAATGTCTCCTGCCTGAAACCCGGGAGAGCTGCTGTCAGTCAGTGTAGACAATACTGGGGTAGATTGCTGCATCTCTGACCCAGGGAGGGAGGTTGGCTTCCTGAAAAAAGGAGGGAAAAGAGACGGAAAGGCCTTGGAAGAGATCTATGAGGCCTGGTGAATGAGAAGATCCTTGTCAACAGCCTGTAAACGAAGGTGGTTCTTGGATTCTTACTACACAAACTGATTCTGAGGGAAGAGTCCTGGAAAAAGAATGCCTGGCATATTCCTGCAGCTGCAGAAGCTGACCACTGAACTGGCAAACGCAGACGCCTGAGCTGGTTGGCTTTCAGCCCAGTTTTGTTGGGCCACAATATAGTTGGTTGCAAGTTTCTTTGCTTACATATCCCATTAAACACCTTGCTGCTGTTAGTCACGAGTCAGGGTCAAACAACGTGTTATGCATAATGTGTAAAGTGAGCCACATCTCTTGTTTTTTAAAAATTAATTCTAGCCCTGCAAGACACCAATTGCTATGTGGATTGCAGCAATCTTGGAGGGGAGATTAACCCTCTCTTTCCTACTCCAGCCATGACTCCCTGTTCCTTGTTTCAGCCAGCCAGCCTCTGAAGGATGAAGGACACGGAGGAAAGCCCTGTCCCTTATGAATTCAGTGAGTGGTCAGGCTTATACTGGCAGAGACGGATCTTCAAATAGTCTGCATTCATGGACAACCTGTTGACCTCCAGATGGCTTGAACAGTTCTGCTGGCTGGGGCTGATGAGAGTTTAGTCCAGGCACCAGGTCGGCGGTGGCTAATTTAGCCGAATGCTATTATACTTCTTGGTATCATGAATACTGATGAATGTTTTTCTTGTTTGTTTGTAACAAATACAGGAAGCAATTGTGGAGGAGCAAGAGAGCCGGAAGGAAGAGAACGTCCACTTGACCCGATTCCTGAGGGTTCTCGCTAATTTCTTTGCCTTTTGCACACTAGCTGGGAGTGGCTACCTCATCTACTTTGTTGTGAGGCGATCCCAACAATTTGCTTTGGAAGGCCTTGAAAACTATGGCTGGTGGGAGAGGAATGAAGTTCGTACCAGCATGTTTTGTTTTCTAAAACAGATGTATGTAGGAAGGCTGGGTTGTCTTTACCGAGCAGGGTGATGTAGGGCAGGGGTGAGGGATCCTGCCCCCCTTGTTGAGAGCCACATTCCCTCAGGAGTCATCTGGACTCAGGGCTGCATGCTAGTGGTGGGCCGGAACAGTGGTTAGGGAGGCTTTTCTCTCTCTCTCTCTCTCTCACTCAGCACCACCATTTTGCTTCTTGAGGTGGAGTACAAGATGAAAGCCGCTCCCACTTCCACATACTAAAAGTGACCATACTTGCAGCTGAATCTTGTGTCAACACTGGACAGCATATTCTCCTCCACTGTAAAGCAGCAAACCCAACTCTGTCCTCCAATATCTTGCCATCACTTTGTGTTTCACAGCACCTGCTGCTTCAGACGCCTCACTCTGCCTAATGATCCGACTGGCTGTCACCGCCTTTTCTTCCTCCTCCCCTTTCCTGCCATCTCTTTTCTCTCTTTCTCTCCCCCATCTCCTACCCCCTTCTCTCTCTCTTTGTACAGAAATTGCATTGTGCTTTCTCTCTCCCTCCTTCCCATAATGGATGGCAAAAGCAGTTTATGTGATTGTGAAATATTCAGATTTATGAATAAAGCAACCAAGTACAGGTGGCACCTAAGAAAAACACATGAACATAAAGTATACATAAGAATTATACATAAAAATAAAAACTTGGGCTATGCAATAAATAAAAAACACATAAAAAACAGAATCTTAAATCTTGAGGGAGTTTATGATATGGCATCACATAGGGTTTGCTCTTTCCAAAAAACATCCTATTCACTTAATGGGCAAATGCAAGCCCATTTGGATCCTGGCCAGTATTGGATCTACACACTTTTTAACTGGCCTGCCATCATTACAGCAGCAGGACAACATCTGCTAGGATTAAAACTGTTGAGGCTCTTTTTGTTCTTCTTACCTTGCAAACAAGAAAGAAGAAGAAACGATTTCCGACTATATCACTTTTGGTCTGATAGCTTCCATTCAGTCGGATTTCCTTACAATGTAAGACTTACGTTCTCTTCCTTTTCGCTTCTCCGTTTCCCATTGTTACATGTTTTACTTTATATATTAGTCTGACATCATTCCTATAGTGTAACAGGAAACACAGTCAGCTTGTCTGAATAGAGGACAAGGGAACTGCAGATTCAGCCTTAAGGAACTACATTACGTAGTTGATGTAGCTTGAAATGCCCACACAGCTGAACAAGAAGCCTGCCAAAGTCTACAAGGATACTAACAGTCCATAGCTTTCTTAAAGTGGATAAACTGGAACCAAGACAGCTCCAGTTTTCTGTCTCATGTTCACTGACAAGTGGACACCAAGGGAGTGTTCGGCCCTCGGTATAGAAAGGGCTGGTCCCCCAGAAGTATCTCTGGGGGGGGCTCTCTTTAGAGGTCTCAGTTAGAGGAACCAAAAGGCTCCAATTTGGGATGACCACCCTGCAGATTCTGGTGGGTTTCTTCTCCTCTTAGCTGCTTCTCAGAGGGCCATTATGACATTAGATGCAGTTCCTGCATTTTAGCAAGCTCTCCTCCAGCCAATATGAATGGTATTAGGCACCCCCAGCTCGGCCTGCATCACAGGAGTGATGTTCTAGAAAATATTTTAGTGTCATAAGAATTGGAAGTGACGTCAAAGGTCATCTAGCCCACCTCTCCGCACCCTGCCCGTTCAGGGAAATGGACGGCTACAGCTCCCTGCGAGGTGGTTCTCCAGCCTCTGATTAAGGACAGTCCATTGCCTCCTCCTGCTAAACAGCTGACACCATCAGGATGCTCTTCCTAAGGTTTAGTTGAAATCCCCATATTCTACAAGGTTTGGTGATCCACTTTCTTTGTACACTAGGTGTACTAAAGTGATGCCTCTCAGGTTGTAGACTGGAATTCCCATCCTGTCTGCCCATGGACTCTGCTGGCTACAGCTTATGGGAGTTGGAGAACTGATGCAAAACATCAGTGCTGAAGGGCCCTATGGTGGCTGCCTATGTCCTAAAACTGCTAGTAGGAGAGCATAGGTAAACTTCTTAAACTTGTTTCTCCCCTCCCTCTCCAGGTAAACATGGTCATGTCCCTCCTGGGAATGTTCTGTCCCACTGTATTTGATGTCATCAGTGCTCTGGAAAACTATCACCCTCGAATCGCCCTCCGGTGGCAGCTGGGGCGCATCTTTGCTCTCTTCCTGGGCAACCTGTACACATTTATTATTGCTCTCATGGATGAAATCAATCTCAAGGCAAGTTGGCTAATTTTTATATGTCCTGTTTATTTGCAGCTTTCTAGAAGAAGGTTCCAGTTTGAAGTCTTGAGCTCCAGAAGGTTACAAAGATATACTTCTATCAGTGGCGTAGCGTGGGGGGTGCAGGGGGGGCTGGCCGCACCGGGCGCAACATCTGGGGGGGGGCGCTCACTGCCTCCGGAGTCGCCGAAGAGCCTCGGGCGCAGGCTGTAGCAGAGCCCCATGTCTCGCGGAACCGACGAGCTGGCAGCGGCTCTCAGCGCTCACCGCGGTCCCCGCGCGTCAGGGCCGCGGAGGGCACGCCAGGCAGCCCCTCCTCACAGCCCCGCTGCCGCCGCTGCTGCTGCAGCTGCTGGGCCATGTTGCATTTTCCTCGCCTCTCTGCCCTCCTCCTCCTCCGGGCAAGCAGCGTCGTTTGGGCAGCAGCGCCAGCGGCAACTCGCCTCAGATCACCTGACACGGACCCGCCGCTGCCGCCGTGGCTACCTTACCGTAAATACCCCAGCCCAGGCAGCAGCAAGAAGAAGCTGGCAGTGGCGACAGGTTAGGGGTTAGGGGGCGCAAATTACTTGCCTTGCCCCGGGTGCTGACAACTCACGCTACGCCGCTGACTTCTATATTCCAGTCCAGCTAAATTAGTCACAAATAAGTCCAATGGAAACCAAGAGAACAAGTGAGCTTCCTTTGGAATTAACCATGACTAACTTTAGCTGGCTTGGGGACATGGAGTTTGATTCAGAGTATCCCTCCTGCCAGTAAATGTAAACGGTAAAGGTAAAGGACCCCTGGACAGTTAACTCAGTCAAAGGCAACTATGGGGTGCTGTGCTCATCTCACTTTTTGGGCCGAGGAAGCTGGCATTTGTCTGCAGACAGCTTTCCGGGTCATGTGGCCAGCATGACTAAACCGCTTCTGGTGTAGTTGAAGGGGCCAAAACCCACGGGAGGAAAGGACTGGTGGGTTTTGCTGGTTCACCTGCCCACACTGTCCTGGAGGGCCTCCCACCCATTTCAGGGAACTGGGAGCAGGAAGGGCAAGGCTCAGTTGGTGAAAATCACCTCCCCACCTTCCTCTAAAGTATTTAGCTATTTCTGTGTGGCTAAAATGGAAAGGCTACGGGGGGGGGGGGTTAGTAGTAACAACAACAACCACCATAGTACATTTATATAGTGTAGATCAGGGCAGTCCAACATTTCATACCAAGTGAGCCACAAGAGAGTGTGTGTGTATTATATATATATATTACACTAGAGGTTTTCAACCTTTCTGAGTTCATGGCTCCCTTGACCAACTATATTCTTTCTGCGGCTCCTTTGTGGGGCTCAGGAGCCCAGTTAGGTCCCCCCTTGCCTGCAGAGCTGGCAGCCCTCAGCCCTTTTTGAACAGCTTCCCTCAGCCGCCTCTCCTCTTCCTTCTCCTTGGGAGCCCCAAAGAGCAGGGCCTCCCAGAGGCAACATCCGCCTGCGGAGCTTATGGCCAGGGCTGCTGCAATAACCAGCTGTGCAAGCCTTTGGGAGGCAGAGATGCAAGAGGGCTTCAGAGGAGGGAGGGAAGGAAAGAGGGACACCCCTGCGGCACCCCTGACCATCCTTCAAGGCACCCTAGGGTGCCACGGCACACTGGTTGAAAACCACTGCATTACACAATTAATAATGTATGTGCTTCTGTTAACAACACACGAGACCAAAAAAAATATTTTTTTAAAGTGTTTAAGATGTTTCTTCTTGAATGTTGCTGCCAAAAATGGTCTTGCGGGCCAGACCACCTTGGTGTTGATGCTTCACACACATTATCTCATTGGTTCTTACAACACCCCTGTAAGGTTGTGGTGAATACTGTTATTTCTGTCATAAGTCAGTCTAAGCAAAAGTGGCTTGCTTAAGGCCACCTACTGGGTTCATTGGAGAAATGATGTCTAACGATTGACACTAATTAGCTACTGACCCAAAAGCCCTAAACAACTTGGGACCAGGACATTTAGTTGTTTGTCTCCTCATGTCAAGATGAAGCCAATCTTGAATGCCTTCCAAGGAGATCTAGTTGGTCATTCCAGGACCAGTGAATTGCCCTGGCTGTTCCTGGCAACAGCATGGAAGTGGGTATTCCCAGGAATGCCCCCCCTTGGGTGGTTTGTGAGTCGGAGTCAGCAATGACTTTGAAATGCTTCTTAAAGACCTCTGTGTTTACCCAGCCATTCCTGGAATCTGGCTCTTAGTTTTTAATTATGTTTTATACACTGTTTTGATATATAGTTGTGTTCCATTTTATTTCACTTTTATGAAATATTATTGTCTGTTGTTATATTTTTATTGTCTTTATGTAAACCACATAGAGATTTTTATTATATTAAGTGGCATAAATTTTTAATAAATAATGATCTAAACATTGGACTCTCTGGTTTCTAGCCAGGTCTGTAGCTACCGCATTCCCCCCTACCCCTCGCTGCAGCCTCTGTGTAATTTGATTTGTGCTGTTGAAAAACATCTTCTTTTTCCCAGCTGGAAGAAGAGAAGATTGTGAGGCAGAACATGACAATTTGGCTAACCAACTTGTACAATGGGACCCTCCCTGAAAACGTCACTGGCCCTCCCCCCCACGTGAGCCTTGCGGATGTCCCGAGAGGCCCCTGCTGGGAAACAATGGTTGGTCAGGTAAAGCCATTTTGGAAAAAACAACAACACCCAAAGCTTCTGGAGCGATGCTTGCTTGCTGATTCTCACTAGAGTATTCATTCTTAATACATTCTGACCTCACAGACTTAACTTTCAGCCCGGAATCTGAAGGAGGAAGGATATTTTGTTGCTTTGATTCCAAGTCCTGGCCCCAAGAAATAGACGTGGATGAACCCATATTTCTGGGAGCATCAGCCTCCTCCTAGTCTGGAGTGGGGTGGAAATCGCAGCTCACTCTAATAGAGGAGATCTATGGTTCGAAATTTGGGGTCTGCAACGAGACTGCTCTGTGTTTTGGCAGCGTTACTAAATCACTGAGTCATGAAAGTCTTCCTGACTTGAATTACAATCCTCCTCCTCCAGCCAAATCCCTGATCTCTACCTCAGCTGTGATTGTAGTAGTGTCAGGGGGCAGCAACACAAACCACAAACTTAAGGGAAACCCAGTAGATGGAGACATGCCCTCCTGTGGGTGGATTATTTGGTTTGGCCAGAGGAGGCCTAGTCTATAATTCCCTCTCAACCTTTACTGCATGGTCTTAAACAAGTCATGATATCACAGCTGGGCTATCTCCCAGGATGCATCAAGCTCTTTTTACCATGAAATATACAATATGAATATATGAGAAACAAAACCCTGACCTCTTTCCTAGTTGTTTAGAGCAGATTGAGAATGAATGACTGGGAACATCCACTTAAGTCTTCACAATGATGAAAGGGATTCCATTTAATAGTGTGCCTGAGCTAGGTAGCATATTTGGATATATTCACACAGTAAAATTAGCCAAGGATGTGCATTTTTCCTTCTGTATCAGAATTTGGTATTTTATATTTTTCAATTTTTAAAATTATTATTGTACAGTGGTACCTCAGGTTAAGTACTTAATTTGTTCCGGAGGTCCGTTCTTAAACTGAAACTGTTCTTAACCTGAAGCACCTCTTTAGCTAATGGGGCCTCCTGCTGCTGCTGCACCGCTGGAGCCCGATTTCTGTTCTCATCCTGAAGCAAAGTTCTTAACCTGAAGCACTATTTCTGGGTTAGCAGAGTCTGTAACCTGAAGCGTATGTAACCTGAAGCGTATGTAACCTGAGGTACCACTGTATTGTTATTCTTACTGTACCCCACCCTGGGATTATTTTTTTGCAAAGTGTGGGTAGTAATTTTTTTAAAAAATAAACAATCACAAGCAAACAGGTGATATTCCCATATTGTGTATGCATCATACATTTAAAGCATGTTCCAAGGAATACTGGGAACTGTCGTTCGTCAAGGGTGCTGGGAATTGTAGCTCTGTGAGAGTGTAAGCTACAGTTCCCAGGATTCAATGGGGGGAGAGAAATATGATGTAAATGTGCATTAAAATGTATGGTGTGTAATCAGTCTCTATCTACACATGGATTGCACTTTCCTCCCTAAGCAACCAAGAGCTTTGTGGCACCGTTAAAGTGCACAAGCCTGTTGTTTTTGCTGCAACAGACTAACACAGCTTGCCCCCTGGAAATTCTTTTCCTGCACATGACTATTCCTTTAATAAATCCTTTCCCTCTGGAAAAAGTGGGCAAAGGACCTGGGGAATGCTCTGAACACTGTATTTCTGAAATTTTACAGAGGGGCAAAAGGTGTCTGGGAGGCAATGGGCAAGATGATTCAAGATGATTCTGCTGACAAAACACTTTAGGACAGCATCCTGCTCCCCATTTAGCATGCGTGCACAATGTAAGAGTCCTCCTAAGTTTCTTCTAAGTGTTCCAATGGCCCATTTCAAACAAGAGGAGTGAATGGCAGGAGGATAAGCAGTGTCGCTTCCTTGGCGTTTGCCAACGCTCTCAATAAAGAAACAACCCAACCCTTTGCTTCTAAAAAAGAAAACCTTGTTTCTGCAGGAATTTGTGCGGCTGACTGTCTCTGACACTGTGACGACCTACATCACAATTTTAATTGGTGATTTCCTAAAAGCTGTCTTTGTCAGGTTTTTCAATTACTGCTGGTGCTGGGACTTGGAATATGGCTTTGTAAGTATTTGACTTCTTGCTCCTCCTTCTTTAAAAAATGAATTCTTTCTGAAATAATAACAATAATATAATGTAAATGTTCCAGTACTTGACACTGTACTATGCTGTATTATACTATACTAGCAGTCCTACACGATACTGTTGAATTTATGGAGAATATATGGGAAATGCCTGGTTGAACAAACTACTATAAACTATCTTTAGAAACGTAATGCTGATAATGCCTTGTCAATCTTATCTTTGTCTGAAGAGCTCCATCTACAGAGTCCACTCCCAAGAAAGATTTTGCATTTGATTTATTTTTCATAAGGAAAAGGAACTCAGGGGATGCCATGCTGAATGAGACTGAGGTTCACCAAGTCCAGGATTCTGTGGTGGCAACAGCAAACATCTTGGATATGTCTGAAATCTAAAAAGAATGACACAGACAAAACATTCCATAGTAGGGCAGTACCTCTATTAGTCTAACCAAAATGTCACAAGATAGGGAACAAGCTACAGCCAGGTCTTCAAAATGCAAGTATCCACCTAGTTCTCTTTAGGCATCCAGTCTGAGCAGAAAATGGCCCAAAGTGAGGATGGGGCAGAGGCACACAAGCCGGGCCCCCTCAACATCATGTGCGCAGGCTCCACTTCAGATCTCGCTGATAATATTTCATAAGAAAGAAGGCAGCACCTTCTTTGTATATCATGTGTGTATTGCCTGCAATTTGTACTGGGCTAGCAGCAAGGCATTTGTTCTTTAATGGTGCCAAGTGAGCCAAGTATGATTGATTGATGTCTTATTTGAGATTTAATGACTGTGACTTGTCCAGTTTTCTAACCTCGCCATTAGGGGAGCACTTTGTATCAGGGGATTCTGATGGGCTTTGCGCTGGTTTGCCAACACAGAGCATCTGAGGCCAGCCAGACGTTTTAGGTTTATAATGTAGACAATCACTTTTTTGGCTGGGCTCTTGTGTTTTCAACAGCTGTTTGTGGCAAGCAGGGATTCAGCATATGGCGTTTCCCCCCAGCACCTCATCAGTCAGGAAAATGTCCATTGGTTAATTTAAAAATATATATATTTTCTGCTTAAAGTGCAGCTGTTAAAGACATAGAAGTCACTGCCAGCAAAAAGTTTATAACTATATTAATGAGTGCTCACGCTTCTTTAATTTTAACTTTAATTTTTTTAAGGGAGGAATTCAGTGTAGTGCTGAGCAGCTCACTCCATCAGAGCCAGCATTTCTGCTTTCCTGGGAGAACGATCTGCCCTCTCCTCTCCCTGGTGCGCTTCCAGGGGCTCTTCTGACACCCCCCAAACCAATTGGGGGTGCATTAGGGGAAGGAGGGAGGGGAGAAAGCCCCATAGTGCTAGGGGAAGTTTTGTGCTGGCAGGACTACAGTGGTACCTTGGTTTACGAACTTAATCTGTTCCAGAAGTCCGTTCTTAAACAAAAGCGTACTTAAACCAAGGCGTGCTTTCCCACAGAAAGTAACGCAAAATGGATTAATCCGTTCCAGACGGTGAAAAGCAACCCCTAAAACAGCAATTTCACATGAATTTTACTATCTAACAAGACCGTTTCTGGGCTAGGGTTAGGGTTAATTTTAGGACTGGGTTAGGGTTAAGGTAAGGATTAGAATTAGGGTTAGTTCAGGGTCAGTGTTGTTTTATGTTTTCTTGTGATTTGGTTCATTTCCAGTTGGCTTGCTGGGGAGCGCCTGGCTGCCTTCAGGTGGTGCAGGGGCTCTAAGATGCAGCTTCCGGGCTGCCCGCACCTTCCCCGACCCCGGCAACTATGCAGCCTGGCTGCGTGCAAGCAGGGGCTGGCCGGGGAGATCTCAGCTGGGAAGGGAGGCTCCACCCTGCCTATCGGAGCAGCCCCAATCCCAACTCCTACTTGCGTGCAAGCAGGAGGGAGCAGGAATTTCTCAGGCAGCGCGAAGCCTCCCTTCCCATTGGACTAGCCCCATCCCACTCCTACTTGCGTGCAAGCAGGAGGGGGCAGGGATCCCTCAGCTGGGAAGGGAGGCTGAGTGACAGAAGGCTGTGCCAACAAAACAGAAGTGTACCCCCGAACGTCTGTTCGTATGCCGAAAAACCCCACAAAACCCCCCAGTGCAACCCAGAACACTCATTTCCGGGCTTGAAGTGGTCATAATCCAAAATGTTCATTAACTAGGCTGTTCGTAACCCGAGGCACCACTGTACTTAGTTGAGTCCAGACCATAACTTGGGTGCTGCGCCCCACTTTCTGCCCCCATAACAATGCCCCACATTGTGAATACAGATAAAATCTCAACCTAAATTAGAGGCACGTATGTAATTTGTTATTTGTGGATCTTTTGGACTACAGCTTCCATCAGCCCCAGCCAGCAGAGCCAGTGGTGAGAGGTCATGGGAGTTGTAGTCTAACAGGGCACCTGGAAGGCACCTGGTTGGGGAAGGCTAGAGAAACTGTTTTCATATGCTACATATTTTGGTTCAGTGAAACAAAGCATACATAACAAAGTTCAGTTTTTATTTTTGTACAGTTTAGTGTGGGGTTCAGAGGCAGAAGGGGGAGAACAGTTCTGTGTTTGATCTTGAACTTTCTGACAACATCTATGACCTGAAACAGAAAGAAACACTGGTTATTACTTGTTTTGTACTTAAAAAAACAACAACTAAATCTCATTTTATTATTTTAAAATCAACATGTTAGATTCTATTACATCTATTATAGTGCCATGCAGGCCTAGAACTCTATATTAAAAACTCTACAGTCAGGTGTCATTTAAATATTATTTTGCATATGTGTTTCAGATTATATTATTGCCCCGGTTCTGGAGATTTGTTCATTTGCTTGAGGAAAAACTGTTCCTAATGCAAAATGATCAATATGCAATCTTTGCACATTGTTTTAAAGCTTTGTTGCAACTCTAAGAGAATTCATTATGCTTTCCCTTCAGCCTTCATATTCAGAATTTGATATTAGTGGAAATGTGTTGGGCCTGATCTTCAATCAAGGCATGATCTGGTAAGTGTGTCTTGGTGGAATACTGCATGAGAGATCTTGTAGAAGTGGCTGTACTTAAGGTTAAGGTTTGCCAATGTGACTGAATTCTTCTGCTTTGCTTGTCAAATCTCTGATATAAATGTGGAAAATCACACTTGTCACCTCTGGTCTTGATTCTCCACTTCATTGTACCAGCTTTACTGTGGTGTGACTTCACTGAAACCATGCCTGGACGCTGTGAAATAAGCTGTTATAAATTGAGAGTAACAAATGGTGACTCAATCATGAGTCCTTCTCTGAAGACATGTTGGATGCCACCTTTCAGGTGTGACAAATTCAGCTATTGTTGTTGTCAGACTTTTGGAATATACAGGGCATATACAGGGCAATCATTATTAGTTTCTTATTCGGTGTTGCTTCCTTGCTCCTACATTTGGCTCCTCCAATGTGACAAAAACACAGGAGGCTATAAATATCGTAGCAAATCATGAATGTGGGAGTTGGTGTTTACCTTTCAAGAAAGATCCATGCCTTCACACTCCACCATTGGCAAGCACTGCTGTGAATCCCCCTGAGCTCAGTGCTATACGATAGACATGTTTCTGCGTTTATGCTGTAATAAATTCAGTTTGACCCTTCAGCTAAAGCAGTCAGTTATTAATTTAGGAATAAACTATTCAATTATAAATAAAATAAACAATTATAAAGAAGCAGGAACATAGCTTCAGAGTGGTTGGTTGGCATCCCTGTCTTGGGAGACAATGGAAGAATGTGCCTTTGGAGGTAAAGTCAAACTATTGGAAGGTTACAGCACCTGTTGTGGCTGTAGAGACCGATACGTGGGAGAGACATGCTTGAGAGAGTTCCTCCTAGATCCATCCATGTCACTGGAGGTGTAGAAGTTTGTAGAGGGCTCTCTTCCAGTTCCCACTGGTACACCACCTACAGCCAATCCTGGAAAGGACGCGATAGTGCAGGTCTTGGCAGCCTCTAGACTGGACTACTGCAGTGTGCTCTATGTGTGCTGCCCTTAAGGTTGATTTTGGAATTGCAGCTAATGCAGAATTCTGTGCCCCAATGTTTGCCCAGAATAGCTCCACATCAGCATATTACACATGTGGTAGTTTTGACCTTCCAGCTATGATATTGAACTATTACATTAAGGAGGAGAATAGTGAAATACCAGAAATTATTTTTGCAAATATATTACTCACCCCATTTCATTCAAATATTAATTTGGGGACAGGTGGGGGGTGGGCGCTCTAACATCAGATTTCATATGCATTCCCAGAAACAGATGACATCAGCTTTCAATGCAAACTGAAATTTGCATAAAATGTTAGGAAAAAATCTCAAAATTAAGGTCATACGTTGTCATAATGTTTGTTCTCTTTTGTTTGGTATAATTCCATTTTAGCTCTGCTAGATCCCAATTCAGTTTAATACATTCTATACCATTATAATAAATGATAATAATAGATCAATCCAACCAGGTAGGGGGAATAGAGTAGCAGAGGAGGATGAACTGTGTGGAGGGTGGTGTGTGTGCATGCATGCATTTTCCCAGGGGGGCTTATCATGTTTATTATAGTGTACCTGTGATAAGATAAGAACCATATTAACTTAATCTTTATAAACATGGCTGTTTTGAAAGCACCTATCTCCAAATACGAACCAGTATGGACTAGCAGAGTGTTGGGAGGGGCAAATCCTTAGAAGATCCAAGGGTTTGTGGCTGGGAAAGCAA
This sequence comes from Podarcis raffonei, assembly GCF_027172205.1. Taxonomy (NCBI): domain Eukaryota; kingdom Metazoa; phylum Chordata; class Lepidosauria; order Squamata; family Lacertidae; genus Podarcis; species Podarcis raffonei. Next base: position 63,824,228 of record NC_070612.1, on the reverse strand, counting down.
AGGGATATAAAAGCTAAAGAGTTACTGCCATAGAACCCCCTTTGTAGATTTTTATGAGAAAATGGCTTATTGAATGTTCATAGGATGGGCTCTTTTTATGCACCATGTCTGCCGGCGATCAACGTCATCCGTCTCCATACATCCATGTACCTGCAGTGCTGGGCTGTGATGTGCTGCAATGTTCCCCATGAGAGAGTCTTCAAAGCCTCACGATCAAACAACTTCTACATGGCCATGCTGCTGTTTATTCTCTTCCTCTCCACGCTGCCAGTTGTCTACACAGTTGTTTCCGTCCCTCCATCCTTTGACTGTGGTCCATTCAGGTTTACTGCATTTTATATCCATTTCTTCAAAGTCAGATGTAGGATTACTGAACAAATAACTATAACATTGGATGCACTTTCGTGAAAGATAGGTGTGACAAAGACAGTATACATACTATACCTTTAAAGCCCATTTGAAGCCCATTTCCCCCCTCTAAGAATTCTGGGCACTGTAGTATACTTGTCGTAGAGTTCAAATTTCCAGCAATAATGAACAAACTACAGTGCCCAGAATTCTTTGAATTCTCTAAAGGTATATTGTGTATGCCAACAGATAACAGGGTCACTTATATTTAAAAATTAATAATTCCAGTCCAATGCAGGGCCTTTATGTTAGCCTGAGTAAACATTTTCCCCTCAGCTTTTGTCAAGGACAGATGTTTAAACATCCCCAGAAACATTGCAGATGTTCTTTGAATGTGCCAGACTCTGCAGAACATATTCTTTTCTACTATGAACTTAATAAGATATACTTCTGAGTAAAAGATGCTGCTGCACAGGGTACCTGGAGAAGGCAGCGTCTCAGTTGCGCTTCAGATTTGCATTCTGCATGTAGCATTTATTATGTTGAATGGGGAAAAAAGTCAGGAACAAATATATATGAGTGGGATACAGTAACTGTGGCGGAAAATAATGTAGGAGGGGAAAGTACAGGTCAAATTGAACTAGATGTTAATGTGGGATTGTTCCTGATTTTTAAATTTCTACATCTCTGAAGGGCCTATTACTCATGCCTTGTTTCAATTTCCAGAAGTCATACAAAATATTTTGCTTGCCAAAACAAATCATATCCCCATAGATCTATGGCATTTTAAAAAAGAGAATATGGCCTGTTGCTTTATTTGAATGAACAGTGTTTGTGAATTTAGCTGGGTCACATTGTCCTCAACTCTCTACACTGACTTCCCATCCCCTTTGCATTTCCAGAACAAGCTGTTTGTCTTTACCTTTTAAACCTCTTTGGAGTTTTGTTATTATTTGCCCAGATCCTCCAAGTGTCCCTATTTCCAGGGACAGTTCTGGATTTACAGAAGCTGTCCCGGTTTCTGATTTGATCCCGGACAGTCCCGTTTTTCCTTAGGATGCCCCTATTTTCGTCAGAGAAATATTGGAGGTTATGGAGTTATGTGACCCCTGAGTCATCTGAAGGAAGTTCTGTGTAGGAAAGTTTATGCCCAGAGTGGCTGGGGCAGCCCAGTCAGCTGGGTGGGCTATAAATAATAAAATGGTGGTGGTGCTGGAATAGGATGTCCCTACTTTCATTGGAGAAATGTTGCAGTGCAGGATATGCCACTTCTCTGCTACTCTCTCTGTCTTTCTGCTTCCTTCCACAACTGTGAATATTCTCCTGCACTGCCTGGCACAGGTCTGTTTGGCCCGAGAGACTGTTCTTCTCAGATCATACCCACCTGCCCCATGTCTGATGTGATATGTGACATTAAGTGTGGGGCAGATAAGGACATGGCTACAAAGAAACAATTGACAACTTCAAGTGAGTTCCTGATCGTTTCTTTGGAAGCTGGGCTGGCAGATGAGGGATGTTTATGTTGGAAAGATAAGGATAGAGTAGGGACAAATATGGATTGTGGCAAACATTGTGTGCACACTGCTTCTCAAACCAGCAGTGGGAGTGCACTGGATGCAGAGTAAACTGGAGCATGTCCACAACCTTCAGGTCCTGGCCTGCTGGCTAGATCTAGTGTCCCAGTGCTGGCCTGGACTGCTTCCCCAAATACTTAGAATGCTACCTCCCTATCTCTTTCCCTTTCAGTTAGAGGCAGTGCTTCCCTCTTTGCCGCTTGAGGTGAAACGGGAAGTACCACCCTGCCCTGCCACCGCCACCCCACCAAAACATCCCTCACCTGGGTTGCACAGCAGTGCCATGTGGCTGTGGGTCTTGGCAATATCTCACAAGTTTGTGCTTTTCTTACTCAGCAAAGGGCCACTGATGTAAACAACAATACCGGTAATTATTACTGAGCTGTGTGGAAACCCAGGTCCTTTCCTCTCAGACTCAAGATAAGGCCCAGATTCATTAACATGCTCCTTTGTTTCAAAATCTGGAAAAGACCTCAAGAAAGTCAATAGCTACAAAACAGGGGATGCTGAGGACTGCTAGTTTTCATTTGTAATTATGGGAAGCCATGTGTGACATCTAGAGGTGGATCTGTAGATGTGCAGCCCCAGAACTTGTGCAAGGATATAACGACCCTACTGTCTCATTAACTGCTTCCACTCTTGCACTGTTTTGTAAAAAGCGCACATGAAACAACACATGGCACTTTCATGGACAGCCCCATAACAAATGAATGAATGTGTACCCTCCAGGGCTCTTTTAATGCAGTACGAAATTCTTCTCCAGGTGTTCTCAGGATTCACCTGAGTTGCTTGCAAAGGTGAGTGCCCCTGCTTGAATGTCAGTGAGCAGGAGGGAAGTGAACAAGGCCCTGCTCTTCTCCCTCCTGTGAGCTGCTGCTAGCCACTTGCCCTGGGCTAGAGGAAGGAAGATGCACCTGGTGCTCCCTCAGCCCTGTGGAGAAACCACTGCTATGTGTATCACTTGATCAGAGAGAAGGTCTTGACTTTTGGTGTAAGCTCATGCACGCCTAATTCCAACATACAGAAAATTAACGTATCAGTGAAAAGGCTAGGCTACAATCTTCCTCTGTGAAATCTAATTTTCCTTGTGGGGGGTTGAAATATACTTGGGAGTCCTGTAGTGATTTCATGCTCTTTATTGCAGCTTGTAAAACAGTGATTGAATTGCGCCCCCAAACCTCAGGCTTTTATATACAATATTTACACAATGAGTCCCGTCTGATTGGCTGATTCTGCTTCCCTCCTGGAGCCTGCAAGCCAATCAGTTGTTGCATTCTAGGATCCTACTTGCCTATTGTTCTAGGATCCAAGCTTAGTACATACGGTAACAGAGGTATTTGGGGATGAAGGAGCCCACCGCCCTTTCTGAAAAGACAAATAGGCATCCAGTCATGTGAACTGCCACATTTGCACTACGTATACATTCAAAGCACTGTTATACCATTTTTATAGTCATTGCTCCCCCCCAAAAAAATCCTAGGAAATTAAGGGTGCTGAGAGTCGTTAGGAGACCCCCCCAAAAGCTAAAATTCCTTGAGTGGTTTAATATATCTGGTAGCAATAAAGACTGATTGGGTTATATTCTGGCATTATTATGGTTGTGAATTATTCGTGGTTTTTTGTAATTGCTTCAGCTACACAAATAAATAATATTTGTATTTGTTATTAGTATTACTTGAACAAAAACGCTATTTACATTCCCGCCCTTTATCTCTGTGTGTCTCTGCACTAACAGCGGGAAAACCAGAATGTTTGAGGTCATTGGAGAAACTCTGGAGCATGATTTCCCTTCCTGGTTTCGGAAGGTTTTCAGACTTCTCTCAAACCCTGGTGTGATCCTGCCCTTCATACTACTGATGGTGTATGTACAGTGCACATTTATATGCTTAAAAATAAATACATCCCCCCTTTTTTTAGACATACGTAGAATTCATTCACTACCCAGTGGAGGCAGGAGGGCTAAAGGGATGGAGGGCGGGGAAGGTGGACTTCTCTTTTAATGGCCCCTGAATTCAAAGCTGGCTCTGTTGTTAGGCAGATTGAGATAATTGCCTTGAGGAGCAGAAGCTGGCAGGGGGCACAGCAACACCCCCCCTTTCTTCCTCATCCCACCAGCTGTTCCCTTCCTCAGTTTTGTGTGCCCCAGGCCTGTCATACGCTCCCTAAACTTGCCTGTTACGCTCAGGTGTGGTGGAAGATGCTATTCCACTGCCAGTGTTAGAAGTACAATTCATCTTTCAGGCCACTTGGCTTCTGCCAATGGAAGGAGCGGCTGAGGGGATGCCATATTGTCTTTGGCCTCAGGCAAGACCATCTCTTAGGCCATCCCTGCCAGAATTCTGAGATTATTGTTGACGGCAGCTTCACCTCAGAGTTCCTTTAAAGCATCTAAATGGGGTGGGGGGCAAGGGAGATGCCTCCAGGATGAAATAGCAACTAAAGGATGTGTTTGTGTAAAAGTAGTACTTGACACGGCATTGCAAGGACTCCAGAAACATCAAACCATAGTTTCTGTCTAGGGTGCAATTCACTTGCATCAGCTTCTGGTAAGGATGATGGTTGTTATATCACGCTGCTTAAAATAGAGACGCATGAATCTGTCAATTTTGGATTCTCTCAAGTGAAAGAAATTTCTTCTTATATATTGCATTTTGTACATTATTTTCATTAATATATGCAGTTTTATTAACACTTTCCTCTAATATCCACATTGTCATTAGAGAACTATATCAAAATATTCAGAGAAGTGTGAATTTCAAAAGCTAGCCTCTTTACCCTGGACTTTGGCACATGAGATATTTATTTTAAGATCCACCCTATTCCCTTGACAGTAATTAGTCTTAGCTGATTTTAATGTTATAATTGTTGTAAACCACCCTGGGACCTTATGGTGAAGTGCAGATAAGAAATAAAATAAATAACAGAAATATAACTGTTTTGATTCAAAATGCGAACTGAATGAAATTTCTCCCTATTTCTACTTTAAAAATGGTTTTTAATGGTTGTAATAATTATGTGACATAGCATATGTGGTTCCCCCCCATTTAGCCTGAGTATCTACTACCTCAACGCTATATCAAAAGGCTACCAAGATATGAATCTCGAGCTCAAGAAGAAATTGCAAAATGTAAGGATGCTGCAAAAGATTCTTATAGGGGTTTTTGTTTGCTTGTTTCTCATTAGATTGTGATTATTCGTGAGACTAATTCTGGGATGTTCACTTTTGTTCTTCACATTAGCAAGCTGAGGAAAACAAAAGGAGGAACAAGCTAAAGGCCCAGCAAGCCCGGGGGGAGGCTGAAGAAAACCCTTTTGAGACAGCGCCCAAAGCCAGCAATCCGAAAGAGGCTCAAGGTGAGGAACGGTTTGAAGCCATTACAGGAAGCTGCCTCCTCAGCTGTCAGTGATGCACAGAGCATCATTTCCTGCCAGGGATTCTGGGACTTGTAGTTTACAAACTGCAGGAGATTTACAAAGAAAATGATATTGACTTCGATATTAAGAGAAGTGAATGGAAGGGAATTCACAAAAGAAAACTTTCTTTTTTCCTTCTCTGCACTGCAGCCATCTGTGCCCCTTGAAAAGCCTTTGCAGATGGCTGTTCTGGAGGATGTGGGATGGGTAGGAGGATTGTTGAAAACCAGGTGAAGATCAGCTTAGATCAGAAACTCAGCTTTGTCCCATTGTTCACATGCCCTCTAACATTTCAAGGCAAAAAAACGGGGTGCCGTCTTCTGGGGCTACCTTCCTGCACGAGTCACATGACTCATGCGAGATTGCAGCCCTCAAAAGTGCTTTTTGGGGGTGGGGTGAGATCATGACACCTAAAATGTCTGCTGTGCTCTTGTGTGAAAAAACAGGATCTCCCAGTTTTATCAGGACAGTTGAGGGGAGTTCAGGATATTTTCCCAAGTATCCAGATAGGTCTTTTGGGGAGCTGTGGCTGGGGGGATGGACAGATAGAGGGGGTGTAGAATGGGGCTGTGGGGCTAAGCAGAAGCAAAGGAAAACCAATGTGATTAGACTTCCACAGAATGGCTTTCCACCATTCTGGAATCTATGTGCATAGAAGTCCATTCTTAAGAGGCTTCCCTTTACAGATGTACTTGCCTAATGTGGGCAGGGGGCCACAAGACCTTGGTGGGTGGGATTAGCAGTCTCTCAACCAAAAAACGTATGTGACATCCTTTCATGTTTTGCATGAATGAAGGATCCTAATGCAGTCTTTTCCAGTCCTGCATCCTACAGATATTTTGGACTCCTGTTATTCCTGAGTCTTGGCAATCTGACTGGGACCGATGGAAGTTGCAGTTCCCTATCAGGATGAGGAGAACTGCACGAAGTCCACTGTCTTATGCCTTACATACTGTACCAAGACCTCCTAGCTGGTTTCAAACTAGTTTTGCAATTGCCTTCCCTCAGCTCAGTCAGAACATTAAAGATTGTTTTGTTCGAAGCAGAGGCCTGATAAGAAACTACTGATACTCTTGTCGCTCCTTTGCAGCCTAACCTTTTTGGCAAATGTTTGTGAAGGGTGCTATAACGTAGGTAGGCTGCAACAATAACTAGCTTCATTTCTTTGTTTCTGTTACACAGTTTTTAGTCTGCTATCCGTATTGGAACCCCTCCCAAGACCACAGGCCTAGAGCAGGCTCAGTTCCAACCTTTGACCACTAGGTGCCAACCACAGAAGCATGTCTTACATGTGCCATGTTTCAGTCCAGAATTTGCATTGTGGCTTTGGGTTCAAAAAATAAGTCCTGTTTTCCCCCCAACAATGTTTTCAGATAAAGAAAAAGGAGCAAATGAGACCAAGAAAAAGCCAGGTGAACAGAAGGAAGAAAAACCAGGTATTGCAAATGGAAGCCAACCTCCCTGTGGCAGAGGACGAGGTGGCCCTGCGCCCCCCCCACAGATAGCAGTGACCCGGCCAGCGGCTCCAAGGTAAGGTTACCAGGTGTCCCCGTTTCCCAGGGAGAGTCCCCGGATTTTCAACTCAGTCCCCATACAAAATCCATTGAAGTTGAAAAGTGTCCCCGGATTCATTGAAAAAAATCTGGTAACCTTATTCCAAGGGTCAGTGGCATGAATAGATACACTCCCAGAAACCCACACTCTGCCAGGACCACCTCCAGATTATAAAACACACTTGGAGGTACAATCCCGGAAGGAAAACAAACATTTAAAACAACGTACACCAATAAATTTAAAATTTATAAATGCAATAAGCGTATAGACACTTAAAACTTTAAGATAAGCTACCGCAGAGAGATGACCCAGAGTCACCCATGGAACCGAGTTTGGGGATTATCTTAACGACCTAGTTTGGGTCGGGGGACGGTCTGCGCCTACAGATCTGTACGCAGAATCTGGCGACCGTCCGGGTCATCTTATGATCTATGCCTAACAGGAAAAGGTCAAATTTTTGCTTTTCTGTGAGGTCAGCGAGCCTCACCAGCAGGGGATCAATGGTCTCCCTATGTGCCTCTTCATAAAAGGGACATCTAAAGAACAAGTGTTCTGGGCTTCCTATCTCCTCCGATGAGCAGGCGCAAAGTCTCTGAGCATATGAGGACCACCTCCAAATTACCAATAAGCAAAGTGTTCCAACTCATTAAACAACATTAGACTCCACGTACTTGTAGTAAAGGGAAGTATCCAATAAGATTTTTCACCCTCACAGAAAGATGCAGGGGTTAGAACAAGCAGGAATTTCAGAGGTGATATGGCTGGGACCTAGCTTCACGAGCCACGGTGGCCAGGATTCAAGTCCAGGAGAGAATGGGGGCCAGTGTCACTGACTGGCTGGCAGTAGCAGGTCAAGCCAGGTGCAAATACACATTAATACAGAGCTAGAAGTCTGAAAGTCAGGTGGCTATGTAACTTATGCCATTAGAAGGTAAAGACAATGAAGTCAGTGTGCTGTTGCTTTGAAAATATTTATGTAGAAGAGCTAGCATTGTCTAAAACCACAAACAAACCTGAATACTTTAGTGACTTTCAAATCTACATAGTGTGTCCAAAATTTGCTTTGAAATATTTGTGAATCAACTCTATATATTAAAAAAAAATTAAAGCCTTCCCTCATGGCTTGAGTTCAAAGGTTGTGTTGCATGTGTGAAAAGCTCTCCTCATTTGGGGTTGACTTCTTCCTACTGTTCCAGAGAGTCTCTCCCTTCCTCAGGAATGGGTTGGGGGAGTGAAGGAAAGGGAGAGGCACAAAAGCCTTTTGGGGGAAGCTGTTAGAATCCAAGCCAATGTTGCTTTGAAGTGAGTTGTAGAGAAGGAATGCTGACTTCTAATTTGAGTGCTTGTAGATGGCAATGCATTTTACCCAACGCCTTGGTTAAAATGCAAAGGGAAGTTCTCCTGCACAAGCTCATGTGAAGGTATTGGAGCACTTTAGAACCGTGGACCTTATGCAGGGGAACATACTGGTGAATTAAGTTTCCAAGTTTCGTTAACTTAATTGGGATGTAATTTGGAGAATACTACAAACTGTACTCTCTGTAAATATTAAAGATTGCAGTATGTTTTCTTTTTAAAAAATACAAAGATATTTTTGTGTGTACTTCAAGGGTTTTTAATTTTATAAATTCTTATCTAGATCATAAGTTTTAGAGATGAAAAGGAGTGGGTAGAAAAAGTTCCCTTGATACCAGTGTGACCACTGGTCCTGCTAGCTAGGAACGATGGGAGTTGTAGTCCAAAAACAGTCAGAGGAAACACTGCTTTATACAAAAATGACTTGTTATGAACAGCCCATTGGTTGTTGTTTTTTATGTGCCTTCACTTCTGTATGTAATGAAACCACAGAACCACCAGAGGGCAGATCTCAATTTGGCTTGCCAAAGCTCACTGCTCCATTTTTATTCGTTGATACCTTGTTGACATAGTCAAACCAAGATGCACATAGCTTAGATGGCTTAACAAACACCACCACCCTGACAAATTCTTGGAGGATATGTAACTTTTATTTAGGTCAGGAAACAATACTTCAGACAAGATGGCAGTTTACTAACTATTCTTTGCCTGAGACAACAGAGGCAAGCTGATATAAGATCCACAGGCTTCAGTTGCCCTGATCTCTGCCCCACCTTCTAGGGAGATGACAAGTTTCCTCTTGCTAGAAGCCCTCGGAGAGTTGGTCTGGCAGTAATCGATTGTAACAATGTGCTTGCACAAAATACAGATGCCAACTATTATGAACGATAGATGGAGCTTCTATGCTTAGGCATTCTTTTTATTTATTTATTTATTTATTTATTTATTGAATTTATATACCCAGAGGTATCAGGATGGTTCACAGAATAAAATCAAAATATAAAGCCACAAAATACATAATCAAAATAAAAACAACAACCACCCAATAACCCCCCTAAAAAAGAACCCCACATTTTAAAAGGACATGCTGTTATGTTTTATATGCCTGTTGTCTTTGTCCATGGAGTTTGATGGCCAAAATCACATTCTTGATGGCAGAAAGTGAGGAGGAATTAAAGAACCTTTTCATGAGGGTGAAAGAGGAGAGCGCAAAATATGGTCTGAAGCTGAACATCAAAAAAACGAACATCATGGCCACTGGGCCCATCACCTCCTGGCAAATAGAAGGGGAAGAAATGGAGGCAGTGAGAGATTTTACTTTTTTGGGCTCCATGATCACTGCAGATGGTGATAGCAGTCACGAAATTAAGACGCCTGCTCCTTGGGAGAAAGGCGATGACAAACCTAGACAGCATCTTAAAAAGCAGAGACATCACTTTGCCAACAAAGGTCCGTATAGTTAAAGCTATGGTTTTCCCAGTAGTGATGTATGGAAGTGAGAGCTGGACCACAAAGAAGGCTGACCACCGAAGAATTGATGCTTTTGAATTATGGTGCTGCAGGAGACTCTTGAGAGTCCCATGGACTGCAAGAAGATTAAACCTCTCCATTCTTAAGAAAATCAGCCCTGAGTGCTTCACTGGAGGGACAGATTGTGAAGCTGAGGCTCCAATACTTTGGCCACCTCATGAGAAAAGAAGACTCCCTGGAAAAGACCCTGATGTTGGGAAAGATGGAGGGCACAAGGAGAAGGGGACGACAGAGGACAAGATGGTTGGACAGTGTTCTTGAAGAAACCAACATGAGTTTGACCAAACTGTGGGAGGCAGTGGAAGACATGAGTGCCTGGTGTGCTCTGGTCCAGGGGGTCACAAAGAGTCGGACACGACTAAATGACTAAACAACAACAGCTGTTATGTTTAGATGTGCACCATGTTTAGATGCAGGGCTTTTTTCAGCTGGAACTTGCTGGAACTCAGTTCCAGCCCTTCTCAGATGGACACCATTGCCATTCTAAGAGAATGAGAGATGTGTTCATGGTGAGTTCCGGCACCTCTTTTTCTAGAAAAATAGCACTGCTTAGATGGGGCTGGTTGGAGTCCAGCAACATTTGGAGGGCCACAGGTTCCCCATAGCTGCTATACCAGAAGCATCATCTTTACATCTTGTATATGAGGTTCCAGAGATGTCATATTGTCCACTTTTGGACTAGGTGGACCTGATCTAGAAATGTGGATCAGGCATTGTTGAGCACCTGCAGCCCAAACCCTTGCAGCAGGACGCATTTGCCATTCTGTGGATTCTCCTGGTCCAGCAGTTTCTCCCCTGTTGATGTCTGTCACCTCTGAGCATGCAAGAAATGACAAGAGTAGGGAAATGGAGCTCTTCTGCTGCACAGTTGTGCAGTTTTGGTCCAGAGGGAGATGGCAAGCAGGTGGGCAGTGGCGCCTTGGAGAGGAGGGCATCCCCCACATGACTGCATGCAGGATTTTTGCAGCATCCATGTGACATAATCCTCATCAGAACACCATCCCATTATATCCAGATTTACCATTCCTGCTGTGATTTATTTCCCCCCCCAAAAAAAATCTGGATTAAATAGGAAAATGATGTGGATGGCGTTGAGTGGACATTGCACAAAACTTGCATGCAGGAGCAGCATTGATTCCATTGCTGCATGCTCTGCCTTAGTGAGATGTCCCCATGTGTTGAGGCAGACTAGCACCAATCCTGCATTGCCCTGTGCCTGGTGCTGGAGCATCATCAAGGGGACAGGGCTTATCGTATGTGCTGCTGCAGACCACTTGGTTCACTCAGACTGAAGGCACGAAGAGGGCTTAAGTCAGTCCCATTACAAATTTACCTGCAACAAGGACCCAGTTGCGTTGAGATGTTACACACCTGTGAAAACGAATCTGCTGCCCTGAGCAACTTTAGCTGCTCATCATGTAGAATGTTTTATTAAGAACAGTTTATCTTGCCTCTTCTGCTGTGATCAGCTGGTTAGTTGTGAAGCATTTGATCTGACACTGAGTCCCTGCATAGTCAATATATCTGGGCATTTCACAATAGCAACTGATTCCCCCTCAAGCTGTAATAAAGAAAAATTCAACAGATGTTTTCTATTTATTTGCACAATGCCTTCCTTAAACTATGGGGATTTTTAGCTTTAAATATTTAGCTTGTTTCTGGATTCATCCTGTTCATGGGCTCTTGTCTCTGCAAAGATTTGTGTTTTGGCTTCCCGTTTGTTATACATTTCCCTGGTGTCTGGTCTAGGGCTGTTATTAAATGTTTCACCTTCAAAATAAATAATTTATTTTATGAACATCCAAAGGTGTCTGTTTTAGGAAGAATAGCTTCATATGTTTAAAAAGCAGACAGTCGGTATGAATCTCCCCAGTTCTCCAACTCTGAGATCATTTTGCAGCTCTAAGCGATTTTGAGGAGTATATAAACCAAGGTTTAGGACAATATACTGAATCCTTTAGCAAGATTTATTATTATTATTATTAATAATAATAATAATAATAATAATAATAATAATATATTTAAGCAGTTTTCATGAAATTATATAGAATATTCAGTAAAATAGTGATAAAAACGGACTTTAAAAATAGTGGACATAATAAAATTTTCAAAAATATAGATAAAAATCAAGATATTTCTTAAAAAAACCTGAATGTAATAAGATTGCATGTCAGGTTAGTCTTGCCTAAACAAAAAAGTGTTTTGCAGTTATGAATATGTTTAATCACTTATTCAACTCCCTGCATTCCAGATAAGCCTCAGAAATCCATTGCGCGAATCTCTACTTGCCAATTTTTCCTCCTCAGTGCTTCTGTTAAAGGTGCAGGATCTCTCTCCTTTGCATCCAGTCCCTCTGTTTCTGGCTCACTGTTTCCAGCACCTGCTGAGGTTGACATCCCAGCTGGAGTTGGGGCAGTACCACAGCCTCCTTGGCCTTAACTGCACATCCTCTCTGGTGTCACTGACTGCTAACCTGTCCCCTCTAAGGAAGCAAAGCAGTGACAAGAGCAAGGAGCCTCTGCTCACCTTTCACTTTCTCGAGTGACTGTAGAGTTAGGCCCCATGTGAGATGGTAAACAAATGGGCATTGGCAACAGGAGGGAGGAGGAGGAGGTCATCTTGCCCCTCCACAAAACCTGGTCTGGTTGGTGCATGGTATTTTGAGCCACATTCAACCATGGCTAGCAGCTGGTGAGGTGGTCAGGTGGAACACCACTGCTCTTTAGCTGGGGTGGTGCATGGTGGCTCAGCGGTCACACGCAGCACCGGGCCATGCCTTGCCCTCCCCTCTCCCTCTTGGTAAGGGCCAGCAACCCATTGTGTTGGGAAGCTGGGACACCTACATCCTCTCACTTGGGCTGCTATGCTGTGTGTGGACCCTGCCCAGCCGCTCTGCTATGATCTGAATGCAAAAATCAGTTTGTGGCTTGCATTGGACTCCTTCAAAATAAAAGCCTGAGAAGGCAGCAGTTTTTGAAATATCTACTAAATGGTCAGCTTATTTCCAGCTCACAATGACAATAGGAAGCTGAACTGGATCATAAGCTCAGTATTGTCTACTACAGTAACTGGCAAAGGCTCTCCACGATTTCAGGCAGGGCTCTCTGCTAGCCCTCATGGGTGCAGCTGGGGGGGTAGGAGGCAACTGCCCCCCAAATCAATAAAAAGCAATAAAAATACTTAACTAACTGAGGTTGTGCTGCCTCTAACAGAAGCCTGTCCCCACTCTAAGAGATGCCAAGGGTTAAACCTGGGATCTTTTGTATGAAGAAATAAAGGTTGATCCAGTTTCTCTCACTGCTCCCCTGGTCTGCCATAAGCAACTTTCTTAATCCATTCCTGGGCTGAAGCAAAGAAGCACCAGTCAGCTACCAGCAGGTGTGTTTTCGGGGTGTCTAGGGGTGAAGCCTTGATTAAAAACACCAGTTTCCTTTGTGAAATTTCTTGCCATGATTTGAGAAAATGACCTGGCACTGATCATTAAGGTTGAAAGTTGATGGACCTGAGCTTCCAAGTGTGCCTAGGCTGCATTTTGTTGGGTGCTGCCCAAGCACAGAAGCACCTTGGCAAGAAGCGGGAGCACCTTGGGTTCCTTCTGCCAATGCCCACTTGCCCTGGTTTGCTTTGCATGACTCACAGCTGCTTGAGTTTTATCAGGCTCTCGCTTCATGGTTCTGTGGTTGTTTTGGTCAGGGTGTTTCCATCCAATGTTTATCCCTAGCTGTCAAGCAGCACTTTTCCGGTCATGGCTTAATGTTCTGTGACATAAAACTACACACCTAGGACTGCTTTCCTGGGAGCAAACCCACTGAATTCAATGCCACTTACTTGGGAGCAAATGCCTATAGGTTCGCAATGTGACGCATTGTAATTCCTTTGTACACCCCAGCCCTAGAGGATTTAAAGTCGACTTCTTCCTGGGCATTTCCACATCTGCCTGCTCCACCCCCTCCCCCAACAAGATGCCGGTGCTGCTTTTAAGCACTTCACCATAGACAGAAATTAAATTGGCACAGCTTTCCTCTTTGCTACCTGGCCATGTTGAGAAAAGCTGCAACAAAAAAAATCATTCCCCTGTCTTTCCCCCCAAAGGCTGGCTGCAGCTACCCCTTGAGAAATTATCACATCACTAGTAATTACTTGAAATTAAGACTGGTTGAAAGTTCTAACAGGAATTCTTTGGGTGATTTTATTTTAAAAGCTGTTTTTGTGTGTTTTCCAGATCCTGGGTCATCACAGCCCCAGCAGCCCCAGCAGCCAGCAGTTGCCACTTTCCCTTTCATTTTCTTTCCCATGAGCCCCTGGGGTGAATGTCAGAAGCATTGCCCTCACTCTCACTGGCTTCATGGAGTCCTAGTATCCACTGTAGGGACTCATGGGAAACATGAACTTCCACTGGCAGTTCCAGAACCATGTTTTCCCAGTGGTATTGTCTTTTTTTTTTTAATAAATTTTTATTGGTTTTCCAACATCAATTAAACACATTACAATTCACAATACATAGACAAACAAACATATAAACATGTATAATTTCATAATCTCTTTTTCATAAACCTTATTTCATCGACTTCCCCATGCCTCCCTTTTCTGCATCCCTATTTTAAAATTTTCTTCAGCAACCCCTCATTTCAGTTAACATTCACTTTCTTTAATCCTTCTTCTCTTACCCAATCCTTTACCGCTGCAATTCTATTTTACATTACCCATGACATTTTAGCACTCATTAATTTTATAACAGTTCTTAAGATAAACTTTATATTTCTTCCAATCTTCTTCCACCGTCTCTTTTCCTTGGTCACGGATTCTGCCAGTCATCTCAGCCAGTCCCATGTAGTCTATCACCTTCGTCTGCCATTCTTCCAGCGTGGGTAGTTCTTGTGTCTTCCAATACTTTGCTAAAAGAACTCTTGCTGCTGTTGTAGCATACATAAAAAACATGCTATCTTTCCTTGACACCAATTGGCCCACCATGCCCAGGAGAAAAGCCTCTGGTTTCTTATGAAAGGTGCACTTGAGAACCTTCTTAATTTCATTATAGATCATTTCCCAGAAGACCTTAATCCTTGGGCACGTCCACCAAAGGTGGTAGAAAGTACCTTCAGCTTCATTACATTTCCAGCATTTATTATTGGGCAAATGATAGATTTTTGCAAGCTTGACTGGGGTCATGTACCACCTATAAATCATTTTCATAATATTCTCTCTTAAGGCATTACATGCCGTAAACTTTATACCGGTGGTCCATAACTGTTCCCAGTCAGCAAACATAATGTCATGACCAATGTCTTGTGCCCATTTAATCATAGCTGATTTAACCGTTTCATCTTGTGTATTCCATTTCAACAGCAAGTTATACATTCTTGACAAATTCTTAGTATTGGGTTCTAACAATTCTGTTTCTAATTTTGATCTCTCCACCTGAAAGCCAATTTTCCTGTCTTGTTTGAATACTTCATTTATCTGATAATAATGAAGCCAGTCTCTTACTTTAGACTTCAATCTCTCATAGCTCTGTAGTTTCACTTTTCCACCCTCTTGTTCTATAATTTCCCAATATTTTGGCCATTTAGATTCCATATTAAGTTTTTTCACTTCCTTAGCTTCCATTGGTGACAACCACCTAGGGGTTTTATTTTCCAACAGATCTTTATACCGAATCCAAACATTGTATAGTGCTTTCCTAACAATATGGTTTTTGAAACCTTTGTGAGTTTTTACCTTGTCATACCATATATATGCATGCCAACCAAACCTATTGTTAAACCCTTCCAAATCCAAAATGTCTGTGTTCTCAAGAAGTAGCCAATTTTTCAGCCAGCAAAAAGCCGCTGATTCATAATACAATTTTAAGTCTGGCAGGGCAAACCCCCCTCTTTCTTTTGCATCAGTTAGTATCTTAAATTTTATTCCCAGTGGTATTGTCTGCTGCTGTTTTTACTTCCTTTAATTCCCACTTCAATGCTCCCTTTCCCTCTGCCCATTTTTGCAGAACGAGAATTTGGGTGAGATAAATTGATGGAGGGGTGGGATACATTTCACGAAAAGCCTAGTAGGTAAGTTTACAAGTAAAAACAAGAAGAAGTTGAACATGGCCTCTGGACCCCAAAAGAGCAACTGAATGTTGGAGTGTGAGACTTCCAGGTTGGCGCCATTGTTTAATGGCGGATTCCCTCCGAGCTCCGGAGGGAATCGGCTCCGTAGCGTCTGGGTCTGGCCGCTGCGGCGAAGCGGGGACCCTTAAAATCACAGGCGCGGATGCCTGTGAACACAGAGACTCGGCGGGCACCATTTGCGCCCCCCCAATCCGGGACGGAGCCTTTTTAAAGGCTTCGGAACGGAGGCAGGGTGAGGCGTGGTGCTGAGAGTACTCCCTCGTCTACGGAGTGAAGCCGCAAGCCATTGACAGAGAGCGCCAACTTCTTCTTTTGATCGATTGGACTACAAAACATCAACCCGTGAGTAATACGGAGATTGGAACTTTAAAAAAAAAACTTCTATTTTGGATCTGGAACGAGCGGGAAGGGGCTAAAAAGGAAGTCCACCCCCCCCTCTTTGTAAACAACTTAAAGCAAAGGACCGAGCAGCTAAGGTCGAGAGAATCTGTTTCTTGCTTGTTAATAAAAGATCTTGATTTCACGGTTTTAACATTATAAGAAGATTTACTGGAGGATAAAAAGAATTTTTTGGGAGCTGAAGTTTCACCCCCCCCCTAGACCCGGGAACGTCCCATGAGAAAGCCTGCTGTATTGAAGAGTTTGACAGCTGTCAAGTTAGCTGTCAGTCAGCTAGCTGTCAGCTGGAAAAAGAGAACATTGTTTTTGCTGTTTCTGCTGGTTTATTTGGTATAACTTGTTGAAAATAAGGAGGGCTGATACAAAATAACTGGACTTTTGGCTTTGAGCTGAAAGGAATATTAAGGAACTAAAATCCCCCTAGAGGGGTAATAGGGACATTACATTACAAAAATGGCTGGAGCTAAAATTCAAGCAGAATTGGACAGAGCATTTGTTCTCCTGGGAAAGTTACAAGAGGAGTACAGTGCTTTGTCTACAGAGGTTTCAGTACTATATTTGACAGTAAACAACAGTCTTGAGCCTGATAAGGATTTGAAACAGGAAGCCCATTCAACTGAACAAATAAATGAAACTGAAAGTGTTGACACGATGGAACAATATGTTGCTTTTGAAGAAAACGAAGGAGGAGCTGGAATTCTGCAGGAGTTAAAGGAGAGTTGCAATATGAGGCCTGACATGATGATAAAAAAGGATAATAAAAATTGGATGTGGAAAGCCCGGTCTGAATGGGAGTCTGAAAAATGGAGAGATCCCCTTTGGAGGAGATCTGAAGACCTGAGGATTACAAATTTGCTGAAGGTGAAAGTTGGAGCTTTGGGAACATATGGATTTGAAAGAAATTTGAAACAAGAGTTGGAGTACCCCATAGGCTTTGCTTTTAAGTGTGGAGGACGGGCTGGAAGCAACATGGATCCTGTTGGGCCGGAGCCTCTCCGAGACTTGGGGTTTAACATTAAGGACTATCAAAGAGACCGGCAGAAAGGAACTGAGAGAGATATAAGGGCCTCGGACGTGAGATCTCCAGGCTAAATAACATAAAGACTGATGGATATTGGTTGGGGACTGGAACCGGGAAAAGGGTGGGTGGAGGTTGGGAATCCAAAGGGTATATAAGTATAATCTGCCTTGTTGTTTTTTTTATATATTTTTTGTTAGCTGTATGGAAATTGGGAAAACCGTGGAAGGGAAATTTTGGTCGACTTTAGGAAAAAGGTTTAAGAATATTTAATGAGGTATAAGTATTGATATGTAATTTTGATAAGGTAAAATTGGTTTTTCTTTTCTTTTTTAAACTAAATGAAAATAAGGTTGGTAAAAATAAATTGAGGAAATGGAAAAAAGAAGTAAAGTAAAATAATAGCATGTTGGAATAAATGTTCAAGCTAGGGTGAAGAAATAAGTTAAGGACTTGCTGAATTGACAATTTAAATTGGAATACAAGAAGGGGAGGTGTGAGGAGGTCTGAGAAATAGGGTTAAGGAAAATAAGTATTTGAAACTTTATGTGTTTTTTCTATTTTTCTGTTAAGTTTTGAATTTTATGTATTTTTGTGATGTTTTTATTTTGTTTATTTTTTGTTTCTGTTTGTTACATGTTTTTTGAAAATACCAATAAATATTTAATAAAAAAAAAAATGAATGTTGGAGTGTGACCCCTCCAGCAACCCCATCTAAAGTATGTTCTACAACTACTCTAAGATCACTAGAAACCAAACCAAAACTACATTCACATCATAATTATGTGCATCAGTCATTGGTTTGTTTACCTTCATTTAATCCAAAAGTGATACAGGACACTGATTCAAGACTTCCTCTGCCTCTCTGGGATCAGAAGATAGAAATCAGAGAGGAACATGACCAAGTCATTTTGTTATCCTGCAAAGGAGGGTGCAACAAAAATGCTGATTCTTCAAGCAAAAAGAAGACACACAGTGCATGGATAGGATTCAGATATAGCCCATGCAGCTGTGTGAATAAAGAGACCCAGTGGACAATTCCAAAAGACTGGGCAGAGAATACAAAATCCAATAAACCTTTATAACATTCTCTATACATGATTAGCTCCTGATTGTCACATGTGTGAAGCTTTCCTGCAATATAATTGGATAACAGAACATGTGGACAACTCATGTATACATTTTCAGAGTCATGGCACCTCTGAATTATGGCACCCAGGTATCAGAGACATGTACTGCGCATGCAGTTACTGAGGATGTGAGCATAGTTGCATGCAGTGGTGTGCTGTGCTGTCTTGACATCTGCCCCAGGTTATGGCATTCACCTGGGTCCCAGGTCATGATACCCAGGGATCAATTTCCTATAGATGTTAAACAGCATAGGAGGCAAGTTGCATCCTTGTGGCAGCATCCTTGTGGCAACCTTACCAAAAACTGCAGCAATCTCCTACCCCCATCTCCTCAGCCCATCTTCCCTGGAAGGACTGAAGTTAGAACAAAATGGTCCCACCAAGCCAGACTCCGGCTAGGACATTGCCAATGAAGAGAATGAATAGGGTCTTGCTCCCCTTCTCCACCTCCTGATGAAGATCATCCATGGCAGTTCCTGTTCAAGAACTAGACAGGCAACCAGATTGGAAAGCACCTAAAAAACTAATTTCATCCAATAACCTCAGAAGTTGGGTGACACACTACATACTTAAGCAACTTGCCCGCATACTGCAAATGTGCAATGTTCAGATCAGGCAGGTCAAGTGCTAGTCTGTTTAAGACTTTCAGGAGTGTCAGAACCACACCTTTCCTTAATATTTGTAATATCTGCTCCTCAGTGCCCTAGTTGCTTTCCAGCAGTCCAATAAGGGCAAGTAGCATCAATAATGTGCTTGGAAGTTTTCCTCTCTCCAAATATCTTGTTTACACCTTCAGATTATGCAATCCGAAGAGTAGACAAAGAGAGCCCGCCCCATGGGCACACCACAATGCTCTTGAATTTGAGAACCCTGGATTCCACTCCCTTTCTATATTTTTCTGAGATGGCCAAGATTATCGAAATGCTGATAAACTGAAAAAACTGCTCTGGTGTTCATGAGCTTTTGTGCAGTCCTTTTTCAAAGTGTAGTTTGGGCTCAGAGATGTGGAATGTGATTTTTGGCTAAATGGGTTGTTTGTCCCTTTCCACATCTTATGATGGATCCTGCTGAGTTGCTGCTTTTCTTCCTTCAAGCATATCTCAAATGTTTTGAGCAAACACTAACATGTTCAGTCTTAGGCTGGCCTAAATTGACAAAAGGTGTATCTCTTTGCTTTGGCAGGAGCCATGGGCAAATTCAGCACATCAAATTAATAATATAGAATAGGGCTTGGTTTCAATAGAGGAGAAAAGAATGTAGGCTGAATTGCCCTTTGGATGGAAATGAGGAATCTGTATTTGTTTGTAGGTATTAATTCCTATTGCTAAATTAGCTCTTTCAACACCTGAAATACTTCCTGATCCCCACCCCCTTTGTGCTCCCAATCTACATCATTGCCCAATGCATCAGAGGTGGTTATCTAGTATACAAAGCCCTTAACAACTTGGGATCAGTTTACCTATGAGACTGCCTTAACTCACATGTGCCCACTTGACTGCTTTGATTGGCAGAATTGGCACTATTACAGGTGGCACATAAGACCTGTTTTGCATTTGCAAGAACTCAGATGTAAACAGGTCCCAAGCTGTTAGGGCTTTAGATACTAACAGTAGCACCCAGCGGAAGGGGTGGTGGTGGTCTGCCCACAGTGTCATCCTGAGGGGTGTGTGTGACAAAATCCCCCTGGACGCAATCACTGCCTCGCCGGATTGCCCCGCCCCTGGGTGCACAGCATGTTCTGCCACTGGTAGCACCTTGAACTTGGCCTGGTAGCAGAGTCTGCCACCAGCAATCATGCTGCAACATTCTGCACTAACTGTAGCTTTGGGATCGAGCACAAAGGAAGCTGCACAAAGAGCATCTAGGCTTTCAACACCCTTTTCCCTCTGCAGAGGTTGGGGACCTATTAGTATGAATGATGGATGCAAGTGGTTTCCAGTCGACTCTGGGAGTTTCCCCCGCTGATATGGCAGGCACTTCCGTTGAAGCCCTGCTTGATCAGTGGAACAGCTGTTGACACAATCACCCCGAGTCCCCTCTCCTGCTTCATGGAGTCCGTCTGACTACGTGGTATCCTCTCAAACTTAAGTGAAGAATCAAGCTGAGATACAGCTTGAATGCAAGTGGAGGAAAACTCCAGACGAATGGCACTGGCAGTGAAGGCAGCAAAAAAAGCACACTTTGCTACCTCCATGGCATCCCCCCTATGCCACCTGGCAGAGCTTTTCCGGGTAGTGCAGGGACTTTTGCGGACTGGCTAAAAGAGGTGGTAGGACTGAGGGTAGCTTGCTCTGACTTGCTTGCCAAGCATTTGGAGGGTAAAATCACCTTGTCTCTGCTGTAGTAGCATTTGAATCTCAAGAGACATCCCGAGCACGGTGTCCAGTTCTGTGTCATTAGATGAATTTCAGTTGCTGTGATTTGATGATGTGGACAAGGCACTTGGATTGAAATGAAATGAAATAAAGTTTATTACGGTCCCAGACCAGATTCACATACCATACTAAACAAACATGAAACACAATAGAATTAAGTTTGAATTTGCAATAGAATATAAAAATAAACAATATGAATATGACAGCCATTAGGAATGTGGTTTAGGTCTTAGTCTCTAAAATATTATCTAGGGTTTGCATCTGAGGCCTTAGTCTTTGTAATGCACAGCTTGTTCCCTGAGTTTTATGGCAGCCACACAAAATTTGGCCACCCTTAGCATGATCTCTGGATCCTTATAATCTATCAGGGATTTTAAGCATTGAGGTTCAGACCCACTTGGAATTTTCTGTATAACAGGGGTGATGAAGATCAAGCGTATATCCTCTTAAAAACAACATCGTAGCAAGACATGAGAGACACTTGGATTGCTTTGGGAAACTATCTGCATTCTGGACCCTTGCCCCTCTTGGCTGATAAAATCCAGCAGGGAAGAGACAGCTTTCTGAGATGGGCAGGTGGTCAGTGCTTCTTTATGAGAGGGGGTGGTTCCTGTTTGTTTGATGGATGCAGTGAAAAGACCACTGCTTAAGAAACAATCCCTAGATTCTGAGAGCTACCAACCAGTTGCCAACCTCCTTTTTTTTTTACGTAAGGTTCTTGAGTGAGTGGTCACTGACCAGATCCAGGAGTTATTGGAGACTGATTTTTTAGATCCATTTCAGTTGGGGTTTTGGCCTGACTTTGGCACAAAAACTGCCTTGGTCACCTTATATGATGACCTCTGTTGGGAGGGGGGGGGCAATGTGTCCCTGTTAATCCTCCTTGACTTCTCAGCAGCTTTCTTTTTTTTAAAAAATAAATGTTTATTAAGGTTTTACTAAACAAAAAAGTCATCAGATCACATAAGTCAAACAATCAGATATAACACAACAAAGAACAGAAAAACAAGAAAAAATACACACTTAACAAAGAAAAAAAAAGAAGAAAAAAGAAAAATCCACTTTCAAATTTCAAAATTCCATATCCCTCTATCCTGACCTCCTCACATCTCTCTTTTTTGTGTTCCTCTTTATTCCATCAAATTCAGCAAATTCTAACCCTTTTTCAAACCTTATTTATAATTATATATTTCCACTTATTATGTCTCAAATTTCCCTTATCTTGACCCTTTACTCCACCTTATATACTTTGACATAATATTATTCTGGTCATACCCCCCTTCTCCTTTTTGAGATTCTTCTTTTCATATCTCTTTTAACCATATCCCAAATGCCATGTTACCTTCACTTCCCACATCATATTAACACTCAAACATTTTACAATATTTTTGTAAGTAGTCCTTAAACTTTTTCCAGTCCTCTTCCATCAATTCTTCTCCCTGGTCACGGATTCTGCCGGTCATTTCTGCCATCTCCATATAGTCGATCACTTGCATCTGCCACTCTTCCACGGTGGGTAGATCTTGTGTCTTCCAATACTTAGCGAGAAGTATTCTTGCTGCTGTTGTTGCATACATAAAGAATGTTCTGTCTTTCTTTGGCACCAGTTGGCCGACTATGCCCAAAAGGAAGGCCTCTGGTTTCTTAGGAAAGGTAAATTTAAATACCTTCTTCAGTTCATTATATATCATTTCCCAGTAAGCCTTGACCTTTGGGCACGTCCACCAAAGATGAAAGAATGTTCCCTCAGCTTCTTTACACTTCCAGCACTTGTTGTCAGGCAGGTGATAAATTTTTGCAAGCTTAACTGGGGTCATGTACCACCTGTAAATCATTTTCATAATATTCTCCTTTAAGGCATTACATGCCGTAAACTTCATGCCGGTGGTCCACAACTGCTCCCAGTCAGCAAACATAATGTTATGACCTATGTCCTGCGCCCATTTAATCATCGCTGATTTCATCCTGTGTATTCCATTTTAACAGCAAGTTATACATCTTTGACAAAATCTTAGTTTTTGGTTCTAGCAATTCTGTTTCCAATTTTGATTTCTCCACCTGGAAACCAATTTTTTTATACAAATTATAGGCCTCTCTTATTTGATAATAATGAAGCCAATCTCGCACTTTATCTTTTAATTTCTCAAAACTCTGCAATTTCAGTTTGTCACCTTCTTGCGACTTCTCAGCAGCTTTCAATGCCTTTGATCACGATGTCCTCCTGGAAAGGTTATTAGAGTTGGAGGTGGGTGGCACGGCTATGCAGTGGTTCTGGTCCTACCTGGATCTTCAGTGGGTGATGCTTGGGGTGTTTTTCGGCACCATGGGGCCTTCAGTGTGGGGTCTCTCCGGGTTCAATTCTATCCTCCATGAAGCCACTGAGTGAAGCCATCCAGAGTTTTAGAGTGTGGTTTCAGCTTTATGTGGAGAACACACAGCTCTAATTTTCCTTTACATTTATAGATTTGGCAGTGGATGTGCTGGACCAATGTCTTGTCCCAGTAATGGACTGGATGGGAGCCAACAAACTGAAGCTCAGTCCAGATAAGACTGAGGCCCTGTTAGTGGGTGGTTCCCTAGATCAAATGGATGGAAGATTGCCTGCTGCTGATGGAGTTACTATCTCTGAAGGAGCAGATACGTAGCTTAGGGGTACTTCTGGAATTTCTGCTATTGCTTGAGACTCAGGTGGCCTCAATGGCAGAGAGTGCCTTCCATCAGCTTTTTGCCTAACTTCTGTGGCCTATACTCTGGTAACCTCCAGGTTGGATCACAGTAAGGTGTTGTGTGTGGGGCTGCCTCTGAAGACAGTTAGAAAACTTCAGCTGGTGCAAAATTTGACAGCCAGGTTGCTCATCAAAATGAGATGGTTTGAGCATTCTGTATATCCCTGATGCTGGCCCGACTGCACTGGCTGCCAATTAGTTTCCAGTCCCAATTGAAAGTGCTGATGCTGACCTATAAATCCCTTAAGGACCACCTTTCCCCATTCAAACCGACACAGACCCTGCACTTGTCATTTGAGGCTCTTCTTTATGTCCCCCATCCCAGAGAGGTCCAGCGGTTACAACACAAGAACAAGTCTTTTCTGTGGTGGCTCCTCATCTGTGGGTGCTGGTGCCATCTTTACATGTCTTTAAGTGCCAGGCAAAAACATTCCTCTTTACCTTCAGCCATTAAATGATCTATGGCCTGTTAAATGTGGGGCAGTATTTTTATGATTATTTTATTATTATGCTGTGTATTATGTCTTTATTATTATGCTGCATAAATTATGTTCTTAATGTTGTACACCACTCTGGGATCTTTGGATAAATGTATATAAATGGAATATATAAAATATATTTGTAGATGGGCCAGTATAGGTATGTCTTATTACCAACTGAATTACAGTAGTTTAGTTTTCAAAACTCTCAATGTCTTAATGACAAAGCATGACGTCTTATGGTGCAATGCCTTACAGACCTCTGCTAAATAAGCCTCATTGTGTTTGATGGGCGTTACTCCCAGGGAATTGTACATAGATTGTGTGTGTAGGATACAGCTTGAGTTTGTAATGGAAACAGACAACTGAATGAATAACAGTAGAAAAGGATAGATTTTTAAAAGTTTACATCCAAAATGCCTCTGCACAGTAGTTATTATGAACAGAATCAAAGTTACAACATGTACCAGAAGATCGCTAATGATTTTTGCTCTTGATTACAAAGTCTCTATTAGATAGCCATATTTAAATACTTTTGCCAAGCTCTTAACAAAGAAAGAGATGACAGCTTATGATTCTATAACAGCACACTAAAGCAAATTGTGTAAATATGATATGTTCACAATTTTATTTCCCATAGCACTACAGATATATTCAAATATATTCAAATACGGGGGAAAATTAAAATAGATTTTTCATCAAAATTCAAAACTTGTTAATTAGATTCAGACATTAAGATTTCACTTTCTTAGTTAAGCAGATCTAAAATTTTCTAAATGACTGTTAATTGCTAAACACATTTGTTTTTACAGATAGAAAGAAAACCCAAATTACATGAAAACATCTGCTACAAAATGTTCTGCTGGCCTTGCAAGTCTGATTAGCATCTGATGTGGTCAAGTCCTCCTGTTCCCTGCAGTGACATTATGAATTCTTCTGTGGAATCTTGATGGTGACTGTCTTGACTTCTGTATACTCATGAAGGCCATATTCGCCACTTAAAGAGAGAGAGAGAGAGACCATCAGAATAGCAACAGTATTTAATATATCTGTGATCTAGCATGTTCAATGTCCAAGAGCTGCAAATATCATCTGACAGTGTATTTTGATCAGATGTTACAGGAAGCTTGGATAGCCAGAGATGTCAGTCTCTGTGACAGCCTTTTTTATGATGACAGACAGAGCCTGGGAAGCTTTGGCTTGGCAACTGAGTGGCTAGGAGTGGAATTTGAACACTACGGTCAATGAGCTACTTTTGAAAGTTAAACCATGTGCCTCCTTCAGCTCACACTGGTTGGTTGAGGGGGTTTCAAAGGAGAACTTGGCAGTGTCAATGGGTTGACTGATAAGGGGGTGTTTCAATCAAGTCTGACAGAAGGCATTTTCTGTTTATGGAAGTGAAAGGACCAACATTCTGGTACAATTTCTATTCATTTCCATGAAGCTTCAAGAGAGTCTGACAAAGGTCGTATTTCTAGTGACTGTGTCCAAATTCTCTTAGACACAACAGCACCCAGCCATGGACTCTACAGAAATTATTGTCTTCCTCTGAGGCCTAATGCATGATCTGGGCTAGATAACATTTCAGAATAGAAATCAGCTTCTTCGCCAAAAAAGGCTATTTGCTCACCAAGAAGGCACAGAGGCTTGCATTCTGTATGGATCTGTGCTATCAAATACCATTTTATGACATCTTTAAATGGAAGTTTGGGGTAGCTTCAGGCAATATTCTAGTGGCATTTGTTTTCCTGCTAGAATGGACTGTTTTGTAAAACTGAAATGAATTGTACATTCACATTTTTTCATTTCAGTTTTACAAAACAGTCCATTCTAGCAGGAAAACAAATGCCACTACAATACCCAACAGGGCAAACTGCTGGATAGAAAATGTAATTAGCAATGTTGAAGAATTCCAATGAAAACAGAAGCAAAAGCTACTGATGTTCACTTATTCACGCCATGCCCAGAATGGAAATCAATCCAGCAAATACTGATCAGTCTTTGCTGCTGTTTCTCAGTCCCAAAAATATATATACTTGATTATGGTTCCCACCCCCCATTTTAAATTGTGTTGAAATGAATAGTGTGGAAGTAATTGCATCATTCATTATGTTAAATTGATAAATAATTATGTAAATTATATTAAATAGTGAACAGTGAGATGAATAACTTGGCATTTGGTGGAAAAGAAACCACTGCAAAACAGAAACAGCACAGGTTATTTCCTTCCTAATTGTAACTGATATGGGCAGCATATCATGGGATGAGTTAATACAACCCACAGTTTCTACACAGTGATGTTCCTTTCCTGTCTTCCCTGACTGGTTACTCGTTCTTATAAGCCAAAGCAGCGGAAATGCCAGGAGAGCAAAGGCAGGCTTCCTGGAAATAAGAATGTTGTTGTGGTGACATTTTGTGCAAATACGAACTTGCTCAGATAAAATCTCTGAAATCTGTATCTGAAACAAATCCCCACTGACTTTACTTACAGCTCTCGGCCATTTCCTGACATTTTGAATCCTCCGAAAGGAACCTGAGCAGCCACTGCACTATAGCAGTTCACCCTGAAGAAAAAGAGAAGATGGAGCAACTTAGTCATGGGCAGGAATTCTGCTAGGTCATAAGAGCTAGCTGAGTTTCTTTACAGAATCTTGCACTATGTGCATACTTTAAAAATCAGAATAAACATGAATTTCTCTCATGTCACAAAAATACAAGTATGCCTTCAGAACTGCTGCAAGCTCTTCTGTATGTCTGCAGCTAACAGTAGAAATTGTTGAATTATTCAACCCAATTCATAGAAAATACAGAAATGCAGTACTGTCTACATGTGGAGTAGCATGTTGTTCAGTGATTAGTATGGATAGTGAGCTTTCAGACTTAAATCCCTGCTCTGATAAGGATTCCTTGGGTTGTTTGCCTCTAAACTTTTGCAGTGTGTCAGCTTGAGCTGGTTTACCAGCTACACACTTTCCTGAAGAAGAATGTCCTTGTCACAATGATGCATGCCTTAGTCTACTACTCTAATGGACTGTAGGTGGGGATGCCTTTGAAAAATATTCAGAAAATGCAACAGTCTTAGTGATTCACCAGCTTAATTGGTTCCCAGGCAGTTCCTGCACAAAAATGAAAATGTTGGTATTATCCTTTGAAGCGCTAAATGGTCTGCGTCATCAGACCCTAAAGAACACCTGCTCCCATTTGTGCCTACCTGTGTGCTGAGATCTTCCTCAAAGGCCCAACCTCATGTGCTCCCACCATTTGCAGCATGGCAGATGGTGATGTGAGTTAGCAGTGGCACAGAAGCAGAAGCTGTAGAACTGCATCCCTTGAGAAATGTTTTTCAAAATTGTGCCTAACTCATGATGCCATCCGATGGGCAGGGTTGTATTTTGTGCTGGCTGCACATGCCTGTTATTGGAACAGGATCCATCAGCTGATAAGCAGAGGTTAAACCTTGCTCAGTTTCACAGGAGTCCATGCAAACCCCTTCTTGATTCAGAACGGCATTTACACGGAAACTGCTGCTAAAACTAAGCCGTTTGCCTTGAATCTCTTGCTAAAATGGAGGAAATAACCAACTTTGGGACCTCAAAGCACCTTGCATCTGATGTCATTGGGATGTCAGATGATTGACAGGTGGGTGGCGTGTGATGCCAATTCTGATAAGGGTATGACCCCTGAAGCAAAAAAGATTCTTTGTTAAAACTGCAGTCTAAAGATGTAGGAAGAGGTAGCAGACTTAAGGGGTTCATGTCTCAAAGATGCTATTCAGGTTTGAGGTTACACAGCTTTTCTCTCTCTTCAGGTACTCTGTGTGCCTTCAGATCACAAATACCCATTAAATTGTCCCGTAAGCCTTCTATGTAAGGCTAATTTGGGTAAAATAACAACACCAAGGGTACTTACCAGACTGTTCCAGCCTGAAGAGCAGCTGCAAATGTCAGAGCTTTGTCAATGTCTTTGGTAAACACTCCAGCGGCTAGACCATAATGAGTATTGTTTGCTCTTTTTATAACTTCATCAACAGTCTTGAACTTCATGATTTGCTGAACTGGCCCAAAAATCTGTTTGAAATCAAAAGAAGCAATCAACAATTAGCATGGCAAAAATCAATAGATACTTTCTTGCAAAGTATACTTTCCCTATTACATAGGTCTTAAAGTATTATTCTCATTAGTGATCAAATCAGTGCTCTTTGACACAGTGGTTACTTTATAATTTTAGACCCACATTTTCCCTATGAAACTTACCAACCTGCCTGCTCCTTCCCTATCACATTAATCTTCATAACTCCATTAAATGGAACACAGAGATTCTCTATAGCATGGTTCATGGAGATTTCAGATTCAAATAAGTGTAGGATCTCCTATTATAGCTATTGCCTTCAGAGGAGAACCAGAAAGATGTTCAGCAGTTTGGAAAACAAGTCCTCCAAAGAAATATTGAATATTGGGCTGAGTATGTTTAACCCAGAGAGAAGACTAGGAGAGGAAATGATAGCAGTCTTCAAACATCCAAAGGTCTGTCACACTGAAGAAGTTTAACACCGGTTCTCTGCCGCCTGAGGATGCAGGACAAGATAATTTGCTGTATAATTCTGTCTACCCAGAACTATTGAATTCAGTGGGGCTGACTCCCAGGTAAATGGGATTAGGATTGTAGCCTTAGGACTTGTCTAAAAGGTAAAGGTAAAGGTACCCCTGCCCGTACGGGCCAGTCTTGACAGACTCTAGGGTTGTGCGCCCATCTCACTCAAGAGGCCGGGGGCCAGCGCTGTCCGCAGACACTTCCGGGTCACGTGGCCAGCATGACTAAGCCGCTTCTGGCGAACCAGAGCAGCGCACAGAAACGCCGTTTACCTTCCCGCCGGAGTGGTACCTATTTATCTACTTGCACTTTGACGTGCTTTCGAACTGCTAGGTTGGCAGGTGCTGGGACCGAGCAACGGGAGCTCACCCCGTCATGGGGATTCGAACCGTCGACCTTCTGATCGGCAAGCCCTAGGCTCTGTGGTTTAACCCACAGTGCCACCCGCGTCCCTAGTTTCAATCCTTAGAAAGTGTAAAATAGCCAAGGTTGAAAACACACACATACATTTAAACAGGGGAAGGTACGGGAGGACTTCGTGAAGATGCCCCTCGATTAAAGGGGAGATAGGCAAATCTACTATTAGCAAGATTAAGCTAACAGTGAAAGCAGTTTGAAAATGAAACCAATTGCCTTGTGTGTGCATGTGTGCTTTCCTTTGCTGGAGATTTTCAAGCTGAGGCCAGACAGCCATCTGTTGGGGGAGCTCCAGCTCTCCGTTTCCTGCGTTGCAGGGGATTGGACTAGATGACTTTTAGGATCCTTTCCAATTCTACAATTCTGTGATTCTGTGAAATAACCGACCATGCTCTCTCTGACGCTATGATTTACACAGTGGAGAAAGAAACCGCAAACCTGAAACTTCTTTCACAATGCCTGCATGCAGAAGGAGGGGTGGGGTGGGAAAGGAATAGTTGATGGAGAATTCTATTTATACTTTATGTCACTTTCACACATTTTCACACTCTAATAGTCTGCTCCATTTCTTCATTAGCCTGGGTCATTATTGGGAGGGGGAACACCTCATATTTATACTTGGATTTTAAAGCATCTTGTCTAAATACATCCTTGTGATGAGTGTGCAAGTAAATTGTTATTAAACTCCTTATTGTGTGCTTCTATTTAAAAATTAAGAACACATTTGTGTTTTCATCTCATAAATGTTTATTGGAGATTTGCTTATCTACAAGTTTCTGCATAAGTAAGAAAACAAAGTTTAAAAAACCTTTTTATTCCTTTTGTTTGTTCGAACTATTGTTACAAGAACACATTTCCACTAGACTCACCATTTTATATAAATATTGAACCATTTGTGACCCTCATTATTTTCATCCCGATGAAAAAGTACAATATTTTTGTTTCTAGAGTTTGTGTGGAGAGAAATTCCCACATGAACTTTTTGTTTATTCACTGAATTCAAGAAAAGGCAGCTTTTTTCCTAAATCAGAATGTAAGGATTGCCAGGCTGGGTCAAATTTGTCCTGGGAAAGAGGTCAGTGTGGTGCAAACCAGGATCAGAGAGACCTGGGTTCAACTCTCCACTCAGCCACAGAAGTGATATTGGGCCTGTCACTATCTCAGCCTCAACTAGGGTTGCCATATTTCAAGAATACAAAACTTGCTGCCCACAAAAGGCAAAGAGTTATACTCAAACACACACTTTCTGGTTATGTTGGCAAAACCCCAGACATTTGCAGATTTTTTGAAATCCCCCCCCCCCTGCTAATTTTGCCAGACATATGGTACCCCTTGCCTAAGCTATCTCACAGGCTTGTTATGAGGATAAAATGGGCAGGGGAGAACCAAGTTTGCTGACCGGAGTTGTTTGGGTGAAGGGTGGCTAGAAATACACACACACCTGCAGGCGCAGAGAGAGAGCAGCCAGAAGCCACAATAAAGATCACAAGGCACCCTCAATATCTCCGGAGATGATATTTCTAGTTTTCACATCTGAGGGCACTAGAGACAGGCAACTGCTTTTAAAGAAAGGTGATAGTCTGGAAGAAAGCTCACTTCTCACACTTTCTATTGTCACACTCTGATCACTGGTCAACCAGGTTTTGAAGTCCTTTGAAACAATACAAAACATGCAAAGCTTGCTTAGCGGAGGTAACACTGGGATCCGTGCACACACTATGGGCAATTCTTCTTCTGCATAAGGTAGTTGAGCTTATGCATCAACTACCTTTGATGCGTAAGTTCTTCAGGTTAAGACACCTTCTGGTCTGGTTCGTTTGTAAGGTGCTTACTATGACTTCCAAAATCTATACTTTCTCTCTAAGTCAGTCATAGTCTTATAAACTGCCACATTTACCAATGTCTTTGGTAAAGACAACAGAGCTGGAAACCAGCCTCCCACCAACCAACCAGGCACTCTCAGGATGTTTGGGACTACAACTCCTATCAGCTTCAGTGTTGGCTGCAGCAGATAGGAACTGAAGTCCAGCCACACAGAGGGTGCTAGGCTGGTGAAGGTTGTGTTAAACCAGGCCTTGTTTTTCTCTGCTCTCAGACCCTCTGCATAAAACCTTTATTTGCACAGAAGCTGAAAGCACAGGACAATCCCATGCAATTTTACTCAGAAGTGAGTCCGACTGCTCATCTGGTTCTTAGTACTAGTACTGCAGGATTGCAGTCATGCAGCACCATCCTGTACTCAGTAAAAGGTGCTGAGCTCGTGACATGCAAATACTGGCTGGTATTCAAGTAAGTTGTACTCAGAGACAACTCTTCAAAATGAATGAATGTGACTATGTCAGGCCCATTAATTTCAGTGGGTCTGCTCTGAGTAAAATTTAGCTGAATGCCAGCTACTCAGTTTAATTTTATTTCAATTGTTACAACAATCTATAGGAGCCAACGGAGCCATTTCCATTTATTGCCAGAATATGTTTAAACAATAAATGTCACTGTTTGTACAAATCAGTCTTCAGTACTCCAGGTCTAAGTGTTTTTCTTTTCAAAAGCACAAATCCACAACCATCTTAGAATTTGCTTGCAGGAAAAATTAGGAGGATGGCCTCACCAGGATTGTCAAGCCCTGACTTGCATTTCCTTGCTGCTTGACTTCAGTTTCCCTCTTTGTTTCAGGACATGAGTTATGGACATGAGCAGCTAGTCACATATAGCCACTGGTGGCCCCACATTTGGATGTGCCTTCTCCATCACCTCAAAAGATGCATTTTGCCAGTTCAGTGAGACTCAGATGAGCATCACTATGGGGAATATGCATCCCGATGTGTGTCAGCAATAGATGCAGGAGGAGGGGTATGCCTGTGTCAGATCCATGGCTTTTTGCAGTGGTAGGGGGCCTGGCCAAGGCTGTCTCAGTGGGGGCCCTCATTTCAGAGGAGGCCACTTCTCCCCCTCCCCGCTGTTGCTGCTGCCAATTTGATTTTCTCTCCTAATCTACATCAGATGCAGACCCTCCAAATGTCCCTATTTTCCAGGGATGTCCCTGATTTAGATTTGCCATCCCAGTTTCTGATTTGATCCCGGAATGTCCTGCTTTTCCTTAGGACGTCCCTATTTTCATGTTGGAGGGTATGACATCGCCTCCCAGAGGGAAGGAATAACAGATGCGGAAGCTACTGCTCTTTGTCATGGCTCCTCCGACCTCTTCCTTGTTGAGAAAGGGCAGGCTACTGGGCCCTGCAGTAAGGAGGAGCAGCAGAGGCAGCAGCAGCAGAGACAGGAGTCTCCAGAGACAAGGTGTGGGCCTCTTATTGGGGCCTTGTCAGAGAATGCTGGGAGGAAGATTTTCACAACTGTAGCTGCCCTTCAGCTTCTTTGGAAATCTGGATGTATTTGATGATTGCCAAAAACATCTGAAAGTATTAATTCCTGCTGACCTGTTCTATTTAGTTGACCCAAATTAACACACATAGATGTAAAAACGTAGTTTTACACAGATTGTGGCTGGGTGGGAAAGCTAATGTGTGGAAACTAATCTTCTAAGTGCTTGATTTTTAAAAGGCACATCTTGCATGGCAATTGAAACATAAAATGTAGTCCAACATGAAGAATGTTCTGAATCAGCTTACCTCCTCTTTAGCAATGCGCATCTCATCTGTAACATTTGAGAAAACTGTAGGCTGGATGAAGTAGCCTTTGTCTCCCCAGGGGCCTCCTCCACATTCCAGTTTGGCTCCTTCTTTCTTCCCACTCTCAATTAGTGCCAGGATTCTATCATACTGCTCCTTATCAATCTAAATAAGAAATATTGCACTGATAAGTCACTCTCCCAGATATTTCTTTGGCCTGAAGATTAACAAAGCAGAAACAAAAACTCTTTACCAGCAAGAGATGGAGCAACAAGTTGCCTCTGAGTGGCTGGATCTCTGCCACCTTTCCCCATGAAGTTCAGTAATTAGGACTTTAAGCACAAAAGAATTTTTCTTTTTTTAAGCAGCACTGCTTATACAGTCTTGGCACTCCTGTGAGCCATGGACTTTCGTAAACTCTCTCTGCTCAGTTTTACATTCAAGTATTTAAGTTCTCCCTTTGCCTTATCCAATTTCTGTTAAAAAATATTTTTGAATGGCATTCTCAAACCAATGACTTTTCAGAAGTGAATTCAGAACTGATTTCAAGACTGCAATTACATGCAGTAGTTAGCAAAAGCTAGTCAGTAAAACAGTTTTATAAGCCGATTAGAGAGGAAACCCTACTGCTTAATTTGTACTATATCTTCATTTCCGGCATTGCACCAAAGGAAAAGTAGAAGAATTATGGACTTGGGATTTTTAGTGCAGAGTCTTAGATCCCACATGAGGGTTATAGAAGATCTCTGGGCTTAGGACGGTATATAAATTCAATAAATAATAATAATAAAGGATGTTTCCAAATGTAGGTGTTGGGTTTGGGCTGTGTTTCAGAACACCTA
Source organism: Podarcis raffonei (assembly GCF_027172205.1). Classification (NCBI taxonomy): domain Eukaryota; kingdom Metazoa; phylum Chordata; class Lepidosauria; order Squamata; family Lacertidae; genus Podarcis; species Podarcis raffonei. The sequence goes on along the minus strand of NC_070612.1, from coordinate 63,790,737 downwards.
AGAACTGATTCCAATGTCATGGCTATGAGATGGATGAAAACCTTTGAAGTGTGTCAGGGGTCCCATGAGGCTAGTGTAGAATGCTTGAAAACCAGCCACTACACTGATGACCCAGATTGTGGGGAGAGTCTTTGCAACCTTTCTTGTGACTGGATACCTTCATGAGAAGGCAAACACCATATTGTACTTATAGTTGGCAGCAGGAGCAGCCACACACTTCTGCCCCGACCCAGTGTTGCATCGCTGTTTCCATAACACCCCCAGACTTTGTGCGTTGAGTGTAGATGTTTGTAAAGGGAACATGTCACAAGAGCAGTTGCTCATGCTTAGGGGCTCCATGTGATTTTGAACTGTGTACAAATACAAAAGATTTTCTTGCCAGAAAGCACATTGAACATTCAGCTGTAGGCTGGAGACAATGATGATGGGACACTGCTCCTTCAGCTAACACATGTGTATAGCTTGAACAGGGCTGACATTTGCACTATATTTACAGCAGTTTCACATCCTATAGATTCAGATGGAATAGGCCAAGGTTTTGTACATCAACACTTCCTGCTGCTCAAAGCCTCAAAGTCATATTGCCCACTTAAGCATTTGAATGCTAAATGCAGTTTATGAAATTTAGTCCCACTCTCCAAAGATCTGTGAAAGTTTCTTAATAAATAGTTCCATGTTAATCTGAACCCCCTAGTTTCACCACAAGCAGTAGGCTAGTATTATTTGTATTAAATATGTCTGTTTTGTAGGAGGAGGACTGTCCATCCATGAGCAAAATCAGAGTCAGAAATGCATTTTAAAATAAAAACCCAGATGTCTAATAAACAAGGCAAGCCTCATTCCTAATGACAGATGTCAAAGTATTTGAACCTGTTTGCCAAAATGTCATACATTGGGGTGATGTTCAGCCCCCCCCCCCGCAGAGTTGGGCTGACTGAAGGGCATGGCAGAATTGTTGGTTAAAAAGGAGGCTGAAATCAGTTCCTTAAAGGCAGCCTGGACAGGTGTGCAGAGGAAAACAGGGAGAGGAAGCTTGCCTTGACCAGAAATCAAGAGAGTCAGGGAATGGTTAAAGTGGGAGTCAAGAGAGTTGCACACAGCTTTGATTTGATGCACAAAGTTTGTAGACAAGAAAGACAACTTATATAGGGTCAGAAAAGGGCAGGAGCCAATGGGGTGAAGAAGGGGTTACAAAGATCCTGTAAAGCTACTTTGGCTCAGAAGGGTTTGTGGTTTTCTGCAGACTTGCAGTGGCATAAGAAGAAATACTCCATGCCATCTCCCAGGATGTCTGCATTTTGAGTCCACCTGTGGCTGACCAAACTGACCCAGGTGATAACCCTGACACAAAACACCGTGCCTTACCTGAGGACCTTGATTTACTCCCGGAGCCAGTGGGTTTCCAAGTACATTTTTCTTAGCCCTCTCAACACTCCTACGTACAAACTCATCATATATTGGCTCTTCCACAAAAATTCTGGACCCAGCTATGCAGCATTGTCCCTGATGGTAAAACAGGCCAATGTGTGCAAATTCCACAGCACTGTCCACTGCAAAGAAAGAGACGCAGAAGAGGCCAACACTGAGCATCTCAGTCAATACTGTAAATCAAAAACAGCAGTCCTTGCAACGTAATCTAACAATCTGGTTTTTCACTTGCTTAGACACCTCCCCAAACTAACATTAAAAAGCTTTGCAACACAGTGGAAGGGGACAGCTTTGAAGACAAGAAATCTAAGAGAAGCATGTCACTCACAATCAGCATCTGCAAATATGATATTGGGACTTTTCCCGCCAAGTTCCAAAGTGACTCTTTTCAGGTTGCTCTTCCCAGCAGCTTCTTTGATCATCTTGCCAACCTGAAAGAGAGGACACAACTTGAAACTGTTGTGTGTAACACCATATTTAGACTGTGGTCATTGCTTTGCAAGAGGTTCGGGCTGACCTCTCTTGTCAATTTGAGAGTGGAGAATAGACCTCCAGCTCAGTGGTTGGGCACATGTGGTGCATGCAAAATGCACCTCTAGTTAAAAATACAGTAACTGTGATATGCAGAGTGGAGAACTTTTCCCTGTCTAGGAGACGCTACAAGGCCCAATGGACAAACAGCCTGACCTGGAACAATGCAGATTCCTATGACTAACAGTGCTCTGCTAATGGGATGTATTACAAAATATCTGTGTTCTGCAAGCTTTGGGGGACTTCTCACACAATATATCAATAATCCTTGGGGTTCAAATGATGGCTCCTGGAAAGTCAATGGGAGTCTGCCACCCAGATTGGCCAGGCTGTGTGGAGTGCGTGAAGTGAAGGGGTTGGGTGGCATATGAGGCCAGCTATACAGCTTTCTCTCACCAGCCCAAAGTGTGTGTAAGTGAAGGGGGGAGTGAGTTCCCGGGGAAGAAGCCTGGATTGTGAAACCACTCTGAGAAGGTTAGCTCTGTGAGGGGAAAAGTGGCTTCCTAACAGCTCTCAGCACCCTTAACAAACCAACAGTTCCCAGAAGCCATGGCTGTTTAAAGTGGTATGATATTGCTTTAAATGTGCAGTGCAGATGGGGCACAGCCAATTCAATAGCAGCTTCAGTACAAGAATATTAATTAACTACATCAGGGAAAGTGTCAGGAGTGGAGCTTAACAGTTGCTTATTTCAACTTTTGGGGGCTAAAATGTGGCCAAAGTGTACAGATGCATTTTTGTCAAATACCCTGCACAGTGAAAAATATCTTGGTCCCCCTCCACACTATTCTTCATTAAAAGTAGTCCTTTCTAAAATACGAAGCATGCTCACAATGAGGGAGATAAGCTACCTATTTTTGTAGAATGCAACTTTCTGTATAAAAAAGAGAGATGAAATAAAAATAAAAATGTGTATTTTTATTTTTAAACTGAAATTTGAGGGGGGAAACAAAAGACTATGCCAAAATCCAAACTTCACCCTCTCCTCAGCTTTGAAGAATCAATTTTATATCCAAAAATTCTTTTGCTTGAAGAGATATTATTTCAATTCAAACACTATGTAGATGTGTTTGAGGTAGAGTATAACAAGCAACAAATCATTTCTGCGACATTGTTTAGGAAGCTCACAGTCAAAAAAGTTTAACATAATTACACAACCTAGGCATTAAATCACTTGTCAGAGTCTGTGTGGGTGGGTTGAGGACTTTTGTGGTGTCATTTAATCACAGGGTTAGGCAAATACCTCAGTAGAGCCGGTGAAGGCCACTTTATCTATGTCCATGTGACTGGAAATGGCTGCGCCAGCCGTGGGTCCATACCCTGGCACAATATTCACTACTCCAGGTGGAAATCCTGCCTGAATATCAGAGGGGAAAGAACACAGTTGTACCTCTCAGCCATACAGTTACTGCACCTGTGTTATTTACGATATTTCATCCCATCCGTTCTCAAAGAAACTCAAAGAAAGAGTGCATACTCCTCTCTCCCCCAACCCCAACCTTCACAAAAACTTGTGGTAAAATGCATGCAACACTATTGTGGTGAGTGAAAAGCTAATACAGTGGTACCTCAGGTTACATACACTTCAGGTTACAGACGCTTCAGGTTACAGGCTCCGCTAACCCAGAAGTAGTACCTTGGGTTAAGAACTTTGCTTCAGGATGAGAACAGAAATCGCGTGGTGGCGGTGTGGCGGCAGCGGGAGACCCCATTAGCTAAAGTGGGGCTTCAGGTTAAGAACAGTTTCAGGTTAAGAACGGACTTCCGGAACGAATTAAATACTTAACCCGAGGTACCACTGTACTTGCAGAAGAAGCCCCCTCCCTTCCAGAGGCAGCATGAGAAGAACCTCTGTCGTTGCTCCGGCTAAGGTGGCCAACTAATTAGAGGTTTTAGGCTTGTTGTGTTATACCAATAAAAGCAGTTGAAGTTCCTTCTTGAGATGCATTATCTTTTCTTCCTAGAAGGCTAATAGCTCTCTTTTGTAACACAACCCTGAGGGGGGGGGACTGGGGGGGACTGTCAAATAGCAAGTTTTGTGGCTGAGCAGGGATTTGATTCTGGGTCTCCCCACTCTTAACTCCAGCCCTCTAGCCATGACCTCATGCTGGCTGTTTAGCATGGATGTACTTTATTTCACATTCCCCTGTGACTCTAAAAGTATGCATGAAACATTCACTTCAGTATCCTTATTGTTAGGTGGCAAACTGTTCCTGATGGGAACACAGTGCAATCAAAGCCTGATTAATTAGTCAAAGGTCTGATTCACACATAACAGTTGTGGCAAAAGTGCCTCTTCCATGCAGCCAGATCCCTAAGTGTCCTGGTAAAGATCCCTATATAGGAACCTCAAGGGCTGGCAATTATTACCTGCATTTGCATCACTGGGAAGGAGAGGCCACTCGGAAGCAACCTTTTCCTGCCCACCAGATTTCCTGTTTGAACTGAAGTTACAACCTGTGGGTGTCGCGAGGGGCAGAGCCATGCCAAAGTAGATTCTGTGCTGCTGCAATTAATTTTAGCAAATGCATTGGGCTTGAAAGAGGCTCTGTTGTGAAGAAAAAATATTTGACGGATTGCCTTATAAAGCAACCTGTTGCCTTCTCAGCATCTAGTCTGTGATGGAAAGGGCATATTTATTTTAAAATGTGAGGCTTTTTTCAGGCCTAGAACATGCCACTAGTACCTGATAGTCTTTGTTTTCATGTCACTGAATACAGCCCAAACGAAAAATCGGTTGTACTAGTATTTGTAAACTATGTAGTTTGACTGGCTTGTGAATCAGGTCCTGTGATCTGTCATGTCCTGGTCCGGGTGCTCTCCAAGTCTTACATACACACACATGCACAGCTACATACTGTATAAGGATTTTGTTCACTTTCTTCTTGGAGAGTTGACCAGGAATGGGCTGGGGACTTAGAAAGTACAATAAGCTTTGAAGGGGGCTCAAGTTCAAAGGTAGTTGGTGAACCTTCTGGTAGCATAAAGTCAGAACTTTTCTGGAACTTTCCAGATCATGGATCATTGACTCACAAACAAGTTAAACTGGAGGAACTCGATATTATTCAACAGGTTTAGTTTAAACCCTGGGGCTGTGTGTAAGGATCTGAAGCCTAGACCACTAATCCAAGACTGGCATTAGAAAATAACTAGAACCATGATCTCAGACTCTGTCCTATCAGCAGCCAGTGAGGTAAGAGGACAGAAAACACTCCGGGCCTCTCTTCCTTTCCATGGTTATTCCGATTTGGTGGCTGCAAAACTAAACCTATTCAGCTGGAAGAAAATTCTCTGTCTACTACAGAATCACTTCCTTTCCCCTTCCCCTTCATCTTGCCCCACCCTGGAATGCTGCATTGTTCATGTTCAGGCTTCATTCAGCGGAAGGGCTCCATCTGTTTAAAAATCTGTTAATATCCATAACATGATCGACACCCTTAATATTAGAATGTTGGTCTTTAAGGATTCATTTATTGACAATCTATGACTTTTGAGCAGACTCTCATTGCTTTATGAAAAGTGGAGAAGAGAAATGCTAGTGAATACCAAAAAATAAAATAAATGTGAATTCCAAATGGTGGTTTTCAGTGTGAGTCACCCATTGCAGGCAGAGTTACTTGTTGACCCATAACCACTTAATTGCAAGTGGCATTTCACTGTTTGCTCACTTTTGCTGAGTCACTGTTGCCGTGGCAAGAACAAGATATGCTGAATCACTTTTGTTAGTTCTTTGGTTGGTTACTTATTAGCAACACTTGCCATGAGCACAATTATCTTCAGTTTATTTTCCTTTTGTACAAAAGGGGACAGGGAAAAGATTTTAGTTGCAAACCTAACCTCCTACATGAGTAAGCTCCACTGATTTCAACAGGACTTGCCTCTGAGTAAGCATAGGAAGCACGGGACGTGGGTGGTGCTGTGGGTAAAACCTCAGCCCCTAGGACTTGCCGATCGCATGGTCGGCGGTTCGAATCCCCGCGCGGGGTGAGCTCCCGTCGTTCGGTCCCAGCTCCTGCCCACCTAGCAGTTCGAAAGCACCCTTAAGTGCAAGTAGATAAATAGGTACCACTTTATAGCGGGAAGGTAACGGCGTTTCCGTTGGCTCCCGGCCTCTTAAGCGAGATGAGCGCACAACCCTAGAGTCTGTCAAGACTGGCCCGTACGGGCAGGGGTACCTTTACCTTTTAAGCATAGTAAAGACAACAACCTTAGCCTTAGCTCCTCCAGTTACCTCTCCATGCTGGGAGTATTCTTAGCTTATTTTTCTGCTCAGGAACCACATAAGATTATTCTTCACTCCAGGTTGCATAGCAAATACCACTGTGCTGAAGAATCCAACAGAATGCTTAAAAATGATTGTACCTGTTACTTTCACACACCAGTCCTAACTATGTTTTCTAGAAACTTAGGGCTTATCCAACTTCCTCTTGTTTCACGGCTTTCCCGCAGGGAAAACCGCTCCTTAGTGCTCAATCGGTGCAAACAGCAATTCACGTTTTCTCTGGATTGACATTTGCTCCAATTTAGCACCAAAGAGCCAGTTTTCCATGGGAGAGTTGTTGGGCAAGGGGGAAACCTCTCTGATCTGTGCCTAGGAGGCATGGGCCAAGTGGAAAACTGCTCAGATGTGTGCTTTCCAGGCATGGGACAAGATGAGTCCTTAATGCAGCCTGATTTCTACATGCAGCAGAATGGAGTGGGAGAGTGTACCAAGGTTAGAAAGTGGGCTGTCGAACTTTGGATTGCAGGTGGCATATCCAATTGTTCAATGCTTCTGCACTAAAACAAAAACTATTCCTTCCCTGCAAGAAGAAAACCAGCAGATCTATGTATCCCTACATTACCATCTCATTTGGCTGCGTTGGTACATCTAGCCTACATCCTATTGATCTGAAGGAGAGTTGCTTCTAAGCAAAGACATTTTGCATTACAGCCCTATAAGGTGTGCATTTATCCTGGGCACACCAAACATGATGCCTGTCAGTTTTGTGCTTGGTAGGGTAAATATTTCAGTCACAAAGTTAAATTAATATGTCAAATTACAGACAAGAGTTTTATTACTGAGATACTTGCATGAAAAACCACCTCCCCGCCCCCACCCTCCAGACCAACATTCTGCTTTTCTGAGCTCTTGTTTGCTTTTGCTTCCAGAAGGCCCTGATGATTGCCAAGATGTTCAGTTTGCTAAGCTGCTAATGATTTGTTTTCTGAGCAATTTAGACTGGAAAGCTATGTGAGGCTCCATGCCCTTGACTTGCTTCAGTGGTTTGCAGTGCATTACAATTCCCCAAGACAAGGTTAGACATGCTGCAAGCTGCACTGACACAAAACAGAACAGCCCTCACTGTTCAGAAGCCCTGCGAAGGTAAGGGCTCACTCACATTCACATTTGGGAACATGCACATGGCAGCTTTGCTATGGCAACTCACCTCTTTAATTAAAGACCCCATGTGAAGAGCCGTTAGTGGAGTTTGCTCTGCCGGCTTGACGACCACGGTGTTTCCGCAACAAAGAGCAGGGGCAATCTTCCAGACAAACATAACCAGTGGGAAGTTCCACTGAAAAGGCAGCACAAGAACAGATGACCAACAAATCACAGCAACACATTCTCCTATCTTTCATATTCTCTTCACATCCTTTATGCTCCCTAATGCTCTGTGGGTCTTGTGCATTTTCAGATTCAATAAGCGATGAAAAGTCAATATTGGCTTGAGGATTTGGTTAAAGTGAGCCCAAGTGGACCCTTTGTCTTTTCAGTGTGCTGGCTCGGGGCTTATCTCATGGACTGACCTGATGACAGAACCACTGCGGCCTGTGAGATCTGCACAGAAGGCTCCCTATTCTCTGTGTGGCAGTGGCCTAGGATGACACTATCTTTGTATCCCTGAGAACACCTCCTGGGTTTTGGTTATGACATCTGCTAAGCAGACCCACCCTTCCAGTTCATGGAAGATAAACTCATTCTTTCCAAACCCTGAAACAACGTCTGAACTGGAAGTGTGCTAATTGAACTGATAAACAGCCCCCTCCCCGATTCGCTTTGTTAAATGGACCTCTTGCAGGAACTGAAGGAGGACATTGCAGATTGCTTTGATGGTCACAACAAAATAGCTCCTTTTGGGGTCTCAATCATATTACAACACAGTTGGCTGCTGAGCTGCAATCAGTGTGTAAGGTCTTTATGACTGCGAGTGGCCTGTCTATCTAACCAAGAGACGGCAGCATCCAGGATGTTACAATGACACATGCACTCTGCTCATCAACACATGGAAAACTTAGATAACATCCACACCATGGCTCTGCCCCTCCAAAAAAATGATGGGAAGTACTGTTTGTTAAGAGTGCCAGAATTGTAGCTTTGTGAAGGGTAAACTACAGTTCCCAGAATGCTTTGGGTTTCTGGGGATAAACTGCAGTTCTCAAGATTCTTTGCAGACCTTCTTGTTTGCAATTTGGCTGATGTCCACAGTTTTCAGACTGATTGCTCACAAAACATTTAGAGATGTTAAATGATTTCTATTTTACCCTCCATCATTCTGAAATTTGGCAGAATTCAGAAGAAGCAACCATGCTTTGAAATTTAATCAAATTCACCTCCCCACAAAAAAAGTTAGAGAAGGATTATTTTTTGGAGAAAGCATATTTTAGAGAACAAAAGCCCCTGGACCTATTTGTCAGCAATTTAGTAGGCAGGCTTTATCTACTCTGAAGGGGCTGTCGTACCTGGAAATTTTATCCACGTCTGCAGAAGTGGAGGGAAAGTTATGCTATTTTTAAAAGAATGTCTGTGAATGGAGATGGGGAAATGAAATGGACTCAAGCAGATGAGTTGAATTGCACAGCCTACAAGCAAACTTCAACAAAGGTGAGGTGCCAAATTGAGATATGAACTGAATCTTGAGGTCAGTGTGTACCCCTACGCAAATACCCACAAATGTTACTTAAATAAAAGTTCCACATAATGCTACTTAAATAAAAGACACACGGTTGCTTCCAAAATGCCCTTCTGTGAATGGAAGGAGTCCTTCTGTTTGTAGACAAACATTTGATTTAGTAGAGGCTTCTACTAAGGTAAGTAACAGTAGCTTTTTTTGGCAATTCTTCCTCTCCACTATGCCCTTAAAATCTGCTCCAGCGGGCTGGGGACCTTCAAAAAGGGCATGGAAGGTGGTCTACTCTGCAGGGAGGAGGGGAAATAGGCAACATCACTCCACCTTTTCCATTAGCAGAAGCCTCTGCTAGACAAAAAGTCTATCCACAAAGAGAAAGACTTCTGCTTTTGCAAGGTCAATGTTGGATGCAACCTATTTTCTCCATTATATCAGTGGATCTAACTTACAGGAATAATTTGTCCACATACTCCAACAGGCTCATGTCTTGTAAATGTGAAATAGTTTCCATCTAAGTAAGATAAGAAGAACACATGGGTAAGATGCAAGCATAGCTAAGGAAAAAAAAATGTATCACATTATTCAGCATTGTTCCATACTATTATAATATGATACTATCAAAAGAAAAGGTAAACATATCTATATTCGATCAAACATATCTGGATTCGACCAAACACATAAGGTTGGAGGGCAGAATGAATGCTCCAATTCTATAAGCAATCATGTAGAAGAGAGATCTTTCAGCTCTTGTCTTTTGCCATAGCACAAGGCTGCAGAGTTTCCCCCCACTTTGATAATTTTAACAACACAAACATAACAAAATTGCCATGGCAGGGAGTTAAAGTTACTGCTCACAAGGAAAAAACAGATAGATGGGGAAAGGCAGAGAACAAACTAACCAATTGGCAGTTAGTCAGGAGGGCAGTGAAGCATTTAAATTAGCCCAGATGTCCAATTAACCAGCTGTAATATCTGAATCAAGTGGGATGGATGGAATCAATGGTGACATTTCCTGTTAGCAAGACCACCGTGCAGCAGAAATCCTAATATAAGGATCATATACAAACATGATATAAGAATTGGCTACTCCTAAACATGACCTAGGGATAGAAGAAGGGTGATGACTAAGACCTGCTGACCTCTTTTTAAAAATTATTTCTGTCAGGACTCTGCCATTTGCTGCAGCTGTAGGAACTTCACTAAAAAGCATTATGGAGCCAAGTAATACAAAATATGTCAGCAATGTTTTTTTGGTGGTGGTTTTTTTAAAAAGAGGCCATATTGGCTGATAAAACTTTACCCACCACAGCTCTGCACTTATGTAACAGATTTTTAAGGTTACACTTTTCTCAGATGACACATTCACGTAGCTGAAAAATGTTACTGAACATCTCATCCAAATCAGCTCTCTGCTCAGAAACTTTTTATCAGAATGACTCACCCATTGGGATGGTCCGTCCTTGGATTTTGTCCGACCAGCCTGCACAGTAGCGCAAAGTGTTAATGCAGCCGCCTAAGTCCATTAAGTAGGAGGTGGGGAAAAGCTTACCCCCATTAAGGCTCTCCATTGTCTGGAACAAAATATGTTGAGTAATTAATCATTATAAATAAGTAAAACAATATGGTGGTCTATAACCACTGAGTGCTCTAAGCATTGTGCAGTGGGGGGGGGGGGTTGGGAACCAGTGACCTCCCATCATCCCTACCATGGGCCATGCTGGCTGGGCTAATGGGAGCTGGAATCCAAGAACATCCAGAGGGCTACTGTTCTGCAACTCTGGCTTATAGGCCTGGCATCTTGTTGAAACTAAGGTGGGCATTGAAGGTAGCACTGGTAGGATCGCCCTCCGTGTGGCCTGTAGACGCTAATCTAGTATATGCATCAAAGTCCTAATGTAGCACACTAACCTTACGTTCAAAAATACAAATAAATGACACAGCAATTTGTCGTTGTATAAGGCATGGGCATGTCTTGCACAATAAGTGCTTGCAGAAAACTGAATCTTTAACTCATGACAGACCAGCTCTTGGCAACACCCACTGGGCTTCTTTTTTAAGTGGCTGATCCAACATGGCTGCTTTGTGCCTTGTGATCAAACACTGCAGGATGAAGTAAACATTAAGGCCTGCCAATCTTCCATTACACAATTCTGACAAAGGATATTACCAGAAAGATTTCTAGAGTAAAATTTGCCTCTTTGTAGAACAAAAAAGGACTGCATGTTGAATGAAGTCCCAACCGAGTTGTTTATGACTTTACTTAGGCTGAACACTTAGGCTGTACAAATCCCATTGACTTCAGTGAGATTTAATAGCTTAACGGTGCAGAGAATTTGCAGTCATAAACTTTTAATGTGCTCTCTTCCAAAAGGTTTACAGCAGCTGGGAAAAACAAGTATATCAAATATACAAAAAACCAAAAACCACACACACATGCCACAAAAAGAAGCCCTTGTTCATCTCTGTCCAAAAAGTATCTTTTGGCACTGAATGATAGGCAATTTATAACCATTTATAAGCCCAAATGTGGTTAGATGTTATTTTAGTTCTGTCCCCTTCCTCTGAGCCTCAATTTTTAGTCTGATCCTGGAATCATTTGGTTGGTGGCCTCATCCTGAATCAAAACATCACCTATTCACAATGGCTTTTCATTTTTGAACCCCTTGGGGGATATGCAGGATTATGAATCCAGTGGATCCAAAGCCATCATTACGCTGCCTATTTCGAGGCTTTACCCCTAGTTCTTGCTGGTAGGAGAACCACTATTGGTAGCTTCCTGGCCTGCTAGGCTCAGTGGGGGAATCTATAGCATTTGAGCCAGGTGGAGGGCCAACATGGCCTTATCCTGACCCCTCCAGCAGCACAGATCAGTGGGCTTAGGAGTGTACTGTAAGGCTGTAATCTATACACAATTACCCAGGAGTAATAATAATAATAATAATAAATTTTATTTATATCCCGCCCTCCCCAGCCGAAGCTGGGCTCAGGGCGGCTAACAACAATAAAACAATACAAAAGTACAACACAAACAACACTCTAAAATCATTCATTATAAAATTAATTAAATTCAAGCCACTGGCCACCATTGGGCCAGAGCTCCGCGAAGATTGCCGAGGGAGGGAGTCAGGCTGTGCCCTGGCCAAAGGCCTGGCGGAACAGCTCTGTCTTGCAGGCCCTGCGGAAAGATGTCAAGTCCCGCAGGGCCCTAGTCTCTTGTGACAGAGTGTTCCACCAGGTCGGAGCCACAGCCGAAAAAGCCCTGGCTCTAGTTGAGGCCAGCCTGACTTCTCTGTGGCCTGGGACCTTCAAGATGTTTTTATTTGAAGACCGTAAGTTTCTCTGTGGGGCATACCAGGAGAGGCGGTCCCGTAGGTACGAGAGTAAGTCCCATTAAACTTAATGGGGCAGATTTCTGAGTAGACATGCGTAAAAATACACTGTAAGAGTAGACAAACTACCCAAAAATATTGAAAGGATTTGAATGTGTAGTGTTTGAAGTGCAGAACTAATTCAAAACAAGAAGACGGGCCTGCTTGAAAGAATTGTGATTAGTAAGGTATGTCTTTATGGAAAAATAAACATATTTTAGCCTAACAGTAGATTTGTTGTTCTTGGCTAAGGAAATAGTAGAGAAGAAATGATTAAACCCAAGGTTAGTTTCCACTGCCGGCAAATACATCCACTTTATCTGAGATAAGCCCGTGAGTTTGTTCCATTTCTGCAATTTCCCCCTTCTTGGGGAGATGATAATCTCTTTCTCTCAGGTTACAGGGCCAAATATTTTTTCAATTATTATGTAGTATTTAGACAACAAATATGTTAGTAGTGATTATTCACATTAAATATAACAGGTTAAAATTTTAAGAATGGAATTGAACATTCTATGTCTGATTATCAGACACCAGAGAAGAGCAATTGGAGATGATTTTGAGAACTCTGGGAGGATATAGCAAAACAAAGCAATTCTTGACATAGCAACACTGGTATCAAACAAAAAATTAACATATATATATGCCATAGTTCCAGATTTTCAGGGGAGGGAGGGGCTGCAGTTCTCCAGATGCTGTTGGACTAAATCTTCCATCAGCTCCAGGCAGCATGTTGGTAGTTGTGAACCATCTAGATGTTATTCAGCTACTACTCCCATCACCCCTAGTCGTTGGCCACATTTGTTGCAGTTCAGCAATGTCCAGAGGGCCTAAGGTTGTCCACACTTGTTGTAGACTGTAGTCAAACAACATTTGGAGAACCACAGTTCCCCACCCATGGTCTAGATGGGTATAGAAGTCAAGAGTCCGTTGGAAGCACACTGACTGATTTGGCAGTGGAGATGTGTGTCTGCTCACCCATCCCAACTTTTGCTTCCAAAGTGACTATAGGAGCTCTAATTAACAGCTTCCTTTTATTCTTCTTCTACAGCAGCAGTGGGGAAACATGACCTTTAAATGTCATTAGCCAACTTTGACAGTTTTGCTAAATACAGAAAGGAAGACAGTAGTCTAAATCCAATGTCAAGCAGAACACAACAACAAGCTGTTGTTTCTGAAGATGGGATTGTTTGTGGTTAGATATTACTATGTCGTTTGATCAGCTGAGGTATCTTAGAATGAATGTTCATCCCTACCAACTTTCCCCGACTTTCTAAAACAGATTTTAGAATTTGTCTTTCACAACATTGAAGCAAATACTCAATTGTGTTCAGAATAAGCCAGTCTCAGAATATTTCAATTGCTTAAAATGTGGTCCATGTTTTAGACTTACAGCTAAGAGGAGACGATCCCTTTCAACTAAATCAGCTAGTTTGTTCAATAGCCTTCCTCTTTCTGAAGCATCCATGGTTCGCCAGCAGGACCCAAGTTCAAAAGCTTTTCTTGCTGCTTTAACAGCTTTGTCGACATCTGCCTGTACAGAAAATCCATTTAAATGCAGTAAGTATTAAGCATATGATGCTCAATTTATTTTGGCTGAACTATATCAGTGGTACATGAATTTTAGTGAAATCTGAGTAGTGCATCTCCAGCTTTACATATGCCACTGCCAGTGCAACCCTGAGAATACCACATCCTTGTTGCTCCATCCTGCCTTCTTCTTCCTCGAAAAACCATGGATGTAATATAGGTGCTAAAAACTGTGATCCAGTGCTGACATGCAGACATTATTTACTAGAGGTGTGTAGTAGCAGGTGTGAGGCAGAGGATGCTTCCCCTTCCCTCAGCCAGTGTGATGCCAATAAACCCCCTGAGCTGGATCAGGGCCCCCACAAAGCCTTCTCTCACTCTGCTGCTTATATCCTTTTCTGAACTTACATCTGTTTTTTCTTTATCTCTGTGTTTCTCTAGGTCCATGAGCAAGAGGCGAGGCTGTGCTAAATGTTGCCTGCAGAACACTTAAGAATTCTGGGACTTTTTGTTGTTGCTGTGAGTAGCGGAGGATTTTTGTTCAAAGTTAAATGCTTGATTTAAGTTTTTTAAAAGTGTCCTGTGTTGATAGGTTTTAAGCAAACAAACTCCTGGAAAGGCATAACTATGAGTCCATTTGAGGGAGGGGGGCAACTGTGCCTCCTAATCCCCCATTTCTAGCAGCAGCAGAATTTCCCATTCTCACCTACAGACCTTCCTTTTTGCTGGTGGGGAGGGAGGTCCACACACACAGTATTCTATGACCCCTCAGCCACAGGGAGTACATCCCTATCACTGCAACCCTATACACACTTTCCTGGGAGTAAGCACCATAAAACTCATTGAGATTTGGTTCTGAGTAGACATGCATAATATTAGACTGTAAATGTACTTTACATCCCATGGACCATTTTTGAAATAGATGCAATCATGCTTTAAGCCATTTAGTCTTAGAGAGCGCAGCCTAAATGAACAATCAAATTGAAAGGTTACTGTTTCCCACTCCCATGTGTGTCTTTGATTTGTAATCCCCTTTTGATTTTCCAAGTTTTTTTTTTTTAAGTAATGCACAATTCTTTGTTAGCGCTATTGAACATCCAGATTAAAGTCTTAAAATCTTTTGGCTCACTGCCTAAGTACTAAGCTCTGAAGTTTACAATTACTTGTATAATTATAATTTGCTGGATTCAGGGCCTACTTAATTGTCAATCTACATTAGGATTTTTTTTGTGGGTGGGAGAGAGAAAGCTCAAACAAATCAATAAACGGTTTGTAAACCTTTCTTTTTTAAAACCTTATGAGAGCCCCAAATGTTGAGTAAATCACTGGCACAGTTTAATTCAAGATTGCTGAAGCAGCGGCCCCACCTGATTTGTAACAATCTTTATCTGGGGAAAGAAGCTGGTGATAAAAGTAAGTGAAAGTTTATCCATATTTCTTCTTTAGATCTTGCTCTAGGATCAAGGTGGGGGTAGTTTGGATGATAGCCAATCAGCACTGCATGTAACTAGCATCTCCTACACACATTCAGAATCAGGATTTATTTTTAAAAAGAGCTTTTTAAAAAGCTCACTTGGATTGGAAACAATAATCAGGAGTTCAAACAGTCCTCTCTGTTTTAGGGTTGCCATATTTCAAACAGTGAAAATCTGGACAATTGTTGAGCTTTTTTGGCACATTCACACACAAAAAATTGCTAAAAATGACACTGCCGACATGGGTTTCCATACATGCCGGATATGTCCGACAAATTCCGGACATGTGGCAACCCTACATCTGTTCAAAACATGTTGCATTTGTCTTCTTAGAGCCCTTCTTCAGTTCTCTGTTGTTTCAAGGATGGCTGCTCAGCTCAGTCATCCCGTTAGCAGGCAGCCCATCCTGGGTCAGGTTAGTCCCATTCTTAGGACTTTTTGCAGTTGAGCCAGAATGCCCTTACTTACCTCGGCTACGTTCACATCAGGAGCTTAAAATGCAGCAAAGTCACCCCCCCACACACACACTCCCCAGCTGAATTTGAAATCACATTTTTACACTGCTGTACACACTAGAGAGGGGGTAGTGATGGCTTCATCCTATGCTTATCACCTGATTTATTTTCCCAACCCTGCAGCCCCTCAAACTTATTCAATGAAGCTGTCACCTGCACCTGCGTAATGGATGTTTCAAATGTACACACCTCAGTTTAGCTGTGGCTTAGGTTTCCAAATTGGATGGAAGCTGGTTTAAGAGAAAACACATCAAACAACAATATTTATCAAGAAATGCAGTTTATGGCAAGTGTCATGTGTGCTTGGGTTTAAACACCAGTGATGGGAGGGCCCTGGAGTCGGAGTCAATGGTAATGTGCACACAGCCCCAGAATGTGGCTTTGATTCTCCAGTCCTTGGAGGATTGCCACACCATGGGACTGATTTCATAGGATTGTAGAGTTGGAAGGGACCACAAAGGTCATCTAGTCCAACCCCTTGCAGTGCAGGAGACTTTTTGCCCAATGCGGGGCACAAACCCACAACCCTGAGATTAAGTGTCTTGTTCTGCCAAGTGAGCTATCTCGCGATGCCATTATTTCTTCTCCCCTAGATAGTGACCTGCGGCAGAGGTTTACACCCAAATAAAGATAAAGTCCATAGAAAGGAAAACTTACCTTATCTCCTTCTGAAACATCACAAATTTTCTCTCCAGTCGCAGGGTTAAGGACTGGGAATTTTTTGCCACTAGCTGAATCATGCCATTCATTGTTTATAAATATCTGCAAGGAAATGGAAGACAGACAGATAAATTGATGACATTATGTGACTCCTTATCCCATTTCCATCCATTGCAGTGTTGCAAAACAATGCATCTGATAACCAAAACGGCATCCTGGCAACACTATGAGTCACTATGACTTTATTGAAATGTATTAACTGTTTTGATTAATCTGTTGCTGTAGTTTTGTTTTATATATATGTTGTTGTGTCTGATATCATAATGATTGCAATGTTTGGGCTTTCTATAAATGTTATTGTTATTATTTTCAGCCACTTCAAGTTCAACATTTGTTGTTGGAAAAGTGGAATACAAACATTAAATCAAAATAAAATCAATCAATATTTTTATTTTTCCACCCTGCAAAACACACAACTTTCTGAAATGAAAAAACAACACATAACAGTCATGCTCTTGTCTAAAGAAATGTCACAACCAGGAACTATTTAGAGAGAGAGTTCAGAACTATGGCCTCTACACAACTATATCCCCCTGTCACAATTTTTTAAAAAAATACAAAGAGAGTGCTAATCCCTGATATCTTTTTCTTCCTGGCTCATGTTGAGTTGCACTGAAAATACTGGTAATGCCATTAAAACCAAATGTGTGTGTGTGTGTCTGTGTGTGTGTGTGTGTGTGAGAGAGAGAGAGAGAGAGAGAGAGAGATATTCCTGGTTTCTGAAAACAAAGTAGTTGTGTAAACTGATCCTAAGGCTGATTAGTGGAGATGGCAGGCTAAAGAGATGCACGAATTATGGAATTAAAAATATTTTTTCTTGTCAATATTTTTTAGCCACTCACTTGACTTCTAAAGATCCCCATCCCACCATTCCACTTGCTTGTTAAAACCACCTTCTATTTCCTCAGCCTTCAGGGGACCCTTATGGACCTCCTGACAGCACTCACATCTCCTCATGCAGTTGCACTTGCCCCCCTGCCATCACCAGGGCAACAGCAGCATCATAACTGACTGTCCTCCTCCCCAGCACCCTGGATGCTATCTTAGAGTGGGGCTGGCAGTGATGCCTAGCCTGACTCGCATCTGTGTGGCTGCTGCCATTTAAATTTACCCAGAATGAGCTGCCTCAGGACAATGCTAGGGCAGCCCAGCTGAGTCAGGCCGGTGAGGGATCTTTCTGAGCAGGTGGGGCCTTTGCCAGGCCCCAGGCAGACTGCCTGCTGGCACCGGGCCTGTTTTCTCTCTTGCTCCCACATGGTGCCAATACAGACAGAACCCACCTGTCATGTACAGCA
Organism: Podarcis raffonei; assembly: GCF_027172205.1. Taxonomy (NCBI): domain Eukaryota; kingdom Metazoa; phylum Chordata; class Lepidosauria; order Squamata; family Lacertidae; genus Podarcis; species Podarcis raffonei. Next base: position 63,772,985 of record NC_070612.1, on the reverse strand, counting down.
TCCCAGGAGGTGCTTGATATCCTTGTTTCTAGTTCCTCCCTGGGGCAGAAAAAATCAGGAAGTGCTGTCAAGCACCTGGAAGGTCACACCTGCCTGGTTGGATCCCATGCCTTCCTTATACTATTTTTGTTTTACACCGGACGTCCCACTGCCACCATCCAAAGCTGCTCCCCCCCTCCAGTGTCATTCAAGTCCTTGTCATGAGTGAAGCATGTTGCCTCACTTCGTATTTACCACAGTTATTATTATTTACATTTATATACTATCATTTCCTCCAAGGAGCTCAAAGTGGTGGTTCTCCCCTCCCTGCTTTATCCTCACAACAGCCCTGTGAGGTAGGTTGGCTTGAGGGACACCCAGTGTGCTTCAAGGCTGAAAGAGGATTAAAATTCTGGTCTCCCAGAGAGTGGTCCAACACTCTCTTATTCCACACTGGCTCTCAGCTTTGCAGTAGGATTTGCACAGGATGTATTGTGTCGTAAATTACTGAAATACTATTCACGAAGTTTCATAATTCATCCTTTCATTCATTTCTGTGGACCAGTCAGGAGTCCTTGATGGTGCAGTGTTCCTGAATTAATGTCAGAAGTGGATGGTGCTTCTCTTTAGGCAGCTCCTACGTGAGGCCCCAGGAACCGAGGGCTCATCTTCTGCCTGCACCCATCTAGCCAGTTCCCCCTCTCCACTGTCCCCATATCTACATGTAGGTGGACAACCTGTGAATGTCAAACCCAATGAGTGTTGGCTGTTTTCAAAGGTGTGCAGAATGGCTGGGGGGGGTGGTACTCTCCTGCTCCCATATGTATGGGCTGGATTGAGGAGAGGGGTCACCTGATGCACCTGGACTTTCCTCCTCTATCTCCTGTTCCTTTCCCAATCCTCCCTTTGCCTTCTAGGCTGCAGATGCACCATGAAAACAAAGACAAGAGTGCCAGTATTAGTAATAATATTATCTTAAACATATCCTGGTTCTGAGCTAGCCAGAGATCATACTCATTTACTCAGCAGCAGATGTAAGATAGCTAAAAGTATCCATTTTCAAATAGCTGGAAAGCATTTTGCCTATGCAGTTCTAACCTTTAAGCAAGCAGGAAGCGGATGATGGCCTAAATCCTTTCCAGGGAAACCGATAGCCAAAGCCCAGATGTAGATTAAAAAAACATAAGGGCAGAACCATGATCTGTTACGATGAAAACTAAATTAGGCACAAGAAGATAGCAAGCAGAGTGTCAAATAATGAAAACCCACGCTTGGCAACAAGGTGCGCTCCCAAAATGAGAGAGTGCGTGAAACGTAAATATTAATATAACAGTGCCATGTGATGCAAGGGTAAGTCAAATTCGTATCTGTTTATGAAAAAAGACAATTGTGAAACATACCTTTTTTGGAAGTTCTTACTGCTACGTTTAGGCCACTGACTCAAAGGCTTTTTATATCAGGTACAGCATGTTATTTCCTCTTCTCATCACCTCCAAATGACAGCTTGACTGCAGCACAGCCAACATGGGCAAAACTAGATGACATGCTAGCTATGTGCCCTTAACGGCAGGGTTTTTTAAATACAGTGGTACCTCGGGTTAAGTACTTAATTCATTCCGGAGGTCCGTTCTTAATCTGAAACTGTTCTTAACCTGAAGCACCACTTTAGCAAATGGGGACTCCCGCTGCTGCTGCACCGCAGCTGCGTGATTTCTGTTCTCATCCTGAAGCAAAGTTCTTAACCCGAGGTACTGTTTCTGGGTTAGCGGAGCCTGTAACCTGAAGCGTATGTAACCTGAAGCGTCTGTAACCCGAGGCACCACTGTAATAGGAAAAAATAATAGGAGATGGGACAGGCAGTGTGGGGATCTCTGCCTGAGAGCCTGGAGGATAAACAACATTGAGCAAAATAGGCAAACAGTCTGACCTGGTAACTGTAGAGCATAAGAAGAGCCCGACTGGAGCAAGTCAAAGGCCCATCTAGTCCAGCATGCTGTTCTCAAAGCAGCTAAGCAGAAGCCTAAGGGAAGCCCCCAAGCAAGGCCTGAGCACAACAGGGCTCTTTCCACTTGTGATTTCCTGCAACTGATATACAGAGGCTTCCTGCTTCTGTCGGTGGATGCAGAAATAGCCACCATGGCTGGTTGCCATTATTAGCACGACCCTCCGTCCAGACAACTAACTTCCTATGATCCTAAGAACTGTGGCTTCCCCTCATGAGTTTGCAGGGGGATGACAGAGAGGTAGGGAACTCCTAGGCTGTTGAAGTGCAGGGAATGGGTCACACTAGCACACTCATCACTTTTCTTTCTAATAAGCCTTCCATGGAAGCTGAGCTCCCTTGTGCTAAGGCAGAATGCATGCCATTGTGAATGACATATCATAATTGACAGGCAGAAGAAATGAACAAATAAGCAAGCAGGATCATCATCAACAGCTGTTCTGGGCCTGTCTGAACTGGTCCTCTTTGCAAGAACAAGTATTCGAAAGCACAACATGGATGAGGTGTCCTCTATGGTGTTTATTTTGCTAATTGTGGGTTAAGTTTCCTCAAAGGGCTCTCTTGTACAAGTCTGTGACTCACTGAGTTTGGATTTTGGTAAAATGAAAACATGTTCAGAAGACTTTGTGTGCCTAACATTATTCAAGTATGCAAAATGTTTGTGTGTCTTTCTATCCATCTATAATAGGCGGCTTACATTTGTCTTCTCCAAAGTCCCTTTCTTCTCTGCCCCTTTTGATGGCTGGGATGCCATACAAGCAAAGGTGCCACAGCTCCACTGATTGCCATTGGCTTAGTTGATCCAATGTCACAGAAGGAGGCCTTGTCCAGGAATCTTACCACTAGGAAGGTGGCCTTGGGAGATCCTTGAATGCAAAGTTCAAGGTCCATGCTGAGCAGCTTCTGGTAAATGAAGCCAAGCAAGTCTTTCCCAGACCAAGCATAGCCAGCTGATGCTCCCATGATATGGATATGGCTTACAGAAGCAGAACAATTGTATTTGACCCTCAGTGGCTTTACCAGATTTGAACTGTGTAGAAAAAGGTTGCCAATAATTTAACTCATAAAGAAAACAAAGAGTTTAATGTCAGAGTTCTTTCAGACTTAACACCACGGGCATACTAATGACCACCTTTCACAGCATATTGGTTTAAGAGTCTTATATTTTTCTTTCTGCTTAGTAAATAATACATTTATGTTGCCTTTCAGCTTAGCTTCCCAAAGGCAACAAAAAAGTATTTTTTCAGTCGCTCTACATAACTACAAATTAGTACTGTGCAATGCAACCCACAGCAAAAGGAAGTTCCACTGAATTCATTGAGATTTACTCCCAGCTAAGCCTTTATAACATTGCAGCATAAATTATTTTTAATTGTTTTTAAAAAGCTAGGTTGAAAGTGTAACAGAAAAATTCAAAGGACAACATTATTAGTTGAATAATCATTATTTAACTCCGGAGCATAATCAAGTAAAATATTTACTAGTGTATGTATATCAAAGGCCATTTCCTGAATTCCTTACTAACCCAAAACACACATGAGTCTTATTAAGGCTTTTAGTATGAGTTTGGGGCATGGAGAGACATCAGGAATAAACCCTGATTTTGGAAAATGAACTGAATCTAGATTCTAGACGAAGTTAGTTGTGCTTAGTGCCCGTTGAAATCAGTGTGAAAAGTCTGTTTGTTTTAACATAAACCCCACCTCCATGCTTGCAAGTGAGAATACATGGAATTAAATGGATTTCAGCCCAATTCTTATGCCCAAACTGCTGTGGCACATGACAGATAGACCTATCCATGCTGACTTTAGGTATGTGATGAAGTAGCCAGGCAATTGTTTCATTGTGCTTGCCGTCAACCCTGGCATATCAATCATAGCTGACGAATAAGGCTCCTCTTTTTCATGCCTGCCTGGGGCTACAGCATGGGGTTTGTCACTAATATACAGGATGCCACTAATATATGGGCGGTGCAGCCTGGACCCGCAGTTCTGGCTGTGGCCCAGAGTCTGTTCAGTATTCTTGCTTGCTTCTTCCCTGGTTGTCCTGATCCCCAGGCCCAAAGGAGAGCGAGGCCGTGTGATGCCCAAAATGACAGAATGATCAGCTCCAGCGCTCTATCAGAAGAAGGTGCAAACTGTCAAAAGTCGGCAAAGCCTCGCTGTCTTGACAGAGAATGAAGACCAAGACAGCAGGTGTTTGCCCCTTCATCCCACAAATGTAACAGCCAGGCCAGCAGTGTTTTGTGTGGCTGCTGGTGAAATTTCGTAACCATCACCATGAGCACACCAGGTGTGAACGCTGTTCACCTGCATTGGTGGGGCTGGGGCAGCAGCAGCCCCCGAGGCTGTTTCACTTTAGACTTCACCAAAGGATGTGCAGCCTCATCCTTCCCTCACTTTCACTACCTGAAGGCAATTCCCCTTCCCCATCGTCAGTTGAGGTGCTATCCTCAGCTTCAGGATCCCACCCTGATGGTGACCAACCTGGTGGCCTCTTCTGGAATGTTGAAAGCATGAGGAAAAGATCTGGAGTTGTGACTTTATTCTCAAATCTGATCGTTCCCCCTTGGTAAATGCGTGGAAGAAACACCCTGTGGAGGGACCCAATTCTGCAGCCTCCTCACCTGTTCCTGCACTGACAGCTCTGTGCCCATTGTGGTGTTTGCATTTCCTTGATAAGGCAGTAGAGATGTGGTGAGAGTTTGGCAATATTTAACAAGTTTCAGAAACTGGCAGCAGTGTTCAGCTTTTTAGGATGATAAAACACTCCAGAAAAGTGGGGGGGGGGTGTTTATGTTGCAGGTATAAGGTTCTTACTTCTTTTCTCTAAAAAAGAAGGAAGGGTGAAAAATGCAGGCTTTCCCTTTGAATTATGTCCAAAATAAAATACTTAGTCAGCATAGGAATTTCTAAAACGTGCTATGTCCAAATCCAGATTAACCACCACATCTGATATTTCCATAATGCCAACTAACTACCTAATATTTTACTGTCTGTGATGGTGACAGAAGTGATCATGAAACCAATACAGGCATTGACAAGGCTCCCCAGATCGAAATAAATAGATAGCCAGTGTTGAACTTGAAGCACCCAACTTCTAATTTCAGCAACTTACCGGTATTTGCCACTAGCTGAGACTGGCAGAGGTAAAGAACAAAATTAATTTGAGTGCCTCTAAAGGGAAATGGGACCTGAAACGGTCCAGGGAAGACCTGTAGTAGCTTCTGTTCTCTTCTCCCTACCTGGGACTTTGCAATTTGATATACCCACAAAATTCTATACCTGCTCGCTTAGCACAGCTTTTTTTGGAATTGTGTGACTGATTCTGTATGAGCTTTTAATCATTTAAAAAGAAAGAAAGATGGGCACACATTTAGGATGCTAATCCTAATCCATTTTCTCTTTCCAGAGGCATACTGAAGTGTGAACATGGGATGAAAAACTTAGCCCATAAGTGTCAGGCATCGCCAAGCCTGCCTTTTAGGGGGCAGGTGTGCCACGACTCAGTCTAATGCACAATAAAGTTCCACTTCAGTGTGTCCCTCATCCATATGCAGCCTGCAGCCCATTGATCCCGTTTCTTGGGATGCTTTTGCTTCTGATTGAATAAATGATGGAGCAGACAGCAGTATACCATTGTCCTGATCCACAGATCAGGGATTCCAGAAAAGGATGTCAAAACTGCCAAAAGGATTCATTCTAGTGCTTTGTTATGAAAAGGTGAAAACTTCAATGCAATGCCAGAAACCTTACTGCCTTTACAGACTCAGGATAGACACGAAAACAGCAAACATTCATCATGACTGCCTGCCCCCGGGCAAGCATTTTGTGCATTGCTTATACAGAAAACATCATGTGTCAGTTTGGTTAGAAACCCCCATTGCCCACCTGCTTCACGAAGGCAGGGGTGGCAGGCAGCCAAGCCTCATGGATAGCTCCCCTCCCTGGGCCAAGAGCCAAGCATCCAAAGTCCACAGATAAGCATAGCACCAAAGCAAGCCAAAGAGCGTATATCAAAGCAAGCAGATAAACATATATGAGCTCATTCTCGCAGCCAATAATAGTTAGTCCCGGGGTTCCCTTGCCTACCAAGATGGCATTTACAGGCTTTTAGAAACATTTTCACAGTTTGGTTCTACACAAAGATGTGCGGTGAATTTGCTACTCAGCTCCAAGCAAAATCCACAGCAATGCACAAAACAACACAAAAAAAAGTAATCCTATTGCTATAATTGTGACAAAAATCATTAATAAGCGGTGCCACCCCCCCACCCCCCAAACCCTTGGAACCACCATGTTTCCTGTCCCAAACTGGCTATATATTGATGCAACACTTCTCATATATCTATTCTGCTTTACAAACCCCTCCTAGAGCAGCCGTTGCTCAGGACAACCAGCATAGTCAGCCAGATTCCAGAGGGTGTGTTGGGCGGAGATGTAGCAATAGCACTGCAGAGGTAGCAGCCAGAGGGCTTATTATTGTTATTTACTTACACCCTGCCCACCTGGCCAGGTTTCCCCAGCCACTCTGGGCAGCTTCCAACAGAATATTAAAAACACAATAAAACATCAAACATGAAAAACTTCCCTAAACAGGGCTACCTTCAGATGTCTTCTAAAAGTCAGATAGTTGTTTTTCTCTTTGACATCTGGTAGGAGGGCGTTCCACAGGGTGGGCGCCACTACTAAGAATGCCCTCTGCCTGGTCCCCTGTAACTTCACTTCTTGCAGTGAGGGAACTGCCAGAAGGCCCTTGGAGCTGGACCTCAGTGTCCAGGCAGAACGATGGGGGTGGAGACGCTCCTTCAGGACCGAGGCCCTTTAGGACTTTAAAGGTCAGCACCAACACTGAATTTTGCTCAGAAATGTACTGGGAGCCAATACAGGTCTTTCAGGAACTGGAGTTATATGGTCTCGGCAGCCGCTCCCTGTCACCAGTCTAGCTGCCGCATTCTGAATTAATTGCAGTTTCCGGGTCACCTTCAAAGGTAGCCCCACATAGATTGCATTGCAGGAGTCCAAGCGGCAGATAACTAGCGCATGCACCACTCTGGCAAGACAGTCTGCGGGCAGGTAGGGTCTCAGTCTGCGTACCAGATGGAGCTGGTAGACAGCTGCCCTGGACACAGAATTAACCTGCGCCTCCATGGACAGCTGTGAGTCCAAAATGACCCCCAGGCTGCACACCTGCTCCTTCAGGGGCACAGTTACCCCATTCAGGACCAGGGAGTCCTCCACACCAGCCCGCCCCCTGTCCCCCCAAAACAGTACTTCTGTCTTGTCAGGATTCAACCTCAATAGATGCCATCCATCCTCCAACCACCTCCACGTTGAGCTCTAACCCGTGTCCGGTCTGATTCAGAATGATTTTTCCACCACCAGCACTCTAGCAGTCTCGGCAATTGTTCATCACCCTCAGCCCTGGGGAAAACCACAGCACTGTCTGGGCTCCATGCAGTCGGAGAGGGCACTTTGGAGCCAGACAGTCGATAGCTCTGGTTAACTCCGCGTTCCAGCGGGCCACCAGGGAATCAGGTGAAAGGCCATCAACATGGGATAAAACATCCCCTACCCTCTGGAAACCATTTGGATCCATTAAGTGGCAGGGGCGGACCATTCGAATCTGTCCCACCTCCATGCATAGAGGAATGGTTGTGGAGAAGTCCAGTTGCACCAGGAAGTGATCCGACCAGGGCACTTCTTTTGTTTCACTTTTACGTGTCAAATAATCCACATCCATGGAGATGAACACCACGTGAAAGGCATGTCCATGACTATAAGTTGGGTCAAACTTATTCAGGGACAGCCCCATGGAGGCCATTCTTTCCATGAAGTCCCGAGCGGCCCCTTGTAAGGTCGTGTCGGCATGGATGTCAAAATTCCCTAGGACAACCAAATTAGGTGTCTCCAGGAGAACATCCGCCACAACCTGAAGCAGCTCGGGCAGGGAATCCTTGGTGCAGCGGGGAGGTCGGTACACCAAACGGAATCCTGTACTGCCCCTATTGCCCAACTTCCAGAACATGCACTCAGAGAACTGGGTCTTCCCAGTAGGACACCTGATGCAAGCTAGTGACTTCCTAAAAATCACTGCAACGCCCCCTCCCCACCCATATGACCCGGGTAGCTATGCATAAGAGAAACCTGGCAGACAAACAGCAGCAAGAACAGGCCCATCTGCTTCATCCAGCCAAGTCTCTGTTACCAGATCAAGTCCTCCAGCCATGACAGCCATCTTGTGAATCTTTGACCTGACATTGCACAGCAGCACCTTAAGGCCATGTGGGTCTCCCTTGTTGATTCCAATATCCTTCCGGTCAAGACCAGACCCAGAGGCAGGGGTAGTCTTCAAACAACAACTAAACCTGCCTCCTCCCTTGTCTGGTCTTAGCGTAGCTCCTCCTCCTGCCTGTGATCACTGAGATTGGGTGTCTCAGTGCATTCTCCCCTGTGGAACTTGCCCCAGCCATTCTGAGTCCCTGCCTGGAGTGAGGGGCAGTGGGGACCTGTGGTGGTGATTCTGGACAGGCTTGGAGCTCCCCAAGACTGATCATCTGCCTAGGTAAATCCATAACTGCTGCCCTCAAGGGGCTGAGTTTAACGTGTTACTGAAGCCTGGAGGAAAGAGAAGCAGCTGCAACAGTAGGCTGGCTGTTTCTGTCTGTGTTGAAAACTCAGGGAGATGAGTTAAAGGCTTTGCAGGGGTGGGTGAAGGCTAGAGAGACTGATGTTTCTTTGGAAAGATATATGCAAGCCACTGCCTGTGACGTTGTAAGGGATTCAGCTGGAAAGTTAGAGAGGCAGGAAAAGCAGTTGCTCACCTTTGCTTGTTGATATGTACGCAAAAGTGGATGGCTGCAGCATCCAATATCAAATATTGGATATTTGTGAAATATTATGCCTTTGGGGCTGTGATCCAGCCAAGCCTGATTTCAGTGCAAGAGAGTTGAGCACATGCTTAAAGGTGAGAAACTGTGGCTTAGGGCTGACAGGTATCTAAGGGAAGGAGGGCGGGAGGGAGCCCACCCTGATGTACCTGCCCTTTTGCCTTGCACAACACTTCTGTGTGTAACTATCAGCATGTGATCCTTCAGCAGCAAGGAGATAAACTTCCGTCACCTGCCAGAGTTTGCACACCCAACTGCTGGGAAAGGCACAGACTGGATGGAATGCTCAAACGCCTGCTGTGTCCTACCTGCCCCCAACTCACAGCAATCTCTGGCCAATAAAGTGATAAGCAAAGGGCCCTGCTAGTGATTCTCTTAATTGCACAGTTATTTTCCTTTCTCCTTCAGATGACCTGAAAATCTTCAAAACGTTTGCTGCCAATCTGTACAAAGTTCAAAGATACTTTCTATTTTAGCAATTATACTCTGATGCAAGGAATAGCAGCGTGCTGGTGGTAAGATGAGAGAACTACTTTAGGGGTTTGATAAGATAATACCTTTCTGCTTATCCGTTTGTTTGTGCATAAGCATGGAAAGAATTTGCTATGATATCCTTTGCTTCCATGGCAGGCTTGTTTGCAACATGGATTTTTTTAAGGCAGAGGACTTAGCTGGATATATGGAAAAAACAATGAAGAATCTTGTGGTCCCTTAAAGACTAACAACTTTATCACAGCATAAGATTTTGTGGGCTACAGTCCACTTCATCAGAGATATGAAGAAGTATCCTCAGTTTCAGGTACTTGATGGTTAGAGGAGGTAAACTGTCAGATCCAAAGTAAGTACGGGTGGTGGTAATTTACATTGTTCGCAGAAAAGCGGGGCTGATAGCACAGACATCCTGGCACTGATAAACCAACTAACTCATGTAGTGTGATAAAAATCCATTCTGCTGATTCAATCCACAAGTTATAGCAGCCGGTGTACCAGATGGAGCTGGTAGAAAAATTCCCTGGTCACAGAATTGACCCACGCCTCCATGGTCAGTTGTGAGTCCAAAATGACTCCCAGGCTGTGCACCTGGTCTTTCAGGGGCACGGTTACCCTGTTCAGGACCAGGGAGTCTCCACACCTGCCTGCCCCCTGTCCCCCAAAAACAGTTGGACTAGGTGATCCTCAGGGTCCCATCCAACTATGATTCTATTCTATTCTATTCTATTCTATTCTGTGCAACCCTTGAGATTCATTCACCTGATCAGCTTCCAATGATATGCCATCATCTGCCAAAATGGCACTTCTGAATTCTCTTATAAGACAAACAGGCTTTTCTCTACACAGCACTACTCTAAAATGGCAACATGGCAATATAGAAAAAACAGGAAGAGTCCATTTTAGCTTCCAGTGACACTGCAACCAACATAATGTGAATACGGGAACTTCAAAAGAAGACTGCAGTGTTGTTAAGCGCTGTCTTTTCTGGACTGAAACTGCAGAATTGATTTTTTAATTAAAAAAATCATTTTTTTAAAAAATCGTTTTACCAAAGCCAGGATGTATGTTGTGTGTGTCTGTATGAAAGGCCCAGTTAATAAGATAATTATCACCAGCATACTTTTCTGCATTTTGTTTTCTTTTGACTTCACTGTTTACAATCCTTTCCCCATCCTGCATTCACATATGCACGCACACACCTGCAACGTAGGATAGCATTTCATACATGTGATCAGGTAGATTGCAGTCCTTTAAAGCTTATCCCATAACAGATGTTAAAGTGCCACAAGACTCTTTGGGTTGCAGTCAATGCTGCATGTTTTGAGTGGTGTTCTGCTCATGCAGTGCGATTTCCCCTTCCTTCAGACTCCCAGTATCTGCTCCAAAGGGTCTCACAGCCCCCTGAGGCAGATTCTGAGGGTGCACAGGAGCTGCATGGGAGAGGAGAGGGGGGAGTTTGGTTGTGCAAGTGGAAGTCTGTTGTGTGAGTGGAATGGATGCAACCCACTGTTGTTTTTCTTTCAAGAGCTTCTGGAAACTGGATATACAGGTTTATTATGTCCTTGGAATATAGGAAGAAGATGAAAACAATCTAGTTTTATTTTGAGAAGCCTTCTGCTTCCTAGTACATTAATGCCTGAATACTAAATATGTTAGCTTGAGTCTAGCTGCAGCCAGGCCCCATGCAATCAGTGATTCAAGAGAGTGGATTGGGCTGCACATTTCCTTTTGCTCTCAAGGCAGATAGGAATGTACATCCCCATCCCACATGTGCAGTGCAAATACAGATTTCATGAGGTGTCTCTCACACAGATTCCCAAGCTTGCTACAGTGCTACACTTTTGCTGAACTGCTGAACAACTATATACATACTGTGCTTGGGGGTGTCTTTTCTTGCACAGTATTACAGATGACATGATAACATAAGAAGATTTTGCTAGATCAGGCCAAAGGCCTATCTAGTCCAGCATCCTCTTCTCACAAGGCCCAACCAGATGCCGCTGTAAGCAGAACCTGAGCAACATGTTCAGCTCAAATAAGATTATTGCCATTCTGTGCAGTACTGGAGGTTGAATCATCCTGCTGCATCCAAGTCCTCCAGCTTAGCTGGCTAACGACAAGCCCTCAAGCCAGGGACCCTCTTATATCCCCCAGCCCTTTGCCTTGCATGTCAATGCCTTTTGTAGATTGTAGAAAGTCTACTAGCAAGGATTGTCCATCTCATTATTGCTCTCAAGTGGCTGGCCTGCTTTTATGCACTTCTCTTCCAGGTACATAGGCGATGCATGTGTGTTGTTCACATTTCAACAATTCTGCTGGATTCCCCCCCAAGAAACTGTGCAACCCTGCACACGTCTATTGAGAAGTGAATACCATTGTGCTCAGTGGTGTTTACTCCCAAGTAAATGTGCAGAAGATTGTAGTCTACATATTTTAGGAATGAATTGTAATTATAAATCAATGTTACATTCCCTAATACAGTAACATATTCTGATTTTCCCCTTTGCTGATTTTATCTTTCTTTCTGTAAACCATTAATACTGTGTTATAATCCAGTCCTGGAAACACCGCTGTGGAAGCAATGCTATAATTTCTGCAGAACTTGTTCCTAGGCATCAGTCAAATCCTATACACATCTCCCAAAACAAAAAAGCCCCAATCTCACGCATACTTCCTTCAGAGAAGGTGCCACTGAACCCAGTGAGGCTTGCTTTGAGTAAACATGCATAAAATCCAGCTGTTAGTTTGATGGGGCTTCTCCCAAGTACATATGCCTAGGTCTACAAACAGTACCATGGTTAAGGCTGAAGCCCTAAAATGCTTTGGGCTCACAGAATCATAGCTTCAGACATAATTCACACAGAGCAACAATTGCAACCATTCTGAAACAGGATGGCCGTCAGCAGCCACACTCTGCGGAAACAGGGGGAACATCAGGGAATAAAGCTGCAGTGAGATCCATAGGTAAAAACCAGCAACAAAGTTATATGCACTGAGATCCACCGCTAAAGTGGGAACTGCACAGACCTACAGCAATAAGACACGAGGAGATTGCCTCAGTAGCAGAGCTAGAGGGAAGTTAAGCCACATAAATATAACTAACCTTAGTATACTGAATCTTCAGATCCTTGAGGGGCTCTGGCAAAGCCGGGGCAGTTGACATGTTTGGACTAGTTCCTGAAACACAGGTGAAAGGAGGTTGTAAGAGAAGTTCAGTGATATTTGCCCTGACTGAGCACTTCGATATAATTGTGCCTTTTTATCTGAACTGGCTATAGTATATTTGCATGCAAGAGCATGATTGGACGAACAACTGCACAGCACAGAGAGGGGGGGGGGAATACAGCTAATGTGCAACACCTAGAAAAGCCGTCTGTGTACTTGGGTGCAAAAGTCCATGTGAGGTGGTGGCACTCTCCATGTGCGCAAATAGCAGCCTGCTCCTTTTCACCTGCAAGAATAACATACACTCAGAAACATCAGTATAGATAACCTAAAAAAGAGTTCTGAAGATATTTCAGAGCTTTGGAAATTTACACAAATATAAACTGTATGTTGTTGTTTTTTTTAAAAAAAATAGTTCCTGTCTTTCTAGCAGTGACAAGACAGGCAAAAATCCAACAGGTTCAGCTTTTCCTGGCAGGAGTTGCTGTGATAATATTGAAAAGAGTGTTTAATTTGAATATGTCAAATCAATGCATTTTTAATAACTCTTGGAAACATTCTAGGAAGCAGGAAACCATGCTGGCTTTTGCAGCAAAACCAACCAAGTGCCTTGCAGCACTTTTAAAACAATCAGATTTTGTGGTTCATCAATAATATCTTCAGGATGTATTATTCTTAGTTAGATATACAAGCGTGTGCCTTCCAGAGTGCAATGCTATGACTGCAGTGTCAGAGCCCACAGTGTGCACCTGGCCTGTGAGGGGGTAAAGCATTACCCATGGCTCCAACCTTTAGGTAGTACTGCCATCACCCTGCTTCTAAACTTCCAGGCTAGTGGGTTGCAAACACACAGTCTTCAGGCTCTTATTGTAGGAATTGGGAAATCTCCAATTGGCACTAGAAGAAAGATTCAGACCATCTTCTCCAGGTTTCCTGTTTGCCAAGATCTTGGAGCACATTACTGGAGCTAGGCTGCAAGTTAGCTATGGGCAGCATATTTGGTTTAGTTTAGATTCTCGTGAGACCAGACCTAATTCGCAGTTCCTCCTGAAACAAGATATGAACTGAAGCAGGTATACTTTCTGAAATTTTGTGAAACTATTCTTCTAGCAAATAAAAAGCACAAAAATGTGTGCATAGAAAAGTAAAAATGTATTATTATTGAAAATAATGCCATATATAATAAAATAAAATAAAACATAACATAACATATAAAATGCATTGTATAAGAGGAAATTGCTTGCAAAATAGCATACAAAAATGGATATGTATTAGGAAAAAAGCACGCTAAAATGCTGATAAATTTTCATTTTTATCATTTATTAAATTAATATTAAATTCCAAAGATCACAGGGTGGTTCACACAACATAAACATACAAAATGAAAACACGAAATACATAATAAAACAAAAACAAACCAATAACCCCCACCCCACAAACACATTTAAAAGGCTATACTGTATAATGTTTATTCAGCCCAAGGCCTGGTTATAGAGAAACGTTTTCACTGGGCACCTAAAGATCTGTAATGAAGGCATCAGGCAAGCCCCCCTGAGGAGAGCATTCCATAAACAGGGAGCCACTGCTGAAAATGCCTGTTCTTATGTTTCCACCATCTGAGCTGCTCATGGAGGGGTCACACAAAGAAGGTCCTCAGATGGGCCGGTCCTTCAGGTATTGTGGTTCTGAGCCATTTAATGCTTTACAGGTCAAAACCAGCACTTTGAATTGGGCCTGGAAACTAATTGGCAGCCAATGCAGTCATTGGCATTATATGCTCAAACCATCTTGCCCTGGTGAGCAACCTGTCTAATGAATTCTTACACCAGCTGAACTTTCCAAACAGTCTGTAACACTTTGTATAACACTTTGCAGTACAGTGGTACCTCGGGTTAAGTACTTAATTCGTTCCGGAGGTCTGTTCTTAACCTGAAACTGTTCTTAACCTGAAGCACCACTTTAGCTAATGGGGCCTCCCACTGCGCCACCGGAGCACGATTTCTGTTCTCATCCTGAAGCAAAGTTCTTAACCCGAGGTACTATTTCTGGGATAGCGGAGTCTGTACCCTGAAGCGTATGTATCCCAAGGTACCACTGTAATATAACCCAGAGGTGACCAGAACATAGACAGCAGAACTTAGGCTAAAGGTAAAGGACCCCTGACCATTAGGTCCAGTCGTGACCAACTCTGGGGTTGCGGCGCTCATCTCGTTTTATTGGCCAAGGGAGCTGGCGTACAGCTTCCGGGTCATGTGGCCAGCATGACTAAGCTGCCTCTGGCAAACCAGAGCAGCGCACGGAAACGCCGTTTGCCTTCCTGCCGGAGCAGTACCTATTTATCTACTTGCACTTTGACATGCTTTTGAACTGCTAGGTTGGCAGGAGCAGGGACCGAGCAACGGGAGCTCACCCCGTCACTGGGATTCGAACCGCCGACCTTCTGATCGGCAAGTCCTAGGCTCTGTGGTTTAACCCACAGCGCCACCTGCATCCCTTAGAACTTAGGCTATCCCTGTCCAAATGGTGGCACAGCTGGGCCACCAGCTGAAGCTGATGGAAGGCACTCCATGCCACCAAGGCTGCCTGAGCCTCAAGTGACAGCAAAGGATCCAGGAGTACTCCCAAGCTACATCCCCACTCCTTAGGAGGAAGTGTAACCCCATCAAGAGCAGGCAGCCTTCCAGCCATCCGGTCTAGGGAGCCACCCACTAACAGAGCCTCAGTCTTATCTGGATTGAGCTTCAGTTTGTTGGCTCTCATCTAGTCCATTACTGAGGCAAGACAATGATCCAGCACTTCCACTGCCTCAGCTGCAGATGTAAAGGAGAAGTAGAGCTGCATGTTGCCAGCACATTGCTGACAACCTCCTCCAAACTCTTTTTCAGGTTAAACAGCATAGGGGATAAAATCAAACCCTGGAGAACCCCATGTTGAGGATTCCACAGAGCTGAAGAGCATTATTCAAGCATCACCATTCATGTAGGACCAGAACCACCACAAAGCAGCGCCAGTAGGATGCTATGGTCGATGGCAGGGTGGATCTACACACAGGGAAAATGCCCCCACTATAAATAAGTCAGAAGTTAAATCATTATAACAAAAGAAAAAATGTTATGTAAAATTTGCATAGATTTTTTCTCTCTCTCTGGTGCCATCTGGTGTTGCATGTTTATAACAAATTCAAAACGCTGTTTTTGGACTAATGCAGCTCTTAGATTTTTCTGAATCCATGGAGGGCTTCTTAAGGAGTGGTCTTACTACTGCCTCCTTCAAGCAGGCAGGGACCACCCCCTCTTGTAAAGAGGCATCAAGCACCTCCCTGGCCCAGCCAGCTGTCCACTCCCTGCTAGCTTTTATCAGCCAAGAGAGGTACGGGTCCAGAGTGCAAGTCCTAACTGATCCAAACACATTGTCCATGTTCTCAAAACTTACTAACTGAAATTCATTCAACATAACAGCACTAGACAGTGTTCTGGACACCCCATGAACAAACAAAAATCACAAATGGATTGCAGAAATGAATTTGAGATTAGGAAAATGGGAAAGTGAAACCAACAGATCTGTCCATTTCTGTTGGGGGAGGGGGGGAGTCCAATTCATGGGAGGGAACCTAGGGCAGCAGCAGCAGGCAGGTCATGTATGCAGGAGACCTTCAGAGATGGGTGCTTCGGGCAATTATCACTTTGCCAAGGTAGGAGAGGTGGTGTCCACTGGAAGGATTTTGTGAAAGGACAAGCAGCCTTTGTGCAGGGCATTGTGGCATCAGGTTAGTATACATTTGAGAGTTCGTTCCTTAAAGATGCATAAGACTAGGCAGTAAAGTTCTGGCAAACTGTAAAACCTTTCTCCTGACTATACATTGCAGGTAAAAAGGCACCTAGTTCAGTCTCCCCCACCCCTCCCAAAAAAGATCCAAAAATATTTAGGAAGAATGCTGCATTAACTGGATTTCTGCCCCTTAAAGGGAGAAAAAAATTTTTGGGTGGGGATAGAGATGGCAACCTTCCTTGTGAAATGCATGCCGTGTTGATTGGGCTGCCTTGCCTTTCTGTGCAAAATGTTCTCCCTCCCTCCATGACTGACAATTTTTTGGTATAAAGTAGATGCAGGGTGTGGTAATGCTCAGAAACATCAGCAAGGTTTTGAAGTGCTCAGCCTTGCCCTTTAGCCCTGCATATTGCAACACAAGATGACTGGCACAGAGCTGTTCGCCTTATAACATATCTGGCGTCTCTTAAAGATTTGTATCTAATATATAATGTTTCATACAAAGAGATGGACAAATCCAACCTTGTACTCATCCACAGATGCACCACTATGCTGGGCACATAGACTGAAGAACACACACACACACACACACACACACACACACACACACCAGCCTCTGCAAGGTTTTATTTTCCCTGTTCCTGCATGTAGTTAGAAAGCAGAATAATATATCCAGTTTATGTGCATTTGAAAAGCATTGCTTTCCATGAATTCACTTGCATAAATATTGTGCCGTTGCTGGCTCTGCTGCTTTGCCTTCATCAGCAGCCTAAAATTCATGGTGTGCAGAGCTAACGACAGAGACAGTTCC
Source organism: Podarcis raffonei (assembly GCF_027172205.1). Lineage (NCBI taxonomy): Eukaryota > Metazoa > Chordata > Lepidosauria > Squamata > Lacertidae > Podarcis > Podarcis raffonei. Next base: position 63,755,879 of record NC_070612.1, on the reverse strand, counting down.
ACTTGCTTAATTTCTCCTACCAGGCTGCTGTGAAAGACAAAGGAACGGGATCAATAAAAATGGCAACCCTGCTGTAAGCTGCAAGTCTTTTCTCATTCAAAAATTGAAAAGTGGATGCAGTCAACTGGAGGTGAAGAAAAATACTCTGCACAAGTCTAGTTGGCACTTTATTTTTATTACTTTATAAGCCCCAGAGCTGCACTGTGAGATTGAAACCAGATCATAGAATCATAGAGTTGGAAGAGACCACAAGGGCCATCGAGTCCAACCCCCTGCCAAGCAGGAAACACCATCAGAGCACTCCTGACATATGGTTGTCAAGCCTCTGCTTAAAGACCTCCAAAGAAGGAGACTCCACCACACTCCTTGGCAGCAAATTCCACTGTCAAACAGCTCTTACTGTCAGGAAGTTCTTCCTAATGTTTAGGTGGAATCTTCTTTCTTGTAGTTTGGATCCATTGCTCCGTGTCCACTTCTCTGGAGCAGCAGAAAACAACCTTTCTCCCTCCTCTATGTGACATCCTTTTCTCTATTTGAACATGGCTATCATATCAGCCCTTAACCTCCTCTTCTCCAGGCTAAACATGCCCAGCTCCCTTAGCCGTTCCTCATAAGGCATCGTTTCCAGGCCTTTGACCATTTTGGTTGCCCTCCTCTGGACACGTTCCAGTTTGTCAGTGTCCTTCTTGAACTGTGGTGCCCAGAACTGGACACAGTACTCCAGGTGAGGTCTGACCAGAGCAGAATACAGTGGCACTATTACTTCCCTTGATCTAGATGCTATACTCCTATTGATGCAGCCCAGAATTGCATTGGCTTTTTTAGCTGCCGCGTCACACTGTTGGCTCATGTCAAGCTTGTGGTCAACCAAGACTCCTAGATCCTTTTCACATGTACTGCTCTCAAGCCAGGTGTCACCCATCTTGTATTTGTGCCTCTCATTTTTTTTGCCCAAGTGCAATACTTTACATTTCTCCCTGCTAAAATTCATCTTGTTTGTTTTGGTCCAGATTCAAGGTTCACACCCTGCAAATACCTCAGTCAGGAGGACCAAGGTCTGTTCACCTGTTGAGCAAGATGGCTAGCTGCCCAGAACCACACCACCAACCTGTCCTGTCCTGTCCTTCCAGTTTAGCTCAAAGCCCTCATAGTTTTGCTTGTTCCAGCAAATCCTTGGTAGTGCCAAAGCCACTCCAGAAATAAGCCATGGGGCACATTACAAAATACATACTTCAACTTTATAAAGGCAAGACAGTTTCTGTCTGAAAAAAGAGTGGCATCGGGTGAAAAGCATTTCATTCTTGGCTACTACCACAATCTGGGTTCATTCCCTAGAAAGAACTTCAAGCCTGTAGCCTTTGAGTGTTGGAGTGATGTAGCTCCCTGGGGCGAGGCTGCCCTGTGTCCCCTAAGCTAGTCTTCTCCCCTCAGGTGTGGTGCTGGTTCTGTCATCAGTGCTGAAGTAAGATTCAGCTGTCAGTCTGGCTGACATCGATGTGAGAAATGGGCAGGAGGCACCATATCAGCCTTTGCCTCAGAGAGCAAAATGTCTTGGGCTGAGCCTACCATTCATGCAAGGAACAAAGCAGGACTTTCCTCACACGGTTGGGATGTGGCAATACCCCAAATTGCAAAAGAATACATAAAGTTAAGATTTTAAATGAACATATTGTATTTCTATAACATAGATATGAAAAGAGTTAAGAACTTTACAAAGAATATGTCTGTGGCCTATGGCCAACAGAACATACAGTAAGCAAATAATTGTAGTTTCACAGCACTGAAAAACAGACACCGTGCAAATGATGACAACAATATATCTCTCTAGCCGCACTGACTGCATGTTATCTTCCATTGCTGACTGTACCACAGCACAAAGATATGGTTGTTCAAAACCTTGACATCCTGTTTTGTAAAAATTTAATAAATATTTCTTAAAAAACCAAAAACAAAACCTTGACATCCTGAAGAAAGACTGTGGTGTAGTCAGCATTTGGAAGATATATCCAGTCAGCATGACTAGATATGACAGAATACATTGTTGTGATAATATGTGCAGTGTCTGCATTTCAGGGTTATGAAGTCACGTGAAACTGTTTGGTTAGTACTATATATAAATCGTTTGGTTAGTATTGTCTCCTTCTCTGAATGCACCCCTTCTGGAGTTAGGGGATGCATGGAGTTTCCAGTTTCATGAGCCACATGCTGCCATATCAGGCCCTTGCCAGCAGCCCCTTCCGGCTCTGCAATTTCCCCCTCAGTTTTCAGGGGTCTCTCCTGGTAGAGCAGGACATAAGACCCAGAGCAACACTGGGCTCAGTCCTACTTGCAGTCTTCCTGAAACCACTTTCCATACTTGACTGCTAGACACAGGTTGCTGCAGTTATGGGATTTTTCTGCTTCAGGTGTCAAAATAAATTGACTTGGATGCTATATACTTTGATTTTTTGAGGGTTGCCATTTCCTGCTTTGTCTCAGGTGGCAAAACAGCTAGGGCCCACTCTGCTTATGAATGCTTGCTTTGGCATTTTAAAATTTTCTTGATGACAATCCAATCTTTAACCCAACAAAGGCAGGAAGCTTCATAATACAACTTTAAATTTGGAACTGCAAATCCTCCCCTGTCTCTTTGATCTGTAAGTAATTTGAATCTAATTCTTGGCCTTTTTCCTTGCCAAATAAATTTGGAGAGTATTTTCTGCCAATCTTTAAAAACTGAGGTTCCCCTGATTATCGGTAGATTTTGAAATAAAAACAGCAATCTCGGTAATAAACTCATCTTAATTGCTGCCATTCTTCCCAACCAGGATAGCTTTATTCTGTTCCAGGTGTCCAGGTCTTTCTTTATTTCTTTCCAGGTGTTTGTGTAGTTGTCTTCCATTAAATTTATATTCTTCGTCGTTAGCCAAATTCCGAGGTATTTTATTTTTCTAGTTGCTTTAATCCCCGTCTGTGATTCAAGTTGGTTTTTTACCTCTTCTGACATATTTTTGGTCATCATTTTAGTTTTTACTCTATTTAATTTAAAGCCGGATAATTTTCCAAATTCTTCTAGCAAATCTAACACTTTACCGACACTTTTTGTGGGTCTTCCAGCGACAACATAAGATCATCGGCATATGCTTTTAATTTGTATTCTTTCACTCCAATTCTTATATCGCGTATCTCCGAAGTTTTCCTTATCTTATTTGTGATTATTTCCAACACCAAAATAAACAAAAGAGGTGATAGAGGGCACCCCTGTCTTGTACCCTTTGAAATTTCAAAGGATTCTGTTAAGTTATTGTTGATAATTAATTTAGCGCTTTGTTGTGAGTAAACTGCTGTTATTCCTTCCAGGAATGTGCCCTCTATCCCTGTCATTTCCAAACATTTTATTAGAAAAAGCCAGGATACATTGTCAAAAGCCTTTTCGGTGTCAATGAACATTAATACCGCGGGAATTTCATGTTTCCATTCTAAGTATTCAATAAGGTTTATTGTATGTCTTATGTTGTCTTTTATTTGCCTATTAGGTAAAAAACCAGCTTGATCATTGTGAATGAGTTTAGCTAAGCACTTTTTAAGTCGACTCGCCATTACATCTGCGAAGATCTTATAATCATTATTTAATAATGAAATCGGTCTGTAGTTTTTGATGTTAAGTTTATCTGAGTCAGGTTTCGGTATTAGCGTAATATGTGCTTCTTTCCAGGACGCTGGTATTCTTCCTCCTCTTAGAATCTCATTCATTACTTCACAGAGCACCGGTGTTAAAAGTTCTTCTAAGACTTTGTAATACTTGGCCGATAGGCCATCTGGCCCCGGAGCTTTCCCCAGTTTCGTCTTCTTTATCGCCTCCTGGATTTCCTCTACTTTTATGGGTTTATTTAATAGGCTTCTTTCCTCCTCCGATATGCTGTTAATTCTATTTTCTTCTATGTATTTTCCTATTTCTATTATATCTTCTTCTTCTCTTTTATATAACTTTTCATAGAATTTAAGGAAGCTCTTTTTTATTTCATTAGGATCTTCCAAGACTTGTTCTTTTACTTTTATTTTATTGATTACGTTTTGTTTTCTCCTTTTTCTTATTTGCCACGCCAGAAATTTACCAGTTTTATTTGCATACTCGAAAAAATTTTGTTTCATTAACTTAATTCCCCATTCCACCTCCTGATTTATTAATGTTGAGTATTGTGTTTGTAACATCTTAGACAATTGCTTATTTCTTTCGTCATTCGGTTTTTTTATCAGATTCTTTTCGCATTCTCTCATTTGTGTAATTAACTCTTCTTTTTTTTGCTCTCTCACCTTTTTTCTATAACTATTTTGTTGTATCAAAAAACCTCTTAACACTGCCTTACTGGCATCCCATACTATGACCATATTTGTTTCTTTGTTAATGTTGTCTCAGGTGGCAAAACAGCAAAACAGCTAGGGCCCGCTCTGCTTATGAATGCTTGCTTTGGCATTTTAAAATTTTCTTAATATATTAAGCACCCAACAATATTACTGACTTTCCACTTACTACAAAGCTTATGGGTTATAATAATTGTGCCAGCAAACAGATCAGATTCCACCAGGACAAGTTTCCAAACAGACAAGGGATGATTAATATAAAGTTAGGTATTCTGGAGTGTCACTGGAAAAAATGGAATGCAAAGACTTTATTGTCTGCTGAGTTCCTATCGATCCCAGTGAGACTTTGGCACCCCTTTCTTTGAATTGTTCTTGTTGGACACAATCCAAAGCACGCATGGTGACTTTTCTGCAAACTTCTGTTATGGGAAAGGCTCTGTGCACAGGGGCACAAACAGTTTTCCTGCTGTGTGCACAGAAAAGGTTTTGCTTGCAGGGGAGAGTTCCTACCAAGGCAAGACATGTTTTACCTATGAGGCTGTGCGCTGCCATGGCAAATATTTGTCTAGAGTTACAGTGTTCGCACTCAAACTCTGTAGTTTGGGAATGGCACAATGTGTATTGTGGTTCACACCAAGCAAATCACATCTTTAAAAATATACACCCTCTTGTGCAAGGGGTGAATTTCTTCTTTGTGTGCCCAGGCGGAGACCCCCTGACCCCAAGAGACCACCAGAAGGAATAATGACTCGTGACAATGTGTTATGGAATTAAAAATTGGCCACAACTTTATTAAACCTTTCAGATGTAGGAAGACCTTGGCTTAGGCATTGGGCATGTATCCCACCCAGCCTGCAGCTGGGGAATGGGGGCTCCTCAGGGTGAATGGGATATGGGAGGGTGTGCTGCAAGACGCTTGTGTACGCAGGGAGCCCACCCCATATCCCCGCAACGCAGGGGAGTTCACTGACAACCTTTCAGTGCGTGGCCAGTGACTTCCTATTTACAAACCCCTTTAAGAGGGGACCCTGGAATCGCCGCCACGGGGGGGGGGTGTGAGTCACTACTTTACGCCTCCCCCCATATACGGAAGATAGACTAAAGGATTCCGCCCAAGGCCTCAACCCGCCCAAGTTGTGATGAATTGCTATGGGGAAGGCAAAACCTGCCAATGCAGGGAAATTCCTTCCCGGTTCTTCAACAGCAACCATCAAAAGTCCGTAGCAGCGCCCACTGAAGAGGAAGAAAAAATGGTTAACCTGCAAACAAGCAATAGACAAAGGGAGGGTTGGGTGGGTGAAGCTCCGGAGCCAACCTCATGCTTGCTGCCAGCTCCAGCTCCTATTTATGCAACTGGCCACACCTCCCAAAGGTGCTGATAGGTTAACTGGGGTTCGGTGGGAACCCCCAATGACTATGACAAGGAGGTGGTCCAGCCCAACCAGCTGGTGAGTCCTATGTGGCCAGAGGTGCCACGTGCGGTCCTGCAAAGGGCGCCCACAAAGAAAGGTGTGAGCACTCATTATTGCACATTGCATCTTGGAAACGAATGCATACAGTGTCATGTATGCAAAGTATGTGGGGCATTTTAAGCAACCACTCATAGTAAGAATTAGTTCTTACAATAATAATTTGTGCTGAGTCAAAGCATCACCAAGTGAAGACTTTAGACTCCGCACTGGCGGAGGAAGAGGAGTGCGGGGGGAGCGCACTGCCCCCAGCAGCTTGATCCCAGTGGGGTTCCATCGTGGCTGTCCCCCTGCCTGCTCTAGACATCCCGCCCCTGCAGGTGGCATGCCCTGGCCCCAGGACACACACCCCGCCCCGCCCCGCCTGCTCTCTACCCCCCCCCCCAGTGCCGGAGCATGAAGCTCCACCACTGAAAAGGGGTTTGTGGTGTTCAAAATACCCTCATATAAACTTCACATATGCAATTAATTCATGTCTTCTGTGATTGTTTGCAAACTTTACAACCATCTAAGAAGCAAGTTGTGGCACAGTGCAGGGTGGGCAGGATGAGTCACCCAGCTGCTTAGACCTCAAGCTGAATATCCACTCAACTCTTCAGACGTGATGTGGTTTTTGCAGCCTGACATAGCCCCTCTCCCCATCTTCTTTGTCCTGGCTCCCAGTCTCTGGCTCCAACAGCCATTGAGAGATGGCTCTCCTGTCTCTCCTAGCAGCTGTGTGATTCAAATTTGCCCACCTGCAATTTGGCCCAATCATAGCTGGGCTTGGAGGAGTGGCAATGGGGGTGGACCTGAGGCAGACTTCCTGGTGGGTACAAAAACTGGTCTGGGCTTCACCTGAGACCACAGTTGCCTGCAGATCACCCTCCCTCCCACCCATATTTTCATGGTTTTCACTGTTCTGTTGTGCAATTGTGTGGTATTTGATAGACCTTGCTATGGTTCTTATGGTTGCCGTATGTGGGGTTAGGGAGGAAAATTTCTCAACAGAAGAACTGGCCTGTTTTGAGGGTTTCGCCTACCTCACAGCAATCATCACAACATGTGCGGATATGGCATTGGGTAAATTCCTAGTCTTTGGCAGAGGGGAAATTGTGAAACCTCTGCTTCTACCTCCTTGGTGGTGGGGAACCCCGTTAAAGGGATCCATGGGGAGGTCCATACGTCCAGGCAAGGGCTGAGGACCATAGCACTCTCCAACGTGGCAAGTCTGTGGGAATTGCACCTATTTGATGTATGTCATAGGTGAACCCCAAATCAGTCTTGAACCTTGATATCCCTCCAGCAGGATGTGTACAAAAAATGGAAAAGGTGGGAAACCACCAAAGAGGAATTCAAACAAATAGCCAGCACGTGTAGACACAAAGTCATAAAAGCTAAAGCACAGAATGAACTCAGGCTTGCTAGAGAGGTTAAAAGCAACAAAAAAGGCTTTTATGGGTATGTTCGTAGCAAAAGGAAGAACAAAGAAACAGTGGGGTCATTCAGAGGAGAAGATGGTGAAATGCAAACAGGGGACACAGAAAGGGCTGAACTCCTCAATGCCTTCTTTGCCTCAGTCTTCTCCGATAAAGAAAACAATGCCCGACCTGAAGAATTTGGAGCAATGATTCAGCAGAGGAAACACGGCCCAGAATAACTAAGGAGATAGTACAAGAATACTTGGCTAGTTTAGATGTATTCAAGTCTCCAGGGCCAGATGAACTGCATCCAAGAGTATTAAAAGAACTGGCAGATGTGATCTCAGAACCACTGGCAGTCATCTTTGAGAATTCCTGGAGAACAGGCGAAGTCCCGGCAGACTGGAGGAGGGCAAATGTTGTCCCTATTTTCAAAAAGGGGGAAAGAGAGGACCCAAATAATTACCGCCCAGTCAGTCTGACATCAATACCAGGGAAGATTCTGGAGCAGATCATTAAGCAAACAGTCTGTGAGCACCTAGAAAGGAATGCTGTGATCACCAATAGTCAGCATGGATTTCTGAAAAATAAGTCATGTCAGACTTTTTGACAGAATTACAAGCCTGGTAGATGAAGGGAACGCAGTGGATGTAGCCTACCTTGATCTCAGCAAGGCATTTGACAAGGTGCCCCATGATATTCTTGTAAAGAAGCTGGTAAAATGCGGTCTTGACTATGCTACCACTCGGTGGATTTGTAACTGGCTGACTGACCGAACCCAAAGGGTGCTCATCAATGGTTCCTCTTCATCCTGGAGAAGAGTGACTAGTGGGGTGCCACAGGGTTCTGTCTTGGGCCCGGTCTTCTTCAACATCTTTATCAACGACTTGGATGATGGACTCAAGGGCATCCTGATCAAATTTGCAGATGACACCAAACTGGGAGGGGTGGCTAACACCCCAGAGGACAGGATCACACTTCAAAACGACCTTGACAGATTAGAGAACTGGGCCAAAACAAACAAGATGAATTTTAACAGGGAGAAATGTAAAGTATTGCACTTGGGCAAAAAAAATGAGAGGCACAAATACAAGATGGGTGACACCTGGCTTGAGAGCAGTACATGTGAAAAGGATCTAGGAGTCTTGGTTGACCACAAACTTGACATGAGCCAACAGTGTGACGCGGCAGCTAAAAAAGCCAATGCAATTCTGGGCTGCATCAATAGGAGTATAGCATCTAGATCAAGGGAAGTAATAGTGCCACTGTATTCTGCTCTGGTCAGACCTCACCTGGAGTACTGTGTCCAGTTCTGGGCACCACAGTTCAAGAAGGACACTGACAAAGTGGAACGTGTCCAGAGGAGGGCAACCAAAATGGTCAAAGGCCTGGAAACGATGCCTTATGAGGAACGGCTAAGGGAGCTGGGCATGTTTAGCCTGGAGAAGAGGAGGTTAAGGGGTGATATGATAGCCATGTTCAAATATATAAAAAGATGTCACATAGAGGAGGGAGAAAGGTTGTTTTCTGCTGCTCCAGAGAAGTGGACACGGAGCAATGGATCCAAACTACAAGAAAGAAGATTCCACCTAAACATTAGGAAGAACTTCCTGACAGTAAGAGCTGTTTGACAGTGGAATTTGCTGCCAAGGAGTGTGGTGGAGTCTCCTTCTTTGGAGGTCTTTAAGCAGAGGCTTGACAACCATATGTCAGGAGTGCTCTGATGGTGTTTCCTGCTTGGCAGGGGGTTGGGCTCGATGGCCCTTGTGGTCTCTTCCAACTCTTCTATGATTCTGTGATTCTAAGATGGTAGCTACCCAGCGCCAAGCAAAAACTCATTTACATCTGCAATCAATAAAGTTGTGGCCTAATTTAAATCCAAGAATGTTATTGGTGGTTCTTGGTTTTTCTGCTATGGCTAGATGGGGTGGGTTCACTGCACCCTGGCAGCAATCTCCCTTTCTTTCTGAACTGTGTTGCAGGGATACACAGGCTGCAGTGTACAGAAGGAAGAGGCAGAAAGTTGCCCAGTTGTCAAGACACTTGGGTGATTCTTCCTCACTTCCACCTCTGGGCTGTGACTTACATGCATTATAGTGCAGGAAGAGAAGAAAGTATCCTTGCTTTGCCTGGTGAATCAGAAAGGGACATTCCCCTTTCTTCCTGTACGTGTAATTCCTGTGTTGCAATTCCTGTGTTGTAATTTCTAGCAGAGCATGGCAAGTGACCTCTTGTTGCCAAGGCAACAGAAGCACACCCTACCTCATATTTCTAGCATAATGCATGAACTTTATTTATCCTCAAAGTCCCCACTACCAATAATCTATAAAAGGGAGATGCTTTAAAACCCGAAACGAGGTTGCAACAGTAGGACTCATAGGTTAGAGACAGACGGTAGAAAAATTTGATTCAGTTCACATTTAAAGGTGAACCTTTAAAAGCATAAAAGCATAAAAGCTCAAATATTAGTGTAATTAAATCCAAAACTGCATTATATTGGGGAAAATTGCTTGTGAATAAGTGAATATTAGGTATAATTGCACACAAAATATGTAAAGGGAAACTATTACTAATTTTTATGAGGACATTAAAAAAATTGCAATCAGATGTGGAAATGTGGAGACTGGAAAAACGAGAAACAGGAATTTGACAGATTGTCCCATCCTTCTCTGCCCTAGTAATAATTCACAATGAAAGATGTTTGAAGGGCTATAATAAATAGTCCATAGTCAAAGCAATATATGCTGAGCTAGACATGCAAAATAAAATAAAATAAAAATAAGCTAGAAAATCTAATGCCACTTCCATTGACTCTTGTCAGGGTTGATGCCAACTAGTAAATGCAAAACAATATATGGGCAGAATTTTATTTCAAGGCCAAAGGCTGAAAATCACTGATAAGCCTAAACTTATTACAGAGGAAGTTTGTATCATCAGAGCAATGATTTAGCAAAGACTGCATTGTGCTTGTGCACAGTGCTGATCTACTGAATTTTTTCAGAGCTTGGTCAAATAAGGTCATGCACATCTTAAAAGCACATGCCTTAAACAAATTGCCTGAAATATATCAACATTTTTTATAAGCCCGCTCACCCCTTTTCGTGCGGTGGCATTGCGGGACGGAGGAGGCTTCACTGGGGCCCCGGCGAGGGATTTCAAACTGTAGTCCCCTCCCTATCAGGAACGGGATCCTGCCTGCACCCTGCTTTGGCAAATGGGACTTGGGCTGTGCCGGGCATGGAGCCAATGGAGCCAACGGTGGACTTCTCTCGGATCTGCCCCTTGCCCATCTAAGCAGCCAGCACCTGGGGTCTCATCCTGTTTGTTCCTGTGCCGGGTTTCCCTGCCTACCCACCCTCTGCTGTGGCTACGGTGGTCACCGTCCTTTAAGGGGCTGGGTAGGAATTTGCCCACTGGGCTAATTGGCACTGACCCAGTGGTTTTGCCTACCTCATAGCAATCATCACAGCTGGTTGAGCATTGGGGCAATCCTTTGTTTTGGATGGACAGGAGGTTGTAGTCTCTGCCTGCCCCTCCAAAAGCTGGCATATCCCGTTAAAGGGATCTGGGGGAGTGGCCATGTCCGTGTGCCCTGGCAGGGCCAGGGCCGAAGGGACTCCCCCAGACGGTGGTCCCTGCGGGGGTCATTCTATTGGATGTAAGTCCAGGAACCCCCACCTGGATTGACAACACGTCACTTTCGGCGAGCAGACCATAAGTATTTAGATTGCCCCATGCCCAAGCCAAACCTCTTTCATCTGTATTCTATAAAGTTGTGGCCTGTTTTGACCCCAAACCCAGTCTGATTGGTCTCTTATTATACTGGTTGGGGTATGGGAAGTCTGATGACTGGTCCGGCAATGGTCCAGGGGCTGAATCCAGATGAGGGAAGTGCCATAGAACTTTCCATAGGCATGATTGGCCACTGTGAGAACAGGATGCCTTTGCCTAGATGGCCTTTTGTTCTGATCCAGAAGGATAAGTTGAATGAACAGATTTATGTTCACACACTAGATCGTCACTTTCTTTTCCCCTGCATGCCCCCCAAATTTACTTCAGAGCCCCCCGCCCAACCCTCAGGGGTAGATGTTGAGTGTGTGCAGGGGGCTCTAGGGAGAATGAAAAGAAGGTGAAGTTCCACAGTGTGAGCAGACCTCCATTTTTTTCACACATGGGCAGCATTGCATACAACCACATATATTTAATAAAAAGCACACTGAAGTTGTTGTAAGACATGCAATCAGATGAGTTCCGTAAGAGATTCAAAGGATCTTTTGTTGAAAGGAGGATGCACAACAAAATAGCAAATGTGGTTTGGTGTACATATATGTTAAGCAAGCACTGTGGGGCAAAAATAAATAAATTCTAATTTCACATATTTACTGATGGCAGTGATTGACCAGGAAAGAGAGCTTGGGATTGTGGTAGGTTAGCAGCTCAGTGAAAACATGGTTAGTGTGTGGCAGTAGTGAGGAAGGTAAATTCCATGCTTGGGATTAGGAAGAAAGAAACTGAAAATAGACCAGACAGCATCATAATGCATTTTTATACATCTATGCCGTGGCTGCAACTGGCATCTGGTGTTTAGTTCTGATCACCACATCTCAAATATGAAACAGTAGAGCTAGAAAAAGAATAAAAAAGCAATCAAAATCATCACGAGTTTGAAGGAGCTTGCCTATAAGAAAAGGTCAAGTGTTGAGTCCTCATAGTTTGGGGGGGGGGAGGGTGAGGATGGACTGACATGATACAGATTTATAAAACAACCCACGGTGTGGATACCATTTCCCCCCTCCCTTTCCCGAGAGTCATGCAATGAAGATGGTTGGTAGAAGATTCAGAAGAGAGAAAAGAAGATGTGGTGATGACCACTAGTCTCGATGTCAGGGACTGCAATTAAATTTATGGAGGATCAATATAGGCAACGATTTGCCCCACAGATTGCCCTGCAGAAAGACAGAGGCATCTTCCCTCTTAGTGCTTTGGTAGTCTCAGTGTCAATCTTATTATAATGTTAGAAAGCGGAATGTGATATTGCAGTAAGGAATTGAAATTGCCGGGGGGGGGGGGCTTACTTGTTTCTTTTCTTAAAAAGAAGGAAAATTATACTATGGTGGTGGAGGGAAGAGCACGCACCCATCAAAAGACAACCCCCCCCCATGTTCTTTTTTTAAAAAACTTTTCATCTCTTTATTTATTTTAAGCAATTTTTAATTGGTTTCTAAAGAAATACAAATACATTAACCATTAAACACTTTCCAGCCGTGTTTGTTTTATCCATTGTCTCTAGACATACAGTGTTGTATTGCTAAAGGAGAAATGGTAGCCTCATACTATGGGACTACATCATGCTCACTATTGGTTAAACTAAAACAAAAAACCCCACCACCACCTCCTGCAAGAACTGTTCCAAAGTGTGTCCAAGCAGCAGGTCTCTCATGAAAACTTTACAACGGAGGTGACAGAAACACTTTCGAATCACAATGGGCTCAGAAAGGGCCATAGCTCAGTGGTAGAGCAATGCAGAAGATCCTAGGTCTAATCGCTGGTATCTCCAGAGAGGGCTGGCAAATGACCCTTCTCTGAAAGCCCAGAGTAGGCAATCCTGAGCTCAATGGATCAGTGGTCCATCTTGGTACAAGGCAGTTCCCTTTGTCCTTAGCGCTTTCTGGAGTAGGGCTTAAAAAAAAATCTGCAGGTGTTTGAGAGGTGCTATGAACCCCCTGAAAACCCAGTTACAAGTAAAGTTGGGGCTCTTGTACAGCCGGGGGAATGGAAGGATACAAGTCACAGATAACAAGATCCAGGTAAAGTGCACAAACCATTGAAGTGGTAATCCTGTCTATGTACACTTACCTAGGAATACGCTCTGCGGAACAACTGAGAGTGGTATTCAAAGTTAGTGCTACACAGAGTAGACCCATTGATGTTAATGGACACAAACAGTGGGTTCATTAATTTCAACGAGTCTACTCTGAACTCAGCAGAACACATTGTAAATGTGCATAAGATCAGGTGTTAGCGTGTTTTAGATAATAAAAGTATCAAGTACAATTTGGGGTGAGGGGAAACCCCCCCCCCAAACCTCTTGGCCTTACTTCCATGTAAATGTGTTTGGACCTGGAATGCCCATCCTTAATATCATTATATCAAAGTAAGCACCATAGAAACAGTTGATAGTAACAAACTAATAATGAATGCATTCAGGGTAAGGGTGTACTGTACTATTATCTGCAAACATTCTTCTGTGCAGCTGCAAACTGCTTGTGCAAAATCTATATCCAGCTATTTAAGAACAGAAGGGAAACATTGGCTACTATTCAGCGATCTATAGCATGAATATTAAAATGACTGAAAGGGCAGGAGTCCCAAACTGGATGTTAGGAAGCATTCTCAAGGAGAAAATCCTGCAGGATATGGTGGGAGCTTTAATTTAAATGGGGGTTATAATGGATCTTCAGTTTAGAATTAGAAAGTTCTATTAGCAAATTATTGGTACATACGTTAGATCACGGTCAATTTTTTTAGGATTAAGATTAATGGGACTGTCATCTACATTATCTAGAAATAGCTGCACAATCATAACCTCGTCTTCTCTTAACTAAGTCCTATGGAATTCAATGAGGCTTACTCCCAGTTTAGGAGGATTAGAATTGCAGCCTTAAGTCTCTGTTTTTATTTAAATGAGATTGTTTCCAAAAATGTGCTTAGGATATCATCCAAAACAGAAGTACATTCTGTTGAAATATTGGCATTTACTTCCAACATAATTTATAATTGATGTGTAAATCATCTTAAAGCCTAATATTTCAGTTGAGTTTGGACAGATAAAAAAGCATGATAAGAAAATCAATGAGATGCTTGAAAATGAGACATTTGTATTGGAAGGCTCCATAAAATTTTAACCCAGAGTAAATACTATGCCTAGGTTATTAAGAAGTATTAAATAGTCAAAGTGGGTGGAAAACTCAAGAATTGGTTTCCTGTGGGAGATTTTGGAACAAGAGGGTGACAAACTGAAACTGCAGAGTTTTGAGAAACTAAAAGATAAAGTGCGAGATTGGCTTCATTATTATCAAATAAGGGAGGCTTATAACTTGGACAAAAAAATTGGCTTCCAGGTGGAAAAATCAAAATTGGAAACAGAATTGTTAGATCCCAAAACTAAGACATTATCAAGAATGTATAACTTGCTGTTGAAATGGAATACTCAGGATGAAACGGTTAAATCTGCTATGATAAAATGGACACAAGATGTTGGACATAACATAATGTTTGCTGACTGGGAACAGTTGTGGACCACAGGTATGAAATTCACGGCATGTAATGCCTTAAGAGAGAATATTATGAAAATGATATACAGGTGGTACATGACACCAGTCAAGCTTGCAAAAATATACCATTTGCCCGATAATAAGTGTTGGAAGTGTAAAGAAAATGAAGGTACATTCTTTCACCTTTGGTGGACGTGCCCAAAGATTAAGGCTTTCTGGGAAATGATCTATAATGAAATGAAAAAGGTATTTAAATATACCTTCCTGAAGAAACCAGAGGCCTTTCTCCTGGGCATGGTCGGCCAATTGGTGCCAAAGAAGGACAGAACTTTCTTTATGTATGCAACAACAGCAGCAAGAATACTTATCGCGAAGTATTGGAAGACACAAGATTTACCCACCTTGGAAGAATGGCAGATGAAAGTGATAGACTATATGGAATTGGCGGAAATGACTGGCAGAATCCGAGACCAGGGAGAAGAGTTGGTGGAAGAAGATTGGAAGAAATTTAAAGACTATTTGCAGAAACATTGTAAAATTAATGAATGTTAAAATGATGTAGGATTGAAATGAGATGGCTTTAGTAACAAAGTTAAAAGAATATGTAAAAAAGGATTCATAATTAGATAAAAATATGAAGTTCAATATGTTAAGATACAGAGTTAAGATAAAAACAAAGAGGGTAAGGATTTGCTGAATTAACTATGCAAACTGGAATACAAAAAAGGGAGGCGTGAGGAGGTCAAGGAAACAAGCAAATGAGCTTAAAGATATGAAAAAAATGGATTTGTTTTTAACCTTTTCTACTTACTTATTTTTTGTATTTTGTATTTTTTTTATGTATTTTTGTATTTTTTGTATTTTTTCTTGTCTTCTTTTTATTCTGTTAATTTTTGCTTTTTGTAAAATCCTAATAAACATCTTATAAAAAAAAGAAAACTCAAGAATGATTATATTTCATTTTATATGTGTTTATTTCAAAAAGCGATGAAACATACAAAGGCAAATGGCAAAGCAAAGCAAATCCTTTAAAATACTGTTCTAGGATTGCAAAATAATCACAAATGAATTATTTGTAGTGTTGTAAACTAACATGCTTCTGTTTGAACTGTGAACGTCAAAGTCATCAAAGGTTAGTGCCTCTGCCTTGACTTTTCAGACCTGCAATATCTTAAACATGCCTAGTCATATTATTTATAATAACTCATTTTAATTTTAAATATATTTATTTTAATTCAGCCGATGTTCAGACTTGCTGGTTAAGCTTGAGATGCACATTCAGCTGGGGTAAATTAATCTGTCAGGAGGGATATTAAAATGTTGCAAAGAAGAGCAAGGAAAACTCAGTCACAAAGAAGTTGTTTTACAAGCAATATGGGTAAAATTTATATGTTGATTAATCAGAATCTTCTCCCCTGCTTCCATAGATTGTGGGGCAAGGCAAATGAGATGAGTGATTTATCAAAGAACATGTATTAAATGTATTCCAGGTTCTTCTGACAACCATCACTAGAACTATTGGTACGTCTAGTACATGAACAAATTTGAATATCTGAAGTCAAAACTTTAGTCTAAATTATAACAGGGCAGGGTTCTTAACATTGCAAATATTATTCTGTCTTTCTTTGTATAGAGGAAATCTCCTACAGTAGTTTACATTTTAGAAAGCTGCTTTGCTGAAAACAAAAATGTTGCAATCCATTTATTTCATTTTACTTTTGTATGTAGCACACCCCTTAAGACATTAGATTTACTAGCATCTTTCACTGATTCCTACCGCTGGTGAATGCCAAAGTCTAATTTGTTTTCTTTTGAATCATTTCAAAAGCTACATTTTGAATCATTTGAATCATTTCATATCTGCATTTCAAAAGCTGAAATGGAAAAATAAACCACTTAAAGGCTAACTTGATTATGTTATTACATAAGACGTCCGCCTATCCTTCAAGGGATATTATGCAGGATTCTAAGGACACTTAGGAGAGAGTGGCTGTTTTTGTAATAAATGAATCCTGTTTCAACTTCAACATCACTAAAGTCAACAATACATTGTCTGCATTTGAGTATGTTCTGCCTAGTCTGGATTGCTTTTAGGAACTCTAGGAACACTTCTGAAACATCAGTATCTAGGGGCATTTTTAAGCAGGGTTTTTTTCCCCTATCAGCTTTACTAATTTCATCTGATATAATTACAAATATGCACCTTGGGCATCATCAGCAACTCACTTTTTCCTATTTCAGAGTCAGCCATTTCTAATGAGAAGTATAAACAAGCAAGAGATCCTTCCTATTAAATATAATGTGTATAATATATATAATGTATATAATGTAATATAATTCATTTCCTTTTATTTCATTGGGTAGCAATTCTGTCTGCTTCCTTCTCAAGTGTACTGTAAACTATCTGCATGATGGTTCTGTTTGCTTTTCACTTTCAAAGAAAAACTGAACAGACCGTCTTCATATATCACACCGTTCACTGTTGTGTAGATGCATTTGGAAGTCAACATCTACATGCTACAATTTTATAGCATTGCTGTTTGCATTGCACATACAATTAGAGCATTCCTAAATAGGCAGTAAAGGGTCTTCTCTGAGATCGCTCCAAAGTAAGCATGATTTAAGTGCCAATTTCAACCAATTCCCCCCCAAAAGAAATATATAAAGATAATCAAGAACCCAAGGTCCTACCTTTCCCCGTGCACGTTGAGTTCCTAGATGAGATGCACTTCGCTCAAAAGCACACTGCGTCCTATAGTCTGTGATCAACACTACAGTCAAAGCATCACGCATGACCTCTCTCTATATATGCACACAGCAGTCGCCGCAACAAGTGGCTATCGAGAGTCCTACTTCATCCCCCTGTTTATCAAGTGAGGTTACTCATAGAAACAGATCCTTCAAGCAAACACTAAATCTCCATTGGGAGGAAACTGAATGATACACTTGGAGGAGGAGGGGGAGGAGGATCTTATTTTTGACATAGCAGATGAAAATACCCACAGCTATTGCACATACCATTTATTCTGTTAACCATGTAATATACATTGTCATTTTGACGTCCAGACCATTTCTCTTCTTCCATCACCTCCATGTCAATCCAATTCACTCATTCTTACCAATGATGAAATGGGGGCGGTGAGAGGAAACATGGACAGATTGTTATCCTAGATCCTGTATTTGCAGGACGTTTTAAAACCAGCCAGATTAAGCATCGGGAAGATGTTAGCCTTGATAAAGGAAGCCCCACTGGCTTTCTGTCTCCCTGAGACAATGAAATCACATAGTTGTGTCTGTGTGTCTTTCTGTTTGGGATTGTTCTGTTTTAACACATAAGAGATTGAAGGTTGACTACTAGTCTTAATTAACTCAAGTTAAACTAATGAGGGTGGGGGGAGGGAGAAATTGAAGGTTGGGGGAGGGGTGGCTACAGAAAGAAAACGGATCATTAACCAAGAAGGGTTCAGTTTCAGCTAAGAGTTAGGTGGAGGAATGGATACAGCCAGACTCCATTCTTAGCAGGGGGAAAGTTTGCTAAATGCTATTCTTTTGATGTTGTAAGTAAATATTTAACTTGCATCTGGGAGAAGCCATCAAAGACCATCTGGAGTTAAATTCCAGTTCCTATTTTCATTTGGATGCATTTCAAACTAGATTCCAAAGCCAAAGGCTTTCTACTATCCCTACTCTGCCCATTCTGCTTCACTTCAGCATATTATTGTCCTTATGTGGAGGCTGTACAGGTTTATTTAAGAGCCATAACATCAAGCCCTGCCTGGTTATGGGCAACTTCTGTGATACACCCAAAGCCTACAGCACCGGCCTCCATTAGAAACCTCCAAGAGCGGCGTGGTTTCTCCACAATGCCTACTGTCCATGTTGTCAGCAGCATGCCTTGTTTTGGCCTCTGAACAAAAAAAGAGAGAACTATTTTCAGCATCCTTCATGCAGAGTGGCAGAAGATATAGACTATATATGTAGAATATATAGTTAAAAATTTAAATGGCATTATTTCCATACACTCTTGGCTTTGTTTTCCCAAGATAGTCTACACAACACTGGATTTAGGGCTGTGTGTGAGGTTTCCCCGTGCAGGCGCTGAGCCAAGGGGTCTCAGAACGGAAGGTGAGAGGGAGGGGGCATGAAAATATGAAATATTGGGCAGGGCACCAAATTTTGTCATTGCTCAGGGTGCCATATTACCAAAGTCCTCCCCTGGTCTAAGCTAGTGCATAGTATATCAGACGTACCAGTCTAAGACCTGAGAAGAACCATTCATCCTATGAGATCTTTGTTGATAAAAGTACCTGCTGTGTAAAGATTTGGCCTGACACAGGTAGAAACCCATGGTGCAATTATAGGGTGGCCTGGAACCCATGAGTTCTCAGGCATCTCTCAGTATCCTTAAGCAATGATACACGCGTTGCAAAGTATGGAATAAAATGGGCCACTTAGCAGCAGACATGGCACACAGGATGCATATGCAAAGTGAATGAGATGGCAGCCACCCACCTCAGCTTTGCCCTTCAAGGTGTGATAAGGCTCCTGACCAAACAATTCCTGCTTTCTCCTGTTTTAATGCACAAACCACTTACATGAATGCAGCAATGCCAGCTCTCTAAATCACTTAGTTTTGCTGCTTGCCTCAGATTTCCAGTGGACCAAGCCTTGGACAGGGTGCATGTCTGGAAGGTTTGAGTTCTTTTTAGTAGGTCACAAATTGTGTCAGCTTGATTTCATACAGCTGGTGGAGGAATTTTCTGCTGTTCAAATAAAACATAAAATAGTAAAAGGGGATATTTAGACAAGGTTATAAGAAAAACAATGGGCATCAAGTTTGGGGTTATCCCAAAGGATGTGGCATCTGTGGTGTCCCCTCAAGTAGGTTAGTGGGGCTGGTTCATCAGTTGTGCCTTGTGGCTGCTGATCCTTCACAGTGCTGTCTACTGAGGATCAGCAGGGATCAGCAGATGGGATCACATAAGAGATTTCTGTATCCTGCTTAATTAGCACTTTTGCTCCTCCACACCTCTAGACTAAATTTCTTTGAGAAGAATCTGAACCTGTTTCACCACACCCTTTTCTTTCTTCCTTCCTTCCTTCCTTCCTTCCTTCCTTCCTTCCTTCCTTCCTTTCTTTCTTTTCAAATTTATCAGGATGTTTATCTTGGCAATTGTGCAGCTTCCAAGATTTTGATGTGGGTTAGAGTGAACAAGCTGAAGCTTAATCCATACAAGGTACCGTGGGTAAAGAAACTGGTTGAGGGGTGCAACTGGTGTGTGTGCAGGGGCCATATTCTCCTTGAAGGACCATGTTTGCACATGGGAGTCCTGGTATGCCAGCTGTGACCCAACCTAGAAAAAGTAGACCTAGTAGTGGATAGACATGTCGTTGTTACACCCATACTAGACTACATACATGGGGCTGCCTTTGAAGACTATGTGAAAACTTCAGCTGGTGCAGGAAAGTGGTTGCTAGAGTGCTCAGTGGGACCAGGTGGTCAGATTACATTACACTGGTGGTTCTGTCCTGGTTCTGCTGGTTACCAGTGCATTTCCAGGTCCAATTTGAAGTGCTGGCTTTGTCCTTTAAAACCTTAAGTGGTTTAGTGCCAGGCTATTTGAGGGGCCACCCGCATCCATGTGAGCCCACCCATTGGAAGCCCTGAACATAGGCTCATCTTTAAAAATTAGATGACTGGGCACTCTGGTGCGGTATTCAAAGTCTTTAAAAACTGTTTAAAATGGCTCGCAACTGATGTGTTTGATAGGCTGCTATTAGATAATTTTACTGCTGTGGTTGGAAATTGTTTTATTCTGGTTTACATTTTAGTGTATTGCTATTTTTATATTTTGGTGGTGTTTATATATGTGTGTAGTACAGTTGTATTGTTGCCACCTTGGGTGGACATGGTCTGGAAAGATGGCTTAGATATATATTTATTGTGTGTGTGTGTATGGTACAGAAAGGCAAAAGTCATTGCCAGTGGAAAACACTGTAGCAAAGACTAGTGCATTTGTCTACTAATTAATTAATCGGAGGCAGAAGCCTAGGCCAAGAATTCTTTGGAACAATTTACAAAATGCCGCTCCTGAAAGGCAGCAAGTGATCTCATGCAGTGGGGTTTTGGTTAATTAAGAAAAGTAGGAGGAGTTTCAGCAGGTGAGATCTGGGACCCAAGGGGGCAGGAGAAGGGGAAGGCGGGTCGTAGGTTCTCTGTGTTTCAGGTCAGTTACAAAACGAAAGCAAAGCCTTTGGCAAAGCCTTTGTTGTCTATACATGTGTATCTGTCTTCATCAGCCTTGGCCTTGACCGGGGTTAATAAAAGCACTGCTTGCTTTAGGAAAAGCCAAGGGAATGTGACAGGTAACTGAGAAGGAAACTGCCGGCTGCCTTTGGCTTTGCTGTCGTTATTTGTGTCTAACGAGGCCAGCTCGTCGCCAGCCTCTTTGCAGATGAAATGAAGCGATGGGCCCAGCAAGGCAAAGGAGGCGCCGTGTCCTGACAGGCTGAGGTGTGACCTGATGTATCCTAACCATCCCAGACAATGTCAGAAGAACAAGGGAGAAGAGTGAAAAGGTGGAGGGGTCCAAAGTCCAGACTTGGGGTACCCGGAGAAAGGGAATGAAGGAAGAGGATGACAATATGCAACACGTCATGAAAAGGTGGGAGATAAATTATTCTCCTCCTCTTCTTGGTTACTACAAAAGAATCTATAAGCAATTGATAAAAAGGTTAAAAGCTGAAATGGCATCACATATAAAATAATATGTTTCAACAAAACCATTCCAATAACACACAAGGAAGCCCAGCAGAAAAAGAACACTAACTCCAGCAGCAAGACTGTTTCATTCATCAGCCAGTCATCACACAGCTATCAGATGCGTGGGAGAAAAGATAAGTTTTAACCTGGTGTCAAAAGGATGTACTTGATGGCACCAGGTGGGCCTTGCCAGAGAAGAGCATTCCACTGATGGGGTTCCAAACTAAAAAGGCCCTCTGCTTTTCTGAGGAGAAAAGACTCAGGTGAAGACTGAGAGGTCCACATAAGTACCTATATAGAGAGGTGCTCTGAAAGGTATTGGGATCCTGAGTCATAAAGTCATAAGGGGCCTTATGATTCAAAAACAGCACTTTAAACTGGGCCCAGAAACACCTAAACATTGAGATCTGGTCAATTTTATCCATATGCTTTAAAAAAAAAAGGAAAAAATGCTTTTCATTTTACACTGCAATCCAAACCTCTCTGGAACTGTCCCTCTGCCTGCCCTGGTGTTCTCCACCAGCTTCCCCATGTGCTAGAAAAAGCTTCCTTCTGAAGAAGAAGGCAGAAGAGGGGGCCAGCCCGACTCAACCTAGGATTCACTGGATCTCAAGCTGGCCCAATTGCTTTCATGGCAGTGATGGCATAGGCCTGATTCAGAACCACTGGATTCTAAGCTCACTCTGCTATCATCACTTGAGGGCATCAGCCCCACACTTGGTCCAATTGCTGCACCAGTTTAAGGCTTGCACAGCAATTTTGCTGCTGCTCACCTTTCACAATGGCGAGGGTTATTCATTTGTGTGCTCAGACCCAGAAACCTCCCCCCTAAATAAATTCATACATGACTCAAATTTTGGTTTGGTTTTTGGTAGAATTTAGGCCACAACTTTATTGATTACAGAAAGTGATTGGTTGCATAGGCTCTGGTCTGATTAGCTCCCTGCCATGCAGGTATCGCTGATCCAGGGCAAAAGCATAGATCAGCCTAGGGTGAACACCTGGATAAGCAGAAAGCCGGGAACAGGCTAACTCCACCACCCAAATGTTCCCCTGGACTCAGGCACGGGCACAAACCATTGAGTCCCTGGATTCCTTTAATGGAATACCCTTCACAGAGGGATGGCAAGAGCGTTCTCCCATCCCTGTCACCTGAACCACAGCCTATCCACAAGCTTACAAGTTGTGACGATTTGCTACGTGGCAGGTGAAACCCAAATGGCAACAGCCAATCAGCCAAGTGGGAGAAATTCCTGCCATGCCCCTGTCCCAATGACAGATGACACATGACGGCATAGCAAGGTCAAGTGCAAGCCCTAAAAGCAGGGAGAGGTGGGCGGGTGTTCCGAATGCACGTGCTAAAAGAGGAAGCTCTGGGTCACGTGCATGGGCATAAATAGGTCCCTTGAACCGTTTGGACTGTGTCCCATTGGCCAGCTTGAACCCAGCTTCAAGGGACCTACCAATCAGGTGTTGTGGCTGACCAGTTGTACCCACCCATAACACAGGGTGCCAGTTGTCCAGGTCTCACTGCAATACACGGCCTCTTTAAGGGAGGACCCGGTTTATTTTGAAAATAGTTCCAAGAAGTGGTACACCAAAGGGCAGAAGCAGTCTCCATTGGTGTGCGCTGGTATGCCTATCATGTGATCCAGAAGAGCAAAGGATTTGTTGCACTTTTAGTCAGTTTTCTAAGTAAAATAAATATGCCCACTGGACTAACTCTTCGTGTACACATCCATGTCCATGCATTTAACGTATTCATACCTTCCAAGGTCCCGATTTTCCAGGGACAGCCTGAGAATTATGAAAGACATCCTGGCTTCTGATTTGATCACAGAACATCCCCATTTCCTCAGCCATGCCGCCACCACTGAGCTCGGAGAGGAGGATGAGCCAGTGCTTGTCCAGAGCAACCCCTCCCCCATAGCCGCTGCTGCTGGCCTCCTCCCTGGGGCAGCTCATAGCGGTTGCTGGAGCAGGCAAGGAGGAAGAGAGGCTGGCGCCACTGAGGCCCGCCCCCTGCAATGCGCCAGCTCTAAGGGACAAGCAGAGGGCAGGACTGCCGGGTGGGGGGAAGGGGGCATGGAATGGAGCAAAAAGTCATGATTGAAAATAAAAATGCTTTGTGCATCCACATCTAATATAAAAATTTATAAAATTTATTTATTTATTGGTGTGTGTGTTTCTTTTTGTAAATCTACTAAAAGAAGAATAAAATAAAATAAAATCAGGACAGTGCAGGCCGTGTGTGCTGTAGGTGTCGTGGTGGCGCCACTCGCCCTTCTTCTGATAGGAAATGTGGGGAGGGGAGGGAATGGGGGGGTCAAGGAGGGTCAGTTAGGGGAGTGAGAAATAGAGAGGAATGTTGGAGGGTAAGGTCTGAGAGGAAGGACTGTATGGAAAATATGCAGGGCCACAAACAGCAGAATTTCAGTTCAAGCCAGTCTCTTCCTGGCAATCTTAATATACTGTTCTGAAGAAGGTAAAGTGTGTTGTAACAAATGTTACTGCATGTACTAGTTAAGAGCATTTTGTTGCAACAAAGGTTGCATTCCTCATTCCTTTCTCACTGTAAATGCAGTATAGTAGACCTTAAGCGGCCTATTTCTCTCAGTATCCCTTTATTTTCACCTCCCATCTTTCCCATTTTACTGTATATACATTGCCAATTTGGCGATCACTTCAATGGTCCATGCTTTTATCATTCATAGAATCATAGAATCATAGAATCATAGAATCATAGAGTTGGAAGAGACCACAAGGGCCATCGAGTCCAACCCCCTGCCAAGCAGGAAACACCATCAGAGCACTCCTGACATATGGTTGTCAAGCCTCTGCTTAAAGACCTCCAAAGAAGGAGACTCCACCACACTCCTTGGCAGCAAATTCCACTGTCGAACAGCTCTTACTGTCAGGAAGTTCTTCCTAATGTTTAGGTGGAATCTTCTTTCTTGTAGCTTGGATCCATTGCTCCGTGTCCGCTTCTCTGGAGCAGCAGAAAACAACCTTTCTCCCTCCTCTATGTGACATCCTTTTATATATTTGAACATGGCTATCATATCACCCCTTAACCTCCTCTTCTCCAGGCTAAACATGCCCAGCTCCCTTAGCCGTTCCTCATAAGGCATCGTTTCCAGGCCTTTGACCATTTTGGTTGCCCTCCTCTGGACACGTTCCAGTTTGTCACTGTCCTTCTTGAACTGTGGTGCCCAGAACTGGACACAGTACTCCAGGTGAGGTCTGACCAGAGCAGAATACAGTGGCACTATTACTTCCCTTGATCTAGATGCTATACTCCTATTGATGCAGCCCAGAATTGCATTGGCTTTTTTAGCTGCCGCGTCACACTGTTGGCTCATGTCAAGTTTGTGGTCAACCAAGACTCCTAGATCCTTTTCACATGTAGTGCTCTCAAGCCAGGTGTCACCCATCTTGTATTTGTGCCTCTCATTTTTTTTGCCCAAGTGCAATACTTTACATTTCTCCCTGTTAAAATTCATCTTGTTTGTTTTGGCCCAGTTCTCTAATCTGTCAAGGTCGTTTTGAAGTGTGATCCTGTCCTCTGGGGTGTTAGCCACCCCTCCCAGTTTGGTGTCATCTGCAAATTTGATCAGGATGCCCTTGAGTCCATCATCCAAGTCGTTGATAAAGATGTTGAATAAGACCGGGCCCAAGACAGAACCCTGTGGCACCCCACTAGTCACTCTTCTCCAGGATGAAGAGGAACCATTGATGAGCACCCTTTGGGTTCGGTCAGTCAGCCAGTTACAAATCCACTGAGTGGTAGCATAGTCAAGACCGCATTTTACCAGCTTCTTTACAAGAATATCATGGGGCACCTTGTCAAATGCCTTGCTGAAATCAAGGTAGGCTACATCCACTGCATTCCCTTCATCTACCAGGCTTGTAATTCTGTCAAAAAACGAGATCAGGTTAGTCTGACATGACTTATTTTTCAGAAATCCATGCTGACTATTGGTGATCACAGCATTCCTTTCTAGGTGCTCACAGACTGTTTGCTTAATGATCTGCTCCAGAATCTTCCCTGGTATTGATGTCAGACTGACTGGGCGGTAATTATTTGGGTCCTCTCTTTTCTCCTTTTTGAAAATAGGGACAACATTTGCCCTCCTCCAGTCTGCCGGGACTTCGCCTGTTCTCCAGGAGTTCTCAAAGATGACTGCCAGTGGTTCTGAGATCACATCTGCCAGTTCTTTTAATACTCTTGGATGCAGTTCATCTGGCCCTGGAGACTTGAATACATCTAGACTAGCCAAGTATTCTTGTACTATCTCCTTAGTTATTCTGGGCTGTGTTTCCTCTGCTGAATCATTTGCTCCAAATTCTTCAGGTCGGGCATTGTTTTCTTTATCGGAGAAGACTGAGGCAAAGAAGGCATTGAGGAGTTCAGCCCTTTCTGTGTCCCCTGTTTGCATTTCACCATCTTCTCCTCTGAGTGACCCCACTGTTTCTTTGTTCTTCCTTTTGCTACGAACATACCCATAAAAGCCTTTTTTGTTGCTTTTAACCTCTCTAGCAAGCCTGAGTTCATTCTGTGCTTTAGCTTTTCTGACTTTGTGTCTACACGTGCTGGCTATTTGTTTGAATTCCTCTTTGGTGGTTTCCCCCCTTTTCCATTTTTTGTACACATCCTTTTTTAATCTTAACTCAGTTAAAAGTTCTTTAGATAGCCACCCTGGCTTCTTTAGGCACCTTCCATGTTTCCGTCTCATTGGTATTGCCTGAAGTTGTGCTTTTACTATCTCCCTCTTAACAAACTCCCAGCCATCATGAACTCCCTTTCCTTTTAGTATTACTGTCCATGGGATCTCACCAAGCACTTCCCTAAGTTTTATGAAGTCGGCTTTCTTAAAGTCGAGAAATTGAGTCCTAGTATGCTTGGCTGCTCCTTTCCGCTGTATAGTAAATTTCAGAAGAGCATGATCACTTGCGCCTAATGATCCTTCCACTACTACCCCACTAACCAGGTCATCAACATTGGTTAGGACCAGATCTAAAATGGCTGTTCCTCTTGTTGCTTCTCCCACTTTCTGGACAATGAAGTTGTCTGCAAGGCCAGTGAGGAATCTGTTTGACCTTATGCTCTTGGCTGAGTTTGACATCCAACAAATATCCGGGTAATTGAAGTCCCCCATTACTACTATCTCCCTTCCTTTTGCATGCTTGGCCATCTGTTCCAGGAAGGCATCATCTATGTCCTCCGTTTGGCTTGGGGATCTATAGTAAACTCCCACAATGAGGTCACTGTTATTCTTCTCTCCCTTAATTTTGACCCAAATGCTCTCACTTTGGCTTTGAGGTTCTAAATCTTGGATCTCTTCACAGGTATACACATCCCTGACATATAACGCCACTCCTCCTCCTTTCTTGTCTGGTCTGTTTCTCTGAAATAGATTGTATCCCTCCATTATTACATTCCAATCGTGGGACTTATCCCACCAGGTTTCAGTGATTCCTATTATGTCATATTTAGTTTGCTGTACCAAGAGCTCAAGCTCATCTTGTTTATTTCCCATACTTTGCGCATTAGTGTACAGACATTGAAGTCCATTAATCATTCCCCCGTGTCTCTTATTTAAGGATTTTTTCCTCCCACCACTAGGTCTGCGTGCTGTTTGCTCCATTCGGTCTATGACATTTGGATGATCATCTTCATCAATTGATAGACTCCTACCTTCAGGAGCACTGTCTCCCTCCCCCACATTAGTCAGTTTAAAGCCCTCCTGATGAGGTTTCTGAGATTTTTTGCAAAAACATTCCTCCCAACCGTTGTGAGGTGCAGCCCATCGCTTGCCAGAAGTCCATCTTCAAGAAACTGCATTCCGTGATCTAAGAATCCAAACCGTTCCTGTTTACACCATTTGCGAAGCCAGTTGTTCACTTCCACTATTTTTCCCTCTCTCCCTGGGCCACGTCGTTCAACTGGGAGGACAGATGAGATGACAATTTGTGCATTTAATTGCTTCAATTTCCTGCCCAGAGCCTCGTAATCTCTTTTGATCTTCTGGAGGCTATTGCTTGCAGTGTCATTGGTTCCCACATGAACCAAGAGGAAGGGGTATTTGTCAGTGGGTTTTATGATTCCTTGCAGTCGTTCAGTTACATCTTGGATCTTAGCCCCGGGGAGACAGCACACTTCCCGAGACATCTTGTCAGGCCCACAGATCACTGCTTCTGTTCCCCTCAGTAGGGAATCCCCTATCACCACTACACGCCTCCTCTTAGGTCTGGTCGGGGTTCTTCCGTGAGCTGTCCGTTCCAAGGTCGCCTGCACATTCCCTGAGGACTGCCTTTGCTGCTCGTCTTCATATACCTGATCGACTGTAATGAGGGAGAGATCCTCAAATGGAGTCTGCTCTTCGTCTTCCATACTAGGGGAAAGGACCTCAAAGCGATTGCGTATTTCTAAACAATCAGAGCGAACCCTGGGCCTCCTACTTCTTTGAGTCACGTTTCTCCATATATCTGGCTCCTGTGTTGGTGAACTAGCCTCCTCAGGGGAGTCCCCTGTCTCCTCCTTGGTGGAGACGGTGTGCTCTGTTGCTTCCAAGAAGAGCTCCAGCTCTCTAATTCTTTGGAGCGTAGCTACACGTTCCTCCAGTTGCTGGACTTTGTCTTTTAAGAGGGCAATCAACATGCAATTGCTGCAGGTAAAGCTGCCTGCAACCTTTGGCAAGATGGCAAACATTGCGCAGGAACCACAGGCGACTGCAGCTGTTCCCTCACCCTCCATCTTGAGAAGGTGTCGTTGGGGGTGACTACAGCGGTCCTCCATCATAAAAAGTGTGAAGACAGGACAAATAAATCCCCCCAAATAAACCTATATCTCCCCCAACAAACGTTTGAGACTAGCTCCCCTAAATCTAAAAGATGGATCAAACTGCTGCCCTACAAGCTCTAATTCATATTATAAATTTCCACTTCTTTCCATATCATGAGTTTGTAGATACCATTCTTTTATTTTTGAAGTAGAATTGAGTTGAAAATCCAAAGGAATATTAAATCCAGTAATTTCTGCATAATAATTTCTTAGACATAAGGAGACCTTGCACATTTCCACTATAGCTGAAGAATAAACCCTTTTTAAAATTCACATCAGTCTTTACCCTTGCATTTTAAGTTTAGGTGATAACCTTGAATACACCAAAAACATGGACATTTTACTTATAAACACTGCAAATAAGTTCTACTAACTTCCTTGGATTTTTAGCTCCTTTTGAAAACCTTCAGATTATTATTTTTTGAAGGGTAAAGCTATAATCTCATAATTGTATTAGAAAGGGGAGGGAGAACACAGCAAAACATCCCGCTGGATTTAGGAAAACCATAAATGGGGGTTCTTTGTGCCACACCAGTGATTATATTGCTACCATAATAGTTTGTATTGCTGGTTGCACGGTAGTGAAAGTGGCTGGGCCCTCTGTAAGAAAAGAAGGAAGATCGGAGAGAAATGATTTCAAGGAAACAAAGAGTTTCACTTCGTCAACAGAGTATAGAATAGTAGATCTCAATAGGAAGGACGAAAGTCTTTTCTAGGACATCTTACGCAAAAGGGATTTCCAGTGTTACAAATAATTCATCACTGATTAGCAGTGAACTGCTGTAAAAATTAACTATTTTGCTGGAGGACAGGTTAGTGGTTGAAGGCTGAGACTCTGTAGCTAGACTCCTGCTGTCCAAACAAAATGCTCCTCTTACTGCATGCCAGTATTTATGCCATCCACACAGCTCAACTCCATGTTGCAAATTAGAACCAAATGGGCAGGTTGTGTTTCAAAAATACCTGCATGTACTGGGGCAAACTTCACTTATAACCCAAGTTCCAAAAGAAAGAGAGAACATTGTAAGTAGTTGCCTCAGCAGCAGCAGCCTATTGCTGACATTTAGTGTTAAATATTGCTGGTTGGATTAGTACATTTTTCTTGAAAGTTTCTGTGCCATCGATAACTGTGTGATATGTAAAAACAAAACAACAAAAAATCCAGCTTTTCTTGCCATCATACATCCATGTTAAGTAATGCTATACTAGCTGACTTTCTGCTTGTCACATAGCTGTGACAAACAGGGGGAAAGACCTGCCTGGAATAAGCGTGAATGGTGGAATGTACACTGGGCATCTTAAGTAAAGGGATGAAAATTCAGTTGGTTAAGAAGCTCACACTCAGCTACAACCCCCTTATACCATTGGCTCAGGTTCTTGAACCCTTTCAAGAGTCTGGAGGAGCTACATCTTACTAAAGAATTTCATGTGGATGAAAGTAGCTTTGAAACAATTGTTTTATGATCTGTAATCAATTAATTTCACAATATCATTCTTCACTTACCTACCTTTTGTGTGGCCTTTTGATTTTTTTTACATTTTTGGAATGTTATATATTATGCACTGAAATTCACCATTATCTTAAGGCACCTGCCATTCAGGCTACTTACCCCCCCATATATATTTCTTTAACACATTTAGCCTCCTTTACTTCAGAGAAAAAGGAATAATTAAGTGTTGTCTTAAAATAACAAAAGAAAATAACACATAACAGAGAATGTTGGTTGGATTAAAATAAAGGAAAAATATTTTCCCATGCGTACCTGAATTCTGCTAGTTAGGAAGGCACAGATAATGGCAGGTGTGTGGTCTGTGCTCCTGTCAGTTGCAAAAGCTTTGTAAATTCTACTCCTGAGTACTTTACTAGCACACCTGGGGAGAGGCAGTGGGCTGAAATGCATTTAGGGCACAACATTTGTTTAGCAGTATGCATTCCCTTTCCCTACTTTGTTCCTCTCTGCTCAGTCCACTCCTTGGGAACAGCTCTGCACAGCAGGTCTTCCTCCTAACTAGCAATTAGGGTTGGGCTAACTTGGCCCAGCAGTTCCAGTGCTGCTGAGCTGACTCACACACATTTGCACATTGGGGCATTTTCAGCTTTTTCCTTCTGTGCTAAGACTGCTTCTGCTCTAATAATAAATTTATTTTCTGGTTCAGTATTTGTGAGAGTTTATCAGGTTTCTAAGCAAGAGGGCTTAAAGGAAGATGTTGTTATTGCTGCTGAGTGACTGACCAGTAACCCATTTGAGCAAGCAGATTGCTTGCTTATTGTCAAGTATGATACTGGTCAGTGTTCCCTTGATAGGAGCAAACAACCGGGGAGGTTTTTATTGGATGGACATCTGCAGAATTGGGTTTCCATGAGCAGGTTCTGTGGCAGTTTGCAGCTTGAATCTGGGGTTGTGGCGCTGGGAGCAGGAGAACCTAAGACGACACAAAAAACCCTGCAAAGACCCATCTGAGTCCAACCAGGTACTTATGGGACCTCTTCCCAGCAAGTAGTATTCAGACGTTCATTGCCCCAGACGGTGGAGGTAGAACATAACCATTGTGGCTGGTAGCTATTGATAGCCTTATCCACCACGAAATTCTCTAAGCCTCTGTTAAAGCCTTTTAAGTGGGTGGCTATCACAGCATATTGTGGGAATGGGTTCCACTATGCACTTTGTGAAGTCCTTTCCTGTGTAATTCCTGAATCGTCCAACATTCAGCTTCATGGGATGGTACTGAGACTTAGGCTGGATCTATACAAATATTTTAAATGCTATAAAAAAACTACAGGAAAAAAGCTCCCAAGGCAATCTGCCATCAACTTTGGATTCTGCTCTACAGCACCATCTAGTGTCACATGTTTATAAGACATCTTTAACGTTATAAATTGACCCGTGTAGCTGAGTCCCTAGTATTAGGAGAGAGACAAAAACTTCTCCATGTCTACTTTCTTCACTCCATTCCTAATTTTATTCACCTCTACCATGCCCCCCCTCCATTTCCTCTAAACTAAAATATTTCTTCATGGGGGAGTTGCTCCAACATCTAAATCTATCTATCTATAATTTTATTGGGTTTTTGATAATTTTATACATATAAAACATAATCATCTCATACATTGAAATACATGGTTCTTTTGAACCTTCGGACTGCCTTCCCTCCCTCCATGGGTTCCATGTTTAAGTTTAAATTTGCTGCATCTTTTACCATTATCCATCTATTAAGGTAAAGGGTAAAGGGACCCCTGACCATGAGGTCCAGTCGTGACTGACTCTGGGGTTGCGGCGCTCATCTCGCTTTATTGGCCGAGGGAGCCAGCGTGCAGCTTCCGGGTCATGTGGCCAGCATGACTAAGCCGCTTCTGGTGAACCAGAGCAGCACATGGAAATGCCGTTTACCTTCCCGCCAGAGCAGTACCTATTTATCTACTTGCACTTTGACGTGCTTTCGAACTGCTATTATATAGCCATAATAATTCCATCTATTATATCACCATAATTACCATAAATAATTCCACATTACAAGTGTCATTGCATCCCTGCCAAAGATTTTAATTGTTTACAGTGGTCTTTTAAATAAATTACAAATTGACTCCAATCTTTAGAAAATACTTGATCTTCCTGGTTTTGGATCTTCCCCGTCAGTTTCACCATCTCCGCATACTCCCATCAAGTTCATCTGCCATTCTTCTTTTGTTGGTATTTCTCCTTCCTTCCATCTCTGGGCTAGTAGCATTCTCGCTGCCATTGTTGCATACATAGAAAGTCTTTTATCTTCTCTTGGTAACTCTTCACATATACCTAATAAGAAGGCTTCTGGTTTTTTAACAAATGTATTTTTAAACATTTTCTTTAGGTCCTTATATATCATTTCCCAGAAAGCCTTTACATGTCCACCACATATGATAAAAAGTACCCTCCTTCTCTTTACATTTCCAACACAATTTTGAACTCGTTTTGTACATTTTAGTAATTTTACTCTGTGTTAGATACCAACGAAGCATCATTTTCATCTAGTTTTCTTTCAACGAACAGCATGCAGTAAATTTTATTTCTTCTTTCCAAAACTTTTCCCAAGATGAAAGTTGGATATAATACCCAAAATCTCTAGCCCAATGTATCATCACTGCCTTGACTTCTTTTGTAACCAACATCTTTGGCATATAGCAACTAGGAAACTGATGAAGGATTAGCAGCTGTTTTGCCTATTTTCAGGAGTCCACTTGTTTCCATAATGCTGTTGGTGGATTTGTAAATAGCCAGACACCACAAAGGCATCATAAGTCTCCCTAAGGGAGACTTTGGGCTGGAACTTGGTTTGAGGGGTACCCAGGCAAGGTCACCTCTGCATCTCTGCATCTTCACATCACCTGGCGGGTCCTCCAAAGTCACAAAACCAGGGGGTGAGGATGGTAGCAGGCGGCTGCAGGGATGGATAGCAATGTAACCCCTTGTTCTCCCTACCTGTGCTAAGAAGTGCTGGGCCAGACATTGGCAGCCATCTCCATTTTCTGTTCTTTTTTATAATCAATTTTCAATTGAGAGTTTTCAACATAGAATATAATAAAACCAAAATAATCTAGATAAAACTAAAACAGAGAGAAATGTCTTTCTCTGATCCAATATGATAAGTTTCTTTCCAAGGGTTCCAACAAATCCTAACAGCATATTCGTTCACAATTATTTACTTGTTATGTCTTCATTAAGTCATACCCAATCCCATATTTTCCAGTCCCATTTAAAAGAGGAGAGGTCCTTCTTTTTCCATTTCCCCCCATTCTTTTTCCAAACCAATCACCATAAGCTTAGAGGCTTTTTCTTCTGTGTTTACTTCAACTTGTGCACTCTCTGCCGACAGGAGGGTCAGCAGCTGATGACCATTCCTTGTGGTCACCACCAGTTTCATTTCCCCAGAAAACCTGTCAACCCAGATGCAGCTTTTCAGAGGGACGTGATGTTGTGGCTGAACCCACAAGCACAGGAAAGATGGTAGCATCTGTGGCTGCTGGTCTGACAGGTATTTTTTCCTCAGTATTGGGTCCTAATATACGTATTTTTAAAACAAATAAAACAAAACAAGGATACTGGTGTGAGCTCTGACCATGCTGGGCCTGTGCCCTCTCATTCACCCCCACTTTGAGACAGGGGTGGTGAACCTCAGGCCCTTGCCCTCAGGACTGCCACTGCAAGGCGTACCGCCTCTCTCCAAGCCACCCCCCCCCCCCCATTCTGCTCTTCACTGCATTAGTTTTGCCTGGCTGGAATGTGTCCTTGGACTCTTTTGCTTGTCTGGATGGAGAACTGTATATACAAACCCATCTACTGTCCAAACAATTTTTTTTACATTTCTTGCTTTGCCCATTCTTGGTTCTGGCCCCCCCTATCCCTGGCATGTGGCCCTTGGAAAGCTGACCAGAAGGGAGTGCAGTCCTTGGGCTGAAAAAGCTTCGCCATCCCTGGTTTGAAACCACACTTATTTAAACTAAAGGGGGAAAGTATAACATATCTAACTGGGTGGT
This sequence comes from Podarcis raffonei, assembly GCF_027172205.1. Lineage (NCBI taxonomy): Eukaryota > Metazoa > Chordata > Lepidosauria > Squamata > Lacertidae > Podarcis > Podarcis raffonei. The sequence continues at coordinate 63,722,279 of NC_070612.1, read as the reverse complement.
CGACTTATGGTAAAATAGCTACGGTACTGCTCATTCTCAGGCTGGAGAGAATGTTGCAGGCTCCATGTCTTTCTTTCAGTTTTGTATTTCTCTGGAACCCAAAGAACTGTAGTCTGATGGATCTCTAACAGAATTCTTAGTGGCATTACCAAGCAATTGCATGTCAAGGTCCCCAAGCCACCCCCTAAATAAATCACAATTCACACAGAATTTTTTTTTTTGTGAGTGGTTGCTTAGGCATTGGTTCTGGCTATTTTTTTTAAAATGATATTTATTAGAAGTTTCAAAAATTACAGAAAAAAGAAAAAAAGGAAACAACAAAAAATTTAACAAAACATACATAACAATACATCAAAAAAGGAAAAAAACCAAAAAAAACCCCATAAAAATCAATACAACAATAAGAATAATAAAAAAACACACATCCAATATTCCATATCTTTATCTTTCATTTACTTGTTTCATCGACCTCCTCACACCTCCCTTTTTGTATTCTAGTTTAATTATTTGTTTCAGCAAAATCTTTCCATCTTTCTCAATTTTTATTGAGTAATTTGTTTCAACAGTCTAACCTATTAATTAACTCAGCAAATCCTTTCCATCTTTCACTATATTCTGTCATTCAATTTACCTTAATTTATTTTAACCTTATCTTACCATAAAATACCTTAAAGCTTAAAACTTAATATTTATTTGTACATAATTCCTTATATCATTTCTACTAAAGCCAAATATTTTCATTCCAACGTTTTTCCTAATGCTCATTAATTTTGCACTAATTCCCAAAATAATTTTTTTAAAAATTTTTCTTCCAATCTTCCTCCAACGTCTCTTCTTCCTGGTCTCGGGTTATGTCAGTCCTTACTGTCCATTCCATCTAGTCCATCAACCTGGTAATCTTATGTCCGAGGCTCTTAAGTCTTTTCCATGTCCCTTCTGTAGATCTTCTTCTTGTTTGTACCTGCACTTTACCTTGTCTTTTGTTGATCTCTTTCTTAATTTCTTTTCTCTCTCGTTGAGGAGTAGGTCTCGGGGATGTTCCAACTCAAAAATAACTCCGTCTCTCCTCAACAGATCAGCCCATTCCCCACAGTCCCATTCCCCACAGTCGGCTGTGTAGTCCAGAAAATATTTAAAAGCATGTTTCAAAGTCCCTCCAAAATTGAGGGCCCCCACATCTCCAGACCCCCCCTGGCCCACTCCAAATTCAGTCTTCAAGGATAGCGGCTTATGCTCCTGCAGGGCCTCGGGTCTCTCCATTTGTGTTACTTGAGGTTCAACAGCAACCTCCTCCATTATCTTCTGCATTTGCACTTGCCCTGTCAAAACAGGTTCCTGCGTTGGCTCCTGAATGGTTTCTGTATAAATATTCACTGTTTGTCCAAAATTTTTGACTGCAACAGTCATCAAATCCATCTTCTCATGCATCTGCTCCAACAAAGCACTTGTCTTGCAAAAAGCAAGCACCAAAATTTCTTCCAAACACATTTTAATTCAAGGTCAAAGTCTGGTCCCACGATCTTAATCTCCACAGCTGTGAAATCCCCAGATCGACTCCAGCAACAATTTAACAAGCTCCCTCTAGGGGAGACAATTTCTATTTGTATCCATCTTTTGACAGCAGGTCCAACAAAAGAGAATTACTTTCATTTTTCAAATTCTTTGTTTCTTTTAAATGCAAAAGGCAACATTGGAATCAATTTGTTTCTCTTCTTTAACTATCTGTCAAAAGGCGTTCCATTCACAGTCAATGAACTTCCCCAAAAATCTCTGTCTCTGACACCGCGTTCCCAGGTTTGAGACGGTGGAAATTTTCCTTTCTTTACTCTCTCTCCTGCAGGCTTGAACAATCAGAATTCCCCCTCTTTACTCCTGCTTCCAAGAGGGGTTTTGGTGGTTAAAATACGACTTTCCTGACTTTAGCTTGCACAATTTTTGCTTCAGTCTATTTACAAAAGTGGAAGGCGGACTTCCTATTTAGAACCTTCCCGCTTCAGTGCCAAATTAAAATGTTTCTTAATCCAATTTTCTGTTCTACTCACGGGTACTTGTTTAGAGTCCAATTGTCCACAGGAAAAAGTCAGCGCTCTCCGGCAACGGCTGTGCGGCTTCACTCCATAAAAATAGCGGTCGATTCAAAACACCGCACCGCTCACCTCACGTCGCTTTGGATCCCCGAAAAAGGGGTTTCCTTGCGAGTAGGGGGGGGCGCTCATGGTGTCAGCCGAATCCCACATTTCCAGGCTTCCTCCGCCTGGGATTTTTAAAGGGTGTCCGCCTTCGCCGCGGCGGCAAGACCCGATTTTCGCAGAGCGGGTTCCTCTTGATCAGAGGAATTCCACCATTGCCGATGGCGCTAACCCAGAAGAGGTTCCAGCTATCTGTCTCTGTCCAGGGACAGAACTGACTTCCAGATTCCAGCGAAAGCCAGTAAGGGAAAACAATATTGGGGAGAAAATGGAGCTGAGCCCCAGGCCCTCATCACCCTGCAGGCTCTCCGGGGCTTGCCGGCCCTAGCCCCATTCCAGGGATTCGGACGAAATCATGGCAAGCCCCTGGATTCCTTTAACGGAATTCCCTTGCAGCAGCAGCAGCATTGGAGGGGAGGCACTGCCAACCACATCCCCTCTACCAACCAACAATTAACCTTACAATGCCTAACTGCAACCTTACAAGTTGTGACAATTTGCTACGCAGTAGGCAAAACCAAATGGCACCAGCCAATCTGCCAAATGGACAGAATTCCTACTAGGCCCCTGCCCCAAAAGCAGACAACCCCATGGCAGGCATAGCAAGGTCAAATGCAACAGCCCTAAATTAGGGAGGGTAGGCGGGCGATGTGATGCACGCAGCAAAAGAGACTGAAAAAAGCTGTGTGCCAAGAATATATAACCTTCGGGCCAACCCTCTAAATGGTAACATCAAAATCTCCCCAACAACTCAAATTGGCCCAATCACAGTCATGGCCATCCAAACGGTCCTGCGCAGTAACCAAGAGAGGGTGACCTGTTAGATCCCACCGCAACACGTGCTCTCCATGAAGGAGAACACGCTTTCCCAGAATTCTTCAGGGGAAACCTGGGGCCTCCTCTCTGCTATTCCCCGAGCTAAACCTGCCCCAGAGGGTTGGGGAACCCTTTGGAGCAGATTTATGGGGTGGGGTGGGGAATTGCAGAGAGAGGAAAGGGAAGTTCTTTGGGGCAAGTGGGATGCCATTAGTGTCATGTTGAATACAGCCCTACAACAGTTAAACTGGTATAATGAAGATACAAGTTTAAAAAACTGACAAGGACATAGAGCTTTCAGACATTTCTGTTTTCTGATCAATGTTTATAACTTAATTATAATTATATTAATTGTAGCCGGGGTTTTTGTTCACTGACTCATACCACCTTGAATCAATATAGCCCACTTTCAAATGCGAAACTTAAATTATGCCTCACATGACATTAAGATAAACCCACATAAATTTCTTGAAGCGAAGCACATTCTGTTTACATGGCAGCATGGCAGATCCTTGCTTTGAAAGAAAATGGCTGACTAACGCAGCCTATCATCTGTTCAGATGACCTGTATTCTAAAACAGATTGTGATTTTGTTCCTGCCAGCCCCCCGCTAAAGAAAATGAATGGTTGATTTAAAAAGGGGGTGAAGAGAGAGATGTAACTGAATTAACCATACAAACTGTAGAAGATATTTGGGCTTTGTTTAGGAAACCAATTTATGGATCATTCAAGTACTTTAATAATACCTGAATAAATTTAAGACTGTGTGGCACAGTATATTGTTGGCTGTTTCTGCTGTGCAAAGTGAATCTGTGGCTTTTCAGGAGAGATTTAGTTAGGATAGGGCTAAATGTGTTGCCAAGCAACCATCTCTGGTGCTAAGGCTTATAATCACCGGGGGGGGGCGGTGCTTTAAAAGTTTGCCTTCCCCAAACAAAAGGGAACTGGTGAGTCATTTTCAGATGCTGGTAAATAGGAATTTCCCAGAAAATTGTTCTCTCTGTTTCTGAACTCCCATTTAGGATGTTTGGCACATCCACATCATCTCCTAATGCTGGATTGAATCAGATTTGCAGTCAAGATCATGAATCCTGTCAGGCTAAAGGCATCCAGGGTGACGCTATGGGAAGCTACCCTCCTTCAAGGCAGCAAGATGAGTGGAGTGAAAGCGCTGACTTTCCAGTGGTTTTCCCAACCGAAGATCCAGAAAACAGTGATGATGACAGCCAGGACAAAGTCTTCATGTGCGCTTGTACTTGGAGATGTTCTATTTAACATTTAGAGCCTTGAGATCCAGCAATTTAAAGCAGGTAACAGAAGCACGAAGCTGGAGGTTGGATAAGACTTTTGTTAATATTCAGCAAAATGTGGCTGAAATGAAATTGCTAGCTAGGCTTGGATTGTGAGTGGCCATTTCACATTAAGATACATTCTCTAATCATGGAAATAATGCTGTTCTTGTTTTATTAAAAGAGGCTTTTGTGGAAGCTGAAATAGTACCTCAGCAAACAGATGTACTCCCTGCAGAGGGCCTTGCGTATTGCCTGAAAAAGACTTTTAACATTGAACATTTGCAAAACAATTGATTACTATTAATTGGTATTTATTTTATTTGGGGTCACTTTTCATTTAGGACTGTTCTTGAGACAGTTAGGCAATTGCTGTACTAAACTGGAATGCTGTGTTGAAGTCTAATAAGTCAGCAACTTTAAGCATGGAAAGGAATGCAGAACAGAAACCTTTTTCTTTTTCAGCCAGGGCATATTAATTGAATGCTTTGATATATTTGATTATTGAGTAGGTAGTGTGTAATACAGATGGGTGTTATTTTGCCAATAATCTATAATTTGCTTCAGCTGTCTTATACATTCATTAAGTGGAATTCGTATTATATAGTACGCTATTTATTTTTATTTTTCTGCCAGATAGCACTTCTGTCTCAATCACATTGATCTCAGTGGAACCTTTCTTCTTGAGCTTGAAGTTGATTGCATCATGTACTGATTTTGTATAAATGGATAAAAATCTGGCTCTGACCTCCAGAAACTGGAATATTATTAAAAGAGTTTCAGGTTATTTATGCTATATAGATGAAATTTGTATGCTTCTTTCTGAGCGTTGCTATTCAGCCTGTTATTTGTGCTGGACTTTCTTGGGCACAGTTGCATCAAAATAAGGGAAATGGATTGTGGGGGGACTATATATATAAATATAAGTGGGCTGGTATTCAACCCCATAAAAATCCAGTGTGTTTCCACAGACTGCAAAATCTGTATGTATAAGAATGAGATTGGTCACTTGACTCTTCCAGCACTGGCAGAATCCCATGAGATGCAATTAGGTTTAGGGCAGAGCAGTGAAAAACAGTCTGAAAATGTGGCAAGAAGTGATGTTTGTTCATAAAAGTTTTGCAGATTCAAAATGCTTCTTTGGTATTGTTTCAAAGCCGTTCTATTCTGGGTTTGCTTTCAAATGAGAAACTTGTAGTTGTCTCTCTTTAAAATGATAAAACAGATACAAATCTCTTTGACTTAATCAAGCTGCTCACCAGTTGCAGTTTTGTGTCCTGTGGAGTCGTCTTTCTTCTTAGGTGCAGGACTTAATGCTGAAGAACACTTGTCATTGGGCATACAGTGACACGCATGTGTGTGCACACCATCAAGATGCAAGAAAAAATTGATTCAGTTTGCATTTAAAGGCAAGAATGTGTCATTCACATTTTCCAAAACAACACGAACCAAAACACAGCCATCCTTCAAAATTCACACGCCTCTCATTTTTTTAAGGCAGTTTGCCACCCAAGTAATGACTAAAAAATGTGTATACTATGGTGAAGTGTGCATATATTAGTGAAAATTACATACATGATGAATTTATATGGAGATTTTAGGAAAATCGCAAACTGATGTGGAGAATGTTAGGCAAGCCCCAAACAGTTTGGGTTTAAGTGCACATAACTTAGCCTTTGATTTGGTACCCAAAAGCAGATAAATACAATTTAGGAACATGTTACATATCCCTCTCCCCTCAGACTAGAATAAAATGGCTTTTACACAAATGAAACTCCTCAACATTATCCTCAATCTTCCCAAGGGGTGGTTGATTTAAAAAGTTGTTATTCTCTCATAGTACTCAGAACTGCAAAATAATTTTATATCGCTACATGCTACTGATTTAGAATTGTAGAATCATAGAACTGTAGAGTTGGGAGGGACCATAGACATCATATAGATTTGTTTCTTTTAGGAAATGAAAATACATGATAACTAGTAACAACAAGGAAAAAATGCTGTAACAACTTAGCAACCCATAAAACTAATTCTCATCGTGACTAAAAGGAAAAAGTGTCCTTAAGGAAAAATCCTTCTGGTTAACTCAAAGTCATAACCATAATCATTTTCATTGACAGAGCAAGTAGGCCAATCTACTCAAAGTAAATGCCAGCGATTTTAATGTGTTTTGTTTACTCCTTGGTAAGTGAGTGTTTCCTAGGTGCCGTGTGTTAGAAGTTATCAATGATAGCAAAATGACTATCCAATGTATATGTGACTAGGAATGTAGACTTACAGCACAATTACGTATTTATGCCTTTTAGGAAAGAAGTCTCATTAACTTCCAGGAATGTATAGATCTGCAGCCTTAATCTGTGCTAACTGTCCATGTTAACCAATTCAGATTTGTGCACCAAATGCGTTCTTACATTTTAGTATTGCATGCTGTAGGAATGTGGAAAAGGGGGAAATAAATGATTACAAGTGTCATGGCAAGCAATCAGTGTCAGATTTACACACAATTTACATAAACTACAATTTAGGATTTCAGATTATGAGTTGCCTCCTCATACAAAAAAAAAAGTTTCAAGTTTTACATTATAATTGTAGAGTTGGAAGGGACCGCGAGGGTCATCTAGTCCACCCCCTGCAGTGCAGGAATCTTTTAACCAACATGCGGCTCGAACCCACAAGCCGGAGATTAAAAGTCTCATGTTTTTCCAACTGAGCACACTAGTTTTTAGGTGCACCCTTGACTGTGTATGCAAATATTTCTATTTCTCTTTTTATTGTCATTTCAGTAAGAATAATATACATTTTTGGTAATACTATAGGGCTTCTTAAACTTGGGATAGCTTAGGGCCACATCATGTCTTCACCCAGCTCTGAGAGCTGTTCCCTGTATCCTGAGCACTCCTCCGTATGCTGGGCTCTCCTTCCAAAATGTTGTATATGATGCTGGAGGCAAACATTTGAGGAACATCAAAAGATTCACCACCTTGGTGTGTTCACTGTGTGATGTGAACTTTCGGGTTGATCAAAACTCCTGTTTTGATGCCCCTGAAAGAATATGAAATGAAAAGCTGTTTGATTATATTTTGAGTTACTTCTCTCCCCCGCTCTGCATGATAACAGCTGTTATTGGAAGTGAACAAACTAGAAGACACAAAGCAAAGTAAGAATGTGATATTTACTCCTACAGATACCAACATTTTGTATTTACAAGGGAATGATTTGTTAACTACGAAAAATGGCTGCTAGGCTCATGTGAGGGAGATATCCGTGGGAAGCCAGAACCGTCCCTTGACACAAAAGCTCACAACACTCAAGAAACAAGCTGCTATTTAAATGCAAGATCAGCCTGTTTTTTTCTGCAGTGGAAACAGGTGTGACAGAAATAGCAAACATAGGGTTGCCATATGTCTGGGAAATCCCAGACATATCCTCTTTTGGGGGGCCTACATGCCCTTCCAGGGGAATTTTACAATTCTAAGCAAATGTCCAGGTTTTTGGGGGGGGGGGTTTAAAAAGTGTGTGTACGTGGGCAGCTCAGGCTCTGGTGCGGACGGCTCTTGGTGGTAGCAGCAGCCAGTTGGGGGCGGCAACTTTGTTTGTCCAGATCTCCCCCCCCCCCCCGAAAATAGGTAAAAAGGGTAAAGGACCCTGGACAGTTAAGTCCAGTCAAAGGTGACTCTGGGGTTGCGGCGCTCATCTCTGCTTTCAGGCTGAGGGAGCTGGCGTTTGTCCACAGACAGCTTTCCGAGTCATGCGGCCACCTTCTGGATATGGAGCCCTAATTAAACACCTATCACTTCTTTGGCTGTGGTCTAAATTTACCAGGTCATAAATTTGATTCATTACCTGTTATACATTGATGATAAAAATGCTTTTATAGTCCTTGGTTCATCCAAATAAGAGCTACATTTTGCGGATGCGGGTGGTGCTGTAGTCTAAACCACTGAGCCTCTTGGGCTTGCTGAACAGTAGGTCGGCGGTTCGAATCCGCACACCAGGGTGAATTCCCGTTGCTCGGTCCCTGCTCCTGCCAACCTAGCAGTTCAAAAGCACGCCAGTGCAAGTAGATAAACAGGTACCGCTGTGACAGGAAGGTAAACAGTGTTTCTGTGCGTTCTCGCTTCCATCATCGTGTTCAGTTGCACCAGAAGCGATGTAGTCCTGCTGGCCACATGACCCAGAAAGCTGTCTGTGGACAAGTGCTGCTCCCTCGGCCTGAAAGTGAGATGAGCGCTGCAACCCCATAGTTGCCTTTGACTGGACTTAACTGTCCAGGGGTCCTTTACATTTTACCTTTACCTTACATTTATATTAACAGTGAGAATGTGATTATATGCATTTTTTAAAAATTAAACCAGAGTCCCGGTCTAGCGATATACAACTGTTCCATTGCACATGTGAAGAGCTTCATTCATTCCAATATACCATGGCTGTCCATAAATGGGAAAGCTCTTTTTGGTGAACATGCTTCTAAAAATTACTGGACCACAGTCTAGATTTCAATGATCTTGTTATTTGGGTTTGGATAATCAGTAAAATATATTTAAGCGACTATGTACTGCATTTCCCCCCTTTATCTTTGGTACAAGGACAATATCTGCAGTTTATTTAACTTTTTGGAGATCATTCACTGCAGCATTTTCTTGAAGGAAACCTCATTGTATTTTGTAAATAATGAAAATCTATGTCTGAAACTCCTGAGAATTTTATTACATTTCTTCTGAGTAAACCAAATTATGTTTTTCAAATTAATCTCATTCCTCCGTGTTTTGACTCCCTTGCTTTAATATTGCTGTATTTATATTTTGAATTTTTTTTTACTATAACTTCCTTCTGTTTGCATCAGTCTTCTATTTAATTACATTTCTAAATGCAGAAGTGTTATAGAATGGTTTGCAGTTAAGAAGCATTTTCCCTTCTACCATAGATGCCGAAGTTACTTAATCTGATAAATCTCCTAAATTTTTCTCACTTTTGTTACAAATTGGGGGTCTTTCTTCCTTCTTGTTGACCATTGGATGGCATGTCTTTGATACTGCGAACCAGAAGCGGATTGTGGGGTGAAACTGGTATGCTTGCTTTCTGGCAAGTGCGTTGCTGTTGCTTAGAAGGAGGTCAGCATGGCTCAAACTGGCTCTACTAGTGACTTTTCACCATCCTGACCTCCTCACCATCTTTCCCTTTCTGTCTCACAGTAAACAATAGCCATCCACTTGCTGGGAAGGCAAATGAGAAGCTCTGACCCACCTTCAGCCGAACACAATTTATCAATCAATCAATCAATCAATCAATCACCTTTATTGGCATACAGAAGATACAAAAGTATATAAAACAGAACATAAAATTGGCATCTGTTCCTAAAAGGAGTTACTTTAAGATAAAGCTAATACAGACATAATAATGTTAAAAAATGCCTCTCAAGTCTCATGGCGACATAGTTTCATGGCATCTCTAATAAATTTTGCTTCATTCTCCGACTGTTGAGTAGAAAGGAAACCCTGCAGAGGTCAGGACAATTTAACCTTTTTACAGCATGGAGTTTAAATGTTTATCATGGATTTTTGTGTAAAATGGGCAGCTAAATAGAACATGTGCAATGGTTTTGACCTGTTTTATGCATTTCTAAGTATGAATTTTTTTGAGAATCTTCCTTGCAGAATTGCTGATGGCAAGATGTTAGGATTTATCTAGATGGCAGGACTTTACAAGCAGTTCTGCAAGGTAAAATATAATTTACTGAGTTCAATGATGTGCCAAAGAGAGTGATCTGCTTTGCGTGCAGAGAATCCCAGCTTCAATCCTCAATATCTCCAGGTAGAGTTGGGAATGTTCATCAGAAACCCTGGAGAGGGGTTGTCAGCCAGTGTAGGTAATAGTGACCTGAATGGGCTGTTGTTTGATTCAGTATAAGGCTGTCCTCAACTATTTACTCATTCAATTTTCTTTTTCAGAAATTTGATCTGATTTGTGTGTGTGTCTTTCAGAGATTATGAGGAGTGGTAGATGGGGCTGAGTGCATCCTTTTGAGGTGCAAGAGGGGTTTTTGTGAATATCCATTATTATATACTACAAACCATCTCATTAGTGATCTGCAATTTTCAGCCTCCCTAGCTTCAACCAAAACTCATGACGCATTTCCAGATCAGTAAGTGTGGGCAACCAGAGAGGCTGCAGAGTGCTGGACAAATGTTAACTGGAAAGAAAAACACCTTTTGCCCTTGACCACTTTGCAATGACAGGCAAGACAGACAGGTGGAAGGTATCAAGGAATGCCCTGTGCAGTTCCTTATCTTGGATAACCAAGGTAATGTGTGCAGGTAGCACATATTAGCAATATTGGTCAAATGTGATATATCACCTTAACTTGGAACAAATATATAATGCCAGTGCTTTTTCGGGGGGGTACAGAGGTACGCATACCCCTAAACATTTTGTGAATCTAAGTTTGGCCTCATTGAGGGACAGTATTTCAATATGAGTAGGAAAATGAGAGTACCTCTAAACATTTTTTTTTTAGAAAAAAAGCACTGTATAATGCCATATTACATTGGACATTGGTGTGTTTGTGTGTGTGTGTTTGTGTGTGTAATTGATGAACGCTTAACTGGAATATGTTTTTCTATAATGGCTACAGATTTTCTAGTTGAAGCTTCAAATGCAGGGCCGTCTTTACCTGGGGGTGCAAGGGGTGCGGGGCACCTGGTCGCCGAATTCAGGGGGGCGCCAAATGCATACCTACTGTATACTGTTCCCTCTCGATTGGCAGCAGTGAAAAGCAATGGAGCAAAAGTCCCCACCCCCGCCATCGTTCTGTTACTCCGTAGCCTCAATATTCCCGACGAGTCAGGAAACAAAAGCAGGGTTTTTTCCGCTGCGTCGTTGTTACAGGTTTTAAACCTTGCATTTTTTCCCTTTCCTTTTCCTTTCCTCATTGCTAATCTGACCATAGTTTAATCTCATTTCCTCTGAAGTGTCATGACGGACACCATTTATTTGCAGGTGGCCTTGTGTTGTGTGATTTGTATACTGTATTAAAAAGTGGGGGATTGAAGTGCTGAGAAACCTGAGGAAAAGAGCTGCCGAAAGGAGGACCACTCACGCTGGGCAACCAGGCCACCAACGCCGCCTCGATCCCTGGGCCTGGGTGAGCGAGAGGTGGGTCCTCCTTCTCCGCCCCCCAAAGGGGCTGCTACCAGGACCCGGCGGCGCTTGGGCACAGGAGAAGGGCCAGCCAAGCCGTTTCTGTGAGGTGGTGCTGAGGCAAAAGCGGGCACTGGGGCTGCCTCCTCCCTGGCCTGTTCCTGCCGCGTGAGGATGGAGGTGGCGAGGCCCATCCGCCTGAGGCCGCCATGGCTGCGCCTGCCAAGCCCAACTGTGGGATGGGACTTCAGCACCCAGCAGGAACCTGTGGCAAAAAAGGACACAGCGCCTGCAGCTGCCTCGCCCTCCGCCCTCCCTCCTGTCTCTGCCATGGCTTCCCCCTCCCCCAAAAAGCTCAATAAAAGTTCATTTGGGGGCAGCTAAACTACATTTGGGGGCGCTGGGTGAATCTTTGCACCCCGGTGCCACATATGCTAAAGACAGCCCTGTTCAAATGCATCTCTTTTTAGAATATATGTAATTCCCACTCTTTGGACTTGGGAGTCAGAGCTTTCCTCTCATCTTCCCTCTCCTCTCTGCCTGCTTCCTATCAGAATGCTGGGAGAATATGATGAGAACGTCATTTAATTGTTGCGTCCAAATTCTACGCCTGATTTCAAAGTAGCATATTTCCTGATATGATTTTTGTAACACAGCTATAATTGTCCTAAATCCAAAGGAATTATATTTTTCTATACTTTGTAGAATATAAATCACATTTCTATATTTTTGCAGGGAAGTATTTATAGAAAGGAACCAAGCTAAATGCTTTAAAATATTTCAATTGCACAGATTGACACTTTTAATTTATATTTTACTTCATGAAATTACAAATATACAATTCTAATAATAATAATAATTTTTTAAAAACCATGGCTTGAATCCCAAGATGCATTCTAAGTGTAGAGGGATACCTTTGGATCCAAACCTACATATTTCTATAAGTTTTAAAAAGTAGGAAGGTGGTGTTTTTTTCCAAAAAGATTTATTGTTTTCCTCCCACTGTTAAACATATACTTAAAATTTAAAAAATTAAACAAATGCCATGACTAACAATCCAAAATGAAGATTTCTTACTATTCATCCCAGGCTACTTAAAGCTGTCACTCAATCTTTAAATAAAATAAAATAAAAAATCTGGATTGGCAAATGGGATGAGCAGACTTGTGTATCAGTGCCTGTGGGCTCTGCTGTGCCCCTGATCTAGTGGTACGAGGTCTGCGATTTCCAAACCATCCCAGACTTGGGAGGGAGAAACGCCAGGGAAATGTGGCAGGATGGGTAAGTAATAATCATCATCATAATTTTATTATTTGTACTCCGCCCATCTCACTAGGTTGCCCCAGCCACTCTGGGCGACTTCCAACATATATAAAAACATAATAAAACATTGAACATTAAAAAGTTCCCTATACAAAGCTGCCTTCAGATGCCTTCTAAAAGCTGTATAGTTCTTTATCTCCTTGTCATCTGATGGGAGGGAGACATCACTGAGAAGGCCCTCTGCCTGGTTCCCTGGTTCACTTCTCACAGTGAGAGAAGCTCCAGAAGGTCCTTAGAGCTGGACCAGAACGATGGGGGTGGAGACGCTATTTCAGGTAGAAGTCCCACTAGAGTCAATGGTGGTGGTGCAGTACTTGTGCCAGCTCCTGTCTTGGTGTATATTTCTGTTGTTTGCAGGCATGTTTGCACAACAAGAGGGGGTTAGGAACCAGCATAGGTGTGTTTCTCCCCTGTGCACCACACCAGACTCTGCCTACGAATCCAACCCATTTTTAGGGGGAGCATGACCAGCAGAGAGGCTTAGCTGGTTGAACCATCCTGCAGTGCTCACAGACATTTTCTTGGGTATGTTGCTGGTGGCTCTTCACTTCTGCTGATGCCAAGAGCCTCTCACCTCATTCTAATGATGACCTGGTGTAATATAGGACTGCACCTATACTCCAGGAAAATAGTTCTAAGGGGGTTGGAACCATATGTTGCTTTTTCATTATCATGCATATAATGGAGAAGGTACTGCATATGCCTCCCTTGTATACCACATTGATTCCTGTGCTGTGCAGTAGAGGACCTCCCATAGACAACATCCTTTCAGGAGGTTTGTTCTGTATAATATAGGAATCGGGCCTTTAGCGTTATGGCAGCAACCTTTTGGTATACTCTCCCATGACATATTAGGTACCGTTTTTGTTGTCTTTTTGACAAATGCAGAAGATCATCCTCCTTCAACAAGCCTCTTAAAGGAAGATCTTTATCCCATTTTGATTCTGTAGTGGAACTATTTTGAACTGTTTTTATATATTGAATTGTTTTTTAATTTTTGTATTATTTTATATATGGAACTGTTTTTAATTTGTCTTGTTTCATGGTGGCAACTGCTTAATTTGTTTTATAATCTCATATATATATATATATATATATATATATATATATATATATATGGTGTAACCTACCCTGGTAAAGGGCAGAAATCTCATAAATAAAAGACACCCCCCCTTATTTATTTGTTTCATAAACTTTATACACCGTTTGATTGTAAAAAAAACTACAAAAAGATAAAACAAGAAAATCTAGAAAAAAAATCCCAAACATATCTTGAGGATATAGAAGTTAAAATACTAAAGCATATTAAAATTACCTCAACTTTCTAAGCATCTGGGTAGATATTCTTCAGTCTGAGAAATACCTTGGAAATACCCTGTCTATGCAAATTTAGAAACAAACACTTGCATTTTTTGTTTTTGAAAAATCATTAACTCCTAAGTACTTCTGCATTACTCAAGTCTTTTGACAGATTAGTCTTTGAAAGGAGAAAATAAATAAGAAACTTCAGATACAGCAGCACACTTGGAAGACAACAGAAACTGAGGTCCCTGAAACAGAAACCTTTTAATAAGGAGTGGTGTAGAGTTCAGAGTTATCCATTTCAAAAAAAAATATTTGAGCATTCACTCTGTTTAAACTTTTGTTGTACCAACTTGGGCTTTTTTCTGAATTATTCGAAGATGTTAATTGGGGGAGTAGAGATTGTGCCTTAAGTGCCTTTAAAAAACAATCTACCATCCCAATGTGAATGCAGTGCTGCTCCCCACAATGCAAAACTTTTGTCTGATCTTCTAGAATTACAGTGACTATTTCTTTGATTTCTTCATTGAATTACTACCAGCTAAAAAAAATTAAGAAAATAGGCTCACTCAGTCTTTCCCAACCTGGTACCCTGTAGTTGTTGTTAGACTGGAACTCCCATTAGCCCCCACTAGCATGGTTGGTCATCAAGGATGCTGGAGCTCCCAGTACTGTGAGCACCAGGCTGTTGTGCTTCGACTTCTCTTAGGCCTCCTTTCTGCACTGGCAGGAGATGCTTGCTCTGTTCTGCAGTCCCTCCTCATCTTGGTTTTGCTTCTCATGTTCACAAAAGAGAGGAACATTGAATGCTTCATTATGGAGCATTCCTTAGTGGGTGGTGCTGGCCTTTGGTGCATAGTGGTGTGTAATGGTGCTCTTCTGATAGTGGTACCTCTGTCTCCTCAATGGGCTGCTGGCTAGTTTGGTACCCACACACAGTCACTCCAAGTCACTTAGGTCTATTTTGTAGAATACAAAAGTGGCTTGTGGTGAGAGGGTGGGGAGGAGGGGCTCTAGTCTGAGTTAGTATACAGTCATACCTCATGTTGTGTCCGCTTCAGGTTACGTGTTTTCGTGTTGCGTCCCGTGGCAACCCGGAAGTACCAGAACAGGTTACTTTCGGGTTTCGCTGTGGCGCTTCAGCTTGCATCAGTTCCGTGTTATGGACAGGCCTCCGGAACGGATCCTGTCCGTAACACAAGGTTCTACTGTATACTGATCCTGGAGACACTGCGAGGGGTTGACATCTTTATTGCAAGCAGGTTTTGGTGGTGGTGGCTGATGATCAGTAGTTCTTGACAGTGGTGGCCTTCACAGCATTGGCACCTGTCCCTATAATGTGATTCCCTGAGTGGGAAAAGGAGTGTATCAGAGAAAGGCATCATCCTGCATTCTATTTCCAAGCATTTGTTGTGGTCGAAGATCTCCGGTGGGCTAGGGGCAGAGGTGAAAGCTGTTTCCTGCTCCTGCTGGATCTCTCAGTGGCTTTTGATACCGTTGACCATGATTTCCTTCTGGACAGTCTAGAGGAGTTGGGAGCTGAGGCACTGTTATGCTGTTTATGTTTCTACCACCCAGTTGCTGTGCTGGGATGCGGGTGGCACTGTGGTCTAAACCACTGAGCCTCTTGGGCTTGCTGATCGGAAGGCTGGCAGTTCGATTCCCTGTGATGGGGTGAGCTCCCGTTGCTCGGTCCCTGCTCCTGCCAACCCAGCAGTTCGAAAGCATGTCAAAGTGCAAGTAGATAAATAGGTACCCATCCGGCGGGAAGATAAACGGTGTTTCCATGCGCTGCTCTGGTTTCACCAGAAGCAGCTTAGTCACGCTGGCCACATGACCTGGAAGCTGTCTGCAGACAAATGCCGGCTCCCTTGGCCAGTAAAGCGAGATTTGCACCGTAAACCTAGAGTTGTTCGTGACTGGACTTAATGGTCAGGGGTCCCTTTACCTTTAAGTTGTTCTAATGAGTTACATCATAGTAATTTTGAGAATCACTGTCTCCTGATCATTTTACATTGCTGCGGTAACATTTATCCCTTTATATATCTTAGCTGCGTGGAGTGGTCTGTGATCCCTTGACATTTTCTTCTACTCACAGTGCAGCAGCTGCAAAGCAAGACTGACTGTCTTGCAGTGGGATGTAAAATGGTCAGGAGACAGTGATTCTCAAAAGGTAAAGGTAAAGAGACCCCTCCTATGGACATTCTACAGTGTGCCCCCCCAAAAAACAATATGCATAACTAAATTACATGTCTGAGAAGGCTTGTTGAAATAAAGGTGTTTTCAGCAGGCACCTAAAACAGGAGATGCCTGCCTCATGCTAACAGGCATGGAGTTGCCAAGGTGGCTCTGTGAACAAGGAATGCTCCCTTGCCCAGGCACAAAGGCGATAAAGCTTCCCTGGCTTTGCTCTCATTACATCAGATCACCACAGTCACTGCCGAGACACAATCTTTTCTTCATGTAGTGCAATGACTACAGGAGGGAAGATTGGTTTGAGATGGGGGTATTTGGGCCTCCCCACTGTGGCAGAGGCCCCTCTGGTCCTGTCCATGGTGGCAGAGGGCCTTGTCAGGCCTCACAGCCTCCTTCCGACACACATGACATCACACGTGTGTGTCACACGTGTGACATCATGCACATTTGATGAGCCCTCCTAATTCTGTGTGGAACTTGGCGCCTCTGCTCAGCACCAATCAATTGGCCCTCAAGGAGTGGGAGAGGTAAGGATCCGTCTCACCAGCTCCAGTTCCCCAGCCCTGCTCCATAAATGGTATGCACATTTATCCCCTGGATATGGATACAGACTGTGAGGCAGGAAAAGGGGTTTGGCAAAATTAGAGGCTGGAAAGAGGAAAATGAGGAAAATGAGGGGAAACTGTGTCTCCCTCAAAACAGGCCATACTGTTAACTTTCAGAAGATGCAAAGAAGGACTGATTTAAAACTAGTTTCTTTTTTTAAAAAAGAAAACACGTGGAGCAAGTGCATCTGAGCAAATGAGGTAAAATGGCTATTCTAAGCAAGGATGTGTTGCAGTGGAAAAGTATCAATTGCACCTCCTGGTGGCAACCCAAAAAGTTTTCTTTAAGAGAAGTCAGGATCTTTTCTGCACAGGGAGGGTGTGTTTGTGCATATATATGTTGAAAATAAGCTTTCAAAAACACTATTGAAATCTCAAACTTGGCAAGGTGTATTTTCTTTTAAAATATTTTATTTAAACAAGAACATACAGTTCAATAACACAGAAGAACAAAAAGAAAAAAGAAAAAGCGGAGAGTTCAAGTAGGAAAGGGTGGGCGTAATCTGGATTCTCTTCTGCAGGCCGACCTGGGGGGGGGGCTGAGAGGGGAGGACCAGAATTGCACAGGGTTCCCGATCGTGTGGACATGGAGCACATGAAGGTTAAGAGCGGAGGGCTCGGGGAAGGCACGTGCACACCCACAACCTCTACTCACATTGACCCACCCCCATTATTTCAGTGTCCCAAGAGGGATATTTTAACAATATGTTGACACCCTGTAGAGTGTCCATAGGAGGGCAACCTAGAAAAGGAGTCCTTTGAGGAATGGTTGAAAGAGTTGGGAATGTTGCCTCACAGGGCAGGCCTAGAAGCAGTGGGTGCCTCCTGCGCAGAGCGGGGGGGGGGGGGACTTGGTGGCCTTTAAGATGCCCCTCTGTGAATGAATACATTGATTTCCCCACTTCCAGCTGTCTTCAGCTCCTGCTTTATCTTATTGTTCCAAACCATGTAAAGCAACTGGTAAAGCACATTGTGCCCAGGTCACATCAGTCAAGAAATTAAGATAGAATCATAGAGTCATAGAATCATAGAGTTGGAAGAGACCACAAGGGCCATCGAGCCCAACCCCCTGCCAAGCAGGAAACACCATCAGAGCACTCCTGACATATGGTTGTCAAGCCTCTGCTTAAAGACCTCCAAAGAAGGAGACTCCACCACACTCCTTGGCAGCAAATTCCACTGTCGAACAGCTCTTACTGTATATGACAGCTATAAAATAATAATAAAAGATTAATGTTCAACTTTTGTGCCTACTGCACCTGGGATATTGCCATTCGATATTTTAAAATGCTAAATATGCGTTACTATCATACCAACTCTAACCTGCATAATTAGGAGATAAGTGTCCTTATCTGATCTCTATGGGTAAAGTTCGTTTCCAAGTTCTCCAGCTCCCATGCTGTGGCATGTTTGCTGGATATGCGCCAAGGCAAATCTCTTTCCTGAAAAGTATTTGGTGGGTTATATAACCTGCGGAGAGAAGAATACGCAGAATCAAGACAGTATACCAGTGGCAACCTTTGTAACTCAGGCAATGTGTTATGTAATTGCCAGTCCCTTACTATTTGAAGAGTAAATATCAGGAGGCACCATGGATGTTCCAAGCAGACGTTAGTGCAGTCATAGGAATGAAAAACACACTCATATAACCAAAGTTTATAGGCAAAGTCTCATCTGCAAAGGAAAAAGAGGCAGCAGGAAAGGGGATTTTTCAAAAAGCCAAAAAAGTGGAGCCTAGCTGAAATCAGTGGGCCTAGACCATGCGGAGGCAAACTAAGGCCTGGGGGCTGGATCTGGCCCAGTCGCCTTCTCAATCCGGCCCATGGACAGTCCGGGAATCAGCGTGTTTTTCCATGAGTAGAATGTGTCCTTTTATTTAAAATGCATCTCTGGGTTATTTGTGGGGCATAGGAATTCATTCATCCCCTCCCTAAATATAGTCTGGCCCCCCACAAGGTCTGAGGGACGGTGGACCAGCCCCCTGCTGAAAAACTTTGCTGACCTTTGGCCTAGACATACAGCACAATAAGAAGTCCTACTGAACTGAGTGCGTTGAGTCAGGATTGCTGCCTAAATCTAGATCTAACCCAACATGCTCAAAATTATGTGACTACATAAAGACTACCATGAGGTTACCAAATGTCCCTGTTTCCCAGGGACAGTCCCCGGAGTTACAGCTTTCTCAGCATTCACATGTATGTAGTGAACAAGAAGTGTCCCCAGAGTCACTGAATTTTTTTGGGTAACCTGAGACTACCACCAGCCTGGTAAATATTTCTTGTAGGTAAAGGATGGAGAACTTCTGGCTCTCCCGTTTCTCTGGACCCCAGGTCCCCTCAGCTCAGCCAGTGTGGCCAGTGGGGGGAGTTGCAGCCCAGCCATGTCTGGAGGGGAAGGTGAATTTAGAAACTTGGATGGCAGGACTTTGAGGCACTGTGCTTTCTTTTTTCTTTTTTCAAAAACAGATTGAATTCTGTCCACGTTGAATGGGTCTTTCTACGTTTCCAGCAGCTCTTCTTTTGATATGGAAGTCGCCTTGAGTCCCGTCAGAGGGAAAGGCGGGGTAGGAATATATGATGCGGACGAGGATGGTCAGGCCATGCGAGAGGTTCCCGCGGGCACACAGCGCCCTCTCGTGGTCCGCGGGCAGGAGCCGCACGCGGCAGCGCCCCCCCCCCCCCCCGTTTCAAACGCGGCGGGGCCGGAGGCTGGCGGGCTGCGCTGGCGCCCTCTGCTGGAAGCAGCTGGAAGCGCCCTCGCTGGGCTTGCTGGGCGCGCGCGGAGGCGGCTCCGCAGAGCGGGAGAAAAGGAGGCGCGCGAAGCACTTCTGCTGCGCCCACGGGCAGGTGAGCCGCGGCAAAGGGGGTCTGGCTTGGAAGGGGGGCAGAGCAAAAGGGAAATGAAGAAGAAAACCCTCGCTTTGCTTTGGAGAAATGAGAAGGTGAAGAGCCGCGCCTTTGAGCATGTGCAGAGCCGCGTTTTGCAGGGGGCCAAGGGAGTCGGGCAAAGGCCAAGAGACCACGCGAGTCCCACGCGGCTTCTGGTCCCTGGCGGGGTTAGGAAGGCGGCCTGGAGGGAGCGGGATGGGCTGGGGGGGGGGCTGTCCTGGATATATGTGCCAAATGCCTTTTCCTCCCCACGGAGTGGCCACGATGAGTCTGTAGCCTCCCGAGGTTTGGACTCCAGCTGGCATCAGCCCCGGCCGGGATCCAGCCCCGTTGGAGTGTCAGATAAAGCCAAAATAAAGAGCTCAGAAAAAGGCGAAGGGTCCTCGCACCCAGGGGGACCCCTTTGCAATAGACAAATGTCTTCACAAGTCATCTCCAGAAAAGATACCTTTGACACGATCTCCCGTTTTCTCTTTTATTGAAGAACAGGATATTTTAGTGCCACCATCATCACAGAGGTGTCTGTGGAGGGGGTATATTGAATGAAAATGCATTGTATTGTAACTTTTGAATAAATGTGGGGGGAAGTGTGAAAATGGTCAAATACATTTCTGTCTCTTTCAACCCTGATATTTCTCTATTGGAAAACGTTGTGATAGATGTAAAACCCAAACATGTCTTGCTTTAGCTCTTTAGAGGAAAGCTTAGGTGTAGCTAGGAGAGGGGAGATTTAAACTACTTGTTTATATTTTGAAAAGCAATGAGTTATCCAGAAATACTGTCCTTAAATTAACTTTAGTTTCTTCACACGCCTCTTCATGATTCAGTTTATGGGAGAGAAGCTGAGACTGATTCCAGGAATTCTACATTGGAGAAGGGACAGTTTGCAGTAAACAATTCTTGCTTTAGAGGCACAAGTGGGGGAGCCAGAACTTGGTTCAAAGTGCACACTGTTGCAACACTGCCATAAATATTTTTAGAGGTGGAATTCAGCTGAATCATTGCCAAAGTCCAGACTTCTCCATCCATAAATTAAATAACGACATGTTCTGGTTTTTGGATTTTTTAAAAAGAAAATAGTTTGGGATGAATTTGCCACTTACTATGCTTTCCCCAAAACAATTACATCTCATTCCATTTCTTAAATAGCCAGCCTTCTGTTTTGCCTGCACACATTCTCAAAGGAATCACCCCATGTTGTTTGTTCTGATCATCTCATTTACAAGATAGCCGCTTTCAGCAGGTGATGGATGGTCCTCGTCTCCCCTGCTGGAATCCAAGCAAGTCTTATTCCACCACCATTGCACCTCCTAATATCCCCACTGGCACTGAAAGGCCAACTTACATTCTTTAGAGCCCGGGCTAAATCCAGCCTACCACTTGCAGATCCCTAGTCATGGTTTGTTTTCATGGAACAAGGAGGAGACCACGTTTAGATGACCAAATCCTGTCTAACCAGGATGTGCACACACTTCAGGCAGATTAACAGTGCAAAAATATGGGTTGGTATTTTGATGCTGACAGCATCGTATGGATGCTGTGAAAAGCTTGTTTGCTTGAGCAAGACTGATCCCGCAATAAGCAGCCATCCGGAGGTACTGCAGGGTTGCTGGCTATATATTAAGAAGAACTTGGCTTTGGTGAAACATTGCTGTGTTCCCCAAGAGACAGCTAAACACATTTAATTATTTGGCTCTTCTGTAAGTATTAGGGTGCTCTACTAGAAGAGTGACTAGTGGGGTGCCACAGGGTTCTGTCTTGGGCCCGGTCTTATTCAACATCTTTATCAACGACTTGGATGATGGACTCAAGGGCATCCTGATCAAATTTGCAGATGACACCAAACTGGGAGGGGTGGCTAACACCCCAGAGGACAGGATCACACTTCAAAACGACCTTGACAAATTAGAGAACTGGGCCAAAACAAACAAGATGAATTTTAACAGGGAGAAATGTAAAGTATTGCACTTGGGCAAAAAAAATGAGAGGCACAAATACAAGATGGGTGACACCTGGCTTGAGAGCAGTACATGTGAAAAGGATCTAGGAGTCTTGGTGGACCACAAACTTGACATGAGCCAACAGTGTGACGCGGCAGCTAAAAAAGCCAATGCAGTTCTGGGCTGCATCAATAGGAGTATAGCATCTAGATCAAGGGAAGTAATAGTGCCACTGTATTCTGCTCTGGTCAGACCTCACCTGGAGTACTGTGTCCAGTTCTGGGCACCACAGTTCAAGAAGGACACTGACAAACTGGAACGTGTCCAGAGGAAGGCAACCAAAATGGTCAAAGGCCTGGAAACGATGCCTTATGAGGAACGGCTAAGGGAGCTGGGCATGTTTAGCCTGGAGAAGAGGAGGTTAAGGGCTGATATGATAGCCATGTTCAAATATATAAAAGGATGTCACATAGAGGAGGGAGAAAGGTTGTTTTCTGCTGCTCCAGAGAAGTGGACACGGAGCAATGGATCCAAACTACAAGAAAGAAGATTCCACCTAAACATTAGGAAGAACTTCCTGACAGTAAGAGCTGTTTGACAGTGGAATTTGCTGCCAAGGAGTGTGGTGGAGTCTCCTTCTTTGGAGGTCTTTAAGCAGAGGCTTGACAACCATATGTCAGGAGTGCTCTGATGGTGTTTCCTGCTTGGCAGGGGGTTGGACTCGATGGCCCTTGTGGTCTCTTCCAACTCTATGATTCTATGATTCTATGATTCTATACCCAATAAAAGGTGCTTTTGGTTGTAATTTAAGAGTCAGAGTTGTATACGGATTCTTATCTAAAATGTAATGAGTTGGGAGTGTGCTTTGCCACTAGATAGATAGATAGATGATAGATAGATAGTGGTTTTACCATATGATATCACTAGATACAAAAGTGTGGGAGAAAGATCCTAGAATCACTTGTAGATGGAGAGATTGTGGCAACCAGAGAAATCCTCTGAATTGCATTGGGAAGGGGGGGGCATGGACATAATGCGCCACGAAGCAAATGGGTTCTATTGTGTAGAAGGGTCTGGAGTTGCAAAATGCCTTGCCGGAAATCTATGTATCTACACATGTCTGTAAGTTTTATTTTATTTTATTTTAAAGGAGTTTCAGTCTGCCTTTTTTATTCTCAGGTATTTTCTTATTTGAAAATGAATTTTACAGCTGAAGAAGTTTCCTTTTCAAAAGTGACCATTGCCTTCTTTACGGTGGCTTCCATTTTAATTTCTATACGAATTTTTATGAAGAGCAGGCAACCTCGGCCACCAGGACCTTGGTCTCTGCCAATTGTGGGGAATCTTCTCCAGCTGGGAGAGTATCCCTACATTTCATTTGAGCGCATGCGGAAGAAATACGGAGATGTGTTTCAGATAAAGCTGGGAATGGTACCAGTCGTGGTAGTTAATGGACTGGATGCAGTGAAACAGGTGCTGCTTAGAGATGGGGAGAGTTTTGCTGCCCGACCTGACATGCACACCTTTTCTTTTTTTGCTGAGGGAGAGAGCCTGTCATTTTCTGTGAAGTACGGAGAAAGCTGGAAGCTTCAGAAGCAAATTGCCAGCAAAGCTTTAAGGTCACTCACCAAATCAGAAGCCACGTCTTCCACTTGCTCTTGTCGCCTCGAAGAGCATGTTTGTGCTGAAGCTTTGGAACTGGTGAAAACCTTCGTGGAGCTCTCCAAACAGGCTGGTAGCTTTGACCCTGTTGCCTCCACTACCTGTGCAATTGCGAATGTTGTCTGTGCCCTCTGCTTCAACAAAAGGTATGACCATGATGACGAGGAGTTTCAAGGCATGCTTAAGGTAAATGATGATTTCATAAAAGCATCAGGTGTCTTCAATCCAGCTGATTTTATACCATCCCTTCGTTACCTCCCGCTTCCTGCTGCAAAGGCTGCTCGAGAGTTTTATAGGAAGTTCAACAACTTTGTGGCAAAACGTGTAGAAGACCACTACACCACATACGATAAGGTAAGCTTTCAGCCGTGGAGGCGGAAAACCCGGGGGGTGGGGGTGGTTCTTCAGGTAGCATGACACTTATCAAACCAAAGCATGGCAGGAGATCACGCCCGCCAAAAACATGGAAAGGGTGAATACAGGAATGCAGAATCTTTCTGTTCAAACACTGCATCTCTGCAGTTTGTGGCAGAGTAGAATGGCAACTTAGATCACATTTCTCATATTAACATTCCTAACATTCCAGACATGTGGAAGGTTGACATGTGTTTTAATCTAGTTTTCTGCTTATCATTGATTTTAATCACTTTTGAATGTGATAAATAGCTGTTTTAAAAATAATTACATTTTTTTGTAAACCACTTTGAGGATTTATTACAGTCAAGTGGTATATAAATCTTGTGAGGAAAACAGAACTATTATTTCCTGGGCATGCAGATATTCTATCCAGTTTCTCTAACAGCTAAAGCATATTCGTTTTCAACAAAATATTTTTAAAATTATTTTTACAATTCTGATCTTAAAAAAATGAAATGCATTGTAATGAAGTGGCTCACCCCTCCCCAAATAAAAACAACTTAGTTAAAGAAAACTCAAAATTAAAAACGCATTACAAATGGAGCAGTAGCAATTAAAAGAAAAAAAGAAGCAACGGGGCAGAGAAAAACAAGAGGCAGCAAATCAATTGGGCTTAAAAACCTCAAAGAGCCAGGTGTTAACTAGACACTCAAAGAGCAAAACACTGGAGCCCCACAACCAAAATGGTTGCATTCCATATGGGGAAGGATTCCCTGCCCCACCACTTGGGTTCCTAAACCATTTAGGGCTGTAAAAGTAAGAATCAGCATCTTGATTTGAGCCTAGAAAGTAATAGACTATGCAGATAATGGGAAGTTGGAGTAGTATGCTGTGTATGACTGTTGGTAGATGCTAATTGGGCAATAGCATTTTGCAGCAGTTGATGCAAAATTGTACCTCCAAAAACTGCTATGAGCTCTGGAGGGGAGACTGCACAGGCACAATGCTGGTATCCCTGCCCCCCCCATCTCCACCCCCTGGAGTTCTGGGATACTGATTTTGCATCAGGAAATCTGAGGAGAGGGAATGTTGCATATCAGTTCTTGGCTCAAAAAACATACCAAAGTACTGTGTCCACTTCTGGGCAACACAATTTAAGGAGGATATTGACAAGCTGGAATGTGTTCAGAGGAGGGCAAGCAAGATTATCAAGGGTCTAGTAGCTCTGCGATTCTATGATACCTGCTCCAGAGACTAGGACCTGAACCAATGGCTTCAAGTTACAAGAAAGGAGATTCCTACTAAACATCAGGAAGAAATATCTGATGGTAAGAGGTTGTCAAGCAGAGGTTGGATGGCCATCTGTCATGGATGAATTCATTGAGATCCCTGTGTTGCAGAGGGCTGATCAAGATGACCCGCAGGATCCTTTCCAACTCTACAGTTCTGTTTCTGTGTGCATTGTAAGGGGAAACATTTTGAAATGCACATTTTTATATACGGTGGTACCTCTGGATATGCACACCTCCGGTTGCGTATCCTTCAGGATGCGAATGCGGCAAACCCGGAAGTATTTTTCCGGGTTTCACTGCACGTGCATGCGCAGAAGCGCTCTACCATGCACAGAAGTGGCACCTCCGGTTGCAAATTCCTCAGGATCCGACCAGAGCTCCAGAATGTATCCCATGCACAACCGGAGGTACCACTGTAGTTTAAAACAGAAGTTACAGATTAATGTGACTTCTTTCCAGCCTTATGTGAGATTGGGAGAAGATAACACCCTTGTACTGTCAAGAGAAATACCATTAGCAGCATTCTTTTGTGTGTATTGACTTGGCAGTAAATTCCTGTGACTTTAATGTTACTTAGGCCAATAGCTTGCAATGAAGTCAGGCTGGGATTGTTGCCTAAGGAATTTATCACTATGCTTGACATTTTTAACAGCTGATACTTGCTGCTTTCTTTTCCAAAATAAATTTTGTCCAAAGAGTCTGAAGCCCTTGATTTGGCTGGGAGGGGGAAAAACAAGATAGACTCGTTATATGTAGGATTAAACAAATTGTAGGTTGCCAAGTAAACAGTGATTGGTTGAAAATAGCATCAAGGGTTTTGTTTGTTTCCTTTAGAACCATCTCAGAGACATCACAGATGCCCTCATTAGTGTTAGCAATGAAAAAAGAGAGGAGGGGAAAGCTGCCGCTTTATCTCATCAGAAAATAATAGTTACAGTCAATGACATTTTTGGGGCTGGTAAGTATGGAACATTTTTGCCACTCTGAGTTTTTAAACAGGACCCTTAAAACACAGCTGCCTGCTGTTGACTGACAGCTGATCTTTTAGGTGAAGAGCAGGTGAAATTTTTGTAGGCACCATATAAAGGCTCCTATCTTGGTTGGTGGGTAGATTAGTGTGACTTAAAATTCACGAGATTTTTAAAAAGTATACATTAATTAATTGTAGACCTCTTGCCCAGTGTCTTCTGTGTAGATGGATTTTGGCTTTTTTTAAAATAGTATTTATTGAAGTTTTAAGGTTACAAAAAGAAAAAAGAAGAAACACCAAATTAAACAAAAACAAAACAACACATCACATCACAATAAAAAACAGAAAAATAGAGACAAAAAACAACACAAAAAAAACAAATCGAACCTTCGCATAACTTGTCTTTCATTTGCTTGTTTCCCTGACCTCCTCACATCTTCCTTTTTTGTATTCTAAGTCAATTATCCATTTCAGCAAATCCTTTCCCTCTCTTCAAATTTTTATCCTGAAAATTTATCTTGATATTAATGTAAGTTTACTTTCCCTCCTTTCACCAATTAACAGTCTATTTTCTTAAATCTTTGTTACATTTTTGCTAGAATCACATAAGTTCATCTGTGTAGATGGATTTTGTGTCATTGTCAACATGGACAAACTTCAGCAAAGTGTGTTGATTTTTTCCAACACCTAAAATATGGAATTGGTTTCACCCCCTAAAATGAAACTCAACATAATCCACTTTAATGTTTGATAGGAAAGTACTGTATGACTGAACATTTTCTTGGGCCATTGCAAGGGGTAGAATTGCAAAATTGACTGTCAAACTGGGACTGGTTGTAAATTTCAGCAAAAATGGATCTGAGACCTGAATTAGGCATCCGACTAAATAAAATTATGGCCAGAAATTGAGGACCTGATGACAAAAACTCCACCCTACAAAGCATTGCAACTGTGGGGAACAGAAGCGTTGAGTTGTGCCCAACATTAGGGGAGTCTGTCACGCATACGTGATGTCCCATGCACGCCATCCCTCCCACCCGACCAGGGCGGCTCAGCTGCTCTCCCCCCCCCGCCCACCACCTTACCTTTTGAAAGGCACCCTGGCCATTGTGAAAGGGACGCACAGGGCAAAGACGCCTTACCCTTTCACAGCCCTGGCAGAAGATGCGTGTGGTTGTGGAATTTTGAGGGTGCCCAGCCCCCTCCTTGAAAATTTTGCGGGTCCTCGGCCCCCGTTACAGGGCACGCCTGGTGTGGAAAATGCTCGTGCAGGCATGGAAATATCCAGGACCTGGATTTAAGTGAACCATTAGCAATTACCAGTAGTACCAAAACATGTCAAATCATAACGATCTAGTCAATTTTATATGGAAATGTATGGATGTATGCATTCCATACATTCATGATGGAATATCTCTTGGGATTTGTGCATTATGCCTACAACGGATTTCAACATATAGAAATACCAATGTGTTGTTTGCAGAATAATAATTTAACCACCACATATCCTGACACTTATTTTATTTTGTAGGCTTTGCTACACTGTCAGTATGTTTGCAATGGATATTTCTGTACCTGATAAGCAATCCGGAAATTCAAACGAAAATTCAAGAAGAAATTGGTAATGTTCTTGATTAAATTGATTAAATGGCAAATTGAAACAATCCTGAGGTCCTTATCTGTGAAGCACATTGCTTGAAACATGTTCCATTTTGTTCTGTGCAGATGCAAAGATTGGAGAAAGACCATCAAGGTTTAAAGATCGAAAAGTTATGCATTACACAGAAGCTTTCCTTCATGAAATATTTAGGCATGCCTCCTTCCTGCCCTTCACTATTCCTCACTGGTAAGAAGCAGAGTTGGAGAGTGGTTTTGTTTCAGAGTTCTGCTCATAAGACTACTTCATGTTTTGCATGGTGCTGCCAGCACAGACAGAACTGCCAAGTTGCCTTAACTGACTGCATGGATTCTGCATCTTCCTTGCTACAAGGCGTGGGGTGTGGATGGTCAGGCATTGCGGGTGGATTAGGGTAGAGGTGATGGGGAATGAGGGGGTAACTATTTTGGGATTCAGTACTCATGGGGTTTGTTACAAATCTGCTGAAATACCTTGCCTTGTATATTTCTGACGGACTTGTAACAAAACCCATGTAAAACCCAAGAATAGTTAGCACTCTGCCCCCCCCCAACCTTCCCTAACTTCCCATCACTGGATTCTGCCTTATCATTAAATACTGGGGCTTGACCACAGAAGTAATATTCCAGATAATTTTTGCCGTCATCGATTGAATTCTGTGTCCAGTAGAGTACTGAAGACAGAAGTGTCTTATTTTATGAGGAGTTTCCCTAGCTTGTAGGTAAAAGATGTGGCTTAGGATATTTGTCCACCCTGCTACAGTTCCCTTAGATCCCCCAGCCATCCCCCAATACTATAATGCTCTTAGCCCTAAAGTGACCAATTGCAAGAAAGCCACTCAGGCAGAACTGTTTAAAATTCACCACCAGCACCACCAAAAAAGATTTATTTGTTTAAATGGCCTATATTTAAATTAAAATTAAATGGCCTATACTTCATTAGATCCCTTAGACCTATCCAATTACCGCCCAGTTTCAAATCTTCCATACCTGGGTAAGGTAATTGAGAGAGCGGTCACTGAACAGCTTGGTAGTTTTCTGGAGGAAACATCGGCATTAGATCCATTTCAGTCCGGTTTCCGTCCTGGTTTTGGGACGGAGACGGCTCTGGTTGCCCTAACAGATGATCTCCGTAGACAACTGGATCGAGGCGGGTCAGGACTGCTGATCCTTTTAGATTTGTCAGCAGCCTTTGACATGGTTGATCATGATCTTCTGGACCACCGCCTCGCAGACGTGGGGATACAGGGCATAGCCCGTAACTGGTTGTGCTCTTTTATCTCTGGTCGGGGACAGAGGGTGGCACTAGGGAGGGAAATGTCGTCGCGCCACTCCTTGGTGTATGGAGTGCCACAGGGCGCAATTCTCTCCCCGATGCTTTTTAACATCTTTATGCGCCCCCTTGCCCAGATTATCTGGAGCTTTGGGCTGGGCTGTCACCAATATGCTGATGACACTCAGCTCTATCTGCTGATGGATGGCCACACCGACTCGGCCCCAGACACACTGACCAGATGCTTGGAAGCTGTGGCTGGATGGTTTCGTGGGAGCCGATTGAAACTAAATCCTTCGAAGACAGAGGTCCTCTGGCTGGGTCGGGATGGCATGGGGATGAGGGACCAACTCCCTTCTCTTGCGGGTGCCCAATTAGTGCCATTGCCTTCCGTTAAGAGTTTGGGTGTAATCCTTGACGCCTCCCTTTCCATGGAGGCGCAAGTTACAGCAACAGCCAAGGCGACATTTTTCTACCTTTGCCGCATCAAGCAGTTGGTCCCTTACCTTTCCCGCCCCGACCTGGCCACAGTGATCCATGCGACGGTCATCTCCAGGCTTGACTACTGTAATTCGCTCTATGCGGGGCTGCCCTTGAAGCTGTCCCAGAGACTCCAGCGGGTACAGAATGCTGCAGCGAGACTCCTCACGGGGTCTCTGCCATGGGAGCATATTCACCCAGGGCTTTTCAAGCTGCACTGGCTCCCGGTGGAGTACAGGGTCAGATTTAAGGTGCTGCTTTTGACCTTTAAAGCCCTTCACGGCCTAGGACCCTCGTACCTACGGGACCGCCTCTCCCGGTCTGCCCCACGGAGAGCCTCAAGGTCCATAAATAACAACACCCTAGTGGTCCCAGGCCCTAAATAAGTTAGATTAGCTTCAACCAGAGCCAGGGCCTTTTCAACTCTGGCTCCGGCCTGGTGGAACGCTCTGCCTCATGAGACCAGGGCCCTGCAGGATCTGATTTCTTTCCGCAGGGCCTGTAAGACAGAGTTGTTCCGCCTGGTCTTTGGCTTGGAGCCAATTTGATTCCCTCCCTCCCTCTCTTTCTTTTTTCTTTTCCTTCTCCTCCTGCGATGAGGCTACATTTTAATATTTTAATGTTCCATTATTTTAATGTTGTATTTTATTTTTGTTTTTAAGTTGTTATCATTCATCTTGTTTTTATTATTGCTTGTAAGCCGCTCTGAGCCCGGCCTTGGCTGGGGAGGGCGGGGTATAAATAAAAAATTATTATTATTATTATTTATTTGTAAATAAAACACATCAATTAACAAATAATAATGCAGGGGTTGGACATCTTTAATCAAACAATTTGAAGAAAAAATGAGTGCCACCCAAATTCAAAATCCACCAGGATGAGAGTGGATCTTGTGCTTTCCCGGCTGAGCTGGGACTCAGACAGAGATATGCTAGCAAAGTCCATTACCTCAACTCAGCTGACAGTATTTAAGCCCCCCAAAATGGGGTGGGAGAGGGAAGAGAAACTTGCACCAATTCAAAATCAATTTTGTCATGTGACTTAGCAACCTTTAGGAACTTAGCAAATTTATAAAAAAGATTAAGTGGGAGAGTGAAATTTGAGGATGAAAGCAAGAACATGGGAGAATCAGCCGGTCTTGTAAGCTGCCTTATAAACTTCTTCTCTGGCAGCCTCACCAAGAACCAAGCTACATTCTGGATCTCCTGATGTTTTCAGCTCTTTACTTTAAAGTAGAGTTTGGGAGGAGGCAGCGCTGAATCACCCTCCCCACCCAGATCTCTGCTGTTAGCCCTCTCAGGCGAAAACTCCACAGGTGCATGACAGAAGCTTTGAGGGCAGTTTAGATGGAGAAAATGTTCATGTTCAGAATTCAGAAAAGCTGTGTTAAGGTGAAACCCAAAATGCTTCAGGAGATGTAAGCATGCGATGCTTATACTACAAACAGGGCAAAATAAGACACCATTGCTCAGCTCAAATGAAAAACGGGTTGTGGGGTTTATTTCTTTTTTCGTTCATCTTGTTTCCTTTATTTTAACAATGAATAAGGAAAACAGTATTTCATTCACATGAAATGTTCCATGACATTTGGAAAGCTCTTAAATCCCCAACTGGAGAAGCCAAGATCTGTAATGCTGGTACATAACAACATAACATCTAAGTGACCCTTTATGTCAGCAGTGATGGACCCAGGCCATTCTTGGTGGCTCCTTTTGTTTGTACCACGACAATCGTAGCAGGAAGTGTAGATCAGTCTGGAGCAATCCTAAATTATATTTCTGATAGGTGGGGCCACGGGTTGATCTCTCACCACTATCTGCAGATTGCTGTGAAGCTGTTGTGCAGCTCCATATCACAGTGTTGAACAAAAGTGATGTGTATGCGCTTGTGTGTTTGTTTCCAGTACCACCAAAGATGCCACTCTGAATGGGTACCATATTCCCGCAAAGACTTGTATCTTCGTTAATATGTATCAAGTGAATCATGATGAGTAAGTAACAATACTATTTTTAAGAAAAGGCATTATAGTCAGGGTTTTTTTCCCCTTGTGTCTGCCGTGCATAAGCTTAGAACGTAGGATGGAGAGGGCATGACGGAGAGGGACTTGTCTTGGGGGCATGATGCATTTCTGAGCATGGCAGCTAGAAGCTCCTATTGGACCATTGGGCAGTAACACACACCTGGTCTCCGAGCAGAGACATCCCTGCTGCTTTCCAGGCAGAGAGTGGAAGAGGAGAGGTGGCAGGGAAGTCAGTGCTGTGTGGTCAGACTTGCAGGAGTGCCACGTTGGCTGTGCTAGTGCACTGGCAACCCCATCCCAACCATCTTAGCAGCTGGCAAGCGTGCCACTACCAGGAGGCAAGGTGCACAGTGACGTCCCTCCATGCTGGCTGCTCTTGACTCCCACCTTGTGGCCTCTTGTCAGTGGAAGCCATGCATCTTCCCTGTTTGGTTGCTATCAGGGATTACCTTTGCTTGTTAGGGATATTGCCTGTGTCCTCTCTGGTTGCAGCACTGCAAGACCTCCTCTCCCAGCAATACAAGTGGCATTTCAAGCATCTCCCAGTCCAGGGGAGGGCAACCATTTTTCTCTTGGGGGCATATTGTTAGAGGACATCAGTGGGTCAAAGGCAGTGGTGAGCAGGACTGAAACCGAATGCTTTCTCTCTTTCTGAGCCCATCTCTCTGTGCCCCACTGATAGGAACATTGGAAGGTGCTTTATACCCAACTGCTCCATCGACTTCAGTATTGTCTACAGAAGGGCAACCATTGGTTGTCCAGATGTTGTTGAACTACAACTCCTGCGAGCCCAAACAAGCAGTGGCCTCGGATGACGAAAGTTGTAGTTCATCAACATCTGGAGGGCCAGAGTTTCCCAACACCTGCTCTGCACTGACTGGGAGCAGCTCTCCAAGCACATTCCCAGCACTACCTGTTGGGGGTTGAATTTGGGACCATCTGCATGCAAGAAGTGCTCTGCCACTCTCCTATGACACCTGCCTTTGTGTGTATATCCCATGGATGGGTGACCTAATCTCTACTTCCTGTTTGCTTTTGAGTATTTTCAGCAAATAAAGCTTAGGACTTTTATCAGTTCCATTTCAAATTCATCTCTGCCTCCACAAGGGACATTGTTTTTTTTTTCATTTTAAAAGTGGGCTTCCAAAAATTTGAATTAAAAATCTCAGTGGAATATTGCTTTCTTCATTGCTTAGGTGTGGCTAAATTATGTGAAGCATAACTTAAATTAAGTGTCCTACATTGACTACAGCAGCCAGCTTTGCTTCTTGTAGGAGTTGGGACCTCTGAAATATGGTGTGTTCCCCCCTTTTCACAACAGATCTTTATGGGAAGACCCTTCCTTGTTTAAACCAGAAAGATTTCTGAATGAAAATGGAGAGCTCAACAAGAGCTTGGCTGAGAAGGTATTGATCTTTGGAATGGGAATACGAAAATGTTTGGGAGAAGAAGTCGCCCGCAATGAAGTCTTTGTCATCCTCACCACCATCTTGCAGCAGCTGAGGCTGGAGAAACCTCCTGAAGATCATCTAGATCTGAATCCAATTTACGGGCTGTCCATGTCTCCTAAACCATACCGAATTAAAGTATTATTGCGCACTTGATTGTGATGAGGGCAACAGCTTTGCTTTCAAAACTCAATGATAATGCAGTATGAACTAATGCAGTGAGAACTAATCCATGAACCTTGTGCGACTATATTGCATCTGTCAGGAGAACCATGCTGGGTTTTTTGCTTATTATGATTTTTTAAAATCACTCTGATGACAGGTATGAGATTAGCTAGAGAGTGAATTTAATCCAGGCTCTTCATGAGGAAGTTGCCCATATATCTTTGATGTTTTGTCTTGCAGGGCATAGAACTATGGGAGGAGGGGACATGCAGATGAGTGAAAGGGTGAAAGGCTCTTCTGCAGTACCAAGACCCTGAGCTGGTGGAGGGAATTGCTGCTCTTAACTGGGTCTCCCGACAGGGGTGCCAACTTGAATAAAATACTGTGGGGGCCCAGGTAAGCCCCACACCGCATAATCGATCACATGATGCAGTGCACACACACCATTTGAATGGGAAGGCCCATCAACTTTGTGGAGCCCCCCTCAAATATTTTATTGTGGGGGCCGAAGCCACCACAGCCCCTAGGCGTTGGCTCCTATGTCTCCTGATGTTACATCTAATGGCTTCTGTAAGAAGGTGACCCAGAGGTTTTTGAGCCCACAGCTTGACGAACCACATTCTTTCTGTGGCTCCCCTGTTGAAGCCACTTACACTGGGATTCCATTACAGGAAGTGGGGATTTCCCCATAAGAGAGAGAACGAAGCTAAGAAATAAGCATAGGGGAATGTGTATCTAAGCAAAGAGATGAAAGCGAGAGGCTGTTGCCTAGCATGTGAAAGAGGGCAGAGAAAGAGACTGAGAGATCTTACTCTCGAAGATATTGGCACCATTCCAAAACCTGGTGCCTGTGCTGAGCTGATGTCAGCTGCAGTTGAAACCATCCGGGCAGCACCAGTTTGGGGAAGAGGTTGCAAGGTGTTTGGCCTCAGGACTCTTCTCCCCCCATGCCTTCTTCCTACCTTGCAGTTTTTCTCTGGAGAAATAGCATTAGCAAATGGATATACTTCCCCACATAAAAAATTCATTGCTCTTGTAACGGAACAAGGTAGCTGTAAACTGTTACCTAAACAACTTTCCATGGTTTCGTTATTGTTGCCAGAATCGGTTATGGCTGATGCAAGTCTGTTGCTTCTTGCATGCATCTGACAACGTGCGCTTGGGTCCTCTATAGGCTAGGCCCAGAGCTTTCCCCCCCAGGGGGTACTCAAAGATACGCAGTACCAGCACCTTTTTTGTTGTTGCTGTTAAGAAGTGTGACACTTAGTGTTAACAACTTCATGGTGACTACTTGCACCTATTTTTCTAGGAAAAAAAGCACTGGTTGGGCCAAAGAAATTTTTTAGATTTTTGAGATGCCACCAGTCTTGTCATTATTTTAAACTATGTTTGCCTTATTGTTTTACATTAGTTCATTGAACAATTGCTAGACACCAGGGCCCGCTATATCTATAATGTAAGCCTAGGGTATTCCACTATTATTATGCGGGTATTCTTATGAGGCAAAAGCCATTCACCTGGCCTGAACAAAAAGTTCATTTAAAAAGCAAGTAGGTGGCAGAGGCAGTCACAAAACACAATCTTTGACTTCAACCAGAATGAACGAGGAAAGAATTTTCAAGATAGCTTCTAAAATAAAATGTGTTGGCAGTTCTTTATCCTCCTGAGGCTTGTTGAATGCTTGAACCAGCCTTCCTCAACCTGCAGATGTTTTGGACAACAGCGCTAATCATTCTTAAATAATCTCTAACAAGCACTGTCTGTTTCCTTATGCTCTGGTTTGGATCACTGAGATCGTCTGATGGGGCACTTCTGGTGGTTCCCGATGCCCATGGAGTTTGATTGGCCTTTAGTAGGGACTGAGACTTTAGTGTGTCAGCCCTGCTCCGTGGAACTCCTTGCTAGTAGAGACTTGGCAATTTTAATTCCTGCTGCCTTTTGGATGTCTTCTAAAAATGATTTTAGTCAGACCTTTGCCACGGGAATTTCTTTTCACTAACCAGTATTGATGTTTTACCTGATGTTTTTATTGACATTTTTATTCTCCTTATTGTAATTCTGTATGCTGTATTCCACCTTCTGTCCTGCTGTGGAAGTGTAGCCTATAAATATTTCAATAAATACACAATTGACAATGCTGGCTGTGGCTGACGTGAATTCTAATTCAAAACACCTGCAAGGCACCGGATTGGGGGAAACTTGCCTAAGTTTAGGAAGGGGGTAGCAATTTGGGTGGGGGAGGAAAGTTTGAGAATAGCTTGTTCTCCAACTCCAAGGACAATCCTTTTCAGATCAGAAATTTATATTCATTCTCAGCAGACAGGGACTGTTATCAAGAACTACTTCACATTAATTTTGAAAGGAATGAGCTGAGAGCTTCAACGTCCAAACTCATGTTCCATTTGTGTGAGCCCAGGTGGTGGGCAGGCTTCTTTCAGTCCACACTTGAAGCAGTAATGCAGAAAAAGGAAAATTCTGTAGCGATTTTCTTGAAACAACATATTGAAACAACTTGAACATCTCTTACAGCAAGTTCTTTTCTCCAACTCAGCTGAACTCTTCTGCTTTTAAATGCTTTTCTATATATTTTTAGCTTAATCTCCACTCCTGAGTTTCCTGCTTTGTTGAACTCCTGGCACTTAACTGTCCCTGGAACTGTTGCATTCGCTGTTTTGAAAAATGTGGGGGAAATAATGTTTATTACTTTGTACATTCAAAACAGGCATATTTCAGTGGATTTCTTTTCTTTCGGTGTTGTGTGGTTTGCAATTTCACATGAAGGCTCTCATCTCTGCTATACTTTCTGTGCTTAGAACATAGAATCATAGAATCATAGAATTGGAAGAGACCACAAGGGCCATCGAGTCCAACCCCCTGCCAAGCAGGAAACACCATCAGAGCACTCCTGACATATGGTTGTCAAGCCTCTGCTTAAAGACCTCCAAAGAAGGAGACTCCACCACACTCCTTGGCAGCAAATTCCACTGTCGAACAGCTCTTACTGTCAGGAAGTTCTTCCTAATGTTTAGGTGGAATCCTCTTTCTTGTAGTTTGGATCCATTGCTCCGTGTCCGCTTCTCTGGAGCAGCAGAAAACAACCTTTCTCCCTCCTCTATGTGACATCCTTTTATATATTTGAACATGGCTATCATATCACCCCTTAACCTCCTCTTCTCCAGGCTAAACATGCCCAGCTCCCTTAGCCGTTCCTCATAAGGCATCGTTTCCAGGCCTTTGACCATTTTGGTTGCCTTCCTCTGGACACGTTCCAGTTTGTCAGTGTCCTTCTTGAACTGTGGTGCCCAGAACTGGACACAGTACTCCAGGTGAGGTCTGACCAGAGCAGAATACAGTGGCACTATTACTTCCCTTGATCTAGATGCTATACTCCTATTGATGCAGCCCAGAATTGCATTGG
Source organism: Podarcis raffonei (assembly GCF_027172205.1). Lineage (NCBI taxonomy): Eukaryota > Metazoa > Chordata > Lepidosauria > Squamata > Lacertidae > Podarcis > Podarcis raffonei. The sequence goes on along the minus strand of NC_070612.1, from coordinate 63,685,874 downwards.
CTTTTTTAGCTGCCGCGTCACACTGTTGGCTCATGTCAAGTTTGTGGTCCACCAAGACTCCTAGATCCTTTTCACATGTAGTGCTCTCAAGCCAGGTGTCACCCATCTTGTATTTGTGCCTCTCATTTTTTTTGCCCAAGTGCAGTACTTTACATTTCTCCCTGTTAAAATTCATCTTGTTTGTTTTGGCCCAGTTCTCTAATCTGTCAAGGTTGTTTTGAAGTGTGATCCTATCCTCTGGGGTGTTAGCCACCCTCCCAGTTTGGTGTCATCTGCAAATTTGATCAGGATGCCCTTGAGTCCATCATCCAAGTCATTGATAAAGATGTTGAATAAGACCGGGCCCAAGACAGAACCCTGTGGCACCCCACTAGTCACTCTTCTCCAGGATGAAGAGGAACCATTGATGAGCACCCTTTGGGTTCGGTCAGTCAGCCAGTTACAAATCCACTGAGTGGTAGCATAGTCAAGACCACATTTTACCAGCTTCTTTACAAGAATATCATGCGGCACCTTGTCAAATGCCTTGCTGAAATCAAGGTAGGCTACATCCACTGCATTCCCTTCATCTACCAGGCTTGTAATTCTGTCAAAAAACGAGATCAGATTAGTCTGACATGACTTATTTTTCAGAAATCCATGCTGACTATTGGTGATCACAGCATTCCTTTCTAGGTGCTCACAGACTGTTTGCTTAATGATCTGCTCCAGAATCTTCCCTGGTATTGATGTCAGACTGACTGGGCGGTAATTATTTGGGTCCTCTCTTTTCCCCTTTTTGAACAATTTCTGTCCTTTTCGCAAAATGGGTACAGTGCATATTTTCCTAACAAGCTTCATTAATTAATCAGCCAAAAGCATATTCCATGTACAGTAACAAGCACAATGTAATTCTGAGAGAAAAATGGCAAAACTGGTAATGAAATAGACAGGACAGCAAGAAAGGTCATTGATAACATTGAGAGGTAATGAATGTTGATGGCAAGGACCTGTTCTTAGTTTACCTTGCTTGAAATAATATATCAAATTCTCTGTTAGACTGCCAAAGTTGTTTGACTGTTACGCCCCGGGAGGGATGGGGATTGGACAGATCAGTCTCTATCATTTTTGCACATCTTCATCAATCCTATTCGCCCTCTCCTGTTTTTCATCAAAAAATTAAGAATGAAAATTATCATATTTTCTCACAAAATGTGCAGTTCTAATTTTACCACCACCGCCCCCCTTCTCACAAAATACGCAGTTCTAAATCCCCCTGGCTCTAAACTAAGTATTTTAAATGTATATTTGCTGCTTTATTGAACCAAGAACTGAAACACAAAATTTGGAGAAGTGCAAAATGCAAAGCATAACTATGTTCTGATCTGCACTTTAGTGTGGGATGTGGTGGCATGAGTTAGTTCTCGCTGGAATTCAGAAAGATTTGCTACAGGATCAGAGTTTCAGGTGGTAGGTAAGAGGGCAGGCACTGTTGCCTGGATGCCTCTCACTAGAGGAGATGGTTAGTTGAGGGAAAAGACCAGCCCATGAAGACTGGCTCTTTTTCTCTCATCTTAATTCCAGCCTGGGAGAACTCTGGCCAGCTGCTTCTCATCTCACTTTCTGGAGGCCTGATAGGTGGCACAGCACCATAACAGGAGGGAACAAGACAGTTGCAGTCTAAGCCGAGGCCAGATCCATGAAAGGATCCCAAGTATGCAGAGTGGACAGTGTGGGAGGGAGGACTGGGTAGAACTAGTACAGTTGGGCAAAGGGCAACAAGTTAGAATGAAAACAAGGCATGGAGCCAAGGAGCTCTGTACCTTTACTGCACAAACTGCCATCAGGAAGAGAAAGTGTGTGTGGAAAGAGCAGATTTTACATGTTCAAAGTAAATAACTTTAGCTAACTATATTTGTTTTAAACTTTTATTTATCAGTGCTTGAATCATCATTTTAAGTATATTTGCTTTTTAATTGGTTTGTGGATTTTAGCTATATGTTATCTACAGTTTTATTTGTACTCTGCAGAGTTCTTTGATCAAGCAGCTTATCAATCTTATGAATAAATCTTGAAAATGGACCTTCTTAGTAAGTGATCATACAGAGAATATGTCAGCAACATGCTTTGTGGTGGGAAGTAGGATTTTAAAAAATGTAACAACCAGTATCTTCAGCTTCTTTCTATTCAGACAACAATCATATGTAGACAAAATGTGCCATGTACTTATAAGAAAAAGATATCACTTAAAAGTGGTCAGTTTTGAATCCCTGTGGTATGTTTTGACTATCATTTCATTTACTTTTAGTTCTAGCCAATAATGGCATTCATGAGTTATTTTCACATCATTCTTCCTGTTTAGCAGAATGAGCTGCAGCTCTCACGCCTCACAGGAGAAAAGGGTTCAAAAAATCTCATTTCTGCTTTTGATTAGCCACAGCTTGCTATGTTATTTGGGCCTGGAACAGTGGTTAATATTGATTATTATAAGTTTATACAAACTCAGTCAGTAGAGCAAGAGACTCTTAATCTTTGTGTCATGCGTATGGGGCAAACAATTCCTGCATTACAGGGGTTGGTCCTCAGTCCCTCCCATCTCAACAATTCTATGATTCTAAGCTGGATTCAGTAACAGTGGTTTGAAGCTGCCTAGTTTGGAACAAACCACAGTTGGCAGGCCGTGACAACCGATGGCTAAGGAAAGTAGGGCAGGAGGGGTGAATATGTGAACCTGAGGTTCACGGTAGCTCACTAAGCCAGAGATGACCCCTTTTTGGACCAAGGGCTGCACTGAACTGTACCCAATGCTCTGGGCGGCACATGTCAAAGGGGTCCTGGCCCCAGAACAAACCTGGCTGCGGCCAAAGGAGGTTTTAAAAATGGACACATCTGGGGGGGCTTTGGGGGACGCAAAAAACTTTTGGAATCACAACCTCACTTTGGGGTACCTGTGGAACTAGTCAGCTTTTTTTTAAATGGACAAATGTGGGGGTTGGGGTTGGAGGACAACAAATATATTTTGGCACCACAGTGTCACAGCAGGGGACCTTTGAGTGCTGTCAGTAAAACTAAACACGTTTTATTTTTATCTTTAAAAGGAAAAAGATGAGGTAAATGTTCTGTAAATGTTTGTACTACACTAGGATATTTCATATTGTTATCAGCGACTAACCTGCTCAAAGTTTAGTAAGTCAAGGTACCTAGATATCTGTAGGCTGACACGGGCCTATTCAGTTTCCTTACTATGAACAGATGGATATATGATAGTACGAAGAGCAGCAAATTGCAGCAGTCAGATAAGACTGGTTAGAGATTTCAACAATCTGGGGACAAATCAAAAACCTCCCCCCTCCTATTTGAGAAAACATAAAGAAGGCATATCAAAAATAAATATAAATAGCATTTAATCTAAGTCTTTATGTCTCTCTGTATAGAACATTGAAGCAGGTTTTCTGAGAAATTTTGAACAGGATAATTTTCCTGTGCAAATTAGGCTAATTTGCATTGGGTACTTTGCATTGCAAAATTTTCAGTTGTTAAAGTGCTCCCTGGTCCTGAATGGGGTGACTGTGCCCCTGAAGGACCAGGAGCACAGCCTGGGAGTCATTCTGGACTATCCATGGAGGCACAGGTCAATTCTGTGTCCAGGGCAGCTGTTTATCAGCTCCAACTGATACGCAGGCTGAAACCCTCCCTGCCCGCAGACTGTCTTGCCAGAGTGGTGCATGCTCTAGTTATCTCTCGCTTGGACTACTGCAATGCGCTCAACGTGGGGCTACCTTTGAAGGTGACCCGGAAACTACAACTAATCCAGAACGCAGCAGCTAGACTGGTGACTGGGAGTGGCCGCCGAGACCATATAATACCCGTCTTGAAAGACCTACACTGGCTCCCACTTGGTTTCCAAGCACAATTCAAAGTCTTGGTGCTGACCTTTAAAGCCCTAAACGGCCTCGGTCCAGTATACCTGAAGCGTCTCCACCCCCACCGTTCTGCCCGGACACTGAGGTCCAGCACCGAGGGCCTTCTGGCGGTTCCCTCGCTACGAGAAGCCAAGTTACAGGGAACCAGACAGAGGGCCTTCTCGGTGGTGGCACCCGCCCTGTGGAACGCCCTCCAGATGTCAAAGAGAAAAATAACTACCAAACTTTTAGAAGACATCTAAAGGCAGCCCTGTTTAGGGAAGCTTTTAATGTTTAATAGGTTATTGTATTTTAGTGTTTTGTTGGAAGCCGCCCAGAGTGGCTGGGGAAACCCAGCCAGATGGGCAGGGTATAAATAATAAATTATTATTATTATTATTATTATTATTATTATTATTATTATTATTATTATTATTATTAAAGGCATGGGAAGAGTAAACTCACTGAATCTAACTTAGTCATGCTTAGTAATTTCATTGGGTCCACGCTCACAGAGCTGGCCCACCGATGAGGGAGGGGGAAGCACCTGCTTCAGGCAGTAGACATGCAAGAGGCAGCGCCCGCCTGCCCCACTGCTGCCGCTGCAGCACCCCCTCCCAGGCAAGAGGGAGGTGTTCCAGCACGTGACATCGCTGCTCATCTTCCCATCCCCAGGGCAGAGAAGACAAGCGGCAATGCTTTGAGGAACACTCTGGCTCTCACCCAGTTCATGGAGATGTTGAGGGAGCAGAACATTCCTGTTTCGTTTTAGGGCAGATCCACACCAAACATTTAAAACTTTAAACCTTCCCTCCAAAGAATCCTAGGATCTGTAGGGTGTTGTTGAGGGTGTTTGGAATTGTAGCTCTATGAGGGTAAACTATAGTTCCTGATATTATTTTGGAGAAGTCATGTGCTTTAAATGTCTGGTGTGGATCTGTGTTCAGAGACCAGTTTTGCTCACTATTAGAGACAGACAGTGTAAACTAAATCCTAGTCCAAAGAGCATTTAGGATAGAAGCACCAGCCCATATCTGGTCTGTGTCTTAACTAAGCAAATGTATCTTCACTAGCTAATATACAATAGACTCTGTCAACAACATATCTGTAATTTGAGAGTTACACCAATGTCCATTTTGCAGAAGTTCACTGATCTCTGTCTCCCGTTTGTGTAAAGACCCTTTGACCAGCTCCAAGGTGGTTTTCACTTCCAACAGAAGTTTCTTTTGTGGCAAACCATTATGTGCTTCCTCCATCTCCACCTGAGGGAGAGGAACAAATCTTGATCACCATCTCAGACAATTGAAGTACTGTACCTGGCATAATGTGCGACAATGTATCTAAATTACCAAGACAGGCTGAAACTACACTGAACCTTCTAAACCTTCTAAACCTTGTTTAGAAGGAAATGAAATAAACCACACACTATTGTAATCTGAAGTAGCTCTTTCTTTGACTGCACTCTCTCAGGACTTTCCCAGATTTTCAGGTGTACAGTGCAATAAATAAAGAGTTGGAGCTTATTATTTGTGTGAAATCCAAATATATTCCTGCCTGGAAGAAAGTACTTCTGTTTTAAGGGTGCCACATTTTCCTTGTATTCACCCCTAAATCTGAGTCCTGGCTCCGGGCACCAGTGCAATATGACGGGCAGTCTGGAATGTGGCTGCCTGAGTGCAGTCAAGATCTCTGCATAGTGCCAGCAACATCACTGATTAGGCACAGCACAGATCCCCAGCCAAAATCCATGATGGGACCCAAATATCCATTGCTTGGCCTGAAAAGAGGAGACTCGTATCAATACGCTGAGCCTATTTGTCTAAAGAGAAAGTCTGGTGAAGCCACCCTCCTGTCCTCCCAAATCTGTTTCATTACTGGTTTTAAAAAAAAAAGGTAAAGGACCCCTGGACGGTTAAGTCCAGTCCAAGGCAACTATGGGGTTGCCGCGCTCATCTCGCTTTCAAGCTGAGGGAGCAATATTTGTTCACAGACAGCTTTCCGGGTCATGCGGCCAGCATGACTAAACCGCTTCTGGCACAACTGAACACTGTGACAGAAGCCCGAGTGCACGGAAACACCGTCTACAGCAATAGGCTTCATGGAGTGGTGGCCCTGCACCACTGCTCTTCCATGAATCTAAAGTAAGATGACTCAGAAACCCTGCGGGCTGCCCTGTTCATGGGAGAAGGGCACCCACGACACTCCTCCACCCTGCAGAGCTTATCACTGGGACAAGAATCTCTTTGGTTAATGAGACCAGAATCTTTTTGCTGTGATGCTTGAGCAGGACTTGCTTTTTTCAGATTTTACCCATGACACTGCAGTTTTAACTCCCGTATGAATCCCATTTTTGAAGGCTGAGCATGCCAATGTGCTGTACTTCACTTAGCAGATATGAGGTCCAGGCTCTTGAAGCAACAAGAGCAACAGAAGTGACAAGCAGCAAGTTTATTACTCCTGCACCAACCATATTGCCATGCATATCTGTGATTTAATATGTTCTGGCAAAAGGAAAGTGGATGGAAGGCTTACCACAACAGATGTAGACCTCTGAGCAAGCTCTGTAGTCTCTGACTCCTGTATTGTGACATTAGACTTTTCCACCCCTGCATTATGGTCTGTGATTCCTTTTTCTGTTATCTGAAAGAAATTTGCTTTTTTACACATTCCAGTTTAATCACACCCGTTTTGCAACCAAAAGAACATTTCCATTTACTGCTAGTATAACTGTTGGCACTGCAGAATGGAATTTTGCCTCCAAAGGAATATTTGACATAATATCTGCTGTTTTTCTCCCCTGATTTCAATCAGATTTGGGTGAACAAAACAGAAAGTGAGCTTGGTGAAGTTTGCAAACTGAATCCATAATCAGCCCACATTAAACTCATATATTTTAGAACACTCCCAAATCATCTGCAATTGAGTTCTGCTACTACAGAAAACACTCTAATCCATCTCTCTCCCAGTTAAGTGATTTATAAATGGATCAAATATGTAAAAGGAACTTATTTTCAAAACAGAAAAACTGACCATTTATTCTATTTCATCATCTGCAACACAAAGAAGTTTACCTCATCTGATATAATTAATGCCCTTCGTTGATCACAGGGTAAGTCCATTTGAAAATCTACAATTTTCTCCACTTTTTCAAGGTTTACTCTACTCCGCTGAAGTTCTTCAATAGCTGGGAGGGGGGTGAAAGGAGAATGTAACAACAACAAAGATAACTTCTAAAGGGGAAAAAAACAGTTCTAACAAAAGAATTGTAATAATAATTTTGAATAATTCTCCAGAGTTGTACACTTACTTGCCTGTAGCTTCTATCATAGCAAATAGAACTATGATCCAACACCATTCACACAAAGAGCAAGTGGTATATTGTCTGGTTTGGGCTTTGCGATGCACACAGGCATGTGAAAGACAGCATTTGGGGGGGGGGCTGCAGCATAGTTTGCATGCTCACTTATCAACCAGGGCTTCTAAAATGTGATAAATGAAACCTTGTGCTTTGGACATTGTAGGAGTCCTTTTGTCAACTCAATTTTTCAATTATGACATGATTAAAAGTCCACTGAGACTTCCCATTGAGCAAGAGACATTAGTTTGGAGCTACAAATGAAATGCAAGGAAGAAATAAAGGGCACGTTGTCTGTAATTCATTCAAGCAGTCATTCTTTTGAAGGGAAACACTTACTTAAGGTGTGCTGCTTATGCAGGCAGTCTAGCTTTTGAGTGGTGCTCCTGAGCAGCCAAGCCTGCAAAAGATCATAACTCTTCAGTTCTCAATTCTTTTGCAGATCAATAGAAGGATGTCTCATATATATTGTGGTTTATTTATTTATTATTAAAATATTTATATATTTCCCTTCATTTCACACTTAAATAGTTTATAAAATATAGTACAATGTATTAAAACAAAAATAACACTGAAAACCAACACAAGAAAACACCATGGAAAAATAGAACAACATATTACTAAAGGTTAGTTTTAAATCCAGGAAGTCCTAGTTCTGATGTCACCTGCTCTGAAGCTTCAGGGCAGGATGGGCTTTAATATAAATCACTTATAATACTGCTTTGCAAATAATACACACTTTAAGTGAGGAGAAGAGCAATGCTATGTGCTTCTCCTGCAGAGCACCAGAGAATGATGATGGCTGCTAGGCTGAAGGTCAAACATTGGCCCTAGAGGTGCAGGGACCTGCCTATTTACAGTATGTGTCACTTTCACAGGTATTTATTCATTACTTTGTTCTGACCAAATTCCAAATTAAACTCTGTTTGCTTGTTTTTTTTAAAAAAACCTCCATGGAAATTCACATATTTGAACATATTTTTCACAAAATATGCATTTTTTGGTAAGCATTTAATCAAAAAATGCCAACTTGCCCAGACACCCCCTCCTGCTATTGGCATCAACTGCTTCTCTTGCCAGCTCAAGACATTTTTTTTATTCACCTGAGCTTATGGTGGACCTCGTTAGCCTGCTCTGATGTTGTAGGATTGCGTTTTACCATGATTCATCTGTTATCTATTGCTTCAGTGCAACTGGTATATTGTGCAGGCATCTCAGATTAACTAGGTACATTTAGGCAGGCATGCTTCCCCTGGGTCAGCGCCACTGTGACCAGGAAAGTGCTAGATTTGGCAGGGATCAATGTATTTATTCACCTGATCCTCAAAGCAGAGAGAACATTACTTTGGTTGAAATCAGAAAATGCAATGCCAGTGGACTAATCTAAGGACCATTACTTTAATTTACAGGTCCTAATTACATAATCTATGTGTGCAGACATCTGTTTAAATTTGCTAGTCAAAAAAGGAGAAAACTTCATACAATTTCAGTTGGGTTTTTTGAAGTCAAATTACTCCAAACTACTTCTGAGTTACCTTTTCATCACCCCATTTTTCCTTCTGCAGTGTGATCTGATTTGCCAGTTCTTCTTTCTCTTGTCTCAGTATTCTATTTTCTTCCTTCAGTTTCTGGGTGTATAATTATACAGAAATGAGACTATTATCTTAACCAGACTGGCAAAGAGAGAAACCTGCTTGCTTGCTCTAATTGCTACAGTAATCATACTGTAGAAATGGAACCTATAACAAAAGGTTGCAGTATACCTGGAGGGGCGTCTCCGCTCATTCAGCCTGAGGTCCAAGTCCAAGGGCCTTCTGCTGGTTCCCTCACTGTGAAAAGTGAAGTTACAGGCACCCAGGCAGAGGGGCTTCTTGGCAATAGCACCCTCCCTGTGGAACACCCGCCCATCAGATGTCAAGAAGAAAAAGATCTACACAATTTTTAGAAGACTCCTGAAGGCAGCCCTGTATTGGGAAGGTTTTAGCATCTGATGTTTTATTATATTTTTGTATTCTGCTGGAAGCCATCCAGAATTATTATTATTATTATTACAGATCGAATAATAGCTTCTCCGCAGGACTCCAGCCACCCCCCCATTCAGTTTCTGTCTCCCCCTCCCAGCAAAAGCCAGTCAACATTCCATGACCACAGAGCACAATCTGGCTTCATTGGGCTGCCCCCCCGACCACCATCGTTTCTTTCAAAAGATTTTTTGCACATCTGCAAATATTGGGTCACAAGTTCATGCCTGTGAAGTTGTGATGGTGGCAAACCTCACAGGATCTTCATGGCTCATAAGAAATGAAAATGTTTTTGTGCAAAGTGGCTTACCTTTTACTTCCTTAATAAAGAGACTAGTAGATCAGCAATCTGCAATTGCACATTTGCCCTTTATTTATAAACTTAAAGGGCAAATGTGAAATTGCAGATTGCTGATCTACTAGTCCTAAATATTGTTCATATAGCCTCATGAAGTTTTAGGGGGAAAGTTGTATCCCATCCATTCAAGGTGACAGTATTTTCCTTTTTACCTTTGTTGTGTCTTGCCAGTATTGGTTTTTCTTGTCTACTGTCTCTTGGTAGACCTCCAGCTGAGCTCGCAAGTTCTTCATTTTGTTGCTATACTGATTTTTCAGAGCCATCATAGCTTGTTCCTATCCAAAATATTATGATTAAGAAAATAAGCTAGCTTTAAAGGCAACTAAAAAAGGAGTAGCAGGTATAAGCCAAAACCTTTGAATCATGGTTCTTGATACCTCTCCACCTTTCTATGTTAGTTTTCTTTACTTGGTTGAAGCTTAGGGCATTGACTTCAGCTTTGAGCAAATGCTAACAGGAGTTCATTGGTTTCTGGATTTTTCTGTACTCAGCATAAAGACACTTGATAGCCTCTAATTGCTATCTAATTGCTAATTGTTTGGATATAATGCTAAAGTTTAGCAGCCAAGCCATGGTTTAGCATTGCAACAATGAGCCTCAGAGAGCTCTGGGCTTGCCTGCTGCTCAATCCACTCTTCTTTTCTAGTGGCCATGAGGAGGAGATCAGAAGGCTCTGTTTCTATTTTAGACTTACTAAAATTTAGAGTGCCATCTGAATCCTAAACTATTGCTGGTCTTAACTATGGCTGATTCGAACAAGCAAACTTCATTAAACCCTAGTCTGAAGTTGGCTTGTTTCCACCAACCATAGATAAGATTAACCATAGTTTGCCAGGTTTAGTCACTCTAATGGTTATAATGGAGGAGCAGGGAAGGAGAGATGCACAAGCTACTCTGTGGGTTGTTCTCATAAGAGTATTACCTTTAAATAAGCCAATGAATTGGACAAGAGGGCAAAACAATGATCACCATTTTACAACATTTTCATAATCAATCATTTCAAGAATAATTAAAACAAAGGGTTGAACCGTCAATGAAAAAATGACAGGAATAAAGCTAGCCTACATCTTAGAATGAGGGTGTGATATAGAGGACCAATGATGAAACAGTTATATGTCAGGACAAGGAGTCAACACAGAGCAATTGTGTGAAGGAAGAATTGTGTTTGGCTCAAGAGCTGATAAGATTTCTATGGCATCAGTTTCAAATGGCATCTACAAACAAGTTTGCATGTAAAAGGTAAAAAAGGATAAAGGACCTCTGGATGGTTAAGTCAAAGATGACTCTGGGGTTGTGGCACTCATCTTGCTTTTCAGGCCAAGGGAGCTGGCATTTGTCCGCAGCCAGCTTTCTGGGTCATGTGGTCAACATGACAAAATCGCTCCTGGTGCATGGAGGACCATGACAAGTGCCAGAGTGCGTGGAAATGCTGTTTACTTTCCTGCCACAGCAGTAAGTCAAACTATGGCTTGGTGTGATCACACAAATGTGTGGGCTCCCAGAAAGGAACTCACAACCACTTTGCCCCTCCCATCTCAAGCTGAGCTAAGCTAAGGTTTCGTTGGGAATTTGAGGTGAGAGATACCCACATGGTGGAAGTTGTCCTAGTTCCAGTCAACACAAAGAAGCAGAGTAAGGTCCAAAATACTTTACTGCTGCAGAAGGTAAGGCTCAGTAAAACAGTTCTGGGTGTAGAAACATATATACAGCTTGTAGGCTTTTGCAAAGACAGATAGCTAGCTAGCTAGCTAGCTAGATGATAGATGATAGATAGATGATAGATAGATAGATAGATAGATAGATAGATAGATAGATAGATGATAGACGGATAGATACACAGAAGTACAAAGTATCTCTGTTGCTCCAGCAATTCAATGCATAACACAGACTCTGATTCACAGACAGACTCATTCACTCACTGACCTCAGACAGACCAACAAGACTGACTAATGAGCTGGCATGCCTTAATCACATATATAATTGGCACTGGGCCATTGCTGTAGCAACTGGCGTGGCTGAACAGGCACTTGTATTAGCTCATCCATGGGCTTTTTAATGCTTATGAAAGAAATCAACCCCTTCCCTAATTTTAGTTACTCCAACAGGTTTAGTTTAGCATGTTGAAGGTGTCTCCTCATCAACCATGAGCTATGATGAAGAACAGACCTTGGCTACAGTCTGTGGTCAGTGAGGAGAGAACTGAACCATGGCTTGGGGTTCAATAGGGCTATAAGAAGGCACTGGTTTCCATTCCAACCCATGCATGCAACACTATTTCCATTCTGCTGCAGTTTGTCTTCTGAAAAAAACAAAGTTATTAGTGATGTGCCAGAATTTATGCAGCTAATTACACTATTATTATTATTATTATTATTATTATTATTATTATTCAACACCATTCATTTAAATGCAAATGCCATTTGTTTCAATCCAAAGGAAAGACAGTGGAAATAGGAGTGAGTGGGTGTCACTGTTAACATAAAATTTGTGGGAAGAAAAAAGCAGCAGCAAATGCTGGATTAATTTCTGTTCTAGACATGAGACAAATAAGCAAACTCTGGCAATTTCTGCTCCCATGCCTGTTTTCAGAGAAATTGTCTGACATCCCTATGGTTCTCCAACCTAGTTTCTGCTAGGTTCTAAAGGATCTCTGAATGGTGTGGATCAAGAGACATAACTTATGTTGCTCCTCCAAAGACTCTCTCTCCCTCTTTCTGGTTTTTTGCTTGGGCCAGGAGCTCTGTACTCCACTGATACCACACAGCTAAGTGACAGAACATTTGCTTTGTACTTAACAGAAGGCAGTTGCCTGTTGCAAATTTAATCCTTGCAACTGCTCTGATTTACGCACCTAAAACACCACCAGAGGGAGCTACCATCTAATACAAAAACTGTTTTAAACACTGCCATGTAAATTGCACTTAGCATTCAGCCGGGTGTTGGAAGATAGCAAATACAGCATTTTATATAGAATAAATGCAGATTAATATAGTGGGGACTGGTCCACTAGGGGGAATGGGGCACTGACCCACCAGCCTAATCAAGTATAGTGTCCAGATCAAGATCAGTCATATTCTGCCTTGGTCAGACCACACCTGGAATACTGTGTCCAATTCTGGGCACCACAATTTAAGAAGGATATTGACAAGTTGGAACATGTGCAGAGGAGGACAACCAAGATGATCAAGGGTCTGGAAATCAAGCCTAATAAGAAATGGTTGAAGGAGCTGAGTATGTTTAGCCTGGAAAAGAGGAGACTGAGAGGAGATATGAAAGCCATCTTCAAATATCTTAAGGGCTGTCACATGGAGGAGGGAGCAAGCTTGTTTTCTCCTGCTATGGAGGGTAGGACTCGAATTAATGGCTTCAAGTGACAGGAAAAAAGATTCTGACTAAACATCAGGAAAACTTTCTGACAGTAAGAGCTGTTTGGCAGTGGAACAGACTCCCTGGGGAGGTGGTGGACTCTCCTTCCTTGGAGGTTTCCAAGCAGAGGTCGGATGGCCATTTGTCATGGATGCTTTAGCTGAGATTCCTGCCTTGCAGGGGGTTGGACTAGATGACCCCTGGATCCCTTTCAGCTCTAAGATTCTATAATCTATGATTATAGGTCAAAGCAAATAATTCCATCTGCTCATCCAACATATATTTAAACCACCTGAGTTCCCTCAAAGAATCCTAGGAACTGTAGTTTCTCCATTACAGAACCACAACTTTCAGCACCTTCAACAAACTAAGGTTCCCAGGAAATTTTGAGGGAAACCATGTGCTTCAGCATGTGCTGGATGTGCTTTAAATGTATGGAACTGCCCAAGTTCAACTGAACGCATTCTATTACCTTCCCAACTGCATGAAACATGAATAGCAAATACACCCAGAAACCAGGCTGTGTGTTGTTCTTTGTGGGCTTTCAGAGCATGACATTTCATTGTGCATAAATTCCTTCTGTTTCTGGGAAATCTACTCAGGTGTGGATCAACTGTGTGTGCATCATCAGGTATGAAGCGAGCACAGGTGATGAAACAGGTGTGGTGTCATGAATAGACAGAGAGTAGGGCAGTATAAGTTGTGATTATTCCTTTCTTTCCTATTCTGCATGATTGTTTACTTCCTAGAATATTTATGAAGAATAGACAAATACACCTGTTTATCTAGTGTTCATCTTCACACTTTCATAATAAATCTGACTTTGCACACATTTTAAAAAGGAAGCAAGACTATTGTAGAAAGTTAGCTACACCTATGCCAAATTCAACAAGCTAAATCTATTTTTCAACAGGCTAAGGGATGTCCATCTCTGCATATAATGTAGTTTAAAATATCCTTAATCTTAGGGTGGCCATCTTGTATCATAAAAAATAAAATTAAAATTAAAAATGAGAGAAGGAAAGGGAAAGAAAACTCAAAGCCAGATTTGCATAAAAATTACAAATTCTAGTTTATATGTAAAGATGTGCACTTAGGAAATAATTACTATAATTTACAGAGCAATACAAAACATCTCACCAAAGTGGGGGCCTGTATGCCTGCTCAGTCTGTCCAGGCACTAAGTGTTGATGGGCAACTTCAAGACTCCTCCTTGCCCTTCTTATGGTTCTTGATCTTTCATCTGGACTTGGATCTGACAGCCCGTCCAACAGAGGACTGTCCTCTGTAAAGCTGGATAGAAGCTACCCTTGCAATCATAAACATGTCTACCCAGAAGTAAGTCCTATTGAGGTAATTGTGTGTAGGACTTCTACCTGAACAAATAAATTATCTCTACCTCCCCCCACACTACCCTCTTTGATGCATCATGTGTTAGTCAAACAAAGGTAGAACATGGTTTGCTGAGCCTTGTTTGTTCTCACAGTAAATGGAAGAATTGGACCCCTGGAGTTTATTTGCAACTTTAGAAAAATCACCTGGTTTTCTTTTCCTACATGCTCCAGCTCTTTGATTGCCTTCGTGTACCCAATTTTCATCTGATGCATGTCTTTAGTAATCTAAAAAGAAGAAGAAAAAAAGAAAGCAGCAACAGATTGGAACATTTTATTCATCCCTCCCAATAACCAGCACTTACTGCAAAGTAATAAACAAAGTACAGTAGACAGATGCAAAAGAAGGCAGACTTTTGCACCTTTAACAGCTGTATACTCAAGGAAATTTCAGCAGGAATAGTAGTTTGCATGACAAGCTGTACCTAGGAACCCCCCTCTAACTAACAAGTGATAAAGGTGGACGAACCCTGCCCTCTTTTTCATGTGTCAGTGCAAAGAATGAGTGTGTTGTGGACAAACATCCATTTAAATGTTGACAGTAGTATAAGAGAAGCAATGAATGAATAAAGCTAAAGCACTAAAACCAATCTGTAACATCAGAATAATGAGTCTGTTTTACCATGCCATATAATTTAGGGTATTTTATAATACTGTCCTTTTCTGGGTCAGTGTCTGATTTTTAAGATTTTGAAATATGCATTTCATTCTTTGATGTTAAAAAAAGTAATGGTTTTAACAAGTAGCTGTTGTAAGCAAAAGCTGATCATATGTCTGTTTATTCAGAAATCAGATCCCGCCAAATTAATTGAGAATGATTATTATATATATGTGCAGGAATGCAACCTTAATACAACCTGTCCAGACCTTGGACAGGTAATTGCAGTCACTTTGGCATGCTGTGCCATCCCTTTAATCCCATAGGATGGTGAGGCTCTGTATGGGCTTTGTTGTTTGTTTCTGAAACTGGCAGGAAGATGTGAAGTGAGGCCTGATAAAGAGTGTGGGTGAAGTGAACAAGACTTTTATTAGAGTTTGGGAGGTCACTGCCCCTCTGGCAGAATGCGATGCCTGCTGCCAAATTCTGGTTTAAGCAGACACTGGTGTGCTGTGGGAAGATATTTACATGATGTCAGGCTTCGGGGAATCCGATCCCTCCCACGGTAGCAGTCAAGAAGCAGAGAAACAATTAAAAGTTCTTACCATGTAATTCATTAATATTCACAGAGACAATGGAGAATTGTTTGCTTTCTCTTGAGTCTTAGCTTCAAGACCTGGGGAGCAATCCCAACCCCTGGCCAGGATAGCATGGCTGACCAAGGTGGTGGAGCCATTTCACACCGAAAGCCCTGCTGCTCACACTGGCCAGGGCAGAATTGTGTGGGAGACCATTTTGTCCCCCTGTTTTGGCTGCACTAGCTCTAAATTGGGCCCAGCACCAGTAGCTGGAGCAACTGGGAAGAGAGTGGGGCTGGATTGCTCTCCTTTCCCCCATTTAGGCATAGTTTTATATATACCTTTCTTTGGATGAAGTATAGCAACTGAGGTTGCTATACTCTACTGAGGTTTCAATTATTATAATATAAAAACTATGAGAAGGTTGCATTATGGTATTATGAACTTTGCTGAGAAAAAAAGAAAGCTTATTCATACAGATAACTTCAATCCATCCTCAATTCTTATGCAAACCAGAATGCATGATGCTATATGGTGGGTGCCCAGTCTGCTCCTTCTCTGCCTTGTTTAGCTTGGAACAATGTTATGACAGAAGATGTCTCTTAGTGGATGAGCACACAAAGCCACCCTTCTCATCCGACCTCAGATGCCCTGATCCCAGGACAAATGTATTAGTTTGGATAAGCACAGTGTATTGGATGCAAGCCAGGCTTCCACCAGAGTAAACATTAAAAATGAAACAAAATATGCCTTGCCAAAGGATCAGGACCTGAACATATTATCATGTTTGAACAATTTTAACAGTCAAAATTATTGCGATTATTATTTTTACTGTATTATTATTCCTGAGGAAATTGAAATAAACTTATATTTTCTATGTTTTCTAGGGACATCACTTACAAAGCACAAAAACTGGTAAACATCTGTCATGGCTAACAGTGCAACAGACAATTTCTCATGTTGGCCTTCCCTTAAATGGAGAAAATGATTTAACAATAAATTAATTACCTGCCCTAAGAGAAGTACCCTCCAGTAGGAAAAGTAGATGAAAGACTCTTTTCTCTACATTAGTGTGTTTATAAAAAGAAGTAATGCATTAGCAGTTATTTATCTACTGAAGTCAATTCATATCAGAAATTTCTTTGTTTGTTTGTTTACCTTGGTAATATATAATTTTGCTAGTCTGTATGGAATGTAAAGCTGTTCTTCTTTGGACAGGCATCCATCCAGTTGATTGTCATGAAAGAGCACTCTAGGAGCACTGGGGTGACCTGTGATATGTATATATAAATATAATTCTTGACTATGTAAGGCATGAAGCAAAATGAACCAGAAATGCTCATAGCTGAAAACTTCCTCTACCATTATCCAATCCCACTCAATATTAACCACTAAACATAAAGAATGCATTATTATGCACTCACCAGCAGAGAGAGGACAAAAGCACTTTAAGTAAGGTGAAGTCAGTCAGACCATGCAAAATATGTTAGAAATCCTGACATAGCACAGGAATTACTCAAATTTGGCTAATTCGGGGATGGGGAACCTAGAGGTGCAGCAGATGTTGCTTGCTTACAACTCCCATGGTCTCTGATCATTAGCCATGATGGATGGGCTGATGGTTGCTGGATTCCACAACATCTGTAAGGCCACACGGTGACTTATGAAGGCCCCAGGTTCACCAGTCCTGACCTAATGTGTGTAAAGTTAATGTTGGTGTGAATTCTGACTTAGTGAAGCTTGATACACAAACTCCCACACTTATGAGACAAGCATAGATACTCCAAGATTTGCCCCTGGGCTTGGTTTGGACCATATTGTATTTATTATATTTCATAAAATTTATATACCACTTACCATGCAAACAAAAGACCTGTACTAAGCAGTATAGAAAAGACAATATAAAATGTTCAAATAAAAAATCTTTTAAAATGCTAGTAAAAACAAACATTTAAAGCAAGTTGCCTGTTCTTTTAACAGTTCTTTAAAACAATTGTACTTATTAAAATCATATGTTAAAACTGCACACTAAAGTTACATACCTGGGTAGGTTTGCTGAACCAAAACGGGTTTTTAGCAGATTATGAAAATAATACAGTGAAGGTACCCATGTAATGTTAATGGACAGGTTAGTTGTTGTCTAAACTTTAGGATTTTCAAATGTTTGAATGAACATTATGTGGACTTGTAAATGTGCTAGTTCCACAGATCTAAGCAGGCGGCATTGCTGCCTGCCAATCAGCCTCTGTTCTTCCTTCAGCGTCTCATTTCCTGCTGCCAACCGCATCCCTTCTTCCCAATTTGCAGCAGGCAAGTCACAGCAGTGGCAGCAAGCTCTTTCCCTGAACTCAGGAGCCCATGGCTTCCTAGGAAATTTAGTTCTCCAGAACTCCTGAATGACTACTGGGGTCACAGACACAAAAATGAGGTGAGTCAAGAGGAGTTTACACTTACCACAAATAGGATATATTTCTAAGGAAACACCCATGTCTCACCGTGGGAATTGTACAATGGAATGTATGTCAGGCAGAATATATGCTTCAGCCTATGTTGTCGAAATACCTTTTTGTGCAGTTTTGTTTCCTTTCCTTTCATTCAGGCATGTTACAAATGAGAGCTTGTTCTTGTTGAAGCTCAGTTTGTTCAACCAAGATTGGCCTTGCCCAATTTCACCTGTAAAAACAAGCCTTGTGTAAGAAGCCGGAAACATTCCTTTTAGGAATTATAACAAATGACAACCCAAAAGACATGAAAAGAATCTTTTTATATGCAACAGCTGCCGCAAGGTTACTGATTGCAAAAAACTGGAAATCAGAAGAAGTACCAACATTGAAAGATTGGCAAAATAAATGTTTTGAAATGATTGAATTAGCAAAAATGATGGCAACAATTAGAATGCAATCTAATCAAAATCTCAAACAGGAATGGAAATGTTTGGAAGAATACATGACCAAAAGATGCTCCATCAAGAATTTATTGATGTGTATAGACTGATTTCACAAAGTTAAGTTAAGCTAAGCTAAGCTAAGCTAAACTAAGCTAAGCTAAGCAGATATATAAGATTAAATGTTTAATTATTAAGATACAAAATTACAATCTCAATAATAAAGTTACAAAATAATAACAAGGAAGTCACGCACGGGTGGAGGGAAGACACAGGCCAAGAAATAAGAAATGGATAAATGTTGGTACATAATGAAATGTGAAAATGTGAATTTACGAATATAATGTATATGTATCACTATGTAAAGATTTCATATATGTATTGCAACATTAAAAATAAATAAATTAAGTGCAAAAAAACCCCAAGCCTTTTGTGATTCTGTAGTGAATTGTCACATTATTATTGAATGGAAAGATCCCTTTGGTTTTCCAATCTCTGTTCTTTGGGTTAGAGTGTGTTTTGTCTTTGGCTTAAACAGAAAAGGGGGGAAATGCACTCAGACATTTTTGTTTGCAGTTACATTTGAGAATAAGCGTTCCTCTGAAGTTTGAAATGCTTATCATGCATAAACTCCAGTGCTGATGAAGCCAGCGAGGTCACCTGCAGAAGCTGCTGGACCCCAGCTCCCACCAGCCCCACACAGCCGGGCCCACGCTCAGGGATACTGAGAGCTGCACTCCAGCAACATCTGGAGCTCCCCACACTGGCTTCTCCTGCTCGAGGACTTACAACTTTGGAAAGAGTTTAAGGCTGATATACTTGCCAGTGACATTGAGTAGCCATGATAGTTGGGGTCCAGACTGATTGACCCATTGCAACGAAACATGTTCTCAAAACAAGAGACACCATTGCTGTCAATATGAAGTGCTTCCCACTTGGGCTGCTGTTGATAACAGTCAAACTCCTGTGCACTGTGGAGGAAGAGGAGTGTGGGGGAGCGCACCGTCCCAGGCAGCGCAATCCCGGTGGGGTGCCATCGGAGCTGTCCCCCCCCCGTGCTGGGCACCATGCCCCCGCAGGCGCCACACCACACCCCCGCGGGCAGCGTGCCATGCCCCCAGGACACCCGCCAGCCCTGCCCCCGCTTGCTCTCCGCCCCTCAGGTGCCAGAGCATTAAGCTCTGCCACTGGTCCTGTAACACCATCTCAAAACCACATTAAGGACAGAAGAAAAGCTCAGCTGAATTGGAACAAGATCCACCTATTGCAGCATCCTGTTTTCATAGCAGCTAAATAATAGACACCTCTGGGAAGGCAGCAGCTGAGTGCAAGGTCATTCATCCCACTTGTGATTCTCAGCAACTTTCTTTTGTCTGCCCTGAAGCTCCCAACATTCAGTTTCATTAGATGACCCTGAGTTCTATTATCATGAGAGTGGAAGCAAAGCAGCTCCCTCTCCACTTTCTCTACATCCATTGAAGAATGTGGATTCAATGCTGCCTCTGTCTGGTAGCAACATAAATGTACAGTGGAACCTCACGTGACAGCAGGGATCTGTTTTGTAGGGCCCGCCATAACCCGGAAATGACACATTTTTGTACTCATTATTTGCTTGGAGAACTGCATCACAAAATTGAGAGAAGTGTGCAACAAGGGTTGAACATATTCTTCACAGGAGGCCGGGAGGAGGCTAAGTGGAAAAACAAGTACAGTGGTACCTCGGGTTACAAATGCTTCGGGTTATGTGTTTTCAGGTTGTGGACCACGGGAAACCCAGAAGTACCGGAAAGGGTTACTTCTGGGTTTCGCCACTCATGCATACGCAGAAGCACCAAATCATGTCACGTGCATGCACAGACACAGCACTGCAGGTTACGAATGCTGCGGGTTGCGGATGTGCCTCTGTCACGGATTATGCCCACAACCCGAGGTTCCACTGTAAAGGCCATGGCAAGAGGTACAGTCACTGCATAAACTAATTGTGTCTTACTGTATTAACATTCATATTAGGTTCTCCACATTGCAACCTGGCAACCTTATCTATATGAATGTATTTCCAAGTTCTTTCATTGCACACAAATGTATCAAACGATGGCATCAATGTACTGTATCTTATTCATTATGTGATACAGGGTAACAGCCTAATACTTCACTCTTCCCTGCTGATACTTCATTGGGTTCTGCAGAATGACTTTAATTATGGTCATAGAAGGTTCCCTGTGAGAATCTAAAATAGTTGCCATGACTGGGAAATCTCCACCTAAAGGATTATGCAGATCTGCATGAATAATGATGAAAAATATGGCTGAATCCAAAGGAGCTTCAGCCAATGGAAGAACACTCTGGATCCAACCCATCCAATCCATGGACTTCAAACATTTCTTGGTCATTTGTGTCAGATGTTAAGGGGCTTAATGTGTACAATACGGAAACAAATTGTGCGATTTTGTTGGTGTCAGGGACAGAATGCTTACCACGTCCAGCTTCCTCAACAATGGCAGCGCTTTTTGCAGCACATGGAGGATGCACTTGCAGCTCATCCATGTAGTCCATAATACTGCCCGGCAGAGGGATAGATGAGCTGATGGTTGTTTGTGATTTGGGCTCAGCATCACTTCTCAATGACTCCTCTGTCACTTGGGAGCCTGATGGGATAACTGTTTGCACCCAGGCCTCTGGAACAGCATGACATGAGTCATTCATACAGAAACAGGAGCAGGGCTATAAGAGGAAGGCTACAACATAAAGAGAATTACAGTTTGCTAGCATATATAAACGAGTATGTTTCAGACCGTGGCCATAGTAAGATGCAAAGATGGACCTGCCAAAGCTCCCACTTCTACTAATGAAGCCCTAAAGTTCAAAGATTGGCTCCGCTGGCTTAAGGCAGGGCTGTGACACCCCACAGCCCCAGGGCCATGCCTGTTGCTGGATTTTAAAGTTGCAGGCTTTTCAGTTTTCATTGGAAACGCCTTTTACCTTCCCGCCGGAGTGGTACCTATTTATCTACTTACACTTTGACGGGCTTTCGAACTGCTAGGTTGGCAGGAGCAGGGACCGGACAATGGGAGCTCACCCTGTCACGGGGATTTGAACCACTGACCTTCTGATCAGATGCAGGTGGTGCTGTGGTCTAAACCACTGAGTCTCTTGGGCTTGCCCATCGGAAGGTAGGCGGTTGGAGTAAGCTCCCGTTTCTCTGTTCCAGCTCCTGCCAACCTAGCAGTTTGAAAGCACACCAGCGTGAGCAGATAAACAGGTATCTGTGGTGAGAAGGTAAACGGGGTTTCTGTGCGCTCTGGCTTCCATCAAGGTGTCCTGTTGTGCCAGAAGCAGTTCATTTTCTCCTCATTTTCTCCTGGCTTTTTTGCATTGTTTCCCCTTTGTAACGTCAGAACAATTGTAAATTCAGAACAGCTATTTTATCAGATAAAGATATATTTATGTTTAAGAATTATATGGCTTTGCAACAGTAACAAAAGGCTCTGTTGTTTTAATCAGATGGTCAGGTCATGAGGCCAGCCATGTCTCTTGTAGTTCATGTCACGGCAGGATTCTTAACTATATGACTTGGTAACATTGTGATTATCTTGCTTCTTGAAGGAAATATTCAGGGTTTTACCCCTCTGCACGGATTTTCATATGTGGAATGCATGCATAAACCCAAATTTGTTCATAATCCAAAACATACTTCCCCTATTTTGGCTCAAATCCCTTTGGGAGAAAACTACTTGGGTTATCTAATAGAAAAACAGGCACTCCACACACAAAGCATCTATTATAATCAGAGTTCATATGCCCCAAAGATTTTTAGATGACAGTAGAAAAAAATTCATAGGTTTGGAAGAAGAAATTTGGAATTTGATGTAGCTCATAAAGTAACCACATCCCTTTCTGCTTTACAAGTGAGACTGAACAATTTGTAGAAATTGATGTTCTCAGCTTGGGAATTAAAGATGTGTGATTTCTGACTTTCTTGCTCCCTATTCCAATATCCCCATTAAAAGCAGAAGCCTACCGAATGTCCCTTACAAGAAACTATTAACTAAATTTTGAAAGATGTACATTTTCAAATACTAAACTTACAAAATGAAAATGATATAATAATAATTGAAATCAGTGGAACTAACATGATTATGCTCATTAACTTCAATGGATCTGAGTAAAACTCAACGTAACATTGCCTTCAAATGGTACTTGCAGTGGTAAAGTCTCATTGCAAACAGGAAAGAAACGGGAGAGTGAGAGACACAGCCAGGACAGAAGGGGCCTGAGAGATGAAGAGAGAAGGGCAAGAAAGGAAGAGGCAAATGAGAGAGAAATTAGCCAAGAAGAAAAGGTGGGTAAAAAAGTGGGGGGAGGAAGAGCTGAGTGAGTATGGGGTGGGGGAAGAGATGGGCCAGAGAGGATAAGAAGGTAATAAATGGAATACATGTTGAGAGAAAGAAACAGAAGGTGGGGTGAAGAGAAGAAGGTGTGCATCAGTGCATATGAGAGAGAACAATCTGAGTACAGATGAGAGAAAAAGAGAAACTCCCGTGGCTCACTGAGTAAGCACCTAGATGGTATGAAAGATTGTTCAGGAGTTTATCAGCCAAAACACTGCCTGCAGATTATTCTTCAGTTAAATCCATAGTGAAGTTTTGGCAATGAGGGCGATATCACAGGATTGCACCACTGCCCCCAAATAGATTCAGGCATGCAGCAACTATACTCCCTTGTTATCTTTCTCATGAAGCTCTCAAAACATTTACTAGATTCACATGGGAGGACTTTAGATGGAGAGAATTTGCTGTCACGATTTATTGTTGCTAGAAGCCAAAATTGCTCTTATACTGTCACAGCATAAAACTGTCTAACCTTTCAGTCACCAAATATACCATGGAAATAATGGCTTGCCTTGTTACTACAGGAATGCAAGAGATCTATAGCTTCCCTTCCCCATAAATCTAATCCTCATACTAAGCTCAGTACTGGTTTCTAGCTTCAAATTGTGAAGTTCATTCACATATGTTGTGTAACCATGAACCATTACATTTCCTGGCCTGTTCCATTTTCATCTCCTTGTTGCTGCTCATCTCCAGCAGTCTGAGGGCTGCAGCCTCCACAATTGCCCTCCTCACAATCTTTTCATTCTGCTGCCTCCCAGGAATAGAGGCTCCCATCACTAACTCCTGAAAACAACCCTCATTCCAGGACCAAACCATACATAGAAAGTGTGCTGAAAGCACATTACTTTGCCCAAAGAATTCTGGGAACTGTAGTTCACCCCACATAGAACTTCAGTTCTCAGCATCCTTAACAAGCTAAATCAGAGGGCCTAGCTGGAGAGAGAAATTTCAATGTGCGAATCGCACAGGTGGCATGGTTAATTGGGCAGTATGTAAATGCTATAGATGAATGAATGTAGTGAGCTCCCCCTGTATTGCTTCATGCCCTTAGTTTTTGAACTCTCTCTCTCTCTCTCTCTCTCTCTCTCTCTCTCTCTCTCTCGCTCTCTGTGTGTGTGTGTGTGTTATGTACAGTAAGGAGGGATCCCTAAATTCACCAAAGAGCCATATAACATAATTTATTTGCTTATTCTTTCCACACAATCACAAGCATTGTAAACAGTAAAGCTTATTTGCATTGAGGCCATCGGTTGTGATCCTATGCATGTTTGTTTAGTGGTAATTCTGTTGAACTCAATGTCTGTTGTTTTCCAAGAAGGTATGTTTATGACCATGATATAACAGTTTCTTGCTGTCTTCGGGTTTCACAATTTCCTAACAGTCATTTTGTAACTTTGCAACTATGAGGTTTGGAAAGACACTGGGTTAATTCGTACCTGTTTTGTTTTGGCTTTCTGCAGCAGGGAAGACAGAATTTCTTTTTTTCTTCAAGAGCCAAGACCGTGAAGACATGGGGATATGTTCTTGAGATGTAAGGTACATGCCTGAACAGAAATAAAATACCTGTATCATTTTTACAACCATTCATTCATTTGAATCTCTGTTTATCATAATGGCCATTTGAATGAGAAACAATAATCCAGACCTAGCTAGTTAGCTTGACTGAGACATACATGTTACTTATAATCTGTTTTGCAGTTAATACAGAATAAACAGATTAATGAGCTGCACATCAGCTTGATGTCTGAAAGGTTAACCCAGATGTTAAATATCCAGAGTCTGTTAGACCCTGAGCAGTTTCTACGTTCTGACAAAAAGCAACACCTTTCTGCCAAGAGAGCCAAGGCAGTTTACAATGTTAAAAATATTGACACAAACAAATAGTACAAAATATGTAACGGTGCATGTTGGACTTCTTGGGTTGCTCTGGTGGAAGAGACAGCCAAGAAAACTCAATGGATGCCACAGACACAAAGGGGGGGCTCCATAGTCCTGCCCCCACCATGCTGACCACTCCATTCAAGCCTCCTTTCAGGAGAGCGGAGAGGAGACAGACTCCCTGCCAGGTTCCTGCTGTGTGAAATGCTGGCCTTGGCGTTTGCTCTGGCTAAGGCGGCCTGTTTCTTGCTGTTGCTTTCCTGTCTCAGTTTTGCAGAGGAGGAGATGGAGCAAATGCCATCAACACAGATGACTTGTGGAGGCAGGAAGAAGCTATCCCTCCATGCGGCATGTATGTATGAATGTATGGATTTTTATTTATTTCATGGCAATTATATACAGCTTGATTGTAATAACATCTCAAAGTGGATTATGAAAATATGAAAGTATGGTTTGGTTTTGAAAAAAAATTGATATAAACTAAATCTAGAGGTTTAGAGTAGGATTAAATTCAGGTGGAGGCAAAACAGGGTATGTTCCAGGCAGGGCAGAACAACCAACCAAGATGAGGCATGCCAACAACATGGCTGGGGAGCGGCAGAAAGTTCAGGGACATTCCCACAGAGGGAGCAAGCCAGCAAGAGGCAAAAGTTTGAGGCTGGTTTGAGGATAGGGCTTGTGACAGGCTGAGCATGGCCTCTGCTTGTTTCCAACTGCATGGTCCCTGGCAGAGGGACCTGCTTGGATGCTGAAGGTCCCAGGTTCAATCCCTGGTGTCTCCAGGCAGGGCGGGGAATTGTCCCCTGTCTAAAACCCTGGAGAGCAGCTGCCAGTCAGTGCAGACTGAGCTAGATGAACCAGTGTCCTGACTTGGTATGAAGTCGGCTTCCTATGTTCCTGTGACCAGTGAAGTCAGGGGGAAACCAAATGAGCTTTCAGGTGTGCTCACTAGAGCAGGTGAGTGTGAGGGAGGAGAGGGGACCTCAGTTTGCAAAATGCACACAGTGTGCCCAATGTGCCTCTAGCAACCTGACAGGACAGACAATGATGATATAACATAACTACTTAGTTTGTACAGCTCTATATGCAGGTGCAATGTTATTTCTGTACTGCCTGCCCTAGACCTCTCCTCTAGCATCTTGTAAATCATTAGTCCTCCTTCCTTCCCCAGTTTTCAGCCACTCCTTGGCACTGAGCATCATTTCCCTGTCCCACTGACTGTACAAACCTGTAACACAGGCCCACCTCTGCCTGACCTTGATTTGTACATATGATCCCCTTAAAAAAATAAATAAAATATTATTAATAGTGGGGAAGACACTTAACTGAATATTAAAAACACAATGCAACATTAAACATTAAAAACTTCCCTAAACAGGGCTGCCTTTAGATGGTTTTTAAAAGTAAGACAGTTGCTTATTGCCTTGACATCTGATGGAAGGGTGTATGTGTGCCTGCTCAGTCTGCTGATCAAATTGTTGAATTTCCCCCCCTGTTTTGTATCCTCATTGTCTAACCAGCATCCTATGCATAAGACAAACCTCTTTACCTTGGCCTTTAACAGCAGAGGTATTTCTTTCAGACCGGCTTTTATTCTCCATTTAAAATGCATTTTTAAAATTTTATATTAAACATTGGTTTTACCTAATTTTAATTGTACCATTGCTTTGCTGTAACCTGGACTGGGACCTTTTGGTAAAGGGTGGAAACCAATCAGGAGAGATTCAAACACACAAATCAGGGTCCAGTAAAAGCCTGGACAAAAGGAGACGTCTTGACAAGCCTTCGGAAGCAATGGATGGTGTGTCATGCATGGCAAAGGGAAGGGGCTGTAGCAGAAAATGCTCATTTTCGAGTCACGTTATCCTGAAATACAAACTCCTTAAAGATAAGTCCCTTATCTTCAAACCATATAAGTTTGCAACATTACCACACAAATATACATTAAGACTTTCTGTCTTCCTCCCAAGCTCAGCTGAAGCAATATTCTATTGCCGCCACATTATTTTACATATAATTTGTTTTCCACTCTTTTTTAACCACATAGTTTCTTGACTGTTCAGGTTCTTGGGCAATAAGGTTGCCTAAAAGCATCATCCAACTGTGTTCTTTATCATATCCCTCTGAACTGTTTCCAAACTCATAGCTAGCTGTTGGGTTTTGTAAAAAAAAAAAAAAAAACCCACAAAAACCCACAGAGAAAACACCATATGCCTTTAGGGCTGACTGCCTTCTTATTCTTACTTTTATGATAGTAAAAACAATTGAAGGCAAATTTATATACAAGGAGTGATATATGAATACAATTAACAGATAAAGCAGAACAAGAGCATAGCAATTAATACCTCCCATTATTACTTTCTGTAATTTATTATGCTTATGTTATTTCTGAGCCCTTTGGCAGCACTGCGCTGTGTTCCAACTGATCAAATTAAAATTAAACATGTTGAGGGAATAAATTTCAGAACCGTTCTAGCTGTCCAATTTACCCTAACAATTATCCATGGTATATTGAGTGGTGGTGGGGAGGAACTTGTTTTACTAATTAGAATATTGCTTAAATTATGTTAAGGATTCTTAACATTTCAATACAGGTGTCAGGTGTTTAAAATGATGCACGGATAATTGACCTCCCACAAACCTGAGTGACAGTGAGACTGCAGTGTTATGGTCCCAGGGCTCAAAGGATAATATGGACCTCCCAGTCTATGCTTGGAGAAGGAAGTCCACAGGCAGAAAAGGAGGTCTGTCCCTGTAGGTTTCGTCCTTTAGCACATGGAGTCCTCTGCAGCTGCCATTACTCCTGTGCTGTCAATGCTCCAAAAGCAGTAAGAGTGGAAAGAGTTCAATAGGCATCAGGGGAGGGTCAGGAGAGGCACTGAGCAGCAGCAGAGGACTCCCATAGGGGCAGGGTGCACCATGGGGCCTCTGGAGTCTGCCTGCCTCCTCCCACTCAGCCGCCCTACAGCTGGGGCGAGAGGCAGGGGGCGGACCGTTTGGGCAGCAATGAGCCTGCAGGAGCCCAAGCCACCACATCACTCCCAGGAGAGACACGTGGCTCGGGCGCGCTGCAGGCCCTGCGGTGAGTGCTGCCCAGCATTTTGCCACCCCCTCAGTGGTGACACACAGGGTGGATCGCCCCCACTGCACCCCCTTCCTCCGCCCCTGGCACTGAGTCCATTGGATCCAAAGCCTCTCCTTTGCTGGAGTCCTAAGCCATAGTCACACTATACTTTAAAGCACCATGGGACCACTTTGAACTGTCATGGTTTCCCCCCAGAGAATTTTGGGAACTGCAGTTCCTTAAGGATGTTGTGCATTGTTCCCCTTACATTCCCTCTTTCCAGGGAACTCTGGGAAATGTAGCTCTGTGAGGGGAAAAAGGGATTCCTCTGCCCAGTACACTAAGGAAGAAACAAGCCTGGTCCACTGAACACAGGGGGATTTCCCTCTAAATAAACATGCATAGGATTACAATGATTTCTTGTTGTGTTTACTCTGGATTTCTCAGTCATAAATGATGGCTTATACATAGCAGATTTGCTCTTTATTTCTTCAGCAAATCCTACAGATGCCTGAGGAATAGGATCTTTGTGAACTGTGCTCTAAACTGACCTGATTTTGTCCTCCCATACAAAGTATTTATTGCCTAGTAAGTAAAGTCATGGCCCGTTTAATTCAAAATACCCCAATATTTTTTTCATTCTTTTTTCTTTGATTACTGTTTTGATTCCTTTCTTTCAGTTTTGCACCATATTTGCAAATACCTGCTTAGAGACCCACACAAATTAAGAAAAAATCCTACTTATATGGGTTTAAAAAGAGTTTTCAGCACTACTTTAAATTGTACAGCCCTATTAAAGTGTATTATTTCTCACCCATAGAACTTAAATTGATGACTTCTGTTCATTGAATACTGTTAAACAAGACTGAGCACATTAATGGAAATATCAGTCTGATACACACCAGTGACCAATCAGGATGACAAATGTTGCTTTCAAATTGGAATGTAATTTGAGTTTTGTTCTCTGTTAATGTGTGCCCAGTGCTGAGGCCATTAAGGGATATTCTCTTTGATCTCCAGTTCTGTACACAGGGACTACCACTGATCTATGTGCAGCTTTTAATTTGATAATGATAATACAGCTAATATAATTTTTGGAACAAAGTATATTTCATTGATATTTACTAGAAATATTTGTTATATTCACTAAATATCATACTGGAAATGATGCCTTATGAGGAACGGCTAAGGGAGCTGGGCATGTTTAGCCTGGAGAAGAGGAGGTTAAGGGCTGATATGATAGCCATGTTCAAATATATAAAAGGATGTCACATAGAGGAGGGAGAAAGGTTGTTTTCAGCTGCTCCAGAGAAGTGGACACGGAGCAATGGATCCAAACTACAAGAAAGAAGATTCCACCTAAACATTAGGAAGAACTTCCTGACAGTAAGAGCTGTTCGACAGTGGAATTTGCTGTCAAGGAGTGTGGTGGAGTCTCCTTCTTTGGAGGTCTTTAAGCAGAGGCTTGACAACCATATGTCAGGAGTGCTCTGATGGTGTTTCCTGCTTGGCAGGGGGTTGGACTCGATGGCCCTTGTGGTCTCTTCCAACTCTATGATTCTATGATTCTAGGTATGGTAAGTTATTTGTAGTTACTTTGGCTGCTTCCACACGATGGTCCTTTAGTTCTTTTGATACATTAGTTTTCTTCTGTCATCTGGAAATGGCAATAAAACAGTGGCTCCACACAGCTCTTGAAATAGTGCTGTATCATCATCCTGCAATGCCAGTCTATAATGTTTATTCAGAAGAAAGAGCAAAAATCTCCTGCATTTTTTATTAGAAGCTTTCTCCTTCCAGAATCTGCCCTGAATGTCCCTTAATGAGACGGCTCATGTTTCCTGCCACTGTGTTTTAAATGAAATATATTAAATCTAGGAATCAAGAAATGGCCAATTAAGATGCAGTTGAGGTTATTAGTAACGCTACTGCTCCACTGAACAAGAAGAAATTATAGGGGCAGAAAGGAAAAAGAAAACTACTAATTAATGCTGCAGATTCTTTTGCTGAGCAGGACTTCCTGTTGAGTAAACATTATAGAAATACGGTGACCATTGGGATGGGAATTCCTTGATAAGACAGTGCTGTATTAAGCATCATGTGGAATCACTATATTATTATTACTACTACTACTACTGAACAAGAATGAATTTCAGGGGCAGAAACTGTAAAGAGTAAAAGCAACCTTAGACTACTTATCTGCTCCCCATCAAGAATAGATAAATTGCCTACTTCCTGGGCTTAGGAGCCCCCTACCTACAAGGCCTCCATCTTAATCTTTTTGGTCCTCATCCAACCCACCGGTGCATCCAGGCACCTGATCAGGACTTGTGTGGCCACACCTCAGATGCGACAAACATAAAGTGCTGGGTGATTTCACTGTGCTCCAGATCTCCTAATGACTGCTCCCAACAGCTTATTGTTGGGAGGAGCATAAACACTGCAAAACAGTGCCTACAACTCCCACTCACTAAAATGGTCCAGTAAGATATGAAGATTCTGTCGCTCTCCCAATCCATCAGGGAAGTCTGATGGAGTCCCTTATTCAGGCCTGAATCCATACTGAAATGGGTTCAGATAAATTGTTTTCTCCAAGGGTGTCTGCAGCTGATCTGCCACCACTCTTTTGAGCACCTCATCCCACAAAATCTGGTGTTGGTGACCATACGGGAGGGAACTGGATGGAGAAGTGCATCAGGCACTTCACTAGTCAAACCTGTAACAACAACAGTATTCAAGTTATCACTATTAATGCCTCTTCAAACAGCTCATGGAAGAGCAGTACCTCAAGTTCTGATGCTGGCTCTGCAATTCTGTGTATGTTTTAAATGTCCTCCAAAGAGGAAAAGAGGATGCAGAAAATGCCAAAATGCAATGGATTGGCAATAATATGATCTGGCCTTGCTTGAAAAAATGACTGAGTGGAGAATCAGATTACATTTATTCAGTCTATGATTTAGTTCACACAAAAGAAGTCCTGGAGCAATTATGGAGCAGTTATTGTATGGTACTGGGTGATTTTTGTGGATGAGCATTTTTAGTATATTACTTTTGTTTTAATTTTTATTGTGTATTGTTATTTTATCCTTCTAAAAATTAAAACAAAAATAATATACTAAAAATGCTCATCCACAAAAATCACCCAGTACCATACAATAACTGCTCCATCCACACAAAGTTGAATACTAAAAACAAACGACCAAAAACTGGATTGCTAGCACTGTCCAAATACCTGGAATTGCAATTTCAGATAAAATTGTTAGCATGGAAACAATTTGTCCAAATCAAATGTTGTAGTCAACTGAGTTCTACTCAAAGTAGACCCAGGAAAACAAACGAACCTAAGTTAGACATGTCCATTAACTTTAATTGGTCTACTCTGAGATGGCTAGCACTGAATACCACTCCAAGACAGGTAATTAAAAAGATACTAGTCCTCTTCAGACATTCTGGCAATGTTCTACCTGTGTGGTGTAGTGGTTAGTGTTGGTTGAGGACCTTGGGACACAAGGGTTCAAACCAGCCCTTGCCCATGAAGCTCACTGGGTGATCTTGGGCCAGTCACTGCCTCTCAGCCTAACCTGCCTCATAGGGTTGTTGTGAGGGTAAAATGGAGTTGATGAGAACTATGCATGTCACCTTGAGCACCTTTGGGAAGAAGAAGGTGGTATATAAAGGCAACAAACAAATAAATGTCCCTATTATGTGGAAAAGGTGCCTATACACATACAAATCTATGAGAACAAATATTTCTACACTGAGTACATTTTTGAATGTGTGGAATACCACTGGAATGTGGGAAGAGGGCTTTTGTTGCTGCCAGCTTTGTAAATAGAAGGAAGGGTGAAAAAATTGCACACCTTTGTGCTGCAGTGTGAGAAGGATGGGAAGCTTCTCCCATCTTTGATCTTGCAGTGTCGGCAGCAGGACATCACCACACAAACACCTCCCTGGGCTTAAACCCCCAGCCAGTGGCGTAGCGTGGGTTGTCAGCACCCGGGGCAAGGCAAGTAATTTGCGCCCCCTAACCCGTGGATTTGCGCCCCCTAACCCGTGGATTTGCCCTAACCCCAGATGTTGCGCCCGGTGCGGCCGGCCGCCCCTGCACCCCCTCGCTACGCCACTGCCCCCAGCGGAGGCTAGTTTCACCATCCCCTCAGTACACCTCTGCCCATGTTGTGTCTCACCTTTCCTTTAAAGGCCAAGAGATATGCTTTAGCTTTATAGACACCCTGTGAGGAAAGGGTGTGTTTGTGTGTGGTGTTGAAACCAAACCACCTAGTGATCTATATATCTAATCAAGGAACTGGGGTTTAACCATCATCAAATCTTCTGCTCTAGTCCTTACTACTGCATCACACCACTTCTGTCCACATCTGTTTACCATCTAAGGCCAGGAAGATGCGTCAAGGTCATTTGAAGCAAGGAGCAGATGATACGGATGGCACCCACCTCTCTG
Source organism: Podarcis raffonei (assembly GCF_027172205.1). NCBI lineage: Eukaryota > Metazoa > Chordata > Lepidosauria > Squamata > Lacertidae > Podarcis > Podarcis raffonei. The sequence goes on along the minus strand of NC_070612.1, from coordinate 63,653,650 downwards.
TTAAATCCAACATCTGGCTGTCTGAGACAGTGTCTTTGAAATTAAGGCTACCATTCTAGGCATTAGTTTTGACCTTTGAATGCTTACTTCACTGTTTAGTTCTACCAAGTGCCTTTTGTTAACACTTTGGGCAACTCTGCAGTTAATTTAAAGCTAGTTTGATTTTGTTGTGCCAGTATTTCAATATACATTTAAAGCTGAAAGGTCTCCAGTCTGCCCTGCTCTCGCATTATTTTACTAAAATACTTTGGTTGTTGCTTACTTATAAATCAGATGAAATACCTCACTGAACTTTTACCAGCATTTTTTGCAAATAGAAAATTTTGCTTGGTTTCTTGCCAAGTGGGCAAACCACTATTTCTGTAGATGTTCATATTTCATCATTATTGTTAAGCCATAGTGCAAATGCAACACGCTTGTCTCTGACCAAAGAGACATGGAGGAATGGATTGCAGCATTGCTGGTTGGGGGGAGGAGATGGGAGGGGGAAAGCACCGTGCAAAGTGACCTTTTGAAATAGTTTAAGCATATTTCAGATTAAGGAGCAGCTTTATTTTGGAAACATTCCAGTAGATGATAAGGGCTGGATGTTCTCCCACTAAATCAATCTGAAATTAACGCCTTTCCGAATACTAAAATTATAAAGTCCTTGCAAAGTTTAAACAAAAGTTTAAACAAAACTTGTACTTTTGTTTAAACATTCTAACTTCCCAGTTTTGGTGCTAGAAAGGGCAAAGTTCCTGTATTTTTCTCTCTTTTTCTCACATCTATGCAGTTGGGAAGTGTGGCTCAGTCTCCCCCCACCCCAGCAGCAAATTAATGTTAATTTAAAATATAGGTAATTGTATCTCTCTTTTTGCTCCTCTGAGTATGAGAGCAAAATCTACATTGTTTTATGAGCCAGTTTCAAGCATTTTATAAACAAGCAATCACATTTAAGCCACTGAACAAATATTGATCATGCAGGTCACATTTGCCACTCCCAGGAAGCCTTAACCTGGCTTAACAAAAGATTTACTTAAAAGAAAATAAAAACTTGAGCAAATTTACCTTCTTCCATGGTGAACAAACAGTAGATTCAGGATAATGAATTCACTCAAGAGCTTTTTTGTTTTGTTTCTTTAAGAACAAGCTGCTTCATGTGGAAGAATCTGACACAGAGCATGTTTAAAAATGCAGGAGCCTTTTGACATGGACTAGGATATGGTTTCCTGTGGAAATGAAGCCATGCTTCTGATAGGGAATCGGGTTTCTTCTTTGGCCAGGAGTCAGGCCATTAATTAAAAGGGCATCACTGCAGCCCTGTGTTTCTTCTGTACACCCTAGGGGCTCATTCAATTCAAAGTTCACAAAAATCGCACGTGGGACTTAGGGTGTCTCAGAAGTCTATCCCCAATGCTGAAATAAACATGGCCAATCCCTGCTTGAGTGATGCTCCCCAAGGACAACAGAGCCAGATGGAGCAGTGTCTGGACTAATGCCTGCCAGTAGGTGACTCCTGTGCTCTTGCCCTGGCATATATGTCAGGAGCAGGAGTGTAACATGTTGTGCCAGTAAAAGGAGCGCATAATGCAGAAGAAGAGAACCCACTGGCAATGTCGTTCCTGCCAGGATGGTGACTGTGTCTGACTGCAGTTGACCATGCCTGCAATAAAGAATGTTATCAGACAAACAGCACAAGGTTATGTTGGTCTCAGTGTGCCCCCAGAAGCACATAGAAGCATATATTTTTAAAAATAATATTTTATTAAAGTTTTCTTGGTTTACAAAGGTATGCTCAATGTCTCTTTTTAAAAGTTACATTTTCCATAGGTCAGTTTCATTTGTTGAGACATTAGGGTTATATTACGAAGGAAAAAAGGGGAGAAGAGGTGGAGGGGGCCATGGTGGGTGGGGGTGGGGTCGGGATGCGATATTCTATTTTGCTTAATGTATGTGGGGGGTTTTGTGTCAGTGTCGTTTGTGCAGGTTCTCTTTTCTATTCGCTTGTGTTCCTTTGGTGGTGAGAGAAATGGTGGTTGGCCTAGGGTGCGGTTGCTTGTTTGTGATTGGCTGTGTTGAACTTTGTTTTCGTGTGTGAGTGGGGTGGGTGAGTGTTTTTGAGTCAGGTTAGCCATGTTGATTCATATGCTGTTGGTGGATTCTTGTCATTGTCTTGTACATAGAAGCATATATTGATACAGTATATGGGCCATTTGTCTAACAGTGCATTTACATATGCAAAACTTTCCAGGAATAAATACCGTATTTTTCACACGATAGGACGCACCGGTCCATAGGACGCACCTAGATTTGGGGGGGGAAATAAAGGGGAAAAAATTTATTCCCCCCCCAGGCGCGGGGCTGGGGCGGGGGGAAGCCCGAGCTTCCCCCTCCCCCAGAACGGGACCCAGAGCCATGCCGAAGCTGCGCGCAGCTTTCCCATCGCTCTGGGAGCTTGCGGGACTGGGGGAGGAGGAAGCCCTCCGCCAGCCTCCAAACCATGTCGGGAGACAGCGGGATGGCGCGCTGCGCCTCTCCCGCTGTCCCCCGAGTTTGCAGGGCTGGCGACAGGGAGGAGCAGGCTTCTCCCCGTCGCCAGCCTTCTAGCCAAGTCGGGGGACAGCGGGAAGGGCGCGCTGCGCCTCTCCCGCTGTCCCCCGAGTTTGCAGGGCTGGCGACGGGGAGGAGCAGGCTTCTCCCCGTCGCCAGCCTTCTAGCCAAGTCGGGGGACAGCGGGAAGGGCGCGCTGCGCCTCTCCCGCTGTCCCCCGAGGTTGCAGGGCTGGCGACGGGGAGGAGCAGGCTTCTCCCCGTCGCCAGCCTTCTAGCCAAGTCGGGGGACAGCGGGAAGGGCGCGCTGCGCCTCTCCCGCTGTCCCCCGAGTTTGCAGGGCTGGCGACGGGGAGGAGCAGGCTTCTCCCCGTCGCCAGCCTTCTAGCCAAGTCGGGGGACAGCGGGAAGGGCGCGCTGCGCTTCTCCCGCTGTCCCCCGAGTTTGCGGGGCTGGCGACGGGGAGGAGCAGGCTTCTCCCCCCCGCCAGCCTTCTAGCCAAGTCGGGGGACAGCGGGATGGCGCGCTGCGCCTCTCCCGCTGTCTCCCGAGTTTGCGGGGCTGGCTACGGGGAGGAGCAGGCTTCTCCCCCCCGCCAGCCTTCTAACCAAGTCGGGGGACAGCAGGAAGGGCGCGCTGCGCCTCTCCCGCTGTCCCCCGAGTTTGCGGGGCTGGCGACGGGGAGGAGCAGGCTTCTCCCCCCCGTCAGCCTTCTAGCCAAGTCGGGGGACAGCGGGATGGCGCGCTGCGCCTCCCCCGCTGTCTCCCGAGTTTGCGGGGCTGGCGACGGGGAGGAGCAGTCTTCCCCCCCCCGCCAGCCTTCTAGCCAAGTCGGGGGACAGCAGGAAGGGCGCGCTGCGCCTCTCCCGCTGTCCCCCGAGCTTGTGGGGCTGGCGGTGGGGCTCTCCTGAAGCCTGGAGAGCTAGAGGGGTCGGTGCGCACCGACCCCTCTCGCTCTCCAGGCTTCAGCGAAAGCCTGCATTCGCACCATAGGACGCACACACATTTCCCCTTCATTTTTGGAGGGGGAAAAGTGCGTCCTATAGTGCGAAAAATACGGTATTCAGAAAGTTCAGCTTGTCACATGCTAAGTAAGAAAAAGGTAAGAAAAAATGTACTTTCAAATATACTACCTTTGACATAACAGTCAAAGTTGCAAGTTTCCTGGCACTGTTGATTGCCCCTGTTTGGGAGGCTTTTCAGGCATCCATTTATGGACTATCTCCCTATAAAGCCAGCAATTGCTTTCTTCTGGCAGTGCTGCAGGGCAGATCATTTGACCACAAGGAGCTTCATGTTTTCCTTCCTTTGGGGCCTATGACGCCATCCAAGTCAGCTTTCGCTGGAAATTCTTTCATAACTGCAACTAGGGAAGAGCACATCCCACACAAAGAGCTATTTTGCAACCAGCCAGAAAAACTTGTAAGGTTTCTGTAGGCACTCTGAGATGCTATCATGTCATGCCTAAACCTCTAGTCTATAGCAACCTGTGATTATTATTCACCACATTTTTTTTTTAACCTGGAGGGCAATGTTGCTGGTTTTGACCATAAAAATGGCCAGATGTCATGAACGATTTAGCTGAAGTGGTAATTCATGTTGTTGTTGTTTAGTCGTTTAGTCGTGTCCGACTCTTCGTGACCCCATGGACCAGAGCACGCCAGGCACCTCTGTCCTCCACTACTTCCCGCAGTTTGGTCAAACTCATGCTGGTAACCTCGAAAACACTATCCAACCATCTCGTCCTCTGTCGCCCCCTTCTCCTTGTGCCCTCCATCTTTCCCAGCATCAGTGTCTTCTCCAGGGAGTCTTCTCTTCTCATGAGGTGGCCAAAGTACTGGAGCCTCAGCTTCACGATCTGTCCTTCCAGTGAGCACTCAGGGCTGATTTCCTTAAGAATGGATGCGTTTGATCTTCTTGCAGTCCATGGGACTCTCAAGAGTCTTCTCCAGCACCATAATTCAAAAGCATCAATTCTTCGGCAATCAGCCTTCTTTATGGTCCAGCTCTCACTTCCATACATCACTACTGGGAAAACCATGGCTTTAACTATACGGACCTTTGTTGGCAAGGTGACGTCTCTACTTCTCAAGATGCTGTCTAGGCCTGTCATTGCCCTTCTCCCAAGAAGCAGGCGTCTTTTAATTCCGTGGCTGCTGTCACCATCTGCAGTGATCATGGAGCCCAAGAAAGTAAAATCTCTCACTGCCTCCATTTCTTCCCCTTCTATTTGCCAGGAGGTGATGGGCCCAGTGGCCATGATCTTCGTTTTTTGATGTTGAGCTTCAGACCATATTTTGCGCTCTCCTCTTTCACCCTCATTAAAAGGTTCATATAAACCTGTTAATTATTAGCTGCTTGCCCAATATCTGAAACACTTTTTCTGTCACCTTGAATGAAATGGTAGATGACTTAGGCAGACATGTGATGTCTGCAAATAACTTCAAATTAAGCAATTTTAATAATTTACCTTCTTCTTATGCTCTTGCTAGTACGGTAGTTCCTACGCTCAGAGGAGCCAACTCCATGGAGCCGAGGGGTCTTCACACCCCAATAAAACATTTGAGGAGGCTGGGGGCCCACAAAGTTGATGGGCATTGCCATTCAAATGGTAGGTATGCACCACATCATGTGATCAATTATGTGGGGCGGGGCTTACCTGCTCCCCCAATATTTTATTCAGGTTGGCACCCCTGGCTATGCTGCAGCTACACCAGTTGCACAGGCATAACATGGGTGTGATCTTATGAACTCCCAGCTGCAAAGTAGAAAGCAAAACAACGCAAGTAGAAACAAGACAGAGCATAACAGCATTGAAAGACATCCTTGCAGCTCCCTCGATCAACTCTCCAACAGCAACCAATCACGGTGCTGCATGCTGATGCCTTCCACCCCAGCACCCATTTATTTAAGGCATCAATCAGCATGTGGTGATGACATCAATGCCATCATGATATCCACGTATTCTCCCAGGCAAAATCTTTAAGCAGACCTGATTCTGCAGCACTTCCCCTACCAGGGGTCTTTCCTCAGACAGGGGTTTGACTGCAGTGGCAGATGAAACACAGCAGCCAGCAGCCTTGACACTGAAAATGGCTACAGGATTGCACTGCAGTATCTCTTCTGGTTGCTAGATAATGGGAAGGTTTTCATTTGCAGAAGTAGCACAGGGAATGATCCATCTAGTTTGTTACTTTTCCCTCTCTAGTTTCACAGGACACAATGCATGTCATCCACACACTCACAATAGACTGGACTCCTAGATCTCAGCATAAGAAATGAGCTACGTAGACACTAAGCCTGGCAATAGCAAGAGTCTGATGGGCTGCAAAGATGAGCTGGCAAAAGGAATGCTGGAATGTGTAGCAGACCAAAGAAAGCAGTTTCTTATTCCCCCAGAAGGAAGGAGAGGCCGTGGGGGAGTGCCTCTGAGTCACAGATGCTGCTCCTTGTCAGGGCCAGGCTAAAGATATGCAGATTGTTCTAAGCAGAGTGGAAACTTGCTCTGATTTCTTATTCTTATTCTATATTTGTTGCCCGCCCTTCACAGAAACAATGCAACAACAACAACAACAACATAATAATAATAATAATACAATCACACCTACATTCTGAAAGCATTAAACAACAATCCAAGTAAAATAGTACAGAACCAGTGAAAATTCATATTCAGCCAACCCTATGCCACCACATCTCAAATCTACAAGTGGGGACAGAATTTCTAACAGAGCCTCCCCAATGAATGCAGTTTGGTTGGTATGGGTGGAACTGATCTTCCAGGTAGGTTTTCTTCAGGATCACCTGCAGCACAAATCTAGGCTAATTTAATTGTAAGCTCCACTGTGCTCAATAGCACTTACTTCCCCAGTTAAGTGTGTATAGGATTGTGGTCTTTAGCAGAAAAGATATGGATTTTTAAAAACCCTCCCAGGAGCAGGGTTGGGCAGATAAAGGAGACAGCATCTGGAGACTTAACTCTTTTGAGGGGTGCAGTTGTGATCATTTTTTAAAAAATCAACCACCACCAAGCTCTTCTTAACTAGAAGCTGATATGTCACAAACTAAAAGTCTTGTCTCCCTCCATTTTGAGTGAGGTGAGTTAGTTCTCGTGTGTGTGTGTGTGTGTGTGCGCGTGTGCGCGCATCAACTGCCTCCTTCCAGGCTGCGGCCCTGCAAACAGGAGCATGGGGCAACTGGGAGCATGGTGGTTGTCTTAAAGCCTTTTGCAAGTTTTTCTTTTCTTTTTTTTAAAAAAGATATTTATTAAAGTTTTCAAAGTTAATACAATAAAAAAGAATCAAAAAGAAAAAAATAACAAAAATAAGAAAAATACAAAAAAGTTTAAAAACACATAAAGTTCACAATACTTATTTTTCATTAACATATTTTCCCGACCTCCTCGTATCTCCCTTTTTTGTATTCCGGTTCAAATTGTTAGTTCAGCAAATCCTTATCAGTAATTTTTAGCCTATTTCTGCACCTTTCCCCCCCATATCACTCAAAACATTACAGCTGGAAACCACTTAATTTCTATCCGACATCATTCTAACATTCATTAATTTTACAATATTTCTGTAAATAGTCCTTAAATTTCTTCCAGTCTTCTTCCGCCGACTCTTCTCCCTGGTCAACTCTTCTCCCTGGTCAAGTTTTCCCCCTCCCTCTTTAAGTCTCTAGTGTCTAAGACATAAAAGGGAAGTGGAAGGAGACTTGAAAAGGGCATTGCAGGTCTCTTCCCACTTCCCCTTAAGCCTTTGACATTGGAGCACAAGGGATTTTTACAGTTGGGCAGCCCCACCCAGCTGTCAAATTAGGCCTGAGAAGCAGCTCCTGATAAGGATCTGGCCCATGGAGCCTAAAAGGTTCCCCAGCCCTGAATTAAAGGGAGGCTCTGATGCACACCCTCAATAGCTTGGTCACCCTCAATAGCTTAAACTGAGTCAAGGTGGCTATGTTGCTTGGTATGGCAGATTGGTATGGCAGAGAGTGACTGCAGGACTGAATATAACATTTCACTAGCAGGTGTTGATCTGAGGCAACACCTGAGGAGAAATAACAGCCCCCAAGAGGAGAGATGCTGTCAAGAGAGCATTATTGCTTGCATACCCCTTAAAATTGCTACATTAAGCCCAGAAATTTCAACACCTGTGAATAGGGTGGAGAAAGTGGGTGTTGGCTCAACTTGGGCTAGAGTGCATAGCAAACTGATCCTGGATTCTACCTGGGTGTGGGCAGAAAACAGCAGATGGGGAGACTGCAGCTGTTCAGTGTGTGGAAACGATACTCTGTACATACTCCTGTATTTTGGGACCCAGCCCTTCTACTGAAATGGGCTATCCTAGCATATCACATCAAGTGGAGGGGTAGCGGTAGGGGACTAGGTAAACTGTTGAGCCCAAATGTCCCTCCGAATTGTGTTGCCCTATTCACAGGAGGTGAAATAGTAGCAGAGGGCTATCACTAGAGCAGTCTTGGCCCACCTGGTGCCCTCCAGATGTTTTGAACAAGCTGTGCTGGCTGGGGCTGATGAGAAATGTTCCAAAACTTCTGGAAGGCACCAAGGTTGGCAAAGGCACACTTATCCAGAACATGCTTGCTTCCAGATGGCACCTCCTTCCACCACCATAAGAAGTCCCGCTTCATCAGATGGTATCATTGTGTGCACACATAGCATGCAACAATTATTGAGTACAGTGGTACCTCGGGTTAAGTACTTAATTCGTTCTGGAGGTCCGTTCTTAACCTGAAACTGTTCTTAACCTGAAGCACCACTTTAGCTAATGGGGCCTCCCGCTGCTGCTGCACCGCCGGAGCATGATTTCTGTTCTCATCCTGAAGCAAAGTTCTTAACCTGAAGCACTATTTCTGGGTTAGTGGAGTCTGTAACCTGAAGCGTATGTAACCTGAAGCATATGTAACCCGAGGTACCACTGTACATGGATTCACCACAGCCTGAAATGTGTAAACACCTGAATGTACTTTTATATATCCAGTACAGAAAGCTGAAGAAAGACTTCAAATAATTCAGGTAATATACACAGCAACGGCTATTCCATTGCCAATGATGTAATTGCGTGACCAGGCATAGCCCCCCCCCCCCGGAGCCATACCTCAGGATCAAGGAGTAGACATGACAACATATTTGGGATTAAAATGACCACAACTTTATTACATTTCAGATGTAGGAAACCTTGGCTTAGGCCAGGCAATGCCAAACTTGGCCCTCCAGCTGTTTTGACTCCCATCATCCCTAGCTAATAGGACAAGTGGTCAGGGATGGTGGGAATTGTCCCAAAACAGCTGGAGGGCCAGGTTTGGCCATGCCTGGCTTAGGCATTGAGCGTGTATCCCTCTCAGCCCCTTACTGGGAGTCTGAGGCAAGACAGGGTCAATTGGGAATATGGGGACATTGCAAAACATGCATTTACACAGCTGGCCCCCTTCCAGATTGCTGAGGAGAGTTCTATAGCCCACTGCTGTGTGCTTGTGGTCAGAGACTCCCCTCAGAACCCCTCTAATGGGGAACCCTGATATCACCGCCACAAAAGGGGTGAGTCACCACATCACCCCTTCTTTGACTGTTAGACTAAAGGATTCCACCCAAGGCCTTAAATTGCCAAAGCTGTGACAATTGCTACAGGAAAGGCAAAACCCGCAGAGCAGGGGATATTCCTTCCTGGCTCTGAGAAAAACAGCAACCATCGTCCGACTGTAGTAACGCCCATGGACCTGGAAAGGAGAAAGGTTAGCCTGTAAAGAAGGATAAAATTAGGAGGAGGGCTGGGTGGGCTCTGGGGGCCGACTGCTCTTCTGGCACCAGCTCTGGCCCTCTTTCCCACTTTAGGAGCGGACCAGAGTGAAGCCTGCTCCAACACAGTCCACTCCTCTTACCCTGCCCCTGAAACCGCCGCGGATAGGTCAAATTTGAATTTTGGGTTTGGCAGGAACCCCAGCAAGCATCGCTGTGACCAAGGGAAAGGAGCAACAGCCAGTGGAGTGGTGTGCCTTCAAGAGGATGGCAGGGCTGGCGCTAGGTCGCGAACCTTGCCCACCAATGAGTGGCCATTGTTGACCAGTTTAAGCAAGTGAGCAAACTGCTTCAAAGGGTGCTTTAGCACAGGGCTTTAATCCTGCTCAGCTGATAAATAAGGATTCAATTCCTGCTGTGCCACCTTGTTCCCTGCTGATTTCCTCAGTAACATCAAACATATGGATCATTCTTGTTGATGATCTAGAGAGGGGATTATTTAAAGAAAAGTCATTCTAGTAAAAATGTTTCTCCCCTACCCATTAATCTGTCCAGTCTATTCATTCAGGTGTCTAGTATCTCACTTGTTTGCATTTGACTCTATGCCTGTGCTCACAACCCACACTGGCTGGATCTTTTCCAGAGGAAGGGCTGAATGGCTTACCAATCATCAATATCCTTCTTCATGTATGAAAATCATAATGGGTGGATGCCTTGAGCCAGCCATGCATGTAGCAGCCACTTATGTACAGTGCAGGTCCATCCTGGAACAGGATGGTGTGAACCAGCCTATGGCAGAGTGTGCATGCATGTGGCATATTTCTGTGCTCATTTGGGTATATGAACCATGACAATAATGGCAGTCTACAAAGAAACTGCTTTTAACAGTACAAAAAAGAAACTGACTTTGACATGGCAATCCTAAACGGGTTACCAGTTTGAGTAATCTGTTAATTTTTGAACAGTTAAGAGTGTCTAATTTGCAGCTTAGTTGTTAACACCATTGACTTCAATGTCTCAGGATTCAGCCATCTCAGTTATTCATCTGGTTCTAGCAGTTTCAGCATTAGCTCACTGATCTGTTTCTTCACTGCAGTGGACAGTTTGTTTCCAAAATGTTTGGGTGTGAGTTTTGCCTAGATTCTTAGCCTTCCCCCACCAGGCAACCAATCATTTGAGTTGTAGAAGTAAGCATTGGTTGCTAGGTGTGGCTTCCTGGTAGCTTTATAAAAACCACAAGTCGGCAGCCTGATTCTTCCAGTCTGTAGTTTTCCAGAGCAAAAAAGAGTCTTTCTGAGTTTGGAAATCAAAAGGTATGGCTTCTTCATTCCTTGCTCTTTACTGCTTGTTAGTTGTAGAAATGTGTAACTTATGGGCTGACATCCTGTGCAAATTTACTTTCAGGTATTACGTACTTATTTTCAACCAAATGTGCTTAGGAACAAGGCTTTAGTCTGTTTAAAAAAGTTGTTTGCTTGCTGTATTTTTTCGGGGGGGGGGATTGTGAAAAAGCAGCAATACTTCTAAAGCTGCCAATGCAGGTTTTTTTTTTTAGTTTGTCTAAAACTAGCTCTTTTAGGACTGGCTTTTGTGTGGATGTGTGTGACCATGGAAAACTGAATTATTTTTAACCACCAAAGAGTGAGTTAAGAGGGGGGGAAATGTGACTTCCTTGTATGGAAACTTTTTTTGAAAAACATGCACCCTGTGGTTATGACGTTGCTTAACTGTTTTAATAACAGCCAAGTTGTCACTTCTTGCAAACATTACCTAGGTATGAAATTAAAATGTGAGCTCTCCTTCAAGAAAGAAGGCAGGGGAGCCAGTAATTAGTCTCCTTCCTTTTTTAAAATTGCAGACTGCTCCTCCTGAGGGTGTATGTATGAGTAAGAGCTGCAGAATCTCACCCCTAGTCTATTCATACTTTCCACAACTGCTTTCAAAAGAGGGTGGGGCTGTTTCTTTCTGCTTGGTAGTTCTTTTGAGTCAAGGGACAAGTTTTTCAAGATTTTGATGCATTCTGGACATGAGGGGAGATTGCCTATGGGACATGAAATGCCCAAAATAGCTGTGTCCTTGTGAGAGTACTTTGATATACTTGATCTGGTGTATGCCTACTTTTGATAAAGTGGCATTAAACATCATATGATTTATTTCTTAGTAAACACGTTGGAATGTTGCAAAAGAGGCTCTTTGAAATATACTTAAGCCTTTGTATCAGGTTACATTTTTGTAGACACAGGATTATTCCTCTTGTTATGCAAGTATTGCATGTGAACTCTGGTTTTTTGCAATGATCCCCAAAACATGGCTTTGGAACTCTTGGTTTTATACATCTAACTAGCTGGATTTGTGTGTTTGCCAGCGCTGCATTGAGGGCAGCTGTCTTGTATAAACTGCAAAGCATGCAGAGCAACTTCCGACCTGGCTGGTGGCACAGGGGGCAGCCAGACATGCAGAGCACTGCATTACTTTTCCTGATTGCTAGCACTTCAGTTCCATTTTCTAACACTCCTTTCACATGGCAGTACTATGGAGCCATGGCTTTTTGACTGATATACCAGCAGGTTGAGCTAAATTTCACCAGTGATTCCTCTCTGATTCACTCATGAAAATAGCAGGAAAGACCTATATACTGTACTGGTGGTACATTGTCTAGCCCCACTTTATTCTCACAGTTTTCTGGGTTAATGGGCTTGCAAATGGATTAACATGGAAATGAGTGCTGAGCTTCCACCATATTCCACTAGATTTCCAGAAGTGGCCTTTACTGTATGTGTTCTGCAGGGGTGGCAACTTGAATAAAATATTGGGGGTGCCTAGCAAGATGTGACACATGCACACCATTTGAATGGCAATGCTCATTAACTTTTAACATATGTTTTTATTTTCAGTTTTCAAAAGTTTACAAGTACACACCTTGCAAACACATACATCCAGTACAATTATATATATGACTCCCCTCTCCCACTTTTGTGGTTTCTTTTCTAATTTAAAATTTTAACACTGCATTTTCCACTTTACTCCATTTTTAAGTTATTCTTCCTTTTCTCTTAATGATAATTTTAACTACTTGATTTAAGTTAACCCTACTAATGAACTTACTTGTGTGCCAGAATTTTTCAGATGTTCCCCACTTTTTAATATTTTGTTTTCCTCTTGGTTTCTTATTACACCCACCCATTTTGCCATTTTGGCATAGTCCATCCATTTAGTTAGCCCCTCTTCTTTGTTTGGTACAGGGCAATGCCCATTAACTTTGTGGGGGGGGAGGCCTCCTCGGCCCCAAGGAGTTGACTCCTGTGGTCTTGTGGAACATAACATGGAGATTAGCACTTAGGGGACTGGGGAAATGGAATAAACTGTCGTGTGAAAACCACCAGAGAGATGAGATATAAAAGGTTATTTGGTGGTACCTTCGTGGCCAGTCCCTGGATACATCCTGCTTACTTCCGGCAAACTTTGCATCACTGGAACGCCCTTCAAGTAGGCCACTGGTGACAAACTTTCTAGCTGTCCTATTTTTGGAATTCAATGGGAAATTAGTCTTTCACAAAGTACCAAAATAAATAAGTAACACTAAAAGAAGGACTTGGCTGAAATAATATCTGAATGGAAATGTGATTGAACCAAGAAGATTAAAAGTATTGAATCTTGATTTCTTAACCTCTCAAATCTTATCTCAGCCCAGCTTAGTGGTTTTGAGTAAGTGCTTCTGAGCCTGAGTTCCTCCTCTGTTGCATGAAGCTGAGGATTGTTTTACTACCCTATTACTGCCTCCCCAAACTCTAGTGATACGGTGTGTATGTGTAAGAAATAAGAATATACTATGGGTTGTATCTGATTAAATCATGCCAGGACTATACCTAATTAAACCAATGGACTAACGGTGGTTATAACTAACTTTTGCCCAATGATTTCAATGGGCCTTCTCTGAATATGCCTTGTTTGTGTCCCTAAGGAAGGTCCAGCGTGGGGATGGCCTTCTGGCGGCCCATGGGTCTCTTTTAGTGAACCCCTGGCTTCCTTCTGCCTCTCTCACTTCATCTTAGAAGTGGTGTGTGACTCATATGCTATGTTTGGGCTGGGCACTTCCTCTATGGAAGTAGCACTGCCAAGAAGGGATGGGGGAGAAATTCAATTCAGTTTGTATTTAAAGGCAATCATACAAAATTCAGTGAACTAAAACACAGCCACCCTTCCAAATCCGCATCACTCTGAATTTTGCAATGTAGTTCTTAGCTGCGTGATGTGTACAAAATTGCATGTACTGGAGTAAACTGTGCATATAAATGTATATATTAGTAAAAATAAAATACATAACATGCACCATACTACAAAAAATTGTTTTGCAAAAATGTGTATATTGGGCAAAATATCATGCCAAAAAATGTAACATTAGGAGAAATTCTCACCCAAATGCTGATGAATTTTCTAAACTGAGAACTGAATTTAAGATTGGAAAAATGAGAAATTGAGAGAAACAGAATTTGACCCCTCCACCTATCCCTTTGTGCCAATGCTAAAATCAGCATGTGAGAAGCATATGTGATCTTTTTGACCTAGTCACCCTCCTCCCAGTATAGAATGAGAATGTCATAGTCTCATTTGCTTCAGAGGGCTGTTGGGAAACATTAATCTTTTCATGGCTTTCAGAAAGCCCTGACAATATAGATGATTATTGACCTTAGAAAACATGAAAAGAGACTGCTGTAACATTTCATTATAATCCTTGCTTTCTCCCTGCAGAACCTTGAAACAACATGGCTTTTGTGCAAGAGTTTCTGAAACAGGCCTGGTTTATTGAAAATGATGAACCACAATACGTGGTAAGATTTTTCAAACAATATGTGCATAAAAAAAGAAAAGTAGAAGACAGAGTTAATCACACAGGGTCTGCAACAAAATGTTCCAATGTGGAATATGCTGCTGTTCAGGATTCCTGCCAGCCAGCCATCTGTACCATTTTCCAGAATGCATTATCCCCACTCCCACTGCCAGCATCAGGCAGCCATTGGTCTATACCCACTAAACAATGCTCAGTCTTCATTGGGGTGTTTTTCCTTAAATATATTTTATACTTTTGCAAACCTTGGAGTTTCCCTAAGTTTGCAAATCCATCCCTCTTTGTGTGGGTGATACCTTTTGGCCTGTGGGAGAATGAATTCGTATTAGGGTGTCAACACAAATAGATTTCAGAACATGGGTGTGGCATGTCAAAGTGTCTTGACATTGCTGCTTAAGCAAGAGCCCCTTTCATGCACTGTCCATCACTTGTTGGCCACACCCCCTTTGTCATGTCCCTATTTGCCTGTCTTTGCCACCTTCTATGCACTGGAAGGGAAAAGCTTGTTCTATGCATGTAGGTTCTTTGTACATGATCATGCTTCTACATTATACAGGGGGCCTTCCGTTGTAGAGCAGGGTCTAAGTTTCAGGTCACTTTCCCCAGGCCATTTTTGAGCTTCTTTTTAATGGAAAATCAGCAACATGGGCTGCCATACACCTGGATTTTCCCGGACATTTCACCGATTTCCGCCCAGACACTGCTAGAGACAGAAGTATTCAGTATATGTCCAGACGTGGCAACTCTAGTTAATATGGAATTAATGCTATCCTTGGTACTCATAATTGTCCCTTAGATCCGAGCCTTAATTGTCATTGAAAATGTAGGGGCAATATGTCAGTGGAATAACTGTAGCATGCTATATATATATATATATTATTTTGCATATTTTGGTAATTTATACTTCAGTTACCTGGTTCTAAATGCAATTCATCCTGAACCTCAGAGGATAGAAAATTAAAGCAAATGTAAGTTTCTCATTCAGTCCTTTTGTTTCATTTAGAAAAACACTAAAAGTGGCTCTGCAGTTCATGCTTATCCTAGCTTCGATCCATCTGTTGATGCTGCCGCCCTGGAAAAGGCCATAACAGCTAAAGGTAAGATGGGCCTGTTCATCATGCACATGGAAGCAGTTTGAAACTGTCCTCCACTGACATGTCCCTAATATAGTGAGGACTACTATTTTGAAGACCAGATTAGATCACCAGTCCTTTTTCCAAGTTTGTCAATGGAAACTGATTTTTCATTCAATTTGTTACCCCAGTCTTCTAAATTGTTCTGGTATGTCCATCATGGTTCATGGGATTCAACGATACTCCTTTATCTGACTGGTATGTGTGAGATTTTTCCTACAAACTTCAGCCTCTGGCTGGATAGTCTCCAGTTCCAAAGTTTGGTCAAAATTAGAAATCTTAGTTGGGTGGAAAATTAGGGCTCAGTTGACTTCTTTCTTACAGTTAAAAACCCCCAAATTTTCCTAATCCCAATCTGAGTTGTTGGAGAATTTCAGTCTTCACCTGGAGAATATTCAGCAAAATGGCCTACCCAATTTTGGCAAAAGTGTGCATTAAGTTTAAATATTGTTTCATCTTACACCAAAATTGCTGAATAAATCAATGGGTTTGACTTCCTGTTTTCTCCAGCCTTCTCCTTTCTCTGCTGATTGCTATTAGGATGAAGGAAGTAACAGCTGATCAAGCCAACATTTCTCAGGAGAGGTTTCTGCGAAAAACTTTTTTTAACATTATTTTTATTTGGTTTTACAAATACAAAGTTATAAAAATCCAAATATTTATTCATTCTGCCTCCTCCCTATTCCAATAATTTTCAGTGGAACCCCCTTCCACACATGCCTTCCCTACACTCAAATATCATTTTTTACTAACTTTAATGAAGAATTCTCCCCTTTAAATAGTCTGTAAACATTCTTTTAAAAATCTGTCATTATTTTCTCCTGGCTGCTGTTTCTTCCTCTTTTGCTTGATGCCACCCGATGAAGTGTTGTGAAGGGGCTGATTTCACAGCTCTGCATAGGACATCAGATATAGCAGCATGATTATAAAATGCAGGGCAAGTAAGGACAAAACATAAGTGAATGGCTTAAGAATGAGTAGTGAAAACCCATCTTTTCAGCACCGCTGAAAATGTTCATGAAAAAAGTGACATGGGCCAGTTATGGCTGAAACTTTATTTGTCTCTCAGTATTATAATTAGGAAAAATGATCTGCACACAGTGATACAACAGCTTACAAATACTTCTTTGCATTTCAGGAGTTGATGAAGCAACCATCATTGATATTTTGACCAAGCGAAACAATGCCCAGCGCCAGCAGATCAAAGCTGCCTACCAGCAGTTAAAGGGAAAGGTACAGCTGCTAATAAAGGATCACCCTGAAGAACTATCTTGTATATACATGTTTGCATCATGAAGATCATGATGCATCATTTCAGAAAAAGGAAGCGAGATTTTAAAATCCTCATGGTTTTTGGTGGTTTGAAGAGGTGGATGTCAATGTGTCCCAGATTTGGCATGGGGGAGGGATATTGGCCCCCCCCCCCAGCACCATGGTTCTGATTTGAATGGAGGGCCTTTCCTTGGCTTCTTTGTGTTTTTTTAATAAAAAAAATCTGAAAGGGATAATGCCGTGCCACTTTCTAACCATAAATGAATGATAAATGAATCAGGAACAACTGAAGGCAGATTCCATCAGCACCCGTGAGAATGGGGTATAGAGAGGAAGCTATGGCCAAGTATATGGAGTGTTTGACGCTTGAACAATATTCTTCTTGGCAGAGAGGGAATTGTTCTCAAAGGGGGGAAGTAGATTAGATATTTATTTTATAATCCAAATAACTCTTTAAATGGGTAGTTTACACTGATGTTGCTTTCGGTTACAGCCCCTGGAAGACGCTTTGAAAAAAGCACTTAAAAGCCAACTAGAAGATGTTGTCCTGGGTTTGCTGAAGACTCCAGCCCAGTTTGATGCTGATGAGCTCAGGTACGCCATGAAGGTAGGTCTCTCTGCTGACTGGGATAAGCTGGGTCTTGTACCCAAGCAAGAGCTGGTCTTCAGCATTATTGAGTCAAAAACAAATCTAATAAATGTGTATAACCTCAAGTGTGAGAGTGGAGCAGGGCCAAGAAGTTCATTGGCTCCACTCATGTACAGGTCAGTTACAGGCAGAAATATTGTTGTGTAAACTGCATAGGTAGATTGTGGCTGACCATTTCTTCTTTCTGGTCCCTGTGGTTGTTGCCCAGCCCTTCACCATGAGATTCCAGGGTGATTTACAATAGTTTATAAATACAATAGTAAAATCAGTTAGAACAAATTACAGTCAAGAGAATAGGGTGGGTCCTAAATATATACCTTTTACCTTTACCTTACATACAGTGCTTTTTCTGGGGGACGCAGGAGCAGTGGCAAAGCTGAATGCTCCGCTACTGGGGGCGGAGAGCAGGAGGGGGCGTGGTGCGCATCCTGGGGGCATGTCACACTGCCCATCCCAGGGCGTGGTACACCGCCCGTGAGGGTGTGACGCGCATTCTGGGGGCATGATGCACTGCTTGTGAGGGTGTGATGCCTGGGGTGTGTGGGGGGTGCACAGTGCATGTCCGGGGGGCTGTCGCGATGGCACCCTAGTGGAATAGTGGTACCAGGGGTGGTCCGCTCCCTCCGCACTCCCGTTCCTCCGCCAGTGCGCAGGGGTACGCATATCCCTAAACACTCTGTGAATCTAAGTTTGGCCTCATTGAGGAGCAGTATTTCAATATGAGTAGGAAAATGAGAGTACCCCTAAACATTTTTTTTCAAGAAAAAAAAGCACTCCTATATATATATATATATATATATATGTCATAGCTTGGTTGCTGAACACATTGGAACTCGTATGTTTCGGCTCCCAAACATCAAAAAACAGAAGTGACTGTTCTGGTTTTTGAACGATTTTTGGAAGCTGAACATCCGGTGCGGCTTCCAATTGGCTGCAGGACACTCCTGCAGCCAATCGGAAGCCGTGCCTTGGTTTTTGAATGGTTCCGGGAGTCGAATGGACTCCTGGAATGCATTCTGTTTGAGAAAGGTCCAACTGTATACATGTACGTATACATGTCCATGTGTATGTATTTCCAGTGCCAAAGTTCAGGGTATGGAAACTACAGAATGAAGGAGCCAGACTGATGTCTGGGGTGGTGGATTAAATAGCTTAGGGTCTACCACAGAGAATGTTCTATTTTGGGCCAGCCCCACAAACTTCGGAGAGGCCCCCTCTCTGCCAATCCTACTGCCTGAGAGGGATTATAGGAAAGGCAGCAGTCTTTCAGATATTATATATTAGGTCCCATGGACTTTGGGTCGCCAGATGACATTGAACTCAAATTTCCATCATCCCTGACCATTGGCTAAGCTGGCTGGGGATCACGAGAGATGTAGCCCAGCAACATATGGGCATCCAAGGTTGAAGATAAACTCTTATTTTGTGAATGCATGACATGGCTGTGATTTTGACTGGATATACCACCTGTTCCTTTATTGTTCTGGGTCCTTTATGCACTTTTTAGATTAAAGTCATTTTAGAGGAATACATATTATTGACTTACTTCCATACAGGGTCTTGGAACTGATGAAGACATTTTAATCGAGATTATGGCATCAAGGAACAACAGAGAAATCAAGGAAGACACCAGAGCATATAATGAAGGTAACTTAGTGTTTGGGTTTGTCAGTTTAATATAAAATGCTATGCAAGGGGGAGAACAAAATGCTCGGAGCTGCTTTCTTTGTCAATGTATCTTAAGATAGAAAAATCAACTTCTTGCGTTTTGTTCAGGGTATAGAACTAAGAGCAATGCATGTATCTGGCCTTGTGCCATTCTTGGAACACAGACAGCAATCTAACAATCCAGTGTTCCATCCACTGTGATCATGGCTTGTAGGGAACTAGACTATATGCTGAACTCTCCTCTCCCCACTCAACCCTTCAGTTTTAAACTGTGAGGCAAAGTCGTTGAACAGCTACTAAGCTGCAAATGTTTGTCTACATGGATAACGTTCCACTAACTCTATAAAAATGTGTGTGAAAATTATGCCACATCAACAAGAAAATAATGTCTGGGTATGCATCTGCTTCTGTAATTGGTGATATTACCTTTCAAATGCCTTGTTAGAAGGATCATGTAGGCAAATCACACCTATTCCCCCCCCCCGTCCCTCTCTTCTTCTTGCCCCCCCTCCCCAGTCTCTCAAATGAAGGAAGCACTGGGACTCTTCACACGTCATTTGCAGGTCCTCTTTGCAACAAGACAGAAATAAAAACACATTGAGGCTGCGATTCTATGCAGCAGCAGCTCATGTGGTGGAGGGAGCTGTAGGGCTGCCCTCCTGACTTACTGGCTACGCAGGTGTTGTGCTCGTAGGAGTTTTGAATTGGCTCATTCAAAAATGAGCTCACTGCCACGGTAAGTTTAGCAGTGCCTGGGGTGGGGGCTCCTAGCCTCTGCTCCACCACTGGACAAAGTGAGACATGTGTCTAAGCAAGCATGCATAGGATTGTGCTATAGGATTTCCAATGGAAATCTGTCATTGGGTGTAAAACATCAGTCAGTTAACTATGGAATGAGAGAGTTATCTCACCACAATGAATATTTTGTTGTTAAAAAATGGATTTCAAAGGTTTATTTTAATTGCTTTGTACTTTTTGCAGCTTATAAGAGGGATCTTACCAAAGACATTGTCTCAGATACATCTGGAGCCTTCCAGAAGGCTTTGGTTGCCCTAGCAAAGGTATGCACAATTTGATTTTTTGAGAACTAGAAGTTAATGTTTGTTTGCTGGTAGTAAGCCAGGATTATAGTCTGCAAAGTGGTAACAGGTGAACTCGATCTTTTGCAGGGTGACCGTGATGAAAACCCTCATGTGAATGAAGAGCTGGCCGATAATGATGCTCGGGTAAGAGCTGGCTTGTGTCTATTCTGAATGTCCTCCCCTCCATGCCCACAGAAGCACAAGCTTTTCCCTCTTGCCAAGGACTAATGAGAGCACCAGATCTATTTCATAGTGCCAGAGCTCTGTTATCTATCCAGCCACTCCCCTCAAAGCCCCAAATATTTTATTAATTTTTCATTAATAAAATCTCAGGACTCACAAAGAGATGGTTCTAACGTAGGGTTGACATATTTCAAAAGGTGAAAATCTGGACACAAAAGTTGTTGAATTTTTTAGTTTTGCAAGATCTCAAAAATAAAAAAAAATGTTTTTGAGCTATTCTTAAGGGAGTTCACCAAAATCTACACTTCCAACATGGGTTGCGCTATGTCTGGATTTTCCTGGACATTAAAGCAATTTCCACCCGGACACTGTTTCTGACAGCCGAATCCTGGCAATGTCCAGGAAATTCTGGAATTATGGCAACCCTAGAATGTAACGGAAAGAACTAGGTTCCACATGACACCCCCCCCCCATTAAACAGTCCTCCCCCAAGTCTTGGAGGAAAGGCAGGGCTGGGCCTGACTGAGGCATGGGCCTGCAGTGATCTGATGTGAGGCAGGGCTGGGTCTCTTCCCTTCTGTGTAGCCTTTGTGCCCCAGGAGTTCATTCATGGGGGGAGGGAGAAGATTGTTCTAGGCCACATGCCATAAGTTTCTATCTGGGCACAACATGGCTTAGTATTAGGTGCAAACAAGGGTAAGTGTGTGTGTGTGTGTGTGTGTGTGTGTGTGAGAGAGAGAGAGAGAGAGAGAGAGAGAGAGAGAGAGAGAGAGAGAGAGTTATACGAGTGGGGAAATGGTCAGCAAGGAAATAAGCAACTCCTTCCATTCCACCAGCTCTCAGCCATAGTGTATATGTGATTCTGTGGTTCACTTAACTGCAGGAATTCTAAGGTACTGTCAATTTACAGAATGGACAGAAAATCATTTGACCTGCAGGTTGAATTCTGCTGTGCAGTTGTTTGCTTTTGACTGAATCGGATTATACACAATATTTTGGACTCCCACACTACATAATCTAATTTATTCCCACAGGCCTTGTATGAGGCTGGAGAAAGAAGAAAGGGGACTGATATTGATGCTTTCATTAAGATCCTCACTACAAGAAGCATGCCACACCTCCGAAGAGGTAGGTAGAAAGCCATTTAATCCTGTATTCAGTCAAGAATTGCTTCAGCCACTTTGGTGTTCTGCGAGGACAAAGCATAACAGCAAAGTGCAAAATAGTGACCGCTTAAGGATAAACAGAGGAGCCCCCATAGCTTTGTTAATAAGTCTGCATTTCTACACTACAGTTGGCTGCTTCTAAAGTAACAAAAGCTGTTTTGAAAGAGTAACATAGGACATTGCGCTGTCAGCATTCACAGAACATGCATGAAAATTGCATATCTCATGGCAAGCACAGCCTTACATTTCCCCTCACACCTTTGTTTTCAGTTTTCCAGAAATACACCAAGTACAGCAAGCATGACATGAACAAGGCTTTGGACCTGGAGCTGAAGGGAGACATTGAGAACTGCCTGACAGCAATTGGTATGTGACCCTGTTCCACAGTTAAAACTCTGTTTCTTAGTTCTGTCCCCCCTTATATAAAAAGTATTATTAGGTGAACAATAGTGTGATCCTGTCTACTCAGAAGTAAGTCCAACTGAGCTCAGCCTGACTATATATAGTAATTTGTGAAATTCACATTACTTGCCTAAAAAATTTCATGGAGGATGCAGTGGGTGTAGGTGTGCGGAGACTATTATTATTATTATTTATTTATTTGCATTTACATATCACCTTTCTGTCAAGGCACCCAAGGCTTGCAATTTGTGTTTAATTAACTCCCAATGGTGACTAAAGCCCAATGAGTTTGAAGTCTTCACAATCTGTGCCTGTTCTTTCCCTCATATCTTGTTTCTGTTATTTTGCTGTCATAAATAATCACAGTTCTGTTTGATTTCCAGTGAAATGTGCCACAAGCAAGCCAGCTTTCTTTGCGGAAAAGCTCCACTTGGCAATGAAGGTAAAATATACTTTAGTGGCAGAACTCTTGTTCTAAAGGGGTAGGCTAAAATCAGAGTCCCTAGGCAAGGAAGCCCAAGGTCTGGCCCTCTTTATGATGAAGGGGGTAATTTAATCAGTGGAGCATTCCCAATAGGACCGGCCCAATATAATATAATATAATATAATATAATATAATATAATATAATATAATATATTACTTAGGCAAGTAGTGTGTGTGTGTGTGTGTGTGTGTGTACACACACACACACACACACACACAAAATACATTTGTGATGTATCCCCGCACCCTGAGAATATTGATCAAAATAGTCCCCCTCCCAGCTTCTGACATGTGAATCAAGTTGACAATGTCTGGAACAGCTGTGGCTCCAGTCCTAGTTGAGCTGAAATTTATCAAAGAGAACGATAAATTATTGGTGATCCTGGGCCTGTTGTGGAATTCTACTACTTCCAGAGAACATCTGGTGAATCCCTCCCACCCCAATTTTAATGCTAGCATGTGGGGAGCTCTGAAATGGGGCTTTTGGGGATGCGGGTGGGGTGCCAGTAGTTTATTCAAAGAATATGGCCAAAGGACATTATTCACTGCAGAGAAGCAAATGTCCTTGCACCTTCACTTTAAAAACTGATGTTACAATGTGTTCATAACACCATTTTGAAAAATAAATATGCAGGAACATTTGTTTGCCTGCAGTGAATGCCCATGAAATATCCTTTATCCTTTTAAGAGCTGTGGTGATAGAACCAGGAAAGTCTGGCGAGCAGTGCTAAGCCAACTACAATCAAAATGCCTATATTAAAGTTTTATTTATTTAATTACATTTATATTCCTCTTTTCACCCTGTCATGGACCACTGGGAGGCATACATGTGACTCCCAGGCAGTAACCCATCCAGGCACTGACCAGCCTCTTGTTTAGCCTTAGGATGGTGCTGGCCTCATCTGCCAACAGACTACAGTATAAAGTGAATTTACTTCCATTTATTTTTAACAGGGTTCTGGAACACGCCACAGAACTCTGAACAGGATCATGGTGTCACGTTCTGAGATTGACATGAATGAGATCAAAGGATTTTACAAGTCAATGTATGGCAAATCCCTCTGCCAGGCCATCTTGGTATGTAACTTTTAAAAAGTGCAGTAAACTTAAATTGCACTAAACTTGATTGAGTGGCTAAAGAGTTAGGTCTGGAGCTCTGACAGGTTGGCTTGCAAATGTAGATCCTGACTTGTTTATGTATATATATTTATCTATTCCTGTTGACAAACTACTTTCGGGGCTTCCAAACAATTATGTAGCATCAAGGCTGCAATCTAGGCACATTTATCTAGAAGTCCCATTGAACTCAGCGGGAATTGCTTCTGAATAGATGCACACAGGGTTTTGCTGTAAGACTCCCTTCAATGTCACACAACTGCATCTTGTAGGTATGCACTGCATTCTGAGTAGCCCTGTTTAAGAAACCTAGCAGTCCTTCCTTCTTAGCTGTTACTGGCTGGGCTACAATAGGATTTTCACAGCTTGGGTACAGTCTCTCAACATACCGTATTTTCCGCTCTATAAGACACACCAGACCACAAGACGCACCTAGTTTTTGGAGGAGGAAAACAAAAAAAATATTCTGAATCTCAGAAGCCAGAACAGCAAGAGGGATCGCTGCGCAGTGAAAGCAGCAATCCCTCTTGCTGTTTTGGCTTCTGGGATAGCTGCGCAGCCTGCATTCACTCCATAAGACGCACACACATTTCCCCTTACTTTTTAGGAGGGAAAAAGTGAGTCTTATAGAGCAAAAAATACGGTAGCTCCAGAATCTCCACCCCCCCAAACTTGGGAGAATACTCCATTGCTTTCAGTGGAGCAGCATTAGCAATGATGTATGTTCAGTGCCATGAACTCTGGGATGAGCCAGGACACTTTCCTCTTTGTGAAGCTGCCATCAGCCCCATGGAAACAAGCCCTCTTCAGCCATTTGTTTGTTCACATTATTGAAGTCAGCCCTCCATCAGCATCCCTGCTGTCCTCCATGAGTTGAAGAGGAGCCACTTGTAGCAGGGCTCTTCCTCTACTCATGTAGCCTCCTTGTGATGTTCTGGATCTAAAACATCACATGAAGAGGTCAGAGGGGGGAGGTATTGTGTGATCATAGCAGGAAAGGTCTTATTACTGTACTTCATTATATTATGTCTAGCAGTAGCAGACTGTTTTCTTGGTCACATAACATGATTCTTCTTTGTTCTTCCACATGTAGGATGAAACAAAAGGCGATTATGAAAGTATTCTGGTGGCTTTGTGTGGTGGTGACAACTGAGCTCCATCTCTTTTGGATACTCTCCAGCCTCTGCCTTGAGGATATCATTCCTTTTAAAGTCCAACTGTTAAATATATGTGTACGTAATGAAGGCGCTTAGAGTAATAGCCAAGTTAGACTATTGTTCAGTCTTGATACCTTGAAAAACTGTAGCCTGGGAAAATACTCTTTGTTGCTCTTAATTTCTGAGGCATTATCATCTTTTTAAA
Organism: Podarcis raffonei; assembly: GCF_027172205.1. Lineage (NCBI taxonomy): Eukaryota > Metazoa > Chordata > Lepidosauria > Squamata > Lacertidae > Podarcis > Podarcis raffonei. The sequence continues at coordinate 63,629,008 of NC_070612.1, read as the reverse complement.
TATTTATCCTAATCCAAAGAACAGCTATGTTTGCTTTTACATACCTAGCCAATGTAAAAGGTAAAGAAAGTGCCTGAACAGGCCTAAGTAACATTCCAAATAAAATTAACCTGTGATATACATTGTTGGGCTTTGGTCTGTTGTGTTTTCTTTAAGCATCCTTCTAGTATTTAGTTCAAGGGAAGAGGGCTCCACATAAGGGCTGTTGAGTGGAGCTGTGATGCTGGCCCTGCCCCCGGAACATCCATCCGTTGGTGCAGGTGCTGGCAAGATGCTTAAGCATGTGGAGTTGCTTATGCCTTAGGCTTTTACTAAGCAAAGACTCCCAAGGCAGGAATGGAGCCCTCAGCGTTGCCCCATTGCAACAGTCACTGAGTGGAGCCCATTCATACAGTGAACACACAAGGGTGGGGGCCTTACAATTTAAAATATTAATGCTAGGATGAAGCTTTTACAATTCTCATTTCACACATGCACACATACATCCACAAATGCATCCCTTATCCCAACTTAGCTGTTCCACTTGAGTTACATCCTCTTCTTCCAAGCCAAATTGCTATATTTCATCAACAAATGCAGAAAGCAGTATTTTGGCTTGAGCAATGGCTGTTAAGGGTAGCCCAGTAACCCATGCCAACTCACCTAGGAAGCAACAATACCGATTTACTCTCCTCTTTCCTTACAGAGGAAATTAAAAACATATTTGGTTGCAGAAAATGATATTTTCACCTAGAAAAACATTCCAACAGCTAGATAATTCCTGAAGTCATGCATAAGCAACAAATGTTTTAACTTTGCTTAAACTCTGCCCTACCATCTTTATGGAGTAAATAATCTCTCTCAGATAAAATAAAGTCTCTCTTAGAGTATTGTGGTGGATGATCTTTGCTCCCAAAAATATGGTCAAAAGTAAAGGGTTCAGACCAAATTCCATAAAATCATACACAGACTTTACTAAAACAAAACTCTACAAGAGAGAAAAACTCCAAATAATTACACAGATTAAAATAGCTCAGAAGGCAAGAAAACAACAAATAGTAACTTATCCAGCTAATTAACATAAAGGCTTACACTTAAATCTCAGTAAGCTGAGCAATGGAACAAGATGCTGTCAAAAGCCCAAATAGATGCTGACCTCAGCTTGGCTAGATGCTGAGAGCTCCCACCAACCCCGCTTTTATGGGGGACTTAGACCATGGGCGTTCACCTCTTCCACCCATTACCTGTGACACCAGCCCTGAAGCCTTAATAGGAGACAGCTGCATGTAAGCTAATTGTTTCTGAGGTTCAGTCGAACCTATTCCCATAAACCAGTCTTAAAGGGGCGATATCACCACAACTATGTATTGCTACCTGTTTACCATGTTCATATTTATTACTCAAACTATTGGAATTCCATTGCTAGAAAGATTTGTCTACACTGTTGATGCAGAAAGATACTTCAGCTTCATTGTCTAAGGTGTGGTGGGATCTCTGGCATTTTGGAAGACGTAAAGCAATTAATGCTGTGAATCCCCTGTCAGCCTTTCCCTTTCTCATATGGCCATGTCTGCCAATGGTAGCAAACTGCACCCCTTCCCTTCTTGGAAGCTTGCGACTGGCCCCCCTCATGCAGGAAGGAGATTCCTGCTGCTTTCTGCTGCTTAGGGCGCATTGTCTTAGAATGTGTTTTCAGTGCGAGAGTTTAGCCCTGGGATGTTTGGAAAACAAGAGTACCTCTGAGCATGTCCAGAGATTCATTCCCATCAGAAAATAAATAATCATTAGTCAGTTAGGACTAAAAATCAGAGCTCTGTACCCTAAAAAAGTTTAAATTATGTGCAAAGGCCATCCAGGTTCTTCACCAAGAACAGATGACTCCTGGGCATTGTGTCTCTTATTCTGCCTAAGTTGATTATGGCTTTGCCAGTCATTGGGAGGGTTGAGGAGCAGTGGAAGGCACAGCTGCCCTGCCCCTCAGCTTCAAGGGAGCAGCTGCTGTTCCTAGAAGAGGCCTTGAGTGCATCAGAGAAAGGTGGAACACGCATTCAATTATAATCATAATTCTCCTGGGTTGAATCCAAAAGCTCCCTTCCTTTAACATATAGTCTTTCTACACATGGAAGGAATCCTTCCAATAGAAAAAACTCCTGCTGAAAGAAAACAACCTTTGGATCCAACAACATTATCAATTTACAGCTTCTGAGATTTCAGTCAGCATTGCCTACAGACCAGTGGTGTAGCATGGAGGGCCAGGGGGGCCACTGCCCCGGGTGCACAATTGCGGGGTGCGAACCTGGTGCCCCCACCCCTGAGATCCTGTTGTTCCCTGCCGGCAGCGAGGCCTGGAGAGCACAGAGGGTGAAGATCACCTTCCGTGCCCCGCCCCCACCCGGCGAGCGAGTGCCTGCCTGGCAGCATCCGCAGCGAGGGCTGGATGAGTGTGCTTTGCACCCGCCAGGGCCACTTGCCCTCGCACCCGCCCTGGGTGCTGACAAGCAGCACTGCGCCCCTGCTGCAGACTGTCAAGCATATCTACACAGCAACAAGAGCTAGACACTTGCTTTCAAAGAAAATCACCTGCAATTCTTAGGCAGTTTTCTGTGCCTGATGCAAAATTCTGCCCCCCTGCCCCCCATTGGGATCTGTCTGTCTCGGGAAACAATAGAAGAGTGTGCCTTTGAGTGTGAAGTCAAACTGTTGGAAGGTTACTGTGCCTGTAGAGACCAGTGTGGGAGTGATGTGTTTTGTTGCAGCTGGGACATTGCTTTTCTCTGTGCTCCTCCTCTGCTCACTCCTATGGATGAACAACCTGATCTCTCTGTCTCCAGGCTCTGTGATGATCTGCAAGGGATTCCCACACAGTGGGGGTGATGCTGCCAGCCTTCATGTCACATTTGCAGACATCTTTGCAATGCAGAGCTGGTCTGCCAACAGGCCTGGTGCCTGAAGACAGCTCCACATAGAGCACATCCTTGGGAATCCTGCCATCTTCCATTCTGTGGATATGGCCAAGCCATAGACGTCACTGAGACGGGAGTGTGAACACGCTGGAAATATGGGCTTGGGGGAGCACATCTTTGTTAGAGCTTCTGTCCTGCCATGTGCTACCTAAAATCTTCCCAACACAGCACATGTGCAAGACTCCTGGTGGTTGTAAGTTGCCCACATCTCATTTCCATAAAGCAGCAGGCTCAACATGCAAGCCTGGTAGACCTTCATCTTGGTATTGGTTGTTAGTGTCACTTTCTCCCATACCCTTTTGGACTCCCCTGTGGTCCTATAGAAATGTAGATTATACACAGCTCTCCTAAATGCTTGCAGGGTCACAGGACGGGAAAACCATGTCATACCTGTGTTCCAGGACTTCTCATTTCCAGGGTACCTGATTTCCTGGAACATTTGAGTTCTATATCCTCATTCTCACTGCACACACCTAGTTTAATGTAATCTGTTTCCTAGTTATGAATGATTAATAAACCCATAAGATATATTTTCAGCTTCAGGTCTGTGCTTGCCAGTGGGAACAAACTAAGATCTCAGACTTTTGATTTGTCATCACGATGAATGTTCTTTGCCAAGTTTTCTTTGTGCGGTCAGGTGTGGGAATATAAACTTTGCTGCCATTGTGAGGTTTCTGGCACATATTAGTGATGTAGAATGGGTGCTTCCCTCTAATGCATTGGAAACCTATGAGTAATAGAGCAAATACAAATGTCTCAACTGACTGTCCTTTGCAGAGGAGGAAGGTAAACGGAGAGTTTCTGTGCGCTGTAATTAAAAGCTTAAGGGAATTATGGGACAGCCACAGCAGTCAAGAGAATGAGCTGTGATGTGGGTGGTGGCTGGTTCAAATCTTACCTTGCCACAGAGTCACTGCAAGGTCTTAAGCAAGGCACTTTCACTCAACTTGGTTTGTTAAACAAAAATCAATAAAATCCAGGGACAGACCACAAGGACTTAAGCAGCAGGTACAGGAGAGTTCAGTACCTGGACAAACCATGAGCCATAAAACATAGGCTAAACTATGGTTACAGCTCATGGTTGGTCTGGAGACAGCTAAACCACAAGTCCAGGATGACATGCTAAGCCAAGGTATTGCTTAGCTTGACAAAGCATGGCAGCAAAATGATGGGTGGATGGGCCAAGCAGCTGTGATCTATGCTAGAGAGTGTACCCTGGAGGATCTGGGCCAAGCCACTATTTGCTTTTTAGTCTATTTACGGACAACCAGGTGCTAAGTGCAACTTGTTTGGCAATAGTCATGAGGCCAGGTGAGGTGGTGGCCTTAGATGGCAGGATCCACAGAGATAGCAGATCCCAATGTAGATCTTTATTCCCTTGTTCCTGATGTAGATCTTCACTCATCCCTGGTGCCATTTTGTGGTTTGCCTCAGGCGACAAAATGTATTGGGCCTGAGGATAGTGATGGGTTTCAAGGAGGCTTTGGAGCTGGGAGTGTCGCTAACTCTAGTGGAAGCAAACAAAGAGTGTGCTTTGGACACATCAAGGCCAACATGTATCCTGCTTAGATAACAGCTCTCCCATTCGGAGTTGGAAAGGCCACTTTCTGCTTGGAACCCTAATCTGCCCACTGTGCTTAAGAGCTGAGCTACATATTGGCAGCTGCTTGCCAAGTAAGGCCTTGTTTTGCGTTCTGAATGCTAAGGGCTTCTTCCAGAAGCTGCCTTATAGCTCTAGGGTTTTCTGGGCAGACTCAGAGGAGCACTTTCTCAGCCCTCCCCATCATCCTGCAGTCTCTGGAAGAATGGCAGAAGGCATTGTCAGATTCAGTCTAATTTTTAAAAATACAGCTACAAAAGATGTTTTGCTGAGGAGGGATTTAATTGTGGCTCCTTTCTGAAAGTGCTGGGAGAGGTCAACAATTCACTCTTACTCATCTTAACTTCCTTGCAGGGAAGAACAGTTTGTGCAGGGGATCTTCAGAGTTCCCAATGAGCAGAACGCAGCTGCTCATCAGGAGAGCAGCATAAAGTGAGGTGTGTCTCCAGATTCCCACCATCAATTTCATCTTACTGAGGCTTCCTGAACCATGCTATTTATGACATCGGTTGATGAAAGAAAACTGCTTTGCAGGACAGCTCCTTTCACTCCTAGAAAGCTTTGCTAAACCCAAGCCACTTACAGATCAAACCAGCCATTCCTACTTGATATGGGAATTGAGAGTTCCACCCACCACAGTGTGTGTCATAGGGTGGAGGAGATTGTCTGCATATATGAATAGGTATGTGCCTGAAAAAAGACTTAAAGACCAATGCTAAGCATCGCTTTCAGTGGGATGGATTTTTCAGCGTATATTGCTATCCTCCTTGCAGTGCAACAGGTCCCATGTAAATAAATATCCATTATAAACATGACTACAGCTGGATCTCACAGAATGCGAATTAGGAGATTTTAAGAGGGGAAGAGGAGATTATTAAATGATATCTTGAGATCAGCCAAAGAAACTGCAGATATTTCATATTCTTCCTATGGATGCAAATGCCTGTCACATGAGGGTTAAAGTCTACATGTTCAGAATGTTTCAGACCAGCGAAAGCATCTGGTTTTGTTTAGCTTGGTCTTGGCTAGCAGGATGGAAAGAACTCTTCAGCTCTTTCTTATGAAAGTGAGAATAAACTCCATTTTACATAAACTTAACTCTCAGCAGACTGGAAAAGCGAATGGAAAAGGAATGCTGGCATTATGAGTAAATAATTTGCGCAGATATTATCTATGTTAAAATCTTAAGATTTAGGGTGTTCTCAATTGTAAATGGGGAATCAAAAATACAAGATTAGAACTGTCTGAGGTGTTCCATCTTGCTATTTAATCTCCTGAAAAGAATACCTGGGAAGCTCAGAGAACCGCAGCTCTGGACCCAGACATTTTGCTGCCCGCCCTGGGCAAAGAAGAAGAGAGCCTCCCCCCACTGCACATACATAAGTCAACTGGTCTGGCAGTTGAAACTTACTTTAAAATTGGTGATGGGACAGTGTTCTCCACTGCACCTCAGAACAGAGTAAGATGCAGGACACACCCAGCTCTGGCTCCAACAGAGGACAGAGCCTGCATGTAGTTCAGCCTTACCATCAGCCTGAGGAAAATCAACATCCTGGGTCAGAATGCCACCAGCACTGCACACATCAGCATTAGTGACCACACACTTGAGGTGGTAGAAGATTTTGTCTACCTGGGCTCCATCATAACCAGCAACCTCTCCATCAACGATAAGCTGGACAAGCATATTGGCAAGGCAGTTACAGCAATGGGTTGCTTCTGCAAAAGCGCTGCCATACATCCGGGGTTTCCCAGACCTATCTGGGATTTGGACGTCAAAAATGGCATCCAGGGGGATTTCCCACAAGTCAGCAAAATGTCTGGGAAAACATGGACATATGGCAACCCATATTTTTCTGTCCAGATTTTCACTTTTTGAAATATGGCAATCCTAGATAAAAGAATGTGATACTAGCAACCAATACCAAGATGAAGGTCTACCAGGCTTGCATGCTGAGCATGCTCCTTTATGGCAGTAAGACATGGGCAACTAACAACCACCAGGAATGGTGCCTCAATGCCTTCTGCATGTGCTGAGTCAGAAAGATTTTGGGCATCACATGGGAGGACAGAGTCTCAAACAAAGATGTGCTCTCCCAAGCCCACATTTCCAGCGTGTTCATACTCCTGTCTCAGTGACATCTATGCTGACTTGGTCATGTCCACAGACCTGAAGATGGCAGGACCCTGCACCAGCAGAGCTTTACGCCTTCATCTGCCCCAGCTGCAACAAAACATGTCTCTCCTGTATCGGTCTCTACAGCCACAGCAAGCGCTGTAACTCTCCAGAAGTTTGTCTTCATCCCTGAAGGTGCACTCTTCCATTGTCTTCCGAGACAGATGGAAGCCAACCATTCTTAATCATAACTGACTTCTATTTTATTTCATTCCTACATTCATTTAGTACATTTATATCCTGCCTTTCCTCAAACAAGCTCAAGGCAGCATACATGGTTCTGCTTCACTGAAACTACCAAGAGGGCCTCCTCTGCTAGCCCAGAGGGTTTGTAGGGGAGGAGGTGCTTTATTTTTATGCAAGTTGTTTTGAGGGAGCTTTGCCCTAAATCATGACTGATAAATTCTCATAACAAGGAAATATAGACGATATCAACACAGAATGCTTTCCAATCAGTTGAGAGGGGATCATGTGCCCTACCAGAAGAAAATGTTGCTGTCATGTGACTCTTCATTGAAGATAATTATTTGGTAAAGTATTCTCTCTCTTTGCACAGTTATTTCTACTAAAAGTGGCTCTAAAATTCTAACACATTGAAATAAAGACCTTTATCTCATGACTATCAGCATTACCAGCAGCATTTGGCAAAAGTACAGTAAATACACCTTGCTGAAACCAGCCCCCATTTTCTAGGCTGCACTGCCACCTTGTGGGTACGTTTCCATTTAGAAAAATTGGAACTAAAAAAAAAAGTTCAATTTTCACTGCTGCCAAAAGGTCCAAACCAGTGGTGGGGAGGAGAGAAACCCCAAACAACCTCTTCAACAAACATTTTTGAAAACAAGAAATGTAGTTTAGTGTGTCTTGAACTCCTATGATGATGGAAGAATGTGCTAACTGTAAGCTGTCTATAGAGACCTGTGGTTTTGATCTAAGTAACATTGGAGATTATAGTGACAGCACATTTCTGAACAGAAAAGAAAACAGTATGTATGTATGTATGTATGTGTGTCTGGATGTGTGTGTATGTATAATGACTGAGGACAGTCCTCTGTTTGAGTGCTAGTGAGTCCAAGTCTGGTTTAAAGATAAAAAGAAAAATGCAGAAGATCTCTAGCAACATTTAGAAGGGTAATATGCATTATAGGTAAAGGTAAAGGTACCCCTGCCCATACGGGCCAGTCTTGCCAGACTCTAGGGTTGTGCGCTCATCTCACTCTATAGGCCGGGGGGCCAGCGCTGTCCGCAGACACTTCCGGGTCATGTGGCCAGCGTGACAAGCTGCATCTGGTGTGCCAGCGCAGCACACGGAACGCCGTTTACCTTCCTGCTGGTAAGCGGTCCCTATTTATCTACTTGCACCCGGAGGTGCTTTCAAACTGCTAGGTTGGCAGGCGCTGGGACCGAATGACGGGAGCGCACCCCGCCGCGGGGATTCGAACCGCCGACCATGTGATTGGCAAGTCCTAGGCGCTGAGGTTTTACCCACAGCTCCACCCGCGTCCCAATATGCATTATAGTCCTGCTTAAATTATAGTGATTAATTCTAAAACTGTGCTTATACACATAAATTACTGTACTCAACTTGGTGTCCTCTCTTTTTTTGGCAATGCCTAACTGGCCACCCTATGCCTTCTGCATCAGACAAAATCAAGCAGATAAGAACATGTGGCCTATCTTTGCAGTTGAACCTCCTGGTGTGAGTGACCTGCCCTCTTGAGGACTTGAGTCCAGGGTTCCTGCTGGTGTTTTCTGTGCACAGGCAGCAGAAGGCAGCAGGCATCACTTTAGGTGGGACAAGCTGTACATCGTAACCTGGGAAGTTGAGATCCCAGGGACAGGGGAGGCCACCCAGGACTGGGGATAGGATTTAGTGGCCCCACAACAGATGTGAACGAGGGACTTGGGCCTTACTGAAGACGTGCCAGTAGGTTCCATGGACAGAGAGCAGCGTAAACGAGTATGCATACATGCTATAATACCATGCCTGACAGTAGATGGTAGGTAGATAGATAGATATAGATAGATAGATAGATCAGGTGGCCTAAAATGTAAGGGGTTTAAACAAAAGGAACATAAATAAGCTAAAGGCTATTAACTCTTCAGTTTTTGAAAACATACAAGGCCTTTCTCCAAGGTATCCAGATGAAAAAGAGGGCAGAGCTCCTGTACCTTTAAGTTGTGTAGAGGATTGAATTTGCATGACAAACTACACTTGCTGAAATCCTAGTTTCTACACTACTATTAAAGGTTCAGGAGCTCTGTCCTTTTTTATTTTTTGCCTAAACAGGGAGGGAGAGCACAGATCATTCCTGTCCTAAATACATGCTGTTTTTGAGTCTGGACTGCTTACTTTGGCTGAGATTTATTTGAAGTTTAACAAAATATATGAAGTCTAGAGCTCAGCTTTTTGACCCAAGGGGTTTGTTACCCATCAGCAGGTAACTGACTTACAGCGCAATTTTTACTCAGAAGCAAGTCCTGCTGTAATCAGTGGGCTTACTCCCAGGTAAGTGTGCATAGGATTACAGCCTTAGACGCACACCCTCCAAGTGTCCTGATTTTCCAGGGAATTATGAAAGCCATCCTAGCTTCTGATTTGATCCAGGAATGTCCCTATTTCCCCCACCAGTGCCGCTGCACCCGAGCTCAGGGAGGAGGAGGAGGAGGAGGGGGAGGAGGTGGCGCTTGTCCTGAGCAGGGGGGGCTGAGACTGCAAGGGAGCATCTGCTGGCCTCCTCCCTTGGGCAGCTTGTAGCGGCTGCTGGAGAGAGGAGGAGCAGGAGAGGCTGCCACTGCCAAGGCCCAGCCCCGTGGGATGCACTGGCTCTGAGGGGCAGGCAGAGGGCAGAAAGAAAGGGGGAACAAAGTGTCTGTGCCTAATCTTGGCCCTTTCTAACCTTTATTTATTGGTGTGTGTTTTTCTTTCTGTAAATCTGCCAAAGAATAAAATAAAATTGGGATTAAGAGGAGAGAGTGTGTGCTGTGTCCCATTGTTGTGGTGGTGGCACTTGGCCCTCGGGGGACTCTGCAGGTGTGGGGGACAAGAAATGGGGGGGTCAAGGAGGGTCAGTTGGGGGAGTGAGGAATGTCCCTATTTTCATCTGAGGAGTGTTGGAGGGTAGGTAGATGTGGCTCACAAAGACAAATCCACTTCTGAAACATCAGATGATGACATGTGTGTGAATAAGCAATCAGATACAACTTCGGCCTTATAATGGAACTTTAAAAAACACTCAAAAAACCTTTACCAAAAACCCAGAATCCATTTTCTTGGGGATAATCACAACAGAAGTTACAAAAAAAGGAGAAAAAGCACAAAAATGGATAACATACCAACAAAAGAAGAGTGGCATCTCAAACTGAATATGTAGAGTTAGCAGGCATGACCACTAGAATAAGAAACCAAAATGATAAAATATTATTATTACTATTATTATTATTATTATTATTATTATTATTATTGAATTTATATACCACCCTATACCTGGAGATCTCAGGGAGGTTCACAGAATAAAATCAAGATATAAAACCACAAAATACCCAATAAAAATAAAAACAACAACCCAATAGCCTCCCTTCCTAAAAAAACAACAACACATTTTAAAAGGGCATAGGAAGTAAATTGGATCACCCAAAGGCCTGGTATTTTAACCAGGACCGTTTTCGCCTGGCACCGAGAGGTGTACAAGGAAGGCACCAGGTGAGCTTCCCCAGGGAGAGCATTCCTCAGAGGGGGGCCACTGCAGAAAAGGCCCGTTCTTTTTTTAAAAAAAATAATATTTATTAAAGGTTTAAAGGTTACAGAAAAAAGAAGAAAGAAAAAATAAAAATTAAATAGAACAAATCAATACCTTATAATACATAGGAGAGAAAAGAAAAAAAAAACAAAAAACAATAGAGCAAAACAAAAACAAAAACAACTAAAAACACATCCAATATTTCTATATCTTTGTCTTTCATTTACTTGTTTCATCGACCTCCTCACACTTCCCTTTTTTGTATTCTAATTCAATTAGCTATTTCAGCAAATCCTTTCCATTTTACTCAATTTTTGTTCTATAATTTATCTTAACACAATCTAACCTTAAATTTCCACTTTGGCCCATTAACAATCCATTTTTACTTAATTCTTTATAACATTTCTGCTAAAGCCATATAACTTCATTCCAGCATCCTTCTAACATTCATTAATTTTACAGTATTTCTGTAGATAGACTTTAAATTTTTTCCAATCTTCTTCTACCAACTCTTCTCCCTGGTCTCGGATTCTGCCAGTCATTTCTGCCAGTTCCATGTAGTCCATCAACTTCATCTGCCATTCTTCCCGGGTGGGTAAATCTTGTGTCTTCCAATGCTTTGCGATAAGTATTCTTGCTGCTGTTGTAGCATACATGAAGAAAGTTCTATCCTTCTTTGGCACCAATTGGCCGACCATGCCCAGGAGAAAGGCCTCTGGTTTCTTCAAGAAGGTATATTTAAATACCTTTTTCATTTCATTATAAATCATCTCCCAGAAAGTCTTAATCCTTGGGCATGTCCACCAAAGGTGAAAAAATGTACCTTCAGTCTCATTACATTTCCAGCATTTATTGTCGGGCAAATGGTAGATTTTTGCAAGCTTGACTGGTGTTATGTACCACCTGTAGATCATTTTCATTAGATTCTCTTTTAAGGCATTACATGCCATAAACTTCATACCTGTGATCCATAACTGTTCCCAGTCAGCCATCATAATGTTGTGTCCAACATCTTGTGCCCATTTAATCATAGCAGATTTCACCGTTTCATCCTGAGTATTCCATTTCAACAGCAAGTTATACATTCTTGACAAGTTCTTAACTTTGGGATCTAACAATTCTGTTTCCAATTTTGATTTTTCCACCTGGAAGCCAAGTTTTTTGTCCAAATTATATGCCTCCATTATTTGATAATAATGGAGCCAGTCTCACACTCTATTTTTTAATTTTTCAAAACTCTGCAGTTTTAATCTGTCTCCCTCTTGTTCCAGAATTTCCCAATACTTCGGCCATTTGGCCTCCATATTGAGTTTTTTCTGAGCCTTTGCTTCCATTGGTGACAACCATCTTGGGGTTTTATTTTCTAGCAAGTCCTTATATCTTATCCAGACATTAAACAGTGCTGTTCTGACAATATGGTTTTTAAACGCTTTATGTGCTTTCACCTTATCATACCACAGATATGCATGCCAACCAAATACATTGTTGAAACCTTCCAAATCCAACACATCAGTATTTTCAAGAAGCAGCCATTCTCTCAGCCAGCAAAAGGCGGCTGATTCATAATAAAGCTCCGTTCTTGTGTTGCCACCCTCTGGGCCTCTCAAGATATAAGGACTGGGTATTATTTATTATGTGAAAAATTATTATAAACAGCCGATTAGCCTATCAAGGTTGTAATATTTTCAGCAGAGTTAATGGGAGGAGCAGAGAAAGATTGGGGAAACTAAGAAAATGCGAGGGGAAGTGGAAGATAAAAGGAATCAGAGAAGGAAAGGAACGGAAGTCTGTCAATGACTGTGTGGTGTTTTTTTAATGTAATAGAATATGTAATACAGTGGTACCTTGGTTTACCAACTTAAATCAGTTCTGATGTCTGTTCTTAAACCAAAGCGTTTCAAAACCAAGGCCTGCTTTCCCATAGAAAGTAAGGGAAAACGGATTGATCCATTCCAGACGATGAAAAACAACCCCTAAAGCAGCAATTTAACATGAATTTTACTATCTAACGAGACCATTGACCCATAAAATGAAAGCAATAGACCAGGCTGCAATCTACTACCCAGTATAAGAACCCCTACGCTGCCCGCGCCGCCCTGCGCCCTGAGAGGGAATTGCGCAGCAGTCACTTCTGGGGCCAAGCTGGGCAGCGGCAGAGGGACCCAGAGGCGGAGCAGGGGGTCCTCGATGCTGCACTTCTGTGTGGGACAAAGGAAACCCGCGTTGCTGGAGCGGGAATAAGCGCTGGGCTGGAAGTGTGAAAGCGCGCCTGGTTTCTGGGGAAGACCGAGAGAGACTCTTCTTGTTGTGCTTCCCCGGCAGAGCGGGAGAGAAGCGTCTTGGCGCTCGGGTACCTGCGGCGACCGGGCAAAGGGCAGCGGGGCTAGTTGCCCAGCACCTCGCCAATGGGTGGCTGGCGGCGCCATTCATATTGCTGGGCCGGTGTTATATTCAGCTCAGTTCGTGACAGCCGGGAAGGCGCCTCGCCCCCGCTCCCCTTCGCCTTCAGTTCTCTGCGCCTCCCCCCGACTCCCGCCCCGGTGCGCCCTCCCCGTGCAAGGAGAGTCGCGAGGCTTCCCCATCCTCCCCCAGCCTCCCCTGGGGGCTGCCGGAATTCTGCATGCTCAGCAAGGCGCGGAGAAGGGGCCGGGGTCCCTGATGCCGCGGGGGCTGGGGGCTCTCCTGCCCTCCAAGCCCCAGGTGCCTTGCAGAGTCCCCAGAAGACACTTCCAGCCCAGCGCTTATTCCCGCTCCAGCAATGCGGGTTTCCTCTGTCCCACACATAAGTGCGGCATCGAGGACCCCCGCTCCGCTTCTGGGCGACGCTGAGCAATGGAAGGCCGTCCCGACAAAACAGAAGTGCACCCCCGAATGGATCATGTTCGCAATCCCCCCCCCCAAAATACGCAAGCCGGAACACTCATTTTGAAGTGTTCCTAATCCAAAAAGTTAGTTGGCTAGGCTGTGCATAACCCGAGGTACCACTGTATGTAATTTTCCTTATCCTATTTTCTATTACCTTCGGGGTGGGGTTTTTTTGTGTTGAAATCAGAAGTGCATTTATTTTTTAAAAAACAAAAACCCCAGATACAACTTTGGCCATCACCAATAAAACACTAAACAGAGTGCTTTTCGCTTTTCTCCCATCACCACAAACACAATGTTTGCCAGCAGAATTGATACCCACATTCAGCTGCCAATCATCAATAACAAAATAATCAAACCTAGAGAAGGCCCATGTGTGCAAGACCCAGCTGTCAATCAACTTAGCTGCCTGCAAACAAATTATTGGTTGAATAGTTCAGGCACCAACTGACCCCAAGATTTGCACCCACTGCTACCGGCACCACCAAGCCACAGAAATGTTTCTTCTTTCATTGCTTCTGCTAGTATTAATGTTCCATCTGTTTGTGAGCTTTCCATGGACATCCGATTGGCCACTATGAGAACAGAATGTTGGCTTAAGTCATGGGTAGGCAGACTAAGGCCCCGGGGCTGGATCCGGCCCAATCACCTTCTAAATCCGGCCCGCGGATGGTCCAGGAATCAACATATTTTTACATGAGCAGAATGTGTGCTTTTATTTAAAATGCATCTCTGGGTTATTTGTGGATCATAGGAATTATTTCATTATTATTTTTTTCAAAATATAGTCCAGCCCCCCACAAGGTCTGAGTGATAGTGGACCGGCCCCCTGCAGAAAAAGCTTGCTGACCCCTGGCTTAAGTGGACCTTCTCCTGTGTACTAGCCTTCCAGCAGTTTAGGAATGGCCAAAGCAATATTTAGGCGGGATCAGGTTTTATATTGCAGAGTGACATAATTATTTATAGCATCAGACACCAATAGTAATAAGTACAATTAAAAGGAGAAATGTTTTGGTCACCTCATGAGAAGAGAAGACTCCCTGGAAAAGACCCTGATGTTGGGAGAAGGGGATGACAGAGGACGAGATGGTTGGACAGTGTTCTCAAAGCTACCAGCATGAGTTTGACCAAACCGCGGGAGGCAGTAGAAGACAGGAGTGCCTGGCGTGCTCTGGTCCATGGGGTCACGAAGAGTCGGACACGACTAAACGACTAAACAACAACAAAACAGAGAGTCTTAAGCAATCTTAAATAAGTGAGTTTGTGTATTTGTCTGTATTGTTTGTTTGTGTATTTGTCTACATTGGATTGTGGGCCAGAGCTTGAAAAAAAACCCCTGCTATTGTTTATGTGGAATAGAAAATGTTATAGATTCAGGTAGGTAGCCGTGTTGGTCTGATGCTGTCGAAATAAATAAAAAAATAAAAAAAATTGTCCAGTAGCACCTTAGAGACCAACTAAGTTTATGGGTCTGGTGACTTCTGTCACTTCTGTTTCTGTTTATATGAAGAAGTGTGCATGCACACGAAAGCTTATACCCACAACAAACTTATTCGGTCTCTAAGGTGCTACTGGGCATTTTAATTTTTATTTATTTATTCAGAAAATGTTATAGGCAGTGCTTTTTTCTGGGGGTACGCAGGGGTACGCATACCTCTAAACATTTTGTGAATCTAAGTTTGGCCGCATTGAGGGGCAGCATTTCAATATGAGTAGGGAAATGGGAGTACCCCTAAACATTTTTTTAAAAAAAGAAAATAGCACTGTTTATAGTAATGCATCACTCTCTTTAATATGAAGTGCTGAGTGCTAATAGGATTGGAGTCAAAACAACCATTGAGGAATAAGAGAGAGAGATCAGCATGCTTGGGAATATTCTAAGTTTTGCAGAAGTATAAATAAAATTTTAAAGCAAAAACTAAGGGCTGAAAAAAGGCCTGTGACAACTAAGCATGCTTTGCAGTCATGACCGTCAGTTGGGGAAAAGTTTCTGTAAGATGTACAATCACTTCCTCAGTTGAAAATATTTTACTGAAGCATCAAAATGCTTAATCTATTAATTCATATGCATAAAATAAAAGGTGTATTCTTGCTTTTAAGAAACTGCATGACATAATACCACTAGATGGAGCTGTAGATATTTGAGCAAGGCTGTTCTTTTGCACAGTGGCACATTTTCCCCTTCAGAAAAGCTCCTGGGTGATATGTCAGGGGCCTTCAAATGTGCTTGTGTCAGCCACCCAAACTCCGCTTACCAACCGCATCCAAAATAAACTACAGAAAACCCTTGTAGTCCCCAGTGTGCAGAGAAGGAGAGTGCCAAGTTTGAATAGGTAATAGGGGTTCTCATAAATTAGTAATCAGCCCTGGTACAAGGGTGTTTCAAAATAAATTAGGTTATAGATTTCCAGCTCTCAGACTGACACTGTAACTACAGTGTGGCTGGGAGAGTGCAGGTTTCTGTTGCAGCATCAATGCATTTTACATGTGGAGGATATAGCAGTAATCCGATCAACGGCAATTGCCACAATACCAGACGGATCCCTAAAAATAGAAGCCCCATGGTAATCTGTCTGGATTACTGAATTCAATGAGTACTTGGTGACAAATCAGGAAAATACTCAGTGAACAGGATTTGGATACATACATAATGTTGTATTTGCATTCAAGGAGATGTGCAACTTCTCCTGTCTTCAGTGCCACGGAATATGTGTGTGTGTGTGTACACTGTGTGTGTGTATTATATTATACAACTATTTGACGTTTAGAAGACATCTAAAGGCAGCCCTGTTTAGGGAAGTTTTTAATGACTGATGTTTTAATGTATTTTTAATCTTTGTTGGAAGCAGCCCAGAGTGGCTGGGGAAACCCAGCCAGATGGGCGGGGTATAAAAATAAGTTGTTGTTGTTGTTGTTGTTGTTGCTGTTGTTGTTGTTGTTGTTGTTGTTGTATATTACAATATTTCTTTCTGGCTTTTCTCTAAAGCAAAAAACAGAAAGGCTTTTAAGTTGTGGTCTTGTATCTTAATTGTTCACTAACCCATTTTCCTGGTATTATGATCTATCCTGCTCAGTTCCACCTCGGGAATTATATGGGTTTACGCTATTTTGGCACTCCAGTGCATGGCTGGGCCATGGACAATATGGGCTATTAAACTGCTTTTGGTGATGGGAATGAATTTGGAGGGGAAATGATTTTTTAAAATGTATAGACTGCTTCAAGGGACGCAGGTGGCGCTGTGGGTAAAACCTCAGCGCCTAGGCCTTGCCGATCGTATGGTCGGCGGTTCGAATTCCCGTGGCGGGGTGAGCTCCCGTCGTTCGGTCCCAGCTCCTACCCACCTAGCAGTTCGAAAGCACTCTTAAGTGCAAGTAGATAAATAGGTACCGCTTTCTAGCGGGAAGGTAAACGGCGTTTCTGTGTGCTGCTCTGGTGCAGCTTCGTCACGCTGGCCACGTGACCTGGAAGTGTCTCCGGACAGCGCTGGCTCCCGGCCTCTAGAGTGAGATGAGCGCACAACCCTAGAGTCTGTCAAGACTGGCCCGTACGGGCAGGGGTACCTTTACCTTTTACCTTTATAGACTGCTTCACAACTTAAAGCCATTGAAGTGGTGTACAAGATAAAACACATTGAAACACAAGTTCTAAAAACAATAAAATCAGTTCAACAAACTTAAATAATAAGGGGAGCTGGAGATATCTTGACAAGTAGTCTTTATTTACTTACTGCATTTATCTCCCACCTTTCCTCCAAGGATCCTAAGGTGGCCCACATGGCTGAGCAGTGTGTTCAACCCTGGCCTCCCAGGTCCTGGCCGGGCACTCTAAACCCTGCAGCCCAGGGAGTCCTGCTATGGAAGTCTAGGCAGCTGCCTTCACTGGCCTTGCCCAGAATGTGGCCATTGGTGCTGCAGGGCAAGCAGAGAATTGAATGGCAGTAGTTACAACAAAAGATAAGCCATGGAGCCGCTGTTGCCACTAGTATTAAAGTGACTTTTAACTTGTTTCCAAATCCTATAATTCTTTATGAAGAGAGAAAGTGTTTACCAATCTCACTATGGAAATCTCATGTATTTGACGGGTGAACTGCTTGTGCTTTTCAGCGTTGTTCTTTCCATGATGAAAATCACAGATGTCATCTACTCCCCACTTCAGCACATTCCTCCCACCCCTTTGAAAATCAAATTATAGTTCTGGCAGCAATAGGAAGTGGTCAAATCAGTAATGGGAGGAAAGTATGTGGATTACTTCAGTGAATGATGAGTTGGCTGTAAGGATCTTTCCCTCATGCTCTTGATTGAAAGATGGTTGATTGTTTGAGAGATTTTGTATTGGGAGAACTGCCCACATCTGTATTGTCTGAGGTCTCAAAGGTTTATCAGAAACACTGATTAGGAGCCACAGCTCAGGCCACCCATAATTGGGGGGTCCCATGCCCCAACATTGGAATGATTATTTTGTGTTCACATCCACCACCCCATCTTGATTCAATGTGCTTTGTACTGTCGTATCAATCCTGTTCTTTGTCTGAGTTTACTTCACAGAGAACACTCCAGCTTCTTGAATTGCTCTGGATGGGTGAGCCAATTGTGTCTCGCGAGTCCTGTGTGGCTTCTGGGGAGCACAAACATGACTCCAGAGCAACAATTCTGTTTAATTCTGAAACACAATTAAAATACAGTCCTTAGCACAGATGGAGTCTAGGGCCGGGTGAATCTAATTATTTTGCTTCCTCTCATTTTCTAGTCTTAAGTCTGGTTCTCTACATTTTCACATCGGAGGTGCCAGCCTCTCTGGAGGATTGAGGGGGCCCAACACAACATCAGGATGTTGGGCGTGGGGCTCTCTGAACATTGAGGAGGCTCGGCCCCCTCAAAGAAAGATTGGGGGACCCACAGTGCCTTGGCGCTGGTGCCCTTGCTTTGGATTTTTTTTAAGTGCTCATGGAAATTCATCAGCATTTAGCTGTGAATTTCTTTTAATAAACACATTTGTATGAAATTTTGCCTCACAATCACATTTTTGCAAAGCAGTGTTTCCCTTTTTTTTTTTTTGCATGTTACTGTCACTGTATTTTATACACACTTTACCTGAGTATATGCATTTTTGTAGATGTCCCTTGTCTGGAGAACTACATTGTAAAGTTTGGAGAAGTATGGCTTTCAAAGGATGGCGGTATTTGAGGTCACATGCTGTTTGGGAAAATGCAGACTGGATTGATTCACATTTAAATATGAACTGAATTGAATATCTCTCCCATACTTAATGGAGCTGAGGGCAGGGGAAGGAAACTGCAGATAGATTTTTGTAAAGTGATATGGGTTTCTGGATCCTGATTGTTTTAACAATAGCAACAACTGTGGAAATGAATAAATCTAACCAGAAGCTAACGCTTGTGAACTCAAGTTTAATTTTGGTAGAGAAAATGATTTGTTAGACTCAGAGGCACCCTGTGCTTTAAGTCTGTCTTTTAACACAAGGCTTTCTGGTTGGTACTGTAGATCTTGTGGTTCTAGCAAAAAGAAGGAAGGAAGGAAGGAAGGAAGGAAGGAAGGAAGCTACCCACTCTGGCCTAGAGTCATATCTGAGGCAATCCAAGACCTTTCTTTCCTTAATAATATGGGAGAATATGCAGCAGTGACACAGGAAGCATCAGCATCAGGTGCCAGCGGAAGCTCATTGGAGTTTTTATTATTAGTAACAACATATATATGTCACCCAGTCACAGTGTTCTACACTGTATACAAACAATACTGTAAAACATTAAAATATACTAAAAATGAGCAAATCCCAGGACTAAAGCTCAGCAGCAAATAGTAAAGCAGTACAAAAAATTGTGGGATCGGTAAAAGTATACAACACATGCGAAATGCAAGGGGTTCAAAAGTTCACATTATTGAAAATATGGGGAAATGGACATGTCTTCTGTAGTTGTCATCTGTCGCACCCTGCCTGGTGGAGAACCCCTTCAAGGAGGGCCTCTGGAGGTCATCTCAGGGTCTCCAAAAATCATTCAGATCATCTGGTCCCAAACATTTTAGGCTTTCAATTGGACCTGGAAATGGCCTGGACACTGGTGCAGAGGGTAAATCACTGGCAGAATATGATCAAATTTTGGAGATGCCATTAACAGTTTTACCACACTATTCTGGGCCACTCAAAGTTTCTGAGCCGTTTTATAGGACAGTCATGTGTATGATGAATTGCAGTAGTCAAAGCAGGAGGTTAGCAGAGCCCAGGTAACTGTGGCAAGACTGGCTGCATCAGCGCTAAGGAGAGGCCATCCAGTCAAAGGTTTCTGCAAAGGGAAATGGGAGAGTATCAGGGTGGTGGTGACAGAAGTATTGCCCCCGCCCCCCAATTTGTGTTCCGTGCTAGGGTCTCATGTTCAAATACATGATATAAGAAGAAATTGTCCTTCTCTTAGCAACTGTCCTTATGAGGAAAAGGGTTTCTAGGTGAGTTCCTTTAATTTTTAATCTGCTGCTGAGGGTATATCTTTGGCTGTCATCCTTTGTTTTCAGATCTACCACTGGCATAAAGAATTTAGATAAAATAACTTATATGTAACTGGGGGGGGGGGTTGATAATCTACAGCAGGGGCCGCCAGACACTGAGCTTTCCTTTTTCCTTTCCTTTCCTTTCCTTTCCTTTCCTTTCTTTCTTTCTTTCTTTCTTTCTTTCTTTCTTTCTTTCTTTCTTTCTTTTTTTTGAAGCAAGTCTGCAGACCTCCAAAAAGAAAGTTATGGGACAAAATGTGTAGGCTGTGTCTTTTTCCTGGTACTGAGGAATGCTCCCTGTTGCTTTCAAACACCAACAGCATTGGTGTTTTTGTAAAATTGATATTATGTGATTTCTGCAGTCAGGACCAGCAGGACATAGCTGACTTCCCATGATAAGCATAAGGTTGGGGGGTGGGGAGAAGAAGAGAGCTGTCTCTTTTGTGTTATGCTGTGCTCCCATGGCGGCCATTTTATGTTATGGCAAATGCCCCAGCACTTTCTCAAAATTCAGAATGTATCCACTAGTCCAAAAAGATTGGTGATACAGGGAAGGGCTGTAGCTCAGTGGAAGCACATCTGCCTTGCATGCAAAAGGTCCCATGTTCAACCCCTGGCATCTCCAGGCAGGCTACCTGCATGCTTTTTGCTGCTGCTTCTTTTTGCCGCATCCACATGATATCATTGGCATTAAAAGGCCTGTATATATCATCTCCCCAGGTTAATCTTTTCCAGGCAAAATTCAATAAGTAAAAAACAAACCCTGTTGCCTATGTCCCATTTGCAGGAACTCCACAACTTCTTTGCAAATTAAGCCCCCAGCTGGAAGGACCCTTGGTTACCATAGAATCACAGAATCGTAGGGTTGAAAGGGATCCTGAGGGTCATCTAGTCCTGCAATGCAGGAATCTCAACTACATCATACATGATAGATGGCCATCCAACTTCTGCTTAAAAAGCTCTCCAAGGAATGGGAGTCTTCCACTTGTGGGAGTCTGCTCCGCTGTCAAACAGCTCTTACTGTCAGAAAGTTCTTCCTTATGTTTCCGAGCACAAGTCAAAGTGTTGCTACTGACCTTTAAAGCCCTAAACGGCTTTGGCCCTGCAAGCCTGAAGTAGTGTCTCCACCCCCATTGTGCAGCCCAGACCCTGAGGTCCTCCTCTGAGGGTCTTCTGCTGATTCCCTTACTGCGAGAAGCAAGGTTACAGGGAACCAGGCAGAGAGCCTTCTCGGTAGTGGTGCCCACCCTGTGGAACACCCTCCTTTCAGATGTCAAGGAAATAAAGAACTATCTGACTTTTAGAATACATCTGAAGGCAACCCTGTATCAGGAAGTTTTTAATGTTTGATGTTTTAGTATGTTCTGTGAGCCACCTGGACTACCTGGGGTAACCCAGTCAGCTGGGCGGAGTATAAATAATAGATGATGATGATGATTCAGAATCTCCTTTCTTGTAACTTGAATTCATTGGTTTGGGTCCTAAGCTCCAGAGAAGCAGAAAACAAGCTTGCTCCATCCATCATGTGACAGCCCTTGAGATGTTTGAAGATGGGTATCATATCTCTAGGACGCGGGTGGCACTGTGAGTTAAACCACAGAGCCTAGGACTTGCTGATCAGAAGATCTGCAGTTCAAATCCCCGCGACGGGATGAGCTCCCGTTGCTCGGTCCCTGCTCCTGCCAACCTAGCAGTTCGAAAGCACGTCAAACTGCAAGTAGATAAATAAGTACCGCTCCGGCGGAAAGGTAAACGGCGTTTCCGTGCGCTGCTCTGGTTCATCAGAAGCGGCTTAGTCATGCTGGCCACATGACCCGGAAGCTGTACGCCGGCTCCCTTGGCCAATAAAGCAAGTATCTCCTCTCAGTCTCCACTTTACGAAGCTTAACATATCCGCTTCCCTCAACCGTCCCTCATAAGGCTTGGTTTTCAGACCCTTGGTTGTCCTCATCTGCACACGTTCCAGCTTGTCAGTATCCTTCTTAAATTGTAGCGCCCAGAATTAGACACAGTATTCTAGTTGTGGCCCGACCAACGCAGAGTAGAGTGGTACTATTACTTCCCATGATCTGGACACTAGGCTTCTGTTGATGCAGCCTAGTAGACCATTAGCTTTTTTTGCAGCTGCATCACAATGTTGATTCATGTTAAGCTTGTAGGCTACTAAGACCCCTAGATCCTTTTCATATGTACTACTGGCAATCTAGGTGTCCCTCATCTTATATTTGTGCATCTGGTTCTTCTACTTCACAAGGGGATTGAAGTGAGAGACTGATGCATGAATATCTGAAGACTGATTGAAGAAGCCACTGGTCCTCCAAACACATATCCCCCCCCCCCGCCCTCAAAAGATAATTAAATGTGCTATTTCCTCATTCAAAGTTTTTACTTCCTTTCCTGTCTTTCTTTTTTAAGTCTCTCAAAGAAGATTTGTCTCTCTCCTTTTTGCGGTAGAAAAATATATCTAGATCTTAGATGGGCTGAGGGTAAGAACGGAAGGAAAAGATTTTTGATCCCATGTCTGCACCCAAGATCTGAGATGTTACTAAAAGAACCACGCAATATGCCTGAAGAAAATCTCTCTCTCTCCCTCTCCCTCCCCCCCCCTCTCTCTCTCTCTTGAAAACTTGAAGGAAGCATTGCATCCCATGTGCCATAGACCAGCCTAAACAGTTCTGCAAGGTTTGGAAACAGTACAGTAACCTGCACACCTTTGCAAGAGAAGAGAAAGCGTAATGAGTGTGGATGCCACCAACAGCCCAATGGATGCTTGGAACTGAGGAGCAGAAGGGACTCAGTTTGACAATGGAATGAGTGGTTTTATGTTCATGGAGGACAAAGTTAGCAGAGGAGCAGAGAGAGTGAGAAGGGGCGTGTGGGCAATGGAGAAGAACAGATAAACAAGTAGAGGGAAGAAAATGACACAGTGAGCTCTTCTAGCAGGGGTGAGTCCAGATTAGTTTGGGGGAATAAGGAGATTGCCAAGACCATTATTAGGGGAGCAAGGATTTAATCTGCTATATAAAATGTATATAAAATATAGGATGTATATAAGTCACATTGTGACTGAAAGCCAGGGGAGTGAATGGGGTTGCATGAAAGACTGTGCTGGAATGCCCACTAACTGTCTATGCACTAGAATCAAACGGACATAGGATGCTGCCTTAGGTTCCTCTAGCAATTGGTCTATCTAGCTTGGTACAGTCTACTCTGACTGACAGCAGCTCTCCAGGGTTTCGGACAGGGACTATTCCCAGCCCTGGAGGTGCCGGCAAGTGACTCTTGGGCCTTTCTGTATGTGAAGCAGATGCTCTGCCCCTTCCCTTAATGCAGGGGAGCAAGAAGAGCTCTCTGCTTCTGATTTCTCCTCTCTTTGCTTACCCTTGTAAAAGTCCTATGCTACTGTTTGGGGGGCCTTCCTTACATGCAGAGTGAATCTAGCAAACTAGTGTATTTCAGCTGACTGATTTCAGAATGCCCAATCCTGTGCAACATGGATAGTTATATATTGGCTGTTTAAACTTGCATATACTGGTGTGAGCTCTTCACAATATATTTCTGTTGTGCCCGGGTCAACACAGCACACGCTTATTTGCTTCCATAGCATTAAATCTGGTACTTCTTATTTGTCTAATTAGTAGTTTATCACAGCTAAAGTAACAACCATTGAAGCCTCAAAGAGTTCCCCTTCTCCACCAAAACACTCGGAATTACAGATTCAGCACCATTTGTGATGCCTTGAGCATGACCAGCCCTATTGACCTCTTCACATGCATGGTCCATAATACATAATAACACCATATGGTATGTTGCCAGGTTAGGTGACTACTCATTTTTCCTTCCAGCTTTGACATCTCCTTTTCATTATTAGCTCTTTATTAGAGGGAATCCAGTCCCTGTTCCTTGTTCTAGAAAGCAGTTATCAAAGAGAGACTGCACCAAGCCTTTTGGTCATGTTCAGAAATGTTTGCATATGCATTAAGGGAACTGTGAAAACATCTTTTAAAAGCAGTTTGCCTCTTTGGCACCAGTATTTATGGGAGAGGGGGGAGGGGAAGGGGGTTATTGTTTTGTTTTTGCCCTTGTTTTTATTATGCATTTTGTATTTATTTGTATTTTAATGCTGTGAACCAACCTGAGCTCTATGGGTGAAGACTGTATACATAATAATAATAATAATAATAATAATAATAATAATAATAATAGTGTAAAGAGCACAATTTCCTTCCGTGTAAATTACTTTTTTTCCTTATTGTGACCATAACTTGCAAACACAAGCTTGCGGGCAACAAAACATGTATTTCTGTATTTCATGTGGGTCTTTCTTATCTTGTATTGAATTTCTAGTTATGAGACCATGCTTCTTTATTGGTATAAATATCTTCTTCCATGGAACTAGAAAGTTCCATTCCTCTCTACCATAAAGATTAAATGCTTCATTTTGTCACTAGGTGCTGATATTGTGTTGTGCAAATAGCACTATAGTGACACCTAGTAGGCATTACAAGTATTACAACATGACAAGTAACACAGAAGCCAAAGGGAGCAGGGGGAGGAAAGAGAATGCACCTGTGCATCTCATTCCTATATGTATGTCTATCCAGAATCTGGTACCCTTAAACCAACAACAACAACAACATGCACCCATTCACACATCTTTTACATGGAATGACCCTGACTTCCATAACATTCAGAGAATAAACAGATCAATAGATAACTACTTCATTTTTCCTGAAGTGGTGAAATTCAAAGGCTGAATTCAGAGATCCATAATATAGAACATTATATAACCTCCAGACAGACAGCATAGTAAGCTGTTTACTGGATGCCAGCCTTTGTGACACCTCATTTTGAGTAACAGCTCTTTAGCACACTGACCCTAAACATTTTCTATGGCTTCCAATCCCTTTAAAAAAAAACAAAAAACTTTTGCTGATACACAGCACATGTCTAAACACTTGCATATTCA
Source organism: Podarcis raffonei (assembly GCF_027172205.1). Taxonomy (NCBI): domain Eukaryota; kingdom Metazoa; phylum Chordata; class Lepidosauria; order Squamata; family Lacertidae; genus Podarcis; species Podarcis raffonei. The sequence continues at coordinate 63,604,218 of NC_070612.1, read as the reverse complement.
TGCCGTAAATATTGGTTTGAATTGTTAAGATGGAACATCTTCCATTTGACAAATTGGGAAAGATAGTAATAGCTATGCTTCTAACTACTGACAACATATGCTGTTGATAATTGAAAGCATAATTGTCAATAGTTATGAGCACATCACAAAATATGCGGATGTGTTCAGCTAAAAATAAACACATAATAAGTGATAGGCTAATCTTAGGGGTCATTTCCCTAAATGTTGCTTGTGTAGGCCACTGAAAAAGATCTAACCTGTGGCAATGCTGCACATTTAAGTGATCATAGTGAAAACACCATACTTCTGACAGTGTGCATCAAAAATAACACATAAACACTAACAGTATCACTCTGTTGTTGGCTGTGTGGTGGGAATACTTTGAACATAATTAATATTTGGCTAATGCAAATAAAGATTCTTCTTCTTCTTCTGGATAACGTAATTAATTTTGGGCAAACCTTTCCTAGCTCATCTTGTAATGCATGAACGAGGGATTTTTTTTCAGTCCAAGGGTTGGCTTCGCTTCTGGGTCATTTTTTGAGAGCCACTTGCCTGCGTTGGGTTGGGACAGTGAGTGTACATGTTAGCTTTGTACAGCAGGCTAGTGTCTACACATGCTCAAATGCCCCTCTCTATCCTTTATTGAGACAAGCAAGAGTCATTATTACAGGTCAAGGATATATTCCAGTTAGGCAAAAGCACTTAGAATGCAAAGCTTGCTGGAGAAGCCTTGTAGATCTTTCCTTAACAGTAACAAGCTGTTTGGTTGCCTAATGTAATGGATGAATATAAATGGTAACTTACAATGTCATGGTAACATAAAATGTTTCCTGCACCCATGTTGATTAAAAACAAAACAAAACACTCCAGCTTCCTTTGATTTCAGATACTTTGTGGATATGTAGCAATGCTAGTGTGGAAAGGAAGAATCGTATTTGCCCTGCTTTTGTGGTATATCCATGTAGACTAGGCTGCACAATTTGTGACCCACCAAGCAGTGGCGGAGCTTCATGCTCCGGCACCAGGGGGCAGAGAACAGGTGGGGACGGGGCTGGCGCGCATCCTAGGGGTGGGACGTGCCACCTGCGGGGGCTTGGCACCTAGTGCGGGTGGGGGGGCAGCCGCGATGGCACCCTGCCGGGATCGCGCTGCTGGGGACGGTGTGCTCCCCCCCCACTCCTCTTCCTCCGCCAGGGCCACCAAGCCAAACACAGACCATCGGCCAAATGGTGAGGCCAGACAAGGGCTTGGCAGCTTCCCCTGCTGCTGGAGTTCTAATCAGGCACAAAACAAAACATTTAGCCAAACCTTGGTGGTTGGTGGGCCATGGTGGTGGGCTACAGAATTTTCAGGTCTCATCTAGTGGAAGGGCACCGTCCAAGTGGCTCGTATGCTGCTATGGACATGTAAGTATGTGCTCCCAAGGTCTAAAATAGCCCTGGAACACTTGCATATGAGCAAGAACCATTTGGCCCTGTATAATGGCACCAAGGTGCCAAAGACCTGGTCTGCGTATACTTTGTTCCGCCCTGTAGTGCCAAACCCACTGCTAGTTTACCCCCTAAACAAGGACCAGGAAAAGTGACATGCTAATGACAATTTAATCTTCCAGAGGGCTGGGAGGCTTCCTGTTGTCCAGCCTTGTATATGTGAAACTGTGCACTTGAAACTCTGTCCCATTCAGCTTAACTGCTCCCAATCGGAAGATAGAGTTTCCTATTCAGTTATTACGTTGCTTGAGTTTCATGCTGATAAAAGTCAACTTCAGATATCCTTGGCGAGGCAACAACTGAAACGGTCCCCTCCTCCTCCTCCTCAGTCCAACTGAGCTGCACCAGGCAAAATGGAATAATTTAAATGGTGAATAGCTTGCCGGTGAGTGGGCTGCTCTGTGAGTCTGCTCCCTGTCTGCTTCTGCCTCCTGCGTCTCACAGTGGCTCCAGCATTGTCATTAGGAAGCACAGAGGCAGAGACCCAGGCAGCCAATATGAAAACATTTTTTGCTTTGAAAGTGCAAGTTTGTTATGAAGAACTATTTCCGTGGTCTTTAGAATAAAAGGGTCCTATTGCTTTTTGTGCAAATCTCACTGCAAATGGAACTGGGGAAACTACTTGCTTCAGACAGCCTCCATAAAGCATCCCCCTGGCAGATGGGGCAATCAGCGTCACAAGAAATTGTTATTTCCTTGGTTGGGTTAAAAGGTCGCTGCCTCCTTTGAGCTGTTATTCATTTCAGCATTTTATCCTCTTGATTGGGGAGCTTTGAGGATTTGATTTGAGAAGAGGAATATTGATTGTAATATTGTTTATTTGTGCTCTAGTCTAAACATCTCTCCCTTTCTCTCTCTCTCTCCAGGGTCAAAATATGTGGATATAAAGTTGTTATCTCTAAGCCATTCTTTGGTAACCCTTTAAATTTAGGAGAAATAATTGCATGGCTTAATTAAGGAAGCTCAAGCAAAATTGCTTTTGAACCATTGAAAAGAATGGATTCTAATGGAGATATCTGTTACTTTTTAGCAGCAGTTGCAGCTAATTAAGGAGCCCCAGTTGTAGATGTTAATTGCTTAATTTGGAGGCACTGCAATATCAAGCTATATAAACATGCCTGTGTCATGCCTCACCCTTTCCCTCAGAACATTTCGGAAGGAGGTCATACAAAGTTGTGGCAACTCTGCCTTTGTGCCAGAATTAATCATGGCACAAAGGTGAAAATTATTCCGGAAGAAGGAAGCCTTGCCAACCTGTAAGACCAAGGACCAAACCTTTAGCAGTGGGCTTCAGATACTTGTGTGCCAGTGACATCTGGGGAGCACATTACTGTCCAGAGCTCTCTACAAAAGTCTGCCAAGGCCTCTACACGCCATAAAAATGTGGATTCCATTAACCATCTAGCTAAAGAGCATTTCAGAAGCTATATGCGTAATGCCTACACTGAAATTCGGTGGTGATGGGATTTCAAGTAGGATTTCTCTTTCCCAGGTGAACCTGTGGCTCTCCTGAAGTTGCTTGACTACAACTTCCATCATCCTTGACAACTGGCCATGTTGTTTGGGACTGGTTGGAGCTGGAGTCAGCCATACCTGGACAGCCACAAATTATTCACCCTCTTTTATACTTTACATAGCCCTCATTGCCAAGGCACATTGCTGGCCTTGCATGCAGCTGGTTGAGGGACCCTTTGTGGCTGGATTGCTGAATGCAGGAATTGGTGCTGAATTGTCTAGCGAGACATTTTTAAATGCTTGGCTGTAACAGGGCACCATTTGGGCTCCATCTTGGGCCAAACTTGGCAATGAAACTGTTGTTTGGGCCAAAACAAACAAGATGAATTTTAACAGGGAGAAATGTAAAGTATTGCACTTGGGCAAAAAAAATGAGAGGCACAAATACAAGATGGGTGACACCTGGCTTGAGAGCAGTACATGTGAAAAGGATCTAGGAGTCTTGGTTGACCACAAACTTGACATGAGCCAACAGTGTGACGCGGCAGCTAAAAAAGCCAATGCAATTCTGGGCTGCATCAATAGGAGTATAGCATCTAGATCAAGGGAAGTAATAGTGCCACTGTATTCTGCTCTGGTCAGACCTCACCTGGAGTACTGTGTCCAGTTCTGGGCACCACAGTTCAAGAAGGACACTGACAAACTGGAACGTGTCCAGAGGAGGGCAACCAAAATGGTCAAAGGCCTGGAAACGATGCCCTATGAGGAACGGCTAAGGGAGCTGGGCATGTTTAGCCTGGAGAAGAGGAGGTTAAGGGGTGATATGATAGCCATGTTCAAATATATAAAAGGATGTCACCTAGAGGAGGGAGAAAGGTTGTTTTCTGCTGCTCCAGAGAAGCGGACACGGAGCAATGGATCCAAACTACAAGAAAGAAGATTCCACCTAAACATTAGGAAGAACTTCCTGACAGTAAGAGCTGCTCGACAGTGGAATTTGCTGCCAAGGAGTGTGGTGGAGTCTCTTTCTTTGGAGGTCTTTAAGCAGAGGCTTGACAACCATATGTCAGGAGTGCTCTGATGGTGTTTCCTGCTTGGCAGGGGGTTGGACTCGATGGCCCTTGTGGTCTCTTCCAACTCTATGATTCTATGATTCTATGACATTCTGAAATATATCAAGAAATCCAAAATAAAAATACTCCTGTCCAATGGTTAAGTATTTTCACTTTAATGCTGAAATGGTCCTTGTGTCTCATATTAGGAAGCACTTGATCTTAACATGTGTAATTTTAACTTGCTTTAGTATTTATCTTTTGTATATACATATTAAGTATGGTTGCATTTTTTAATTTTATTGTTTTACATTTTTGCCTTGAGGTTTTTTTTGTTTTACAATCAAATGTGTGTGTGATTCTTCCACTGATTAGAGCTACTTGTGAGACACAATAGACCTGAGATACATTGTTTCTTGTCAGACAAATTAGCAATGTAAATATTTGGTGTGTGTTTTTATTTTAAAAAATAAGTAAGTCAGGACACTCATCTGACTCCTCTCTGCCTTGGAGGGTGAAGAGACCTGAGAGCCAGGTAGACTGGTCTTAAGGGCCACGTTTGGTCCTGGGCCTTGCACTCATACATCTGGCACCCAGCTACTGAGATGTGCAAAATAATAACAACAATAATTTTATTATTTGTACCCCACCCGCCTGACTGGGTTGCTCCAGCCACTCTGTACCTTAATGCCATTTCCCTCTTGATTTCTCTTGAAACATGCTTCACCTGTGACACTAAATTCCCTTTGTCACCAGTTTTGTTTAAAGAGAAGTTCAATCTAGGGAAGTGCCAATCATCCCCACAACATTTTACTGTCCCCTTGAAGTTCCAGAGAGGTGTCTACTGAGAATTGTCTTTTTTCTGAGGTGAAATCTTTGTTGCATTTCCTGTTACTGCAGGGGCTGGCAGAAATGCTGCCCTGGTCCCAGGAATGTCATGGCTTGCTGCCTTGTTCCTTGATTCTTTGCTTTGCCCAAGAAGTTTATCTATGGGAGCAGATGCCCGAGGAACAGTCAGTACTGCTTGCTCAGTGGTTAAATATTACTATACCATGTACCTACTAAGTGGGCTTTTAGCAGTGAATACTGACCCCCTCTTTCATGCAAGTCTAGAGATGTCCTCACTAGTTATCTTATTATGCTATCCCATACAGTCTCAGAGCAATGCCATGCCTGGAAGTGGGACAAGCCTTTAAAGAATTTACCAGCTGCGTCTTTCTGTATCTTATAGCGCACAACCTGCCTTGATCGCTTCCATCACAGCTTTATTTACAGGACAGAGGGACTTTTGAGTGAAGGAATGGCAAACAGTTAATAAAACATTTGATGGGTATTAATTACTTTCCACTTAATTACCTGCCATGTGGATCTTGTTGAGCTATTGATTACTGGCAAACATACATCCCACTGGGGATAGTGTGATTTAACTTTATCCAAGGAGTCAATTAGCCCAAGTAACACTGGGAGAGCTGGTGCTTTGCCTCACTAGCTGGGGGTGCTTGCCAAGAATGGTAGATAAGCCATTTATTTGTTCATTAAAACACAGTACTACTGTCAACAGGAGGCACTTATTAGGTGTAATTGAGATTGGTGAAATGTCACTTCATTTTGTCATAGATTAGCTGCATCTGAGAGCCACAGAACTGGCAAAGGGGACCTTTCTCATCCGAGAACGTAAATTACAGTGATGAGGTCAGGATGTTAACCCTTACTCATATAGCTGGTCGTCTGGGGGAGCTTGAGGGAAAGGGCTGCAGCTCAGTGTAGAGGGCATGATCTGCACTCAGAAAATCCATGGGTCAATTCCAGACTTCTGCAAGTAGGGCTTGGAAAGACTCATTCCAAAGCCCTGAAGATCAGCCACTGGTAGAGCTGCCAGGTTGCCCCCAAGACCGAGAGGGCCCGGCGTGTGTCTGTGTGATGTCATGTGTGCATCGTGCGCCACAATGTTGTGTTGCCTGGAGGATGCCAAGCGCTCTGAAGTAGCCAGCTGCTGAAGCTACAGTACGCGATGTTCAATGCATGCGATGTCATGAATGTGCACCACATGCCAGGTCCCCTTCTAACACATATTGAGGGTGCTCCTGGTCAGTAGGCAGATCAACAGTCTGATGCTGTAATGCAGCTTTTTATGTGTCTTAGTTGGAAAAAAAAATCAAACTGGGATCCTGGGATGCTGTTTTCACCATCATTTCTCTGTGCAGTTTGTATAGGAAGGGGTCCAAATTCTAAAGGTTTTGTTGCTGGGAGTCAAGATAGAAATGGTTGAGCCTCCCCAAGTATGGGTAAAAGTATGTAAACTGATAGATGTACAAATACAATTAAGTGGAGAGAGGGAGCCTCCTTGGTGAGAATGTGGTTATTCCTTTCCAATTCCCAACTCCTAACAACAACTGCTTCTATATATCAAACAATATAGAATTATTATTTATTATTTTTAAAAGAGGTGTCATCACTTGTCCATACTTGTCTGGTTCTAAGCAACTGAAGGTTCTTAGTTTACAGAATTAGAATAATAAAGTGCATCTGAATTTTTTACAAAAGAAAATTGTAGTTCTGCAGGTTGCATTATAAATAAAGTGCCTAATATATTTAGGCAGTCTACAATGAGTCATAAAGCAGAATGCTATCAAAGACTATCATGAAAAAGCTAGATGTAAATTCTAATAAAAGTGTCAGAACATGGAATGGCAGGCAGTTACCCTTATTAACATAGTGAACGGAGGAATTTGAAACTTTCATTGAGATTAATTTTCTTGAGAAAATATTCTTCCAACATTTAGGAAGCTGTATTATCACACCCCATTGTGCAGGCTTTAACCCTCACACCTTGATAGGCCATGCATTGGTTTAAAAGGTTATATTTATTAAGATAACAACTAGAACCTACCGTATTTTTTGCACCATAACACTCACTTTTTTCCTCCTAGAAAGTAAGGGGAAATGTCTGTGCGTGTTATGGAGGAAATGCCTATGGGTGGCATGCCTACGGACTTTCCTCCTCTAAAAACTACGTGCGTGTTATGGTCGGGTGCGTGTTATAGAGCGAAAAATACGGTAATTAGCCAAATTCAGAAAGTATGGACAGGTGGGGTTGTGTATAAGTCTGGTAGGGGTGTATCTCTCTAAGCCCCTGGGCATATTCATAGCCACAGTCTGCCTTTCTCCAGCCAAGGATTAGGAGCAAATTACTCCCTACTTGCTAAACGAGCTTTGGACATACTGTACAAACCCAACGTGCACATGGGAAGTGCTGATCCAAAATGCACATGTCAGGCATAGAGAAGCCACCATGCCAAAGGCAATGACAGGTGCCTAAGGGCGCCCTTAACCCTGCAGTGCCTCAGTGTCACATCCTTTGTGTTCTTAACTTCCTCACTTGCCTGCACTAACTGCCAAACCACAACCATCAAATTAGTGCCACCCCCAGAAAGTCAATTAAAATTCCCAGAACTGTGGAGTAGGTTTAAAAGGGAGTCCTAAAAGCCAATCAAGGAATCCCCCCCAATTGCTTCTCAGCCCCTAGAAGACACAAATGGTGAGCCCACACTGTTTTAGAGGGGGCAGGGAGGGTGATGCAGGAGAAGAAGGCTGTGTCTGCAGCAGATTCAACTTACATAGCTGGAATTCCAACCCCTTGGCAGCCAGTGCAGCTCCCCACTCCAAGCCCATCCCTTTGGGAGTGAATTTCTTAAATGCCTTAGTAAGAACTGAGGCAGGCAGGGAAACATGCCCCAGCCCTACAGATGGGGAGGAAATTCCCCCAACGTCTCTGATTTACAACAATATATTGGTTCTCACCCCGAAAACATTTCTGATATAGATAAATTAAAATCAATGGTGTTATGTACTGAAGTTCTCATCATGGACCAGCAGGGGGATAATGTAGATAGTTTTCACTCAGGTCCACATATGCAAATCATAGAATTATGAGTTGGAAGAGACCACAAGGGCCATCGAGTCCAACCCCCTGCCAAGCAGGAAACACCATCAGATCACTCCTGACATATGGTTGTCAAGCCTCTGCTTAAAGACCTCCAAAGAAGGAGACTCCACCACACTCCTTGGCAGCAAATTCCACTGTCAAACAGCTCTTACTGTCAGGAAGTTCTTCCTAATGTTTAGATGGAATCTTCTTTCTTGTAGTTTGGATCCATTGCTCCGTGTCCGCTTCTCTGGAGCAGCAGAAAACAACCTTTCTCCCTCCTCTATGTGACATCCTTTTATATATTTGAACATGGCTATCATATCACCCCTTAACCTCCTCTTCTCCAGGCTAAACATGCCCAGCTCCCTTAGCCGTTCCTCATAAGGCATCGTTTCCAGGCCTTTGACCATTTTGGTTGCCCTCCTCTGGACACGTTCCAGACTAGTGGCACCCCACTAGTCACTCTTCTCCAGGATGAAGAGGAACCATTGATGAGCACCCTTTGGGTTCGGTCAGTCAGCCAGTTACAAATCCACTGAGTGGTAGCATAGTCAAGACCACATTTTACCAGCTGCTTTACAAGAATATCATGGGACACCTTGTCAGATGCCTTGCTGAAATCAAGGTAGGCTACATCCACTGCGTTCCCTTCATCTACCAGACTTGTAATTCTGTCAAAAAGGCTACTCACCTACAAAAAGGCTACTCTTGAGGGTTGGAGGATCCCATGGAGCAGTGTAGGATGTGGTGTGGAAGGCTGCAGTAGGTCATGGCCACCTTACCCAAGTAGGAGTGCTTCCTACTACTGCAGAGTTTGGGTGGTAAATGCAGCCCTCACCAGCCTCTCCATATGGCCTTTGGGGCTCTCTCCAGGCTACACCCACCCCTGAACCACATCCACTTTCACCAGGCCCCACCCCTCACTATCCCATTTTGCCACATCTTTGAGAGTTTTGGCCAGGCTAAAAATTGTCCTTGAACTATGAGAATTCTCTGGCCTCATCCACTGTGGCACCCAGAAGCTTATATGGCCCTAAGTCCTAGTGCCCAGCCATTGTTGCTCACAACCCTCTGCATCTGATCTCAATTGACAACTCACAGGGTGCATTTATTGCAGAATTGGGAGTGCATAATGTCACCGACCCAAACACTCTTTTTAAGATGTAAGCCCAGTTGGCACAAATTCATCTTTCTTGGAAATGCCTTCAGGGTTACAACAAAAGCCTCCTTCTGCATGGTAATTTAAGAGGGTAAATCCTGTCACCAATTCTGCGGCAAAGTGTGAAAGTACAGCAATGAGTAGCAGGGGGTCAGGGCAGAGAGTACTGTCAAAATACCTCCGTTTCTCCCTTTTCTGGGTTCCTATTCGGTAACACGAAATTAACATGCTAAAATAAAAGCGGTTGACCCATTTTAGCTGTCGGTGGTATAGCTATGTAAGTTAGGGAGGAATTTTTTAGCAGAGTGCTGTGCTTTAATGTGGTTTTAATAGTTGTACAAAAGGGGACTGGGACCTTGTTTTTTCTGCTTCTGCTGTAAACAAGGTTTCAGGGGGAATCCTTTGAAGTGCAGAGATCTAAGCTGGCCGATTTCGAATTCCCCTGTGGTACTACAGAAGAACAGTAGGTATCTGATAATGTTTGCACTTCGAATAAATCTTTCCGAGCATCAAACACTGTGTTGACAAACAAGATAAGAAGTGGATTATTTAAAACCCGCACTTATGATAAATAGAACTATTCACATCAGGTGCGTCCCTGAACCTGACAGCATTAGCTACGATTGGGATTTTTATTCTTTGTTTCCCTAAAATAGGCACAATGCTTCCAATCATTAAAATTTCAGAGCTGGCCACTTCTAGATGGCTTCCTCATTCTTTCTTTCATGATAAAAAAGGTGAAGGATGAGCTGCTATTTCAGAAGTGTGGCTACTGTAGGACCACTGGGACATTGTATGTGAAACAGCAGCTCAGGATAAATGGAGAAGAGGTCACAGTTGTGGCTTGAGTCTTCTAAACATCATTGGCAAACATCCAACATCCAAGGCAAAAAGTGCAGAGCAGGTTATATATTTTAATTCTAACTAACCGGTTCTGCCCTTCATTTTTGCCAGAAAAAATATATGAGGTTTCTGTGATAGCTTTCTTTACACTCACCACGAGTATGAAAGTGCTGTTTAGGGAAGTGCTTCAGAGTCTTCCATCGTGTGTGTCTGCACCATAGTCTTATGAGGGACACCACCTTTATTTTTAGCAGGTATGAACACTGGGAGGAGATGGCGGGGAGAGCGGGAAGAGATTGGCTGAAGGTCACTAAATCCAAAGGTAAGTAAGGGAAGTTATAGGAAGCAGCTGCCTTATACCATGGCTAACCAGGCCTCCATCTACCTTAGCACTGTCTAAAATGCCTGCTGGTGGCTTTCCAGGTTTTCAGACAAAGGTTTTCCCCCTTTGCAGACCTACCTGGAGATACCAAGGACTGAACTTTAGACCTTCTGTCCTGCAAAGCATGTGCTCTCCCACAAAGCTATGGACCTTTCTCTTCTATATGTTTTGGTCCAACCTGCAACCACTTTATTCATTTAAAGAAATAAACAGTTGCCTATACAAGGATGTGGCATGCAAGTTCTTTGCTTGCACTTGATTTGAGTCGAGCCCTTCTCCATCTTGAGAGGTGAGCTTAGAGGAGCCTGCCTGGCTATGAGATTCAACAAATAGTTCAATTAAAAATAATCCCGTAATCATTTCTAGCCACTGTTTTTAAAAACCCTTTCATTCCTGTGTCATTTCTGTTCTGCATTTCAGGCCCTCTTCTTAGGCAAAGTGAGACAGCTAACTCAGGTGGCATATGCCAGGGGGCAGCAGCACTCTCAAAGCCCACCATTCCCTGTGAGTCTCTTAGACTAGCCCGGGGTAGGCAAACTAAGGCCCAGGGGCTGGATGCGGCCCAATCGCTTTCTCAATCTGGCCTGCGGACGGTCCGGGAATCAGCGTGTTTTTACATGAGTAGAATGTGTCCTTTTATTTAGAATGCATCTCAGGGTTATTTGTGGGGCATAGGAATTTGTTCATCCCCCCCCAAAAAAAAATATAGTCCGCCCCCCCACAAGGTCTGAGGGGCAGTGGACTGGCCCCCCTGCTGAAAAAGTTTGCTGACCCCTAGACTAGCCTCTCTGCACCTCTCAAGTTTGCCCATTAAACTGTTAAATTCTCTCTTTGCCATCCTCATGCTCTCCTGTCAGCCATTTATCCTTCTTGCCATGACTGGCTAAGGGTCTCCAGGATGACGGCCTAAGGGTCTGTCTGTCACAGGGCATCCCCTCCAACATTTCTCCAATGAAAACAGGGACAGCTCATTTCATAATGATAATTTTACTTACTTTGCATCTTACTGGGTTGCCCCAGCCACTCTGAAGGGCTTCTGACATATATAAAAACATAATAAAATATTAAACATTTAAAAAACCCTTTCCTGTACCTCCAACATTTCTCCAATGAAAATAGGGACGTCCTAAGGAAAAGTGGGACATTCTGGGATCAAATCAGAAACCTGGATGGCTTCTCTAAATCAGGGACATCCCTAGTGATGGGTCTTTCTTGAAAACTTTTGTAAAATAACAAATGAGGCCTGGATCCAAAGAGGCCTGTCTGTACACACCACAAATGCTCCTGTGGAGCTTGCTGGATTCCCTGTTGTTACTGCAGCTCCAGACTTTGGAAACCAGGCAAGAGGATCCCTTTTAAGAGCAGCATTTCTGAAGGAATCAAGGGTAGCGGTGTGAAGAGCAGAGTATAGAAATTCTATACTCAGCCCTTTAGTCAAAATAGCATTATGAGCCATGAGACACTATACTAGCCGGCTCCTAAAGTGTGACAGGACTTTTTTCTTTCTTTCTGCTGCCACAGCAGGCTATTACAGTTATTATTCTGGAAATGTATGCAGAACAATTTTTATCTGGACTCCAGTTCTGGCACTGAAAACCAGTTCTCAAACTGGGCTTATGCTTGGACACACATTATTCCATAATTCTGTGCCCACCTTCCTGTTTTGCACTTGACTCCAGTTGATTCTAGTGGATCCTGCAAGCTTAAAAACTGCCTGCCACTGATATATATTGCTGCAAAATTGTCAACATCCTTAATGATTATTATTGTTTTATTAAGGACTGGCCACAAGTACAGTGGTACCTCGGGTTAAGAACTTAATTCGTTCTGGAGGTCCATTCTTAACCTGAAACTGTTCTTAACCTGAAGCACCACTTTAGCTAATGGGGCCTTCTGCTGCCGCCGTGCCGCCACTGCATGATTTCTGTTCTCATCCTGAAGCAAAGTTCTTAACCCGAGGTACTATTTCTGGGTTAGCGGAGTCTGTAACCTGAAGCGTCTGTAACCCGAGGTACCACTGTAATGAATATGTAGCCCGTGCATCTTCTTGAAATAGTTTTGTTTATTGTGCTTAGAAAGATTAAAGAGGCACGGTGCACAAAGTGCATGAATGACAAACACGCTTGTTTGTGAGGAACGTAATTGTCTTTTCAGATTACCTTATTACCTTTTGATTCAAGGGATCGAGATGATAATGAGAAATCTAGCCAGGGGCCACAGGTGAATAAAGATCCACCTGGTAACTGAGTAATGTTGAGTGATTGTTCTGGGCACCTATGATTCTGAGAATTCTACTGTACCCACCCTAGAGAATAAATTATGCCCCTTACATGTGGCTGCACTGGGCAAAACTGTTCTGTTGATCTGGCCCTAAGCTCTTCATTCCTCAAACAAATCAAAGCACATGACAGCTTCAAAGCACATAATGAGACCCAAATGACTAGCTTCAAAGGGGACTTCAAAAGTTAAGGAAGAGATGGAAAGCATTGGGCTTGCCTACTGGAACCTATCTGACGCTACCATCCTCTTCTCAGTTTCCTCTAAAATTATCAGTCAATTTAAAGCTCTTGAGGTTGCTAAGAAGTTTTTGGTGAAGGGAATTATGTTTATAGAGAGTTTGAATTCATTCATTTCATAAATTATAGTTAGCTAAGCTAAGCTTTAGCACCACCATATTCAGAATTCTCCTCTTCTCAACACCCACCTAGTAAGATTTCATCAGTGTGATAAATAGTTTTTGTTACAATGGTAGATGCAGACACAGCTAGTCTCAAGTCTTTGTTGGTACTTGGACACCATGTGCTTCCTACACTAGAGCTGGATCTACACCGACCTGTTGAACGATATTAGATGTATCGTTTTAAAACATCATAGGGCATACTTGTAAATTAAAGCATTTCTTACCTTTGTTTTTTCATCAAAACACTGTCCCCCTACTGCTGGCTGATGGTTGCTCTGCAGCATCCTCTGGTGTCATTTTAATAGCTCATTATGAATGTTAAAAGAAGGATGTGTCCATATACGTTATCAAAACCATTCCTCAACCCTTCCTTAACATTAAAAACCATGAGTGTAGATCCACCCTCGGTTTACACCAGGCTTAAAAAAAATTAAAGAAACAAATACTCTCCAAATGTTCAAGTGCTCAGAGTCACTTAAGAATATCCATAGGACTTTCTAGACTATCAACTAGGGTTGCCACCCATCCTGTGTAATATAGGATCATCCCATATTTCAATGTAAATGCTGTGTCCTGACACATTATGAAAATGTGATCATTAATGTTAAAATGTTATCCTTAATATTTAATTAAGTTGTTAAATAAATAACAATATTTATTCTACTTGTATATTTGTTCTTTACTGTTTCATGTTAACTTGCGCTGGTTCTCTTAACATAACTCTAGCCTTACTTCCCTCCATCAGCCATAATTTCTGGTGAAAGGCCTGCAGAGTACATTCTGATATAACTTATACAATATAGACTTTATCCAGGAGGTAAGATAGAAATTGATGCACCTCTAGGTGTGCAAAATGCACAGCTCTGTTGAAAGTAAAGAAAAGTTATCTTTTGGGGACCAATATGGGGTTGATAGTACACTTTGCATTTTCTGTAGAGTGGGTCAACATAAAAAACAGCACAATATACACAATTCCCCCTTGTCAATACAAACAGTGTGAGGTCTCTAACAAACTTTGTTAGCATACAGATGTGTGATACCTTTTAAACTCCCTGCAGTGTCTTCCTACCTGCTGTGCTTAATTTCAGATTCTAGTACAGCCATTAAGAAAAACCTGCTTGCTCCTTTATCTGTGCCCTACTTTGCATCAGCTTCCCTCTGATATTTGCCTGGGATGTATCCACGCCCGAAACCCTATTGAAAAAGTTTTTTTTTAAGCTCTGTCCATGTCTTTATTTAACAACGAGTAACAGACTTCAAGCAACAGACTTCCATTAATTTCTCTCTCTCTAACAAACAGACTTTTGTATATACTTTGTAAAAATCTTTCCCATAAAGTCTAGCATTTACATTGTATTTTTAAAGCAACTTTTTCTGAAGATGCGCTCCTCTTAGCCTCATTCTCGTTTTGATTTATTTGACTTTAGTTATATCACTATTAAATTAGCAAAGGCATGCAATGAACAAAACCCTGGAGATGAATTAGCCATTCTATCTGGTCCATTAATCTCATCTTCAATTCTAAAGAATTGTGGCTCACCCAGACCCTAAGATCAAATAAAATGCCTAATTGGGAAAATCCTAAACAAGAGTATCCTGGGGAGCTTGAATGGTATTTGTCAACTCTTCAAACAATGATGTTGTTTATATGTCTTTAAACCCCTGATAGAGTGGCGGAAAAAGTATCTTAATCCTGGCGTCTTTAAACACAGGAGGGTGATTGAGAATTGTTTTCAATTAACTGGAAGAAAGAAGGACACTTATACTAAAACCAAATAGATGTGCCATGAGTTTTCTGCCAAAGAGAATTGAGCCTTTTCAATCGAAAGTAGGAATCTTTTTGACCTACCAAACAAAGGGTTGTATGCAATGGTGGCTTTGCACTAGCAGATAACACTTATGCTCAGGCAACGTGGGTCATCTCATTTTTGCTGATCTCTCTGTGCCATATCCCATGCTGTTCTAGAAGCACCCGAACCACAAGAACCCACGGGAGCAGCTTTGTAGGCAGTATCCACCCTTTTGTTTGTTTGTCCTGCTGGAATAAGTGTGACTTCCAATTCCTATGCTTTTGTGAGTAGAAAATTATTCACTTTAACAAAGAGGTCCATTTTAGGTACCCCCAAAGAAGTGACAGGAGGGCATGACCGTCCTAGGATGATGTTGACTCTGTTAAGTTGCCAACCTTGTATAGCAGACTTTGTATCTAGTTTTTGCTGCTGGCCAGGGACTTCAAAATTTAGTATCTGATCACAATGTAAACCTTGAATATATTGCTTACTTCTTTTCTCCTCTAATCCCTGCCCATTTGTGACCAAACAAGCATTTTAATTAAACTAGATTTAAAATAACAGAGAGGTATTTTAACATACACTAGATTTACACCAGATTCTCTGCTTTTGCTATTTGCCTTGAAATTAATACATTTGTTACAGGTGAAGAAACCACTTGAAAAATATTAATCTTTCATTTAGAGACACCCCCCCTTTTCAAGTCCTGGGGATCCTTAGAGTCTCAGGTTGACTCTTAGCTTCAGAGACTGCCTGGTAGAACATGTACCACTAGGGCTTTAAGTCCCTCTAAATCAGAGGACCCCTTTTCTACTTTTATTTCCATAATGTAGGCCTTTCTTAACTTACACCCATATCTATTTTTCTGTAGTGTAGTGGTTCCTTTCACCTGTTCTGCTGTTGATTGTGGGAATGTTCAGGGAGGCAGGAGAGGATATATTGTTTCATTATATCCTTCCCAACTTGTAACAAGTTCTACAATTTAGCAGAGTAACATTCCCATTTTAAACTTTCACAGCGGATAGGTTTGCCAGGCTTGCATAAGTCTCTAAAATAAGTTTCCTGGTAATTTCCCTTTATTTCCTCTTAAAAAGAATAGACACGACACAGTCTTGTATAAAAGCATAAAATAGTTTACTCACACATCCTGTTCACAGTTGGATCCCAGAAGGCAGACTTAAGTAAAAAAAATATATACTTGTGTAATCTATCCCATAAGGAGATAGTTCCTTTGTCCTCTCTTGGCTGGAAGCCAAGAGAGCATCTCAGGCTAAGGAGATGTTGCTTCTTCAAGGAATGGAGTCAGAGAGAGAGATGGCTGCCTCCCCTGTGCTATTTTGTTACCTGCATAGGTGAGGTCAAGCCCACCTTTGGTCACATGTAGAGGAAGTTTGTCCCAGCCCAGGAGGAAACAGGAAGTTCTGGCTGGCTGGTCCAGACATCCCCTTTTTATGTCCACTCTAGGAATGTTGTATTTGACTGCTCTGTGTTTCACACCCCACATTCATAATATTCCACGGTTGTCTTCTTAGCCCATTACTGGGCAACCCATAATTCCTCTTCCCTCTGGCTCTACTTGCAGAATAACTCCCTTTCCTCCTACCTTCACTGTCTCTCTTCCTCCCTCCTGCAATTCCCCATCTTGTAAGGTAAAGGTACCCCTGCCCATATGGGCCAGTCTTGACAGACTCTAGGGTTGTGCGGCCATCTCACTCTATAGGCCGGGGGCCAGCACTGTCCAGAGACACTTCCGGGTCACGTGGCCAGCATGAAAAGCCGCATCTGGCAAGCCAGTGCAGCACACGGAAACGCCGTTTACCTTCCCGCCAGTAAGCGGTCCCTATTTATCTACTTGCACCCGGAGGTGCTTTCGAACTGCTAGGTTGGCAGGCGCTGGGACCGAACAACGGGAGCGCACCCCGCCGCGGGGATTCGAACCGCCGACCTTTCGATTGGCAAGCCCTAGGCGCTGAGGCTTTTACCCACAGCGCCACCCGTGTCCCTTCCCCATCTTGTACTTTTATCTATTTCAGCCTTTGTTTCCTTTCACTTGAAACTTTCCTGAGAGACTTCCACCAGCACTCCAGAATCCTGTAATGCTCCACAGTTGCTGCCATCCTGCTGTGCCTCAGCCGGCTCACCTATATTTTCATTTGAGTAAAGTTAGAGGAATAACATCTAAGGCAGCTGGAGCAGCAGCTCCTGTGTCTTCCTGACAGTTGCCAAATATTGCATTGTTTGGATTGTGTTGATCATTTACCAGCTCCATTAGCCTTCTTAGATGAGGTGGCACATGAAGGAAGGCCTCAGAAGATGATCTCAGGGTCTGGGTAGGTTCATATGGAAAGAGGCGGTCTTTGAGGTATTGCGGTCCTGAGTCATTTAAACCTTTATAGGTCAAAACCAGCAGTTTGAATTGGGGCCAGAAGCTAATCGGTAGCCATTGCTGTCGGACCAGGATTGGTGTAATATGTTCAGACCATCTTACTCCAGTGAGCGACCTGGCCGCTGAATTCTGCACCAGCTGAAGTTTCCAAACTGTCTACAGAGGCAGCCCGACTTATAATGCATTGCAGTAATCTAACATTGAAGTTACCAGAGCATAGACAACAGTAGTTAGGCTATCCATGTCTAGATAGGGGCGTAGCTGGGCCACCAGCCGAAGCTGATGGAAGGCACTCAGGGCCACTGAGGCCATCTGAGCCTCGAGAGACAGCAGAGGATCCAGGAGGACCCCCCAAGCTACGAACCTGCTCCTTTAGAGGAAGTGTAACCCCATCAATAGCAGGCGACTTCCCACCCATCTGGCCTAGGGTACCACCCACTAACAGTGCCACAGTCTTATCTGGATTGAGCTTCATTTTTTGGCTCTTATCCAGTCCATTACCAAGGCAAGACACTGGTCCAGCACTTCCACTGCCTCAGCTGCAGATGTAAAGGAGAGGTAGAGTGTCATCAGCATACTGCTGAAAATGTACTCTGAATCTCCGGATAACCACACTCAGTGGTTTCATGTAGATGTTAAACAACATGGGGGATAGGATTGAGCCCTCCAGGATAGAAGGTTCCACAGGGATGAAAAGCATTCCCCAAGTAACACTCTCTGGGAACAACCATCCAAGTAGGACTGGAACCACTGCAAAGTGATGCCACCCACCCCTAGTTCAGAGTGTCGCACCAGAAGGATACCAAGGTCGATGGTATCAAAAGCTGCTGAGAAGTCAAGAAGAATTAACAGGGACATGCTTCCCTTGTCTCTCGCTCGACAGAGGTCATCATACAGGGCAACCAAAGCGGTTTCTGTGCCAAAACCAGGCCTAAACCCCAATTGAAATGGATCCAGAAAATCAGTTACTTCCCAAAGTGCCTGGATCTGATCTGCGACCACTTGCTCTAGAACTGTGATGGCCTGGGAATCTGATTCAGAGGCTGAACCGGAGGAATCCCAGCCTGCACAGGAGGCCCCGCCACCGGGGCCGGCTGAGCTGGGGCAGGGCCTTGATTCTGAAGCACCTGCACCTGTGCCGGATCCTCAGGAGCAGGCACCAGGTGAATCCACTCTGGCTCCGGAGGTGATTGAGGACACATTGCCTACAGGTGCGCCTCTCCCAGCCCTGTCAGGGGAAGGTGAGTCTCCCCCTGGGTCCAGTAACCCTCCAGCCTCCCCTGAGCTGCAGAGGCTCAGGGCAGAGAGGCAGAGGGAACTGGTTTCTCCCAGGAGGAGTGCTCGCCTTAAGGCCAGGAGAGGCGGGTCACCTGGGGGCCGGGTGAAGATAAAGGCCAGGTTGCGGGAGCAAAGTCGTTGAAGACCTGTTTCGGCCGGCACCCAGACCTGTTCCTCCAGAGTTCCCGTCCTTGCCCGGCTCCTCGCTTTGGACCCCGCTTCGCCCGTGGAGGACAGTCTACAGACCCTCAAACCAGGTCCCTGACCACGCATCACGGTAACCTCCCCCCGGGACCAGCACACTGGGATTCAGACTCGGAGGTTGAACCTGAGGAATCCCAGCCTGCACAGGATTCCCCGCCTCCAGAACCAGCTGAGCCGGGGCTGGGGCTTGAGCCTGAAGGGTCCTCACCTGTGCTGGATCCTCAGGTGCAGGCACAAGCTGAATCTGCTCTGGCTTCTGAGGTGATGGAGGACCCATTGCCTGCAGGTGCTCCACTCTCAGCCCCGTCAGGGGAAGCTGAGGTTGCCTCTGGGTCCGGTAACCCTCCAGCCTCTCCTGAGCTGCAGAGGCTCAGGGCAGAGAGGCGGAGGGAACTAAGTTCCTGCAGGAGGAGTGCTCGCCTCCAGGCCAGGAGAGGCGAGCCACCCGTGGACCGGGGCCGCCCTATGCCTCGGGGCAGATAAAAGCCAGCCAGCCCCAGTCCCAAGTTGCGGGAGCAACATTGTTGGTAGCCTGTTCCTGCCTGCACCCTGCCCAGCCTCTCTGCCGGAGCTCCTGACCTCACCCGACTCCCTGGCTTGGACCCAGCTTCAGCTTTGACGGACTGCCTCCCTACTGCACCCTCGACCTCAGACTGAACTCGGACCTCGTCTCACGGTTAACTCTTGGGACCAGCACAAGAACCTTGCCCAGGAATGGGAGATTAGGAACTGGCCAGTAGTTTGTTAGGTTTTCTGAATCAAGGGAAGGTTTCTTAAGGGGTGGTTTTACCACTGCCTCCTTCAAACAGGCAGGGACCACCCCCTCTTGTAAAGAGGCATTGATTGCCTCCCTGGCCCAGCCAGCTGTTCCCTTCCTGCTGGTTTTTATCAAGAAGGGCAAGGGTCTAGAGTGCAACTGGTCGCCCAGACTGATCTCAGCACCTTGTCTACATCCTCGAGCATCACCAACTGAAACTCATCCAACGCAACAGGACTGGACTGCTCCGGACACCCATGAGATTCATCTGTTATAACAGCAGAGTCAAGATCTCGGTGGATGCAAACGATTTTATTTTCAAAATGCTTTGCAAACAAGTCACAGCAAGCTACCATTTTTTCTATCACCTCCTTTGGGCCAGCCTGTAAAAGGCCCCCTACAACCCGCGAAAGCTCTGCCAGATGACATGATGAGGATGCAATGGAGGCAGCAAAGTGTACCACTAGGTAGGCTCGATAATGAGCCTTTGCCAATGTTCGGTTGCATTCATTCGGATCTTTCCTCCACTTGGCTTCAAGCCGTCTCCCAACTTGTTTCCTTGCCCTAAACTCTGGAGTGTACCAGGTGGCCAATCGGGTTCCACGAAGTGGGAGAGGGCACTCAGAGGCAATTGTATCAATAGCCTGAGCCATTTGGGTGTTTCAGACAGGGCCGTCTTAACCGTTGGCACTAGGGGTGCACGGCACCTGGGCGCCAGGCTCTCAGGGGCACCAGGCCGAGAGTCCAGGACCGAGCGTTGTAGTCCGGGGAAGTGCCGCTGCCGAGCAGAGCAGAGCCTGTTGGAGAGCCATGGGCTCTTCTGCTGCAGGTGGCTCTTCCCTGGATTCCAAGGCTCGCCCCCGAACTCGCGCCAAGAAGAGCCTGCGGTGTTTCAATGGGCTCTGCTCCACTCAGCTGTTGGTTCTTGCCCCAGCTGCATGGCGGCTGTTTCAGTAATGCACCCGGAGCGCTGAGTAACATTGTGGGCACTGCATGACACATCCTGTTGCATGCGCCGAGCTGCGGGTTCCTTTGCTGGCTTTCCCCTTGTCGGCACACACTCCCAGCACTGCCCAATGCGAGGTGCTAGTGCAGAACGATGGAGAATGCAAGTGGCAGCAGAGGAAACATCTCCAGATGGGATCTGCCCAGCGCCAACAGCGCCGATGGCAGCAACAAAACCCAACGAATAGGAGTGTGCGGATCCCGTCCGGCGATCTTTTCTCCGCTGCCACTTGTGTTCCCCGTTGTTCTGCTTAGGCACCCCACATTGGGTGGCGCTGGGAGTGTGTGCCAACAGTGGAAAAGCCAGCAAAGGAACAAATGCTTTGGGTTACAAACACTTCAGGTTACAAACTCCGCTAACCTAGAAGCAGTACCTTGAGTTGTGAACTTTGCCCCAGGATGAGAACGGAAATCACACACCGTTTGGTGGACATGCCCAAGGATTAAGGCTTTCTGGGAGATGATTTATAAAGAAATGAAAAAGGTATTTAAATATAACTTTCTGAAGAAACCAGAGGCCTTTCTCCTGGGCATGGTCGGCCAATTGGTGCCAAAGAAGGATAGAACTTTCTTTATGTATGCTACAACAGCAGCAAGAATACTTATTGCAAAGCATAGGAAGACACAAGATCTACCCACCCTGGAAGAATGGCAGATGAAGGTGATGGACTACATGGAACTGGCGGAAATGACTGGCAGAATCCGAGACCAGGGAGAAGAGTTGGTGGAGGAAGATTGGAAGAAATTCAAATACTATTTACAGAAACATTGCAAGATTAATGAATGTTAGAATGATGTTGGAATGAATTTATGTGATTTTAGCCGAAATGTTACAAAGATTTAGGTAAAATGGACTGTTAATTGGTGAAAGGAGGGAAAGTAAAGGTATATTAATTTCAAGATAAATTTACAGGACAAAAATTTGAAAAGAGGGAAAGGATTTGCTGAAATGGATAATTGACTTAGAATACAAAAAAGGGAGGTGTGAGGAGGTCAGGGAAATAAGCTAATGAAAGATCAGTAATGGGAAGATTTGCTATATTTTTTATTGATTTTTCTTTTTTGCTTAATGGATTTCAATTCTCTGTTTTTTTCTTTTTGATTTTTCTTTTTTTCTTTTCTGTATGTTATCTTTTTTTTGTTTAAAATGAGGTTTTTTTATTTTTCTCGTTTCCAAAAACTTTAATAAATATCTTATATATAAAAAAGAAGGAAATCACACACCGGTGGCGGGGCGGCGTCAGAAGGCTCCATTAGCGAAAGTGTGCCTTAAGAATGGTTTTGGGTTAATAACGGACCTCTGGAACAAATTAAGTTTGTAACCCAAGATACCACTGTAATTGGGCTTTCCCCTGCTCTCCTCTGCTCCTCTCCTCCCAGAAGAAAAGAAGAAAAGCACTGGTTAAAAGTGTGGCACTTACTGTACCAACTTCATGGTGAGTACCGGCACCATTTTTTCTAGGAGAAAAGCACTGATGACATCTAACTGCACACATTTACAAGCATTAGAAATCCCTAACATAAAAGGAGCTTTTCAACACCATGAAAACAAATACACACATTAAAGCAGGTAGTTTAAACACCACCATTCTTTAAACCAGGCATTTTGGCTTGCATACATGTACTGTTGGTGTTTGTCAGCAGAGTTGCATGAAAATCATGCTTCAGCATCTGAAATGGAAAGCTGGAAGCAGAGAGTAGATTATGTTCATTCTGCTCTTACTGTGCTGGAATCCAGTTTCAAAAGTATGGTAAATAAGATTCTTTAGAAATAAATAAAGTTCTAAACTTACCTGCAGCAATGATGAACAGGGAGAGCAGAATGCGTTAGAGCAGGGCTGACTAACCTATGGCCCTCCCAAAAGTCTCAGCCAGCATGGCCAACATTTTGGTGTGATGGGATTTATAGTCTAGCAACATCTGGAGTGCTGTGGGTTCCTCATCCCTGCGTTGGAGCTAACAGCAGGTCAGCAGAAGCCTCAAAAGCGTGTTGTATACAACTAAATTATACTGTTAGCCCAAGCACTTCTGTCTGCATGATGGGACTTCCACTTCCTCTCTTCTTCCTGTGTGCCCCCTGCACCCCAAAAATCTTCACCTCCAGAGAAAATTTGGGAGGGTCACATGGGGAGAGGAAAGTGAGAGGAAGTTCCATTGCACAGGAGTAAGTCCTTGCATTAGTGGGACAACTTTATTGGATACAACAATGTTGCTCAACTACACCATTTCAGTTTGTAGGCGGGGGCTGCACTGAATTGTTTAGGGACTTTAGGTGATTGGCAGGGCAAATGGGCCAGTGGGTACAAAAGGAAACAGGCAACCTAAACATCTGGCCTGTTAGAAGGTATTGAAAGGCGGGATCTGCGGCTTGAGTGTCAGGGGGCTTCTGAAGTGGCAGGGAGGGGAGGAGGGCCCTACATGGTTTATTACCTATTGGAGAATGGCAGGGGTGGGTGAGAAGTGGTCCTTGTGAGTGGTCCAGGGAGGTAAGGTCATTCACTGGTTTCAACCAATGCGACAACAGTTCAGAGGTTGGGGTTGAATCCTGCTCAATGACTGTAAGAGCTGTGGTGGCTAACATTGTTTCTGTGATGTCCTGGTTGCAACGGAACACTTGGAGAGCATGCTGCTGAATGTGCAAAGCCCCCTCACACCCCAGTGAGTATGGGGTAGAGAAAGTTATAGGTTAGCTTTCTTCGGACATGCTTATTTGTGTGAGAAGAGGCAGGTATTTTATATGTGGGGACATTCAGTCATTCAATTACAGGATAAAACTGTCTAGGAACCATTATATATCACATTGGTCCTTCTGTTTTAGATCTCAGTGTGTGAGGGAGCTGCAGTTCCTCATTGCTCCCCCCCCCCCCCAATCCCAAGAGTTCATCTCTGTAACAATCTGAGACAAAGCAGGAAAGGTGCTTGGAGGAGAAGCATATTCTCTCGCCAGCCCAGGCCATCCTGATGATTTGGATAATTAGATCCATTCAGTGAGAAGCACTTTCTGGCTGGCCTCTTTTATGATCACTCCATTTGCATTAAAGTGTTCATCTTGCTGACAAACCTGGCATGAGCAGCCTTTGTTGAGTAATTAACATAGATAACTGAACACTAGTCCAAAATGTTGTGCATAATTAATTGATCAAGTTACCTGTCAGAGGCAGGTAATTTCCTGGTGCCCTTGGGAGGCAGTTGCAAGTGAGCCTTTCAAAACTTGCCTGTCTTGGAACATAATAGCGCACAACAGCTGGGAGAGCTAAATGGAAGACAGCCATTGTGCAATTCTGTGAATGGCAATATGTATCTGATGTGCCTGCAGTACAAATTCACGCATACCTTTCCTGGTGATAGAAATTCTAGGCAAAGTAACAGCACAAAATCAATCTAGGTTTGAGATGGACATAATATTCATTATAATAAATATCTCAGATTTATTATTGGTAGTGATTATCAAAGTATTCTGAAATTTATTATGAATTCTATTCATTATTTGGCCAACATGGATTCTATGGTCATTTTAGACTGTCTATATTTAGTAGCTGACTATTTTTGCAATGGCAGTATATTCATATTCATTTGGTTTGGACTGCTTGGCTTCAAACTTGGAAGCACAACAGCAAGAATCATTCACTTTATAACTTAAGAGTTAATTTTGTTAATGCTAAAGGGACGCGGGTGGCACTGTGGGTTAAACCACAGAGCCTAGGACTTGCCGATCAGAAGGTCGGCGGTTCGAATCCCCACGACGGGGTGAGCTCCCATTGCTCGGTCCCTGCTCCTGCCAACCTAGCAGTTCGAAAGCATGCCAGTGCAAGTAGATAAATAGGTACTGCTCCAGCGGAAAGGTAAACGGTGTTTCCGTGCGCTGCTCTGGTTCGCCAGAAGCGGCTTAGTCATGCTGGTCCCATGACCCGGAAACTGTACACCTGCTCCCTTGGCCAATAAAGCGAGATGAGCGCCACAACCCCAGAGTCAGCCACGACTGGACCTAATGGTCAGGGGTCCCTTTACCTTTACCTAAAGGCAAGTAGTCAAACAGCAGATGGGTGGAGGTGTTGCTTAGCAACCATGAAGATTCCAGTGCAATTCTCAGTTCCCCAAATTGTATAAAACTCTATTTTAAAATGCCTATTTTCTCTTAAAACATGTATTTAAAAACAAGTTTCCATGTAGTTTTTTATTTAAAAACAATCTCACGCAAAAGCTTCATTCATATGTTAAATAACATTGATGGCAACATCATACGCTGTGGAAGCCCACAAGCCACTTTCCAGGGAGCACAGCTAACATTCTCCATGCTATCTTCATCTCCTATCCAGTTTGTATGTCTGATTGCAGTCAAGGGAGAGATTGGAAGCAGAATCTGCCAAATAATATTTAGATAGATTGAAATGTTCTCCCATTAGTTTCTGAATGTTAACATCTTCAGTGTCTGATTTGTGTCCATTTATTTATCTATATACATGGAAGCAGTCTTGTTTCTCCTATGTGAATGGCAGGGGGCATTGTTGGCAGATGATGACTTATGAAGCGTTGGATGCTATGGAGATGGGGGAGTTTTTGATGGCATACTGATGGCGTTTAACGCTGTGATGGTATTCTGCTTGAGTAGCTTATGGGGACACAATCAGTACTGGGGTTGACTATTGTATTAAACTGATTTGATCTTGTATTCATTTGTGCTCTCCTGCTTTCTTTTGCAATACTTCTGAGCACATTGTGTGGAAAAGGAAATTATTATTATTATGGCTTTTTTGTTCTTTGTGTGTCCAAGGCAGTGCTCCCCCCCTTGTTCTAGGGGGTACTCAATGGTACACAGTACTGGCACCTCTCTTTTGTTGTTGTTGTTGTTGTTGTTGTTAAAAAGTGTGGCACTTTTGTATCAACTTCATGGTGAATTTTGGCACCTATTTTTCTAGGGGGCGTGGAGCCCTGGCCACTGAAGTGACCATTTCATCCCTCTCTCAAAGTCAATAAAATCTTATGGCAGAATATACATGCTGGTTTTTAAAATGCCATAAGATTCTTCATTGTTTTTGCTGCCAAGTGGACACGATTTTCCTTCTGGAGTTCATTGTATTTTTGTGTGGAGGAAGGCATCACAGTTAGGTGGATGCCCTAAGGAACTTTAGTCAAGCCAACACGATTGCTGGTATAGTGCTGATGTAACAGAACCAGCCACTTGCTAAGAAACAAGTTCAGATCTGCCCATTAGCTAAATTTGTTACCAGGATCGTTAGATCTGCACCTTAGCCTAATGTTCTAGTAAACATCTTCCACAAATCAAAGCATCTTTCTCATTTATTGTGTAACTTTTTAAAAGACTCATTGATATACACGTGTATAAAGGTTTCTCTTTGAAGTTTGAGAAGTACAAAGTCTGATGTCTAATTAGACTTAATTAATGATTTTTTTGTTCGCAAGGTGATAATCTCCACCAGACCTCCTTAAGGTGAATTTTCATTTGATTCATGTAGTGTATTTAGACAAAGTAGCAAAAGACATGTAACAAGCTTTGTCTTACCAGACAAAAGTTGGTGCTTAGTGCTATTAATTTCCAGCTCAAGAAATCACACATCCAGAGGGGAAACAATCTTACATCATTTATTTACGAGAAGGATAGAAAATGTGTTTTGAACCTTAACAGTAAATTATCTATCTTTACTTGAAGTACTGAATAGGAAGGTGGCACCAAAGAAAATCACTGCTGGTCATTAAGCGTTGTTTTCAATAATGGATTGTAGCCAATGCTTTCCTGCATGTAGCTCTGCAGGACTGGCACTAACTATAGGGGCCCTGGGGGCCCGGGCACCCCAGGCCTCCAGCACGACTTCTGGTAGAAACTGGAAGTCACGTTGGAGGTCTTGCAAGGCCTCTACTTTGTTTTTGTAATAGTTAATGAACGGGATATGTAGTAAACTACAGAATCTGATTTCAAAGGTCTGCTTTACAACTGCAGGAATTATGTTATCTCTATACAAGTGGGGCGATTACAATTGAGTAGCACCTCTATTTGGAATTCAACATGAAAATAAATTCCCCCGAGGAATTAGGACTTTATTATATAAACCTGATGGGACGCGGGTGGCGCTGTGGGTTAAACCACAGAGCCTAGGACTTGCCAATCAGAAGGTCGGCGGTTCGAATCCCCACGACAGGGTGAGTTCCCGTTGCTCGGTCCCTGCTCCTGCCAACCTAGCAGTTCGAAAGCACGTCATAGTGCAAGTAGATAAATAGGTACCACTCCGGCGGGAAGGTAAACGGCGTTTCCGTGCGCTGCTCTGGTTCGCCAGAAGTGGCTCAGTCATACTGGCCACATGGCCCGGAAGCTGTATGCCGGCTCCCTCGGCCAATAAAGCGAGATGAGCGCCGCAACCCCAGAGTCGGTCACGACTGGACCTAATAGTCAGGAGTCCCTTTACCTTTATATAAACTTGATAAAGGCTACATTTAGTCAGATTGGACTCATACACTAATATTATGCAGTAATTGGTATGGTTATTCCTTGTCTGTATGGTACATTGCCACAATCTGAATTTTATATACAATTGTATAAAACTCTGGGTCTTCTTGCCATTTGTGCTGCTGAGTGTGGGAACCCTCCCTGTGCACACCTTTGCAGTTTTTATAATTAAACATCTGTCCAGCAACTCCCTTCATTGGTGGTTTAACTACCAGCCTCTCTTCCTAGGAAATTCTGGGAATTATAGCTCTCTGAGGAAAATAGGGGTCTCCTAACAATTCTCCTAACAAACCACAGTTCCCATAATTATTCTGGGCAAGTCATAACTAGGGGTAGGGGAGAAATTTAAAGCAGAATCCATCAAATTTGCACTTTCCAAAACAATCTGCAAATTGAAATACAGCTATCTTTCAAAAGTCACACTTACCCAAATTTTGTGATGCATATCACCAACCAACCAATTTTTACAAAATACATATTTTAGGGAATAATTGGGATATTAGTGCATATAGCATCTAACATATAAAAAGGCATTATGTTAGGAAAAATTTCTCGCAAAAATTGTACATTTGTCAATGTAAAAATGTGTTTATTTGGAGAAATTCATACTAAAATGCTGCTGATTTTCTTAAAATTGCAAATTGCTGCAAAATGTGGAGAACTGAAATTGCAATTGGAAGAATGAGAAAGAGAAGTGAAATTGACAGATCCTTCCATCCCTAGCCATGACTGTTTAAAGTGGTGTGGTGCTGCTTGAAACGTGGAGAGCAGACAGGGCCCTGGACTACAGAAAATGTATTATCTGGCTGGTGCTGAGTAAATATGGCATTCTTTATCTCACAATAAATAATAGCTTCTGAAAATTATTCCGGGATTAGAAAGAAGTCAATGTCCATATTCACAGTTCAGCTGGTCAGGGTATATTTTTTGCTGCCGTTTATCTGATCTCTCGGTTTGCATGCCTTCTGAGAGCTACTGTGATCCAGGAAACAGGAAGCTTTCCCATTTAATAGGCACTCTGGGAGCTTGGCCATCTGAAGAGTGGGATGACAATCTCTAAGACAAAATAAAGAGATAAATAAAAATGTGTTCAGTGTGTCTGGAAGATGGAAGCAGAGAATCATAGAATCATAGAGTTGGAAGAGACCACAAGGGCCATCGAGTCCAACCCCCTGCCAAGCAGGAAACACCATCAGAGCACTCCTGACATATGGTTGTCAAGCCTCTGCTTAAAGACCTCCAAAGAAGGAGACTCCACCACACTCCTTGGCAGCAAATTCCACTGTCAAACAGCTCTTACTGTCAGGAAGTTCTTCCTAATGTTTAGGTGGAATCTTCTTTCTTGTAGTTTGGATCCATTGCTCCGTGTCCGCTTCTCTGGAGAAGCAGAAAACAACCTTTCTCCCTCCTCTATGTGACATCCTTTTATATGTTTGAACATGGCTATCATATCACCCCTTAACCTCCTCTTCTCCAGGCTAAACATGCCCAGCTCCCTTAGCCGTTCCTCATAAGGCATCGTTTCCAGGCCTTTGACCATTTTGGTTGCCCTCCTCTGGACACGTTCCAGTTTGTCAGTGTCCTTCTTGAACTATGGTGCCCAGAACTGGACACAGTACTCCAGGTGAGGTCTGACCAGAGCAGAATACAGTGGCACTATTACTTCCCTTGATCTAGATGCTATACTCCTATTGATGCAGCCCAGAATTGCATTGGCTTTTTTAGCTGCCACGTCACACTGTTGGCTCATGTCAAGTTTGTGGTCCACCAAGACTCCTAGATCCTTTTCACATGTACTGCTCTCAAGCCAGGTGTCACCCATCTTGTATTTGTGCCTCTCATTTTTCTTGCCCAAGTGCAATACTTTACATTTCTCTGTGTTAAAATTCATCTTGTTTGTTTTGGCCCAGTTCTCTAATCTGTCAAGGTCGTTTTGAAGTGTGATCCTGTCCTCTGGGGTGTTAGCCACCCCTCCCAGTTTGGTGTCATCTGCAAATTTGATCAGGATGCCCTTGAGTCCATCATCCAAGTCGTTGATAAAGATGTTGAATAAGACCGGGCCCAAGACAGAACCCTGTGGCACCCCACTAGTCACTCTTCTCCAGGATGAAGAGGAACCATTGATGAGCACCCTTTGGGTTCGGTCAGTCAGCCAGTTACAAATCCACTGAGTGGTAGCATAGTCAAGACCGCATTTTACCAGCTTCTTTACAAGAATATCATGGGGCACCTTGTCAAATGCCTTGCTGAAATCAAGGTAGGCTACATCCACTGTGTTCCCTTCATCTACCAGGCTTGTAATTCTGTCAAAAAATGAGATCAGGTTAGTCTGACATGACTTATTTTTCAGAAATCCATGCTGACTATTGGTGATCACAGCATTCCTTTCTAGGTGCTCACAGACTGTTTGCTTAATGATCTGCTCCAGAATCTTCCCTGGTATTGATGTCAGACTGACTGGGCGGTAATTATTTGGGTCCTCTCTTTTCCCCTTTTTGAAAATAGGGACAACATATGCCCTCCTCCAGTCTGCCGGGACTTCGCCTGTTCTCCAGGAATTCTCAAAGATGACTGCCAGTGGTTCTGAGATCACATCTGCCAGTTCTTTTAATACTCTTGGATGCAGTTCATCTGGCCTGGAGACCTGAATACATCTAAACTAGCCAAGTATTCTTGTACTATCTCCTTAGTTATTCTGGGCTGTGTTTCCTCTGCTGAATCATTTGCTCCAAATTCTTCAGGTCGGGCATTGTTTTCTTTATCGGAGAAGACTGAGGCAAAGAAGGCATTGAGGAGTTCAGCCCTTTCTGTGTCCCCCCTGTTTGCATTTCACCATCTTCTCCTCTGAGTGACCCCACTGTTTCTTTGTTCTTCCTTTTGCTACGAACATACCCATAAAAGCCTTTTTTGTTGCTTTTAACCTCTCTAGCAAGCCTGAGTTCATTCTGTGCTTTAGCTTTTCTGACTTTGTGTCTACACGTGCTGGCTATTTGTTTGAATTCCTCTTTGGTGGTTTCCCCCCCTTTCCATTTTTTTTTAAAAATAAATGTTTATTAAGGTTTTACAAATAAAAAAATTCATCATTTCAGATAGATCATTGCATTAAATAAAGCTCACATAAAAAACAACAAAAAACAGAAAAAGAGAAAAAAGAAAAATCCACTTTTTTAAATTTACAAAATTCCATACCCCTCTGTCCTGACCTCCTCACATCTCCCTTTTTTGTGTTCCTCTTTATTCCAATCAAATTCAGCAAATTCAAACCCTTATTTAAACCATGCTTAAATTATATTCTTCTAATTATTATGTCCCAATTTTTCATTGTTTTAACCCATTCCTCATCTTATATACTATGACATAATATTATTCTGTTCATAACCCCTTCTCCTTTTTAACATTCTTCTTTTCATTCACATTTAACCAAATCCCACAAGCCCTGTTACCTTCACTTCCCACATCATATTAACACTCAAACATTTTGCAGTGTTTTTGTAAATAGTCCTTAAACTCTTTCCAGTCCTGTTCCATCAGTTCTTCTCCCTGGTCACGGATTCTGCCAGTCATTTCAGCCATCTCCATGTAGTCAATCACTTGCATCTGCCATTCTTCCACGGTGGGTAGATCTTGTGTCTTCCAATACTTGGCGAGAAGTATTCTTGCTGCTGTTGTTGCATACATAAAAAATGTTCTGTCTTTCTTTGGCACCCGTTGGCCAACTATGCCCAAAAGGAAGGCCTCTGGTTTCTTAGGGAAGGTAAATTTAAATACCTTCTTCAGTTCATTATATATCGTTTCCCAGTAAGCCTTAACCCTTGGGCACGTCCACCAAAGGTGAAAGAATGTTCCCTCAGCTTCTTTACATTTCCAGCACTTGTTGTCAGGCAGGTGATAAATTTTTGCAAGCTTGACTGGGGTCATGTACCACCTGTAAATCATTTTCATAATATTCTCCTTTAAGGCAATGCATGCCGTAAACTTCATACCGGTGGTCCACAACTGCTCCCAGTCAGCAAACATAATGTTATGACCTATGTCCTGCGCCCATTTAATCATCGCTGATTTGACCGTTTCATCCTGTGTATTCCATTTTAACAGCAAGTTATACATCTTTGACAAAATCTTAGTTTTTGGTTCTAACAGTTCTGTTTCCAATTTTGATTTCTCCACCTGAAAGCCAATTTTTTTGTCCAAATTGTAGGCCTCTCTTATTTGATAATAATGAAGCCAATCTCGCACTTTGTCTTTTAATTTCTCAAAACTCTGCAGTTTCAGTCTGTCACCTTCTTGCTCCAAAATTTCCCAATATTTTGGCCATTTGGCCTCCATATTGAGCTTTTTCTGAGACTTAGCTTCCATAGGTGACAACCACCTCGGGGTTTTGCTTTCCAGCAAATCTTTATATCTTGTCCAGACATTAACATTTTTTGTACACATCCTTTTTTAATCTTAACTCAATTAAAAGTTCTTTAGATAGCCACCCTGGCTTCTTTAGGCACCTTCCATGTTTCCGTCTCATTGGTATTGCCTGAAGTTGTGCTTTTACTATCTCTCTCTTAACAAACTCCCAGCCATCATGAACTCCCTTTCCTTTTAGTATTACTGTCCATGGGATCTCACCCAGCACTTCCCTAAGTTTTATGAAGTCGGCTTTCTTAAAGTCAAGAAATTGAGTCCTAGTATGCTTGGCTGCTCCTTTCCGCTGTATAGTAAACTTCAGAAGAGCATGATCACTCGCGCCTAATGATCCTTCCACTTCTACCCCACTAACCAGGTCATCAACATTGGTTAGGACCAGATCTAAAATGGCTGTTCCTCTTGTTGCTTCTCCCACTTTCTGGACAATGAAGTTGTCTGCAAGGCCAGTGAGGAATCTGTTTGACCTTATGCTCTTGGCTGAGTTTGACATCCAACAAATATCTGGGTAATTGAAGTCCCCCATTACTACTATCTCCCTTCCTTTTGCATGCTTGGCCATCTGTTCCAGGAGGGCATCATCTATGTCCTCCGTTTGGCTTGGGGATCTATAGTAAACTCCCACAATGAGGTCACTGTTATTCTTCTCTCCCTTAATTTTGACCCAAATGCTCTCACTTTGGCTTTGAGGTTCTAAATCTTGGATCTCTTCACAGGTATACACATCCCTGACATATAACGCCACTCCTCCTCCTTTCTTGTCTGGTCTGTTTCTCTGAAATAGATTGTATCCCTCCATTATTACATTCCAATCGTGGGACTTATCCCACCAGGTTTCAGTGATGCCTATTATGTCATATTTAGTTTGCTGTACCAAGAGCTCAAGCTCATCTTGTTTATTTCCCATGCTTTGTGCATTAGTGTACAGACATTGAAGTCCATTAATCATTCCCCCGTGTCTCTTATTTAAGGATTTTTTCCTCCCACCACTAGGTCTGCGTGCTGTTTGCTCCATTTGGTCTACGACATTTGGATGATCATCTTCATCAATTGATAGACTCCTACCTTCAGGAGCACTGTCTCCCTCCCCCACATTAGTCAGTTTAAAGCCCTCCTGATGAGGTTTCTGAGATTTTTGGCAAAAACATTCCTCCCAACCATTGTGAGGTGCAGCCCATCGCTTGCCAGAAGTCCATCTTCAAGGAACTGCAGTCCGTGATCTAAGAATCCAAACCGTTCCTGTTTACACCATTTGCGAAGCCAGCTGTTCACTTCCACTATTTTCCCCTCTCTCCCTGGGCCACGTCGTTCAACTGGGAGGACAGATGAGATGACAATCTGTGCATTTAATTGCTTCAATTTCCTGCCCAGAGCCTCGTAGTCTCTTTTGATCTTCTGGAGGCTATTGCTTGCAGTGTCATTGGTTCCCACATGAACCAAGAGGAAGGGGTATTTGTCAGTGGGTTTTATGATTCCTTGCAGTCGTTCAGTTACATCTTGGATCTTAGCCCGGGGAGACAGCACACTTCCCGAGACATCTTGTCAGGCCCACAGATCACTGCTTCTGTTCCCCTCAGTAGGGAATCCCCTATCACCACTACACGCCTCCTCTTAGGTTTGGTCGGGGTTCTTCCGTGAGCTGTCCGTTCCAAGGTCGCCTGCACATTCCCTGAGGACTGACTTTGCTGCTCGTCTTCATGTACCTGATCGACTGTAATGAGGGAGAGATCCTCAAATGGATATACAACATATACAGCTTCTGTAACATGGGACCAGTGAGCTTTATAGTGGATGTTTTATGGAGCAACTTTAGTAGTACAGCACCTGGTTATACTGCTGCAGAGCTTGGTCAGAGAGGTTTCCTGAATGGCTGCAAAGCAGCAAGGAATGGATTGTTCTGAAAGATCCTTAAAACGTCACAACTGAAAGAAATAAACTCATCACCAGTAAGCCTCCATTGTGCTGGAGCAGCAGTTTGTGATGTTGGTGAAGGCAAGGCCTTCGTGTACTAAAACATTATTCAGGTAGAGGGGAAGCTTATAGCAGGAGAGCTGGCTGGCAGGTTAAGGTGAGTCACAGCCATGCAGTGGGAGTTTGGGGCCACTGTAGGACCAGGGGAAATCTGTCTTTTGAGGGACTTCTGTATGCAGACTGGAGCACCTGTGGACTTCTGGATCAGGGTCAAATAATTTCTCTCACCACCATTAATTACTAAATCCCACGTAGCCAATGAATGCCATGTATTCATTTCACCAAATTCTGTTTCATAGTTAGGATCATATGATACCTCCTAAATTCCTAATTGAGGCTTTCACATGATTTGGGTTTTCTGTGAGACGTTTTTATCTTTTTAGTGTAGTCTGTAGCAGCTTTAAAAGGCTCTATTCATTGGCAAAAAACTGTACAGAATTGAAAATGTGTCATGGTTGCAAACATTTGTTAGCATTTTTATTTTGGTGGGGAAGGAAATATAAGCTGAGATTTGTCCTCTAGCAGTTCCTGGGAAAAGAAAGAGAGAAGGAGAGATTTTACTGAGCTATTTGATGCTACATCTGTTGCATATCTGTTGCCTCGTTAAGTAAAAATGAATAGTAAAGTATCTGTAGAGATGGAGATTTCCTTCAAAACAATGTTGTACTTTTGAACTTTTATTTTCATGGTTACATGAATAGATACACGCAGGAACATACACACAGGTGAAATCCTCTCTCCAAATGTAATGCTGGAGATAATAAAAGTACTTGTGCATAACTGTACTTTCTTTTCTGTTACTTAAATACATTTTTCTTCCATATGAATGAAGCTGCTTATACCAGGTCCGATTGTCCATGTATCCCAGGGAAACCCAGATGTTGCCGAACTACAACTCCTATCATCCCCAGGAAGAGAAAGAGGTAATTGTCAGGGCCAATGGGAGTTGTGCCCTCCAGTTGTTGGTTTATACCATGTTGGCTATCCCTGATCTAGCCAAATGTTATCTACTCTGACTGACAGCAGTTTTTCATGGTAGATATAGGCATAAAGGCCCCTAGAAATTTTGCACTTTTTTGTGAGTAGATAAATTGAGGGGAGGCTATTTCACTTAATCTCTCCAGGAGAAGGAGAAGTTCTCTAACTGTTTTTTGGGGTTGGACTCACCATTATCCATTGCAGTAGCATGATGTTTTTATTTTTTCCTACAGTTCTGGTCATTGCAGCTGTAATTGAAAATGGCAGCAGTGAGAACTGTCTTAGCAGCCTGGCCACCATTCTGTGTCCTTCTCAATGCCCCAGACCAAAGTTCTTTGGGGACATTGTGTGTGGGGAGGGGGAATGGTGTTGAGAGCCCATTTGGTGTAATGGCTAGAATGTTGGACTAGGACAGAGTTTCCCAAACTTGGGTATCCAGCTGTTTTTGGACTACAATTTCCATCCTTCCTGACCACTGGTCCTGCTAGCTAGGGATGATGGGATTTGGAGTAAAAAAACAACTGGAGACTCAAGTTTAGGAAACCCTGGACTAGGACTTGGGAGATCAGGGTTCAAATCTGCTCTCTGACGTTAAGATCACTGGGTGACCTTGAGCCAGCCACTGCCTCTCAGCCTAATCTGCTTCACAGGGTTGTTGTGATGATTAAATGGGGAGGGGGAGAACCATGTATTCCATCTTGAATTCCTTGGAGGAAAAAGTAGGATATAAATACAATACAAAAAATAAATGGTAGAAGAAGAATTTAGAGAAGAATCTTCAAAGTGGCCGTCTTTTCTTGGAGGGTGATAATGGCCATTAAAAAAACTTCAGGTTGAGAATTTTTCCTATCCCCTGCTATCTAGAATTGTGTATTCTGTTATAAATTGTTTCAAGATGCCTCATAGGAAATGAATAATAAATGCATACATAGAAATATTTCAGTGATGGTAGGGGGTGAACCTTGGCTTCCTGCATTCAAAATACAGTATATGACCTGCCACTGAGTCATGCGCCAAAAATAATGTGACTAAATAATGTGACTAAAAACATGTTAGTGCTTTAATCTGAAGTCTGCTCCTTAATGAAAGAGCTACTTGGGGCTGTAGATACATTTTCCAAATTTTGAGCTGAACTTCCAGGCTTGTTTGTGGCCATTGTTTGAGTCATGATCTGCCAATGGGTGATATTGAAAACTGTTCACAATGCCTACAATGGTCAATGGTAGAATGGAGGTGTGTCTTGAAAAAAATAAAATAAAATTTAATTATGAATGGTTTCCCAACCACTTGCTTGCATGCCTTCAGCCAATTGCGAGGCCTTGCCGTCCCCTCATGCTGACGGAGAACAGGGCACCTGCTCACCCTCACTTCAAGGCACTGTGGCACTACCTTCCCCTGGGAGAAGCATGCTAAGAGGAAGGCGCACTTGGCAAACCGTCACCAGGATCAACTCCCACCCGGAAACCTATGTCCCCACTGTGGAAGGACATGTGGATCCAGAATTGGCCTCCACAGTCACTTAAGGACTCATTGTTAAAACCATGTTTATGGAAGACAATCTTACTCGGCTACGAGTGATCGCCAAAGAAAGAAAAATTTTGTTGTTGTAAACCTCCTCATGTATAGTAATATAGAACGTCAGTATACAAATCAAAAATGAAACTAAATGAAATAAAATCTTTTAATTTTTTTTTTTTAATTCAAGACAAAGGAGAAATATGTAGTGTGGGGAACTGGAACAATGAAATAGCAGTAAGGAAGTGCATTTGAGTGAAATAGATTTGGACTTCTTTATTTTAATATTTTCTCTCTCCAGTACTTAAAAATGATTCACACCTGGAGAGGTACAATTCCCAGAGTGGTTTCACAATCAATCCCTCTTTCCAGGGAATTATAACTCTGTGAGGGATATTGGGGTCTCATAGCAACTCTCAACACCCTTAAACTATACTTCCCAGGATTCTTTGGGGGAAACCATGACTGTTTAAGTAGTATAACACGGCTTTAAATGCATTGTGCACATAGGGCCTTAGTTACTATTATTTTCTCACCCTTGTTACATTGGCGGCAGCAAGCTGCAGTAGCAAGACAGAATCCGTATGCTCCTGTATCCTCGGGATCACGAGTGGGACAGTGCTATTGTTCTCCTGCCCTGCTTGCGGGCTTTCCATAGGCATCTGGTCAGTGACTGTGACCAGTGGGGTCCTCACCTGTGCCTTTAAAGCCCTGACTTCAGCCAAGGTCCATCAGTCTGAGCAAGTCATTGCTGTGAGTAGCTGCAGCCTCTACTACATCATCTGTCCCTGCTGATTTCCAGCCCTGCGGGAGCTGATCTGCTTGCTCTGGGCCACCTTGACCTTGCCTGTTTGGACTCTGCCATGTTCTGAGCACCTAGCAAACATAAGAAGATCTAACAGGAATAAAGAACATTGTCTACTTATCAGATAGATGTTACACAGAACAAAATGAAAGCAGGAAACATCTTCTGTCACCTTTTATTCAGATTTGGTTCAAGAAGCATTCACAAAATTTCTAGTATGAAGTAGCAATGTTAGGGAGGCATTGTTATATAAAGCTGGCATGTTTACTTCTCTCCCAGAAAGTATCTTAATTGATGTTTATGTCTGTCTCCATAGAAGTGGGTAGGCAAACACAATGAACTTTGGCTCTCTGACTAATAGTAAATTGGTAAATGCAAGTTTAAGAACAGTGTATTACAGAAAAACTATTCAATTTGCTGGATGTGATAATTACTGATATGTCAAGTGAGAATTCTTCAAGACAGCTGGATTTTCCTACACAATGCTAGGACCTACAAAACATTGCATAAGACCCTTGGATTTTTGCCTTGAAACATTCAGTAGAAATCCTTTGTTGGAGCAGTAACTGCACTACTTATCATTGTAAATATGCTCAAGCTGTTTATTAAATGCCTCATGAGACCATTAATCAGAGTCCTGCTATGAGGGGCCCTTCAGTCATGAACCCCCCAGCGAGAGAGTTATGTGCATGTGCTGTGTGGTGAAGCTCTCAGATCCCATTTCATCCATCCACAGTTCGATCAGGTTATGGCTAAGATGAGGCTCTCCATGTGTTGTTGGGCTCCTACACCCCTTCGCCCCATTCAGCATGACCAGCAGCAGACATTTGGGGAGCTGCAGTACAGCAACATCTGAAGACCACAGGCTCCCCATCTCTCAGTTAAAGGCTGTCAGGATGAAAGGGGCTCTGTAGTTCTGAGTTAGATGCTTTTATATAAGGCAGTTCCTTATATCATGTAGTTATACTAAATAGTGCAGCATGACATCTTGTCGCTTTGCAATTAGCTTTGGCCTCATTCACATGTAATGTTAAATCGTTCAGCATTACAAGGAGGTTGGAAACATTCACTTTTTCAGTTTTCAGGTTTTCAGTCAATCATGCTTTAGCTGAACATACAGCACAGTAAGTTGTGGTTAACTGCAGTTCATTAAAGCAAGCTAGTTTCATAAACCATGTCTTGTTTCAGCAAACCATAGTTTAAATGAATTATAGTTTGTCCATAGTTTAGCACAATGTAGGAATGAGGCTTCTATTTCATCCTTTCAGGAAAGAACTTCCATGTAGAAGCTGCTCAGAACCCTCTTTCGCATAGTTCCCTTGTTGCCTGGCTGTTTTCAGGAGTCTAAACCAAACTGACACATCTCCACATTATGGGAAGTGGTGATTTCATGGGTCTACCAGAATCTAAGCAGGGAAATCTGTTGGGTTAGAGTCAGGTTAGAATCAGCCGCAAGGCACAAGGGTACTCCTTCTCACAAACAGTTTACTACCTAAAAGTGGGTAATGCATAGTTATGAGTTGTGGGTGCCAGCTTCCCTAAATTCCTGGGTCTAATGGGTCATTAGGGTCTAATGGGTAATTAATGCTTAGAATGTTAAAAATGGCTGCCAGATGCTGGGTTTAGTAAAGGATTCAAATATAGACCAAACCAGTTTCCAGAGTTCAGGAAATTTTTACGGAGAAGAGCCATCAAGGAGAAGAAAAGGAATGGGCAATTAACAAAGCAAATCCTCTGTGCTGGATGGCAGATGGGGGTGAACCCCTTCTGCAACAAAGAGAGAGTTAGCAGAGACAAAGCAGAGTTTTGTTTAGGAGTAGCATTTGCAGGGATTATAGAATCACAGAACATAGTAGTAAAGTAGCGACCTGAAGAGAAAGAAAATGCACAATGGCTATTGTCAATTTGAATCCCGGGCTGTAATGCCTATGGGAGGAGCAAGACCCTCCTAGAGTATAAGTATAATTATATAAATAATTACAATTATGTATACCCCGCCCACCTGACATGGTTGCCCTGACCACTCTGGGCAGCTTTCAACATAATAAAAACACAGCACACATCAAACATTAGAAACTTCCTGATACAGGGCTGCCTTCAGATGTCTTAGGAAAGTCAGATAGTTATTTATCTCCTTGACATCTGATGGGAGGGTGTTCCACAGGGAGGGCACCTCTATTGAGAAAGGTCCTCTGTCTGGTTCCCTGTAACCTCACTTCTCGCAGTGAAGGCCCTCGGAGCTGGACCTCAGTGTCCAGGCTGAAGGTTGCTGTGAATGCTGTGGACCCCTACATTGCAGGCTCAGGTTGCATATGTGTGTAAATAAACCATATATCATAAAGACACCACAGTCTTTGCTGAGCCTCATTTCCAAAAGGAAACACTGACCCTGAGTAAGCACCTGGGACCCCTGGAATCTCACACTACTTTGGTGTGCAACAGAATTATTTATTTGTTTGTTACATTTATATCCCACCTTACTCCAGGGAACTCAAGGGGACCTACATGCTTCTCCTGCATTTACAGTGGTGCCTCACAAGACGAAAAGAATCCGTTCTGCGAGTCTCTTCGTCTAGCGGTTTTTTCGTCTTGCGAAGCAAGCCCATTGACGGATTAGCGGATTAGCGCTATTAGCGCTATTAGCGGCTTTTAGCGGCTTATCGGATAAGCGGCTTAGCGGCTTAGAAAAAGGGGGGGGGGAAGGAAAAAAACCCACAGGAACTCGCAAGACATTTTCGTCTTGCGAAGCAAGCCCATAGGAGATTCGTTTTGCGAAGCACCTCCAAAACGGAAAACCCTTTCGTCTAGCAAGTTTTCCGTCTTGCGAGGCATTCGTCTTGCGGGGCACCACTGTATTATCTTCACAACAACCCTGCGAGGTCAGTTAGGCTGAGAGTGAATGACTGGCCTAAGGCCCCCTAGTGGCCGAGCAGGGATTTAAACCCTGGTCTCCTAGTCCAGCAGGGACGCGGGTGGCGCTGTGGGTAAAACCTCAGTGCCTAGGACTTGCCGATCGTATGGTCGGCGGTTCGGATCCCCGTGGCGGGGTGAGCTCCCGTATTTTGGTCCCAGCTCCTGCCCACCTAGCAGTTCAAAAGCACCCTTAAGTGCAAGTAGATAAATAGGTACCGCTTCATAGTGGGAAGGTAAACGGTGTTTCCGTGTGCTGCGCTGGTGCTGGCTCACCAGAGCAGCTTCGTCATGCTGGCCACGGACAGCGCTGGCCCCCGGCCTCTTAAGTGAGATGGGCGCACAACCCTAGAGTCGGACACGACTGGCCTGTACGGGCAGGGGTACCTTTACCTTTTACCTCCTAGTCCAGCACTCTAAACACTACACCACACCAACTCTCTTCAGGTCTAACCACCATACAATCACACTACTACTGTTCCAGGAAATAGCCTCTTTTAGAATAGATATGAGCCTCTAGTTCTGTAAAAATCCCAAACTACGAGGAAAGAACACCTGGATATGTACTAATATCCTATGAGTATTATAGGATCACATAGAATCATAGAGTCATAGAATCATAGAGTTGGAAGAGACCACAAGGGCCATCGAGTCCAACCCCCTGCCAAGCAGGAAACACCATCAGAGCACTCCTGACATATGGTTGTCAACCCTCTGCTTAAAGACCTCCAAAGAAGGAGACTCCACCACACTCCTTGGCAGCAAATTCCACTGTCAAACAGCTCTTACTGTCAGGAAGTTCTTCCTAATGTTTAGGTGGAATCTTCTTTCTTGTAGTTTGGATCCATTGCTCCGTGTCCGCTTCTCTGGAGCAGCAGAAAACAACCTTTCTCCCTCCTCTATGTGACATCCTTTTATATATTTGAACATGGCTATCATATCACCCCTTAACCTCCTCTTCTCCAGGCTAAACATGCCCAGCTCCCTTAGCCGTTCCTCATAGGGCATCGTTTCCAGGCCTTTGACCATTTTGGTTGCCCTCCTCTGGACACGCTCCAGTTTGTCAGTGTCCTTCTTGAACTGTGGTGCCCAGAACTGGACACAGTACTCCAGGTGAGGTCTGACCAGAGCAGAATACAGTGGCACTATTACTTCCCTTGATCTAGATGCTATACTCCTATTGATGCAGCCCACAATTGCATTGGCTGTTTTAGCTGCCGCGTCACACTGTTGGCTCATGTCAAGTTTGTGGTCAACCAAGACTCCTAGATTCTTTTCACATGTACTGCTCTCAAGCCAGGTGTCACCCATCTTGTATTTGTGCCTCTCATTTGTTTTGCCCAAGTGCAATTCTTTACATTTCTCCCTGTTAAAATTCATCTTGTTTGTTTTGGCCCACTTCTCTAATCTGTCAAGGTCATCATAGCATTGGAACTAGACTTTGCCTCCCATGAATGAGAGGGCTCCTTTTATCCGCAGAAGACTCCTCAACCAGCAGACAAATCCTTCAGGACGAACAGGAGTTGGACCAATTTTAATTCCCTTTCCCCCTGAAAATCTGTTCCAGTTCAGTGTGGTAGGTGATGTTCCCGTTTTTGTTTTTCTCTGCTTCCAACCCAGTACCTGTAATTCACCCATTGTGTCAGTGACTTTTAATGGGTAACCATAGCAACTGGCCAGATAACAACATATGACCTCTTGCTGTAACCTTTGAGAAGTGATAATGTAGACAATACCGTTATTGTACTTAAGGAGAAACAACTGAAGAACAACTTGAGGCTGCTGCAACTCTGACACAAGATTGGGAGTAGAAATGGAGAGGCGTTTAAGTGAAGGGCCTTCTCGGCTGCCATTATGACTTCTGTAAGGATGCTAAATGCCCCACTGGGGGTTATTATAGTCCAGAGAGAGAGGAAATGAGATGGCAGATAAGGACCCTTCTAGGCGAGGAGAACAAAAGGAATTTACTAAGGCTGCAAACCATTTATTTTGGAGAACAGTTGTTTGAAATGCCCTTGGAGTGTATGGGACAAGTTTAGGCAACTCAGGAACTGACATTCTTGGGATGCCTGCTTGAACAGTGAACTTTACCTTCCTTCCTTCCTTCCTTCCTTCCTTCCTTCCTTCCTTCCTTCCTTCCTTCCTTCGTCCACATTAATATGTGTCCTTACAAGTATCAATCATTCTGGCCAAATTCAAAATTAGTCTGAGATTTAAGAGATCAAGTACAATGGTACCTCGGGTTACAGATGCTTCAGGTTACAGACACTTCAGGTTACAGACTCCGCTAACCCAGAAATACCTTGGGGTAAGAACTTTGCTTCAGGATGAGAACAGAAATCGCGTGGCGGCAGCACGGCAGCAGCAGCAGCAGGAGGCCCCATTAGCTAAAGTGGTGCTTCAGGTTAAGAACAGTTTCAGGTTAATAACAGACCTCTGGAACAAATTAAGTTCTTAACCCGAGGTACCACTGTATATAATAAACAGTGAACTTTACCATAACCTGAATCTGGATTTTAAAAGTCTGTTTTACCAACTTTCCCCCAACCTGCTTAAAGAATTTTATTTAATGGAGTTTGATACACAACTTTCCTCTCAGTATAAAATGTATACTACAGATTTCTTTGTGGAGTACTTAGACTGGAAAAGCCTTACAGCATTTCCCCATAATAATACAGTAGTGTCTACTTAATTGGTCCCCTGATAAATATCAAGCTGACTTAATGGGGACTATTGGCAGGAAAAAGATTCAGTGCGATGTATTGCAGTGTCTCTAAACAATGGTTAAATGGTTCAACTAATCTGTTTAAATGGCTCACCTGTTGGTGTCTAAAAGCCCTTTACAGTAGTTTGCAAGTGTGAAATGTTATTTTCTGAAATAAACTTCCCTCTGTGTAGTCTTTTACACACCGTGCTCTGCTTACCTGCTATCTTATAATGGGTAAATTAGATCCTGCCTTAATATAGATTTTCTCTACATTGTGATTTTAAAAATCATGTTTCAGTGCATTTCCTACATGAGTCTTGGATAATCAGCACAACCATTAATGGTCACATTTCGGGTTATGGGCAGTCTGTGTGTCAATTAGCAGGATTAAGTAATGACCTTCAGCAAGCATTGCAAAGTGTGTCCACTTGGCCTACTTGTTGGCAAAGCAAAGTTACTGTTTGATTCTTAGAATTTCCAGTTTCGAAAGCTCCCTCGCCTCAGCCCCTGCTGCAGTGGGAACCTCTTTGCCCACCAGGTTCTCACAGATCAGTTTTTATGATCTGCTACCCCTTCTGTGCCGCAAGTAGAGAACAGATGAAGCAGCCAGGTTACTAACTGGACCTGCCTCTTGGAAGCATATGACGCCCTTGTTGAAGCCATTGCGCTGCCTTTCACTTTTGCGCTGGGTCTAATTAAAAATAAAATTAAAGGGATAACCTTTAAAGCCTTCTATCCTTGGAACACCTACTTCCAAGTCTGCTGACTTTTTAAGAAAATCAAGAGAGGCTCTCCTGTGACTCAGCAACTCTTGAAACACATCTGGTTGGGACCAGGGACAGGAGCTGTGCCCGGGTTCAAGAGCTATGCCCAGGTTTTGAAGCTCTGTTCCAAGCTGACCTTGCTTCATGACCTTTTGCCACATTATAAAAACCTCATTTTCTTAGACATGTTTTGGAGAACTGTTTATTACTTTGCTGGGAGCTGTTTTAATTATTTTTTTTAGGGATTTCTGATTGTTGAATTGTTATAGCTGGGGTACCAGAGTCTGTTAGTGAATATTAGAAACTAATTAATGGTAGTATTTAGATAATACAGTATTTGGGATATGAGGAGGAAATACTAGCTGCAGAAAAGTGCCAGACAAGAAAATCCTGGGTTAGGTTATGCAAACCTGTCTGGCTGGGCTAGCCAAGTGCAGAGCTATGAAGGAACAAGGGGAAATCAAGTACTGGACCATTAAGGGCAATTGGCAATGCAAAAGAATGCCCCCCCATGAGAAGTGGACAGAGAGAAATGGCAGGTTGCCAAGGGAGTAAAAGGTAAAGGTACCCCTGACTGTTAATCCAGTTGCAGACGACTCTGGGGTTGTGGTGCTCATCTCGCGTTACTGGCTGAGGGAGCTGACATTTGTCCGCAGGCAGTTTTTCCGGGTCATGTGGCCAGCATGACTAAGCCACTTCTGGTGAAACCAGAGCAGCGCACGGGAACGCCGTTTACCTTCCCGCCGGAGTGGTACCTATTTATCTACTTGCACTTTGATGTGCTTTTGAACTGCTAGGTTGGCAGGAGCAGGGACCGAACAACGGGAGCTCACCCCGTTGCGGGAATTCGAACCGCTGACCTTCTGATTGGCAAGCCCTAGGCTCAGTGATGTCACAGAAAAAAAGGCATTTTGGGAACAAGAAGGGGGAAGAGGGCAGATCCATATTGGCGATGGCTAGAGGAAGCTGCACCGGGAGACCAGGAGCCATGACTGACTGCTGCTTTGGACCCAAGCTTGCTGAAGCTATGAGAGGGGCAATGCTCTGCACTCCCTCCTTTGAAGACTCCAGGTGTAAAGATGTGTACAGTAAACCATGATTCTTGAAGAGACTTGTCTCTGCTGTGCTGATCTGCTCTGCTGTGCCTCGATTTCCCAATGGAAACACAACCCTGGGTGAGCACCTGGAACTCCCCGGGAATCTTGCTACCACTGGGCAGAGATTGGGGGTGGCACACAACCTTCATAGCAGTATTAACCTCTGTTAATTTTTTCTCAATTTTTGTAGTTTTAAGTTGATGTTTAAATATAAATATAATTGTTTTATTGTCTTTTGAAGGAAAGGGAGTTCTAAATAAATGAGGAGATCTCTAAATCTGCAAGAAGAAGAAAGGTGCTTCCAGAGCAAGAGCTCCCCCCCCCCATGAGTAAGGCAAGGTTATAATTTAGGAGAAAATATATTCTCAGCCATTTACCCAGATTTTAATTTGTGTTACTGTGGACTCCTATATCTGTTTACCTGGAAGTAAATACTGGGTTTACCTGGAAGTAAATACTGGGTTCATTGGGGCTTATTTCCAGGTGCATGCAGAAAAAATGGCAGCTCAGGAACAGCCAGCATGGAATAGCAAATTCCATCAGTCCCAGGCAGCATGGCCAATAGCCAGGGATGATGTGAGTTGAAATCTAACAATATTTAGAGGATCACAGGTCATGTTCCTCTACATGAGTTAAAATGGGGCTGTGTCTGCTCTGTGTCACTATGAAATGTGCCATTCACTACAATCCTGTGCAGGTTCAATTCTAAAGTGTGAAGAGTCACATATATGACTGCTTGTAATGCGTCATCATGCTCCTTGCTCTATGAATAGCCCAAACATGTGAGTACTACTCATTCATTCATTCATTCATTCATTCATCCATTCATTCATAATTTATTATT
Organism: Podarcis raffonei; assembly: GCF_027172205.1. NCBI lineage: Eukaryota > Metazoa > Chordata > Lepidosauria > Squamata > Lacertidae > Podarcis > Podarcis raffonei. The sequence goes on along the minus strand of NC_070612.1, from coordinate 63,559,342 downwards.
TATACTCCACCCATCTGGCCACTCTGGGCAGCTTCCAACTGAATATTAAAAACAATGCAGCATCAAACATTAAAAACTTCCCTAAACAGGGCCACCTTCAGTTGTCTTTTAAAGGTAAGACATTTGCTTATTGCCTTGACATCTGCTGGGAGGGCGTTCCACAGGGCAGGTGCCACTACCAAGAAGGTAGTTCATTCATTCATCTGTTTATCCGTATGCTGCTTTTTCATAAGATTATGCCCAAAGTAGTTCACAATATCAAATGAACAGTAATATTTTTCATAATAATAATAATCAAATTTCAAGACATTTTTGTGACAATATGTTTATCTCTCTCTCTCTCTCTCTCTCTCTCTCTCTCTCTCTCTCTCTCTCTCTCTCTCTCTAAACCAATATTTAAAGGAATTTGCCTCCCAGCTACAATTCCTCTCATCACAAGCTTGACCAGTCACTTAGAGCAGAACCCACCTCAGTCTGGTGTTTACTTCCTTCTTCCATCACCCCACCTTCTCATTATCCCTTATGAGGCCACTTTAGAGGCTCCCTCTTAGCAGAGGCCCTGCACAAGGAGTTCTGTTTGTGAGACGGGGCTTTCCTCCTCTCCTCTCCTGCCTGCCTGCCCCTGCCAGGCACGTGACGTGTGTGATGTCCCGTGGCAGAAGGAGGCCTGAGGGGGCCCATCATGGCCTCTGAAAGGCCCCCCCCTGCAGCGCTGGGCTCCATTGGGTCCTCCTGTGGCTGAGACGGGCTTCAACAGAACAGCACATAATGGCTTTTTCCACTGAGTGTGTGTGTCTTGTATGTCTGCAAAATATTTTCACCAAATAAAGATACACTCAGTTGGTTAAGCAAAATCCGAACTGCAAGGGACTCTATGAGAAATAGAAAACATATGGCCATTGGAAGATGAAGTGAAAGACAGAACATCATGGTTGAAAAGACAAAGTTTTTTCTTCTTTCCTGCTAATTTAAGTCTGAGTACCAGACTTTATTAATTTAAGTTTAAGTGCCAGCACAGATGCTTTTATTATAACAGAGAAGAAAGACTTAATATGAGTAAGAATGCAATATACCACAGAATATAAGCTCAGCAATAGATAGCGGAAAAGGTATTTGTTTAATGCATTGCAGACCCATTGGTTTTACAGCACCCTGTGAGGTAGGGAAAGCTGAACAGTAATGGAAACCCCACACAAATGTACATACAGTTTGACTATATGAAGCGCTTTCTGGAGCTGTGCCTTGCTGGCTTTTTATCTGTTTTGTGTGATCCAAGAAGCTCTGTGCAAGAGCTTCTTTCAAGCTGTTACCATATTTTTTCCCCCAAATCAGAGGAGGAAGGGAAGGAGGTTGTAATACTGACGGCCAGGCCCCCGACATACAATCAGCTACCTTCCCTCTTCCTTGCGCTGTCTTTTCTCTCTCCCTTCACATCAATAATCTCTGAACATCTGGCACAACTGCTTTACTTACAACAATGAACATGTCCAGGGACTTAGGTTATCATTTGCTTCAGCTTTTTTATATATTCTAAAAACTATATTGAAATACAATTACGGGTCTAGATTAAACTGGCAAAAGCCAGAAATACAGAATGAAGGATTATCTCTCATCCTTAACTCAGTCGACTATGGCTGAATCTTACTTTCCACTGGGAAGAGGCTATCAGAACAACATAATTTTCCCAGTCAGTGTTTGAACTGTGTAGATTTTGTTGCTCAGTATTGTCTGCACCAGGGATTGGAAACATCAGGCTGAGGGGGTGCCATTGGCCCTCCAGGCCTCTCTTGGAACTCTCTCCCTCCAGCCCCCCGCCTCTCCCCAGGCTAATCAGGTCTTGCACTCTCTTTGAGTGGTCTTCTTGTTGTTGTTTGTCCGGCTGGAATGTTCCTGAAATCTGAGAATGTGGCTCACTTGTCTGGATGGAGGATAGAGAAGGGTGTGTGAACATGCAAAGAGAGACTGTATGGAATGATGTTAGAGGTAGTAGAGGGTTGGGAACCTGCATGGATGAGGGGATGTCAGAAGTAGCCTCTGCTGGATCAAAGGCTCTTCTGTACACAACATTATCTTGACCAGGGCTTTTTCAGGAGAACCTCATTGGAACCTCATTGGAACTCAGTTTTGGCACCTCTCTGGTGGGTTCCACTGCCATTCTACGAGAAAGAGGTGTTCCTGGTGAGTTCCAGCACCTCTTTTTCTAGAAAAATAGCACTGATCTTGACGAGTAAGTTTGGAAAATGTGGCAATTTTATTTTAGTCCTGTTTAAGGTTCTGTTCAAAGCTCTTTAAATTTGAGACTGATTACAAGGAAGCTTAATTATAATTCATCTCCCTGCCCAATAATGATTTAAAGTAAAGAAAAAGTGTGTGTGATCTCTGACATATAAATTTCAATTTCATCAAGAAAGGACCACTCAGGCTGGCCTTTTTATTACCCTTCCATATGTGATTTGTGTAGTATAAGGCTACATTTAGCAAAGTGTCAGTAAACAAAACTTATTACAGGGTTTGACAGCTTTTGAAGGTAGCAGTAAGCAAATTTGAACTATGAGCTGATCTTTTAAATGATTTGTCAGAAAATTTTATTTATGGCAGCCTTTTCACCAAGGCATTTAATATTCTGAATTGTTTCTCAACAAATTGAAAGAAACGACTGTTATTCTGCCACTTGTAGATTTATTTCATGACTTACTATGAATAACATTTGACTCCTTTGTTTATTACTTGCAGTGTCAAGGAGGTTTTGCTCTCATGCTTCAAGTAGATCACTTTCTTTTCCTAGTTCCAAAGAGAGGTTAAATAGAAGAGCTGTTGCCAAGGCTTTGAGTTTTCTTTTAAATATTGCAAAAATTGTTTCAATTCAATATCCTTCACTACCAAAGGTGTATTCAGGGAAGACCTATTTTTCAGTGGCAGATCTTATTCTATTTCTGTAGGGCGTGGGGGGCAAAGGGAGAGAAAAGTTGTGATCAGACCTTGAGCTATTATGATGCTTTCGAATTCAAGGAGAGAACACACGTTGAATACACACAGATCTGTGCTTTTCATTAAGTCTAAAAGGCCAGCTTTGGCAGACTTTCAGATCAAAGTGAGTTTGTTTTGTGCCTCAATCAGGATAAACGCAGTAATGACCGAACATATCTAAAAGTATGGGTTGCATTTAAATTGTGGCAGCAATTTATTATAGGAACACAGGAAGTTGCCTAATACTGAATTGGCCCGTTGATCCCTCTAGTTCAGTATAGCAGTATCCTGAGTTTTAGGAGACATTCCCAGGCCTACCTGGAGATATTTGGAGTTGAACCCAAGACCTTCTTCATGCAAACAGATGCCTTAACACCCAACCAGCTCCTTTCTTTGATCTTTCTGTGGCTGTGATTTACTTCACTACCTGCCCTCCCCCCAAAAAAACCACATTTCCTGTTTTCATGTTTCAAATAACAAATTCTAGGAAAGAGGGCCAGTAATGCTTCTGAATACCATAAGTTGTTGGAAGCCACAAGAGGGGAAAGTGCTTTTCTGCTCAGGTCCTCCACATGCATCTGGTGGCTTTCAAAACCCTAAAACGTATTTTATATAATTGACTTTTTATTTCTATTCTTTGTATATCGCATTGTTGTTTTATTGCTATGGCCAATGGCTGGCGCAAAAAAAGATTCATTCATTCATCTGAGTGGCTGCTGTGAAAATGGGATCCTGGACCAGGCTTGCTCAAGCAGGCTCTTATTGTGTTCTTATATTAATATGTAGTTGTTATCATATTTATTTGGAAAGAACTATGCTAAGGAGTCTCATAGTGCAATGGGTCAGTGTATCTGGCTGTTAGCCAGAAGGTCGGTGGTTTGAGACCACACAGAGACCACTGTGGGCAAGATTACTGCATTGCAGGAGGGTGGACTAGATGACCCTTGGAGTACCCTCCTACAATTCTATGATTTTATGAAGAGAAATATAATATAGAAGTAAAAGTACATAAGAACAGCCTGGTACGTAGGCTGAGACCCTATCTGCCTGCGGACTGCCTCGCCAGAGTGGTGCATGCTCTGGTTATCTCCCGCTTGGACTACTGCAGTGCGCTCTACGTGGGGCTACCTTTGAAGGTGACTCGGAAACTAATCCAGAATGCGGCAGCTAGACTGGGGACTGGGAGTGGCCGCCAGGACCACATAACACCGGTCTTGAAAGACCTACATTGGCTCCCAGTACATTTCTGAGCACAATTCAAAGTGTTGGTGCTGACCTTGAAAGCCCTGAACGGCCTTGGCCCAGTATACCTGAAGGAGCGTCTCCACCTCCATCGTTCTGCCCGGACACTGAGGTCCAGCGCCGAGGGCCTTCTGGCGGTTCCTTCACTGCAAGAATTGAAGCTACAGGGAATGAGGCAGAGGGCCTTCTCGGTAGTGGCGCCAACCCTGTGGAACGCCCTCCCATCAAGGAAAAAACCAACTATTTGACATTTAGAAGGCATCTGAAGACAGCCCTGTTTAGGGAAGTTTTTAATGTTTGAGGAGAGTGAGGGCCTGGGCCCCGCCCCCTGGGCCAGCTGGAAAAGGCCTTGGAAGGGAGCAGGCGCTGCAGTCCTCACCACAGCCAAGAATGGAAACACCATCCCTCGAGTGGGACTGGCTTTTGCACTATCAGTTTATCTGATACAGTGGTACCTCGGGTTAAGTACTTAATTCGTTCCGGAGGTCCGTTCTTAACCTGAAACTGTTCTTAACCTGAAGCACCACTTTAGCTAATGAGGCCTCTGGCTGCTGCTGCGTCGCCGGAGCACAATTTCTGTTTTCATCCTGAAGCAAAGTTCTTAACCCGAGGTACTATTTCTGGGTTAGCGGAGTCTGTAACCTGAAGCGTATGTAACCTGAGGTACCACTCTAGTTGAATTGTTTATACTGTTCTTAAATTTTCCACTGATACTTCTGTAACTGATTTTCTTATTTAATTTTATTTTTATTTTTAAAAGGATTTGTTAGGAAAAAAGAAACCCCCCCCCCCAGCTTTAGTTAATAATTAAATAGCAATATTTAACTTATCTGTTACTTCCAAAAACTGCAGCCCTTTCAGGTCTGCTCCCCTTACCGTATATGTTTAACAACAACAGATTTTCTTGAGTCCAATTTCTTTCCTCCAAATGCAGTGACTATCCTAACCTAGTGAAATCCTGAGAGACCTGCACCTGATCATAGATTAGTGCCTTGGCTGGTTTCTGTGTCAGCTGACAATGAATGAAAAGATCCAAAGTGAATGAAACAGTCTTTTTACTTTGGGAGTGGGGGATGCTCGAGGAGTGGGAATGACATGCTAGTTTAGATTTGGGATTAATTTCACCATCGAGTGCAACATCAGGGGGAAAGACTAGAAATGCCCTCAGCAGAAAATGGTGGGCAAGGAGGAGGAGGGGATGGCTTCCTCTCATCTTTCTTTTGTAAGATGTCTAAGTACTTTATCTCTTTCCCTTAGCTGTCAGTGTCAACTTTGATCACTAATATAGTACCTCGACAGGAAGATAATCCAACAACATCCCTTAAAACTTTGTGTTTATGCAGCCTACATCTCTTAATGTGCAAGCCATATATCAGCCCTGTTGTATTATATATTTTTACAAAATATTTTATATTTTTCAAAACAGAGCAATTAAATAAGCTGCTTCTTTTAATGGCAAGTAATGTTATATTTCAACTGTCTCTATTTACCGGTATGTTTAAAATAGTACTGCCTTTCCCCCATATAATTTACTGTTAAGACCATTTTAATTTTATTTTAAAAGAGAAACTGTGGTCCTTAGATCATGTTTCAGTTTAGCTTGCTTTGTGGGACACTATCTTAATGAACCTTAGGGAACTGCATGGAAGTGCTTGGTAGTGAAAATGCCCGCTTGACTGAGCAGTGTATGAATTCCTTTGTAGAGAGAACACCAAAACAGATTAAACTGCGTGCATCAGGAAGATCTTTTTGGAATTATATTGTACCGAATGGCTTCTTTCCTTATTGAAGGTACAAAGCTATCAGAAATAATGTTCACATCCAGCAGGTACCGTAACCTTCCAACAATTTGACTTCACCCCCAAAGGTGTACTCCTCCATTGTCTCCCAAGACAGGCGGATACCAGCCAGCCACAACCATGTGATCAGAACCTCTTTCTTTGGGTCCAGGAGTCAAGGCCTTTATCATCCAGCAGGAAGTGCTGGAGTAGGAAGTGGGACAATTGCCCTGCCTTTCATATGTTCTGTGTGTATTCCTGAAGCCCTCATTGTATCTTACAGTCTGACCTCTCAGTTGCCCGGAAGCCTTATATAAGCCTCCTATAATTTGGAGACACCTGGGTGGATGTTCTGCTGATGACCTGCTTCCAGTAACTAGAAATCCTTTCTTCAGATATCCATTATTTGAAGCACCTTTCATAGTTTTCACCACCTGCTTTCTTGCCTTACAATATAACTGGAACAAGCTGTCTTGCTCCTGAAGTTCTTGCTGCCATGTGACTGGGTTTGTTTTATAGGTATAGCTTTTCTTGTGGTGTAGTATTCTTTTTCTGATTTTATGTCATGCTTTATGCTTTCAAAATTTTGTAGGTCACTTGCAGACTTTTTACATGTCAAGCAACAAATAAATTAAAAATAGCAATAGCAATAATGCATTAGCATCAACCACTCCCTTTTTTATACAAAAGCATCGATCTCACGATCTTCTCCATGAAACATTATATTGAAAGTATCTAACCAACTGGCCTAACTTAAATTTAAATTGTCCTACTTCTTTTTTGTAGTCTATGCTGAAGTTTGTCTTTCATCATTACAGATTGTATACAATATTTGAGTCCACCTCTAGGATCATAGGCTCATCCCATCCAGTGGCGTAGCAAGGTCAGGTGGTACCCGGTGCGGAAAAATTATTGTCACCTCCCCCCACTCACACTGAAATTATTAAAAGAAGGAAAATAAGATACTTACAGTTGCAAGTGTTATTTTCTGGTTTATTTACTTAACATTGTGAGCATAAGCACTTAAAACCTTTTTTTTTGCGATGGGGATTTCTTATGAATGAAACTTTTTACTTAATTTTGCTATTTTGCAGCTTTGGCTTAACGGACAAATACAAACAAATAGCATGCATCATAAAATAAAATAAATTATTGGCATAACGTTTACGTTACTTACCAAACTCAATATCATAGAGAAGAGGATGATCACAATGAATCAATGAACTAAAAAAATGTAATAAAAATTACTTCAGCACGGCACTTATAAGCTTCAGTAATACTCCCATGGACTGCAAGAAGATCAAACCTCTCCATTCTTAAGGAAATCAGCCCTGACTGCTCACTGGAAGGACAGATCCTGAAGCTGAGACTCCAATATTTTGGCCACCTGATGAGAAGAGAAGACTCTCTGGAAAAGACCCTGATGTTGGGAAAGATTGAGGGCACAAGGAGAAGGGGACGACAGAAGACGAGATGGTGGGACAGTGTTCTTGAAGCTACCAGCATGAGTTTGACCAAACTGCGGGAGGCAGTGGAAGACAGAAGTACCTGGTGTGCTCTGGTCCACGGGGTCACGACTAAACAACAACAATACAGTGGTACCTCTGGTTCCATACTTAATTCATTCCAGAGGTCCGTACTTCACCTGAAACTGTTCTTAACCTGAAGCACCACTTTAGCTAATGGGACCTCCTGCTGCCACTGCACCACTGGAGCACAATTTCTGTTCTCATCCTGAAGCAAAGTTCTTAACCCGAGGTACTATTTCTGGGTTAGCGGAGTCTGTAACCTGAAGCACCTGTAACCCGAGGTACCACTGTAATGCTCAACTAACTCAACAGAATGACGTGGGGTGACTGACCGGCATGGCAGCGGATAGGATTGGTTGCTGGTTGAGTGATGATGAGTCAGTGGTTGTTCACGTCTCGCTCAAGTACAAACTGCGGAGACAGACTTCAGCGAATCAGCGGAAAGACACACCCATTCCCCTTCCTTATCCATACGCTCTCCACTACACAGCGTCGAGTTCAGCTGTGTTTCATTGCATTTGTTGACTAAACTAAAAAGTTTCAGTACGTATTACATTGACTTGTTAAGGTTAATTAATTGTCAGACAAAGTTATTAAACTCATTTTAAATAAAAAAAAATCAAGTGTCATGAGACCATTTTTTTAAAAAAAATAAAAAACCCACATATTTTTGCCATTTTGTCACCCCCCTCAGTGATGATACCCGAGGCAGACCTCACCCCCCGCACCCCCCTTCCTACGCCACTGATCCCAACTTCAGCATTTTCTTTGGCATGCTGTATCATGCATTGTTAGAGGTACCAGAAATATGGGCAATATGACAGCTCTTGTTGCACTAAGCAGTGCAAGGATTCCAGGGGTTCCCGGCACTTAGCCAGGGTTTGGTTTCCTTGGAATGAGGGGCAGCAGAAACTGGTGTCTTTATGATATATGGTTTATTTACACATATATACAACCTGATCCTGCAATGGAGGGGGTCACAGCATTAACCCCCCAAAAGGTCTTGCTTCTCTCACAGCCACAGCCTGAAGCTGCTTCTAGCCTGGCTCTCTCGCACACTGAACTCTGCCTTTGTCTTCCTCACTACCAGCCAGGTGAGGGAGGGGCTTCACACTTCTAGCACAGAACAACCTCCTTTGTTACACTACTTAGGGGCCATTAAGGCCCTTGCCTGGCCAATTCAACAATGGCATCCTCCATTAGACTTTAATGCTTGCTGGATCAAAGAATTAGAAGGGACTCGGGCATACAGCTTAACCCTCTTCCCCACCCCACCCCCCAAAACTCACACTGTTATCATTATGTCCATCCACTATGAGAAGCATTTATCCTGCAAATGCTATTCAAAGCACCTGACATGTCCTTTAAGCCCACAATGCAGTGCACTTGTGCCCAATCATTTGAATATATTCTATACAAACAGAGGCAAAGCAAAAATTAAAATCTATCATGGAGAGATAACTTCATGCTCACAAATCCAGTTCTGGATTAGAATGAGAAAAATAAAAAATAGGTCCCTCAGTATTGTTTATAAACATATTCTAAAACTTGATATACTTTTACTCTAATAGACCTTAGGAGTCACTACAAAGTCACTACAAAGAAGATATATGAACACACCTTTTCTGTATTTATCCCATTGCCCAATCACTAGCAATAATGTAAATACATGCCGCTGGTTTCCCCCCTGCTTTACTTCACTCTTAAAAAGGCAGCAAAAATTCAGAAATCTAGTCTAAAGATACACTCCCAGACAAAGCTACTCTGTCTGCCATATTGGCTAACAGCAGATTCTATCTCATTTTAAAAACGACTGAAAACACAGATTCTTAACAGAAGAGCTTGGCTTAACCTGAGCTCCTGTATAGCTACATGAACTCGCAGCTATAATAATTAAGCAATTAGGCATGACAGAGAGTTGTGAGTTTCCCGAGATAATCACCCCCCTGGGGTATTACAAGTCATGATCCAGAGATAAGTGTTTTTAATCCCCAAAGGGTGTGATTAAGTTATGATAACCACACACCCCCAGAGAAGGCTTATAAGTCTTATAAGTCATATAGAAATCTTTTTTACCTCAGTTCGGGGGGGGGGTAGAAATGTCTGTGGCTGGGGGCAGAAGTTCCTGGAGTACACAACTGGATGTGGTTGCCACAAATTAATTAAGAGATTTAAAATACACAACAGCCTCATAAAATGAGTCATCAGTTCCATCAAATTTAATTGGGGGAGGGGGAGGAATTATTAAATTGTTGGCTCATGTTCCTGTAGTTAACTCTCCCCCCCCCCAGTTTAGAAATAATAGAGCCCCATAAAAGTAGCAAGCTCTGCTGTATTTCAAGATATGCCAGAATACAGTATAATGAAACAAGGATGTGACTATGTTTTTATCAACACGCTGGATATTTTCTCTCTTTAACTTCAGTATGTTGTTGTTGTTGTTATTTTATTATGCTGTGCTTTATGGTTTTATTATTACGTTACATTAATTAAGTTCTTAATGTTGTACACCACCCTTTGATCTTTGGATAATGATGGTATATAAACTGAATAAATAATTCCACCTGCAGATACCATTCTCCAGATTTCTCCTTCCCCATCAGTTTGTTTTACTCATTGCCTTTCATGTGCTATATCCCCTCTTTGGATTTTCCCAATGCATTTCTATACCATCAACTGCAGAACTTTGGCTTCTTTGCAATGGTATTTTTGAATTACATCAACTTGTTTGCCTGTGTTAACTTACTAACTTGGGGTCAGAAGCTTCGATGTGTGAGAGAGAGGACCGTCCTGGAGCCGAGATGCAGGCAGGACATCCACAGGGAGCACCCAATGCAGGAGACAAAACCCTGGAGGAAGATGGCGCCAAAAGCAGGACTGTCAGGAGCAATGCTGCGTATCTGGGGCTACAAAATCGATTCCATGCCCTCACCTCAGACACTGATTCTCAACCAGGGGAGCAAGTATAGCGGTTGCAGGCCTCAGAGCACACCAAGGTGGCAGTGAACAGAACAATTTCTGTCGCTCCCAAGAGAAGGAAGAGATGTTTGGTGGTGGCAGGTGACTCTCTAAGGAGAGGGACAGAGGCAGCAGTGTGCGGAAGAATGACTCATGGTTTCAGTTGTCGCTACATAAATACACAACATATGGGAAACAAACAAGAAGAACTTGATACAGGATGGCAAATGACGGGAATGTAGAAATTGAATACAACCTGCTCTAAAGAAATAGATCAAACAGGGAGGAGGAGTAACACGAAATGTATAAAAATGTGTACACTTGTGAGGAGATCCATGACTTGGAGCATGAAAGACAGCTTATATGGTAAAAAATTTTGGAGAAGGGAACAACAGTGACCTTACTGTGGGTGTCTGCTGCAGACCTTCAAGCCAGACCTCCTAGAAGCTGTCAGCATGTGGCAGCGGCCACATCCCCAGAACAGCTTCAACTGGCCAGCTAAACCAGGTCCATGATGGGTCTCAAATCCACAGTGAGTTAGGGACTTACCCTGAATCTGAAGACAAGCTCCAGCAGATTGAGCATGTATGATTGCATGTTGAGATTCCTGCATTGCAGGGGGTTGGATTAGATGATCCCCAGGGTCCCTTTCAACTCTACAATTCCATAAACTATGATTCTGTGATTCTGTGTTGGTCTGTCTAGTACTTCCTTACAAAATCATTGCATTTGCTCTTCAAACACTTCCTAGCTATATCAGCTTCTTATCTTGGTATTTGCGTGTTGAGATCCCCAGGTCCACCCCAATAACTCACACATCACACAGAATTTTTATTTAAGATTTTTGGCATAATTTTGGCCACAACTTTATTAAAATACAAATTTGTGAGTGGTTGCTTAGGCATTGGTTGCGACTATCTGCCCCCACCATGGGGGACAGACTGACATTCCGCACGATGCGGGACTTCCGGTTAGCGCCAGCGCTTAATGGCGGATTTCTCCCGGAGCTCCGGGAGAGATCTGCTTCGTAGGTTCGGGTCCTGTCAGCTACGGCGGAGCGGGGACCCCCAAAAATCACAGGCGCGTAGCCTGTGAACTGGAGACTCGGCGGGCACCTTTGCGCCCCCCCGACGCTGTGAAATAGCCTTTTTAAAGGCTGCGGATCAGCGGAGGGTGTGTGGAGCGGTGCTGAGAGTCGTCTTCACCCAGCCTGCGAAGCGAAGCCGCGTCGCCATTAGCGGAGAGCGCTGACTTCTTCCAGTGAATTTGGACTAAAAGGAACATCTATCCGTGAGTAGGATTGACTGCTAAGATATAATTGGGCACTAAAATTAAAGAAATTGGATACCGAGACGGACAAGCACCAAAAAGGAAGTCTGCTTTCCGTTCTGTAGCAAGATCAAAGCGAAAGGCATTTCAGCTGTAACTGCCCGAAAGGAGAGTGGTGGGAACTAATAAATCCATCACCAAGTAAAGAACTCCCTCCCCGAAGGCAGGAGGGGGGGGGGGAGAAGATTTTAAAGTGTTTTCCTGCCATTTTAAAAGAAATTGAGTTATTCACCGCTGCTCCTGTACCTGGGGATCGGACTGCCGGAGAAAAGGCACCGGCTAAGGATTGTTGATATAAGAAGGCAAAAAAGTATCTTTAACTGACTTTGGCTACTCTCAACCTGAAACATTTATTTTGTTGCACAGTAAAGCTATTTGCAGGACATTATTGACTTGGATTCTTTAGAAAGAGAAAGAACAATAGAAAAGAACTTTGTTTATTTTCTGGAGAGTGGGGGACTAAATTTGAAAGTAAAGAACTGACTGTACGCCCTATAGAGGACTTATACATTGTTTCAGCAACAAGTGGAGCTTAAAATCTGAGAACTTTTGTCTGACAGCTCAAGAGTGTGGGAATGACCTTGAGTAAAAGACTTTGTTATGGCAGATGGTAAAGAGAAATCTCACAAGAAAGAGGATTTACAAGAAACAACCTTGAGATCTGGCAGACAATACAAAATTGAATCTTTTATGCAAAGAAGGGCTTCTGTATCAGGAGCCCCTGGAACTACAGTTATTCCAAAGGCAAAAGTGAAAATAATGTCTTCAGAAGAATCCTTTGCTAAGGTATTGGAGAAGATAAATGACTCCTTAGAGGAATTAAAAAAGCAAGGTGCAGAAACCAAAGTACAAGTTGCTGAAACAAATAAGAAAATTGAAGAAATCTCTGGGAAAATTGATTCAAATACAAAAAGTATAACTGACCTTGGGAATAAAGTGAACTCGAATGCAGAAGCAATTGGGAAATTATTGGAAGAATCATCTACAACAAGAAAGATAGCTGAGGAAGCTAAAGAAATTGCAACTGCTGCTGAGGGAAAGTTTCCACCAGTGTTCAAGAAACTAGACGAATATGATCTGGCACTTTCTATGCAGGATATGCAACGCAAGGAGAGGAACCTAAGGATCAGACTTGTGCCGGAAAAGGAAGAAGACAACCTGGTGGACTATTTGACAAAAGAATTTTCTGACTTTTGGAAGCAGGAGCTGAATAAAGAAGAATTTAAGATAGAAAGTGCATTCAGACTGGGAGCAAGGCAGAGGAAGAACAGACCCAGAGACTGTTTAATAACTCTGAGATCAAAGGAGGAACGGGACAAAATACTGAACCTGCATTACCAAACAACCCTTCGAATTGAAGATTTTTACATTGAGATTTTTAAAGATATTCCCAAAAGCATTTTGGACGCAAGAGGACACTACAAGGACCTGGTGATACTGCTGAAAAGGAAATACATTCAATTCAGGTGGGAGTTCCCCCAAGGCTTGTCTTTTAAATACAAGGGGAAGAAAAGAAGAATAAAGACAGTGAGTGATAAAGACAAGTTCTTGGGAGAACACGAAGAAGACCTACAGAAAGAGACGTTTCCAGGGCAAGGGCATCCTTCACTAGATACGGACACGGAACCACCGACAAACGAGGAACAAAAATTGGGAGCTGTAGGAGGAAAGAGTAAATAACCCCATCATGGCTCTGCAACTTCTAACCTGGAATTGTAACGGTTTGAACATTCCCAGAAAAAGGAAAAATATATTTCATGCTCTAAAGAAAGACCAATTGGACTTGATTTGCTTACAAGAGACCCATGTGACAAGAGCACATAGGAAATTATTAATAAATAAAAGACTGGGACAAGAATTTATATCTTCAGACAGAGTAAAAAAGAGAGGAGTAGTGATTTATGCAAAGGAAAAGCTGCAACCGAAACAAATCTTCAAAGATGACCAAGGAAGATATTTGGCAATTGAAATCCAATTTCAAGGAGAAAAGTATCTGATAGTGGGAGTTTACGCGCCAAATGAAGGGAAAGCTGAATTTTTCAAGAAGTTGCATGAGACTTTGATGGATTACATGGATTATAATTTAATTATGATGGGAGACATGAATGGAGTGGTTTCAACAAATATGGACAAAGCACAAAGACAGGTAGTAACAAAAGATGGAAGACTACCAAAGACCTTTTTTGAAATGACTGACAATATGGATTTGATAGACATTTGGAGAACAAAACACCCATTAGAAAGAGAGGGAACCTTCTTTTCTGAAGCCAAAATGACATGGACAAGGATTGACCAAATTTGGGTGACTAGCAGTATGGCGCAGAACATAAAGAGAGTGGAAATCTGCCCAAAAACTTTCTCCGACCATAATGCAGTAAAGATGGTGATGAGGCAAACAACAACTGGCTCCTTCAGATGGAGAATGAATGACACTTTACTTAGAGATGAGGAGATTTGTAAGAAGGCCCAAAAAACTTTGAAAGACTATTTTGAAATCAATCTAAGGACTAAAGTAGAAAAAAGAATAGTATGGGACGCAAGCAAAGCCGTGATGAGAGGGTTTCTGATACAACAAAATACATTAAAGAAAAGAAAACAAAATGAGAGGAAGGAAAAAATCCTGGAAAAGATAAAAGAAGGGGAAAAGAAACTAAGATCGAAGCCAAAATCACAAGAGATTTTAAGAGAAATCAAATTTTATCAAACACAATATATGGAACTGACGAATCAAGAATTAGAGTGGAAAATTAAGCAAATGAGACAAAAGACTTTTGAATCTGCTGACAAATGTGGCAAGCTATTGGCTTGGCAAATAAAGAAGAGACAAAAACTCAACACGGTAACAAATATAGAAGTGGAAGGAAAGAATATAAGTAACCCAGCTGAAATCAGGAACTGTTTTCAGAACTACTTTAGACAACTTTACACACAAGGGCCACAAAAAGAAACAGATATACAACAATTCCTCGAGAAAAATGGGCTGAAAAAGATTTCGCAGGAAAGCAAGACAATTTTGAACCAGGAGATATCAGCACAGGAAATAGAAGATGCCATTCAAAACATGGCGTTGGGCAAATCACCTGGACCGGATGGACTGACTTCCAAATATTACAAAGTCTTGAAGGAAGGGCTTATACAACCTTTGAAGGAAGTCTGCAACGAGATCATGGAGGGGAGGAAGGCACCCGATACGTGGAGAGAGGCCTATATTACACTTATACCAAAGACAGAGATCGAAAAGACCCAACTTAAGAACTACCGACCCATCTCGTTACTAAATGTGGATTACAAAATCTTTGCTGATGTTTTAGCAAAGAGACTGAAAAGAGTTTTGATGGAGGAGATTCATGGGGACCAAGCGGGCTTTCTCCCGAAAAGGCATTTGTCGGACAATGTAAGGAACACAATTGACATTTTGGAGAAGTTGGAAGTGAACATAAATACTAAGGCTGTTTTGATATTTGTGGACGCCGAGAAAGCCTTTGACAACATTTCTTGGAGCTTTATGTTGAAGAACCTCCGGGGGATGGGGGTAGGCCAAGGGTTTGAGAATGGTATAGGTGCAATTTATTCTGAACAGAAAGCAAAATTAATTGTAAATAATGTGGTTACAGAAGAGTTCAAGATTGAAAAAGGGACACGACAGGGGTGCCCTATCTCCCCATTACTTTTTATATCGGTCCTCGAGGTTTTGCTTAATATGATTAGGAGGGACCAGTTGGTTAAAGGGATTCAGGTCGGAGCTAAACAATACAAACTGAGAGCATTTGCAGATGACCTAGTACTTACATTGCAAGAGCCAGAAGCTAGTACGAAAAGAGTTTTGGAAATAATCCAAGAGTTTGGTCAATTGGCAGGATTTAAATTGAATAAATCAAAAACAAAGGTACTGGAGAAAAATCTAACACAGGTTGAAAAAGAAAGGTTTCAGAATGAGACAGGGTTGACTGTGGTTAAAAAAGTGAAATACTTGGGTATAAACATGACAGCTAAGAATGTGAATTTATTTAAAGATAATTATGAAAAAACTTGGACAGAAGTGAAAAAAGACTTGGAGATTTGGTCAAATTTAAAGCTTTCCTTGTTAGGTCGAATTGCAGTCATAAAGATGAATGTATTGCCAAGAATGTTGTTTTTGTTTCAAGCATTGCAAATAATGGATAAAATGGACTGTTTCAAGAAGTGGCAAAAAGACATATCTAAATTTGTCTGGCAGGGCAAAAAGCCCAGAATTAAATTTAAGATATTAACGGATTCAAAGGAAAGAGGGGGGTTTGCCCTGCCAGACTTCAAACTGTACTATGAAGCGGCAGCTTTCTGCTGGCTGAAAGAATGGCTGCCTCTTGAAAACACAGACATTTTGGATTTGGAAGGTTTTAACAATATTTTTGGGTGGCATGCATATTTGTGGTATGACAAGGTTAAAGCACATAAAAGTTTTAAAAACCATATTGTCAGAAAAGCACTATTAAATGTCTGGGTCAGATATAAAGACTTGCTGGAAAACAAAACTCCAAGGTGGCTATCGCCAATGGAAGCAAAGGCTGTTAAAAAGTCTAATATGGAGTCAAAGTGGCCAAGATACTGGGAAATCTTGGAAAAGGAAGGGGACAAATTGAGATTGCAGAGTTTTGAGAAATTAAAAGGGAAGGTGAGAGATTGGTTGCATTATCATCAAATAAATGAAGTGTTTAAAATGGACAGTAAAATTGGCTTCCAGGTGGAAAAATCAAAATTGGAGACAGAATTGTTAGAACCAAGTACCAAGAATTTGTCAAAAATGTATAATCTGCTGCTGAAATGGAATACACAAGATGAAATGGTTAAATCAGCTATGATTAAATGGGCTCAGGACATTGGTCATAATATTTTGTTTGCTGATTGGGAAAAGTTGTGGACCACCGGGATGAAATTTACGGCATGTAATGCCTTAAGAGAAAATATTATGAAAATGATCTATAGGTGGTACATAACCCCAGTCAAGCTTGCAAAGATTTACCATTTGCCTGACAATAAATGTTGGAAATGTAAAGAAAAGGAAGGTACATTCTTTCACCTTTGGTGGACGTGCCCGAAGATTAAGGCATTCTGGGAAATGATCTATAATGAACTTAAAAAGGTATTTAAATATACTTTCACCAAGAAACCAGAGGCCTTTCTCTTGGGTATTTTCGGCCAAGGGGTGTTAAAGACAGATACAACTTTTTTCATGTATGCTACAACAGCAGCTAGAATACTTATTGCGAAGTACTGGAAGACGCAAGATTTACCCACACTGGAAGAATGGCAGATGAAGGTGATAGACTACATGGGCTTGGCAGAAATGACGAGCAGAATCCGAAACCAGGGAAGAGAAGCAGCGCAAGAAGATTGGAAAAAGTTTAAGGACTATTTAAAGAAATACTACAAAATTAATGAGAGTTAGAATGATGTTGGATTGGAAAGTAAATGGTTACTATTAGTAATGGTTAAGATAAGGAGAATAAGGAAGATTAGCTTGAATTTTTATTAAAATAAGGGAAGATTTGCTGAGTAAATGATAAGAACTTGGAATACAGAGAAGGGAGGCATGAGGAAGTCGGGGAAGAAAGGTGTAAGAAACTAAGATATGAAATGGTACATGTTTTTTGTTTTGATTGTGTTTTTTGTTTGTTTATGTATTTGTTATATGTTTGTGTTGTTATAAAAATCTGTAATAAAAAATTATTATAAAAAAAAAAGACATTCCGCACGATGCGAAAGTCAGAATGGGGGAATGCACTTGGGGGTTACGCGGAGCAGGGAACCTGCCCTCACCCCAAATGCAACCAGGAGCTCATTGCTATGGCCCGAGCCCCCTTGACAGAGTGGACAAGCAATACTTAGCCCCCAATTCCTTTAACGGAATCCCTTGCAGCAGCAGCATTAGAGGGGCAGGCACAGCCAATCCATGCCTCTCAACCAACCAAACCATAAACCAATGCCTAACCTCAACCTTACAAGTTGTGACGATTTGCTACGCAGTAGGCAAAAACCAAATGGCCCCAGCCAATCAGCCAGATGGACAAAATTCCTACCAGGCCCCTGCCCCAACGGCAGACGACCCCATGACAGGCATAGCAAGGTCAAAGCGAACAACCCTATTCTAGGGAGGGAGGGACGGGCAAACCTATGCACGGGCGAAAAGAGGAAGCCCTAGCCTCGTGCAAGGAGTTTTAGTATTTCTGGCTGTCAATCAATAAATGGCAACATTAACTTCTTCCCAACAACAAGGGAAGCCCCAATCACATCAGTGGCCAACGATCAGTTAGCCCGCCCCCAACTTTGGAGTGTCCCGGCGGCCCCCACCGCAACACGTGCTCTCCATGAAGGAGAACACACTTTCTCTGCAGATGATGATGACAGTATGAATTCCAAAATTAATTAAGAAAGCCGCAAGCTCCACCCCTTAAAGCATTCTTTTATCCTAGTTTATGCCAAGATTAGAATCTTCCAAGTTTTTTTTAAAAAAGTAAGAAGCACCATGACTATTGCTCCTTTTGTGCTGACAGATCCAAAAGCTTTAGTTGCCACAAGTGCCACATTTGGCAAGCTTGTGGTGTCGTGTGGGGGTGTGTGTGTGGAGATGTAGACCTCTCTTCCCAGATGTTTTATTGAGCTAACCTTATCTATACTAGGTCAGTCTTAAGCACATACCAAATGTAAAAAAAAAAAAGTTTCTAAGAACTTTTTGGTAATCCCACTACTTCATGACATTACTCCGCTGCATTACGAAGCATAGGGTTGTATCTAGTGAAGTTGTCGCATTAGAGCAAGGACTTCTGCTTCTGCAGTGGAGCTTTCCCTCCCTTTGTTTCCTTGCACACTTCCCTCAGACCTGTTCTGGGTGATTCCCCCCAACCCTCCATAGCAGACTTGGTCAGGGGTGTTGGGAGAGGAGGAGAAGAGGAAGTCCTGGCACTAATGAGATAAGTTCATAGGGTATATTTTGTGCATGGCAACATACCAAAGTACTGTGCTGCCTCTAGTGAATTTGTTCACCACCTTGTCGGGAGATGCATGGGCAACAGGTGTTCATCCCATAGAGATGTGTGTCCCCCCCCATTTGGAACAAACTGACAGGGAGATGTTTCTTAAGGTGTGGGCATACCTGGGAAAGCCACCCACTCGCAGTGGGTCCCATTTCTTTCAAAGACAACAGGACAGTGTTGGTGAGATTGGAGACAGTGGTTCAAATCCTCATCTCTAAAAGCCACTGGCAAGGGCTCACGGCAGCCCCTGGCTGCCTAGTCTCAGATTCTCAAGTTGTTTTTATAGATTGACAGGTCAAGCCATATAGTCGATGTACCAGAAACGGTCAGATTAAATCCTCTGCTGTTTTATTGCATCTGTGTTTGCACCACAGAACAGGTGGTTGGTGCTGAAAGCTTTTAAGGGTGGAGGGCGGCCCTGTTATGCCCCCAAAGGTGATCAAACTGGACAATGCAGACCATCTGTTCAGAGAGGAGGGCCTCTTATGCAGCAGCATGTCTTTGATCTTGCTGTTGTACAAGAGAAGGGGCGACATTGTCACATGCAAAACCAAAAGCCTGTCATGGCTCTGATGAATAGTAAATATCACTCCTGCAATTTGTACTGTCTCACCCTTGGTCTTCTCTTTGCAATCGGGGGCTAAGAAATATACTGAAATATTTCTTATCCCCCTATATACAGTGGTACCTCGGGTTACAGACGCTTCAGTTTACAGACACTTCAGGTTACAGACTCCGCTAACCCAGAAATATTACCTCGGGTTAAGAACTTTGCTTCAGCATGAGAACAGAAATTGCACGCTGGCGGCACGGCAGCAGCGGGAGGCCCCACTAGCGAAAGTGGTGCCTCAGGTTAAGAACAGTTTCAGGTTAAGAACGGACCTCCGGAATGAATTAAGATCTTAATCCGAGGTACCACTGTATTTAGGATCGTTACAGGGATAACAATGTTTCTCTATCACCAGGCGTTTGGCAGATGAACATTCTATGGCCTTTGGAATGTATTTGTGGGAGGGGGTTATTGGTTTGTACTTGCCCATGGGCAGGTGAACTAAGGCCTGGGGGCTGCATCCAGCCCAATTGCCTTCTAAATCCAGCCCGTGGGCGGTCTGGGAATCAGCGTGTTTTTACATGAGTGGAATGTGTCCTTTTATTTAAAATGCATCTCTGGGTTATTTGTGGGGCATAGGAATTCATTCATTATTTTTTTTCCCAAATATAGTCCAGCGCCCCACAAGGTCCCTGCTGAAAAATTTCCTGACCCCTGTCCTTGCCTTTAATTTAATATCTATTTTGTGTTGTCATTTTGTATTTTCATGTTGTGAACCACCCTGTGATCTTCAGATGAAGGGCAGTATACAAATTTAATACAGTGGCACCTCGGGTCACAGACGCTTCAGGTTACAGATGCTTCAGGTTACAGACTCTGCTAACCCAGAAATAGTACCTTGGGTTAAGAACTTTGCTTCAGGATGAGAACAGTAATTGCACGCTGGCGGTGCAGTGGCAGCAGGAGGCCCTGTGACTGGGGGCAGCCGCCGAGACCACATAACACCAGTCTTGAAAGACCTACATTGGCTCTCAGTATGTTTCCGAGAACAATTCAAAGTGTTGGTGTTGACCTTGAAAGCCCTAAATGGCCTCGGCCCAGTATACCTGAAGGAGCGTCTCCACCCCCACACATCAAATATGTGACATTTTAATGTATTTTTAATCTTTGTTGGAAGCCGCCCAGAGTGGCTGGGGAAACCCAGTCAGATGGGCGGGGCATAAGTATTATTATTATTATTATTATTATTATTATTATTATTATTATTATTATTATTGGTGCAGAGCAGTTAGCTCCCCCCACTCCCAGAGGAAAGAGATTCAGGTTGGCCTGTTCCTTTAGGATGGGGACGTGTGGCCAGAAAGGTGGCTTAGCCTGATATTTAGGCTGATCTACCCCCTCTTCCCTCCAATTTGTTATATTGTGGAAAATAAAAACTTTAAACCTGAGTCTTCTTTCTGGGTGTGGGGGTATTGTATTTATTTAATGGATTTGTTTCCTTATTCCACAGGGTCAGGAACCCAGCCTTAAAAGCAACCAGGCCAGAAATAATTAATTTGCTTATTTAAGGAACTAGAACACCCTTCCTTTCTTCCTTCCTTCCTTCCTTCCTTCCTTCCTTCCTTCCTTCCTTCACCTGTTAAGGGCTGGGGAGAAACCGGGGGTTGGTTTGTATTTTAATGTGAACCTATGTAATTTATGTTGGTTGACAAGGAAAAATAGATAAATAAAATGAGAATTCCTTGGATGATTAAGATCTAGATTTGGGGCAATCACTCTTTGGTGAGAGAACACAAGTAGAGATTTAAAATCACAAAACACGAAGCAAAGCAAAGTGTGGAAATATAGACTGTTAGACATTTAGAATATGACCTTCTAAGTTTCCCACCTCCGGATCATAGAAAAGACCTAATACTTAGTAAGTTAACAATGGTTTACTTACAAACTCTTCAAAGGTCAGATGCATGTGCTTTTCCATACAGCAGTCAGAAACCACAGGTAGTAAGACTTAGGTTCGTTCCAAAGTGGTGGAAGTTCCTAAATTATTTGTTTAGGAGCCTAAGCATAGCTTTGTAATCAGTTCAGATGGCCTGCAATGGCGCCCATCTGAGAGGTGCCAGAACTGCACTCTGGCATGTTCTGGCTGAAAATAAAGCACTGGAAATAATAGGCTAGACTTCCTTCCAAGGTGAGGGGAAGTGACCTAAGCTAAGCCTGGGAGGACAGCTTACTTTACGGCATTAACCCTTTCATGCATTAATGCATTTTGGTTATACAAAGCTGGTTATTCTACAGTTCACACTTAATGTGAATTAAAACATGGCTATGCTTTGAAAGCATCACTTCTCCACATTTCATAATGAAATTCTCCAAACAAAATAATACATGCAGAAATATGTATGATAGGGGAAAGTGTGCATAAAAACAACACTCACAAATGTATTATATTAGGGGAAATTGTTTGTAATCATGTGTATATTAGGGTAAATTGCATGGAAAAGTGCTGATGAATTTTGTGAGGACATAGGGCAACCTGAACGTAAGACTGGAAAAGTGAGAAACTGAACTGGATAGGTTTGTCCATCTCTACCTAGAGACCTGTATGTCACCTTATATCTCTGTTCCTTGACCTGTGTTACTTATAAGGTGCTCTTTATATCATATTTGACCTGTGTTGCACTTACCTTCTGTTGCTTGACCTGTGTTGCTTGACCTGTGACCTGTTGCTTGACCTGTGTTGGTGTTTTACATTAAATAAATAGCCAAATAAATAGCCAAAAGTTTTCCCTTTTCTAGCTGTCTTAGCTCTCTGATAACTTACTTCAAAGAAACTCGCCATTCAATATTTAATATATTTACTTCAATGTTTATCAACTTTAAAAGTTTACTTGAATTTGCAGAGGAGCAGCAGACTTGCAAAGATTGAGTTGCTGGAGGAAAGGATAGCTTTTTGCAAGCCTGCAGCTCCTGTGCAAGTTAAAGTGAGCTTTACCAAATCTCAGCAAGGCTAATTTACCCTATTCCTATATTACAGCAACCAGTGGAAGATAGTTCAAGGTGACTTTGATTCCATAGGGTAACTGTGCACAAGTCACTCACCATACGGAATCTGCTACCATGTGGACCACTGTCGCACACTTCTGATGGCAGCTGACACTGGGATGGAGAGACTCCATACAAGTAGGGCAATCAACATGGTAAGCAGCTCACACACTTTGTGGCCACCATGTGGAGCTACTGCTACATGGAAACATGTCCAGTGACTTCCCTGTGGTGACCCTAATGTAAGAATCATGGCATTGGGACAGTTACCACCTCTGTGCCTAAGGCTGCTCTTTATAGGTTGCTGTTTTGCATAGAAATATGATAAGATGCTGTAAAGCACATTGTGAGCATAAAAACCTGCCACACTAGTAATAGTAATAACAATAGTACACATCTCCTTGGGGAAAGTCCCAATAATATAGAAAGCTAAACAATGAATGACAAAGCAAAATTAGTACAGAACTAGACAGACCTGGAATTTTCTAATCACAGCAGAAAATCCTAGGTAAGAGAGAAATGGAATATCAAAACAAAGCATAGCTCATTCCTTTTGAAAAGAGCGTAAGAAAGGCTAATGAACTTGCACTATTGCCACTTTTTCTAGAGTATATAATCTGAAAGGACGTTGGCCAAGTATTCCAGCCTGACATGGGGGAGAGAAAACAAGGTCCTTCCCTATGGATCTGAAACTCGCAAGCAAGGCCCCCAAATGATGTCTCCATTCTCCACCGACTGCAATTGAAAATGACAGGATAACCTTGACAGTGGTTCATTCCAATTTGCGCTACAGCAATTTATGGTCTGCTTCTTTTTTTAACCCTTCTCTGTTCCTCCCTCCACCCTTTTCCCTGAAGAATTTGAGGCTAACAATTGTTGATGGATGATAGCAGCCTTCCTTTTCAACAGCCGCATTCTTCATATAGAAACAACATGCTTTGTTTATGGAGGTTGCAGTGCAAATGAAGAGGTTCTCTTCCCAGACAATGCCGAGGCTGCAACTCTGAATTGTAATATTGAACTTCCTTTGGTACAGCGCAGTCAGAAATCTTTTTTTTCCTTATTGTTGTTGTTGTTTCAGCAGAAAGTTTGCATCCATTAGCTTCCAGGATTGCAATTAGTGTTTGGGAGAAACAAAGAGTCAATATGATGTAATGTCTAGACAACATGTAAATTAATATGAAAGCAACTGAGTTACGAATTCTATACTAATACAAATTAATCTGAATTAAAGTTTAATCCACAGTTATTAACTGATTAAATGTGGCTGTTGGTGGCTACAGGGTGCTGACTTCCATCTGTGTTTATTAGAGGCACCGCTTAATCGCAGATTCTGAATGGGGAAATATTTAAAGGACATGCCATCTTACGCTTCCTCTGTGCGTGCAGTGGAAAATCTGGAGATGCAAATGTGAGCAACTGTTTTAAAAGCTGGAGAAACCTTTCCTCAACTTTAATAATTAGCTGTGGATAGAGGGATGCCTCATTTTTGATGTATTCACTTATTGATACCACGTATGAACGCCCATGCAAAGGAAGATAGCCACTGATGTTAACATTTGGAAAATAGTTATGGAAGGAAGAAAATATCTGTAAAATTTCAAGGGTGGTTGAAGAGTGGTTGTTGTTGTCATCATATGCAATGAAGGGACCACCTGTTGCCAGGAATAAGGACATATGTGTCTGACACTGACCCCACTCGATTGAAGGTGTTTGCATTTCAGAGCAGGCTAGGCACTAATGTAAACACAAGAGGGGCAGATTTGTCTACTGAAATTAAGAAAATGTCAGTAGCAGCTGTCAGACTAAGGCCCTGAGTCAAATATATTCAGCTGAGAGCTTTTAAAGAAAAATAAAATAAGGGTTTTTATTTTATTCTATTTTTGCAGCAAAACAATGCCCCCCTTTCCAACTAACCTCCTGTAAATCTTTTCATATTATCAGTAGTTTTTTCTGTTATAAGCACCAACAGAAATCCAATTTTAAGCGCTCTGTAGTAAAGGCCCAGAAAGCCTCATTGTCCTTTCATTTGTACAACTCCCTCGTTTATCAATAATCCAAAACTCCACTCGGATTAATCCTGCTTGGAAAACTGCTCAAATGATTGTGTGAAATAGTTTTGCTTTCTTCCTTTTTAACTGTGAACTATGAGCAGGCTCATCCAAAAACACACTCCCTCTCTTCTCTCTCTTAAAGTTTTGACAAGGCTTTGAAATCTATTATGAATCTATCATATAGGATGTATAGCTGGTAATTACAAACTATGTGATATCAAAACCAGGGTCATTGCATTGTATAGACTCTTTTATAGACATCCCACTCATTGCCTTAATAACTGAAGCTGTCACGGCAGTGATCTGTGCCTAGCATGAAGCCCTAAACAATTCTGACAAGCTGCAGCTCATTAAGGGACAGTCATTTTGCTGCAATGTCTATCAGCTCTCAGGGATGTACCAAGATGAATAGGCCCAAAACAATAGCCCCATTTGTTAGAGCAGGAGCTTCTCTAATGCATGATGAGACAATCAAGCCAAGCCGTCTTCAGCACAAAGACATAATTAATCAAATGGACAAATGGTTCAAAAATGGCTCTACTATGTTCAGTAGTGGACAAAGCGTTTCCATGGAAACATTGGCGTTTGCATCATTGTTAATGACCAATTCGGTACAATGAAGTTACACACACACACACACACACACACACACACACACCCAAACAAGCTGGGGCGGGGGGCAGGGAAGAGAAAAACAAGAAAACACCACTGTGTGTTGTGGGAGGAGAAAAAAGAATTAATTTTTAGAAAAGATATTTTTTTGTGCAATATATCCATTCAGTTATGTTAAGGGTGGTTTGAAATAGAAGTGAGCTAGCCTTTTCCCCAAGAGACTGCTAAAAATGTGTGGTAACACTTGCTTAGGTAACACTTTCCAACAGTAACTTTTGGAAGGTACTCCAGGTGTACCGTTATTCACAGTTCGTCACCAGATTGTGCACTGCTTTCCTTTTGGGTGAAGAAAGTAGGTGTGGAACAGTTCTGCCTTCTCTGTCACCCCATAGCATTTCTCCGTCTTCTCCATGAAGAGGACCTACTACTTGAAATATCTACCCTCTCTTGCAAGGCTAAGTTCATTCTGAGCTTTGGCTGCCTGACCTTCTCCCTGCAAGTGTTCCTTCATGATTCCCCCTTTATTTAATTTCTTATACATGCCCTTCTTACATCTCAGCTCATCTGCAAGCTCCATACACAGCCACACTGACTTCTTTAGAAGCCTCCCACTTTTCTTTCTTGTTGGAATTGTCTGCATTTGTGCCTTCTGTATTTCACCTTTAAGAAACTCCCACCCATCTTGGACTCCCTTCTCTCTGACTATTTCTGATCATGGGACTTCACCCAGTAGTTCCTTCAACTTTCTGAAATCAGCTTTCGTGTTTCTTGTTTGTTTGTTACTGTTTTCAGTATTAGTGTGAGTGAACTTCACTGGATACACTGTGAGTCTCTGGCAGCTTTTTACTTTGGTTTCTCTTACACAATTTCTTTAATGGATGGGAATGATTGGGATGACAAATTATTTTTAAAAACTTTTTTTTTTTTGGCCACATATCTAGTAGCAGTTTGCCCTCATTAAATACTGATGAAATTAAGAATATAACATTGTTATGCCGATGGAAAGGAAAGGAAAGGAAAGGAAAGGAAAGGAAAGGAAAGAAGGCAGACTTTTTGTCTTCCTTCAAAGACATGCTGGGACATGTATTTTCTTTTGGCTACAATGGATACTGTCTGGCTTGTAACTTCTTTTTAAACTAGAATGGGGCTGCTCTCAGCTCTGGTGACGTGGAAGACTTGAAACATTGACTAGATTCCCTTAACATTACAAAGACTGCTCTCTACTGGAGCTGGAGCCACTTGCTCCGGGGGGATGTTCCTTGGCATTTTGGTAAAAGCTTTTCAGTGTTTCCACTGCAAGGGCTACCAGAGTCTATACTAACATGCATATTTTTTCAGCCTGTAGTTTAATGCAGTCATGCAGGTTCCAAGATGCTGCCATCTTATCATAATTAATTTAGGGAACCTGTTGCGTGTGAAGCCCCACAAAACCACCCCCAAAATAAAGACACAATAGACACAGAATTTAGTTTAAGGTGGGGGTTTTTTTTGCATTAATTTTGGCCACAACTTTATTGATTACAGCATGTGAGTGGTTACTTAGGCATTGGTTCCAGACTACCTGAACCTGCACTGAGGCAGGAACAGGACTGACAACTGGGGACCACCAGAGGTCAGTAAGGGAAAGCATCCTGGGGGAGCAAGAAGCTGACTTCAGTCTCACAGCTCACCCTAGATGCTACCAGGGGCTCTGGCGTGGCCCTAGCCCCCTGACAGGGTTCGGACAAAAGCAAGGCGAGCCCCTGGAATCCTTTAACGTAATTCGCTAGCAGCAGTGATTGAGGGGCAGGCACATTCAACCACTTCCCCTCCGCAAAACGTTGAACCGATGCCTAACCACCAACCTTACAATGTTGTGACAATTTGCTACATGGTAGGCAAAAACCAAGTGGTACCAGCCAATTAGCCAAATGGGAAAATTCCTACTGGGCCCCTGCTCCCCAAAACAGACGACCCCTAAACAGGCATAGCAAGGTCAGAAGAACAACCCTAAATATAGGGAGGGGGGCGGGTGATCCAATGCATGTCGTAATAAAGAGGAAGCTTGACGGGATGTGCAGCAGCTTAAATAGCCCCTCAGTTGCCAATCACAATCCCCAAACAGCTAAATTCTACCTCAGCAACTGAGGGGCCACCAATGGGGTGTTGTGGCTATCCAAACGGTCCCGCCCCAACAACGAGGCGGTTTTAGGTGATCTCACTGCAACACATGTGCTCCATGAGGGAGGACATGATTTCCCTGTCTAATGTTGTTGAACTCCAATTCCAATCCACCATTGGGTGTGAGTTGTAGTCCAGCAACATCTGGCGAATGACCCAAGTTCCTCATCCCTGAATTAATTTGTAAACTGTCATCACCCCGTTTGATCAATGTTCATTTATGCAGCTTTGTGAGTGTGGTTAGGCCTTAGCTTCCTAAAACCACATAGGACTTCCATTCAGCTTTCCACTTCTAGATCATCATAATCTCATTTGAATTGTGTTTTGATATATCCACACATCTAGTTATCTGAATGTTTTGACTGCATTTCCTAGCCTTTCAGGGAAGTCTCTTACTGTGTTTATTCACAAAGCAAATCAGGCATTTCAAGTTTGCAAATAAATTCTGTTTTATGACTGGAGAAGAAGAAGGAAAATGCAACTCCAGGAATTAAGTAGGTCTTGGTGCCATACAAACTGATAACAACAACACTGGATTATGCAGTGCTTATCTCCTTTTAGTTTCATTACATTGCATGCTAAAGGCATGAATAAGACAATTTCCCTGTGGTTACTCTTTGTGACCTTTTCTCTATGAATTCTAGAGTCCCCTAAGAATCTTTTTACTTTAGCACTATATACTGAAGAAAAATCCTTGCAGTTGAGACTCACGTGCCTCACTCCAGAAGGGTACAAAATAGCGTCAGGAAACTGGAATTGGATGCCTTGAGAGAAGGTGAAGAATCCTGGTATGTGGAGCATTCTGGTCTACAGGGAATATTTCTAGGCTAATTGTTTCACAATCAGCTAATTTTGCATGCCCAGCTTGATGCATGTGGGAATATCTTCTTTTGTCTAAAACTTTCATGTGTACATATGTACTACAGAAGATCGGCTGCTAGTTGCATCACCATCCTCTTGAGTTTTTTCCTGTCATCCTGAATGGGATAAAAGATTATCGCTAGCACCTATGTACACTCCTTAAAGTTGATAATCATTTTGCATGCCACATCTAAAGCATACTATCAGATGTGCTATGTAGAACCATATCAACTTTCATTTATGATTTCATTTAGGAGTGTCTAAAATGGATCAATGCAGATCTTGAAGGTGTCACCATTAGGAAGACTAATTAAAGTTTTGTAAGATGCTGGAAGATAATCAATATGAAACCTAAGAGTGGTGCCATTCTGATAACATAATGTTCTGACAGGATCTTTCTTGGTTGTTTGTCCACTCCTTCATATTTTTTTACTCTAATGATAGTATCTACTTGATCCCATTATAGGCTTATACCACTACTGTAAGGTGTTCCTACCATTATGTTTAATATGGAACAGTGCCACCAGCAGACAACATGGATTATGCTGTTCTGATGCAATTCACATGGGAATGAATGGATTCCCCTCTTCAGTGGTAATTTAGGAATGCATCTGGCTGCATAGTGGTACTGCATGTCAAAAATGGTGGTAGGAACTCTGCATAATTTCATTGCTCCTGCCATATTGTCACTATATGTAATGATGTGACTCTTCATTGGTCTGGCTTGAATGGCTGTCTCACTTGCAAAACTAGCCAAGGATTCCCCACCCCAACCAAACTTTAGCCTTATTCATAGCTGTCAACATTTCCCTTTTTTAAAGGGAAATTCCCTTATTCTGAATAGGATTCCTCGCAAGAAAAGGGAAAAGTTGACAGTTATGGCCTTATTGGAATATTTAGCTGCTAATAAATACTAAAAAGAGCACACACTCATGGGAGAGAGAGAGAGAGAGAGAGAGAGAGAGAGAGAGAGAATTAGAACAGTCCCCATCCATTCCCCAAGTCCCATAAGTTAGCCTGTTCTGCACCCCCAAACTAACTTGCTGCCAGTCCAGTTGGATTGTATCCATGGGACATGTCATCACATCTGTTTCCTACTACTCCAGAGCAAGGTCGGTCCTACTATTAGGCTGAGTGAAGTGACTTCCGCAGCCAACATTTGCTGGGAGGCAGCGATTGTGGTAGAGAGACTCTAGGAAGCAGCAGCCTGCTCCTCCTCTCCTTCTGGGGTGAGAGAACTTGAGGGCTTGCTCTGCTGCCTGCTCCCAGAAGAAGAAAGTATTACCTGCACATCCATTTGTCACACCACTCCAGCTCAGCTGGGCCCTTGTTGTACTTCTTGCCTTGCGTGCAGCTACTGCCTGGAAAGGCCAAGTGGGATGCAGGGATGAGTGGTGGCTGCCATAGTGAGTCAGGGGAACAGGGGCTTCGGTGAGGATTCAGAGCTCTCTAAGGCAGACTGTGTGGAGATGGATGGAAGCAGGCAGGCAAGTGCCAACCCAGTGCATGGTGGTCCCCTCAGCTGGGCAGCCAAGCTACTCACTTGCTGGCTGGCTTGGGCTCGGTTCTTGTGGGCACATACACCACTGTGACACCTCTCCTGGCCAGCCACACTCTCTGAGCTTGGAGAGCCAAAGAGAAAGAAATAGAGCCCCCAAAGTTCAAGGGCTATCTACCTCTGCATACCACGGGGGGGGGGGGGGCACCATTTTCTCATTTACCTCAGGTGACAAACTGCTTTGGTGAGCCCTTGCCTGCATGGCATACACATCTCTGTCCTTCAGCCCCTCAACACCCCTGGCATTTGCTGCCTGAAGTGGCTGCCTCCCTCTGCCAATTGGTAGGGCCGGCCCTGCATGGAGCTTATGCACCCTTCTTAGTAATGTAGACCACTGCAGTCAGGTTCTGCGGGATGGGGAAGGTGTAGCGGCTTTAAACAAATGCCATCACACCTCCACGGGATTGGCTGGGCTACATGAGGTAGTACCATTGACACAGTCTTTCCCTCATGTTCTGTCCCTGTAAGACATAGAAGCAAAATCCCTCCACCCTCAAAATGGGGAATGTCATTATCGCAATGCAAGCCCTTTTGCTGAGGGGAGATGGTGTCCTCTACAAATATGAATTCTAAGGGTGAATTTAGCACTTCAGATGATCACATATTCTTCTTACCAGAGAATGTAAAAATCTTTGGTGGTTCCACATGATTCTTGAATGTTTTACAGCACACCCACAGGACTTGGAGTTTTCATTGTAACTTCAATCCTGCCATACTCCAATCATGCACCATTTGTATAATTTAGTGTTATAAAGAGCCATTTCTTCCAGTCCTGAAGGAAAACGTCTCCTGGAAATATCGGCTCGGAGACTTAAAAGTGGATTCACTTCCCAGCAGTTCACTTGGAGTTACCTCTCACCCGGCCTCTGCAGAAATCCTAATTCCCTGCCTACTAAACTTCAGGAGGTCCAAGATTCTGTGTCCAGAGCAGTACTCTAATACTTTAGGAAGCACGACTCTGTTGCCCTCAGTCTTTATTCCTCAGCTGCATTTCTCTTCATTTCAGAAGCCAATTCAAATTTGTCCTCCTCCTTCAAATCTCTCTCTGAAACGGTGGCCTTTCCTGTACTTCTCTGACCCTGCACTCCCAGCAGCCCACTCTGTTCTTCTAATCTTGGCCTCCTATTTGTGTCTTTCCTCAGACTCCCCATTTGAGTGTCCCCTTTTACTTGTCACTTCCATATCTGCCCAGAATGATCTTCCTCTGAATCGCTCCCTTTCCTCACACCTCACCTGCAAAACCCCTTCAGGCTAGCCCACTGGCTGTGTTGCTCTGATCATTTTTGTGAGACCAGCAAAAGGTGGAATTTGAAGGCAGCTTTCCTTTCCAACTGCAGCAACTGCTTTGCCCCCTTGTATCTACTGAGGAAGTGCAGCATATTCCCCATCACAGTTCTCTTGGCAATAATGATCCTGTAGAAAGAGGGGATCTATGTCATGTAGAATAGAAAAGAAGTGTAAGGAAAAATACTGTATTACTGAGAAAAAACTTTGTTCTTTTCTTTCTTTGGCAAAGTCAATGCACCATTTTGAAATAATAAATGTCTCTGTTATGACATTTATTATCTAGTATAGTGAGTGTTCAGGGTTGTCAGTAGCACTGTTACACAGAGCCTTGTTTCTTCACTTTGTGTTTAGATAATAGTGTATACCAGAGAAAAACTGGCAATGATGTGACATTAATAAATAGGAACAAAATTAACAACTCAATTTTATGACCTATGCCACTGAAAATGCATATTTCTATGATTCTATGACCTCCTAGGCTGGGGTGTTAAGGTCTCAATGATTGTGCAATATAGGGTGAATGCATATGACCTTTTAACAATTTAGGGCCAAACTGCATTTAAGGTATATAGTTTTCCTTCCTTCCTTCCTTCCTTCCTTCCTTCCTTCCTTCCTTCCAACAGCTATGGAGGAGGTGCTGTGACATATCCCACTTGTTTGAATTTATTTGTTCCAACAGCTGGATGCTAGATACGCCTGAATTCTGATCCTTTCCTGACAGGGAAGACTGACCAAGGGGGAGCATTAGCACTTCACTGAGAGAGAAGCTGTCTCCCATGTCTCTTAAGGAGGTGATGAGGAGATCCTTCCCCAAGAAGCCTTCTCTGATTCTTTTAGATCCAAGTAATTATAAGTAAGACTCACATTTACCATATTTTAGGCAAGATGATATAGCATGGGTAGTGTCTGCTCAAAGGCAGTTGCTTTTAGTTAAGCTAATATTCTGGATACATTTCAAATTGAATCCAAGATTGGTTTGGGGAGACAGAGAGGGGTATGTGACCATGCTGATTCCTTGTTGAGCCCTTGGTGGCTTTCAATGTCACCAGCCATGGTAGACTTCTGCAAAGACTAGCAGAGTTTATGGACTGGTGGCTTAGGGCTATTCAGCCCACGCTCAGTGTTAGAACCTCACTGGGATACTTGTTCATTTGTTGAAAGGGTCAGAAAGGATTTTTTCCCTACCAGCCTTGCTTGGCTCCTGGTTTGGGGTCCTTTGCTTTCCTTCAGTGACATATGGCTTATTTATGTTAGGCAATGTTGGTACTTTGTATACCCTGGTGGAAATGGTTTTGGGCAGGATTAGCATAGAAAGGAGGGGCATAAGGGGGTGGGGTGGAGGATTAGCTTGGGTTATGGCCTCTTTCTGGCTGGAATCTCTCACCCTGTTTGGCCAGTGAGACCCAAGCGGCTTGCACTATGCCAGGGCTCAACACTGGGTGCCTCTGAGTGCAGTGCCACCAGCAAGTTCTGGTGGAATGAGGAACTGGATCCTTGCCCTCCTGCCATGCCAATGTTACCTTCCACTGGAGTCAGTAAAGTTTTGGCCTGATTTCACCCAACCCCAGTGTTTTGTCTCAGATATTTCACTGCTGTTGTAGGGCCACAGAATGTGCCTGCCTGGGCAATCAATGCATTAAACTCTAACAACTCTGTCTTATTTGTCTATCTAAAATGTCAGCTATTTCAACTAGAATGTCAAGGCTGCAGCTCATTGAATTTGCTAGTAGAATGGATCTGGTGGGGAGGGAAGTGCAATCTTTATGGAAGAGGAATTGTTATGTCACAGATTCTCAGAACAATCTCTCTGCTTTCTGAAAGTATATTAACTCTTTGTACAGGAGTGTGGTGGGGTTCAGTCATGTTCTTTTTTAAAATCAATGGGAGAGATAGTCTTTAAAACACTGAAGCACGAAAGGTGGCACAATTGCAGGGGGCATCAGAAATACAATTTACTGAAGTGGAGCCACTCCAAGTTCTGTCTATGTGACTCACGAGGGACAGTTTCCAGAACAGCTTTATGCAACCTCTTAGGGTGAAATAGCATTGTCTAAAGTGTTGAATGTTGTTAATTGTTCAGAATATTATACTTTAAGTTTTTAGAAGTTAATACCTAGATACAGGATGGCAATTATAACAAACACCCTTTTTTGCAAGGTAGTTATTTTCCATGCAATAATAAGACATGATCAGAGGCTGCTCCAGGTTTAGCATATTGCTGTAGCTCACTAGTAGAGTACCTGCAAAGGTCCCAGATTCAGTCTCTGGCATTTCTAGGTAGGGCAGAGAAAGGCTTCTATCTGAAATCCTGGAGATCTGCTGCCAGCAGGTGGAGAAGGCAACAATAAATTAGATGGATCAATGGTCCAATTTGCTAAAAGGCAGCTTCCTATATTCCTTAGTGGATTAGTCTTTATGGACTTACCTGGTAGCGGTACAGTAGCAGTTGTGCTCTAACAAGTGCTAGATAGCCAGGAGCTGCCATTTTATTTTCTCACAATGCAGCAACTTTGGAGGGAATTAAAATGGTGCCTGCCAGCTCTAGCCCTGATGAGAGGTTATGAATGGCCCAAGGCCAGCTACACCTGCTGATGCCAGGCCTGGGACTGATGGGAGATGGCTAGTGTCAACTCACAAGGCCTATTCAACTACTTTGCAAGATTTGCTTTTCTGATTAACAAGAGTCAAGTTTTGTGTGTGTGTCTCTCTGTGTGTGTGCGCGCGCACCCTACTTTTAAGGTGAAAGGGGCATCAGATAATGCATTAAACCAAAGGCGGGGAAGCTGAGTCTGTCTAGATGCTACAAAACTCCAATACTCATTATGCTTGGCCAACATTATTATTATATTATTATTTATTACATTTGTATACTTATACCTATACTTGCATAGGGACCCGGGTGGTGCTGTAGGTTAAACCACAGAGCCTAGGACTTGCCGATCAGAAGGTTGGCGGTTCGAATCCCCGCGACGGGGTGAGCTCCCGTTGCTCGGTCCCTGCTCCTGCCAACCTAGCAGTTCGAAAGCACATCAAAGTGCACGTAGATAAATAGGTATCGCTCCGGCGGGAAGGTAAACGGTGTTTCCGTGCGCTGCTCTGGTTCACCAGAAGCGGCTTAGTCATGCTGGCCACATGACCCAGAAGCTGTACGCCAGTTCCCTCGGCCAATAAAGCGAGATGAGCGCCGCAACCCCAGAGTTGGTCACGACTGGACCTAACGGTCAGGGGTCCCTTTACCTTTTACCTATACTTGCAGGTCTCAGGGCGGATCACAGGATAAAATAACAATATAAAAACAAAATACATAATCAAAATAAAAACAAGAACAATCCAATAGCCCCCCCCCCCAACATTTTAAAAGGCACTGAACGTCAGCCAACCAAAGGCCTGGTTAAAGGGGAATGTTTTTGCCTGGGGCCTAAAGGTGTCTAATGAAGGTGCCAGGTGAACCTCCCTAGGGAAATCACCACAAAAAGTCCCATTCTAGTGTTGCCACTCTCCAGAGCTCTCGTGGAGGAGACACATGAAAAAGAGCCTCCTTGAGGTGTTGTGGTCCTGAGCTGTTTAAGGCTTTATAAGTCAAAACCAGCCCCAGGGCAGTTTTAGTAGTTGGAACTGGCCAATGGCCAAGGATAATTGCAGATACAGTCCACCACAGAATCCCTATCTGACCATTAAACCCTTACAGTTTCCTCTTCTGTGATTCCACAGGGGAAGAGTCTAATCTTTTCCCCAGCTTAATTCAGAATCAACAGTTTTCTTTGCAAATAATTGCAAAAGCTGCTATTAATAGGACTGTGGGCAGCAAAGTTGGAGAGAGGGAAGAACTCTGAAGGCATGGGGTTTTTTATATGTGATAAAATGCATATAGCTTCGTAATTTCTTTGAGGGGAACTGTCCTGTCATTCACCCACACTTTTGCTTGTGAGAGATAATGTAAAAACTAGGGCATATAGGGAGAAAGACAATGGATCCCTGGTAAATTCAGACTCAATCAAAACTTGATCATTAGTCTGCATTTCCTGCAACCTGGCCCCAAAGCATTTAAGGCTTTCAAGCCCCTCCCCCCAAAAACCCAGCTTAAACTGGCCAAAGGAACAAATACGCAAGTAGTGCAACTGGAACAGAACTGGTGCAGCAGCTTTCTGTACCTCTCTGGCCTGTCTTGCAAAGGCAGCCAATTGTGTCATGTGCTGCTGAAACCAGGTCTGCTTTCTCCAGAGAGGGCCACAGCTGGCAAAGCAGACTTACAGTGCAGTTCAAACTCCATCCCCAAACTGCTTCTAGACATTACTGGTTTTTAAAAAATCTTTGCCAGAACTGTTAGGGGAAAGGGAACTTACAGTACAGTCTCCTGAGTGGTTTTGAATTATGCTAATTATTACTCTTAATAATTATGTCCTGTGGCAGCAGCCACAGGCCCCTTCATGGTACACCTAGTTTTTAATTGGAGGATAGGAAATCTGTAATAAAATGCTGTGTGAAGTCAGGTCATGCCAAGGCCCACATATTGGCATCAGGGGAGTGGGGAATAGCAATGCAAAGCTGGTCTACAGACTGTCATTTTGGAGAGTCCTACATCCCTAATTGTGGTTGTGAGTCCTAATTTTTAGTAATATGTCTGATTTTCTGTGGTTGGCCTTTATCACTGACACCAATTCCTCTTTTTATAGGGCATTCAGCACAAAGGCCATTGGAAAGCATTTCATAGGAAGTAACAGTTAACAGCCGGAATCTATTTTTAAACACAAAGCAAATGTCTAAGGGCAAGATTGTAAAACACTTGAGATGGCAGATAGTGACAAAGTGTTCCATAGTTCAGCAGCATGACAATAGAAGAGTATATCGACCTCTTTCCCCTTTAGTAAAATGCTGATTTTTACATGTGTGCAGTTAGCAGTCAGCTTAAGAATATTGCATGATCATGCTTGTGCATAATATGGCAAGCAATTATATTATTCATATTGGGATTATTTTCAGTCCTATGCTAAATGAGCATCATCAAATCTCAGCTGTAGCATGGTGGATTCCTAAGTGTGAACCTTATACCAATGTACTTGGTATATGTGCAGGTTCTATCATGCGACATCATTCTGCCCATTGATGCCCCAGGGGGAGTCCAGGCACATGGGGCTGCTCCATGCACCAACCCACTTCTGCAGCTGGCAACTGCAGTGAATGTTTCCCACAATGGAGAAACAGTTGAAGCAGCACCTCTCACCCAATGAATTGCTTGAGCCAAGAGAACAGGGGTGTGCGCACAGTAGCCTCTTGGGCAAAACATGGTGTTTCAGCTTCTGTCCAAGCACACTCTTGTTAGGCCAATTGCCCAGGATTCTTGGGCGATGTCTCTCCATGGGTGCTAGTGGTTAGGATAAAGGTAAAGGTTAAGGTACCCCTGCCTGTACGGGCCAGTCGTGTCCGACTCTAGGGTTGCGTGCTCATCTCGCTCTAGAGGCCGTGAGCTGGCGCCGCCCGAAGACACTTCCGGGTCACGTGGCCAGCGTGACGAAGCTGCTCTGGCGAGCCAGCACCAGCGCAGCACACGGAAACGCCGTTTACCTTCCCGCTATAAAGCGGTACCTATTTATCTACTTGCACTTTAGGGGTGCTTTTGAACTGCTAGGTGGGCAGGAGTTGGGACCGAACGACGGGAGCTCACCCCGATGCGGGGATTTGAACCGCTGACCATACGATCGGCAAGTCCTAGGCACTGAGGTTTTACCCACAGCACCACCCGCGTCCTCAGTGGTTAGGATAGATTCTAACTAATAATGCCCGGAGATAGGGATGCATGGAGGAACATGGTTCACTTTCCTTACTTGTGTTTCCTGAAATGCAGCCAAAGCACAACTATTCTTTGAACTTTGCACTTCCCTGAATTTTACAACCAAAAAATCTTTTTAAAAGTGCACGTTTGGAAAGCCTGCATTAAAAATGCATTTAATAGTGAAAACAACATACAAAATGCATTATGGTTGCTGGTTTGTTTCCAGCTGTTTTGTTTTTAGCTCAGTCAGTTGTGGAGTCAAACCCCACAATGGGCAAAACATTCCTGCACTGGAGGGGGTTGGACCAGATGACCCTCATGGTCCATCCCAGCTCTACAATTCTTTAATTTTATGAAATTGCTATATATTTGGCAAGATGGCACACAAAAATTATTGGCATTAGAAGAAATGCCAATAAATAGTGATGCTTTTTTATGAGTACTTGGAGAAAAATCATAAACTAATGCAGAGAAATGGTGAGCTGAATTCAGAAGTGAGAGAAACTGAAATGGAGAGATCTGTCCCTCTCTACCTGGAGGTATCTCTAGCTGTCTCTCAAGGCTTTCAAGGAGGCAGACTCCAGAGCCTGGGGAAAGGGACCTGCCAGCTAAGAGTAGCTGATGGTAGCAGTGCATATGAGTGACTAAAAAAACATTTTTTGCAGCATAGAAAAGAAGATGGCAGAAAAGAAACTGGACGATGGTGCACTAGGAGATGCAGGATCTTTCTCTGGAAATCCAGCATGGAGTTGCAGATCTATGGGTTGCAGGTATGCTTGCTGTTTGCCCCCCAATATGCACTCCAGTGCAAATGTCCAGTGGTGCCTCTCATCAAAAGGACACCAGCCCAAGTCACCATGGCCTACTATCAGCATCCACTTCCAATATATGTTTCAGGTTGTGGGTGGATAATTCCATGCTTAAATGTTCATTCATGTGAAAATATCCTGTGTCAAAAACTAGCATGGCAGGGAGCTTTATTGCTGCAGAGTGATTCAGTCATTCAGTGCCCTCCTGCTCACTTTTAGGCTGCTGAAATGGTACAGTCCAGAAATGCAGATTTCACAGGAGGCTCTTGAGTATGTATAAAACGCAAAACTTAGCCCAAGTGGATGTTGCCTGCAAACCCTGAGAGTGAAGTTTCACAAGACAAGCATATAAAGGCGAGAGCTTCATTAACAAATGCCTAAAGGTTGTAGCAAGGCATAACCAACAACAAAGGGTTGCCTGCAGCATGAAGGGCAGGCGAATGCCCTCTGGTCTTGGGCAACCCCATGCTGACTCAATCCCAACCCCCCAGCTTAAATGAAGGGAAAGTTCTCTGAGCTAACTCTTTG
Source organism: Podarcis raffonei (assembly GCF_027172205.1). Lineage (NCBI taxonomy): Eukaryota > Metazoa > Chordata > Lepidosauria > Squamata > Lacertidae > Podarcis > Podarcis raffonei. The sequence goes on along the minus strand of NC_070612.1, from coordinate 63,521,298 downwards.
CCCCTTCTGCCCCTGCTGTCTGGCATTCAGCAAGGAGGCTCCTTCAGATCCAAAGCACATCACAACAAGCACCCCTCGAGCTGGACAGCAATGTGAGGTGACTGGCCATATGCCCTTCACCCAAGGCTGCCTTGCCCACCCCAAAGTAAGCAAATGCCAGGTAGAAACCAAAATACATACACACACACACACCCACACACCCACCCAAGCCCAAACAGTGAAGAAAAGGCAAGAAAGGGCATTTGGAGGCCCATCAGAGGTATCCCCCAAATTCCTATTCAACCCCAGTGGGTGGGTGGGCAGATCTCTGCAAAGGGGCCAGGAGGATGCCTTGAGGGCAGTGCTTTCCTTATAAAAAGGTAAAGGCCCCTGGGCATCCTCCTGGCCCCATTGCAGGGATCCAGTCAAATACGACTATGGGGTACTGTGCTCCTCTCACTTTTCATTGACTAAATCACTACTGGCACATTGAGAGAAACCAGAGCGCATGGAAACGCTGTTTACCTATTTATCTACTTGCACTGGCATGCTTTCAAACTGCTAGGTTGGCAGAAGCTGGGACAGAGCAACGGGAGCTCACCCCGTTGGGCCAATTCAAAACGCCAAGCTTCCGATCAGCAAGCCCAAGAGGCTCAGTGGTTTAGACCACAGCGCCATCCGCACCCCTATCTCTTTTATAAAGAGAGCAGCTGTCGTGTCCCCAACAGCCACTGAAGTGGTGTGAGTCTCCTTCCTCCTTCTGAGAGGAAGCCTTTTGCAAAACTTCTATGTGGATGGGACAAATTCATATCCACACAAAATAGCACCGCAATATACAGACCTGAACACACACTTGATTCCAGAAAGTTACAGCCAAGGAAGTAGGTTGGAATATATAACATTTCTTGCCTAACTCTCTTTTAAGTCTCTGTTTTGGAATCTGGGATATTCGTTTGTCCCATAGCTGTTTTAGGAGAGCCTTTTCCAAAAGTGAATATCTCTAGTTATAGAAAGCTTCATCTTCCATTCATTAACAAAACTAAAGTTTCAAATAATTCTAGTGATCCACTTAGAAAAAATATATATTTTAAATTAAAGGGAAAAAACTAGACGGCAACTGAAAAGTCAACCTTTTCCTCCTTTAAATTATTTTGGAGAGATTTTAAAAATGAAATATTAATGGTCATCATGGTACTTTCTGTTCTTTTAATACGTTCACTACAAACACTTCTCCACCGAGCAGATCGCAGTTCGGTGTTCATTATGAGCTCTCATTAGGGTTTAGCAGTGGCCTGGTCCTCACCATAGATTTCACATCTAGTTAGGCTCTGTGCACTTTTGCCGCAGTGTACATCAGTATATGAAATATGGGAAAGAATAAGACCACACTTCAGCAGGTTTTCTTCCATTCTTTTCTTTGTTTTCATTTATCTTTTGCATTCTTCCTTTACTTCATAGATGTTCCTAGCCAAGATTTGTAGCCTAGTGGAAGAGGGGAAAGCCATTGACAGGACTGAGTCCTACCAAGGCTAGTTCCCTAGAAAGTTCACAGAATAGGATAGCAGAACTTTCAGTATCCTGGGTCCCCCCAGATGTTTGCCATCAGCCCCAGGCAGCACATTTGTGTAGGTTGGGGCTGATGGCAGACACAGGCTGTGCACACCCTGTATTCATACAGCACATGAGAAACACATGAGAAGTTAGGCTGTGCCTGTCCATATAGGGGTGCAGATGGATCACCAGCCGAAGCTGATGGAGGGATGACACATTGGCTGGGACAAACGCACCCCCAGTATTTTATGTCCCAGCCATTTTTTGTTTAGGAAACAAAATGAAATGGTATGCAGCTAAGTATGGGGACATGTAAGAGAACCATGTCCAAAATGTTCTGTTTTTAAAATTAATTAATAAACAGAAGAAACTACATTGTAGACTTAAAAAGGTAAAGGTAAAGGTACCCCTGCCCGTACGGGCCAGTTGTGTCCGACTCTAGGGTTGTGCGCCCATCTCACTTAAGAGGCCGAGGGCCAGCACTGTCCGGAGACACTTCTGGGTCACGTGGCCAGCGTGACGAAGCTGCTCTGGCGAGCCAGCACCAGCGCAGCACACGGAAACGCCATTTACCTTTCCGCTATAAAGCGGTACCTATTTATCTACTTGCACTTAGGGGTGCTTTCAAACTGCTAGGTGGGCAGGAGCTGGGACCGAAAGACGGGAGCTCACCCTGCCGCGGGGATTCGAACCGCCGACCATGCGACCGGCAAGCCCTAGGCACTGAGGTTTTACCCACAGCGCCACCCACGATAGTAGACTTACTTCTGTGTAAATTCTACAATGAAAAGTGTAGCCAAGGTAGGATTTTGTTCCAAATTATTGTAATATGATATACATCTGCCAACGTTTTTTTATTGGTGAACAGTGTTGGTCTTCAGATACATGCAGTAAATACTGGGAAATCTGCAAATTAGATGCTGCTCATTAGTACATTTTTAAATAAGAGATCATGTAACATGGAAAAGGCACAATCTTTTTCTGATGCAGTATTAATTTTGGCTCTCTGTGATAAATAACAAATCACTCCGTTTAATGTAAATATGGTGTAGATTAACTCACTGAGTTGCAATTAGTTATGGCAGTAATTATTGATGACAGTAGTTGCATGCATAAGCCAGTAAAAATGTTATAAATACTTGTGTAATATTGTGAACAAAGATTCCTCTAGGTATAATAGCTCCCCTCCCTCACCCAGCAGAATGGAAGCCTTCAGTATATTTTATAACCCCAATTTATGGACTGTAACGGCTCATTCAGAATGTTATGATCTAGCATGCTAATAATGCCATGATAAAAATACTTTCAAATTGTTCATTATGCCACAAACTACTTGTAGCTACTTTTATTATTTTTTAAAAAGAAATGTAATAAAGAGTAGCTGCTTTTAGTATTAAAAGGATATCTTCTCAATATGGATTATTCATATTAAAAGTTAATGTACAATCTGCTACATATATATGTAGCCTGACTAGGCTGTCTGGCAGAACTATGTACACATTCTATGTACACAGAGAGTTTTAAGTGTGTCTAAATTAGGAAGCAAGGTTGTCTTTATATGTGTCAGCCTTGTTACCGAACAGGCACATTTGTCTTTGACTGAACATGTGAAACTGGCTTTTGCCAGGCTGGGTCCCTCCAGAAGTTTCTGGACTACAATTCCCATAAGTTTCAAGGATAAAGGAAGCTGTGGTCCAGCAATATCTGGAGGACCATAGGTTTCTCATCCCTCTATACATGCATTTTCATCATTTGATGTCTGTAATATAAATCATATGACAGTTCCATGTATGTGTGTGTGTGCACGCGCCTGCACAGATCAGGCACCACAGACAGAACTTTCAAATGTTTTCTATTTATCTGAGTATATTCTTTTTTTCTTTTAAGGCCCACCAAAGTCTGTATATATATTTTAAAGCCTTTATAGCATCATTTAAACATACATGTGGAATTATTTCTACTAATGTGAATCCTTACATAGCCAAAATAGTCCATCCAGGTCTTCTTCTTCTTTGGCGATCACTCGTAGCCAAATAAGATTGTCTTCCGTGAACATGGTTTTAACTGTGAGTCCGTAAGTGACTGTGGAGGCCAATTCTGGATCGATCCACACGTCCTTCCACAGTGGGGACATAGGTTTCCGGGTGGGAGTTGATCATGGTGAGGGGTTGCCAAGCATGCCTTCCTCTTAGCTCGTTTCTCCTTTTCACCCTGTTTGTGCTTTTTCAAAGTCCATGGCCTCTTTGGTGAAGGCTGTTCTCCAGCTGGAGCTCTCGCAGGACAGTCTTTCCCAGTTATCAGTGCTTATGTTACATTTTTAAAATATCTACCTTGAGAGTGTCTTTAAACCTCTTTTGTTGTCCACCAATATTTCACTTTCCATTCTTGTTTTGGGAATAGAGTAGTTGCTTTGGAAGACGATAATCAGGCATCCAAACAACACGACCAGTTCAACAAAGTTGACGTTGAAGAATCATTGCTTCAGATTGGTGATCTTTGCTTTTTCCAGTACACTGACATTAGTTTGCCTGTCTTCCCAAGTGATGTGTAAATTTTTCCAGAAACACTGTATTGTATCAGCTAGCTTGAGAACCTAAATATTTCTAGAAGTTCAAAAGCAGCTGGCTTAGAGATTGCTTTTTTATGAAAAAGTGAGTGTCAATTGACTAGGTAAAGTTGATTTGATAGAGTTTGGAAAGCAGCACTTGCTGATAAATTAATGCGACATTGTAGAGTGGTTTGGGGAGAAATTCACAGAGACATAAAATTGAAATATTATGATGATTTGTTTCCTTTCATTTCCTTTATCCACTCTTCTCCAGAGGAACCACACACGCATGCTGCTCACTTTTCCTTCTGGGGCGTCTTTGTTGCCTTGAAGTGTGTTCTTGGTGGGAACACATCTTACATTTTCATTGAAGGCTGATATCTGTACACACACACACACACACACACACACACACACACACACACACACAGTGTGTCTGTGTGTGTGTGTGTGTGAGTGTGTGTGTGTGTGTGTGAGAGAGAGAGAGAGAGAGAGAGAGAGAGAGAGAGAGACTTTGTTCTAGGCATGATTTGTGCACAAAGTGATATTGCCTGGAGGAGCGTGACCCAGAAGGTGGTGGGAAGGTGGACTTGCATCTCCCCATTGTGCTCTTGTGAGCTCTTGTGGGATGGCAATCATCCTGTGGGATCTTGTGTGAAGAAGGAGGGGCTAAGGAAATGCCCTTGAAGGTTTGGGGCCATTCTACCCTGAAAGCTTCCCATCCACCCACTCATGGGTTAGAACTTCACTGAGCTACTGGGGTCCTTGGTTGACAGGCCAGAAAGGACTTTCCCCCTTCCTAACCCCCATTGCAAGGGATGCAGTTGCCTTTCCCTCAGTGAAATGAGGCTTAGTTATGTTAGGCATTTGAGAGCACTCTGGGCATTGGCAGCATCAGTGTTGTAAAGTTACCCCCCTCCCCCTATGCCTGAGAGGAGGATGGACTAAGGCACTCCCTAAGTTCAGGTTAGGGCCTCTGCCTGGCTGGAATCTCTCACCTCAGCTGCCCAGTGAGACCCTGGATTCTTGACTTGCAGCACACCAGGATTCCGTGGGGGCAATTCCCATGGAGGGGGCTTCGTTGATACCCAACGCTGATGATGTGCCATTCCATTTGCAAGGTCTAACTTATATGCTTCTAAGAGGTCTGAGATTAAGATATGTGAAGTAATTTGGACACCCCAGGTATCACCCCAGGTAGTCTAGATGTATTCAAGTCTCCAGGGCCAGATGAACTGCATCCAAGAATATTAAGAGAACTGGCAGATGTGATTTCAGAACCACTGGCAGTCAACTTTGAGAATTCCTGGAGAACAGGCGAAGTCCCGGCAGACTGGAGGAGGGCAAATGTTGTCCCTATTTTCAAAAAGGGGAAAAGAGAGGACCCAAATAATTACCGCCCAGTCAGTCTGACATCAATACCAGGGAAGATTCTGGAGCAGATCATTAAGCAAACAGTCTGTGAGCACCTAGAAAGGAATGCTGTGATCACCAATAGTCAGCATGGATTTCTGAAAAATAAGTCATGTCAGACTAACCTGATCTCGTTTTTTGACAGAATTACAAGCCTGGTAGATGAAGGGAACGCAGTGGATGTAGCCTACCTTGATTTCAGCAAGGCATTTGACAAGGTGCCCCATGATATTCTTGTAAAGAAGCTGGTAAAATGCGGTCTTGACTATGCTACCACTCAGTGGATTTGTAACTGGCTGACTGACCAAACCCAAAGGGTGCTCATCAATGGTTCCTCTTCATCCTGGAGAAGAGTGACTAGTGGGGTGCCACAGGGTTCTGTCTTGGGCCCGGTCTTATTCAACATCTTTATCAACGACTTGGATGATGGACTCAAGGGCATCCTGATCAAATTTGCAGATGACACCAAACTGGGAGGGGTGGCTAACACCCTAGAGGACAGGATCACACTTCAAAACGACCTTGACAGATTAGAGAACTGGGCCAAAACAAACAAGATGAATTTTAACAGGGAGAAATGTAAAGTATTACACTTGGGCAATAAAAATGAGAGGCACAAATACAAGATGGGTGACACCTGGCTTGAGAGCACTACATGTGAAAAGGATCTAGGAGTCTTGGTTGACCACAAACTTGACATGAGCCAACAGTGTGACGCGGCAGCTAAAAAAGCCAATGCAATTCTGGGCTGCATCAATAAGAGTATAGCATCTAGATCAAGGGAAGTAATAGTGCCACTGTATTCTGCTCTGGTCAGACCTCACCTGGAGCACTGTGTCCAGTTCTGGGCACCACAGTTCAAGAAGGACACTGACAAACTGGAACGTGTCCAGAGGAGGGCAACCAAAATGGTCAAAGGCCTGGAAACGATGCCTTATGAGGAACGGCTAAGGGAGCTGGGCATGTTTAGCCTGGAGAAGAGGAGGTTAAGGGGTGATATGATAGCCATGTTCAAATATATAAAAGGATGTCACATAGAGGAGGGAGAAAGGTTGTTTTCTGCTGCTCCAGAGAAGCGGACACGGAGCAATGGATCCAAACTACAAGAAAGAAGATTCCACCTAAACATTAGGAAGAACTTCCTGACAGTAAGAGCTGTTTGACAGTGGAATTTGCTGCCAAGGAGTGTGGTGGAGTCTCCTTCTTTGGAGGTCTTTAAGCAAAGGCTTGACAACCATATGTCAGGAGTGCTCTGATGGTGTTTCCTGCTTGGCAGGGGGTTGGACTCGATGGCCCTTGTGGTCTCTTCCAACTCTATGATTCTATCCATTTTACCCATTCGTCTGAATCCTGTGCAAAATTCAAATTTTGTGAACATGCCAGTTCTGTAATTTACACTAATTTTAAAATAATAAATCCTTGATTAAAGCAATTATTTTCAATGTATAGGGGGGAAATAGTAGTGACCATCTCCTAATGTGGTTGGCATGAATAATCCTCAGCCATTCTAATGGCTGTCTTTTTTATGAAAAGGAAAAATGTGAAAAGCATAAATAATGGCTTAGTATAATTTTAAAAGTCATAAATTGAATGCATTTTTTTTAAGATAGCTGGATGCTATTGTGATTATCCCTGAGCTGTCTGAAGTACTGCTGACTGTCTGGTCAAATTATGAAACATAATTAAATTACATTACAATTGATAGACCTAAAAAACCCTCATACAATGAGACACTTAGATAAGTGCTCTGTAACTTTGGTTCTAAATGGTATCTTTAAAGGTTACATAGAAAGTACTGTACTGCTTTGGCTTACTCAAAACCACTGATGAGTGTTAGTCAGAAGTTGTGTATGTTATATAACAGTCTCCTTGAAATGAATTTCTGATGGAACTCTTTAGCTATGCATCTGCTCAAGAAGATGTAACTGTTAAATTAAAAGGCTGAAAATGCTCAATTTCAATAGATATTATATTTGAATAATTAAATAGCAGAAGCTTCAGACTTTCAACCCTTGGAATTTTGCAACAACAAATGAAGTGCAGTGTGTGGGGAAAACGTAAAAGTTGCTAAGATGGCACAGTACAAATAAGCAGACGTACAGCTTCCTGGACCACTTTGCCCATCTTCTACTCCTGCTGCTGTGAGGTAAGCCTTGGTTTGGCTTCCTGCTACATCCATACCTGGGCTCATGGTTGGTCTCATGCCAGACAAGCTATAACCATGCTTTGTTCTTTGTTTACTGTTGTGTTTTGGAGGAGGTAAATTATGAGCTATGGCTTGGCCCTGATCTGGTGCCTGCCAGCTCAATGGACAAACCAGACACCCTACAGGAAAAGGAGCTTGAGGCCCCCTGAACCCAATGCTGATGATTTGAGGGACTCTCTGGGTTGATACCTAATGAAGAACCTCTGGAACTCTCAGAGAAGGAGGTGGGGTCAAGCCCCAGTCCTTGCAAGAGCTAGCCCAAAGAGCTTTGACTACAGGCCAAAGAGCAATGACAAAGTATGTGGCCTTGGAGTGCAGAGTCATTAGTCTACTCCTGAGTAAGCAATTGGCAATGTTTCTTTATTGCCAGCAGCTGTGGTTTAGGAGGCCAGATGCTAGAAAGAACTCAGGTCTCTGACTGCTTTGAATGACTTTTTAAAACCATGTTTTGAATCTAGGCTGTTAAGATTATACTGACCCTTATATCCTGCTCTCTTGACAAAGGTTTTTAGTAAAAGGCTTTACACTCTCTGGACTGAGACCCTGGTCCTTGGGGACACTCCCTGGCAGTGCCAGTGCCAGGCTATTTTGCACACTAGGGAAAGCTAACTGCTTGTACTCCCGCACCATGTTAATTTCGATTTTCAAAAACAAAACTTGCAACTGCTAAATTTATTTTAAATTGCAAGAATAAGTAATCAGTATAAAACTGTGCTCCTCAAAGATCAGTCTGAAGTCTGTCCCTGAGGCAGCTGCCTAGTTGGCCTAATAGAAGCACCAGTCCTGCTCCCTCCAACACGACAGGTGGGGGCAGCAGAGGAGGAGGCCCTGGCTGTGATCTTGGGTCCTGGAGCCCAGACATTTGCAGTTAAGACATGGTTTGGCTTAGCATTATGTGTGCTTCCGGAGTGGATTCCAGCAAAATAAAAAAGTGAACAAAGAAAGAAGAAAAGTTCAAGATAAAACTTGAAGAAACTTGTGATTTGCATGCAACTAACAGTAGATGTGTTCTTAGTCAAATGATATGGGTTACATTAATTTAGCTACTGAGTCCCGTCAATGGAAGCTGTTTGCACAACTGGGCTTTTCCCTCTCCACGTGCCCCTGCAGTTGGCTCAGGGAGGGCTTATCCTCTTCTTGGGGCTAAATGAGATTTCTTCACCTTGAACTGAAGGTAAGGGAAAGTCATAAGCTCATTGATAAAGTGCATGTTTTTCATGGAAAAATATGCAACATGTCCAGGCAGGACTGGGAAGGACTTGTACCTGAAAACATCAAGCACCGTTTTAAGCAGAGAGGCTGTGCTGAGCTATATAGACCAATGATCAGATTTAGTATAACACAACCACCTTTCTTTTACCCATGCTTCCTCTGATAGCCAGTAGATTTTGGAGATATATGATAAATATATATTAACTTTATTAACTTGGTAACCCTCCACGGATTTAAGAAACCACATGCAAACTTGCTCTATGGAACTTTTCAAAGTTCAATTACAGGGCAGTCTGCCCCTCCCCCCGCAGCAAACTAGGAGAAGCAGCTAAATTTTCCAGAAAAAATGAGTCAGTTGACATGAGTTATACAAAAAAGAAGCTACAGTATAAGCTGCAGGGGTTAGGTTGTTTTCTTGTTTGTTTTTTAAAAAATCATTTACCAGACAAAGGAAAGTTTCTGGTGCATTGTATAAGTAAATGCTTTTGTACTTGAGTGAAGATGAGGTTGAGTGAAAAAAGGGGGAAATAAGAGAAAACTTGAAATACATTTCTTAGTACATTCATGATGAAGGTTACAATGTCAAAAGGAAAATGTATTTCACATTTAGCGTATGAGGCCGACAAGAAGAGCTTCTAAATGGAGAACAGGAATTGCCCAAATTGAAAGAAGGGGCAGCAGGAGGGGATTGAGAACTTAATTGCAGTGAGATTGCAAATGATGATTAGTAAATAGATATCTGATCCAATCTTTATTACGGTCATAGAGCAGCCTAAGATAAAAGCACCTCTGTACATAAATAAAACATGCTAGATAGGCAAAAGGGCAACTGCAGGAAAAGAGGGTACACATCCTCATTCTCTCAATTACAGTAGACTAGCATAAGATTTTGTTGTTGTTTAGTCGTTTAGTCGTGTCCGACTCTTCATGACCCCATGGACCAGAGCACGCCAGGCACTCCTGTCTTCCACTGCCTCCCACAGTTTGGTCAAACTCATGCTGGTAGTTTCGAGAACACTGTCCAACCATCTCAACCTCTGTCATCCCCTTCTCCTTGTGCCCTCCATCTTTCCCAACATCAGGGTCTTTTCCAGGGAGTCTTCTCTTCTCATGAGGTGGCCAAAGTATTGGAGCCTCAGCTTCACAATCTGTCCTTCCAGTGAGCACTCAGGGCTGATTTCCTTAAGAATGGATAGGTTTGTTCTTCTTGCCATCCATGGGACTCTCAAGATTCTTCTCCAGCACCATAATTCAAAAGCATCAATTCTTCAGTGATCAGCCTTCTTTATGGTCCAGATCTCACTTCCATACATCACTACTGGGAAAACCATGGCTTTAACTATACGGACCTTTGTCGGCGATAGAAACACATAAAACATGTAAATCAAACCTTCAGTTTTAGACTTGCTGTGTGTAAATAGATAGAATTGCCCACACGGCTATTTCAGAGCCATGTCTAGCAAAGTGCCTTTAACCGAATCAGATCACTGATCCTTCCATTGCTCTGTCTTCTTTACAATGACTTGCAATGGCTATCCTAAGGATTTCAGGCAAGGGGTTTTCCTGGGCTGGATCTACCCCTACCTGTTTAATGTTATTTCCCCCATTAGAATGTTATAAGATATGTCATTCTAAAATGTCACTTGTTAATTTAAATGTTTTTTTCCATCTAATATAAATAATACCCAACCACACCATTTTCCAAAATGCTGTTTCTTTCCCTGCTGCTGGTCACTGGTTGCTCTGCTCTCTGGTGTCACATTTTAATTCTTCCTCCCTCCATCTGTGTCCTTTATTATCTGCCCCCCAAATACCAATGGGGCTGGGGTGGAGTTTGAAAGCAGTAAATAAGGTAAACTGCTACATAGGGACATATGAGCAGTGTTTCACTGTTATAATAGCATAAAACAATGAAAAATTAAGTGATAAAAAAGTAATGAGGTAAAGGTAAAATGCATTATGAACATAAAAGTAGGATGTCATGTGTCCATATGTTATCAAAACCATTCCTTAACCATTCCTTATTGCTAAAAACCATGAGTGTAGATCTGCCCCTGGTCTTACCAGGAGATGCAACAAACTAAACTAGAGAGCTTCTACAAGCAAATTTGCTTTTCCGCTAAGCTACTGCCCTTCTCTGTTTTTGAGTTTGCCAACTTTCTGAGCTAGCATTGCAGCAGTCCATTGTTCCTCTAAGAAGAAGGAGGAGGCACATCTCCTGGGTTATTAGAGTGCTCCACAGATTTTTGGTTCTTCATGTTGTGAATTGGTTGATGAAGAGCTTTATTGCAATTAGTATAAGAAGACTTCTTCTGCACAAACATGCCCTACAGAGAATGGAAAGAAAAACCCTGCTAGCTCACGCCAGTGGCGCGTCTAGTCCCACATCCTCTTCTCACAGTGGCCAACCTGAGCAACGGACGGGGTGGAAGAACAAAACCCTCATGGCTGATAGCCATTGATAACCTTTTCCTTCATGGATTTTTTGAATCTTCTTTCAAAGCAATCCATGCTAGTTGCCACTACTTTGAATCCTCCCTAGTCCCAGTCAACCAGTTCACATTGTAAAAGTCACAGTGTATTTCTCTTTTTATTTCGTGTGGTGAGAACAAAGTAGAGGAATATCAGCAAGTATCAATTTAGAGCCTCATGTGGAAATAACATGGCTGGAAACAGCATCTCTTTAGGGTTCCCTTTTTCATGTGTCATAAAAATGACTCTTTGTAGCGAGCAGGATTAATGTCTTGCAATCAATGAAGATCATACAGGAAATTAATAGCAACAAGCTGCCTAAGAGAAAGACTTTTAAGAGTACAGCTGAGGAAGTAGGGGTGATATTTGCAAATAGGTTGTTTGATTTCAGAGAGAGAGAGAGAGAGAGAGAGAGAGAGAGAGAGAGAGAGAGATGTCATTTCCTGCTACCAGTGGTTTTCCTTTGAGGTTTTCTTTTTAATATCCTCTGCTTGCTGGGCTGGAACTTTTTCCACTGGTCACCACTAAATGAGTCATGTGGGAAGGGGTAAAATGCTTCCTGTTGCTGCCATGTTCCATGGGCCCCAGTTTACACAGGATAGTCTCTCTTTCAAATCGCCTTCTATGCTGCCCAAGTATGCTTTAAAGAATCATAAAAACAGAACATGGCCCTTGAAGTTACCCCTACACAGCGACTGCCTGGACAGCCGATTGAACAGACCTACAAGTCACCTGACCACAGACTTCCTCACTATGGTTTTTTTTATTGTTTTTGTTGTTTTTAAAAAGAATAATTATGTCTAAATGTGTATCTATACATTCCCATTAGGACATGTACATTTTATATAGATTCGAGTCCTCTTTTATTTTCTTTTTCTGGTGACACCCTAATTAGTTGAATGGGCCAGACCACTGCTGGGCGTTCAGTTGCAAAGTTTATCATGTTATATGCCCCAAGGCTGACCCGTCCGTTGAAATCCTCTGCTGAGGCAGAATTGTAGTGAGCTTTCATTCAAACCAGATGTCTGGTTTTATATGATTTTAGTATGGTTATGCACATGGATCCTTATGTAAGCAAGCACTTTGAAGGCTACAAAACCAGCTGTTTTAGTAGGGCAACTCTAGCTACCTTTCCTTATTCTCCTGAGTGGTTTTGTTCTGGTGACTTGCATCTAACTTAAATAAACAACTGGATTCAGAGGCTGCCGGTATATCTAAGATCAATCTTATTATTGGCAGCCTGCTACTCAAAGCAGATGAGTTGGTAGGGACACTTATGGTCTTAGGTGCTATTGTAGTTGTAGATGTCATATGGATCAATAACATCCACCTGAGTTAAAACTGAAAGCTGTTTAAAAGCTTTGTGAGATCTGTATTGTCAAGGTGGATTCTTGATTAAGTATCCACTGTGAATAGTTCTTTTTCAAGCAAACCTTGCAAATGAATTGGTATTGTGAGCAAGCATTAACATTTCCCCTCACTTTTTCCCATTCATGCTGCTAGTTACTATTCATTCCAGAGCCCCTTCTTTTCAAGCTCTTGTTTTAACTCCAAACAGTACAATGGCTTGAAACCAGGTAAGAATGGTGGTGCAAACATAAAAGATATGTGAGTAAATATGCTTTGCCAGTGCTGCAGATTAGTTCCAGTTCTTTTAAAAATACCATTAGGGGCCCTCTAGACATCCTTTTTATTATTCATTTGTGATGTTTTGTGTTCATGAGGCTCTTGGGCAGCCATACAGGATCATGCTTTCAATACAGTTGCAAAGGTTTTGGGGTAGCCACACTGCTTCATTTCTAACCAGTGTACATCCTGTAACTTCCTGCTGAAATACGGTAATTTTTAATAACACAAATGCCCTGGTTAATTTTTGCTCCACTTTTGTTGTGCTATAGCCTATCCAGACAACCATAATGTGGTAGCATATGGGAAGCATCACAGAACAAACTATAGCAGAATAAATCTACCACTATTGCACAATTATTTTGTCAAAAACATGTTGCAGATTAGAGCTGCAACAAAACAACTGGCTCCGCCTCCCTGCAGTGCTGATTGGCTAACTGAGGCGCCCTTTGCGGGAACCTCCAATGACTAGCACAGGGAGGCAGGCCAGGCCAACCAGCTGGTGGGCCGAGGTGCTGTGCGCAGTCCCGCAAAGGGCGCCCACAAAGGAAGGTGTGAGCACTCATTCTGCAACAAATCATCAGTTTCAATGGATTTAGTTGAACTCTTGAGCAAGGTGCAGATGCCATGGTCCAAGATTTAAAAAATGTGTGATGGACCTGTGTGCATGAATTAATTATTTTTCTAATTCCTGTATAGATCTTGCCTACTTATACAGAGAAACAATGATGCAGAAATATGCAGTCGAAATGAATGGTTAGTGATATCTATGTGAAAACAGTCCTGATATTTGTAGCATTAATAATAAAACTACAATTTAACATTTGAGCAATTATTGCCATATTCTCTTTGAAACTTCATTTGTCACCTGATTGTGGCACATGTGTTTGTTACATTATCAACCAGCTGCTCTTGTGCCATCACACACACACACACACACACACAAACACTGTTCACTGGTACAAAAATATATCCAAATTCCTCCCACCATACAGTAAGCAGGGAATTTAAAGGACTTAAATACAATAACCCAAGTTCAAATGACCATAGTCATTTTCCTCTGCACTTCACCCTACTCAACACTATAAATTGTCTCCATTTAGTGATGTCACACCGAGGTGTCAATTAAAGATGATATGTGCAAATCATTTAGGGCCATAAAGGGACAGAAAGAAAAGGTTACAAAACATGAGGTCATGACTTGGTAATTAAGGAAGCAATAAAAAGGGAGGTGATGCATGGAGGGAGATTAAGAGCGTATAGAAATGGAAGACATGCTGGTTGCATTCATGCATTGGAAACATATTCTACTTGGATGCCAGTGGCAGCTCCATGGATCTCTGCAGCCCAGCCCAAGACTACTGCCCCCCCGTACTTGCCCAGGAGGACAAGCCCCTTCCAAAACAACAGACTTTACACATGACAGAAGGATATGCCTTCTCCTTCAATGTGAGCAAACTGAGGCTTCTGGCCATGCAAAGGGGGGGGGGGACACAAGCTGCCTTGTTTATTCACCTGGCACTGCAGTTTAATAGGCTAAGAGAGCAGAAAACAACCAACAGGATATTGCTCTCTTTCTTGCAGGAGACAGATTGATAATCAATGTTCCAGAGAGAATGAGTGATGGTGGGAGATCCCAGGACTAACATCACATGTTAATTAGAGCTGTCGGTTAATGACTTGAAAATGTGATATTGCTGGCATAAAATTCATGACAAATTGGGCACCCTTACCCTGAGAGTCCACTCTGTTTATAATGAATAATAACCAGGTGCATTTCAACCTGTTGCACCTCCTCTGTATCTGTGTGGAAGATAATCATCAGACAAGGATGACAGGCCTAGCAACCCCTGTCAGTAAATGCTTAGAACTTGGACGTACTTTTAAAAACTCAGGTCCATCCATCCATATGCAACATTAAGGGGCTGTCTCTGAAAATAGTTTGGAATCTGCAGTTAGTCCAAAATATAGCTGTACAGTAATTGTGTTAGCGCAAGGATTTCCATTTGCCCAATAGAATCTGGTCTGGAAGGTTTAGGGAAGCACTGGAACAGAATTCGGTGTTGCCACTGCCGAGCTCAGGGAGGAGGAGGAGGAGGAGCTGGCGTTTGGTGGTGGCAGTTGACTCCCCATGACTGCTGCTGGCCTCCTTCCTTGGGCTGCTCGCAGGGGCAGTGGCCGAGGGGGCAAGGAGGAGGAGAGGCTGCTGCCACCGAGGCCCAGCCTTGTGTGATGTGCTGGTGCTGAGGGGCAGGCAGAGGGCAGGGCCACCTGGGGCGGGAAGGAAGGGGAGCGGAGCAGAGGGCAAAGAGTCTTCATTAAAAAAAATGCTTTGTGTGTTTGCATCTACTGTAATTTTGCTCCTTTTTAGGTGTATGTGCGTTGTAAATCTACCAAAGAATAAAATGAAATAAAAATGGGATTAAGGGGTTTTCTCAGGACAGCGGAGGGTGCTGTGTCCCATTGGTGCAGTGGTGGTGAAAATGCGGGAGGGGGCAAAAATGGGGGATTGAGGAGGGTCAGTTGGGGGGAGTGAGAAATGTCCCTATTTTCATCTGAGGAATGTTGGAGGGTATGTGATGGGGGTTCAAATCCTCATTCCTGAGGTGCACCGGGTGACCTTGGGCCAGTCACTATCAGCCAACCGTGCCTCACAGGGTTGTTGTGAGGAAAATGGAGGGGGCCGAGAAAGAAACTTGTTTGTTACCTTGAGCTTCTTAGAGGAAATGTGGGCTATAAATGCAATAAAACAATGATAAAGATAATGTATTTTTATGCTAGAAATAATAATAACGTGCACTGCATGGTCCAAGAAACAAAATGAAGGCTCCAGCACCAGACACTTCCTGCCTTTCTTTTCCCTGTGATTCTTTGCCAGACAAACACAAACCAGGGTTGCACATCTCCTTTAAAATACAGAGTTGTTCATCTTGTTTTTACCAAAGGTGGTCTTGATCTTTCCTTTAGTTTGTCCACAGCTCTGATAAGAATGCCAGCAGGAGTTTTACTGTTTCTAGACTAATGGCAGAGGAAATAGAAATATTACAACTGCTACTCTGCATGTGGTAGTCATTTTGAAATGCTGCATTTCAGATTCCCACATTGAGCTTTCATTGCTATTCCCACTGTATCAAACAATTGGAATATCCAGAAGGCTGTATTAACATTACAGGGGGGAGAGGAATCAGTACAGCCAGTTGAAGGAACGGTGGATGATGTATTCATTTCTTGTCTGAAATCTGAAATTGCCAGTTCTGTATTTTTAATGTGCATAAGGTGTGTGTGTGCGTATACACACACACACACTGAGGCACAATATATTTTCCATACTGAAGATACTTTACCAGTTTGTATATTTCTCATTCTGAGCCTCTTTCTTCCATAAATGAATGGGAAGCAGAATAATCTGCTTACAGTGGTACATTTTGAAGTGTGGGAGTTCATCATGACAGCCTCCCTTGGAGAGGCTAAGGAGAACCCATAGCCAAGGCCTCATGGAGCGTTCAAAACTGCAGCCAGTTGTGATGGTCTAGGACACTGTTGGGCTTCCATGGCACTTGCTGCCCATCTGCTACTGAGACAGGTTCAAGGTCCTTGCATTAATTTACAAAGCCCTGGACAGCTTCGATTCAGGGTCAGTTAGGGACTGCCTGAACTCTTATATCCCAGGTCCATCACTGAGATCATCTGCAGGAATGTTGCTGGCCCTTCCCCAAGATCACAAGGCTCATTTGACACCAACAAGAAACCCAGCCTTTAGAGCCCCCAGTCCAGTCCTGTCCCATCAGGCTCTTCTTGTGTTCAGTCTCGTGGAATACTCTCGTGGAATAGAGAGTTAGGATTCTTAACAGGACAACAGAGTTTATGAAGACAAGCAGAGACAGCTGAAATTGGACAGTTGCACAGTAAAATTAAATAAAAATGAATTTTTCAGCCTAAACTTCTAATCTTTAGTCTGGACGGAAGGCTGATTTTGTTTTCACAAGAAAAATGTCCAGCCTCCAGCTCTTCTTATGGGTTCAAATCCCATATTCAGCCAAGTAAATTAACTGGCTGGCCCTAGTCAGAGTAAGCCCATTGAAATGAATGAATCTAAGTTAGTCAGGTCCATTAACTTCAATAGATAGAGTAGGATGAGCAATGAATACAACCCACTCTCTCTTAGCTCAGACCGACTTTACAGGATTCTCACAAGCTAATCCTATGTACTCTACCTTGATGTCCATAGCAGGAACTGAGTACAAATAAATCTGGATAAAAATGATCTACTCTTTCTATTTCTTACCACAAATGCTATTTTTTCCTTGATGGTGAGGACCATGTCTGTGATAATTTATCATATCTGCTGTCAGATATCTTTATCCCACATTTCAGTAGCTGAAAGGCTTGAAGCTACATATAGTGGCCACGAGCCCGGGCTTTCTAAGACTCCATCTTAGTTTAATGTTTGCAGGCTTGTAACAGATACAGATATGCATGCTTGAAAGAGCTACAGTTATAATCCACCTTCCATTTACCACTGTCCAGGCAAACCTAAAAATCAGTACAGAAAGGCTGTTGATAATATTGAGGACTTGGGCAAGGACATCATTAGATTTGAATAATCAGCAAAACCGAACCTGATCCATGAACTTATTCATCATGAGTGCATACACTGATGAAAGCATTGCAATTTAAAACAAAATATAGGTGAAATGCTGTACTATGAATATAAAATACCCATCTGTATAGCACAGAAAGGTGAGATATAGCATCTAAATGCTTTGTGTTGCTGTAAAATAATGGTGTTTTGGAAAACTTTGTGATTGGATGTTATTGGCATGATAGCAAAGACCATTGTTATCCCACCTATCTGTTTTCCAAGCAGCTGAATACATTTGAATAAGAGCGCTCTTAAGACTGCGTGTGCACCAGCCACTACATTAAGTTATTCTGACAGGAGAATAGCACTGCAGATTTTCAACCTGCATACACAGGGAAATACTGGACTGTTTGACAGCAGAATATTAGGGTAAAAATGACATCCTTGCCAATGGTCACTATAGACACGCACACACCCTTTTGGTTTCCAGTCGGGAGAGGGGGAGATCTGTCTTTGATTTTCGTGAAAACAGAACTGATTATTTCATAAACAGAATTCTAATTCCGGGAGCCACTGGTAACTTGCTGCAATCCTAATCAGGTTCTGCTAGGAAAACAGTGGAAAGGTTAAGTGCCTTTCCTCCCCGCAGCCACTGCTTCTCTCCTCTAGAATTTATCTGGTTTGTTATCTTTTTAAAATGGAGCTAGTGGATGTAGGGATATAGTTCCTTGTGCAACTTCCCACCCGTTCTCTTACAGCACCCACTTTGTGATCGCTTCCCACCCCCTTATAAGAAGGACAATCACTTGTTAATTTTCATCCAGTTTCTCATTTTTCTCTTCATAAATTCTGTTCTCCACATTTCTGCAGCAATTTCCAAATTTTCTTTTTTAAAAAAATCCTTGGGATCATTCTTGAGCCTTCTAGTGCTAATTTCTCCTAATAGAAATGGTTTTTTGTGGGCAGTTTTGAGTAATGTGCACATTTCTGAAGGCCATTTCTCCTAATATGGTTCATTAGGTATGGTATTTTTATGAATAGATTACTTTTTATGCGCATGTTTCCCCATCACCTGCATTTTGTAAACATTCTTTGGTTAGGGACCCCGCATTACACATTTCAGGTAAGTGTACATTTCAGATGGCAGTACTTCAGTTTTCATATGGTTTTGGAAAGGGCGAATATGATAAATTTGGTTTTCAGTGAGAACTGAATTCAACCCTAGCCCCATCCCTGCTCTTTACCCAGAGTTGCCTCAAATACATGAATCACAGATCTCCGTGAAGAAATGTGTCCCTTGCATGTGTGGTGCAGTTTCTGGACTGGGGTGCTGTGCTGAAGTTTTGGATTCTGGCAAATTCAGGTCATTTGGGTTGAAGAGAGCTTGTGCTCCATTTGCTAGTTAATGCTTTCTGCATATTGCACAGTTATGCCTTTCAGCTGTTTGTGCTTTGTGGAGTATGAGATAGAAAACTCTCTTCTAAAAAAATCAAAAACTTTATGGCTTTGTTGTAGCAAAACATGTATAGGGTGATGCTTTCTCCAGAGCACTGACAATGAGAATCTTTTCAACATTAATGTTTGCATCCATGGTTTATTATTTATGGAATACCTCCCAAGATAAATTCTATAAAATGAAAATATTGTTAAGTTGAATAATAATTAGTTCCGATTCTTCAATAAATAGTTATTATTTGTGTCCCCTGGTACCTAAGATTTAGTGTATATCTGTGGAGAGTTGGTAATTGTACAAGCCAAGACGATGAAGAGGAATATTTAACAACAGAGATCTGAATAAAAGTCACTCATCTGTGCTCTTTCCAAACAACTTATTTGTGTAGAAGATTTAGGGTAGCATGACCAGGAGTGCCAAAACAATGGTTTAGAATGGAGCATGAGAGGTGTGGGGCACGCCAAATTTTAGCATCACACAGGGAGCCACTGAAATTTAAGAGCCAAAAGTCTGCCACTGTGCCCCATACCTGAAGGACCCTGAGACACCAGGCTGAGACATGCGAGGCCCTTGGGCAGTGAATGTTTTGACACGCAACCCCTGAGCAAAGACCACCCCATTACTCCTTCCCATTGCATTTCCCTCACTGCTTTCACTCTTCTCCTTGCTAGCACTGGTGTCTTGGACAAGTCAACGCATAGCATCAGGGCTGGATTTAGGTTTGATGAGGCCCAAAGCTACTGAAGGTAAAGGGGCCCTTTATAAGCAAGTAAAATATTTAATATAATTTTGGTATTTATATATAGTATTACAGTAGCAAGTGGGGGTAATAGGGAATTGTACTAGTAAATAATAATATAGGCCTACTAATAATAAAGATGAATATTTTTCTAAAGTAATTTTATAATGGGATCAAAATAAATAAATTATGTATTATACGAAATCAATCAGTAGGCATAAGACTCATATCCTTAGTCTATGCTGCCTGGTCACCAGTCTACAAGGACTCTTTAATATTAGATAACAGGTACAACAGCTTGACCTACATTCAACTGTGCTGCACTGCAGTCTGCAGCTGCATGCTGCATGTTGCCATGCAACCAGTCCATGCAGAATGTAGGCACCCTATATATAGAAAGGAGAAAACCAGTGATATTTGAGGGAGCAGACTAGCAGGCGGGGCCCATGACTTACATCATAGGAGCCTATACAATACAAAACACTGTTACTGTATGTGGGTTTTATTTTATTTGTTTTTTATCTTATATTTTGGAAATGTACATCCAGTTTTTTCCCCTTTAAAGGTTTTTGGGGGCCCCAAGAAAGTGGGGCCCTAAGCTATAGCTTGTTTAGCTTATACGTAAATCCGGCACTGCGTAGCATGGCTGGCAGAGAAAGTGGAAAGGAACTGTGTGCTGCACTGAGCAGCAAAAAGAAGAGGAGGAGGAAGCCACCTGCCGTGCTGTAGCCCCAGTTGCTGCTGCTGCTGCAGGGACTGCAAGGAGCCTTTTCACCCTCTGGCACTGCATACTTTGGTTTCACCTCAGCAGAGCACCTGACCTTCCTGACCATCTTCACTTGGCCTGCTGAACAAGAGGATGGGGGGCACTAGTTATATGTGAATGAGTGGTTTTGAATGTATAGAATATTGGCTTCATCCCATCGTTTTTTCATTCATTCAAGGTCTTGTGGCTGTTTATGGCATGAAAGCTGCTATAAACAGATTTGCCTGACACACTTCTGACCAAGATTTAGCAGAGTTGAAATACAGTCTACAGCGAAGCATGAGGAAATCAGCCCTGATTGATGAGCAACACACAATTGGTCTAGGCAGATTACTTTATTGCCTGTCATTAAGCTTGGTTACTATTTACAGAGACTGCTGTGGATCCCCACAGCGGCAGATCTGCTTGCATCTTCTCAGCAGATCAAAACCAAAAACTCTCTCTTAGTCGCTCTCACATAATGCACTGAGCATTTCCATGACTTCCTTGTCTTATTTTTGCACCTGTGTAAACAATCCAGCTTCACAGCCAGAGTTTCATCTTACATGCAGAAACTCACAAAGACAGTTTTCTGAAAACGAATGACCAATACCCCTAACAGGACAAGGCTGGCCTGCACAGGAGGTGGGATGAGGCAGCCACCTTGGGGAAGCAGTGACAGCTTCGGGTGAGATTTCATGAGATCTCACCGAAATCTCATGAGATCTCAAGTTTCGCCTCAGTTGGCAAAATGGGACATGTTGTCCCTGTTCAAGGAGTTAACAAGGAGAGGGGTAGTACGCCTGCTCTGTTATTTTCTTCTTAGTGCCCCCTCTTCATTTCTACTTAGGAATTTAACAACACTGAGATATTGTATGGGGTCTTTCCCCACTTCTCAGGCTTGCTAGATCTATATAGTGGCTGGATTCCAACCAATGAGTCTTACAGTTCTGAGAAGCACGATGTCTATGTCTCTGTCTCTGTCTCTGTCTCTCTCCCCACTCCCATTTTCCTGGCAGTTCTTTGTTAAACGGAATCAATGTAGAATCAGGTTGCGTTGATGCAAGTTGGTGTGCAGCACTTCTGTCTTTGATGCCTTGCTTGTAATGCTTAATCTGTAAAATAATGAAAGTGCACTGATGTGCCACAATGGGTGAACTCATTATTGTAATAAAAGTTTAGGTCCCTCTTAACAGCGCGCAATCTGCACGTGGCAGCAAAGAGTTTACAAGTGAAATTGATAAAACAATACAAAGGGTGCACACTTTGTGTTAAATGCCTGTTGCTGGACTCCCCGTTGCTGTTGTGGAAGCAGTTGATGAACACTTTTTGTATTGGTTTAACTTCTAGTGCAACAAAACAATTTACAACCACATATGCCAGAATAAGTTTAATATTGTCTACCATAATAGCTCTCTTTCCTTTTTTGGTGCCATATGCTTCAAGTGAAGCAGTTTGAATGAAATTTTCAATAAGAAATCAAATTGTAAAATGGCATGTAATGAAAACCTGTTCAGATCGAGTGATCCTTGTAATTTTTATCTTCAAAAGAGGTAAGAGTTTGGAAATCTGACATCCAAGTTGTCAAGTAAATAGGTTCCTTGTTCTTCAGCAATACTTGCCATCTAAGGAATTTGGTTTGTTTGTTACAAATTTTCTCATGTAAAGAAGCCTTAAAGGTAAAGGTAAAGGGACCCCTGACCATTAGGTCCAGTCGTGGCCGACTCTGGGATTGCGGCACTCATCTCGCTTTATTGGCCGAGGGAGCCGGCGTACAGCTTCCGGGTCATGTGGCCAGCATGACTAAGCCACTTCTGGCGAACCAGAGCAGCGCACGGAAATGCTGCTTACCTTCCCGTCGGAGCAGTACCTATTTATCTACTTGCACTTTGACGTGCTTTTGAACTGCTAGGTGGGCAGGAGCAGGGACCGACGTGGGGATTCGAATTGCCAACTTTCTGATCGGCAAGTCCTAGGCTCTGCGGTTTAACCCACAGCACATGTGCAGGGATGGGGTATGTGAAACTTTGTGAAGTTAAAAAGGGGCCTTCATACTTGTAAAAGTTGGTGGCCACTGCACATGGGGCCAATCCTATGGCAAGATCTTTTGGGATGAGCAGTCTAGGATGCAGCAGGTCTGCAGCTCAACCATTCAATTCCCAGCTCAGCCACGGTTGGGCTCAGCTGGCGTTCCGTCCCCAACCCCAGTGCAACTTGCTCATCTCATTTCTGCAAGAGTGCAGCTGGTGAGCCAAGGCTGCTGCTGTAACTCCCCCCTAAAAGAGGCATTCAGGGGCTGTGGGGAGAGCAGGATGGGGTGGGGAGCTTAGGCTGGATGCTAAGCCTATTCATCTCAGTTACTCAGTGACCTGACAACCCACCACAGAACATTATTTTAGAGGCTTGTTTTCTCTCTGCCAGATTTAAGTAGAGCAGTAGCAGCACTCCCACTCCTGAACAGGTTTGGATCTGGTGGACCTTTATGGGGAGCCAAACTTGCACCAGCTTGCTTTACATGAAATTCTTCTGCATAAGGCTGCAGAACTCACATTAATTGTAAAAAAAAACACCCTTAATTTTCTGGTATGTTCCATCTACAAAATAGCCACAATCTGGAAGTTCCTTAAGCTTCCTCTACAACAAACCTTTGTTTCTGAGGTGTCCATGTACATTGAGTGTATGTGCATGTAAAACTCCCCTTGAAATGTTGTACTCTGGACTGTTCGATTATTTTGAAGTGTCTCTGATACTGAAGATAATGGCTGCATCCGCCCTCCTGAAAGCCCAGATTCCCCACCTCCCTGGTTGTCTCCCGCCCTGCGGCTCTCCTTCGGAGGTCAGAGGGGACAAAGATGCAGTCGGGATGGACAAATGTGTCAGTTAGGGTTTATGCTGGTTTTTCATTTTTCCAGCCCTAAATCCAGCTCAGTCCATTTCTGCTGACCTGTTTACAGTTTTTTTTCTTTGAAAGGCTGCACAAAATTCCATGTGCATCCGTGCACATTACTCCTAATATAAGCATGCATGTATGAAAATTTGCCTAATTCACACATTTTTTGCAAGCAATTTTCTTCAGTGTAATGTAGTTTTGTGCACACTTTTTGGATGGAGAACTGCAGCACAAAATTCAGTGCTGTGTGATTTATTTATTTTTTGATAGCTGTGTTTCAATTTACTCACTGGTTCATGAAATGAAGAGTAGGTAAGAGAACCAAACCAAATACCCCCCCATCCCTAAATGAGAGTCATTAGTTCTGCTGATCACTCTTGCTGCAAACATGGAAGTCAAGAGTCCCTGTATTTGCATTTTGGAGTGGTACATTCCAAATAGTGGTGCCCCATGTCATTGTTCTGAATGTGTCATACTTCTGATGGTGTAGATTAGACTTTACCTGCCACTGTGCAGCTGTATCTGGCAGAGTTCTTGGGTGCAGAAGATCATTCAGGGTTTGCAAATCTACATTAGTATTCTCTGTGAAACTCATAGGCAGCCAGGGCTTCTTTTGTGTGTGATGGTACCATCGCCAATCTCTTTTCCGTTTTTCTTTTTGCTGTGCATGACGGGCAGCCATTTTTTTTGCTAGCCCCCATGGTGCTTTTATTTTCTATTTTATTAAATTTACATATTACCCTTCATCCGAAAATCACAGGGTGGTTTAAATGATAAAAACACAAAAATACGTAACATGATAAGAAACAAAGCAATAACATTACACAGTTTAAAAGGCCAGAGAATGTTTAAGTAGCCAAAGGCTTTGGAGAAGAGGAATGTTTTCGCCTGATGCCTAAAGATATGTATTGAAGGTGCCAGGTGAACCTCTGTGGGGAAGGCATTCCACAAACAGGGAGCCACCACAGAAAAGGCCCATTTTCATGTTGCTGCCCTGTGGACCTCTTGTGGAGGAGGCGCGCAAAGAAAAAAAACAGATGATAACTGCAGGGTCTGGGTTTGTTCATATCAAGAAATGGGTATGGGCATATCACCCCCCCCCAAAAAAAAGAGTGCTGTAAGTAACTCTACAAGGAAAAGCTTGAGCATCACTGGCTGATAAGCCAGGTGCATTTTTTATTATTTATGGAGCAAAGCACCAAACAGGTTCTGCAGATTAGAAAAATGATCAGATGTGTTGCCAAGGAGTAGTTTAATTACCACTGTAAATGCTTAATGCCTGAGACCTTTTTATTACTATTATTTTTTAAAGGTCATGAATGGAGGATCTGCACTGGAATGTAAATCAGTATACTACTTTGGCTGTATTCCCCCCCCCCGGTTATAAGGGGGGGGGAAATACATTACCCTAGGTCTTTTAAACTGAGACCAGACATTTGAACTGTCAATTTCACCTCTGATTTCCATCAAGGTTCACAAACCTTTTGATAGGCACTCGGTAATATATCCTAGATAGCAAGATCCAAAAAAGACAGCGCTTCTGTTCTCTGGTGGTGAGAGGCAGAGCGCAAAAACCTTTGTAGTCCACAACGAAGGAATTCAAAAGCACCAACAAAGGACTTTTATGCCGCCAAGGACTTTTTCCCTATGACTTTTATTCTAAGCTAAATGTATTCTGCTAACAAAGAATGGGAAATAGTGGCTTTAAAACAATTTTCATGGCTTCTTTGGGGATCTTTCAGGAATCTAATGAAGTACAGCAAAAGGATAATACCAATAATTAGATCAGGCAGAACCTTTTCACCATCAAGAGTAATGTAATTGATTTCTGCTAATTCATATATTCTTATAATAGGACATTATGATTACATTAATGTGATAAGGTCAGCCCTAAGAAGGCAAATGTCCCCATAACTCAAACTTGGGAGTTTTACGGTTTGAGCCCATATATGACCAATAGATCTCTGTCACTTCTTATTTGTGGTTAGTAAGAATATGGACACACATACACACAGACTGGGCAGCGAAATCCTATGCCTGCTTCTTCTCACAGCAGCCGACTCCCTGAAAAATATGCACAGGACTTGAGCCTGAGGGCCCAAGCACACATTATATTAAAGGCATAATTAGCAATGGTGATTTTGTTTCTCTGCTTTTGCTTTTGCTAACTGGGACCACAGTGTGTATGAACAGGGAATTTAACTCCCCCCATCCACCTGCTGCCTGGCAACTTCTCTACTGGGGAAGATAGGGGTGGAAGGAGGGGTGGGGTGGCTATTACAGAGAGGGAAGACATCAGTTGCTTCACTCTCCAGGTATCCTTGAACTCTGAACTTCACTCACCAAATATGGAAAGTTAGTTAGTTGGGGGGGTATTGAAACTAGCCTACTGTACACTGGTAAAATGTAAATGTTGCCCCACCCACTTTTGCCTCTGGCTCCTCCCACCACTAGCATGTGATCCTCTGGGTTGCCAAGAAGTGAGGGTGTCCCTCTGGCTGAAAAGAGTTCCAAGCACCTTCTGATGAAACTGCACAATTTGCCAGTAAAAACCCACTTCTAAGTTACATTATCTTAAGGTAACTTAGTATGTTGATGTTCCATCAGCAGCATAGTAGCGGGAACAGTTTCCCCATCCCAAATCAAGTCCAATAATAATTTGAAAGGTTGTACCCCTCAACCGTCCTAATTTGATTGGGACATCCCGTTTGGGGGGTGGCATGCTCTTGCGCCCTGAAAGAACCCCCCCTTTTCCTTTGGGACATATTGGAGGGTATGCACTGTATTGGTGAGCATTTGGATATTAATGAATTCTGCTTCAGGGAGTATATTAAACAAACAGTCACACACACACACACACACACACACACTGTTTAAAGGGCCTGAGGGTGTGTCCTATGTGCTATTAAGGTGGATAATCTTGAATGAACTCTGCATATAAAGATGACCACAACCTCACTTATTTTAGCTATATATGGATTTTAGCTGTCAGTTTTGTTTAAAGCAGGACTTGCAGCATTCCTGTGGTTGCATCTTTTCTGAAATTACCACATGCACAGGAATGATTAGTGTCACAGTTACCACCATAGTTGGAGTGGGTTTGTTGTGTCCAGAATAGGTCGAGTATCTTTGTAACAACAAAATAAAGTTTAGTGCCAGTGCCCCAAACAGGATAGTTTTATGAAACCTTCTAGTAAGCTTCCTTCAGTTTGCAACATCATCATCAACAACAACAATAACAACAACACATGCACACAATTCCAGGTTGCTTCCATCTACTATTCTTCTTTTATCTTGACCACCGTATGCTGAATTAAATGTATTGGCCATGAACTGTGATACAATCTGATTCCTGTGTTACATACCCCCCAACTGTCCCAATTTTCCAGGAACAGTCCCAGCATTGCAGAAGCCATCCCAGTTTCTTATTTGATCCTGGAATGTCCCCATTTTGCTCCTTTCCCCTCTTCTTCACATCTCAGAGAACAATTATAAATGGTGTGGATGTGTGGCTATACAGTAGGTGCAAAAATGGAGTCCTGTTTATAAGGTACTGAAAGCAAGATACCTGCACCAAATGAAGGAAACAGTGAAGTTTGTATAATTTTGAAGGAAAAGTTCACCAATCTACTTTAAATTCTTTAATTTCAAAGCTTCAGCAGCCAGCAATTTTTAAGGAAATGCATGGAGTTTTGATTCCTTTATTGTAAATGGAGCCTTACGCTGTCCACTCAGAAGTAAGTTCCACAGAGTTCAATGGGATTGACTTTCTGGCATGTTCCTGATCATTCTCACAGTTATTATTATCATACATTTTCCCTGACAGGGACTTAAGGCAGCTTACAGCTAAAATTTTATTTCATTCCATTTATCTGTGGAAGCGTTGCACATTTTTTCTTTACAACAATCCAGTGAGGTAGGTTAGGCTGAGAGGCTGTAACTGGTTCAAGGTGACTGATGTAGCTGTGCAGATGGCGTCTATTTGTGCGGTGAGAAGCTTTCTGATGTAGAAGAGAATGTCCCTATGCTGGAGGGATGGCATTAAAGTCACCATGGGCAAAAAATGGCATTTGGTGGCATATTGCAGTTCTGTCTGACAGGGTGTTATAAAACTGACGAGCAGCAAAGGCAGTCCTCAGGGAATGTGCAGGCGACCTTGGAACGGACAGCTCACGGAAGAACCCCGACCAGACCTAAGAAGAGGCGTGTAGTGGTGATAGGGGATTCCCTACTGAGGGGAACAGAAGCAGTGATCTGTGGGCCTGACAAGATGTCTCGGGAAGTGTGCTGTCTCCCCGGGGCTAAGATCCAAGATGTAACTGAACGACTGCAAGGAATCATAAAACCCACTGACAAATACCCCTTCCTCTTGGTTCATGTGGGAACCAATGACACTGCAAGCAATAGCCTCCAGAAGATCAAAAGAGATTACGAGGCTCTGGGCAGGAAATTGAAGCAATTAAATGCACAAATTGTCAACTCATCTGTCCTCCCAGTTGAACGACGTGGCCCAGGGAGAGAGGGAAAAATAGTGGAAGTGAACAACTGGCTTCGCAAATGGTGTAAACAGGAACGGTTTGGATTCTTAGATCACGGAATGCAGTTTCTTGAAGATGGACTTCTGGCAAGCGATGGGCTGCACCTCACAACGGTTGGGAGGAATGTTTTTGCAAAAAATCTCAGAAACCTCATCAGGAGGGCTTTAAACTGACTAATGTGGGGGAGGGAGACAGTGCTCCTGAAGGTAGGAGTCTATCAATTGATGAAGATGATCATCCAAATGTCATAGACCGAATGGAGCAAACAGCACGCAGACCTAGTGGTGGGAGGAAAAAATCCTTAAATAAGAGACACGGGGGAATGATTAATGGACTTCAATGTCTGTACACTAATGCGCAAAGTATGGGAAATAAACAAGATGAGCTTGACCTCTTGGTACAGCAAACTAAATATGACATAATAGGAATCACTGAAACCTGGTGGGATAAGTCCCACGATTGGAATGTAATAATGGAGGGATACAATCTATTTCAGAGAAACAGACCAGACAAGAAAGGAGGAGGAGTGGCGTTATATGTCAGGGATGTGTATACCTGTGAAGAGATCCAAGATTTAGAACCTCAAAGCCAAAGTGAGAGCATTTGGGTCAAAATTAAGGGAGAGAAGAATAACAGTGACCTCATTGTGGGAGTTTACTATAGATCCCCAAGCCAAACGGAGGACATAGATGATGCCTTCCTGGAACAGATGGCCAAGCATGCAAAAGGAAGGGAGATAGTAGTAATGGGGGACTTCAATTACCCAGATATTTGTTGGATGTCAAACTCAGCCAAGAGCATAAGGTCAAACAGATTCCTCACTGGCCTTGCAGACAACTTCATTGTCCAGAAAGTGGGAGAAGCAACAAGAGGAACAGCCATTTTAGATCTGGTCCTAACCAATGTTGATGACCTGGTTAGTGGGGTAGAAGTGGAAGGATCATTAGGCACGAGTGATCATGCTCTTCTGAAGTTTACTATACAGCGGAAAGGAGCAGCCAAGCATACTAGGACTCAATTTCTCGACTTTAAGAAAGCCGACTTCATAAAACTTAGGGAAGTGCTTGGTGAGATCCCATGGACAGTAATACTAAAAGGAAAGGGAGTTCATGATGGCTGGGAGTTTGTTAAGAGGGAGATAGTAAAAGCACAACTTCAGGCAATACCAATGAGACGGAAACATGGAAGGTGCCTAAAGAAGCCAGGGTGGCTATCTAAAGAACTTTTAACTGAGTTAAGATTAAAAAAGGATGTGTACAAAAAATGGAAAAGGGGGGAAACCACCAAAGAGGAATTCAAACAAATAGCCAGCACGTGTAGACACAAAGTCAGAAAAGCTAAAGCACAGAATGAACTCAGGCTTGCTAGAGAGGTTAAAAGCAACAAAAAAGGCTTTTATGGGTATGTTCGTAGCAAAAGGAAGAACAAAGAAACAGTGGGGTCACTCAGAGGAGAAGATGGTGAAATGCAAACAGGGGACACAGAAAGGGCTGAACTCCTCAATGCCTTCTTTGCCTCAGTCTTCTCCGATAAAGAAAACAATGCCCGACCTGAAGAATTTGGAGCAAATGATTCAGCAGAGGAAACACAGCCCAGAATAACTAAGGAGATAGTACAAGAATACTTGGCTAGTCTAGATGTATTCAAGTCTCCAGGGCCAGATGAACTGCATCCAAGAGTATTAAAAGAACTGGCAGATGTGATTTCAGAACCACTGGCAGTCATCTTTGAGAATTCCTGGAGAACAGGCGAAGTCCCGGCAGACTGGAGGAGGGCAAATGTTGTCCCTATTTTCAAAAAGGGGAAAAGAGAGGACCCAAATAATTACCGCCCAGTCAGTCTGACATCAATACCAGGGAAGATTCTGGAGCAGATCATTAAGCAAACAGTCTGTGAGCACCTAGAAAGGAATGCTGTGATCACCAATAGTCAGCATGGATTTCTGAAAAATAAGTCATGTCAGACTAACCTGATCTCGTTTTTTGACAGAATTACAAGCCTGGTAGATGAAGGGAACGCAGTGGATGTAGCCTACCTTGATTTCAGCAAGGCATTTGACAAGGTGCCCCATGATATTCTTGTAAAGAAGCTGGTAAAATGCGGTCTTGACTATGCTACCACTCAGTGGATTTGTAACTGGCTGACTGACCGAACCCAAAGGGTGCTCATCAATGGTTCCTCTTCATCCTGGAGAAGAGTGACTAGTGGGGTGCCACAGGGTTCTGTCTTGGGCCCGGTCTTATTCAACATCTTTATCAACGACTTGGATGATGGACTCAAGGGCATCCTGATCAAATTTGCAGATGACACCAAACTGGGAGGGGTGGCTAACACCCCAGAGGACAGGATCACACTTCAAAACGACCTTGACAGATTAGAGAACTGGGCCAAAACAAACAAGATGAATTTTAACAGGGAGAAATGTAAAGTATTGCACTTGGGCAAAAAAAATGAGAGGCACAAATACAAGATGGGTGACACCTGGCTTGAGAGCACTACATGTGAAAAGGATCTAGGAGTCTTGGTTGACCACAAACTTGACATGAGCCAACAGTGTGACGCGGCAGCTAAAAAAGCCAATGCAATTCTGGGCTGCATCAATAGGAGTATAGCATCTAGATCAAGGGAAGTAATAGTGCCACTGTATTCTGCTCTGGTCAGACCTCACCTGGAGTACTGTGTCCAGTTCTGGGCACCACAGTTCAAGAAGGACATTGACAAACTGGAACGTGTCCAGAGGAGGGCAACCAAAATGGTCAAAGGCCTGGAAACGATGCCTTATGAGGAACGGCTAAGGGAGCTGGGCATGTTTAGCCTGGAGAAGAGGAGGTTAAGGGGTGATATGATAGCCATGTTCAAATATATAAAAGGATGTCACATAGAGGAGGGAGAAAGGTTGTTTTCTGCTGCTCCAGAGAAGCGGACACGGAGCAATGGATCCAAACTACAAGAAAGAAGATTCCACCTAAACATTAGGAAGAACTTCCTGACAGTAAGAGCTGTTTGACAGTGGAATTTGCTGCCAAGGAGTGTGGTGGAGTCTCCTTCTTTGGAGGTCTTTAAGCAGAGGCTTGACAACCATATGTCAGGAGTGCTCTGATGGTGTTTCCTGCTTGGCAGGGGGTTGGACTCGATGGCCCTTGTGGTCTCTTCCAACTCTATGATTCTATGATTCTATGATTCTATGATTCTATGATCATTGTCTTTGGAGCTATCATGCAAAGTTGGAATGTTAATGGTGATGATTACAATAGGGACTACAACAGATGATTTTGCAAGAGAGATAATGTTCTCTGATGGTGCCATTGATGCCTCAATGTTTTATTGCAATAAGCTGCTGGTTGCGAGGCCTAAACCTTGTGCATTGGTTTTAATGTGCTAACAAAAGGAATGGGTTTTATTGAGTTTGTGTCGCATAGAGGCTAAAGACCCGAGCTAATGCTATGAAATCTGCAGATCAAATGTGTCCTGGGTCATCACCTCACATCCTAAACAACACATGTTTCCTGAAGAGATGGCCACCTCAGCCCCACATTCAGCAGAAATGAAAGAGGGCGAGGAGGTGGGTTGCTGAGGGCTTCCTGAAAGCTAGAGCTGACTCTGGCTGAGCTTGGTTTACCATCCTGCAATGTAGCAATGTGCAGATAAGAGCAGGGATATAAGGAAGGCAAAGCAACATGGCCCAGAGTTGACTGTCCTAGAGAAAGAAAGAACCTAAAGCCTTAGCTGCCTGCCCAGCACAACTGGAACAGTTAGTAGTCCTTAACGTGTCTGCAAGGCAGGAAGTTAATTTTCTTCCCAGTGCTTTTCCATTGTTGTTGGCACATCTACTGCCTTTTCTTCAGCACTGCCAACTCTGTTTCAGTCAAAACTCGTCCTTCCTTGTCCACCCCTTTCTCCAAACACCCTGTTAGTATCTTGCCAATGCCTGGCCCATGCACCTGTGTTCACAGCCCCAATGACCCCCAGCAGTCATTTTAGTAATCAGATTTAGTTCATGTTCCAAGTCCAGAATCTATCACCTTGAGCTACTCTAAATTTGATCTTTGTGAAGAACCTAAAGAACACTGGGTTACTTTAGGTCAGGATTGCAAAGCCATTGATGGGGTGGAATGGGAAAGCTTTTATTAGTGTGCTTCTCCTGCTGAGTCTATTTATATGGATAAATACTTTGAGGGAATGACAGTCTCCAGGGCTGTCAACATGGTGCTTTTCAAGGGCCCTCAACTTATACAGAACAGTTAAAGAAAAGGAGTGTACTGAACTGACTCTCCTGATTCCAAGAAATGCAGATTTCTTAAATTGTGTAATCTGCACTACTAAATAGAGCAGGGAACCAATTAAGAACAGTCCCCTATTTAGTTTAATTAGGCTAACTACAGGTAAGGGAGTCGGATGGTAAAGAAAAGAGCATTAGGCAGGAAAAAAACCCCTGACTTTTATCTCTTCTGTCTCTAGCATCATAATATTCAAAATGTGCACTGGTTGAATTTTGTTCCTGCTCTTTTAAGACAAAGTGAATGACAGGCCATACCAATATTTTGATTTAATTGCATGAGCCGTTGCAACACTGTGCTCAGAATAATGCAATTAAGGCTGTCATCCTAAACACACTTATTTCAATGGAGCTTCCTTCTGCATAAACATGCTTAGGATGAGGGATGAGGAGGAATGCATTTTAAATAGGTTTATACAAGGAATTTTGTGATTCTTTTTTTGTTTGTTTGTACTAACAGATTTATTTTTTTAAAGCCAGGACAGCGGAATTTTCTGATTCTGACTCACATCTGTCTCACTCTTGTGTTTAGCACCTGCTTACGTCTGAGTCACCTGTGCATTAAGTTTTTAAAGCCTATTTATACGCAATTATATGTATAAAAGAATCAAGACCTGTGTGGTACGATATTTATGCAAATATCATCATTATTAATAATACATAAATATTTTATACAGTTATATATGCATTGCTCTATGTATCAGTGCATGTGCTGGTTACTTTAGGAAACATGGAGTGTTTGTGTATAATATACAGATTAAATTGCATTCATACTTATACTGTACTTGTTTGTATTGTTTGCAGAATTGCAGGGGCAGAACTTGCTTCTTGATGAGATTGAGGAGCAAGATGGAAATTAGAGAAAAATGTGTGGATAAGCTTGATACAGAGTTGAGT
This sequence comes from Podarcis raffonei, assembly GCF_027172205.1. Classification (NCBI taxonomy): domain Eukaryota; kingdom Metazoa; phylum Chordata; class Lepidosauria; order Squamata; family Lacertidae; genus Podarcis; species Podarcis raffonei. The sequence goes on along the minus strand of NC_070612.1, from coordinate 63,488,171 downwards.
TAGAAAAAGAGAGTCCCTCCCTGCTTCAGATTACATTGCATGGTAGCAGTTCTATGCTTCCTTGCCTATGACTAAGACCCATCGGGCGTAAGAGGACTTACTTCTAGGAGACATGCATAGGATTGTGCTGTAAGCCTTTTATAAAAACGTAATTGCTTTGGGTGGGGAAAATACTTTAAAGTTCTTCAAATTCAGTGTTCATTTTCCTCTCAACATAACCTAACAGGGCTGGAGTTTCTCATTATTCAGCTGCCTAGGAAAGCACTTTGATTGAAGCAGCAGTTAACAAGACACTTTCCCTTCCTAAGAAATATCATGGATGTGAATTTCCTGCTCCCAAATAGTAGAATGTCAAGGAAAGATTAAGGGTCTTCTGCTACTGCTGACTATGGAAGAACAAAAGAGGAATGCCATTCTGAGGAAAAGCCTTGGCGAATTTTACCATGTCTAAGATCCTGTTTAGGTGTTCACTTACCAGAAAGGTTGCTACAGCTCTTGGAGATCCTGTCATTCTGGAACATCTTAAGCAGGAATGATAAATCCAGAACCCTCCGGATGCTGGACTTCAACTCCCAAGGGTCAAGGATGATGTGAGTTATCGTCCAACAGCTGGAAGGCCACTGTTTCCCCACCCCTGATCTAAAGTGTCCCACACATTGCTATTCTGCTGGGCAACCTCCCCTCCTTTGGAAATATATTATCTGTGTGGCTGCTAAGGTGGCTATAGTACAGTCATGATGGCTGTAGGATATACCAGGTGCTGGGGAAGAATGAAGAAAGCTTTGGTAAACCCTCCAAGTGTCCTTTTTTTCCAGGGATGCGCCAAATTTAGGGAAGCCATCCTGGTTTCTGATTTGATCGCAGAATGCCCCACTTTTCCTTAGGATGTCCCTATTGTCATTGGAGAAATGTTGGAGGGTATGCTGTAGCACTGGTGTCCTGCCTGTGGGCTCCTTACAATCATTTGGTTGGCCACTTTTCTGAGAAACAGGATGTTAGACAGGTCTTTAGTCTGATCCAGCAGGGCTCTTCTTATGTTCTTATAACATACTGGCAGTCCACAGGCATGGAAGACTTCCAATGTTCTCTTTCCAGTCTAGTAGTGACTGCAGTAGCAACCACACCAATGAATGCAGGTCTTAGGGGGACTTACTGGATAATAGTAAAAAAAAAAAAAAGTGGTTGCTATTCAAAATGCAGCTGTGCTTATCCTAAAGATTAAACCATCTCTCTGTATCTAAATCACTTATAAAATTCAGCAACCCTGAATCTTTTTTTAAAAAAATTATCCCCCTTTTGACTGTCCGCTTATCCTTGTCACCTATTCCCAGGGGTTGTTAGAGCTGTCACAATCATTATGGGCATAAGCTTTAGAAAATAAAATTACACAGCATTTCCAAACCCATCATTTCTTAGGGTGTTTGACTGTTATATAAAATTTGCATCAGTGTTCTGCACAGCAAGAAAACAATTATTCACAATAAATCTTTCCTGAACTGTTTGGGCAAAACTATTATTCACACAGGGTTACAACTGAGTTAATTTTTGGAAAGAGTAGTTGGAAAAACAATCTTGGGCTGAACTGTTTATGAACACAGCCATTTCTCTGATTTCTAATTAGTGGGGAATGGTTCCAAGGAGGAGCAGCGCTGTTGAAGTCTGTGCTTCACAAAGTCCTCCTTGTTAAGAGAGACAAGGAACAGTTCTGTGTTGCTGAATAAACAACTGTGTCACAGAACCTTTTCAAAAGCAATACAATCTGGTTTACCAGCTACCACCTATATCTTGAACATCATTGATGTGAAACTGAATATCTTGGGATTAAACACCTTTCTATATTTTTTTTGTTTAGAGTACTTTAGATCATTTTGAAATTGGACCTGGGCCTAATGATTTATTCCAGACTTCTCTTTAAAGGGCTTCAGATTCTGTTGAACTTATTTACTTTAATGCAGTAGCTCTGTGAAGGGCAAGTGTGTTTTGATATTGGTGTGTGCATTCTCAGTTTTATGGCAGTTTCGTTACTGACTTCAGTGGGTGCAAATTTGTGTCCATTGGCCTCACTCCACAGAGCACCAGGGTGTGCTTGCATAAAGTTGCAACATGCTCTTTCCTCCTCCACTCATGCTCTGATTGATGCTTTCCAGTGTGCCATATCTTTCCTGCCAGTGTAAATAAATTTAGAGGCATAAGGCAAAGGGAGAGAAGATTGCCAGGAAATGGGGACAAAGATCCAAAGCCTAAGCAACATCCATTTCCACTGTCATATTATTGTGGCTACAAGTGTATTTTATAGAACATGTGTTCAACGTTTCTGCTTGTGAAAATATAACTCAATTTTGCTTACAAATAGTTTAATGAAAGAATAAATTTTCAGTAAAATGCACAAAATAATGGAAACAGTTGCCCAGTCAGCTGAATGGCAGATGAATTAAAACCAGAACTTTGAAGCACCTTCAGCTGTATATTCCACACAGTAGATGCCTGCCTACATCTTCCCCTAGCTTTCTGAAAAGCGACAGATCCAGCCTGGCCACTTCTCACAAATTCTTCTCAAATTCTGTGTCCGGTTGATGCTGAATACTCTCCAAGTCTTCTAATAGCTCCCTGACAGAGGCAATACTCTTATCACAATGGGGAGAAAGAACACTGTTCATCATAATCATCATCTGTTTATTTGTATGCCACTTTCCCACCAAATTGTGCCCAAAGTGGCTCACAGTTTCTCATGTGATCAATCAAGTACAACAGTTCAAAAAAATGGATATTAGAAACAATTAGAAATAATATCAATCAATTAAAAGATTTAAATAATAGGACTTCCGGGGTGGCACCAGCGGTAATGGCGGACTCCCTCTGAACTGGAGGGACCAGCTCCGCGCGAAACGGGTCGTTACCGCTACGGCGAAGCGGGGACCCTTTAAAAAATCACAGGCGGATGAAGCCTGTGACCATGGGACTCAGCGGGCACCTTTAGCGCCCCCCCAACCCGCAAAGGAACCCATTAACGGGCTCCGAAGCGAAGAGGGGGAAGTGGCGCGGTGCTGTGAGTCAACTGCTTTTTCCGTGGAGCGAAGCCGCATACCCGTTGCCGGAGAGCGCTGCCTTTTTCCTGGGACAATTTGGCATCTAAAGAATCACCCGTGAGTACTTAAACCTTGAACAACTGGACTTTAAGGAAGGATTGGCCAGTAGAGAGGAATTGGACTCAAAATTTATTTCAATTTGGTACTGAAACGGGAAGGTCTAAACAGGAAGTCAGCCTTCTGTTTCTTTGTAGTCAGAATAAAGCAAAGAAAATGTAAACTAGAGCTTAGAAAATTACTTTTAAAGGATTGGCTTTCATCATTTAAAATCGTGGAACCCCCCCCTTCGGTAGCAGGAGAAGAAGGGGGATCTCTTTTTGGACTGTTTAAACCTGCAGAAGTGAGTTTAAAGTAAAGTAACTTTCCACCATCCTGATCCTGGAGCGGAGTGTCAGGACCGACGTTTGAAGCTCATTGACCAGAGACAAATGTTTTTGACAGATAGCTAAAAGAAAAGTAATATGGTGATTCCATTGTTTCCTTTCGCATTTCAAAGGAACAAATATTGACAGAATATCTTAAAAAAGAAACTTTGTTGCTATTTTTCTTAAAAGAAAGAATAAACAGAAGTTTTCCCCCTAGAGGGAGACTGTGAAACTGTAACCAATTTCAGGAGCTTGCAGCTGCTACAGATTACAATCGTGGGAAAGGACTTGTGACCTTGTAGGACAATGTTTTCAGAAGCTTTGTTGGGTGCTTTCTGTAAAATAAATGCCCTATTGGATCAGTTAAGCCAGAAGACGGATCTGATGACTAATGCGGCCAGAAATTTTGAACAGGCAGTAGGAAACTACACCGAGCCTACCCAGGAACTAAAACAGGAGTGTGCTATGACAGCACAGATGAGAGAAGAGGATGCTGCTGAATCCTGGGTGCCAGAAATGGAGGGAGTTGCGGCCCTGCAGGAATATGAGCCTTTGGATTTGATAAATGAATTTGGAAAGAACCAGATTTGGAAAGATAAAGTTTGGTTTGGTTTGGAAATAGGGGGTTGGATTGACCCTCCCATGCAGGGATGTTTGGACTTTCTGAGTCTGGTAATGGGCCGTCAGATCTTGGGAGTTGTGGGGGCTCTTAATTTTGGAGGGAATCTGAAACAGGTGTTTAAATATTACATGGAGTTTAGTCTGGACTATGGAAATGGGGCTGATCTGCTGAAAAGGGTCAAAAACATTACTAAGATGGAGTTCCCACGAGTGAAAGGAAAATATGAAGAAGAGTCGCGGAAGGGACATGGAAGAGACTTGAGGGCCTCGGATATAAGGATACCAGGTTAATGCGCTAGATTAATGGGACAAAAAGGACTGACAAAATCCGGGACCAGGAGGAAGGGACGCTGGATGAAGATTGGATTTGTTTTACTTTTTTTTTTTGTATCATTAGGACTGTTTTAAAAGAATTGATGAATGTTAGAAAAATGTTGAAACGGAACTACTTGGTTCTAGTAAGAATGTTTAAAGAATTAGGTTAATGATATGGTTATGAGAAGTTGGTAAAAATAAGATTTGAGTTTTAAGTTTTAAGGTTTGCTATAAGACAAGATGAAAATAGATTAAGGTAATGTAAGGACAAAATATTATGAACTATGGAAAGGATTTGCTGTGATAATTATTAACCAGGATACAAGAAAGGGGAGGAGGAGGTCAAAGAAAGAAGGTAATGAAAGTTGAAAATTTGAGAATGATGGATGTATTTTTTCTTTCTATTTTTCTGTTTTTTTCTTTTTTCTTTTTTATAATTTAAATTTTTTTTTTAATAAATATTATTTTTAAAAAAAGATTTAAATAATAACCCATGCACATTTTATTTGAATGTGTAATTCAATTCCACACTGTCCCAGGCTGCCCTCAATGTTCAAGAAGCTGTATATGAGACAGGGTTGCTCTGTTCTGGTGAAATATCCCAGTACCAATACAATACAGTACAGTGGTACCTCGGGTTACAGACACTTCATGTTACAGACTCCACTAACCCAGAAATAGTACCTCGGGTTAAGAACTTTGCTTCAGGATGAGAACAGAAATTGCATGCTGGCAGCATGGCAGCAGCGGAAGGCCCAATTAGCTAAAGTGGTACCTCGGGTTAAGAACAGTTTCAGGTTAAGAATGGACCTCCGGAACAAATTAAGTTCTTAACCCAAGGTACCACTGTAGTTTGGAAATAGCACAAACTTGCTGCCTAGGGAAAACAAGCTGCACTGATGTTACAAGAAACAAATACTTGGAGCTAAAGGGAGGAACTGGTCCTGTTTTGCATCACAGTTACAAGTTATACGTCCCTATGGATGGTGCTGTGACACAGGTGCTGGAGAAAGTGTAGGAGGATGGGTATTGCAACCAAGACCTTTGGGTAAATGAATCTTCTTTCCTTGCAATATTGTTTTTCAATAATGTCAAGGTGCAAGTAAATAAATTGGTACCGCTCCGGCGGGAAGGTAAACGGCGTGGTTTGCCAGAAGTGGCTTAGTCATGCTGGCCACATGACCCGGAAGCTGTCTGCGGACAAACGCCGGCTCCCTCGGCCAGTAAAGCGAGATGAGCGCTGCAACCCCAGAGTCGGTCACGACTGGACCTAATGGTCAGGGGTACCTTTACCTTTACCTTAGCCTGAGCAATAAGATGTGCAACACAAAATATGGAGGTATTTATCCGTTTTATTATAATGCATGAGAAAAGTGCACAAAAAACCAGAGCAAATCACTAGTATTTAGACATTTCATAGTGAAAATATGACACTATGATATATTTCAGGCAACAGAGATTTCTTTCTGGTAGTGCCAGTTTTATTTGCCAAAGATGCATCAATCTACAACTAGGCATATGGTTCAATAATGTGTTTTGTGTGTGACAATGTCTCCTGTATGTCTTCATCAGAACTCTAAAGCCACGTCAACAACAACATTAAACTATAGCTTGTTTATTCCTATTATGCATTTTTTTAAAATGACGAATGGAATTTATCTCATTACTAGATTATGTCAGCAATAATTCTCCTACTGATATTTTTCAAGCACATTGCAATCCAGAGAAGCAGCAGCATGAAAATACAGAAGATCCCAGGTAAATCCCACTGTTGCACTCAGGTCCTGCTCTTGGGCTTCCCATAGCGATCTGCTTGACCACTGGGAGAACAGGGTGCTGGACTAGCTGGACCTTAGCCTGATCTAGCAGGGCTTTTCTTACGTTCTTAGCCCATAGTGGGCATTTTATATTTAAACACTGGTATTTTGCAACTGGGTGGTGGGTGGTGCTGTGGTCTAAACCACTGAGCCCTGGGCTTGCCGATCAGAAGGTCAGCAGTTTGAATCCCCCGATGAGGTGAGCTCCCGTTGCTCAGTCCCTGCTCCTGCCAACCTAGCTGTTCGAAAACACGTCAAAGTGCATGTAGATAAATAGGTACTGCTCTGGCGGGAAGGTAAACGGCGTTTCTATGCGCTGCTCTGGTTTTGCCAGGAGCGGCTTAGTCATGCTGGCCACATGACCCGGAAGCTGTATGCCGGCTCCTTCGGCCAGTAAAGCGAGATGAGCGCTGCAACCTCAGAGTCGTTCGCAACTGGACTTAACTGTCAGGGGTCCTTTACCTTTTCATTTTGCAACTGAAGATTTGCTTTTCTTCTGCATACCTTGGTGCAATCCTGATTAAATCAATGTTGTTTTAAAATTCTATTATATGCTCCTAATTCCACATTTTGGGGGTATTGCTATGGGGATTTGGCTTCCCCTTCCCTAGAAACATCGGGTATTTTTTCCAGAGGTCAAGGCAAGCAGTATGAGCACTCATAAAGGTAAAGGTAAAGGTAAAGGTACCCCTGCCCGTACGGGCCAGTCTTGACAGACTATAGGGTTGTGCGCTCATCTCACTCTATAGGCCGGGAGCCAGCGCTGTCCGCAGACACTTCCGGGTCACGTGGCCAGCGTGACGAAGCTACCCTGACGAGGCAGAGCCGCACACGGAAACGCCGTTTACCTTCCCGCTAGTAAGCGGTCCCTATTTATCTACTTGCACCCGGGGGTGCTTTCGAACTGCTAGGTTGGCAGGCGCTGGGACCGAGCAACGGGAGCGCACCCCGCCGCGGGGATTCGAACCGCCGACCATGCGATCGGCAAGTCCTAGGAGCTGAGGTTTTACCCACAGCGCCACCCGCGTCCCTATTGAGCACTCATAGCAGGCAACAAATTGCTCTATCTCCCCATCAGTTCCCCAGAGACTGGTACCTGCAACCCAATGTGCCTTCAGTTAAGAGGTGGATGAGTCAGTCTACCTCTGGCACATGCCAGTTTCGCTTATGCCCATTGTTAAGTGTCTTCCATCTCATTTCCACATTAATCTGTGAATTCATTTCCCCCTTAAAATATTGATTTAAATATTTGTTTTTAAACTGATACATGTTTTCAAAAGCTGTCATTTCAGAAGAAGAATACTGGAAAAAATGTTCCAGATACTCTTGCATTGCCATTGTTCTTGTGTCATATCCTGAAAATTATGATAACTGCATAGAACTAAAATGTACAAATAATGCATTTCCAAGATAGATTTTACTGTGATAAAATATGCCCAACTTAGTCCCAATTCTTTTCAAAACGGGATTAACAATGAAGACAAGAATCAAGCTGTAGATTCTATCACACGTTATTATACAGGTCTTCCTTTTATGCCTACCACCAATGACGCTTCTCCGATCATTACATGCAGGAGAATTCAGATATGGAATGGGGGAATCATATATAACAAGTAATGATTAAGATGAGTTTCTAAGTTTCTTCCCCAAGTTATCAAACATTCAGAATTCCTGAAGGTGTGGGTGCTCAATTGGATAACATCATTACCGTACAATGGCTTTCCTTTCATCTGCTTTTATCTGAATTGCTAATGATATAGACATGAATGAGAGCAGCAGCTACAATTTCATTTTGATGGTAGAGAGAATAATAAACACAGTTCTTTGTGCATTTTTTAGAAGAACAGGAAGGATTGTGGCAGCAAAAGAAAGCTGTGTGTGTGTTTTGTTCAAGGCAAAAAGATTCTGTGCTGTTAATGAAATTACCTATTAGATTTGCATTTGTATTATATTAAATCCCCCCCCCAAAAAGTGCAGAATCAATTCAGCAGCATCACCCTCAGAAAAGAATTTGACAGCGATGGAGATGCCAATGAACAGGCCTATAAGGCTGCTCAGAAATGGCTTAATGAGAGTGTCCCCATTAAAATACTTTCTCTAGGCCTATTAATAAATGTCAAACAGCAGGTGTAAATGCACCTGTACACTGGACAAAAGATGCCTTGGAGGAAAATTGATAAAAGGCAAGGATGATCTTACATCATAATATTTAAATTGTATTTAAAATAGGAATGAAACTCATAGCAAGCTAAGAATGAATGCTAACTTTGTGTTCAACTTTTCTTGCCTCTTTACTGTATTGTTCCCATGATCTGCAGCAGCTTTGCAAGCCTCATTATTTCCTTCTTCCTGAGTGCTGTAAACTGTGTCTAGCTCTTTGCAGTGTCTCCAGGTTTAATCTGTGATGATGAGGAAAAGGCTAGTTGGGCCCAATCTCTCTTCATGTGATATCTCTTCAACTTTGCCCTTCCTCCCCTTCCTCTATTCCCTGGCACAAGGCGGTAAAGGCAGAGCTGGTCTTTCGCTGCCATCTTCCTGTGGAAAGCTCTTTCCGAAGGGCCTGCGCTTCCACTCCCCTCTCCTTGGCCATTTCAGCGCTCGCGGGCTGCTTGCTGGAGACCACTTTGAACTCAAGTGCTGATTCCAGGTTACAAAACACATATCTTGCATTTGAAAGGCACATATAAATTGCCACTGTTCCTGTTATAATAAATTGCAGGTTCTGCTAGGAAAGTACCAGGTCTTGGCTCATGGGTATTTTAATTAGAAATGTAAAAATACATGCACTGCCATCATATCAGTTGCAATTGATACTAGTCTGTGCTCTATTTAGTTATTAGCAATAGCAGTGAAACATTTATGATTTTATCCTGTTGTTCTTTAAGGTAGCCTACAAATACCCTGCAAAATAACATAAGTACACCTAAAGTTAAAGGCACAAAAAACAATGGCAGCTAAATATTTAAAGCAATATTTTTGAAGAGATCAAATCAAATCAAATCAAATATCTTTAATACGGTCAGTGACCAGAAAGTAATTTATAAAAATATGACATTAAAAGTAGTATTGTGCTACAAATAACAGTAGAAATATGGCCAATTCACAGAAATGGTGCTTATATTTATGACCAGGTTTCGACTTTTAAGATTTTAAAAAGTCAATTCAGGTGTCACTACTGTTTATTATCGTTCCTTCGATGCTTACAATTTGAACTCCGTTGTTGACATCATTGCTCGTCTTATTCTTGTTGTAATGTAACAGTACTTTGCCACGGACCTGTTAATTTCGGGCTCTTTGTCAGCTAAGAGGTGTCTGATATAGGTGTCGTCTGTACTACGAGGTATTTTCCTCAGAATCGGTTCGATCAGCTCTTTTCTTGAGTCTCGATATAATGGGCAGTATAAGATGACATGCCCAATGGTTTCGATTTCGTTGCTGTTACAGGGACATAATCTTTGTTCGATCGGTATTTTATTGTATCTTCCCTCTAGAAGAGCTGAAGGGAGAGCGTTAAAGCGGGCCCTGGAAAATGCCCATCGGTGTTTAGCGTTGTCTAGAACTTTGAGATAGTTTGCTAGATGGGGCCTTTGGGGATTGTATAGAAGTTTATAAATTATCGGAAGTTGATTAAAGTCATTTTGGGCTTCAATGTCCCTGAGTCTTTCTTTGATTATGTTCTTGGCCCTTCCCCTTTCTAAATTTAATAAATACTCTGGGGAGAGACCATACGTGGCCAGTTTTCTGAGAGTGCCCTTCAACCAACTAGATTGGAATTTGTCAAGAAGCATCAGGGAAAGTAGTCCAACCGGCGAGTTGTTAAGTCTTAGCCAAGTGCATAAGGTTCTTAGCCATACTTTGGCTTTAATGCTGTATAAGCCCGCTTCCAGTGGTAGGGCGGCGTTTGGGACGCATTTAGGTGTTTGCAGGAGTGATCTAAGGAAACCTGATTGTATCTTTTCATATGGGTCTAGATTAGAGAGGGAGACGAGTGGTGCGCCGTATAGTATTTGTGCTGTTAGTTTTGCAACGAATAGTTTAATTGTGGCAGGAATGAAATTTCCTCCCGTTGTACGATGGAATCTTAGGATTGCTGTTGTACTTTTTTGTGCTGTAGAGGAGCTGTAATTTATGTGGGCCGTCTTCTTCCTTGATGCTTGGAATATAACTCCTAGATATTTAAAGCATGTCACTTGTTCCATCTCCTGATTGTCTAAATTCCATCTGTATATTTTCCTTTTGTTAGAGAAAACCATGATTTTTGTTTTTTGGTAGTTCACTGCTAGTTTCTCTTCTCTACAGTATTGGGATAAGCTGTTAAGAGCTCTTTTGAGGCCCATCTGAGTCTGGGACAGTATAACCGCATCGTCTGCATAGAGTAGGATAGGCAGTTTTTGTCTGCTAATTTTGGGGCGTGTGTATCCGCTCCTTGTAGGTGGTCTATTAGGGAGTTTATATAGATGTTGAACAAAAAGGGGGCCAAAATGCATCCTTGTTTAACTCCCTTTGTTGTTCTAATGAAATTAGAGAGTTGACCTTCTTGGCTGCATCTTATGCGAAGTCGTGTGTTGTTGTACAGTTTGTATATTAGTAGCAGCAGACGTCGGTCTATGGATGATTTGTTGAGTTTGTCCCAGAGTCGGGTTCTTGGGATGGAGTCAAAGGCTGCTTTAAAATCTACAAATGCTGCGAATAGGTGGTGATTGTGGTGCGACGTGTATTTCTCAGCTAGGTGCTGTAAGATCAGGCAGTGATCCATTGTGGATCTCCCCTGTCTAAATCCTGCCTGTTTTGAAGAGATAAATATGTGATTAAAAAAAAATGCTTTGACTTTGTCCCCAGAATGTGTGGCACTTGCGTCTTCTTTGCAGAGGAAGGCCTACAAAACTAAGAATGCCCAGCTCCCGCCTCCCGCCTTTGGCAAGGAGAAGGAAGCGCAACCAGCTGGGGAAGGTCCAAGGACCCTTTCCTGGCCTCTCCACGTAGGACTGAGAATGTCTGGAATCCCGAGGAGCCACTGCCAGTCAGTGCTGGCAATATTGAGCTGGCCAGTCGTCCAACTCAGTATAAGGCACCTTTCTATCTTTGGAGGTTCTTCTCTGAGCACCGCTCCACCCCAGAAAAAGAGAATGGCAACCAGGAAGAGGATTGTGTGCTGCTTGCAGGATTTGCTCCCCAGATAGGCTTGGGTCGTGGCAACATTGTTGTCTTTTGGGGGCCAGGCAAAAATTGATTCAGCCTTTTAACATTTGAATTGCTATTAGCTTCTGCTTTAAAAAATAAAAATAAAGAAAAAAGATGATTCTGCATGTTTATAGTCTTTCACCTTTCCATTTGCTGTCCTGGAAATATGACTGAAGGCCAGTAGATATTAAAAGAAATAAAACCCATAAATAAAATCCAGTGTGTATCTAGCAGCAGGTTTGCATGCAGATTTTGACATTTGACATGCACGAATGCACACGAAATGCTGTACTGCTGACTGGGGAAGAGCCACTGCTACCCTTCTAGTTTTCTGACTTGTCTCAAAGGGGGACACATGCACCATTTGAGAAGCACATGCCCACAGGCTGTCCTAGAAAGTACCAACTGCAAGCTGAACAATGTTTGGCTTGTTTAAACTGCACTGTTGTTATTTTCCAGTTCCAGTTGCATGTACAGTCATACCTCGGGATAAATATGCTTCAGGATAAGTATTTTTGGGTTGCGCTCCGCGGCGACCTGGAAGTAATGGAGCACGTTACTTCATGGTTTTGCCGCTTGCGCATGCACAGATGGTCAAAATGACGTCACACGCATGCACGGAAGCGGCGAAACGCAGTCGCGTCTTACGTTCTATTCAGGATGCGAACAGGGCTCTGGAACGGATCCCGTTCGCATCCTGAGGTGCCACTGTAGTTATGTGTCCTAGAGAAACTATGCGTGAGTCTTGCTTCTCCAGAGTGTTTGCCCTGATTTGTTTGCCCAGTGCTTATGGGGTGGCTAGACTATGCCTGTCTTCATTGAGCATTTGTTCTGATTTGTTTACAGCAGACATGTTCAACCGGTCGACCATGATCAACAGGAAGATTGCCGAGGTGCTCCAGGTGGATTGCAGGATTAAAAGAAGTGATCGGCTGTGTGCTACTGATTGACAACTCACTCCCCCCCAAAAAAAGTTCAACAACTCTCGGCAATGACAATGGGTAGATCACTGCCAGTTTTATTATACTAGGAGTAGATCGCAGTCTCTAGAGAGTTGAACGTGTCTGGCTTACAGGATGGCTATATGGAGAACTAGCGTGACATAGTGGTTAGAGTGTTGAACCAGGACCTGGGAGACCAGGGTTCGAATCCTCACTCGGCCATGAAGCTCACTGCTTGACCATGGACCAGTCACTGCCTCTCAGCCTAACCTACTTCACAGGGATGTTGTGGGGATTAAATGAGGAGATGAGGAGAACCATGTATACTACCTTGAGCTCCTTGGGGAAGAAGGTGGAATGTAAATGCAGTAAATAAGTGATAAATAATAATATTATGACCACGAGTGGCTTTCCCAACTTTTCATTAGTTCTTCCTACACTTTTCAGTGCATTTCCAAATGGCTTTCCCAACTGCAAAATGTTCAGTCAATCTGTTACACGAGGGTGACACGGGGGGGGGGGGCTTTAATCCGCTTTAATTATGCTAACCTAAATTTCCAGGATGTGCTTGAATCCCTCCTACAAAATGGTGAGAGTCTGGAGGCAACAAATAGGTAGCTGTACTCAGCTGCGGTTTTCAAGGTGTGTGCAGCCTCTGTTCTGCTAACTGGATAGAATTGGATATAGGCTTATTTGGTGTAACTGTCCTGACCGAGAGCATAATATCTGCATCTGAAAGTTACCGCACCACCTCTACAGATCAATGCTGTTACCTCCTGAAAGAACCGGTGGAGATCCATTCTGGATTAAGCCAATGGGATTCAGTCCCATTGATGGCAATGGGGCTTATTTCTGAGTAGGCGTGTCTCAGATTGCACTGTTAGAAAACATTCCTAAGAAAAATCATGGAACAGCTTTTCAGCACATGCTATGAAAACTCAGTACCATATCAACAGTGAAGGTAAGATTAATAGCACAACAAACCAGTGTGTGTTTTGAAGGAGAATATGCCAGATCTCAACCTCTCTCTCTCTCTCTCTCCCTCTCTCCCCCCCCCCACTTTCTCCTGCTTGATTTTCTTCCTTCCCGCCAGGTGGGGGCATAATTTATTTGGCAATCTAGAGGTTTGATATTATTCTAATCCTTCCAGGGATGAAAAATTAATCAGTCTGCATTTCTGGAAAGGGAAGCACCCAAACAAAATATCAGTCACATTAAGTGATTCTCTAGACATATTGTGCAGAGGAAGAGTGGAAGGATTCTGCACACCCTGGCCTTCTCCTTCTCCTCCCCTTGCCCAACTTAATGTGCTATCAGATTTCAGATTATTCAAACATCATATTCCTCCCACACAGTTTCTAAAACTCTGCTGTTAAACAAGGGCTATGAATATGGGCTGCTCAGTGCTTGGACTATAGTGCCTAGAGAGTGATTGACTTTTATTAAACTTTGGTTTCTACAGTGAAAATGAAAGGTTAAGGGTTGGGGGTTTCTCCCCCCTCTCTTTAATACCTCATTTGAGCAGGGAGCCACATTATCGCTGAAATGAATGGGCTTGTAATGGAGCATAATCTGACAGATGATGGTGGGAGGTGGAATAGGAAGCTGATTCTTAAGAATTAAAAACTGCCCAACCTCCTTCAATAACAGAGTAATTAATCAACTGGGCTTCACACTTAATCTGATTAAACCTTCCTTTTATGGAACTACAGTAGACAAACTTTGGAATGTTGTTGTTTAGTCGTTTAGTCGTGTCCGACTCTTCGTGACCCCATGAACCAGAGCACGCCAGGCACTCCTGTCTTCCACTGCCTCCCACAGTTTGGTCAAACTCATGCTGGTAGCTTCGAGAACACTGTCCAACCATCTCGTCCTCTGTCGTCCCCTTCTCCTTGTGCCCTCCATCTTTCCCAACATCAGGGTCTTTTCCAGGGACTCCTCTCTTCTCATGAGGTGGCCAAAGTATTGGAGCCTCAGCTTCAGGATCTGTCCTTCCAGTGAGCACTCAGGGCTGATTTCCTTCAGAATGGATAGGTTTGATCTTCTTGCAGTCCATGGGACTCTCAAGAGTCTCCTCCAGCACCATAATTCAAAAGCATCCATTCTTCGGCGATCAGCCTTCTTTAAGGTCCAGCTCTCACTTCCATACATCACTACTGGGAAAACCATGGCTTTAACTATACGGACCTTTGTTGGCAAGGTGATGTCTCTGCTTTTTAAGATGCTGTCTAGGTTTGCCATCGCCTTTCTCCCAAGGAGCAGGCGTCTTAATTTCGTGACTGCTGTCACCATCTGCAGTGATCATGGAGCCCAAGAAAGTAAAATCTCTCACTGCCTCCATTTCTTCCCCTTCTATTTGCCAGGAGGTGATGGGCCCAGTGGCCATGATCTTCGTTTTTTTGATGTTGAGCTTCAGACTATATTTTGCGCTCTCCTCTTTCACCCTCATTAAAAGGTTCTTTAATTCCTCTTCACTTTCTGCCATCAACGTTGTATCATCTGCATATCTGAGGTTGTTGATATTTCTTCCGGTGATCTTAATTCCGCCTGCTGTCACCATCTGCAGTGATCATGGAGCCCAAGAAAGTAAAATCTCTCACTGCCTCCATTTCTTCCCCTTCTATTTGCCAGGAGGTGATGGGCTCAGTGGCCATGATCTTCGTTTTTTTGATGTTGAGCTTCAGACCATATTTTGCACTCTCCTCTTTCACCCTCATTAAAAGGTTCTTTAATTCCTCTTCACTTTCTGCCATCAAGGTTGTATCATCTGCATATCTGAGGTTGTTGATATTTCTTCCGGCGATCTTAATTCTGGCTTGGGATTCATCCAGCCCAGCCTTTCGCATGATGAATTCTGCATATAAGTTAAATAAGCAGGGAGGAAATATACAGCCTTGCCATACTCCTTTCCCAATTTTGAACCAATCAGTTGTTCCATATCCAGTTCTAACTGTAGCTTCTTGTCTCACATAGAGATTTCTCAGGAGACAGATGAGGTGATCAGGCACTCCCATTTCTTTAAGAACTTGCCATAGTTTGCTGTGGTTGACACAGTCAAAGGCTTTTGCATAGTCAATGAAGCAGAAGTAGATGTCTTTCTGGAACTCTCTAGCTTTCTCCATAATCCAGCGCATGTTTGCAATTTGGTGTCTGGTTCCTCTGCCCCTTCGAAATCCAGCTTGCACTTCTGGGAGTTCTCGGTCCACATACTGCTTAAGTCTGCCTTGTAGAATTTTAAGCATAACCTTGCTAGCGTGTGAAATGAGTGCAATTGTGCGGTAGTTGGAGCATTCTTTGGCACTGCCCTTCTTAGGGATTGGGATGTAGACTGATCTTCTCCAATCCTCTGGCCACTGCTGAGTTTTCCAAATTTGCTGGCATATTGAGTGTAGCACCTTAACAGCATCATCTTTTAAAAATTTTAAATAGTTCAGCTGGAATATCATCACCTCCACTGGTCTTGTTATTAGCAGTGCTTTCTAAGGCCCATTTGACTTCACTCTCCAGGATGTCTGGCTCAAGGTCAGCAACCCCACTACCTGGGGTGCACGAGACATCCATTTCTTTCTGGTATAGTTCCTCTGTGTATTCTTGCCACCTCTTCTTGATGTCTTCTGCTTCTGTTAGGTCCTTTCCACTTTGGAATAGTATTTAAATATGGAACATGAAAAAAGTGAGGTGAGTTCTTGGCCAAGGTGGCACTAGTTTATGTGCTCCATTCTTCCATATTAGTAGGAAATGATGCAAGAGCACAGAAGCTTCTGGAGGAAGGCTCTCCTTTCGTACAGAGAGAAATGCTGTCCTGGTCAAAAGCACGGCTACATTGTACAGGGGTTCCTTTCACATCAGAAAGAGTGAGTGACTCTTTGCTGCATCCCAGGCCAAGCACAACACATGAGAGATATATGTGCTGCTTCCAACTTGGCAGGTAGCTCACATGAACATGCAAGAGAGGCCTCCATGATGCTGTTCATTCCTGTAGGCCAAAACCTCTGCGTGCAACAAAATATTGCAAAACATGAAATACAGCAAAGTTGCAACTACCAGCAGCTGAAACTAAACTGTCCCCTCATAACCCATGCAGACATGACACCAATGTACCACCACACCAATTTAGCACTGTAATCTTCTATGGACATTGAAACTGAAAGCATTGTACAACAAATCCACTTTACCAACCCTTAGGTCAATACCTAAACAGTGCACAAACAAAGTGCATGCAGGCCAGCACCTTTATTACCCAAAATTCACAAGTCACATAAACAGGCAAAGGAGTCTTCAATCTGTTGGTAGTTGTGTGTGTTGCAACATACGCTGAATATATATTCTTGAGCATTTCCGTGTCTGAACTGTGGTTGAATTACTGCTGAACTTCTAGCATTAGGAGTTTGTTCCATTTTGTTGTGATTACACTCCAAAGTTTAGTACGTTCTGAATGGCAAAACTGAAAATGTAGGGGGTATTTAAATTCTGGATTGTGTCCAGTTATGGAGTATGCTCTTTAACTGGATGCTAAATTGCCAATTTTCAACTGGATAATTAACTGAATGTATTTGTGAGCAGTTTTATGTTGTTCATAAAAGCACTTTATATCTTTTAGTATAAATCAGACAGAAATTTCAACCTTTCATATTAGTGCCTGTTACAATAGTGGGGTGAAACTGCTGAGAGCAGCAAAGCATGTGGACTTGCACAATATGAACTTTGTGATAGAATGAGTTGAGATTAGCACTTTCCATTAACGCTTAGTGTTGGGGGGTGGGAATCTCAGACATTACAGCCTAAGGTAGACTCCCACTTCATGACTAGGGTGGGGGGCACATTAACATCATAAAGGATTTCATACAGCTTTTTGAGTGAACTAGAATGTAGATATTCTATTTCATCCCAAATAGCAAATGTTCACCTGAAAACATGATGCATATTAATACCCATAGGCCAAATATAATTCTCAAGTTATTTTAAACTATTCATTTGAAATGCTTCCATTACACCTTTCTTCTAGGAGTGTCTAAGGTGCATCACAAATAATGCACACATTATTAAGAGGGTAAAAATAAACAACTAAAAATGACATCAGCTAAAAAGCAATTTAAAAACTTCCAATGACAGCATTGAATTATAGTCAAACTAGACCTTTCAGGAATTGAACACGTTGCTTGTAAAGGCAATTGTGGAAGCAATGTGTGAGTTTTAAAATCCAGGAAATTCTGATGACCAGCTTAAATGAGATAGCTGTGCCCAATGCAAAATGCTTTGGAGCAGTTGTACCAAAGCATGCTTGGACAAAGTTGGTATGGCCACTGTGCCTTTGAAAACAGGAGAAAGCCCATAGTTATTGGGACCTGTCCCTAGCACATCAGTCCTATGCAAGACAGACAGCAGAAAGACTGCAAACCCTGAAGACCAAGAGTGAAAATTCTGGATTACTTTCACAACATGGAACATATGTTCATTATTATACGTCAATAGATTAAACAAACTACAGTCTGTCAGCATTCATGTGGAGGGTGGCACAATATTTCTGGAGCTTGCCCACAATGACTGCATAGAATGCAGTGTGAATTCAGAGAGAGGGACAGAGGGACCTAAAGACACCCAGTGCAGGACATGGTGAGATTTCTGTGAATCTCTCTACAGTGGGAAATCATAATGTACAACGGAAAGGAAAGTTTTAATTCCCACCACATAATGGTCCATTTGCCTCGAGTGCTTCAGAATGGTTCAATAATCACTAGCCATGTGTGCAGTTTGTTGAATTATTTAAGCTTATTTCCAGGGGGGAAAGAGAGGGAGGAAGGCAACTGGTTCAATGCAAATGAAAAGCTTTTGAAGCTCCCTATGGTGAAGATGTGATTACAGTCAGACAGTTAATAACCTAGACTTAGAAAAATCTGAAGGTTTTAAAACTGTCTGACCAGTCAGTAAATGAGGTTTTTCCACACTATCGACCAACTGCCATGTGTCGTAATGGCTTCAGATTTGTTTGGAGTGTTGGTGGACCCACAAATGAAGAAAAGACCCCCTGCTTCACGATTAAGAAAAGTGGTTGATAAACCTCAGAGGTTTTCTTTTGGATTTGGAATCAGGCCTTAAATTAAAGTCTTTAGACATTGTGGGGGATCATCCTTTTGTCGAATACAATGAAGGGGGGTTATTCTGCATCTCTCTTTTTTCTTGTGCTCTAACGAATATCCCCCATTATCCCAAAGACAGGTATCCACTCATCCAGTCTTCTCTTGGCACATCCACTCACTGTCACCTACGGTCCAGGAGATTGAAAAAGATGCTGAGGGAAATCTGAGTGAGCACTTTGAATGGACTCTGTGCCAGGACCTCAAACCATCCAAACTTAAACAGATGACAACAGGAGATGTGTGTCTTATTCTCACTTTGTTATACAGAGAATTCAACATAGAGAACTCACCACAATGGGTGTCCCCAAGAGAGTTCCATAGAAACACAGTGGCTCCTACACATGATCACTGAGATCGGTTGTCTATTCCACTATTTCACTATTTAGTGCTATTCCCTTCATACATTTAGTGCTATTCCCTTCATAAATATGATTTGCCAGATAAGTTCAAATCTGTACACAATGTCAGATGAATCAAAGATCAGAACACAGCCTATTACATATACTGACATAATTTTCTGTTAATATTTGCCAGTGGTTTTGCTTTATTTTGTGATTCCCATGTGGGAAATGAATAAAGACATGGAAGCACCATGCAGAGATAAAATATGTTCACAGCGCAAGTGTGAACCAACCCTGTGGCCAAAGCAAAATTGCTTGATGTATCAAGAGTGAAGGGTTGCTTTCAGAGACTGGTATAGACTGAAAGGCCTAATCTTTGTTCCTGCCCACAACACAACAAATGTCTTATCAGCCAATTTATGTGCACAGTATTTTCTGTGCTGTAGCTGCTGATGCAACTGGCCTTTCATCCTCGCCCCAGAGCAGTGCCTTGCATTGGCTTCCCCAAGAGACATAATATTAGCAATGTCACACGAGGAGCACTGAACCAGCCATTCTTGCACTCATATAGGTTGTGTAGGGGGCGTGGGTGGCGCTATGATTTAAACCACTCTTGGGCTTGCTGATAGAAGGTCGGTGGTTCAATTCCCCTTGACAGGGTAAGTTCTCATTGTTCTGTCCCAGTTCTTGCCAACCCAGGAGTTTGAAAGTATGCCAGTGCAAATAGATAAATAGGTACTTCTGCCGTGGGATGGTAAACTGTGTTTCTATGTGCTTTGGTTTCTGTCACGGTGTCCCGTTGGGCCAGAAGCGATTTAGTCCTGCTGGCCACATGACCTGGAAAGCTGTCTGTGGACAAACGCCGGCTCCTTCGGCCTGAAAACAAGATTTGCGCTGCAACCTGCCTTTGACTGGACTTAACTGCCCAGGGGTCCTTTACCTTTTTACCTATAGGTTGTGTCCTAAGATTTTCACTGGCTCTAGTTTCCTAATAGAAAAGCAAAATCAGAGATGGTGGCAATAATGAATGAACACTGACTTCAGGGATGGGAAACCTGTGACACTCCTGAGGTTGTTGGATGACATCATCCTTGAACATTGCCCATGTCAGCAACCTCTGAGGAGCCCAGGCTCTCCATCCCTGATCTCGTAGCAGCAATGTTTCTGACAATGAATCATTCCTTTCCAATTCAGTTTTTGAACTTGCAGAAATGCTATAATAAAGCAAACTGTTGATCTCATTGCAACGCTTTCCCGGTGTTAATAATGGAGCTTACAAATCCTTTAATCAAAACATTTTGCTCACATTTGCCTCAAACAACAACAGCTCATCGCCCCTTTCTCTCCCTTAAAAAAAGCATACTGATACTAACTCATAAAGATAATTAAGAAATTCAGTGATTGCCCCGTTATGGATTGAAACTTGTGTTTCACTCTTCCGGAATGTTCAATTTTTAATTCTCTAAAAAAAGTGTCAAAATGGAATTTTACAGAAAATATGCACAGAAATACATACATTGAGAGAAAATTCATTTCAAAATATATATTTAAAGATGTTTTTAAATGCAAACTGCAAGTGGGTTGTTGTTTTTTACAATTTTCAGATGAATGCAGAAAAGGAACAAAATGGGTGATTGTATGTGAAACTGATTGTATGTGACTCTTGAACACTCTTAGGCCATATTTGCACCATATACTTAAAGTACTATGGTACCATTCTCAGAGTGGTTTAATGATCAATCCTTCTT
This sequence comes from Podarcis raffonei, assembly GCF_027172205.1. Lineage (NCBI taxonomy): Eukaryota > Metazoa > Chordata > Lepidosauria > Squamata > Lacertidae > Podarcis > Podarcis raffonei. The sequence goes on along the minus strand of NC_070612.1, from coordinate 63,467,619 downwards.
CACAGGGAACTGTGATAACTGTAGCTCTTTGAGACTCCTAACAGTTCTCAGCACCCTTAATAAACTACAGTTCCCAGAATTCCTTGAGGGAAACCAAGACTACTTTAAATCAAGAGCCAGTGTGGTGTAGTGGTTAAGAGCAGTAGACTCGTAATCAGGGGAACCGGGTTCGCGTCTCCGCTCCTCCACATGCAGCTGCTGGGTGACCTTGGGCCAGTCACACTTCTCTGAAGTCTCTCAGCCTCACTCACCTCACAGAGTGTTTGTTGTGGGGGAGGAAGGGAAAGGAGAATTTTAGCTGCTTTGAGACTCCTTCGGGTAGTGATAAAGCGGGATATCAAATCCAAACTCTTCTTCTTAAATGGTATCATAGTACTTTAAATGTGTGGTATAAACATGGCCTCACTAGAGCATAAGTCCCATTGAACACAATTAGCATTTATTCAGAACAAATAAGTACAGTACAGATATACCTCGGGTTGCGAACACTGCGGGTTGCATGTTTTCACGTTACGGACCGTGCCGAACCCAGAAGTACTGGAATGGGTTACTTCCGGGTTTTGGTGCTCGTGCATGCGCAGAAGCGCTGAATCGTGACTCGCACATGTGCAGACGCGGCGCTGCAGGTTGCGAGCACTGCAGGTTGCGAACGTGCCTCCCACACGTATCACATTTGCAACCCAAGGTTCACTGTATATGGTTTCAGTTTTAGTTTAGAAATCAGTACCCAACAGTTTAACTGGAGATCTGGTCTGCACTTAGGTAGAACCTACACACATATAAAAAACGCTGTGAAAATTTTCAAACATCAAGAAGCTCCCCAGTACCCCTTGAGCCAACTCCTAGGAAATACTGCTTAGGCCCTATAAACTGGCACAACTTCCCTCAAAGGGGGTGAAGCTCCAGAGTGGTAGACTATTAAAACCACAGTAGGACCCAGACAGTTGCTGGAGTGGGATCTTTAGCTCTTGGTGTTGTCTTGCATGAAGAAGTCCTAATCACTGGCAGTCTGCCCTTTGCTAAATCACATCAACAGCCCTCTGGATCCCAGTCTGGGGCAGAATACTTGCAAAATTCCACTTGTCCAGCATTGGAAAATGAGTAATAATAATAATAATAACTCTGGGCGGCTTCCAAAAAAATATTAAAATACTGTAATACATCAAACATTAAAAGCTTCCCTAAACAGGGCTGCCTTCAGATGTCTTCTAAAAGTCTGGTAGTTGTTGTTCTCTTTGACATCTGGTGGGAGGGCGTTCCACAGGGCAGGCGCCACTACCGAGAGGGCCCTCTGCCTGGTTCCCTGTAACTTGACTGCCTAGTACCCTGCCTAGCTTTGTTTTTTGGAATTAAAACGTTAAGATAAACAATTGAGGACTGCAAAAAGCAAAGGGGTCTACATGTATTAAAGCACTAATATTTCTGTTTTCCAAGCTTAAGAATGGGAAATATACATGCTTATGATCTTCCAAGTTATGGGTTAGGTTTTTTCAAAGCAGTAATTTCACTGGTGGAAGAAGAGTTTGAGTTCAGGACATCTGGGTTTATTGGTGTGTTTCTACTTTTTATTTTGTTATACCAAGCACATTAGATCACCCATTACATTCCACACATACACCCTTTGCAGACACCCCCACCCCCTTTCTATGTTCATACTATAAGAAGGATCTAGAGAAAGGGTAACCCCCCCCCCCGATTATCAGTCTGATGGGTAGTTAAAGGGACTTGAAGAAGTGACTAATCTGATTAAGGCTGCAGTTCTAATCATGCGCACTTGCAATGCCTGTTCAAACTGAGTTTATCAAATGGAATTTGTTTAGAATAAATAAACAGATCCCTTATATAGAATTGATATTCAATGGTCTCATGTGCATAAACTGCACCACAGGAGGGGAAGTGTGCAAGCCTGCGGCTCACTGTGACGCATTCTCATCACAATAAACCATGACTTATCGTGATGTCTGACTGCAGCCGGTATCAAATAGTCACAATTTAAAAGTGAGTGACATAGGCCACGTTCCTTATTTGAAGTAGCTCAACACTCTGAAGCACACCTTACCCATTTAGTATCTAAATGCAATGTGTTTATATTATTGTATTATTCAAGAGCACTCACTTAATATTTTACATTTTTAAGCTACACATATCCCTGTGGAGCATCCCCCCCCCCCCCGCACACATGGTAAGTGCATTACTAGATTAAAGCAAAGGTTAAGCTCCAGCTCTCCTGCAACAGTGGCAACAACAACAGCCAACAGCAACACAATATGTCTGCTAGAAATATGCCAAACAAGTTTGCAATATATGTATGTATGGAAGGGACAATAATATATCAAGATTGCAAATGATCAAAAGGGCAGAAGTAGACAAGATAAACTCCTTGTGCCCTCCCCCACAGTCAAACTTTCAAATCCTAAAACCATACCTCGCATCAAAAGAAAGTTGCCACCCCTTGTGGAATTATTACTGCAGACTACGTATTAAGAGTCCTAATCCTTTAAGAAGGATTGAATTTATTTTATTTTATTTTGAATCAGAGACCATTGGTTAAGCCCATATATGTACACAGACATTTAGGGTGCTTTGCAAGAGAGAGAATAGCTGTGTGTTATCTTATTTGGTAATAAACATTTCAGGAAGAGGCATAGCTGGCTGTGATGCATTAAAAAGGCCATCTCATTCTTAAAGTAGGCAGAGCAACAAGAGATTCCATGGGAGAGGGTTTATTATTAGCTAGTAATTAAATAATAGTTCATGTTGCCTTCTTTCACTGGGAATTACATCCTTTTCACCTCTTCTTTGCTAGAGCAGAGACATCCATTACGATGAGTAGCTACAACACTTGTCAGCTCCAATCAGCTCCAAATGGCTGAAGACCAACTGACGTGTACTCTCTTAAAGCATGGCTTCTCTTCCCCGAAAAGCCCACTGTCCTTTCACGTGCATGTAACAGTCAAAAGAGATCACATCACACAATGAAGAAAAACAGAAGCATATGGTACGATGGGAGCCTCTGCAGGAGATGGCTGAAATGTTAAGGCTCACACATCATAAACTAAATGTATTTCAGAATACTGGTTTGGAACAACCCGTTAACAAACAGCAAAATTAAAGCAGGGTTTCATGAAGTGAGCTAGGTCTGATTTTTGTTTTGTTTTGTTCCAAAGATTGATTGCAATGATGCATGAGAACCTGCTCAGTTTGAGCTGCTAATTATGCAAGAGCAGCCATCCAGTTCAATTTACATACATACATACATACATACATATTACAAATACATAATTTGTATGTCACCTCTCCACAGTTCAAACCATGCTCAAGGAGGCTTACAACATGCAAAAACACATAACTATAACAATTTTAAATTTTTTAAAATAGAAAACCAAACTGAACAATTTCCACATAAATCATGACAAAATTTAAAATAAAGGTACAAAAAACCAACAGCAACAAAAAGCCCCAAATAGCACCTCAGCTGTTTAATTGGGGATGAGAAAACCCCCACGCTTCCCCTGTTGCTCTATCATTCCTCCAGTTTGGTCTGCTGTGCATCCTGCTCCTGCCAAATTTCTGCTTAAATATGAGTATTTCTAAAACTGATCTTGTGCAGTTTGTCTCTGCTTTTCTCCTTCTTCTGTTCATTTGCATGTTTCTCCCTCTACACTACTGCTGCACATGTGTGCTTTGATAAAACACGGTGGGGGGGGGACCGATCTTGCTGCGGTCATGCATATGGTCACATCAATATTTTTGTGTGGTGAATATGTGCTCCTGCACATTGTTGAAATATCACACAACAAAATATCTTGAAACAAGCGCAATCTAAAGTTTGCTTTTAAAAAATGCAATGTTTAATCAACATACAAAAGTGCACATCAGTACACACCAAAAGGATATTGATGCAGTCATGCATATCTCACATCAATATTCCTGTTTTTGAAGTATTTTGTTCACATTCATTGATTATGTAGAAGGCAGAGATAAAAGACATGACTGAACTAAAGGATCTGCAAAAGTATACATGTTATGCAATTCTCACAAACCAAAGGACATGCTTCCTAAATATGTGGGTAGGATGGATTTTCTCTTTTTATTTCTCACTAAATTAAGCCTCAGAGTGCTTATGTAGCATCATGGATTGCAGCAGTCCAGCTATGAAGTACATGGACCAAGCAAGTTGGGAAACTCAGCAGGTCACAAGCTGACTAGAACCTTAAAAATATGGAAAAGCTGTTTTTGTTTGTAATTCATAAGTGTAACATGTTTAAGGAACTACGGGATTTGCGTAGACAGGATTCTCAAACACAGATGCTCTTTGTAACTGATGTAACTGAAAGCAATTTCGTTGCTGGGTATAGCTGTTTCTATTGTTAAATTCCTTGATATAATGTACAAATGTCCAGTGTAAACAAAAAGTCTGCTCAACCACATTAGGCCCTTTAATATCATTTTGGAATATTCATAAAAAATGAAAGGTGTTTAGATCACTGCCAGTCCGTCCCCTCCCCCCTCCCCACTTAAAGCATACTGTGTTTGAGGCACTTTATTCTTGTGGGTTTTGTTTGTATTGAACAATCTTTGTATTGACTGGATTTTGCAAGCAAAGGAAGGAAACAATCTAATGAAACAAATATTTAAAGTACTATGCCTTCCTTATGATTGGTTGGTGTTTGATTTGTCTCTTGAACAGAAATTAATCTTTTTCTTACATAGGATAATGTCTCTGTTTTTGCCACTATCTTAGCAGAATTGGAATAATTTGAATAAACAGAATCAAGTCACATATTGTAAAGTGATGGTTGTGTCACATTTGTTATTTTCAAGGATTTTCCTTCCTGAAAAAGAAATAAATTCAGGGTTCTGTCCCAAACTGTCAGTGGGATCATTCAGTTAAGAAAACAGCTGGTTCAAAAGCACAAGCTCTTCCAAGCAAAATTAGCACGGGCAAAGCAAATGGCCCCATCAGAGTCCCCTTGTCAATTTGTTTGCTTCATGTTGCTAAAATATAAATTTAGATGCAGGGACACAAGAGCAATTTCATGAGTAAGATATTGGTGCTTCTAAATATTAAGTGGCTGAGGGCAAATTTTAATATCAAAGGGAAAATTCACCTCCATCATTGCTAAGCTAAACAAAAATATAACAACACTGAAAACAATGTAGGTTATGGCTATAGCAGTCTTCTGTTTAGCTTTAAGCTGAGTTGGCATTCTTTCCTACTCATGTGGAAAGAGATTGTCCTGGGCAGCTATGATCTTACATGATGGAGGATCAGTTTGTTATTATCGGGGCAAAAGTTTCAGGAATTTGGCTAGATGTGTTAATTTTAGTCCCCTTTTTCTGCAGCCTCAAAGCAAACAAATCAATAATTAAAAAAACACAATTAAGACAAATGCTATCAACTAAAAACAAATCAAGCTTCAAAATAACATCCACAACCACCAAAGCAAGCAAAACAGCCCACATTGGGCCTGTATGTGGATCCTGTGCTGTTTATTTTAGCATGAAAAGTTAAAGCAACTTAAACTGGGCCCAGTCTGGAAGCAAATATGTTGCAAATGTAGTTTGGTGCAGAACAGGTTCAATCTGCACACACCTGCCAGCCCGAGATGGAATCTGTGCAGCTGCATTTTTACACAACTGACTCTTTTAAGGGACATAAAAATGAAATCCCTACATAGAACATGTTACAGTACTGGCGGTTCTAGAAGCATAGATCAGAATGCCAAGATCCAACCCATCTGGACAAGGGACTAAGCCTTCTCAGAAGGTGCCAAGGTGACGCATGTCACATCCCCCCATTTCTCACCCAAGGACAAGCCTATCCATAAACAGGGTCTCATGTTGCTCCTCAACTGGAGCAGTAAAAACAGAGCAGGGAACCTAAAGCTGATATCCTATTAGTGCTACCTGCATGGAGAACTCAGATTTCTGAGTTTGGTTCTGTCTGATTTTGCCACTGCTGAAAAGCAAGAAAAAGCTGCAGTGTGGAGCGCTCCCAGTTAATCTTCCCTCAGGTGGTGCAATGGGACAGTGTCTCTGGCTGTGAACCAAAAGGTTGCTGTTTTGAGCCCACCCTGGGATGGCTGTTAGCAGGATTCCTGTACTGAAGGGGGTTGGGCTAGATGACCCTCGGGGTCCCTTCCAACTCTACGATTCTATGATTCAGGATTCCAGCCACTCCATTCTATTCACTTTTTGCTGCACTCAGTCTGCCTGCCCCTCCCAAGCAACTCACTTGGTATTCCATGGCCACTGAGCATGCTCTGACCTGGTTGGGTTGTTTTGGGTACTCCATCCCTCAGGGCTATAAAATAATAGAATAGAATAGGAGTTGGAAGGACCTCAAGGGTTTTCTAGGGACAGAAGCGAAAGCTGTTTCCTGGTTCTGATGGATCTCTCAGCAGCTTTTGATACCATTGACCATTGTATCCTTCTGGACCATCTTTGGGGGTTGGGAGCACTGTTTTGCAGTGGTTCCACTCCTTCCTCCTGGGCTATGTCCAGAAAGTAGTGTTGGGGATTATAAATTAGTAATTATTTAGTGTAAACTGTTTAATTGTTATTTGCTGCTGTTTAATTTACTATTAGTTTCTAAATGATTGTTGAATATTGCTTTATTTGCTATAAGTTGTTTATTTTAACGTTATTGTGACTTTTTATATTGGATCAGATTACAACTATTAATGTCTGATGTTTTATCATGTTTTTATATGTGTTGGAAGCCACCCAGAATGGTTGGGGCAACCCAGTGAGGTGTCTTCTTCTTCTTCTTCTTCTTCTTCTTCTTCTTCTCCTCCTCCTCCTCCTCCTCCTCCTCCTCCTCCTCCTCCTGGTTTAAGCAGCTTGATGCCTCTGTCCTTGTATACAACAAATTCAACAATCTGTGAATTACATCTTTTCATGCCTAATCTGTAAACAAGTCCAGCTTTCTGAGAAAGGGTCGCCAGCAAGGGATATAATATTATAAAAATTATAATAAATATTCTGGTGAGTATAACATTTAATGGCATTAAGTATGTATTTTTAATTTAAAAAACGCCACTGTCAAAATGCAAGTTATTTAAAATAATGAGTTAAATTATGTGATTATACAGTTTCGAGCCTCATGGTAGGATTCCATTACAAAGCAAAGTTAAAATAGCCATGTTTAAGATTGAAGATGCCAAAATATTTGATAATCTGGGAACCCCATTCATTGAGTTATTTTGGGAGAGCTTATGCGTGGGAATAAAGCAGTGAAGATTCTCTCTCTCCTCGCATTTACACATTTTAATGTGTACACATTTAATTTCTCTCTCTCGCACACACTTTAATGTGGAACAAGTGAACAAGGGATATGCCTATAATAAGATTCTCCCTCCCAGACACAAAACAGCTGAAAAAGTACAGAGAAAATGATACAAGCTCTAGGGTGGTATTGTATGTTAAAAATAAGATTGAAGCCAAACAAATCTTTAAGGATGATGAGGGAAGGATGATTGCGATTCGAATCAATTGGCAAGGAGAAAATCTGGTCGTAGTGGGGGTCTATGCACCAAATGGTAACAAAACTGAATTCTTCGAAAACCTAGAAGAGAAATTACTCGAGTACATGGATCAGAAAATTATTTTAATGGGAGATATGAACGGGGTGGCTTCCTTAGAAATGGATAGACGGAGAGAAGGAGCAAGCAAAGAGGGGAAATTACCAAAATCTTTTTTTTCAATGGTAAAAAATTGTAACCTGATAGATATCTGGCGGTTTAGACACCCGTTGGATAAACAATTCACTTTCCATTCGGAACCAAATCAGTCGATGTCACGGTTAGATCAGGTCTGGATTTCAAGTGAATTGACACCAAGAACCAAACAAATAGAAATTAGACCCAAAGTAATTTCAGACCATAATCCGATTGAATTTGAGTTGGAGAGTTTTGAGAAAAGAACTTTTAGATGGAGATTAAATGAATATCTTTTAGACGATCAAAAAATTGTAGAAAATGCACAGAAGAAGCTAACAGATTATTTTGCTGATAATTGTGATAAAGGAACAAAGAGTAAAGTGGTTTGGGACGCGAGCAAGGCTGTAATAAGAGGTTACTTCATCCAGCAGAATGCAATTAAAAACAGGAATAGAGAGAGAGGAAAAGAGGAAATTTTAAAGCAGATAATGGACAATGAACAAAAACTAATTAAGAAACCTAACTGTTGGAAAATAAAAGAAAAGATCAAAATCTTACAAGCCCAGTTTGCCACAATAATAAATAGAGAGGTGGAATGGAATATTAAGAGATTAAGACAAAGGAACTTTGAATTCTCAAATAAACCAGGCAAGTGGCTTGCGTGGCAAATTAAAAAAAGGAAAGAACAGAGCACAATAAATAAAATTACAGTAGAGGGAGAAGAAATAAGCGATCCAAAAGGAATCAGGAAAGAATTCTTGGACTACTATAGAAGCCTTTACAAAAACAAGGAGAGAAACAATTTGAGGAGAATAGAGAGATTTCTGAAGGATAAAAGGGTGCAGAAAATCCCAACAGATAAAAAACAACAATTGAACGCTCCTATTGAAACAGAAGAGATAGTAGAAGTAATCAAAGAATTGAAGAGAGGAAAAGCCCCAGGACCTGATGGATTCACTGCGGGTTATTACAAAGAGATGAAATCCATCTTGGTGAACCCACTGAAGGAGGTTATGAATAACATCCTAAGAGAAGAAGAAATTCCGGAAACATGGAAAGAGGCATATGTTACATTTATTCCAAAACAAGATGCAGATCCAACCCAAGTCAAAAATTATAGACCGATTTCACTGCTGAATATAGATTACAAAATCTTTGCAGGAGTTCTGGCGAGGAGGATGAAGATTTTGTTATCAGAAACTATCCACAAAGACCAAGCGGGTTTTCTTCCTGGCAGGCAGATGAGAGACAATATAAGGAACATAATTAATATGTTAGAATATCTGTCTGCCAGGTATGACAAACAAGCTATAATGATGTTTGTGGACGCAGAGAAAGCATTCGATAATGTGGCATGGGACTTTATGCTGAAAAATTTGGAATATATGGAAGTGGGCAAAGATTTTTTTAATGGGATAAAAGCAATTTATAGGGAGCAGAAAGCTAAATTGATCATAAATAATGTAGTAACGGAAGAAATAAAGATACAGAAAGGAACGAGACAGGGTTGCCCACTTTCCCCACTTCTATTTATAACGGTGCTAGAAGTCCTTCTGAATTCAATTAGGCAAAACAAAAAAATAAAAGGAGTAACAATCGGTCATAATGAGTACAAAATTAAAGCATTCGCAGACGACTTGGTAATAATGACTGAAGATCCCATAACTACAATTGAAGAAATCTTAAAGGAAATAGATCTGTTCGGAGATGTGGCAGGCTTCAAACTAAATAAGAAGAAAACGAAAATGATAGCCAAAAATATGGATCAGAGGGTAATAGAAACAATTCAACAACAGTCACAAATAGAGGTGGTTAAAAAAGTTAAATATCTTGGAATTTGGGTAACCCCTAAAAATATAGACTTATATAAGAACAATTATGAAACAGTGTGGAAAGAAATCAGAAAGGACCTAGAAGTGTGGGGAAGACTAAAACTGTCATTTTGGGGAAGGATTAACACAATTAAGATGAATGTGCTACCAAGGTTGTTGTTTCTATTCCAGACCATTCCAATAATTAAGGGGAATGGAGTCTTTAAGGAGTGGCAAAGGGTGCTCTCAAGATATATTTGGCAGGGCAAAAAACCGAGAATTCAATTTAAATTGTTAACAGATATAAGAGAAAGAGGAGGTTTTGCCCTGCCAGATTTGAAATTATACTATGAGGCATCATGTCTTTGCTGGCTGAAAGACTGGGTCAAGTTAGTGAACAATGAATTGCTAGATCTGGAGGGTTTCGACAACAGGTTCGGTTGGCACACCTACTTGTGGCACGGAAAAAGGAAAGTACATAAGGGATTCGAAAACCACATCTTTCGAGGCCCACTAATTGAAATATGGGAAAGGTACAAAAACCTGTTGGAGCCTAAAGTTCCACACTGGTTATCACCTCTTGAAGTGTTAAGTGTGAAAAAGATTAATATGAGAAGTAACTGGGTAACATACAGCCAATTATTAATTAAAGAAGGTGGGAAATGGAGATTGAAACCTTATGGGCAGGTTAAAGAACTAGTATTTGATTGGCTACAGTATTTCCAAATAAATGCAATGTTTAAAGAAGACAACAAAGAAAGAGGATATGTGGATAAAGACTCTAAATTTCAGACGGAAATTATAGACAATGATGTGAAAACTTTATCTAAAATGTATAAGATGTTGTTAGATTGGAATTTAGTAGATGAGGAAGTCAAGTCCGTTATGATTCACTGGGCTAGAGATGTGGGCCATAGTATACAATTTGAAGATTGGGAAAAACTGTGGAAAGATGGATTAAACTTTACAGCATGTACGACAATAAAAGAAAATGTCATGAAGATGTTTTATAGGTGGTATATAACACCTATAAAATTATCGAAAATGTACAAGGTTTGTAATAAGTGCTGGAAATGCAAAGACAAGGAAGGCTCCTTCTACCACATGTGGTGGGAGTGTAGAAAAGTGAAAGAATTCTGGGAAAAAATATATATCGAACTCAAGAAGATCCTAAAATATACGTTTTTAAAGAAACCAGAAATCTTCCTATTGGGGATACTAGGGAACGAGATACAAAAGAAGGATTGTAAATTTGTGTACTACGCGGTTACAGCAGCAAGGGTAACGCTAGCCCAGAAGTGGAAACAGCAGGAAATACCAACGGTGGATGAGTGGAGAGCAAAATTATTAGACTACGCGGAGTTGGATAAATTGACAGGAAAGATTAGATATTTAAGAGACCAAAAGTTCATTAAGGATTGGGGAAAATATGTAGATTACCTGGAATATATAAGTGAGGGACAAACAACGTTAAGGGGATTTAAAGAAGCATTGTGAAAGACGAAGAGTTATTGACTAAAGGGAATAGAAGAGAGAGATATATATATTGTCAATATAAGCTAGGAAATGCGTAATCTTAATTATTACCACGAATGATTTACGGACAAGCTGAAGGAAGTCTTATAAGAGATGGAAATGTGAAATATCTGATGTGAAACATGTAACGTGTACTATTTTTTTTTTCTCTTCTTTTCTTTTTATTTTCTTCTTATTTTTTGTCTATCTTTTATTTGTAAATCAATAAAAAATTTAAATATAAAAAAAGAGAAAATGATACAAGCTCTAATATGAAAGGATGGTGCCAGTGCAATCCTGTGCATTTATGCAGAAGGAAGTTCCAATACAGTGGTACCTCGGGTTACAGACGCTTCAGGTTACAGACTCTGCTAACCCAGAAATAGTACCTCGGGTTAAGAACTTTGCTTCAGGATGAGAACAGCGGCATCAGCGGGAGGCCCCATTAGCTAAAGTGGTGCTTCAGGTGAAGAACAGTTTCAGGTTAAGAACGGACCTCTGGAACTAATTAAGTACGTAACTAGAGGTACCACTGTACATTCAATAGAGCTGAAACCCCAGTAGAGATGTACAGAGTGAGGCAGAACCACCCAGCTGCTCCAGTTGCGGCTGCTTATTTGGATGGTGGCAGGGCAAAACAATGGTGTGCTTGGGGCCGTGCCAATCCTGTGCTCCCACTCAGCATCAATTTTGCTGCTGCCCTGCCCATCCCAGTTGGTCCAGATAAGCAGCAGTGACCCCACGGCTGGGAGGATGGGTCCACATCTCCCGGTGCACAGCCCAGCTGCTAAACCCAGGTGAGTGCAGCTTAAGATGACACTCCTATACAGAATTGCCTGTGAGCAAGCACTGTTGCATAGAGTAGGATTTACTGTCAAGTAAACATATACTCATACCTGCAATCAGGAGACATCGAGTCTAAAGAAATAGGTATATTGTTGAGCTGTGGGAGAGTCTTTAGATGGCACTAATAAGCACTAATATTGGAAATGTGATTCTTTCATGATTACTGCCAGTTACTTCACGGTTTGCTGAGCATGTGCGCACATTATTATTTTTTTAAGCACTAAACACCTCTCACTGTATTTGTTTGTTGTACTGTTGTTCTTCAAAAGTGCATGAGATATTATAGGAGTTGAAAAAGGAGTCTTAAAAGTCTGCAGGGTGTTGTTTTTTTTAAGTAATGCACTAAATTCCCCCATGGTTTTGTGGTCAAGTTGCATGAACATGGCATACCACACAGAGATGTCTCTAAGCAAGTTCCCTGGAAAATTTCAGAAGGAAATGTACAGGGTTGTGGAGTTACGATGAATTAAAAACACCATGAGGCCTTTGGGCAGGGAACAACGCGGATCACAATCTCTGTGCTGCTTCTACCTCCCAAAAACTGCCTTGGAGGAAACCCAAGCATTGCTATTATTCAGATATGAAATTATACCCGGCAGTGATTGTGTGCACACTCTGTGTGTGTGTGTGTAGCACATGAAACAAAGAATGCTGACGGAGAAAGCCAGACAGCCCCAATACAAATTAGACCCTAAGGGAGAACACAGATTAGCTTCAGATAAATTGCTTCAGTGCCTCTCCCAAAAGCACTGTGATTCGAGAGCCCAGGCAAATTCACTCAGCCCCTGATTGGAAGCTAGAGGTGTCAGTCACAAAATCACACATCCCTTCTATCCCTCCCCCACTCCCCAGTGTTTTCCATTTACAGCACACTGGAGGAAGGTTCAAAAATATGTCAGATTAGGTTTACAAACTGAAACTCATAAGAAACTGTCTCTGTCCAAAGCCTTTGGGACATTGCCTGTTTAAGTTCAGGCCGCTTTAGAAAATGATCATGTTGCTTCAAAGGTGGCCTAAATCCCTCCCAGGAAGGCTGCTTCACCTCCAGATTTGGGAGTCAACTGAAGGGTTCACTCTTCCTATATTTGCCAACAAGATTACCACCCAAAGCCAACTAGGTATTTATGGAAGAAATCTTCACATCTAGAAACTATGTTTAACTGTAGAAGTTATTGGTTTGTTCACATTGTTCCCCAGATCCCGCGCGGTCCCCCCGTCATGTGGAATAACGACTCAAGACAACGTGCTATGGGATTAAATTGGCCACAACTTTATTAAATTTCAAATGTGGGTAGACCTTGGCTCAGGCATTGGGCGTTCTCCCTCCCCAGTCCCCAGCCGGGGACCTAGGGAGCATCAGGGTTATCCAGTGTGTGTGGGGGGGATGGGCCAGCTCTGGAGAACATATGTTCAAGCAGAGGTAGCTGCCCCCGTAACGCCGCCGCCGCAGGGGAGAGCAATGACGACCTTTCGGCGTACGGTCAAAGCCTCCCTTCAGAAAACCCCTTTAACGGGGAACCCTGGTATTGCCGCCGCAAAGAGGAAGATGGACAAAAGGATTCCGCCCAAGGCCTGATACCGCCAAAGTTGTGACGTTTTGCTACGGGAAAGGCAAAACCTGCCAATGCAGGGAAATTCCTTTCCGGCCCTTTAACAGCGACCTTAACGTAGCAGCGTCCGCATACCTGTGAAGAAAAGTTAACCTGCAAAATAAGACATTAACTGAGGGTGGGTAGAGTGGGAGAAGCTCTGGAGCCAAGTGAGGATTCCCAGGTAAGATCCTCCCTCTATTGTGTGGGCAGGTAATCCCTCCCCTACCTGGCCTGGTCTCCTTGGCAACGCTTCCCCCAGGTGGGATTGGACAACTGACTGAGGTAGGCGGAGACCTCCAGGTATCCCACCTGAGGGAAGGCAAAGCCAAGCCTATGCTGTTGGAGCTGCTCCAGATCTAGGGGCTGCACGCGTCCACGCAAAGGGTGCCCCCCGTTTTAAGCGGGGAGCGGTCATTGTTGTTTGCAGATATCAACCCAGTCAAACTATCAATCCATTTTAGTCCCCAACGTGGCACTTGGAGACTGACCTATTCCCATGGTTCTGTGCTATGTGGAAACCTCTCTCTGATTCTGCACTAAAATGACAGAAGAAGAGAGGTAAGGTGGGAAATTTATAATAGCATCCCAACATGCTGCATCAGCTGCAATCCAATATACACTGACTAAGGAGCAAGGCCTACTGGGCACAATAGAACTTACAACTGAACTGGAATTTACAGCAGTGGAAATTATAACTAAATACATAGGAAAGTGATATGTAAAATGAGAAATTCAGTCCTGTCAGTTTAGGACTCTGAATGCCACATTCCTGAATATTTGGTGTGAGATTGGCCCTCCAGATGTTGGATTACAGCTCAGGTCTTCACCATTGGTATGCTGGCTGGGGCTGATGGGATTTGGACTCCAACAACATCTGGAGGACCATTGCTTGCTTTTAATTCAAGATGAGGGGGCTGTAGGGTGGGGGTGTCTAGGGCAGAGCCAGTGGCAAACCAAAGAGTCCAGACGTCATTAGAGACACCCTTGTCTTTAGCGCTTCTTCATGCATGGCAGCCTTAATGCCAAAATTTAATTCTGAGGTTATACCCTGGCAGGCTGATTTGTGTAGGAGCTGCATCTTGCTAAGAATTATGTTAACAACAACAACAACACAAGGATCTTGCAGCCAAATTAAACTGGAGTAATCATGTCTTTCCCCCTTAGTTTCATCGTCTCCAGAATGGGAAAGCAAACTATTCAAACCTTTGCAAAGTGCTTTTAAGTTTCATGCAGCCACACAGAACTCAGGAGGATCACCCAGGACAGTGCAAGCCGGGTGTGCAGTTGATGCTCACTACAGTTTCGTGTAGACTTCAGAGACCTAGGTTTGGGCCCCCTGGCGAGATCAAGATTTGCAGATGAAAAAGCTTGATGTATAATTATAACGTATCGTTGTATTTCCTAATAGGGATGAAATATTTAGAGACCATGTGCCTTTTATCAATAAAATAAATGAAATTAAGGGGATCTGGTCTAATTAATTATGTACCTTACTTGCCATTTCCCCACCTCCTGCTGCTCTCACTTGACAGGTAAATTGTTGAAGACAGAAGACTTATTATAGATTTTATATCTAGCCTATGAGGATTTGGACTGATTCTGATGAGCGGGTTCAGGTCAGCTCAAGTCCCGGCCTTCAAAGCATCATGGGTGTCTCTGAGCATCACTGGAAGCTTGTTCTGGCAGAGAGCCAGGCTTCAAAAGCCTTTTTCACGCTGCAGTCAGTGACTCACTAATGGGCAACTGCAGGCTTTCTGATTTCTTTCTCGTTTCATGTGTTCATTTGACATAAATTTAATTAAACCAAATCTGGTGTTAAAGCAAGGAGAGATAAAAGTGATATGGCACAAATTAAAGAACTGCAAAAGATACAGGAAACATGCCCCCCCCCCCGTTTCTGTAAAATATTGTCAATTTGAGTAAGCTCGCTACTTTCCGTTTGCAAAAGAAGGAGCAGGGGGCGGGGGAGAAAAGAAAGTGTGGCTATGCATTATTAAGAATAATGTGCATGCCGGGTTAGATGAAGGTCTCAGCCCCTTATTCTCTGTAGTAAACCCTTTCAGAAAACCCCGAGGTTCCCTTTCATAGCTGCACTTCAGGTAGTCACCTCTTCACAGGAAATGAGACAAGTTTGCCCTCTCTCTCATTTGCCAAATCCATAGTTGTTAGCCAGCTCAAAAGCCTGCAGCAGCAGACATGTAAAAAGGACACATATTAAATCTTTTTTTAAAAAAAATCCCAGCATTTTTGAAAGACCCCTTTTATTTTTTATTTTTTAACGGAACCTTAAGGCTACTGAGGTGATAGAGAAAGTGAAAAAAAGGAAAGAGATCATGCTGTTAAAGAGGGTTCATTTAATTGCTATGAATGTTGCATTAAGAGAGGCATTCATCTTGCTTCTCCCCCCTCCCTTTAAAACATTTTTTTGTATTATTACTAAAAGATAGTTCCATCTTGAAATATATGAATGTGAACTGAAAGGGTATTTGCAACTGCTGTGGAGAGATATTCTGAATCGATAATGCTCAAAGAGCTCCAATACTATCAGTTCATAAGCACTATATTTAAGTTGCTAGTATTAAAGATTTAAGCACCGCAGGGAAAAACACTGGAGAGAGGGCCTTTAGTGCCCAAAGTATGGTAGCTGGTGAGAAGCAAGCCTCGATTTTTTTATTCCTTTTTCTTTTCGCTTGCGCAATCTAGATCTTTCCTTTTATATAACTGAGAACTTGTTTCACACTTACTCAGTGATTAATTATGTGATTTATTAATTTTAAAAAAAAATCCTACATGTTATGCTGAAAGGCTATGCTTGAGGATGAGTGTGAATGGAATGTTTTGCCAAATACTCCGTCTAGAGCTGAGCCTGGTTTTTCCCTGGAAGGCATTTTCTTTCCTGGATGGAAAAAAATCTGATATTTTCCAATTCCTCACCTAAAAAAATCCAAGTTTGTTTTGCAGCATGTCCTCGAAATTTCCCCCACCATTTTTCTGTGACAGCCACCATTCTCCCTATGCCAAACAATGTCCCCAAATTATGCTTTGTCCTGCGGAGGGTGTCAGGTGATGGTCAGGCAGGCAACACAGTTCGCCACATCTGCACCATACATTTGAAACACTGTTATCCCAGGATCACTGGATTTCCCTGCATGGTGTGTTTGTACCACGCCAACCTCCCTGCCCCCCTCCTCTTCCACCTGGTAAGCACCAGTAACCCACCTGCAGGGGAGGCCAGCCTGGTGGCTCTGCCCCACCGGGCTGAGCTGCTTCTAAGTGAAGATGTTTGTAGTGACTATCTGCTTTGGGGCCTGTTAACCAAAAGAAATGTTACCTTATGTGAAGTAAGTCTGCTTTATCATGATATGATTGTCATGGCTTCCACAAAGGGATGCTGGGGTTTGGTGAAGGTGCTCAGAATTTTTCTTTAAGATCCTTGGTATACCTCTCAGAACTAGAATTCCCAGGTTTCCTTAGGAGAGAAAATGTTCCCAGTGCTGTGGTGTACTCTTGATATGCCACCTGTGTTAGTTGTTCAAAACCTGATCAAGGAAAGTTTACATGAAGGAAGTAATGTGAGGAAACTGAAATAATTCCCAAGTTTTGTATGAGAGGTTGGGGGGCGGCTTTGAAATGTTGTTAATAGCAACTGGAGGAACGTGTAGCTACGCTCCAAAGAATTAGAGAGCTGGAGCTCTTCTTGGAAGCAACAGAGCACACCGTCTCCACCAAGGAGGAGACAGGGGACTCCCCTGAGAAGGAGGCTAGTTCACCAACACAGGAGCCAGATATATGGAGAAACGTGACTCAAAGAAGTAGGAGGCCCAGGGTTCGCTCTGATTGTTTAGAAATACGCAATCGCTTTGAGGTCCTTTCCCCTAGCATGGAAGACGAAGAACAGACTCCATTTGAGGATCTCTCCCTCATTACAGTCGATCAGGTATATGAAGACGAGCAGCAAAGGCAGTCTTCAGGGAATGTGCAGGCGACCTTGGAACGGACAGCTCACGGAAGAACCCCGACCAGACCTAAGAGGAGGCGTGTAGTGGTGATAGGGGATTCCCTACTGAGGGGAACAGAAGCAGTGATCTGTGGGCCTGACAAGATGTCTCGGGAAGTGTGCTGTCTCCCCGGGGCTAAGATCCAAGATGTAACTGAACGACTGCAAGGAATCATAAAACCCACTGACAAATACCCCTTCCTCTTGGTTCATGTGGGAACCAATGACACTGCAAGCAATAGCCTCCAGAAGATCAAAAGAGATTACGAGGCTCTGGGCAGGAAATTGAAGCAATTAAATGCACAAATTGTCAACTCATCTGTCCTCCCAGTTGAACGACGTGGCCCAGGGAGAGAGGGAAAAATAGTGGAAGTGAACAACTGGCTTCGCAAATGGTGTAAACAGGAACGGTTTGGATTCTTAGATCACGGAATGCAGTTTCTTGAAGATGGACTTCTGGCAAGCGATGGGCTGCACCTCACAACGGTTGGTAGGAATGTTTTTGCAAAAAATCTCAGAAACCTCATCAGGAGGGCTTTAAACTGACTAATGTGGGGGAGGGAGACAGTGCTCCTGAAGGTAGGAGTCTATCAATTGATGAAGATGATCATCCAAATGTCATAGACCGAATGGAGCAAACAGCACGCAGACCTAGTGGTGGGAGGAAAAAATCCTTAAATAAGAGACACGGGGGAATGATTAATGGACTTCAATGTCTGTACACTAATGCGCAAAGTATGGGAAATAAACAAGATGAGCTTGAGCTCTTGGTACAGCAAACTAAATATGACATAATAGGCATCACTGAAACCTGGTGGGATAAGTCCCACGATTGGAATGTAATAATGGAGGGATACAATCTATTTCAGAGAAACAGACCAGACAAGAAAGGAGGAGGAGTGGCGTTATATGTCAGGGATGTGTATACCTGTGAAGAGATCCAAGATTTAGAACCTCAAAGCCAAAGTGAGAGCATTTGGGTCAAAATTAAGGGAGAGAAGAATAACAGTGACCTCATTGTGGGAGTTTACTATAGATCCCCAAGCCAAACGGAGGACATAGATGATGCCTTCCTGGAACAGATGGCCAAGCATGCAAAAGGAAGGGAGATAGTAGTAATGGGGGACTTCAATTACCCGGATATTTGTTGGATGTCAAACTCAGCCAAGAGCATAAGGTCAAACAGATTCCTCACTGGCCTTGCAGACAACTTCATTGTCCAGAAAGTGGGAGAAGCTACAAGAGGAACAGCCATTTTAGATCTGGTCCTAACCAATGTTGATGACCTGGTTAGTGGGGTAGAAGTGGAAGGATCATTAGGCGTGAGTGATCATGCTCTTCTGAAGTTTACTATACAGCGGAAAGGAGCAGCCAAGCATACTAGGACTCAATTTCTCGACTTTAAGAAAGCCGACTTCATAAAACTTAGGGAAGTGCTGGGTGAGATCCCATGGACAGTAATACTAAAAGGAAAGGGAGTTCATGATGGCTGGGAGTTTGTTAAGAGGGAGATAGTAAAAGCACAACTTCAGGCAATACCAATGAGACGGAAACATGGAAGGTGCCTAAAGAAGCCAGGGTGGCTATCTAAAGAACTTTTAACTGAGTTAAGATTAAAAAAGGATGTGTACAAAAAATGGAAAAGGGGGGAAACCACCAAAGAGGAATTCAAACAAATAGCCAGCACGTGTAGACACAAAGTCAGAAAAGCTAAAGCACAGAATGAACTCAGGCTTGCTAGAGAGGTTAAAAGCAACAAAAAAGGCTTTTATGGGTATGTTCGTAGCAAAAGGAAGAACAAAGAAACAGTGGGGTCACTCAGAGGATAAGATGGTGAAATGCAAACAGGGGACACAGAAAGGGCTGAACTCCTCAATGCCTTCTTTGCCTCAGTCTTCTCCGATAAAGAAAACAATGCCCGACCTGAAGAATTTGGAGCAAATGATTCAGCAGAGGAAACACAGCCCAGAATAACTAAGGAGATCGTACAAGAATACTTGGCTAGTCTAGATGTATTCAAGTCTCCAGGGCCAGATGAACTGCATCCAAGAGTATTAAAAGAACTGGCAGATGTGATTTCAGAACCACTGGCAGTCATCTTTGAGAATTCCTGGAGAACAGGCGAAGTCCCGGCAGACTGGAGGAGGGCAAATGTTGTCCCTATTTTCAAAAAGGGGAAAAGAGAGGACCCAAATAATTACCGCCCAGTCAGTCTGACATCAATACCAGGGAAGATTCTGGAGCAGATCATTAAGCAAACAGTCTGTGAGCACCTGGAAAGGAATGCTGTGATCACCAATAGTCAGCATGGATTTCTGAAAAATAAGTCATGTCAGACTAACCTGATCTCGTTTTTTGACAGAATTACAAGCCTGGTAGATGAAGGGAACGCAGTGGATGTAGCCTACCTTGATTTCAGCAAGGCATTTGACAAGGTGCCCCATGATATTCTTGTAAAGAAGCTGGTAAAATGCGGTCTTGACTATGCTACCACTCAGTGGATTTGTAACTGGCTGACTGACCGAACCCAAAGGGTGCTCATCAATGGTTCCTCTTCATCCTGGAGAAGAGTGACTAGTGGGGTGCCACAGGGTTCTGTCTTGGGCCCGGTCTTATTCAACATCTTTATCAACGACTTGGATGATGGACTCAAGGGCATCCTGATCAAATTTGCAGATGACACCAAACTGGGAGGGGTGGCTAACACCCCAGAGGACAGGAACACACTTCAAAACGACCTTGACAGATTAGAGAACTGGGCCAAAACAAACAAGATGAATTTTAACAGGGAGAAATGTAAAGTATTGCACTTGGGCAAAAAAAATGAGAGGCACAAATACAAGATGGGTGACACCTGGCTTGAGAGCACTACATGTGAAAAGGATCTAGGAGTCTTGGTTGACCACAAACTTGACATGAGCCAACAGTGTGACGCGGCAGCTAAAAAAGCCAATGCAATTCTGGGCTGCATCAATAGGAGTATAGCATCTAGATCAAGGGAAGTAATAGTGCCACTGTATTCTGCTCTGGTCAGACCTCACCTGGAGTACTGTGTCCAGTTCTGGGCACCACAGTTCAAGAAGGACATTGACAAACTGGAACGTGTCCAGAGGAGGGCAACCAAAATGGTCAAAGGCCTGGAAACGATGCCTTATGAGGAACGGCTAAGGGAGCTGGGCATGTTTAGCCTGGAGAAGAGGAGGTTAAGGGGTGATATGATAGCCATGTTCAAATATATAAAAGGATGTCACATAGAGGAGGGAGAAAGGTTGTTTTCTGCTGCTCCAGAGAAGCGGACACGGAGCAATGGATCCAAACTACAAGAAAGAAGATTCCACCTAAACATTAGGAAGAACTTCCTGACAGTAAGAGCTGTTCGACAGTGGAATTTGCTGCCAAGGAGTGTGGTGGAGTCTCCTTCTTTGGAGGTCTTTAAGCAGAGGCTTGACAACCATATGTCAGGAGTGCTCTGATGGTGTTTCCTGCTTGGCAGGGGGTTGGACTCGATGGCCCTTGTGGTCTCTTCCAACTCTATGATTCTATGATTCTATGATTCTAGGTAGAGGCAGTAAGAAAATGTATTCAAATTCTTTGGTTCTATGCTTGGCTCATCCCTTACCACCCCTTCCTGTTTTGCTGAAAATACAGGATTAAAATTTTATGCACAAAACACTGTAAGCAGTTGCTTTGTGAACCCATTCAACAATGATTATGACATCGTACTAGTATCAGGTATTTCATTGTTCAGTGTGATTCAAATATGTTTAAAACGCATACCATTACCATAGTCCTAACCTCAGCTGGGCATGCCATAACTATTAGTGGCGCCTGTGTGTGTAGAAAACAAGAGCAAAGTTTTCTGAAAGGATTATTTCTTGCAAATAATTTACTCAGCTTACGGTATTTCCCACCCCCACCATCACATTGCATTGAGCTTCTTTGAATCTGGTCTTGGGGATGCACCCATCTGACAGATAAAGCGGCTGAACTGTGCTGCTGATGAGCTCCAAAGAGAGCCAAACATCTGTCCACATTTTGCTGCTGCCTCTTCCCTGCAGACATTTTATGCATTAAGTCTGTTTATCAGACAACACTTTGTCTAAGCCAAGATAAAGTCAGCCATCATAATAGGATATATCACTAATATGGGAATATGAATGAATGCTACTTTGATAAAGACTTTCAACGCGGAATGCAAACACCGCCATTTGGCTGAGCTTCTGCATGGTCAGACATTTCTTTAAGAATCATTTTTAAAGGCAGTCCCTTGAGGAATGTATGGGATTGCTGCAGAATGGAGATGCTTTTTGCAGTTTAAAATGTGCTCACTTATGTTGCAGTCTGAGGAATCCTTTTAGACAAATAACAAAGGGGTGTGTGCAGCACATTCTGAAATATTTTCTCTGTCAAGAGAGGAAGCTTCATGAATATGGGTGGAATTCAATTAAGTTTTACTCAGGGTAGACCCACTGGAATTAATGAACCAGCTCAGTCACATTCATTAATTCCGTTGGGTCTGCTTTGAATAAAACTTAGTTGAGTACCACCCAAAGTCTTTGACAGAATGAATTAATAGTTTTTAAAAACTCTTTGCTAGGAATTCAGTGTCACACTATTACAAACATTCCCTCAGCACAAGTCTCCTCACCCCTTTTTGGTAGGCAGCATTGTGGGACGGCAGAGGCTTCCCTTGGCCCCCCGATGAGGAAATCCTGGCACCAGAGCCCCTTCCTGATTGGTGGTGTGGGTGTAAGCCCGCACTGCCTATCAGGAGCCGGATTCTGGCCTGCATCCCAGGTTTGGCAAATGGGGATGCAGGCCTGGAGGTGGGTTGGGCCAGGGGGCGGAGCTGGCGGATGGAGAAGGCATCCCTCAGGTCCGCTCCTTGCCCATTTAAACAGCCCACACCTGGGGTTCTACCTGCTTTTTCCCTCGTTGAGAAGCCCCGTTGTGCTAGCAAAAGTCTCTGCACACAGGCTTCTGCTTGTCAGACCAGATAGTGAATCTGGCCCATTAACTATAGTAAAGCAGCATAGTACTCTTGTGTGTGTTTGTGCATAAGGGTGAGAGAGAAAAAAATGCAAAATACATTTTTGGGGGGTGGGCAGTGGGGGAGCTTGTCCCATATTATATTTCTGAAAGTGACATATTGGCAAATTTCACATTAATGCTCATGTGAAAACATTTTGCCTCTGAAATGAGTCAAATTAATTTTGATAGCATTAACTTTCAAGCCCTGTTATAAATTCTACTTTATGATTAAGTAATAGTTTACATGGGGAACATCTTACATTGAGATTCAGCAAGGATAAGGGAGGATCTTGCTACAGTTCACATTTAAAGGTGAGCTGACCCTAATGTGCCATTTCCAAATTTTGCAATGCAGTCCTCTGTCCAAGTAAAGTGTGCATAAAAATGCATATATTTGTGAAAATAAATATTATATTTGTTAGTTGCTTTTTACAAAAAGTCTCAAAGCGACTTAACAAGATAAAACACTATAGTGAAAAACAATTAAAATGAGAATACTTAAAACAATGTAATATGAAAATACCCAAGATGAAAATAGCCAACATAATAATAATAATAATGGGGAATTGCTTGCAATAACATGTATATTAGGCAAAATTGTATACAAAAATGAGTATATTAGGAGAAATTCCATGTAAAATACTTATGTAAAATACTCTCTTCACAAACTGAGAAGGAAAAGCAGAAAAAGATTTGAAAAATGAAAAACGGGGAGAAACTGAAACGGCCAGATTTACTATCCTTACTCACCACAAAGCTCCAGGAGGTTATTGGGGGGAGGGCTGTTAGTCTCCCCTTACCTACTTGGCGCCTCCTATAGCACCATAACAAAATATCATAGTTTGTCTCATTGGCTGTTAGTGCTACTTTTTTGTATTGAAAGGAAGGCACATGCTGATATCTATTTCTGCATACACTTTGACTTTTCAGGATCAAGGTTCAGTCATGCTAATGGTCCCAAGAGATGGGGGAGGTCCTCACAGACATTGTAGATCACTTTTTGGGAAAGGGTCAGGGAATGAAATTAAGGCACAGGTGATCCTGGCTGTCAGCGAGGACTGTGCCATTATCAGTTCACAGCAAGGCTGGGGAAGGACTGGCTCTTTGGCTGCCTAGAGCCTCGGCCCCCAGAGAATCAGAGGATGTAAGAGACCAGGGGGAAAGAGCCACTCAAAATAGCAGAAGAGGCTTCCGGAGGCGGCGCCAACAGCAATGGCGGTCTCCTTCTGATCCTGGAGGGGGAAGCTCCGCGGAAATGGGTCGTCCGCTACGGCGAAGCGGAGACCCTCGTGAAAAAATCGCAGACAGAAGAAGCCTGCGACCGTGGGACTCAGCGGGCACCGTTAGCCCCCCCCGAATTTGCGAAGGGACCTCGCAAGGGGTTCCGGAGCGTAACGGGAGTTTGGCGCGGTGCTGTGAGTCGATCGCTCTTTCCGTGGGGTGAAGCCGCAAAGCTGTTGCCGGAGAGCGCCGACCTTTTTCCTGCGACCATTCGGCTGTCAAACAACTACCCGTGAGTAGGTGAAGTTTTATGAATTTGGGACTAAAGAAAAAAGTCTGAATTTGACACTGAACCGGGAAGGTGCAACCAGGAAGTCCACCTCCCGGATTTGTTTAAGATTTCAAAGCAAAGACTCTCAAAGCTAATGTTTTGGAGAGTGGAATTGTTAAAGTCTAAATCTAAGCATCAAAGAGAAGAATTCCCCCCCAAGTAAAGAGAGGGGGGAAGAAGATAAATTGATCGTTTCCCTTTCATCTGTGGAGTGGGGAAAAAAAAGGAAATTACTGAACTCCCGGTAACGGGCTGTCAGGCTGCTTAGAAACTGCTACATTGCTACATTGAAACTGGATTTGAGATAGAAGGAAAGGACATTCAGAATCCAGTGGAGATCAGAAGGTGCTTCCAGAGATACTTTAAACAACTTTATACACAAGGGCCACAGAAAGAGACTGATATAGATCAATTTTTAAGAACCAATGGATTACAAAAAATCTATCAAGAAAATAAGATAATGCTGAACCACAAAATTACAGAACAGGAGATTGAAGGTGCCATTCAGAATATGCAGCTCGGGAAATCTCCAGGGCCGGATGGGTTAACTGCAAAATATTATAAATCTTTGAAAGACTGGTTAATTCAACCATTAAAGCAGGTCTGCAATGAGATTTTGGAGGGGAAGAAGGCGCCTGAGTCATGGAAAGAAGCTTTTATTACACTTATACCGAAAATTGAGTCTGAAAAGACACAACTTAAGAATTACCGCCCCATATCCCTGTTAAACGTGGATTACAAAATTTTTGCTGATATTTTGGCTAATAGATTAAAAAAGGTTTTGGTTGAAGAGATACATAAGGACCAAGCTGGTTTTCTCCCAGGTAGACATTTGTCTGACAATACAAGAAATATAATTAACATTTTGGAGAAATTACAAGTGAATATCAACACAAAAGCTGTTTTAATTTTTATAGATGCGGAGAAGGCCTTTGACAATATTTCTTGGAATTTTATGAAGAAAAATCTTCAGGGAATGGGGGTGGGACAAGGGTTTGAAAATGGTATAAATGCAATTTATTCAGAACAAAAGGCCAAATTGATAGTTAATAATGTGGTGACAGAAGAATTTAAGATAGAAAAAGGAACACGACAGGGTTGCCCTATCTCTCCATTACTTTTTATCTCGGTCCTGGAGGTTCTGCTGAACATGATTAGAAGGGACCATCTGATTGAAGGTATTCGGGTCGGAGTTAAACAATATAAATTGAAAGCTTTTGCAGATGACCTGGTTTTGACGTTACAGGAGCCAGAATGTAGTACAAAAAGGGTATTAGAACTGATTCAAGAATTTGGTCATGTGGCAGGATTTAAGTTGAACAAGTCAAAAACTAAGGTGCTTGAGAAAAATCTAACACCGATTGAGAAGGAGAGGTTTCAGAAAGAGACAGGCTTAACATTGGTTAAGAAAGTAAAATATCTAGGGGTTTTCTTGACTGCTAAAAATTTGAATTTATTTAAAGATAACTATGAGAAATGTTGGTTAGAAGTAAAAAAAGATTTAGAAATATGGTCGAATTTGAAGCTTTCCTTGTTGGGTAGAATTGCAGTTATAAAGATGATGTATTGCCAAAAATGTTATTTTTGTTTCAAGCATTGCAAATTGTGGACAAGATGGACTGTTTCAAGAAGTGGCAGAGAGATATTTCTAGATTCGCCTGGCAGGGCAAAAAGCCCAGAATAAAATTTAAAATATTAACTGATGCAAAGGAAAGAGGTGGGTTTGCCCTGCCAGACCTTAAACTTTATTATGAATCAGCAGCATTCTGCTGGTTGAAAGACTGGCTGCTTCTTGAGAACACAGATATGTTGGATTTAGAAGGTTTTAACAATGCATTTGGATGGCATGCATACTTGTGGTACGACAAGGTAAAAGCACATAAAGCATTTAAAAACCATATTGTCAGGAAAGCTTTGTTTAATGTCTGGACAAGATATAAAGATCTATTGGAAAACAAGACCCCAAGGTGGTTGTCACCAATGGAAGCAAAGGCTCAGAAAAAACTCAATATGGAGGCCAACTGGCCGAAATATTGGGAAATATTAGAACAAGAAGGAGACAAATTGAAATTGCAGAGTTTTGAGAAATTAAAAGATAAAGTGCGAGATTGGCTTCATTATTTTCAAATAAGAGAGGTTTACAATTTGGACAAAAAAATTGGTTTCCAGGTGGAGAAATCAAAATTGGAAACAGAACTGTTAGATCTAAAAACTAAGACACTATCAAGAATGTATAACTTGCTGTTAAAATGGAATACACAGGATGAAACGGTTAAATCAGCTATGATTAAATGGGCACAAGACTGGTCATAATATTATGTTTGCTGACTGGGAGCAGTTGTGGACCACCGGTATGAAATTTACGGCATGTAATGCCTTAAGAGAGAATATTATGAAAATGATATATAGGTGGTACATGACCCCAGTCAAGCTTGCAAAAATTTATCATCTGCCCGACAATAAATGTTGGAAATGTAAAGAGATTGAAGGTACTTTCTTTCACCTCTGGTGGACGTGCCCAAGGATTAAGGCTTTCTGGGAAATGATATATAATGAAATGAAAAAGGTGTTTAAGTACACTTTCTTGAAGAAACCAGAGGCCTTTCTCCTGGGCATAGTCGGCCAATTGGTGTTAAAGAAGGATAGAACTTTCTTTGTGTACGCCACAGCAGCAGCAAGCATACTCATCGCAAAGTATTGGAAGACACAAGATCTACCCACCTTGGAAGAATGGCAGATGCAAGTAATTGATTACATGGAGATGGCAGAAATGACTGGCAGAATCCGGGACCAGGGAGAAGAGTCGGTGGAAGAGGATTGGAAGAAATTTAAAGATTACCTTCAAAAATATTGCAAAATTTATGAATGCTAAGATGATGTTGGATTTAAAAATAATATGGCATTAGTGATTAAGTTATGGAATATGTAACAATGAACTAAAAAGGGATGAAAGATTGGAGATATATTATGTTAAGCTATATAATTAATAATGAGAATTGAAAGAGGGTAGGGATTTGCTGAATTTGATTGAATAAATGGGAACACAAAAAAGGGAGGTGTGAGGAAGTCAAGAACCAGGGCTAAACAAATATAGAGTTAAAAATTGGTTTGTTTTTTCCCCTCTTTCTTGTTTATGTTTTTTCATTATCTTTTTTTGTATTGTTTTATTGTGTATTCTTTGTTTATTCTTTGTGTAACTTTGTTATTTTTCTTTTTTCTTTTTATGATGTATGTATTCATATGCTTTTTTGTAAAACTTTAATAAATATTCTGTAATAAAAAAACAAAATAGCAGAAGAGAGGAGCAATAAAGAATTTTGTTTCATTAGGCACCCTAGCTGGCTCCCTTTTCTTGTACTGTAGAGTGACTGAAACATTCTGTCAGAGAACTCTGCCCATGCTCAGATTCACTCACCCCGTCATATTTTCTTACCTAGAATTGTGGCTGACTGCCTAGCCTTTTTTAATATTAGAAGTTAGGTAACTATTTCAGTAGAAAAGAGGGGAAGTTGCAAAAACAGCAAGATTAACATCTTCCACTTGAAATGTTTTTTAGCCAGTTTGCCACATAAAACAATTTTAGAAATTCAATTCCAGGTACCAGAAAAAATACTGAGATTAACAATAAACTATGATGGAAATAACGAACTCTGTGCCAAATAAAATGAAAGCCAATGTGCTGAGTATTAAAAATAAATATTAACTTGTTGGCTTTATGAATTTAAAAATGTGTATTTTTCCCCTCAAAAAGCAAAAGAAAAAATGTAAAGTCTTATAGTTCATTGCAAAGTCATCAGCTATATATTAAAACTGAGACACTTGTTTATATATATTTGACATTTCATTCAAATGTTATAAATGGAACCATACCCATCAGATTTATGATGGGTGATCATGAAACACAGTCTGAATTAAAAATATTTTTAAAATAGTCCACTATATTCTGCCAATTTTGTACTAGTTTTTAGTAATAATCATACAGCCACTCCATATTCATGCTGTACAGTATCAGGAAATTATCTCTGAATCATTTTTGTACTTGAATCACTTGACCAGAAACTGCTTTGAAATAAGAAAAACCTATGAACCACAATGATCATAACATGTTATAGTATTTATTTTAGAATCTCATTATAAGGTTAATACCTATGTCTTGACACCACATTGCTTAATATTTTGAACATTTTACTGGACATTTACATTTTTGTCTGTCATGGAGTGCTTTAAGTTTTTTATTTCTTATAATTCTGCCAAATTACCAAGTGACACACTCAAAATACTGTTTTAGAATAAAACTTTAAGAACAGATGAGGCTGCAGAATGTGAAGAGTGCATAATTATTTATTAACTTTTTTAAGCGAAGCGATTGCAACAGTAAAATGAGGAAGACTGTATTGAAAAGATCCAATTATAATTTATATTCTAGAGTGATCAGGCTACGAATACTGTACCTTTTGAAAATCCATAGGTTAAAACATTCACACAAATGCAATATTCTGGCAAATCACAGCACAACATCAGGCACTGAACCTCCAGGGCAACCCATGCATCTTTTTAACACAAACTCTCTCAGATGGGCTTGTCTGGAAACAGTAAAAGCACTTGGGCTAGGAATGTCAGCATTAAAAATACAGCAGTGGCTGGAAATGCTGTTGTGTGTCAACCTTTATTTGTCCTTTAAACCAAGAAAAAATAAAAGAACAAATGTATGCCTGAAGGCCAAACGAAGGGAGTTTTTACCCCCCTCTCCAACTTCTATGAGATTTGTACGATGAATTGTAATAGAAGGTTCCGATGACAAAAATTATAGTGGTGTGGCCAAGGCAAATACCCACGGGCCTTTTAGCCTCCCTTGTGCCAGCCTTGAACTATCAGATCAGCCTTCTGGACTCAAAAGCAGCACTGTCAATAGGAATACATCATCTTTTTTGTGGTGTAGAAGAGCTGTCGGTTGTAATTCCCATTATTCCAAAGCCAGGATTTTCCATTAGCGAAGCCACCTGCTGGGTTTCTCTACTCAGGTTTAATGGAGTCTGAATTTGAATTTATCACCATCTGTGGGAAGACAGGAAATGAGAGGAGCACCACTAATTCCTTTCTTCATTTACTAAGCATAAGCATAATCTTTATAAGGAGACAGGCAGAAGCAGCAGCAGCAATGGAGAGAGAGAGAGAGAGAGAGAGAGAGAGAGAGAGAGAGAGAGAGAGAGAGAATATTTTAAATGGTATTGACATCCTTGTTCCAGACCAAGAAAAATGCTCTCTGTTCCTCTGCCAATTCCAGCAACAAAAAGAATGTTTTAATTTCCTATGTATTGTCATAGGAGGGGTGGGGGTGGGGAACCTCACATTGAGATATGGGATCTCCTATCTCTTTTGCTTCCAGAAAGATTTCATAATTTATACTGTATGAGGTTGAGAATTGGAAGATCTTGTAATGAACTTTTCGAAGCTGCGAGGAACTGCATTACAGTGTAAACTAGAGCCACTGAAAAGTGTGCAGTTGCCCTTTCAAAGCAAACCACCATCCCATCCTACCACCGTGCAGCTATCAGGGGCAATGAGCAGGGAATAGATAGAGAAAGAGTGTTGATGTTATTTATGACTTCAAGTACCGTTAGATATTATTCACCAGGGATGGATGTTCTGCAAGTGGCCACAAAGGGGCGCCCTAGGGGACCAGCACTTTCCCAGACAGTTTCCCAATCCTTCTGAACCCCTTGAACTGTTGATTCTTTGGCAGCAGAGCATACTAAATAGCATATCATTACAACCAGGGTGGTTACCCACATAAATCTTTGGCTGATGTACAGGAACTCAGAGGCTTCCTTGCATGCAGAGCTGCCTCCATTCCCTTTGTAGGCGTTATGCCATCGCAGTAAAGAGATGATTGACATTTCTCCTGGCACTCTTTTGTCCCCTTCAATTCATTTCACAGCTCAAGATCCTCAAACTTTCTGTGGCAGCCACCCCTCTTGCTGATCCAGCGAAGATCTCAGTCTCATCCCTCTTGAGGCAACCAACCTCATCATGGCAGATAGCAATCATTCTGACTCCTGCCCACTGCCACCAGGTGGTAAGCCATGGCCAAAGATGGATGGGTCCCACAAGTCCCAAAGGTTACAAGATTTGCTTGCAATAATACCCTTCTCCCAGTTTATTTCTGCCTCACAGCTCAGTGGCTCAAATGCCTACTGTTTGCCTTTCTCCCACCTCCACTCCACTTTTAGCACACATGCTGATGGAAAACAAGCTGCAGAGCGCCCAAGTGGTTCTAGTGCATCCCTTTTGCCTGTGGCACCCCTGGTTTTTGGAACTGACCCAGTTGTTCACACTGCCTCTGTTCCATCTTCCATCCTGTCAGAGCCCTTCTTCTACCTGAAGTTAAGAGGCAGCATGGTCCATCTTCCTACACTGGTGCAAAGTCCACAAGACCAACCCTAAATCTGCATCAGTTACAGATGTCTTAATTGAAATGCTAGAAGATCAGCAACCACATCTGCAGTGTTCTTCATGTTTTTGCCACAAGCTGAGAGATCTGTAGTGCTGCAAAGTGGACTACACTTAGTAATTTATCCAAACACTACAAAATAACTTTTGGCAGAGGAAGAAGTAAATTGAGAAAGAAAAAGAAAGAAAGAAAGAAAGAAAGAAAGAAAGAAAGAAAGAAAGAAAGAAAGAAAGAATCCTCTTTCAAGCCACTACGCCATCTCTCTGCTTCTGGAGGAAAGTGGCAGGAGTTCACTTCTTTCTCATTAATTCTCCTCAGTGTTTGTAATATTTTTATTTATAACCATGAACTTCAGTCCTTTCTTTGCTCATGTGGGTCAACTAAAGGCACTCAGATCATTAGAAAAAACACTATTTATTTCGGAGTTGCTACCATTCCAAGGAGAAACAAAAGCAAACAAGTCATACCAAGGGATTTGACTCTGATCAGAGGAGCTTTGCATACTTTACTGTGACAAAACAAAGAGCCTCCGGGGAATTTGTATGTCTAGTGTGTTTCATTTGATGTTTGTTTCACCAGAGGAGCACGCTGTTTCTGACTGAATGCTGATCTCTTTAAATGCCATAAACACACATATGTGTAGTCACATATATCATTTATAAAGGTATTGAGGCTGAAGGCTGGTTTAAAAAGGCCTGGTGTGTGGGTGGACTCCCCAATATGTCTGGTATTTAGTTCCCCATAGAGATAGTCCAGGGCTTTGGGGGGGGGGCGGTCAAAGACCTGTTACTATTTCTGCAACAGGGTCCCTGTCTCCAGCATCATAGAACTACCCAAACAGTGTGAAACAGGAGCTTTTGAGTCACTGTATGCTCCAAAGCCAAACATAAGGTGCTTCACTTTCAAGAGAATGGTGTCTGTTATAAATGATGAAACTTCAGGGAAAGCACAACCTAAGTCACTCCAAAAGAAGATATTGGAACACTTCAAATCATTTTGCAAGTATGTGTGCAGATAATGATAGATCTGGAGTTCTTCATTGATTGTTCAATGCATCCATTATGTTGTTGTTGTTGTTGTTGTTTAGTCATTTAGTCATTTAGTTGTGTCCGACTCTTCGTGACCCCCTGGACCAGAGCATGCCAGGCACTCCTGTCTTCCACTGTGTCCCGCAGTTTGGTCAAACTCATGCCGTTTTTGCCACCATGGCAGCAGCAGCAGGCCGCATCTGCTGCCCCTGTGCCACCTGCTGCCTGAGGTGGTTGCTTCACCTGACTTCAAGAGTGGGCCAGCCCTGCCTCCCACAACTCTTTACACATCATTGAGTCAGGAGAGAGGGGTCTCTTGCTGTCACACTCATCTGGGGCCAAATATATGTGTGCACACAGAACATACAAAATGCAGTGAAGTCATAAAATGTAGCTTTCTTCTCCCTAAAAGTAGTGCTCATAGCACTTAATGGGATCCTTGATTCTAATTTAAAAGAAAGGAAGGCTCCTTGAAAGGGCAGGCAGAACAGGAAGAGTTTATTCTTGAAGAGAATGGAGCAAAACTGGTTCCAGGAGGCTTCCACTGCGGTCCTGGAGTTTCCCCTTCAAGAACTTTCCTTTTCAAGAAGTCCTCACTAGACTGCCCCATAAGCAGATTGTTTTTGTTCCTAGTGACTAAATTAAATGTTTCAGTTTCTTCACTGAAGCCACCTAAGACTGCTTCCGTTTCACAACAACTAGGAAGCAGGCATTTTGGAAATCCTTTACTTTGAACTTATACAGACAGCCAAACTATTCATGAAGGACCTTTGATCTTGGGGTAACTTGGTTGTGTGCATCATCTTGCTAAGTTATAAGGGGCACAGATGTTGGATGAAATTTGTTGGGTAACAATGTCTTTAGTCAACTTCTATTATTATTATTATTATTATTATTATTATTATTACTACTACTACTACTATACCACCCTGTACCCACAGGTCTCAGGGCAGTTTACAAGATAAAATCACAATATAAAAACACAAAATGCATAATTAGAACAAAAACA
Organism: Podarcis raffonei; assembly: GCF_027172205.1. Classification (NCBI taxonomy): domain Eukaryota; kingdom Metazoa; phylum Chordata; class Lepidosauria; order Squamata; family Lacertidae; genus Podarcis; species Podarcis raffonei. Next base: position 63,435,123 of record NC_070612.1, on the reverse strand, counting down.
AACAAAAACACTCTTGTGAGCCTGCTCTGCTCATAGAAAGAGGCAGTCATGATGTATCTCTGGCCTGGCTACTGCCATAATACTGTCTCCTCCTTCCCCACCTGCGACATCCAGGTGAGAACTCCTGAGCCAGGGAAGACTATGTGTCTGGGCCTACCCACTTCCCAGGAAAGCTTAGAGGTCTGCATGTAGTGTTTCCTGAGTCATACAGGGCTGCGGCAGGGAAATGCGTGGAACTGAAGTCCTAGCCAGCAGCGCACCTCTTTCTACAAGTAGACCGCACCTGTGAAGGCTTTTATGAGGGAGGGTGGGGAGATGGTATTGTGGCACCACGCTTGGTGGTGTCGAGGGTTTCTTCAGTCATATGAATTGTCAAGCAGAAGCACTTTTCTGAGGCCTCCGTATGATATGGATATCAGATACTTTGAAAGGAGGAGGTGCAGAAAAGAGGAGCATAAATGCCACCATTTAATCTGTAAACTGCCTTGAGTTCAGTCGGGGGTGGGAACAGAAAACAAAAAACAAACAACAAACAAACAAACAAACAAACAAACAAACAAACATGAAAGGACTAAATGCAGTCATGTATTGTTGATTTTTTTAATGTGATAATTTATTATTTAGATGATATTGCTAAATAAATAAAAGAGCCAATTTTGTCCTTTTTTACTTGTGCAGAAGGTTGTTGGACTATATATTCTACTGGAGTAACCTTGATTTGCAATGCATCTGTCTTCGCTCCAGTATAGTGAATACAGTTACTATCACAAGGATTAGAGGTTTTCCCCCATCAAGTTCTGAAGACAATTCTTGGCATCAAAAGCGCCACTTGTGACTAAGCCTTTAGCAACTAGAATATTGTGGTTAATTCCATCTGACATAGCAAAAGCCACTATATGTTTCACTTTACTTTTTTCCCAATGTAAGGATCTTTCAAAGGCCTCCAGGGTGCAACCCAATTGCTCCTCTTTAAGTGGAATTGCAAAGGAGAGTGGGTGCATGATGGTGCCTTCTTCCACTTCACAAGGATTACTTCCTTTGTGGCCCAGGGGTTTGGCTGGACAATGCTGGAAGGGAATTAGTAGCGTTTTTACAGAATTTTGTAAGTAACAATTAGGCATGGGGGAGAATTTTGATTCACATTTAAAGCTGAAGCTTTCTAATTCACACTGACAGAAACTAGAAGCTGTCAGCATGTGACAATGGCCACACCCTGGGAACAGCTTTGATTGGCCGGCTTAACCAGATGAAGGCAGCTGGTGGGTCTTAAGGGACGTTAGGACTTCTCCTGCACATGAAGACAGGCTCCAGCAGATTGAGCAGATGAGACCAAGCCTTGGTCCAACAGTCAGAAATGTAGTTTCTGCACGTAATGTAGAGGGAAATGAGGGGCAGATGAGGCTTATCAACCTGGGAAGGTAGCCCATCTGGGAGAATGAAAGCTCTGATCCTAAACCTCCACTGTTTTGCAGGATATCTTTGGGAGAAGATAAGGCTAAGGAGTAAACCTGATACAAATCCAGAGTGGAGTTCCTAAGGCAGTTGGATGGTGCCTTGTACGCCTCCTTCTGGCAACTCCTGCAGCCAAGCTGGAGCCAAAGGTCTTGCTCTGCTTTCCTTTGGACTACACCAGTCAGGTAGGGGTGGGGGTGGCACTTGGGCAGCCCAGGACCACCAGACACACTGTCCAGGCTTGCACTCCAGGTCACTTCCCTCCTGCTAATGCAGCAGTTTGGCCTCATCCCAGAGGCGCACTCCATTGTCTTGCGAGACAGATGTATATCAACAGCATACAAAATGCCTTATATTAGGAGAAAGTGAGAAAGGCAGAGGTGAGGAGCCATTATGAGGAGCTGCTCCAGATGTTGCTGGACTACAGCTCCTGTTATCCCATTGAGCATGTGGGCCGGGACTGACAGGAGTTGGAATACAACACTGGGACGGCCGCAGGTGCCTAACTCTGCCCCACGTGGATCAGGATCTAGATTGCTGTGTGCCTGAGAGATGTACGGTGAAGTAATGCATTATACAGTACAGTGGTACCTTGGGTTACAGACGCTTCAGGTTACAGACTCTTCAGGTTACGGACTCCACTAACCCAGAAATAGTACCTCGGGTTAAGAACTTTGCTTCAGGATGAGAACAGGAATTCAGCTAATGGGGCAGCAGGAGGCCCCATTAGCTAAAGAACAGTTTCAGGTTAAGAACAGACCTCCAGAACGAATTAAGTTCTTAACCCAAGGTACCACTGTTATTTGTTTTCAAAAAGGATAAAGTGAAATAAAATAAATAAAATAAGAAAATTATGGCCTGCCTGTAGTCTGAGGTGTCACACATATGGCCTTTTATACCAAGGGTGGTAACTTTAGCGAGTCCAAGGAAATACAAGAAAATCTGTCACTTCCGGTTAAAGGAATATGGTTATTACCTGAGGTCAAGCAGATGGAGGGCAAACTTCTCTGCTGGATGCTGCTGCTCTTTAATTAATGTCCACATTTGTTATGTCAACATGACGTACTGCATTTGGTGTAAAGTTTTCTCCTATTCTTCAGTACAGATGACTATATTAACTGAGTTTCCTATATTATTACAGTACACTGCTGCAAACAAGTGGTAGTAGTAGTAGTAGTAATTAATTATTATTATTATTATTATTATTATTATTTTATTTATACTCCGCCCAGCCGCTCTGGGCGGCTCACAGCATAAATCAGAACATACTAAAACATCAAACATTTAAAACTTCCTGATACAGGGCTGCCTTCAGATGTAATCTAAAAGTCAGATAGTTGTTTATTTCCTTGACATCTGAAGGGAGGGTGTTCCACAGGAAGGGTGCCACTACTGAGAAGGCCCTCTGGCTGGTTTCCTGTAACTTTGCTTCTCACAGTAAGGGAATCAGCAGAAGACCCTCAGAGGAGGACCTCAGTGTCTGGGATGAACGATGGGGGTAGAGATGCTCCTTCAGGTATACTGGGCCAAGGCTGTTTAGGGCTTTAAAGGTCAGCACCAACACTTTGAATTGTTGAATTGAACACTCAGAAACATACTGTGAGCCAATGAAGATCCTTTTGGACTGATGTTATATGGTCCCAGCAGCCACTCACAGTCACTAGTCTAGTTGCTGTATTTCTGGGTCACCTTCTAAAGTAGCCCCACATAGAGCTATCAACAACTTGGATGATGGACTCAAGGGCATCCTGATCAAATTTGCAGATGACACCAAACTGGGAGGGGTGGCTAACACCCCAGAGGACAGGATCACACTTCAAAACGACCTCGACAGATTAGAGAACTGGGCCAAAACAAACAAGATGAATTTTAACAGGGAGAAATGTAAAGTATTGCACTTGGGCAAAAAAAATGAGAGGCACAAATACAAGATGGGTGACACCTGGCTTGAGAGCACTACATGTGAAAAGGATCTAGGAGTCTTGGTTGACCACAAACTTGACATGAGCCAACAGTGTGACGCGGCAGCTAAAAAAGCCAATGCAATTCTGGGCTGCATCAATAGGAGTATAGCATCTAGATCAAGGGAAGTAATTGTGCCACTGTATTCTGCTCTGGTCAGACCTCACCTGGAGTACTGTGTCCAGTTCTGGGCACCACAGTTCAAGAAGGACACTGACAAACTGGAACGTGTCCAGAGGAGGGCAACCAAAATGGTCAAAGGCCTGGAAACGATGCCCTATGAGGAACGGCTAAGGGAGCTGGGCATGTTTAGCCTGGAAAAGAGGAGGTTAAGGGGTGATATGATAGCTATGTTCAAATATATAAAAGGATGTCACATAGAGGAGGGAGAAAGGTTGTTTTCTGCTGCTCCAGAGAAGCGGACACGGAGCAATGGATCCAAACTACAAGAAAGAAGATTCCACCTAAACATTAGGAAGAACTTCCTGACAGTAAGAGCTGTTTGACAGTGGAATTTGCTGCCAAGGAGTGTGGTGGAGTCTCCTTCTTTGGAGGTCTTTAAGCAGAGGCTTGACAACCATATGTCAGGAGTGCTCTGATGGTGTTTCCTGCTTGGCAGGGGGTTGGACTCGATGGCCCTTGTGGTCTCTTCCAACTCTATGATTCTATGATTCTATGATTCTAGAGCGCATTTCAGTAGTCCAAGCGGGAGATAACCAGAGCATGCACCACTCTGGCAAGACAGTCCATGGGCAGGTAGGGTCTCAGCCAGTGTACCATTTGGAGCTAGACACAGAATTGACCTCTGCCTCCATGGATAGCTGTGAGTCCAAAATGACTCCCAGGCTGTGCACCTGGTCCTTCAGGACCAGGGAGTACTCTACACTTGCCCACCCTCTGTCCCCAAAACAGTACTTTTGTCTTGTCAGGATTCAACCTCAATCTGTTAGCCGCCATCCATCCTCCAACTTCACCGCCTTCACTGGTTCTGATTTAAAAGAGAGGTAGAGATGGGTATCATCTGCATATTGATGAACACCCAGCCCAAATCCCCTGATGAAGTCTCCCAGCTTCATATAGATATTAAAAAGTATGGGGGAGAGGATGGAGCCCTCAGGCACCCCACAAGTGAGAGTCCAGGGGTCTGAACACTCATCCCCCCCCCCCACTTTCTGGACATGGCCCAGGAGGAAGGAGCGGAACCAATGTACAGTGGTGCCCCGCAAGACGAACGCCTCACAAGACGGAAAACCCGCTAGATGAAAGGGTTTTCCGTTTTGGAGGCGCTTCGCAAAACAAATTTCCCTATGGGGTTGCTTCGCAAGACGAAAAAATCTTGCGAGTCCCCGCGGTTTTTCCCCGCTTTTTTCCCCCTTTTCCTTTTTTTTAAAAAAATGATATTTATTAAAATTTTCCACCGTAATACAATAAAAAATCAAAAAGGAAGAAAAAGAAGAAGAAAAAACAACAAAAAATTTAAAAACACATACGGTTCACAATCCTTATTTTCTATAACATATTTCCCTGACTTCCCCACACCTCTCCCTCTTGTATTCCAGGTCAGATTGTTGGTTCAACAAGCTCTTATCCCTATTTTTAAACCTTTTTATATTTAGTTCCTTTTTCTAAAAAACCAATTTTGCCTTATAGACTTCATATTTATACATCATTGCTTATTCTTTAAACCTTTTTCTAAAGTCGGCCTAAATTCCCTTCCACGATTTCCCCAATTTTCATACAAATATCCAAACAAAATAAAAACAGAACAAGTTAGATTATACACCCTTTGGATTCCCAAACTCCACCCCCCCTTTCCCGGTTTCAATCCCCATCAAACGTCCATCAGTCCATCTACTATCAGCCTGGAGACCTCACGTCCGAGGCTCTTAATTCTCTCTCCATTCCTCTCTGCCGGTTTTTTTTGATAGTCCTTGGTATTAAACACCAAATCTCGGAGGAGCTCTAGTCCAATATGGTCCATGTTTCTTCCAGCCAGACCTCCATACTTAAAAGTGGAGCCTGAATCTTGTTTCTTAATCCTTTCAAGTCCAAATGTCCCCAAAGCTCCACCTTCCACCTTGATCAAATTTGTAATCCTTAGGTCTTCAGATCTCCACATAAGGAGATCCCTCCATTTTTCAGTTTCCGATTCAAACCAGATTTTCTTCATCAAGTTCTTATTTTCCTTTGTAGCCATCATGTCAGGCCTCTGGCCTTCCTTTATCTTTAACAACATTACAGGACGGGGAGACTGGCTTCCTGTTTACGCCTTCCCCGATCGTGCCTAATTCAAAAGAAATTTTCTTTACAAATCCAAATTCCGTACTACTCACGGGTTGTTGCTTTTAGGTCCAAATCACAAGAAAAAGTCAGCGCTCTCCGGCCATGGCAGCGCGGCTTCACTCCGCAGGAGAAGCAATAGACTCTCAGCACCGCGCCACTCACCCCGTCCCCCGTTCCGTAGCCTTTAAAAAGGCTCCTTCGCGGGTCGGGGGGGCGCTAATGGTGCCCGCCGAGTCACCAGGTTCACAGGCTTCACTGCCTGTGATTTCTGAGGGTCCCCGCGTTGCCGCGGCGGCAAGACCCAACTCCTACGGAGCCGATTCCCTCCGGAGCTCGGAGGGAATCCGCCATTAGCCGATGGCGCTAACCCGGAAGTCTCTCCCCCCCCCCTTTTCCTAAGCCGCTAAGCCGCTTATCAGCTGTTCCGCTGATAAGCCGCTAGACCGCTGTAGCGCTAATCCGCTAAGCTGTCAATGGGCTTGCTTCGCAAGACGAAAAAACCGCTAGACGAAGAGAGTTGCGGAACGGATTCTTTTCGTCTTGCAAGGCACCACTGTATAATAGTGCCCCCAGCTCCTCTAGATGGTCCAGAAGGAAGTCACGATTAATGGTTTCAAAGGCTGCTGAGAGATCCAGTAGAACCAGAAAACAGCTTTCACCTTTGTCCCTAGCCCACCGGAGATCATCAACCAGTGCGACCAGGGAAGTTTCAGTCCAATGATGAGGCCTGAATCCTGATTGGAAGGGATCCAAGTGGTTCACATCCTCCAGGTGTACCTGGAGTTGTTCAACGACCACCCAAAAGCCTTTAACAGGAGCCACCAGGAGCCCTGGGGAGCTGCAGCAATAGCCTCCCAGCAGCAGTATCACTGTTGTATATCCGAAGGGGCAGCAAGGTTATGAGTGCTCCTGCAGAAGAGACAGATTGGCTCTACCAGTATCCTCATGCAGCCCTGATCTTGCAGGCCCTGGTGCCACGGCCCCTTGCCATCCCAACTTTGTGAAGAAGAATCAGACACAACACAATACTTTGTGTCAAATAAGGTCACAACTTTATTGTAAGAGGTTTGGGATAGGCATTGGGTATAACAAATAACATCCAGTCCACCTGCTGGAAGTGTAACTTCGGGGGTCAACCCTGAGGCAAGGAGGTCCTATGACTTGCATAACATAGGAACGTTCCCACGGGGCCACCACCTTGAGGAGTGCTAAGGCCCTAGCCCCCACCTGGATGTCCAGACAAAAGCATCTTCTCCTGGGTATCCTTACTCATGGAGGGGCAGGCAGAGGCTCACAACCTCCTCTCCAAGCAAGACCAAGGCTTATCCAATGCCTAAATTGTGAGAACTGCATGTGGAGGGAGAGGGAGGCCCTTTTAAATACCCTGCTGGCTCAGTTGGGCCTGGCCCCCGGGGAATGCCTGCCTCGAATCCAACTTCCCAGCTGGCCAGAGGCCCATTTGGCTCCATGTTGACAGGGAACTCCCTACAGCATCTGCCCTGGTTGGACCGCGCCATGTGGGGCAGCACCAGCTGAATCTGTATAAATCAATTTATTTAGTTACAAGGTCTGTTTCTACATGCACTACAAAGTGTTTTTTGGGGAAATCTTTTAACCAGGACTATCTTTTCCCTCATTGTCACGCTTGGTGTCTTAAATATAGAACTGAAATTCAGATACTTACATGTTAAGCAGAGGATTTTAAATTAGGCATTCATGAATACAATTCTACATAAGATCACCAAGACATCTCTGCATTTTTTTTAAAAAAATTCCATTATGCACAAAATAGTTTTCAAAATTCAGTAGGATAGGAAATTAATGGATATTTATTTTTAAAGGTGCTTTGTGGATCCATCTAGCTCAGCCGCATGTGCTAAATTCATGTGCTACATATTTCCAAAATGCACACTGTGCACAGCCAGCTAGGGCTAGTATGTCTTCCCAAGCCTAAACCGAGTCAAGTTGAATAATTTTACAGTCATGTGAACTGAAGAAAAGAACATATCTCAGAATGATTTCCTCAAGCTTCCTATATTACTCTTGGGTTCAAAAATATGCTTTTACTATTTTGAAAGTTGGTAAATCCATCAATAAACAGCCTAGGGTATGAATCTGGGATCTGAGATAAGTGCATTATTCGGACCTGGACCTAGAAGTTCCTGGCTTAAAGTAGAAATCTAAAAGCTTGTGGAACAAAAATTGTTAGGGAAAGAAATCACAGCCTGGAGATACAGGGAAATATAATGGGAAAATATCAGAGTATGTAAAAAGGAGTGGGGAGTACTATGTATGTGTGTGTGTAAAAGACTTTAGTTGCCTGGGGAGAAATAATGGACTCATGCAAAGCCAGAGAACTTAGCAGAAGTAAACTTCACATGTAGACATGTGGGATTCCTCCCCTTTCAGCTATGTTAATGCAAAAGGAGGATAGGATCCGAGGCACATGGCCAAGTCCAGATGGCACAATCCACCTTCCAAAATGAAACAGCTCCCCCCACAGAAACATATCACATTCATTTTTTAAAAAATACCTCTCAAATACATCCATTCAAATATAAGTGTGCTGGTCCGGGGGGGGGGGGTTACCGTGAGGCGTGGTCAGAGTCCGGTCCTGGGCCGAGGGTCTGGAGACTGTCCACCAAGGGGGAAGTGGGTCCAAAGCAAGAAGCTGGGCGTGGTCGGGAACTCCAAAAGAACAGGTCTGGGTGCTGGCAGAAACAGGTTTCCAACGTCGTTGCTCCCACAACCTGGGACTGGGCTGACTGGCCTTTATCTTCTCTGAGGCCAGGGGTGGTTCTGGCCCACAGGTGACCCGCCTCTCCTGGCGAGCACTCCTCCTGAGAGAACCCAGTTCCCTCCGCCTCTCTGCCCTGAGCCTCTGCAGCTCAGGGGAGGCTGGAGGGTTACTGGACCCGGGGAGGGGGGGGGGCTCACCTTCCCCTGACAGGGCTGAGAGTGGAGCACCTGCAGGCAATGGGTCCTCAATCACCTCCGGAGCCAGAGTGGATTCACCTGGTGCCTGCTCCTGAGGATCCGGCACAGGTGCAGGCGCTTCAGATTCAAGCCCCTGCCCCGGCTCAGCCGGCCCTGGAGGTGGGGACTCCTGTGCAGGCTGGGATTCCTCCAATTCAGTCTCTGAATCAGATTCCTAGGCCATCACAATAAGTTTATATGGTCTTAAAACTTAGCAGTCCATGCAGGTTCTCCACAGACACGTTTGTGAGGCTGGTGGAAGAGCTTTACTTTATTTTTCCCTTATGTATGAAAAAAGGGATACCAGGTTTCATCAAATGTATCTTCCTTTATAACCCCGTCTGCAACTCTTCTAAGCCCAGTTAGGCATTCTGAACTAGCTATATCCCAACATTCAAATTTAAGTTCCCTCAAACTCTGTTCTGAGAATTTGATAAAAAATGACTTCCCTATTATTAATTCCTGTTTATTTTAATTAAAAGTTGATTATATGGTTGTAAACTGCTTAGAAGGCACTTTGGCATGTAAGTGGTATATTAATTAATTAATTAATATCACATTTATTATTTCCATCCACATCACAGTTAAGGATACAAAACGCTTCTCGGTTTTTACAACACCTATTTTCACAATGACTCTGTGAAGTAGGTCAGAGATATAGAGGGAGGGAGGGAGAATTACTTGAGGCCGTTCAGCTGCTGATCTTCATGACTAAAAAGGTATGTGAAGATATGATCAAATGCCAGAGATAGACGAGAGACCTTTCTTTAAGTAAACTAACTTCTCCATCTATCCAAAATTATGGGATATGCAAGAAGGAAAGAAGATGGAATCATAGAATTGTAGTGTTGGAAGACCCCCAAAGGTCATACGGTCTAGCCCCCTCTGATGCAGGGGTCACAGCTAAAAAAATCCCAAATGACCACACAAATTTGGTTTAAAAATATCCAGTGAAGGAGAGTCCACCACCCTCTGACATAGTATGTTCCACTGTCAAATAGCCTGGGAGTCATTTTGCATTCACAGCTGTCCATGGAGGCGCAGGTCAATTCTGTGTCCAGGGCAGCTGTCTACCAACTCCACCTGGTACACAGGCTGAGACCCTTCCTGCCCGTGGACTGTCTCGCCAGAGTGGTGCATGCTCTAGTTATCTCTCACTTGGACTACTGCAATGCAGTCTACGTGGGGCTACTTTTGAAGGTGACCCGGAAACTGCAATTAATCCAGAATGTGGCAGCTAGACTGGTGAATGGGAGCGGCTGCCGAGACCACATAACACCGGTCTTGAAAGACCTACATTGGCTCCCAGTACATATCTGAGAACAATTCAAAGTGTTGGTGCTGACCTTTAAAGCCCTAAACAGCCTCGGCCCAGTATACCTGAAGGAGCGTCTCCACCCCCATCGTTTTGCCCGGACACTGAGGTCCAGCACCGAGGGCCTTGTGGTGTTCCCTCATTGCGAGAAGTGAGCTTAGAGGGAACCAGACAGAGGGCCTTCTTGGTAGTAGTGCCCGCCCTGTGGAACACCCTCCCTTCAGATGTGAAGGAAATAAGCAGCTATCTTATCTTTAAAAGACATCTGAAGGCAGCCCTGTTTAGGGAAGTTTTTGATATTTAATGCTGTATTGTTTTTAACACTCGATTGGAAGCTGCCCAGAGTGGCTGAGGAAACTCAGCCAGATGGATGGGGTATAAATAAATTATTATTATTATTATTATTATTATTATTATTATTATTATTATTATTATTACTGTCAGAAAGTGCTTCCTTTAGTCAGAATCTACCCTCCGGAGCTGCAGAAAAAGAGCTTGCTCCACCTTCCATGTGACAGCCCTTCAGATATTGGAAGATGGCTATCCTCTCACCCATTCTTACTCCTGTCTAGGATACTGACATCAGCACTCATAACATTTACAGGTCGTGTCTTAACCCTTTTGGAGTAGGTAGTTTTTAATTATTTGTAAGTAAACAATACTCTCACTGGTTTTCACATTTTCTATCCCTTAGGGAACACTTTCCACACAAACCTTCCCTGCTAAGAATGGCTTGTCTCCTTAGTCAGAAGTCAGACCCCCAAGTGACCCACTGGCTCCCTTGCTTTGTCTCGTCTGTGTGGTCCAGAATCCAACATCAGCTGATCTTCCAGCAGCTCTTCAACCCGCTAACCTGTTCAGGCTTCATCTGAACATGATTCCTAGGCTGTCTTTGACCATATCATTCACCAAGACAGCCTTTAATGCACTTGAACACAGTTTGAAAATCAGTGCCTTAACTTAATTGAAAAAAGTAAAGCAAAGAAATTGTGCTGCACTCTGAAGAAATGTGCAAAATTAGCTTGTCACTGTGAGAATTCTTAAGTTTAAGCATTATAAAAGACAACCACCCCAAGATCTTACACTTTCATTTGGAATTTCCTAACTTCAGCTGTTGTCCTGCTTTAATTACATCTCCTGCTCATCCTCAGAGCACAGGGGATACCTCTAGGTGCTCGTTATGGTTTTATGGGCTTTCCTCCAACCAAGTATTTTTAGAGCTCTGTGAGTTCTGGTGCTCAGTTTGTGTCCCTGTATAAGGTTATCAGCACAATTCTACATGTAAATGCAATCAGAAGGAAAACTCATCTAAGCAAGGCAAACTTTCTCACTATGATTCAACAGAATTAACAAGACTGTCCACTTAACTAGACTTCGGCTGTTGTTGATTATGCTTGCTGCTTCAAATTGACCTCAACATCATTAAGATGGAATGCTCAGACTGGCAATCAAGCGAAATAAAGTTCTCAAGTTGAAATATCACATTATTGCAACACAATAGCTAAGACCTCCCCCCCTCCTCCCACAGATGCTAGTAAAGCACTGTTTTAGATAACCAAGCACTATATTAAGTTCGTCTTGTTGCTCGCAGAGAAAAATGGATTTTTGGACCATTTGCAAATCTGCATAGTCCGAACACTTAAAATCACTGCTCTGAATGCCTCTTTCTCTCCACTATCAAAACTTTTGCATTCCTTCCCCTGAATTTATGCATCTTTCGCTTACATTGTGCATCAAGAAAGGGCAGCCAATTTAAGTAATTTTGCCTTTTTCTCTCAGCGTACAAGGTCATTAATTGCTATTGGGACCTTCATAAACCCTACTCTGCTGATGGGGTGAGAACTCTATTGTTAAATGTATTATGGCAGGGCTGTCTTTGGAGATTGCCTGCTTGATTGCTTTGTAAAGGCCCAATGGCACACAGCAATTAAAATCCATAGACCTTTATAACCCTACTGATGTTTTATGGGCCTTTTTGTGTCCTTTGGTATAGTTTACCATTTGTGTGTTTCCCAATGGGTCGTCTTTTCAGAACTCAGAGTGGGATTTTCTTTTTCCAGAGTGATAAAGCTAGTTATACATCATGTGAAAGGTTAATGACTATTTTCAAAAAGAGCATATGCTTAAAGTCATAGGGTGAAAGTTATAGGAAAGAGCTATTATGTAAAATCACAGACCACTTTCTCATTTTCTGAGTTGTAGGATACCTATGCCTGTCATGTGTAGACCAGGTAAATTAAGGAGCTATTTTTAAATGTCTGCACTAGCAAGAAAGCAGTGCAACTAACTACTTCATGTTTGACAAAACCACGATAGGTCCATTGGACTCTAAGGAATATGACTAGCATCCTTTGTGCCTTTACATATGTGTGTCCATAGTCCCTTTGTGGCAGAAATGATGAAACGTTCAGTCAGTTAAACTGTGCAGTGTCAGATAACTAGTGTTGGAAACTCAAAAGCTAGCAAACTCCAGGTTCTGTCCTGGTTCTGTCCTTGCCCTATGTGGTTCATATTGGCTGCACATATGACCTGATAGATTTTCATTGTTTCCACCACCTTCTCTGACCCACAAAGACCTCATTTGAAGAGCCTGCTTCATCAGGTTTGGACAGTCTACTTATATTGCATTGTTCCTGGGCCAGCATTCACATTTTGAGATCTAAATCCAAAACATCTATGCCCTGCTTTGGCTAATTGGCATCTAAGATAACAGACAAGTATCCTTTATTAATGCAAGATATAAAGTTCTGAGCATTAATGGACCTTTTAACCACCTGCTGGCTGAAAGGTAGAGTTGTTTATCATAAAGAAGACTGAGAATTCTTCAGTGTAGTTTGCTTTCCAAGATGGAGGCTAGGATGAAGTCTCTGAAATGTAAAAAAAAAAAAAAAATTCTGGATTTGCCTTGTGCCTCTTCTGTAACCTCACAAGGCTACCTGGGATTTCAAATATCAATGTGTCTTTTTTTAATGTGCTAATGAGATTTCCAGGAAAAATATCCAGGTATTTCTGTACCATAAAATATTTCTCCTTTTGAAACTAATATAGAACATGCACCAACTGACCAGCCTGGACCTCTGCAGCTGCCTTAGTGGCATCAAAACAGTATCCTGTCCCACGTTCATCTATGTATCTCACTTCCCTTAATTTTTTTTAAGCCCTGTCACTGATTTGTGTTTCCAAAAGAATAAAGAAGCAAATTCACCATGAGCATTTGAATACCCTTGAGTTCAAATCTCATGTGAAATATTTATATTGGACCAAAAATTTTGGATATGTATTGTGTTATGTATCAAGATTAGCTGTAGTTCTCGCTCAGGGCCACCAGTATGCAAATGAAGGATTGAGAACTGTCGCTCACTGATTGGTTAGCTGTTGGGAGTTGTTACTGTTACAAGTTACTTAGTAATATATAAAGCAGCCAGCTAGGCTGCAGTCTGACTGACTCCAGGAGCAGTTCTAACTGCTGTAATAAAGAGCTGTGGATCCAACAGAGCTGTGTCCTTCGTCCATCATCCCTACTATTTAACGTATTGATCACAATATTCAGTTAAGCTCACTATCTGGTGCTTCAGAAAACAGGCTGAAGTTCTTTGGAGGCAGTACAGGGTCTGGGTCTGCTTCAGAAAAACAAGGTGTTGCCTCTCTCATGCCTCTCCCCCCTGCCCCCACCTCTGGCAAATCTACTAAAAGTGTAGGTAGTCAAATGGAATAAAAGGCCTAAAGAAGTAAGTTGGACAGTAACTGGAAAATGGTTGGTGTGCCTTTAAATCCCACCATAACATGTGCTAACATTTGCTACTCAGCAGAAAAGAATTTCTGAAAGCAAGAATAAATGAAGAGAAAACATAATATTCAGGATCGTATTAATTCCTCCCCCATTGCACAGAGACTGGAGAATGCTGGCAAAACCACTCCTTGTGATTACAAGGCATATCTGTCAGTTACAAAGGAGCGCCACCCTGGTGCCTTATTTAACCTTAGACTCATGCATTTTGCTCTTGCCAAACTCATTTTCCTCCTGTAAAGCACTGGGACTGGAGTGAACATGGCAAAATCAGTACAGTGGTACCTCAGTTTATGAACTTAAGCCATTTTGGAAGTCTGTTCTTAAACTGAAACCATTCTTAAACTGAGGCGCGCTTTCCCTAAGGAGGCCTCCTGCCGCTGGTGCCCTTCCACCGTTCGGATTCCACTCTTAGACCAAGGTAAAGTTCGCAAACCAGGACACTACTTCCGGTTTTGCAGAGTTTGTAAACCGAATAGTTCTTAAAGAGGGCTGTTCTTAAACCGAGGTACCACTGTACCTGTGATTGCAAGCTAGATATGCCAGTCATGAGGGAGTTTCTCTTCCTCCAGACTGATCCTGGCATTTTCCCCAAGCTAGAGGCATCATTTTTATTTTGAAAAGCTGCTGCCTGCCTCCCCTCTCTTCACATCCTGGTATTTTCCTTATATAAAAGGCTTTTATTTTCTTCTTTTTAATAATCTCCATTTTGATTTGGGATGCCTTGTACAGATCCCACTTCACCTTAGACAAATAATCTTTCAGAGGCATCTTGCTTTGACTCAGGATTCAGGATTCACCCCAAGTCTTTTTAGTCAATGTTATTTGAACATTCAACTAATTAGCACACAGTATCATGCAATCAAAAACATGCAAACATAAAAAGTAACAAACAATAATAAAACATAGTTCACAACAGAGCAAAAGAAGTGTTTTATGAATTTATGGCAGCAAAAGGCAGTGTTACTCATTTTGGACTACTGAGAAACAAATAGGTTATTTTCATTTAACAAACCAAAACAATCTTTTAGTGACATTGTGAAAGTGGCAGCATATGGCTCCAAATTTATTGAGTTGCAATGATTTCCATAAGAGATTTGTACAGATTGCAAGTAAATAATAGATTTTGTCCCCCTAAATGTGAAACATATAAGTCATCCTGGGCATTTGTAGATCCTGCTGAGATCTGCCTATTCTATGCAGCCTCACAGTAAATAGATGTCCTTTTAACCAGATTAGGCGCTCAGATAGTTGAACATCCCCATTGTGTTCAGCTAGTCTTCTTGGGTGCTATGAAAAAATACATCCTCTGAAAACAATGCCATGGAAAATGATGTTTTGTAAATTTCCCTGGAAGGGTGTTTGTGATTTTTTTTTTAAAGTTTCAATAATCACATTATTAAATAAATTAAATAAAAGGTGGAACTAAGGGTCTGAATTGCTTTGCAAACCTTCTCTTGTGACAATAAGTGACCTCACAATCCAAAGAGAACACTTTTTATTCCCCCGGCAAACTGGGACAATTTGATGTAGGAATTGGGGAGCCTGTGAAGAAGAACTATACAATGCAGTTCCTTACAAACCAACTTCTGTAACTCCAAGGTCATGAGGCAACCTCTTGAGGCAACGGAAAGGTTACCTCGGACCAAATTTAGCTCAATATGCCTTTGAAGAGCTTCAGGTCCTCGGCCCCTGGCATGCAGTCAACTGTCCAAGTCACCTAGGCCTTTTTAGCTGTTATTATTCAGAGTGGAGTCGGCTGGTGATGATGATACTTCCTCACATAAGTATATTTTATGACTGTGGACTTAGGAAAGTGGCGCCGTGGCCTCTACCTCCTTCCTGTAGCAAGTTTTACTTCCCAGCGTTTAGCTCCCTGGGCTTCCACAAGAAAAGAACCCTCAAGTAAAAGATGGCCTTTTTTGCCTTGGCAGACCTTTGTCATTCAGATTTAACCTTGAGTTTGAGTTGTCGGCCTGTGCTCAGTGCGAAAAGTTAACTAGAGATAATAGCACCATTTGCACAGTTGCTCTTCCATTGGCAATATGTGGAAGTGGGTTGAGGGGGAACCATTGGGAAGGGTGTTGTTACTGCTTTTCTCAGGTGGACTAATTGCCACATTCTTGTGGCAGAGAAGCACAACTGGGGTGCACTTGAGGGACCAATATACATTTTAAAGAAAACTATAGAAGAGGCAGACATGGCAAATTTTTCTGCAGTGTTTTGAAATGAGAGCATTAGTGAGTAAGGTTGTTCAGTTTTTCAGCAGTGCTGTGTGAAGGTGCCAAAACACCGATTTGGGGTTAGCACAGAGAAGGGATGGGGAACCTGTGGCCCTCAGGCTTTATTAAAGGTAAAGGGTAAAGGGACCCCTGACCATTAGGTCCAGTCATGACCGACTCTGGGGTTGTGGTGCTCATCTCGCTTTACTGGCAGAGGGAGCCGGCGTACAGCTTCTGGGTCATGTGGCCAGCATGACTAAGCCGCTTCTGGCAAACCAGAGCAGCGCACGGAAATGCCGTTCACCTTCCCGCCGGAGTGGTACCTATTGATCTACTTGCACTTTGATGTGCTTTCGAACTGCTAGGTGGGCAGGAGCAGGGACCGAGCAACGGGAGCTCACCCCGTTGCGGGGATTCGAACCGCCGACCTTCTGATTGGCAAGTCCTAGGCTCTGTGGTTCAAACCCACAGCGCCACCTGGGTCCCCAGGCTTTATTATATGGCCCTAAATCAAATCTTGAAATCCTGCTGCAAACTATCAGTTGGGGCCTCTGGCAAATCTGCTGCCCCTGTGGATCCTGCCACCTGAGGCAGCCACCTTGCCTTGCCCCATGGGTGGGCTGGCCTGCAAGAGCGATACATCCCTTTTTGCCCATCAGATTGCCTCATAATAATGTGTCCCTCAGTAGGCAGAAGGCAGCAAAATGACTTAGGCTAGCACTGCTGTGTCTGATTCCACTTAAAATCTAAGTTTTAAACTAGTTGTCCATTAACCAACTGATAAATCATTTAACTGGATAGTGTGTGTTTTTTATAACAAGAAACATTAAGGCCAGAGCCACATGATACATTTAAAACTTATTCAATGCACATTTAAAGCACATGGCTTCCGCCAAAGTATTCAGGGAAGTGCAGCTTGTTAAAAGTGCAGATAATTGTAGCTCTGTAAGTGGGAAACTACAGTTCCCAGGATTCGGGGAAGCTAAAGTCATGTGCTTTAAATTTGTGTTGAATCTAGTGTTAAATGTATGGTGTGGATCTGCCCTAAGAAGAACCTGGAGGGTTCATTCAGAATTGAAGATTGAACCAAATTAATAAAATCATAGCATATGTTTGTTTGGCAGTATTGACTGACAGTTTATATTTCATCAGAAATATTTTCATAAAGAGAAATTCAACAGAAACTAGCAGTGCAATGTTCTTATGTGACAAGATAGGCCTGTGTGGAAAGGTACCTCTTTTGCACATAAAGAAATGTCATGGGATTTAAAATGGAATTCCAAGAGCGATTTTGATAGTAATGGACATTTTGATAAAGTAAGAAATGTTCTCCATAGCTTCAGTTTTGGAGTCAAGAAAATGTTGTCCTTGTATATAATCTTCATGCAGCTGCAGTCAATGGCAACAGTCTCATTGGTTTTGTTAGATAAAAACAAATGGTTGTGTTTGTAGGCTACTGTGTACTCAGCTATAAACTATTTTGATGACAGCATCATTCATAGGACTCAGCTACCTACAGGGTTTAGTGAAC
Organism: Podarcis raffonei; assembly: GCF_027172205.1. Classification (NCBI taxonomy): domain Eukaryota; kingdom Metazoa; phylum Chordata; class Lepidosauria; order Squamata; family Lacertidae; genus Podarcis; species Podarcis raffonei. Next base: position 63,417,595 of record NC_070612.1, on the reverse strand, counting down.
AGGAAGAGGCTGTGGCAGAGAGACTGCAGCGACTGCAGACACCAAGAGACTCTGACTCTGAGACTGCAGCGGAGGCTGGAGGGGAGGGTGGCCAAGAGGCAGAGTGGAGACAGGCTGCCGAAGAATCCAGGGAGTCTCCCCCTCCTGCTGTGACCAGCTCCTCTCCACACTGGTCATCCAGAACTTGCAGAGAAATAAAACAGGCAGAGCAGAGAGGGATTGTGTGCAGAGGCAGCCTGGGACTGTGTGGGGAAGACCCTGGAGAGGAGGAGTCCTAGTGGGCACAGGGAAGGCTGGGACCTTCAGTCCTCACAACTGCTTCAATGGGGCAAGACCTCCTGGAAAGAGTTGCTGAGACCACTAGGCATGAGCTGTTGTTTGTTTCCTTGAATAAAGAGTTAACTTCACTGACCTTGAGTGATTTATTGTTTTTGCTGCTGACCTGCGCCTGACTTCAGCCCTGACAGATACCCATTGAAGCACACTCAATATCAGGGCGGGGGATTGTGTGGCCCTGCAGATAATGTTGAAGAACAACTTCCATCAGTTCCCCTGACCATACTGCTGGGATTTGGAGTCCACTAACATTTGAAGGACCATTGCTCTGTTTTAAAAGGCACAGCTGGAAGGGGCAAATGACAAGAGGAAGCTTGTGACAATCCACAGCATGTTACTAAAATGTGAATTAGCCGTCGCCTGTGCACTCCTGGGAATGCAGTAATGTGGCACTTTGTCCTCGTCGAAGCAAAGTAATAGAACAGGGAGATAATGAATGATTTCTTAGCTCAGTAATTATAGAATGTTATATCTACTTTTTTTAGAAGTCCCAATTCTATACTTATTATTACTGCAGCCATGCACAGTGCCCTCTCACCTTGCAAATGAGCAGCTGGTGTGTGTGTGTGTGTGTGTGTGTGCGCGCGCGCGTGCGTGTGTGTTTCAAAATGCTGCTCAAATATTTAAGGTAACCACAACCTGTTTCTGAAGTGCCACTGGGACTTGCTCCATGCATTCAGTGGCACAGGACAAGGAGTGGCATCATGATGGCAGGCTCTGCTTGCACCCTAAACACACTTTGATACACAACTCATCTGTGAAACGCTTACTGCACCACAGGCATCCAATGAACATTCCCATCCAATGCTACAGTTCTATGAGTCAATGATCTCAACTACATTTCTTGACTCTAGCTTGTTCTTACAACACTTCACTTGCAAGAAGGAGAAACACACACAGTGGAAATGGAATTAACTATGGACTAAGGCAGAGGTTTTTAAACTGTGGTTGCCAACCTGGCACCCAGAAATCTCCACGTAGTTGCAATTGGACCTGTGCCAGGAACAAGATGCACTTGGTGCCTGGGAAATTTCGAACACTGCTATACACCCTTGAAAAGTTCTCTGTATCCTCCATCAAGAGAAGCAAGAGCCAACTGTTACTGGGCTTGGTCTGAAAACAACACAGTTCCTGACTTTTCAAAGCAGGTACAGTCATACCTTGAGCTGACTGTGCTTCAGGTTGAGCGCGTTCGAGTTGTGCTCCGCGGCTACCCGGAAGTAACGGAGCGTGTTACTTCCAGGTTTCGCCACTCGCGCATGCGCAGACGCTCAAAATGACGTCATGCGCATGCGCGAAAGCAGTGAAACGTGACCCGCAGACGCGCCTTGCATTCCATTCGGGATGTGAACAGGGCTCCGAAATGGTTCCCGTTTGCATCCTGAGGTACCACTGTACTCCATTATCACAGAACATATTCAATGCATCCATTTGTTCTTGCGAACCCAGAACAAGACTTCCAACATAAAGGTTTCGTCTACCAAACAGCAGAGGTTCTTATACGTGCGGCTTTCCTCTAGCAATAAGCCACATGGTATGTTATTTGCAGCCTGAATAGGTCGTTAGCTCTAAGATGAATTTCCTAGAAATGTGTTTGTTCTTAAATGATTTTTTGAAAGCAAATGGCAAAGTTGTGCAATAGCTCACAGTAACTAAAACTAAAATGAAACTCTTCAAGTCCTGAATCAGTGGGTGCTTTACTAACAGAACAGAATCATAGAATCATAGAATCATAGAATCATAGAGTTGGAAGAGACCACAAGGGCCATCGAGTCCAACCCCCTGCCAAGCAGGAAACACCATCAGAGCACTCCTGACATATGGTTGTCAAGCCTCTGCTTAAAGACCTCCAAAGAAGGAGACTCCACCACACTCCTTGGCAGCAAATTCCACTGTCGAACAGCTCTTACTGTCAGGAAGTTCTTCCTAATGTTTAGGTGGAATCTTCTTTCTTGTAGTTTGGATCCATTGCTCCGTGTCCGCTTCTCTGGAGCAGCAGAAAACAACCTTTCTCCCTCCTCTATGTGACATCCTTTTATATATTTGAACATGGCTATCATATCACCCCTTAACCTCCTCTTCTCCAGGCTAAACATGCCCAGCTCCCTTAGCCGTTCTTCATAAGGCATCGTTTCCAGGCCTTTGACCATTTTGGTTGCCCTCCTCTGGACACGTTCCAGTTTGTCAATGTCCTTCTTGAACTGTGGTGCCCAGAACTGGACACAGTACTCCAGGTGAGGTCTGACCAGAGCAGAATACAGTGGCACTATTACTTCCCTTGATCTAGATGCTATACTCCTATTGATGCAGCCCAGAATTGCATTGGCTTTTTTAGCTGCCGCGTCACACTGTTGGCTCATGTCAAGTTTGTGGTCAACCAAGACTCCTAGATCCTTTTCACATGTACTGCTCTCAAGCCAGGTGTCACCCATCTTGTATTTGTGCCTCTCATTTTTTTTGCCCAAGTGCAATACTTTACATTTCTCCCTGTTAAAATTCATCTTGTTTGTTTTGGCCCAGTTCTCTAATCTGTCAAGGTCGTTTTGAAGTGTGTTCCTGTCCTCTGGGGTGTTAGCCACCCCTCCCAGTTTGGTGTCATCTGCAAATTTGATCAGGATGGCCTTGAGTCCATCATCCAAGTCGTTGATAAAGATGTTGAATAAGACCGGGCCCAAGACAGAACCCTGTGGCACCCCACTAGTCACTCTTCTCCAGGATGAAGAGGAACCATTGATGAGCACCCTTTGGGTTCGGTCAGTCAGCCAGTTACAAATCCACTGAGTGGTAGCAAAGTCAAGACCGCATTTTACCAGCTTCTTTACAAGAATATCATGGGGCACCTTGTCAAATGCCTTGCTGAAATCAAGGTAGGCTACATCCACTGCGTTCCCTTCATCTACCAGGCTTGTAATTCTGTCAAAAAACGAGATCAGGTTAGTCTGACATGACTTATTTTTCAGAAATCCATGCTGACTATTGGTGATCACAGCATTCCTTTCCAGGTGCTCACAGACTGTTTGCTTAATGATCTGCTCCAGAATCTTCCCTGGTATTGATGTCAGACTGACTGGGCGGTAATTATTTGGGTCCTCTCTTTTCCCCTTTTTGAAAATAGGGACAACATTTGCCCTCCTCCAGTCTGCCGGGACTTCGCCTGTTCTCCAGGAATTCTCAAAGATGACTGCCAGTGGTTCTGAAATCACATCTGCCAGTTCTTTTAATACTCTTGGATGCAGTTCATCTGGCCCTGGAGACTTGAATACATCTAGACTAGCCAAGTATTCTTGTACTATCTCCTTAGTTATTCTGGGCTGTGTTTCTTCTGCTGAATCATTTGCTCCAAATTCTTCAGGTCGGGCATTGTTTTCTTTATCGGAGAAGACTGAGGCAAAGAAGGCATTGAGGAGTTCAGCCCTTTCTGTGTCCCCTGTTTGCATTTCACCATCTTCTCCTCTGAGTGACCCCACTGTTTCTTTGTTCTTCCTTTTGCTACGAACATACCCATAAAAGCCTTTTTTGTTGCTTTTAACCTCTCTAGCAAGCCTGAGTTCATTCTGTGCTTTAGCTTTTCTGACTTTGTGTCTACACGTGCTGGCTATTTGTTTGAATTCCTCTTTGGTGGTTTCCCCCCTTTTCCATTTTTTGTACACATCCTTTTTTAATCTTAACTCAGTTAAAAGTTCTTTAGATAGCCACCCTGGCTTCTTTAGGCACCTTCCATGTTTCCGTCTCATTGGTATTGCCTGAAGTTGTGCTTTTACTATCTCCCTCTTAACAAACTCCCAGCCATCATGAACTCCCTTTCCTTTTAGTATTACTGTCCATGGGATCTCACCCAGCACTTCCCTAAGTTTTATGAAGTCGGCTTTCTTAAAGTCGAGAAATTGAGTCCTAGTATGCTTGGCTGCTCCTTTCCGCTGTATAGTAAACTTCAGAAGAGCATGATCACTCACGCCTAATGATCCTTCCACTTCTACCCCACTAACCAGGTCATCAACATTGGTTAGGACCAGATCTAAAATGGCTGTTCCTCTTGTAGCTTCTCCCACTTTCTGGACAATGAAGTTGTCTGCAAGGCCAGTGAGGAATCTGTTTGACCTTATGCTCTTGGCTGAGTTTGACATCCAACAAATATCCGGGTAATTGAAGTCCCCCATTACTACTATCTCCCTTCCTTTTGCATGCTTGGCCATCTGTTCCAGGAAGGCATCATCTATGTCCTCCGTTTGGCTTGGGGATCTATAGTAAACTCCCACAATGAGGTCACTGTTATTCTTCTCTCCCTTAATTTTGACCCAAATGCTCTCACTTTGGCTTTGAGGTTCTAAATCTTGGATCTCTTCACAGGTATACACATCCCTGACATATAACGCCACTCCTCCTCCTTTCTTGTCTGGTCTGTTTCTCTGAAATAGATTGTATCCCTCCATTATTACATTCCAATCATGGGACTTATCCCACCAGGTTTCAGTGATGCCTATTATGTCATATTTAGTTTGCTGTACCAAGAGCTCAAGCTCATCTTGTTTATTTCCCATACTTTGCGCATTAGTGTACAGACATTGAAGTCCATTAATCATTCCCCCGTGTCTCTTATTTAAGGATTTTTTCCTCCCATCACTAGGTCTGCGTGCTGTTTGCTCCATTCGGTCTATGACATTTGGATGATCATCTTCATCAATTGATAGACTCCTACCTTCAGGAGCACTGTCTCCCTCCCCCACATTAGTCAGTTTAAAGCCCTCCTGATGAGGTTTCTGAGATTTTTTGCAAAAACATTCCTACCAACCGTTGTGAGGTGCAGCCCATCGCTTGCCAGAAGTCCATCTTCAAGAAACTGCATTCCGTGATCTAAGAATCCAAACCGTTCCTGTTTACACCATTTGCGAAGCCAGTTGTTCACTTCCACTATTTTTCCCTCTCTCCCTGGGCCACGTTGTTCAACTGGGAGGACAGATGAGATGACAATTTGTGCATTTAATTGCTTCAATTTCCTGCCCAGAGCCTCGTAATCTCTTTTGATCTTCTGGAGGCTATTGCTTGCAGTGTCATTGGTTCCCACATGAACCAAGAGGAAGGGGTATTTGTCAGTGGGTTTTATGATTCCTTGCAGTCGTTCAGTTACATCTTGGATCTTAGCCCCGGGGAGACAGCACACTTCCCGAGACATCTTGTCAGGCCCACAGATCACTGCTTCTGTTCCCCTCAGTAGGGAATCCCCTATCACCACTACACGCCTCCTCTTAGGTCTGGTCGGGGTTCTTCCGTGAGCTGTCCGTTCCAAGGTCGCCTGCACATTCCCTGAAGACTGCCTTTGCTGCTCAGAGAGCAATTACAAAATGTTCACTAAGGTTAAATACAGTGTTTTTTTTCTGAGGGGTCGCTAGGGTATGCCTACCCCTAAACACCTTGTGTTGCCCTGACTGACTGACTGACCAACCAACTGATGGACCGACATGCCAGCTGTCTCTGCAGTAGCAATGCGGACTGGAGCTCCGTCATTCTCCCCGCCAGTGCCCAGGGAGGGGAGTCTGGGGCGGCTGTGGTGGAGACAACGGCACTGCTCACCCCTTCTCGCTCAAGCTGACCCCGCTGCCATCATCGTTCGGGGCCTTCCCATCCTCTCAGTGCTGCCACCGCTTTGAGTCCCTCATCTGGGGGTTGGGGAATTGGGGGAGAGCAGCCAAAATGAGAGTACTCCTAAACATTTTTTAAAGAAAAAAACACTGTAGACATAGATATAGATGATATAGATAGATATAGATTATAGATATAGATATAGATATATAGATATAGATATAGTGAGGCAAGCTTCCCTGTGAATTCACTGTGGTTGTAACTACAATCAGTCATTGATGTAAGGTGTTTCATTCATCATAGGTGTATTCTACCAAATGACAGGTCTCCAAGGGCTATTCAATTAGTTGATCTGAAAACAGCTTTAGCACGGGCTCATTCATCTGTCAAACTATAACAAGATTTGTTATTATGGAAGCACTTTGGGTGAATAGCTTCCATGTCCCAGAGATTGGCCAGTTGCCTGTTCTGAATGAGGTTGCACTCCGTCTGAAGGAGAAGGTAGGTGGCTTGTAGGCACTCCTGGATTGGTTGCTTGAGACTCAGGTTACATCAGTGTGTAGGATTCTTGGATTACATCAACTGTGCCCATTCTTGGATTAGGATAGCTTGTCTATGGTGGTTCAAGCACTGATAGCCTTGATGACAGACTATCATAATGTTCTCAACCCTGAGGCTGGTATAGAAACTGTGGCTGGTGTAGAATTTGGCAGCCTGGTTTTGTTATTTGGTGTTAACTACTGACAACATACAGCACCTGTGTTGAGGGAGCTACACTGAATGCCACTGTGCTGCCAAGCTCTTCCTATTAGTATATAAACAACCTAGAGTCAATGTACTTACTTATAGCCCTGCCTGATCTGTAATCTGCCATGGAGGCACATCTGACAGTGCCTCACAATGTTGCGCTGTCCTCAACAAGAAACTGTGGTGGTACCAGGGTTATGGAACTCTCTATCTACTGAAATAAAGTTAGAATCATCAACTTAAACATTTGTTATTCCAGCAAGCCTTCTTATGAAAATAAGCTATTGTTTTTACAGTAGGGTCAGATTATCTTTTTGGTATTTCTGTTTCTTTAATTATTCTTCTTTAATTATTCTTTAATTATTCTAACCAAAACAAAAACACTCAAAGCAGAAATTACTACTACTACCAATAACCATTCCCAAATCTGGGAAATGAGCACAATATAGCCATGTGATTCAATACTTAGAAATCAATATAGAGAGCACTGAACATTCTCTGTGAAGTATTTTGGGCTGAGATCAAAAACTAGCTGCCAGTGTTACTTGTCAAAAGATGTCATCCAGATTAGGGCAAGTGTCATACTGCCTAACCACAAGGGACAGGACAGATCTTAGTAGCAAAGATGTACGAAGAAATTAAAAAGAACGAAAGAAATGTAAACTTAGACAAGAGTTTTGACAGGTAGTGTAGCTATGAAACAAAACTCAAATAAAAACACCTGACATGGTTTATTTGGGAGCTACACAATGTGCTGTCAATAGTCAAATAAGAAGTACCTAGTTTTAAAAATGCAATGGTGCACCAGGGTTGCTTTTGTTTTATAGAAAACGTTGTAAGCAATTCAGGTTTGTGGGTTAATGGACTGGCAAGTGAAGGAATAGAGTGCTTTGGTCATGAATGCAAAAGGATTGTGTGCAATACTAAGATTGTGCTTTTCTCAGACTTGCAAGTTCACAGTCAAGCCTTGATTATTTTCATGTGATGAAGTTGTGAGGTGGTGTTAACTAACGGCATGATGCAGTGCTGTGTGAATTAGAACTTTTATTTTATTTCTTTCAAGAGGTACAGCATAGTTATCCCTAAAGTATGATTAAAATAACCTCACTGGCACAGTCTAAGGAAGAAAGGAATGAAATGTCCATGCACAGAAAATTCCACATGAAACATTCAATATGGACCTGATCCAGGAAACTGGTAATCCCTATCTGGTGGTTCTGCTCCAGTTGTATATTTCCTCACAGAGCATAAAATTGCACATGATTACAGTGCTTTCCTCCATGGCTTCACGTGTGTGTGTGTGTGTGTGTGTGTGTGTGTCAAAAGGAACTGTCTTTCTGCACAACCATGTCTACTCAGAACTAAGTCCTACTGAATTAACAGGGCTTACTCCCACGTAGGGATAGAAGGATCTTAGATTATGATTCATTGGTTTCTTGTTTTTCCAATCTGCAATTCAGTTCTCCACATTTCTGCAGCAATTTGCATTAAAAAAACAACAGCATAAAAATACTTATGGAAACTCATCAGCATTTTATTGCAAATTTCTCCTATTAAACACATTTTTATATGCAGTTTTGACTAATGTACACATTTTGCAATCAATATTCCATAACAATGCCATTTTGTATATTATATTCACTAACATATGCATTTTTGTTAACATTGTTTGGATGGAGAACTGTACTGCAAAATTCAGATAATGGTGAATTCTGAAGGACAGCTGTCTCCGCTTCAAATATTGCTTCAGAAAGTGCAAATTTGATAGATCCACCTTAACAATATCAAAGCTTAACAACTGGTATTTACTGTACTCTGGTATGACCCAGAAAATGGATTTATATCTGTGCTTAAATATTAAGTATATATCTCTGAACACAGTTGTATTTCATCACCATCAACATATGTGTGTGGTATTGAAGGTTGGAGTGAAGCCTAGTGATAAACATTTGAATGCACATGTAACCCTACGCACATCACTGTGAGTTCTTGTCTTTGGTCCCTAATTGCATAGAAAGAATCCTACATGAATTTTAAAGACAAGTGGCTGTGATCTAAAGGGTCCCTAGGAAGAGTCTAAATGCACACCAACACTTCTCAGGCCTCTTCTACCACAGACAGTGCTATTTTTCTAGAAAAAGAGGTGCTGGGACTCACCATGAGCACCTCCCTTGTTCTCTTATACAGTCATGACAATGAAGCCCTCCTGAGAGGTGCTGGAACTGAGTTCCAGCGAGTTCCAGCTAAAAAAAAGCCCTGAAGATGTCACACTGTGTGAAAGCCTGTCTTCAAACTCAGAGAGAATCTCTGGGACAGTCCCTGATTCAGTGTAGATACATAGAGTTAGAAGAGGAAGGAGTGAAATCCTGGTGTGTGTGTGGAAGTCCTTGGATGCGCACAGTGGATGTCCAATTTCAAGTTTGATTAGAACACTACTAATGCTTATTGATTAAAGAAAGAAACTGATTCTGTCATTACAAATTGTAAAATATACTGCTGTGCTGTAAATGATAGTATGGGCACCCAGTGTCTTGCTTTGTACCTGAGAATTGCAAAATGGTACATTTTTTAATGTTCATGCAATTAAATGGCCTGGTTAAAAACATTCTCTCTCCCACTTGCTTCCTCCCTCTGCCTATTTTTCTCATGCACATGCCTGCACTCTCCAAGGAATCCAAAAGGTTATCTGTCCCGGACTCCAGGGCTAATTTCATAACAGGAAACTGAGCAATTTTCACCCTCTTAAGAGACCACAAGCTGCCTCATTAAGCATTCTGTGCTCCTTTGCTGTCTCCTGTTTCAGACTTTATACCTAGTGGGATCACTGACTATGTTGTCACAGAAATTCTGCTATGACTGTGCTTGGAATTTCCTTTTATCCCTTAAGCAACACTAAGCTTTTTGGTCAACCGTCTAGCTGATGTAGCTGGTAGCCATGAGCTAATCAGAAATATACTTCAGAATCAGAAAGTGGTTCAGTCCAGATCTCAAAGTGCATTTGGACTGGCAGGATTTTTGGGGCGGTAGGGTGAGGTGGGGTACATTTTGCTACAGGGAAATCATACAATCTGCAGCTCATGCTACGAGATCCTGTGTGCAATACACTCCCTGCATTCTTTGAACAAAACTCCCTGAGCCTCATTAGAGAGGTGCAAGCTTGTGTGTGATTGATCTGGACCACAGTCTCACCAATGTCCCACTTACTAGGCACCTTGATGCCTTATTGATTTTGCTCGCTAATTCCTTTTAGCAGAAGCTAAACTTGATGATTTCACAACCCCATAACAAAGTTCCCTTTCCTCCTCCCCCTCCATCTCATCTTGCTTTCATTATCCACAACCTGTAAATTCAAAAGCATCTGAGGGGGGGGCGGTGCTGGCAATTTTGTGTTATGAGAAATGACTTTGTTTCAGACTGCATTCATTTTGATTTGTACAGCTTCAGTGCATTTCTAAGTCCCCTGCCTTTGTTACAGAGTATGCTTTTGTAACTGGGTGGTGTTTGAGCCCTTGTTTAAAACACACACAAGATGGGAAGGGGATTGATGTTTGACAATAGAAAGGGAAAGACAGAGAGAGCTCACGTGCCAGTGGCTTTCCCAGAACATAAAAATTAAAAATGAAAGAAATAAAATTTTCATGAAGTGGTTTTCAGAATTCAAGCTTCTTAAATCTTACAGCCTGTTTGTTACACTATGGATTGCACTTCCCCTATGTAGTGGATGGGGCACAGCTCAGAGGGAGAGCATCTGCCTTGCATGTAGAAGGGCCCAGCTTCAGTCCCTGGCAGCTCCAGGCAGCCCTGGGAGAGACTCCCTGTATGAAACCCTGGGGAGCTACTGCCAGACAATACAGACAGCACATCTTCGGACTCCCAATAAAGACACTCAAAGCCCCACTCTAGTCTGGAGGGTTGGGGGGACTCATAACAAATTGGGGGTGCAGGAAAGGAGAGAGAAGAGTCCGACTGCACCAGTGGAATTCCTTCAGCTGATGTGAGGCTTCTTTAGTGCTATGTCAGATTCAATACAATGACTTATTATTTGTTTTGATCCAAGAAATACGCCAGAATTCCAGAGATTGCTATCACTTCTAACATCAGGGAAGCTGCATCTATAAACAAGCAACTGTCAGGGATTTTTAAGAGACCAAGGTAACCATTCAATACCAAAATAACATTAGAGCTTTGGCTTTTACAGAACTGGCAGGTTGGGCGGTGGTAGCGGGGGACTGTTGTGATTTATTTATGACATGGAAGTTAAAATCTAAATAATTAAAACTGAAAAGTCTTGTTCAAGGAAACAATTTATATAGATGCAAGTCTGCACAATTGTGGAGTACTTACAATATGCACAAAGCAGAACTGGCGCATGTAAGTCAATCTGTTCCATGAGGGTGCATTTCAAAATGTCATGAGATCATGCAATTATATCAACCTCCTTTTTGTAGCTCAAAAACAGAACATTTTTTTTACACATGTTCCGGTCAGATAAGGAGGAGGCAACAAGACAGATAAAGACTATATTTTGGCATGTCACCCCAATCTCCAAGTGGCAAGATTCCAGGGCTTCCAGCTGCTTACCCAGCGTTCATGTTTCCTTTTGGAATGAGGTACAGCAGAGACTGTGTTGTCTGTATGATATGCAGCCTATTTACTCATATATACAACCTGAGCCTACGATGGAAGGGTTCACAGCATGAACACCCCAAGAGGGTCTTGTTTCTACCATAGCCACACCTTGGATTCAAGCAGAAATCAGACACGCTGCCCTGCCTCTCTGGATTTCGAGCCTGCCGCTTCTCTTCTAGGTCGTGTAACACACAGTTTCAACTCTAAACTCTGGCTTCTGTCCTTCTAACTATCTATGAGATGGATAGTTTTCTGGCCCATTTGTTTTCTGGAACAGAGTCCCCTCTCCTTTTCTCTCTTATTGGTCCATCACCCAGACACTTTCTTCATGAGGGAATTAGCCTAGCTGACATTTTAACACTTGCTGGATCCAGGAGTTCAGAAGGCTTGGTTAAATTCTAACATTTACTGGCTCTAGGGATTATAGATGCCCGGCACCTATAAACTCCTAACAATAATTTCAGTAACAATATCCTAAGCAGTTGGTTACATCCACAGATGTGAAGAAATGTGCATGAAAGAGAGTCAGGAGAATTTAAAAACAAACAAAATACAAATTGCTGCAGAAATGTGAATTTAAGATTGGAAAAATGAAAAACTGAGAGAAATGAAATTGATAAATTATTCCATCCTTACTAAGCTAAGAAGTAAAGGACCCCTGGAAGGTTAAGTCCAGTTGAAATTGCTAAGTTGGCAGGAGCTGGGACAAAGCAATGGGAGCTCACCCCATCGTGCAGATTTGAACTGCCAACTTTACGATCAACAAACCCAAGAGGCTCAGTGGTTTAGATTACAGTGCCTTTTCACCATCCTTACATTTGTGATATCCATACCCTGTAATTGCCATGCAGGACCTCCACTAGCCATGCACTAAGACAGCTTGTGAAACATGCATTTACTTGGCTACACACAAGGGCCTGCACACATCAAATGTAATTTATTATTATCTATGCCACACTGACCATTTTTTCACCCCAAAGGACCCTTTTTGTGCTGACCTGGAGAGGGTGAAGTGAGTAATGTTAAAGTTCTTTTGACATTCCTTATCTTTTATTTTTGGACATCTGCTGGAGAGTTAGCATAGACCATCCTTTTGGGAATGCGGAGGTACACAAGATATGACACACTTCCTATTGCCCAATGAAGATTGCTCGTGTGGACAAGAAGGATAATGTGTGAAGAAGTCCTGAGGCAAGAACTGTGTGTGCACAATGTTCTCTTGCAGGACCACCAGCCCAAAACTGCACCCCAGAAACTCTCTGGGACCTTAAAAGGAAGATGCAAATGTCTACATAATTTGTTTCATGTTTATTGTTTGCAGAAGTGGGAAACAGCATCACAGTATATGTCAAGGATATGAAGAAGATTGCAATCTTAGTGACTCTTGTCAATCTAATGTGTGTAATCTGGAAGAAACCTCACTGAATACAGTGGATTTTCTTCTGAGTAAAACATGTTTGGGATCAGGCTGGCTGATACTGTACAGTGCTTCTTGTGCCTCATTCAAAATTGGCCTGTCAAATATCAACAGTTTATATTTAAGGATAGTAGCTAAAGTGTCGAACTAGGACTAGGGAGACTCAGGTTCAACTCTTTCCTCAATCATCAAGCTCATTGGGTGACCATGGACCAGTCACTGTCTGGCTTACCTACCTCACAGGGTTGTTATGAGGACAACATAGGTGGAACAAGAACCATGTTGAATGTCTTGAAGGAAGGATGGAGCATCAAAGTTGTGAACTAAAAGTAAAAAGTAGTCAATTAAACATCCACAACTCAGCTTAGCTAAGTGACCATCCAGGTGAATATGTTTCCATTTATTCATTTAAAGACCACATTATCACAATGGCACAGGCTGGAAGCAGCAATTTTATTTGTGACAAATGTGTCAGTTGACTACTCTGAAGGACTACTCTGAGCCACTCAGAGTATAACATAGAGACAGTGTACCATTTGCTGTTAGTATTTTGGAATAGTAAACTGCCTTGGATGCCTTGGCAGGTAAACTTTGCCAATAAATATATGCAAACAATGAGAGAAGAGCCTTCTGCATCCAACCAAGAGTCCCTCTCCCCCAGTGTCCTGTGACCCACAATGGCCAATCAGGTGTGCCTGGGAAGCTCATGGAAAGGGCTTGACAGTGAGATTAGTATTTGTCCCTGCCTCTCTCCCTGGTATCTTCACACACGGTAATTAAGCAACAGGGTTGTCATGACATGCTGTGGTCGAAGAGAGCAGGAGGAACTCCAGAAAACGACATGGAACCTGTAGTACATTTATGTGGGAATTTCTTAATAGATGCCTATTTTCTAATGGTGACCATTTTTTGTATCTCTCGTTTCCCTCTGCCCCAGAGGTCAGGCTGTACTTTCTATTTTTCTCTCAATCTCTGTCTTTTGAACTGAGACTAATCCATTATGGATTGCATCCATTTTGTCACAGCATTCGGCAAGAGAGTAATGCTCAGCGAAAATCCTGCTGCCTTTTATCTCAATGCAGCTCCATAGGAATGGTTGGATTTGTATTGGCGTAACAGAGGGGAGAGAATTTGGCCGAATACCTTCTCAAGCTGTGCTTGGCGGGAACAAGTGTGTTAAAAACTTGAAGACACAAAAGAATAGGAGTCTATGCTTACAATTGGCGATAGTTTAGGAACATTTTCTTTGCTCTTTTCTTCAAACTGCAGAGACAGAGTACAGGGTGGAAGGTAAGATCAAAAGCAACAACTTCCACAACATTTCCTCAGTTTAAATCTTTGAAAGATTTTGTGCCACCGTGAAGCTCACTTAAAAGGAGAATAAGGAGGCTTGACTTCTTTGCCTACATAGACACCTTTCATTTTTTGTACCCCCAACAATGAGGAGGGAAAATACTTAATGCTTATTGTTCCCATGCTGAATCAAAACCATGTTTTATAGTTCATAAACTAACAAAATTATGCATAACTCCTGTAGGTCACACATAATTTATTATAACAAGTTGTGCTCAGAACTTTATTAGAAGATGGGCAAAACTAATCTGGACATTTAGCGCAAAGTCTGCTAGCTGTACCTTAGCAGAGCTCTCACTCACATACAACTCAAGTTTAATCTCTCAGTTTCAGTAAGTTTATCACAGAGGGTTCTCCAGTTTGCTGAAATGAATAATCTTGCCATGCAGATCACTTTTTCTGCAAACTCATTAGGATGGCAAATGCCTTGCCTTAATCTTAGCTTTGATCTCTAAGCATCAGTTGCTGGGAATCACAAGTGGGGAGAGCAATGTTGGTTGTAGGTTTCCCTCAGGTATCTTTGTTGGCCACTGTGAGCACAGGATGCCAAATTTGATGGGCTATTTCCCTGATCCTGGGGGGCTTTCCTTGTTATTAGCTCTTGGACTGCTTGCCATTGCGTGGGACAGTGTTCTGAAAATGTTTTGAATTGGCAATTTATACACTAATTTCATTCTTCAAGTCCCACTTCTCCCTCTACAATGGAAAACACAAGAACATCACATCAGTACTTAGCACTGAAAAAGTTTATATTGTACCTTTCATTTTAAGTGGATATATAGCAATATTTATTTATTTACTTGCTTGCTTGTTTTTTTTTTAATTGGCATTTATAGCCTGCCTTTCACCATGCAGGGCCAATGCAGGTTGCATACAGCTCAATACAAACAAACCATGTAATAAATAAACATTAATGGGAGTGATATTCTGATCTGACCCTTCATCCCAAAAGGCCTGTCTTGAAAGGTGTGCCTTGACCTGTTGTTGAAATGTATACCATGGTGAGATTGGTAGGCACCCATCTGTCTCAGGAGACAATGGAGGAGTGCGGCATTGGGAGGAAAGTCAAACCGTTGGAGAGTTACAACTCCTGCTGTGGCTGTAGAGACTGATATGTAAGAGGCATGTTTTGTTGCAGCTGGGGCAGAGGAAGGTGTCTGGTTGGGCTGATGCAGGTGCATCATGGCGTGGACCATGGTGCTCCTCTCAGTGCTCATTTCTACTCTGTTCACTGCTGTTAATACATGACCTAACTGAGGACAAACATATTATATATAGGGAGATGACATGCATCTCCAAGGGGCCACAAAACAGCAAGAGTATGCTGCTGAGTGGTGCTGGAAAGAAAAAAGTCCATTGAAATGGGGGGGGGGGAGACCAACCAAGAATACATTGGGTCCGTTGTTTGAAAGCCCTGCTTTAGGAATTCTGTGATGTTGAAACTGGCTGGAATAAAGTCATATTTCTGTTCCTCTTTTGGTTCAAGAAGAGTGAATCAGGTAGTTTCTCTCTCTCTCTCTTGTATTTTAAGGCAAAGCATCTCCAGTACCAATTTTATTTTTAAAAGCCAAAAAATAACAACAACCAGGTTTTCTTCTTGTTTTTCCTTTCTGTTCAATACATAGAGTACTATACAGCATATTCCTGACTTTTAGGAAATCATGATGCTGCACTGATTTACTTCATTTTATTGGTCAAAAATAAGAGAGTCTGTGTACTGGTCCAGTAAACGCTTCCGCTGCGCCACCAGCAACAGTTCTCTTTGCAGAGCATTAACTAAGTCCAGTGCAGAGATTCTTGTTGCAGTACAAGCTTCAAAGTCTCAGCAGCAAAGAAATAACGACACAGGGAAGCCTGTCTTTCCAAAGACAGGTTTATTGCAGAAAGATAACAGAAACACCTCCGGAGCTTTCAGACATTTTTGCTTCACGCCCCACAGGCAGAGAAAACAAACACTCTTTATATACTGAGCAACTTAACAACTTAACAAGCTTGACTACTTAAAGTCACATGACATTGCTAACTTGCCAGCGTCTTAGGTTTCACACCCTAACAAAAAAAATAACCTATTTGTGCTTTGCTATAGAATTTTAAAGGTGTGCACATACTACTGCAATGTCAGAACAACATAGGTACAGTACAAGTATATAGTGCACCTTGAAAAGGCTAACCCAAATGTTAACTGCATTTCCAGGCATTTCACCTGGAAAATTCATTTCAGGTAATTTCTCATTGAAATGCAAATAAAATCAAATTTCTCCTCCATGCCTAGCTTAATCTAATGCCCAGTCTTCTAATTGGACCATTCCTGGAATCCTGTACAGTGGTACCTAGAGTTACAGACACTTCGGGTTACAGATGCTTCAGGTTACAGACTCCGCTAACCCAGAAATAGTACCTCGGGTTAAGAAATTGCTTCAGGATGAGAACAGAAATTGTGCGGTGGTGGCGCGGCAGCAGCGGGAAGCCCCACTAGCTAAAGTGGTGCTTCAGGTTAAGAACAGTTTCAGGTAAAGAATGGACCTCCAGGATGAATTAAGTTCTTAACCCGAGGTACCACTGTAAGTCTCTTCACTGTAGAACCCATGGGGTGTAGGTGTTAGAGTCTCAGACTAGCACCTGAGTGATCAGAGTTCTGTCGGCTTTAATTTGTTTGTATTTGGTTAAAGGGAAAAGAATAGATATGGTAAAATAAAAAGAGAATTCCCTGGATACCTAAATCCAGTTTGGGGACAAGTATTATTTGGTGAGACAGCCCTGGCAGAGATTTAAAACCATAAAATGTGCAGCAAACTAAAACATAGTAATATAGGCTGCTAGATCTTTAAAATATCCTCTTCTAAGTTGTTTCCAAAGTTCCCCACTTCTTTTAGCATAGAAAGAGACCATGTTTGGTAAGTTAAAAATGGTTTACTTACAAGCACTTTAAAGGTCAGATTCATGTGCTTTTCCAAAGCAGCAAGAAAAGGCGGGCAGTATAACTTAGGTTCCCAAAATGGTAAATGTTTCTAAGTCATTCTTATAGAAACACAAATATTGCTTATCTAAGTCATGTAGTCTATGCCTGGAGCATCCAGCTTAGACCTCCTTATTAGTGGAAGAGAGAACAAAGAGTTTGGCAACCCTTCCTCCCAAGGTGAGTAGATGTGACCTATCTAAGCCTGGCAGGTCAGCTTACTCTATGGTCTTAACTGCTTCATGCATTAATTAGAGTTTTGGTTATTTGAGGCTGATTTATTCCACAGGTTAAAACTCCTACACAGCCACAAAGCTCACTGGGTGACTCTCAGAGTATCCTGCCTCTCTCTAAGCTACTTGAAAGATGGGTGGGATATAAATGCAATAATAATTAAATAATACATCACAAAACTGTCTTTACGTTGCTTTGCAAAATGAAGAACTACATGTCATTTATGAATCACCAGTCACAAAGGATTAAATAATGAAGCTTATTCTTAGCTAGGGAAAGTAGTAAGCAAAAGCTGGGGCATTTTGTTAAATACAGAACTAAAAAGGAAACAGGGACGCCAAGGCATGGAATTGATGCCATTTTCTTTCTTGAAACAGTCGATTCTGTGTTTGGGCACATCACTGGCTCAAAACTGAACATTTCAGCATTTCTAGTGCCAATTACAGTCACTTGCTTTCAGTTTCAGGACAAGAAGAAAAAATCCCCGACAGCTGTGTTTCCTCTATCCCACAATGTTCTTTTAAAGATCTAAATACAGTTGTGCTCAGATCTCCATATTCCTTTATCAAGGCATTGCTCCTGCTGTTGGGAATTCTAGTACTGAAATGGTTATTACCACTTTGCTAAAGGCAGCTATTACTCTACTTATCTGAAGACAAAGAAAGACAAGACCGGGCAAAAATGAGATTTTAATCAGTGGCTTGTTTTATTTGATACTGTGATTTTAATCATTTTGCCCCCTCAGAGCATTGGTTTTATTAAATTACAAAATATAAAAAGGGGCATGTATCTTGTTAAGGGGTTGTGTGTGTGTACTTGAAACTTTTTGGAGTTTGATATTTCAGGCATTCATACCCAGCCAGATGGGCGCGGGCACAACAACAACAACAACACAACATCAACAACAACAACCGATAAAACACATAAAAACTATGTATTGATTCTTGTTTTTTAAGCGAACTCTAATGTTTCTAATGTTTTGAATTAAAACAAAAGGCATGCAATAAAGTACAAAGGGGGTTTCATGCCACAAAATCATCCTGTCGCCTAAGGACCTCTGCTTGTGCGATGGGACTTCCTCCCCCTGCATATCTCTGTGTCCCCCAAAACTGCTTGGGGAGTTGAGGGAACCCCCTGGACAGATTTGGGGTGGGACTACAGGGGCTACACAGAGAGGAGAGGCAGGTGGAAGTCCTTATGCTAACAGGATGACTTCACCGAATACAACACACACACACACACACACACACACAAACACACACAGACACACAGACACACACTCCAAACTGTTAAACCTTCATATATGCCATTTTCTTCCCCTCTCCCTGTTTCCCTTCCCACTCCCAAGCTAACACCACCACCGATTCATAGTTTAACCCTTAACATTCACAATTTCAGCCCAAGCCACTACTGTACAGTCTGCAGGCCCTGGAAGCCACTCAGCAAAACCCTTGTTGACCCATTTTGGAATTCTTAAGATTGTTATTTATTTATTTGGGAATCCTAGGCAGTCTAATCTTATATCCAAACAGTATTGGCTGGCATGGTAGGGTGGGGTGATACTGCACAGTAGCCCTCCCGACAGTAGTGTAGTAGCTGCTTATCTGGATGGGGCAGGCCAGGGTGGCAGTAATGTCTGGGCTGCTCCTGCCGCTGCTGCACTCACACGGCCCTGACCACGCTGCTGCTGTGTGCTTCCACAGCTTGGGAAGCGGCAGCGATGCTGCAGTTGGAAGGGTGGCTCTGTCGCACCAGCCCACCAGGCCAGCCACTCCTGCTTCCAATAGGTATGGAATTAGGAGAAGCATAGCTGTCAGCTTACAGATTTGAAAATAAGGGACCAGCAGCCTTGAAAATAAAGGACCAGCAGCCAAAATAAGGGACCTGCAGCCTCACCTGTTCCAGGCACTCCAGTCTTCCTGTCCTCCTGCAGTCTGGTCAAACTCATGCTGGTAGCTTCGAGAACACTGTCCAACCAACTTTGTAACCAGAGGTTCAAATGAATAGAATCTGAATCACATGCACCACAAGGCCTATGCAGTATCAACTTAAGATGGCTCCCCGGCCTGGCTTTGCACTGCAAAGTTTGCAGCAGCAAGTGCAACAAAATGGCGTCCAGCATTCAAAAAACCCCTCAGCTTGCATTAACTAGCCACACACAAGGCATGCAAGCTCCACCCCCCAGTCGTTCTTAGACTTTTTATTGGGTGAGCAACACAGCCAAGCAACACAGTTGGAGCCTCCCTCCTCCCTGGCCGGCAGGGAGGGAGGGAGAGGAGCTGCTTCCTTTGAAATTTAAGGGACATCATTTAAGGGACATTTAAGGGACATCTATCAATAAGGGACAGCAGCAGGACATGGCACTGGAATAAGGGACTGTCCCTTCAAATAAGGGACACTTGACAGCTATGGAGAAGTTATTCACAGGTTTTGAAAACTGCACGGGGATGATCAGTTAAAAGGACAGTAACCCCTCAGGTTCCAAAAGAAACCTTAAGCTGCCACCAAAATATGAAGCAGAAGCCCCCCAAAAGTTGAGGGGAGAATATTCTACAGCTGGGGTGCCACTGTACCCCGCAGACTCACCACAGACTTACTTTCTACGTTTTGAGTTTCACTCCAGAGTATTTTTTCACCCATGCCTGACAATCCTGTGTTTATTTTCCTGAGAATCCCTGGGCCTTCTCTGGCAAAGTCCTGGTTTAGGAACAATGTACACAAGAGCTTTCCATGTTGAGGCTCCCTGACTATGGAACACCTGTTCCTTGGAAGCTCAGATGGCTCTTGGCAGCCTCAGAATTTATGCTGTTCTTTTGAGAATATTAAAAGTCAGTTTTCAGGGTGCATGCATATCTTTTATAATATGTTGGTCCTCCTTGATAATATCTAATACGTACAGTACAATTCAGGGACTTTCTCCCTGAATTGAAGCATCAATAAACCTGAGTCTGATCAGAGCCCCTACAAAACCTTGCTTCACTTTGTTGTCTATGTACTTTTCTGTACCTTATAGCTCCATGTTTTCCTACATCTCTATGTTTCTCTCAGAGCCACAGCCTTTGCAGGAAGTTTGGCTGTCCAAAATTTCACCTGTGGATCACTGGAGAGCTGTTTTTTCCTCATTAAGGCACAGACTGTTCTGCTTTATCAGAAATAAAAATCCAGAGCTCTTCAGAACTTCTCAGGAAACATTTTGGACAGTCTGGCATTGTAAGGCCTCTCAGAGTTCTGTAAGACCTATGGGAGGACACAAACCAGCATCCAAAGCAAAGGCCAGTGAGCAGCTGCAAAGTTTTTATAAAGTGTGCAAGCAATAATACATGTCATTTAGCCATCTCTTAATTATTTGAAGGTAAGGAAGAAATCTCTACTTCCCCCAATAAGAGATTAAGGAAAGAAAGTGGATATCTTTTACTTTCTACATACCAAGTCCTGGACCTCTTTGTCTGCAATATGGCAGGGGGCTCCTGTGCCTTTAAATTTCACCCACTTTGGCTAAAAAGGGAAATATATAGGCATTTTAGATTCCTCATTATATTGAATGACTACAAGAAAGAAGATTCCACCTAAACATTAGGAAGAACTTCCTGACAGTAAGAGCTGTTCGACAGTGGAATTTGCTGCCAAGGAGTGTGGTGGAGTCTCCTTCTTTGGAGGTCTTTAAGCAGAGGCTTGACAACCATATGTCAGGAGTGCTCTGATGGTGTTTCCTGCTTGGCAGGGGGTTGGACTCGATGGCCCTTGTGGTCTCTTCCAACTCTATGATTCTATGATTCTATGAATGGGGAACACGGAGATTCATTTTGCTCAGGGTGGGTCAGAACTCAAATTACCAAATCAAAGAGAAGAGAGTACAGATGCAAGGCAAATCTTGCAGCCTGCACCTCGTCTATGCAAAGGGGGGATAAGCTGCATGATGACCTTGGGTAGTCTATTATTCCCAATGTGCAGCCTTAGTGACCTGTCTAAAAACACACACGCAACCCACCACTTCTATGTGGTCTCTGGCTGATAGCTTCTGACACTCCCTTGGAAGATTCGTAATAAAACTGCTTTCTGCCAAGGAGTTCCCACAAAAGAGAAACTGCAAATGTCACATTTCTCTCATGTGATAAGGCCGCTGGAGACATTGCTGTGTCTGTGGGCCAGGATTTCAACAAGTCCAGGGATTTTAACTCTGAACACAACACTGATAATAACAGACTGTTATATTTACATCCCCATTTCTGCTGGATTGTGTTTAGTACTGTCAAGATCAAAGCCGAGGAAAACTATCCCCTTTTCCCCACTACTTTGTCGCTATCCTTTACCCTCATAGGCATGAAAATGGAAATTCTTCTCTGTTATGGAGAGATAATGTTGCTATGGTTATAATTCTGTAAAGGTAAAATAGATTTATCAAAATAATTGGAGGCATGTACTGCCACTAAGGTCAGTGATTGCCGACACAGACTGACATGAAATGACTTAACTTTTAATTTGCTTCGTCTCTCCCTCCCCTCTCCCCCCTCTTCTTTTTTCATCTCTTCTTTCTGGAAAAGGGTAGCAGCAGCAGCAGCATGTGCTGACAGCAGTTTAACACAGGAAATCAGCCTTCAGACCAAAATCAGAAACATGAATGTATCAGTTAATTTGATTGCTTGATGTGTGCTAAAAATGTTGGCAGCTTGACACTGGACATTGGCACAACGTCGTAGACATGACAGCAGCATAGGAAGCGGACCAATATAGAACCATGCCAGGTATCGCCAATCTTTTCAGACCCAGGACCCACTTTTAACTCTCACATACACTGGAGATCCATTTACCAAATATTTGCATGGTAGTAAGGCTGCAGTGACCCACTTTGGATCAGGCCCTGAGCCACTAGTGGGTCCCAACCTGCCTCTTGAAGACCAGGTCTACACCAGTGTTGGGGAACCTGATTGGCAAAATTTAGTCCTCAGGTCTAGATTGGACCTCTGATGATGCTAACTTTCTTGGATGGAGAACTTGCTGCCATCCAACTGTTGGTGGATTCAAGGCCATCAGCCTCAGCCAGCTAGGCCAATGGTTAGGGACGATGAGAGGTGTAGTCCAGCAGCATCTGGAGGGCCACAATTTACACAAACTGGCAGCTGCTCTCCAGAGTTTCCCAGCCCTACCTTGTATTTATTTATCTAAATATTTCTAAGATGCTTCTCGGGACTTGCACAAAACAATTGCAAAATGCCATCTTTTCTTTTTTCTTTTTATGACTCCACACAAGCATTTAAAATATCAGTACAAAACACTATACGGACTAGGATACATTAATACTATACAGACAAGGAATACATTAATATAGATAAAACATGTGCCAGGGACCTTCCACATACAAAGCATGCATTCTCTAAGAGCTATTTACAAGACGTCCCCAGCTATGCCCATTCCCCTGGGATAGGATGCTGAAAGATATTTCTGGCCATTGGTGGGTTTGGCGGAATTATTGGCTAAATTAATATATTTCAGTAGATGATCCCCACTTAGTAGCTGGGCTCAGTGTCTTGAATGCAAGCTGTCATTCTGGAAAATGACAATGAAGTTTGTTTGCTTTTGCTAAAAAGAGAAAAAGCAGAATGAATCCATCAGGTTGATCGCACAATTTTAAACATAAAGGCTTAGCTGAAAAGGAATGTTTTCATAGAATCATAGAGTTGGAAGAGACCACAAGGGCCATCGAGTCCAACCCCCTGCCAAGCAGGAAACACCATCAGAGCACTCCTGACATATGGTTGTCAAGCCTCTGCTTAAAGACCTCCAAAGAAGGAGACTCCACCACACTCCTTGGCAGCAAATTCCACTGTCGAACAGCTCTTACTGTCAGGAAGTTCTTCCTAATGTTTAGGTGGAATCTTCTTTCTTGTAGTTTGGAACCATTGCTCCGTGTCCGCTTCTCTGGAGCAGCAGAAAACAACCTTTCTCCCTCCTCTAGGTGACATCCTTTTATATATTTGAACATGGCTATCATATCACCCCTTAACCTCCTCTTCTCCAGGCTAAACATGCCCAGCTCTCTTAGCCATTCCTCATAAGGCATCGTTTCCAGGCCTTTGACCATTTTGGTTGCCCTCCTCTGGACACGTTCCAGTTTGTCAGTGTCCTTCTTGAACTATGGTGCCCAGAACTGGACACAGTACTCCAGGTGAGGTCTGACCAGAGCAGAATACAGTGGCACTATTACTTCCCTTGATCTAGATGCTATACTCCTATTGATGCAGCCTATAATTGCATTGGCTTTTTTAGCTGCCGCGTCACACTGTTGGCTCATGTCAAGTTTGTGGTCAACCAAGACTCCTAGATCCTTTTCACATGTAGTGCTCTCAAGCCAGGTGTCACCCATCTTGTATTTGTGCCTCTCATTTATTTTGCCCAAGTGCAATACTTTACATTTCTCCCTGTTAAAATTCATCTTGTTTGTTTTGGCCCAGTTCTCTAATCTGTCAAGGTCGTTTTGAAGTGTGATCCTGTCCTCTGGGGTGTTAGCCACCCCTCCCAGTTTGGTGTCATCTGCAAATTTGATCAGGATGCCCTTGAGTCCATCATCCAAGTCGTTGATAAAGATGTTGAATAAGACCGGGCCCAAGACAGAACCCTGTGGCACCCCACTAGTCACTCTTCTCCAGGATGAAGAGGAACCATTGATGAGCACCCTTTGGGTTCGGTCAGTCAGCCAGTTACAAATCCACTGAGTGGTAGCATAGTCAAGACCGCATTTTACCAGCTTCTTTACAAGAATATCATGGGGCACCTTGCCTTGCTGAAATCAAGGTAGGCTACATCCACTGCGTTCCCTTCATCTACCAGGCTTGTAATTCTGTCAAAAAATGAGATCAGGTTAGTCTGACACGACTTATTTTTCAGAAATCCGTGCTGACTATTGGTGATCACAGCATTCCTTTCTAGGTGCTCACAGACTGTTTGCTTAATTATCTGCTCCAGAATCTTCCCTGGTATTGATGTCAGACTGACTGGGCGGTAATTATTTGGGTCCTCTCTTTCCCCCTTTTTGAAAATAGGGACAACATTTGCCCTCCTCCAGTCTGCCGGGACTTCGCCTGTTCTCCAGGAATTCTCAAAGATGACTGCCAGTGGTTCTGAGATCACATCTGCCAGTTCTTTTAAGACTCTTGGATGCAGTTCATCTGGCCCTGGAGACTTGAATACATCTAAACTAGCCAAGTATTCTTGTACTATCTCCTTAGTTATTCTGGGCTGTGTTTCCTCTGCTGAATCATTTGCTCCAAATTCTTCAGGTCGGGCATTGTTTTCTTTATCGGAGAAGACTGAGGCAAAGAAGGCATTGAGGAGTTCAGCCCTTTCTGTGTCCCCTGTTTGCATTTCACCATCTTCTCCTCTGAGTGACCCCACTGTTTCTTTGTTCTTCCTTTTGCTACGAACATACCCATAAAAGCCTTTTTTGTTGCCTTTAACCTCTCTAGCAAGCCTGAGTTCATTCTGTGCTTTAGCTTTTCTGACTTTGTGTCTACACGTGCTGGCTATTTGTTTGAATTCCTCTTTGGTGGTTTCCCCCCTTTTCCATTTTTTGTACACATCCTTTTTTAATCTTAACTCAGTTAAAAGTTCTTTAGATAGCCACCCTGGCTTCTTTAGGCACCTTCCATGTTTCCGTCTCATTGGTATTGTCCATGGGATCTCACCCAGCACTTCCCTAAGTTTTATGAAGTCAGCTTTCTTAAAGTCAAGAAATTGAGTCCTAGTATGCTTGGCTGCTCCTTTCCGCTGTATAGTAAACTTCAGAAGAGCATGATCACTCGCGCCTAATGATCCTTCCACTTCTACCCCACTAACCAGGTCATCGACATTGGTTAGGACCAGATCTAAAATGGCTGTTCCTCTTGTTGGTTCTCCCACTTTCTGGACAATGAAGTTGTCTGCAAGGCCAGTGAGGAATCTGTTTGACCTTATGCTCTTGGCTGAGTTTGACATCCAACAAATATCCGGGTAACTGAAGTCCCCCATTACTACTATCTCCCTTCCTTTTGCATGCTTGGCCATCTGTTCCAGGAAGGCATCATCTATGTCCTCTGTTTGGCTTGGGGATCTATAGTAAACTCCCACAATGAGGTCACTGTTATTCTTCTCTCCCTTAATTTTGACCCAAATGCTCTCACTTTGGCTTTGAGGTTCTAAATCTTGGATCTCTTCACAGGTATACACATCCCTGACATATAACGCCACTCCTCCTCCTTTCTTGTCTGGTCTGTTTCTCTGAAATAGATTGTATCCCTCCATTATTACATTCCAATCATGGGACTTATCCCACCAGGTTTCAGTGATGCCTATTATGTCATATTTAGTTTGCTGTACCAAGAGCTCAAGCTCATCTTGTTTATTTCCCATGCTTTGCGCATTAGTGTACAGACATTGAAGTCCATTAATCATTCCCCCGTGTCTCTTATTTAAGGATTTTTTCCTCCCACCACTAGGTCTGCGTGCTGTTTGCTCCATTTGGTCTATGACATTTGGATGATCATCTTCATCAATTGATAGACTCCTACCTTCAGGAGCACTGTCTCCCTCCCCCACATTAGTCAGTTTAAAGCCCTCCTGATGAGGTTTCTGAGATTTTTGGCAAAAACATTCCTCCCAACCGTTGTGAGGTGCAGCCCATCGCTTGCCAGAAGTCCATCTTCAAGAAACTGCAGTCCGTGATCTAAGAATCCAAACTGTTCCTGTTTACACCATTTGCGAAGCCAGCTGTTCACTTCCACTATTTTCCCCTCTCTCCCTGGGCCACGTCGTTCAACTGGGAGGACAGATGAGATGACAATTTGTGCATTTAATTGCTTCAATTTCCTGCCCAGAGCCTCGTAGTCTCTTTTGATCTTCTGGAGGCTATTGCTTGCAGTGTCATTGGTTCCCACATGAACCAAGAGGAAGGGGTATTTGTCAGTGGGTTTTATGATTCCTTGCAGTCTTTCAGTTACATCTTGGATCTTAGCCCCGGTGAGACAGCACACTTCCCGAGACACCTTGTCAGGCCCACAGATCACTGCTTCTGTTCCCCTCAGTAGGGAATCCCCTATCACCACTACACGCCTCCTCTTAGGTCTGGTCGGGGTTCTTCCGTGAGCTGTCCGTTCCAAGGTCGCCTGGACATTCCCTGAGGACTGCCTTTGCTGCTCGTCTTCATATACCTGATTGACTGTAATGAGGGAGAGATCCTCAAATGGAGTCTGCTCTTCGTCTTCCATGCTAGGGGAGAGGACCTCAAAGCGATTGTGTATTTCTAAACAATCAGAGCGAACCCTGGGCCTCCTACTTCTTTGAGTCACGTTTCTCCATATACCTGGCTCCTGTGTTGGTGAACTAGCCTCCTTCTCAGGGGAGTCCCCTGTCTCCTCCTTGGTGGAGACGGTGTGCTCTGTTGCTTCCAAGAAGAGCTCCAGCTCTCTAATTCTTTGGAGCGTAGCTACACGTTCCTCCAGCTGCTGGACTTTGTCTTCTAAGAGGGCAATCAACATGCAATTGCTGCAGGTAAAGCTGCCTGCAAACTTTGGTAAGATGGCAAACATTGCGCAGGAACCGCAGGCGACTGCAGCTGTTCCCTCACCCTCCATCTTGAGAACGTGTCGTTGGGGGTGGCTACAGCGGTCCTCCATCATAAGAAGCGTGAAGACAGGACAAATAACTCCCCCCAAAAAAGCCTAGGTCTCCCCCAACAAACGTTTGAGACTAGCTACCCTAAATCTAAAAGATGGATCAAACTGCGCGCGCCGCTAGGCTAATCAGCCACAAAGAAACACACACACGAGAAAACCCTTTTTGCTCCTTCTACATCTGCTGCCCTGCATCAACATAGAAAGGAAAGGACAGAGTCAGCAAAGCCCCCCCCCCCCCCAGCAAAGAGAGGGCACCAGAATGGAGAAACTCTCTGCCAGATTGTTGCTCCCAACACCTCAGAAAATGTGAGGCAGCAACTATAAGAGGTCTTCTACATTTTTTAGGGCACACAAGGGACCATTTGGGAGGAAGGGCTCTT
The DNA here is from genome assembly GCF_027172205.1 of Podarcis raffonei. Classification (NCBI taxonomy): domain Eukaryota; kingdom Metazoa; phylum Chordata; class Lepidosauria; order Squamata; family Lacertidae; genus Podarcis; species Podarcis raffonei. The sequence goes on along the minus strand of NC_070612.1, from coordinate 63,390,322 downwards.
TCAGGAATCCAGAGCTCAAAAGATTTAGGAGCTCTTGGCTGCATTCCTATACTCACTTACCTGAGAGGAAGTTTCACGGGAGTTAATGAGATTTCTGTCTGAGTACACAAGCACAGACAATAGCCCCCTCCTTCTGTTATTCCTCCTCATCAATTGGCATTCAGTGGTTTCCGTGTTTGAACATGGAGGGTCAGTCTAGACACTATGACTTTTGAGAGATCTATCCTCCATAAATAAGTCTAACCTTCTTTTATTATCTTCTAAACTAGCCAAATTCAGTGGCAGCAAGCTCTAGTGCTGTGTTGAAATTGAGTAAACCCACTGAAATAAACAGACTTACATTAGTAATGGCTAACTTATGTCCATTGGTTTCAATGGGTCTACTCTGAGTATGATTTTTTGTGCATTCCTAACCATGTATAAGTAAATCCTGTAGAATGCAGTGCGGCTTACTTCCTGGGAAGTGAGTTTAAGACTGCAACCTTAGTCAGATACAATATTTCTTTTCACCCTTCTAAGTTATACCATTCTCCATCAATTAATGATTTAAAATGCATTGGAAATTATCAAAAAAAATGAGGGTTGCAAGCCTTCGGAGTGGAGGCTGGTTCATCTGCTCTCAGCCAGCCCCCACCCGCCTTCCTTGCTACTTACGTACAGCCCAGAGATAAACACAACCTGTGCGCTTGCTCCTGCTTGGTCTCCGTGCTGTCATTATTGAATTCTCTATGGAGGACAATTGGGGCAAAACTAGAATGAGTTGGCTCTGCCTGCCATTGGCTCTGGTTCCACTACTGTTAGTCTCCTTGCCAACTGGCTTGTCAGTTTGATGGGGTAGAAGCCATCACTGGCCTCTCACACTTCAGTCAAAGCCCACTGGAAGCTGTCAATGGGCGTGGCTCTTACTTTACCTGTCAGATCTAGAAGCTAAGTCTTCAGGGCATGGGAGAAATCTTTTATGGCAAGAGAAACTCATATGCCACCCTTGGCCATCTTGGAATAAGATAAGGTCAGTCTCCCACCTACAGACACTATAAATGAAGCAGGGGGAAAAATGAAACCTTTTTTTGTGGTGGAAGGAAACTTTCAAGAAATCAGTGACTGGCTCTCTGCACAGCACTAGCAAATACCGTAAATTAGCTGTGCACTGCTAAAGAAGTACTTTCCTTAATCTGCCCTGAAATTAATTGCCAATCCTTTTATTGGGTGACCTCAAGTTCCAATATTATAGGGGAAGGAGGAGAAAATGACCTCTCTCCCCTTTCTCTGTGCCATGCATAATTTTAGAAAGCCCTGTCCTGCCGCTGGACCTTGCTGAGTACAGAGGGCTGTGCAAATGAACTGTGTTTTTCTTCTCAGGTCTGCACTGATATGAAATGCTCTCCAATGTAGGGAACACACCGATTCACTCAGCATTTAGCATATGATCAGATCAGGGCGAGATTGAAGGGATATTCTGTCCTCCTTTCTAGTTGGCTATTAAATACAAAAGGAGAAGGAGGCAAGAGGTCTTTCTATTTCATGAGCCGCTTGAAACTGACTGCCAATGCTGTGTAGCAGGAATAAATGTTGAACTAAGAGGTAGCTCTGTCATTCTCTCTGTGCAGGTCAGCACAGTGGCACGGATTAAACAGTCTCACAGGAAAGCCAGAAATAATTTTAATTGAGTCCAAGCCTCTCAGCACAATATACCTTTCCTAAAATAGATGCTTTCTTAATGCATAAAGGTCTGTAATAGTGCAAAAAAGCAGCTGCTGATTCTAACCCTAGCAAGGGGGGGAAAGCCTCTTCTCTTTAGTGGTATTTAATCTCCATCTCTCTTGGCTGTAACGTACATTTCTTTGTCCCCTTATCCTTTTATCATTCGGCTTGCAAAACTGCTACCTTTGCTTTAAAAAATTTTTTTTTAAATGTGGAAATGAGAAGTATAGTTTGCAGGGAAGTCTGAAAAAAGTTTTTTTCCCTGTTCTCCAATGCATAAAAATGTGACCACAATATGATTCCCCATACACAATTTTAAAAACAATTCACACTCAACACATCCTGTAAATATTATGGAGCATAGATTTGAGCCATGTGAGATATCCTCTTTGCATAATAGAATCATAGAATCATAGAGTTGGAAGAGACCATAAGGGCCATCGAGTCCAACCCCCTGCCAAGCAGGAAACACCATCAGAGCACTCCTGACATATGGTTGTCAAGCCTCTGCTTAAAGACCTCCAAAGAAGGAGACTCCACCACACTCCTTGGCAGCAAATTCCACTGTTGAACAGCTCTTACTGTCAGGAAGTTCTTCCTAATGTTTAGGTGGAATCTTCTTTCTTGTAGTTTGGATCCATTGCTCCGTGTCCGCTTCTCTGGAGCAGCAGAAAACAACCTTTCTCCCTCCTCTATGTGACATCCTTTTATATATTTGAACATGGCTATCATATCACCCCTTAACCTCCTCTTCTCCAGGCTAAACATGCCCAGCTCCCTTAGCCGTTCCTCATAAGGCATCGTTTCCAGGCCTTTGTCCATTTTGGTTGCCCTCCTCTGGACACGTTCCAGTTTGTCAGTGTCCTTCCTGACAAATTAATACATAACATACCTCAGCTCTGTTTACCCATATTCTGCTAAATTAGAAAAGAAATGTCAGTCATGTTCCAAAAATGTAAGTTTTGCTAAGAAATGATTGATTGCCAGCCATTTTGTGGACGTGGCCTCATAGGACTGTTTTCCTTGGATGTTAAATCCACATGTCTTACAGTATGATCCTATGCATATTTATTCCAAAGCAAGTATAGATGTGTGTAAGATTGCAACCTTTCAATTTCAACATGCGCCCCTTTATTCTGAAAGAGGATTCGCAGAGCAGAAGACCCAAGAGGCTTCTGTAGCGCCAAGCATGCAAGCAAGGCTATTGCAACTGTAGCTCCCCTAGCCTTGGCATCCCGGCAGTTGGGGCAGCTCCACTTCGTCTTCCTGTTCTAAACAGCCTTAAACTTTATTACAGTTAAATTCCAAGTTGCAGTTGAAGGTTTATACCAGCAGAGGAGCTCAAAAACCTGTCTAGCTCAGATGGTAGAACATGAGACTCTTAATCTCAGGGCCGAGGGTTCGAGGATGCCTGCACTGCAGGGGGTTGGGCTTGCGCTCCCTTCCAACTCTGCAATTCCAGATTCTATGACCTTTAAGGTTCCAGGGAAGTTGTGACACAGCCCCTGTCCCATTTTGCACAGCACAGCAAATGCTGCTATGTAGGGAAATATTCATGTCTCCTTGGTTGTGGCAGCAAAAATTCAGGGGCTGAGGTTAGATTCTGGCAGTAGCACACAGGTCATATTTCTCCCATGTACCGCAACTCACACCTATTCCCTCATTAGACGAGGTCAACCTGTGCCCTTGAATATAGCCAGTGGTTTTTTTCTGGGTGGGTCGCAGGGGTAAGCATACTCCTAAACATTTTTGTGAATCTGAGTTTGGCCTCATTGAGGGGCAGTATTTCAATATGAGTAGCAAAATGAGTACCCCTAAACATTTTTTTTAGAAAAAAGGACTGAGTATAGCACCTTAACAGGCTATTATTGGAAACATAAAACCTCTGATGGTGAGGTTTCCATGCAGTTTTTGCCAAACCAGGCCCCTCTGGATGCTTTGGACTACAACTTCTATCAATATGCAGGCAAGAGCTGATGGGAGTTGTAGTCCATAAAAATCTGGAAGGAACAGGGTTGGTGAAGGGTGCCCTCAAACAACTTCATAGGCGACAAGGGGGCTTGGAAAGAGGGTGTGGTTTTTGGCTTTGTGCTCCGAACCACCTGTTTGCTGTATATGAGTTCAGGGAAGGCTTTTCTCTCAGGCTAAGTTGGCTGCTGACTGTGTAGTGTTAATTGTGTATGTTTTTTACAGGTCTTCTTTAATATTGTGTTCTTGCAAAAAGTAGAACTCTCCATGGGAAAAGCCAGTTTGATTTGTGTCACCCAAAATGCCTGAAAGATGGGGATATTGATTGGTATCAGCTTGTGTTTATTCTAAGGATGGGCAGAGAAGCCTCTTTCCATTTTGTGCCAGCTTTTCAGTTTCTAATCATAGTCTCTTCCATCTCTGGTTGCGTGGAGTTGGTGTTTTTAATGAAAATTTTGGATTTTAATTTTGTACACATTTTGCCTTAAAATATGCATTGTTGTATGGTTTTCATTGCATTCCCCCTTAAAATATGCATTTTTGTACACACTCCCATTACAAAATATGCATTTTTGTGTGTATTTTTGAACCAAAACTACATTGCAAACTTTGGAGAAGTATGTAATGTGATTAATGGCTGTGTTCCAATCCACATCTAAGTCCAGAACTGATAAACTAGGTTTCTCCCCCATCCCCAATCAGTGCGCACACAGCTGTTATCCAAACAGTTTGTTAGAGGAGGTTAGGATGCTATAACATATTTTATTAGTATAATATTTCTCTCTCTCTCTCAAATCAAATCTCTCTCTCTCTCTCTCTCTCTCTCTCTCTCTCTCTCTCTCTCTCTCAAATTCTTTGGGTTCCCATTCTGCTGAAATTTCTTGGGAAATATTTTCTTTTTCTTTTTGGCGTCCTGCAAAAACGAGAGCAGTTTTGAAAACTGTTGCCTACCAGTACATGCCCGCCCACTCGCACCCGCGCCATAATGCAGAATAGCCTTCTGCCCTACAGAATATTTGGCATGATGCCTCCTCCTCTGTTTTGCTGACTGCAGGTAGGATGGAGAATTTTAAGAGACCCTTTTCACTCAGCCTTTGTTCCCCTTCCCACATTTAGGACCTTCCTTTGTGCCTCATTATCTTCTAAAATGCTCAGTGCTCAAGTGTCGCTCAAGTGTACCAGTGCACTGACAATATACTGCTGCTTGGTTTATACACATGGCATGGAATTATGATTTAACTTATCAAATGTCCAAAGGATAGTGTTAGAAAAAGTTGCTTTTAGTAATTGTTGTGTGCGGTGGTGTCTCTCTGCCACAGCCATCTCCATTTCTCTTCTTAGAGCTAGTCTTTATATTTGCACAAGCAAAGGTGACTTTGGAATAAAAGTAGAATTCCACGGCAATGTTGAGCTTTGAATTCTTTATTATTATTATTATTCTTTTGGACAAAAACACTGGAGTAGTCTAAATATGACTATTTTTCTTTTAAAAAACAGACTAAAAGGAAGAGGGCTGGGTTGTTTTCTTCTCAAATTTGAGAAGACATAGACCCAAGGGAAGGGGAAGGGGGAAGGAATGAAGCAGTCAGAGCCCAAAGCACTTGATTAAACTTTTTAATATTTTCTTTTAGTTCTTTTTTTTCCCTTTTAAAGCTTTCAAGTTTTAATCACTACCTTATGGGATTTGGTAAGAAATTGTTAAAAAATAATTGCATACAATAATCACAGATGGAACTGCGCGAAAGCCGATTCTGGGAAGCAGTCACTGCTAACTTTCTTTAAGCAAGGCTTAAGGGAGCTGCATTTTTTCCCTGACAATATCAAAATTATTATTTATTAGTTGAACTGAAAAGTAAAAATTCCTGGAGTTAGGATTTTTGCTAAAAACAGTCTGGGGAAAATTATTTGCACTTTGATGGGGTAAGTATACTAAAGGAACTTTAAAATCTCTCCTGAGATGTTCAGGTTTTTGGTCTGGTTTTCCCCCACCTCCTTCAAATGCTGTTCCACTCAGTAGGAAGCGCCCCATTTTGAGTAATACAAATGATCTTTCAGCCACGATCCAGAACCTTGATCTCAGGACTGGTGAGATTAAAGGATTTTGGCTTTCACATGACTTACTAGCATCTAATTCTTCACAGATTCCAAATGCATGTTAGGCCCCAAATATCTGAAGGGCTGCCTCCTCCTCCCCTACTGACCAAGCAGAGTGGGCTTCCTTGGTACGTCCAGCGCTTTTTTCCTTTAAAAATGTCTAGGGGTACTCTCATTTTGACTCAAGAAAATCACAAAAATGGACAAAAGTACAAAGAACATGCATGGCCTCATATTGCACAGCTGACAGCTCACAGTAACTTCCACATTGGCACGGGGTTGTGTGTGCTAACATCTTCCCAATTCCTTTCCGGGAAAGGAAAGGAAGCCACCATTGGAGGGGATAACAATGAAATTGACCAATCACCATGCTAGATTCCAACTCCTACTTCACACATTAAACACTCACTTCCGTCTGAGACTCAGGAAACACTGGGACAGGAAATGAGGCTGCCATCTAAAAATGTTAATTTTTTTAGTTTCTTCTCCCGTTAGAGTCACAAAATGTTTAGGGGTATGAGACCCCCATGTACCCCCAGAAAAAAGCAGTGGGTACGTCCATCACCCTCCAAAGTTCAGGGGGGTCATTCAGGGAGAGGGCACTCTATGGCGGCCTCTAAGCTATGAAATTCCCTCCCCACAGAAGAAGCACATATATAAGATATATTCGGATTGTAATTTTTTTTTTAATAATGTAGTAACGACACGTCAGAGAATTATGATAAAAACAGAAAGGGGAGCAGCTATTGCTGAGGTTTGTTTCTTCATCCCATGACCAGAATGAAAATCAATTCAATCAATACAATCGTCATTCATGGCTTTCGTTGCTTTCAGTCTGCTGGCAATATGTACTTGATTCTGTTACCCACATTTGTGTTGTGTTTCCTTTGCATAGAAATGAATAGGGTGGACAATGAGACTTAAGCAAGCTACAAAAATTGATCATAAATATTACGTAAGTTATGTAATTTATCCACAGCAGACAACAAGATGAACAACATAGATTTTAGCAGAAGGAGAATTGCAGTGAAACAGAAACAGTCTTGCATGTGATGAATTCATTCTGGAATGGAAAAGGATGCCTTCTTCCATCCCTAGTCATAGCTCACTCTGGAACCTGATGTGGATGGTGAGTATGAATTATTATTATTATTATTATTATTATTATTATTATTATTATTATAGTTGCTTTTGTAAATAAAAGTTAGGTCCATCCATCCAGCAAGGTAAAGTGACCTGCTTCAAGTGACACCATGATGGGGATAGATGAAAGAAAGAACTGAAAGCTGAATAGTGCAATAAGATTTTTGGCCCAAACTGGGGAGGAGGGCGGATTTGGCACCACTTAAGGCAGCAATATACCTTGCATTGCTCTTGTACTAATAGCAACACAGAGCTAAGTTTCCAGTTGGATGAAGTCCAAAAAACATGTCAATGTGAAACATTTCAGTTTCTTTCTTTGAAATTTCAAGAAGGTTTAGCTGTGTTATCGAGATGCAGCAAACACAAACACACATCAATCTTCTAGCACCTTAAAGATTTACAAATATAATTATATAACATTAGGAAACATCTGAAGGCAGTTCTGTATAGAGAAAGTTGTTAAGGTTTAATGTTTTACTATGTTTTTATATATGCTGGACACCATCCAGAGTCGCTGGGGCAACCCAGTCACATGGGTGGGGGAAGAAGAAGAAGAAGAAGAAGAAGAAGAAGAGGAGGAGGAGGAAGAAGAAGAAGATTTGGTATTTGTTTTTGTGGACTGGAGCCCACTTCAATAGGTGCACAGAGTAATATCCTCAGCTGGCATGAATATGTATGGCTAGTAGCCCTTCAGTAGAGTAATTGATGAGAACGCCTCCATCTTAGCATTGATAAGGTAATTGACACTGTAGTGAGACAGGGAACCACTCTCCTGATCCATGCCCAAACAAACTGACTCAAAACTCATTCATCTATTTCATGCTAGAGGCTTCCATTAAACTCTCTCTGTTGGAGGATGGCAGCTTTCAAGTCTGCAGTAGTATGCCCTGGGAGATTGACATCTACTCTCACTGGTTTTTGAATGTTGCCAATCCTCCCCCGCTGCCTGCAACAATCATATATATGTCCATTTATTTTGTCAATTTCTTTGCAATGGATATGACCCATGGGTTATAAATGCAAAGAAAGAAACTACTTATTTGTAATATTTTGTGTTTAAAATATGCATACATTGCATTTCATCTGAAATCACAAGATGGCTTAGAGTACATAATATATTCATGTTTTAATGAAAATACTATACATTGAAGTACAGTGCAAAAGGACAGCAAAATATAGAAGTTCTTAGCAAGCACCCAAGTGACATCCATATCCGGGGAGTGGTGATTCCATCAAGGGAGCATCACAACTGAAAAGATCCTCTCCCTGGTTGCACTGAGATGATTTTTTACCGGTTGCAGAACAGCTGGGGAGGCCTCATCAGACTATCTTGGCAACTGGGGAGCTCACTGAGGTACCTAATCCCAAGTCGTTTGGGACTTTTATAAGTCAGAACTAAAACTTCAGCTTCTGCCTTTGATTCTTGAATTTTCTCTGCCACAGACTCTCCCAGCTCACTGAGCCCTGTTTCCCCTTCAGTCTTCTCCCTCTTCTCCTTGTGACCACTCCTCATTCTTCCCACCACCACTCCCCAGGGTCTGAGCCTTCTTCCCTTGGTGCTTCTCCAGCTGGCTCCTCCCACCATTTCTCTGTCTCCAGCCAGTCCATGGCACTCAATATAAAGGAACTAACGTCACCACCACTACCCTCTAAGCACATTGCTTAGTAAGGGCATATTCATTTGCTGCAGGTAGCCTACTTTGGTGACTCAAAAAGATGCACCTGGGTTCCCATGTCTGAGCTCAGTGGCAGAAAATCTGTGCTACATATGGAAGATGCCCGGACTGGCATTGGCAAATGGAGTAGGGAAAGACTCCTTTGAGGAACCCTGGAGAACTTCCAGCCAGTATAGACAGACAGATGGACCAGTGGTCTGGCTCAGTATAATGCAGCTTCCTCAACGTGAGTGAGAAAATGGAGTCCTGTGCATTCACAACTGCAATCTGGCAATTTATACATGTGCTTGGAAAGTACAAAAGAGTCCCTTTTAACAGGTCTTGGGAAAGCATCCTGAGATTGTTGTAATTTGCCTGCTTTTCAATGGCAGGAGCTGAAACAACAAAGTATGTTAATTAGACATTTAAAGCCTCCAACTTGAGCTTCCAGACTGCAAGGGCTGTTGATATACTCCCACAGTATTGTGACATAATTGATTAAAATAATGCTTAAGGTCCTCTCATTATGGGTATATTTGGTATTCATTAGAGTATCACTGATCATAATGACTTCATTTGGGATTCACGAATGTCATATGTTTCTCCATAGGTGCTCATGGACACTTTAAAATAAACTGCTTCTTTCCTTTCCTAGATGCTTTGATGGCGTGCTAATGCAAAATGCATTTGTGCTGATGTCCCCCCCCCCTTCCTCAAACCCACCTGGTGCCACAGGGGCCAATCTTCTTCTAGAGCATCTGAATTATTAAAATAAAGTGGCTTCCTCCACCTTTTAAAGAAAACAAGAAAGTCTGTAATAGTTTAAATACACAAGAGTAAGACACAAAGCTGTACTTGTTAGACACACACAAACAATGTATTTCCCCCCTCTCCTTTCAAGCCGTTCAGTAGCTTGGGACTTCAGCAACTGACATGAAGTGCAATCCTTGCTTTGTATAAGAAAATGCTGATGGATAAGTATATTCATTTTTAAAGTATGTTCATATTTAAGTATGTTCATCTTTAAATGAACCCTTCCAGTTCAACTATGTTCTAAAGTTTAGAACATGGTTTAGAATCTATACCATGAGAAATGTCTAATAACATGATGTGGAAGTAGGTTGTTTTCAGATCAATTTAATCTCCTCTTGCATGCAAGCCACACCAGAGGGTTTTGGAAGACCACCAGTGCAAAAATTGAAGACTAGGGCTCGATCTACACAGATCTGTAAAAACACTGAAATGCCCCCCATTAATATAGCTCTGAATGCATTTTTCCATGATGACAGATTGCTGGAGATTGACCCAGGCTCTTCTGTGTGCCAAGCAAACGCTGTACGCAGTGAGCTACAACAGGGGAACCCAGATGTGTATTGCAGCAGCAGTCTCTGTCCCAGACTGGCATATTCCCATGTAGAACTGGCACATTCCATGCCAAGCACAGTTCTCTGCTTTTTAAGATGACATCAGGAAAGTCAAGTAGGTGCAGGGAAACAAAAGTTAGTCTGTCCTATGGGGGGGGTCTCACTCCCCTTGAAACATCATAGTGTGGTGGTTCACATGTAGACTCATCACAATTTGTAGGTTCTTTCAGATTCTGACAGCCCTTGAGGTAGCCTTTGCCCATGTTAGTGTCCATTTATAGGAAAACTAGAACTAGCCAGAGATCTTCAGTGGGTACAGAATGTAGATGTTCACAGGAACCTGGATGTGTGAGCAGATTACACCCATTTTAGAACAGTTCCACCGGTTACCAGTACATTTCCTGAGACAAAATCCTGTTTTTTATCAATAAAGCTGTAAATGGCTTGGATGCCTAAAGGATTTCCTTCTCAAATACTATATTTCTTGTGCTCTTGACTACAAGAAAGGCTGTTCTCTGCATCCCAACATAGACTGAGGCAAGCTTATATAGGATGCATGACAGGCATCCTTTTCTGTAATCACACCCATTGCAGAATCTTCCATCTGAAACAACAAAGAGTCTTGGTGCACCTGAAAAAATATAAAATGTTATTTAAGCATTTGTTAGTCTTTAAGGTGCCAGAGGACTTTCTTGGTTTTGCAGCAATGGACTAACATATCAGTGGGCTAACACAGGGGTAGGCAACCTAAGGCCCGTGGGCCGGATGTGGCCTAATCACATGAGTAGAATGTGTGCTTTTATTTAAAATGCATCTCTGGGTTCTTTGTGGAGCATAGGAATTCATTCATGTTTTCCCCCAAAAATATAGTCTGGCCCCCCACATGGTCTGAGGGACGATGGACCAGCCCATAGCTGAAAAAGGTTGCTGACCCCTGGGCTAGCATCTATCTGGCTCCTTCACTTTTTGTTCTCTGTCATCTGGTTAAGATAGTTGGTTTAGGCAAGCCGTCTCCAATCTGATGTCCTCCAAATGTTTTTGACCAACCTGGCTGGGGCTGATGGAAGTTGTAGTTTAAAACATCTGGAGGCAGTGCTTTTTTATATAGAAAAATGGTTGATACCGAAACCGGATTCGGACAGACTTAATATTAAGAACTATAGACCGATTTCATTATTGAATAATGATTACAAGATTTTCGCAGACGTAATGGCGAGCCGACTTAAAAAGTGTTTAGTCAATCTCATCCATACTGATCAGGCTGGTTTTCTACCAAATAGGCAAATTAAAGACAACATAAGACACACAATAAACATTATTGAATACTTGGAATCCAAAAATGAAATTCCCACAGTTTTAATGTTCATTAACGCCGAAAAGGCTTTTGACAATGTATCCTGGCGATTTCTTATAAAATGTTTGGAAATGACAGGGATAGAGGGCACATTCCTGGAAGGAATTAAAGCAATTTACTCACAACAAAGCGCTAAATTAATTATCAATAACAATTTAACAGAATCCTTTGAAATTTTGAAAGGTACAAGACAGGGGTGCCCTCTGTCACCTCTTTTGTTTATTACAATATTAGAGATAATCACAAATAAAATAAGGAAAACTCCAGAGATCCGCAGAATTAAAATTGGAGTGAAAGAATACAAATTGAAAGCATATGCCGATGATCTTATGTTGTCATTGGAGGACCCAAAAGAGAGTGTTGGTAAGGTGTTAGATCAGCTAGAAGAATTTGGAAAACTATCTGGCTTTAAATTAAATAGAACAAAAACTAAAATGATGACTAAAAATCTGAAAGAAGAGGTAAAAAACCAACTTGAAACTCAGACTGGAATTAAAGTAACAAAAAAAGTAAAATACCTTGGAATCTGGTTAACGATGAAGAATATAAATCTGATGGAAGATAACTATACAACCACATGGAAAGAAATAAGGAAGGACCTAGATACTTGGAACAGAATAAAACTTTCTTGGTCGGGGAGAATGGCGGCTATTAAAATTAGTTTATTACCGAAATTGCTATTCCTATTCCAAAATATACCGATAATCAGGGGAACCTCAATATTTAAAGACTGGCAGAAAATACTCTCTAAATTTATCTGGCAAGGAAAAAGACCAAGAATTAGATTCAAATTACTTACAGATCAAAGAGATAGGGGAGGATTTGCAGTTCCAAATTTAAAGTTATATTATGAAGCCTCGTGCCTTTGTTGGGTTAAAGATTGGATTATTATTAAAAATAAAGACCTGTTAGACCTAGAAGGATTTAACATAAGATTCAGTTGGCACGCTTACCTATGGCGCAACAAGGGAAAGGTCCATAAAAGATTTTCTAACCACATTTTTAGAGGGTCACTGCTGGAAGTGTGGGATAGAAACAAAAAATTACTCGAACAAAATACCCCTTGGTGGTTATCACCAATTGATATTCTGACAATAAAAAAAACAAATATCGAAGGAGAAAGATGGACCTACAAAGATTTGCTAGTAAAAACAGAGAACGGTTGGAGGATTAGGCCATATGAAGAAATAAAAAACAAATTGACAGGTTGGATCCAATTTCACCAAATCAACTCTATATGGACTGAAGAGAAAAAGAATGGGATGAGTGAGAAAAAATCTAGATTCCAGATTGAAATATTAGAGAGTAAAACAAAACTCCTATCGAAAATGTATAGCCTGTTGCTTGAATGGGACACCAAGGATGAGGAAGTAAAGGAAGTAATGGTGAGATGGGCAATGGACCTTGGACATAACATAGAGTTTGATAAATGGGAGGCATTATGGAAAAAAGGAATGAGATTCTCGGCATGTACAACACTCAGGGAAAATATGTATAAAATGATGTACAGGTGGTATATTACGCCTGTAAAATTGGAAAAAATATACAAAACTGGTGATAAATTGTGTTGGAAATGTAAGATCAAGGAGGGTGATTTTTATCACATGTGGTGGTCGTGTGAGGTAATCAGAAAATTCTGGGAATCTATTTATAATGAATTTAAAAAAATCCTTAAATACACTTTCATAAAAAACCCCGAGGCCTTTCTGCTGGGGATAATTGGAGAGGAAATCAAAAAGGAAGATCAAACACTTTTTCAGTATGCAACAGTGGCTGCCAGAACTTTAATAGCGCAGAATTGGAAGACATCAAAAATCCCAACTATAAACGAGTGGCAAACAAAACTATTTGACTATTCAGAATTGGCAAAAATGACACAGAAAATAAGAAACCAAAAAAGCATAAAGTTTAATAACGAATGGAATAAATTTATGGCATACATGGAAACAGAGGTAAAAAATTTAAAAATCACAGTAGGTGAGACATAACGCTTGTGAGGCAAAGAATTTTGTGAGGAATAGAAACTGTAGAAAGAGAAATTTTTAATACATTCCGAAACCGAGATGAAGGGAAGTCAATTTAGTGCCGTGTGAGTTAATGTAAGGTAATTTGTTGATGTTTTATGTCAGGTGCTGTTTTTCTTTTTTTCTTTTTTCTCTTTCTTATTATTATTTCTAAGTTTGTCTTATGTATTTTTTCTTTGTGCATTTATGTTTTATATGTTGTCTTTGTTTTATAATGAATTAAATTCAAAAAAAGAAAAATAAGAAAAATGGTGCTGGTACACACCATGAAGTCGTTACAGTACGTGCCACACTTTTAACAGTTGGGGGGAAAGGTGCTGGTACTGTGGACTCTTGAGTACCCCCAGAAAAAAATACTGTCTGAGGGGTACCAGGTTGGTCTACAGACAGTCTCTTTGTTAAGTTAGGTAGGCTTGGAGGCTTTACTTACCTGCCCCACAGGTTGGGATTGTAGGTTCTGTCAGTTTTGGTTCTCTCAGGTTTATTTTTTTCATCTTATATTCAGTTCTCTGCATATCTGCTGCAATTTGCGATTAAAAAGAAAGAATCCTCATGAGAATTCATCAACACTTTTGCTCAGTTTTGTCCTAATAAACACATTTTTGTATGCAGTTTTGACTGATGTACACAGTTTTGCAAGCCATTTCCCCATATAAAATGGAATTTGCGTGTTATTTTCACAAATATATACATTTTATGCACATTTTCCTCTAAAATATGTTTTGCTGTTAACATTGTTTGGTTGGAGAACTGCACTGCAAAATTTGAATAAGTGCAAATTTGACAGAATCACCATTAAATGTGAACGGAATTTAATCTCCTCCATCCTGAACCTTAGGCTAATCCTATGTCTGCTTTGATTTTATTAATGTTGTGTTAATGTATTTCTGAATGTATATTAGGACTATATGGCTAGCTGCCGTGAATGCTAAGTGGTTTAGCATAAAGGCAGAATGTTAGTAAACAGTCTTTCTGATACATACCCAAGAAAGGTCCATCACAGGTGCTAGAAAAGTATACAGTTTAAAAGCAATATGGTTTAATAAGGAAGGAATCTGAAAAAAACTTCATTACGATGCAACACTGCACATAGTTTATTGCTGAGGAGCATAAAGGTAAAGGTAAAGGGACCCCTGACCATTAGGTCCAGACATGACCGACTCTGGGGTTGCAGTGCTCGTCTCGCTTTATTGGCTGAGGGAGTCGGCGTACAGCTTCCGGGTCATGTGGACAGCATGACTGAGCCGCTTCTGGCGAACCAGAGCAGCGCACGGAAACACCATTTACCTTCCCGCCGGAGCAGTACCTATTTATCTACTTGCACTTTGACGTGCTTTCGAACTGCTAGGTTGGCAGGAGCAGGGATTGAGCAATGGGAGCTCACCCCATCGCAGGGGTATGCATACCCCTAAACATTTTGTGAATCTAAGTTTGGCCTCATTGAGGAGCAGTATTTCAATATGAGTAGGAAACGAGACTACCCCTAAACATTTTTTAAGAAAAAAAGCACTGCTTTTATCTGTGCAATGCTGAGAAATGCGACAAAATGCTTATTTTGTGCAGCTGTTCCAGCAGTCCCTACAATGAAGGATCACCGTCGTGTGCTTCAAAACCTGTCTATTTAACCTTGTAACGATGCCATTAAAGCCACCCCAAGGGGAGTGTGGAATCAGAAAGTCCAAAGCAGCTACAAGGTCAGTGGTGAAATAAGCAGAAGCTGCTTGTTAGCAAGCAACGTTCTGTAAGGGAAGCAAGTCACAATGAAATTATTTGTGCATCAGCGGATTACATTCGCGTGCTTTGTATCCTTGCCTGTTTGTCAAAGGCCTGGAAGCTAACTCAGCAATGTTGATCCTGTGGAAGCAGATGATGATGAAGAAGGGGTGGGGTAGGGGAACAAATAGAGCAACGGAGGTTAAAAACACCTTTGGCAAATATTTATTCTAAGGGCATTGTGTTGTTGTTTTTCCCATGAAAAAAATTGGATGTTGTTCAGAGCCAATCCAAAATAGTCAGAAAATCAAAGCTATATAGTGGTTTGTGTACACTACATTACTGCACAGTTAGCAAATAGAAAAGGTTGTTTTTCATTGAAAGAGCCAAGCATTAAAATAATATAATTAAAGTAAAAGAATATTTAAAACATTAGGAACATCTGAGAACATTTTTTAAAAATAGTCACTTATGCTCACAGCTAATAATTTCAAAGTTGTCAGGAGCAGCCCCTTCAAATGTCTGAGAGAGCAGGAATGTTTTTAGATGACTCCTGAGGCAGAAGTACCAAAGGAGACAGAAGCATCATGTAGGACATTCCACCAACTGAGAACTGCCACCAAAAAGGCCCTGTCTGGGTCAGTGCCAAGTGGGCAGCACCCAGGGGTGGCTTCATCAATAAGTCTTCCTGAACTGCTCATAGGGCTCAGGATGCTTGTTTCTTTTGGGTACTTTGGACCCAAGCTATGTAGTGCTTTGTATGCTAATACAAACATCTTAAATTGGACCTGGCAACTCACTAGCAGCCTATGCGGGGCTTTCATGACTGGCAACAGAAGGTCCCTTCAGGCTACCCCACTCACAGTGGCTTAGCGTGGGGGGTGCAGGGGGGCCGGCCGCACCGGGCGCAACATCTGGGGGCACTCGCAGTGCTAAAATCAGTGCTAAAATCCACAGGTTAGGGGGCGCAAATTACTTGTCTTCCCCGGGTGCTGACAACCCACGCTACGCCACTGCCCACTCACCAACCTGGCAACCCCATGTACAGTTGCCCAACACTGCTGTTGCATTGCTAGTGCAACAGACTTCTGCTTATGCAATGAAACTTATGCAATGAAACATTTCCAAGCACAATTCAAAGTGCTGGTGCTGGCCTTTAAAGCCCTAAACGGCCTCGGCCCAGTATACCTGAAGGACCATCTGCACCCTGGACATCCAGTAGTAAGGTTCAGCTCCGAGGGCCTTCTGGTGCTTCCTTCCCTATGAGAAGTGAGGTTACAGGGAACCTTCTTGGTAGTGGTGCCTGCCCTGTGGAACGCCCACCCATCAGATGGCAAGGAAATAAACAATTATTTGACATTTAGAAGACATCTGAAGGCAGCCCTGTTTAGGGAAGTTTTTAATGGCTGATGTTTTAATGTATTTCTAATCTTTGGCTGGAAGCTGCCCAGAGTGCCTGGGGGCAGGGTAGAAATAATAAATTATTATTATTATTATTATTAGTAGTAGTAGTAGTAGTAGTAGTAGTAAGTCAGAGAGCAGATGAAGGTTGGCAGTGGAAATGGCAACGCAATCAGTATTTTATCGTGCTGGCCTATACCCAATATTCTATCATGTGTATACCTAGTTCTGCCCACATTGTCTCATACTTGATTGAACTTGGGAGCCCCAGGATACGTCTCAAGAAACCTGAGTGTATCTTATCTAAATCACTAGTATATGCTTGTATCCATAATGGGATCCCAAAAAGTACATGGGATGACACCTTAGCTTGAAAAATCTGGATCATAACTAGTATAACTTGGTTATCTTTCTGAAAATAAAAGCGAGTTACTGCTGAGGAGGTACACTTTGCCTGGTTTAGAGCACTTGTGCAATGGTTTGACCAACCTGAGTTGCTCTGGAATAAAATTCTGAGATATCTGTGCATCTTTACTGAGCAGAACTCCATGCATGCAGCATTTGACAAGACCCATTGTTATTATGGATATTTTATAATGTAATTTTGCATTCCCTCCACCCCTGTAAATCACTTTGGGACTCAGTTTTGGTGTCCAAAGCTATAAATAAATTTAATAAGCTAAAGACAAAGCCTGCTTGTATTAACAATTTGACTGTGGCACTCATCATACCTTAACACTGAATCCCTGAAATCCTCTTTCCCCATGAAATATGACCTTGTAAGCTAGTTAGTTTCCTCCCATTTTAAGTTTTTGAAGTTTTGCTACAGTTTGACAAATGCAAGTCTTTCATCTATAATATTAAAATGCAGCAAATGTTTCTCAGACTTTCTCTGTTTTGGGATTTTTGTTCAGTATTACCTCTATTGAACCTGAAGCACTTTTATCTCTTTCTCTAGGCTAATTTTATTTCTGTTTTTCATTTGTGTGTGTGTGTGTTTGTGTTTCCACAAAAAGAAAAGATATTCTTCACAAACTGCATTTCATGTTGATGATGCTGATGCTGATTTTAAAAAATCCTTCTTGAAAGATTGAATGGAGAGCAGGATAATAATCTTAGAGAATGACAAAGTCACACAAGATTTTCTGGAGTTCCTTGAACTTCACATAGTACCATGTTCCCCCTGGAACCTGTGGGCTTTCTTGTAGTATCCAAAAGATAAGAGCATGATAGAATATTGTCTGGTGAAAAGTAACTCGAAAGAAAGAAAGAAACTACAGTATTATTGATTGTAAAATAAAAAGGCACGAGAGGTGAAGGGAGTCAATCTTTCAGGTGAGTTAATACAAGAAGTAGAGAGTCACTTATATACTAAAGCTACGCTAAGCTAGATGATGACCAAATCAAAGACCTCCAGGACCCTGTGGGTGCAAGAGAGCCTGAAAGCCATGTCTAGAAGTAAGTTTATTTAATGTGGGCATGTCAGTGTCATGTCCCCTGTATCAGGACCTGAGAGCTGTCCCAGGAAGACTCCAATTGAACATGCACAGGGTCACCACAGATGGGACAGCCCCCTTTTACAATCCACCCGCTTTTGCAGTAGCCCTGCCTGAGGATGTGGCTGTACCTCCACCCCAACTCTCTTCTCCACAGCATGCAGGGCTACACAACAGCAGAATCAGCTACAGGCACTTCAAGGAATGCTTGCAGGTCTCCCAAGGGATTGCACCATGGGAAGGGGAAGCTCTGCCCACCTTCTTAAGCCCAGGGTGGGGAACCTGGGTTCCCGTCAGGCTTAGAAGGCCATTTCCTCAAGCTGCCTCTCTTGCCCTGCCCAGCTAACATCACCTGTGACATTCAGTGAGGAACAGGTAGAGACATACAGTAGCTGTACAGTCAGGAGCCTTAAAATGTGCTCCTGATTGGCAAGGGAGGCTAAGGGCTCATCCAGACTTCTGTTTTCCCTGCCACTTTCCCCTGGGAAAACCCACTGTTTCCCACTGAACTGAATCTAGTTTTTTTCCAGATTGACATTTGCTCTGATTTAGTGCCAAAGAGTGGGTTTTCCAAAGACAGCAGTGGAGCGAAGCCAAAACTGCACAGACTTGTGCCTAGAAAGCATGAGACAAGCAAAAAACTGCTCAGACCAGTGCTTTCTAGGCACTGGACAAGGGGAGGTGTGGACAAGCCCTTGCAAATTTTACAGCAGCTTCTCCCAACAGCATGCTCCGGTTTCACAGTGTTTCTCAGTCCTTCTCCAGGAGATGGCTGCTTCTGACCAGCCATTCAAATGCATCCAATGTTTAGTAGAAAGAAAACTGCAGGTAGATCACACTTGGCAATACCTCCACAGTTGGAGGCAGTAATGCTTCTGAATTCCACTTGCTGGAAACCACAGGAAGGGAGAGTGCTGTAGCATTCAGGTCCAATGGACATTTGGCCCAGTCTAGCAGGCTCAAGTTATGATCTTACGTTCTTTCACATCATATGACTAATATCCAACAAAAGACCTTCTACAATTTATTGCACTGGAGCTTGTAGAAAACAAGTGTCTAGCAAATTGTGCCACTAACGGCAAGCTGACCGGGGGGGGGGGGGACTGCTTCCCTTGTCCAATGTGACATTAGTTTGCTGAGAAAAGAAACAGAGAAAGAATGATCCATGCTTCTCAGCTATTGGTGAGCATTGTTTTAATGACTATTGGGAGGTGCTAATAAAATATGATGGTGATGACAATAAATAAATAAGAGTGAGGGGACCTGGATACATATTTTATCTTGTCTGTTTGAATGGATTGTCAGCCAGTTCTGAGATTCATGTTTAGCCATCACAAGTTGAGGTTGCGTAACTCTTCCAGGATCCTGTATAGTTGTGCTGGCTATAGTGCACATGTATGTTTAACCTGACACAGAATTAAACATATTTTCACTTGAGGCCTTATTTGAAAAATAATTAAATAATGACAAGCTCTTTTCCCTCCCAGCACATCATTTTTTAAAGAATCTTAATCCTTTTAACTATTTCGATAATGAGATTGGGAGGGAGGGAGTTGAAAGTATATTTGATAATGTTTTCCAAGTAGAATGAACTTGTACTCACATAGTATTATTTATTGTTGGTGGATATGTTAAACCGCACACCCATATTCCATCCTTATTAGATACTATTTTTTTTTTAACTGGGGTACATATCAAACCTGAAATCTTCTGATGATGTTGCTTCCTGTTTAGCAAATTGCACAAAATTGTTTCAAATGCTATGTTCCTATGGGTCCTACTATTGATTATGATTGTCATTACTGTTGTGCTTTAAGTGTCTAGAAATTCCAGTCAGTTATGCTTTATTGTTGATATATTCACAAGAGGCTTCCTTCTCAAGCACTATGCAAAGTAAAAAAAGATTCATCTCTGAAAAAGAAGGTTAAAGATTCATAAAAATGTTTGAAGGCTATTGGCATTCGCATGATACTTTTGAATTGCAGAAGCCTTTGACAGAAATGATAGATGATAGATAGATAGATGATAGATGATAGATGATAGATGATAGATGATAGATGATAGATGATAGATGATAGATAGATAGATAGATAGATAGATAGATAGATAGATAGATGTATAGATGATAGATGATAGATAGATAGATGATAGATAGATAGATGATAGATGATAGATGATAGATGATAGATGATAGATATAGATAGATAGATAGATAGATAGATGATAGATAGATAGATAGATGATAGATAGATAGATAGATAGATAGATGTATAGATGATAGGTAGATGATAGGCAGATTAATTTCTAGGCAGCTGAACAGTTAAACACATGTGGACACACACATATGGAAGCACTCTTGTGGTCATTCCCATCTCAGTTGAGGTCCATGCAAAGTGTTTTGCCCACATGGCTCCTGTAACAGTCAAACTGATCACACAGCGAGCTGTGGCTGGATGTGTAACTGCATGGACAAATGGGTGTTTTAAGGGCAGTTTCCATCTTAGGTTCAAATTATAAGTTTTGCAAAGCCCTACAACTAATCCAAAATGTGGCAGCTAGACTGGCGACTGGGAGTGGCTGCCAAGACCATATAACACTGCTCCTGAAAGTGTTAATTTGGCTCCCAGTACATTTCTGAGCACAATTCAAAGTGTTGGTGCTGACCTTGAAATCCCTAAGCAGCCTCGGCCCAGTATACCCGAAGGAGCGTCTCCACCCCCATTGTTCAGCCTGGACACTGAGGTCCTCCTCCTGTTGCCTTCTGGCAGTTCTCACACTGTGAGAAGTGAAGTTACAAAGAACCAGGCAGAAGGCCTTCTTTGTAGTGGCACCTGCCCTGTGGAACATCCTCCCATCAGATGTCAAGGAAAAAAACAACTATATGCTTCTTAGAAGACATCTGAAGGCAGCCCCTTATTGGGAAAATTTTAATGTCTGATGTTTTACAATTTTTTATGCACGCTGCAAGCCACCCAGAGTGACTAGGGAAACCCAGCCAGATGGGCGGGGTATAAATAATAAAGTTGTTGTTGTTGTTAAAACCACAACAACCAGTAGTTTGGAAAGGTATATTGGATTTGGTTTCCTGCTCTTCCTTCCTTACCAAGCAGCTGATTGTAGTGTCCTTTTTTCTTTAGGGTCTGTGTTGTCACAGCCTGTGGTGTTCCATTTCCTCTGTGTGAGAGTGGCACCAGTGTGTTTAGCACACCACACAAGTGACACACCTGCTATGGGATTTGATTTCACTTCAGAGGAACATGCTTCATTGAAACACACATTAAAGGACCCCCATAGATAGACGTCTGTACATGAACCCTGAACCAGCATGGAAGCGACCCCAAAAGCAGTAGGGTGTGTCATTAGGGGGGTATTAGATGTGTTTTTCTGTACATCAGAGCAGTTTATAATATTAATGTACATTACGATTCTCGTTGTAAAGTGGTTTTCTGCTATCCCTCTGATAAAAGCTGATGCACTGCCAATGGATCTAGTGGGGGGGGGTTTCATTCAATGGGATAATTGCTTCAATCAATAAAATGTTCAGCATAGAGGGAAGCTTAATCTTAGACTAAACAGAACACCAAAAATAATCCTGAGCGGCAGGAAACAATTGATCCTGCCTAGCAAGGAACTGTCTCTTCTCATTATAAATCTTAGGGCATTACATTTTAACTGATTTATTTTAAATATGAAAAGCTCTTCCTGGCTCCCAAAGCCCTAAAAGAAGCATTCCTGTGTAGCAGGAATATCAGTGTGAAAGTAATTAAGTTTGCTGAGACTGTTTCCACAAAAAACATATTGTGGAGATAACAGCCCCCTTTTCATGAGCTGGCCAAAAGACAACAAGTTGTCACAATTTTTAGTACAAGTTGGCAGAAGTGCTGTAATATTATTATCATGCAGCAACCTCTGATTATTGTATGTAAGGTATTTGTGCCATCACTTCAATACCTTTTTCTTACAGATTGTAGTTGTTTGTCAGGTTTGACCTTTTTACTTCTGGCCCTGCAAATTGATCAACTTTGACATTTCAAGTGACACAGGAAATAAGTATGCCAGAGCCTAACAGGTTCCTTTCGCGTGTCATTCACTCAACATCCGTCAGGTAGGGGACTTGAATTCATACACAGATTATTTAGATTGTGGACCTTTGGATGGGCAAGGAGCCTATCTTGAGCCCATGGAATAGGGCTACGTTATCAATAAATATTTATATAATTCTGAAACTTAACAAAATCCCAGCTTTAAAAAAAAATGTCCAGAGGCAATCACAAAAATTATAGACAAATAATGTTTAGTAATGGACAAGATGTTGAAATTGTGGTTGAGAGTTTTAAACTAGGAAAGTCAGAATCTGCCTCAGACTGACAGTCCATGCCCCTCTTGCTAGGGTCAACTAAGTTTTTTTGTGCCTCTGGTCAATGATTGTACCTGTTTTTCTTGGAGTAGGAATGACTTTTTAATCTTTTGTTAGTGTGACTTGCGAGAGTTTAATTTCTCCAACATTCAGCTCTCTCCTCAGGGTTTATTGACATTGCATCTGAGTGGGTAGGTAAATGCTACAGTTACTTGTTCAGTCGGCATTTTTCAGTCCAACAACCTGAATGCAGTCATCTTTTAGTGATGTATTTTAGGGTTACATTTGCAAAAAATGCATATTTTGGGAGAAAACATATTCCAATTTAATTTACATTTTCATGTGGTTTTTAAAAATTACCAATTGATATGAGCATGCATGTTAAGGTACCATGTAAGGCACACCTGTCATTTCACACATTATAGCTGCTGATCCTTCCAGGATGCCAGAACAAACCTGCTCCTATTTTTACATGTGAAATGATGGATAATACATCACCAGTTCCTTCTCTTTTTCCTGCAGGGCACATCTCTTTGGATATAGGTATGTGACCACTTATATATAGCCAAACAGGACTACTAATGAGCAAGAGGGAGGTAGCCCACACAGACAAATCAGAAGAGTTGTACGAAGTACACACACACACACACACACAACAAACAAATAAACAACCTTGTGGGGGAAACCGAAGGGCAGATGCCCCAAAACAGACTGATAAAGATTGGGCATGCTAAGTGGACATAGAGTGCTGACTGTTGGAGAGTGATAGAATGGATTATTTTGAAAGATGTGGCAGATGGGCTGAAACACTGAACAGTCCATGCTGCAATATTCTGTTGCAGACCCCACTTGTGACTCCTAAAAAGCAATGCAGCCTATCCCTGCTAGGCTCCTACTTCCTTGGTAACATGGTATGGAAGCCGCCCAGAGTGGCTGGGGAAACCCAGCCAGATGGGTGGGGTACAAATAATAAATCATTATTATTATTATTATTATAAGAATCCGCACTCCCCAATCTCCTTTGGAACAATCCTAAAACAGTTTACATTGCCGGCTCACAGCCACCGTGGTTGCTTCTAAGCTGTGGGGATTCAAACCATGCCCCAGGCCAAACCCTAAGCCCTGCCTTGCACAGGCTGCTCAGGGTTCAACAAATAGTTCCCTGTATGTGTTCCTTTTCTTTGTTTTCATAGGCTGAGAGTTTTTGTAAAAAGCAGGAATAATGCTGCCTGACATGTAGCAGATTAAAAGCATAACAAAACTAGTCTCGTGAGGATGACACAAAAGAAGGTTTGTAATGAGAGCCACACACACACACACACACACACACACACACACATGCACGCACACACCAGCCCTTTCTTTATTCCAGACATTGCTGTTTCCTCATAATATCTACAAAAAAGGCAACATCCGCATTAGTAAGTTCCACATCCCAGTGTATCTTAGGCGCACTAACTTAGAGCCTCCCAAGGCAATTACTTGTCTATATGTCACAAATGATATCCCCAAGTAGTTTGACATTTCATCTATTGAAATGACTATAGTATGCGTGTCTCTAAGCAAGATAAAAGCCTTTCATCTTACTAATGCAACAGCAGTATGTCATTTTGGCAAATCTGATATGTCCCATTGTGAAAAGAGCTAAGCTTTCTCCAGCATGGCTTATAATTCCAGAAAAGGCTCCATGTATAAAAGAATGAACTGAACAACACAAATAGGGCTATGGAAACCAAATGTGGGGCTCTCTCTTCTCTTTACATGGAAATCATGGAGAAAAAAACCAAGAAGAAGAAGAAGAAGAAGAAGAAGAAGAAGAAGAAGAAGAAGAAGAAGAAGAAGAGGAAGAAGGGATTTGAGTCAAAATCTAGGGACTCTCTTTCTGATCAAGAAATGTGAGATTATTTGCTACAGGAGTAATTTAAGGAAACGTTACCATTCTGTCTTTGTACCAGCTCCACTGGATCTTAACAAAATAAGGTTATGGCCTTACAAAATGCATGAACCATGTCAGATTTCTTAGGTCACATCCGCACCATGGATGGTATTCAACTAAGTAGTTGCACTAGCACAATGGAGTCTCCTACCTGCCACGCACACGTGAGCCATCCCCAAATCTGCTCTGGAGGGTTGAGGCAACTCCCACTGTAGGAACTGAAATTTGAGAGTAAATTCAAATATATGACTGTTGACTGGTAACACTAATGTTTCAATAATAATAATAATAATAATAATAATAATAATAATAATAATGTGTGCCAACATGACAATTGTTGATTCATGATAATTCAACATGATAATTCAACCATGTAGGTTTGTACTGCTACAGCAATGTTTAAAATAGTTTCATATATTCATTGGCAGGTTTTATGGAACTGGAAGGTTGTCAGAAAGACTTCAAGAAGAAGAAGGTTTAATGTCAATTAAATGGAAGCTTGTTCATAAAATGCAGGAGGGCATAAAGGAGAATACAATGCAAAGAAAGCAATATGAGGCAGTCAAGTACAATGTCGATAATGCTTGGAGAAAAGGAAGAGACGGTGGAAAGAATGGTCTCAGTAGTGAGACTGTGAGGAAGTGAGGCAGGAAGTGAGTGTTGCCCTATCACAGCAGACGAATGTGAGGATATTGCTTGAATATTTTTTAACAATTGTGAAGTATGTTTTGACAGAAGAAAGTGGTAACAGCAAGCGAGATGAAGAATTGCTTCTTTACTGCAATGACATCCCCAAAGGATTGATGGATTGATGCCCCTTCCAGTACGGGTTTTTCTTTCCCCCCCTCCTTTTTTCTTTTTTAAATAATTTTTATTAAGTTTTCCATTTAACAATCCAATCATATCACATTAATTAATTCGAATTATACCAATACATATCATAAAATCCAAATATTTTGCTGAATTTTTTAAATTTTTGTTGGGGGTACCCATGCTTCGAGCTCCATAACGGTCCAATCATCTCATATTTCTGCTGCTTTGATGTTCACCAGTCCCATCTTCCAGTCTTCTTGTTGTTATCATTTTTCTTCTTAATAACCTCTGAGTTGTTTCCACAAGTGAGTTGAAGCAAACATTATTATGTTCCTGTGTGGATTTTCACGCTGATCCAAAAGTCCTATTCGGGCGGCTGGTGCCATTTCGACAGTTCCGATGAAATAAAGTCTAAGTGTCTGTTCATTAATTTTCCCAGACCAGTTGTTCCATAAATCAGCCTTTCCAGGGGAATTCTTGCCAGATCAGACGTAGAATTCAAACATGATAACAGAACAGTGGCTCGCCTCCCCTTTGACTGTAAATCTCGCAACAAAGTCTGTCTCATAATGGTGGATCCCGATTAGAACTGCGTCACCCAAAAGCCTTTCGTTTCCTTTCCAGATCTTCTGCAAAACAAAGCCTTTAGTTAATATTTTTATTTCCACACAGTTTATTTTCCAGTCTCACTTGCTATCAATATGTGACGGTTGTTCTAGGGGAGGGGTTGTTAGGTAAATCATATTGAAAAAGAGAAAAGTTACCCCCCTTTCCGTTCTGTTTCAACATACCAACATAGCTGTGATTCTTTGATGTGGTCTTCTGTTCAATCCAACCCGTCACTCTTGGCTCTCAGTGGTAGATTTAATTAGCAATCAGTACACCCTTTCCTTCGCTTGAAATATGTGCATTTACTTTTCTCCAATTATTTATCTTAAGCAATGCAACTAGAATCGCACTCAGAAGTAGCGTCCAGGAGATCCAGAAACCTACTCGAGGGCTTTCCGTCCAGTGCCCCCACCCCCTCCTTCTTTCGAACTCGGGGGTGATTTATTGGCAACTGCAGACGAGGCAGCATCTTCCCATCCCCTGGGGAAATCCGGGAAGCTAATTTACTCCCATCATTACTTAATTACTTCGTGTGAGCCGGAGAGATGGTATTGTCGGCCATCTTCCAAGGTGCCCCTAGTGGCCCCCCCAGTACAGGTTTTTCATATAGGAAGCTACCATGTACTGAGTGACGCTGTATGGACCATCAAAGTCAATGTCGTCTGCAATGACTGGCAGTGCCTTTCCAGGATTTCAGACCAGGAACTCTCCCAGTCCTACCCGGAGAAGCCAGAAACTGAACCTGGGATCTTCTGCATACAAAGTGAATGTTCTTCCACTTAGCTATGTCCCTTCACCAGGGTGATCAATGCAGGTTCAGTAACAGGTCAGACTGAAATGTGTCTACAGTCGTACCTTGGTTGTCAAACTGAATCTGTTCTGGAAGTCCGTTCAACTTCTGAAAACATTCGACAACCAAGGAACAGCTTCCAATTGACTGCAGGAGCCTCCTGCAGTCAATCGGAAGCCATGGAAGCCGCATCGGATGTTCGGATTCCAAAAAACATTCACAAACCGGAACACTCATTTCCGGGTTTGCAGTGTTCTGGAGCCAAATCTTTTGAGTCATAAGCTGTTCGAGATCCAAGGTACAACTGTATACTGTATATATACATATTTTCAACCAAGACCACCACTTTCTGAAGCTTTTTGCTCCGAAAAAGGGAGATATGATAACAATCAAAGGCTATGAAGGTTGGAGGCGGGGTGCCAACTTGAATAAAATATTGGGGGGCAAGCCCTACTCCACATAACTGATCACATGACACGGCACATGGACATCATTTGAATGGTAATGCCCATCAACTTTTGGGGGGCCCAGACCCTTACCCTATGGCTCCTATGGATGGAGGATAGGATGCACAGTATTTTGTTGGCAGGCAATAAACTAGAGAGGGGCAGCCCTCAAATGTCCATTTTCCCACTTTTATGTGGGGGCAAATTTGCCACACCCTGCTCACCCCAGAACAATACTCAAGTGGTTTCTTCCTGGATAGGAGTGTTGGGGTGGCATGAATGGTCAACTGTCCAATCCAGATATTCCTGCTCCTCCCAAAAAACCTTACCTCTTTTCTGTTGCGTTGCCTGCCTGCCTGCCTGCCTCCCTTTTATGGTGTGGGTCTTGCCAGTTGCCTGTTGAAGAGGCTGAGTAGGAATTCCTGAAGGAGCCCCCAAGTGGCATGGGACTCCTCTTTTTCATTTACTCCACACTGCTGGGAGTAATTTTTGAAATGATGTAATTTCTTGTAAATCTGATCTTTACGTAGTCTGGGAAGGAAAGTCAGTTTAAGATCTGGGGACCTTTAATTCTGATGCATTAGGGGATAGGGGCACTCTCACCTTGCCCTACATTGCATCTGAAGTGTGACGGGGTGCCCTGTGGGACAGGAATGCACATTGGAGTGAACACTGAACTGGTGGGGCAATGGTCTGATTCACAGACCCAGGGCTTGAGTAGCAAGGAGGAAGAACTTCTACAGGGCACAGGTAGCGACTTTTATTGCCTCAGGAACTAGAAGGAAAATGATCCCCCCCCCCCCAAGTAGGGAACTTTCTTGCTCAGATTATGTTTTATTTGGTTGAATTGGATCAAGTTAGGTTATTTTTTTTTCCAGCAGATCCTCTAGTTTTCCTTAATTAATAATAAATATAACCTTTCCCCCAACTTAAAGCAGTGTCTTGAGTCTTCCTAGGGGTGGGTGTGATGGCAATGGGTCGTTCTACCCTCACTGCCGTGTTTTGCTCAACCCACAGCACTCTCAACAGCAGCCCCCTACTTCTTCCCAGTGTTCCAAGACACTTCTCAATCCATCCCTCAGCCATCACACTGATTTCTGGGTTTCCAAAACAGAGATAGCAGACCCAACAATAGGAGAAGAGAGTACCTACAAGAATGTGTGTGAGTACCTACAAGAGATATGTTCTTAAAAAGCTGAGCAAAAAACACTCTTTTCAGAATTTCATAAAGGACTATCAGGTATCTCATTAGTATATATATCTGGCTCCCTAAACAATACATAGGGTTCATTAAAGAACTGGTCAACGAGAGAGAGAATGGCCTCACCAAATATCCTATGAAACACAGGAAACCACCGGACACTGAGTTAGTCCATTGGTCTACCTACTTCAGTAGGTACAGTATACCTGAAGGAGCGTCTCCACCCCCATCATTCTGCCCGGACGCTGAGGTCCAGCGCTGAGGGCCTTCTGGCGGTTCCCTCATTGCGAGAAGCAAAGCTACAGGGAACCAGGCAGAGGGCCTTCTCAGTAGTGGCGCCCGCCCTGTGGAACGCCCTTCCAGCAGATGTCAAAGCGATAAACAACTACCTGACATTCAGAAGACATCTTAAGGCAGCCCTGTTCAGGGAAGTTTTTAACGTGTGATATTTTACTGTATTTTTGGTTTTTATGGAAGCCGCCCAGAGTGGCTGGGGAGGCCCAGCCAGATGGGCGGGGTATAAATAATAAATTATTATTATTATTATTATTATTATTATTATTATTATTAACACCAATTCACACAAATTCTGCATTGTTTCAGATGGCAGCCTTTCCTAGGACTACCTGCAGATGCTAGGAATGGAAAGTGGGATCTTCTGTATGTAACACAAGTGCTTTACCCTGGATGTGGACCACTGGACAAGCTGGGAGAAACTGCCCACATGATCAGCCTCACCCATGTGGTTGCTCTGTTCATATGGCAGCTCTCTTGCCGATGCCAGTGTGAATTAACGAAGACAGAGAAATGTGTAGAAAATGTTTCTTTTCTTAGAGAAAAGGATGAAGAAGAATGCTGTCCCTGGCTTTTGGGGGCTGTCAACTTATGTATTCTCCAATGCATAAAACAAAACAAAGCTTTGTTCAACATTTTACAATTCCTTGAGGAAATACAACGGGGTCTGTGAAGGCATTTTTACTTCCTAATTCTCCTGAAGTATGATGCTTTTGCTTTTTGTTGTTGCCTTTTTTGGCTTTTTGGGTTGTATGAAATTTTGAGCAATCCCTTTTTATAATTGCTAGATAAATATATTCATAAGATTGCATACCAGTCTGCATAGATGTCAGAGAAAAATCACTCTCTTTACAATATGCTCATGAGATCCATTAGGGACAGTTATAGACCTATAGCAATGAGCACTGAATTGGCTGTTGGCTCATGCATCAAATACACAAAATGCTCTCAGATGAACTTAAATGGTCATGGACCCAACCCCGCTTTTTACCCATGTGAGCCACACCCTTAATTCCCACGAGTTTCAAAATAGGATAGGATCTCTGCCAGTTAATTAGTCAAAGAGGAATTTTGCACCCAAGTTGTCAAAATAATATGGTTCCTCAATCTAATATGATGCACCAATATTTTAAAATTAGCATCTACATTTCACGTGACATTGCAATTAATATCTATTATTCTGCTCAATTTATCAGCTTCACACCAGCTAGTAATGACTATTTTGTTCAGAAGTTAGTAATTCATGCATAATAGATGAACAGTGATTCTTTCCAGGACTCTAATTTCTCTACCATTTGTTTTCTAATAAGGTAATTAGTTGCCATAATTGTAGAAGAAATGTATAGACTGTTTATTAGCTCCCATACACACTAAGAAAGAAGACTTGCTTTGGGATTTTTCAAGACACTTAGATCATTTTTAAATGCACACGTATTGGTGCTCATAAGTGTAACTGTATTATTTTAACTATCTCCCTCATTTAAACACAGATGAATGGAAACTGCTGATAGTTGATGTTCAAAGCAGTGTGGGTGAGGTTTATCCTTGAGGCTCCCATTGATCTTAATGAAAGTTGCCTGGCACTGGCAGAAATCTCTGTGCACCACTTTGAGCAATTTTCTCTCCATCAAATAGGTTGCCATTAACATTATGGAGAGCAAAGTCATGGAACATTGAAACACATCCATCATTCTGCTACACTTTTCCATAGAATGAGTAAAGACTATTGGGAGAAAAAATGATAATCTAATACTATGGCTTTCTTATTGGTTGATTGCTTTGTAGGATGATTGATCAAGGCTGAGATTCTCACATGTAAAGGCAAGGGTCTCCAGGTTCCCATGTGCATTACAAGGCTCCTATTACCAGCTATTTGTGGATGTTGTACCAACATCCAAAGCTTTCTTCCCACTTAGATATCCAACCTGGGACAAGACTTCCTCATGGATGCCAGGCTGAATCAGTAGAGCATGGCCAGGTTAAACTGAAGAACCTGTGAACTCACTGGGTCCCAGAACTTTAGATGCAACAGTATGGCCAAGAAACTTAGTATAAGCTAAGTGATGGACCACTTTGCATTCGATTAGCTAACCTGTACATGTATTCTACTGAAATAGGGAGGAGGGAGTATTTGTTCCATATGACAGTTCTGGATGGCTCCCACAAACCATTCAGTGTGCACTATATTTCTCCATGCACAACGGTTAGTTTTATATTCCTGGTAAACTGATGACCTTCCATACTCCCCAGGCTCTTGATACACAAGGGTGATGTTCATTGTTCAGAAGTAACTGCTGATTTAATAATTTTTAATAAGTGGCTTTACCTTCTTGTACACAATACAAGTTGGATTGCAGTGTGTCTATAAAAAACAGTTGTGTTGGGTTTAGTCATCTGTGGAAAGGTGACTCAAAGAACTTCAGAGCTCTCTATGAAAACCACCACTTCATAAAATTAGTGGCCACAGTAAATAGGGCTTATTATTCCTAAGCCAAAAGGCAGTATATATTTTGCCACTTGCCATTTTTCAGGTGTTTTTTTTAGTGTCACAAACCCAAGTACCAAGTGAACCACCAAAGTAGAACAGAAAAGTTGAATAATGAAATGGAACATCCCCAAGGCAACAAGCAAGCTTTTAATTGCTTTAACATCAGTTTTGCTAATAAAGGATTTTCAAGGTGATTGTGTGATGAGAGGTTTCACCAAGCCCTAAATTTTGAGCAATGTGCTAAATAGATTTGTAACAGCTCTAGCTGTTCATTCAGCTGTGACCTTGCTAACACGGCTACTGATGATCTCAGGTTTGCTTGCTTAGCCTCTGACACTGTGGTAAAGAAGAACAGTCCCGAAGACATATCTGAAAACATTCACAAAAGCCCTCTTCTGGTGTTCAGGTTGAACATGTGAAGGGGCAAGTGGGAATGAATCAGGTGAGCGCTACTCCATCAATGAGGCTACATGTCCCAGGCACACTTCTGGTCCATGCAAGATTGGCATTAGTCTAAAGAGGACCACCTTATTTATGCAAGTGGTTTCTTCCAACACTGGAATAGTTGACCAGTATTCCTTTCCCCATTGGGGGGGGGACCCTATGCACAAAAAAGGCAGTCCTCTTATGAGTAACACCAATCTCAAATTGGTCAGTGTGCCTTGGTACAGATGGGGCAAGAATTCATCTGATCTGCTTTTTGCAGTGGACTAAAATGATTTGACACCCCTGGATTCCCTTGCACCTTGGAGTGGAACCCCCAGTTGAACTATGTGGTTCTCTGAACTTTGCAATACAATTTATTTATTTTTGGGTGTATGAAACCTGCATGCAGAACTGCATGTTTCATGTAAGGGATGCATACAAAATGGATTATTTTACTAGTGAATGCTTTGCAAAGTTTGTGCTTTCCATAAAAAGTACACACAAAATGCATACAAAATATATACAGTGAGGCAAAACGACATGCAGTTGGGTGGAATGAGATGCAATGACACACCTCAGGACAAGGCAAGGTAGAATGAACTTCTGATTGAAAGCCAAGAGCAAAATGGCACTGAATAAGCTTCTCAGCCCAGAACACAGTACATGCAGATCTCAAGTTAAAGAGATATCAGGGAACAGTACTGGAAACAGAACATTGGATAGATGCTGCCAGTCAGTGCAGGGTAGTATAGGGTAGCTTCATGGAATCGTATTGTTAGTTACACTTTAAGCATGTCCAAAATGCATCTTCCAAAGGAAATATTTGCAGAGCGAATTGAGGGAAAGACGTACAGTGGTACCTTGGGTTACAAACACTTTGGGTTACAAACACTTTGGGTTGCAAACTCTGCTAACCTGGAAGTAGTACCTCAGGTTGAGAACTTTGCCCCACGATGAGAATGGAAATTGCGCGCCAGCGGCGCTGCAGCAGCAGGAGACCCCATTAGCAAAAGTGTGCCTCAGGTTAAGAACAGTTTCAGGTAAAGAATGGAACAAATTAAGTTCGTAACCCGAGGTACCACTGTATCTGCATCCAACCAAGTTTTAGTTGTTGAACTAGGGGATGCCAAAGGAAGTAGAAAAAAGGCTGTGGTCATATAACTTGGAAAGATATCTTCCTGAGCCTAGTGACCTAGCCCTCTGGACAACTTTACAGTAACCATACAAATACCACTAAAAGCAATTATATGGACAGACTCAGCTTGTTTGGCATCTGTCTGTCTTGGGAAACAAGGAAGGAGTTTGCCTTTGGAGGTGAAGTCAAACCATTGGAGGGTTGTGGTACCTGATGTGTCTGTAGAGACCAAAGCAAGGAGATACATGTTTTGTTGCAGCAGAGGCAAAAGAAGGCGTCAAGTTGTGGTGCTGCAGGTGCACTATGGTGTTTCTCCTCTCTGTGCTCGTCCCAGTGGTCATTCCTCCTCTGGTCACTGCTATGGAAAAAGGTCTCCAGATTCATGTCCCATTTGCAGACATTGTTGTACCACAGAGTTGGTCTGCCAATGGGCCTGGTGTTTGGAATGGGTAACTTTTAATAATGAAAACTCATTAACCTAACCAAGGCTAGATTAGCAACTGTTTCCTCAACAGCTAATGACATATGTTAGACACTTGGATCTAAGTGATAGATAAGCCCTCTTCATTTGTCATACCTATAGTGAGGAGGGGGCCAGTGCACAGCAGAGCTCTGCTGAGTAGCCCCTCCAGCTGACACCCGTGTCAGTGAGGGAGCCTCTGCATGTAAAGCTTTCATATGACCTGGAACTCTTGAAAAGGGCTACAGTGTTCCAGGTACGCTGCGCTGGAAGTTGGCTATTTCTGGTTGCCAGTGAACAGCACAAGCTCTTAAAATAGAGAGTGACATGATGCACAGATAACAGATTTTGACAGCTTCTAGGGATGTTTGAAAGTATTTAGGAAGTAAACAGAATCTGGATAGCCATCATTTTGGGATTCTGCATCGGTTGAGGTTGGACTAGATGACCCTTGAGGGTCCTTTTAACTCTCTGATTCTATTGTTATATATCATCCCCAGGCCCTAGAAGGGCCCCTTGCACACAGGGGGACTGGTGATGAAGATGGCGGGGAAACCAGCAGGAGGTGGAGCCAGAGCCAAGGAGAGGCAGACCCATTGCTCTGCAAAAAGGGAGGCAGGAGATGCTGGCGGAGGCAGACAGAGCTTTGCCCTCACTGACCAGCCACCATTGCTCACACACCTGCTTTTCACAGCTTCTAGCTTATGTGTGAAGCTGCTCTAAAAATGCTCTTCTTCTGGGATAAAGAGTCCAGAGAGTTCCCTCTTATGTTGCACATAAAGCAGAAACAAACAAACTTGCTTCTCCCCATTTCCCACAAAATCCATATATTAAGGTCAATAATATATTTCACTATTGATTATCCCTTTCACTTCAGATCTGTCAAGATTTATATAGCCTTTTCTGAGGGTGATCTCAGGGCCTCTTCTGTCGTTACCTAGTTTATAGAGTGATGAAATACTTGCCTCTCATTGGGGCACAGGTTACTAGCAATTATTTGTCATTACTTTCCAAGGTTTATTTATCAATGTCTACTTGTTACCACTGTTCTGATAAAAGAGCATTTAACCAAAGTGTCTGACTTTCAGCTCATGACTATCCTCAAAACATGACCATTCAACCCAGGCTGATATTTTCTTTTCCATTCAAAGCTCATTTGAAATGGGTGATGTAGCCTCCAGGCCGTCTGAGGGTGCACTGATCAGTGATTTGACACTTAACTCAATTTATTAGGAAAAGGAGGGGGGGAGAACTTTGTATTCCATTAGTAAAATTGTCATTATATTTTATCTTCTTCAACATCAAAGGGATCTGAGGGTTGATTTTCCCAGTTTTTATTGTTTAAACATTTTAATTAAAAATATGCAATTTATTATGTGAATCATTGATGGCAACTGGGTACAACAGCTCAGATTTACATATGAAAGCAAGCAAAACTATGAAATCTACTAGTCAGCAGTAGATTTTTTACATTTTTTAAAAATAATGATGCAAACCTGCTATGAGTTCTTTAGTATTTTTTCAGATTCTGGAATCTTGCTTCAGAGTAACCAACATTAAAGCTTCTTAGTCTACTTGTGAGAGTTTAACAAATAGATTAAAATTGTTACATTCTCAGTGCTTATGAAAAATTAAAGTGCCCCTTTATTATTTCAGTCTAATATTCCAATATACAATATTCCAATATCCATTGTTAAAATGAAGTACTTGGATTTGCTTTCACCCCGGTCCAGCAAAAGAGTTTAATACATGTAAGAAATCTTCATGTGCACTGCACATGGACTTACACACCTAGAAGCAATCCTCATGGTTGTGACAACTGAATTGACCCAATGGATAATCAGGTGCAAAGTCAAACATATATCCTGATCTCTATGACAATTACATTATGTGTACTGTACCTAGACTCCCACCCCTGGATTGGGGCAAATGACTTCAGTGGAACCACAAACCCAATTCTAAATATGATGGCTTCAATTCAAGAGCCGTTGTGCATTCAAAGCATCACACTCACATTGCTGCACCATTCGTGTTTACACACACACACACATCCTCAGCAGTTCACAAAATTAGGAATGTTCACTTCTGTGTTGCGTGGAACCCAGTGGCTTGTGGTCATTTCAAAGAAATAAGTATGACTGCAATCAAGGAGAATGGTGGTGTAATTAAAAGGTCAGCGGGTGGCCTTTTCACATTTCTGTCATAATAGTTTTTGCACCAAACACAAATTAATCATGTTTGTGGTTTGGGATTGAAGGTATATTGCCCAGCTCATCACAGCTGATCAGATGGTTTAGTAGGTAAGGGCTCTCACCCACAGCCTCCCCATTCCAGAGCACTTGACTTCCATGGTCCTTCGGGTACCTGGGACATACATGCCTCTTCCTCTCTCGTTCTCATAAGGAGAATGGGAAGGGAATGTGCGACCTGTGTTTAAAAACCAAAACAAAAAAGCCAGAGCGCATGTCGACACAGATGTGGCTTAGGAAACTCCTCTTTAAGAGAAGGGGGAAAGCTGTCGCTAAGCTCTTGGCAGAAAATTTGCTCTCCATCAGAAAAAGAACTTTTATCTTTAAAAGGGGCCATTGGGTTAAATTTAAAGTGATCACAATCTGCTTGTAGAATGCTAATTTAATTATTTTTCATTAAATTCTTTCACCTTTACACTCTACTAATTTCTTTTTCTTCCTTGGGCATTTTGTCAAGGTTACAAAATATTCCGGCTATATTAAGATGCAGGGGAGGGGAGGTCCCTGAAACCCCTGTCCCCTCCTGAAACCTGGGATAGCTCAAAAACAGCTGTAACACTTCTAAATATAATACCCAATTCAGAGCTCCTAATTTGCTGAATCTCACAACAGGTTTTTTTTCATACCCATTAATTCTTTGCCTCTGGCCATTTCTTCAGCTATAATTCTGTTTTACTCAACTACGTTTAGAAGAGTCCCTTCAGCTTCGGAAGAAAACTTTGCAAAAATTGAGCAGAACTGTAACTGTTTCAAACATAGCTTCACTTTTTAACACTGATAATACCTTCCATGCTTTTCCCCCTTTCATAGTTTTGATCTTTAAATCTGAAGGTGTTAAAATGTGATCTCTGTGTGTGCGCGCGCACACACATGTGCATGTGTAGTGGGGAGGACCAGGTGATAACAAACTTATTTCACAGCATAGATAATGGAATGGGGTGTGCTTTAAAAAGGGAATAAGGGAAAAATACAATGGCAGATTAAAGACTATCCGAAGCAGGGAAAGCGCAGGGCTGGCTCGGGGGAGGGGGCACCCTTTGCCTCAAGCAGTGGATGCAACCCCCGACCTCGCTGCTGTGCCCCTGCCAGCCACAGTGCACACAGTAATGCGTAAAAGCAGTGTACAAATCGTAAATGAAATTAAACATGTTTATAAACACATAAGGAGTCAATTGATTGTTAATTTGGACATAGGAACTGACTTGCTCTCTCCTTCCCAGGCTAATTGGCAGATCAGAACTTAGTCATCCATCAACTTTCAAACTTCCTAAATGTTCAAGTCTAGTTATTGGCTCCAAAAATGTATAAAAATGAGTTTAAAAATCATATTTGAGAGGAAATACATTTACAGTACAATCCTTGTCTATCTGTTTATCTTTGGAAGTACCGGTAAGTCCCATTCATTTCATTTGAGGTTACTCCCAGGCAAGTCAATAGAGGAATGCACCCTTAGAAATGTGCACTTTGGAAGAAAATACATTTAGAAAATGTGAATTTTGAAAGGAAATGTGTGAAATGCAAATTTTCATGCTGATTTTCTTTAGGAGAGCACAGATTAATGCAGGAACGGGACAAAATGAACTTATGCCTCCATTGCTCCTCCTGCTTATGGGCTTCCAATAGGCATCTGGTTAAGCACAGGATGATGGACTGGCCTCTGGTTGTGTTCTTATGAGTGAACTCATATGAAAAGGACATGGCCTGGAAATAGACTGACTTCTCCATCTCTACAAAATGTGTTGCAGTGAGCTATTGGTACCTCATTATGCAAGTTGAGAAATAGTCTTCTCTTGAGAATTTGGTGGGGAACACTGTGCACTAGGGGTAATTGGCTGCAGCAAGACACCTTTTGTTCCAGGCAATTGAGTCATGCACATACCTGCAAGATATTAAT
The DNA here is from genome assembly GCF_027172205.1 of Podarcis raffonei. Classification (NCBI taxonomy): domain Eukaryota; kingdom Metazoa; phylum Chordata; class Lepidosauria; order Squamata; family Lacertidae; genus Podarcis; species Podarcis raffonei. The sequence continues at coordinate 63,353,311 of NC_070612.1, read as the reverse complement.
GGTCTGAAATTGGCTCTCCCCTCCACCATTTGAACCTGAAATAGTTCTGCAAGGAAAGTGGTATGGAGGCAACTTCTGGAATTGGAAGGCAGAGTTATTGCATTTTTAAAATGCTAAACTACTGTTTTTTCCTCCTCTCACCCCAAATGCCATTTGAGGAAAGGGGCAGTAGTGAAAGCAGTATCCTCATGCAGGAATTAGAGGGGTGTCAGGGACTGGCAGGCCACTGAGGAGTGGGTGGCAGAGACTGCAAGGCCAGAGGCTGACCCAGGGGGAGTGGCAGTGACTTATGGGGTATTGTACTTACTGTGAGGAAGGAGCTAGCTGGAGGGAATGGGAAGAGTCTGAGCAGGAGGAGACAGGGAAGGGGGGCAGGACAAGGGGCAGGAGCTGGGGCTGGAGAAATGACAGGGCATACCTGGAGTGGAGGAAGAGTGCCAGAGAATCCTCTCTGCCCCCTCCTCCACTCTCTCCCAGGACCAGGAGGGGCTTGAAGAGACAGGCGCAGCAATGCGCATGCTGTCAGACCAGGACGGGCGTACGAAGGGGGGGTGCGGGGGTCCGATTCACCTTGGGTGTCATCCCTGAGGGGGTGATAAAATGGCACATCACAGGGGGTGGCACTTACTGCGGGGCCTGGCCTGCAGCACGCCCGAGCCATGCATCTCTCCTGGGAGTGACGTGGTGGCTCAGGGCCCCACGCTTCCCAAAACAGCAACGTGGGGCTTGCGTACGCCAGGTGGATGCTGTGGGTAGCTCAACACGGCGCCCCTGTGGGCGGCTCGCCCTGCCCCTGCCGCTCCAGGTGCTGGAGCAGCTAGCTATGCACCTGGACCAGGGTACTTAAATTCGGGTGGTGGCAGGATTATGCTGTTGCTCCAACAGTCCAGCTAGAGCACAAGTCTGGGAAGGGGATGCCTGCTACTTAGGCACCAGAAGTGTGTGTGTGTGTATTCTGTGCACCTTGTGTGCTTTATCAATAAAGAATTCAACTACCAACTGTTTGTCCTCCTAGGGCTGGGTGTGCTAAGGACAGGTAGATATATAAAGTTGCATCGGTTCATTCCAAGAAATTCAAGCAGAACTGGGCATGTTCCTGAAACTGCTTTTCATAGGAACTGAGAAATCTGCAACAGTAGTTTTTTTAAATTTATTTTTAAAGTTAGCAAAGTATAAGGCTGACATATATTGAGTCAGATCCTTGATCCATCTAATTCGGTATTGTCCACATTGATTGGCAGTCGGCTCTCAAAGGATTCAGAAAGAGGATACTCTAAGCCCTACTGGGAGGTGCTGGGGATTGAACTGGGAACCTTTTGCACTAAAAGTGGGTGCTTGACCCCTTAGCTATGTCCCTTGCAGTTCTCAACACAGTTCTCAGTACACAACCAACTCAGAAGCATTGCCCAGTTTCCCTACCCCTATACCATTCTTACTCCACAACAGGTATGGCCACAGGTATCCCATGGCTTTGAGTATGGAAATCAATGGGTCTGAGTACATATGCTTCATAAGAGGGAAGTGGCTGCTGCTAGATGGTGCCTATTTCTTGAGACACCATGGAGCTTGCCTGAAGTGACCTTTCTGGGGTGCAAGCCTGGGCGGTTTGTATGGAGGTCCTGGGCTTCCCGGATGACAAGACCCCCTCCCCCCCCGGTCTCGCTGATGTTGTCAAAAGGAAAGCAAAACAATACGTTTGGCACCAGCTTGGCCTCAGGAGCTGCCAGAAGGAGGCATACAAGATGTCATACAACCATCTTAGGGACTCCACTCTAGATTTGTGTTGGGTTTACTCCTTAGCCTTCTCTTCTCCCAGGGAAGAAGGCTTGCTGGATTCATGTAGGAGGGCTGAACCTCAAGCTTGCAAGCAAAATGTGGTTCCCCAAGCCCCTCCTTTTTGGCCCTTGGGACTCTTCTCAGGTCATGCCCCATCCTGGCCCTGCTTCACATTCTCTTTGGGACTTTGGAGTTGCAATAGGTTATTCTTGCTTCTTGCAGATAGAGGACAGAGAAAGATGTGCATGTAGAAACTAACCTTCTGTACTAATGTAAAATCTGCATTTATAGCACTGCCTGTGTTTGCTTCTGGCACACTTGGCACTGGTCCTTTCCACATCTGGCTTAAGGGAATCTGAAATCCCAATGTGCTCCCAATGTGCTCCAGGAGAATTCAGAAGTAGGTCATGCTGGGCCATGGCAAAGAGGTGAGCCATCTCAGCTGGGAATATTCCAACCCTTCAGCTCATAGCAGAATCCTTGCACCTTCATGGCTATGACTCATCCCTAACAGTGACCAGATCTGTGGGTTATGTCATTGCAAGAGAAAGTATTCTTATACAGTCATACCTCAGAGAACTGGGTTGCCTATCTATAGCTGTATGGATTGGGAGAGTTCATTATTCTGTCATTGATGGATGTAGCAGCATAGACTGTATCTCCATTTTCTGATGCTAGAGGCAATGTAATGTAGCTATTAAAACTTTCCTCTAGTTATGTCTGACTGAAAGGTGAAAGCTCAAAGGTAAGTTTAAAATGAGTGGAATAGTCATTTTTCATAGAAATCATAAAGCTGAATGGGAGAGAGAGTCATTGCTTGACCCTGTTGTGAGGGGCTAGGTAGTTCCCTGGAGCTTATCCTCCAGTACATTGTCTAGCCTTCCTGGTAGCCGTCCCATAAGGTCCTCTTTCTTTCAGCTACTTCCCTTGAGATGCTGTTTCAAAAGCCAATAGAGTTTACTGTCATGTTAGGCGATATTTTTGTTTTTGAAATGGCCAGACTGCTTGTTTTCATTTCATTATTTATTGGTTCAATAGACCACACACCTCCAACTTGCATTTTTAGTTTGCCCTCCCCTCCATTCTCTTCAAAGAATTTAGCAAGTAAAATAACCCAAAACGCAGAAGTTTCCAACTTAATTCTACTTTCAGTTGCAAGGGAAATGTTTTTGGTTTTGTTTAAGGAAACTTTCCTTGAAGTGTGACCCAGTCATTTTATGAAATATTGATTACTAGGGGGCTGCCCCGCCTGCTCACCAAACCTACCTACCCACCACCAAACCCACCACCCCATTGCCAACCCTTCCACCTCCTTTTACACTTCACCTCAACCCCCATCTCCTCACAACTGCTCTAACCCCCCCATATCCTCATAGTAGCTCCTTCGAGACCCTCATCCTCACATCCCCTCTGTGTCCTTCGGTCACTGTTTTATTCAAACCTCTGCTCTTGTTTTAAACTCCCATTTTAAAACCTGCCTTCTCTTTAGCTCCCCTGCCTGGATTTCATGCAAATCTAGGATTGGAATGTGGCACCACAGATTCCATGGCTGGGAAGGCATTAGAAATTTCCCCATAGGAATCAGTGGAAATCATTGACTCATTATGCAAGTAGAAATCATTTGCTTTTTATGTGAATGCTCACCTAACAGACGATTTCTATTGAATGCATTGTGCTTGTAAAGGGGGATCTGCCTGTGTATTGGAAGATACAATTGTATAAATGTTTTTATCACTTTTCAGAGCCTGTATATTTTGTATTTTATCTCATTATCTCACACAGCTTCAGCTGGCCTCCTAAAATTCTGAAGTTTGTCAAAAAAGATTGTCTGAGAATGTTCAGCTCATTTATTGTTGAATGAATCCCTATTGATGCTGGTGGATGAAAGAAGCAATGGGCTAAGGCAGTGGTTCCCAGTTAGGGGTCTGGGGGTCTGTGGCCCCATCCCTTGCCTCCCCCCAACTATTTTTTGTCATTTTTTTGCATGGTAATATCACAAATTTTAAGGTCTGTTTTGTAGTATACCCAAAATCCTTTGCTTATTAGGGGCCACCCCACAGTTTGTTCAAAAAATAGTGTTACCTGAATTGGACTCCTTGGCAGGCTTTGAATAAACACTCACAATTTTTTTATTGATAATTAGTTAGATAAATTAAGGACTTATACAATTTTGTAACATGCAGAGAATAGCAGAGGTTGAAACTGATGGAAGTTGGGCGGGGAGGGCGGGTTGTTTATGGGAGGGAGGGGGAGGGGGGAAATGAGGGGGGAATTAAGGATGATATGTTTTAAGATAATATGTTTTGTTGAATTACCTAATATTTTTTTTTAAAAAAAAAGCTTTACCATAGAGTTATTGAAATTTTCAAAAGTAAAGTGTCCGTGGCTTGGCTTTTGAAAAATAGGGGGTCCTTAGTAATTAGCTAATTGGGAACCACTGGGCTAAGGGAATGTATCTGTAACAATTATAGAGATCATTTCTCCAAATATTCTTCAGGGGAGGACAGAAATTCTCCAAGCATTCATGAGACTCTTGGAAAAGAACATCTTCAAATTTTCATACATAAATTCTTTTCTGGGTCATTTTGGATCAGTGCTAAAACAAAGATTTTTGTAGCACAAGAGGTGTAGGAACCAATTGGCTGAGATGAACCCATACCATCATCATACGAAAGAAGAACAAGAAACTTTCAGATCAATACAGGTTTCACTCACAGCCATTTTGGATGCTAATGGTCTTTGCTGGAAACTAACATAACCAATATGCTTCCACTCCTTAAAAACAAAGGTGACCAGTCATTAAACCCAGCTGGTTTTGATCAATAGACTTAGTCAATCAAAAGCAAATTTACTATATGTGCCACCAAGGAGGGAATATTTATTCTCCCTTCTCCTTCACCCAGTAGCAAAACTATAATGCATCATTCTGTGAGAGATTCTTTCTTCAGCGACAAGCCCATCTCATCTCTTGTAGACAACTCAAGCTCAATTCTCACTACTGCACTTTCAGTAGATCACTTCATGGATAGCAGCAGGAGGTTGGCAAGCCTCTGGAAAGGAGAAGAGAGTCCTTCCTCTCTGAGGCAAGTTCAGTTTCTTGCCAAATTTATGAAGTGATGAGCTTCAGGATGAGTTCCAATGTCACATGTCACTTGAAGTAAATTGCACCTGCAATGAAAAATGTGCATTCTGGTGCCTCTGTACCAAATCCAGCTCTTTACTCTTCTCTCTAGCTTCAGTTTTTTGGCAAAAGTCAGAAAGGCAAGGTCTATAAACAATGAAACAACTGACGAGATGAACAATGAATGCCTGAGAACTTTGTGGTAAAGGGGAACATTTATCACACATGCGGCTTAAGAGTAAAATTTCCATTCTAAGCAAATGGCAGTACATTTGATTCACCAAGGAATGGGTTAGCACAAAGCTGGCATTCCTGCCATCAGAGCCATTGACCCATGAGAACAGTCATGGGGAGTTTTCAGATCTGTCTTGTCTTCAGCTGAAAGTGTCTCCGGAGCAACTTCTCACAAGGGAACATGAGAGACCAAAGCATCTTGCTTCACTGAGTTACGGGATACTGGGGTGGGAGTAAAGGATTGCCTCAGTGCATGAAACAAAGTGAATGAATGAACCATACGTGAAAAAAATTATGTCAGTGGACGTTGGGCTATTCTAATCACAAATATCTCCTTTTTCCCCCCAACTCAAAAAGTCTGACTAGTCATTCTGTATCATGGGCATACAATATACACTTAATACAGTGGTACCTCGGGTTAAGAACTTAATTCGTTCTGGAGGTCCGTTCCAGAGGTACCACTTTAGCTAATGGGGCCTCCTGCTGCCACTGCCCCACCACCACGCGATTTCTGTTCTCATCCTGAAGCAAAGTTCTTAACCTGAGGTAATATTTCTGGGTTAGCGGAGTCTGTAACCTGAAGCATCTGTAACCCGAGGTGCCACTGTAAGGGCACTTAGTAAGGTCATGCTATTTGGCATGAATAGCCCCTTGAAACATAGAATTACCCTGTGATTTCCACAACCATTTATCTTTGCATGCTCTCTGTTAACTAACAAGTGTCAAGTACAGGTCTGAGAAAGTCAAATTTTCAGTCTGCTACTTGTTTTGTTTGAACTGCCACCAGCGCTTTCTGTTGCTGTAATGTGTGCTGTTGTCGCACCCTCCCCCATTACACTTCTTGGAAAAATCTACTTCTTGTATTCCATTAGCATAGATCCTTTGTGGGGATGTTTTTAGCTTTTGTTAGGGTGGTGCAGTTAAATCATTGGAATAAGGAATTCAAGTTCTGATGGAAGCAATTTTTCCTTGGTAGTGCCAAGACTGAAGGATGATTCTGAAATGTTAGAGGTAGTGCTAAAGAGCCACAGTGGAAGTGCTATGGTGGATTCAGTAAATGCTGTCAATTGCTGTCAATCAAAGCAAGTGGCTTGGAAGGAAATTCTGATACAATCAGATTTGTATGTTGCAGAGCCCTGCCCTCCATAGGAAGGTATGCTGAATACTGACAAATGCTAGATAATGTGTTTTAAGCAGGCTGTGGCTTCCTAGTGCGTCTCAGTTGGTGCTGTTAATAGAATTGTGCTCAAATATTCTTTCAAAATTCTGCATATGTGGGCAGAGGGAGAAGAACTTCTCCAGCGATTACTTGAGAGTGGGGCTCACCATTACCAGGGGCATGCATACCACTTTTTTCTTTTTTCCCTAATCTTGTAATCAGGTGGCATCAGCAGCAACTGCATTGACAGCCAGACCACCCTTTTACATCACCACAGTGCCCTGGCCCTTGGTCAATGTGGGGTCAAAATTGAGGTTGCTACGAAAAGAGAGGAAGAAAGACAGAAAGAAAAATAGTGGTGAGAATTTGGACAAAATCCCTTTCTTTCTTTCTTTCTTTCTTTCTTTCTTTCTTTCTTGTTAGGAAATGATGAGAAAAATAAAAATTTCAGAAATTTTCTGAAGAAAAAAAAGCCTTGTTGACTCAACATTAAACCAGTCACAGGACCCTGGACGCAATATGGGAAGTTTTGCTTTCAGTGTTAGGTGGACTCCCTCTTCATCTCATGTTTCATAAGATATCGATCATCCTTCCAGACAAATAAGTGTGACTTTTGCTCCTCTGTCACATTTGCACTAAGTGGCGCCCATGTAACCCAAATTGATTTGCAGAGTGGGAGAACAGACATTCGCACTCTGACTTGAGCAAGAAAGAGAGAGAGTAGAGGGGGGAGTTCTGCTTACCTTGAGCACTAAGATGCTTCCTCTAGTTTGCTGCTATACATTCTTACAAGTGAAAAGAAATTCGACAGTTGAAGAGCAGGTGTGGAGAATTGTTCCATTTCTTAGAACATTTAACAATTGCAATAGTTTATGTACTTATTTTCCAGCTTGATTCCAAGGTCAGCTGACACTGAATTCAGAGGCAATTACAGTAAATCAAATGGTAGAAGTTCCCTACAGGGTTGTTTCAAGATACCTTTGCATCATGGCTCTTCTCTCCCCCTGCCTTTCCCCTTTCCTTTCTAACCCTAGAGCTCACACATCCAGCAGCTGCTTTCTTTTTGACAATTCGTCACTCCTGAAAAATGTTTGCAAGCACTTTGGATAATTTCCAATTCATTCTTGCAGGAAATGAGGATTTGCTTCCTCACTTGGGATACCTGCTGCTAGGTTTATTCACTAATAAGCATGATAAATGTTTTAGCCTTTGATCAGTGCTAATTTAACAAGTAAGATCCACAGAAAAAAAAAGTCTTTGAGGCTCAGGGGCTCAAGACGGTGCATGAGTTGGAAATATGATTGATTGTGTTGCTGTGAGAAATTTCCATAAAAAGAATCTTTTATCGTACTGCTGTATTTCGAACAATTAAATCAAAAGTGAAAGATGCCTACTTTCCAATGAAGAGAGAGACAAAAATGGGACTTCATATGACTTTGCTTCAAAGTTACACAGGTTAATTTTCCAGGGACATTTTCAATCTTCTCTTTAATTAATAGGTAGGTTTTTTTGACCCCTGTTAGCTATTTCCCCCCTTTCAGTCACACTGTCCTTGGTTTTGTCACAAAGGTGTTTTTTTAAAAAAATTTAATGCTAAATAATACTATTCTCCAGAGCACAATAAGAGAACACAAAGGCAAACGCTTTTTGCAAAACAGGACAATACCCCCCAAAAAACAAGCAAGCCAGCAATAATATCCAACCTTTGTCTTGACTGTTTCCTGAAACTCAAATATCAGAAACACAAAATTATGATATAAAAAACATTTGTGACTTAGGGATGAGCAAAAATGCCCTCCACAATGTTATCTTGTAAGCAGCAAAATTGGAGTGGGGCATTTTGCCGAAAATCTTTGGGTTCATTTATTTATCTATCCAAGTATTTGTATAAGCAAAAGTCCACAAAGTGTTTTCCAAAAAAACCCAACAACAAAATTATATGGATAAAAATCTTAAAAATTAAATGAGAAATGTTAAAATAGAATAAAACACTATAATATAAAAATATATAGAACAGCTAAGCAGATCCACCATCAATTATATATTTGGATGGCTTTGTCTGGAGGTTGGTGCTTTCCAGCTGTTGGGGATGGCATTCTGCAACCTTCTAGGGCATGGGCAGGCAAACTAAGGCCTGGGGGCCAGATCTGGCCCAATTGCCTTCTAAATCCGGCCCACGGACGGCCCGGGAATCAGCGTGTTTTTATATGAGTAGAATGTGCCCTTTTATTTAAAATGCATTTGTGGGGCATAGGAATCTGTTCATCCCCCCCCAATATAGTCCAGCCCCCCACAAGGTATGAGGGACAGTGGACTGGCCCCCTGCTGAAAAAGTTTGCTGACCCCTGTTCTAGGGGGTATCTATCTGGATATACCCACCAAGAATAGAGTAGATAAATACTCTATTCAGAAGGGACTTCAAGGGTCATTTACTCCAACCCCCTGCAATGCAGGAACCTCAGCTAAAGCATCCATGACAGATGTTGCTTCTTCCACCGTCAGACCTTATATTCTTGGTTTGCATTCCAACCTATATTGGGGAAGTTGAAGTCTCCCATGACTACTATATGTCTCCTTTTTGAATGTGTGGTAATCTGCTCTAGGAAGGCATCATCCAAATCTTCAGTATAGCTTGACAGTCTATACCAGACCCCCACAGTAAGGTCACTGTTGTTTCTCTCTCCTACACTTTTTACCCATATACTCTCAATCTGCTTTCCATGCTTATTTGGTTCACGCAATTCATTTCCATGGAGGTAGATTTACATGAGGATGAGGATGGTATTTGCAACGAAGCTCACGGAGCTTTGGTTTAGTTGACAATGCTTCAACCTCTGCGGCAATAGCTGTCTTTTCCGTGTAGTGCTGAATGTGTACAGAACTTCCTGAAAGTTGTACATATTCAGGAAACAAAAGCATGTAAATAGGCAGTTTCCGCACACTACATGTATCTTTTCAAACTGGGCACTTAGAGAAGTATTATAACTGCTTTCATGCTTGGTTGTGCAAGATGTTCAAGATGTACTGTCACTTCGTCTACCAGAATCTGCTAGAGGCACAGAGCAATGAGTAATTCCTGAAGTGTCTACTTACAGATTTCTTCTCTGACTTGACATAAGATGCAGCAGAATTGTGGTTAGGGCCAGAAAATAGATGTCATCCTTGATATCTGTTTCCCGCAGTGTATATTATGAATAAATGCATATATGACTCATATACATTTCCTGAAGTTGAAAGTTACTATTCAATCTGAACTTCAAAGGATTGCAGAGGATTCAAACCACCAAGACTGGTGAATACTGAGGTTGTAGCGCTTGTTTTGCTTTTAATTCAAATTTCAAAGTGTAATATGATTATGTTATCACATCTATGTCACTCTTTGGTCTACAAAATGCTTTGTATTTCTTATCTAATTTATCCTCACTGGGACTTTGTGGTGAAGGTTCAGGCTCTTACCTGAAGAAGAGGTAGGTCTGTGATTCTTTAAAGAGCTGCATGCTAACTATCTAGCTGCTGGGACTCAACCACAGACAGCAGCTTATATTGCATCAGAAGCTGGGAACTAGGGACTGGGAGATCAACCAGCACTCAGAACTGAAAACAAAGCACAAACCTGGATCGAAGGTCAACGAGCAAGTCAGAGAGCAGGGTGACAGAATAACCAAGTATTCAGAAACATAGGGACGCAGGTGGCACTGTGGTCTAAACGTCTGAGCCTCTTGGGCTTGCTGATCGGAAGGTCGGTGGTTCAAATCTGCACAACGGTGGTGAACTCCCGTTGCTCTGTCCCAGCTCCTGCCCAACCTAGCAGTTCAAAAGCACACCAGCATCAGTAGATAAATAGGTACCACTGCAGTGGCAAGGTAAACGGCGTATCCATGCACTCTGGCTTCCATCACGGTGTTCCATTGTGCCAGAAGTGGTTTAGTCATGCTGGCCACATGACCCAGAAAGCTTACTGAGGCGAGATGAGCGCCGCACACCATAGTTGCCTTTGACTGCACTTAATCATCCCGGGGTCCTTTACCTTTTTGACCTCAGAAACATAACAGATGGTTACCCAAGGAAGGTTCAGCTTGAACTTCTTATGTAGGCTGCTCTACTTGGGGGCCCCTCAGCACCTCTTCTGTGTTCTCTTCACCTGATTTCTCAACCTCCTCAGTTTCTGTGGATAAGCCCCCAATAATATCACCATACCTTCCACAGTGCCTACTGAATCAGACAAGAGCCCCTTATGTGAAGGGAAGGCAAGACCAATTTGTTTCCTCCAAATGTTTTGGACCACAACTCCCATCATTCCCATAAAGCATGGTCAATGGTCATGAATGATAGGAGCAGTAATCCAAAGTCTCTGGAAGACACCAGGTTTGGGAAGCCTGCTTTAAACTGGATATGGACTGGACACCCCTTCACACAGAAGTCTCCCTCACTTTGAGGACTATCCTCTGGCACCCTATGACCACTCTAACTTGAGTTGTGAACTAGATACACAAATATCAGAGACATGATAATTCAACTGATTGTACAGGAACAAAGTAAGTCTAAATACAATCACCAGTCTTTGCATGTAAATGGATGGGAGAGATATAAACCATGTTGCTTGATAAACATTGATTGTTGAATTCAGAATCCACATAGGAACTAGGAACTTTGGTGATTTATTTACAATATCACCTACAGCTCCAGATCAAAGCTACTAGCCCAGGCCTGCAGCAGCAGCAGCAGCAGCATTTCACCTGAGGCCTCCTTACACTGTGCTTCATCGAGTGATGAATTATGGAGCTCCAGTGCTCAGTTTCAAGGCATGGATTACTGGTGCAGCCAGCTGGGCTCCTTGCTCTTAGTCCCACATAGGGTGCAGTAGCATAAACTAGCTTTGTGGTCCTCAAGTAATTACTAGTCCATAACTATTTGTAGAGGCCTGGATATGACAAAGACTGCTCAAAGAGCACCACTCCAGTGGAAAGTCGCTCTGTTGGTTTGCTCCAAGCAGAGGGGAAAGCAAGGGGGCGGTCAGTCCCAGCATTTCTTCCCAGCTTCATAAGCCATGGTGTATTTTGCTTTGCTGAGCGTACTCTGCATAACCTGGAAGAACAGCATAATGTTAACATTATGGCCCAAGATGATTAACATCCCTGTCTTGGTTGTTCTGTTTCAGAGCACAGCACAACCACCCATCTTCTCATATTTGAAATCTGGCAATAGCAAATTATTTTATCATCTGTGGCAACTATTCTTCCACACTTTTCTTGGGCATTTGCCCAGTCGCCTTTCATCCCGCCCCCCCCCGCCCGCCCCCCGCTCTGTATTCAGGCTTTACTCCAATATAGATGTTAAAAGAACAGCAAAAGGCAACATTACTGTGTACACATAACCTGCTGTCACTACCTTTTCCCCTCATAAGGCATTCCTCTTTCACCTCATATGGTCTGCCTCCTGCAAACAGGATAATTTACACCAGCAAATAAGGCTGAATGGCAAAGCTATCTTGCATTTTCACATATCTATCTCATGTCATTCTAAGCTGTGGAACTGCAAGAGGGACAACTCTGGCCTAATCAGACCCTGGTTTATTACCCTGGGTTACTAACCTATAAAATAGGGAAAGGAAGTAGCTCAGTGGTAGAGCATCTGCTTTGCATGCAGAATGTCCCAGGTTCAGTCCCTGGCATCTCTTGCTGGGCTGGGTGAGGGCCCTGCATGAATCGCTGGAGAGCCACTGCCAATTAGTGTGGACACGAAGGCAGCTTCCTCTGTCCCTCTGCCTCCAGAACTCCCTGGTTCAGATGTAATGGGGAACTTTAGCTTAATACAAGTCAGGGAAGTGGGAAAGAGCAGTGCTCAAGCCTATTTGCTTACCTACTTACTACAGTATATTCATATTCTATCTTTTCAAAAATAACCTTCACAAGGCAGCTTACATCAGTTTGATTGACATGCCTCCATTTTTAATTTATGTCTTTGGTTTCGCCCAAGGGTAGGCTGTGCCGGCCAATTCAACCATTTCTTTATATCTGAGAATGTTAATGTCATTTACTGTCTTAAGCCTTTAAAATCCCTACCTTACTGAGTGCTGTGCAGCATCTGCATCTGCATGCCTGTGATGACGTAGTGGAAAGGACAGGGTGAGTTTTGAGAAGGCAATGCTCACAGTGGTTCAAGGGCATGTTCGCCACAGCTTCCTATCCCCCCCTTCATCCATCAGGGGGAAGTGATGTGGCATAGTTAGTGTCAATGGTGACTTCCTGTTCCCCACTTCCTTGCTTATGGGGTAGGGAAAGGAACAGTGTAGCAACCTTTACTTTCCCCTTAGAACAATGACTCTGATTCCCTCAGGGAAGTACTAATACAATTTCTTGTTGAGAATTTTATTTTTTGACTATTCAGATTGTGTACTTGGTTGTATCAGCAAGAGTACTTTGTATTGTGACAGTTATTCATGGCATGGCCTTTGCATGTTTATAATGGTGGCTATTCATCTTTTTCTGGTTTGTGAATCTGTTGTCAATAAACGTATTTCCCATGCTTCAGTCACCTCCTTAGGAAATCTGCTTAGGTGTGCAGTCCTGGGCTTGGGCCCATATACTCCTGGGGAGGTCTAAAGTTCCCCTGCTCATCCCTCAAGCCCTGCTGTGCTGCTGTTGTAAGTTTCAGATAAAGATTCCAGGAGCTCACCAGAGATACATATCTAACATTATCTGTAAGGGATGGTATGTTCCCACCATGCAGATAAAAATTAGCTTTGCTTCCTGCCAGACCTTGGCTATATTCATTGTCTTACTGAACATGACCTATGGAGACACAGTTTTCATATTCTATGGAGACACAGTTTTCATATTCTCAATGCAGCCATGTATCTGGGGAAATGTGACCAACAGTATGATCATGAATCACATGTGCCTCCTAAAGGTAAAATTATTTTGCTAATAATTAACATTTGAAAGGCTGGTTGCTAAGGATGCCACACAAGCCCATGCAAGCAAGGTGAAGAGGGCTATACTTTTGGAGAAGTATCAAAGCTCAGTGGTAGAAGATGTGTTCTATACGTAGAAGGCCCTAGCTGCAATTCCTTGCGTCTCCATGGATGAGATAGTAGGTGATATAAAAGACCCTGGAAAAATGCTGCATCAGAGTAGAGCAGCCTTCCACCATTTGTTTTTTTTAAATGATATTTATTAAGATTTTTCCATTATAATACATCAAAAAATCAAAAAACAAAAAACAAAAAAATTAAAAACACATAAAATTCAAAGTCCTTATTTTCAATGACATATTTCCCTGACTTCCCCATACCTCCCCCTCTTGTATTCCAATTCAAATTGTTGGTTCAACAAGTTCTTGTCCCCAATTTTTAACCTTTTTATATTTAATTCATTTTAAAAAACCAATCTTAACTTATAAACATCAATATTTGAACGACAGTTCAACAAGTTCTTGTCCCTAATTTTTAACCTTTTTATGTTTTATATTTTATATTTAGTTCATTTTGAAAAACCAATTTTGCCTTATAGACATCAATAATTATACATCCGTGCTTATTCTTAAAGCCTTTTTCTAAAGTCGACCTAGATTCCCTTCCACGATTTCCTCAATTCTCATACAAATAACAAAACAAAATAAAAGCAAAACAAATTATAATTATACCACCTTGGATTCCCATACTCCACCACCCCTTTCCCGGTTCCAATCCCCAATAATCGTCCATCAGTCAATCTACTCTCAGCCTGGAGACCTCACGTCCGAGGCTCTTAATTCTCTCTCAATTCCTCTCTGCCGGCTTTTTGGATAGTCCTTAGTATTAAACACCAAATCTCGGAGAAGCTCTAGTCCAATAAAGTCCGTGTTTCTTCCAACCAGACCTCCATACTTTAAAGTGGAGCCTAAATCTTGTTTCTTATTCCTTTCAAATCCGAATGTCTCCAAAGCTCCAACTTCCACCTTAATCAGATTTGTAATCCTTAGGTCTTCAGATCTCCACACAAGAAGATCTCTCCAGAACCAGATATTCACCATCGAGTTCTTATTTTCCTTTGCAGCCATCATGCCAGGCCTCTGGCTCTCCTTTATCATCTGTAAAATTACAGCTCCTCCTTCCTTTTTCTCAGGAACAACATATATCTCTTTCTTCACACTCTCTAAGCTCTCAAGTTTCTCTTCTTGTTCAGCTGCATGAGCTTCCTGAGTCAATTCCTTATCAGATTCAATGAATTTGTTTACTGTTAAGTCCAGAGTTGCAACATTGGTAGCCAAAACATCAATTTGGCCTTGTAACTTTCCCAAGAGAACAAAGACTCTGTCCAATTCAGCTTGAATTTCCCCTCCTTCAGCCATTCTTGTAATGTCCCAAAACCCCCTCTAGAGGGATTTTGGTTACTTAGTGTTCTTTCCAGTTCAAATCCAAAAATCAGATTAGTTTGTATCAGTTCTTCCTTGTTTTCAACAAAATATAGTCAAATTGTAACAAATATAGCCAGCAGAAGCAACAGAAACAAAGTTCTCTTTTTCCGTCTGACAGCTAATTTGACAGCTGTCAAACTCTTCCCATACCTTCAACAGGCTCTCTCGCGGATCACTCCCGGGTCCGGGGGGGTGGCACTTCAGCTCCCAAAATTAGCTCTTATCCTCCAGTAAGGTTTCTTCTAGTGCCAAACCGTGAAATTAATGTCTTTTGCCAAATAATAAAAGAAAAAATTCTCTCGACCTTAGTTAGCAGGTCCTTGCTTTAGATTGTTTACAGGAGGAGGAGGCTGACTTCCTGTTTACACCTCCCCCGATCGTACCTAATTCACCGAAAAATGTTCTTTAAAAATCCAATTTCCGTACTACTCACGGGTTGTTATTTTGAAGTCCAAATCACAAGAAGAAGTCAGCGCTCTCCGGCCATGGCAGCGCGGCTTCACTCCACAGGAGAAGCAGTCGACTCACAGCACCGCGCCGCTCACCCCGTCCCCCGTTCCGGAGCCTTTAAAAAGGCTCCTTCGCAGGTCGGGGGGGCGCAAATGGTGCCCGCCGAGTCACCAGGTTCACAGGCTTCACCGCCTGTGATTTTTAAGGGTCTCCGCGTCGCCGCAGCAGTACAACCCTGATCCTGTGGAGCCGATTCCCTCCGGAGCTCGGAGGGAATCCGCCATTAGCCGTTGGCGCTAACCCGGAAGTGTCCAGCCTTCCACCATTTGGTGCCAACCAGATCTTTTAAGCTGCAGTTCCCATCATCTCTGACCATTTGTCATGATAGCTTATAATGATGGGAGCTACAGCCAAAACATCTGGAGGACACTAGGTTGGGGAAGACTAGAGTAGACAATACTGAGCTAGATAAGCATAAGAACATGAGAAGAGCCCTGGTGGCTCGGGCCATAGACCCATCTTGTCCATCAGTCTGTTCTTACAGTGGCTGATCACACGCCTATGGGAAGCTTCTGAAACCAAGTGCAACAGTGCTCTTCCCACTTGTAATTCCAGCAACTGGTATTCAGAGGCAAACTGCCTCTGATAGTGGAGGTAGAACACAGCTATTATGAATGATAGTCATTGATAGCCATATCTTCCACAAATTTATCTAATCCTCTTTTAAATCCATGCAATATGGTAGTCATCAGTGTTTCTTGTGGGAGAAAATTCCATAGTTTAACTGTAGACTGCAAGAAGAAGATATTTGTTTTGTCTGTCCCAAATCTTTCAACATTCAGCATCATTGGATATCTGCTTGTTCTAGTATTATGAGAGAAGGTGCAAAACTTCTCTCTCTCCACTTTCTCCTCACCATGCTTAATTTTATAGATCTCTATCATGTTCCCTCTTACTAATCTTTCTCAAAACTAAAAAGCCCAACTCTTGTAACCTGTCACAGAGCATGCTGATCAGTAATCACACAGTCCAAAGTTGGTTGTTAGCTCTTCATTAGCAAAAACACAATCTCCACAGACTTGGCTGAGTGTCAGGCCTAATGAGCACAGCAGCTCATTCCTCCATGGAATTAGTTGCCAAGACTGAAGGTCCCCACCTCTCCACAGCTGTCTAGGTCTCCTTCTTTCCAGAGCTTTTCCCAAGCAATCAGAGACTGCACCTATGTGCAGCCAATCTCTCCTCCTTTTCATGCCTCTCCTGGTTCTGGGAAAGAGGGGGCAGGGAGCCTGTCACGGCAGGAGGAAGAGATACCTGTGACTCTTCACCAGCCTGACTTATCTTTGCTTATTGACCTCCCTTTTCTCCTGCTTCAGTTTCTGCCTCTGATTCTGCCCGTAAGCTTCTGACACCTTCAGCTTCTGACACCTCCTCTTCCCAGTCTTCTCCCTCTCTGCCCCAGCCGGATGGGCGGGGTATAAATCAATCATCATCATCACCATCCCACCATCACTACCCAGGCTTTGAGCCTTCTTCCCTTGGTGGTTTGCCAGCTGGTTTCTCCCACCGTTCTTTGTCCAACCAGTCCTAGTAGGGACTTGTCTCCTTTCCTGATAGGAGAGTTGCTCCAACCTCTTGATCATTTCGGTTGTCCTTTTCTGATTCTTTTTCAGGTGAGGCAATGAGAACTGTGCACAGTATTCCAAGTGTAGTTACACCATTGATTTCTAAAATAGTAAGAATAGTATTGTGATATTGCAAGTTTTATTTTCATTCCCTTTCCTAATGATTACTAGCATGAAATTTGCCTTTTTATAGTGGCTGCACACACTCCAGATTATTTATGAACATGTTTAAAATTATATGTCCCAATGCTGATGCTTGGGAGACTCCACTGTGAGAACAGTTCATTTATTCCTAGTCTCTGCTTCCTGTTTTCAACCAGTTAAAGGTAAAGGTAAAGGTACCCCTGACCGTTAGGTCCAGTTGCAGATGACTCTGGGGTTGTGTGCTCATCTTGCTCTATAGGCCAAGGGAGCCGGTGTTTGTCCGCAGACAGCTTCCACGTCATGTAGCCAGCATGACTAAGCCGCTTCTGGTGAAATCAGAGCAGCGCATGGAAACGCCGTTTACCTTCCCACCGTAGCAGTACCTATTTATCTACTTGCACTTTGACGTGCTTTTGAACTGCTAGGTGGGCAGGTGCTGGGACCGAACAACGAGAGCTCACCCCGTCACGGGGATTCAAACTGCCAACCTTCTGATTGGCAAGCCCTAGGCCAGGGGTCAGCAACCTTTTTTAGCCGTGGGCCGGTCCACTGTCCCTCAGACCATGTGGTGGGCCAGACTATATTTTTTTTGGGGGGGGGATGAACAAATTCCTATGCCCCACAAATAACCCAGAGATGCATTTTAAATAAAAGGACACATTCTACTCATGTAAAAACATGCTAATTCCCGGACCATCCGTAGGCTGGATTGAGAAGGCGATTGGGTCGCATTCAGCCCATGGGCCTCAGGTTCCCTACCCCTGCCCTAGGCTCTGTGGTTTAGACCACAGCGCCACCCGTGTTCCTCTTCAACCAGTTACTGATCCATAAAAGGATCTCTCTGCTTATTCCATGTCTATTAAGCTTCCTTGGTGCGATACTTTGTCAAAAGCTTTTTGAAAGTTTGAATACACAATGCCATCTGGATCAGCTCTCTTTAAATGCTTGTTGACACTCTCAAAAAATTCTAAAAGTTTATTGAGGCAGGGCAATTGGACAGTCTGTCTTCTGATATAAGGCAGATTCCTATGATGTGGGGTATTGCCCTAAGTTATATCAGTGGATCCCCTTCATGGATCATTGCCTTGCCGTGGCGAAGGGGCTTGAATAACTCAGAGAAGCTATGAGCTATGCCGTGCAGGGTCACCCAAGATGGACAGGTCATAGTGGAGAGTTTTAACCAAACGTGATCCACCTGGAGCAGGAACCGGCAAGCCTCTCCAGTATCCCTGCCAAGAAAACTCCATGGACAAAGACAACAGGACAAAGATAAAAGTTATGACACTGGAAGGTGAGCCTCTCAGGTCGGAAGGCGTCCAACATGCTACTGGGGAAGAGCGGAGGACAAATACAAGTAGATCCAGAGCTGATGAAGCAGCTGGGCCAAAGCCGAAAGGACGCTCAGTTGCGGATACGCCTGGAAGCGAAAGGAAAGTCCAATGCTGTAAAGAAAAATATTGCATAGGAACCTGGAATGTAAGAACCATGAACCTTGGTAAGTTGGATGTGGTCAAAAATGAGATGGCAATAATAAATATTGATGGGAATGGGCGAATTCAGTTCGGATGACCATCATATCTACTACTGTGGGCAAGAATCCTGTAAAAGAAATGGAGCGGCCCTCATAGTCAACAAAAGAGTGGCAAAAGCTGTACTGGGATGCAATCTCAAAACTGATAGAATGATCTTGATACGAATCCAAGGCAGACCTTTTAACATCACAGTAATTCCAAGTTTATGCACCAACCACTGGTGCTGAAGAAACTGAAATTGACCAATTCTATGAAGACCTTCTAGAAATGACACCAAATGTTCTTCTTATAATAGGGGATTGGAATGCTAAAGTAGGGAATCAAGAGATAAAAGGAACAACTGGCAAGTTTGACCTTGGTGATCAAAATGAAGCAGGGCAAAGGCTAATAGAGTTCTGCCAAGAGAACAACTGCCCACCACAAACAACTGGTCATCACACTCTTTTCCAACAACACAAGAGACAACTCTACACATGGACATCACCAGATGGGCAGCATCAAAATCAGATTGATTATATTCTCTGCAGCCAAAGATGGAGAAGCTCAATACAGTCAGCAAAAACAACTGTGACTGACTGTGGCTCAGATCATCAGCTTCTTATAGCAAAATTCAAGCTTAAACTGAAGAAAGTAGGAAAAACCACTGGGCCGGTAAGATACAATCTAAATCAAATCCCTTATGAATACACAGTGGAAGTGAGGAACAGGTTTAAGGATTTAGATTTGGTGGACAGAGTGCCTGAAGAACTATGGATGAAGGCTTGTAACATTATACAGGAGGCAGCAACAAAAACCATCCCAAAGAAAAGGAAATGCAAGAAAGCAAAGTGGCTGACCAATGAGGCCTTACAAATAGCAGGGGAGAGAAGGCAAGCAAAATGCGAGGGAGATAGTGAAAGATACAGGAAATTGAATGCAGATTTCCAAAAAAATAGCCAGGAGAGACAAGAAGGCCTTCTTAAAAGAGCAATGCAAAGAAATAGAGGAAAACAACAGAATGGGAAAAACCAGAGATCTGTTCAAGAAAATTGGCGATATGAAAGGAACATTTCATACAAAGCTTACCATAATAAAGGACAAAAGTGGTAAGGACCTAACAGAAGCAGAAGACATCGAGAAGAGGTGGCAAGAATACACAGAGGAATTATACCAGAAAGATATGGATGGCTCATACACCACAGGTAGTGTGGTTGCTGACCTTGAGCCAGACATCCTGGAGAGTGAAGTCAAATGGGCCTTAGAAAGCACTGCAAATAACAAGGCCAGTGGAAGTGATGGTATTCCAGCTGAACTATTTCAAATTTTAAAAGATGACGCTGTTAAGGTGCTACACTCAATATGCCAGCAAATTTGGAAAACTCAGCAGTGGCCAGAGGATTGGAGAAGATCAGTCTACATCCCAATCCCAAAGAAGGGCAGTGCCAAAGAATGCTCCAACTACCACACAATTGCACTCATTTCACACGCTAGCAAGGTTATGCTTAAAATTCTACCAGGCAGGCTTAAGCAGTATGTGGATCGAGAACTCCCAGAAGAAATGAAGACAGTGAGAGATTTTACTTTCTTGGGCTCCATGATCACTGCAGATGGTGACAGCAGTCACGAAATTAAAAGACGCCTGCTTCTTGGGAGAAAAGCAATGACAAACCTAGACAGCATCTTAAAAAGCAGAGACATCACCTTGCCAACAAAGGTCCGTATAGTTAAAGCCAGGGTTTTCCCAGTAGTGATGTTTGGAAGTGAGAGCTGGACCATAAAGAAGGCTGATCGCCGAAGAATTGATGCTTTTGAATTATGGTACTGGAGGAGACTCTTGAGAGTCCCATGGACTGCAAAAAGTTCAAACCTCTCCATTCTGAAGGAAATCAGCCCTGAGTGCTCACTGGAAGGACAGATCCTAAAGCTGAGGCTCCAATACTTTGGCCACCTCATGAGACGAGAAGACTCCCTGGAAAAGACCCTGATGTTGGGAAGATGGAGGGCACAAGGAGAAGGGGACTACAGAGGACGAGATGGTTGGACAGTGTTCTCGAAGCTACCAGCATGAGTTTGACCAAACTGCGGGAGGCCGTGGAAGACAGGAGTGCCTGGCGTGCTCTGGTCCAGGGGGTCACGAAGAGTCGGACACGACTAAACGACTAAACAACAAAATATCAGTAGATGAATGATTAATTGTATACTCTATACCTTTTCAGTTTTCAAGCAGCTATTAACACCCTAAACATAAGTCATACTAAAAATTAAAATAAATTAGTAGTTCATTTGCTTGTTCATTAGGATGTGTTTGTGTAAGTAACGGCTGAATGTGCCTGGTCTAGTCCAGGTGCTCCCTTCTTTTCAAAGACCCCAAGCTGGCAGGGGCAGCACTTGAAGGAGCCACCTGCATGGTGAGTCGAGCTGTCCAAGGTGACAGTGAATGTAAGTGCAGGATTGATATGCTGACTTTGTATTAGCTTCCATGGATAGTTTTATAAAGTGATAATTGGACAGTAGCTTCTGCATTCTGATTGCCTGAGGAGATTCACTTCCACTCTAATAAAAGGGATTAAAGTAACATAAGAAAAGTACGGCTTTCTGTTTAACAGCACACACAGTATTGATTTATATATTAATGGTGTGATTACTTTCTCCCAGAGTTTGAAATCCTTAAAAAAACAAAAACAAAAAACCCAGTACCACACACACACAGTGCCTGCCAGGCCAAGCGGAATTGGCTTGTGAAACAGTGATCAAGTAAACATCACGTTACAAAGGACCAGATAACTTCTCTACAATTCCGATTGCCAGCCAGATGACTTCTTCATTCAAGACGAGAAGTGAGATTTGCAAAGAAAACAGCAGGACTGACACCGTACAATAAATCATATGTAACAACATACTGCAAAATGGGCAAGAGGCAGCTTGTCCTGTGACAAATACAGCTGACAAGAAGTGTGTACATCTGTTTGCTAGGATTTATGAGAAGAGAATACAAACAAGTGAACTCCGTATTTGAGTTTGATGAGTCTTTTTTTTAAAAAAGACTCTTGGTTATCTTTTCTAGATAAGAAGACATTTAAAAAGTGCACACACAGAGGAAATTACTATGTTAAATATGGCTCATATGCTGTAGAAACTTGGTTAATGTTGATATTTACTGGCCATTCTTAAGATTTTAGGAAGCCAATGAGAAAGTCCCCTTTTGCTCTACTTACAGCTATTTCTTCACTCTTTGTCCTCTCATCCTCCTCCTCCTCCACATGCTTTAAAGGAAAATAATCACCAAGCTGAAAATAATAATCATCAGGTGTGGGGAACTTGTGGCTCTCCAGAGGTTGCTGAATTACAACTCCCATCAGCCCCAGCAAGCCCCTATGACAACATCTGGGGTTCCCCACATGTGCCATTTAAAGGATATTGGACACCTACTAAAAATAGCTTGAGGAAGGTTTTCCTTTGGCTTTGGACTATTCTTGTCCTTTCAGACCTATCTCTGACTTGCATAAGTGGTTGCAGATAGTTTCTTCTTTAGCCATCACAATTTAGATGACGTTGGAAATGTAGATGGGCCAGGAAGGCACAGAGAAGAATGGCAGAAAGACAATAGAGAAAGACAATAGGGAAAGAAAATACTTTATGCATTTATGTTATAAGTCACCTCCTTTCTTCCATATAATTCCAGCCAGATTACAGATGGATGGTGTAGATTAGCATTTTGATTATCAGTTGTGGCTCCATATATCTGATGAACTGATATTAGAAAGGTTCTTAAAAACATACTGATTAAAGACACATTGGTGCTGCTATTTTTAACAAGTCTATTCAGGTGTAAATCAGGTTCTGAATTCTACTTTCATAAAGCTATAGAACAGCCATCTGAACAACCCTCCAATTATTATTTTCTTTATTATTATTATATTTTACTCTTTCAAATGACTTTGCCAAAAAAGATCACTAATCAAACTTTCTTTAATTAACTTTATCTCATGAAAAAATCAAGGTGCCCTTAGATTAATTATCACTGAATCCCATCTCCCTGAAACTGTAGGATTTATTTGTAACTACACATCTAACCTCTGAAATAGAGAAAAAGATTTTCAGAGCCATGGCTTACGATCCTGAAGTCTTGTGTCATTGTGTGCATCTCTGGCTTAGAGTTGGAAGGGACCCTGAGGGTCATCTAGTCCAACCCCCTGCAATGCAGGGATCTCAGCAAGGTCATACATGACAGATGGCCATCCAACCTCTGCTTAAAACCTCCAAGGAAGGAGAGTCCATCATCTCTCATGGGAGTCTGTTCCACTGTCAAACAGCTCTTCCCTTATTTTGAACCTAGTGCATTTTGGAATGTAATAGTTATGTTGTACTAACTAGGAAGTCTATTTCATCAGATCATAGGGCTCCTGCCATAGGAGTGTGTGTTAGTGGTTCCCCTTGGCTCATATCCACCAGAAGTTATCAGTGCCTACTAACACTGATAGATATGTTCTTCCTCTAGAGCCAGAGGCAGAATATTTCAGAATAAACAGTTGCTGGAAACTGCAGGAGGTGAGAGACTTGTTGCACCCAGATCCTGCTTGTGGGCTTCCCAGAGGCATGTGGTTGGCCATTGTGAGAACAGGATGCTGGACTAGATGAGCCACTAGCCTCATCCAGCAGGATCTTCTTATGTTCTGTGTCTCCACATCTGGGAGGCAAGTTCTGAGAAGGCCCTGCTTCTTGGAGATGCCAGTCTAGTATCACTTAAGAGATGGATCTCAGAGCAGTTCTCAAAGCATGGAGTAAGGAAGTGGTGGTCTATGAGATACTGTGGGCCCAGACTGTTTATGACTTTGAATTATTATACAGTCATACCTCTGGTTGCGAACGCTGCGGGTTGCACGTTTTCGGGTTACGGATGCGCCGAACCCAGAAGTACTGGAATGGGTTACTTTTGGGTTTCAGCGCATGTGTAGAAGCGTTAGATCACGCTTTGCGCGTGCGCAGAAGCGCCAAATCATGTCACACGCATGGGCAGATGCGGCGCTGTGGGTTGCGAACGTGTCTCCCGCATGGATCAAGTTCACAACCCGAGGTTCCACTGTATGTATGTGTGTGCTTATTCACAAATGCAACAATACACAAACAAGCATCTCTCTCTTTCTCTCTCTCTTTCTCTCTCCCTCTCTCACACACACTATATGAAGAAAAGCCAGATAATATTGCACTAATTATAACACAGAATGGGTGGGCAACATCTGACTCACATCTGGCCTGCCAATTTGGCCTGCAGGAGGATTTGTGTGCAGCCTTCTCCACCTGTCAATCAGGTGGGATCACCTCAATGGGCAGGTTTAATGGGTATAGTCAATCCCTGCAGGAAATGGTTTGTGGAGTCATCTGTAGAAATCAACATTGAACCCCTAACTCATCAGTTGATTGGCAGGGAATTGACTCCTGTTTTGTCACTATATCCCTCCATTTCTATTGGCCAACTTTCATAGATGAATGGGACCACTCACCTGTCAAAGTTAAAAATGGCAGAGCAGAGGCAGTTTTAGGGTAGCATGCCTGGATCGGCAACATTGGGTGCCATGTTGCTGGGGGCACCACAACAATGCTGTAGAACAGAGTATGAGAGGAGGGGACACTGAAGTTTGGAGTTGCACGAGGCATCGCTGAAATTTGAGAGCCCAGAGTCTGCCACTGGGCAATGGGAAGATGAAGATCTGGCCCATCAGATCAAAAAGTTGCCCCACTCCTGCTTTAGGAGGATAACATTTCAGCAGCAGCATTTGCTGTGCCTAAGTGGGAGTATGGCATATAATAAATATAAATTGCTGTTCTATATGCTGGTTGTTTGGTAATTGGCAAGGGCTTAGTTTAATTAGTTTAAATAAATCCCATATTTTGTTCATTTATTTTTACAAGGCTCAGATTTTGTTTTCCAGTGCTTGGCAATGAGGCATCAGATCAAGATCTGTATTTTAAAATGAGCTTTAAAAATATATTTACTAGGTTACTAGGTCACACTGACCATACAAATTACAGAATACAATCAAGCTGCAAAAGCACTCATTGTTTAACAAATAATAATACCATGTGTCTTCCATTAGAGACTTGAGCCACAGGTTAAAGGGCAAGAGCTAATGGAAAAAGCAGTTGGCCAGGAAAAGGGGGGTTGCTTTGGAAAGTGTTTTTACTAAGTTTCCTTCTAAAAAGCTATATATGTTAATGGATGAAATATATTGGCTTAAATGTAATTATGCAAAGGATTTAGAAAGTAAGAAATGTTAGATTCTTATGTTAGATTCTTATTTCATAGAATCATAGAATCATATAGTTGGAAGAGACTACAAGGGCCATCGAGCCCAACCCCCTGCCAAGCAGGAAACACCATCAGAGCACTCCTGACATATGGTTGTCAGGCCTCTGCTTAAAGACCTCCAAAGAAGGAGATCTTTCATTGATGATGCGTGAGAATGTGAACCCAAGATCTCTGACCTCTGTTTAAAATAAAAATTTAAAACCATTAGCCATCTGTTTTGGAGGGCAATAGGGCAAGGAGGGCAAGAGGTGAGCTGGTAATTAAGGTGCCTTGTTGAGGCAAATATAAGATATATGACTATTTATTTGCCATTTATAGATAGATATATATGTAAGATATATGACTATTTATTTGCCATTTATAGATAGAAGGAAATGTAGCTCTTTGTCTCCCATAAAAGGCAATAGGAAATGGGTGTATCTTTTATGATTGGTTCTAGCAAACAGCCAATAGGAATTTCAACCAGGCTGATTGGACAGAGGCAGCCAAAGGAGGAGCAAGGGGGCTGGGCTGAGGGAATATAAGTGCTGACCATCAGGGCTGAAAGGCCAGAGCTTTGGTAACCATATACCACTGTGTCTCTCATTTATTTGTCTGACAAATAAATTATTACTTTAATTTCTCTATTGCTGCGTTGAATATTTCAGCACCAGCTGTATCACCCTAGCTGCGGTTAACAAATACAAAAGTATTATGAAGATTCCTAGAACACATATTTGAACATAGTTTAGTAAACATAGCAATAGGCAAAGTATCAACTGTAAACAGAGGACTTCATTGAGTTCACTAGTTGCCGTCTTCCAAAATTCTTTTCCTCAGTGAAGAAAATCCCACTTAGCTGACTGGCATAACCAACATTTGCCACTGCATTATAAAGATTTTATGGATTTCCAGAGGGATTAGATTCTATTGGAGAACTATCTTAAAGCAATTTTCTCTGATGCCTAAGGAGACTGTAAAATGATATCCTTTCAGGGCTTTTTCTGGGATGGTGTCTTAAAGGTTGCTATTCCATTTTATCTTTTAAAGCAGTTGCTTCTCTCTTACTAAATTTGACATGGTGTTGAATTGTTTATTTGGATTATCAAATTCAGATACAGAGTGAATTTATTATAGCATCTATAGTTAGGGATGGGCCATGCAGCCAATTTAGGTCTTGCTAGCACTCAAATCTTAGTTCCATTTCAACCCATTGCCACCTGTCCCATCCCAATGTAAGCACATTGTATGTATTTTGTGTGCACCTTTAACATAAAAATATGCACTTGAAGAGAAATGCACAATCCAACTGGGAGTTGCATTCCAATCCACAAGTTTGGAATCTTTGGATTGGGGCCTCAGCTGCACAATACCTTTAAAATGTTATCTTACCACTTTAAGCGGTCATGTTCAAGCAGTTTGTTCAAGAAAACAAACAAACCTGGGAAGTGTAGTTTGTTAATGTGATGAGAGTTGTTAGGAGACCCTTATTCCCCTCAGAGAACTACATTTCCCAGAGTTCCCTGGAAAGTGAAATTGATTGTTAAGCCACTGTAGCACTGGTATGCTCAATTTTTCATTTTTATTGTGTACCTCCCTTCTGTATCAACATCTTCCTTCCACTCTCCTTGTGGTAAGCTTCGCTACACTTTTCTGTGTTGCATTTTGTCAAATGTGACCTATACATGTAATTATAATTACTTTTAAGTACATAATTAAGGTAAACACATGTAATTGCATTATTGTAATATGCAATAATCTTGTAACAGTTCTTCTGAGACACTGGGGCAAAATTGTCGCCAGCATGTGGACCTTGGCTGATCGGCAGCTGCTGCTATCACACCCATTAGTTGTGCTGGCATTTTAAAATGCAAAATAATACATGGATTTAATCTACATTATAGAGCAACCCCTTTTTCAGAAGCGGCATTGAAATGTTTATCCCAAAGTAACAGGATGTTTTGCAAATCTCTGTCAAGTTGGCTTTTCTTTTCTTTCAGAGTTGTCAGGGATCTCAGAAATGAGGTTTCTTTTGAAATGTTGCAGACATGAAAAAAATTGGCTTTGAAATATAAGCCCAATTATTTAATGTGCAGGGATTTAGCAGCGCAACACCCATGAATATCACTGCAGGTTCTGCCTCCGCGGCCCAGTACGCCAGGCAGAGAGCAAACTGCTTTAATTTAATGCTGGTCAGAAGAGAGTTGTGAAATAATTACTTGCACGGGACGTCTCTCAAAGTATTAACAAAAAAGCTTGTGTAACAGTGATGACAATGGTGCCATCTGGTTCCATTATTATAATAATTAGTGCGCATTTCATAAATAGTGGTACATTTACCTCAGGGTATGTGTGTGAGAGAAGAGAGGCTGCTAGTGCAATTTTCCCTGTATGTGTATGCAAAACTCCATGCACATAAAAAAAACAGTTTATCATGGAGAAAGTTCTAGCTTAGTTTTCTCCCTGAGAATCTAGTTTTGAACAAGAAAGCATCCCAGAAACAGACACAGCAGGTGTGGAGAACTTTTGGCCCTCTAGATACACACAGGCCCTCTGGATCTTGTTCCCACCATCGCTGTCCACTGGCCATTCATGCTGGGACTGATGGGGCTTTTGGTCAGTGACATCTAGAGGGCCAGAGGTCCCCACACCTGAGATCCATCGTGTGAGGATGCTGATAATGTGCTCTGTCTCTTAGACATTGTCATCTGTGGCAAATGGTTGCCATTTTTAGTGAGGCACTGGGAGAAGTTCTTCCAGATTTCATTCCAGTGAGAGAAGCTAACTCATAACTCATTTTGTCCTGCCAAACTGTTTTGCCTTTTTTCTGTTTTAAGGATCACCATTGTTGAACAGCCTCACTCACAAAGATAGAACCAAATGGTAGCAGATGGATGGTTGCTTTACTTGCTAATTCTGGGTAACTTTTCTAAGCAAAGTCCAAATTTTGATAATGTTGGGGCTTACCCATTCTTACCTTTTGCCCTGCACTTTCTAGGCACAGGTTCACACTTTTCCAGTTCAGGTCCAAGCATTGTTTACTTTTGTCCCCAGGAAAATGCTATCTTCACCACTGAATACGAGCAAACAGCAAATTGAGTTTTCCTGAATTAGTGACTACACCACACTGTCTCTCCCCCCAATGTCATCACTCCCCAATGTAAAATGTTGCCTGAATCCATCCTTAAACTGCATCCAATTGCCTTCTCTCTCGAGTGCAGGCTAAACAAACAAATAAACAAGTAACGTTTCCAATTCTCGCAATGTTTAAATCACAAGCAGGATGCTGTTATTGTTGTGCTCCGAAGAGGACCCTGTGGTGAGGATTAAGACTTTTTTCTTCCAGTGTGTGTTCCTCAAGTGTCAGCACATATCACAATGCAAAGAAAATTCCCAGGCTTTCTCTATGACACCAGTGCCTAGCAAGAGCTAAAGCTCCACACACTGGCAATGCTAATTATACTAATAATCCTGCTAAGCAAGATTATATATATATTCACACTAATGAAGCTCTAGCGTGCCTCAAAAAACTCAGAGAGGAGTATAGGATGACATATCAGAAAGAACCGCTGATAGGCGAGAACGTAATTCCTCGTCTGCTTTCCAAAAGGCTTGGAAGGTATCAACAAAACCGGGAAGTTGAGATTAGAAACTGCAGCAGCATTTAGTCTTTCTAGAAAGGGGTTATATTAGCCAGGGGATAATCTTCTCCTTTCTTCCGGGTGGTCTTGGGACATGAAATCAGCAGCTAGATTTTGGAGACAAAAGTAGAGATCGTCTCAAGCATTGCCACGCTGAGATAAGTCTTCATGGCAGTTTTTCCTGCTGTCAAGGAGAAGCGAGGGGGGGCTCAGTTCTGGATGACATGGAACCAGCATCAACACAGGAATTGCCATTTAGAGGTGATAATGAAGCCTCTGTTTTTCACACAATGGGAGTTATTTTCGTATTCTCTTCCCAGCTGCTTGCATCTCTGAATGTTCATGTTGTTAGATAAGATAGTGCTATATGTCAAACATTATCCCATTTCAGAAAAACCTGTGGTTTATGCAATGAGAAGACCAGGTTTGTTGTTCCTGAAAAGAAGTTTCTTCCCTCCAAAGGAAGTCCAGTCTTAATTGTTCAAATGTTTGCCCACATCCAGCAGTAGGGCAATTCGAGGGCCACATTCCTTTCCAGGAAAACTTATGGGGGCCAACTGCCAGTGGTGGGCAGCCAGAGGCAAAAGTGGGCTAGTTTCTAATGCATCCACATGCCCCTCTCTAGCCTCCATTTGGGGACAGAGGAGGCATTGTTAGAGGTAAAGGACACATTCCAACAAGGAGAGGGTAGCAGCTGTGACTAAGGGGGCTTGGAGGGCCATATTTGATCTCCAGGCACTAGGTTCTCTACTCCATCTCCCTCAAAGGATATTTCAGAAAACGCTCTCTTCCCCAGTTTTGCTGCCCACAAATAGGTTAAGGTAAAGGGACCCCTGACCGTTAAGTCCAGTCGTGACCGACTCTGGGGTTGGGGCACTCACCTCGCTTTACTGGCCGAGGGAGCCGGCGTTCAGCTTCCGGGTCATGTGGCCAGCATGACTAATTCACTTCTGGCAAATCAGAATGTCTTCAGAATGTCTTCAATATCTGTACACTAATGCGCAAAGCATGGGAAATAAACAAGATGAGCTTGAGCTCTTGGTACAGCAAACTAAATATGACATAATAGGAATCACTGAAACCTGGTGGGATAAGTCCCACGATTGGAATGTAATAATGGAGGGATACAATCTATTTCAGAGAAACAGACCAGACAAGAAAGGAGGAGGAGTGGCGTTATATGTCAGGGATGTGTATACCTGTGAAGAGATCCAAGATTTAGAACCTCAAAGCCAAAGCGAGAGCATTTGGGTCAAAATTAAGGGAGAGAAGAATAACAGTGACCTCATTGTGGGAGTTTACTATAGATCCCCAAGCCAAACGGAGGACATAGATGATGCCTTCCTGGAACAGATGGCCAAGCATGCAAAAGGAAGGGAGATAGTAGTAATGGGGGACTTCAATTACCCGGATATTTGTTGGATGTCAAACTCAGCCAAGAGCATAAGGTCAAACAGATTCCTCACTGGCCTTGCAGACAACTTCATTGTCCAGAAAGTGGGAGAAGCAACAAGAGGAACAGCCATTTTAGATCTGGTCCTAACCAATGTTGATGACCTGGTTAGTGGGGTAGAAGTGGAAGGATCATTAGGCGCGAGTGATCATGCTCTTCTGAAGTTTACTATACAGCGGAAAGGAGCAGCCAAGCATACTAAGACTCAATTTCTCGACTTTAAGAAAGCCGACTTCATAAAACTTAGGGAAGTGCTGGGTGAGATCCCATGGACAGTAATACTAAAAGGAAAGGGAGTTCATGATGGCTGGGAGTTTGTTAAGAGGGAGATAGTAAAAGCACAACTTCAGGCAATACCATTAAGACGAAAACATGGAAGGTGCCTAAAGAAGCCAGGGTGGCTATCTAAAGAACTTTTAACTGAGTTAAGATTGAAAAAGGATGTGTACAAAAAATGGAAAAGGGGGGAAACCACCAAAGAGGAATTCAAACAAATAGCCAGCACGTGTAGACACAAAGTCAGAAAAGCTAAAGCACAGAATGAACTCAGGCTTGCTAGAGAGGTTAAAAGCAACAAAAAAGGCTTTTATGGGTATGTTCGTAGCAAAAGGAAGAACAAAGAAGCAGTGGGGTCACTCAGAGGAGAAGATGGTGAAATGCAAATAGGGGACACAGAAAGGGCTGAACTCCTCAATGCCTTCTTTGCCTCAGTCTTCTCCGATAAAGAAAACAATGCCCGACCTGAAGAATTTGGAGCAAATGATTCAGCAGAGGAAACACAGCCCAGAATAACTAAGGAGATAGTACAAGAATACTTGGCTAGTCTAGATGTATTCAAGTCTCCAGGGCCAGATGAACTGCATCCAAGAGTATTAAAAGAACTGGCAGATGTGATTTCAGAACCACTGGCAGTCATCTTTGAGAATTCCTGGAAAACAGGCGAAGTCCCGGCAGACTGGAGGAGGGCAAATGTTGTCCCTATTTTCAAAAAGGGGGAAAGAGAGGACCCAAATAATTATCGCCCAGTCAGTCTGACATCAATACCAGGGAAGATTCTGGAGCAGATCATTAAGCAAACAGTCTGTGAGCACCTAGAAAGGAATGCTGTGATCACCAATAGTCAGCATGGATTTCTGAAAAATAAGTCATGTCAGACTAACCTGATCTCGTTTTTTTGACAGAATTACAAGCCTGGTAGATGAAGGGAATGCAGTGGATGTAGCCTACCTTGATTTCAGCAAGGCATTTGACAAGGTGCCCCATGATATTCTTGTAAAGAAGCTGGTAAAATGCGGTCTTGACTATGCTACCACTCAGTGGATTTGTAACTGGCTGACTGACCAAACCCAAAGGGTGCTCATCAATGGTTCCTCTTCATCCTGGAGAAGAGTGACTAGTGGGGTGCCACAGGGTTCTGTCTTGGGCCCGGTCTTATTCAACATCTTTATCAACGACTTGGATGATGGACTCAAGGGCATCCTGATCAAATTTGCAGATGACACCAAACTGGGAGGGGTGGCTAACACCCCAGAGGACAGGATCACACTTCAAAACGACCTTGACAGATTAGAGAATTGGGCCAAAACAAACAAGATGAATTTTAAGAGGGAGAAATGTAAAGTATTGCACTTGGGCAAAAAAAATGAGAGGCACAAATACAAGATGGGTGACACCTGGCTTGAGAGCACTACATGTGAAAAGGATCTAGGAGTCTTGGTTGACCACAAACTTGACATGAGCCAACAGTGTGACGCGGCAGCTAAAAAAGCCAATGCAATTCTGGGCTGCATCAACAGGAGTATAGCATCTAGATCAAGGGAAGTAATAGTGCCACTGTATTCTGCTCTGGTCAGACCTCACCTGGAGTACTGTGTCCAGTTCTGGGCACCACAGTTCAAGAAGGACACTGACAAACTGGAACGTGTCCAGAGGAGGGCAACCAAAATGGTCAAAGGCCTGGAAACGATGCCTTATGAGGAACGGCTAAGGGAGCTGGGCATGTTTAGCCTGGAGAAGAGGAGGCTAAGGGGTGATATGATAGCCATGTTCAAATATATAAAAGGATGTCACCTAGAGGAGGGAGAAAGGTTGTTTTCTGCTGCTCCAGAGAAGCGGACACGGAGCAATGGATCCAAACTACAAGAAAGAAGATTCCACCTAAACATTAGGAAGAACTTCCTGACAGTAAGAGCTGTTCGACAGTGGAATTTGCTGCCAAGGAGTGTGGTGGAGTCTCCTTCTTTGGAGGTCTTTAAGCAGAGGCTTGACAACCATATGTCAGGAGTGCTCTGATGGTGTTTCCTGCTTGGCAGGGGGTTGGACTCGATGGCCCTTGTGGTCTCTTCCAACTCTATGATTCTATGATTCTATGATTCTAACCAGAGCAACGCACAGAAATGCCGTTTACCTTCCCACTGGAGCGGTACCTATTTATCTACTTGCACTTTGACGGGCTTTCGAACTGCTAGGTTGGCAGGAGCAGGGACCGAGCAACGGGAACTCCCCCTGTCACAGGGATTCGAACCACTGACCTTCTGATCGGCAAGCCCTAGGCTCAGTGGTTTAACCCACAGTGCCACCCACGTCCCAAATAGCATGGACAAATTTTGGAGGCAATTTATTTCAGCCTTAAGTTCCTGCATCTTCCCACTGTGATGTAATTGGAGAAGAGTGTGACCGGGAGGGAGGGCTCTGATGCCAGGCCCAATGGGAGTGGGGGGTCAGGGCAGGGAGGCCTCTGAGACCACGTCCAATTAACAACACCACAAAAACCCTTCCGCCACCCTGCTTTCGTTCCCCATGGAGAACTATGGCACTGGTATACTGTATTATTGGCCCATCTAATCCCAGTCCTGACAGGTTCCCTTATAGGCTTGTCTGCAAATATTGTGCCTTGGAAATTCATTGACATATCTATTTAGACATAACTGACTATACAGCATAGCACAGGCTTCAAAATAATGCCTTAATTTGAAACAGTGAGACACTTTAGACCAGGGGCTTTAAAGTCTGACCCTTTCCTGCTTCAAAGCAGTGTTAATAAGAGAATACTCCCAGCTCAGGAAGGTAGCAGTGATGGGCATGTTTTTAAGTGGCACCCCTAATTTGTAGCTACGGCTCGCGGGCTCATGCTCAAGGTCTTGCACATGCTGAACTTTACAGACAGAATGGATTTGTTAATTCAAACCTTTGATGCCTGTGCTATACCTTGGCTCTCAGTAACAAGAGAAGATAAGAAATATAAACAAATTCATGAATGACTGCAGAGCAGCCGCCCAATCAAATAATAAACACAACCGACATATAATTCACACATAGACAGACAATATATGGTTGTGCAGTAAGTGCTGTACAACCCACAGAAATGACTGCCCAGTGGGGCTTACAGTGCTTTTGTCCACTGTAAGCAAATGGGGCATTTCTTTTATTCCACAGTGTTCACTATGGGCAAAAGCCAGTAGTGTGTGTGCCAAGCTAGAAAATTAATACTTAGTGTTCATTCAGTGGGTCAGGAGTGGGAAGTTCAGGCATGGGGACCGATTGCATCCTTTCAGGTCTCTCTGTACAGCACACAGAACTCTCCCCAAGCCCCATGCATCCTTCACCGGCCTGCTCTACACCCCAAGTCTTTTGCTGCAGCTTGAATGTGCCCTAGACTCTGGTAATACCTTCTGCTTCTTTGGATGAAGGGCAGAGGATACTGGGGCTAGAATCCGTCAAATTTGGCAGTTTAGTAGGCAATCCTTCGAACATTTGCTATTTTCTCTGGATAATATGATCTTAAGCTATTGCTAATGTAATACAATTTAAAAATATTAAAATAATAAGTGAATAAATTCCTAAATGAACAATAACAGGAGCAACAAATTAGTGCACATAAATGGCCTAGTCTGCACATATCATTTCTGGACTTTATGATTCTACAAATCCAAACATTTAAGTATTTGTTATTCACCGTTAAATGTTCGTAAGTGGGGGAAAAGAACTTCCATTATTTCTGTGCAGGGAATGTAAGCATTTTCTTAGACATAAATGGGATTGAAAAGCACCTAACGTTTCCCAGAAGTTGCTCCTACGGTGCCAAATGCTGCTTTATATTTATTTCATTTTAATAGAATTGGATACATGGCACCATTCATGTTTTCCTCAAGCATTCATTCAGTTGTATAACAGCTGTGTTGTTAAACGAGATCCAAAATGAACAAGGTGAAAACCACTTTTGTGGTTTCATTCAGTGGGGCAATGGGGCAACCATTGACTCTACCAGGCTGCTGTGTTACTTTCTCTCTACACAAGGTTAAGAACTCTTTGTACTGATTTGACATGGTGACTCTTGTCTCCCCTCCCTCCTGCCGCCAATCTGTGTGTGCTTCA
Organism: Podarcis raffonei; assembly: GCF_027172205.1. Classification (NCBI taxonomy): domain Eukaryota; kingdom Metazoa; phylum Chordata; class Lepidosauria; order Squamata; family Lacertidae; genus Podarcis; species Podarcis raffonei. The sequence goes on along the minus strand of NC_070612.1, from coordinate 63,319,143 downwards.
GAGCTAATTGGAGCCCTCGACTAGCATGCAGTTAAGGGTAACTGGGAAAAGGTCAAACTGTGTTCAGACAAACATCTCAATTATAGATGCTTACATGTGCTAACTAAAGAATTCATTGTGACACAGCCTTGCAACCCCTTTATTTATGACACCATTACAGCACAGACAGATTAGCTTTGGTGCAGGAATTGCCTGGGGGAATATTACAGTGAATGTGTTGACAGATCACATCCTAAGAGACTCTTTTGAACAATACCAGGAAATGCTTATTGTCCTTGCTCCCTCAAGACACATTATCAAGTTTTTATAACACATATTAGTGATTCCTTAGCACCTTGTTACAATACCCTCCCTGGAAGCTAAACTCTAGAAGGTGTCCCATGGTTGAAATGATGGTGTTGTAAGATGCAAGTTCACTCTGTTCACTCTATGAGGTCACTGTTCTTCCTTGGCACCTGGAATGTGAAGAGTAGGTGCCAGCAACCCCGAGAAGACTACAGCCTCAAGATTCAAAGATGCCCAGCATGTAGAATCATAGAATTGTAGAGTTGGAAGGGACTTCAAAGTTCATCTAGCCCAACCCCCTACAATGCAGGAATCTCAGCTAAAGCATCCATGACAGATGGCCTTCCAACCTCTGCTTAAAAACCTCCAAGGAAGAAGAGTCCACAAGCGTTCCAATGTCAAACAGTTCTTATTGTCAGAAAGTTTCTTCCTGATGTAATCTCCTTTCTTGTAACTTGAAGCCATTGGTTCAAGTCCTACCTGCCAGGGCAGGAGAAAACAAGCTTGTTCCCTCTTCTATGCCACATCCCTTGAGATAGCTGTATATGGCTACCATATCTCCTCTCAGTCTCCTCCTTTGCCAGGCTAAACATACCCAGTTCCCTCAGTCATTCCTTGCAAGGCTTGGTTTCCAGAGCCTGAATCATCTTGGTTGCCCTTCTCTGCACACATTCCAGCTTGTCAGCATCCTTCTTAAATTGTGCTGCCCAGAATTGGACACAGTATTCTAGTTGTGGTTTGACCAAAGCAGAATAGAGTGGTACTATTACTTCCCTTGATCTGGACACTAGACTTCTGTTGATGCAGCCTAGAGTAGCATCAGCTTTTTTGCTGCTGCATCACACTGTTGACTCATGTTCCCCTTCCACTAAGGCCCCTGGATTCTTTTCAAATGTACTACTGGCAAGCCAGGTGTCCCCCATCTTATATTTATGCATCTGGTTCTTCCTGCCTAAGTGCAAAACTGTACATTTGTCCCTACTGAAATTCATTTTGTTATTTTGGGCCCAGTTCTCCAATCTATTAAGGTCATTTTGAATTCTGATTTTGTCTTCTGTGGCATTACTACCCCTCCCAGTTTGGTTTCATCTGCAAATCTGATGAGCATCCCCTCAATTCTTTCATCCAAATTGTTTATAAAGACGTGGAACAACAATGGCCCAGGACAAAACCCTGCAGCACCCCACTTGTCACTTTTCCCCAGGATGACGAGGAACCATTAATGAGTCCTCTTTGAGTTCAATCAGTCAACCAGCTACAAATCCACCTAACACTTCCCTTGTTCAGCTACATTTTACCATGTGAACTTTGGTTAACATCACCCAGTGCCACGCTTAACACTGATCTGACATTACCAGCTTTACTGGAAGGGCAAGGAGATAGGAATGTTCTGGAAATAATGGGAAGAACCACTCGTGGCATGATATTCCTTCCTCCTATCAAGCTTCCGTTAAGCTTTGCACTTTAATTTTGATGGACTTTTACGCAACGAATAACTGTATTGTTGCTAGATTATTCTTATTTTTTACCACCCTATTTTCAAAAATGAATTAATTCTTTTCTCCTGCTGCTATCAGATTTGTGCTTTGTTTTAAGTGTTGGTTGCATCTTGTAATTGCTTTTAGAAATTGGTCATTGCACTTGCATTTCTATTGATTATATCATATGGTTTTAAGATGAAGCTGTTCATTGCTCTCCAGAAGAGCAGGATATATATAAATAAAGAAGTGCCACTAACATAAGAATATAGGAAACTGGCTTATACAGAATCAGAGCATTGGTCCATCTAGCTCAGAATTATCTTCCCTGACTAGCAGTGACTTTCCAGTGTTCCAGAAAGGGATGTCCTCTGGTCCCACCAGGAGAAAGCATGTGATGCAGATACTCTACCACTGAGCTGTGGCCCTTCCTTACTGCTACTACTACTAGTACCACCACTAGTAGTAGTAGCAGCAGCAGCATTAGAAGTAGTACTACCATTAGTACACAGTTTGAGAATCTGGGACTTTCTTTTGTCAAAACAACTGCAGAAAAAGAAATCAGATTACCAATTGGGTTCTATTTGTCACACTCAATAATTGTGGAAAGCTTTCATCAAAACTGCCAATCCTACATATATTTCTGTGAGGATGTTTTGCTCTATTAGAAATGAAGAAACAATAAGGGGAGAGTGTTTGTTTTTTGTAGCCTTCAGTTTGTATTTCGTTTTGTGCAGTGTTCTTTATAGGATTTTCTAATATTTTTAGTAGCCCACAGCAAGGTCATCATGATGAAAGGTCATCTGAAGTTGCAGATGCTCCTCTGCCACAAAAGGCACCAGGGTCCTGCAACTGCCAAGCATGCTCTGTGGTCACTCTCAGAGGAGGGAAAGGACGCAGGTGTCTGCTAAGGACATCTGAACTCAGATGCCACCTGGGACCTCCAGCTTCCCTGCTCATTTCAGGACTTGTCTAGCCTAGTGCCTCCACTGAAGGTGATGATAAAGAGGGCAAAGTTGAAGGCAACCCATAAGCCACAGAAGCAAAGGAGATGTGACGCACTGCCAAGGAAGGGCACTGCAGCTGCTGAAATGCAAGGCTGACATTTCTGGAAATTTTGCCTGCACCACGCAGCTTGGACTTGTAGGACTATCGATGTGTGTGCCCAAGTCATGGTGAATGACGCATTGGCATTGTGTTTTCTTTTCTTTTTTTAAACTTGCACATTCTGTGTAGAGAGCAATGTGGTGTTGAAGAGTTTTAATGTTTGATGCTTTATTGTGCTTTTATATTTGTTGGAAGCTACCCAGAGTGGTTGGGGCAACCCAGTCAGATGTTCAGGGTACCAATAAAAAATTATTATTAAATTATTATTTGATGCAAATATGTAAAACAACTATGCATTTTGTAGAAAAGAAGAGGTTGGAAAGCAAGCCTCCAAATCATTTCATTCATTAATTCATTCTCTGCCCTTTACCCTAAGGTCCTAAGGCAGGTTACAGCAGTATTAAAATGATTACACAATATTAAATGGCTTCCAACTATAAAAACAAGGTGGCTCCTAATAATATACTCTACACCTCAAGTGTCGAAAGTCAGGGCAAAGAGATGTGTCTTCAGCATTCCCTGAAAGCTGTATAATGAAGGTGCCAGACACACCGCTCTGGGGAGGGAGCACCAAAACTTAGGGGCAGCCACAGAGAGTGCCCTGTCCTAGGTTGCCATCCCTGCCCCCCAAGCTTCTTAGGGCAGAGGAACTACCAAGAGCCTCCTCTGCTGATCTCAGTACCTACAAGGGTCTGTAGAGAAGGAGGAGGTCTTTCAGATATTTCTACATTAAATGGCGCAATTCTCTCCCTGATGCTTTTTAACATCTTTATGCGCCCCCTTGCCCAGATTATCCGGTACTTTGGGCTGGGCTGTCACCAATATGCTGATGACAGTCAGCTCTATCTGCTGATGGATGGCCACACCGACTCGGCCCCGGACACACTGACCAGATGCTTGGAAGCTGTGGCTGGATGGTTTCGTGGGAGCCGATTGAAACTAAATCCTTCGAAGACAGAGGTCCTCTGGCTGGGTCGGGATGGCATGGGGATGAGGGACCAACTCCCTTCTCTTGCGGGGGCCCAATTAGTGCCATTGCCTTCCGTTAAGAGTTTGGGTGTAATCCTTGACGCCTCCCTTTCCAAGGAGGTGCAGGTTACAGCAACAGCCAAGGTGACATTTTTCTACCTTTGCCGCATCAAGCACTTGGTCCCTTACCTTTCCCGCCCCGCCCTGGCCACAGTGATCCATGCGACGGTCATCTCCAGGCTTGACTACTGTAATTCGCTCTATGCGGGGCTGCCCTCGAAGCTGACCCAGAAACTTCAGCAGGTGCAGAATGCTGCAGCGAGGCTCCTCATGGGGTCTCTGCCATGGGAGCATATTCACCCAGTGCTTTTCCAGCTGCACTGGCTCCCGGTGGAGTACAGGGTCAGATTTAAGGTGCTGCTTTTGACCTTTAAAGCCCTTCACGGCCTAGGACCCTCGTACCTACGGGACCGCCTCTCCTGGTATGCCCCATGGAGAGCCTCAAGGCCCACATATAGCAACACCCTAGAGGTCCCAGGCCCTAAGGAAGTTAGATTGACCTCAACCAGAGCCAGGGCCTTTTCAACTCTGGCTCCGGCTTGGTGGAACGCTCTGCCTCATGAGACCAGGGCCCTGCGGAATCTGATTTCTTTCCGCAGGGCCTGTAAGACTGAGTTGTTCCGCCTGGCCTTTGGCTTGGAGCCAATTTGATTCCCTCCCTCTCTTTCTTTTTTCTTTTCCTTCTCCTCCTGCGATGAGGCTACATTTTGATATTTTAATGTTTCAATGTTGTATTTTAATTTTGTTTTTAAGTTGTAATCATTCAACTTGTTTTTATTATTGCTTGTAAGCCGCTCTGAGCCCGGCCTTGGCTGGGGAGGGCGGGGAATAAATAAAAATTATTATTATTATTATTAAATGCCATCACATAACTCGGGTGCTCAAAAGTTTGCCCAGATTCAGTATGCTTCTATGAACTTGCAAGGCCCTTAACAACTTGGACCCAGGATACCTCACAGAGCACCTAATACCTTCTATTCCTGCCTGATCGCTGCAGTGTTTGGGGAGTCATTGTTATTGGTGCCCCATGGCTCAGATGCATGACTTGTATCTACCATGAGCCATGCATTCAGTTTTGTGGCACTAAGTGAAGATGGGTTAATTCCAACAGGCATTTTAATTGACGTCTGCTTTTATAGTTTTAACTACTTTTTACCTTTTCTGCGTTGCAATTCTTGTACACTGCTTAGAGATTAGTGTAGCTATGTGGAATATAAATTGTAATAATAATAATAATAATAATAATAATAATAGATGAGTCCTGAGAAGTAATTCACTCATTAATAATCTGGGAAGAACAACTCTTCTGAGGGTGTGTTCTGGACTGAGATGACCCTGTGGCAAGCATCATCTTACTACAATACAGCCCTGCTTTTCATCAACGAAGGACAGCCTTTCTTATGCCACAGGAAGACTTTTTGCAGGGCAAGGTGGGGGGAGGGGCTGGAAGTTCATCTCATCATCAAAAGGGTCTTGGGAGTAGGCTCAGCTTGCACATAAAGCTGTGGGGTACATACATGGAGAAGGCAGAAGCTCATACCACATGTATTTCATTTCTGCTGCATGTTGGGTTGTGTTCGGGGAAGCGCCCTGAAAACTCAAGTCTCCTAGACTTTTATACTGTGCTCGACTGCTTAAAAAAAGGAAAACCTTGCTGCTTGTATTTCTGCTGGTTTGGTTTCCATCTTGTATTTTTTAAAAAAACCAAAAACTTATTTTATACTGTGTTTATTTTGTGTAAGCTGCCTTGTGTACTTTTACAAAGGATGGGAGATCTAATTGGTAAACTTAAAAGCAGAAAGCTTTGAAATCTGAGCTCAGACTGCCAAAAACATAGAGCTCATTTGTTAGGGTCACCACTGAATTTCACTCAACATTGATTTCAGCAGAAGATGTGAGGCTCTGACCCCATGGAATAACTTTTGTAAACAGAAAAAGATGGGGTTTTTCAAAGTTCTATTTATTGAAGATTTCATAAAAAGCTAGGATCCCACCCCAACCCACCCTAAATAAACTCAAAATGGACAATGCCCCAAAGTCACTGTAGCCACTGTGCAATTGCAGGACATTAAATAAATAAAGTGTGTGTGTGTGTGTGTGTGTGTGTGTGTGTGTGTGAAGGATGGGTGAATCTTCCCATTCAGCTTCTCTCAGTTTCTCATTCTTCCAATCTTAAGTTCAGTTCTGCACATTTTGACACTGTTTTGATTTTTCTTTTGAAGCACTCATGAAATTCACCAGCATTTTAGGGTCAATTTATTCCAAAGTACACAGTTTTCTATTCAATTTTTTGCAATGGAATTTTGTGTGTTGTTGTTTTACTAATATATGTGTATTATGTGTACTTTACACAAGTCTGTGCATTTTGTATACATTATTTGGCTGGATAACCACAACAAAAATTCAGAGAACTATAAATTTCTGAAGGATTACTGTATCAGTTTGCGAATTGTTTTGGTGGAAAGTGTGATTTAAGAATATTCACCTTTAAATGTGAACTGAATCGAATTTCTCCACGTCTGTGTCTGTGTGTGTGTGTGTGTGTGTGTGTGTGTATCTTTGTGCATATTTGTGACTGCAAAACAAACTTACTTTGTTTTAGCTCCAGCAATCTTAAATTGCTGGCCTCAGCTATTCTCGCATTAAAATTATGAAAATATATTTCAGAACTGTTACAGTCTTCTTCCCCCCTTTTGCTTTCCCTCCCCTGCCACATCAACTTACAGCTCTCCTTCTTGTAATCTTCAAATTAGACATTTACTCAGTGCCCACTCCTCGTTCCTTTTTGCATTGCAATACATATTTATAGACCAGGAATTGCAGGGTACAGGGAAGGAGGATATATATGTGTGTGTTTTAATCTTCGTTCTCCTGAAAACAAGATAGAAATTCTGTGCACCATTTTAAAACAACAGCTAAGTTATTTACATTTGCAGTCGTAACACCTTTTTAGCATTTGTTCCAGTATAGCTAATTGTCTAATATAAAACAGTCCTTGGCAGAAAGGCAAACTGTTTCTTCCTTACAAGCAAAAGGTGCTAATGCACAGCACATACCCAATCCAGGTAACTGATGATTTGCTTATTTAACAAAGCTGATGTAACTAAGAAGGAACAGGTTGTACCCCGAGGGCTTTTGTATGATACCACAAAGAAATATCAAAGAAATTTAAATGTATTCTCATTAAACGTGGTGGCCCAGTTTCCAGGGCACAGCGCTGAATCATCCCAATCCATTCCATGAGAGTAAACTTCTAGTGACTTTCTTGAGAACGGATCCAAAAGGAAGCCCTTCAACCCAGTTGCCTGAGGGAAATGGCATTTGGCTCTCCCACCTGAACTTGCTTGCAGCTTCAGGTATAAAAGAACAAATTAAGTTCTGCTCCTGCCCACTGCAGAAAGGCCAAGGTCTAAAGATGCATCAAAATGTTTTCTTTTGGGGGGGGATGATACCAAATCCCTTAGCTGCATTTCATTTCTTATTACATTTTGGATCCCACCAAAAGGCGTTCAACACAGTTCTCCTTCTCATTTTACCTCACAACAACCCTGTGAGGTAGGTTAGGTTAAGAGACAGTGACTGGCCTCATTTTGAGGGGCAAAAGAGGTACTTTAAGTACAGAATCTCAATGCCCTGTCCAGCTTCCTCCTTCCATACTGATTAGATGTCAGGTCAAATCCACCCAAGATCTTGCTGTGCTCATGGCGTATGTGTCAGAAACAATGCCTTGTGGGGGGACGGACAATGATGACAGAGAACACTGAGATAAAGATGCAGAGGGAACTGCCAAGGTACAACAATTATAATGAGTCTCCTCTGGCCAGCAGGAACTCTTTAGGATCTTGGGCAAGGCTGTTTTCAGCTCTGCCACATGAGAGGCTTTAATTGATTCTATTAAGGTCCTTAATAGAGTCAACTGCCCCCCAAAAATGGGACATCCATTTTTTTCTTGCAAGAGGACAGCAGCTAAAATGGTTACTGCGATCTTGTGTGATTTTGGGCTGTGCATTTTGGGGGCACTATGCCCAAAAGCATGTTTTGGGGCACTGTGCAAGATTGCTGCCCCGAAAATCCAATTCAGGGTATTGATCTTGTGTGGTGCCCCAAAACACATGTTTTTCGGCAAGGTTCCAGAAAAAAGTGTTTTTTGGGGAGCAGTGATCTTGTGCAGGTCATGTGAAGTGCATGGAAGTGTGGACCCGGAAGATGGCATCCCAGACTTGGGTTGCATTGAATTGGAAAGTATGCCTTTATCTATACCTCCAGGATCGAGAACCTCAGGCGGAGACTACTGTACAAAAGTACAATTTACATTCATTGCTCTGTCCACTTTTGCCCCTGACCCTGCCCACCACCGGCCCCCAGAAGGTTGTCTAGAAGGGAATGTGGCCCTCAGGCTGAAAAAAAGGCCTTCTAACCCTGATCTCACATAAAATATCCGTCTTTAGGCATTCCTTTAGTCTTAGATGACAAGTGAGAAGATGCCTCCCCTCCTTCACCCTTTTCATCATCTTCCAGTTCATGGAGGGCAACTATCTACAGCCTTTTGAATCTGTGGAGGATCTCCTACATCTTAGAACCCTGAATAATTGAGCTTTTATGGGGGCTGTGTGACCCCATAAAGAACTCTGTCTTCCTACTTCCATGAGCAGATTAGTCTCTAGGATGTGCATCAGTGTTGTTTCAGCTGAAGGGAAAGAGGTCCTTCTGGGCTGATAGTTGTTGCTGTTGTTGTTTATTCGTTTAGTCGTGTCCAACTCTTCGTGCCTCCATGGACCAGAGCACGCCAGGCACTCCTGTCTTCGGGCTGATAGTAGCATCTCAACATAGCCAAGCAGTCGCTGAGGACCCAGCATCCCTGGAGGACACAACAGCATTTGAGTTGGCCTACCTGTCAGCTCCATTGCTTTGGCAGTTGTGGCCAGGGGAGAAGGCACCATTAGGATGTGCCCCAGAGCATTATGGGAAGATCAAAACAGGTGAGCCGCAGACACTAACCCGCCCCAGGTTGCTGGAGTGCTATGGCTCCTTGCTGAAACATTATTGCCACTGAGACGAGGTGACGCCTATGCCAGGGCATGCCCACTGAGTGACTTATTTCGGGAGCTCTCACATCTGGAGCTAGTTCTCTGACTAACTAAAAATCACACACAACCTATGTAAGCCTGTACCTAACATTCATTCTGATAGTATTTTACATCCACCACAAACACTGCTGTGGTTCTACCCTATGTAATATAATATATATCCTATGATTATCAGAATATGATAATTCAAAAATCTAAATGACTAAACCATGAATATCTCATGAATATCTTCTAAGGCTATTTTAAGAACTGAAGAGAAAGCTGTTGAATTGCACATGTATGTATGTCCATTCTATATAACTTCAGATGTAGTCTTGTATGTGAACCCATTTCTTTGCTATGGCCAGATGTTCAGAAGCCCCATGACTGCTTTGCATCAGTCTAGCCATCAGTGTGAATGTTCATGACATATATGGCTAAGTCCTACTGACTAGAGTTCAGTTAGCATCGCTGCCAGGTGAAAGGAGGTTTGCCACTGGTTGAAATTGACACCTAGGCTGTGCTGGTATTTATATCCCTCAGTGCTTGTGTGCATGCAATGATATATAGATTGTGCTGATAAAGGAATTACGCTGATATACTTGTCCCGTGTCCCCGTTCTTACAAAACTGCCAGAATGAATGATTGCTTAATGACTCAACTGCACAATATATTTCATGCAGTTGTTAGGAAACCCCTATTCCCCTCCCAGAGTGACAATTCCCAGAGTGATCCAATAACCAATCCCTCTTACCAGGGAACTCTGGGAATTGTAGCTCTGTGAAGGGACTAGGGCTCTCCTAACAGCTCTCAGCACCCTACAGTTCCTTTTCTTCTTGTTTTTGAAAAGCCATGACTGGCACAATACTGCTCTAATGTAAACTGCAAGTCCACCTAGTGAACTTAATAGATGAGAAAGAAGTTCAAACCAGATTTCCCAGTTCAGACTCACGCTGCTCAAGATGCTATACCACAGTGTTCCGCTTTTGACAGCCATGACAACCATGAGAGGCAGATTTGTGTCCAAATCCTTTTGAATTTTTTACTGCCCTGGACTATTCTTAGAGTTTGTCTTTAGAAAATGGCTTTATATCTGTCTATCTATAACAGCTATCAATCTATATCGTGTGCAACCCTAATTTCCAAGTGATGAAGGACTCTAAAGGTTCAAGCGCTTACCCAAGGTTCAGTTTCCTTGGGACAGAGACGGTGGCATCTTGATGATGCTTTGTTTTATTTACACATGTATAAAACCTGAGCAAAGGATGGAGAGTTTCCCAGCGTTAACGCTCCAGCTGATCTTGCTTCCCCATTAGGCTACCTAAGAAGCCCTAAGTCACCATTTAGTTGCAGCACAGAGCAAGACATGCCTCTGTCTCTCCAGCTTCCAGTCCAAACTCACCCACACTACTTTCCTATTGATCTCCACCCTGGGATGATGGTGGCATCCAACCAGGTGAAGTGAGAAAAGGTCCACCCGTTTGACCAGGGCCGTGCAGAGCTTGTCTGAGGACGCAGGCAGCAGTCTTGTTAGTTATAAACTCAAACAAATAAGCAGTCAGTGCCTGGCACCCTCTGAGGCCAGGGGCGTGTGCATTTGGCTCGCTGGCTCCCCTGCATGGGCCTGAATTTGACTCTATGGCAACAGAATTCACTCTTTGGATGTGAATGGTGGGTACTTAGCTGAGCAGCTCAAACTGTTCCCTTGACAAACTGGTCTGACCACTTCAGCAAGCTTCCTCCTATGGTTATAATCTTTATAGCTGTATTCTGGTTAGAACTACAGTCACCAATCCCTTATTCCAAAGAGCCCCACTGACTTACATGGAGCTATTCTGAAGCAGGGGCTTTCAGAATTACAATGCAGGCATATTAATAAGTCTTCTCCTTGATCATATTTCCCCAAGGCTCCTCTTCTCCCCACCCAAGAATCCAGTGCTGAAGCCATGTACAAGCAGCCATGTCTTGTACATCTATCTTGCCTTTCTTTGGTGTTCATGTGAAAAGAAAACCTGATTCTTTTTTCAGACATGGCTGGTACATTTCTGAACAGCTTGTGTATCTATCTGCCTTTGCTATGCTGACGTAATGGGAAGGCCTGTTTCACTAGCAATTTGCTTGATATATCCCATCCTAAGCATTTTAAATATGTACATCTTAGTAGGCTGTGATGGCAGTTCATTTATTAATTTATGTTATTTTGAAGAACCTCCTCTCCCTCCACCCCAGTATTACATAAAGTAAAGCTCAAGAGCTCTAAGTCTTCAAAAGGCTTATTTTAATAAATATAAATGCACAAAAGAATGCATTTATATTAATTTTTTATTAGAGATCATCTCCTGCATGCAACAGAAGCTCACATTCATAGCCTATGTATTTGGTATGCATCATTAAATTTAAACACACAAACATGTGTGTGTGTTGTGTATCTAGATCTGATGGTTAAAAAAGATATTTTCCACATCTGAGGGATCTTATAAAATATATTTTAATTTTTAATTCACTTCTTTTAAGTGCAAAAATATCTGTTTCTCTGTGTACTTCTCAGGGTTTAAGGGTAAAAAAACATTGCAATGACGAGAATGCCAGAATCCGTTATCTGATTGTTTAACCTTAAGCCAACTCAGGTGTGAAAACTGTGGATGTAACTTTGAGAAATCATTTTGAATGTGACAGCAAAATTACTGTGTTGTGTTTGTAGGGGGGCTTTTTTTGTCATGGTGTTACCCGACAGAAACAATTCCTATATTATTCCTTACAGTGACAGTCTGAAAAAGAAGTATGTAGGCTTCTAAGAGGCGAGATTTTGCTGATGCTGCTTTTATGGAGCTTTTGTTCACAAAGGGAATATGGCACAGTTAAAAGCAGTGAAGTCGTAAGACAGAGGAACTAGGAAGTGTGCCAGTAGCTTCTCTAGTGTGGTGAAGAAGCATGTGTGTGCATATGTGCATGTGAAAGAGAAAGGGGGAGCTTTCTCTAGTTGTGCATCTATGTGTGCACATGAGTGTGCATGAGCTGTTGCAGACAAAAACAGAATAGCAGCCAGAGAGCACAGGACTTAGACAATGTGCCACTGAGCTCAATAAATCTATACAATTTCTTTATACCCTGCAAGGTCATAGATGATGCTGACATTGGTCTCCTAGCAACACACTCTACTAACCTACTTTTTCCCCAATCATTGGAGATATGGGACGAGTGCTCTGAGCAGTATTTCAACATGTGGGGGGGTGGGGATAAAATCAATGCAATGTCACTGCACTTGTGCAACATGCTTAAAAAGAGAGGGAACATGGATTTCCATGGGTTCAGTTTCTATTTGCACTGAACAATATGCTCCAGTTTAAAAGATTCAACCCCTAAGCCCTCAAATCTTTGTTCAACTTTAAAAATACTGTTTCACTGAATAAAAGCTCGACATTTTGAGCATTTTGTATATAAGCTTGAATTGATACATGTTACACCTGCAGTTTGGGCTTTAAATTGTTGACAACATTAATCCTATAGAATAATGTGCCAAACCTCACCCACACAGTGTTGGGGGAAGAAAAAAAAATGGGAGCATAAAAGGATCAATGTGTCAGTTTCTAGCACTTTTGAATTTGCTGTACCTGTGACAATTTTTATCAGATCTGTTTGAAATTTGGCACATTTGTAAAGGTCATCATCTAGATCATGTATCCACACATGCACGTGTGCGAGCACACACACACACCTCAAGGTGATGTACAATGAAAACCTCTGAAACACACGCAAAAACACCATCAGCTAAATTGAAAACAAAACTAAACACTAAATAGATATCCATGGCAGAGACCCATTCATCCACTTTGGAAAGCCTGTTGAGACAGAAGTATCTACAATTGTTTCCAGTTGTGGGTGCCTGTCGCACCTGGAGAAGAAGGCAATCCCACAGAACCGGGGAAGCCCCACTGTTAGTAGCTCAACAGGTGCAGAATTGTTTCCCATAATTTAATGATGGACTTGTGAAGTGCTTCTAAAAAATTCAGTGTCGTTGTATATATTCATTTGACAATATAGCCTGAGAGAGAATATGCCTATTTAAAGAAGAGCGTGATAAGAGTAACCCAGCCCAGCACCACCCCTGCTCCCTCGCACAATATAGTCACCAACAGCATAAGTTAGACCAATGATTGCCTTGATCGTCAGTGCCAGCCATGTGTGCTGCTGCTGCATCTGATATGCAACTGTACAGTATAGTTAATGCAGGTTGGATGTACAACTCCACTAGTACAGACATAGCCAAAGGCACAATCCATTTACTCCAGGGCAATTCAATTGACTTAATAGGATTCATTGATCATAAGTCCAAATACATCTCTTTCCAACTGAGCAATGTTATTTCTGAAGTAGCCACCGTATTTTGCCATGTACAATAGCTGAAAATCAAATATCCCATCAAAAGGACCAAATGTGTTTGTTTGTGTGTGTTTCTGTGACATTATCCCTACAGGATGGCAGCTTAGCCCATATCTTTCTAAACCCTAATGATGAATGGTTTAATTAAATAACTCCCCAGTGACAATAGCACCTTCACTTCAGAAAAGGGATATATAATATATAGCATCCTTGCAATAGTCACTATGTACAAAATTTGTGTTTGGTGTTTCCTTGTACTCTTATTTCCTTGTGTCCAACTTTATAAGCACAATAGTGGCTCTGCATTGTGTTTAAGTTCTGTAACTTAAACATTTACCTGAGCATCTCAATTATCATTTGCCAAAATATCTGTGCCCCCACCACGTGTTAAATATGTCATATCTTTATGACATATTCAGCACTTTCCAGCTCTCACTTTACTGCTGCTGCTGCTGCTTTGCCGGTGAGTCTTGGGGAGGACCGCTCCCACTGCAAGACCATTCTCCACCTTGGGCCTGGGGGCGGGGCCCACACTCACCACCGCCACAACTTTAAGGACACTGGTGCTGCTGCAGCAAATGTTTAAAATGTTTTTATATATTTTAAAGTGTTTTAAAAGTGTTTTTACTTTTTACTTTGTTGTACCACCATAAACGGTGGTTTTTATTCATGTATTTTTATTTTGTTTTGTTTTATTTTGGGTTGGGGTGGGATGGTTGTTGAGTGGGGTGGGGATTGGTTTTGTTTTGGTGTAATTGTGTTTTTTTTTTGTTTGCTTTTATATTTTGTAAATGGAGGCAAGTATGAGGCTTGGGATTCCTACTGTGGAGGGACGAGGGAGGTATGGCGGTGGGGGCAGATGTCATAGGCAAAGGGGATCGAGATACGGATATGCTCGTACCCCTTCCAATCTGCACCCCATCCCGAGAGACGAGGGTAGGGTGAGCAAGGATTACTCACCTCCGTCACTGGTGTTGTGCAATGCCAGGTCTATAGGCAACAAAACCGCCACCCTGCGAGATTTCTTCACCTCACAGGGGGTCGACCTGGCTTGTGTGACGGAGACCTGGGTGCGCGAAGGGGAAACTGTTACCTTACGAGAGATGGCGCCTCCGGGTTTCTCCGTCCTCCACCAGTCGCGGACTGTGGGCCGAGGGGGAGGGGTGGCATTATTAATCCGGGAAGATTGTTCTTTCAGGGCTCTACCATTGCCATCGATCCCCGGCATTGAATGTGTTGGCCTAGTGTGGGGCTCTGAGGAGAGCTTGGCTGTATGGCTGGTGTACCGGCCACCTAGCGCACCAGCAGCCACCCTGTCAGGCCTGCTGGAGGCGGTGGCCGGCTGGGCCTTGGAGTTCCCTAACCTATTGGTATTGGGGGACTTCAACATCCATGCTGATGCCACTCCCTCCTCACAGGCTCTGGACCTGGTGTCTTCCATGGCGACACTAGGGCTCTCCCAGTTTGTTTCGGGCCCCACACACCAAGCAGGCCACACGCTGGATTTGATATTTGGCCTCGGTATAGATGTGATCATGTTTCCTTCGATGAAGGTGCCATGGTCTGATCACTACGCTCTGAAAGCCAGGATTGACGTTCCACCCCCACCCTGCTTAGGTGGCGAGCCAATTTGGGCTCGCCCGCAGAGGCTGATGGACCCTGATAGATTCCATCAAGCCTTGCGGGACCTTTCTCCCCCTGGCGACTCATTGACTGAGCTTGTTGAGGGCTGGAATACCCAGCTCCTGGCAGCCATCAATGAGATCGCACCTAACCGCCCTCTGCGACCCCGCAGAAACCGGGCTCCCTGGTTTACCGAGGAGCTCCGGAAAATGAAGCGGGACCTCAGACGGCTAGAGCGAGTATGGCGGGGTGCTCGTGACGGAGCCTCAAGAACATCTTATAGGGTTTTTATGAAAACCTACAAGATAGCAGTGAAGGCCGCTAAGAAGTCCTACTTCTCGGCCTCCATTGCATCCACTAGCTCTCGCCCGGCGCAATTATTTAGTATAATTTGGTCTTTAACGTCCCTCAAAGGACAGCCAAATTTAAATAACAATTTGACACACAGCTGTGAGGCATTTGCGAGCTTTTTTGCGGAGAAGGTCCTGTTGCTCCGCCATGACCTCCCTGCCAATTTGGATACAATAAAGGAACTGGAGTCCCCTCGACTGTCCTCAGGTCCAGTATTGGACCACTTTTACCGGATATCCCCAGCCGATGTGGACAGACTCCTCCGAGCTGGAAAGCCCACCACTTGTCCTCTCGCCCCGTGCCCGTCTTGGCTGATTAGAGCGTGTCCAGACGAGGTGCAGGTCCCCCTGGGGGATATCATCAATTTGTCCCTTGACACCGGGACATTCCCAGGGGAACTGAAGGAGGCAGTGGTGCACCCGCTCTTAAAGAAAACATCATTAGATCCCTTAGATCTATCCAATTATCGCCCGGTTTCGAATCTTCCATTCCTGGGTAAGGTGATTGAGAGAGCGGTTGCTGAACAGCTTGGTAGGTTTCTGGATGAAACATCGGCTCTGGATCCATTCCAGTCCGGCTTCCGCGCTGGTCATGGGACCGAGACGACTCTGGTCGCCCTAACAGATGATCTCCGCAGGCATCTGGATCGAGGCGGGTCGGGGCTGCTGATTCTTCTAGACCTGTCAGCAGCCTTTGACATGGTCGATCACAAACTCCTGGACCACCGCCTTGCCGACGTGGGGATCCAGGGCACAGTCCTACAATGGCTGCGCTCGTTTCTCTCTGGTTGGGGACAGAGGGTGGCACTTGGGGGGGAATTGTCATCGCGCCACTCCTTGGTGTGTGGAGTGCCCCAGGATGCGATACTCTCCCCAATGCTTTTTAACATCTTTATGCGCCCCCTCGCCCAGCTTGTCCGGAGTTTTGGGCTGGGCTGCCATCAGTATGCTGATGACACCCACTCTATCTGTTGATGGATAGCCATCCTGACTCGGCCCCAGACACACTGATCAGATGCTTGGAAGCTGTGGCTGGATGGTTACGTGGGAGCCGGTTGAAGTTACATTCTTCGAAGACAGAGGTCCTCTGGCTGGGACGGGACGATATGGGATTGAGGGGGCAACTCCCATCTCTTGCGGGGGTGCAATTAGTGCCAGCACCGTCCGTTAAGAGTTTGGGTGTAATCTTCGATACCTCCCTCTCCATGGAGGCACAGATTGCAGCTATAACAAAGGCGGCATTTTTTCATCTCCGCCAAGCTAAGCAGTTGGCTCCTTACCTCTCTCGCCCTGACCTAGCCACTGTGATCCATGCGACGGTCACCTCCAGACTGGATTATTGTAACTCGCTCTACGTGGGGCTGCCCTTGAGACTGACCCAGAAACTCCAGCGGGTGCAGAATGCCGCGGCGAGACTCCTTACGGGGTCTTTGCTACGAGATCACATTCATCCGGTGCTATACCAGCTGCACTGGCTCCCGGTGGAGTACAGGATCAGGTTTAAGGTGCTGGTTTTAACCTTCAAAGCCCTATATGGCCTAGGACCCTTGTACCTGGTGGAACGCTCTGTCACAAGAGACAAAGGCCCTGCAGGACTTGACATCTTTCCGCAGGGCCTGCAAGACAGAGCTGTTCCACCAGGCCTTTGGTCAGGGCACAGCCTGACTCCCTCCTTTGGCAATCTTTACAGAACTTTAGTTTATGGTTGCCATCAATTTTGATTTTAATTAATTTTTATAATGTTTTTATAATGTTGCACTATTTTAGTGTTGTTAGCCGCCCTGAGCCTGGCTTCGGCTGGGGAGGGCGGGATATAAATAAAATTTATTATTATTATTATTATTATTATTATTATTTATCATTTTGTTTTTCCATGGAATCCATAAACATTGAGTCACTATTTTAATACCACTTTCTTTATCATTCATCACTCCTGGGAAGTTTGAAGCTTTTTGAAATAAAAATTCCTATACCTCTCTTGGGATTTCTTTATTCATATCTTTATTACATGCTAACATACTGTATATTTATGTACTACCTTGGTTTTTAATAATAATTTGGTACATCTTAGAGAAACAGACTGATTTATCTTTTTCTAAAATTATTTCAAACTCCATCTTTTCGCTCCATTATCTTATGACTCATTCTATCCAGGAAGGTTCAGATTTCTACATGCAGTGATACCTCGGGTTACATACGCTTCAGGTTACATATGCTTCAGGTTACAGACTAACCCAGAAATAGTACCTCTGGTTAAGAACTTTGCTTCAGGATGAGAACAGAAATCGTGCTCCGGAGGTGCAGCAGCAGTGGGAGGCCCCATTAGTTAAAGTGGTGCTTCAGGTTAAGAACAGTTTCAGGTTAAGAATGGACCTCCGGAACGAATTACCGTATTTTTCTCTCTATAACACATTTTTTCTCCTAAAAAGTAAGGGGAAATGTCTGTGCATTTTATTGAGCGAATGTGTGGTCCCTGGAGCCGACTGGCCCGAGTACAGGGGCAAAAATCAGGCAAAAATCAGATCACGCGGAGGAGGGAAGGCTAAAGAAAGGAGGTTGCTGCTTTCCTGCATTCTGCCTCAGGGTCTTACCGTGCACCCTCTTCTGTTTTCGGTTGCTGTGTTTCCTCAAACGCAACAAAGAGCAGGGAAATCCCCTGCCCTCCTGGCAAGCAGAGGGGAAAGGAAAGGATCCTGTCCTTCCTTCTAATTGCTTCCTAGTCACACTGCGCGCAGGCTCCAGCCCACCCGGCTCAGGTTCCGTTGGCTAGGAGCGCAGCCGACAGCCACCACGTCCTCCTCTCCGTGTTCCGGTGCTGCTGCTGCTGTGTCCAGCATTATAGGGACTCGCAGGCAGCCGGAAAACATGCAGGTGGGAGAGAGAGAGAGAGGGCTGGCATGGGTGGGTGGGGGAAAACTTTTGCCTTCCTTTCCTCCCTCCCGTTAAACCCCTCTCCTGCATTGTTAGCCAGCTGCTTCTCCACACATCCCTCTCATGCTCCTTGTCCCTTCTGTGTTTTTCCTTCCCTCCCCACTTAAAACGTGGTTACAAAGCACGGATCCACATGGATCCTCAGGAACTTTGCATTGGGTCACCCCAAATTCACCATCAGATCACATTACATGTCCATGGCTACAGCCTGCACCAAAAAAATCACGCACCCACTGTTGCCTGGGGCTGCAATGGTGCAAAAACGTGGTTACAAAGTACAGATCCACATGGATTCTCAGGATTTTTGCATTGGGCTACCCCAAACTCACCGTCAAATCACATGTCTGTGGCCACAGCATGAAGCACAAAAATGATACATCCACTGTTTCATTCAGAATTTTTTCCCCTTGTTTTCCTCCTCTAAAAACTATGTGCGTGTTATGGTCAGGTGCGTGTTATCGAGCGAAAAATACGGCAAGTACTTAACCCGAGGTACCACTGTATTTGTAACTGGGTGGGGTTATCTTCATTTTATTTGTCACAGGTTCATATATTGATATGCCTTTCCAGTGTTGGAAGGTTTCTAATATATGTTCCTTCCATATCTGGAACTTTCCCAAATTAGTGCCATCTCTCTTAAATCACCTGCTATTTTATGAAGAAAATAAATTTGTCATATTGAAAGAGTGAAAAAATAAAGATTTATATTGGTTGAAAGCTTTTTATATAGGCATTAGACCAAAATCAGGAGATCAACCCAAAATGCAACTTGTAGAACTTGATTCCAAATTGTTCAAGAATTACACCTAATGGCAATTCCAGAAGTGGTCAATCAGGCCACAAGACTGCCCTGGAAATATGATAGACACAAAAGGAATAGCAAATAAAGTTGTCTGAAATATATAAAATCCCAAAATTCCTGGTTTTAGAACTGTGGTTATGTTTTGGGTTTTGCCTTATCCTGTAGTTCTTTTTTCAAAGTTGTCGCTTTACTTAAATCTCTGACCAGTTCCAGTGTGTTTCTAACAGACTTGACAAAACAATAGTTAAAGACAGTGATTTAATTGTAAATATTTGAAGCATTCTTTCTTCATTTAGATGATTTCTAACCAGTACTTCAATAATAATAATAATAATAATCCTAGAGTGATGATACTATGTTGATACAGGTACAAGACATCATTTGGTAGGTAGGCATACATTTGTCTATTTGCATTTTAACACATATTTCATCTGCAAAGAGCAACATATTTCATCTGCAAAGAGATTTACACACAAACACCTCCCAAAAATAGTGTTACATAAGAGATTAGTTTTGCTGGTCTTGGCCTGTGCCTTGCCTCTTGGATGCATATGCTGCAGCTGCTAAAATTAAGACAAAGCTCCTGCCATCACTTATAAAACTCTGCTACCTCTTTTGATCCTCACAGAAGACAAAAGGTTCATAGTCAGATTTTGCCTCTTCCCAGGGTGGGAAGAGGGAGCCCATTTTCAGTATTTAAAGGAATTAAGGGGCTGCTGCAAGAGATAAGCAGTCTTTACAAAAGCAGCGCCAATTGTTTATTGTGCTGACTGTAGCAATGAAAGAAATTCTCCTTCGAAGCACAAAACAAGGATCCTTTAAGGTAGTCTTGGCAACAACTTGCACTTGTTTTTTCACACCTGCTATTAGTTTCCCTGGCTCTCTTTCTCCTCACCTGAGTGGCTAGTGTAGTTTGGAAAGCCATCATATTCTATCTGTAATGAGAGCTATGTTTTTTGTAAGGAGGGTAAAAACAGAGGTTGGATTGAGGAGGTTTGAAAGATTACTATCTTTTTTTTAATTGTATGATTGTCTCTCCAGCTTCTTCAAATATTTGTTCTAGAAAAAACAATGAGTTGGCTTAGTCTGTGTTTGCCTTCTTTCATATTCAAATATTTGAGCCAAGTTCCGCTACCTTCCAAAAATGGTATACAAAGCCTCCTTAAGTCTTATTTCTGAAATCCTAAAGAGCAAACCCTTCATTTTCAAACTGTGCCTCCAAAGATGTTTCACTTTCTCAATGGGATTGCAAGGAAATAATGCAAAGCAAGTTTGACATGATGGATTGCCAAGCAAGGACTGGTTCACACTCATGTGATTTAACCATACATACATGCATACAGTGGAGAAACAAAGTCACTCATATGTCCCAGCCACAGGAGCAGTGTACTATGGGTAGGATCCAATGAAGTCATTGCATGAGCAGGATGACTTCTGCTTGTGCAATGAAGTGTCCCCTTGCTTTCCTTTCTTGCACCCACCCAAAACTGCTCCAAGGCATTGGTGGGGAACCCAGTGAATATCTGGAGGTGTGTGTGGAGGGACTAGAGGGAGGGGAAGTTCAGTTGTGCAAGAGGAAGTTGTTCCACTCACACTATGACTTTGTTAGATACAACCCAGCGTGCTCTGAGGAAGGCTGCTGTGAAGCAATTGGAATTGAATGGTTGACCTGTGCACTTTGGTACCATTGTGACTCATGTCTCAGTCCTACATATGTTAATGGAAGAAAGTTCCATTAAAAAGAAACATTGAAATTATTTCCAAATAACCTGTTCAGGAATGGGATGGAAAGCATTCTGTACTAGGCAGAGGGCACCCTCGGTAGTGGCATTCTCCCTGTGGAACACCTTCCCTTCAGATGTCAAGGAGATAAAGAACTACATAACTTTTAGAAGACATCTGAAGGCAACCCTTTATTGGGAAATTTTTAATGTCTGATGCTTTACTATATTTTTATATATGTTGCAAGCTGCCCACAGTGGCTGGGGAAACCCAGTCAGATGGGTGGGGTATAAATAATAAAATTACTACTACTATCACTACTAATGGATTGCTTTTCTCTGGGTGGATGACAGAACTATGCCAGACATTTCACTTTTTTGTTGATCTTAGTAGTCTCATAACTTTTTGGGCATACTGAAGTCAAAACTGCTGCACATGCTTAGCGATTTCAGACACAATATTCCCAAGGTCTCTAGCCCCTTTTATTTTCAATATAGACCTATTCACGTTCATCACAATATGCCACACATATGCTCCACATGTGTACTAAACTGCCACAAGAAATAGATTTGGAAGGAGAGTGTTGACCATTTGTACTCACAGTGAAAGAAGGGAGAAGCAGAGGGGGAAATAGCCAAAAAGGGAAATCAACTTCAACTTTTCATGACCTCTAAATCAGGAAAGGGAATCCAGTTGTTGTCAGACACCAATTCAGTTTAGCCCCAGTCAGCAAGGCAAATGGCCAGATAGGGTGGAGGTTTTAGTCCACCAATGTCTGGAGCTCCATGACTTCTCCATCCCTGTTCTAAATAGTCAGGTGAGTTAAGTAGGGATGGTGACAGCAAATTGTCTTGCAAAACAAACTCAGGGCCCAAAATGGCAGAATTAATAGTCATAACTTTCATTGGTATGTTTTATATCTTATACCAAAGTACTCAAAAGTATTGTAGAGGAAGACATATATGTCAGCATGTGGATTTATATAGCCTCGTCTATTTAGTATTGCTCACATTTTCTCTCTCAATACATGAATGAATATATATTGTTTGTGTATTTTTCCATTTTGAGCATCCTGCTATTATATGCATTTCTTATGCCTATTTTACAAGGCTTCTCACAGTTCATTCTTTCACTCTCATGCTATGCCAATATCCAACTCAAACATAAGGTCTGAGTATATTGACACTGAGTAAAATGGGAATTTGCTTTAAACTGCATAAATATTGAGAATACAAAGATCCTTGGAGCTGCCTTTTAAAAGTCTATCCAGGGAAAGCGTAAAGAAGTTAGGTGTCCCTGTAAAGAAAACAGTGAGCTGTCTCCATGCGTGTGCTTTCCATTGCCTTTCTTTTCAGGTAAGTCACCCCATAACAAATTTATTGAGTAGAGAAAGGATCCCATGCCATGTACCTCTAAGAATCTGACCACTGTACAAAAACAGCAAAGTATAGACTGTTTTCATTTACAGCCCAAATCACTTAGGTTTTGGCACTGGGATGGGGGATAATATATTCTTTGCTGGATGTCCATTTCAAGTAGTAGGAGCAGCCAGCATGGAGGGGGAATGCTGTGGGCAGGGTGGGGCAAGGAGGGTGTGGCCCTCAGGCCCCCCTGTTGGGAGTGCTGGAACAGTTCCACCCATGCAGCTTCCCTGCCCTGCCCTGCCCTGCCCTCACCCTGCGACTTCTTGATGGTCACTCCTGCTACACTGCAAATATAAATACTGTTTGGGCTGGGGATGAATCTGTAACCTTGTCCATTTCAGTTTCTCTCAATTTTTCATTTTTCTGCTCTTAAGTTCAGCTCTCCCCATTTCCACATCAGTGTGGGCATTTATTAAATTTCTTGTGAAAATTCATCAGCATTTTTGTTTCATTGTCTCCTAATAAACATGCAAAGCAATTTCTCCTAAAGTAATGCAGTTTTGTGCTCCCCCCACCAATATATGCTTTTTCTAAAATCACACTTTACCCAAGTACTGTATGTGCATTTTTGTATACAATACTTAGCTGGAAAAGTGCATTGCAAGATTTGAAGAGGTGCAAGTTTTGAAGGATTGCTGTCTTTTGGTTCACATATTATTTGGGAAAGTGCAAATTAGGTAGGTTTCCCTTTAAACGCAAACAGAATTGAATTTCCCCTTTCCAGTCATAGCCCAGCAGACACAAAATATCGAATCAACCTAAGGTAGTTGCTGATGTTGTTTTCCATTCATTTGCTGTTTGGCTTTACATTCAAATTTATAATTCCTGCCTCCTATCACACCTTCCTACTTCTAGAATTTTTGACTGTGTTTTGTTTGTCTGCTAGTGGTTGTTTTTGGTTGTTGTTGTTGTTGTTTGCTATTGTCATCTTTTTAGTCTGTTTGCATATGGACTAACTGCACTTGGACCATATCACAGTAAAACCAAATGATAGCTACAAACTGGATAAGAATGCTGTACACCTAAATACTGACAGCATTTTTAAACATTATGTACATTGTGTGTGAGCTAAATAGCTTGAAAGAGAACAAAAAGTGACTGAGCAGAGAGAACTAGATACCAAAAGAACAACCACTATGATATTTCATTTGGATTTAACAGCCACCATACAGGGTGCATTTGATTAAGTCTGTGGGAAATTAAAATAAAATGTTTTTTTAGGAATAAGAGCCTTTACAGAATGTTGTAATCACCCCTGCCATCTAAACTCGGCATCCTCTTGCTGACTGCAAACATGTTGTAATAATATGCACTATTCACGTGAACAAAATTAAGCAGCCTAGCAATATGACTTGCACAGTGACTCATATCATAATATTTGATATTGGAGCAGACCTCTTATATAATTTTGTCCTTCCAAATACATCAACTAATTATGTTGAAGAAACTCTCGCCTCAACTTCTCAAATCAGTGAAACGTTTATTGATGGTCCAAATTATATTACTTTTCCAAAACCGTGCAACAGGGAAATGCAAGTGAAGATGAGCTATTGTTAAACAAGCAGGGAGATATGGGTGGAAAAGTCAACAAGAGGAAGATGATACTTGACACACATTTGTTCAGTGCAAAGTCCACAACTTTAGGTCTGTCACAGAGAAACAACCAAGAGGGTTGTAGTGTAGAGATCCTGGGGGCCTTCTCTCATTTAAACTTGAAGGTAAGGAACAGCAGGAACCTCCCTGTCATCTTCTCAGAAGAGACTTCAGCTGTTTCTTACTGTCTTCAAACCACAAGTCAAATGAGAGCTTTAGGGAAGGTTTCTGTGTGCAAAATGTCATGGTGGGTTTATAGACGCCTGATAAGAAAATACCAGTAGTTGTGAGATGTAATTCTTAGGCGTCCATGTTCTATTACATTCCAAAAGAGGACTAGAAATGTTTGGGGTGTGTTCCCTTCCCTCTTTGCTCATGTCCTGGGAACCAACTAACTTGGGCAGTGCTTTTTTCCTTACAAAATGTTTAGGGGTACATTTTGACTCAAGAAAATCACCAATTTATAGTTCAAATTGGGAAAAATAAATACAGTAAATGGACAAAAGTACAAAGCTTCACAAAATGTTTAGGGGTATGAGTACCCCCAGAAAAAAGCACTGAACTCGGGTATACTAATGATATTTTAGATATAATTTAAGAGGAAAATCATACAAAAACTGCATCTAGGGATAGTTAAAATTTCCCAAGAAAAATGCAGAAATCTGAACAGATAAAAAATGCAAGGTATGTTGATCTGGCATTCAACTGCCTCAGGCGACAATGTAGAAGTGTACCTATCATATTTACAATGGAAGTTCTACTGCTTTTATTCTAAGTGCTGTCAATAATAACATCCATCACCCTGTAAGATTTTCATTCTCAATAGACATAAAAAGCATAGAGGATCTTCTACTTTGATTAGTCAAGTTTTCTGATAACCCAGGAGGGATTGATTTAAACTGAGAAGATATAAATCATAAAAGGGAAAAGGGACTTAAATAACTATTAATTTCCATTAATTGTTTTAAAGAATTGGCTGATAAATTCATTTCTGAATCATTTTCTAAACACTAAATGAAGGTATCACATAGTCTTCAAGACCTGAGGCTTGACTATTTTTGTAACACCTGATATCTTTGTTGAAGTTTTTGACTCACAAGAACAACAGAATGACCTAACCCGGGTGATATAGTTGGGATGGAGGTCCACCTCAGTCAAACAGATGATTCAAGTAAGTTTATTTCAATTCAAGAAATGCAATGAACTTCAAAATAAAACATAAGAGCCCTATCAGGTCAAAGGTCTATCTCAATGCCATATTAAACCCTGTGGAGGCTCCTAGGTCAAAATCTCTGTGCCTGTCAGGGACTGGGCAGAGGAGGAATGGTGGAGACTGCCTCCCCAGCCCAACCCTTCCAGAGAAGAAGAAGACAGTTCAGAGTTACAACAGGGGTTTGAGGGAGGTCATAGCTCAGAAGCAGATGAGGGGAAAAGCTGGGAAATAATGGGAGGGGAGGAAGAAGAAGAGGAAGTACCAGGGGGGTGATAGCTGATGGACACAGGGTCTTTAGAAAGCATTCCAGACCCCCCCTCTCAGAACGTGGTGAGCCTTGAAAGTAGGAGAGCAAAGAGCTCAAAGGCAGAGGGCACTTGTCTGCACCCGTAGGGATGACGAATGAGGAAGTGGGAGAGACGGGAGGAGGGGTCCAAAGCCCCTCTCTGTAAATATTGAATAAAAAGCAGGTGCTAAGAAACATTCCTTGTCTTTGTACGTTCCTGGGCAACCAGCCATGGGAGTTGCTTGCAGCCACCTAACAGTGCCCTCCTCACAAATGATCTCTCGATACGTTTTTGACTTTACCAACCAATCATTTTCATAAACCAATTTTAATACACAAAAAACCAAACAGTATTTATTCGATCTGTTGTCGTGGGACCCCTAAAAGGCATGGGGTCCATAGGCCAGTGCGTACTCTGCCGATTTGGTCACCTGGCTCTGGTCTATCTAGCGCAGGATTATTCTCCTGCAGTGGCCAACCAAGTGGAAGTCCACAAGCAAGACATGGACACAGTAGCCGTGTGGATCAGAGAGGCAATGGTAGATGCAATGAAAATCTCTCTATAGGGGAGACAACTGATGTAGCTGGGCCAACTAGACAGCTGGCTTTGCGACATAGCAAAACATTCTTTCGTCCACACCTCTTACCAGAGGCCTTCAGTGTAATATGTCTCTGTGTGGGGATACCCTTGAACCTGGTCCAGAAACTCCATCAAAGGTATGTAGTTATACTGTAGGTAAGGACCTGTGGTGTAGTGTGGAGAAGCGAGGGGTGGAACTCCTGCCAGTCGGAGCCTGGACTTTTCCCATCCTGTGCTGGTCCTTCCCCGGAGCCTTCCCCGGTGTGCGTCCTTGAGTGAGGCATGCACTCTGCAGAGGGAGCACTGAGAAGAGAGCTGACCGCTCACCCAGAATTTGCTGGTGCCCGCCCTCGCACTGCGCAGCCAATGAGAGGTGGCTGGGGAAGGGCTCTACTTGGTGCCTGAGCCTGCTCTCTGTGGCCCTCCTCCTAGACCTACTGCAGCTCCAGCACTGCTTGGGATGCCACCAAGTCTGTCAAGAAGCACCAGCCACTGCTCCTGCTGGGAGCTCATCAAGCTGAGAGGGAGAACGTGGTGACCAGCAGGCGACCTCCATGAGGAGCAGCCTCTGCAGGGGCGCAGTGAGCAAAGTCCACTGTTGCTTCCTGCATGATGCCCACGCTGAGGTTAGGGGGTACAATCCTTGCCTTGCCTCAGGCACTGGCAATGCAAGCTATGCCACTGGTGGGACAGACTATCAGCACTTAACACTAGTGCTTAGAAGCTTGCACTGGCTGCTTTCATGATATTCAGCAAAGTTCAGGGTTCTTATATTAGTTTACAAGGCGCTTAACAACTTGCATCCAGAAAAACCTAAGAACTGCCAGATCCCTTATATACCTGTCCAATCACAGAGATCTTTGGAAGAGTCACTATCACTGATCCTCCATGGCTTGGCACATAGTTTGTATCCACCAGGAGCTGTGTGTTCAGTATTGTGGGGCTGCTTCGGTGGAAGTGCCTCCTGGCCGAGATGAGACAGTCCCTCTCCCTGTTGAGCTCCAGGTGCTTTCTATTTCAGCAGACATTTCAAGAGACTGGGAGTTTGCTGTTCACTTGATTCATTTATTTGATCATCCCTTGGATGCATTTTTATTTCTATGTACACTACTTAGAAGCTTCAGTGACACCAGAGGGCTAACAAACACAGACAGGAGAAGGTGGCTTCATTCCCTCTACACCAAGGTGGAAAACGACAAAGGTCCAACTGAGCACTCCACTATGAAGCCTGTTTTATTTGAAATAAAGAGGCAGCAACAGCGAGTTATTTGCAACCCTTTTAATGCTTGAGAGACTGATCTCTTATTAAACAGAGCTGCTCCTTAGATGCCCAGACAGAAGGCGGTTAGAAATAAACAAATGAGCAGGGATCAGGCTGTAGGGTGTGTTCCTTCGCATATTGCCATTGCCTGATCCTTCTCAAGTTCACTGTTAACTGTTCTTGTTCCCCAATTGGTTCTTGCCTCTGGCCTTTAGCAGTTATAGTATATGGCTAAAATTTCTGGTCCATTCCAAGTCAGTAGGATTCTTGTTTCAAATTTGTAATCTTCAATTAGTTTGATTTTAGCAACCCTAGTCAGACATCGACACAGATTAGTCTGATCTTAAATGAACTAGCTGAACTAATCAAACTAATTGAAATAGAAGTTTCAGTTAATTTAAAATGCTAACTAAGTACATAAATCAAATATGAAATTTGCCAAGGCTCTCAAAGGGTGAGAATTATTATTTGAACACTTTAGTTCAACCACAAAGTATCCGGCCATTTAATTTCAGCATGTGGTCATAGCATTCTAGAGCTTTGGGGAGTCTGCTGGGCTAGAAGGGAGGGCACAGCAAAATAAAAGAGAAGGAGTAGCTATTATCTAAGATGTACGTTTAGCTGCAGAGTGTTGCACACACCTTTTGAATTTAACACATAGACTTTTCACTTTACTACCAAGACCAAAGAAAGTAAGGGAAATAATGGGAACCACAAATTCAACTGACAATCAAGTTATCTAACTTGGCTGGAAAAGAGATGTAGGTTCTAATTCTAAGCACACTTGTTTGGGAAAAATCAATAGGGCTTAGAGTGATTTTGGTAATGATGATCAAAAACAGACCCTAACACAACAGGGGATTTGAGACACAACATTCTCTTCACCTGCACCTCTTGTGTTGGGTTTTGATACGGGGGTGAGATACTTCAGTGAAACAATGCAGCAGCTCCTGCTTTCTTGTTGCCAAACAATATTTCTTTTTCTTAAGTTCTGACGGCAACACCACAGCATTTAAACATATGAGGTGATCTCAGGATATTTTATATGGAAGAAAGGAAAGGTAACAGCAAGGCATGCACAGGTGCCGCAGAATCCTTGCTCCACATTTGTAAGAAATTGCTCTTCTAGGGTGACAGCACCCAGACTTTGCAACTCCCTGCCTGTTGATGCCAGGCTGCCACTTTCACTGCACTCTTCTCAGCGCCTGCTAAAAACATTTTTGTTGAGGCAAACCTACCCAGATATGGAGAATATTGGTGTGTGTTTTCATCTGGTTTTAGCTTATTATAGATGCCTGTGGGATACCTTCAGGCAGGATCAGAGCACAAGAGCACTCTCCCCTTCTATGTTTTCCAGCAATTGGTATTAAGTATTAATGACTCCGACTGTAGAGTCAGAGCACAGCTTACGTGGTTAGTGGCCACTGACAATGTTATCTTCCGTGAATATATCCAATCGTCTTTTAAAGGCATCCAAGTTAGTGGTCAGCACTGCCTCTTGTGGAGTGAGTTTTGTAGTTTAACTATGTGCTACATGAAGATGTATGTTCTTTTATCTGCCTTGAATTTTCCAATCCCATGATCCATCTTGCATGGTGTAGTGGCTAAAATTGGACGGGGAGACCAAAGTTTAAGTCATGAACCTTACTGGGTGAATCACTGCATTGCATTCTACCTGACATGGTTGTTGCGAGGATCAGATTTGTAGGCAGCAGTATGTGCATCACATCATCTAATCCTACTCTGATTCAATGCATACAACAGTGGTCATTAACCATGACTGCAAATGGAATTAATACAACTGGGAAGAACTAGGATGCATTTCAACTTACTTTTTGGCCTTGAGGAGTTTAAAATATCCAGGCTCACTATTTTCTATATGTAATTCATCTGTTAGTTAGAGTTTCAAGGTGTACCACATCTCCTGGGGAACAAGCTTCATGACTTATTATCCTAAATAGTTAGCCACTCACTTCCATTAGCTCTAGCTATGGAGTGAGTGTTTTGCCAGCTTGGAAATAATTGTGCTGAATATTCACCATTTTCTTGGAGGGTTAATTGGGGAAAATGAAATAGTGTTTTGTGTAACAGCAGTTATTAAACTGAGAGTATGTTGCAGTTAGAGTCTCATTTCGTATCAGCAAAATGATTCTTTGTGCAGTCGTAGCTCTCAGCAGTGGGGTTTTGTCCTTTAATGATCTAGCTTCAAAAGGACAAGGGGAACAAATTTAACAGACTACAGTGAACTTACCACAGAATACTTTTGCACTTAATCTTGGCCCAAGCCAGCTATGACTGCAAATGAGCCTCAATGTCCAACAAACAGCAGCTCCTTCAGGCAATGACTTTTGATTGTTTTGCTCATAAGAGACTTTGGCCTATATGAACAAAGAAACTTTAAATGTCCCCTGGTCCTACTAAGCAAGTTGTTACTATGGGTCATGAATGAAATACGTTGGCAATGCAATATGATAAATGCTGAGAATGACAAAATGGCAGATGAAACAAACATCAGATTGCACTTGGATGCTAAGCAATATAAAATTGGGGGGGGGGGGATACAACTAGAGTTAATTGAGGTTGGAGATCAAAATGAAACCCATAGGTAACAAAGATATGCGATGTGGTGAGGTCTGTCTCCTTGGTAGGCCTATATTCCCTCCCTGACAGAAGGAGAGCTGAGTAAACATGCACATCACTGAGTAGCTCATCACTTGTTGACCTTTTGCTCTGTGATTTGCCCCCAATGTGTGAAGGGCCTCTTCTGGAAAACAATGCTTTTGAGGTGATTTCTGCAGACATAAAAGCTCCCTCACTCACCATGCAGTCAGATACCTATTAGGCACCTTTGCACATGTAAAACTGAGGTTGCCATCAGAGAGAGCGATGTGAATACATGTGTAAACTCATCTGGAGCCCAACATTTACTCTGAGTTTGTCCCAGACAAATCTAGCTGGCAGTGCCCTCTGTTCCTCCTTGGCACTACAATGTACAACCTAGTATTGGTATGTTTTTGGGAAAGGAACGCGTCTACCTCCCCAGACATCCCCACCATGAATGTGCAAATAAATTCAGGTCGACTACAGTACTCAAGTTAGAATTGCATCAGCCTTAGCTGACCTTGGTAGGTGTGCAGTTGTCTAGTTCATTTTTCCTAATTCAACTGGCATTTTTACATATTTTGGTTTGTTTGCATTTCCTGTTTAAATATGCTACTAAATTAATTAGTGTATAGTGAAGTCAAGTCATGTAATTTTAAAAATCCTTTGTTAGTATTCAGAATCAGACAGTTAAGGGGGGAAAGCGGAAGAGAAAATGTAAGAGTTAATAAACAATAGTCCAGCCCAGCATTCTTCAACCTTGTTGGACCACCACTGCCATCATCCTTGACCATTAGCTAACTGGCTGGGGATGATGAGAGTTGTAGTCTAACATCTTCTGGGGACCCAGGGTTGAAGAACATGGGGCTAGGCACTAGCCATTGGCCAATATGACCCAGGCAACATCCTGAAGTGATGAGCTATAGTCGGCCATCCATACTGAGAGGATTGGAAGAAAATGCAGGGACTCACTCTATTCTGTTGCAACACCAGAAGCATTTAGTTCCATGAAATCTGTCCGTTATAAAAACTCTATTTCCCTCCTTCCCATTTCATTTTCCTCTTGTGTTGCATCTTAGATTATATGCCTGAAAGCAAGGATGTTTTATCATTGACATCTGTAAGCTGCCCTGGGGGCCTTTCCCCTCTTTTCCCACCTCAAGAAAAAATGCTCTAAATAAATATAAACATATCATGATATGACAAAGCATGAGTCATTCATATTTGTAGCTCATTCTGAATCAGAACAGGGGCTTTGGTTTAGACTAGTTTTAGCTCCTTCCTCAAGGCAACAGCTGACATCATCTTTCACACACATGTATGTATATCACTCAATATTAATCACTCGTTGCATTTCAGCTGAATGTGTGAACTCCTTCCATTGCAAAGTATTGTGTTCTAGTTGTTATGAGCTTGTCAAGTTAGAAGCAAGGTCTCTATGTGGTGATCTACTAGCCAATGAGTGGTGAATATGTTCCAACATATTCACCCTTAAACTACCAGAAATTGGAAGTGAACCATCAGGGCATATTCTGTTATTGAGGAGTTCAGTGATTACCGGGCAATGTGATAGAGAGTATTCCCAGCTAAGTGAACCACTGATCTGAATTAAGAAAGGGTGTGTGTGTGTGTGTGTGTGTGTGTGTGTGTGTGTGTCCCCAGCTAGGAAGCTAGGATGATGGGTTGTTGTTGTTTTTTAAAAAACCACCTCATTATTTTGTGTATTCTAGTGTTTTTCTTTCTCTCTCTCTAACCTAAAAGCTTCCCCAGCTCATTTATGCATTAAACAACAACCCTTTCATAACAAGCCTCACACCTCTGTCAAGAAGATTATTTAATCAGTCGTTATGTAAGCAAGAAGGGCTGCTTTTATCCAGTCTGGAAAGAGTACAACAGTGAAAAAGAAAGGTATGCCCCCTCTGTCTTTTGAATGGGGTTGCTAACTGCCTTCATGACTGATGCTGAAAATGCAACTATTTAAGACAGCCTCTTTAATATGAGCCAATAAACCTATCTGATAAAAATGCATGATTTTCCTTTTTTTTCAAATGCATGCTTTGCACTCTTACCACTTATGTAGGGATGGGCGAATCTGTCTATTTCAGTTTCTCACAGTCTCTCATTTTCCCAGTCTTAAATTTTATTTATTTGTTTGCTTATTGCATTTATATTCCACTTTTCCTCCAAGAAGCTCTTTCCTCCAAGAAGCTCTTTCCTCCAAGAAGCTCCAAGAAGCTCTTTCCACTTTTCCTCCAAGAAGACATCCTTTCAAATATATAAAAGGATGTCACATAGAGGAGGGAGAAAGGTTGTTTTCTGCTGCTCCAGAGAAGCGGACACGGAGCAATGGATCCAAACTACAAGAAAGAAGATTCCACCTAAACATTAGGAAGAACTTCCTGACAGTAAGAGCTGTTCGACAGTGGAATTTGCTGCCAAGGAGTGTGGTGGAATCTCCTTCTTTGGAGGTCTTTAAGCAGAGGCTTGACAACCATATGTCAGGAGTGCTCTGATGGTGTTTCCTGCTTGGCAGGGGGTTGGACTTGATGGCCCTTGTGGTCTCTTCCAACTCTATGATTCTATGATTCTATGATTTCTATGATTCAAATATTTTGCTTCTAGTTACCTTATATTCTGTCTTTTCTCCCCAGATGCTTTCTACATTTGTTTTTGTGACAAGTATTTGTGAGACGAGAAACTATTTTACATCAGTACATTTCCCCCTTGCACACACACCAAGCCTTTCCATACATTCATAGCATGTACTAAGAGTAGGTCCAATAAATCCAAAAAGGAAGAATGAATTAGAATGTCATCAATAGCTCTGTCTGGAATACTATAACTAGAGGGGTCATTTAATAAGTGAGATTAAACTCTATGCTCTTCAGAAGGTAAACCCTGTTGATATTGGGTTAGTAAAAAGAATCATCAAGAGGGGTGGGTGGGTGATATTTTATATTTGATTTAAGCACTCTAATGTAGTAGTGTTGTTTTGCAAAGTAGCATTTTTCAGAACACAAGATCTTTCACAGATAGCAACTAGGCAACAGTTTTCAATTGCTGCCTTTTTTTTATCAGTGAAGTCTGGGACAAACTTATTTATCCACATCATCTGGGGGGATTTTACAAATTCTGGAGTATATCCCAATCAATATTTTGTTGAGAGCTCCAATGGTGGCACAAACATTGTTTTTGTAGGAACGAAGGAGTTTGTTTCAGGGTTGGACAAGCCCCTCACATGACGCTGTCCCTGGTTGTGCAGTAAATGGTGAATTGCTTGCTTGATCAGGAAAACAAGATGTGCAGTGAAGTGGAGGTTTGAAACATACAAGATCCCCCACATTGATTCGGATCTTCAGAGTCATGTAGCTGGCGATGTGGATGGTGCTACAAAGTTTACTTCAAAAGGGTGGAGATTCAGTTAATACTGCATATATCGTGTTCTGATTTCTTTTAGTCATCTGAGAGTGGACATGCATGCACATGGGTTCCCACTCACAAATACAATTGGTTTTATTAATGGAAATCAACAAAGACAGTCAACAGCTGTTTACAGAAATCTTTGAAAAGTGAAACCTTCTAAATATAATTTGGCCAGCAGCTACAAAATATGTTGAACAAATCCTAAGGTCAGATCATAAGTTGCATGTGTAATAATAATAGTGGGAGGAGGCATGCAAGTGTGTAAACAACTTGAAGCCAGGCTATTTAAGAGACTGCCTCACCCCATACAGTGGCATTCAGTGAAATTTTTCATAGGGGAACAGTTAGGGCCAGAGGTGCCAGCTTGCGAAGGTGATGGAGCATTGCACCTCCATCCCTAAGCTGGGCAGAAGCTTCCTAGGCTTTGGGGAGGAGGTGCCATGAGAACATTTAGGGGACAAGCCTAGTCCCCCTAGTCCACTGACTGCACACCACTGACTCCATCTATCTATCTATCTATCTATCTATCTATCATCTATCATCTATCTATATGGGACCTCTGGGTATAGGGTGGTAAGCAAGCAAGCAATTATCCCTGCCGAACATCTGCACTCCTCAGATGGGGTACTGCAGAGAGTACTCTATGACCCAGAGGTGTGCTTAGCTTATACTAGAAACCAGGCTTTTAGTGTTGCAGTTCAATCTCTCTAGAATACATTACCCTCCAAAATTAGACAAGCACCCCACTTCTGACACATCTATTGTTGAGATTCCTGCACTGCAGGGGGTTAGATCTCTTCCAATTCTATATTTCTATGATTCTAAGTTTGTTTAACATGTTTGTTTAAGAAGACTTCTCCTGAGGTGTGACTTGGTCATTTATGGAATGATTATATATCTGTTGTTTAATGGTTTTTCGAGTTTGTGATTATTATTATTTATATCTTACATAAACCTTGATGGCTTTATGCTGTGAAGCAGTCTATAAATTTCTTTAATAATAATAAGTCTGCCACAAGGCGATCGAAAAATGTAAACTCTGGACTGAAAAAGTAGCCCAGTGTGGCAGTGTGAACTCATCTATATAGTCAACATCTGCCATGCTGTAGCTCTATAATATATGAAATGTGGGGTGGTTTGCTCAAGCCTTGCCATGTATTTCTCTAATTTGGGATAAAGAAAAATGGCTTATGTAAAGCAAGATCCTGAGCAAATGAAGGAGAAGTAACAGCACATAACAGAAGGGGTGGACTGACAGTGATGTTCTCCCAGTGCGGCGAGCATTGCATTCTCTGGGACAGGGCAGAGTGAGCTGGGTTGGGTGAGTTTCATGTTGGCAGTGATAAAGTCCCACAGGTAAGAGCTCTGAAGGGGGGTGGGGAGTATTGTGCTGAGCACAGAGATTTTGAGTACCAAAACTGGTCTGAACTAACAGTCCTTCCACACAAAAACCTGTTTCTGGCTGCAAGTTTTCTGCTTATCAGTATCTTAATTTAGCTCCGGGGGATGTCATTTTTTTCCTGATATTGTTAAACATATGAGAGTCAGAAATCCTTGACAATCTACTGCAAATCACTTGGAGAGCTATCAGCAGATCCTGCCCACCTCTGCTCTGATGCCTCAAGATCTATGTATCATCGCCACCCTCCCTGTTGCACATTTCAGCAAATTTTAAAATGCCATGTGAGATCCAATGGGCTACATCCAATGTCATACTCAGAGTTGCCCTGGTCATTATTAATGGACACGACTAACTTAGACCCATTATTTTAAGAAGCTCTATTCTGAGTAGAACTTAATGGGATACAACCCAATGTCAATAGCTTATGCTGCTCTTTTAAAGGGAACGTCTAATCGTGTATGAGCAAGGCATGCCAGCTCTATGTCTTCTGTTTATAATAAAAATGATAATAATCTGCCATACTTTGGGTTGCAACATTTTCTCTCCTCTGTAATATTTTAGACAAATCTAAGAGCCCAGCAATTTTCAGCACTGCATTCTACTGTGCCAATAATATACCTGTGCTAAAGGAATTACTCTGGCTATTTGCTGCTGAGATGAGTTTAAGGTCCTGCTGCCTATCACAAGGTTAACTGAGACATTGCCTCCTTCTGCACAACCCAGCCCATGCACCGGAATCGTTGGACGAGGCCCTTTTAGTGAGCCATGCCTGGCATTTGCTTGGTGGCAACTTGAGGAAGGGCCTCCTTCTCAGTGGCCTCCATGCTATGGAATGGTCTGTGGTAATTCACTGCAACTGAGCTCCATCACTTGGTCAAAACATACTTATTTATGGGTGAATTCCCAAGCACTGAGTTTTAGTACCTGCTCTATTGGAAACTTGTATTTGTGCTTTCTGTATCTAAGCGTTTCATTGTGTATTGATCTGAGTATGTAAATCCGCCTTAGTGGGAGGTCCATCTAGAAATGTTTTACTAATTAAAATGTATAACAGCTCATCTAAAAAGGAAGGTGGTATTTACACACCAGGTCAACAAGGGCACCTTTATATAGAAACATGCAAGTTTTTATATTCCTTCTAGGGGGGGGGACCAAGAATCCATGATTTTGCTGCACAAATCATTGTGTACAACCTGTTCTCTTTGTGCTGTTCTTTTTCTTATAGTCCTATAGTGTTTTATTTAAAAACAGCCAGTTGATGAGAAAGGGGTCGTTAGCTTGGAACACAGTACATAAATGTATAAATGATACAGCCTGTGTGGGTAGATTTTCAAGGCTTTGTGTCTTTTACCTTACCTTTATCCAGCTGAAAAAGAAGACCTGCCCGCAGCACAGAGGCGTTCTCTGCACTAAGTGAGGGAGGCGATTATTCTCTTCCCCACCACCTCCAACATCATTCAAAGGGCCCTATCAATGCAGGCTTGTCATAACAATTTGTCACTCATTTTTTGTTTCCATATATCAGCGAAGGCTCCAGGCCACTGCTATAGGCTATGTGCTACAGCCTGGAAAATAAAAACCCTCTCGCATGTAATAAATTGAGAGTACCATCACAAAAGAGCCGGCTAATGGCCAGGACTGTTTCTATAAGCTCTGTCAGACAACCTCACAAACGGGTAGCCTGGCTTCAAAAACTGGGGCGGGAGAGGGAGATAGAAAAATTAAGAGCTAAAAAATATAGGCATGCAGCAACTGGTGCTTAGGTAATTATTGTGCTTCATAAAACCACTGGAAGGAAGAGCTATGGATTGTAATCATTTGCCAAGAAGTCTCAAAATGCCAATGATGATATACTAACTGGACATCTTCCAACTCAATTGTCTTCATTCACCTCCAGATACAGTAAACTGCTCCTGGCAGAAAGGAAGAATAAGCAAATGTGAATACTGAGGGCCCAGTAGAAGTAATGCTCTCAGGATAGATTAACATGTTTGTACCCATCATGAGGTTTTCTGAAGATTTTGTCTCATGGCGGCTTCTTTCATTAAATTGTTTATTATCATGGTCAGGCTGACTTCAGGGAGAGGGAAGTCTGCCCATCATGATGAACCATGTAGATGGATGGATGTTGGGTTTTCTGAATCCACCTTATGCTCTCAAAGATGAGAAGAGCTTAGGTGCTCATCCGCTGCCATATTACTCACGTCTTTTCCTTGCTCCAGGTTTGTTGGTCAAGGCCATCTCTTTCTCAATCCCACCTACTATAGACCGCAAGTAAGTGCCATCTTTAGTACAGTAGCTAGCAGCACATTGCTGGCACTAAATTTGTTCATTTAAAGGATTCACCATATTTTCCCGTGTATAAGACACCCCCTATTTTGGGGGACTCCAAATTAAGAAAACACCCCCTCAGCACTACCTGTGTATAAGACGAGCCCCAATTTTAAACCTATTTTTTTGGTTAAAAAAACCTAGTCTTATACATGGGAAAATACGTACAATATGTACAAGCCACAGAGCAATTTACAACAAAATTAGACATTTTAAAAATCCATAAAATCACACAACCCCTCAAATACATAACAAAACAACACACAACAATTTACTAATAGCAGCAACAAATGATTCAATTTATCCAACCATGTCTTTCCTCCTCCAAACGCCTGACGATGTAAAACAGAAACATTGTTACAGATCTCTTTTCAGAAACAGAGGAAAGGAAGGATTGTTGTGATTGCTGTTGTGTGTTGTTATTATTATTATGACAGCAGTTACTGTCCATCGTTGCTTCCCATAATTTTCCTCTCTCTTTGGGGCATAAGCCTCTTAAAGCTGCTTCCATGGAAACCTTTCAAATTAAAGGGGTGGCTGTTTCATTCACTGCATTGCTTCTTGGTGGTTGGCAAAGAAATAAGTTTGATAGTGCAACAGCCACAGGAGCACACAAGCACTGTGAGCCATCCAGAGTGCATTACTCACCCACCCCGTACGTTTTCACTTGTACGAAAAAAATAAAATTTGCTTGCCGGGAGATCCATTAGCAATAACAAAAGCAAATCTAAAGCAATAGTTAAAAGCAAGGTGGGAAGTGGGGAATGTAACTTGTTTTATCTTATCTCCTTTCAATCCCAATGCTTCAGGGCATAAGCTGATTGCCAGCTGAGGCAGTGAAAAAAATTTCCCCATTGTATAGTGCTACATAATTAGATGAATTGTGGGGGCTGTAGGATTTGTCTGAAATAGCCAGCATCAGCCACTGTCACAGACAGGAGAGGATACTGGATTAGATGCATCATTAGTCTGGCCTGGCTGTGTACTCCATGGCAGAGATTCTGAATAACAAGGTACCACTGGCCATGCCTGTAATGTCATGTAATTAACAGGGCTCTGTCTGTCAAGCTGGCTTTCTCCTAGCCAACAAAATAAGCAAATATATACATAAACTGGATGGTTTTGTTTTGGCTGCATTTTGAAGCAAAAAATTACACATCTGTCTTGCTGCTAAAAAAAGGAATAGCATTGCATGTGAAACAACAACAAGAACAGCAACCCTGCACTTTACAGCGGCACCTCGGGTTAAGTACTTAATTCGTTCCGGAGGTCTGTACTTAACCTGAAACTGTTCTTAACCTGAAGCACCACTTTAGCTAATGGGGCCTCCTGCTGGTACCACGCCGCCAGAGCCCAATTTCTGTTCTTATCCTGAAGCAAAGTTATTAACCTGAAGCACTATTTCTGGGTTAGCAGAGTCTGTAACCTGAAGCGTATGTAACCTGAAGCATATGTAACCCAAGGTACCACTGTACATTATTATCATTGATGTTGTTTGGATTTTTTCCTGGTACAAAACACAGTGCAGAGGGAGTGTGGTTTCTCAACATTTAGTTTGTTTCAATTGTCCCAACAAGAAGCTGCTTAGACTAAAATCTCATTCTTCTGCTCCCGTGTTCTGGTCAACACATGATGCCAGGTTGTAACCTCAAGTAAAATCATTTTCCCCTCTTGACTTCTGTGAGATGTTAGACATGCTTTACACTGCCTGGTCACATATCGTGCCACAGCATGACAGCTTGCTCTTTTGATTCTCTGGTATAGAACAAGTTCTGGTCCATTTTGTGTTGCAACACTCAAACTGGGTTTAACTTGGTGGCTATTGGAGATATTTGCAGATAGATAGAAGCAGCCAGCAGGATTATACTCTCTGCTGAGCAGCAGGTGAGCAGAGGGTTCATTATCTCTGGGTGCTCCTACCAGGAACATGCTGGTAAACGAAATCTCTTCCCCTCCACCTTCCATTAGTCAACTTGAGCAGGTGAGCAGGACCTCCCACCTATCAGTCACCTGGTATCATCATGATGTCATATGATTGACAGGTGAGTGACCTCACTTGCCTGTCAAAGTTGGCTCATGGAGTTGGGGGGAGCTAAACACCTGACTTTCCTGACCACAAAAGTTCTCCACGTCTGACCTGTAATATTGCAATATTAAAACCAGGAGATGTAGTGCTAAACCAAAGCACCCAGTCTGTAAATTGAAAGACATTATTTTGCAATGAAATGTGTTTTTTCTCCCCTAAATAGTTTTTTGGAGAACATTTGACAACTGGAATGACACCAAGGTTGCATTCAAACATCAGTTTATCCATTTTCCAGATGTTTCCCATGCTGTTCAATGAGGAAATGTGAAAGTTGAAAATGCACAATGTAGTCTGGCTGCTTTGATCAGCTGAACTGGCAGCTTTACAGGTGCACATGATCCCTGTTCCACTTTTGGAAGAACTCTGTCTTTTAAAATGGCAACATCTACACTTTGGAACTCCCTCCTTATGGATACCAGGCAGGTGTCTTCGCTGTACTCTTTTCAGCACCCACTGAAAACATTTTTGTTTAGACAGATGTTTAGAAAATTTTAATCTGTGGCAGTTTTAATCTGAAATCTTAGGTGCAGTACTGCGCCCAGAACTCAGAAACTGCTCACATTAATGAAATTCCCTGTCATAAAACACACCCAGAACAATGGGAGTTTAAAATGCTGCATCAGGATGATGCAGTTACTTCCACATTCCTAAGTTGCTCAGAAGTCTGAAATGCTAGAAGAGGGAAGTTTATGTATCTCTGAGCTCAAAGGTTTATATGTCCCTGGACCCCAGAATAAAAATTGGGATACACCATAGCATGCACCTGCACAATTGCAACAGTAACGGTTGTTCAAGGTTATCATGCTTCCAAAATACTCACAAATGCATTATGACATTGCATAGTCTACACACACAGACACACAGACACACACACACACAGAGAGAGAGAGAGAGAGAGAGAGAGAGAGAGAGAGACTCTTGTATTTATTGATTTGGGGTTTTCTTTTCCCCTCAGGCTTCCCTGAATGCAATACATAAATTCAAAGATTTGTGTGATTAAAATAATGTACTGCAGTTTTGTGTGTTTCCTCTAATAACTTTTGTACTTGACAAGGAGGAAATGCTTAAGCAGTGATACTGATGTAGAATAGAATGTCCCTATTTTCATCTGAGGAATGTTGGACAGTATGTTATTGTATCAGAAACAGAATAGACACAACTTTGTGTATACAATGAAAAGTAATATTCAGCAACTATTTTGGAACCCCCAATTCAAATGTGAAAAGTAACTTTCAGTAAAATCCAAAATCAGCACACTTCTTTGCTCAAAGAGCAGTGGTAGTTTTATAAATGCATTTTGTAATATTTATAATGCAAATGATTTTCAAGAATGAAAGAACCTCTGGCATTGGAGGTGTACTGCAGAATTGCAGCATAAACATGCTTTGTACCTTTTGATTCTGATTTTCCCCCACCCCATTATCTTTCTATATAGACAAGTTCCACATTTTTTTACTATACTGAAAAAGTGACTTCTGTGTATAACTTTGTAGCAGCAAAGGCTACTGCAAATAGTGTTTTTGTGTGTTTTAGGTACACAAAGATTAAATACCAGTCTCCGGACCTACATCAGAAATACTTACATATTAACCAAAATGCACAGAAAATGATGCGGATATGTACTGCTAGCTGAACAGCCCAATCAAAATCATACTATGTTATGAGGCAGCATCATTTCTTGGGGCATCATTCCCAGGGAAGGGACTGAAACCACCCTGCCTCCTTATGTCAAGTCTCCTCCTACCCTTCAAAAACATAAGGATTTTTCCTAGATGCTTAATATAGCAAAAGTTATTTAGGGTGCTTTCTGCCCTACACTGAAAGTGATAAAATTGACCAAATATTTTTGTCAGCACTAGTTGAGCTGCTCTGCATTTCTGCAAACACTTTAGATCAAAACTGTCCGTATAGTGCAAGACACAACAAGTTCTTATCAGCTCTTTGAGTAGGATCTTAAAGAGGAAAATAGCATTTGGAGAATTACTTAACATTTAACGTCTTTTCCTATTTGTTCCTAAAATGAAATAAGAAGAAACGAGAA
Organism: Podarcis raffonei; assembly: GCF_027172205.1. Taxonomy (NCBI): domain Eukaryota; kingdom Metazoa; phylum Chordata; class Lepidosauria; order Squamata; family Lacertidae; genus Podarcis; species Podarcis raffonei. The sequence continues at coordinate 63,278,129 of NC_070612.1, read as the reverse complement.
GGAAACCAGGTGACATCTGGAGGAAGAAAGGCTAAAGAAATCAGAAATGCTAAATGCCAATTATGTAACATGCTATATGCTATTGTAATTATTTTCTCATTAGAGTGATGGGTGAAATCTAAGTACGTACCTGGGAATGGAACTTAAAAAAAAGAAAAGAAAATCTAACCCATAATCCTTCTAACAGACTTGCATGGCTACTGAAATCCATGGGCCTTACTTAGGAATAAATCCACTCCAGGCCATAGACCTTGTTTCTATCTTCCTTCTCATTATCAAATTGCTTTTTAAAAAATTGTTGCCATTGTTGCTATTGGCAGCAATCAAGTTAGCATTTTGTATGAACCGCAACCCTCTTCACTTAAAATGCTTTTAATTTGTAAGTACATTTTCAGCAACCACAAAATATAAGCAAACGCAAGACGCTCTGAATCAAAAGTATTATGCCTATGCATGTTGAACCCTCTAACGCAGAGGCACCAACATAAGTATTCAGCATGCAAGCGGGAAGAAACACCCTTGCATTTTAAAACTGACAAGTTTCAGGGAAAGGGGGGAGTTTTGATGTTTTCACTTCAAAGAACAGCAGATTAGCCAGTGTCATTTTGATGTGGTCAGTATTGACCATTGCAGTTTGCAAAATATGTACACATGCAGGGGCATCATAAACACAAATACAGGACAGCTGCATTAAATAATGTGACCTTGCTACCTTTTAATGGTAGCCTTAGAGTGCAAACTTGTTTTAATTAGCAGTCAGCAAGCAGACTGTAACTCCACTGAAGGAGCATTGAAGAATCACTGCCTATTAACAACCCAGCGGTAAGTAAGCCAGCACAAATACTTATAACCAAATAGTGTGCATTTCAGGAGTGGAGAGGATTAGCTATTGGGCACACAACACAGTGGAGGAAATTGCTTTATTCCCTGTACTGCTGGGTACCAGGAGGCAAACACTGTGCCTTCAGCCCATTAACAACATTCAGAGTGTTGCTTCCCATTGAAAGGGTTATTGGCTAACCACTGGGTGACCAATTAAATGCTATGAATAAGTCCCAAACCAAACAGCATGAGGCCTGTTTGTGGCACAGTGGTATCATTACTAAAGTGAAAAACTTGATGAGAAAGGAACATATTTAATTATAGAACTATACAAATGGCTAATTAGGAACATAAAGTGAAATGAATGACTTTCCAGTGGATTTTTGAATGTTACTGATAACTGCTCAGCTTCTTCAGGGGCCATGAAAGTGATCTACAGCTCTAGCCTGCCTACCGTTGTAATGGGTGGATCTTCATTACCGGAAGCTCGTTTGACCTGATTGCTCAGGTAGCATTCCTTTCACTGCAAGGGTTCCTCCACTTCAACCCCCTGGTCTGCCATGAGTTCTGCTTGCTTTCATAGTACTTCTTATTGGCTCACAGAGAGCCACCTTATTTATTTTCTACAAGACTCCACCACTATCACTTGGAACTGAAGTACAAGAGAGTTTTCATTCACTCCTTGGGAGGCTGCCTTTCATGCTCCCTTTCATAAACCCTGGTCTTTGAAATCCCCAATTCAGGACAAAATTACAGAATTATAATTAAAAAGAAATTATCTTTGCTGTCTCCTCCTCCAATATCATTTGCCTTGACTTTTGTGCAGACATCTATTAGGCTGAAGAACAGGTAACCAGACCTTCCAAAGCAGAAGGCAAGGACCCAAGTTCTCCTAGTGAGAGGTGATTGCAAAAAAATCTTAGTAAAAAATCTAAATGCAGAAACAAATTAAGTAGCATTAAATTAAGCTTTTAAATAACTAATTTCTAGTCAAAGTGTATGGAATGGTCACATTCCTAGAATATATTAACACCTTGAGCAGAAGTATGTATATTTTAGAACCCAAAGTAATGATGTCTAGGATAAAAGCCTAAGGCTGAAATTATAAAGATACTTATTAGGGAACACGCCTCATAGAACATAGCAGGACTTATTTCTGAGTGATCATCCATGGGATTATTTAAATGGTGGGCTTTTGTGTGTTTTATTCTGTTTTGGATATTTCCTTCTGTTCTCTTTCACACACTGTTTTACTATACTATTGCACCAATCTCAGTGGTCATATTTAAATATTAATTTTTTTGCTGTTAGTTCTTTAGAAATGCCCATCAACCATCTTCTACTATGCCAGGGAGAAGTCATGACCTCATTATGAGAGCCATTCTTCTCTGTGGGAAAAAGAAGAAGAAGAAGTGGTCATTGACAGCCAGATAATGTTCTACAAGCACAGTTTGTAGAAGCAACTGATCTGGCTGTTTCCACAGACAGTGCTCTGTTATTCTGTAGGTTAGAGCCAGGGCACATGTTATCCTTCCACTCTCTTAGCAACTTCCCTGGATAAGAGTTGCAAACAGCCACATAAGGTGACAGCATTTTCACATGAGCTTGTCATCCCCAACCAATTCACCCTAACCTTCATTCAGATCCTGTTTTTGGCATGAGCCACAGAGTTCTGACCATTTAGCACTAAAATAAATCTTTGTTGCATCCTCCTTGTGCGTGTGGTTCCCTCCCTTTGGGGAAGATGGGGACCTTCATCCAAGGGAAGAATTTTCAGAACAATATTTTTGCAACAAGTGGGCAAAGGTGAAAAGTAGAAAATACACTATGTGATGTGAAAATGGAGCACCACACAGCAGGACTCTGCCTCCCACCAATTCACGTAAATGTCACAATTAGCTCCATGTGCAAAACGTGCTGTCCTGGGACACTGAAGTTGATAGGAAGCCTTTAAGTGTTTGCCTTGGATTTCCTCCTCATTGCAAGACCTTTGTAGAAATGATGCCAGGAACGAAGGATCATGATGAACTGGCTAGAGCATAAAGGGATGGGTGGGCGGGTTTGCATTTGATTCAGTTTGCAATTAATGGTGAATCTACCTAACACACACTTCCTGAAATGACAGATGAACCAAAACTCAGTCATTCTTTAAAATCTGCACGTCTCTGAATGTTATGATCCAATTCGCCAGCCAAGTGATGTGTACAAAAATGCTTATTCGAGGTAAAGAACTTTGCCTCTGTCCTCACCCAAAAGGAAAGTGATGCCCAACCTGGTGATAACAGAACAAATGGTATAAGGAGGGAGCTGCAGCCCAAGATAGGAAAAGAGGAGAGAAGGGAACACCCAGCTACTTTCAGTACCATTTTTCTAGAAAAAGAGGTGCCGGAAGTCACCATGAACCCTTGTTCTCTTATAATGGCAATGGCACCCACCTGAGAGGGGCCAGAACTGAGTTCTGGCGAGTTCTGGCTGGAAAAAAAGCCCTGGCTACTTTAAATGACAAAGTTGCTGAGTTTAGGAGGTGTGCAGGTATACATAGCAGTGATGAGACATATTCTCTTTCTGCTGCATCCCTTCAATGGCTCTGCAATGATATCACAACATCCTTTTGGACCATCTAGCTCCACAGGGCTCTCATTGCAGGATCATAAGAGGAAAGGGAAATGGCAGTTGAGCCCACTCATAAAAATAGGAGCAGCTGGAATTATGCTTCGTTTTTCAAGACCCCCTTAGTTAAGTTCAGTAGAATTTTCTTCCTTCCTGTCTTTTTTTCTTCCTGTCTTCTTTCCTTCTTTGCCTGCCTTGGAGTCGATTACTATTCAATTTATTCAAGTACAGTGGTACCTCGGATTACAGACGCTTCAGGTTACAGACTCCTAACCCAGAAATAGTACCTCGGGTTAAGAACTTTGCTTCAGGATGAGAACAGAAATTGTGCTCCGGTGGCGCAGCGGCAGCAGGAGGCCCCATTAGCTAAAGTGGTGCTTCAGGTTAAGAACGGACCTCCAGAACAAACAGTTTCAGGTTAAGAACGGACCTCCAGAACGAATTAAGTTCTTAACCCGAGGTACCACTGTATGTGTATGAAGGAATAAACATACATAGCTATAAGCCCCTGCACACATATGAGCTCCATTCTACTCTAGCTAATATGCAAATACTTCGGAGAATATGGCTGCCCTTCCTTGAATCTCAAACACAAAGAAAGAAAGACAAGTGGGTAGGAAGAAACAGTGCTTTTTCTGGGGGGACGCAGGGGGACGCATACCCCTAAACATTTTGTGAATCTAAGTTTGGCATCATTGAGTGGCAGCATTTCAGTATGAGCAGGAAAATGAGAGTACCCCTAAACATTTTTTTAGAAACAAAAACACTGGGAAGAAGTAGCAGGCCCTTGTGTGTTCCTGTTAAGAACAATAATAGCAAAAACTTCATGCAGGCAGGTAAAGAAGTTTGGCGTCTCTTCTACTGTAACCATCAAATATCTGGGTTTCTTTCTTTCTCTCTCTCTTTATAATCTGCATCCTGCAAGGTTGTTAAAGCTTGACGTCTGACTACACTTAAAGCTCTGCAATCTTGTTAACCGACTGGTGACAGGCATGAAGCTGCTGCATTCACAAGGTGTACTGCAAGCAGCTATCAACTAGGAAGCCTTGAATTAAATCTCTGCCCCTAGATTCCCACTGATCTCTCAGCCCTCTTGCTCAAGCAGTTTCGCCTACCTTATTCCACACTCGTCCCTTTTGGCACATGTCTTATGAGAGGCGAGGGAGAAATGATTCCCCCCTCCTCCACTCGCTGCCAGGTACTTTATCTCTCTTCAGCTATTGTTTTAATAAGCTCCTTGCCGTTATGTCATAGAGCCTTCATAAATATCAGAATTACAGTCATTTATTTGCAGTCAAATAGCTGACGAGGTGCTTCTCTGTGTTTTGCATGACACCTGGACCATCTTGAATATGATGAATGATAACAAAAGGAAGGTTTGCCTCGGTTTCTGCTGCTCAAAGGCACACCAAAGAATAGTGCCAGGAATACAGGTGGATCACAGTGGTGTGCATTATATTTTCCTTCCTGGGGGTTGCAGCTTTAAAACACTAGTCAAAGGAAATGTTAAGTTTACTTACTTTGCAAAGCGTTCATTAGATTTTCTATCTGCTTCTTATAATCACATTTTTATTAATTTGTCTTAAATAAAAAATAGCACTGTAAGCAGATTCCTAGCCCTTTTTATTTTATTTATTTTATTTATACCAGGGGTTGTCAACCTGGTCCCTATCACCCGCTAGTGGGCGTTTCAGGATTCTAGGTGGGCGGTAGGGGGTTCTACGGCACAAGCTGAATCCTCCTTCCATCGAGCACTTTACCTTCAAGAAAGAGGCATTAGTGGGTGGTAGGTATAAAAAGATTGACTGCCTCTGATTTAAACAAGCAACACTGACAATGCCTTTCAGCCTTCAATATATGCTTTTGGGTTCAGCTTAGCATGTCATGTAACATGTTAAGCAACTGTTATGGTTTAATTTGGACAATAGCTGCTAGATAGGTGGCTTTCTCTAATTTGAATGCATTTTTCCCATTTCATGAAATGATATATTCACAGAGATGCACCTTTTCGAGGCTGTTGATTGACACTTTTCTTACATAGACACACACACACAGAGAGAGAGAGAGAGAGAGAGAGAGAGAGAGAGAGAGCGCACTACAAAATTGTTCTATTTCTAAGAGTTTGCGAACATGCTAAATGCCAGCTTGGTCATGCCATTGAACAGATGTGAATCTTGTTGTATTGAGAAAGCAGCCTGAGTGAAGATTTCCCACTTGGGGAGGCTAACGGCTCTTACTGTGTACTTGTTTTATGTGAGGCACATTCATTTTGTTACCAAGAGTCTATGTGGGTCATGACCATGAGGTCAGATTCCACCTTTTCAAGGAATGAAGCCAGGGATTTGGAGTGGGAGAAGGAATTGCATTCAGGGCCAGCCCAAGGTTACAAACTGAAAGCGAGGAACTGGTACAAGAGGAAGATATTGTGTCATTTCCTAAGAACCCAAGAACTCTGGTGAAAGGTGGAATTAGCTACTGAGAGAGAGTTGCAATTCCTATTTAAGGCTCAGTCTGTGGACATATGAAATATCATATGAACTCTGCTCTTCTGGAGACTTGGGCCAGGGCTCAGCATGGAGTTGTCCAGGGTGTTGTGCCCTGCCCTGCCCTGCCCTGCCCTGCAGTCCTGCACCTCTGAGGTTGACATTCCAAACAGATCAATGTGATTTAGTAGCTAGCATAATGTGGTGAGGGAAAATACTTGTTGGGAATCCTTGTGCAGTCCGTCATTTATTTATTTATTTATTTATTGCTTGCAGCTGTAGCCTACCTTCTGCCTGTCTTTCCTCCAAGGAGCTCAGCTTGATACAGGATAGCAACTGATCCAATAAGTTTTCATTACTGAATGGGGATGTGAACCTGGGTTTCCCCTGCCTTAGTCAGCCACTCACCACAGGACACTCTGACCACACTGTATTACCGGTGTGGATTGCTATCTTTTAAGAATCACCTTGATTCTTCTTCTTCTTCTTTGGCAATCACTCGCAGCTGAGTAAGATTATCTTCCCTGAACACTGTCCTAACAGTAAGTCTATAAGTGACAATGGAGGCCAATTCTGGATCCACACGTCCTTCCACAGTCAGGACATAGGTTTCCGGTTGGGAGTCAATCATGGTGAGGGTTTGCCAAACATGTCTTCCTCTTAGCACATTTCTCCCTTTCATCCTGAGTATGAGCATCTTTGAAGTCTATGACACCTTTGGTAAATGTGGTTCTCCAACTGGAGCGCTCACAGGCCAGTGTTTCCCAGTTGTCAATGTTTAGATTTGCCTTGAGAGAGTTTTTAAACCTCTTTTGTTGACCACCAGCATTACGCTTTCCATTTTTAAGTTTGGAATAAAGTAGTTGCTTTGGAAGATGGTAATCAGGCATCCGAACAACATGACCAGTTCAGTGAAGTTGATGTTGAAGAATCATTGCTTTGACACTGGTGATCTTTGCTTCTTCCAGTATATTAGAATTAGCTCACCTGTCTTCCTAAGTTATGTGTAAACTTTTCGGAGCCCGGCTTCGGCTGGCGAGGGCGGTATATAAATAAAAATTTATTATTATTTCAGCATCAATGTCGGCCCTTGTTGAAAGATGAAGTGATTGACACTTTCCAATGTTACACCATTGAGTTAGATTTGTGGCGCTGCGGAGGGGTTGTTTTGTGCTTGTTGGTGCAGCAATTTGGGTTTCTGGATGTTGAACGACAGGCCAAGCTTTTTGTTAAGCTTCTGCGAAGCTTCTGCAAAGATATTTAGGATGGTTTGGAGGTCATTCTGAGAGGACTTCCACAAATAGGCTTTGACTTTACAAACTCTATTGCCTTCTTTGGTAGCATGCGAGAATATACTGGTAATTTCTTATATTCCTTAGAGCTGGAAGCAGAATGAAGATATACGGTGGGAAAGCATCTTATTCAACCTCCATTTATTATAGGTGGAAGATGTTTAGCTTCTGGGTCCTTAATGAGGCATATTTTGGAAGGAGAGTTGCCAGCTTGACAGCACATCACCTGGCCTCATGAGGAACAGTGGAAACTCTGAAGTCCAGGAGTACATTTTGGCAGAATGCTCAAGACCCTCCTCCCCTAAATGACAGAGGCAGGCATCGTCAGGGGACAACAGCAACCGCACTGCAATCATTCATAAGATTAAAATCTGTACACAAAATTAGTTAATATGACAGAACACACACACACAATACATTTAAGACAAACATTTTCTGCAATTGTTAGCTGGTGGTCTGTTTTAATTTCATGGATATAATTATTGTAAACTGATTTGATTTCTTTATGAAATTGCAATATGCAAACAGTTTTATAAATAAAAATAAATAAGAATAAAACATACATACCAAAGCAAAGAATGTTACCTATATTGGTTGAAGAACAATAGACCCATATTATCACTTATAGTTCTTTCTTGAAATACACTGTGAGATAGAGTTCTTACATTTCAAAGGACTTATCTTTTATGCTGAAGGATTGTTTATGACCCAGAGATAAGATGTAAGATGAAAATAATATGTTATTTCATGTTAAACACCAGATGGATGTTACTAGTATAGCTGACATGTTAGATTCGAAAGATCTTCTGTCAGATAAACCCAAGAGATGTTCATTAATCTTAAATTGAGCCTTCAAGCTCCTCAAAATTGTACAGAAATTTTGAAGAAGGAAAAAATGAATGGGGGGGGGGACAAGCAAACCTTTTGGGAAGCATGTTTTCAGTCACAAGCCTGAAAATAGTCTGAAGTAGTTGGAAGGGAATATCCTGAAATATAAAGCAAAGTCCCCCTCCCCCTCTGCCCCTTTCCTCCCAGTATAAACCAAACCACTGAAAAGATGCACTCAGTAGCTGAACACTTTTTTTCATGAAGTGCAATCTGCTGTCAGACATCAATGAATGTGTTGTATGATTCATCACTGTGCTTGAAAGTCTTATTGTGATGCCCTTTCATAACTTTTGGTTTTGATATATCTGGCTTCCATTTTTGATTTTTTATTATTATTATTAATAATAATAATACCCTGCCCATCTGGCTGGGTTTCCCCAGCCACTCTGGGCAGCTCCCAATCAAATGTTAAAAACACAATACACAACAGAAATACTCATGGACATTGGTAATATGCCTACAAGAAGCTGAATCAGGCCCTTTCAGAAAACAGGCCTCTGCTCAATGGAATCTTCAGGGCATTAAAATTGGATCAACCAATAGTCATAATGGAAGAGAAAGACGTATGAAACAGACCTGTTTGCCTTTTCATTGTACCTGTTTCATTGGCCCTGTGTCATTCTGTATCATTCTATTATAGCCAAGACTTAACTCAAGATCCAGTCCCCCACCCCAGTTCTCCTCCACCACGTCTGTGTATGCCGTTTCCACATGTAGACTTCCCTCTCCCCTGCCAGCCTCTCTCCTCCATGTGAGACTGGACACATGGGACATGAACTGAACCACTGGTGTCTTCCAGTGACTGGGCATTTAAACAAAAAAAAATCATAGGGCATTTAGTTCCTTGTCACCTAATTCAGACCTGTGCAAGGATCAGTGTAAATGTGTTTAGGCTAGAATCCTGAATGCTTAAATTTAGATGCTTAAATTTCATAAGTGCTGGGACAGGGCATTGCCAATATGATTGCATTACCTAAAGATGGATGACAAACTACAGTCCTCCAAGCACCCACCCCAAATTTTGCAGTGCCAGAAAAAAAATATGAACACAATACAGTATACTAGGGTGGGCAAAGAGGATGGTGCTTAACATCTTTACCCTGTCCTGGTCATCAGATGAATCATTTGATGAGCAGGTAGGGGTGATGACACCTCTCCTCAGCTGACGTGCATGTATGTATTTGTTGTGTGTGTGCATGAGAGGGGGCACCCCACTTCTGGCACATCTGCTGGCGTGGAGCCCCTGAATATGTCTCTTGGTCCAAAGAAGGTTAGCAACCCAATGCCACTGACTGAAATTAATTTTAATAATAAGATAGTAAAACAACAACAACAACAACAACAACAACAACAACAACAACAACAACAACAACTTATTTATACCCTGCCCATCTGGCTGGGTTTGCCCAGCTACTTTGGGTGGCTACCAACCAAATATCAAAAACACAATACAGCATTAAACATTAAAAACTTCCCAAAACAGGGCTGCCTTCAGATGTCTTTTAAAAGTAAGGCTGATATGCCAACAATTCAAGCTAATAATTGAAAATAAGGTGTATTTCCAGTCATCACATATAACTTTCTGCATATACAAGAGATGCAGAGTCAATGTTTGAGCTGGTACCATTAATCTTTTCTCACCCTTATATTTCTTCTATATTCCGCAGAGGTAGCCAGAGGTTGGACTGCAAGGTGGAGATTGGATTCAATGGGGCTTCTCAGAAATCCACATATGACCCACCTGCAACTAGCAACCTCTTCTCATGGAGAACATGTAAAGGGGTCTCCAGGAGGCACCTCAGGGACATCAGAAGCTGCCTTATACCAAGTCAAACTATTGGTCCACCTAGCTCAGTATTGTCCACACTGACTGGGAGCAGCTCTCCAGACAGGGGACATTCCAAGCCCTCCCTGGAGATGCCACGATTGAAGATGGAACCTTCTCCATGCAAGGCATGTGCTCTGCCACTGAGGCCACAATAAGGACACGGTTGGCCAGTTCCCCACACCTGCTCTTCCCCTTGTCAGAAAAACCCTTCGAGAGGTTTAGTTTTTAAAATTTTGTTTTTCACTGAAGCTCTATATACATTTTGTGGACTAAATTTTTAAAAATTGACTTGTGCAATGGTGCCCCAGTAGAATGACGCTCCCCCGTCTCCTCTAGCCTGGTGCCCTTTTCACGTGGATAATGAATGAAGGAGGCTTACCTCTCTCTCCCTTTCTTGTATCACCCTTCTCTGGCTGCTTTCATAAATGTTGATATATTTTATGCTTGTGTGATGAGCACTGGGTTCTGCCCAACATTGGGGTACAGTGGGAGGAGGCCTGACGGGGCCTAGTCACAGCCGCAGGAGGGTCTGACAGGAGGCTGCCAACTGTGGAATATTGAGGGGGCCTGGCCCCCTTCGTGAAAATTGGGGGGGGGGAGGGCTTGGCGCACCTGATGGCGCACCTGAGGTGTCACAAGCAGAAGAGCTCTATTTCATTAAGCAGCAATAATGCCATAAAAACTTCCTACATTGAAATATATACACATGGGAAAGGAACTTAAGAATCACAGTGCCATCCTTAAAAACAAAGGTGGGAGGGAGGGAGGGAGGGAGGGAGGGAGCAAGAGAGAGAGAGAGAGAGAGAGAGAGAGAGCCACTTCATTATATAAGCAATATTTCTGTTTTGTGGAAACAATATTAGCATTAAATTACACATACTCTTAAAAGTTCAAGTTAGTTCAAGTTATGTGTTACTTATCTGTTATACTAGTGATGATATATTACAGAACATTTCAGGAAAATAATTTTGGCAGATGGCAGTTGATGCTAACAGTAGTTCTCTAGCTACAGTCTTGCTCTAAGAGAATCCAGTTCTGTTGCAACCTTTACCTTCTCTTATGCAGAGAAACAAGCAGCAGATGGTGTGTGGCTATTTTTAAAGTTCATACTTGGGTGTTTCCTGCTGACAATTGTGCAAATGTTGCAAGAGGGCTTTGTTGTGCATTGAAACATTTGGGGATGCCTCTGGTGGTTTTGTTTTGTTTTTAAACTCTGAGTTAAATTTTAAAAATTACACAAGCACACACAAGGACATACAGAGAAAAATGGAGAGAGAAACAGAGATTCAGTAATGCATTCATTCTCCTTTATTGAAAGTATATGATGCTGAAGTAATATTGCAGAGTTTTGCTATCAGTTTTCTGTGAACAGGACTACCTCCATTGTTTGAGAATATAGTGATCAGTTACCTATCAGTCACTGACAGAAAATAAAAAGTCTCTGAATGACATGTCTTTATATTCTTCACACAGGGTATCATTTATCTTAAGGAAAGAAATTATTTCCTTTTTTAAAAATATTGGAATAGCAACGTTTTTTGTTTCTTAATGCTTAATCAGATTTTCCCTGTAACATGTAGGTAACTGCCCTCAGTCCTTTTTTTGGATACTTCTCTACTTTTCAAATATGAATTCAGGGATTATATATTCACACGAGAATGGGTGTATGATTGTGATTCAATCCAGATTCCTTTATGCCACATGCATAATTGCATTTTTGTGGAATTTTACCTCTGCATTATGAGCTTTGATAAAGTAGACTGTGAGGAACTGAAAGTTGCAGCAAACTGCACACACACTGATGCTCAATACAAAATGCTTAAGGTAAAGTACAAAAGAGTGCTCACTTTTTAAAAATTCTTCTTAACTTTCTTTTTTATATTCTAAAAAGCAATGTAACAAACAACCCTCATATACCCACAAAAATATTCAAGTTACATTTTCTACATATCAGTTTCGTTTGCTGAGACATTAGTGTTACATTAGGAAGAAAAGGGGGAAAGAGCTGGAGGGGGGTTTGGTGAGGGGGGTCGGGGTCGGGTGGCAATTCTACTTAATGTATGTGTGGGGTTTTGTGTCAGCATCGCTTGTGCATGAAAGCTGGGAATCCAGGGCTCATCACTGAATTCTTTCCATCATGCCTGCCTATTGCCTGAATTGGGACCCCAGACAATTTGGATCATGCCTGGACTCTGTAATTGTTGAAACAGGTCTGGCTGGGAACCAGATTGACATCAGCTATTGTCACTTGCAAGGTAATATCAGTTTCCACCTGCTCTCTAAATTTGTATCCTAATTATAACATGGCCCTTGCAAAGCCTATGTAGCCCCTACAAATTGCAGCCACACCATTAAACACACGGCAACCATTGTTTTCTTTCAAAGGCAGGGTGTTTAAGGAATAATGTACCATTTCTAGAACCTTACATCAAGCTTACATTTCTTCACATCTCCTTTCAGTGCTTCCTGTCAACTGCTTTGAGAGGTCTCTTAGAGTGCTGTCCTGAAGATGTATTCTTTTTTATTAAAAAAAAGAAGAAGAAGACAAATGAAGGTGGGATATACCCAGTACTGAAGGTGAAAGGCTATGGTTTAATTTGGCAAAGAGGCTTTAAATTAGGCCGAAGAATAGGTTGGCTCCCCATTATTTTGTGCCATTAGCTTGGGCGTTGAGAACACTTTCAAACACCTCCACATCTCCCACAGCCAGCTGATTGTCTCCTTACCAGAGAAATGAGGAACGCAAAATGTCAAGAAGATCAAGTATTATCTTAACCTTGTACTGCTCTGATCAGAACTCTGGGCCAAGTCACCGATTGCAAAACCCATTCAGAATAGCCTGAGACTGACTCAGTCTCCCCAAATACTAATCTTCTGATGAAGCAGTGCAGGGAGAATTGATAGGATTAAAGCCACATACAGTCATTAAAGGCTGACCACAAATCCATTCACATGAGCAACCATGCACGTTTAATTACTTTGCTTTATAAATAATTTTAATGTCTAAAATTCAGAAACATTGTTGTCTCCCTTCTTTCCTCTTGCTGTTTAGCTAGGCTGCCCCCCCCCCCAAGTTCCATTTACTGTAATGGAACTCACAATTGAACCGTATTCGATAGCAACAGGAGCAGATTGGCTACATAGGTTCGGATTAGTCATCTGATATCTTTCCTTTTTATTTTAACAATAAAATGATAAAGTCATCTAAAATCTATCTTATCACTTCCAACATGTGCAAAGAATTACTATTATTTTAATTAAGAAACCACTTTAAAATTATATATATATATATATATATATATATATATATATATATATATATATGCAAACCATCCACAGAATCTTATCCATAGAGGTTTCATTTTACATCAGATAGTCCCATGTAAAATTCTGGGGTTTTTAAAAAAATTATTTTCATTTTTGAGTTTTTGAGTTTTACAATCACACTCTTCCCTGCCCCCATTCTTATACAATAGTTCTGTTTGACTTCCTACCCAGCTTTTCATGACAGTTCTTTTTACATCTTGCTTAGCTGCATATACATTAATTTCTTCACCCAATTTTCCGCACTCATATCTTTCATATTAACAACTGTTGGTCACAAAGTACCCCCTACTTGGAATTTATATTTGAGGTCCAATTTTTGTAAATATTCCCCTAGGTGCTCCCACTCCTTGTCACTTTATCATCTTGATTTCTTATTTTAGATGTCATACTGGCAAGGTCTGCATATTCAATTAGTTTGCATTGCCATTGTTCTTTCCCTGGGATTCCTCTTTGTTTCCAATATCTTGCATATACTATCCGTGCTGCTGTTGTTATGTATAAAAATAGGTTGTGGGCTTTCTTTGGTAATTCATTCCCAAGTACACCTAGAAGAAATAGTTCCTGTTTCTTGGGGAAGGTGAATTTAAAGATTTTCTTTAACTCACTGTACACCATCTCCCAAAATTATTTGACCATTTACATTTCCACCATAAATGAATAAAGGAACCCTATGTTTCCAGACATTTCCAACACATTTTTAAAAATTTCTTTTGTACATTTTAGCCAATTCAACCAGTGTCAAATGCCATCTATACTACATTTTATGCATATTTTTCTCTTTAGTCTCCCACTCTAGCAGTAGTTTATATATGAGTTTTTTTTATTAGGCCGCAAAATCACTCTTTCAAATTCTGATCCTCCTTGGACAAATCCTCTTTCTTTGTCTTTTTTAAACTTCTCCTTTATTTGGAAGTACTGAAACCAGTCGGGTATTGAATTAGACTGTCCCATGTAAAATTTTGTATCTCTCTCTCCTCAACTGTGAGGTCAGTGTGCTCCATGGGCAAGTGGGGATTTTTACCCTGGTCTCCCAGGTCCTAGTCTGACACTATGCTGCTTACATAAGCAATTGTTACATTGTAAGTGACCTTTCAGTACATACATTAAATGCATTTAAATAAGCAACATAGCCAAGTTAGCCATGCTTCGATGAGGGGCAGGTACATCAACTACAGGGGGCCAAAAGATCTTCGGCCCCCTCAATGTTGGGGGCGACTTGGTGCCTCTGATGGGGGGGTGTATACCTAAGACCTGCTGCATACAAAGCAGCTGCTCTACCATTCAGTCACAATTTCTGTAGCATGGTAAATCTCCTTTGGTCACAGAATGTGGGTTTTCAAAATCCCCAAGAAAAAGGCGCTCAGCATCAGTGAAAAGCCAAACAAACAGAGCAAGAGGGTGGGAAAGCACATCCTGCTCCATATTAAGGAAGTTTTAATTTGAGTTCTCAGTTTTGACAACAAAAAGGAAAACTAAAAGAGGATTCTGCTCTTTGGTATGCACCTATTTATCATATATATATATATGCATGCAATCAAAACAAGCATGTGTTGTACAGAATACACAAAGGGAACAGAGACACTGTGGTGGCATCGAGTACACAGGACACAATCTTTCTCTCTCTCTCTATAATTAAGCAACAAGAGCATGAATTATTAATGCACACTAAAGAATAAAGTCTGACACATAAAATTCACAAAGTCCTGAGTGGCTATAGAGTACTCTAGAAACTAAAATCTCAAGCAAGTTTGAATTTCAAAACAAATCACAAAACTTTTCCCAACAAGTTTTCAGGGGAATTCTTCTGTCAGCACAACAGGTTTCCGATTTGGTTTAATAAATTTTCCTGTGAAGGATCCAGCAAACCTGGCACCTCCTCATATGCTTAACTCCTCTCCCCACAGGGACTGATCAAAAGCAGTCGATGGGACACTCTGAGCACACCCTACATTGACTGTTTATACCCTATAATTTAAAGCACATTCCAATCCCTCCTCAGAGAATCCTGGGAACTGGCTTGTTAAAGGTGTTGCAAACAGCTCCCTTGATTCTTTGGGGGAGGGAAATTTTGCAATAATGAATCCCCTCCCCCCATATGCATTGTTCACAGAACTGGAAAGTCATTATAATTGGGCTGCAAAAGAAACCAAATTCTCCTTCCTTTCATAACAGTTATTTCTAAATATTACAAATCAAAACAATGAATTCACATATCTTTGATTTGTATAAACATGTTTGGTTCATGTGTTTCCTTCATCTTTTCTTTTAAACGTGATAATTGATTCTTTGCAGAATGGCTACAGGAAGTGAAAAGATAGGAAAGGATTGGGTCCATGAGGAGCACCATGTGGCTGTTATAGAAGGACGAAAGTACCTGGATGTTTTAATACTCTTTCTCCTTTCTCCTTTCCTAGAAACTTTTCTGCATTTAAAATGAACACAGAGTTCCTTATGAATCAAAATTCTGTGCCAAAAATGAAACATGGGTTTTTGTTTTTGTTTGGTTTGGTTTTTTGCTATTCTATGAGAGCACAACCATTAAAGCCCAAGGCGTCCCTGTTCATGAATGTGTATGACTTTAGCATACACTACTACAAAGCAGTTGCAATAGATAAGGTAGGGAATATGTTTTTGTTCCTTAGTATAAGAATAAAATATGATTATATACACAACACCTCCAACCACTAGGTTGTAGTGCTCAGTTTCATTAGGGCTCAGCTAAAGTGTTGCATCTTTTCTTGTTTTGGTCTGGTGAAGTTGGAGGCCTCTGCTTTGGATTTTGCAAATCAGTTGTGTTCCTTTTTGTGTGTATCCCATAAATAGAGTTAGGAAATGACAAAAGACCTGGCAGGTGTCATACAGGAAATTTTTAGTATACAATTGACACTTGTTTTAAATCTGTGGTAGTTTCCACAAGTCATTATTCTGAAAACTCTGAATTCTGCCTCTGCAGCTCTGTATGTGTTTGTGTTGGAGTGCTGTATATCAACTTTCCCTTTGACTGAATTATTAGTTAAATGTGTAATTGTAACAGCTACTATTGAAGTAAAGTGTTGGCATTATTACCTTCATCAATTAACATTGTGGTAGGCATCTGGGCAAGCATCCAACAAATCCACGCATGTGTTAATACATTAGCCCTATACATTAGATCTCCGTTTTGTCCTTTAACTGTCTTTGGGAAATGTGCTGTCAGATGAAGACGTGATTGCAAGTTTCGCATCTCTGGCTGTGCATTTATAAATATTTCACAAGGAGACAGGAACAAGACAGGCACATCCCACTGCCTGATGGTTTGGCAAACTTTGGCATTTCTCCATCTCCAGAAACATTAAATGTGTTGCTTTTATTCTTTTCATAGTCCACACATCGTCCCTTGAGATTCCAATCTGTCATGGGGATGTCATATTTCTTCAGCACTTAAAACCATAATATTTTATTTAAGGATTCTTCCAAATTTCCCTTCCTCCAAATCTGCATTGCATCCTAAACGGGAGAAGAACTTGTGAGGAGGGAAGTGTCATAACTGGAGACCAACATTACAAGTCGCTGAGATCCGGATGCCAAACCAGAAATTGTACAGCTTAACAGCATCTGCGTTCACACATATGTTCATTACTACTACAACATGTTGAAATCTGGGGAAGTTTGTGGTAAGATGCAAAAGTGAGTGATATTCAAAGGAGAAAAGTCTAAAGGGAAATGAGGCATTGGTGATGCATTTTGGATCCCCACAAGCCTCTGTTCACTAGCCTTGATTGAATATTGCTTATGACATCACTAATGGTGAATGCTCACCGTTTTGAGGCCTTTGATAAAAGTCTCTCTTTCACTTCTGAAGTGGCCACAGCAAGGTCTTAATACAGTGGTACCTCAGGTTAAGTACTTAATTCGTTCCGGAGGTCTGTACTTAACCTGAAACTGTTCTGAACCTGAAGTACCACTTTAGCTAATGGGGCCTCCTGCTGCTGCTGCTGCCGTGCCGCCATCATGTGATTTCTATTCTCATCCTGAAGCAAAGTTCTTAACTAGAGGTACTATTTCTGGGATAGCGGAGTCTGTAACCTGAAGCGTATGTAGCCTGAGGTACCACTGTGCCTGGCATTAGAAATGAATGTGCAATTTCAGATCAAAGCACTGCATCAGGAACTATAAAAGCAATTGTTGGTCAGGTTATGTTTGTAACTTAGATACCCAAGAAGTACATTAAAAGAATGGATTCTGGATCATAATTCCAAGGCTGAAACTTTAAATGTCCAAACTAATTTCTTACAATAGCAGCAGTCCTAAGGGTTGAACTAATGTATGTTGCATTAATGTGATATATATGAAAAGACAGGAGGTCATACATTTATGATGAATGAAGGGAAATTAAGGCACACCAGGCATGCAACTGGTTACTCTTTCTACAATTTTTGTTGGGGTTGAAGCTCAGAATTCACAAAAGGGTCCCTTCTTTCAGTGTATTGGGAGAAAGATGGTATGATGTTGAGAGAACTAAATGATTTTCAGAGAATAACCGTTGTTTAAAGTAGTCGGCATTTTCCACTAGAATTACTGGAGTTGGCATTCTATATCTAAATAGGAAACTCTGTCCTGTGCATATGCTTAACTTTCCCTACATCTCTAGATGATACATAGATAGATAATCTACCTGCCCACCTACCTATCTCCAGTGCTTTTGTGCTTCCCAGAATGGGTGCAAACTGCAAGTCAATGCAGGAGTTAATAAGCACTGAGTCTTTTTACAGTACAATTCATACAACATTTATTTAATGCTCTTTATCCAACAAATATCCCAAAGGATTTGAGATGGCATCAGGAAAGCAGAAGCTAGCTTAGGAAATGCTAAATGAAATTAATGTCTGTTGAGCTTCTAACTCTAAACCATTGTCTCTCACTCCATGGATTCTAACATAAATGCCTTGGGGAAGGAACAGAACAAAAAGCCCCAGAGAAGCAAAATATTAAATTCAGCAATATACCGTAGGATGACAACATCTGGCCTCCTTATTAAAGGCTAGCAAAATACAGAGGGAAAAGGTTAATGAGATCTTTTTTGCAGGCATCAAATTACATCACAGTTAGATGTACTATTCTTTCATGATTATAGTACTACAAACACTTCCCCTTTGGCATACATTTTTAATACAGTGAGCCATAACTGTTTCTTCTGGAAACAGGAGTGGATGTAGGTGTAGTTTTAAGTATCTGTGTGATGTGTACTAAATATACTTAGTATAGAAAATAATACAATACTATTAATACTTTAAGTTTCCTATTTCACCATTATTCAACACTGCTGCCCTCAGATAGCAGATCTTAGGATCATAGCAAAACAATAGCTGTTTCTCTGTCTCTTGGTGTAGATTGTGAGCCCTTGGGCAATGTCAGTCCTTTTAAAAACTATGTTTATCAGTGAGAGCACATTTATTTTGGAATGGAGGGTTGGGGGCAGAGTGAGTGGGGAGGAAAGGAGGGAAGGTTCTGTATTATTAGCAGAAGTTGTTCTGCTCACAAATGTTGGATACAACCCAATGTGTTGTTGTTGCTGTTTACTAGGAAGTGCTAATATCCACCCATCTCTCTGGAATCACTTGGCACTGCCATGTCAAGGACCCCCCCCCCCCGTCTTTCTGAAGTACTTTGTAGCACAGGGCTAAGCTGAATTTACACATGCACAGCACCAAAAATATTGCCACAGACAGCATGTCTCATGCCACTACAGTGGTACCTCTGGTTAAGAACTTACCGTATTTTTCGCTCTATAACACGCACCCGACTATAACACGCACATAGTTTTTAGAGGAGGAAAATCCGTAGGCATGCCACCCGTAGGCATTCCCTCCATAACACGCACAGACATTTCCCCTTACTTTTTAGGAGGAAAAAAGTGAGTGTTATGGTGCAAAAAATACGGTAATTCGTTCTGGAGGTCCGTTCTTAACCTGAAACTGTTCTTAGCCTGAGGTACCACTTTAGCTAATGGGGCCTCCTGCTGCCCCCGCACTGCCATTGTGTGATTTCTGTTCTAATCCTGAAGCAAAGTTCTTAACCCGAGGTACTATTTCTGGGTTAGCAGAGTCTGTAACCTGAAGCGTATGTAACCTGAAGTGTCTGTAACCTGAAGTGTCTGTAACCCGAGGTAACACTGTATCTGCAGGTGGGAATCAATCTCCACACTGCTTGCTAGTGGTGACTTTCCTCCTTTCCCCTTATCTTAACTACGCCAGAAGCATTGTCCTCACTCTGTTCTGACTTCATAAAATCTTAATAAGAACAGCCAGCTGCATCAGGCCCCTGGCCCATCTAGTCCAGCATTCCATTCTCACAGCGGCCAGCCAGATGCCCCAATTTGAAGCCCAGAGCGCTCTTCTCTCCTGTGCGATCCAGCAGCTGGTATTCAGCAGCATGTTCCCTCTGATCATGACAGGGTCATAGCCATGGTGGCTAGTAGCTCCTGAAGGCCTTTACTTCCACAAATCTGTCTAATCCTCTTTCTAAAGCTACCCTGGTTGGTGGCCATCACTGCCATCTGTGGGAACCAATTCCATAGTGCTGTGGGAAGAAAGGCCTGCTGGATCAGGCCAATCTTGTGCATAGGAACACAGGAAGCTCCCTTATACTGAATCAGACCATTGGTCCATCTAGCTCAGCACTGTCTCTATTGACTGATCCACAGCAGCCTTCCAGGGTTCCAGACAAGGGTCTCTCCCAGTCCCGCCTGGAGATGCCAGGGACTGAACCTAGGACTTTCTGCATGCAGAACAGATGCTGTATCACTGAGCTACAGCCCTTCCCCCAAACTGACTTTGTTTAGCTTGCATTTGAATTATTACATCAGAAAAATCCACAACAGGTCAAGAAAGCCTGTCCTTGATACACAGGGAGGGTCATCAGTGTAGAATGTGAGAGCAAATCTATTTAAATGCAAGGAAAGATGCAATTACACATCTGGTAATCAGTGTTTGTGCAGGTGTTGCTGGAATAAGATTCGAGCAGATTAATTATTTACACAGATTATGTTGACGATTTGCAATGGATTTAGGGGAGGTTTCCTGGCAAGGATTGGGAGGTGGGATTGTTTGTGATTAACTTAAAAGCAAGGATAAAGCAATGCCATTATTAAGTAAATACTGCCGTCTACAGCAGCTTGGTCAGGTCCTGGGCAGTGACTGGCTTTGTCTGGAAAATGAAAGAGCAGTGCTTGATGCGTGTGCTAGAATGCCACGTTCCTATTTCCACATGTCCTTCTCTCGCTGGCTTAGTGCGCTGGAGAAAGAGTGGAAATGAATTAGAATTTTCTAAATATTGAGATTCAGTTGCCATAATGTGCTTATGGGCATTATAGTGGAAATGAGTATCTGGAGGCAGATTGAGGGACTTGACCTAATGCCCTTATCTCTCAGCCTTCCAACTCCACACTAATGAACATATACTCATAATTATTTCTCAAATAGTTTCTATCTAATTTTAAAGTGGGTAATTTATAGCACTTGTACAAAAATGCCGCAAGTTTCATTAAAATATTCAGCACAAGGAGAACTTTGAGCAGAATATATTTCTTTACTGTTCCACAAAGTCATACATATTTATAATAAACCCTCTTCAGTTGCTTTAATAATAGCATTCTCTTCCACAGATCTGAATGCTAATGTTAATATTTCTGCCTTAGTAGGATGGTTACTAAAGACCATAGACTGAATGACTTACTGTTGGGTGGGTGCATGTAGGCTCCTGCTGTTCATTAATATTTCCTTTAATTAGGATTTGTTTTGAGACAGGGTGTACATTGTACACAAGGGGGAAATGCTGAGGAAGAGAAATAGTGTATCATGCTCCTTAAGGTGGCAAATCAGCTTGTAGGGTGAACATGAGTCTTGCTTAAGATTTGATTCAGTGACCCAGAGGTGGATTTAGGGGAGTGTGACTGAACACTGGCTATCAGGAACTGGCTGGATGAGGAAGAATGGTGGAAGCCACCTGCCGAAGAGCCCCCCAGGGATGGCACAGAAGAAGATGACTTGAATCCTGGATCCTGGTAGTGGGACACTGAAGAGCAGTCAGCAAAAGAGCTTGGAGCTGCTAGAAGCATGGAGTTTGAGAGATCAAGGGGGGTCTTGCAGGACAGGGTTAGAGGCTGAGAGTCACAGTGTGAGTGCAGACACTGGCGGAGGAAGAGGAGTGTGGGGGGAGCACACCGCCCCTGGCAGCGTCATCTTGGTGGGGTGCCATCACGCCTACCTCCCCGCCCACGCTGGGTGCCACGCCCCCTCAGGCAATGCGCCACACCCCTGGGATGCATGCCAGCCCTGCCCCTGCCCGCTCTCTGCCCCCCGGTGCCGGAGCATGAAGCTCTGCCACTGAGTGCAGACTCAGATAGAGAGGAACCAGAGGTTGGCCCTGCTACACAGCAGCAGTACAGTCCCAGTTCTGCTGGCTTGCCTCCCCCTCTGACACCGCGAATGCATTTTGCTGAGCAATGGGCCAGACAGGCCCAGAGGAGGAGCTTGTCCCTTGACGCAGCCTTCATCTGCTTGGGAGAGAGGATGAATCCCACTAACAGGTGGGAGGGTGAATGCCACCTCCGATAAGTGGGGTAAAAACTTTGCCACATTTTCATCCTTCATACTGATGAAAAGGTTGTTCCACATTACAGCCTGGGAATGGGTTGGTGAAATGGCATTTTGACTCAGATCTAGTTTAATTTAGTTACCTACTCACACCATTATTAGCATTATTTTTTTCACCAGCCTTTGTTGTATGAGAATATAATGTAAAGAAAGGTATTCTGATGCCTTCAACATAATGTATTTTGTTTTTATAGTTGTTTGGTTCTTTTTTTCTAAAGAAAATGAATGAGTGAAAAACGTGCCATTTGCTCCCAAGAGAAGCCCTGGCACTGACTCCAGTATCAGTTTCCTGAAGGTGGGTGTTCTCCAAGCAGGGGTGGACCTTGGTAATATGCCACCCTCTGCCAGGCCATTTGACGCTTGCTCTCCGCCCAGCCCTCAGGACACCAGGCTTTGGGAAGGAGGCAGGAGCGCTCACTCTGGCAGGGTCCTAGAGCCCTCCTATCTCCTTCCCAAAGCCCAGCAGTGCAACTACGGCAGCCCAAATGGTATATGGGAGGAAATGGGAGGAAGGCACAACTCCCACAAAGGAGGAATGGCAGGCAAATTGGAAAGTGCAGTTAATTAAAACATTAGCAGGATTAGAGTAAATTCAGCAGTATAAAGTAAACTGAGATGATGATGATGATGATGATGATGATGATAATAATAATAATAATAATAATAATAATAATAATAATAATAATAATAGATTTGTACCCTGCCCATCTGACTGGGTTGCCCCAGCCACTCTCGGAGGCTTCCAACATATATATAAACATAGTAAAACGTCAAACCTTAAAAAGCTTCCCTATACAGGACTGCCTTCAGAGGTTTCCTAAATTACTCATCTCCTTAACATCTTATAGGAGGGTATTTCACAGGGTGGGGCCACTACCGAGAAAAAGACAGAAAACTGAAAAAGACAGAATATGGAATATTTAGAATATGCAGCAGTAAAGGGTTAATAAATTGAACCATGAAAGGGGGAAAGGGAAACTGATGTTGAATGTATTGTTTGTATTTGGGTGAATGTGAATGTGGAAAATTTGTATAATTGAAAATCATAAATAATAATTTTTTAAGTGCTTGCCCGGCTTTGGGAAGGAGGGCTCAAGGCCGGGCAAGTGCTTACTGGGCTTTGAGAAGGTGCCCTCCTCAGCTGTGCACCTGGTGCAACTGCACCACTCACACTGCTCCAAGGAGTCAACTCCCTTCTGCCATCTCTTCCACAGACGTGCTCTGTGCTTGGAGAAAAAAGAGACAGAAAGATACCAATGAGCGCTGCAGCCATTCCAGGACTAAATGGAACCTAAATAGGAATGCATGGATTGTTTCATTCATGTAAAGGGTAAAGGGACCCCTGACCATTAGGTCCAGTTGTGACCGACTCTGGGGTTGCGGCACTCATCTCGCTCTATGGGCCGAGGGAGCCAGCGTTTGTCCGCAGACAGCTTCCAGGTCATGTGGCCAGAGGAGTAAGCCACTTCTGGTGAACCAGAGCAGTGCACAGAAAGGCCGTTTATCTTCCCACCAGAGTGGTACCTATTTATCTACTTGCACTTTGACGGGCTTTCGAACTGCTAGGGTGGCAGGAGGTTTCATTCATGTAGCAGTCACTAAACCTATCTTACTTGTTCAAATAATGTCAGATGTCCAAAGAAGTGGTTTATTTAGTTTTATTTGTTTATTTGTGAAAGTTTTAGAATAAATAAACAACAGGTACTAGACATTGCATCTTCCATGAATACAAGTTAGGTAAGTCACACCAGAATGAGATCCGGGAAGACAAAGGTTGCAACACCTCATATTAGCAAATCTTAGAAACAGAAACCATATCTCAGTGAACTTATCCTTTCAGTTTTCTCTTCGCCCTTCTGCACTCCTGTATTCATTTTCAGCTAGAGAGAACTGCCACACTGGTGTATCAGCTACATATGGACAACTTTTATTCACAAACCTAATGTCAGTGAACGGACTTCTGTGTAGCCATATGTAATGATTCAAATGTATCCACAACAACATGAGAAACAATGGGAAATCAAATCACTATTCTAGCACAGGTCTTCTGAAGATCTGTTTCTGAGGTCAAATCACAATTTGATTTGTCATCCTAGGACTGGGAATGATCTAACCAAGATTAAGCAATATTGTTTAATTGAGTTGAATAGGAAAAAAGTAAACAAGTGTCTTCATTCCCCCATTTGACTCAAGTCAAAATGTCTTAAGTTAATGTATGTTAGCAATTATTAGTTTTGCCCAATTTTGTACCTAATTTGACATACAAGAAACCACATTCAGATACCCAAGAACAGTAGGTCTTTCTTTGTTTATAAAGAGATACAGTGGTGCCTCGCAAGACGAAATTAATTCGTTCTGCGAGTTTTCCGTCTTGCGAGGCATTCGTCTTGCGAGGTACCACTGTATCCTCTTTCTATATACCGGTACTTATTATCTTGTGATTGTCTACAAATTATCCAAATATATTTTTTCTTCTGAAGAAGTCAAAACTAACTGTGAAATGAATTTGTAAATATTTTGATATGTGTGCAAGATGAGTTTTTAAAGTATCTGAAAATAAGGGACTAATTAAGGATTGCATGACTCTGAAGGCAAAGAAATGCATCGTCACCAAGAAAGTGGCTGAGATAATAATGTACCGAGAGAGAGAGAAAGAAGATAATGGCCTGATGAAAATAATGGGATTAGTGTATATCTTGTTCAGATGGAATTTCTTCATGCAAGGGGTTGCTGAATAATGGAACAAATTGTCAAAGGCACTGATAGGAGCAAGTGTGAATTATTCTGACAGATTTCTGGAGGAGAGAATTGGAGGGGATAGTTGCTAGCTAGATTTCCAGGATGATAACTGATGATGTATGAACTGATTTAATTTCAGCCTGTGGAAGTGTTGATGGGAATTGTGGACTAGAGTATTCGGTGAAATATACAGCATTAAGAATAGTAAGGTTAGTCTGGAAGGTCTTAATGGATCTCTATGTTCTGATGTGAATGAAATTTCAAGTAATTGCAGGACAAACACTATTGCAGGCCATGACTTGTTCACAAATGATTAAAAGTTATCACCATTCAAACATTGTCTTAATTTGATCATTTTTAGGCAAAGGAAGGATCCATTTTTCAAAAATAATGAAACCAAACCTCATAAATGTTCAGTTTCCATACGCCATACGTCACATATTCAGCACAGCGAATCTTTTATGTTCTTATAGTTGGCTTTACAAGAGAATTTGACAAATTCATTGAAGAGAGGGCTGTTGAAGGCTTTGCTCTGCCTCCACAGTTGGCGGCAGTAGTGCTTCTGAAAACTAGTTGCTAGAAACCACAGGCGGGAGAGTGCTCCTGTGCTCTGGTTGGCCACTATGCGCACAGGATGCTGAGTAGATTGGCCTGCTCTTTATATGTTCTTAATTTTTAATCATTTGTTTCTATGCTATTTTCTGACCAATTTTTTAAAAATTGTGTTCTTTTGGTAAGGTTTATAGTTGTCACATTGCCTATCAAAATTAGGTAGTTATTGCTCAGGAGACTGAGGGAACTGTCTCTCATTTACATACACTTTCTGGGATCACCTGTTGTCCAAAATGATGTTGCAGATGCTTCACATGGTGATTCAGATTGAGGGGAAACCTCTGCAGAGATGGCTCACTGGGACTCCAGGTTCCCAGAGATCTCAAGCTGACTTGCCCTGTGGTCCAGTCTATGGGACAGCCAACTCTAGGCTAGCCAGAGGGGTTAATATCTGACTGTTCTTCTGAGGTTTGGAGTTCAGACTTTTTTGAAAAAGTAAAATTAGACCCTACCACTCCATCACATTTCCACTCCCCCAAGACTCCTCACTTCTCTGTAAAATTCCTGAGGCCATTCAGAGGTGTTGGCATACGAGGTTCCAACCCAGGCACTTCCTTTTGGAGTTCTTGCAAACTTAAAACTAGAGGCAGAGCTTGAATCCTGTACTACTACTTTGCTATTTGGGTGTTCAGTTAAGCTAAAATCCATGACACAAAAACTTCCATTGTTCCCAAGGGTTTGCACTGGGAAGTGTCCCAAGTTCATGTCTGGCTAATTTAGCTGCAGGTACTGGAAACCTACTATCTGCTAATCTTCTGGGTTTTTAATCCTGGTAGCATTGTCATCTATTTTATTCTCGCTCTATAGTATTTCTTTGAGCTTGTGCACATCACAGACCCTCCAATTGTTCCTCTTTTCTAGGGACAGTCCCAGGTTTGCAAAAGCCATCCTGGTTTTTGATTTCATCCCAGAATGTCCCGCTTTTCCTTGGGACGTCCCTATTTTCATTGGGCGGGGGGTGGAGTTATGCAACTCCTGAGATATCTTAAGGAGACATCTAACAGCAGCCCTGTATAGGGAAGTTTTTAAATGCCCCAGAGTGGCTGGGGCAACCCAGTTAGATGGGCGGGATATAAATAATAAAAATTCAGTTCAGTTGGATTAATTGTGTTTAGCAAGCAGTCATTACACAGAAAATAATTGGAGAAATATTGGAGGGTATGACATCATGGTGAACAGAAGCAGACAGTGAGTGGTTCAGTCTGTACCTGAGTGACAATTTCCTTGGACTGAGGAGATAGGCCAGAATCAGCAGATTTATAAGGCCAAATGGGTCCCTATTGGCTTCTGGTATCAATTGATGCATAGTGGTCAGATAGCAACAATACCACCCTCTGGCTATCTGCAGAACTTCAGAGATCAAGCCAACAAGTCCCTTGGACAGGGAATAAGGTGCCTGAGACCCTCTACCAAATTTTAGATGTTAAGATGGACCCACCCACCTGTCAGAGTTGGCCCATGGGTCATGGAGAATTTAAGAATTTGGCCCACCATCTGAATTCAATTCCCACAAACCCAGGCCACTACCATGGTCTTAAAAATTCTACATTGGATTCCTGGAGTCAACCAGTCTTTTGAACAGATCAATACAAAGGTTCCTTTTAGACATCAATTCCACTTTTTTCACCTTTGAGGCATATATATAAATTTATGTGTGTGTTTAGAACCGTCCGTTAAGAGTTTGGGTGTAATCTTCGACACCTCCCTTTCCATGGAGGCGCAGATTGCAGCTATAACAAAGGCGGCATTTTTCCATCTCCGCCAAGCTAAGCAGCTGGCTCCTTACCTCTCTCGCCCTGACCTAGCCACTGTGATCCATGCGACGGTCACCTCCAGACTGGATTATTGTAACTCGCTCTACGTGGGGCTGCCCTTAAGACTGACCCAGAAACTCCAGCGGGTGCAGAATGCTGCAGCGAGACTCCTTACGGGGTCTTCGCTGCGAGATCACATTCATCCGGTGCTATATCAACTGCACTGGCTCCCGGTGGAGTACAGGATCAGGTTTAAGGTGCTGGTTTTAACCTTTAAAGCCCTATACGGCCTAGGACCCTCGTACCTACGGGACCGCCTCTCCTGGTATGCCCCACAGAGAAACTTACGGTCTTCAAATAAAAACATCTTGAAGGTCCCAGGCCACAGAGAAGTTAGGCTGGCCTCAACTAGAGCCAGGGCTTTTTCGGCTGTGGCTCCGACCTGGTGGAACACTCTGTCACAAGAGACTAGGGCCCTGCGGGACTTGACATCTTTCCGCAGGGCCTGCAAGACAGAGCTGTTCCGCCAAGCCTTTGGCCAGGGCACAGCCTGACTCCCTCCCTCGGCAATCTTCGCGGAGCTCTGGCCCAATGGTGGCCAGTGGCTTGAAGTTAATTATTTTTATAATGAATGATTTTAGAGTGTTGTTTGTGTTGTACTTTTGTATTGTTTTATTGTTGTTAGCCGCCCTGAGCCCGGCTTCGGCTGGTGAGGGCGGGATATAAATAAAATTTATTATTATTATTATTATTATTTTCTAAATATCTGATTTTGATTTCAACAGCTATAGCCTTTCTTTTCCTTCCTTCCTTCCTTCCACTTAAATTAAATTAAAGGTCCTCCCACCTTTGAGGTCGATTGAGTTGAAAGTGACTGCCCCAAGGTCATCCAGTGAACTGAATAGGGATCTGAACCCTTGTTTCTTAAGTCCTAATCCAGTACTTTAACTCCATACCACACTGACTCTCATTCCAGGGAACATTATGAAGAAATCATACTTATTTATAGAACTCCAGTTTTCTATAGAATCCGTCATCCATCAATGCATCATTGTTTGCAGAAGGAAAAGAAAACTTCAGTAAAACTTGGCACTATTCCCCCCTCCCTCGGCAAAGCCCCCTCATACAGGTCTTCACGTTGTGGAATTTATTTCCATATCCCATTGAAACCCATTATCTAGTCATTATTTATCATATCAAACATCCCTTTTTAATTTCTACTTCAATGGAATTTTTTGTTCTTGCTCCCCACCCTCCTCCTCTCCCCTCTCTGCTTTTATAAAGTTGCACAACCTTTGGGGAAAAGGGAACGTTGTTTACAATGTGTAATTATGATACTAAAAAAGAAATCAAATCACAAATTCATTGTGGAGTGTTTGATCCAGAATATTGTTAGAAACATAATTAATAACTGAAAATATTTGAAACAACACTTTTTAACTGAGGGCATATTTAAAAAGCCAGGGAAAAAACACCTATCTTTTGAAGGAACAACACTTTGAGTAAGTTGATGTTTGCTTTCCTTTTCCTAATACGAATAGGTATTTTTGCAAGTATTCATCCATCATTATTCCATTGCTCTGCATGTGTATTTGGAACACATTTGTTTATAACTGTATAATTTCTCACAAATAAAAATGCAAAATGTAACACTCTTAGAGGCACATTACTAATTGGCCTGTATTCTTCAGCTTGACCCTATAATTGGCCTTCCCCAAAAAATTCAAATGGGACTAAGTTCGTATGGCTTCACGTGCCTTGCTATCAAGGCACATTTTATTCATAAAACTTGCACAGTATGAACCACATAATGAATGGTTGTAAGCAAAATGAGAACATCTGCACCAACATTGCTGATTTGATCTTTAAAAAAACCATCTAGCCAATGTAAAGATTGGAATTCCCACCCAATTGTTATGGATAAAGAAAGGAGCGCAATGTATTTTAATGCTGGACTCTGGCGGGTTCATAGAACACCAGCCCAGTAAGTAACATATGTACAACAATGCAGGAGGTTTTTTTAAAAAAAAATAGCATCAATAAGAAGACTACGCTTTTATTTTAATTGAGGAAAGATTTCAACCTTCTTTTGCCAACATTTTTTCTCCTAGCATTTTTCTGTAGCCCTCCCAACAGATGATCTCCTCATCAACACGTCCAAAGAGCTGCACTATTAAATTTGATTTAATTAAATGTCACTTCTAATAAAGAGATAATAGGGCAAGTAGGGGTTTATGTGATATTAAAGGGGGGGGGGAGAGAATCTTATCTTTGTGTTTCAGAATAAAAGTTCCTGATAGATATAATTTGATCACTCAGATATCTGGCTCTTTTAAGAATTCTGTTCAAAGCTAAGTCAGAACAGAAAAAAATGCATTCTTGGCTAGTGGTCAAGACTAGAAGGAAAACCTTTTTGCATGCAGTTTGAAATGCTGAAATTTAAGGACCGAGAACAAAGTGCTGCTTTTCTAACTCTGCTGCCATCTTGCCCTTGTGGTAATTGAGACTTATTGAAGTCCAGGCTTCTCCAGTGGATTTTGAAGTAGACGAGAGGACTGGAGAAGGTGTAATCATATCTACTAGTTCAGTCATCTTATCAGTGATTATGGGCCAAATATTTTGAACATGTGAGCTGCAAAAAAATAAAAAACTACCAAATAGGGATGAAATTGCTTCCAGTACTCTGCACCTCGCTTGCAAATCTTTTTCAATGTATAAGGTGTTAATCTACCAAATAACGAAACAAGTGCACATTACAGTAAATTGAGGCTGGAGATGTGAAGTCTTCTTTGAACATGAAAACTCAGGCTGCAGCTCATGAATCAATCCCAGGCAGTTCAAGACAGAGAGTACCTCCTAGGCCACAAGAGGAACGGCGGAACCTAGGATTTCCCTTTGCTTCAACCTGTCAGATCTAGCTCCTGCCAACTCAAGGAAGTAATGTACCATATTTTTCCATGTATAAGACTAGGTTTTCCCCCTAAAAATAATGTCAAAAATTAGGGGGCGTCTTATACTCTGGGCCATCTCCCCCCATTTTCTTAAATCTGAGTCCCCCAAAATAGGGGGCGTCTTATACATAGATGGAAAATTATAGATGGAAAAATATGGTAGGTCCTGGAAATGACACAAAGTTGACTGTAGTGAGATGATGGCAACACAGGAACAAATGATACCCAGGCAGGAGTGTAACAAGGCAAAGCCTTGACCTGGTAGTATTTATAACTGAGGGGATTGATTACATGCCCCAGCCAACAGCTGTACAAGAGGCAGGAAATCAGTGGCCCCTCAGATGTTGTTGGGGACTCCAACACCTAGCAGTTCCAGCCAGCCTGGCCAATGGTCAGGGATGATAGAAGGCCACAAGTTTTCCATCCCTCGCAGGAGTTAAATCTCTGGTTGGTAGAACAGTATCAAATATATGAGAATTATGTAAGTATGATAACTTTTGTTCACCTGCCAACTGTCCCAATTCAGCTGGGACAGCCATCATTTTTATAACTCTGTCCCAAGGAAAATCCCTCCCTCCAACCATCCAGATAACCAAGAAGAATGCATAGTGTTCTTTCTCACAGTACAGATGTCTCTGGTAGCTAATGCTGATATCAAGGAAGCAGATATGGCAAAGCCTCTAGGTCTCTTGGGGCATTCTTCTTCAGTTTAATACAAGGGGAAGGCATGAGGCTGAGCATGCTAGCTATCCCCCACCCCAGCCCCCCAGCCACTGTTTCCATTACCCTTCACCAGTTGGAGGGCAAGCATCTGAAGCCAGAAGCCTTCTGAAACACAGGGGGCTCTCTACATACACATTCAGTGACTTCCCTCCTTCCCCTTCCATGGTTCATTTAGTTTATTCACCATTTCTGCATATTTTGCTGTAACCATCTGATTCTGTTCCCCTGTCTTACATCACTCCAATATTTATTACACTGTTGAATTTATCTTAATACTGCCAGTGTTTTCTTTCTCCATTTCCTTTTTTTTAGTACCCTAATTTTCCAGTGTTCTAAAATGTGAGAAA
This sequence comes from Podarcis raffonei, assembly GCF_027172205.1. Taxonomy (NCBI): domain Eukaryota; kingdom Metazoa; phylum Chordata; class Lepidosauria; order Squamata; family Lacertidae; genus Podarcis; species Podarcis raffonei. The sequence continues at coordinate 63,247,120 of NC_070612.1, read as the reverse complement.
CTGAGGGAATCCACTCATTCTGACTCATAACAACTCTGTAAATTGTATACTAAAGAATAATAATTGTAAGGTGTAATAGGAAAAAATAACTTGGTTCCATAAATGGGAAAGAAAGCACAAGGTTTTGGAGCAGACATCACTCAAACTTTTATGAATTCACACGTCCTGCACTTGGTTCACATATTGCATTGGTAATACCTGAAGTTCCATATCTCATAAATTCTCCCTGTGCCAATGAGACTATTGGTGAGATAAATACCATGCAATTTGGGTAACTGTGAAATTCCAGACATCGTCAAAGGGGAGTCCACCATTGAGAGCCTCCACCACATCTCTTTAATGTTTGAAGCAGACCTCAGAGAGGACAATTAATGGGGGGCAGAAATGTCTTCCAGATATTACATGTGTGAAAATTTGCATATATGGCTCTTTGTCTTAGGTTATTTTTTATTTCTTTTTAAACAGATTAATTATTCATTTGCATAGGTGCACACATATTTGTTAACTGCAAGAAGTAGGTGTTCCATATTCCAGCATCCCTGAATGATCAGGCATGAAGTGACAACTGCTCTGTTTCCCTGCAAAGAAGAGTATTTTGAGTAAACAACAAAACCTAAAGGTGATACCTGAAGGATATTACAAAACATGAATTTGGGAGCATGTATAATAAGATAAATACACTTACCAAACTCCACTATGGAGTGGCGCTGAATGACAAAGAGGAAGCAGTGCATTCTATGTCTCTCATTTTGATTTCAAAAACCAATTTGACTTTGTAATCAATAACTCAAGGCAGATGCTTAGTACATGGCTTCGACAACAGACATCACCTTGTTAATTAAAGCCTTTGTGCTTGAAGTATCATCTTATTTAAGCAGCAAGGAATGCAACACCTGATTTAGAAATGGCAATTTCAATCTACAAATGAGGAGCCAAGACACAAGTTCTGCAACAAAAATGGGCCATGGCTTTCATAACAATGGGATATTTGAATGCTCTACTTACAAATATCTAACTCCTATACAACCACTGTGGGTAAAATCCCTCTTGGGGTGATTTGATTCATCCTAGCAGAAATCCCAGTCTAGATCTGAGTCTGAAGCCATTTTAAGTAAAATACAGCTCACACAATTGAAACCCCAGGTGCAGGATTCCCACAGCCAGGTGAAGAGCCAACCAGAAACAGGACAAAGGACGTTGGTATTGGGTTCAAATAGGCCATAATTTTATTGATTACAGATGTAAGCAGGTTTTGGCCAAGGCATTGGATATGTATCTGGTATCAAGCAACCTGCCTGATGGTTGATAGTAAGGTGGGGTTTGACTCTAACTGAGAGTCGCCCCCAACAAGCACCAAATGTTACCATCCTGCCAGACTGCCACTGGGAAGGGTGTTATGGCCCGCTGGCTCCCATGTGGACACCCAGAAAGAAACACCCTTTCCTGGACCCCTTTAATGAGGTACCTGATCCTCTAAGGATCCAACCCAATGCCTTAGCCACCAAAAGGTGTGATGATTGCTATGAGGTAGGCAAAAACATACAGACCACCCAATTTATCTGCAGGAAAAATTTATCCTCGACCCCAAATATGGCAACTGAATGTACCATAGCTAGGTACTCACACTGCCCTGCCCGCTCACATTTCGGGAACATACAGACTGGTGAATCCAACAGTGATCCAAGAGGGTGTGTGATTCAGATGCAGTCTTCATTTAGAGGGCCACAAGCCCTGCCCCCGACCCCTGATTGGCCCATGTGAATAGGCCAATGCAAGCATGGTCAGAGTCACCACCATGAGAAGATGAGGATGCACACTGCAAAGGGTTTCGGTACCATATCCTTCCTCCTGGGAGAAGTAAACCTGAGAGGCTGGCCTATGGATGGTTAAATCTGTCAGTTTCAGTTTCTCTCAGTTTCTCATTTTTCCAATCATAAGTTTAGTTCTCCACACATTTTTGTAGGCAGTTTTTGCCTAATATACATATTTTTGAAAAGCAATTTCCACTAATATAATGCATTTTTGTACATTGTTTTTCATGAAAGTATGCTTTTTACCTAATATATTCATTTTTGGACACACTACATGACTGGAGAACTGAATTGCAACATTCAATGGAGTGAGGATTTCAAAGTATGACTTAGTTTCAGTTCGCAAAATAGTTCCAGGAAGGGTGAATGTATGTGAATTGAATCAAATTCCTCCCCCATCCCTAAGCAGAACATGCTTTAATCTTTTCTAGCCTATAATGCTCCCTGCTGCAGAAGGTATCCCTCTCTCATGGAGCATGATGGGAATAGTGACAAGGAGGCAAAGTTAGTGTGCTCATCTTTGCTCTCCTCCTTATGTGTTTAGAAGTAGAATGCTTTAATAGGGTTTCAGTGGAAATCTGTGGAAATCTGTGCAAGGGCCTCCCCAGATTTGGCTGAGAAAATAATTGTTGTGTCCTGCTCCATTCATGATGGCAAGAAGCCCCAGAGTAATGGAGTCTGGTGATGTACAAATAATTTCTGTATTCACTTTTCCTTCTGCAAAATTATAGAAGTTTGTGTCTCAGTAATCATTACCACAACAAATTAAGGTACACTAATGCTACAATTCTAACCCACTGAACTGAGAGTAAACTGCATTGAATTCAATAGGGTTTACTTCTGAGTAGACACAATTAGGCTAGTGCTGCAATTTTGTGGTTCCTTAGAGAATGTCCCAGGGTCCATAGGATATTAAAAACTTTCTCTGGCATCAGAGAGAGGGCTGTGACATTGGACCAGGTGAGTCAGTGCCAGAGCTTCACTCGCTGGAGGATCTCCCAAAGTACTGGCCTAACTGACATTGGACCCCTGGCATAGGACAAGTCCAAAGAAAGGTTATTCTAGGAGTGTGCCAGGAAGAAGCTGGGACACTAAGGATCCTGAGCCCTCCCAGTCTCCTGATATGCCCCTCAAATGTGAGAAAATTTAGTTATGTTCTGGGGCATGTCTAAACCTTTTCCACCCATTGCTTCTAATGGGAGGGAATATGTGGGAAGGAATTATAAAAAGTCTATGCCTTCAGGTCTACCAAGCTGATGAGAGCCTGGTGGGGAGTGGGATCAGGCAGTAGAACACATTCCAGCTTTGCTCTGAGTTGAAGTGAAATAGTATTATTATCCCATTGAACATGGAGGTATCAGTGCAGTACAGAATAATCTTACCTCAGGGCAACCAATGAGTTTGTGGTGGAGATTCAAACTGAGGAACCTTCAGTCAAAACTTTTAACTGGAGTTGGCTAATGGTAACATCACTTGGTGAAAATGATACAGTCTTCAGGGACCTTTGTCCTCCGTCTCAACAGATGAATACTTCTGCCCATTGTGTACCCCTCTAAAATTCCTAAAAGTGGGGGCTTTTTATGCTGCCCAAATGCTTGCAATCAGTTCACCCTTTAGGCTCAGTCCTCACTTTTCAGTGCAAATGTCTTTTCAACTTTTATCTCAAGCCTCGGAGACATATTAGGCTGAGGGAGTCCACAAGTCTGCAAAGCATCCTTAGGCAACCTGTGAGCTTCTTGGCTGTTAAGAGAGTTAACCCCCCCCCCCCCCGCATCTTCCTCCATGTCCAAACAATAGTCTGTTGTCTGGCCTTCATATGCTTTTAGAAAACCTTATGGGTGACAGAATCACCAGAAAAACCAAACTTGTCATTACAGCTTGATGGGTTTTGTGTTACATATTCAAATGAATTTATGCCTGGTTGACTTAGAAGTTCACTAGAGCACCATCAAGTATCTGGTCTTTTTATTTTATTTATTTTTAGTAAGAAAGAAAACATGTCACTAAAATATATAGTGTATATATTTTTGTTCACAATTTTGGTGAGGATGGAACATTGTTTCAATTACAGCCAGTAAAAAAAAAATTCCTCTGTGAAATAGCACAGGAAGCCCTTATTCGACATTTTGCTTTGGCTCTTTCCATTGCTTTGAGTAAATCTGATGCTATAAGCATAACTGACTCTCTGAGGACCTCTTAAATAATTTAAAGATGCTGAGCCTCATATTCTGCAGCCGAAAGATGCTGACATTATTTTAAATTAGGTTTTTAGACTTAAAATGTATTGAAGTGCATTTTGGGGAGATGAAGTTTTGCTACCTGTGCTTTTTTTTCCTCGAGAGTTCCAGTGTACAGTAGTAGTTAGAGAAGCGGTATGAGAATAAAAAAGAAAAGCCACCTTTTTTACTTAAGGACATTATATTTTCTGTCAAAGACTAACCTGAAATATCCATTTCATATCCTAGAAATGTGTCAAACTTTCTCTTTTTGTTAGCCATCATTTTGTGCCTAAAAGTCAGAAGTGTTCACCTTTGTAGTTTTTTTGGTGACTGATTTTTGATGTTTTGACAAAAAAGATGTTCACTGTGTGTTTCCCCCCTCATAAAGTGGAAGCAGGATTCCTGCTCACAAACAGAATTAAAACAGTGCAGATGGTCTCCAGAATTTTTTCTTCTGAGATATAACTTGGCTAGCTGGCTTATCTCCTCTAGAGCGGTTTTATCTGCAGTCAGTGCCCTTTTTGGATCAGTCTACTAGGCTATTGACTTGAGCCGATGGCTGAATTTGAGGCAAGCAGTGGCGTAGCGTGGGGGGTGCAGGGGGGGCCGGCCGCACCGGGCGCAACATCTGGGGGTTAGGGTTAGGGGGCGCAAATCCACGGGTTAGGGGGCGGAAATCCACGGGTTGGGGGCGCAAATTACTTGCCTTGCCCCGGCTGCTGACAACCCATGCTACGCCACTGGAGGCAAGGAGTTTGTTTGCTGCATTTATACATTGCCTTTCTGCCAAGGCAGTTTACAATTTTGACATACTAAGAGAAAGATGTGATATAAAATGCAAAGCTGGGCCTGGGGTGGGGACCGAGAACCATCCACCTGGAGCAGGCTGTGATGCTGTCTTTTCCTGCCTGCCCCAGTCTCTTTTTACTTCCCACAGGGCAGATGGTTGCCCTGCAACATATTGACTAGATAAACTTCATCAAAATTAATGCAAGTGTGATGTTCCTGGGGTTCCCTAGAAGGAACTGTCCCTGGCTGGTCACGAGGATCTGCCCCTCAGTCACTCTACTGAATCCAGACACACCTGCTGCCACCACCTACTGACTTATGGGTAGAAGAAGTAAGACTCTCCCTTTGTATTGTTAGCCATGCACATCTGCACCAGACTTCTGAGATGTATTCATTGGTGGCCAGTGAGGCACCATGATACATATTCAACTGTTGATTGCTATAATGGTGGCTCCCAGTGAGTAATGAAGATAGTGAAAATTTCATACTGGCAGCCATTTTGAATTATCAAAAATTCAAAAAACATCTACAACTTTGCTTTCTGGGGAAAACAAAATAATAAGTTTTTCGAAACTATGCAAACTTACCACTCAGTGTTATGGCAAACTGAGGCTGGCAGATAGTGGAGTTTGTCATCCTGCAGTATAAAGAATACATTTGCTTCTCTAACCTTCATTTTTCCAAGGAGAACCATGAGAACAAAAGCAGGGTGTTTTTTAAAACACACACACACACACACTTAAAAATGGTGAAATCCCCTGTTCAAGAGTATGAATTGCTGCTGTAAATGAAATCAGACCTTCTCTTTTTCCTTAAAAAAACATTTTCCTTTAAGCAGCTTCACCATAATCTTGAGCACTTTTGTCATGGTGGTTTCAGATGGCATAATTGCTGCCCTTGTGCCTTTTCAAGCCTTTCATTTTATAAAAGAGAAACTTCAATCGGGAGGTTACATTCCCTTGTTTTGATTTCAGAAGAAAAAGTTTGAAATGCTGCAATCTGAAGCAGAGCTGAGTTTTGAAGGCGCAATGGTGTTGACACTGGATCTTCAGATTCTATCTTTAAAGATTCAAGGAAATGAAATGCATTAAGAAGTGAAATCTTCCTCCTTTTTCCTTTTCTTCTCCATGGTTTTCTTTTTCTTTTTTTCAAGTTTGTGCTTTTGTTTTAAGGATTTAGTTTTCATTAATTGAATGTTTCATGCACTGATACCCTCTTTATGTTCTCTAACAGGAGAGAATTTAAATGACTGATACACCACAATCATGCAAATTTCCTGCTTTTCATATTCATAAACCCTACACCTAACATAGCCAACTTCACAGCCTCAATAACACACCTCAAGGGTGTACAGCTTAAAAAGAGGCAGAGTCAGCAACTACTTTACATGACTTTTAAAAAAACAGAAGAAGAAGAATACTTGGAGAAGTTTCAAAAAATGTAAGAGTGCAAATTATTTCTGCTAAGGGCAGAAACAAAGTTTATAGAAATCTTCACCGTCACTGACAGATACAAACTCTGAGTACTTATTTTTCTCTTGCAAAGGGCAGGAAGAATGATTCGGTCTATCCTTTGAAATTGATGCCTGCTCTACAGAAGTAGCAGAATTTACTAACAGAATATACAGGCTTACCTTGGAGATACTGTGGGTTCTGCAATGAAGGGAATATTGCAATTAAGTGAGTCCCACAAACATTTTGGTTTCCCTGTGCTCCAAGCCTACCTGCCCCATCCTCTTCCTTACTACTAGCCCAGGAGGCAGTCCTGTCTGTCTGCTTCCTCCTCCCTAGTCTGATTGGTGGGAGACTCAGGACTAAGAAAAGGAAGGACTTCTTCACACTAACCATAGTTACATTATGGAATTTGCTACCACAAGGGATGTGGGGAATGACAAGCAATCAGGATGGCTTGAAAAGTAATTAGAAGGCATAATGAATTGAGACACCGTCCAAGAAATGTGGACCCCTTTCTTTAACTATGTTAATGACCAAAATAAAGACCTTGTTACACCACCCACTGAATATTCTCTTACTTAATGTGGAGAGGGTACATTAAGTAATATATCTGAATGTGTAAGTTTGGGTCTAGAGTCAATGGATAAAACAAACTCCATTAGATGTACTGCTGGATAAGTGTTTAATGGTTTTTGTATTTGTATTATATTGTATTTTATTTTGTATTACCTTTTTAAAAAAACAATTTGGTGTATGTTTTTAAACAAATACAAAATTGTTTTTTAAAAAGGTAGTAAGAAAAAATGGAGGATAAGACTGTCAGTGACCACCAGCTTCTAGTCGTGCCACTGTCAAAGCCTCTGTTGTTGCCTCAGGTCCTTCTTGCTGACATGGGTATCTGGGCAGGCACTGTGACAACAGGATGCTGAACTTGATAAGCCTTTGGTTTTAAGAGCATCGGAGCCCTGCTGCAGCAGACCAAAGCCCTTTCTAGTCCAGCATCCTGTTCTTAAATGCCACCTTGTTGTCTGAGATTTGGTGGGTGACAAAACACAGAAACAGAGAGACAGAGTGTGTGCTCTGAATTTTGGTGCCCAGATTGTGGAGCAGCTTGTCTAGGGAGGTGTGCTTGGCCCCGTCAATGTTTTTGCTGCTGCTTTTATTATTTTATTTCTGGGTTTTATTTATAATTTTGAGTTTATAAATAGTAATAATATTGTGAGTCACCTTGAGTATCCTTCAGTGTAGAAAAAAAATGGATGACATGAAATTGTTATTTAAAGGTAATTTTCTGCTGGTTATATATTTTAATGCGTGGATGATAATCTATAATATTGTATTTAAGTATTTATTTATTTAATTACACAGGTATTGAAGTTGTTAAATTCAGCTAAAACAAGCATTCATAGTATATTTATAAGGTATATGGTTGTACATTATCCTATATTTTCTGATTCCAAAACATAAGGAATACCATCCTATACAAACTTTCCTGGAAGTATGCAATTGGACACAGAGGAATTTACCTAAATATAAATAGGAGCAAAAGAGGCAGGAGGAATTTTTCTTTATCAAATATTTGCATTTTTCTTGATTAAAGATTAAAGATAAAGGTAATTTCCACTAAGACTAATTTTGTAACAGAGAATGCCTTTTTCTTGTGCATTTTATGATAAAAAATAAGCCGGAACATGAACACTATGAACAATATAATCTGTGAAATATTTCATTTCATTTTTTCTGCCATGATTGTGGTGTTCTCTTTCTCTTGGCATAATACATACTTTGCACAGATATATAACATTAAGTGATGAGACTCTAATTTTTAATAAATCCATTAACTTCACACCAGAGCAGAACAGTGTCTTCAAAGACATCCAGGGTACGTGTGTTTTTAATCAAAGGTATAGAGTGAGAAATTTGTTGGAGATCAAATGCATTCAGCTGCATAGAAAGGATTGTGGTAGGAATGTATTAAGGAATTACATTAAGTTAAGAACTACACATGCACACACACAAATCAGAAAAAATAGACACTGGTGCCGTTTTAACTGTCCAGTGGCAGAAAAAAAATGTCATGCAGCATGTGATAACACATTGCCCTAAGAGAGAAAATCAATGTACAGCAATGGTGGGGAACTTGTTGTCATCCTGATACTGGTAGACTACAACTCCCAACATCCTTGACCATTGACCAAGTTGGCTACAACTGATGGAATCCAACAGCATCTGAGTAAGCATACATAGGATTGCATTGTTGGAGAATTGCAGCTATCCATTTGCAATATTGGGACGCAGGTGGTGCTGTGGGTTAAACCACAGAGCCTAGGACTTGCCAATCAGAAGGTTGGTGGTTCGAATCCCCGCAACGGGGTGAGCTCCCATTGCTCCGTCCCTGCTCCTGCCAACCTAGCAGTTCATAAGCACGTCAAAGTGCAATTAGATAAATAGGTACCACTCTGGCGGGAAGGTAAACGCCGTTTCCGTGTGCTGCTCTGGTTCACCAGAAGTGGCTTAGTCATGCTGGCCACATGACCTGGAAGCTGTACGCTGGCTCCCTCGGCCAATAAAGCGAGATGAGCGCTGCAACCCCAGAGTCGGTCACGATTGGACCTAATGGTCATGGGTCCCTTTACCTTTACCTTATTTGCAATATAGAAATGTTCATAATTCTAGAGATGGCTATCATTGATAGACTTGAAGTTTTAGCTGTGTAAATGCCAGCTGGTGAACGGTGCTTGATTGCAGCTGCAAAACGAAATAAGAAGTCAAGTAACAAGGTTGGGTTAACAACAGATCTTCAGTGGGGACAATGGTGCAGGATACTAGAAACATAGGAGGTTGCCTTATACTGAGTCAAATCATTGGTCCATTCTTCTCAGTATTGCCTCCTCTAATTATCAGGGGCTCTCCGCGGTTTCAGGCAGGCATTTCTCAAGCCCTACCTAGAGACACCACAGACTTAACCAGGTCCTTCTGCATGCAAAGCAGATTTTCTACCACTGAGCTACGGCCCTTCTCCATCTGAAGATAACAAACTGTGGGTGAGTCAACCCTGCTAAGGGTGAGGGGTAACATTTCACCAACCCTTAAACCCCATCTTTTAGGCGAGTCGGGAGGCCTTTCTTAGGGCCCCACTGAGATGTTGCAGGTCGGCCTCAAATGCCCTCCTAATAATTGAAAAAGAAGTGAAAGAGGAGAAAATACTTAAAATAAAGGAATGGATGGAGAAAATGAGAAGCAAAGAACAAATAAGAGCAGCTCTAACAGGAAGTAAAATAACTTGATTTAACTGTATACAACTGGAGCAATGGACAAAGGGAGAACAAGAACTGCAAAGAATATACAAAATTTGAAAAAAAGATTATAAAAACGGAAGATAAAGAAGAAAATATAGTGATAAAGGGGGAAACCTGTGAAATTTATAAAATATTAGTAGAAATGGAGGATCAACAAAATCAATTAAAAGAAGTGTAGGAAAGGGAGACAACAGGGCAGATAAATAGTCAAAGCTGGAGGAAAATATGGGAGAAACACACTTTGAAAATGTTGTCTATAAGGATAAAAGTAAATTATTATAAGTTAGTTTGGAGAAGGTATTTAACACCAGTCAGATTAAATCAAATAAACAAGGAGTATTCGGTGTTATGTTGGAGGGGATGCCAGGAAACCTGGTGTACATATTTACACTCCCACCACATGTGACTTATGTTCACATGTGGTGGGAGTGTAAATATGTACAATTTTGTTTCTATATATATATATTTATTAATTTTCAAATACAAAACAAAATTATACACTCCATACATCTTAGTTATACATCTTAATTCTCTTTTTTCGACTTCCCTCAACTTGTCTGTAAATCCTTCATACTTTAACTTTAAACACCTTTCTTTTTTGTTGTTTATATTATTACTGTAAAACTTCCTCCCCTTTTAATAAATTTCCCATCACAATGCTTCATTAAAACTTACAAACGTAATCTGATTATCACTTAGTTTTTGCAAATATTCAATAAATTTTTCCCAATCTTCTGTAAATCTTTGATCTTGTCGGTTTCGGACAATTTTGGGGGCAAAGGGTGTTTAAGGAGATAACAGAAATCACTGGGTTAAAGCTGACCGAAATCAACTTACAATGGAGTGGAAGTTTCACAGGCTATGAAAGACTTGCTTACAAATTTATTGATAGCTGCACCAGTTACAGTATTATAGCTAGGAAGTAGAAAGGGCAAGGTGAATATAAAATGGAAGAATAGTGTAAAGAGGTGTGGGATATAGCTATTAATGTTAAGTTAGCATGTGCTACTAGGGTAAGACGGGGAATATGCAGGAGAAATGATTTTGAGGAGATATGGAAGGTGTTTGTAGAATTTGTACTGTTAAAACAGAAAGAGGTCAAATCATTGCAAGAAGTGCTGAAATTTTGGGAGGTTGGATAGTTACAATGGAATGGTCTCGGGGGAGGGGTGCACATTTTTTTCTTATTTGTTTATTATTATTACTTTGTCAAAATAAAATAAAATAAAATAAAATAATCTTTTTTAAAAAGGCACTACTAATCATGCCTGCAAGTCCCACAGCCCCAAAGGTAAGTCTTAGGACTACACCGTTCATCCTGAAAGATGCAGAAGGCTGCTGCTCACCATTCCTTAACTAAATGATAAATTCCCTGAGCTACCCACCATGAGCGCTGACAAGCATCAAGGAGCTCATGCTGCAGATCTGACAAAAAGAAATTGTTGCCCAACAATCTGAAAGATGCACACCATCAACCTAAAAAGTTCACCCCAAGCGTGATGAATTTGAAGATGGGGAATGAATGCTGCTAGTCCTATCAGGTCCCTGGATGAGCCCAAAGGGGAAGGGGGACCAAAGTCATAATTCAACGAAACAGATAAAAACAAGTGGCTCTTCACAACCGAAACAGCAGAAGTGATGAAGCTTGTTGAAGTTCAGCTGGTAATGTGTTTCAGAGATGTTGAGCCAATGAGGAAAAGTCTTGTAACAGCAGGTTTCCTGCATTGGCAGAGTTTGTAGTAGGAACCTGTGGCTCTCTGTCTTTGGATTCCACTTCAACAGGTCCAGATGGAACGCTCAGTGGTCAGGGAGGATAGGAGTTGTAGTCCAGCAATATACATTCTAATAAACCAATAAACATTCCAACTGCATGACACTTGTTATTGTTGTTCCTTGCCATGTAGGCATTATCAATTAAATACCTGGCTCATGGCCCTTTAAGAGTCACACCTATGACCCAGGAGGCCAGCTTCTGGACAGCTGACTTAGAGGTGTGGCCTGGCGGTAAGAGCTAGTTACCACTCTGCCAGCAATCAGGCCTCATCAAGAGCAAAGTTTGATTTCCCTGTACCTCAGCTTCTAGCAGGTTCCTACATAGCAACAGAAGACAAGACACTCCTCTTCTTATTAAATGGTACATTTCTTCATCAATCTCATCAGGTTTCTTCTGCAACCAAATTTTCATCTTTCCGTCATCATGACTGGCTATCATTCAGTGCTGCAAAATATAAAAGTATATTCAAAAAAGTATATTAAAAAAACCCTCAAATGAAAACAAACCCTCCCACATCAATATTCAGCTATTAACCAATCTGAATAAAAAGGAAGTGACAGAGCATTTTACCTGGAGTAAGCCAACAGGGTCATTATTCAATTGCCATTGCTCAGTAGACAGTTGTCAATAAAATGACTGGTAAATCATGAATCTAAGCCCATGGGGCAGCATAAACATGCCGTGTAATTGAAGTCTGACCATTTACTGACATTTCTATCAAATCAAAGTGCCTCAACTGGATGTGCTTTAGAGATATATGCATTTGCTTTTAGTTTAGAATAGTGCTTTAATGTATGAACTTCCTAGTCACCTGCCTTGGGAGACCCAGATTTTTTTTCTTATTGAAAATTTCTAAAATGGGGATAGCAACAGGAACCAAAGCTGTGGTCCTGCTAATAAAATGGCTAACACTGAGGATATTTCCTCTTCTGAATCTGATATCTAATAAAACTATGCATTGCTGCTAAGCTAAAGTTAATCAGATCTCATCATCTTTATTCCAAAACTCCAGAAGCTTCAGCCACATACAGTGCTGCTTAATTGAGATGTTAAATTGGGTAGTGGTTATCTGTGTTGGCAAATTAATCCATTATGAACTGCACTTCTCTCCCCCACCCCTTTCTTCCATTGTTGTAATGGATTTTATTAACCCAGTCTTTGCTATGCATGAGACTGGGGTGCAGAGGGAAGATTTATTTTTTGTGGGAGGGGGAGGGAAATCAATGGGTATTGTAAAACATTAAGCTGCAGAGAACCTGATGTGCTCAGAAGAACCTTTGCTTCTCAAAGGAAATGCACTAAACATTTTCAGAGGTCTTTATCTTAGCAAAACTGGCCTCTAGTATTCTGAACGAGGCAAGGGTCTTGCCCTTTGCAATCACCACCAGAACATTAATGAGCAAAGCATTAATCTTCTTAAAGAAATTTAGGGGCACTTTTTGAAGCAACTAATAATGTGATTCCAAAATTGCCTTCTATCATTTCACTTGGGTTATTAAATGACAGTTGAGCAACCAAGTTTGTGGGATAACTGTAACAAAAAAAATTGAATATAGGGGATATAACCGGGTTGGAATCTACATAGGAGACATATCATCAGAGAACACTATACCATAGCAGAACACCACAATGCAATGGATTCAGCCATGCCTCACCTTTTTAAACTTTCCATTGTGTACAGTCTGCAATTAATAAGGTAACAGAAGGTGCTTAAAAGCCCAGAAGAAAAAGTTGTGCATTGCCTTCCTAGAGCCCCTTTTTGGAAGGGATGTAGCTCAGGTTCATTCTGAGTGTCGCCTTTAATCGAGTACAGCAGAGTTTGGCTAGAACTGGCAGTAGGGTTGCCATATGTCCGGAATTTCCTGGACATATCCAGAATACTGCAGTTGGAAGAAGTGTCCGGGCAGAAATTGCCAAAATGTCCGGGAAAATCCGGAAGTTTGGTAACCCATGTCAGTAGTGTCATTTTTGCCGGTTTTCCTTAAAAACAGCTCAAAAACATCAGTTGCTTAAAGGGCAACAACTTTGGGCAAAACTTCCACAACTGGATTTTCACTGTTTGAAATCCTCTAACTGAAATCCTCTAACTGGTAGCAGCAGGACCTGGGGGGGGGGGGCAGAGCAGAAGCCATGACTTCTCACTGCTCGCCAAGGCATGGATTGGTCAGGGTGAGGTTACAGGAAGCTAGTGGTTAGCAGAGGCCAATCCACAGCGCCCCTGGCCTAACCACTACCTCACCCTGACCTATCCCACTCCCAGTGAGTGGTGGTACCGCTGTTGAGAGGGCACTGCCCCCATACTCCCTATGTACCACAGGAGGCTAGTCGTTGCAAGAAGTGAGTGGTATTCAACTATGCTTTACTTAGTAGCTGCTGCGATGCACACCTTGCAAACCCCCACATCATCTCTACAGTTGTTTTTCTTTAGATTGTGAGTCCGTGGGTTGGAATCTCTGTATTCATGTTGTAGATGTTGAACAAATGATTAAATGTCTTTTGTCAGTTTTTTTTTTCTAAATTTGTGGATGTGGATAGGTTTCGGGGGTTTTTTTAATGAAAGGCTCATGCAGCAGTACTGTAAACCTATACAGTAGTACCAAATCTTTAGTAAAACATTGGAAGCCATATCTTACCATAAACATATTTAAGGGGAGTGGATTATTTTTTGAATGTTTACCACTATCCTGTTGTGCATTTCCTTTAACCCAACTGCTGTTATAACAAGATTCTCAGCAGCAGAATGGCACATTGCTTCAGTTTACCAAGGCTGTTCATGTGAGTAGGGATCAAATTCTTAAATAGCATTTATAATAGCGGTTTGGAAACACTTATCTCAGTTTAGCAGGTACAGAAATAACTTTGCTAGCATGTTCTCTTGTACTTCTGTATTTATGCTAAATGAAATATAGCCACTGCGACAAACTGGGAGTCAGATTTTACAACTGGAGTGTATGTTTGCCAAAAATGCTGCACTGTATTGCATAAAAGATGGTGGCAGATGGCAGTTTGCTGAGTCGGGATGGAGGCGTCATATTATAATGTAAGGGGAAGGCTTATTATTCATCATGGCTTTATTTAACATATATATCAATGAGCTGGAAGAAGAGTTTAATAGTAGGGGTGTGTAGAGACTCCAAGATTCACCTTGTATCTGTGCATTTTAAAAAGTTCCAATCTGTTTCTGAGTCGCTCTGTACACTCTCCACTTTGATTTGTAATTTAACTCCTGAGTTCTGTATGAATCAAAATTCTTTTTTCTTCCATTCAATATAACAGGGAATCTAAAAACAGCTACAGGCAGCTCCCTGTCTGCATGGGGCCCCCAATGTTCAACATAATGTTGTACCAGGTCTGATGAGCCAGTGTAGCTTCAGGGACCAGCTCCTCCTCCTCCTCCCCTGGAGGGGAACGAGGTGGGAGTCAGGCCCTGGCCAGTGGCAGAGACAGGAGGAGGAGGAGGAGCCGCTGGCCATTGAAGCCACACTGCCGCCACATTCCTGGCTCCTTCAACCTGATGTTATCTCAAGACACCATGCACGTGATGTCACCCCCCCAATCTCCCTCACAAGTTGGTGCCCCTGGCACAGGGATTGTGTTTCAGGTCATTGTATATGTCAGTAATCACATGTAAGTCTGTTCTTCCCCTGCCCTGCCCCACCTACCCCCTTCAGGGCCAAAAACCACTTTAAAAGGTAAAGGGAGCCCTGACCATTAGGTCCAGTCGCGGACGACTCTGGGGTTGCGGCACTCATCTTGCTTTACTGGCTGAGGGAGCCGGCGTACAGCTTCCGGGTCATGTGACCAGCATGACTAAGACGCTTCTGGCAAACCAGAGCAGCACACGGAAACACCGTTTACCTTCCCGCCAGAGTGGTACCTATTTATCTACTTGCACTTTGACATGCTTTCAAACTGTCCAATTGTGACCATTTTAGATGTGTTCAATTGATGCATAGTCACAAACATGCAGGTGATTTTGGACACGGAAGAGGGCAGAACAGTGTGGAACAGGGGCAGGGCAGAACGAGCTTATGCATGCTCCACTGACGCACGTGAGGGCTGGGAATGAAACCCCAGCACAAAATGCTCACTGCCTGTATAGCTTTTCCCCTTCTGGACAAAGTAGATTAAATTTATAGTCATGAGAGCCCCCCCAGAATGGATTAAGCCTGCCAAATCTCAGACAAGTGGGCCATGGTTTGTTTGTTTTTGTGGGGGAAGTAAAATGGATTTGCTTTTCTCAATCCATTTTCAGGGGTGGGAAATAGGGGGCACTGTCTCTTGCTTTCCCCCCCCCTCTGGAAAATATGGGTTAAATTTATGGTCATGAGCACCAGAATCGTGGAAAGAAGCCTACATTACACTAATACCAAAAACAGAGACTGAAAAGACTCAACTTAGGAACTACCGTCCCATATCCCTATTAAATGTGGATTACAAAATCTTTGCTGACATTTTAGCTAAGAGATTGAAAAAAGTACTGATTGAGGAGATTCATAAGGACCAGGCGGGCTTTCTCCCGGGTAGACATCTCTCGGACAATCTAAGGAATATAATTGACATTTTGGAGAAGCTAGAAGTGAACATAAACACTAAGGCAGTTTTGATATTTGTGGACGCGGAGAAAGCCTTTGACAACATTTCTTGGAGCTTTATGAAAAAGAACCTACAGGGTATGGGGGTAGGCCATGGTTTTGAGAATGGTATTGGTGCAATATATTCAGAACAAACGGCTAAACTAATTGTAAATAATGTGGTTACAGAACAGTTCAAGATAGAAAAAGGGACACGACAGGGATGCCCAATTTCCCCTCTGCTTTTTATCTCGGTCCTGGAGGTTTTGCTGAACATGATTAGAAGGGACCGGATGGTTAAAGGTATACAGGTCGGAGCCAAACAGTTTAAATTAAGAGCGTTTGCAGATGATCTAGTTTTGACACTACAGGAGCCAGAATCTAGTACTAAAAGAGTTCTAGAATTAATTCAAGAATTTGGTCAGGTTGCAGGATTCAAATTGAATAAGTTAAAAACTAAAGTTCTTGAGAAAAACTTAACACCGACAGAGAGAGAAAAGTTCCAGAATGAAACAGGCCTGACTGTGGTTAAGAAAGTGAAATATTTGGGGATTAATATGACAGCTAAAAATGGGAATTTGTTTAAAGACAATTATGAAAAATGTTGGGCTGAAGTGAAAAAAGATTTAGAAATTTGGTCGAATTTGAAGCTTTCCTTGTTGGGTCGAATTGCAGCTATAAAGATGAATGTATTGCCTAAAATGTTGTTTTTGTTTCAAACTTTGCAAATTTTGGACAAAATGGATTGTTTCAAGAAGTGGCAGAAAGACATTTCTAAATTTGTCTGGCAGGGCAAGAAGCCTAGAATAAAATTTAAGATATTAACTGATGTAAAGGAAAGAGGTGGATTTGCCCTGCCAGACTTTAAACTCTACTATGAATCAGCAGCATTTTGCTGGCTGAAAGACTGGCTGCTTCTTGAGAACACAGACATTTTGGATCTTGAAGGTTTTAACAATGTTTTTGGGTGGCATGCATATTTGTGGTACGACAAGGTGAAAGCACACAAAGCTTTTAAAAATCATACTGTCAGGAGAGCACTGTTTAATGTTTGGACTAGATATAAAGATCTATTGGAAAATAAAACTCCAAGGTGGTTGTCACCATTGGAGGCTAAGGCTCAGAGAAAACTTAACATGGAGGCCAAATGGCCAAAATACTGGGAAATTTTGGAACAAGAAGGGGACAGACTGAAATTGCAGAGTTTTGAGAAATTGAAAGATAAAGAGCGGGATTGGCTTCATTATTATCAGATAATGGAGGTTTACAATTTGGATAAGAAAGTTGGTTTCCAGGTGGAAAAATCTAAATTGGAAACAGAATTGCTAGAATCCAAAACTAAGACTTTGTCAAAAATGTATAACTTGCTGCTGAAATGGAATACTCAGGATGAGATGGTTAAATCTGTAATGATTAAATGGGCACAAGACGTTGGACATAATATCATGTTTGCTGACTGGGAACAGTTGTGGACCACCGGGATTAAGTTTACGGCATGTAGTGCCTTAAGAGAGAATATTATGAAAATGATATATAGGTGGTACATGACCCCAGTCAAGCTTGCAAAAATCTATCATTTGCCCGACAACAAATGTTGGAAATGTAAGGAAAATGAAGGTACATTCTTTCACCTTTGGTGGACGTGTCCCAGGATTAAGGCTTTCTGGGAGATGATATATAATGAATTGAAAAAGGTATTTAAATATACTTTCTTGAAGAAACCAGAGGCCTTTCTCGTGGGTATGTCTGGCCAAGTGGTGCCAAAGAAGGACAGAACTTTCTTTATGTATGCTACAACAGCAGCAAGAATACTTATCGCAAAGTATTGGAAGACGCAAGATCTACCCACGCTGGAAGAATGGCAGATGAAACTGATTGACTGTATGGGACTGGCAGAAATGACGAGCAGAATCCGTGACCAGGGAGAAGAGTCGGCTGAAGAAGATTGGAAAAAATTTAAGGACTATTTACAGAAATATTGTAAAATTAAGGAAAGTTAAATGGTGTTGGATTGAAATTGAGTGGTTTCTAGCTGTAATGATATAAAGGAACATTGATGGGGGGGAAAAGGGTTTGAAAAATAAGGTAATGTTATAAGCTGTAATGCTTTAAATGAAGGATTTGCTGAACAAATAACCTTAATTGGGATACAAGGAGGAGAAGTATGAGGAGGTCTGAGAAATTTGTTATTTTAAAGTATGATTTATGAACTTTATGTCTGTTTTAATGTTTTTGTTTGTTCTGTTTTTGTTTGTTTGTTTGTTTGTTTAAAAAATTGGAAAATTTAATAAATATTCTTTTAAAAAAAATTTATGGTCATGAGAGCCCCTCCACAGTGGATTAGGCCTGCCAAATTTCAGACAAATAGGCCTAGGAGCTTTCTGTGGGAAAATTAACAATTAGGTTTTCCCCATAATTCCGTATTGCAGGCCAAGATTTGTTTTTTCCTTATCTCAAAATAATTAAGGGTGGTGTGTATTTTTATTTGTACATTAAAAAAATATATTGCAGCTTCACACAAGCCTTTATTTTGGGTGGTCATTTGTGTCCCCCGATAGGCTTTACAGACCTCCTGATGGGGCGTTACAGGTTTCCATTAGGCCTGGTTCTGCTGAAGCTTGATTCCAAGGCAAGGGAAGCAACATGACCCTTGTCACATTTGTGGGCTCAAACTGAAACCCCTGCAAACTTAACTGGATCTTCACAGTGATTTGGAGACCACCAAAAATTAAACTTGTGGAACTCATGGTGCATGTACAGTGCTGCTGTTGTGGCAGCAGTCTGAGATGAGCTTGGAACAAGATGCAATGGAACAAACCAGTTATTCAGAACCAACAAGGAGGCAGCATCAAGGAGCAAGCCAGAACGTAGATTAAGCCCCAAAGACAAACCACAGAGGCAGGAAGGAGGTTCAAACCAGAAGTTGGAACAGAAGGGCAACCAAAGGACAGAGGAATGTACCAGAGCTCAAGAAGAATTTGCTGCTTACACAAGGAACAGGAAGCTGGACTTCCAGCTTCCTGCTGTGGGAAATGGCTGCTTCCCACATGAACAGACCCCAGCTGTGCCAGTAATTCAGGGTTGATATGGGGGTAATTAGCCCCGGCAGACTCCCCAGGGTGAGGGAGGACTGTCTCACAGACCCGCAGATCATCCGTGATCTGTCGGCTTGCATCAAGGTGCGCAGGGACACTGGGTCTAAGAGCACGGCGTGGCTGGCACTCTCCAGAGCCACTCCTATATGCAGGAGATACCTGTTTTACAAAACAATAAGATCTGGGGGGCGGGGACAACAGGCATGTTCCAGATGGAGGAGATAAAGGGGGGGGGACTGCCAAGCTGTACAGTCGTTGGATGCTGAATTTTGGACTTCAAATGGACTCTCATCTTGAAATGTGGATTCAGGAGGTGAGCGACTGCTATCTTTCCGTACTTGTTATATTACATCACGATTTGGCGAAAAATTTAATTTGGAAAGAATTTAATTATTTAAATGAAACACAAGAGGTGAAAAATTTAATTGAATGTATGATGCACAGCCCTTAACGGACTCTAATTGGAATCAGAGCTGGCAAAATAAGACCAGATATGGCAGCTCAGGCTGAAGATGGAAACAAAATGGTGATCATTATTGCGCAGCTACAAAAAAAGGAATTCTTATGGGAAAGAGCTCCTTTGGATTTGGGGTGTACTTCGTTCTAAAATACATCTGCTTGGATGGATTATTTTTATGCATGATTGTGGACAGAAATTGTGGAAATTGTGGACAGAAAGACGGAGAGTCCTGAATCTCTGCCAGCTTTTTCGGGACCTGGAGTAGCTGGGGGGGGGGTTCCTTTTGCTCTTGGGGGAATTTAAATAATTTCCACATAATATACAGCCGGGAAGCAGCATTATATACAGACGTATACGGACATCAGGTCATTAAGAGACATCAGAGAGAACTTGTTGACTTGCCATTTATAAACTCTGTTTTTGGAACAATGCCTGGTGCCTGAGAATAAGATGGGGACAAAAAACGCCTTCTGTGTGTTAACAATATTAAAACTTTGCTACAGAAGATGTGAGCCACAGAAACGACTGATCAGACTGAGAATAAGGATGGATAATGTTAGTTTTATATTTGAAAAATAGCCAAAAATGCAGAGAAATGAATGAGGATGATTATCTCTAGACATCTGGAACATGGAAAGTCCCAAAGTTTTTTATTATTTTTATAATTGGAATATATAATTGGTGGTATTATTATTATAATTTGGATTGATTTGATTTCATTTGTCATTAATTGGAAGATTGTTATTGAAAATGAATTTTAAAACCCCCCCAAAAATGGAACAGGAAGTCCTTCCATACTCCTTTCTGTCCAGGAGAAGTCAATGATCAACCTAAGTGGATGGGTTCAGTCCAGGACCTGGGGACACTAAGCAGCCTAGGCAGATGCTACAACACAGCCCAGTGGCTCATCAGCCGCAAACAGATCCAAAAGGTCCTTAGTTTCAGTCATGGCAGCACCTTACAGCTATTGAACTATGTCTTTGTAGAACCAAACTGGTTCTTTCTCCAATACCCATCTAATTTACTGTAGTATTTCAATCGCTGCAACACCACATGCAACACATGCAACACCAACATCTGAGTGAGGGCAAGTGAACTAAGCTCCTCCACCCTCTATTGTCATCTCCATTGCCCTCCATGAGTGGGTGGGTGAACTTCTGAACAGGCTTTGCTGCTTCTGAGGGCTCCCTGCACACTTTACAACTGGAAAGATAACAGTCCCAAAAATGTAGGGTGCCTCCTTCAAGTCCAGCTTTCGGCTTGTGGAGAATGATGGGAATGGTGACCCGGGTGGAGCTTAGCATGCTCATTCCCACTCTCCTCATTCATGTGTTGCTTTTACAACAGTGTAATTTCTAAAGACGGCATGATTGAATTTATGTATCTATTTCAACCAATCTTGTCTGATTTACAATTCAGTTTTATTTGTAGCTGTGTACATGTATGTATGTATGTTGTTGTTGTTGTGTGTTACACACAAAAGTTAAGGAGATTTTAAATATCATTTTTGTTTGCTATTAATACACCCGGCTTTGCTTCTACAATATTTACTGGATCCATATTGATCCTCACTGCGTCAGACTGCAACCCTTACTTATGCTCATATATAGGCTTCAATTTTTGTACCTGCCATTTCATTTGCCTCTCTCTCTGACAAATGCAGGATGCACTAGCTGGCTACTTAATTGCCATAATCAATATGAGACCAGCATAGTGACTGTAATTAAAACTGTGTGGTCAATAAACAATGTGAGTCTGAAACACTACAGCTTGCATAATGGAGAGAAGATATGTAATTAAAATGAGCTATGTAGTCTTCATGGGAAATAGGCTAGCCTAATTATAATGAATGGCTGTTTAACTTTAGAAATAGATAAGTAATCTGTAATGAATATTTTCCCCACCCATTGATAAGATATATATTCTCCTCATAACACCTCTGGGTGAAGGGCGGGAAGGGGAGTTCACACTATTCAAAGGCGGAAGAAGCATGGCAAACAACCCACCAAATGGAAGAGAAGACTATGTCGGTGCTTTTTACAGGGCCATTTCTCTTCCAAGAACACTTATCATTCTCCATATTTTGGGTTAGTCATACTCAGATTAGACCCACTGGAATAAATGAGCCAAAGTTGCTGGTCCATTAATTGCAATAGGTTTACTCTCAGTACGACTTAATTAGATCTCACCAGTTAATAGCAATCTGGGCGCCTATCCTTACACAGCCAAAACAGTCCCAGCCCTGTACAAGAGGGAGAAGGGTACAATGCAGTGCTTTAAGAATCAGTCTTATATGATCCCATCTTGTTACCCCAAATAACAAGCTAGCAGCAGCATTCTGCACCAGATGCAGTTTCTGGACTGTCTTTAAGCACTGAAGTATTCAGTCTAGCACAGTGAGTGCTAGTTAACCTGGCTGCTATTTTCTGAACCAGTTTCAGTTTTCAAACACTCTTCAGAGGCAGCCCTAGGCAAAATGCATTGCAGTAATCCAGTCTGGAGCTTACCAAAGAATGAATGACTATGGCAAGATAATCATTTTTCAGGAGGTGACACAGCTGATACAGGAATAAGTGTTATTAGCCGTAGGATTAACTTAGGCTTTCATTTAGTGATCTCACTTCTGAACTACTCAATCAGCCCAGAAACAGTGCTAGCAGAGAACCAACAAACACCACCTCTATGGCCAATATGAATCATATGCTAACATCTGCATTTCCATTTTGCATGGAATAAATTTCAGTTTACCAGCTCTCATTCAGCCCATTGCTGGCTCTAGGAACCTTTCCACAATAATTACTGCTGTAGCTGAATTAGAGAAGGAGAAGAAATAGGACTACCTATCAGCAGCAACCTGATGGTGTTTCTCTCAAGTTATTCTGGAATGTCCACACCTACAGGTTTCAAATATATGGTTAAAAGAATGGAGGACATGGTGTAAATGCTGCGGAGTGCTACAGAAGTTCCCCTGAATTCCTTCATATTCTATCTGCAGTTTACTTTACTGGTAGAAATGTATCCAGCAGAGTATAGTGCCTCCAGTTCTTCAGGAGATCTAGAAGGTTATCAAAGCTGGAGATATCAGAAAGGAAAATAAGCAGGGGCCACCCTCCCCCAGTCTATCATGCAGCGTTACTTATCTACCAAGGCAACCAAGGCAGTTTCTGTCCCCAAATTAAGCAAAAAGCCAGATTGAAATAGGTCCAGATAATTAGTTTCATTTAGGAATGATTGGAGATCAAGCCCACGTACAAGGGTAGATTTTGCAATGCAGTCAGATCAAGCATCAGCACCTGGCCTACTGAGGCACCTTTTGGGGCCCAGGCATCTCAGCAGCCATGACTGCTTAAAGTTAAATGTATAGTGCAGATGGAGCCTTAATTGTTTTAAGGTAAGAAAGACCAAGAGACAAACCTCTGTTCCTCTCAGAGGAACAGCCTCCCTGCCAACCCTCAATGGATTGTGAAAAGTGAATCCCTTTTACATAACCCTGCAAAAGGCCCTGGTGGGCATAATCCACTCTGGAAGAGTTCTTGTGCCTGTAAATTCCACCCACTTTAGCCAAAAAACAGGTTTTTGGATTCCCCATTACAATGAATGGGGAAACAGAGCTTTGTTTTATACAGAGCAGTTCAGAACCTGAGGCGCAGGTCCAAGAAGAGCAGGGAAAAAGCAATTGAGGTGCATGGGATCAATATTAACCCCTAGTTCTGAGAGGGGTGTTCAGGGTCATCACGATTAGCCACCTCATTAGGCCTAAATTGAGTTTCTATCATATGT
Source organism: Podarcis raffonei (assembly GCF_027172205.1). NCBI lineage: Eukaryota > Metazoa > Chordata > Lepidosauria > Squamata > Lacertidae > Podarcis > Podarcis raffonei. The sequence continues at coordinate 63,223,865 of NC_070612.1, read as the reverse complement.
CAGAGTAGTCTTGACTGAAATAATTCCTGAGTTTATCAGGCCCAAAGGGTGGTAGCTCTGTGGCAGAGTACATGGTTTGCTTCTGGGAGCTCTATGTGTTGTTGTTGTTGTTTAGTCGTGTCCGACTCTTCGTGACCCCCTGGACCAGAGTGCGCCAGGCACTCCTGTCTTCGGAGCTCTGCGTAGGTCTGGGAATAACTCAAGCCTGGAATCCTAGAGAGCTGCTGCCAGATAGTGCTAAGCCAGATGGAGCAATGGTCTGATTCCATACAAGGCAGCTGCCTGTGTTCCTATTAAGTGTTGCCAGAATGCTGAAAAGATTTCTCCATGATGCTTCCTCTTCAGAAATTAAAAACCTCTCAAAGAGTATGGATAGCTGTATAAACCTCTCTGTGTGTACATTTTTCTAAGCTTTTTGCTCAGTATTTTCCAGTGTTTCCTAGGAAAAGGGAGATAATGTTTGACCAGATTTTTTCACCTGTCTACAACTTCACAATTCTGAATGCATCAAGCAGCATATAAGAGTCAAAATAAGGTTGCATTCCTTGTGCATCCTCCTCAACTTTGTCACTTTTCTAGGACTTCAGGACTCTGTTTATTAGTAAATGGAGGTTTATCAGTTGCAGCTGAGATTGTTCTGCGATTCATTAGTGTTCCTTTGGGTGCAATGTAACCAAGGAATGGATGCTTTGGACTGGAGGGAAGGAGTTTGTAGACTGGTTACAGTTTGTTTGAATTTATCTACTTAATGTCTAATTCTGCTAGTTTGGGCAATAGGTTGCTGGCGCTGAAAAGGCTGTGGTACACAGGATCTACAGAACTTCATTCAAGCTGTGTCTTGATGAGATGAATTCTAATGACTGCCTCCCCAGTTCACTGAAGCTTAATCCCTATTCAAAGAGGATTAGTATTCAAATTTATCATCAAATCAAGAGTGATTAGTGGCCTAACACATACAGTATGTCACTGAAGAGTCTTTGAAATCCCAAATGGTCAACTCTTGTTTATAAGTATAGGTTGGGCTCTTGTTATTTTTAAATTTCATAATATATTTGATCACTTAGTCATCTGACCTTTTGAGAATTCTTCTTCTTTTCTTCATAAGAAATGATATTACTGCAATTTTTATTTTTTGTGTGTAGAGGGAGACCAAAGTCTGACTGCATGTCATCTGCACCACATAGCAGCTGTATGCTAATGACCTGGAAAAGTTCTACATATCCTTGAGAGCATGTGAGGCTTCAGTCCCGGATGTCTAAAGAAGTTGCTAATGGGACACTTCATAGAAAGGACTGGTTTTGAGGAAGGCCTGTGATCACATCATTTCACAGAAGGGGATCGGCTAGTAATTTATCTCTAGGATGAATCTGTCTTAAGAGATGCCCCGTATTGAACAGATTGAATGAGCTTTCCTTCAGAGAAGAAAGGAAGCAATGGCAGAACTGTAGAATTTGACATGCTCCTCAGGTTTGAAATGGGGCTGAAAAAAAGTCTGACTTCTTTAAATACAGCAATATTTGAAAATTTCTCATTTCCAATCTTTCCAAAGGCAAATGCTGAAAATGCCTTGAAAATGTCTTGGACGCCATCAGATTGTGAAAAATAACCTGAACAAAGGATTAGGAAAATATTGAAAGTTACCTCCTAAAGCCAGTACTTGGGAGCACAGGAATCTACATATGCTCCTGTATTCTTATGGAGCAAAACCCCCAACACATTTATTTAAAAGTAACCAAACTCAGACATCACACTTCATGTAATTACCATTGTGCACATCCCGGTGTATTATTTTCTAATCATGGATATAGGTCTGAGATGAGGGTGGTGAGGCCATATTAACATCAACAAACAGCACACACCGGCAATGACATGGGGGTGGGTGTCTCAAAATAACATTCAAGGTCCAGGCCTACCCAAAGTGTCTTGAGAGAAGGAAGTGGGTGGGTGGAATTTCAGGTGAGGGATATTACTTGTGAAGTTGTGTTCTGTACAACAAGCATGAATTTGTACATTTTAAAAATAGTTGCAACATGCATCTCAGTGAAAACTAAGGTTCCTTGAAGCACCACCACATAGTTCTAGGGACCAGCCTATGTTCAACTTTGATGTTTCCTTGAACATGCAACAGTATGTTGGGCAGTGTATCAGTGAGAGTTAATTTGTTCAGTAATAACAACAATGGTGAAATAGAAGTCGGAGGTTAACCGACACTGAGGGATGGAATGTTGATGGAGGGAGAGAGCGTGTCATTTCCGAAAAGTCAGGGGTCATCAACCCTGGGTTCCCAGGTCTTGTTGGACTACCACTTCCATGATCATGGGCCATTGGCAAAGCTGCATGGGGCTGATGGATGCTGAGAGTCCAGCAACTTTTGTGCACTGAAAATAGAAGAAAACTGGATTAGAGTGCAATAAAGTCCATATTTCTTCCAACCAGACCTCCATACTCAAAAGTGGAGCCTAAGTCTTGTTTCATACTCTTTTTAAGTCCAAATGTCCCGAAAGCTCCAACTTCCACCTTAATCAGATTTGTAATCCTTAGATCTTGATATCTCCACACAAAAAGATCTCTCCATTCTTCAATCTCCAATTCAAACCAAATTTTCACCATCGAGTTCTTATTTTCCTTTGCAGCCATCATGCCAGGCCTCTGGCTCTCCTTTACCATCTGTAAAATTACAGCTCCTCCTTCCTTTTTCTCAGGAACACCATATATCTCTTTCTTCCCACTCTCAAAGCTCTCAAGTTTCTCTTCTTGTTCAACTGCATGAGCTTCCTGAGTCGGTTCCTTGTCACATTCAATGAATTTGTTTACTGTTAAGTCCAGAGTTGTAACATTTGTAGCCAAAACATCAATTTGGCCTTGTAACTTTCCCAAGAGAACAAAGACTCTGTCCAGTTCAGCTTGAATTTCCCCTCCTTCAGCCATTCTTGTAATGTCCCAAAACCCCCTCTAGAGGGATTTTGGTTACTTAGTGTTCTTTCCAGTTCAAATCCAAAAATCAAATTAGTTTGTATCAGTTCTTCCTTGTTTTCAACAAAATATAGTCAAATTGTAACAAGTATAGCCAGCAGAAGCAACAGAAACAAAGTTCTCTTTTTCCGTCTGACAGCTAATTTGACAGCTGTCAAACTCTTCCAATACCTTCAACAGGCTCTCTCGCGGATCACTCCCGGGTCCGGGGGGGTGGCACTTCAACTCCCAAAATTAGCTCTTATCCTCCAGTAAGATTTCTTCTAGTGCCAAATCGTGAAATTAATGTCTTTTGCCAAATAATAAAAGAAAAATTCTCTCGACCTTAGTTAGCAGGTCCTTGCTTTAGATTATTTACAGGAGGAGGAGGCTGACTTCCTGTTTACACCTCCCCCGATCGTACCTAATTCATAAAAAAAAATTCTTTAAAAATCCAATTTCCGTACTACTCACGGGTTGTTATTTTGAAGTCCAAATCACAAGAAGAAGTCAGCGCTCTCCGGCCATGCCAGCGCGGCTTCACTCCACAGGAGAAGCAGACGACTCACAGCACCGCGCCGCTCACCCCGTCCCCCATTCCGGAGCCTTTAAAAAGGCTCCTTCGCAGGTCGGGGGGCGCAAATGGTGCCCGCCGAGTCACCAGGTTCACAGGCTTCTCCGCCTGTGATTTTTAAGGGTCTCCGCGTCGCTGCAGCGGTACGACCCTAATCCTGTGGAGCCGATTCCCTCCGGAGCTCGGAGGGAATCCGCCATTAGCCGTTGGCGCTAACCCGGAAGTCCTGGTGGGGGAGATGCTGGGAGAGCTTCTCCGAGATTTGGTGATTAATACTAAGGACTATCCAAAAAGCCGGCAGAGAGGAACTGAGAGAGAATTGATAGCCTCGGACGTGAGATCCCCAGGCTGAGAGCAGATTGACTGATGGGCGATTATTGGGATTGGAACCGGGAAAGGGGGGGTGGAGATTGGGAATCCAAAGGGTGCATAATTATAATTTGTTTTGCTTTTATTTTGTTTTGTTATTTGTATGAGAATTGAGGAAATCATGGAAGGGAATTTAGGTCGACTTTAGAAAAAGGCTTTAAGAATAAGAACAGATGTATAATTATTGATGTTTATAAGTGATAAGTTATAAATTTATAAGTTAAAAGTTTAAAAGTTAAAATTGGTTTTTTTAAAATGAATGAAATATAAAAAGGTTAAAAATTGGGGACAAGAACTTGTTGAACCAATAATTTGAACTGGAATACAAGAGGGGGAGGTGTGGGGAAGTCAGGAAAATAGGTTATTGAAAATAATGACTTGGAATTTTATGTGTTTTTAAATTTTGTTTTTTGTTTCGTTTTGTGTGTGTGTGTGTTTTGCTTTGGTTTTTTTGATAATGGAAAAATCTTAATAAATATCATTTTTTAAATAAAAAAAAATAGAGTGAGGACAGAGGGACAGTGAGGCAAAGCATGCATTCATGTCATAGACAGATTCCCTCAAATAATCCTGTAGTTTCCAGTATCAGTAGGTACTGGAAACTGTAACTTTGTGTGGGATACATTATTGGTCCCAATATTCTCAGATGTCATATGCCTTTGTAGGCGGTGGCAGAGAATACCTCCAGGGGAAGTAAACACTCAGTGGAGTAGCTAATGGCAACATGGGGACAAACCCTTCTGGGAAGACTAGAAATAGGTTTACCCATCTAGGTCACACACATAGGAGACCCATTGTAATCAATTGACTTAAGTATATTGATTTCACTGAGCCTACTCTGACTTAGTTGTATACATCCCAAAAGTTTAAGGAAAAAAAGTTCTATATTACATTGGAAGAAAAGAGAGAGTGGGGGAACACAACTCAGACGTACGCCACAAGTCGATCTTTGTCCTCAATCCAGCTTTAAGGTGTCAATGCAGCAGCTATTTGGAGAGAATAGGTCATTTTCCATAGGAAAGAGAGTACACCCAGTTAGAAATTAGCAAAAGTCAAAATCCCTAATCCTCATCCAATCAATTTGGGAAGCTTTCCCCCCTTCCTTAATACTGTTTTCTAATTACAGCTCTGTCTTATGTTCTCAGCAAGTGTCTGCCTGTTTTAAACAGGATGCCAGCCCCTTGTTTAAGTAGTGCAGGCTCACCTTACAGATGCCTCACATTTAGTCTGCATACATTACTTAAGCCTTGGTTATATTACCGCACCTTGGCTCCACAGCTGGCTGTGCTATTGCAAGGGGTTGTTATGGATTATACTGCTGCTGTCTCCTGACCGGGTATTAATAGAGTTCTCCTCAGCAGCCCAGTAGTGATTAATGAGATGAGAAGATAAAATACTCCACCTGCTGCAGCAGCCATGAAAACTGAATTAATGAGTGCAAACAAAAAAAACCCAAAAAATTGGGGGAGAAAAGAAAGCAATCTCAAGGCCTTAGTGCATAGTACAAGGCATATCAGCTGCTTATTTACGGCAGCGCCTAATGATGCTATTTACGAATGAGTTAGTGCTTTCTAGATTAGTGTGGTAGGAGGCAGCCAATCCAGGGGAAAATTATACATTACTATAATAATTACTGTGTTCCATAAAAATGCTTATCTATCGTCAAGACTGTAATCTTAGGAGAAACACCTTCTTCTCATTACTCCATTATGGATCTTTTGTAAGTGCAGTAATTTGGCTATGGAAATACACACTGGAGTAAAGGCAGTGATGGGAGCTTTGCACACACCGAGCATAACGAGAGCACACAAATTTTCAGCTTTACTTTGCAACACAGAAAGGGAGAAGAATAGCTTTGCCAAGTGGAGGCTGCTTGCAGCAATGGCAGAAGTCAAGGGTCTCAGCAAGGATGACCATTCACTATATGAAAGCCGCTTTTAAAAACCAATACCTTTGGGAGGTTTTCTGTGCTGTTTAGACTTGCTTTGCACTGCCCTTTCTTGCTCTCCCTCTCCTGCAGCTGGCTTTGTTTGCCTGCATTGTGGTCCTCACCTGACTGGCTGTTTAGTGAAGCAATGTCTTGTTTACATCATGTTCTCTGATTGGCTAGAAACACCCAGGTGACTGAGAACTGGGTGTAAAGAAAGACCTGGTTTCAAGAACAGAACTGATAGATCAGTTGGGAAGCATATCAATACCATTTTAATATTAATACACTTCTGCTAAAAGTACCCAGAGTGTTATACAACATAATCAGGAAAGGAATTGCAAGAATAACTAAAACAAAATTCTGAAAGCAATAATGAAAAACACTTAAAAACAAATCAAAAGTGTAGAAGCAACAAATGTAAAATATGTTACATTTTAATACAGAGAACAGTCAACTGGGTGTTACATATTAGAAGTCTGTTGAAATAAAAAGTGCCTACAATTTCTGGCAGAAGAGGAAGAAAGGAGGAGTTTGGTGGATCCTGGGGCGGAGAGAGCTTTGAATTCCACCGTCAAAGCACCACCACTGGAAAGGTCCTGCTTTTCATTCTCATACACTGAACATCCCAAGATGGCGTTGAGAGCAAAGCCTCGGATACTGATCTTCAGTTGCAAATTGCTGCAGCCAATCTTAATTTCAAATCTTAAATTGCTTTTTGGATCTATCATATTAAAAAGGGAGATATGAGTCATTTCATTAATTCTGTAGATGTTTACCAACCAGTAAGGGACTGAACATTTCAGAAAACATAAGTGCTGGCAATAATATAACTACACAAAGTTTATTTCTGCTGCCTTCCTATGCATCCCAGAATCTCAATAGTCTATTGTTTAATAAGCAGTAAAAAAAAAACCCACTTATTCTAAATGTAACCATTATTTAAATGCAGTTTAAAATGCTAAATTCAGCTAATGTAAAGAAAATTCTCAACATGATTTTAGTCCATGATGGATAATAAATTCTATATGCCAAATAGTCAGCTATCTAATTTATTAGTAAATAAAAATCTCAAATAATTTATTCATTAAAAAGGCCAATGCTGAAAGGATAAATTATTCATAATGAACAACCCAGCCATCCAAACTCTGTATAGAAAATGCACTTGCTATTTGGCACTCATTTATAATATTTCTTTAAAACTTCCATCCCAGTGGCTTCAGGCAGTTTTCAGCAGTTCAAGTGCACTAGAATCTGGAATAAAATCTGCAATGGCAATGAACTACCCACTCAAAATAACTTAGACTAATTGTCAATCTAGTTTGCCACAAGGGGCTGCATTGAAGAAGTGTCGTTTGTGTGCTTGGACATTGCATGAGCTAGACCTCCTCCAACTGTCCTCCTGGATGCAGGCAACAGAACCCTAGTTCTAGGAAGGTGAAGCAGATACATATCATCTAAGAGACAGTGAAAGGAAAGGGCAAGAGACAGCCCTGCTTTGTGTCAAATGAGGTGGCTGTGCTTAGCAACTGAGCAAGCATAAGGAGTTCTGATAGGATGTTGCTACACCTCCAGGCTTGCAGTGCATCTTCACTTCTTCTCCATAAGATGCTCTGTGACTGCTTTCCTGTTAAGTGCAGGTGCAATTTCCCTCCCACATAACAGTCCTGCTGGTTTAGACCAAAGGCTGATCTGGTCCAGCATTCCTGTTTCCCATAGTGGCCAAGCAGAGGCTTATGAAAAGCCCACAGGTAGGACATGAATGCAGTAGCCCTCTCTCTTGCTGTTGTTTCCCAGGGGGTGATATTCAGAGGTCTGCTGCCTCCATTCCTGCAATGGAGCCTTCAGAACGAGGATTAGAACAAAAAACTGCCAGGCAGCTTTTGCAAAAAGATCAGACTACCAGTAAGAAATCTAAATTGTGGAATCATAGTTACGAAACCTGGATGGGAGTCATTAGTGATACTTTTCCTTGATCTGGTGATTAGGAAAGCAAATGATAAGAACTAGAATAATTCTTTATTTAGTGGCCATCACCAAATTCCTTAGAGTCCCGATAACATTTTTCCCCATATCCTGTCTCATCTTGTAGGTATGAAATAGGTTTTCTTGCTTGTTCTGAAAAGTCCCATTGAATGAATAATTCTCTCTCTGGGGAAAAAATAAATAAGCTACAGGTCTTGATCAGACTCTGCCACACTTGACCAGCTTCCAGATTCTTACTCTGAACTGTGATCAGGAATTTAATGTCAAACTCTTCAGTCCAATCAATGCATTAATTGCTCCAAAAATACTACAGGCATTGGCAAAATTATGTAAAAAGGAAGTAAATATTTTCATGATGTGAAATAGCCCAAATTCATTAGTGGTCTTTCATAAATCTAAACCAGGAGGTTGCTTGGATCTGGATAGAGACACAATGAACACCCTGCCATGATCTATGATGTTGTAAATCAGGGGTGGGAAAACCATGGTCCTCCAGATGTTAAACTACTATTCCCATAATCCCTGACAATTGTCCATGCTGGCTGGAATTGATGGGATATGAGGTCCACAAAATCTAGAGAGCTAGTGGTTCACCACCACGGTTGTATATGAACCACAACAAAGAAATACCATCACCTGGTCAAGGATGCTGGCATTGCCCACAGCTATTCTTTGCATAGAAACAGAAGGGGATGGTTCATGACAGGAAGAAAACATCAAACCATTGCTCTCTACACTACTTTAAAGGCTTTTAATCCATTAAGGATCAATTGTGCTGCAAACCGTAGTACCTGTCTCACAGTTGAGACTGAAAGAAGATTCAGACCTTGCATAACGCAGCAGAAGAGACTGTACAAGCAGGCATCTGAGGCCCAAACTGGAGGAGGCACTATTCCTGTGTTAGCAAAGGTCTTTTAAAAAGTAAATAGCAGGTGTAATGGTTTTAGGGGTTGCTCGTGCGTAAGTTACCGCCACTCTAGGCTAGGTTGCCTGGTTAAACCTTTTCTGTCTGGACAGCCATTCACTTCGTGGCTGTTCAGTCGCTAGCAGAATCCGTCAGTGGGCGTTTCTTGAACTTCTTCCAGCAAAGAAGTTCTTTGACGCCAAGTCTACGCCTACTTTCCCTGCGCGGAAGTCTTCTGCGCAGGGTGGGTGTGGGTAGCGGAGGACCCGTGCTCTCCCCGCTGGTTTCCGGCGAGGAGTCCTGGAGCCCCCTCGCCGATTCCCCCATCTGCCCCCCTTTATCCCTGGTGTTACGTTGATTTCCTTCCCCAGCCGATGAGTCCCCTCTCTCCCTGCTGGGCCCTTCTCCAGCATCGCTTGGGAGCCTTGCCTCTGCCTCTCGCTCCGATGTCAGTTCCCTGACAGCAGGCATGGCCATCTGTTCTAGAATGGAACCCTAGTGTGGGGGACATGGACACTTCAGTGCTTTGCCCTTCTGCTGAGATCCTACTCTGAGTCCCTTCTTTGAAGTGAACTCATAGGATGAGGAGAAGGGAAAAATCCATTGCAGTTGAAGCTTCCTGTCTGTGGAATACTTTCTCCAATGAGGTTCACCTTGCACCTTCCTGGGCATCTTTTCAGTGCCAGGTAAAAGCTTACCTTCCACCACCAACACCCAGCTTTGGATGTACTATGATAATGATGTTTTGCTGCCAGGGTGCTGCCAAGGCTCCCTGGGGCTGCTATGAGGCAGGAGATGGATGGATGGATGGATGGATGGATGATAGATAATTGTATATGTTTTGTATGCGTCTATTAATACTATAATATATCTATATTTTAAATAGGTTGCAAGTCACTTTGCATGCCAAGCTGCTATGAACTCTTATTGTTAATAATAGTAATGTCTAAGTCTGGATCAGGGCTTTGCACCTGCTATTTCCATTAAAAGAAAAACTTCCCATTTCACAGCAATTACTTCAAATGCAGAATCTTATACATGCTTACCCGGGAATAAGTTTCATTGATATCAATGGGGCTTACTTCAGAGTAGGCCTGTATGGGCTTGCATTGCACTTTTTAATAAGAGAGTGTGGCATCCTCAAGATCCACTTGCATAAAAAACAGCCTGAGGTTTTACTTCTACATGAAAGCAAAGGCAAGAACAAAAGTGCATAAATGCCTCTTTCCCCCTCCCCCTCCCCCCAAACCCATCTATTTTCACTCAATGCCAGTGATCGTTTCTCTAATTAGCAAGATCCCTCGTCTACTTTTTACCTTTATGGAGGCGTTAGCATTTCAATGGTAGCTTTACAGTTTTTATAAAATTTTATCAAGTAAGGAGCCGAACCATTTGCTCCGTTTCCCAGAAAAAGTATGCACAAATGCATAATTCCCCCTGTCAGATTGCCTTTTGATGTAAGTTTGTAAGTTTATTGTGGTAGCATTCAAAGGCTGCGCCTGAGAAGTTCTTTAACATATGCCATATATTTAACATGGCTTGTGAATTAAAAATAACAGCCTGCCATCTGCCTTTGTGAGCAGATTTTATCAAAGTCTAAATGAAAAAAAGGCTCAAAGATGTGAATATTGTCAATTAAAATATGAAATACTACAGTGTAAAAGAGGTCAGACTCACCTCACTTGAACTTGAGTCACTAACTAGCTAGCTAAGGTGTTCTGATTTGAATAGACCTTTTTATGCAGGAATACATTGTCGAGCAGATTAACTTTCAAGAATGTCCTTTGTTTTGTCAAATTTCCAACTTCAGGCCTTCGCCTGCGTTTGCCCTGAAGAACAGAGGCTTGCAGTGCAGGAAGGTGGTAAAAGGAATTAAGAGGGGAATCCTTCTGACTTCCGTGGAAATCAATGTGAACACCATCCTGACTTCATCAGGAACAGAATCTAATGCTAATGGCCAATCTTCAAAGTGCTCCACCTGTAATGAACCTGGACTTTGCACCCTGCCACTGGCCTTTAGGGGGGCAATGAATGGGCTCAAATGGAGACGACTGTTTATGCTGTGCTGTAAACAGTGGCCCTTGGAGGAGTCAAGGCAAAGACCCTTAATTCCAGCAGCAGTCTGCAGAAACCTGAGGATTTGTTTACCAATACAGTGGTACCTTGGTTTATGAACTTAATCCATTCAGGAAGTCCGTTCTTAAACCAAAGCATTCTTAAACCAAGGCGTGCTTTCCCATAGCAGCAGGGGACTCAATTTACAAATGGAACACACTCAACAGGAAGTGAAACATGTTCTTATTCCAAGGACAAACCAAAACACCTACTTCTGGGTTTGCAGCGTTCTTTATCCAAGTTCTTTATCTGAGAGCCAGTGTGGTGTAGTGGTTAAGAGCGGTAGTCTCGTAATCTGGGGATCCGGGTTCGCGTCTCCGCTCCTTCACATGCAGCTGCTGAGTGCCCTTAGGCCAGTCACACTTCTCTGAAGTCTCTCAGCCCCACTCACCTCACAGAGTGTTTGTTGTGGGGGAGGAAGGGAAAGGAGAATGTTAGCCGCTTTGAGACTCCTTTGGGTAGTGATAAAGCAGGATATCAAATCCAAACTCTTCTTCTTCTTTTTCAAGTTGTTCATAAACTAAGCTGTTCATAAACCTAGGTACCACTGTACTTTGTTCTAAATGTAAGGTGAGCAGCCTGCCTCCCTTCTCCAAAGCCAGGTTAAAAAACTATTCTCAGGCATCTTCTGCTTTCACCATGAGGCCAGAAAAAAAAAAAGATTTATACATATGTATGGGTCAAAAAATCATTGAGAATAAAGGCTCAGTATTTCTCCATATACGGTAATAACCATTTCAGTGGCCACACATAACACATTTTACATGTGTGTGTGAAATGGGGCCATGACAACTGGTCCCACCCCAACATCCATGCACAGACCATTTCTCCTTAGTGCACATCTTTGCATGCAGTTTTGCCTGATATGCACATTTTTGCAATGCAATGCATTTTTAAATATTTTCATAGCTATATGCATTTTTAAGCACACCTTACCTCAGAATATGCGGTTCGAATCCCTGCGGCGGGGTGAGCTCCCGTCTTTCGGTCCCAGCTCCTGCCCACCTAGCAGTTCGAAAGCACCCTTAAAAGTGCAAGTAGATAAATAGGTACCGCTTTATAGCGGGAAGGTAAACGACGTTCCGTGTGCTGCACTGGTGCTGGCTCGCCAGAGCAGCGATGTCACACTGGCCATGTGACCCGGAAGTGTCTGAGGGCTTTACCTTTACCTTTTTACCTCAGAATATGGGACGTGGGTGGCGCTGTGGGTTAAACCACAGAGCCTAGGGCTTGCCAATCAGAAGGTCGGCGGTTCGAATCCCCGCGATGGGATAAACTCCCATTGCTCAGTCAGGGATGAGGAAGATTGGAAGTGAATGAAGTGGCAGGGCAAATGCAAAACTAGAAACCAGAGACAAGCAGAAAACTGCTCAGACCCAAGCAGAAGTGTAGATGAACCCTAAGTCAGTAGGCCATTCTAAATAAAATTTGCCTCTTGTGCATCCATCTACTAAGTGATTTTTATGTTCTAGAACTCCTTTCTGTAGCGGAAATAAAAGGCAGGTAAGCAATGGTTCATTCGGAATACAAGGTTGTTACAGAAGGACTCACTGAGTAGGCCAGCGTTGTAACAGCCTGCAGTCATTCTGAAATGAGTAGCTCGTGATGAAGAGGTCAGTTGTTACCAACATTAGCAGATGTTGTTGCCGTTTGTCTGACAAAAGTAAACACTGTCTGCAAAACAAAGTCTCCATTAAAAGAAAAATCCAAGTCTATCTTCCCCAGAGGATTAGACCACCATTTAATTTTTATTCTGGCATGTTGCCATTGTATCCTGGGATGCTGTAAGAATGTGCTAGGCAAACAAACAAACAAACAAACCTTCTTATGCAGCAAATGAAAAATGTTTGAGTTTGTCTCTCATATGGGGGGAGGGCGGATTACCCAGCAAATCTTCTCAACACTGAATGCCTTTGGGTTGGCCAGGTTGTATTGCATTGCTATTTGATGTGTAAATGTCTCACTTGAAAGTTTCTGGTTGCAATATAGAATTGGCACTTCCAAATGGGAACCTTAAAACATCGCTATACAGTGGTACCTCTTGTTATGAACTTAATTTGTTCCAGAGGTCCGTTCTTAAGCTGAAACCGTTCTTATCCTGAGGCAGACTTTTGCTAATGGGGCCTCCTGCTGCGCGTGCCCCTCTAGCGCGTGATTTTCTTTCTTCTTTTTTTTTAAATATTTATTTATACAACAAGAAAAAAACACACACAAAAACACAAATACCAAATTACACACAAATTACAAAAATAACCTGTCAGGGAACTGACATCGGGGCCAGAAGTGGAGGCAAGGCTCCGAAGCGATGCTGGAGAAGGGCCCAGCAGGGAGAGAGGGGACTCATCGGCTGGGGAAGGAAATCAGCGTAACACCAGGGATAAAGGGGGGCAGATGGGGGAATCGGTGAGGGGGCTCCAGGACTCCTCGCCGGAGACCAGCGGGGAGAGCACAGGTCCTCTGCTACCCACACCCACCCTGCGCAGAAGACTTCCGCACAGGGAAAGTAGGCGTAGACTTGGCGTCAAAGAACTTCTTTGCTGGAAGAAGTTCAAGAAACGCCCACTAACAGGTTCTGCTAGCGACTGAAACAGCCACGAAGTGAAGGGCTGTCCAGCCAGGAAAAGGTTTAACCAGGCAACCTTGCCAAGAGTGGCGGCAACTTACGCACGAGCAACCCCATATAACCATTACAGCAATCCGTCAGTCCCTGACGTTGCTTGTGCACAGCGACAGGCAGGCAGCACCATGAGCCAAACCAGAGGAGCCGGTGCCACGGAGCAAGCAGCTGGAGTGCAAAATCTGGTGGAGAGGAACCGAGATTTGGAACAGCATGTGGCTCTGCTGACGGCGCGGCTAGACGAAAGGCGGACTCAGGATGCACAGGTCAGACCCACCTCCGTCGCAAGGAATGTACCGGGACTGGTACACAAGTTTGGGGGGAAGCCCCAGGACTATAACGCGTTCCAAACGGAAATAGAGTACGCTTTGGAACTGCAGCATAATGACTTTGCTGATGATGGGGAAAGGGTGGCCTATATTGTCGGGCATCTACAGGATGGGGCCCGGGAATGGATCAGGCCCCTAATGGCGACGCAGAATGCTGCCTTGAAGGACCTTAGGAAATTTTTTGGAGCGATGGATGCAATGTGTTCCAGCGAAGTGGAGCAAAATGTGACTCGACGGGAACTGATGGGGTGCAAGCAGGTGAGCCAATCAGTTAGAGACTACTGGTCACGTTTTGCGATGCTGATCCACCGGCTCGGGTGGGATCTGGACTCGGAACCCATTCAAATGTTGTTTGAGGAGGGGTTATCCCCAACGGTGAAGGACGAGCTTTCCCACGCGCCCCGCCCGCAGTCGATGGATCAGCTGACCAAGGCTGTGCTTGCGATTGGAGTAAGGCAGGAAGCGCGGGCTCAGGAGAAGCGCGAAGGGAGAGGGGAACATTGCCATGACTACCGCATTCCTGAAATACCGTGGCAGCCTTCCCAGCCGGCTGAGCCAATGGAAATAGATGCCGCGCGTGCGCGAGAGGTTTCAAACTCCAGTGAAGGTCGCAAGAAGGAGGGAAAGGATTGGAAAACCACCAAGAAGTGTTTTCTCTGCCAACGGCCAGGACATTTTGCCAGGGTCTGCCCTCAAAGAAAGGCATGGCAAGGGTTGGTGGGAGCCGCTGGCTGTGAGGAGGAGGGGGGAAAGGAGCAGGCGCAGGGAAACGCCAACGCTTGGCTGCCAATCAGCGGGCACAGCAGCCAGGCCAGCAACCAATAGAAGTGCCCCAGCCAGACCCCCCCAAGGCAGCTATAGCCATAGAAGTGGTGCTAGAACTCCCGAATGGGCACCCAGTTAAGGTGAAGGGGCTGCTGGATTCAGGCAGCTCCTGCAATTTCTTCAGCAAGGACTTCGCTCTGGAGCACCAACTCCACCTGCTGCCCCTGGATATTCCCTTGCAAGTGACCACCATCGATGGCAGGGGAAGTGATGCACCAGACCCCACCAATGAGAATGAGGGTTTCCAGGCACACGGAGACCATTGCCTTTCACGTAGCCACACTGGCAGGACCCCCAATAATATTAGGGATGAGCTGGCTGGCACTACATGATCCAGTAGTGGCATGGCATCAGCGGACGGTCACCTTTGGGTCAGCTCACTGCTTGGAACACTATCTGGGGGGGGAACCCAAGGATGACCGTGGCCAGGGAGCCTCGGATGGCTGTGAAGCCAAAAGGGGAGGTACCACCACAATATGCTGACCTGCAGGAGGTCTTCAGCGAGAAGGAGGCGGATAGACTACCCCCCCATAGGCCCTTTGACTGCCAAATCAACTTACTCCCAGGGGCTCAGCTGCCGGTGGGTAAACTGTATGCCATGTCGGACCGGGAAATGCAGGAGTTGCGGGAATTTATTGACAAGAACCTGAAAAGAGGTTTCATAAGAGAATCAAAGCGGGTGGGGGGCAGTCCGGTGTTCTTTGTGGACAAAAAAGATACTAATCAGCCCAGGCTCGTTGTGGACTACCGGTCCGTCAATCTGGTGTCAGAACCCGTGACCTTCCCAATGCCCAGGATTGACGACATTTTAACACGGGTAAGGCAGGGGAAAATTTTTACCATGCTGGACCTCAGGGAAGCATACAATTTGATTAGGATGAGGGAGGGGGACGAATGGAAAACCACCATGTTTACACCCCTGGGGGCCTTTGAGTACTTAGTTATGCCATTTGGATTACAGTCGGGCTCCGCCTGTTTTCAAGCTTTCATGCACCACGTGCTGGGGTCCCTGCTGTACAAGAACTGCGTAGCCTTTTTGGACGACGTCTTAATCTATTCGGACAACGAGAAGCAACATGTCAGAGACGTCAGGGAAGTGCTAAAGAGACTGCAGAAGCACCAGTTGTGGGTCAAGCTGGAAAAATGCCAATTTCACGCCAGAGAAGTCGAGTTTCTGGGGTACAAGTTGTCAGACAAGGGCCTAGCTATGGACCCCAGCAAGGTGCAGGCAGTGCTGGAATGGAAGACCCCCAAAACCCGGAAGGACGTGCAGAGGTTCCTAGGGTTCAGTAACTTCTACCGGAAGTTCATCAAGAACTTCGCCCACTTGACAGCGCCCATCACAGATTGTCTCAGTAGCAAAAAGAAGTTCGTCTGGACAGAAAGTGCCCAGCAATCCTTTGAAAGGCTGAAGAAGGCGTTCACTTCGGAAGAGCAGCTCCTGCACGTGGATCTGCAGAAGCCAATGAGGCTGGAGACCAATGCGTCAGACCGGGCCACCGGAGCGGTACTGTTGCAGCCGGGGAACCAGCAGAGCTGGAGGCCGTGCGCCTTTTTCTCGAGGAAGCTGAGCAAGTCGGAGCAAAACTACATGGTGTATGACCGCGAACTGCTTGCAATTTATGCAGCATTTCGACGATGGAGACATCTGCTAATAGGGGCGCAACACAAGGTCCAGGTGTGTACAGATCACAAGAACTTGGAATACTGGAGGACTGCGCGAGTACTCAACCAGAGACAGGTTCGATGGGCACAGGAGTTCTCCAAGTTTTTCTTCGAGATTTGGTACGTGCCGGGAGAGGAAAATGTAAGAGCAGATGCTCTCTCCCGGAAGCCGGAGTACATGGAAGGAGAGGGACCGCCAGAAGTCAGACACGTGTTCCCCGAGAACCGATGGGTGTGTGGGGGAGTGTTGGTTGGGAAACGAGAACTAGCCGGGCTTACTAGAAACGACGAATTCGCTCAAACAAAAATCAGGGAACTCAGGGATGGAAGGGAAAACCATGGAGGGTTTGAGGAAAAGGAAGGGGTACTGTACTACAAGGGAGTGCTGTACGTACCGGGGGAGACCTTGAGGGGAAGGGTACTCAAACAACTCCATGACAACCCAACAGCGGGGCATTTTGGTCAACACAAAACCATGTTGCTTGTCACCAGGCAGTTCTGGTGGCCAAGGGTGAGGGAAGATGTACGGGAATATGTACGGGGGTGCGACCGCTGCCAGAGGGCAAAGGGGGAGAGGGCTGCACCCGCAGGGTTACTGGAACCCTTACCCATGCCGGGAAGACCCTGGGAGGTGGTATCCATAGATTTTATGACAGATTTGCCCAAGTCAAGGGGGAAGACAGCAGTCATGGTAGTAGTCGACCTGCTAACAAAAATGTGCCATTTCATCGCTTGCTCGCATGCGGTAACGGCAGAGGAAACAGCCAGGTTGTTTGTGGATCACATCTTCAGGCTGCATGGGGATCCCTCGAAGGTCATCTCGGATCGTGGGAAACAATTTACTTCCCGGTTCTGGAGGAAGCTCATGAGCTTGTTGCAGGTTGAGGTGGGCTTCTCGACGGCGAGACACCCGGAAACCAACGGGCAAGCAGAAAGAGCGAACAGTATACTCCAGCAATACCTACACTGCTACGTCAGCGAGAGACAGAACGATTGGGTAGAGAAACTAGCGCTGGCCGAATTTGCGTACAATAACGCTGAACATGTGTCCACGGGAATGAGCCCGTTCATGGCCAATTATGGGTGTCACCCCAGGGCCTTCCCGGGGAGGGGGGAGGAAGGGTGGAGCGTACCTGCGGCAGAGCAGTTTGTGGAAGAAATGGAGGCCTTGCACCAGCAACTTAAGATGAACTTGGAACGGGCCAAGGAAATTTACAAGAGGCAGGCAGAAAAGCATCGTCGGGAAGGGGAGACCATATGGGTGTGAGACCGGGTGTGGTTGTCAACCCAAGGGTTACCTTTTAAGGAAGGGTGCAAGAAGTTGCGGCCAAGGCGGCTGGGACCTTTTGAGGTAACACAGCAGGTGAACCCCGTGGCATTCAAGCTCAAGTTGCCGGACAGCATGAAATTACACCCGGTGTTCCATAGGTCCCTACTCTCACCGTACAGGGAGGGGCGGGAATTCCCGGGGCGAGTCACCACACACCCACAGGTAGAGGAGAGGGAACTCCACAACCAAGCCACGGAAATACTCGATTCAAGATGGCGAGGGCGCCAGGTGGAGTACTTGGTAGCTTGGGAGGGAGAACCCGAGTCAGAAAACACGTGGGTTCCCACGGAGGCTATCAATGATGGGTATCTTATGGAGGAGTTCCACAGCCTGTTCCCAGATAAACCTAAACCACTAGCGAGATTCTGGGAGGAGCAATTTGGAACCACAGATGATGAAGTGGATTTTGTGGGTTTTCCTGCCTCCGAAGAGGAGGGAGGAGAGGCGTCAGAGGAAGAGGAATCGGACTGGGAGGGCCACCCCGCGGGAAGAGATCGGAGCGGGTGGGAAGCAGAGTTTGAATCCTCAGAGGATAGCGACAGCTCCTTCCGGGGATTCCCCGCATCGTCGGCCGAGGAAAGGGACGAAGTTGGGTCAAAAGGTCGGGCCGGGGGTGGAGGGGGTCCTGGGGGGGAGGTGGATGTCAGGGAACTGACATCGGGGCCAGAAGTGGAGGCAAAAGGCTCCCAAGTGATGCCGGAGAAGGGCCCAGCAGGGAGAGAGGGGACTCATCGGCTGGGGAAGGAAATCAGCGTAACACCAGGGATAAAGGGGGGCGGATGGGGGAATCGGAGAGGGGGCTCCAGGACTCTTCGCCGGAGACCAGCGGGGAGAGCACAGGTCCTCCGCTACCCACACCCACCCTGCACAGAAGACTTCCGCGCAGGGAAAGTAGGCATAGTCTTGGCGTCAATGAACTTCTTTGCTGGAAGAAGTTCAAGAAACGCCCACTGACGGATTCTGCTAGCGACTGAAACAGCCACGAAGTGAAGGGCTGTCCAGCCAGGAAAAGGTTTAACCAGGCAACCTCGCCAAGAGTGGTGGCAACTTACGCACGAGCAACCCCATATAACCATTACATAACCATAGACACATAATTTTCTTGGCAAACAATAAAACATCTATTGGTCTTAACACTAAAGACCCAACTTCCTGTCTATTCCATATTTCAAATTCATATTACTTATTGCCAATACACATTTTTTTTCATAATTAAACTTATTCTCAATAAATCTAATTTCTTCTATCTACCTAGCAACTATTACTGAAGTTCCTCGAATGCTGCAACAGAATTTAAACTACTATATTTATTTTTCAGATATTCTTTGAAAACCTCCCATTTAGAAACAAATTCCTGTTTTGATTTATTCTTTATTTTTTCTGATAAACCATCTAATTCGGCATATTCTGTCAGCTTTTGGATCCAATCTTGTATAGAGGGGATTTCATTACTCTTCCATTTTGCTGCAATCAAAACTCTTGCTGCCACCGTCGCATATAAAAAGATACCCTTCCTCTTTTGTGGAATATCCAAATCTGTTATTCCTAGGAGGTAGGCCTCTGGTTTTTTATTGAAAGAGATCTTTAGCATTTTTTGCAGTTCTGCATGTATACTCTCCCAGAATACCTGTATTTTCCTACATGTCCACCACATATGGTAGAATGTTCCTGAGTCTCCGCATCTCCAACAATTACTTGACACATTTTTATACATTTTTGAAAGTTTCCATGGTGTTAGATACCATCGATGTTGCATTTTTTTAAAGTTCTCTCTAATCGTGTAACAGTTTGTGAATTTCCAATTGATCTTCCATAAATTTTCCCATTGGGCCATGGTTATTGAATGGCCAAAATCCTGGGACCACCTCACCATTCCCACTGTTACCTCCTCCTCCTTGACTGTCCAGTCAAGGAGGAGTCGGTAAGTTTTGGAAAGAGTTTTTCTTTTAGAATTTACAAGATCAGATTCGAATCGGGAAATTTCTACTGAGAACCCCTTTTGTTTGTCAGATTTAAATTTTTCAAATAACTGATGGTATTGGAACCAGTCTGAAATGTGTTCTTTTATTTCCTCAATTTTTTTAAATTTTATTTGGTTATCTTCATTTTTTTGAAGTATTTTATATGTTGGCCAGCTTTCCTGAGTATTTTTCCGTTTTACTGCTATGGCTTCTACTGGAGAAGTCCACCACGGGACTTTAGGCTCCATCAGGTCTTTATATTTTTCCCATACAGCAAAGAGTGACTTTCTTATTATATGGTTGGTAATTTTTTAATGAATTTTCGCTTTTCCATATATTAGGTAGGCGTGCCATCCCCCACGGTTGTCAAAACCTTCCAAGTCCAGGAGGTCCGGATCCTGCAACGTGCACCAATCTTTTAGCCAGGTGAAACAGGCTGCCTTGTAGTAAAGTTTTAGGTCGGGTAGGGAAAAGCCTCCTCTCTCTTTTATGTCTATTAAGATCAGGTGTTTAATCCTAGGTTTCTTCCCTTCCCACAGAAATTTGGAAATTTCTCTTTGCAATATCTTGAGACAACCTGCTTCACCCAGTATTGGAATCATTTGAAATAAAAAGATTAATTTTGGAAGCACATTCATCTTTATAATGGAAATCCTACCCAGAAATGTTAATTTTAGTTTACTCTAGGTTACCAAGTTTTTTCTAATCTCTAGCCAAGTTTTGGTGTAATTATCCTGAAATAAGTTTATGTTCTTGGGGGTGATCCAAATACCCAAGTATTTCACTTTTGAAGAGATTTTCAGGCCCAATATTTTTTCTAAGTCGTCCTTTTCTTCTGTGGTTACATTTTTAACAAGCATTTTTGTTTTTGTTATATTCAGCTTAAAGCCTGCCACTTCTCCAAATTCTTTAATCAGTTCCAGCACTCTTTTCAGACTGTCTTTAGGGTTTTCAGTCATAACAAGTAGATCGTCCGCGAAAGCTTTAATTTTATATGTTTTGTTTCCCAGAGTGATGCCTTTAACAAGCTGATCCCTTCTTATCTGATTGTTCAAGACTTCCATCACCAAGATAAATATCAGTGGAGACAGTGGGCAGCCCTGTCTGGTTCCCTTGTTTATTTTGCACTCCTCAGTAATTCTTCCGTTGATGATCAATTTTGCATATTGTTCCAAATAGATGGCATTTCTTCCTTTACAAATATTTTCTCCCAGTCCGATTTCTTCCATTAATTTTTTCATAAACTTCCAGGACACGTTATCAAAAGCTTTTTCAGCATCTACCAACATAATAGCTGCTGGTTTATCAATTTTAACATCCAAATATTCTAATACATTAATCACACATCTAATATTGGATTGCATAAATCGTCCGGGAAGAAATCCAGTTTGATCTTTATGAATTATCTCTTTCAGCACCATTTTTAATCTATTTGCAAGAATGTCTGCGAATATCTTGTAATCGTTATTTAGCAGTGCAATGGGTCTGTAATTGGCCATGTTTGAGGCATCTGTTCCCTGTTTATGGATAAGAGTAATAAAGCTGTCCTTCCAGGTTTTCGGAAGTTTTAGAATCATAGAATAGAATCATAGAATCATAGAGTTGGAAGAGACCACAAGGGCCATCGAGTCCAACCCCCTGCCAAGCAGGAAACACCATCAGAGCACTCCTGACATATGGTTGTCAAGCCTCTGCTTAAAGACCTCCAAAGAAGGAGACTCCACCACACTCCTTGGCAGCAAATTCCACTGTCGAACAGCTCTTACTGTCAGGAAGTTCTTCCATAGAATCATAGAATTTCCATTTCCATTTGCCAGAATATTATTCATAAGGTCTTTCATGGGAAGAAATAATGCTTGCTCTAACTTTTTATAGTAATTAGCTGGAAGACCATCTGGGCCCGGTGTCTTTCCTAATTTTGATCTCTGTATAGCTTGTTGCACCTCCATAGCTGTTATTGGTGAGTTCAAGATTTCAGTTTTTTCCTTATTATTTTTATAAATATTTATTGAAATTTTCAAAAAATAAAGAAAAAACAAAAAACAATTAAAAACACATAAAATTTACATTTCTTACTATCAATAACCAATTTCCTTGACTTCCCCACCCCTCCCCTTCTTGTATTCCAGTTCCAATTTTTAGCTCAGCAAGTTCTTGTCCCCAAACTTTACCTTATTTTCTTTAATTCATTTTAGTTAACCAATTTTAACTTATAAACCTCAATCTTAATACATCAGTACTTATTCTTAAAAATCTTTTTCTAAGGTCGACCCCAATTCCCTTCCATGAATTCCCCATTTTTATGTTAGTGGCAAAACAAAATTAAATGAAACAGAATATAATTGTACACCCTTTGGATTCCCAAAGCCCCACCACCCCCTTTCCCGGTTTCGAACCCCAACAAAAGTCCATCAGTCCATCTGCTGTTAGCCTGGCGACCTCATGTCCAAGGCTCTTAATTCTCTCTCAATTCCTCTCTGCCGGTTTTTTTGATAGTCCTTTATATTGAACACCAAATCTCGAAGAAGCTCTGTCCCAATAAGGTCCATGTTTCTTCCAGCCAGGCCTCCATATTTAAAAGTGGAGCCAAAATCTTGTTTCTTGATTCTCTTAAGTCCAAATGTCCCAAAAGCTCCAGTTTCCACTTTAGCCAGGTTTGTATTCCATAGGTCTTCAGATCTCCACATAAGGAGATCTCTCCATTCTCCATTCTTCAATTCAAACCAGATTTTCATCATCCTGATCTTATTTTCCTTTGTATCCATCTTAACCGGCCTCTGGCTCTCCTCAATCATCTGTGGCATTATAGCTCCTCCTTCCTTTTCCTTCAAATCATCATGTTTCTCTTTCATCACATTCTCAAATTCCTCAGATTTCTTTTCTTGTTCAGCTGCAGAGATTTTTAGTTCAACTGCAAAACTTTTTTGTTCAGCTGCAAAGACTTGAGTCAAGTCCCTCCCAGGCTCAGTAACTTTATTTACTGTTCCATTCAATATTGTAACATTTGTAGCCAAAACATCACTCTGTTCCTGCAACTTTCCCAAGAGAAAAAAAGTCCTCTCCAGTTCAGCCAGTGTTTTTCCACTTACAGCCATTTTTGTAATGTCCTGAACCCCCTCTAGAGGGATTCTGGTTTCTTAGTATCTTCCAGTTCCAACCCAAAAGTCAAGTTAGCCTTTTCTTCTTTATTTTTAACAATTTGTTACCAAATTGTAACAAATATAACCAGCAAAGACAACAGAAACAAAGTTCTCCTTTTTTCCCAACTTTGACAGCTAGTTTGACAGCTGTCAAAGTCTTCTATGTCTCTTCCGCAGGCTCTCACCTCCAGGTCCTGGGGGAGGGGTGACAATTCCACTCTCAATATTAGCTCTTATCCTCCAGCACAGTCACTTATATTGCCAAAACGTGGAGTTAATTGCTTTTATCCACAAAAGAGAAAGGTGTTCTCTCAACCTTAGTTACAAAATCCTTGCTTTAAGATGTTTACAAGGCGGGTAGGCGGACTTCCTCTTTGCACCTTACCCGGTCATACCTAATTCCC
Organism: Podarcis raffonei; assembly: GCF_027172205.1. Taxonomy (NCBI): domain Eukaryota; kingdom Metazoa; phylum Chordata; class Lepidosauria; order Squamata; family Lacertidae; genus Podarcis; species Podarcis raffonei. The sequence goes on along the minus strand of NC_070612.1, from coordinate 63,200,767 downwards.
CCCAAAAAAATTTTTTTCTCTTTTTAAGTCCAATTTCCGTATTACTCACGGGTTGTTACTTTTAGTCCAAATGTTCTGAGAAAGAAGTCAGCACTCTCCGTCCATGGCATGTGGCTTCACTCAGTAGGGGAAGCAGTCGACTCACAGCACCGCACCGCTCTCCGTCCCCCGTTCCGGAGCCTTTAAAAAGGCTCCTTCGCGGGTCGGGGGGCGCAAATGGTGCCCGCCGAGTCACCAGGTCCACAGGCTTCAGCGCCTGTGGTTTCTGAGGGTCCCCGCGTCGCCGCCGCGGCAGGACCCGACCCCTACTTCCAGGTTAGTGGAGCTCGTAGAATCATAGAATCATAGAGTTGGAAGAGACCACAAGGGCCATCGAGTCCAACCCCCTGCCAAGCAGGAAACACCATCAAAGCACCCCTGACATATGGTTGTCAAGCCTCTGCTTAAAGACCTCCAAAGAAGGAGACTCCACCACACTCCTTGGCAGCAAATTCCACTGTCGAACAGCTCTTACTGTCAGGAAGTTCTTCCTAATGTTTAGGTGGAATCTTCTTTCTTGTAGTTTGGATCCATTGCTCCGTGTCCGCTTCTCTGGAGCAGCAGAAAACAAGCTTTCTCCCTCCTCTAGGTGACATCCTTTTATATATTTGAACATGGCTATCATATCACCCCTTAACCTCCTTTTCTCCAGGCTAAACATGCCCAGCTCCCTTAGCCATTCCTCATAAGGCATCGTTTCCAGGCCTTTGACCTTTTTGGTTGCCCTCCTCTGGACACGTTCCAGTTTGTCAGTGTCCTTCTTGAACTGTGGTGCCCAGAACTGGACACAGTACTCCAGGTGAGGTCTGACCAGAGCAGAATACAGTGGCACTATTACTTCCCTTGATCTAGATGCTATACTCCTATTGATGCAGCCCAGAATTGCATTGGCTTTTTTAGCTGCCGCGTCACACTGTTGGCTCATGTCAAGTTTGTGGTCAACCAAGACTCCTAGATCCTTTTCACATGTAGTGCTCTCAAGCCAGGTGTCACCCATCTTGTATTTGTGCCTCTCATTTATTTTGCCCAAGTGTAATACTTTACATTTCTCCCTGTTAAAATTCATCTTGTTTGTTTTGGCCCAGTTCTCTAATCTGTCAAGGTCGTTTTGAAGTGTGATCCTGTCCTCTGGGGTGTTAGCCACCCCTCCCAGTCTGGTGTCATCTGCAAATTTGATCAGGATGCCCTTGAGTCCATCATCCAAGTCGTTGATAAAGATGTTGAATAAGACCGGGCCCAAGACAGAACCCTGTGGCACCCCACTAGTCACTCTTCTCCAGTATGAAGAGGAACCATTGATGAGCACCCTTTGGGTTCGGTCAGTCAGCCAGTTACAAATCCACTGAGTGGTAGCATAGTCAAGACCACATTTTACCAGCTTCTTTACAAGAATATCATAGAGCACCTTGTCAAATGCCTTGCTGAGATCAAGGTAGGCTACATCCACTGCGTTCCCTTCATCTACCAGGCTTGTAATTCTGTCAAAAAACGAGATCAGGTTAGTCTGACATGACTTATTTTTCAGAAATCCATGCTGACTATTGGTGATCACAGCATTCCTTTCTAGGTGCTCACACACTGTTTGCTTAATGATCTGCTCCAGAATCTTCCCTGGTATTGATGTCAGACTGACTGGGCGGTAATTATTTGGGTCCTCTCTTTCCCCCTTTTTGAAAATAGGGACAACATTTGCCCTCCTCCAGTCTGCCGGGACTTCGCCTGTTTTCCAGGAATTCTCAAAGATGAGTGCCAGTGGTTCTGAAATCACATCTGCCAGTTCTCTTAATACTCTTGGATGCAGTTCATCTGGCCCTGGAGACTTGAATACATCTAGACTAGCCAAGTATTCTTGTACTATCTCCTTAGTTATTCTGGGCTGTGTTTCCTCTGCTGAATCCTTTGCTCCAAATTCTTCAGGTCGGGCATTGTTTTCTTTATCGGAGAAGACTGAGGCAAAGAAGGCATTGAGGAGTTCAGCCCTTTCTGTGTCCCCTGTTTGCATTTCACCATCTTCTCCTCTGAGTGACCCCATTGTTTCTTTGTTCTTCCTTTTGCTACGAACATACCCATAAAAGCCTTTTTTGTTGCTTTTAACCTCTCTAGCAAGCCTGAGTTCATTCTGTGCTTTAGCTTTTCTGACTTTGTGTCTACACGTGCTGGCTATTTGTTTGAATTCCTCTTTGGTGGTTTCCCCCCTTTTCCATTTTTTGTACACATCCTTTTTTAATCTTAACTCAGTTAAAAGTTCTTTAGATAGCCACCCTGGCTTCTTTAGGCACCTTCCATGTTTCCGTCTCATTGGTATTGCCTGAAGTTGTGCTTTTACTATCTCCCTCTTAACAAACTCCCAGCCATCATGAACTCCCTTTCCTTTTAGTATTACTGTCCATGGGATCTCACCCAGCACTTCCCTAAGTTTTATGAAGTCGGCTTTCTTAAAGTCAAGAAATTGAGTCCTAGTATGCTTGGCTGCTCCTTTCCACTGCATAGTAAACTTCAGAAGAGCATGATCACTCGCGCCTAATGATCCTTTCACTTCTACCCCACTAACCAGGTCATCAACATTGGTTAGGACCAGATCTAAAATGGCTGTTCCTCTTGTTGCTTCTCCCACTTTCTGGACAATGAAGTTGTCTGCAAGGCCAGTGAGGAATCTGTTTGACCTTATGCTCTTGGCTGAGTTTGACATCCAACAAATATCCGGGTAATTGAAGTCCCCCATTACTACTATCTCCCTTCCTTTTGCATGCTTGGCCATCTGTTCCAGAAAGGCATCATCTATGTCCTCCGTTTGGCTTGGGGATCTATAGTAAACTCCCACAATGAGGTCACTGTTATTCTTCTCTCCCTTAATTTTGACCCAAATGCTCTCACTTTGGCTTTGAGGTTCTAAATCTTGGATCTCTTCACAGGTATACACATCCCTGACATATAACGCCACTCCTCCTCCTTTCTTGTCTGGTCTGTTTCTCTGAAATAGATTGTATCCCTCCATTATTACATTCCAATCGTGGGACTTATCCCACCAGGTTTCAGTGATGCCTATTATGTCATATTTAGTTTGCTGTACCAAGAGCTCAAGCTCATCTTGTTTATTTCCCATGCTTTGCGCATTAGTGTACAGACATTGAAGTCCATTAATCATTCCCCCGTGTCTCTTATTTAAGGATTTTTTTCCTCCCACCACTAGGTCTGCGTGCTGTTTGCTCCATTCGGTCTATGACATTTGGATGATCATCTTCATCAATTGATAAACTCCTACCTTCAGGAGCACTGTCTCCCTCCCCCACATTAGTCAGTTTAAAGCCCTCCTGATGAGGTTTCTGAGATTTTTGGCAAAAACATTCCTCCCAACCATTGTGAGGTGCAGCCCAACGCTTGCCAGAAGTCCATCTTCAAGAAACTGCAGTCCGTGATCTAAGAATCCAAACCGTTCCTGTTTACACCATTTGTGAAGCCAGTTGTTCACTTCCACTATTTTTCCCTCTCTCCCTGGGCCACGTCGTTCAACTGGGAGGACAGATGAGATGACAATTTGTGCATTTAATTGCTTCAATTTCCTGCCCAGAGCCTCATAATCTCTTTTGATCTTCTGGAGGCTATTGCTTGCAGTGTCATTTGTTCCCACATGAACCAAGAGGAAGGGGTATTTGTCAGTGGGTTTTATCGTAATATGAAGCATTCGTAACCAGAGGTAGCACTGTAGTTGCAGTTCAAGATAAAATATAAGACTGAATTGGTTTATCATTCCTCAGTCTAAAGAAAGAGTTACAGTGCAGCCCCGGGGGGGGGAGGTTGGGGGCTTTGAAGTGGCAGATTGACCATCACATTCAAAAGCCTGATGGCTCATGCTGGCTAGAGTGGAAGGGGGGGTGTTGTCCCCTCCCCCACCCTGCAATGATCTTCTTTTTCTTTAATTATTTTCCATTGGTCTCAATTGGAAGGGGATTAGACATGCAAGCACAGGTTGGCACAAATGGACACCTGATTTTGGGGACTGGTGGATATGTGGAAGGAACTTGGTTCCAGGAGCAGGAAGGAAGCATAAATATCCAGGAAAGAAAGTGGAAATGTTGCCCCTCAGCAAAGTCCCTTTTAGTCCAAAGGTTGTTGATAAGTGTGGATTTCTGATGAGCACCCCATTACTATGGGAAATAATAATAATAAATGTTTACAGACAATTCAAAAACAGTACAAATAAATAATCAATGCAGAGACCCAGTTTTTATTTCATTTGTTCATTCGTTCATCCAATTGAAAAAGCATGTGAAAAGAAAAACGTTTTCAATTATTTCAGGAAAGTAGAACTAGTGAGCACCTGTCATATCTCAATGAGGATGCAGTTCCACAAAACAGGGGCAGCCACCCTGAAAGCCCTAAGTTACTGTGGAGAAGGCTTTGATATTTTAGGAACTTCAGCCAGAGATTCTCCTACAGAACACAGTGATCTACTGGGTAAATAAGGTGGTCTCTTGGGTAATTTGGTCCTTGTTAATCTGACAAGAACCATCCCTGAATCATCCCATTTCACTCTGTAATTTGAGGTACACACTCCTAGTAAAGATGCCTTATGAACAGGTTCAGATCGCTTGTATTTGTATTTGTATCATGATCCATTAGTGTAGCCATTTTAATATATTTATATCTATACTTTTGAGCTGATATTTAGTATTATTACTAGTAGTAGTAGTAGTAGATCATCTGAAGATCTCAGGGTGGTTCACAGCATAAAATACATAATAAAGCAACAAAGTACATAATAAAAACAAGAACAAACCAAACCAATACCCTCCCCCCAAAAAAGTATTCTAGCTGTCTCTAGTAGGAATGCTATGCCATAGAACAGGGGCAGCCACACTAAAAGCCCTGCTCCAAGTAACTGTGATGACGAAGATCAAAATATTCCTGTACCACTTTTGTGGCAAGTTCTATGTTTGCAATAACAAAAATACAATTAAAACCAATGCTATGATAATATAGAAACAGGCAAAGAAAACAATAAGGAAAGCAAAAAGGGGGAAAAATTTGACCTTGCTCCAGAATTTAACTGTACAACATCAGCTGGTATTAATAGTTTGAGTTTTTTTGTCTGCTCTGATAAGTTATTGTATTTTATTTGTAATGAACATTACCCAAACGACTTAGGCAATAGGAAACAAATTTAAATAATCAACAAACAAACAAATGCAGTGTGCACAAGAGTTGGAATTTGCCTTTGTGTGTGTGTGTGTGTGTGTGTGTGTGTGTGTTGGTGTGTATGAAAGAGAGATCATACACTAATTCATTTTTACAAGTATTGGTGTGACTCGTTGCTCTTGTCTATTTAAATCTACAAATCATATATGTCTTTTAGGGGCAGTTCTCCTCTAACTTGGGTTTCCAAACAAAAATATTTGTTGTTGTTAAGATTGGGAGTGGAATATGGAAAATACAAGAAATCCTTTTAAAATAGCCTCTGTTTTCCCTCTTTTTTCTTTTTCTGTTTGCCTTTACAATCCTATACATGTCTACTCAAAAGTAAGGCCCATTGAATTCAATAGGTCTTATTCCCCAAGAAGCCAGGTGTAAGATTGGCATCTTCATTTTCTCTATATCCAAGAGCAGGTCTTTGAAATGTGCTGTGAATGTGAATCTCCCAGCCCTCTCTTGAATTCCAGAACTAGACTGATTCCACAAAATACGCCAACAAGACAGCTCTCACTGATAGCCATTTGACTTGGGGAAGATGATTCTGCTCCCCATTTCACGCCTGCTCCCATCTCCTTATGGCTAAGTGTTTCAATTCACCCTTCTCGTGCAACCTGATTATGCCAAGGCATCCAAATAGATTATAACCAATTTATATGGTGTGAGAGGAAATGGGATAGACTCATTAAGATCCCCATACTTTGGCAAGGATTTCCAGTACATTTATTATCTCAATATTAAAGGAACATCATGAAACAGATTCAGCATGAAATGGAAAATTGCTTGCTGGAGCTACATATTTTCTCTAGGTTGAGAAAAGACTTTCTACTCAAACTAATGAGAACTATTTCTCCCATTGTGAGAAATCTAAGGCCAAATGTTAGGACACTCACAGTGAAGTTCTATACACACATGGGATATAAGAAGTAATAATAAGAATTATTTATCTATCTATCTATCTATCTATCATCTATCTATTTATATTTCTTTTCTTTCTTTCTTTTGTCCAGACTGAAATGTTTCTTTAATTTTTTTATTAGGTAATTCAACAAAACATATTATCTTAAAACATATAATCCTTAATTTTTCCCCTCATTCCCCCCCCCGACTTCCCTCAGTTCCAATCTCTGGTTTCTCTATAAATGCTATTCTCTGCATGTTACATGTATAAGTCCTTAATTTATCTAACTAATTATTATCAATAAAAGATTTGTGAGTGTTTATTCAAAGCCTGCCAAGGAGTCCAATTCACTTTGTTGCGTCTTTAGGTCCTTTGTAAAAGGTTCCCATTCCTCTTTAAAGTCTCAATTATCCTTGTCTCGTAGTTTATGTGTCAATTTTTCCAGTTCTGCATAGTCCATCAGTTTCTCTTGCCATAATTCTTTAGTTGGGATTTCCTCAGTCTTCCATCCTTGTGCTATTAAGACTCTCGCCGCTGTTGCATACATGAAGATGTTTTTCAGCTTCTTTGGCAGGTCTTTTCCTACAATTCCTAACAAAAATGCTTCAGGTTTTTAAAGAAATGTTAGATGGAACATTTTATTCAATTCATTGTATTTCATTTCCCAAAATTTCTTAATTTCATTACAATCCCACCACATATGGTAAAATGTCCCCTCCTTTTTCTTACACTTCCAACATAAATTTGAACTGATTTTGTACATTTTTTCCTAACTGCACTGGTGTCATATACCATCTATACATCATCTTCATATAATTTTCTTTCAACAAAGAACAATCTGTAAATTTTAAATCAATTTTCCATAACCTTTCCCATCATAATGTTGTGACCTATGTCTTGTGCCCATTTGATCATGACTGATTTTACCTCTTCATCTTTCGTCTCCCATTCTAGCAGTATGCTGTATGCAGCCTTCAATAGTTTCACTTTCCCTTCGATCACTTCTGTTTGAAACCTAGATCTTGTATAGCTGAACCCTTTCTTGCTATCTTCCTTATATGTTTTATATAGTTGTCAATAGTGCAACCAACTCTGAAAGTGATCTTTGATCTCATCATAATCTCTTAATTTCCATTTTCCATTATGGTCCTTTAATAAATCAATATATGTAAGCCATTTCCTTACTTTCCAAGTGGTTTGAGCAGTAATGCTTCATGTGGTGAAAGCCACCAAGGAGACTTGTTCCAATAGATCTTTATATTTCTCCCATACTCTCATTAAAGATTTCCTGATTATATGGTTATAAAAGCTTCTGTGAACCTTTCCTTTCCCATACCATAGATATTTATTTATATTTCTATACCACCCATCTGACTGGGTTGCCCTAGCCACTCTGGGTGCCTTCCAGCAAATAAAACAATCAAACACAGTAAAATATCAAGCAATCAAAAACTCGCCTATACAGGGCTGCCTTCAGATAGTTATTTATTTCCTTGACATCTGATGGGAAAGTGTACCACAGGGTGCCACTACCAAGAAGGCCATCTGCCATCAGAGCTGGATCTCAGTGTCCAGGCTGAATGATGGGGGTGGAGATGCTCCTTCAGTTATACAGGGAAGAAGGCATAATTTTACGTTTTGTCCTGTGTTTGTCACATGCAGCACTGTTTCTATTCTGCTGCAATTCATCTGCTAAAAATTATGTTATTCATCTCCCTATTCATGGTGGGAATATTATGTAACTTAGCAATTTACGTAATTAATTTCATATAATATGTAAGTTCCATTGTCATTACATTATTCCACCCCGTTAATTTCAATGCAAAGGAAATGTATTTGTACATACAATGGTACCTCGGGTTACAGACGCTTCAGGTTACAAACACACCTTAATGATGGCACCATTGTCACAAGATGGTCCTTGTCCTGTCCAGGACACACACAGGTTTCTGTAGGTCCGACCTGGAAAGCACAGCCCCCTCCTAATCCATGCATATGGTTGCACTTTATCCCAGCGCCATTTCACAACGGTGTTACGTAAAGCCATTGCGGGGGGCCAACCCGGCTCAATTCTCTGGACACTCCTTTTGCATCGGCATGGCAACGACTGCCACAGCTTGGGGTCTTGTCCCTGAGCACAGCAAGGCAATGGGCTGATGGCGCTCCATGGCTTATAAGGGATACATTCATCAATAGTCAACAATTGCTTGCCAATTTTCTGTAATGTTTACTTCCTATGCCCTCAAGCGCATGTGGATTTTTGGCCACAGTATTGTACTGCCCAAGCATCCGCAAGTCCCTTGGGTGAACATCTTGGACTCCACCCAAAGGCCCACATTGTGTGGAAAGGCCAGCATGTAATGCATTGGGATGCACTATTGCCAAGCTTGCACCGGGAATCAGCATTGCATGGCCCTCTGGACGCAATATTGATCCATCTGGGAGAGAATGACGCTGGTCAAATCCAGCATCACGCTGGTCAAATCCATGATAGCAGACATGAATCAACTCAGTGCAATGCACCCTGATGTCACCATCCTGTGGTCTGAACTCCTTCTGCATTTTCAATGGCATGGTGCCATTAAACCTTCCAGACCAAATTACATGGTGGTAAAGATCAATCAGGCCATCCGCTCCGCAATTACACATTTTGGCAGCCAAGTGATACAACATATGGGTATTAAGCCCATCAGGGCTGAGCTATTTAGACCTGACAGGGTGCACCTGACTACATTAGGGAATGAACACTGGTTGGATGACATCAGGCTTGGCCTGCAGGACTGCTTGTCAGATTGCTAACTGTGTTTTTTCAGTTGTAGGTAGTCTTGGCGGCAATACCGCAACTTCGCGGTCTCAGGTGGCGGTTTTAGGCCCTGGGTGGAATCCTTTAGTCCATCATTCTTACAGGGGGGCATGAAGTGGTGACCCACCCACCCCTCCTTGTGGTGGCATTTTCAGGGTTCCCTGTTAAAGGAGGTTTGTGAAAGGAGTCACTGGCCATATGCTGAAAGGTTGTCAGTGAATGTCCCAAAGCTGCGGGGGGGGGGGGCTTGCTGTGTAAACATGTGTTTTGCAGTGCCACCTCTGTTCCAATTAACCCTGTTGTGCCTCAGTCCCCCAGCTGGGGGGCTGAGAGGGGTACACGCCCAATGCCTAAGCCAAGGTTTCCTACATCTGAAATTGTTAATAAAAGGTGTGGCCATTTTTAAATCCCATTACACGTTGTCAGTGTGACTCATTGGTCTCATTCAGTCACCAGGGGGGATGGGGTCTCCACCTGGGCCTGCAACTGCAACCTTAGCTCAGTTGGAATAAAAGGTAGATCAGCCTTTCCTAAGTTTGGGTCCCCAGATGTTGTTGGACTACAACTCCCACCATCCCCTACCCAGCAGGGCCAATGATAAGGGGCGATGGGAGTTGTATTCCAACAGCAACTGGAGACCCAGCGTCGGGAAAGCCTGTGGAAGAGCATTGTGGGAGTACAGGGCAAAGCAGATTCTGTATTCCTGTGGCTTTTAGTCCTCACAAAGCTTCATGTTGTATGAAATAATAAACTGCTGGAATGGAATGGGATTGGAAAGGGGCTTGGTACGCTCCTATACTGATAGTGTGCACATCCGAATTTGGATTGCCCGCATCCCAATAAACATAATTCTTTTGGCTTTTTGCTACTACCATTCCAAAGTCATATCCCTTCTGTGTTCCTCTCTTATGGAAGAAAAGAAGCAGCTGTGCATAGGTCTGTCTAGTGACAGCACCTCTTGAGAAGCTCCCAAGTTGATTTCCTTTGATCCCCCTTCACCTGACGGAAAGAGCTAAAGGACACGACAGAGATTAAAATAGCCCCTCCCTGAAAACTTGGAGAGCCACTGCATGCTAGATTAATCAGTTTCATTCTAGAGTGAATCAGTGGTCTGATTCAAGATGAGGAAAGTCCTTATATACTAAAATGAGATAACTCCAGCCTGCTTGGAACTCATGTCCTGAATTCTTATTATATATATCAATGCGCCCTTCAAGGACTTCCTTTGAAGATAGTCTGGAAAGTGCAGCTACTGCAGAATGCAAGTGTCAGAGCACTGTCTGGTGCTTCTGTGCAATTTCATATAATTCCTATTTTGCAGCATCTGTTCTGGCCACCTATATGTTACCAGGCCAGTTTAAGGGGTTGTAACAACTTGGAACCTCAAAATTGTGGTGCTTAACCCCATACCCACCTTAGGTTGCAGGAGACAGGGTCTCATCGTCCCACCAGTAGAGGTAGCTTTTTGTGTGGTGATATAGCATAGGGCCTTCTCTCTAATGGCACTCCAACTGTGGAATTCCCTCCTCCTGGAGGAGCAGATGGCCACAACATTGCCAGAATACTGTTGCTTGGTTGAGACACATTTGTCATCACGCTCCAGGCTACAGCAGGTTTTTATTAGGTTGCTCTGGTTTTTAGGCTTCTTTTGTTTCGTGGAGTCGCTTGTTCATATTACAATTTGAAGCAGGGTGTGGGTGATTGCTTTTCTGAATGTTATGCACTCCACTGCCCACTATGCTTCTCTGCTGTGTGGATGCAGGATCAAGGCTTGCTGGTGGAGAATGGCTAGGAGACAAGTCTGGAGTCAGAGAATACATGTCCTTTCTCCTCCTTGCAGTGGAGCCTAATAAAACAGATAAGGAGACCTGGGGAGAGGCAAAGCTGTTGACAGTAAGACCACAACATGTTCTTCGTAACTGAGGGGGAAGGGAAGGGGTGGTGCAGTGAGTGCTTGACTGAGGTTCTAGTTAGACTGAAGCTCAGGGTGAAGGTGCTAGATGGAGCTTATGGAGCTGGCAGGTTACAGAGTGGTGGATGAGGCCTCAAACTATACCCAACTGGTGCCCTACTGGGGAACTGCTAGAATGTATTGGGGGGGTGATAGCATGTGATGTAACTCCAAACAATCCAGTGCTTGGGGCTATTTGTGCACCAAACCTTTTGTTGTACGCATGTCTGTGTAAGCCCTGTACAAATAAATAAATGAAATATTATCACTTACATCCCACCTTTCCATGCTAGAAGATGATTAACAACAATAAGCCCACAAAATTACCAATAAAACAAAAAAGTGAATATGAAAGCAGCAGCCATCTCACACTAGTAAGACTAGACTGCAACAGGGGGAAGCAACAATTGTCTCAATAGTCCAAAGTCCATTTGAAACAGGAATGTCTTCACACAGCAGTGAAATGTCATCAAAAAAAGAGGCCAGGAATTGGGTCTGAATGGTGTACCATGACTTTTAATTTTTTTGCCTCTAGTGGAGTGCAGTCAGACTACACTTCAGACAACAACGTGTCTTGGTCCAGCATGGCCACCCCCTGTAATGTTTCTGCATGATTCAGTTTTCCTGTCTTGTTGGGAACAGTCACAAAGTTCTGACTCACACAGAGATGCAACTAGCAGTGTAATTCTGTGTGCATCGGGAGCAACTGAATGACCCTCTCATACCCAGCCAAGAAATGTGCCAAAATCACCTCACCGCAAGGGTTGCAGGCAATAGATCATGCAGAAATACAACCAGCAGCCTTCTCCATGGGGGAAGGTATTTTGTGCTCATTGGAGGCTTTCATGATTTAATCTATTCATTTCCCACGTGGCACAGTTTGAGCATTTCTCACTTTAGTGCAAGCCAGGCAGAGATGTGGGTGCAGGTCTCTTGTTGCATTGCCAACCAAATGGAGCAGTCCTCTCCCAGAGTGGAGGATGCTGGTTAGGAAGGCAGCAGAGTTATTCAAACAATCATATGGCTGCCCAAAATGTGAAAGTCTGAGAAACAGCAAGCATCTCTTTAGCATTCAGCATCAGCTACTCTTGTGCTTCATCTGTGCTGAAAGCTCTAGATCAATGGAGTGTTGTTAGGGAAAACAAATGTCAGGGGTTTTGTTGATGCAGGTTCAAAGCAGCAGTTGCATAACCCCCTGCACTCTCCCCGATGCTTGACTTCAAGTGCCAAAAGAGATGCATAATTGACAAGACAGTTAAATGTAGCAGATTTTAGTCAAATCACAATGAAGAGCTTGATTATCTGAAGAGCAGGGAAGCAATTCCAACAGTACAATGAAACCTGCTCGGCACTTTTATGTATGCTGTTAACATCTGGCAAATAAATGGTCTTGCTGGCATGATGACAGCAGCACTCAAGCGCCTCGCATGGCTGTGGAAGACTCTGGCCTGAAAACAGTGACTTTTGCATTCATGGGCTGCTTGAGGATAGGCAAGAAATGGGAATGGCATCTTTGATAAGTGGGCACATTGATCCAGCTGTGGCGCTTTCTGCATATCTCATTGCCAACCACTTTACAGAAGCCATTGAGAAGCTGCAAGACCTATAGTCTTCTAATCTTCTATTAAATGCTGGGAAATACAGACCTGGAGCAGTTCCACATGATACTGCTAAGAATCTGTCTATATTATTTCTGGCAATAATTCTTTGGGATTTGGAAGGAGGGGCAAGGCGTCCGTGTGGCTCTTAGATCATTTGAGCAGGGCTCTGGGCATGCCCCCCCCCCGGCCATCTGCTATTGCTATGCCTGGCAAGAGCGAGCCCATGGATAGTCCTGTTCTGTGGATATATTATGGGCAGCTCCCAACCAAAAATAGGAAAAACAACAACACAACATCATACACTAAAAACTTCCCTGAACAGGGCTGCCTTCAGATGATTGTTTGTTTGTTTTTTCAATTTTTTGGGGGAGCTGCCCAGAATGGGTGACATATAAACAATAAATTATTCCAACTACTACTACTACGACTACTACTTCTACTACTACTACTGTTGTTGATTTTAAAAGGCATGGCTCCTAAATGGGTTGTTCCCCATTGTTCATGTAATTCACAAGGATAGTATTCTCCAAAAACAAATAACTACCCTGTTGTCTAGCCCAAGTGCTTGCCTGCATCCTCTTGAGTAGACAGGTGGAAACTCTTGTGGTTTTTTTAATTTCTAAAACAGAAAGTGACAGCCAGTAAACTAGTACCTGCATATAATTGGCTATCTCTTTGTTTAGAATCCTCCAAACTCATTAATCCTTGTCTCACTTTCTAAAGTCTAGCAATCTTTAACTGCTGCTGTGGAATATGAAATGCATCCTTTAATTACAGGAAGCCACACATAATGGAAATGTAGACTTGCAAAATGTAGACTTGCTACACTTACCACTTATAGTGGTAGAGTGGCAGTTTTTAAGGATTTTGTGGCATGCTACTATACAATGTTGTCAATATTCAACTAGTATTCTGGAATACAGTACCTCCCCCCCCCCACTGTTCTTATACTGCAAAAAAATGCAACTTTTGTGAAAGATCCAGAATGCATACTCTGTGGTTGAAAGACTGGCTGCTTCTTGAGAACACAGACATTCTGGATTTAGAAGGTTTTAACAATGTTTTTGGGTGGCATGCATATCTGTGGTACAACAAGTTTAAAGCACATAAAGCATTTAAAAACCATATTGTCAGGAAAGCACTGTTCAATGTCTGGATAAGATATAAGGACTTATTGGAAAATAAAACCCCAAGGTGGCTGTCACCAATGGAAGCAAAAGCCCAGAAAAAGCTCAATATGGAGGCCAAATGGCCAAAATATTGGGAAATTCTGGAACAAGAGGGAGATAGACTGAAATTGCACAGTTTTGAGAAATTAAAAAACAAAGTGTGAGATTGGCTTCATTATTATCAGATAATGGAGGCATATAATTTGGACAAGAAAATTGGCTTCCAAGTGGAAAAATCAAAATTAGAAACAGAACTGTTAGAACCCAAAACTAAGATTTTGTCAAAGATGTATAACTTGCTGTTGAAATGGAATACCCAGGATGAAACGGTGAAATCTGCTATGATTAAATGGGCACAAGACGTTGGACATGACATTATGTTTGCTGACTGGGAACAGTTATGGACCACAGGTATGAAGTTTACTGCATGTAATGCCTTAAGAGAGAATATTATGATATACAGGTGGTACATGACCCCAGTCAAGCTTGCAAAAATCTATCATTTGCCCGATAATAAATGTTGGAAATGTAAAGAAACTGAAGGTACATTCTTTCACCTTTGGTGGACGTGCCCAAGGATTAAGGCTTTTTGGGAAATGATCTATAATGAAATGAAAAAGGTATTTAAATATACCTTCCTGAAGAAACCAGAGACCTTTCTTCTGGGCATTGTCGGCCAATTGGTGCCAAAGAAGGACAGAATTTTTTTTATGTACGCTACAACAGCAGCAAGAATACTTATTGCAAAGTATTGGAAGACACAAGATCTACCCACTTTGGAAGAATGGCAGACGCAGGTGATAGACTACATGGGATTGGCAGAAATGACTGGCAGAATCCGAGACCAGGGAGAAGAGTCGGCGGAAGAAGATTGGAAGAAATTTAAAGACTATCTACAGAAATATTGTAAAATTAATGAATGTTAGAATGATGTTGGATAGAAATTAAGTGGTTTCCAGCTGTAATGCTTTAAGAGAATATGAAAAAAAGGATTATAAATAGGTAAAGATCTAATGGTAAGGATTTGCTGAACCAACAATTTGAAGTGGAATACAAAAAAGGGAGGTATGAGGAGGTCCGGGAAACAAGCTAAAGGAAAATAAGCAATGGAAACTTTGTGTGTTGTCAGGGAACTGCCATCGAAGGAGCAGGAGGTGAAAGGGCTCACAGAGGCTGAGAGAGAGTATTCAGCTGAGGAGGGAACCAGCAGGGGGAGAGGTGGAGTTCCAAGGGAAAGTGAGTCGGAGGGAGGGCTCAGAGACACTTCCAGCGAAAATAGTGGGGAGGTTTCAGGACCTCCCATAGGGACACCTACTCCTCGCCGGAAACTGTCACACCGAGAGTCCAGAAGACGCGTTTCCGTTAAGGAGCTTTTATGCTGGAAGAAGTTCCGTAAACGCCCACTGTCCGATTCTACGAGCGACTGATGGAGCCATGCTTAAGGAGCTCCGTCACAGACAGAGGTTTGTGGACTTAGCCAAACTCTGAGGGACTAGGATTTTACGCACAAGCAGCACACCATCCCATTACAGCAATCGGACAGTCCCTGAAAGCAGCTTGTGCAGAGAGGCATCATGAGCAACCCAGCCGGAGCCGGGGGAGCAGGAGGAGCTGGAGAGGGTCCAAGCCTGGAAGAAAGGTACAGGGTGTTGGAAGTCCAGCTAGCGCTGCAAACGGCGAGGCTAGAAGAAAGGAGGGCGCAGGATGCAGAAAAGACAAAAGGTGCCCCACTAGCAAGAAAGATGCCAGGATTGGTGCAGAAGTTTGGGGGGGACCCCAGGAACTATCAAGCCTTTAGGACAGAGATGCAGTATGCTCTCGAGCTGCAGTTTAACGACTTTCCCGACGAGGCATCGCGAGTGGCGTTTGTGATTGGCCATCTCGAAGGGGGGGGGGCGAGAGACTGGGTTAGACCCCTGATGGCAGGGAATAGTGAAATGCTGAAGGACACGAGGAAGTTTTTCCGCGCCATGGATTTGATGTTTTCCAGCAAGATTGAACAGGGACTGGTGCGCAGACAATTGATGGCTTGTAAACAGGGGAGCCGATCGGTTCGGGAGTACTGGACTGAGTTTACAATGCTGATACATAAATTGGGGTGGGATCTATCGGCGGAACCCATTCAAATGCTTTTTGAAGAGGGGCTTTCTTCGGCGGTGAAAGACGAACTTTCCCGGGCGCCCAGGGCGGAGTCTATGGACCAGCTTACCAAATCAGCGCTGACCATTGGAGCGCGCCAGGAGGCAAGAGCCTTGGAGAAGCGGGAAGGGAAAGGAGAGCGTTGGAGGGATTTCCGCATTCCAGAGATTCCGGAGCCAAATTTCCTGCCAGGAGAGCCAATGGAAATTGGAACAGCGCGCGCGCGCGCAGTTTCAAATCCCAGTGAAGGGAGGAAGAAGGAGGGGAAGAGCACCAAGAAATGTTATCTCTGCCAGCAGCCAGGTCACTTTGCCAGAGTCTGCCCGCAAAGAA
This sequence comes from Podarcis raffonei, assembly GCF_027172205.1. Taxonomy (NCBI): domain Eukaryota; kingdom Metazoa; phylum Chordata; class Lepidosauria; order Squamata; family Lacertidae; genus Podarcis; species Podarcis raffonei. The sequence goes on along the minus strand of NC_070612.1, from coordinate 63,184,644 downwards.
AGGAATGGCAAGGGATGGCGGGAGCTGTTGGGGGGAAGGAGGAGGGAGTCCAGGAGACAGTAAAAGCCAACGCCTGGCTGCCACCGTCAGGGCACAGCAGCCAGGCCAAGGAGCAGTAAAAGTGCCCACTCCGGAACCTCCAAGACCAGCCCTAGTAATAGAGGTGTTGCTAGAGCTGGCAAACGGATACCCACTAAAGACAAAGGCGCTGTTGGACTCAGGCAGCTCCTGTAATTTTATGAGTAAGGAGTTTGCAGCTGAACACCAGATACAGATACTCCCTTTAAGCAACGCCCTGCAGGTGACCACGATCGATGGGAGGGAGCTGTTGGGAGGAGAAGTTAGCCTACAGACCGTCCCAATGGTTATGAGGGTGGCCAGGCACACCGAAAGGATAGCGTTCAATGTGGCCACCCTGGGAGGGGCTCCCGTTATTTTGGGAATGAGCTGGCTAGCGTTGCATGATCCGCTAGTGGGCTGGCATCAGAGAGTGGTCTCCTTTGGGTCAGCACATTGCCTGGAACACTGCAGAGAGGGAAAGGTGCCAGAAGGGGCAAAAGCCTTTCTAGCAGGGACGGAAGTGGCGGACAAAGGGAAGGTGCCCAAACAATACGCTGACCTGAGCAAGGTCTTCAGCGAAAGGGAAGCAGATAAACTACCACCACATAGAGCCTTTGACTGCCAAATTAACCTGGTCCCTGGAGCCCAGCTCCCCGTGGGCAAGCTGTACGCCATGTCAGACAGGGAAATGCAGGAGTTAAGGGAGTTTATTGATAAAAACCTGAAGAGAGGTTTCATCAGAGAGTCCAGAGCGGTGGGGGGCAGCCCAGTGTTTTTTGTGGACAAAAAAAACACAGATAAACCGAGACTTGTAGTGGACTTTAGAGCCCTAAATGCAGTGTCAGAACCAGTGGCTTTCCCCATGCCCAGAATTGATGACATTTTGACCAGGGTGAGGAAGGGAAAGATATTCACTAAACTGGACCTGAGGGGGGCATACAACCTGATACGGATAAGGAAGGGGGATGAATGGAAAACCACCATGTTCACCCCTTTGGGGGCTTTTGAATATCTCGTTATGCCATTCGGATTACAAGGAGGCTCAGCATGTTTTCAATCGTTCATGAACCACGTCCTGGGACCTCTGCTCTACAAGAATTGCGTGGCCTTCCTCGATGACGTGTTGATATATTCAGAGAATGAGGAGCAGCATGTAAAGGATGTCAGGGAAGTGCTGAGCCAACTGCAAGCAAACCAGCTGTGGGTGAAATTGGAGAAGTGTCAGTTTCACACCAAGGAGGTGGAATTCCTGGGGTACCGCTTATCAGACAAGGGATTAGCCATGGATCCAGGCAAGGTCCAGGCGGTGCTGGAATGGAAGACACCGAAAATGAAAAGGGATGTGCAAAGGTTCTTAGGGTTTGGGAACTTTTACCGTAAGTTCATCAAGAACTTTGCCCACTTAACGGCTCCCATCACGGACTGTCTCAGCAGCAAGAAGAAATTCGTTTGGACGGCGGAGGCGGAGCAAGCATTTGAGGAATTGAAAAGGGCATTCGCTTCGGAAGAACAGCTCCTGCATGTGGATTTACAAAAACCAATGAGAGTGGAAACTGATGCCTCAGACCGGGCGGTGGGGGCGGTGCTGCTTCAGCCGGGGAAGAATAAGTCGGAGTGGAGACCGTGTGCCTTCTTTTCGCGTAAGCTGAACAAATCCGAGAGGAACTACACCGTATATGACCGAGAACTACTCGCCATTCACGAAGCGTTCCGGAGATGGAGACATTTACTAATTGGCGCACAGCATAAGGTGCAAGTGTGTACGGACCACAAGAATTTGGAGTATTGGAGAACGGCACGAGTGCTCAACCAACGACAAGTGAGGTGGGCCCAGGAGTTCTCCAAATTCCATTTTGAAATTTGCTATGTGCCAGGTCCAGAAAACATCAGAGCGGACGCTCTCTCACGCAAACCTGAATATTTGGAGGGGGAGGGAGCGCCTGAAGAGAGACATATCATCCCAGAGGACCGCTGGGTGTGTGGGGCGGCCTGGGTGGGGCAAAGGGAACTGGTAGAGGGAACGGTAAATGATGAGTACGCCCAGAATAAGCTCAGAGGTTTAAGGAGAGAGGGAGAAGGCCCCGGAGGTTTTGAAGAAAGAAACGGGGCATTGTATTACAAAGGGGCACTATATATACCCGAAGGGGAATTGAGGGGGAGAGTACTCAAACAGCTGCACGACAACCCCACAGCGGGGCATTTTGGGCAACACAAGACCATGTGGTTGGTGACCAGGGAGTTTTGGTGGCCCAAGGTGAGGGAGGATGTACGGGAGTATGTAAGAGGGTGTGACCAATGCCAGAGAGCCAAAGGAGAAAGGCGGGCGCCAGCGGGGTTATTAGAACCGTTACCCACACCAGAACGACCGTGGGAGGCGGTATCGATAGATTTTATGACTGATCTGCCTAAATCCCAGGGGAAAACCGCCATACTAGTCGTAGTAGACCTGTTAACTAAGATGGGTCACTTTGTAGCTTGCTCACATGCAGTCACGGCGGAAGAGACAGCGAAATTGTTTGTAGAACATATTTTTAGGCTGCATGGCGCCCCCTTGAGGGTGGTCTCCGACAGAGGGAAACAGTTCACGTCCAGGTTCTGGAGGAAACTTATGAGCTTGTTGCACGTAGAGGTCAACTTTTCGACTGCCAGGCACCCTGAAACCAATGGGCAGGCGGAGAGAGCAAACGGTATCCTCCAACAATACCTGAGGTGTTATGTTAATGACAGAGAGAACGATTGGGTCGAAAAGTTGGCACTAGCGGAATTTGCCTACAATAATGCGGAGAATGTGTCCACCGGGATGAGCCCCTTTTTGGCTAATTATGGGTGCCACCCCAGGGCGTTTCCAGGGGGAGGAGGGGAGAGATGGAGTGTCCCGGCCGCCGAACATTTTGTAGAAGAAATGGAAGCGATCCATCGTCAACTCCAACTCAACTTAGAAAGGGCCAAAGAAGAATATAAGAGGCAGGCAGACAAGAGCAGAAGGGAAGGTGAAACCATTAGGGTGGGGAGTCAGGTCTGGCTGTCAACCCAAGGGTTGCCGTTCAAGGGGGGTTGCAAGAAATTGAGACCCAAAAGATTGGGACCATTTGAGGTCATCCAACAGGTCAACCCAGTGGCTTTCAGACTCCGGTTACCGAACCACATGAAACTGCACCCAGTATTCCACAGGTCATTACTGTCACCATATAGGGGGGAAGGTGAAGGGGTATCCACACGGGGGCCAGTCTTAGAAGAAAGGGAAAGCAGCAAGCATGTGGAGGAGATCATCGACTCCAGGTGGAAGGGTGATCAGGTGGAGTATTTGGTCGCGTGGGAAGGGGAACCGGAGTCGGAAAACACCTGGGTGACGGCAGAGGAGGTCAGTGACGAGATCTTGATCGAAACGTTCCACCAAAGGTTCCCCAGGAAACCTCAGCCAGTAGCGAGGTTCCGGAGGGAGTACTTTGGAACCACCGACGATGAGGAGGAACTGGAAGGATTCAGGGAATCGGAGTTGGAAGAAGGAACAGACTCCGATGAGGAGGAGTACTTGGAAACCGGAAACAGCAACTGGTGGAGGGAAGTGTTCGAAACTTCGGAAGATGAGGGAGGTTCTTTCAGGGGTTTTGCTCCCTCGCCTCCCGCAGAGGAGGGGAGGGAAGGGGGTGAAGGGGGCCCTGGAGGGGAGGTGGATGTCAGGGAACTGCCATCGAAGGAGCAGGAGGTGAAAGGGCTCACAGAGGCTGAGAGAGAGTATTCAGCTGAGGAGGGAACCAGCAGGGGGAGAGGTGGAGTTCCAAGGGAAAGTGAGTCGGAGGGAGGGCTCAGAGACACTTCCAGCGAAAATAGTGGGGAGGTTTCAGGACCTCCCATAGGGACACCTACTCCTCGCCGGAAACTGTCACGCCGAGAGTCCAGAAGACGCGTTTCCGTTAAGGAGCTTTTATGCTGGAAGAAGTTCCGTAAACACCCACTGTCCGATTCTACGAGCGACTGATGGAGCCATGCTTAAGGAGCTCCGTCACAGACAGAGGTTTGTGGACTTAGCCAAACTCTGAGGGACTAGGATTTTACGCACAAGCAGCTCACCATCCCATTACATGTGTTTTTAACTATTTTTATTTTGTATTTTTGTTATTTTTTCTTTTTTTCATTTTTATTGTAATACTTTAAAAAATCTTAATAAATATCTTATAAAAAAAACAGAATGCATCCTCTGTATTTTCATTTGTGTGGCATGTGCACACACATCACCCCAGTGAGCATGATTTGGGAGATATCTGTTTCGTGCCTCTTCCCACTGATTGGTGGGAGCAGTCAGCTTGCGAGCTCAGTTCAGAGGAGATGGCAGATAGTGAGGTTGGTACTGAGTCAAAGTCCTGCCCCTGAGAGCAGTCATTCACTGCAGGTGACAATAGCCATCACAATAGCCAGGTTCATCAAATCAGGCAGCCATGTAATTTCTCTTCCAGTCTCCTATACATCCACAATATTAGAATGCCAAATTCCTAAACTTTAAATACATCCTCAAAATCCACAAAGGCTATTTCCACAGGCAAGCTCCTAACGCTGACATTTCCTAATGGCGGAGCATGAGGGTGTATCTGTGTCTAAAGCCACAGAACTTTTCCCAATTCAGGCACAACCCACCATTTGTGACTAAAGGGTCAGTCAGCTCCACCCTCGCAGCCAAGCCAGGGACCACCAGATCTACTTCACATCCATTCCCAAATGAGTTTGGTGAGAATGTTTAATTAGGGTTAGAAAACCCTAATGAAACACAAAGCCGAGCGGGCGAGGGGATTCATTTATGCAGGGTGCTCCTTCACAAGCAGCAGCTTTGCAGGGCAGCCACTTGCAAGCAAATTCTGTGCCCCATGTAGGATTGATACCTTAGTTTGACAGCTGTTGTGCACTCATGATCCTTGCAGGGTGCAAGTGGTGTTCTTGCAAAAAAGACACTTGCAAAGCAGCACCCCTCAGGACCAATGCCGCTGCTCAACAGAAAGGTCCTTAAAATGTTCCTGCTCAACAATGGAATTTCATGGTGGATAATAACCAGAAGTAATAACAAATTAAAGAGGAGATACAGATTTCAGGGGCTAAAACTGAGATCCCTGAAAGTTCAGCTGCATGCACCGTGGTTAAGATTTTGTCTAGAGCTAGGTATACTTATCTGGAGGTAAATCACATTGAACATTGTGGAGCTTCTGAGTAAAAATGCATAAGATATTACTATAGGTTGTATAAATGAGGAACGGACAGAGGGAGATCAGGCTGAGTTGCAGTAAATCAGTAAGGATTTCTGACTCCTAAATTGCTTAACAATTACAAGAACTAAAAAAGTTCCAAACCACTACATTAAGCTGCTGAAATGTTAATGCTTGAGGGAAATTAGGAGAGGGATATTGCATGAAAGGACTCTAAGTTCAGTTCTGGTACTGAAGACAAATTCTTGGGCTAAATGTTCCTTAATTCTGAATGCATATCTGCCTTCCCTCCAATCAACTATTTTGCTCGTGGCTGTAATTAGTGAACTTCAGGATTATAGTAGAAAACATTGTAGATCCCACCAGCCTGAAGTTTTCCCACCCTGGCCTAAATTTTCCCAAAGGACTTAAAAAATAGAGTGTTCTAATTAGTCTCAGTCAAAATATTAAAACAAGAATACATGAAAAAAAGAAACTTTAATTGCACATGGATAAATCCAAACAACAGTGACAAGTGAGTGGCAGATTCTGCATGTTGAGAGAGGAACAACAACAACAACCCTTTTCTGGAATACTTTCTTTCTTTCTTCCTTCCTTCCTTTCTTTCTTTCTTTCTAAGATATTTATTGAAATTTTCAACTTTAATACATTAAAAAAGAATCAAAAAAGAAAAAACAAAAAGGTTTAAAAACACATAACGTTCACAATCCTTATTTTTCTATAACATATTTCCCTGACTTCCCCACACCTCCCCTTCTTATATTCCAATTCAAAATATTAGTTCAGCAAGTTCTTATCCCTAATTTTAACCTTTTTCTATTTAGTTCATTTTAAAAAACCAATTTTGCCTTATCCAAACTTAAACATCAATGCTTATGCATCAATACTCATTCTTAAAACATTTTTCTAACGTTGACCCAAATTCCCTTCCACGAATTCCCCAATTTTCATACAAATAACAAAATAAAATAAAAACAAAACAGATTGTAATTATGCACCCTTTGGATTCCCAAACTCCACCCCCCCTTTCCCGGTTTCAATCCCCAACAAATGTCCATCAGTCTTAGTCTACTATCAGCCTGGAGATCTCACGTCCGAGGCTCTTAATTCTCTCTCAATTCCTCTCTGCCGGTTTTTTTGATAGTCCTTAATATTAAACACCAGATCTCGGAGAAGCTCTCGCCCAACGGGATCCATGTTTCTTCCAGCCAGACCTCCATACTTAAAAGTGGAGCCCGAATCATGTTTCTTACTCCTTTCAAGTCCAAATGTCCCCAAAGCTCCAACTTCCACCTTAAGCAAATTTGTAATCCTTGGGTCTTCAGATCTCCACATAAGGAGATCTCTCCATTCTTCAATCTCCAATTCAGACCAGATTTTCGACATCCAGTTCTTAATTTCCTTTGTAGCCATCATGTCAGGCCTCTGGCTCTCCTTTGTCATCTGCAAAATTACAGCTCCTCCTTTTCCTCAGGAACAACATATATCTCCTTCTCCACACTCTCAAAACTCTCTCAAGTTTCTCTTTTTGTCCAGCTGCATGGGCTTCCTGAGTCAAATCCTTATCAAATTCAGTGATGTTATTTACTGTTAAGTTCAGAGTTGCAACATTTGTAGCCAAAACATCAATTTGGCCTTGTAGCTTTCCCAAGAGAACAAAAACTCTGTCCAACCCAGCCTGAATTTTCCCTCCTCCAGCCATTCTTGTAATGTCCCAAATCCCCCTCTATAGGGATTTTGGTAACTTAGTATTCTTTCCAGTTCAAATCCAAAAATCAAGTTAGTTTGTAACAGTTCTTCCTTGTTTTCAACAAATTATAACCAAATTGTAACAAATATAGCCAGCAGAAGCAACAAAAGCAAAGTTCTCTTTTCCCATCTTGACAGCTAATTTGACAGCTGTCAAACTCTTCAATACCTCATCAGCAGGCTCTCTCGCGGAGCACTCCCGGGTCCGGGGGGGTGGCACTTCAGCTCCCAAAATTAGCTCTTTATCCTCCAGTAAGATTTCTTATATTGCCAAATCGTGAAATTAATGTCTTTTACCAAGTAAAAAAGAAAGGGTTCTCTCGACCTTAGTTAGCAGGTCCTTGCTTTAGATTATTTACAAGACGGGGAGACGGACTTCCTGTTTGCGCCTTCCCCGATCGTGCCTAATTAAAAAAAAAAAAATCTTTCCAATTTCCGTACTACTCACGGGTTGTTGCTTTATCCTTTTCTGGAATACTTTCAGTACAATCATACAATTGCACCATGTATTCTTCAGTTCTTCTGGGGCTGCTTTTATGGACTTTTCAACTTATACTTTCCTGTAAATGCTGTAAAGTATAAGAACATCCCCAGAAGAACTGAGAATCATAAACAGAAGTGACCAACCTCTTTTGATAACCTAAGTCAAAACTTGTCAAATAAAACCTGAGAAGAAATGGTCCAGGAACATAAGATGATGGGCTGATTCAGCAAAACACTTGGTGATACCAGAGAGTATCCACACTAAATGTGCATCCACTGACATCTTTTGGTTTTTCAATTTGCAAGGTGGAAAAGTGGTTCTTGGAGCTGCAGCCCTCAAAAATCAAAGCAACAGTCTATGATTAATGTCTTTTAAGCAGGATGCATTTAAAATCAAGTCCATGCCTGAGTACTTTGAAGAACACAAAGCAAAAAACTAACTTCTTGTATCTACATAAATATCCTTGTAGATGGCAAAGAAAGAGGTTAACACTGTTCTGGATTGGAACCAGGCTATCACTTTTATTAAACATTCAGAATAAGCCAGATTAACATCTTGAGTCGAGAATATGGGGTGGAGGCAAGGCCATTTTGGCCAAGTCATGATCACAGCAGTACTTGCCTTCCTCCCCCTCCCCGGTGAGTTGCACAAGGGCAACATAGAGAGTAAGGAAGGTGACGCTGTCAGTCAATGCCACCCCCCGGACTGGATGTAAATAACAAGGCAGCCTGATGGGGGATGGTTGAGGAGTGCCTGAGGTTGGGTGGGCAGCCTTGTTATTTACATCCAGTCCGGGGGGTGGCATTGTCTGACAGCGTCACCTTCCTTAGTCTCTGTGTTGCCCTTGTGCAACTCACCAGGGAGGGGGAGGAAGGCAAGTACTGCTGTGATCATGACTTGGCCAAAATGGCCTTGCAGGCCAAATGGCGATGCCTATGGGTTGCAGATTCCCCACCACTGATCTAAACAATGTCTGTGTTTTTGAGGTTGTCAGCTAGTTTGGAGATTTATGCAAGGGAATTGTTATATTGAGAATTGTTTCGTTAGTCTCAAAATAATTACCAGTGAGCTGGAAATATCCAAGCCTGGAGATTTCAAATGGTAAATGGTTTTGTTCCACCTAACCTCTTCTGTCTTTTGTCACAGAGTTCAGTGTCAGCTTGTTTTATTTTATTCATATCCAGGAGGACTCCTGAACTGCTCCCCACCGTAGTGTAATGTTGTTCTGGGAGTCCGTTATAAGAGAGCTCTGCTGGATCAGGCCACAAGCCCATCTTGTCCAGCACCCTCTTCTCACAGTGGCCAAGTCGCTGCCTCTGGGAAGCTCCTGTGTACTTTCACTTAGTATGCATGCTAATTGTATGTATGGCCTACTTATGTATGCATGTGCAGATTTTATGGATGAACCACTTTTGAAAATGCAATCGGCTATAAGTGACAGCATGACTGTGTACCAGAATTATGCAAGCCAAAAACAGTCATGAAAAGCATAGCCCACTTATGGTTGGGTTGTTGTTTTCTAAAGGAAACGAATGGTCAAGTGTAGTTCCTGACTTAAGGATTGATATATGAGATAGCATGGGCATAATTTACATTTGCACTAGGTTCAAGGCTGGTGGGGCCCTAAGGACTAGAAAATAATGAATAAAATATCATCAACATTGATGAGTTATTCATGATGCTGTTTCTTGCCACAAACCTAAAGCATGCATTTTGCTTTAACGATCTGAGATGCTGGAAGTGGATACTTAGTTCCCTTTCTATTTTCTGCAGCTTTTATTTTAAAATCTATGCAGTTAACTTCCTATCATCCTAAAATATTCATTAAAATAAAAAATGTATCTTACACAACTTCAGGGGAAGGTGCAGAGTTCATCTAGGACACAACATGTGTGGCAGGAAAAAGTCGCTAGATATAGGATGCCAGGAGATAGGTCCCCTGTCTATGATGCTGGAAAATTGTTGCTAAACAAACTGGGTAGGCAAGTAAGTTGTCTGTATATATTCATTCATTCATTCATTCATTCATTTGTTTAAATTATGTCCCACCTTTTCTCCAAGAAGATCAAGGTGACATGCATAGTTCTCCCAACCCCATATAATCCCCACAACAACCCTGTGAGGTAGATTAGGCTGAGAGGCAGTCACTGGCCCAAGGTCACCCAGTGAGCAGGGTCAAGGAGGTAGTCAAACTCTGGTCTCCCAGGTCCTGGTCCAGCGCTCTAACCACTACACCACACTAGCTCTCATATTCTCAGTGCTTCAAATTTTCTTTTACAGCACTACATTCATTTCTCCAGGTCCCCCCCCCCCGCACACATATTCAAACAGTTCTTTTAAAGAACAGAGTGTTCAAAACAGGATGAATGCTCACCTAAATTGTCTGTTCTGTGAATGGAGGCAACTGTAACAGAAATGATATGCCTTCCACCATAAGCAGACACCCTGGATCTCTTCCTCCTCTCTCCTTCAGTAACATCGGACAAAACAAGATTTTGTTGGCAGCCAATGAAATGGCACAAGGGATGAAAAAAGTCACAGTGAGATGACGCCGCATCAGATGTCTTGCATTACTAATTGTTACAGGGGAGATGCAGAAGGGCCTCTCATTTGGAGACACGGCTAGTCATAACACATAGCTACAGCCTCTATTTTTTTAAAAAAAAGCATGCTTGCTCTACATTGATAAAGATAATCTTACACGGGTTGTTAGAAAATTGGCAGTTGTAAATGTTTCTCACAACTATTTGTTTACTCCTGCAGGGCACAGGGCAGTAGTACTTAAGCCATTTCAGGTTTCTTGTATAACACTGTGATTTGAATATAAGAAGAGCTCTACCAGATAAGAGCAAAAATCCATCTAGGCCGGCGTCCTTTTTAAAAAACACACACAAACCAATAATAGCTGATTAGTTAAATCTGGGAAGCCCACATGAGAACAGTTGTCCTCACCAGCCATTTGGTCCCCAGTAACTGGTATTCAGCGCTTTCCTTCCTTTGAAAATTCCATTCAGCAAACATGAGAAGTAGCCATGAATTCAATGCCATCAAAGTCAGTAATCCCCACCACATCTTACAGAAGAATGCCATAAGTTAATTATGTATTATATGAACTACTTTCTTTTGTCTGTCCAGTTATAAGAAGGCAATGAGTGCAACGTGATGGAGGACAAGCACACAAACTCTACCTTCTATCTCCATCTCTGTTGCTGCTCTGTGAGCTGAAGGCTGCCTGTCTGAAGGGTGAAACGTGCTTTAACTTAAGGAGGCTGGTTTATCCAGGACTTTGCATTGCCTGGGGAGCCTCCATGAAGACTGGAAGCAGTGCATGAGGTGGGGAACTGCTGCTGCCCCCACTCTTCTCTCTGCGGTGGGTGTGTAAGGATTGGGCTGGGCAAATAAGGACTGGAATGAGACAAATACACAAACAAGGAGCTTCCAACTAAGGTCACCAGAGACAAAACTAGCCAAACGTTCAGAGGCACTAAAGAGTAAAGTCTTGGTGGCCCATTTCATCTCAAGGTGAGGAGTGAGGACATAGGCTAAACCTGACAGGGCAGCTTACTCCATCGTTTAAGCCCTTCATGCATTAATTAGGTTCAAACATCCCAGAGCTTTGATGCTGGAACCCTACATGCTTTCCATGCAAAAAGTCCCAGATTCAATCCAGGGAAAACTCTTGCCTGAAGCCCTGCCAGTGAGTGCTGACAGTACTAAGTTAGGTAGACCAACAGGCTGGCTGTATCAGGCAGATTCCTATGTTCCTATGCTTTTAGCAGATATGTATCTTCAGTGGGATTTTCTTTCTTTAATGCATGTATCAACAGAGCACCATAAAGTTCTCCACTTCAGATGAGAGGACTTCAGACACATCCTGTTGCTTTTTCTTCTATTTGCTGCTTCAAGTTATTGGTTTGGGGAAAGTGGTATATAAATGTTGTTCATAAATAAATGTGTTTGATAATGTCCCATCATAATAATGATAGTAAAGGACTGTTTCATTGGCACTGAGGGGGGGCTGAGGGGCCAGCGCCCCCAATATTTCCATTGAAAGGACCAGGCACCCCCAAAGTTCCACGGCAGCTACACACACACACCACAGGGCATGCTTGTGTCATGTGTGCAAGTCATGGGATGTCCATGCGAAACATCAGCATGTCCCAGGGCATGTGTGAGTGACATAAGCACACTGTGAGCAAGCCATGAAGTGCGCTAACATTGCACAACTCCAGAACCCCTCAATTGTGGGGACAAGGCAGCAGCCCTGGACTGTTTGGGTTTTATTTCTATTCCACATTTCCCAAGCTGCCAATTCCTTGCCCCAGAAGCCTTTTAAAGAGCTTAAATTTTAGTCACAATTTTCTCTTCATTGAATAGGTTTTGTGCTTTCCTATTCTGACCACTACATTCTCTCTGTAACACATGTATCCTCACAAGTAGGGATAAAGTGCATTATTTTATTTTATTTTAAGTTACCCACATGAACAATGTAAGAGAGCATCTCAGTCTTAATTGACTTAGGTGTGATATCATTAACCAAGCAGCTGAAAAAGAGTTCAGCAAAAAAAGGGAAATTATTATTTAAAAAGAAATGGAGATAATAGTAACCTCTCACTTAAACAGAAGATCTGTGCTGCTGTTGTACGGGCATATTATTTTTTTCTCAATTTCTCCCCATAATAGTGAATCCTGGCATTAATTTATATAAGGGTAACTTCTAAGTTGTTGTTCATTTCGGTCTATAGAAGCAAATACAACTACAGGATAACTCTCTCTCTCTCCCTCCCTACCTCTCTCTCTCTCTCTCTCTCTCTCTCTCTCTCTCTCTCTGTGTGTGTGTGTAGGCAATTGCCCATCTAGTCCAGAATGCTGTTCTCACAGTGGTGAACCAGATGCCTGTGAGCAGAACCCAAGCACATGAGCACTCTGTGGTTTCCAGCATGTGGGATGCAGAAGCACTACTGCCTTGGACCACAGAGGCCGAGCACAGCTCTCAAGACAACACTGGATGTAAAACAGTGCAGGCGATTCACCCACACAGGGCACCAAGCCAAGGGGATGCCAAATAATCATCCCCATTATCATCATCATCATCCTATGTTAATATGGGTAAATACATTTTTAAACTGTACCAAAATGAATTATTGTGAAAATAAGAGGAGGGCAAACCCCGGCAGCGTGATCCCCAGGATGCCATCGTGGATGCCCCCCCCCCCGCCCCTCTGGGCACCCTACCCCTGTAAGCGGCATGCCCTGCCCCCAGGACGGCACACCCTGCCCCCGCCTGCTCTCTGCCCCCGGTGCCTTGGCATGAAGCTCTGCCCCTGCTCCCCTGCTCATGACTTATATCTGGCCATCTAGGCTGCTGGGCTCCCTGCCTCCAGTGGAAGTAAGTTCCATTGTTCAACCAAGTGCTGCATGAAGAACTGCTTCCTTTTATCTGTCCTGAATCATCCAACATTTAGCTTCATTCAATACCCATTTCTTCTCGTGTTATGAGAGAGGAGAAAACTTTTCTCAGCCCAGTTTCTCAGAAGACCTTTTACAGGGGAAGGGGGCTGAAATTCTTCTTTTTCACATCCCCCTAAAAAGGAAGGCCACTCTGAAAATGTTCTACAAATAGTCTCTGTGCTAGGGCTGAAGCATTGTGTAGGATGCAAAATGGTGACCAGGCCACCAACTCAACAGCAGAAGAAGAATAAAACCTTTTTAAAAAGAGCAAGAAGCTGTCCTATGGCAATCCCCAATGCCCCTCCATGAGAAACTGCTGAAGAATTTCACCTCCCCTAGAGGCATCTAATGAAATAATTTTCTCCCCACCTTCCAACTTCTCTTACCACCAATATGGTGAAGAATTTTGAGTGCCCACATGCACACAACTCTAGTGTTGGTACATTTCATATTGCAGGGCAGAAAAGAAAACAAATATTGGAAGAGCACAACAGCAGCCTCACGTTCTTGCAGGGCTGCCAGACTGACCTGTGGAAACTACATCTGTAACTTTATGCATGCCATAGCAAGGGGAAAGTCTCAGCTTCAGAAACAATGATAGTAGCCCACAGGCCCCACATCACCAATCACACAAGCAAATCAAGGACCCAATCCTAATCTAAAAATTAAATGTGAACGCTAAACACAAAATTAAACATACCCACAATGTATTATTATTAGGCAGGGGTGCGTTTGCTGCATTGTTTTTGGCACCTGCTTAAAAAAAATTGTTTCATCAAGCCTACTAAGGTATGTGAAATTTTAACATGTAATTTGATTGTGTTTTTTTTATAAATTGCTGGTTTCATTTATATTTTAATGTTTGGTTTTTTGTAATGAATATTTTCAATTATTCTTTGTAAACTATTAGAGATCTTCTGTCAAGTAAGTGGTCTGTAAATTTTGTTAAATATATACATGAATAAGAATGTATTACTCATGTATAGAGGATAAACATGGGGAAAGTGGGCTTGGGGCTTCATCTTTGGCCCCACACATGTCCGAGTCCCACTCTGCCTCCTGTCTCCATCATGGTTGTTGTCATTTCCAGGCTAATGTCTGTCTGGAGGAGACTTCATGTATGGAGGCTTCCTTCACAGTTTAGATCCCTGGGTGATCAGGTTTCTAAATGCGAGACAAAAGGAAAGGGAGAGTGTACAAATTATAAATTAGCACAGCCTATGATCTAAGAAAAATTATCACAGTAGTTGCTGAAGGAATCGGTTTGTGTCCGTGATGCTAAAAAACTCTGCTCCAGCAAGTTAATAAAATCCCTCCTGTACTCACACTGTTGTCCTAGTATTGCAACTCAGAAATTTGCTTGCAGAGAAAAAAATCTCATCTTCAATAAAGCAAATACTATATTTGCCTTTGCCTTTTTGTCTCCCATTTCCACCCGCCCTCTTTTGCAGAGGTCAGGCCAGAGTGTCATGAGATTACAATAAACTCAAAAAGAGCAGAATTAACTCCTCCTCTCTGCCACAAATTGCTGTAATCATTGCTGCCGTAACTTATAGATGCCCTTCTTTGGCTTACAACAAGCACTTAGCTTAACCTTGGTTGCCCTTACATTCATAGGAGTTAAGAGGTGGCTCTTCAGATGCTGATACTAATATACAATCAGAAAAGCGTGAGTATGGGCAATCTTATCATAAAAGGCTGCATGCATTAAAAATTCCTGTTGCTTTCTTTCCAGGCTACTCCAATTGTGACCTGCTGAAATATGGAAGCAGCAAGTATTTGTTCCATGAGATACTATGCTTGCCAGAGCATAATTTTTGTAATTGACACCCAAGATCTATTTTATAAACTTCAGTGGACCTATGGTGTGTTTATAATAAAGGAGGTGTGAAAGTAAACAGTGATCTTCCAGAATGAAATAATTTATACGGTATTTAACAGGCTATAGAGGATTGGTACTGAAAAATCTGATATCCAATGGGGAAAATTGTTACTTGCTGAGTGAAAACAAAACTAGAAAAAAGGGTCATATATTGAGATTCTCTTGTTTAGATCTGTTTTATCTCAATATTTCTCCAGTTCTGAATTCACATTTTCTTCCTGAAAATATATTTCTGATCTGGTATATGGATCCTGAAACAAAAGACTTGGGACTCATTTTGAAGAATTTAGGAGTCCTGATATAAACTGGGGGAAAGAGAAGAGGTTATATTTACAAATATGGTTAACCTCAGACCCATAAATAAAAATGACATTACAAATGAATTTTGGTTTTATATCAGGTGTTTTCATGACTTTGTTGACATCAGCACACAGTCCCCTCAAGCAGAGCCCACTGCTATTCCAATGCCTGCCTCAGGACGCCTGCATTGGCCAAATGGGTTGAGGAATCCACCATTCTAATATCCGCCTTTGGAGTATTGTGGGAAATTCAGGTGGTGTCTGCAAGTTGCGCCACACGGATCACAGCACTGCACTTGGGGCCCACCATTGCCACTAGGGATGGGGGCGCAATGGATTTGAATTTGGTTTGCATTTTAAAACTACTCAATCCACACTTCTCAAAACAACATGTGAACCAAAGCATAACTATCCTTTGAACTTTGCTCTGAATCTTACAATATTTTTCCAACCACAAAAATGTGATTATTAGAGGAATGAGTACATTAAAATGCATTTATTAATTTTTACAACAGCCCATAAAAATGAATTATAGGCAATGGAAACTGCTTGCAAAAATGTGTATATTCAGCAAAACTGTGTTTCTCCTGATGTACAAAAATGTGTGTATCAAGAGAAATGCACTCAAGAATGCTGACAAATTTTCATGAGAATTTATTTTGAAAAATTCATAAACTGATGCAGAAATTTAGAGAACTGAACTCAAAAAACTGGGATGAAGCAAAATTGCCAGATTTGTCCATTTGTAAATGCCACCAGCACAAAGTACCAAAGTATTAAGGGGACACACGAGAAAGTGTTTTGTCAAGGCCTTTACTCAGTGCTGCCTCAAGGAATCCTGGTAAATGCAGTTTGGGAAAGGAGTGGTAGCACTTGCAGAGCCCTGCAGTACCCAGGATTCCCTGGGAAGATGTTAAACCTGTTTAATGTGCAAGGTAGATGTGCCCTGAGAGAGAATTAAATATCTCAATAGCTGCTACAGACTCTCGATTGTCTCCTCAGATTTCATGTGTGCTGTTCAGCAAGAGGGGCAAATTTAGTTTGACAATCTCATCTGAAATGCTTCAGTTCTCACCTCTTTTTATATACCCAGAGCCTTATAACCCCCCACCAAAAAAAGTCTTTTCATCTCCTACGTTATGAAGTTTGAAAAATGTAAATAGCTGGCCATATGCTTGCATGGTTTTCATGCCCCAAAGTATATACCAATATACTTCAAACCCTGACAACCTTTTTTTTCCTTTTTCTTTTTTTGCATAATCACAACCCTCCTACTTTCCATGGTTGATATATTTTCACACCAAAAAATCAGCCAGCATACAAGCTTTACAAAAGAACAGAATCTTTTAAAAGGATTCTGTTCTTTAAAGACAGAAAGGAGGAGCCCAACCAAACCAAATTTCTGCATATAATACCCTGGGAGAAATACAGTAATAATAACCAAACACCTCAAAATTAAAGTGGAGAAAGAAACGCTTATGTGGACAAGACAAGAGTGTAGCCAAAGGACCTGCTGCTATTATAAATGATCTGCAACTTTGCAAAAGAAATTTGTGCTGAAGCATCAATAGCAAGTATATCTAGAAACTCTCAAACTTTTGACAGGCCAGCCTCTCCACAAAAGGAAGTGCAACCGGTTTCATGATCCTCACTATCATTACCTAAGGACCTCATATATAGCAGAGAGAGAGATGCAAAGCAGAACTATTGAGTGGGCTCTGCTAAGAGATCGGCTTCTCCTTCCCTCAACAGTCACTGGGCCTGGAGCGGAAAAGTGTTTAGGGGGGCCATGACCCCTTTGTGGTGATGACACGGAAGAAGAGCTGTTTATCATCGGGATACACAAACATAAGATTGGGAGGGGGCACCTGGCTTGCCAGTAGTGCATGTGAGAAGGATCTAGGGGTCTTAGTAGACCACAAGCTTAACATGAGTCACCAGTGTGATGCAGCAGCAAAAATAAATGAAGACTAATGCCATTCTAGGCTGCCTAAATAGAAGTCTAGTGTCCAGATCAAAGTAATAGTACCACTCTACAGTGGTACCTTGGGTTACATACGCTTCAGGTTACAGACTCTGCTAACCCAGAAATAGTGCTTCGGGTTAAGAACTTTGCTTCAGGATGAGAACAGAAATCATGCTCCGGTGGCACAGCGGCAGCAGGAGGCCCCATTAGCTAAAGTGGTGCTTCAGGTTAAGAACAGTTTCAGGTTAAGAACGGACCTCCGGAACGAATTAAGTACTTAACCTGGGTTACCACTGTATTTTGGTCAGACCACAACTGGAATACTGTGTCCAATTCTGGGCACTACAATTTAAGGATGTTGACAAGCTGGAAGGTGTGCAGGGAAGGGCAACTAGGATGATCCATGGGTGACACCTGGCTTGAGAGCAGTACATGTGAAAAGGATCTAGGAGTCTTGGTTGACCACAAACTTGACATGAGCCAACAGTGTGACGCGGCAGCTAAAAAAGCCAATGCAATTCTGGGCTGCATCAATAGGAGTATAGCATCTAGATCAAGGGAAGTAATAGTGCCACAGTATTCTGCTCTGGTCAGACCTCACCTGGAGTACTGTGTCCAGTTCTGGGCACCACAGTTCAAGAAGGACACTGACAAACTGGAACGTGTCCAGAGGAGGGCAACCAAAATGGTCAAAGGCCTGGAAACGATGCCTTATGAGGAACGGCTAAGGGAGCTGGGCAAGTTTAGCCTGGGGAAGAGGAGGCTAAGGGGTGATATGATAGCCATGTTCAAATATATAAAAGGATGTCACATAGAGGAGGGAGAAAGGTTGTTTTCTGCTGCTCCAGAGAAGCGGACACGGAGCAATGGATCCAAACTACAAGAAAGAAGATTCCACCTAAACATTAGGAAGAACTTCCTGACAGTAAGAGCTGTTCGACAGTGGAATTTGCTGCCAAGGAGTGTGGTGGAGTCTCCTTCTTTGGAGGTCTTTAAGCAGAGGCTTGACAACCATATTTCAGGAGTGCTCTGATGGTGTTTCCTGCTTGGCAGGGGGTTGGACTCGATGGCCCTTGTGGTCTCTTCCAACTCTATGATTCTATGATTCTATGTTTGGAAACCAAGCCTTGCGAGGAACAACTGAGGGAGCTGGGTATGCTTAGCCTGCAAAAGAGGAGACTGAGAGGAGATATCTATCTTCAAATTTCTCAAGGGCTGTCACTATAAGATGGAGCAAACTTGTTTTCTCCAGCCCTAGAGGCTAGGACCCAAACCAATAGCTTCAAGTTACAAGAAAGGAGGCTCTGGCTAAAAATCAAGAAGAACTTTCTGACAGTAAGAGCCGTTTGAGAGTGGAACGGTCTTGCTTGGGAGTTGGTGGACTCTCCTTCCTTGGAGGTTTTTAGGCAGAGGTTGGATAGCCGTCTGTTATCTATGATCTAGTTGAGTTTCTTGCACTGCAGGGGGTTGGACTAGATGACCCTTAGGGTCCCTTCCAACTCTACAATTCTGTGATGCTATGATTCTACACTCACCCTGTATGGTTCTATGAAAAAGCCCTCGCGGGACTGTGAGGTGTTTGACAACCCCTGCCCGGGTGGCCTAGTGCTTTGCTCTTGCCTGCTTGTCGCCACTCACTACTCCTGACATGCAGACACAGAGAGAATCATTTGATAATTAATAAGGCACACTGGGACAAAGAAATTAAGAACATAATTTTAAAAATCACAGAGACAGAATATAGACTAGCACTACTAAAACAAGCAGAGGGAAAGAGAGAGAGATGAAATTAATAAAATATAGTCACTTGAGACAGCCTAAAGAAGGCTACACACGGAACAGCCCCATAACTATTCGGGGGGGGGGGGTTATTTATATCAAAATATCACAAACTGGAGCACTGTGGCTCAGTGATGTTTTTATCACAGAAATTATTATTATTTATTGAATTTATATACTGCCCTATACCTGGAGGTCTCAGGGCGGTTCACAGAACAAAATCAAAATATAAAACAACAACCCAATAACACCCCCCCAAAGCCCCACATTTTAAAAGGGCATAGGATGTCAATCAAATCCACCAAAGGCCTGGTTAAAAGGAATGTTTTGCCTGACGCCTAAAGATGTGTAATGATGCCAGGCGAACTTTCCTGGGGAGAGCAATTTCACAGACAGGGAGCCACTGCTGAGAAAGCCCATTCTCGTGTTGCCCCCCTCCAGACCTCTCAAGGAAGAGGCACACGAAAAAGGGCCTCAGAAGATGACCTCAGAGTCCAGGAAGCTTCATATGAAAAGAGGTGGTGCTAACAAACTTCTACAAAACCCAAAGGTGCTTCAGCTGTGGTCTTCCTCCATGGTCTCTGTGCTTGGCAGAAATGTAATGATAGCTCAGCATGCAATAAGCCAAATGGAAATGTAGCACCACCTGCAAATGCAAAATACAATAATTAAAAGTGGTATTATTCATTTGAAAATTAAGGTTGACATTCTTGTGCTTCTTGATGTTTCATGAACTACGTTTGTTCAGTTGGGGTTTTTGTCAATATATACTGTTTGTATTCCTTTGCTTTAGGTAGAAATAAATATTTATTTCTACCTAAAGCAAATAAATAATTGAATTCATTAAATTATGTTTTATATATCATATGCATTTATATTAGTTTGTAACTGTTTTGGCTCCAGTCTTTTTATTATGCTTTCAGTTTGTTGGTGTTTAATTTCTTTCTTTCTTTTACCACTCAAACAACAATGTAACCATAGCAAGATTAAATCCAAAGGAATTTTTTTTAAAAAGGATTGTAATGATTTGGAAGGAAATGGGTTGATTATACATAGGAACCAGGTGGTTAGCAAAAGCTTTCAGCAGAACTCTTATATGTTGCTGGTCCTTTGGCTTGTGATTTGTCCAAAGTCACCGCACAGCCTCCTAGTCACAACCTACCACTTGATGATCAATAGTATACAATATGAGATGTGCAGCCATAGAAGAACACACAGCATCTTGTACTTGGCTTGCATCTGTCTAGGAATTGTAAATCCCTTCAACACACTGATAATAAAGAGAAGCCGCCTTTTGTTCAAAAGAAATCAACATCACATATGAACTGTACTTGAGTCAACTTAGCGTGTTAAACATTTTATTCCCAAGTACAAAATGTGGGTACAAAATTCATGTACATAGTGTAGTTCATAAATGGGTGTGCGAGTTTCAAATTTGTCTAAAATATTTGAGAATAGCAAGCAGAAAGATGTGGCTTCTTCTCTGTAGTGATTTTTCTAAACAAAGACTGCATCAATAAATCGCATTTTACGCATGGGTTTTGTGCTTGGATGTCACTTATCAAATGCAAAATATTTCATCAAACAACACTTAATTTTCCATGTGTGTTTAGCTTTCTCTTCTCTCTTTTTATCTGTGTGTGCGTGTATAGGAGAAATGACTGTGGTGCTTCTTGAAAGTCTCCCACTTGCCTGTGCACAACAGTGCTGTCAGTTAAAATATCTTCTACTCTCCCTCCCTCCCCACCCTGCAGTTGGCCCCCCGAGAATTCACACAGAGATGGTTTTCTCCTGAAAGCAAGTACTTGCCTTCTTTAGTGGAAAAACTGGATGTTAGTTGCTGAGCTGTTTTTCTCTAAAAAAGACCAAATCTCCAACAGCATAACTCGCTGGTTGCTTATAACATTTTACTCACTGAGATGAGAGCTACTCATCTCTTCTATGAGCTGAATTAAGCTTTTCATGGGTAAACAAACAGTTCATGAAAATTGTCTAGCTAGGGACAAGCAGACAGATCCAAACTGAGCTGTCACCTTATATTAGTTATACCCATGAACCCTTCTGTATAGCAATGCCTTGATCCCAGGATCGCAGAAAACTTGAGGGTTTCTTTTCTTTTTGTAGAATAATTTGTTTTGAGATTAACTGTTTGTATATGCACATATGACCAATTGATTGCATAGGTACAAAAATCTCCAAGATTAAATTTGCCACAGTTTTATCATAGTCATTTGGAAAGGAATTCATTGTTATACAATTGAATCTACAGACTAAACAGTTACATTGTTTACCTATTTGCTTCTTTGCCCAGATGTAGCTTCTCCCAGACATTCACACATACAGTCCTATATTTCCTATTTCATTCTTGAAATGAGAAAGGAAGAACATTTCAGTTTGCCATTTTGCCTTGCTTTTGTCTAAAATGCAGCTTTCATTCTCTTCGGTTCCTCTCAGAGCATTTTGTGAAATCATTAGGCAGCCATGCTCCTCAAGATACGAGAAGAGACCTTCCCCATGTCCCACCCCCATTCATCTATTCCATTTTGTTTCATCACAAACGATGGGGCAAGAAATAATACAGGTATACAGAGGATTGTGTTTTCATAACACCCTACACTCTCTAGCATATTGAGTAACAAATATGAGGGATAGTTGTTTCTGAGGTCACAAGTTGTGTTTTTCCTCCCCATCGGCTCACAGCCATGTGTGCGCACAGACACACACACACATCCTTTACTAGCCAAACCAGTGAGTTTAGATTTCACATTTGCTTTGACAGCCTGACAACTGATATTACATGACCATAGCTAGGAGTGCTGCATTACTTTTTAGTGGGAGCTATTTCATTCTGTCTCGGAGCCCTAAGGGTGGGGTGAAGATTTAACTGAAAATTAAATTCCAGCAGGGAATCTTTTAATATAAGGTGGAGGGGGGATGGTCAGAAAGAGAGGGGAGAAATGAGAGGGTTTAGGGGGCGGGGAGAGAAAAGGCCACTAGGGAAGTTCCATTTAAAATGAACATGATTATTTTAAAATGCATTGGTCGTGCTTGACAAGAAATATATGGGCAGAGTTAAAAGGCAAGAGGAAATCAGAAAAGTACAAACCACAGCAGAGCAGAGGTGGCAATTTGAATGAATTATACAGCCCGAGACTTTAACAGGAGTGCTATTCAAGTCAAGACAAAAAGAAAGTTTTACTAATACCCAAACTTCTGATATTTTTATTTTATTTTAAGCAGAAAAAGAATTCACATTACTTTGCAGATTTTAAAACCGTATTTTTACTTTATAGATTTAATTCATGAACACCTGACAGTTTAGTAAATTGTAATGGGGAAAAATCAGGAAATTACAATATAGATACAGTTTTTAGATAGACAGACAAACAAACAAAAGGGGGCTATAGAGTATAATGATTTATAAGACCCATACACCCGGAAGGTAAACTGAACTAAGTGTTGACTTCTACTTATATTTCATTTATGAGAACTGTGTCCATACTTATAACTATGTTTTTTATATTTAATCTGTTTTATCATTGAACTAGAAGCCAGAAAAATGCCTCCTTAGCTATTGCGGGGGGAGGGGGTGTTGTTCACGCACATATAGCATTATGCAGGCATTGATATAACATGCAATTATAATTCTCATTTCTAGAATATTTTAAACCCCCACCGTTACTCCAGATGTAACTGCAAAGGCGCTCCTTTGCTTTGTATGATCTGTGCCTTGCTACATTATAGATTTAAGAATTTCTTCATAGGAACTTATCTTGCTCAAGATTTGTTACTTTATTGCTAAGTCAGAAATTAAGAAGAATCTCCATCCCCCTCTTCACTCAAAAAGAGAAGGTACAATGTGTCGCAGGAAAATCCTTCTTTGGCAAAGCAGCCTGAATAATGGGAAAAGTGAATAATATATGAAATCTTGAAGAAGATATTGTGTGTGTGTGTGTGTGTGTGTGTGTGTGTGTGTGTGTGTGTGTCTTTTGCTGGCCCAAAACACTGGAGTCTGAAAAAATATCCCACTTTTTTTTACGGGGGAGGAGGAGAAAATTTCTATCATAAGTTAAAATATCTACGGCCATTTAGATCAAAGAGTTCCTTCTTATGGTGATACACTGAATAAAAATCACAACTATATCTGGTCACTTGCATCCATAACTATTGGACAATAATATGAGTTCATTGAAAATGAGGTGGGGTGTTCTGATCTTCACTGGGTGCAAATCAACTTAGCTCACATAATCTCCATAGAATTATGATGATTTCTACTAGCTGAACTGCTAACATCAGCATCCTTCTATGTAATGAAAAATGTGCACTTTCTATTGTAGGAAAATGTTGCTATTGTTGTTTAATTGCAACGGTTTTACAAAAATGGTGTAACTAATGTAAAATTAGTAGCCTCCTGTGCATACAAACAGAATAAAACATTGCCCTAAGTGCCTACTAAATACCTAGCTCTACATTTTGCAATTTTGCAAGGGGGAGTTGCGGGAGAATTTGATTTCATCTGTCAAACAAGTTAACAGACATTTCACTAAATTTTGCAAAATGAATATCTTCCTTGTTGCTAGTCTCTGAAAATGCATGTTTTGAATGGAAATATTAGCTGAAACTTTATGAATGCACAACTATAAATTTCATATGGGTCATTTTAAAGTGGGGAGGATACATTTTCTATCATGTTAAAATATCTCTTAAGGCCATTTAGATAAAAACCTTTCTTCGCATGGTTGGAATGCTCAGTTGGTATTAACCACAATTGCACCCTACACTTTCCACACAAAAAATAGCAGTGGTGTATGTTCACATTACATTGTATTGTCATTTCAACAATCCAGTGTAGGGTAAACTCATGGACAACAGAACCTGGTCATTCTTTCTGATCCCATTGCTGACATCATGCACCCCTCTGACATCCATGAGTTGAGCAAGGTTGTTTGCAAAGAAGAGTTTTATGCACCTACTGCCTAGCTGGAACCCTGTGTAGTTGAGGTTCCTGGTTGTGTGAAGGTGGTGTGTGTACAACTCTATGCATTTTGCATGGAAGTCTAACCCACCGACCACAGACCGCATCCAACTTTGCAAAACGTTTGGGGAGGGGGCAATAAAAACTTTGTACTTTGAACAGAACTGAGTGGGAAAGGAGTTTTCTTAACAGGGAACTCTGGAAAAGGCTGACCACTGGAAAGCGAGAAAACTCTGGTGCTCTGCTGGAAGATTCTGCTGCAGCTGTGCATACTCTGCTGGTCACACTGGTTGATGGATGGTGTCATGCCAGCAACAGATGGTGGACCCAAGTTGAACAGGCTATGTACCAGCTGACTTCTACAAGTCTAATGGTCTATGTGAGTACTGATGCACAAGCCAGGATCTTTAGCATGGAGGAGCTAAGTACATCATTACATTAATTCAGTAGAACCTCAGAAGGTACTTCATATCTAGGTGTGGACAAAAACAAGGTTTTAGAACGTTTGAATTTGCCTTTTTTATTGTTCCTTGGCAGGTCATTTTTATCAGTATATATACTGTGGTTAAAAGCAGGATAATGCTTAATTAATGCTGTAAAGGTACATGCTGGTTAGGAACATTCCCTGGAGTTCTGGAGACTATTATCAGAATCTCATTGTAATATATTACTGGTCTTCTTTTATTTTTGGTAAAATTATTCTATCGGTTGCTCGCCAAATTGCACAGAAGATTGGAGACCAATAAATTCAATAATCACCTCATCAACTAGTAATCAGGTATCTCTTTTGGGTGAGACTGCTTTTAAAAATATCTCATAGCAAGTTCCTTCACTGAGGAAACAGCAAACCTAGATACACATGTACATTGGATATAATTCAAGTATTTAATTGAAATGCAACAGTGGGTAGATTGTTTCATCAATTCCCAACTGGCACTGCAAATGTGTAAAAAGCATGGGCAAAGAACAACCAAGTTTTCAGGGTAAATGGGGACTTTCCCCACAAGATTGGTGATTTTCTGCAGTATATTATAATATATGCACCACTGAGCAGAATGTGTCTGGAAAGGGGGTTTGTATATTGCAAGGACCAGTGCAGTGAATATATCTCTGCAATTGCAGGCCTCTGTCCATAAGGGCCAGTGTAGGATGCAGTGGGCTGGGTTTAGGATTTGCCCCTTGGCTTGTCCACAGTTCCATTTGCCCTGCTGCTTTCCCAGGAAAATCTACTTTTTAGCGCTAAACGAATCCGAGCGAACATCAATCCATGAAAACCCGATTGACATTTGACTCAGCAATAAAGATCAGGTTTTCCCAGGGGAAAGTGTCAGGGCAGTTGGGAGTCTGGATGAGCCCACTCTACAGAAACATATTTGGCCCCCTGGCCTGAGCTTTCCACCTCTCCTTCCTCTTCCAATCCATTGTCCTGTGCCGCAGCTTTTCTCAGCCAGGTGCCCTCCAGATGCTTTGGTCTTCCATCAGCCTGAGCTGGCATGGCTGGGGATGATGGGACTTCTAGTCCCAAACTTCTGGAGGGCACCTGGTTGGGGAAGACTGCCTATGCTGGCTTGAAAGGCTCTTCATTCTCCAGATGCTTCCCCTCCCGCCCAGTGCCATAAATTCCCAGGATTGCCATTTACACCATATGAAGAAAAATCAATTGCTCAACTATGTATTTTTAATGACACACTCCACAAAGCATGATGAACGTTTGAAGCTATAGCGAGGCTATAAATGTGAGGCTCTCCTCATAATGTATCACATTATGCCTATAAAATGTTATTTAAACAGATTGCTTTGGAAGGAAACCACCTTTATTATGACACTAGTTCACTGTAGATTTGCAAAGTGTGGTGACTAACCATGACAGAGGAAAATACTACTTTACTGAAAATAATGTAAAGCTAAACAAGCAGAAATAATAAACATTTTCTTTTTTAAAAGAAGAACACCACCACACTGCAACAAAAATGTTTGTTTTTAATGTATTAATTGTCCGTGGCTTAACCTATATGGTGGCAATGCTTATATCATCTATGTCTACATTCAAATCTGATGTAAATATCTCCAGTCTAAATCAATGTACTTGTAAAACACAACTATAGACAACACTACTGTACATATTTAATAATGATAATGATAGACCTGAGGCATTTCCAGATGATAAAAAGCTTAGAATTTGCTTTTAGGGCCATGACACTGGGGGTGTGGATCTTACAACAGCACAGCCATATTCATGTGTACCACTTCTTTTAAAACAACAACAATAAGGCAATATTTATTCCTTTATATGGTATTTGTTTAACACATTTGAATGCAATCCTTTTCCCAAGAAGCTCAGGACAGCCTGTGTTGGTCCTTTTATCCTGATAACCATGAGAAGCAGATTAGGCTGTGAGATAGTGATGTTGATGGCCCATCCATTGGTAAGAGCAGAGAAGAAGCTACACAGACTTCATAAAAAATGATTCTGAGGAAGACATACCCTTTCTGGTATTCACCATTTTTGTTGTTGTTAAATGGTTTAGATAGGCAGTCTTTTGGGGGGGGGTGTAAAAGGAAATATTCAGCTATTAAACACCATCCTCCTCATTATCAGCTTAAGGGACAAGAGGAGGACCCATGCCTATCTCCACCAGTGATATCACTGGAACTGCCAGATATGTGTTCATCACATTTCACAAAATCACATTCCACACAATGCTGAGCACTGCAATTGGTAGAAATCATTGAGATGTGGGGTATAGCCCTGTTTCCAGTGACAAAATACTATGTTTAAAAAGCTGGAGAATATCGCAACTCACAACAGAAGCACATGTAGATATCCAATGGGATCCAATTCCAAGGAAATAAGGCTAAGCATTTAAAGGATGTTTAAGTGTGGAGCCAGCTGCCTGCTCTTTGCCTTTCTGCACATTACATTTGCCAGTCCTTTGAGCTGAGCCACTGACAGATAATATCCAAGTGAGGTTACTCCTCAAGTTATATCTGGACAAAAGAGTGAGTCACAGACCCATTTGTTGAGAATATTTATATATACTTTTGCATAGTACAAGTTGGCTTGTGACCATGTTTTGTAAAAGGCCTCTACATGTAGGTCTTTCACCCAAAGCCCAAAGGACAGACTTCCCCTCCCCTTGTGCTGATTTGGGCTCAGGTTCCGTCTGTCTCAATCTCGGCAATAGACAAAGAGTAAGTGCTTCTGAGAAGCAATCTCTGGGAGCATAGGAGCCAACGCCTAGCGGCTGAGGTCTCTTCGGGGGCCCCATATAATATTTGAGGGGGCCCCAAAGTTGAGGGGCATTGATATTCAGGTGGTGTGGGTATGCTCTGTCCTGTGATTGATTACATGGTGCAGGGCTTACTGCTCCCCCCCCCCTTTTATTCAAGTCGGCACCCCTGTCTGGGAGCAAAATCTGGGAGGGAGCAGGTGGCAAAATCCAGGTCTGGAGGTTGTGCCTGCTCCTGCCCAACAGCTCTTCCATAAGATTTGGTGGCATTTAAAATCCTCAAAGGCTGGGGCTTCGTGGAGTTGCCCTCCTCCCTCTCCGGGTCCGTTGCGCAGTGACTAACCATTTGTGTGACAAAAACCATCCCACATCAAGCACCACATACGGAGCTTTCATCTCAGCTCAAGCACAATATGTTTAAATAGAAATTGCTCACACGGATTGCTGCAAGTTATCAAGTGCTGAAACTCCATGAGAAGCGACAAGACGTGGAGTAATGAGCATGCATATGTAAATTAAACTTTAGGAAGAATTATACTTGGAAATAGTAAAAAATGAATCCACTGTGGTTTGTATCCAATACTATCCTTCTGCAGATGGAAAGGTCACTGATGCAGCAGATCCTCCATTCAGCAGAAGGAGGCATTTTTCACCTGTTTCACCTATTCACAGGCAGCACCTGAGCTTTGTAATTCCCTGCCTAAAATGCTTTAGACACCTGGCAGCTTCTTTCTAAAATACCTTTATTTGTTTTAGAAGTTGTATTGATTTTATCAATGTTTTTCACTGGTTTGTGGATTTTTGCTGTGTTCTACTTTTTATCCGTACACTTTTTGATCAAGAGGTTTATAAGTTTTCTAAATCACTAAATATTATGGTCTGCACCCACCTACCCACGTAGGAGCTCCATCATATGGAGCTGACTTACTGCCAGAAGCCTACACAGAATCAAAGAAGGGTGTTCTGTCATTGGAGGCACATGTGTTGGAGGCAGCTCTATAGTTCTCTTTGCCAGGGGCGTCTTGTCCATAGAGGCAAGTGGCGCAGGGCGCCAGGGCGCCAAGTTCTGGAGGGTGCCAGGGAAGAGGCGGGGGCTGGGCGCAGCACCTCCTGGCATCAGCTCACTGCCTCCGCCTGGCTGAAGCAGCTCCGCCTCTTCCCTGCTAGAGGAACCGCCCTCCAGCTGCTGCTGCCCGCCTCCTCCAGCCCCGCAAAGCTGCAGACAATGCCGTGAAAAGGTCAGCAACTCTGGGAAACGGGGAGGGGGGCAGAGGGATCTTTGCACCAGGGCACCGGATATGCTTAAGAAGGCTCTGCTCTTTGCCCTACCTTGTTATGTTATTGGAAATACTACACGGTTTCTGTCTGAAAGTGAGGAGAAAGGGAATAGTTGGGTCTCCCTGCCCATTCTCCCACATTCTTTCTTTTCAAAAATTAATCTCCCTTTTCCACATTCTACACCATTTCAGAATGAAAAATCATATTGCTTTCTGTATTAAGCCACTAAGGAAATACATTTTCCCTCAGTAATATATTATTACGCATACCAGGCGTTATAGGTACATATTAAACACTAATGGTTTCTCAGGTGTTTATGTTAAGGCCCTCAAAATAAAGTGAAAAATTTCCTGATGTTTGTGCAGGATTGCTAAAAATATCCTAGCAACATAGAAGCAAAGCTGTCAAGAGAGCAAAATTAAGAATCACTGGTTTAAAAAAAAGTCTGAGTAGATTTGCTAAGAAACATTGACATTCATCGTGAATCTCATTTAGGAAAAAAGAAAAAAGAGAGCGGGAAAGAGGAGTGCTGAGATGACACGGCTTATGTATTTCAAATGAAAAGGGTGAATGAATGTTGCCATTTATGGGTCAGTCCTCCTTTGCCATGCATTCACTGAATGCATTTATGCAGTTGGGATAAATGTTTAACCCATTCAACATTCATCTGAAAATAAGTGCAAGATTGTAGACAGTCAGATTCATACAGGACACATAGAAGGATGAGCAGACTTACTGACATCATTATGTTCCTTTATTTTCTTTCATAATATTAATATACCATTTTATTGGAAAAAGCCACTTATTGCTGGTTTGCATAAAATGATATGAAATATTTATTTTAAAATACCAATAAAATCAAATGTTAAAAACAAGTTGTCCTAAAAAAAATAAAATGTAAGTAAAATCAGCCTTTTAACTATTAGGTCTCAAAGCAGTTTCCATAATAAGTACTATATAGATATTTTTATATAGATTATATATATTACATTAAAGGTAAAGGGTAAAGGGACCCCTGACCATTAGGTCCAGTTGTGGCCGGGGTTGCGGCGCTCATCTCACTTTACTAGCCAAGGGAGCCGGCGTACAGCTTCCGGGTCATGTGGCCAGCATGACTAAGCTGGTGAACCAGAGCAGCACACAGAAACACCGTTTACCTTCGCGCTGGAGTGGTACCTATTGATCTACTTGCACTTTGACGTGCTTTCGAACTGCTAGGTTGGCAGGAGCTGGGACCGAGCAACGGGAGCTCACCCCGTCGTGGGAATTCGAACCGCCAACCTTCTGATCGGCAAGTCCTAGGCTCTGTGGTTTAACCCACAGCACCACCCATGTCCCATATTACATTAAGAAACATCTCAAATTATTTATGTAATAACAAATGTGTAAAGAATATCCATTATCAGTATAAATAAAATAAGAGAGTACGACAAGACATTGTGTAAAATTCAAACAAGCACTCACACAACCACTGCAATCATTCACTCCCTCAAACAGTCTCTCTGATACTTAAACCTCCCATGATGAACAATATTACAAACCACATACAAAGGAGCACTGCCAAGCAGGCACATATAAGATACTCTCCCCATCTCTGGGTATGATTTAATGCCAATTTCTTAAATTGGGCCCAGAAGTGTAATAATCTAGTTCCTACAAGTGTTTTAGCAGCTGTATTCTGCACAAAGTGCAGTTTCTAGACTACCTTTAAGGGCAGCTCCACCTATAGCATATTAGCATAATTTCTCCTGGATGTGATCAAAGCACAATATCACTGAAGCAAAGTGTTGTTTCTCTAAACCAGCTGTAAAAAGCTGTAAAAAAAAAACCCTCTGATGCTACCTGCACCTCCATATATAATGCTTAGCCCTAGACCAAGAGTACTCCCAAACTACATTCCTGACTCTTTAGAGAGTGCAACTCTATCCAGAATCGTTTGCACACCTCAGCCCAATTTCCAACCCACAATACCTCCATCTTGGCTGTATGCGCAACATACACAGAAAGTGCATTGCTTCCCCAAAGAATTATGGGCACTGTAGTTCATCCCTCAGAGAGCAACAGTTCCCAGCACCCTGAACAGACTGCTGTTCCCAGGATTCTTTGGTGGAAGCCATGTTCTTTAAATGTATTGTCTGTACACAGCCCCTCTCTGGTTTCAGATTGCCTTCATCCAGCCCCAAACCACCTCCATACACCTGTTCAGGATTTCAACTGCCTTCTTGGAACAGGGAATGGAAAACAGAGTAAAACTGTGGGTCATCCACATATTGACAATGTCTTAGCCTAAACCTCTGGGTGACTAAGCCCAGGAGCTTCATGCGGATCACAAAAAGTCGGGGGGGGGGATTAAACCCGGAGATGGATGGAGCAACTTAATTCTGCTTTGCTGTTGCTCAATCATAGATTGTTGCTGCCTCTTTTTGTGCAGGTATTTGAAATAATATGCAAAAAGACCACATTTAAATTGTACACATTTTGTATGCCCCCCTTTTTTACATAAAATAAACATATTTGGTGCACATCATAAAATATGGAGAAGTGCATTATCCAACCAGGAGTTTTATTCTGATTCCAAGACCATTTAGAAATTGCAGGGTTGGGTCAATCCACTATGAAAAGTGGACCCAACTAATTCTTCCTCCATCACTAGTGGAAACTTGAAGCCCCACAAAGCCATTGGCCTAGAGGTGGAACAGAAGTTGCCCAGCTCTCCCTGCTGCAGGCAACCTGCCAAACAGAACCAGAGCCCTACAATGCCTTGTAGTGTTTTTCCAAACTGTACATTTTAGAAAATAGAAAGCACCCTGCAAAAATGTTAAGTGAAAAACATGAATATTTCTTTTATCATACAGGATTTTTTTATTTTTAAAAATGTCTGCAGTAATGAACTGCTAGATTGTACCAAAAGTGGGGGGAAATGAAAGGTGGAAAATATCTTCAATGAAGAGTACTTTCCACTGGGGACTCCACTGGCATTCAGCTGTCTCATTTAATTATCAGTTTCCTAATTCAACCATTATTCATGAACTTTGCCTTGTTCTTAAAGAGCTCTGAGCTTTGCTTGCCAATGTTATGGCATATTATGAAGTGTAGCTATGTGGTGGGGGAGGTGAATGGGGTTGGGGAGAATAATGCATCACTTTCCATTGCTGCCAAGCATTTTCTTTGAACTCACTGCCCTCTTGAAGGTAGCAGAGGGGGGAAACCTTTTTTGACAAGCCAGATAACCCAAACTCAGTGTGGGTGTCAAATTCAGCATTGTGCAGCACTAGGTTGGCATCAAACCCTCTTCCATTATTTAAGTCAAATACAAGCAGACAAATTTGTGCAGCAAATCAGCAGTAAAAATAATTTGCATGGGGATCTACAGTGGTTTCCATTTGACTGCATTCCTCTCTGAAACCAGGTTGAAATAATTGTGCAAAAAATAAAAATGAAGTTCCTATCAGATGTGGGCAAGAAATGTTGGCGTAGATTCTGCTTAATTTTAATTGGCAATTGGTAATCCATACATAAGGCAGAAACATGTATATCACTTCTCCAGTTTCTCTCTCTCTAAATAAAGGGCCAGGAGTTTGAACTGAAACATTCCAAGTACCAATTGACTCCAGATCTTTTTGTTGTTGCTTAATTACTGACAATGAAATTCACTTGTTGACTACTCATGAGCAAAAAACTACTTTTGTTAGCCATAATCAGATGTCATCTAGTCCCATAAATGACTTTAGTGGTGTGGTTCAAAAGTAGAGATGTGAAAAAACGATAACTCAAAAGAGGGGGTCACTCATTCGCTGTTTTGCCCTGTGTATATGTGTGTGTGTGTGTGTGTGTGTGAGAGAGAGAGAGAGAGAGAGAGAGAGAGAGAGAGAGAGATCTCACAACACATACATCTCTCTCTCTCTCTCTCTCTCTCTCTCTTTCTTTTTGTGTGTATGTGCCCTACTGATTACCCACCCTGAACCACTAAGCTCTACTTGCTTGCCAAACACTGCTAGTCTCTGTTGCTGGCTTTCCCCATTTCTAAAAAAATAAAAATAACAGACTGGCAATCTTCAACTGATCCTATTTGGTCCTCATGCTGACCCATCTGACTGGGTTGCTGCTTGCACACGGGGGCTCCACATTTGCAGGACATCAACACAAGCTGTTGCTTCTGAGCTGTTGCTTGTGCAAAGGGTTCTTTTTTCAGACATCCATCCTGAATGTGCAAACATCAGGAGAAGGCTAGCCTGAAGACCTGGCATCTGGGGTCAGACTGGTAGTTCAGCTGCCGTCCACCTTCAGCTCATGTGCTCTGCAAACAAATTACTGGAGAACAAAGCCATGATCAGTCTTTGAATTGTGTTTAACCACACTCAGAATGGTAGAGCCCAGCAGAGTCTATCAAAAGTAGCTAGCAGAGATCAGAAGAGTGAGCCTGCAACCCCTGTATCAGGGCCTATGAGGACGCAGGAAGTTGTCAGGAACAGGGATGAGGGGGCATGTTCTACCTTGCAACAAGCTATGCAGAACTGGGGCTATGTTCACATTAGGTGTCATGAGAGTTAGAAATGACATATAAAACTCAACCCCCCCCCCATAGTGTCTGCAACACACTGACCTATCTGATTGGCACAATGGGCTATGTCTGGTCACTCTGTATGGCATATGAAAATGTTGTTTTGCTTTCAGGTTTGTTTGTTTGTTTGTTTGTTTGTTTGTTTGTTTGTTTGTTTGTTTGTTTGCTAGCTCTGATCAGAGATAGTCAGAGACAAGTAATGCTTCTGAATACCTGTTGCTAGAAGCCGTAGGAGGGAGAATGCTCTGGTGCTCAGATCCTTCTTGTGGGTTTCCACTGTGAGAACAGTGCTAGACTAGATGGGTCATTTGCCTAAGCCAGCAGGCTCATCTTACGTTTCTAATTCATAATCATTTGTTTCTGTGCTCTTTTCTGTCCAATGGTGTTTTCATTGTGTTCTTTTGGTAGAGTGAGATTTACTTTGTATATAATTGTCACAGTACCAAATTCATTTAGGAGGTTGTTGCTCAGGGGGGCCATGATATGTTGTTCTTTCAAATGGGGGTGAGCCAGCCTTGCTGTATTTAGGGGTGTCTTTCTCATTCTGCTGAGTGGGACTCTGGATGTCTGCCCCAAAGTCCCATCTTGATGGCACTGCTGCTGGCTATAAACATCTTACATGGAGAGCCAACTTCATATCTGTCCTTCTCATACATTAAACAAGCTACAAAACACTTACCGGTAGTCTCCCTGCTGTTCTCACTATACATCTCAGTGAAGAAATTGGGACTCCACACTGTTCTTAGCTATTGTGGTATGCCAGCATTGGAAACCACCCGCCCATGGGCCTAATTAGGTTCAGCAGAGGTCCTGATTTGGCCATTTCCCCCTAAGATACAAAGGTACAAAGATACAATTGGGACCCTTCAAATGTGGCCTTGTATTTGACACCTTTTCAGTTTGGTGCCAAATGTTAACCCCATTGGGATTAGTTCCACTCAGGAGGTATTGATCAAATCCCAGATGTATGCAGGACCTGACATCAGTGCTAATCAACAGTGGCTCCTAGGATTGGCTGCTCTCTGACATTCCCCAAAAACATTCCTTTGCAGTGAGGTATATGTTCAATCCAGACTGCAAAGAAAAAATGTGTCACCCAACAGTGTGGTGACATCAGGTGATTTGGAAATGGGCAATCCCAGCCACCTGTCAAAGTGACCCACAGGAGGGAGGCTGTGGGTGCAGACCACTGGCTGAATTCTGTACCTCACCTTGTTGTATGCCATGGTTCTACCAGAAAGAGACGAATAGTTTAATTTCATGTGTTGGTGTCTGCCTCTTTCTTCTGTCCCTCAGCTAGAATCAGCATTGTCTCCACATTCTTCGTGGGTATCAAGCATACTGATTCAGTGCAAAACAAAACAAACAAAATCTTCATCTGGAAGTACCCCTAGAGAAAACTCCAAGCATGTCACAGCTAATTTTCCTTTAAAAAAATGCAAATTATCTTCAAGTCATTGAATTTCATGTATTAACAGCAATAATCCTGAAGAAATTGGCCATTAATGAAGTTAACAACCAGTTTGCTAGAGTGCAAGTTGCTATTGGCATCACCCCAGGTCATTAAGTCAAAAACCATCACTTGTTAATAATGACTGATTTTTTAAAAAAATCATTGCTTAAACACTAAATTGGCACTTGATAGGCATTTAAATAAGCTGGAGAACACATTTAAGATTAAATTTCTTCTTTTATCAGTGCAGGCATCTTACAAAAGCTTGTTAGACATTTCCCATAAAAAAATAAATGTAGGAATTTACTCAGTGCTTTGACATATATTCTCTTCCTATCATCTGTTTTATATTATTATATTAATTAAACAGAGCAGCCCTGTGTTTGTACTACTCTGTGCCCTCCTCAGCCCAAAGCTTTCTGATAAAACTGCCTACCTATTATAATAAATCTTAGTAGCTTGCAAAAATAATAGGGCCTATGAAAGTAAATTCAGTCATTTTAAAGCCTAATGTGATTGTGTTGAACAAGACCATACTGAACAACCCTGCCCAGGAGAGATTGAAATTGTAATTCAGTGAAATTATTTGGCATCTTTATATGACTCTTACACAACACATTCTGGTACTCTGTGCTTACAAAGCATTGAATTATTAAGGTGCATCCAGATGTGGGGAGATTGCATTAGTTTTCCTGATTATAATGCTATCACTTCTGTCTTGCTTTCTAACATTGCTTCTCCTCCAGTCCTTCTACACATGCTTCCCCATGATTCTCCCATGAAAACAGCAGGAAAAAACAGTATGGAGGTGTGCCGCCACAAATTTCATCACTTTACTCCTGCGGTTTTCCAGATTAAGGGGCAGTTATTCTGGAATCGAATAACTTGGAAATGAACTCAAATATAATGTGGAAATTAGCAGTTGGGAAACGCAGAAGGAATAAAAAACCTGCCATGTGAATGCAGCCTTAATGTTTTGAACATTTGTGCAAAGAGTAGCCTCTCTTTGAAACAGAAGAGCAGGAGAAAGTGGGGGAAGGAGAGACCTGCTAAAATACAGGCTAGCAACTACAGCATGCAGAAAAGTTGCTAAGGCTTCCTTCATTACTTGAGTTGGCCCACTACAACGTACCGTATTTTTTGCACCATAACACTCACTTTTTTCCTCTTAGAAAGTAAGGGGAAATGTCTGTGCGTATTATGGAGCGAATGCCTGCGGGTGGCGGGGGGGATCTGCTGCAGTCGTGAGCAGAGGATCCATGGTTCCCCTTCCTTCCCTCCTCCATGGTTACAAAGCATGGATCCACATGGATCCTCAGGATTTTTGCATTGGGCTACTCCAAACTCACTGTCAGATCACATGTCTGTGGCCACAGCATGAACCACAAAAATAATATATCCACTATTTCATTTAGAATATTTTTTTTCTTGTTTTCCTCCTCTAAAAACTACGTGCGTGTTATGGTCTGGTGCGTGTTATAGAGCGAAAAATACGGTACCTCCCTCTTTCTGAACAAATGTTTGCAGTTCTTCATACCCTGTGCCAGCCTGGAAAATTAACAGCACAAGCATTTACCAGGAATCTTGAGCAAGGATGTGGAACCTCAGAGGCTGGATATGTTTGATGTATCATAGAAAATGTGATATTCAAACCTATGTTTGTTTGTTTTAATGAAATTCCAAAGAAAATTTTAACAGTACAATATGCAGGTTCACAAAAAGCTGAACATTGTCTTAGAACGTAAAACTCAAATCTAAAATTCAGATTCTGACCTTTCTTTTAATATCTGCATGCACATAATCTCCTTTAAGAAGGGAAAATAAAGGAAAATAGAAAGTGTGATGTTTGGTTCTCCATTTTTCAATGTCTGTTAAAACCAGGGTTTGTTTGTTTTTTCAGCAGAAAGTCACCGGAACTCAGTTCTGGCACCTCTCAGGTGGGCACCATTGCCATTCTAAGAGAATGAGGGAGGTGTTCATGGTGAGTTCCGGCACCTCTTTTTCTAGAAAAATAGCATATGTTAAAACAAGCAGATATAGACACATTCCCCACTCACACATTCTCTAAAGGGTGTGTTCTGGTAGTGAAAATGAAACAGGTGTGGGAAGAGATGTGTATTCTGCAATACTGATGCTGAATTTAGACCAAATGTCAGACCATGGTTCAGAAGTTCAAACTGTGGTTTAGAGCTGCGTGACTTCTTTCCATTCCATAAAATATTCCCATCTGTAAGAGAAGTAGCCTCCAGAAGTTATAACTGGTTGTAACTATAGTTTTTTACCTATAGTTTTTCAATTCTGGCAGGGACGCGGGTGGCGCTGTGGGTAAAACCTCAGCGCCTAGGCCTTGCCAATCGTATGGTCGGCGGTTCGAATTCCCGTGGCGGGGTGAGCTCCCATCATTCGGTCCCAGCTCCTGCCCACCTAGCAGTTTGAAAGCACCCCTAAGTGCAAGTAGATAAATAGGTACCGCTTCATAGCGGGAAGGTAAACGGCGTTTCCGTGTGCTGCGCTGGTGCTGGCTCACCAGAGCAGCTTCGTCACGCTGGCCACATGACCCGGAAGTGTCTCCGGACAGCGCTGGCCCCCGGCCTCTTAAGCGAGATGGACGCGCAACCCCAGAGTCGGTCACGACTGGCCCGTACGGGCAGGGGTACCTTTACCTTTACCTATTGTTTTTCAATTCTGACTTCAAGACACTTCAGAGCATGAAACTTAGAAACCCACTTCAGAGCATGGATTTTGAATCTGTCTTCCTGCCTACTCACACACAATAACTTTTTCAATTTGGACACAATACCATGGCATAAGCCATAACCATGATTCAGGATGAAACCAGAATTCATTCTGAAATATCATTAATATTTTCTGCCTCTGGGCCAAAACTAACAAAATGATTTTCAATAAGGACAAATTTAAGGTTCTACACTTAGGCAGGAAGAACCAGGTGCACATGGGAGATATCTAGATTGCCATTAGTACATGTGGAAAGGATCTGGGGGATCTTAGTAGACCACAAGCTTAACATGTGGTGCAGCAGAAAGAAAGAAAGAAAAGCTAATGCTATTCTAGGTTGCATCAACAGAAGTATAGTGTTCTAACCAAGGGGGCAAAACTTCCACTCTATTCTGCCTTAATCAAACCACACCTGGAATACTGTGTCTAGTTATGGGCACTACAACTTAAGGAGGATATTGACAAGTTGGAACATGTGCAGAGAGCAACTGATCAAGGAGAAACCAAGAGCAGATTGCGAGGTGATACGATAGCCATCTTCAAATATCTCAAGGGCTGTCATGTGAAAGATTGAGCAAGCTTGTTTTCCTCTGATCTGGAGGCTAGGACCCAAACCAATGGCTTCAAGTTACAAAAAAAGGAGGTTCTGACTAAAATTGGAAACTTTATGAAAGTAAAGAGCTATTTGAAAGTGGAACGGTCACCCTCAGGAGGTGGTAGACTCTCCTTCCTTGGAAGATTTTAAGCAGAGGTTGGATGGCCATCTGTTATGTATGATCTAGTTGAGATTCTTGCATTGCAGGGGGTTAGACTAGATGACCCTTAGGGTCTCTTCCAAATCTACAGTTCTGTGGTTCTACGCTTTATTTTGTTGTTCTGGTTTCTAAAAAATCAAACCACAGTTCATGAAAATTGTAGGATATAGATCATCATTCATAAATTACAATTTATAGCTAACTTTGAACATAACTGTACATTTGAAAAAAATTATAAATACATTTTAATCAATAAATAGTATTTTAAAGTACATTTCTTAATGTGCAGGAAAAATTAAGGTTAGAAGTTGCATCTCAGTATTGTAAAATATTGTGAACATTCTAGAGGTACAGTATGATCTTTAGAAAAATTAACACTCTTCATGTTGGTTCAATTAGAAGCATAGATAAAATATTAGGACTGGGTTTTTTACTGTGCTGAGTGAACTATTGAATCTAATAATGCATAAAGACACAACGTTAATAATATTCTTGTGAAATATTTTAAATTATGTAACTGATTATGTAAAGTATTGCTAATTTAACAAGTTTTTCTTGGTGTTTTTAAAACACACCTTGGTCAAGGTTTTGAAAATGGTATACGTGCAATTTATTCAGAACAAAAGGCTAAACTAATTGTTAACAATGTGGTGACAGAGGAATTTAAGATAGAGAAAGGGACACGACAAGGTTGCCCATTGCTTTTTATTTCGGTCCTGGAGGTTTTCCTAAATATGATCAGAAGGCACCAACAGGTTAAAGGTATACAGGTCGGAGCCAAACAGTACAAACTGAAAGCTTTTGCAGATGACTTAGTACTGACATTACAGGAGCCAGGATCTAGTACTAAAAGAGTATTGGAACTGATTCAAGAATTTGGTCAAGTGGCAGGATTTAAGTTGAACAAGTTAAAAACTAAGGTTCTCGAGAAAAATCTAACACCAATTGAGAAAGAGAGGTTTCAGAAGGAGA
Source organism: Podarcis raffonei (assembly GCF_027172205.1). NCBI lineage: Eukaryota > Metazoa > Chordata > Lepidosauria > Squamata > Lacertidae > Podarcis > Podarcis raffonei. The sequence goes on along the minus strand of NC_070612.1, from coordinate 63,145,822 downwards.
CAGGCTTAACATTGGTTAAGAAAGTAAAATACCTGACCGCTAAGAACTTAAATTTATTTAAAGATAATTATGAAAAATGTTGGTCAGAAGTGAAAAAGGATCTAGAAATATGGTCAAATTTGAAGCTTTCCTTGCTAGGCCGTATTACTGCTATGAAGATGAATGTATTGCCAAGAATGTTGTTTTTGTTTCAATCATTGCAAATTTTGGACAAAATGGACTGCTTCAAGAAGTGGCAGAGAGATATTTCTAGATTTGTCTGGCAGGGCAAGAAGCCCAGAATAAAATTTAAAATATTAACCGATGCAAAGGAAAGAGGTGGATTTGCCCTGCCAGACCTTAAACTTTATTATGAATCAGCAGCATTTTGCTGGCTGAAAGAATGGCTGCTTCTTGAGAACACAGACATTTTGGATTTAGAAGATTTCAATAACGTTTTTGGGTGGCATGCATATCTGTGGTATGACAAGCTTAAAGTACATAAAGCATTTAAAGACCATATTGTCAGGAAAGCATTGTTTAATGTCTGGATAAGATATAAAGACTTACTTGAAAATAAAACCCCAAGATGGTTATCACCGATGGAAGCGAAGGCTCAGAAAAAGCTCAATATGGAGGCCAAATGGCCGAAATATTGGGAGATTTTGGAACAAGAAGGAGACAAATTGAAATTGCAGAGTTTTGAGAAACTAAAAGATAAAGTGCGAGATTGGCTTCATTATTATCAAATAAGGGAGGCTTACAATCTGGACAAGAAAATTGGCTTCCAGTTGGAAAAATCAAAATTGGAAACAGAACTGTTAGATCCCAAAACTAAGATACTATCAAGAATGTATAACTTGCTGTTGAAATGGAATACTCAGGATGAAACGGTAAAATCTGCTATGATAAAATGGGCACAAGATGTTGGACATAACATTATGTTTGCTGACTGGGAACAGTTGTGGACCACAGGTATGAAATTTATGGCATGTAATGCCTTAAGAGAGAATATTATGAAAATGATATACAGGTGGTACATGACACCAGTCAAGCTTGCAAAAATCTATCATTTGCCCGATAATAAATGTTGGAAATGTAAAGAAAATGAAGGTACATTCTTTCACCTTTGGTGGACGTGCCCAAGGATTAAGGCTTTCTGGGAGATGATTTATAATGAAATGAAAAAGGTATTTAAATATACCTTCCTGAAGAAACCAGAGGCCTTTCTCCTGGGCATGGTCGGCCAATTGGTGTTAAAGAAGGATAGAACTTTCTTTATGTATGCTACAACGGCAGCAAGAATACTCATTGCAAAGTATTGGAAGACACAAGATCTACCCACCCTGGAAGAATGGCAGATGAAGGTGATAGACTATATGGAATTGGCGGAAATGACTGGCAGAATCCGAGACCAGGGAGAAGAGTCGGTGGAAGAAGATTGGAAGAAATTTAAAGACTATTTACAGAAACACTGTAAAATTAATGAATGTTAAAATGATGTCGGAATGAAATTAAGTGGTTTTAGCAGCAATGTTATAAAGGAGTATGTAAAAATGGGTTGTTAACAGGTGAAAATGTAAAGCTATAATATATTAAGATAAAGAATTAAGATAAAAACAAAGAGGGAAAGGATTTGCTGAATTAACCATTTGAACTGGAATACAAAAAAGGGAGGTGTGAGGAGGTCAAGGAAATAAGTAAATGAAAGGCAAGACATGGAAAGATGGATTTATTTTTAATTGCTTCTATTTTTTCTGTATTTTGTATTTTCTGCTTCTTTTTTCTATTTCTTCTTTTTTCTATTTCTTCTTTATTTTTGTAACTCTTTCTGAAATTCTAATAAATATCATTTTTTTAAAAAAAATAAAAATAAAACACACCTTGCTATACAAATCAGAAGAAAATGACATGCCTTCAAGAAAAGGGAAGTATATTATGCAACCTGACATAAAATGAATGATAAGCTATGCAGGAGTTTGACTAGACATAATGTTTCTCTGTGCATGCCTTATGTATCATTTTAAAGCAGAGAGTAGCAACAAAGAAGCAGGGAAGAGTTACATAATGCAGAAAGTGAGCTCCAGCTATAGTTTCTCAGAGAGAGATGCCTGTGTTCTTGAAACAGCAGAGACAATTTTCTGCTTCCATGTTTGTAATGCAAATGCTTAAAAGAAAGTTTCCAAGTACTGTATTCAGTGACTTCTGAAAGGTAAGGAATGCCTGGCATTCAAGTTATATTTGCTTCGGGCAGATGCAATTCAAATATTGCACAGTGCCCTATCCTGCTTTTTAATGAAGCACAGAAACAAATAGTGATTCTGGGTCACATAATTCTTTCTTTCCCTAAAACAGAAAGAGGGGTTATTTGAAGGGGGTGCAGAAGCCATTCAGTAGGTGCAGAAGGCTTAATGACTATGTTTTCTCTCCAGTAATTTTTAATGAAGTAAGTAAATTAGGCATAATGTGGTACGATGTTAATGCAGCTCTGATTGTCGTCGCTTAGTTGTTTAAGAGTAATGAAGTGCTGCGCCCTTTAAGCATAGCCTTAAAATATGTCGCACACACAGCTGCAGAAAGGGGCTTCTGCTGCTGACTATTCCGAATGCAACTTTTCTTTGTTCTACCTGAAATTCACACATATGAATGATGTACTAGTGCCCTTTGATAATTCTTTATTTGTTTTCAGCTTGTTAACTAACATATTTGAAACTAAGTGGAGGAATTAGACTCAGTTTTTTACCAAATAAAATCCAACCTCTGATCCAGCAATTTACATAGGCATCTGATAGCAACCTAGTGCACAGAATGGATATTTTAAGTGTACAGATTTGTAAAGAATCCCGTTCTGTGGTGAGAAAAAGAGATGATCCAGAAGTCTCCCTTCTACATGTGCAAGTAAGCACACCACTTGATGTCAGGAAGCTAGATGACACATGCAGATCCAAGGTTGTAAATGTGCCTGCGGATGCACATCATCCTTGGGAATCCCCACAGAGCCAGCACAAGGGAGGCAAAAATGCAATGCACATGGGAATGTGACTCTTCTTATGTGCTCTTGTCCCCCCCCCCTCCACTCATTACTAGGCATGCATTACTACTTAGCTAACTCTTATTCAGAGGCATACAGCATAATAAGGAAAAAAATTTAGCATGCCTAAATTGCAATGAATTAGCTCAACAAGAATGGTCGTGTGAATATTTCTAAACTGCAGCGCATACTATTGCTGATACTGCATAGATTAGCACTAAACAGGAAGTGCAGGAAACGCTTCTCACCACATTTGAGGAAGAGGAGGAAGAGCAGATTGAATATGGTTGTTCCATTCATTTCGCATCTTGCTTCAAAAATTCTGATGGTCATTCTGAATTCTATGAGACTGAAAGCAATATTCACAAAACTTCAAAAAGATTGTTCATTGTCTCAGACAAAAATCCTAGTTTGCAACTTGAATGTGAAATTACCTGAATTTTGCAACTGAGTTCTCAACCAAAAAAATACATGCAAAAAGGTGCCTCTTAGGAGGAAGTGTGCACAAGATGCATTTATATGTGCAAAATGCTTTGTATTAGGGGAATTTATTGTAAACATGTGTATATCAGTCAAACCACCATACAAAAATGAGTATATGAGAAATGTGCATGTGATGAATAATAATTTTTGGTGCTGATTTATTTATTTTTAAGTTTGCAAACTGACATGGCAATGGGACAAACTGAATTTAAACCTAAAAAAGATGAGGAACTGGTAGAAATAAGTATTAACAGACTCGTCTATCCCTCTCTGATGAGCTCAGACATTCTTCCCTACATTCAGTGAACGTGGGGAGGAAAGGACTAGAATCCAATCTGATGCATCCACCTCTGAAATCCGCTAACCAGCTAGCCCCAACCTTGACCTCTACACACACAAGCACACATATGCAGAACAAGGTGCTTCTATATAGACTATGACTGAGAACTCTGATCATGCAATGTTCCTCACACAAGCCTCCTCACACAAAATTGCCTTTCCTGCCTCATGTGCAGGTAGAGTCAACATGCTCAATCCTGCATGGAGGGAACCTATGAAGAGGCCTATTATTGAAGCAGTATCACTGTACAAATGGAAGACTTCAGCAGTTGAACTGGCAGCTGGATTTTCAGTGTATACATTTGGGCAGCAGAACTACACAAAGGAATTGCTCCAACATGATTTGCATGTCCTCTGGATGCCACACTTCGGTACCTACCAGACAAGGAGGTAGAAACTTCAATCAAAGCAGGGGCTTTGAAATCCTAGGTTTGGGCAGTCCTGTCTATGCTGAGCCTGCCAGCTATTTTGGAGATCAGTATGGGATTCATCATTGCCTTCACAAATTTTGCAGGTGCCTCTTACACTGAATTAGTATGTCTGACATCCAAACAAAAGAAACCCTGGCATCTCCAATCACCCTGAATCCTTAGTAGGAGAGAACATTGTGACACTTTAAAGTAGGGTTGCAGAAACTATGGCCCTCCAGACGTTGTTGGACTCCAACTCCTATGAGCTCCAGCCAGCATGTGCAATGACCAGGTGTCCTGCAACATCTGGAGGCCACAGCTTCTCTGCTTTGAAGCCTCCCTGGCTTTCTCCGGCATGCACTTAATAAGCAACAGCCTACTGAATCAGAAGCATGGCGTGAGCTTCTTCGGATGTTCTCACAACTATTTGAAAGAAACAATGTCGAATAAATTCTGTGTGTTCGGCGGTTTGCCTCCTCTTGAAGACGGGACGCTGCTCGTAGGAGGCCAGAAACAAGCAACCTCTCGACCATCTTCTGGGCCGGGAAGAGCAGAGAGAGAGGGAGGTCCACGCGGGAAGTTCAGAGAGAGGAGCTTCAATCGAGGGGAGTCCCCGGCGGGGAGCGGCTTTTGGAAGGGCGCCCCCTCAGCCGCGCTCTCCCGCCCTGGGCGCTTGGACTGCTCAGCCCCGCTGTCGGCGCGCGTCTCCTTTTATAATCTCTTCGAGTTATTTGCGGGTGAGGGACTGGCAGAGATGGGGGGGCACATTTCCAGAGGGCGAAGTCCTTCCCGTGGCCTCCTCGGCTTGTAGAGAGAGCGCAGCTTTTACCACACGGCGCCTTGTCCCCCAGCCAGAGGCGCGCGAGCCAGTCCAGCTTGGGGGGGGGGCTTCGCGTCTCCCTGCGCCGGCGCGCCTTCTCCTTGGCCCCGCCCCCGTCTCCGAAGCGTCCGCGCCCCCCCCTCGCCCCCCGCGTCCGAGCCGGAGCTTCTCCCTCAGCCGGGCTCCCACCTCGGGCGCCTTCCGATTGGCCGAGGCGCTGACAGTGGGCGGGGCCCGAAGTCGCCGGCTCCCGCCCGCCCTCCGCTATAAGCCTCTTGCCAGCTTTCCCTCAGCACCTCTCGCCCTCCGTCTCCCGCGCTCGGCGCGTCCCTGTCAAAAGCGAAGCCGGGGAAAGAAAGCTGCTCCGACGGGCGCGGGTGTCATGTGAGAAACGCACAGGCTCTGCCCTCCCCACGGCCCTGGTCTTTCGGCGGCTCTCCCCGCCGGCGTCTTCTTTTTCGAGAAAGAAACTCCAGTCCCCCCTGCTCCGAAACTGACAAGCCGACCACCACCCCTCCCTCGCCCGTCTCCTCCTCCCGCCGCCGCCGCCGCCGCCGCGGCCGGCGCTCCTCAGTTCAAGGGATCACAAAAGAAATCTCGGGAGTCGCTCGGGGGGCGCCTTGGCCGCGGAGAGCGAGCGCGGAGGAGGGGCGGCCCGGACGCCCAAGCGCCACAACCCAGAGAGACCAGGGCTGAGGGCGGAGGCGGCTTCTCCGGCCGCGGTCAGAATTGGCGTCTGCGAGGAAGCCAAGTGTGCGAGAGGAAGCCCCGGCGAGCGCAGCCGCGGAGGAATGCTCTTGGCAGCCGCGCAGCCCCGCTCTCGCCGCCGCAGCCTGCGCTCTCGCTGAGAAGGGGATTTTAAAGCTGGGAGCTACATGACTGCGCGGAGCAGGGAAGCGCCAGCATCATGCGAGGTAAGGGCTGCTGCATCGCGGGGCACCGGGCGGCCCAAAGGGGGCCTGGCGGAACCCCCTCTCCAGGCGCCGGGGGGGGCTCTTAACAAATCTGCTTCGGGGCGTCTAGAAGGGATCAAAGATGGAGAGGGAATGGATGCTGACGTTGTCAGAAAGTTCTCACGTTCGTGTCTCTCTTTTTCGGAAGCAGGGCTTCTATTATTATTATTATTATTCATTATTATTATTCTGAAAGGTGTCTCAGTAGGGCCTGAGCGCTTTCTCCGCCTTCTCCTCCTGATACTCCAGCAGAAGTTCCATGAGCGGCATCCTGCGCGACAACTTCTCCTGGAGCGCCTTCTAAGTTTGTGGAGGCTTCCTTGGGTGCGAGTTCAGCACCACGCGCTTCCTGGGGAGAGAGGCTGACTGGGCGCTTCGGAGGCTCGCTCTTCGGGGAGGCGGGCACAGAGTTTGGAGCGAGTGTCGAAGCAGAGCCCCCCAACTCGGTCTTCTCCCGGTGGGCGCCCACATCCACTAAGCAGGTGGCCGGTGCTCAGGGATGGAGAAAGGGAGCATCGCCCTGCTTTTCAGAATAAGGGGGGCACGTATTTGCGTGGGGAACCGGGATGTCTTGGTCGGCGCACTGAGTGCAACGTAGCTCAAGGGGTGCAGGTCAAGACCGGAGGCAGAGCATCCCAAACTTGAGACGCGCCCATTTTTAGGAGGGGCAGCAAGTCCCGAGGGAAGGAGCGGCAGCTGGAGGCTCCCCTTGGCACAGATGGCTCCTTTTCCTGGGCCCCCTTGGTGTCCGAGTAGTGGGGCACCTTCGTCCACCTGTGCAGGTGGTCCCCACAGGCAGGCATCTCTCTCGTGCGTAGCCTGCTGGCAAGCCATTCTTGTTGACTGTCTTTCTTTGGAACTCACCACTCGTGGCACCACCGGTCCTTTGGCATCCCTGTTCGAGTCCAAGGCTGGCGGGAGGGGTGGGGAGGCGGGATTTGAAGGGGGGTGAGCTGAGATGTTTGAAGGACCGGGGACTGAGCTGCCTACGGCCGTGGATCCTGCCCCTTCGAAGGACTGCCGGGGTGTCCCTCTGCCAGGAGAGTCCCCCGAGGTGCCGTTGGGTAATTCTAGGCTCCGGACTCCACGGCCTGAGGTGCGGGAGGAGCGGCTCTCTCTTTAGATGGGAACGTGGATTCCTTCAACTACTTCAAAATGTGACGAGCTCCCCTCCCCCCCCCCAGCTTATTCTGCTGAGTGGACTTTTCTGAAGTCTCTCTGAAGCCCCACCCCCACCCCGCGTGTTGACTCGACTCGTTTTTAATTTCCGAGGAGTTCCTTGAACCAACACCTGCTTTTACCTCTCTCTCTCCTCCCCCAAAGAGACCCAAGCCATCATTCCCAACCTCCATTTCCCAAGCACATCCCACCACTCCACGAGTCCACTCTCAACTGTTATTGCGGCCACACGCGAATCCTCGTATTCCAAGTTATCAGCCTCGTATTCCCTAAGCCAGTGAAACTCGAGTTTGCTGCCGTGGGCCCTCTCCGGCCTGATCCTTATATTGATGTATTTATTCCAAGTGCTTTTATTCCGCGCTTTCCGTCAGAAAAGATCGCAAAGCTGTTTAGAAAGGTCCCCAAAGCATTGGATGGAGAGGGTGGGGGCGCAGGGAGTGGAGTCCAAAAAAACCCCCCGCCCAACGTTGATTATTATTATTATTATTATTATTATTATTATTATTATTATTATTTAAATGTGTATACCGCCCTTCACCCAATTCATGTCCTTCTTACATCACTCCTTCCGTGCAAAAGTGTTTTTCAAATGATAGACTTACAGCTCAATCCTAATCATGTCTGTTCCATTGAAGTCAATTGTGCTTACTCCTAGGTAAGCGGGGTTAGCATTGCCACCTAAAACCAAAAAAAGGGGGAGAGGAATGCATATTCCTCTCCCATTCAGCGCGTTTTCCGCTGGACCAGAAGCCTTCGGTCCATCTTTCTGCCTTGCGCGCCTAACGGAACTTGCGGTCAGTTTTCTCGTTGGTCTTCTGACCAGCGCTCTTGGCCCTGTTCTCAACGGGCTTCCCGCCCCTTCACTCAGTAGTGGATTGGCCGGTGCCTTTGCAAAGGATAAGGCCGCTGCTCTCTAGCAGGTAGCTTAGAAGAGGCACCCTTGCGTCTTCGCTACCCAAGCACGCAAACTTTAGGATTGCGCATGGCTCTGTTTCGCTCGCTCTTACTGGGCCGCTCAGAAGTCTGATGCGACGGGCGCTTGCGCGTTTCCTCGCTCCCAATATCTAACTCACCCCCTACTTAACCCGGGTCCCTTTTAAGGAGACTTCGGTAAAGCTGGGAAAGGGGCGGGAGAGTCTCACAAACTCAACTCACGCTGGTTGCTGGATATGTATTTGCTGAGTGAACTTTTCTGTCTCTGCTGTCTCTCTCCCGCAAACGAGTAGGAGGCGGGGAAGGCAAAAGCGGAGATAAAAACTGACAGCGCCCTCCAATGCAGAAGGGAGGGGGGCGTATGTTAACTTGGTATGATGGGGAAGCAAAAAAAACCCCTCTGTGTGCGCGCCCTCGGTAACAGTCTCACTCCTCTCTAGATCCCTGGAAACAGGCCGTGCGCAAAGGAAAATTACTTGGAGTTGGGTTTTTGAGGGTGGTTGGGTGGGGGTGTCGAGGGGTTCAGTTTTAACTTGCTGATCTGAGGAGAGCAGAGGCTCAGGGCTCCTCCAGGCTTCCTTTTGTGCAGTGTTTCTAGGCAAAGGTACGAGTTTGGTGTCGGAGCGAAATTCCCGATTCCTACTAAATAATACTAATACCAATACTAATACTAATAATACCAGAAGCGGGGGGTGAGCTCCCTGGGTGTTGATGTGAAGGGGCAGTTTCCTTCATACCTGTAAGGATTGTGGCTGTGGGGAAGAGGTGCTGTGCGTTGCAGGACGACTTTGAGCCTAGGGACAAAAAGGCGGATGATGATTCCCCGGGAGCGGAGGTCAGTCAGGGGTGCTTTGGAGCTGAAAGCAGGCCGGCCCGTAGAGGGGCGCGCGCAGTCGGAACGACCCTGCTGGAGCGGCGGCCTGTGTCCTGTGCAGGGCCGGAGAAGGCCTGACAGCAGGAAGTGCCGTGGGCCTCGGAGAGTGGAGGAAGAAGGAGCAGCACTTTGGGCGGGGGGGGAGTAAAGAAAAGCTGGGAAGAAGCCGGACGTTTCATATCTACTCCATTGACGCAAATATATATCTTTTTGTATGGAGAGGTTCCTGGGGTGAGGCTGGCCTGTTGGCTTTCTGACCTCGCAGCTCAGTATCTAGGGAAATGCACTCTGCACGCGCTCAAAGCCATTCTCAGCTTCGATTCTCACTTTAGATGAACTGGGTTTCAGAGGCTCGGCTGCGGAAATCTGGGGTTGTTTCCTTCCGGCCTTCTCTTGAGTCCTGTTTTTCTGATGGACTGGGACGGAATTGGAGGAGGCAGCTACAGTGGCTAGAATGGACCACGAGGGTGGGAGGTTCGAAGTAAGATAGAGGACACTCTACACATGCCGGAAAAAAGCCCAGACGGATGACCCGGCTTATGCAGGAAGTGGGGCTACTGTAGCATTGTAGAGTTGCTATATTTTGAAGAGCAAAATGACGCCCATTCAAAGCAAATAAATGCAATTTGTCTCAGATTTTACCCCTGAGAAAGAGGACGTGTCCTGGAAAAAGAGGACACATGACAACCCCATTAGAGACTAACAGTCTTTTATGCCGTGCATGTTTCCTCGGAAGTAATCCTTGCTGTGTTCAATGGGGCTTACTCTCAGGTAGGTGTGCACAGCGAGTGCTAAGCACACTTATTAGGGAGTAAGCCGCTTTGAGATGAGTGGGATTTCTTTCGGGCGTGGGGGAGGGCATGCTCCGGCTTGAGTTGCGTGGTCGGACTGAGTTCCATGGGACTCCAAGCAGACATCGCTGAATCGACATTTTTTGCGTTGGGATATTTGGAGGACATGATCCTGTTGGGTCATATGCATGAAGAGGTGGCAAGCGTGAGCAGCGGAAAACCAAGCGAACCACCAGATATGCGGAAATGCGCTGCCAAAATAGAAGGCGCTGCTCTTGGTTTTGGGGAAAGCGCCTTCTGGACTCGGATAAGGCACTTCTCTGATTCGGAAGCCTCGCGTAGTTCTGCGGCCTCCCATTTCCCTTGGCCAGGGAAGGCTCTCCTTCACCCGCCTAATGTAAAACTTCGAGGAGCCTTGTTGGCGAGCTATGCGACTTGAATGGTCCTGCAGGTCGACCAACCTCGGGCATTTCTACCTGGGGAAGCAAACCCTATAGCGAGCAACTGTGCTTACTTTCGAGTAAGCAAGCAATAGGATCGGGGCCATGCACGTCCAGTAACTGGGTTGCTGAGCACAAAAAGGGACGGGCAGGTATCTAGAAGGTGTAGCTGACTTGAGGCTCAATAAAGGGCCTGTGTCAGTCCGACCAGCCACTGTCTGGTCTGAAACCCAACCGTTTTGCTTTTACCTAAGCTATGAATCCGGCAGCATCTGCTGTCTTTTCTCCGTCTGTCTGTCTCTTTTGTATGTTTCTGTGTTGGAGCCGGGGCTTGTCATGTGCTCCACTGACCCACTTCTTTCGGCTGAGAAAACAAGTCCAGAGACCAGGGCAGGATCCCCTCCGCCCAGTCTCCAGCGCCTGACAGGCAGAGATTACTCAGCGAAAGCTATCCAGGTTTTCCAAGCGCTTTTCTTTCATAAATATTTTTATAGGTTCTATATATCACAGGACACCACACACACACACACACATCTTGCCTACGTCTTCCTTAACACCATGCGTGAACGGCAGTTCCATTTGGACTGTAGGTTCCTTGCACGTAGAATCGGCCTGAAAATAAATTTGCAGGACTGACATATGGTTTTCAAATTACTCCACAGACAGATGCAAACGAAGCTTCGGTGGGAAAATACAGAAAGGCTGAGTTATAGTCCCTTCCCACCGAAAAATTGCGGGGTTCGTTTGTGTATGTCTGCTTTCCTTTCCATCCGCAATGTGCTGCTTTTACAATATCTGCTCTTCCCCACACACCAGTCTGGTTCTGTTCACCCTTACGCAGAATGAAGTCCCATTAAACTCAGTGCGACTTATTTCCAAGGACGCTTGGGGTGCAAGTTTGCTCTCATCTAGTTTTAAAAAGGGCCTTTGCACCATGTCATCAAATCTGCCTGAATAAAACGCGAAGGAAGAGGTTGCCCCCGTGGTTTCCCGAAGGATGCGAAATTCACATCCGCTCCAAAACTCCGACGGATCTTCCTGGATTCGTGGACTTTACCCCTTCCTAAATAAACCGGGTTTGGCAGCCCTAACCTTTACCGGAAGGAGCTAAGGCCCAAGAAGTCAGCGGCATTTACTTCCAAGTAAGTGCCTTCCCACCGCGCTCCGCGGCTGCACGAGTGCACGTAGAACTGCTGGCTTTGAAATCCACGCCACGGATGAGGCGCCGAAGGGGAGCGCCGTGGCTGCTTCCGTTTCTGGCGGCCCCAGCAATCTCTCTGCCTCTGCCTCTTCTCGCTCGTGTCTCGCACGACCGAAGGCACCTCCTTGCCCCCCTCGCCTCCCCCCCGCCCCGTGAAGCGACCTGCAGGTGACGCGGCCCCGCCACCAAGACCACTTTCTCCGGGCAAGGCCCGCCCCCGCGTCCCCACAAGCCGAAAGTTCGGCCGAGGGCGGGGAGGGCGGCAAGAGAGCCAATCAGAAGGGCCTTCTCGTGACCAGGACGTGGCAGGAATCCCTCCCGCTCGCCGGTTTAAACGTTTTGTTGTGACGGGGGTGAAATCGGGGCCGACTCGAGGGCCTCGACGTCGGGAAACAGTCCAGGGAAACTCTCCCCCCTTCGCCCCTTTTCCTGGCGTACCGCGTCCCCTCCCCGCCACCCGCCACCAGCTCTGCAAGCTCGGGGGAGGGGGCTGACGGCGGGATCTTGAAGGCTGCGGCCCCCGCGGCAAAGAGCCCATCCAAATCATATTTGCGCGGATGCAGAAGCTGTGGATCTCTGGGCCTTCTTCCCAGGCCGTGGCTGCATTTCAGGCGGGCAGCCGAGGGGGGGAGCTGGCCTTTGGATCCCGCCCCAAGGAGTTGCGCCTCGCGCTCGCTCCCGGCCCCTTCCACCGCAAAGCGAGCTGTAGGGCCGAAGGGCGTCAATCAGCCTGGAAATCTACGGGGCGGGAGAAGAGTCAACTCCGAGCCACGCTACAGCAAAGGCGGCTGGCTCCTGGGTTGGTTGCCGGCATAGGCCCCTCTTGCAATAGGGGTGCAAGCTTGACTGGGGGCGCATAGGTTGGGTATAGCGATACGTGAAACATCGAGGCGTCTTGTAACACCTTAAAACCCAACAAATATCTCATGGCCCACGCGCATTCCTGGATTAGAGAGTTCATTTCGTCAGATGTACCCGATTCCGACCGAGTGGAGTCCAGTCTTAAAAAGCGTTCCTAAGTTAAACCTAGTAGGCTTTAAGGTGCAACAAGACTCCCCTCTTCTCTCCCCCGCGCTGACCCACCGCTGTAGGCGGAGGCTTCGTCCCATGTTAGGGGTCCACAATGGTGGATGCAACTTTGTCTGGATCTGACCACAAATCCTAAATAAATCTGGGTATGCTGAGCAATTTGTTTGCATTTATGAGTAGCGGGCCTTTGTTACCACGGAAGAGCAATGAAATGAAACGTTGGCACGAAGCGCAGACCGAATAAATCGACCGAGTAAGTCAACATGACAGACTTCTAATAGTGTAAAGCTGCGCTCCAAGCCTGCATCGCGCAGCCCGATCCTATGCACGCTTACTCGGAAGCAAGTCCCATCGTCCTCTGTACGGCTTAAGCCCAAGTCAGTATGGTTAGGCTTACACCCTCAGGCCCACTGCACTTGGTGGGGCTTCATGGCGAAGAAAGATGGTTCGCACCGGTGCTCAGATTGAAGCTGGACTCAAAACGCCTCTCCCTTTGACATCTCATTCTGCTGGGACAATGGTGCCAAATGAACCCCGATATGTCTTTTGTTTCATTTAAAACAACAACAACAGCGAGTATCCCAAACGCCGCCGGGTTCATCTAGGATCCTCCAGCCTACAATCCTAGAGAAGGTCTAGTACAATACTGTACTGGCGATTCGTTCGATTTAGGACCGGAGTTGTTTGTTAATGGAATATTAATCACACCGCATTTTCAGTTCTGTCCCTGAAGGGGAAGAGGACGCGGGAATCAATAGATTTATTGGCATTCAGCAAAATCAAAGCACGTTAACCTTGCGAGGCTGAACACGCGGTTATAGCAGAGGAGGCGATAAAGGTCTTATTTAGCGGCGATATATATACATCTCACCATCTCCACTTTCGAAAGATCCCGCATTTTTTCTCTCCTCTCCTCCTCTCCATCTCCGCCCCTCCTGGTTGGTTGAACTTCAAACTTCAAGTCAAAGTAGGCGAAAGGGCGGCAGAAATGAATTGTTGATCTGCCAAAGTAACGTCTGAAGCGTGGGTAGACGAGGAGGGGGTCGGTCTGATCTTAAAATCCTGTATCCCTGCTGTATCCCTGCCCTGGAAAGTGCTGTATCCCTGCCCTGACCAGAATTCGATGAGTTGCAGTGTTTTTTCAGATCCCAGAATGAGGCTCTCTATATTAAGGCGATTCTCTCGTGTCTTGTGCAACAAAATTTCACAGGAGCCTGGGAAGAGCCAAGTTAATGTTTTCCTGTAATTCAAAAATTCTCTGCTATTGCCACTGTATAACGGAACCACAGAAGTGTATCTAGCATCTGGTTTGATGCAAGCTTCTTTGTGCGTTTCACACATTGGCCTTGCCCTCTTCAACTAATCGCTGTAGTTTGCGATTAAAAGATCTCTGACTCGCAGAATTGTTCGTGGTTGTGGGGACGGAGGAGCTGACAGAAAAAAATAACCAAAAAATTCATTTGCAACTGTTAAAATGCCCATTTGAGCTGGAAATTTAAAAGGCACTGCCTGATTCTTCCAAAAAGAAAAGATATGCAACATCTCTTGAACACCTTTTCCACATTAAAATACATACTTATAGAATCAGTGGGTAGTCCAGATTTAAAAGAACAAACACATCTAAATAGTGGCTTTCCCATGCAAAAAAACCCATGGATTTTGATGCTCTGTGGGATACTTAAAATGTCGAGGGTTTTGATACTTCTTAGTGTTGCTGTGTCTGTAACCAAAATGGTAGAGAAGTTACAAGGTTAACTGAAGCAGATGATATCCTAAGCATGCCTTATCACTAATAATTATCCACAACCCATCATTTATTGTAAAGATGTGTTAAGCCAATACATCGCAAATTGTTTTCAGATCTGTACTTTTAAAACTTTACAGTGGCAACAATGCATTCAATCTCAGTTTCACAAATCTGGCATTCAAGTGTGTGCGTATGTATTCTTTTTAGCCTCAGAACAGGCCCCTGGGAAGCAGAATGGCTCCCCCAACAATTTGGAGGTTTTTGGGATTATCCAAAAATGCATAAAACTCAATCTTCATGACTCAAAATATATAATTTGTCTGACAGTGAAATGTAGGTAATTTTGCAAGATTATTAACATAAATAAATTTCTCATTTAATTATCAATAATTGTGTGTTACTGAAACATGATGATTAATTCTGAATGCCATCCCAAGGAATGATTTTTTTATTCTTAATTGATTTGGTGCAATATCTGTGAAAGAGTCAACAGCTATCCATAAGACATTGGCCAGAATTGATACTTTTATTTGAGTTGGTCACCACTGGGGTTCAGTTTTTACTGATGTGAGCAATGAAAAAGATTCAGGGAACCATTGACCATTAAATATACTATTTATATGTGGCATAAACAGATACGACCAGGCTTATTAAAGGAACTGTGAGTAGAAAGGCCTTCAATGACCATAAAACACAAGCCAACTTTGCAGCAATACTTAACAAATCTAGGGGACATACAATGCTGTATGATACTGCTTAGTACCTTGGATACATTGGTTTCATTTTACATGGACTGATACCTTTCCAGTCATATTACATAAATCTAGCCTGAAATTGAAAATGCCGTGATCTTTTTGAAACTCTTTCCATAGATTAGTATTTTTTCTGATAATGATGCTTTTCTCACTGTTTTTTTAATTAAATAACATATTGAAAGGTTTTACTTTAGTAAAGTGCTTACAAATAAATATAAGAACAATTTTAAAAATATATTTAGCCACATTTGAAGCACTTTTAGTAATAACACTTCTGCCTTGGCCATATGTTCAACCCCTTTTAGATTTTTAAACATTGTATTCTGTTAGACACAGCCCTTTCGAGGGTGAACAATCTAGAATATTATAAGAAACAAATCAATTGATATGAAATTATCAGGGGGAGAATTCAACAATGAAACTAAAATAATTCTAGTAACAAGCATATGGTCCAAACATACAGAACTTACTTTGGAATTGTCCATGTTAATCTAAACAGTCTTGGGATTTTTTTCCATTTAAAATTAGATATTAGTATTGAAACATATTCCTATTTTCAAAGGAAGGCCAAGAAACTTTAGGAAATGAAGAATTAATTTATAGTTAATTTACAGAAATATCTCACATTATAAAGCACATACCCATTTTAATCCAAATGTATTTGGAATCAAATGAAATATTCTGTGACTTCCTAGGCAAAGCAAGGGTACCATTAATGCTATGAATATATTGTACCAGTAACAGTCACTTGCAATATTTTTGTAATGGTTATGTAGGGCAAGAAAGCAATATCAGAAGGGAAAACCCCCAATAAGCCATCAAGCTGCGTTTTTGCTTTACGCAATGGAGTCAGAGGAAAATGCCTTGGCGTCTGTGAAACTGAAGGATGTCTGCTTTTGTAACTGAAGACAAAGGAAGCACACAGGAATTAATATTGATTGAAGTAATCATCAGATGAATGGAAATTAGATTTACCAGTGTACCAATACAATATACGTGAGTCAGCCCTTTCATAGTCCATGTTGTGTCTTCAGTGCATGACCCTGCCCATTCATACCTTTACAAGACAACCCACGGGTATTTTAATGACAATCATACTAATTACTAGAAGTGTAAGTAACTACCAGTAATTACACAGAACTCATAGTGAGCTAGATAGAGAGTGCAAAGAAATTCATAAAACATTAAATAAGAGCATCCTGAAGAATACAGAGACCTCAGTGACTCATGGAGTCATATACTGTTTGGATATTAATAACTCATTGTTGGGTAAGAATACCATTTAAATCATTCTTCTATGGTTTCTATGAAAACTGATTGTACAAGATCCTGGTAAGGTTACCGTGAACAGGGACAGTCTATTTTATATGTCTTTTTGAATGACTAAAATCTGTTGTTTGCCTTTTCCAGTTCAAATATAATGCAGTCTACCTTAGTTGGAATGTAAGTTTCATTTTAGAATTAAACTAAAATTAAGTAATGCCCTGCAGTAATAACATTTACGCCTGTACACCCAATACAATGAGGGCTATAAATTGCCATCTGTGCTATGTCTGAAAATGCCCTTTGATTCAAAGGGTTTCTTAGTGTTTACTTGGTTACCAAATTTATTACCAATATCCAATGTTGGTTCTTTCAAATTCATATACCGTGCTTCTCTCATTTTTCATCAGAATTACCTTTTTTAGGTCTAAACTACAATTACACACCTTGTGCATGATCAAGCCAAGTCAGTCAGTGGATCCCTACTGATTTCAAAGGAACATCTAAGTAAATGCTTAATTTCCCACTGAAAGGAAAGGAAAATCCACATGCTTAATGTTTGTTTGGATCGTGTCCATTGTGTTGCACCTTTCCAAAACACATAGTGCTGAGAATTTACTTTGAGAAGTGTTTGCAATTTATCTCAACATGCAAAGTACACTGAGTGTACTTTTTATGGTGTTATTATCAAACTATTCTGATGGACTGTAATTGTTTCAAGAACTAGCATGAGGCTGTATAATAAAATACCTAAGGTTTTTTTAAAAAAAACAATGCCAGATTATCTCTGGATTAAAAGCTCCGTAAACAAAGTATTCTTTCAAGAAAAAAAAAGGTCAAGCATTGGTGGTGGATACTCATGAGATGAACTCATTATTTGAGAGATTATTTCATAGTCTACAGGGAAATTTTGCTATCCTGAGGCTATTCACATGAACAAGAAAAATCAGATTAGAATCTGTGTACTGTATGCCCATGTGAAATCTGGTGGCTTGAAGTTTTATGAAATGCAAAAGATTAAACATTGCCTGAGATAATCAAAGCTATAAAATCATTTAGCATTTTAGAAAGGGTGCGATCCTGGTCCCACTGAAGTCAGTAGTAAAACTCCAGTTGATTTGAATGGATTGCTGCCAAGCTTTGTTGCCACAGAACTGTACAGTCTCCAAACTCCTGTTGAAGGTATGAGTAAATTTTAAAACGCCCCGTTGAATAGATGTTGTCAAGGTAGGATTCAGAGGAACTTCTTCCTCTGGATGAAGAAGGTGCTCCTTCTAATGAAAGAAGGTTTACTCTGCTGCAGGAAGTTCCTCTGGATTTAGCCAATAGTAAGGAAGCGGGGAAATCTCAAATTTACAAAGTACTCGGAAGTAAGCTCAGTGGGACTTAGAGTTCAGTTGAGTTTATTCTCCAGTTAGTATGGTTCAGATTGTAGCCTTGCTGCCTTGATTCTACATACCCAGTTGACTAGCAACACAACCCTACGTTTATTCAGAAATAAGTTCCATAGTGTCTAATGTGTCTTGCTAGCAAGTGTCCTTAGTACTGCAGCCTTAATAAGTAACACAGTTGGCTACCCAAAACTCAATAAACCCCTAGTTCCCAGAATGTTGGATAATTCTCAGTTTGTCTTGCAGGAATAACTAAAGTGGCTTTATATTGTCTTATTAGACATTTTGTTAATGTTGTTTGGTAAAAGCGATTAGAGAAAACTGGGAAACTTGATCAAAAGGAAATTGACAAATATATAATTGGACCATTTTAACATGTAGCACTTCAGCCGGGTTTTGCAATTCCTTTATCTGAAATTTGAATGTAAAACATATACAGTACAAGACTTTAAAATTCATTTTTGTTTTCTATCCTGCTCATTCATACATGCAATCAAATAGCACGATAGAGGCTGTCCAAAAAGACAATACTAGCATTGTATGTAGAGAAAAACCCATAACTGTGTTCATTTCTTCCTGTTCTATTGTATGGCTGTTTGCATTATTTTATATTAAAGAAAGGACTTTGGCTGGATCTTTTATAATCTAAAAAGTATTAGTCTTTAATTCTATGCACAATTTTCCTTGGGTGTATAGGCTTCATGTCATTCTACCTATGCAATGTCACTGAGAAAAGTAAAAGAAAATATGTGTTCAGCTGATCAATGCACAATCATTGTTTTATAATTCCTTTATTAATTCCCATTTTGTAATTAACAAGTTGCATGACCATATTATGACATACTGTGCTATATTCCAGAAGGTGTTGGGATTTAATATTTTGTTGCATCTGCACAGTAATTGCCTGCACAGAGATTTGTGACTGATCATAGGGTGATATCCAAAGCTGTTGCTCCACTTGCACAACAAACTTCTGCATGCACAATGGAACTACCTCCTTCCCCTGCAAAATCTCCAGTCCCCTCAGAATATGCCCCAGAATCCCAAATTATGCCCCAGAGCAAATTATGGGGAGGCACAAGAACAAGGGGAGGTTGAGTTGCGTGAACAGAAGTCTGTGTGCACAGCGTTGGATACTCCTATATTTGTGTTGATGCAAGAAAACAGGGAAAGAGTTGTGATACGAATTGAGTTGTTTCAGTTAGAAGGCTTCTAGGTGGCCTGCAGACAGTAATAGATTCTATTTCAAACAAATCTATAAGAAAAGATGGTGCTTGTATAATGGGGTAAACTATTTTACCAATAATATTCACTGCTGAACTGTTGTTGTGACAACTTTATTGTTCAAATGATGTGTTACTTTGCATGATCATTTGCTAGCTGCCCTGAAAGGGGAGAATATAATAATCTTGAAAGAATGAGTGAAGTAATCCAGTGCACACTAAAGAGTAATACAATTTTGCAAAAGTATTGAGGGATCATATTGGTAGGCTAAGTAGGTTCTTGGAACGGCATAATTCAAAGAATGCCATCTGTGCTGGAAGAAACACATGAATTTATGCTGCTCTGCTGTTTCTGGGGTGACTAGTTCCCTGTGTAAACTGAGAATGCATTTCAAATGATTTGTGATATCATGGGGAGTATTCTTCAATGCATTCCAAGGGCTACTTTCTATGCTGTGTTTCTTTTGTAAATTTTTAGACCTGAGTTGTTTTTTTAAAGAGACCATTCAAAAACGTAGGGTGTGAATGTGACAAACAGGAATCTGGGAATGCACATACTTATGGGTGCACTTGGGGTGAGAGTGACTGCGCTCCCTTGTCAAGTGTACCTTTCATGATTGTGCAATGCTTTCTTCACTTTGTGAAGTTCTTGGACATATTCTTACCATGTACTACTCTCTGCAGGTAAGCAAAACCCACTGATCTGGTTCTGGGATGGGCAAAGAACCTGTATTAAAAATTACAGACATCAGAAAATTGTGCCTAGGCCACTTCAGCAGTTATGTGGCTTGAGGTGGATTTTTACTGTGGAATGCTTACTTTTTACAAAAAGCTAAATGACAAAAATAGCAGCCATATCTTTGGTGCTGAATATATGCACATATCCTGCCCCCAAATACACCATCACATATTCAAAAGCATAATAATAATAATAATAATAATAATAATAATAATAATAATACATTTTATTTATACCCCACCCCTCCCCTGCCAGAGCCAGGCTCAGGGTGCCTAACACCAATAAAAATACAGTAAAAACATAATTGAGGGGGGGACCCCAATTTAAAATACAGGTTAAAATGCAATTTTAAATGCAGCATTTGTGCCTTTTGTGGGACTAGATTTTACTTGATTGATTTTTATTCTTATTTATTTATTACATTTACACTTCATATTTCTTCCATGATGCAACTGAAAGCAGCATACAAAGCATTTTCAGGCAGTCTCCCATCCAATCACAGTTCAGACCCAGACCTGTTTTGCTCCACCAAGGCGGTTGCTCCTGCCTTCAGAGTACCAGAGAAGAGCTTTGCTTAAAGGCACAGGCTGCAGCTAACTGAAAAGCACAGGGAATCAGAATGTTTTATTACAAATGGTCTTTCCAGACAGGCCAATCTGAGTTGAAGTGCAAATAAGTAAAGGCAAATTTAGTGCCAATTGTGATTTCAGAGGACTTAGGATTGGCTTAACTAATATAAAGATGTTATATATTAAATGGAAGCAAGTTTGGCACCTGTGACTGATGAAGAAAATGATATAGTCTACAGATATCAGTTTGATCCTAGTAGGGGGTTTTCCTCACACCAGTTCTATGTATCTGCACCTGAATAATCCAAAAGAACTACATTTTTAAGATTTACCTTTTGTATTGACATTCCCAACTTATCTTTCAAAATTGCTTCTTCACTGACAAATATCTAATTTTAAACAATGCACTGTGCTAAGTCTGAAGCAGAAATATAATGGAGTGGCAATATTAAACTCTAAATGAAATCATCTGCTCCTTGCTTAAACCAATTTTATGAATTGCACCTTAAAGTTTACATTTTCAAGAAACAAAATACTGTTACTTCTGGATAGAAGCTCCCCACTTCAAAAGCCAGTCCTTGTGATCCCTTAAATAATTGTTAGTGTGCAATACTACGCATGTTTACTCAGAAGCAAGCCCCACTAAGTTCAAAGGGGCTTAGTCCTAGGTAAGTGTGCACAGGATTGCAGCCTTAATAAACATTCCAGATAGATGCATAATAAATTCTGCAAACTACAAAATATTCATTTGTACAGATCTAAAATGATACACTGCTCTCATCCAGGGAACCCTGTGCATGGTGGAAGTCTGTGTGTAATTGCTTCAGTGCTTGTGACTCCTTAAATCTGTTGCATAGAAATCAGAATGGGGAGAAACATATGGTTCCATGTGCATTATTGCCAACCATAGCTCTGAAACAGTTGTCGTCTTGCTTGACTGCCTCAGCCTTTTGTGTG
Source organism: Podarcis raffonei (assembly GCF_027172205.1). Taxonomy (NCBI): domain Eukaryota; kingdom Metazoa; phylum Chordata; class Lepidosauria; order Squamata; family Lacertidae; genus Podarcis; species Podarcis raffonei. The sequence goes on along the minus strand of NC_070612.1, from coordinate 63,124,716 downwards.
CTTGCTACAGCTGGCATGCCCAGGAGAAACTGTGTGGATCACTCGACTGGATTAGGATGTCTATCTGATTTTTAAATTATTCACAATCAGTGGCATGCTTGCTTACTCAGAAATAAAGACCCATTGAATTTAAACACCCTAATCCAGGATTACAGCTTTATTGATTTTGATGGTCCATAGGATTACAACTTTATTGATTTTGATGGTCCATAGGATTACAACTTTATTGATTTTGATGGGGGCATCCTGCTTAAAATCAAGCTGTGATTTCACTGATCTGCATTTCCGTTATGCAAATATACATGTTTTCTAATAACTTCTGAAGGGCAAAAGGATGGGGTCAGATCATGCTGTGAAAATAATCTAATGATAGACTATGATGGGCTTCCTCTCTGCCATTGCTTCTTAGTGGCATATTATTTATATCTATAGCTGTCTTCCTAATTTATTCAGTAATTGCCATTGGCAAAGAAAAGGGAAGCACCACAATTTGCAGGTAGCTGTCTTCATTTCTGCATGTGGCTTTGCATCCAATACAGGAAATAGGCTTTCATCTCTCCCCCCCCCCCCGCCACCACTCTCCCTTTCCTTTTTTCATCTCCTTCCATCCTTGTTTACCTCTTGTTGTGTTTACAGGGCAAATGGTACAATTATGCTGTTCGCTTCAACATTTGTATAAATGTCAGGCTTTTCAGCTAACTTTTCAGCTCTGCAATATTGGAACATGCAAAGCATGCAAACGGCATGAAAAATGTTCCTCATTTCAATTGCTAAAATTAAGAATGATCAATATCAAATCATGCAAATCACATGTTTGGTTCAGTTAAAGGGTTAACGGGTTTTGTCTCAGTGACAGAAGCAGAACCTGTAAAACAGAAATTCACCAGTCCAGCAGGAGAGTTGCTGTTTTTGAATCTCCAATTTTTACTCAATATATGGATAAACAAAGCCATTGTTTCTGTTCAGTTACAACTTTGAAAATGTTCACTTATTAAGGAAGGATTTATTTAATTTGCCTTCGTTGTGGTCAAAACTGGTTGCGTAGTATATTTACACCATCCTATTTACAAAATGATCCCAAACAGGCTGGGTCTGGGATGATTGGTGTGGCTTATTGAGTAAATATTGCCTCTCTCTGAACTGGCTTAGTTTAGCCTCAGTGATGTCATCACATAGCCAGATCCAATTTGGTACATAGTGCTGAGATATCACCCTGGTTACTCTGTAATTAGTGATTAGTTGGGCTCAACTATGTGATAAATTCTAAAAGAAGGGACAGTAATTTGATGGGAGACGGAGTGCAGCATATAGGGAGAAAATGATAGTGAACAATATCAAAGTTAATATAATATTCTATGACATCAGAATTTGGGGGGTGGTTCTAAGAAAAACACTACTTTTGCCTCATAAATTGAAATGGAAATATGTTCAGTCCATTCCTAGTATTTAGAAACATTCTTTGCATGTTTATTCAGAAGTAAGTTCCAATGAGTTACTTGCCAGTAAATGTTCATACAGAATTGCAGCCATTAGACCTTGAACCAGAGCTCGGTGAGTTCATGTGTGTACGGATTTCCCTATTCATTTTTCAAAAGTCTCATTCATGTCTTTGTGTGCCTCTCATTGAGTGTCTGGAGCCGCATCTTCCTTCAAAGTGAATCGGGAAATATTGGTGAGCTTTGTGTGTATAAGGATGCCATCCACAACTACCAGGTAGCGCTGGCAGGGCCAGTCCAGCCATCTGGCAGAGTGAAGCAGCCGTCTTGGGTGGTGGAATCCCACAGGGTGGCACACTAGTGGTCTCCCCGCCCCCCCCTGCCGCCACCACCAGGGTCAGGTGGCAGCACCCAGCCAAGGCTAGCTGGAAGCCTCCACAGCCATCTCAGCTGCATGACCCTGGTGAGTGAGGCTTCGTGGGGAGGAGTAGCAGGGGCAATACCTTCCTGTTTGCCTGTTTGGCGTAAATAGATGGGCTGCCCCTGATCACTGGATTAATTAGACACAAATGTGGGTGAGTGTATTAAATGCTTCCTACTATACTTAAAATCATGAATGAAGAGCAGATGTTTTTGATAATACTTCAGCTGAACAACATTCACATTTTGGTAACACTGCAGTTTGTTTCCAAAGTCACCAGTTCTGAAAATGGACTAAGCAGCATGCAATGTGATGTCATGACATGACATGACAACGTGCGCATGTGATGGTGCAAGTGATGTTGTGATGTCACATGTGCGCACAGCTGGGCACCCACAATCTGGAGCCCAAGTCGGCGCCACTGTGTGCTGATTTGTTTGGTGTCTCAGAAAATGCTAAGACTGCCTTGTTATATACTTCTTTGTCACCTGAAAGCCAGCTAAGTGTCCAAGGGTTTGGGAATTGTTAACAGCTCACTTCTCTCTGTTAGGACAAAAAATTTTTTTGCATAATTTTCACATTGAATAGTCTTAAAATTATGACTGGCTATGCCTCAGAAAATCTCAACAGAGGGATCATATTTAATATGGGTATGAAAAAGGAAGAAGAGGGAAATAAAAATAAATAACTTGTATATTCCTCTGCATCTTTTGGGCTATAATATCTTAATTGTGTTGCATAGGGCATTGAGATCAGAACCACAAATAAAACACTGTGTGTGGACTGTAGAATCTCATACCACCGGTGCCAGAAAAATTAGCATAAATTAAATGACTGATTGGTTTATGGAATCAGAATTATCATTTATCACGATCATTTTCATAGCACTTTGCATTTATGAGTTGTTTTACAATTGTTATCTCATTTCACTAAGCAAACTAAAGCTGTGAGGTAGGTTATTCACAGAGGAAGAAAGTGGAGTGCCATGCCATAGTTATTTATTTATTTACTATCTAAACCATGTCACTCTTACCTTTCTTCAAGGGAGCTCAAAATGGTTAACAGCAATTGATTAAAACTATGGATTATGAACTAGGATTTATTTATTTGTTTGTTTAATGGGTATATGGATTTCAACCTGAATGTCCCACGTATAAATCCAACACATTTAGACTCATGTACTGTAGTTCTGTAAGATTTTCCCTGCTGTTTGGAAGTGACCAGTCATTGCACTAATAACATGATGTCTATTTGCAAGGGCTTTGTTAAATAAGTTGGTGGTCTCCATCTAGTTCTTAATGAACTTTTTCCACAAGACCCAAAAACAAAGCAAAGGGTGGGGGAATGTGAAATCCTGCACTGCAGTTAGCACTAATTGAAATTCCTGGTAGCAATCTCAGCAGTTAAGGCCAGGGCTTGAATGGACTGGCAAGGGGGTGGTTTCTCCCCCCCTTCTTCTTCCTCCTTTCTTCCTGGCTTTGGTGGACACAATAGTGGAATGGCATGAGAGACACTTGTGCTGCAGCTCCTTAGAGTCCCTCCATCCCCCCCGCCAAAGATTTCATTATATTAATTTGACATGGCATCAAGTTTTCTGGTATTAGAGTGCATGTCAGAAAAATGTAAACATGCTAAGATGTATCACAAAGTGTTATACAAAAACAGAGGCAGCTACACTGGCTGCAGTTCTGCATTTCAACAAGTAAGAGGCTTAACTCTGTGTATATTTGCTCATTTCCTCCCGCTCTACACACAACATGTCCTTTTCACAGCCCTTCACATTCTTTCCCCCCCAAATATATTTATGAGATGTCTCACTATTTTTTAGCTATACCATCCATGATTGCACTTGATCTATCTCTTAGGATCTTCCTCCTAAATAAATTTATTTAAAAGTGAGAGCCATTGCTGGTGCTGGTGCTTTTAAAATGGAGCTTGTATAGTTTGAAAAGGTTCAGAGAAGGGCAACCAAAATTCAGGACAGACAAAAGACAGCACTTCTTCACACAGCACTTATGGAATTCACTCCCACAGGAGACAATGATAGACAGCAACTTGGTTGGCTTTAAAAGAGGATCAGACAAATACATGGAGGAGGATATGGCTCTCAATGGCTATTACCCAGGATGGCTCTGCTCTGCCTCCATGGTCAGAATGGCCTCTGAATGCCAGTTGCTGGAAATGGCAGGAGGGTAGATTGCCCTTGCGCTCAACTCCTGCTTGCAGGCTACCACAGGCATCTGGCTGGCATTACAGGAACAGGATTACTTTGGCCTGATCTTGCAGACTGTTATGTTCTAATGAGGGGGTCGTCCTGCTTCTGTTGCACTGTAGCGCATTAATGCCCTTCATGATGGCAATAACATAGTAACACTGGGAAAGCATCCCAAACCAACTCTAGGGGCTCTGGGTGCCCGAGCACCCACAAAAATCCTGACACAACATCCGGAGCCTTGTGAAGCACTGGAAGTCACATCCGAGGCCTCGCAAGACCTTGGAGATGATTCCCTGTCCCAAAGCAACTGATAAAGCAGAATTTGTTTGGACAGTCCACCACCAATGCACTATTATTGCATAAATGCCATTTTGCCCAACACACCTGCAAAAAAAGAAAAAGAAAAATACCAGTCTGGAGGAGTCTGCACCCTCAGTCCAATTTCATAATGTAGAATGAGAGATGTGTCTTTATTCTTCTTGGTTTATTTTCTGCAATTACTTTGGCATTCAGAATTTGAGTTGTCAGAGTTATGAATGCTAATCAGTAAGATAAAGCCCACATGAATATTGTCTTTTCTGATGATAAAGTAAATTGATTTTATCAAAGGGACTGCAATAGAAAATAGTTTTTAAAAGAAATGTATTTGGAGAGAAATAGAGAAAACAGCAAAGACAGTTGTATTTGAGAGATAAAACAAAATCCTTGGCTTGGAGAGGAGGATAGAAGTTGATCACAGTGTCTGATTATTCATTTCCCTCTTATCTCATTGTTACTTTCAAAGGAAAAGTTTTAGCAACATAACAATTAGCATAATGATTTTTTGCTTCTACAATTATGGATTTCTAATTTAGAAATAAAATATTTATCTATCATCTATCTATATATCTATCATCTATCTATCAACAGTATAACTTTGCCATCTTGGAAAGTGATGTAAATAACAGGCCAAACTAATACCTGTAAGACTGATTTGGAATATTAATCAAATACTGTTCCCAGCCAGCCTCTTTTCACTTCATTGAATGTTCATGGTGTAACAATACCTGTCTCAACATTCCATATACCTGAAGGCAAACATTCCCCTCTTGAGAGCGTGCAAAATGCTAATGAGGGAGAAGCTCCACTATGAAGGCTTCAAGAGCCTACACAGCATTAATGTTAAAAGATCATTGGCTGAAGAAAGACCACCGCTTAGTGGTGGAGCACCTGCTTTTTGCATGCAGAAGGTCCCATGTTCAATCTCTGGATTATTTGGAGGGGGCTGGGAACATACTCTGCCTGAAACTCTGGAAAATGGCTGTCAATCAGTGTGAACAATACTGAGATAGATGGATTTAGGGTCTGGCACGCTGTAAGGAAGCTTCCCGTATTCTTCAGGGCTGCAACTAGCAAATGGTGCTGTGTATCAAATATGAAGCATCCAGTACTGTTAGCTGCCAAATATAAAACAGCGTAAAATATCTGTGATAGGCTGACATTTATAACCAAGGGCTTGGAATGCTAGGCTGAGGAGTTCCTTGCAGTTTGTAACAGGCTTGATTTGACTTCATGCCTTCCAAACCTACCCTTGCAGTGGACTGAGACATCATAAGGAATTGAAAGCTACACTTCACAGGTTTCTCAGTATTTTTCCTAATATAACACACAGTATTTGTGTGCATTTTTGCCTGATATACACATTTCAGCAAGCAATTTTCCTAAATATAATTTCTGCATTTTATACACATTATAGTAAACATTATTTGATGGAAAACTGCACCACCAAATTATGAGTGATGCAAATGTGTTTTGGTTTGCATATTTTTCCAGAAAGTGCAAATTAGTCATATATTAGTAGTCATATATTAAGGTAATCAAATACTCTCAGATGCCTACTGATAATATACTATGAAATATTGAATATGTTATGGATGGTTCACCAGAGAATTCCTAGTAAATATATTTGTGGAGCCTGAAGGGCAGTGGTGGGGAACTTTTGCATCAGCTTTGTTTTTACCCCAAATTTTGAAGCAAGTCCTTACATTTCTAAATCAGATAGAGCCGTTAACAGTATATTTCAATTTGGATCAGGGATTCCCTAAGCATCCAAATTGTTCTGTGCTGTTTGCTGTCCATGAACCAGATGGCCATTCCCCCACCCCCTAAGAAATGAAGTGAAGCTGACCAGGGAAATGCTCAGGGGGGGGGAGGGGTGGGCAGGATCTTTTGTTTTGACAGACAGGTCTAGCTTTTAGGCACAGTGTATTATTTCCCAGGGCATTCCAATTATGGTGATTTGAGGGAGGCATTAAAAACTGCATTTGTTATAGACTTTTTAAAAATTATTTTTAAAAACCAGACTGTAAAGGTGCCATGGTTTAAAAAACAAAACCCCAGATGTGTCTGCCTACAATTTGACTGGCTCAATTCACATGGAAGGGGCTGCTGTTCCTGTAAATTTCATCCACTTTTGTGAAAAGGAGGGAAAGTTACCACTGTGCTTATATTTCCCATTGTAGTGAAGAGGGAAGCAGAGCCCCAGTAATGAGTTGAATTGGAAAGACACTGGATGCCTCCAAAACCCATTGGGCTGCTACCCAAAAATATTTAAAAAATATACAAGGTGGCTCTTGTGTCTGGTGTGCACATCCTTACTTGTGACCCTCCAGTTTTTTCTGGATTCCATCTCCCATCAGCCTCTGCCCAACATCTTAGCATTGGCCTAAGGGACCTGTGGAACATTTTTCAACTGAAAGGCTGTATTCCTGCATGGAATCTCCCAGGGACCACATCCCAATGGTGGTTGGGGCCACCCACATAAGTTGACCAAGCAAGCTATGTGACTTAGCTTTTGACAGCAAGTGTCATTCACCTTTGTACAGCAGACTGTGAGTCAAAGACAGAACTTCCTACACCCAGACCTGTCCATCTAGGCCAGGAAGCCTTATCACAGTTCAGGGGCACATTCCAGCCAGGCAAAAGCACTTGAGGAGGGTGCAGAGCAGGACCAAGAAGGGGTGTAGCCTGGAGAGAGTCCCAAAGGTTGAACATAGAGATCTAGAAAGCTGTATTTGCCCTCCAGGCACGAGGGCCTCCACTCCTGCATTGTACTGACCATCTGTAGCACCACTGAGAATACAGTGGTACCTCGACTTAAGAACTTAATTCATTCTGGAGGTCCGTTCTTAACCTGAAACTGTTCTTAACCTGAAGCACCACTTTCGCTAATGGGGCTGCCGCTGTACAATTTCTGTTCTCATCCTGAAGCAAAGTTGTTAACCCGAGGTACTATTTCTGGGTTAACGGAGTCTGTAACCTGAAGCGTCTGTAAGCCGAGGTACCACTGTACTACACAAGAATACTAAACAAGTTCCTAAAACAATGAACATGTGAAAACACTCACATCCCATCCTCTGCTTTAGCCTGCCTCTTTATTGCTACTCTCCTAGTGCAACATGGTAGTTATACCTCTCTTCACTCTTTAGGACTCAGTGGCTGAAAAATCAAATTGAAGAAAGTGGAAAAATTTTGATCATGATGTTTGATCATTGATAGTTGATAGTTATTGATAGTTTCTAATTTATTTGCTTGGGGAAATTTCCAGCCTGGTACTGTAAATTATCGTAATGCAATGTTGCAGCTGTGCAGAAGAGCGTTTCCTTTTCCCAACCCTGTTTTGCAGGGAGGGTGAAGCAAGTGGGTTTAAATATTGGAAAACTAGGGGAGACACTTTAGCCTCTCCTTCAAGTACATCTCCCTCCAGAGTACATTTACTTCCATCACAATGGACTAGAAGAGATCCTTGTTTAGTGTGGCAGTGCCCCTGAGACCTAATTTAGCTTTTATAGGAAATTCAAAGAGACAGAGTGAGCAAGACAGAGCAGAACAAAGATGTGAGTTTGCACAGGGAATATTGATACTTGCCGTTTGCTTCTCTAAATCCTTAAAAAGATTCTGCTGGGGCGGGGGGAGTGCTGACTTGGACTTTTTCTGAAAATGGACAGCTGAGCTTAAGTGCTGCGTGTTAACATTCCATTATGTATGTTCTGTAGTCAAGAGGTCCTATCACCTTGATACAACTATTTTGTCACTTTCTAAAATATATCATATCATACTGTTTAGAAACAAACAAGTCTTTTTTAAAAAACAAAACACTGCTCGTGAATGTTAGTGTGAATAAAATCAAGGCATCCCCATTCCTGCCTCTTTTAAAAAAACAAATACCTCCAAACTAGATGAGAACCGCGCTTTTAATAAAACACACTTTCAAATGAACAAGCCTATGTTTTCCCCACTGCCAAGCCCTACAAATGGATCCCGACAGGCCTTTTTCATGTGTAACCCACATGAATCGTATCCAGCAGAGTTTGCTCAGTTTTTGTCCTGATTACCCATCCCCTGTTGTACCCATTACATAAGCTCCCCTCGGATCCTGAGTAGCGCTACTCTAAAAACACAACATGAAGCTATTGTGTGCATTTGGAGAATTTTTAGTGGGAATCAGTCAATTAAATTGCTGTGAAAGGAAGTAGCTGCGGTGCATTGTGTCATTCTGATCTCAGTCACAGCACATGAGTGATTCTTTAATGTGCTGCTGGCACTATTATGAAATACGTTTTTCATTAGTTAAAAAAAACAGGTAAACTATCCTTCAGATGATGATATTTGTAAGCAATTGTGTGTATGAATTTGTGTTTGATTGTTTTTCCCTTTTTACACTGTTCCTCATATTAAACACACATGCTAAGGGTTTCAGCCATTAGATTTCCCAATTTCCTCGTTTAAATGTTCCTATTTCATGAGGATCAGCTACCTGGATCTGATTTTTCCTGATATTACAAACATTTGAATATTTAAAACATTTTTTCCATATTCTTATATAGTGTGTGTGTATATAAAAATATATATATTCTGTTCATCCAGATGTGGCTTTCATTTTTTTTAAAGACCTGTATAAACTCTGATCTTCTGCCACCATATGGAAAATTAAAGAGAACCAAATGGTTTCTAATAATATAAATATCTATGTTTATTTAATCAGCTTATTCAAGCTGAGTCCCTTTGCCATTTCCTTCTGTTCAATAATACAAAGTATCTGATAGACTTCCTGCAGAAACCCACACCAAGAGAACTAGTTTGTTCCATAGTTTGTATCATATTGCTCAGCTGAAAACTATTGTTGCTGTTGTTGCTAAGCAGCTAGATTTATAGACACTGATAGAATTATGCAGTTTATCCAGCCAAGTTCAAATAAAAGGTCAGCCATCTACATCAACACAGCAGTAGAGCCAAATGAAGTAAAATAAAAGCCGTATTCTTAAATATTATTGCTTTTCGTAATACAGATAGCACAGGTGTATTGCAACATGATTATGTAACTGAACTACACATCTTTGGTTCTGCCTTCAGCTAATTTGATTACCTGTAATAGGTCCATCCGAATCTATTTTGTTCAGTTTCTTTTATTATATGCTCTGAAAGCACATACGATGGTCGGGGGGGGGGGAGAAGATGATCACTGGAAAAAATAAAAAGTTTTAAATTTTACAACATAGTACCTAATTTTTTTTAGGGGTTTTGGTTTCATTGTAGACCTTAGAAGCAGCTGCAAGATGCCTCTCTTCACAGTAAAGTCTATTAGTGACACACCTGAAGATAAGCAGTGATACAGTGGATTCCGTGGTTTGTCCCCCAAACATAGGAAGCTGCCTTATACAGAGTCAGACTATTGAACCATCGAGCTCAGTGTTGTCTACGCTGACTGGCAGCTGCTCCCCAGGTTTCAGGCAGGGGCCATTAAGATTATTGCAATCTGACTTGCAACCTTAATGAGGATCAGGGAGAGCCCTCGCCCTTTCCCAGGCAAACTTCCTAATGTGAAGAGAGGGAACCAGCAGTGTGGCAGAGACCCTGCTGACTCCACCCTTAAGGCCTTACTGCCCCTGTGGATACTTCTGGACATCTATTTTCATTGGAATGCATGGGAATGGTAGCACTTTCCAGAGGAAGCTGGGAGGCATTGGAAACAACATCTCCTAAGCATCCCAGGGACAAGTAAGTCTGAGCACATCCAATACGTCTGCCTTGGCAATCTTCTCTTCTGATCCTGCAAGGCCATGTTTGCTTGGGAAAGAGGAGGAATGTGGAGGACTGCCCAGAAGCTCACTTGAGCCTCAGCTTTCTAAACTTTCTTGGATTACTGTTTGAGAAAGACTGGGAAAACCAAGCAAATTGCAAGGTGAGGAAGACTGGCTTGTCTGGTGGGTCTCATACTGTAGAGCAAAATCAGGATTTGCCTCCCTTTTCATTTTGTTTTGTTTCGTGTGACGCAGTGAGCTTAGTACAAGTGCCGCCATTCTATCAGAGGGAAATGGAAAATTGTTCTACCTTGAAAATTATGTTTGCAATCTTCAGATAAGAAAATAATAATTCTCCCTTTTAACAAAAACTTCAGTACAGAGATGCCAGCTTGTGAATGAGATTGGGGGGGCACCACCATGCCTGTCACATCATGTCCAGATGTTGTGCCTGGTTGAGGATCCAGGAACGTGGCAGCAGCAGGGCATTCATGGCCAGTGGCTCCTCCTGCTGCTGCTGTTGCTGCCGCGGGCCACGGACTGTTTTCCCTCTCCTTCTCCAGACACAGATAGGAGTGTTTCCCCTCCCCTCCTTCTTTCAGGCAAGGTGGGGCAGCATAGCTGAGAAGAAATGAAGTGGGTCAAGAATTCCCTCAGCTCCAAGGAACGTCATATGAGAGTGGAAGCAGGTCAGCTACTGGGCCTCAAGGAGCCCCCCCTTCACACTTCACCCCATGGTCCATGCAGGGCTCCACAAAGCCAAGGGAAGATGCAGAGCGGGTAGGTTGGGCAAGGGCAGGATGCAGCTGCTGGCAAGAGGAGAAGTTCCAGAGCCACAAGGGCTCAAAAGATGCACCGGTGCTCTGCTTCTTGGGGATGCTGCTGTGTTCCTAGCACTTCTGACCTGACATGGCGAACATTGAGTCACACCCCCCGGTAAACAAATGGGGGGGGATGCTTTGTCCCCAAAGATTCGGCATCCCTGCTTCAGTACATCAAAATCAGAGGAAAGCACGTAATTCAGTGTTTGTGTGTTTAAAGTAAAAAGACTGAAGGACATAAACAAGATGTGCTTAGTCTGTCCTTAATACCTACTGTGCATTATTAAACTCTTGGCAATGTAAAATGAAGACATTATAACGAGTTGGGAGAGTATATTGATTTTTTTTCATTATTAGCTAAAGGTTTGCAAGCAGGAGAAACCCTATTCAAACACCATGGCAGCAAGCAGTCATATTTCCAAGATTCTTTTGTAGAATACAGCAGGAGACCAGAGCATTTTGCTTTAGTTAAGTCAGTTGTGTGGTTTGATTTCTTTTTAAAGGACTAGGAGGCTAAGGTTCTTTTTCTTTCTTAGTGATGACAGTTGTGTGTCAATAAAGTAAAAGTCCCTGTAGCATGGGTTTGCCTCTTCCTCTACTGCTGCAGCAGATAAAATCAGGGACATGATCCACCTGCTGCTCAGTTGCATGAAGGGAGTGGAGTAAGTAAGGGCTCCCTCTTTTCTCCATCCAGTACCCATGACTAGTCCTTGCACTCAATTAGTTTGATGACCATGGCTCTGGGAAGGAGACTTTGAGCAAAGTCAGCAGAATCTAGGGATGTATAAATGTGCCTCAATCAATTCTAAAAATTCATTCACACTTTCATCTTGTATTTGTCATTCAGCTGCAATTGGTTTATTTTGCCCAAGTCTTTCTTCCATTTCATTGGCCACTGATGTGGAAATGTAAGAATTTTTACTTTTATGTATATCATAGAGCACAATATCTCAACCACCAGTAGATATTTACAGATAAAATACCTTTCCTTGGCACTACTTTTCAAAAGTAATGAATTTCCAGGGAGGTAGCCCTGTTAGACTTCTGCTGCAAAAACAACTAACAGTCTTGTAGCATCTTAAAGACAGGGTTAATAAGGTGACTAATGGTCCATCACAAAGCTATCTATGACTGCAATTCAGGCCATTGAATATACCCATTGAATCCAGTAAAAGGTAAAGGTAAACTACCCCTGGACGGTTAAGTCCAGTCAAAGGAGACTATGGGGTGTGGTGCTCTTCTTGCTTTCAGGCCAAGGGAGCCGGCGTTTGTCCACAGACAGCTTTCCGGGTCATGTGGCCAGCTTGACTAAAACGCTTCTGGCACAATGGAACACCGTGACAGAAGCCAGAGTGCAGCAAACACCATTTACCTTTCCGTTTACCTATTTATCTACTTGCACTGGTATGCTTTCAAACTGCTGGGTTGGCAGGAGCTGGGGCAGAGCAAGGGGAGCTCACCCTGTTGTGGGGATTTGAACCACCGATCTTCCGATCGGCAAAGCCAAGAGGCTTGGTGGTTTAGACCACAGCACCATCCATGTCCCTATTGAATCCAGTATACCCATTGAATCCAGTGACCCATAGACCAATATAAACATGGTGTTCTATCTTTTTCCTATCACTCAGGCATCACAGAGGAAAGGTTTAACATCCTGTTGATATTTTGCTCTTTCTGTGTCTAGATTGTATGAATTACTCCTCACTCAGCTTAATGCCAACTTTCTTTTTAATTGCAGCATTTTATTTCATAAATACATATTTTAGTCAGAAAATGGTTGTTCATGTGTGCCTGTTGAAACATAATGCTCAAGCTAATTTGTTTGAAATGTTTGTTTTATGTTTGAGCACTTTAAGTTCTTTCTCCTACCATGTAAAAAAGAACTTTAATAAAGAATGGAAATGGGACAAGGACACTTTTAAAGCAAAGGGGATAGATGGATGGGATGGCTTTTCTCACCTTGGCAAAGAGGCTCAAACTTTAACTCACTGAGGAATGCAGATGAAATCTACAGTAGCAAAACAGTTCACATCTTTCCATGTGAAAAGAACAATAAATAGTGCATTCCACTGGTTTTAAAAATTCCCAATAGGAAGCAGATTAACACTGCAATCTAACCCCATTGGTCCCATTGAATGCAGTGGGTCTTACTTTTGAGTGGAAATGGTTAAGATCCTAGCCTTAGTGCATGTTGGCTGCCTCCAGCAGTGAAAAACAACGCTTAAAAAAAGCAATAAGGCAACTACTGAGACAGCACCAGTTATACAAAAATGAATATGTAAGTAATGTACACTGTAGAGCAACTTACGTATCTATCTTCATATAACGTGTGGATGTTTTGTTGTACAGATCTAAGATAAAAATCACTCACAGCAAGGGCCCATGGCATGATGGGAGATGAACAGGTGGGCAGAAGGAAATCTGCTTGATGGTCTCTTTCCTCCAACACCCCTAGCAAAACCCAGTTTTTCTCTTTCCAATGAACACTTCTACAGAACTCTGTCTGCACCTGCACCCCTGGTTCCTTTTGTTTCCTGAGCTGAAAAAGCCTCTTGGGAGGAATTGCTTCCTGGTGTCTTTTCCTGGACATTAACTTGAAGCACTGGAAGGCTAGCTGATTTTGTTGTTATCTTTTTTCATTTAAACTGGTTTTTCTTAAATGTAACAAAAATTAACAATGGAAAGATGTCAGGGACATGGTAGGTAGGCTCCCTGGCTTACTGTGTTACAAGGAAGCCTGGGTAAGGCCATCACGTGGTTTTCAAAAAGCCCAGACACTTTGGAAGACTGCAGAATGCAGAGCCCCAGAGGAAGGATTTGTATCATGAAAGAAAGGACACCCTCAAAACCTTCCAGTCATCTTGAAAGTAAGGTAAGTGTAATGAAACCTGCACATCCCACACAGTAACAATTTCCTTGATTCCCCCCCTTCCTCTTTGATAGTTTTTGAATGAAATTACTTTTTCTTGTTAATTGATGGAGATGGGTCAAAAAATGCAGGAGACATTTTCAGCCCAGTACCAGATTACAACCAGTGGTTTTGTTGGCAGCAATGAGCCAGTCATATAATCTTACCTGGCTTCTAGGTTCACTGAGACATGTTATAAATTTTTAAAAAATATATTAAGCATTAATTTTGTGATGATAATTTTGACAGTTATGCTCCATGATGTACTTTCTAGAAAGCAAAACACATAAAGTTATGGTGCTGAAATAAAAAAATGGTAGTTTACCAGCATTTTGAAAGTATTGGTAAAACACCATGAACAAGTTTCTTTCAGCAGAGGAACTGTGACAATATCTTCACTTAATCAGCTTTTTCTCTTCATTCCCGACAGTGTTCCCCTTACTTGTTACTCAGACCTGTTTGTTCCCGCTGAATGGAGCAAATCCTTCTTAGCGCTACATATGCATGAACAGTTTGTACTATAAAGAAAACAGCTTTCTGTTTGACCACACTGAACAACAGCAGGACACTTAAGCCATCTGGGAAATAAGATTTGATCAGAATTGTATAAAAACAAGTACAACAAATTTAGGAGAAGGATTGTGGCTGAGGGGCAGAGCACCTGCTTGGCATGCAGAAAGCTCCAGGTGAGGCTGGAAATGCCTCCTGCCTGAAACCAGGGAGAGCTGCTGCCAATAAGTGTTGACAGTACTGAGCGAGATGGACCAGTGGTCTGACTTAGTACAAGGCAGCTTCTTGTGTTCTGGAAATGATAACAGAGAGGGGAATAGCTTACATTGCTGCCCCTGTGAATCATTGAGTACTTGCAGCCCACTCAAATCTTCTGAAAAGATTGCCAAAAGAAGAAGTATATGCTTGGTGGCAGCTCCACAAGGGCATCCTTGTGCAGTATCATATTAGCAGTGACAATGTGGAGGTTGTGCATACGGTCAAGCCAATCCATGCGCTAGACAGTTTGCATGGAGACACTGACAATGAAATGAAGGACAGCTTTTGTATGTGCCTTTCACAACACAAATTGAACTTACTTATTTTTCTGCTGTGTTGTGCCACCATGAAATATTTAGGTACATATATGCAGCTGATTTTGACTTTGCTGTTGCAGCAAATGAATCTCAAGGAGTGTCCAGAACACTGTCTAGTCCTGTTCTGTTGAATGAGTTTCAGTTAGTAAGGCTCAAGGTGACTGTATCAATCAGGGCAACCATGTGTGTTTTGGACACTTGCCCCTCTAGGATGATAAAAAACTGTCAGGGAGGGGACATCAGGCTGAGCCAGGGAGATGATTAATGCCTTCTTGTGAGATGGGGTGGTCCCTACCTGCTTGAAGGAGGCATTGGTAATACCACTCCTCAGGAAACCCTCCCTGGATTCAGAAAATCTAACTACAGGCCTGTTGCCAAACTCCCCTTCTTGGGCAAGGTTCTTGAGAAGGTGGTAGTGGCCCAGATCCAGGAGTTCTTGGAGGAAACTGATTTTCTAGATCCATTTCAGTTGGGGTTTAGGCCCTGTTTTGGCACAGAAACTGCTTAGGTCACCTTGTATGTTGACAAACCACATTAACTTGGTCAGTTGGAAAGAGACACATCTCAAGTTGGCATTAAATGCTGACCTGTAATGTTCTGTTGTGTGTGTTCTTACTGTTTGAATCCTCTTAGGAACATAAGTAACTGCTTTTCATCAAGTCAGACCATTAGCCTGTCTAGATCAGTATTGTCTACACTCATACCCTCCAATGTTTCTCAGATGAAAATAGGGACATTTTCATCTGAGGAATGTTGGAGGATATGCTGCCCCTTCAGTGTCAGTGTTTCTGCCACTGCTCCCACCCCAGGAGTTCTCATCCCCCCACAACTGACCCTCATTGGTTTCCCCATTTTCAGTCCCCTTGAAATTCCGGAACTGTCCCTGGAAAATTGGGACACTTGGGGGATATGTATGCTGACCAGCAGTGACTCTCTAGGTTCTCAGACAGGCATATCAGTCATTGAACCTGGGCCTTTGCCTGCAATGCAGATATTTCACCACCGTTCCCCTTACTATCTTACAGATATAAGGTCTGTGTATCCAAGCAGAGATTGCCTTGTACGTTATATATACAATGCTTTCAGAATACAATACTGTTACTCACACATATTAAGCCCAAGGGTGGAGGGGTTGGATTCAGTAGATCCTACAGAACACCACAGAGCCTGAGAATGAGAAGGTTATTTCTGCCTGAAGCAGACACTTTCATGCTAAATAGATCAAAAGAAGAGTGTGTGCCTATTTGTGTCCTGGTGTTTTGCTCTGAAATGCTCTTTTTATACACGCACTGCCATGAAATGGGAAAGATGATGGAATGGCACTGGGCCCCTCATGGCTGACTTGGAAGACGATGGCTGCTCAGAGTATTTTGACACAATAATAAGACATTACTTCTATGGTTATTGCATCATAAAGTTGTTGCATCAGGATAGCATTGCTTCCTTCCCCTCCCCCATCCATTTTCTTAACTACAAAACCAAGTTCAGAATTCGATTTGGCAGCTGCTGAGGCTCCTTAATATAGCAGCAGATGAACCCAGGCAAGGAACAGATCTATCACTGTATCTGACTGATCTTTCTGCTTATGCACAGTGACAAATTCTCACCTCTCCATATAGATCAGCAGACACTGTAACCAGCCAGTCACGCATAAGTTATGACAGCACATCACATGCTTGGCAATTTGGAGCCCTGGGGAACAAGGTGAAACATGTATTTATTTTATATGGAAACAGCAGCCTTTTCCACAATGATTGGTTGGGTTCCCGTGCATCCTAATGCAAAAAGGCATAGATGCTCCCCTCACTAATTCCAAAATAGGTACAAAAATGTATCAATAAGGGAGAGAGGAAAAATGCTTTAAACCTTCCTTCCTTCCTTCCTTCCTTCCTTCCTTCCTTCCTTCCTTCCTTCCTTCATGGAGTCAGTAGTTATGAATGGAATTAAATTAATGAGTCAATAGTTATGAATCTAATTAATGAATTTAAATTAAATTAGCAAAAGAATAACAATCTGCGAGAGTGTTCTATTTTACACACATCCCCTTCATATACATGCATTCACAAACATACACACCTGTTCTGGATGCCAGCTTTCCAAATTTGCAAAATAATAGTAAATGGGGGTGGGGAATCATCAGCTATATCTTTCTATATCCACTTACATACCCCTCTATGGCTTTGCACCTACCAGTGGGCTAAGGCTTTTTCCACCTGGCTCATCTAAAAACCTGGTACAAAACTGGGACTCTTTGAAAGCAAGTTGCTACCTATTAGATTCATTTTAGGATAAAAGCACTGAAACAGCTTTAGGTTTTCATACATTTTATCCATTTTCATATCCAGGTATCATGTTTGAGAGGGAGCAAGGGGGGTGGGAGGCAGTCCTTTGAGGTGCAGGAAAGAACAGCGACTCTTAGATTACACAGAACCCCCTAAGGTTTTATTATCTACTTACAATACCTTAAAACTCTAAAAAACCTCCCATCCCATAATATGGATAAATTCCATTAGACAGTCCTTTATAGATGACAGAGTCTTTTTACACATGGAGAGATAGCCAAGGACAAAGCAGGTTTAAAACTCTGGACTAGTCCATCATTCTAATCTGAAAGGAATTTCATAATCATCTAGTATCACTTTAAAGCACAGTCGCAGTCCCCAAACTTTTTGATGAAAGAATATCTTCTGAAGCACTAGAAAAGTAACTTGCTACAAATTCTCCCTGTCACTCTTTGGAATTTGCCTGATAAGAAACAAAGTTGTTTGATATTATAGATGGATGAACTCACTCAAAATAATTCCATGGAAAAAGTCTACTCCACTCGCTCCATGGAATTTGGAAGATCTTGCACAGCGGAGACTTGTCAAAGTCCATCACCCAAGCCCATTGCTTGTCCAAATTAATCTCTGCACTTGAAATTGGATTTAAAATGGGGGTCCAATACTTTGACCATTGACATATTTGATTACTAGTAAGAGGAGAAAATGCTGGTGGATCTTCTGAAAAGTATGTTATTAAGCAGAGACATTGTCCCATTAAAAGACTCCTAGAGTCAAGATACATATTATGTCCAAGCAGGGATGGGGAAGGAATTATTTTCAGTTAGCATTAAAAGGCATCTCTACCTAGTTTGCACCTTCCAAAGCAATGCATGAACTGAAACACTGCCATCCTTTGAAATTCACATGTTTCTGAATTTTGCAATGTTGTTCTCTAGACAAGTAATGTGTACAAAAATGCATATACTAAAGTGTACATAAAAAGGAAATATTAGTAAAACTAACATAGAAAAAAATGTGTTATATTCAGGAACATAATCTGTACATTAGGCAAAATTGCATACAAACATTAGGAGAAACTTGCACCCAAGACCAGATGAAATTCATAAGGACTTAAAAAACAGAAGTGGCAATTTGGAGAACTGAACTTAAGATAAAGACACTGAGACAAATTGAAATGGACAGATTCTCTCATCCCTATATTTAAGCTAGGATGCACCTTTTTTCTTACTCAAAAGTAATTGCGGGGAGCCAATCCAGATAAGGCACCACAAGGACAGGAGGTTTACATATTCCCTCCGGAGCTGCAATCTGCAATCTCCCAAGACCCCTTCACACACAGTTCAGTGTGACAGCCAGTTTAAAGCAGCTGCAGCTAACTTGTGGCAGATGTTGTTGGACCTCAGAGGCCGTCATCCCTGATGACTGGTGATGCTGGCTGGTTCTGATGGGAGGTGGACTCCACCAACATCTGGAGAGTCACAGGTTCCCCATGACATTTTAAAGAAGAAATAATCTGACATTTGTGCACAGCTGCCTTCATAAAACTGGTCACATGAATTACAGTTAAGAAGTGAAATTTCTCCTCAAGCATTCCCTTGTGAGTGAGCAAATGATAATGCTTCTCTTCATCAAATAGATTTTTGTGTGCTGCTGCTTGGATCTAAGAGTACACAGCATAGGTGACTGGATCATGCTATGGATTTTGAATTTTCTTCTTTAATTTCTGTAGCTTTCATAGAAAGTTTTGGTAATTCATTCTGGCTACCTTTAGAAACGGCGTTTCCATGCGCTGCTCTGGTTTCGCCAGAAGCGGCTTAGTCATGCTGGCCACATGACCCGGAAAAACTGTCTGCGGAAGCAGACAAACACTGGCTCCCTCGGCCAGTAAAGAAAGATGAGCGCCGCAACCCCAGAGTCATTCGTAACTGGACCTAATTGTGAGGGGTACCTTTACCTTTAGAATATATCTGTGAACCTCCTTCTTGTCACAGTTGTTTCCTGTGGTTCCAGAGAGGGAAATCCAGATCAAGCAAATTGGAAAAGTTCCCTCTGAACTTTTGTTGTTTCTTCTCTAAGGCATTTGGGACTTAAAAACTCAGCCCTATATGTGTTGATGTTAAAATCAGTCTGATTGTGTTCAATGGAAGGTAATTCTAGAGAAGGGGGCATATATACCAGTATTATGTGTATGTACACACACACACACACACACACACACACACACACACACATTTATAGCCACCCTCTCCTCCAGAAGGCTACATGGTATGCACTGTACACCCCCCCATACACATTTAATTTCACAATAATAATTCTGGAATACCATTGTTCCATCTAGTTCAATATTGCATATATTGACTGGTCGTGGTTCTCTTGGATTCCACATAGAAATCTCACGCAGCCTCACAGGAGGATGCCAGGAATAGAACCTGGGTCCTTTATTTTTTTATTTAGCCCATTCAATCTCAATTACCTCTCATTATCCTGCCACACTCAAGGTGGTGTACATGGTTCTCCCCTTCCCTCATTTTACCCTCAAAACAACCCTGTGAGGTAGGTTAGGCTACAGTGGTCTTCATAGCTGAGTGGTGATTTGAACCTTGGCCTCCCAGGTCCTAGTCTGGCCTTCTAGCCACTGCCCCACCCTCAGTCTCCAAAGGGCTTCCACTCTCCAGAGAGACCGGTAATTTAGGAAGCTGCCTTACACTGATACTAACACCTTATACTATGCTGCCTTATCCCACCCACATCATACATTTAAAGCACTCCTATATCACTTACACCACTCTTATACAGGGTGAGTCTTTTAAAAGAGGCTACGTGGAACATGTGTACTCTGTATCCACAGGGCCTCTTTTAAAGGACGCACCCTGCACCATCTAGCTCAGTATTGTCAACACTGACTGGAGCAGATCTCCAGGGTTTCTGACAGACATCTTACCCCAGCCCCACCTAGAGACTGAACCGGGGAGATTTTGCATGCAATGTAAATGCTCGACCACTGAGCTATAGCCTTCCCCAAAGGGAGGTTCAGTGGAATGATGGGTGCCAAATTACCCCGTGTGTTTCATAGCTGAGTGGGGATCTGAATCTGCATGTGCTTGCAGCTTAAATCTTGTTGCAAGTTCCAGCTTCTGTAAGGAAATTATTATTATTATTATTATTATTATTAGTAGTAGTAGTAGTAGTAGTAGTAGTAGGTGCTTATTTCAGTCTCTCTTTTTTTTAAAGTGTCGTTTTCATTCCTAGCTGTTTTTTCTTTTGGCATGTTATTAATGCTGGTGCTTTGTTTTGGCTGAATAATTAAAAAGTGGCAATCTCCAGTGTATCATGAAGTAAACCTGAGAAGACAAGTCAAGGGCTACCTGGGGTTTCAGTTTCTGCAGAAGTCCAGTTTGAATATTTCTCTCCTCTCTCTCTGTTTTTTGTTTTTTTTTAAAGAGTGAAAGGCTGGTGTCTTATTTCATTCATCACTTATCTGATTGCTGCTTTGAGACAAGCCAGTTTTTGTTGCAGAACGAGTTAATACAAAGGGGGCCGATGGAGAATGGGGGTGGGGGTGGGGAGGATTGGAAACAGTAGCCTCAAAAATTCTGACGACCACAAGGAATATTTGGGAGGCACCTGCCACTTTCACTGACTCTCCTCTGCTCACCTCTTTCCTCTCTTTTCGTTTCCTTTCCTTTCCGTCAAAATTGCATATCTAACCACAGGCAGCCCCAGGGTGCCTAAAATGGAAATGGTGTCATGTTGTCATTCTAGTATTGCATATAGCATCTCGTTTTCGAGAGGGAAAGAGAGCACAAACAGGCTCAAGCTAAAACTTGGGAATGCAGCGTATCATAAACCACTAATTAAAGCAAGTGGTACCCTGCCTCCTAGATTGCTTCTCCATCTCCCTTTGCTTTCCTGACAGCTTCTATGAGGCCTAAGTTCAAAGATGTCTGCAGTTTGCTCCACTCCGTCGCAGAGGTGCTGTATTTTGCTCCATTCATGAAAGCTTTTCAGCGCTCTCTGTATAGCATATGACTCTAAATCTTATTTTTCTGTAAACTACAGTAGAGACCTTTGTCCCTACTGTGATTTAGCTTCTTTTATTAGACCGTGACGGGGCTCGTATCCAAGAAATGAGCGGATTTACTAATCTTGGGACAAGTGAAAAGCAGGAACTTTTAAAAAAGCTATTATATTTTGTGAAAACCGCAAATCAGATCCAGCTTATACTTTTGATTTGATTATGTTCTATAATTGCAAAAGCAAACTTTTTGAGGGAGGGGGAATTACTGTTTATTGTCATGGCAAGATTCCAGTTTGGCATTAAAACTGAAAAAGAGTAAGTTACTTGACTGGAAGAAGGAAACCAATTCCAGTGTCCACGCTTTAGGGAGGGCTGCTGTTCCAACTAGATCTATTTGGAGCCCAAATAGATCATTAACAGGTTAATCTTGCATTTGTCTACTCAGAAGCAAGCCCCCACTGATGGCAGTAAGATTATGACTGTGTACATGCTACAGTGTTACAGCATGGTGAATTCATCAAAGCCTTCAGCTGATCTGCCGGTGGGGGGGTGCCATGGTCACCATGGCTAAAAGGAAAGGTGATCTCTTTGCAAGATCTTGAGGGAGGGGGTTACATGTCATGTAGTCCAATCAGATCTCATAGATGGTCAGAGTAGAGGCTCCCTTTAAAACAGGCATCGGCAAGGTTTACCGGCCATGGATCACTCCCATGGAGATCATCCGTGGCCTGGATTGGCACAGCGCAACGCCAGAAATTGCGGCTGCGCATGTCAGAGGTGCCATAAATTGCTTCTGCACATGCCCAGATGCCGAAAATCGTGCCTGCACAGAAGTGATTTTCGGTGTTTGGACATGCGCAGACACTCATGTGCAGACGTGATTTCCAGCACCACTTGACAAGTCCCCGCACTGCACTGCAGCGGTTTAGCACAGTGCGTGGGGGACTCACCGAGCGGGTGGCTCAGTTCAGGGGCAGCTTGTGGGTCGGTAAAATGGCCTTTGTGGGCAGCATCCAGCCAATGGGTCACACGTTGCCAACCCCTGCTTTAAAAGGACTGACTGCCATCTCACCCAGCTCCTTCATCCTTTTCCTCATGTAGAGGAAACTTTTGATGTGATCTGGCACTGGGACAGAGACCAAGGTTGCTGTGGCGGGAAGGCCTGTACTGGATGGCACAACTGGGATGGTTTACATGTTGGTGGCCCCCTACCAGTTTGCAGGCCGAATGGGGTGCGAAGAAGAGTGTTAATGTACACGTGGGTCACACAGACCTGATAATCCCATGTGCGTTTTTGTGCATGTTTGTCCACACATGATCACTTTCAACTGAACTCTGTCTCAACATTTCCTGTCCACACTAACAAGCAGTGCTTGATGAGACATATTTGCACTGCCTTGCTGTCCCCTCACCTCAATTAGCACTTCCCCACCCCCTCCCTGCACATCAGAAACCCAAAGTCCATTGTGAGCATGCATGCAGGGATTTGTCTACCTGAGCATGGGACCATTTTAAAATTATTTTTGAGACACAAGTTTTCTGATATACAAAACAACAGGGGGTTTTTAAACAACAACAACACATGTGTTTCACTACTGGCCCACCAGCAGTTTAGCAATGAGCATGTTTCCAATAGAAGTCAGGGCACAGTGATAGATGGCACCCATGTGTAGGAAAAACAACCTGCCGACACAATGTGCTTCAATATGCCCAGTTTATTAGCATGCAATTTTGTGCTGGATTTTATTTTCCTTACTGTATTATCTGCAGATGAGGAAAATTCAAATGAAAGGAGGGGGAGGTCAGGCTGTCACTTAAATGCAGGGCTGGCCCACTCATGAGGCCGGGTGAGGCAGCTGCCTTGGGTGGTGCAAGCCCAAGAGGCAGTGCTGTGTGGGTCCCATGCCCACCCCACTCTCTCCGACACTGGCAGAAAAGTCGTGCTGGCAGCAGCACCAGTTTCTGGTGAGGTCTCACAAGATTTGGCTGGAACCTGCTATTGTTTCTACTGCTTTGTGGGTACCGCTCTGCAACCCAGGTAAGAGAGGCTTTGGCAGTGGAGTAGGGCAGCATGTTCCCATTTTACCTCAGGCAGCAAAACAGGGCACACTTCCTCTGCCTGAATGAAGACAATGTCACATGGATGATGCAGAAAACAGGCACATGTGGCATGTATTGAGTCCACTTTAAACTGCTATGTGTACACAGCCTAAATACCAAACAAGAGGGTTTAGGATTGCAGCCTGTACACACCTCAGTAAATCTCACAAAACTCAGTGGAGCTTACTTCTGCATGCAAAAGTATAGGACTGTCATATTAAACAGTCAAAATGTAAAAATGTTTGGGGCCTTCACGGAATTGGCAGGAGGTTACCTAGGCTTGAAAACAGTCCTTTGCCTGGTCACCTGTGTTGATTAAGAAATATTTGTAGAGGACTCGACAGAAGTGCTTTATAAAAGTTAGACTGACAGAAGTATGTTTGCGCAATTTATGTGGAAATAAGCCACTGAGCCTAGGACTTGCCGATCAGAAGGTCCGCGGTTTGAATCCCCGCAACAGGGTGAGCTCCCGTTGCTCGGTCCCTGCTCCTGCCCACCTAGCAGTTCGAAAGCAGGTCAAAGTGCAAGTAGATAAATAGGTACTGCTCTGGCGGGAAGGTAAACAGCATTTCTGTGCGCTGCTCTGGTTAGTCATGCTGGCCACATGACCCGGAAGCTGTACGCTGGCTCCCTTGGCCAGTAAAGCGAGATGAGTGCCGCAACCCCAGAGTCGTCCGCGACCGGACCTAATGGTCAGAAGTCTCTTTACCTTTACCTTTACTTGACAACATGGGTTTCAATAATGCTTCTGCTGTCAGAACGTTGTATGGATTATGCAGTACATTGCCAACAGCAGCATAACCTTGCATGGGACTGTTTCACATGACACCTCCCATCATTCCTAGCCATTGGCTGGGTCTGAAATTTGAGAGCCCAAAGAGTGATTAAAGTTTCAGGTAGTGCTAACATTACTGCTTTCTGCTGCTTCCAAATGTAGGAGTTGACAGGGCAGTTTGTGTACAAAATCAGTATGGAAGAACGGAGGAGGAATAACCAGGAATAAGCCTAGCAGAGGATAAATGACATGCATCAAGCTCCTACTGTTGAATGCACTATTTTGACACTTTAAGAGTACTTATCTTTAAGCTCTTAAAAATCCCATCACTTGTAGATGACTTGCCAAGCTTCTATTCAGCTTCTTTAAAAGTCATACAGTGTATAACATTATCTGTTCTCTTCTGCATATATTTCTTCTCAGATTTCACAGCAGAGCATGCATATTTCTTTAGAGATCAGAGCAGCAGCAGCATTAACACATCCAATGTTAGGGTTGCCATATTTCAAACAGTGAAAATCTGGACAGAAAAGTTGTTGAGCTGACATGGATTGCCATACATCCGGATTTTCCCATACATTTTTAGCGATTTCCACCCAGACACTGCTTCCGACTGCAGGATCATCTGCTGTCATCTGCAGGATCACCCTCTGCTATTCCTCTTTGCCCTTACCTCAGCAGTTCCCCAGGGATCCCTGAAATAATGTTTTACAGCAACCCACACTCCATGTCCTGAACTGGCCCAAGTCTGCTGAACTTTATAGATGGACCTCTAAGTTATTATTGTTCAAGCAACCTCTTCATGGATTCATGACGGCTCCTGGCTTGGATGCTGATGATCACACTTTAATAATTTCTGTTGTAATGGCTTCAGCACCAGTGTAGTCCACACATCCCCTTCATTTTCAGACTTCACCCTCCACTCACACTTGTTTTGATTAGGGCTTTTAACTTGGATTCACCAGCTCTGCATCCACACTGGTCCTGTATGAAGGCTGACATCCCTTATTAGCTATGGATTCTGCAAGCACTGCTTCAGAAATCAACGAAAATGAAGTCCAGGTATTGGCAGGATGACACTGTTTGCCATTGTTACTTTTTATATTTAAATATGAGACCTATAAGCACACACAGGCAGGAATGCCATCACCAGCTCTTGCATGTGCACACAGAGTTAATTCTCCACAACAATTGGCAATGCAAAAGACACACCAGTGTATTCAGGGCTAACTTATGCAACTATTATCATTATGTAGTGGGGAAGTCCACTGCTTTTTAAGAGAACTCACTTTGTGTCTTAAGCTTAGGATTCCAGTATTTTTGTAACTCAGGCGGTGCAATCCTTATACATGTTTACTTAGATGTGAACTCCGCTGAGTTCAGTAGGACTTACTCCTGGTCTGTGTTCATCGGACTGCTGTCTAAATGATATTAATAATGCTTTTCAAAAGGTTTTGATATCATTGAAGTTCACTTCTGGGCTACCACCTGTTTCCTTGGCCCATATTACCTATAATGAAGCCTTTGGTAATTTTGTAACATGTACTACTCAATTAAACATCATTTTGAAGCATTCTAATTGCCACTGCTAATTATGTGATGAAATTATAATCAGCTAGTCATCATGAAATTGTGACCTAACTATTTAATCCCAGAATGCTTAGAGAAAGGTATAATATTTTTGAATTAGATTAAGATAGTAGAGGTGTGTGTGGAGGGGGGTAATTTTAAACGGAGACCAAAGCCAAGGTAATGGGTTTGTGCATTTTTGAAATTCAATTTTATTTAATTGAAAAGCTATTACAGGTTTAAGCACAGGAAAAGTGGCAAGTAAAAGAGAGAAGGAAGGTAAAACTAAAGCCTAGGATTTATTTATTTTAAGATGCAGAAGTTTGACCAGCTGTAAATTCTACACGATAGATTGGCTACAGTTAAAAGAAAGATTAATGCTTCCTGATTCCTGCTAACATATTTAACAGAGGAAGGACCACAGCTCAGTGGCAGAACAGCTGCTTTGAGCGCAGAGGATGCCAGGTTCAGTCCCCAGCACCTTTGGATATGGCTGGGAAATTGACTGGCAGCCAGTGTAGACAAGACTATGCCAGATGGACACCTGGTTCTGCCATTGCCCTGACCCCCTTCCCTCCCCATAGCTTCCCATCCTGCCCAAGGGGGGGAAATGGTTTGCCAGTGGAGAGGGGTGCCCTTTGGGACAGGGGGGCAGTGCAAAAGAAATGCTTGTAAATATGAAAGAGTATCAGTTCCCTCTGGGCTGGAAGAAAGGAAGCAGCAGGGCAGGGGATCCAGTGTTGCTCAGGCATCCTTCTAGAACTGGATCAACTCCTCCCTCCGCAGGAGACCCTTACAAGGTATAACCGTGCTGCGCAGGGCAGGGCTTGGTGGGCCATAAGAAGAGCCCAGCTGAATGAGGCCAAAGGCCCATCTGGTCCAGCACTATGTTCTCACAGTGGCCAACCGGACACTTATGGGAAGCCTGAAAGCAGGACGTGAGCACCAAAACACTCTCCCCTCTGGTGTTCTCCAGAAACTGGTCCTCAGGGGTGCACCACCTCTGATACTGGAAACAGAACATAGCCACTGATAGCCTTTTCCTCCACAATTTTGTCTAACTCTCTTTTAAAGTCATCCAAGTTGGTAGCTGCCTTTCAGGACATCTTCGGGAGAAGAGAAGGCTAATCCTATACA
The DNA here is from genome assembly GCF_027172205.1 of Podarcis raffonei. Classification (NCBI taxonomy): domain Eukaryota; kingdom Metazoa; phylum Chordata; class Lepidosauria; order Squamata; family Lacertidae; genus Podarcis; species Podarcis raffonei. The sequence continues at coordinate 63,097,887 of NC_070612.1, read as the reverse complement.
AATCCAGAGTGGAGTCTCTAAAACAACAGAATTGGAATTATTATTGTGCTTCAATAATCCAAAAGATCTAACATGCTAAGATAGTGACAAACGGAAGTGTAGGATTTGCTACTGATCCATAGTTTGAATTGCTCTTTTTGAGGTTTGTTTTATTTATTCCTTTAAACAATTTACAAAGGGGAAAATGGAATAAAAACGAAGTAGAAAAATGAATATGGCTGACTATGCCTATGACATTCTAACTATATACGGTAAGCTTTCGCCATGGGAATAATTTATCTCTTTTTTGTTTCTCGGGGTTTTTTATTTGTAAAAGATGACATTTTCTATGTGCATGTGTGTATTCGGTATTGTTAATGTTTTTTTAAGATGGTGAATTGCTAAGATGTAAATAAACTCCATTCCTCTTCATGAATCTCTAGGGCACAGGTGTCAAACACAAGGCCCGCGGGCCGAATCCGGCCCGCCAGACCTCGTCATGTGGCCCGTGTAGCCGCCGCCGGCCGCCAGCCTTCACCTTTTATTCTCGCTTTTTTTTTTTTGACACAAGAAAGCCGCCTCTTCAGGGCATGCGCAGCAGCCTACAAGCCAGAGAACGTCTGCCCTCTAGCGGCGCCGGCCGTTCTACAGAGGAAACCTCCACTTTACATGTCCTTTATATAGTCCTACAGATACAACCGGCCCTTTGAGGGTGACCAAACTGCTGATGCGGCCCCTGATGAATTTGAGTTTGACACCCCTGCTCTAGGGGAACAAGAAAGAAATAATAGACCCTTTTCCTTGCTCATCATAAAGTTTTACAACTTGATCCATAAACTAGTTACTCCAGAGCGCTTGATGCTAAAGCAGCAAAGCATTATATTCCACTTGTATTTCCCCATTACTCTTATTTTTTGTTCTTTTAAATGCTTTATTAAAGGTGAGGTTTAATAACTGTTAACATATCTTCTCTTAAATTAATAAAATTTCAATTAGGCAAGACAATTTTTCTGTGTGACCCTGAATGCAACAAGGCGTTGTACTACCATTCTTCTCCTCCCTCTTAAGTCTAAGGCTGTTCAGCTCAGTGGCAGAGCAGCTGCTTTGCATCCTGACCGTCCCAGATTCAATCTCCAGCTTTTCCAGGCAGGACTAGACCCTCAGCTGAAGCCCCGGACAGCTGCTATCAGTCAGTGCACAGAAACACCCAATGAGCTCTATGGGACAATGATCCTTGTCTGTATAATGCACCTTCTGATTACTATATTCTCTTTCTAAGGGTCTGAGATTCCCCACCACAAGTACAAAAGGAAGAAATACAGAAATAAAGACCATGATCTAGAAATGTATACAGTGCACCAAAGTTATTCAATAAGATTTCCTATGACCATCTCTCTGCACCAGCACTCTACTTTTTAAACTGTCCCATTCACAGGAGAACTCGAGGGGTGGGGTGGGGTGGTACTCAGATCAACAGTGTGTGATAACTAGGGACTGTTTCCCACTTCAGTGGATGTTTGGAATTTGGAGGTTGATAGAGAAAAATGAAATAATAGGTTCTAGAGGCGTAATTCTGTTTCAGCTGGTGCTGGGGGAGAAATTAGATTCAGTTTGTATTTAAAGGCAAACTACCTAGGAGCATCAGAGGTTGCCAAATGCTGAGTCAAGCCATTGGGCCCATCTCGCTCAGTAGTGTCTGCACCAACTGGCAGCAGCTCTCCAGGATTACCAGTCAGGGAGCATCTCCCAGCGCTACTTTACGATGCTGGGGATTGAACCTAGGACTTTCTGCATGCAAAGCAAATGCTTCACCACAGAGCTGCTATGTCCTGTTCCCAAAGTACCTCACTTGCATTTTCAAAATAGTACAAGAATAAAAATGCAGCCCATCTTTGGAACTTAATCTTCTCTGAATTTTGCAATGCAGTTCTCCAGCTGAGTGACACATACAAAAATGCATAAACTGGAGTAAAGTGTGCATAAAAATGTATTGTTTTAGGTGAAAATAACATACAAAAATGCATTATTTTAAGGGAAATTGCTTTGCAAAAATATGTTTATTGCTCAGAATTGCATACAAATATGCAATTAGTATAAATTTGCACCAACATGCTAATGAATCTTCGTGAGGACTTTAAAAGGAAAAGTGTAAACTGTGGAGAACTGGAATGAACATATGCTTTCCCAGAGAGAGAGAGAGTTCTACCATTGGGAAATCATCACATAGAAAGCCCGGTCCTATGTCATGGCTCCTTTGGCCAGTAGGCAGTGGGTGTTAGTTTATACAGTTGCCAGAGCACTTGAAGGTTCTAGAATTGAATTGCCCAATTAATTGCAATTCAAAGATTTCATGCTACAGTTTCCCTGAAAACTGTCTGTTATGTACTGAGTTGAATAGGATCCAAAAGGCAGCAGTCTGATTGGTCCTAGAACAATAGGATCCAAAAGGCAGCAGTCTGATTGGTCCTAGAACAATAGGATTCAGAATGCAGCAGTCTGATTGGTCCTAGAACAATAGGATTCAGAATGCAGCAGTCTGATTGGTCCTAGAACAATGCAGCAGTATGATTGGTTGGCAGGAACTACCCAATCATGCTCCAGATAGAAGTGAATCCACAACCTGATTGGCTTACAGCAGAATTCCGGAATTAGCCAATCATGTGCAGCCCATTGTGTAAATAATGTATATAAAGCAGATACTTTGAGGGGACATCCATTCATTCCTCCTCACCACTATGAGCTGAATAAAGAGCATGAAATCACTTTGCGACTCTGAGTATATTTCACTGTCTTTGTTTTTTTTTAAAGATATTTATTGAGTTTTTCCACCTTTATACATTAAAAAATCAAAAACAAAAAAGTTAAAAACACATAAAGTTTACAATCCTTATTTTCAATAACATATTTCCCTGACTTCCCCACACTCCCCTTCTTATATTCCAATTCAAATTGTTAATTCAACAAGTTCTTGTCCCCAATTTTTGACCTTTTTATATTTAATTCATTTTTTAAAAAACAAACCAATTTTAACTTATAAACATCAGTATTTAAACATCAGTGCTCATTCTTAAATTTTTTTTCTAAAGTCGACCCAAATTCCCTTCCACGAATTCCCCAATTTTCATACTAATAACAAAACAAAATAAAAAAAACAGATTATTATTCTGCACCCTTTGGATTCCCAAACCCCACCCCACCTTTCCCGGTTTCAATCCCCAACAAATGTCCATCAGTCTTAGTCTACTATCAGCCTGGAGACCTCACGTCCGAGACTCTTAATTCTCTCTCAATTCCTCTCTGCCGGTTTTTTTGGTAGTCCTTAATATTAAACACCAGATCTCGGAGAAGCTCTGTCCCGATAGGGTCCATATTTCTTCCAGCCAGACCTCCATACTTAAAAGTGGAGCCTGAATCTTGTTTCTTACTCCTTTTAAGTCCAAATGTCCCAAAAGCTCCAACTTCCACCTTAATCAAATTTGTAATCCATAGGTCTTCAGATCTCCACATAAGGAGATCTCTCCATTCTTCAATCTTCAATTCAAAACAGATTTTCATCATCCAGTACTTATTTTCCTTTGTAGCCATCATGTCAGGCCTCTGGCTCTCCTTTGTCATCTGCAACATGACATCTCCTCCTTCCTTTTCCTCAGAAACAACATATATCTCTTTCTCCACCCTCTCAAATCTTTCAAGTTTCTCTTCTTGTCCAGCTGCATGGACTTCATGAGTCAAGTCCTTATCAAATTCAATGGATTTGTTTACTGTTAAGTCCAGAGTTGCAACATTTGTAGCCAAAACATCAATTTGGCCTTGTAACTTTCCCAAGAGAAGAAACACTCTGTCCAATTTAGCTTGAATTTTTCCTCCTTCAGCCATTCTTGTAATATCTCAAAATCCCCTCTAGAGGGATTTTGGTTACTTTATCTTCCTTCCAGTTCAAATCCAAAAATCAAGTTAGTTTGTATCAGTTCTTCCTTGTTTTCAACAAAATATAACCAAATTGTAGCAAATATATCCAGCAGTATTTCACTGTCTTTGTCCAAGGATGGACTTGCCTGTAGTTTGGCTATGAGGATAAATGTATGGAGTGTTACGCAGAGCTATCTCACGCTTCTGATGGGATATACAGGGCTTTTTGTGCATCTCATGAACATTTTCAGTGAGTGGGTGAGGACCCAAGGAAGAAACACTGAAGGAAGGAACAGTTCTGTCCTGTAGAGTCTGAATGGTGCTTGTGTACAAAGAAGACAACCTGCTTTCTATGCAGCAACCAATTTGTCAGTCACAAGAGAAAGCAGCTAGCTGTGACAGCTGTGCTATGTCTCTGAATACCCAATTCTGGGAATCCCAAGTGGGGAGAGTGGGTTTTGTTTTTGTGGGGTTTTTTGCTCAGGTCCTGCTTGTGGGCTTCCTGTGGGAAGATCTCTGGGTGGCCCCTGTGAGAACAGGATGCAGGGCTAGATGGGCACTGGCCTGATCCAGAAGGGTTCCATCTATGTTCTTGCCACAGAGAAAATGCTAAGAGAAGCTGTTGCCACTTACATATTTTGTGTGCAAATGTTGCTTCTTTGCCTCCTGGCAAAAAAGTCTTTTTGTTAGCATGGTGTACCTTCCTTTAATTTTACTATACCAGATGCCTTTACCAAGTGTAACAGAATTTAAGGAGGCAGATAAGTTGAATGAGCATCTGTAGTGAGCATGGTGTAATAAGCCAGCATGGTGTAATGCTTGGGAGTGTCTCAGGTACCAGGATTGAGGTGATGCAGCTTCAAATAGCTACTCAGCTGCGAAAGCCCCTGGATGACTGGTGCTAATTGCCCCTTCTCAGTCTGATGTGCCTCCTGATGTGCCTTGCATATCACCCTGAGCTTAAGAATGACTTGGGTTCTTCTATCACAGCCCAACTGCGGAGAGCACTGTTTGTTCTCCCCTAATTGGCCTCTGCTAGAAGTTGGGCATTGGGTGTCACTGGTCCCATCATTGTACCTACTGCCGCACACTGTCATATTATATTGTATGAGCTGGTGGCACTTAAAGAAAATTAAGAACGTAAGAAGAGTCAGCTGAAGCAGGTCAGGGCCCATGTAGCCCAGCATCTTGTTCTCACAGAGTGGTCAACCAGATGCCAACGGGAAGCCTGCAAGTGGGACAACAACATTCTGCTCACCTAGTGTTAAAATAATAATGAATAAATATAAATATCTCCTACACCACTCACTGGGGAACAACAGCAGGGAAGGGCTATTTTGCCCAGGTTCTGCTTCTGGGCTTCCCAGAGGCTTCCCAAAGGTCTGGCGGCCTCCAATGGAAAACAGGATATTACTAAATAGGAGTGGACCCAATAGGACTGAACTAGGTGAGACTGATAGGAATGGGCTAGACAGGCCTTTGGCTTGATCCAGCAGGGCTCTTCTTAGGTTCTTAGCTCTGACTTTCAGCCTTGTAAGGGTGCCCAAGATATTTCACAATATCCAAGGTGGTTAAAAATAAATGATAGCATTCGCTGAATTTGAAACAGCTTAATTTTAAACAACAAAAGAAAAAAAAGCACTGGACAGCACTTTCTGACACCCAAGTAATTCATTTTTGTATTTGCCTGCTGTGTGCATTTACATTAATTTTTCAGAATTGAAAGTCAATGTAATTATGATTCATATTATTCAAGTTCCTGTTTTGTCTAGTGAGAGGGCAAAATGACAGACGTATACTGGCACGAGAACAGACTTGCCAGTTCCTTCTGCACACCAGAACTCCCCACCCCCACCCCCACCCAGAATAAATATTCTGTAGGTTTTCAGCCCATATCAGAGGACAACAGAAATGCCAGACCCAGTTAAAGCCACATTTAAAGGAACTACAGGAACTACAGGGACCACATTTAAAGGAACCTTAATAACTACAGGACCGCTGCTGCTTACTGATCAAAATAAAGCTACCCACGTCTGTATTTAAGAGATTCAAATATTTGCAGTGCATGCTGTACATTTACAACCATGAAAGTAGGCAGTCACAACCTTGCACATTCAGTGCTGAAGTGTTCAGGAAAAACCCCTTACATTACAGGATTACCCGTTGCTTGTATGTCACAGTAATCTACAGTGGCCTGCAAAAATGGTGTGTGTTTTTTTAAAGGAATGTGCAAATAGCAAGGTTATTACACAGCAGTCAGAGCCAGTTAGGGAATCAGCCCAAAATAGCTGATATGCAGTGCATATTTGACTGTATCAGAATCACAATAGGATTAGACAAATAGTTGTGATTCAACCACTTTGAAGGGAGAGTAGCAAATCACGTGTATTTGACTTCTGCTTACCTAAGATTCTTTTAATCCGAAAGCAATGGAAGGTGGAAAAAAGACTGTGGACACAATATACATTGCATTTGAGCTGCACAGAAGACGTGCCAGTCTTGAATCAGCTGTTTTGCATTATTTTTTCTATTCTCTCTCACATGTGAGCTTACCTTTTTTTAAGGCCACCAAAGAGCTGATTCTCAAAGTATTTCAGCGGCCCCAAGAGAAATGTCTTTGAACCCTTTCCTTCCCTGTCACTTAATAGCTGTTTTGATATTCAGTGATCTGGATTTCAGGATAGCGCAAATCTCCTCCTCCCATTCTCTTTCTGCTGTCAGCAGCTTAGTTTCGAAGCCATTCAAGAAATCGTCAGTCATGCACTGCCAAGTTTTACTAGAAGACTCACATCTTAGCAAGAGAGAACTCTATATTCTGTCAGCCAGCATTGTGTGCACATGAGGAGCAAGTGGAAGGAAAGTTTCTTCTATCACCCTCTTCAGAGAGATGCAGTTAGTGAAAGAGGAAACCTACACTTCCCGTTCCAGTTCCAGCACAATCATGGCAACTGAAGCTTCCTTGCTTGACTATGCATCTGACAAGGTGGGTTCTGGCCCATGTAAGCATATGCCACAATATGTTTGCTAATATTGAAGGTGCCATGAACTTCTTTGTTGATATTATCATTAATATCATTGCAATGTTTATCTCACCCTTCTTCACCAAGGAGCCCAGGACAGCAAACAACAAAACCATAAAATAATACTTTAAAAAGATTAATATAATATAATAATAATTATTTGCCTCAACAGGCTAAAATGACTATATACCTGACTTTCTATACAAATGAGCATACATGGAAAGATGCCTCAAATTTTATTTATTTATTTATTTAGTGAGTTCAAGGTGTTGTACATAATTCTCCCTCTTCTCTTTTAATCCCCACAGCAACCCTGTGTGGTAGGGTAGGCTGAGAGGAAGTGGATGGCCCAAGGTCACCCAGTGAACTTCATGGCTTAGTGTAGATTTGAACCCTGGTCTCCTAGGCCTAGTCCAAAACTCTAACTGCTACACTACATTGGCTCAATATAGTTTGAGTGGTTCTTCTATGTATACACAACTGTATGGAAAAGTCATTGAGCTTGAGACAGCCTTGGAAGGTAAGGTTGTTTATCCATCTAAACTTGTGCTGGAAAGCACAACTTGTTTTCCAATAACTTTATAAAGTGAGAGTTAGATTTCTCTACAGCCTGTGAATGAATTTCTATTTCTTTAAGGAAATGCAGTATGCTTTAATGCAGGGATGGGGAACCTCTGGCCCTGCAGATGTGGTTGGGTTCCAACTCCTATTGTCATCCCTTGGTCATGCGGCCTGGGGCTCCTAGCAACATCTGGAGAGTCACAGACCCCCCCTCCACTTTAATATTGCACAGAGTGGCTGCAAGTGCATGAAGAAAGAGAAGAGGCATCCCCCCCCCCGTGTGACTGACACACACACACACACACACACACACACACACTTACAAAAAAGAGAAAAAGATACAAAAACAAAACCCTAACTCATTCCCCCTTCCCCACTTCAGGATGGATCAATCTAGTTAAGGTTGCCCAAGTCCAATCTGTGATATCGGTAGTTGCCATTCTTCAGGGTTAGAATTTTAAAAAAGGATGCCATAGTTCAACAAAATCATCTTCATCATTTGTATTATTTAATGTGTGTAATCTGTTTGTTAATTTTTCTAATAAAGCAATACACCACACATTCTGCTTCCATGGGAGATACACAGATGTTCCAATCCTTTCCTATTCTGTGCCACTAGTAGACATGCCGCTACTAAAAGAAAAGTAATTAGTTTTTTATAATAAAGGTTAGATTGAGAAGAAGCATTTCTGCAATAACTTTGACACCTTGTTAATTTTAGCAGCTGGGCGGAGCTGGGCTTGTCTTCAGTCTCAGAATGAGCCCAAGGAAAGAGGGTTGGTATCTGGGTGGGCAAGGTGCCAGGGCTCCCACGGTGAGTCCTCACAATTTAAAGGAAAACCCTCAGGACAAGAGGAAGTTGGTTGGCCTACAGATATAAATGATCCCTGCCCCCTCGGTCTAAACACCAAAGTGCTAATTAGAATGTCAATATAATATATTCAATGTTAATGTAAAGGATGTTCTGGTGTGTTTTGCATCTCAGTTTCTCAAGAAATCTTTTTGTCAAAGCAAAAGCTTTACATAAGCCCAGTGCTTCATGTGGAGATGTGCTTCTCCATCAGGAAATGGATGCAACACTTCTAAGTATCTTCATGCCTATTGAATCTGTCACAGCATCTTTCATTAGGTGGTAATAACTTATACAATTAAGAAGCTTGCACCATTTAACTCAGAAAAATAACACCCATGGGACAAACCATTCATGACATTGCTGTGCCTTCAGGAACACAACACAGGGTAAAGAACAAGAAGCACCACACAATTTTTTTGCAAAGAAATATCAGACATACATGCGTGCTATGAAATGAAAATGCACAAAGAATGGACCAAGAGTCACAATTTTGTTAAATTAACATAGGTGACATGCAACGTAATTAACTGATGAAATGCCATACTTCTCTGTTATGCAATGCAGAAACAGAGAGCAAGGAAAGAACAGATGTTATCAACTGAGCTTATCAGATGATGCCCACCTTCACTCAAAGCATCAGATTAGTACAACAACAACAACAACAACAACAACAACAACAACAGTTAACTTCTCTTTGCTGCTCATGCACATAGCCATCAACTGTTCCCCTGGGACTCATCCCATACTAGTGAGACTTGTGGCCATGAGGCCAGCAGAGGTGCTCTCTGTCTAGGGATGGGGGCGAAATTCAATTCAGTTTGCATGAAAAGGCAAACCTACCTAATTTGCACCTTTCCAAATAGCTTGTGAACTGAAACGTAGACATCCTTCCAAAGTGGCAGTTTCCAAAGTCTGATTTTGCAGTGCAGTTCTCCAGCCAAATAATGTGTACATAAAACACAATAAAGTGTGTCTAAAATGCATGTGTTAGAGATAATAACACAGAGAAATGCATTAGGGAAAATGTGAATATATGGGGTTTTACAAAAATGGGTATACTGGGCAAAATTTCATAAAATGTGTATATTATGAGAAATCCACACTAAAATACTAATGGACTTGGGGGGGGAATGAAAACTGATGTGGAAATTGGAAAAATAAACTTAAAATGGGGGGGAGATCCCTATGCCTGTCCCATGTTCTATTGAACTGGTAATGTGCCTCATCTTGCTATTTCCAGTGCCTCATAGTCTGCATCCTTCCCCTTTCTTTTATTTTCCCCTGTGTGTCCATTTTTAGTTTGTACAGTCGTGCCTTGGTTCTCGGACAGAATGCATTCCGGGAGTCCGTTCAACTCTTGGAACTGTTCGTCCTGCAGCCAATCAGAAGCTGCGCCGGATGTTCGGCTTCCGAAAATCGTTTGGAAACCAGAACACTCACTTCCGGGTTTCGATCATTCGGAAGCCGATTTGTTTGGGAGTCAAGGTGTTTGAGATCCAAGGTGTATGCGCCTCAGGGCTGATACCTGTTCTCTTATAGTGTCATGTAAAGTGCCATGTATATGGATGGTGCCCTATAAATTGACTTCTCAGCCTGTCAGCTAGCCCTGCAACATTAAGTGGCAGGGTGGGCTGGTGAAGATTAGGCTACTGAGTTGGGGGGGGCTAGTCCTGTTCCTACTGGCCTCCTGTTAGATGTACTGGACAACCCTGGATAACCAAGCTGCTCCTTTGCCCTAGACCTTTAATTCTACTCTTTCCCAGGAATAAAGGCAAAGGCTAGAACAGTAAAAGCAAAGGCTAAACCCCACATTCCATGGGCTCATAGGCTTCAGAGTATTGTTCCACTGCGAAAGTAGTTCTGGGGTTGGGGATACATATATTCCAAAAAGTCCTTGCTGGGTTTTTGGGGACGTGGGCAGCTGTTTACACCCCTGATCAGCTTTTGCACCATTTTAAAAAAATCCTTCATACTGAATATTGAGTCCAGCAATTTCAGATCATATCCCATGATGATTATATGGCAATGCTGTGTAGCCTCTCAGATATGTCTGCATGGCATCCAAAAGCCAAGTCAGGCTAAGTGAGGGTGGGAATCATAGTCCTCACTTACCCATGGAAAAGGACCTGGGGTGGCAGCAATGTTTTTTTACAGCTTATGAAAAAGTGCACATGCTCAAAGAGCAGCTTCCCCAAACAGCATGACATGTTGCTTTTAAACTCTTGGGTAATTTCAGCCTTAAATTGCAACAGAATAGAGGATGCTGATGAGTGGATTAAAAAAATAAAAAATAAATCCCATTGTGAATGCAGGTCTTGTGCTTAGGCTTCTTTGGGACTCTGGTGATAACCACAATAATTGAGCCTTATGAAAAAATCAATAGATTGAAGAGTGTTGAGATATCTTCATGCTGTTTTTAAATAGAAGCATTTTGCTATAGCTAGGGTACCTAGTCATTTAAATTTGTGCCTATGCTTTATTTTCAAAAGATCAGATACCCAAGAATAGTCAAGAGCAGTGTTTTGTGCATGCCATATTTGCTGCCTTCAGTTTAGAATGTAGATGGGCATTGTAATGCAGAGTTCCTGTGAGCTTGATCTGACAACCTTCAGCACAAAGGCAAGGCTCCTGTTGTTCGACAACCAGACTTAATGATCACAGCAAGTAGGATTGAAATTTTATTGGCGCTCTTCAGTGTGACTGTGATAGTGTTGACACTAAATCAAATTCAATTAGCAAGGGCTTGCTAATGAGTTACACAACTTTGTGAAGGAGAAAGGACAAAGCAGTTTGCCATCACCAGAATTTAGACTAGTTACTAAATTGGGGTTAACGGAGCAATAGCACAATAGAGCTGTGAGATTTTCTCCGGAGGCCACTGTGAAGAGAGAGAGAGAGAGAAAAGCTTTTCTAATTAATATTTTAACAAACATGTTGTCTTGGAGAATATGGCAATGGGAAGGAACACGCATGAAGCTTTGTAGTAATCAAGAGCATTTCCAATTATTTTTAAACAGTGATGCCATTAAACAACTCTTAGGTCTGGGAGAACTGGAAATATAGAGGCTCAATATCCTAATGGGGAAGTCTACCCATGAACCTTTTTTATCAGCTGCTTGAGCCCAGTTCACACTTAGCAACTGAACCTGGGTTTAGTGATTGGGAGTAGGGTGTGACCTTCACCACCTCTTTGTGCAATGATGCACACACATACACCCTTTATCTGTTTAGGAGTTGCCCGGGTCATTCCCAATTCAGTGTAAATGGAAATCATTCATTGTCCTAGGTCACAGAGTATGGTCTGAAGGGGCCCCGCTGAAAACTGAGCAGGTCTCGGGGTGAAGGGAGGAAGGGATACTAGGAAGGGAGGCTGCCTAGGAGGCTTATGTAGATTGTCTTGAGCCTCTTGATGGAAGAAAGCTGGGATATACATGGAATGTATAAATGGGAAATAAACTCACCATGGAACACTGATTAATTTCAGTTTTCAAAGTGAGTTTAAGAGATAGCCAAAACTGAGCCCAGGAGCCAGGGGGAATTCACACCTGAGAGGGGCCAGGCAAGAAGGGGGCATATGCAGTCCCACAGCCACTCTCATCCCCAAGTTCTTGACCGATTCAGATCTCCTTCTCCCTTGTGACACTGGTTGGGAAGAAGTGGGAATCAGTTGAATGAAGCTTCAGTGTGTCGGCTGGAAGGCTTCATGAAGAAGTATTTTTGAAGTGCTTGGTTAGGTCAGACATTTTAAATCTCAGTCCTAGAAATGAATAAATGTTAGGCTTCAGTCTCTCTTCCTTTAATAAATCCAAACAAACACCATTCAATCCTATTGAATTAAAATCCACCACAGAAGTTTTAAAATAAATATGTACATTTTTAATAAAGATAATAAAAAAACCTACTTCCCGCATGACGACCAACCAAGTTAAGCCCATTTGAGCACTATAGGAGGGCTGAGTAATGACAATTTTGACACTGATGTTTCCATTGTCCACTGTTATATAAAGCTTTTGTAATGCTTGTGAATCTGAGCTTTTATTTATACAGGAACTTTCCCATCCCCTCCACCTTGCAGTACAAAAGTGTGTTTTTTCCACTGAGAGAATTTCAAGGATATAATGTTACATTAAATAGGCTCTCTACTGTTAAGAAGATTCTTCTAGGTGACTAAATGGCAGCAGTGTAACGGGAGCAGTTTGATCTTTAATCATAGTGTTCTATCGCCTTTTTCATATTGTTTCTGCAGTTGATAATGAAGTTGACATTTTATATTTATATTGAGAGTGGGTATTTTTTTAAAGACTTTGCACACCATTCTGTAAAAGAGTTTTTGTAGTGGTTAGAAAAATTGTTGCTCATCCATTTCTATAGATTTTCATGCCTTTTATCTAAGGACTTCACTTTGTTTCACAGCTTTTAGGAAAGTATCACAATTCTTCCAAAGGGCAGATAAGCATTTCCTTTAGAATTGTTGAATTGGGAATGTGGGGAATGGAACTCAAATGGTTCTGTATTGCAACCCACAACATACATGTGACTGATTTTCCTGTACTCATGCGTTCCTAATAAATCAGACCACAGATCAAAATGCAAACTAGATCATGTGAGATCTAGTGCAACACATGCAGAAAGCTGAAATGAGAAAAAGGAGTCCATCTGACAATGAAAAAATTTAGCAGAACACTCTGACTTGGCTCATAAATGTCCAAAGTGGACTGTCAACCATCCCAAGGTAGACTGATAATCTTGCAAGCACCAAACAGAATGTCTGGAATGATGGAATTATACCCACGTGAATATCGACAAGGATTGTGAATTCATTTTCCAATATTTTTTTTAAAATTGTCATATTTGAATATATGTTTTGCAAGAAAATGGGTTTATGCTCACTGGTCTGTCTCAGTATTTGGAGACCTCAACATATGTAATGGATTATTGACATTTGCTTGTGACTTCCAACATTCACTGCAATCTGAATATTCACTGTAGCAGTCATTCACACACACTTATACTTCCCTGGTGAAAAGGTTGGAACAGGTAATGACAGAGTCATGACAAAAACTATAGAAAAGTAGTCTCAACCTGGTCACCTGCTAAACATACCCTGTCAGTCTCCCTAGGTTTGTATTTATAGTCAGAAGCAGTAATGGGACATTTAAAGAGAAATAATTCTATAGAACCCTCCAAAGTTTGAACTGCTGAAGCAGCAATGTCAGAAACTAAAACTGTACTTCAGGGTCCCTGTTTTAGGAACTAGAAGGAATTAGGCATGGAGAGTTGTGATGGGCAAAGCCAGATTTAAGTGTAATGAAGGAACTATATTAGCAATGCATATTTCATGTGAGTTGGTTTAAATTATTGTATTATGTGTGCCTTACTTTATTTTGTTGTACACTGTCCTGTGACTGTAATGGTGAAGAGCAATACAGAAAGACTTAGATAAATAAAACCTGCCTCTATACCAGGGGTCAGCAAACTTTTTCAGCAGGGGGCCGGTCCACTGTCCCTCAGACCTTGTGGGGGGCTGGACTATATTTTGGAGAGAAAAAATGAATGAATTCCTATGCCCCACAAATAACCCAGAGATGCATTTTAAATAAAAGGGCACATTCTACTCATGTAAAAACACGCTGATTCCCAGACCGTCTGCGGGCTGGATTTAGAAGGCGATTGGGCTGGATCCTGGCCTTAGTTTGCCTACCCATGCTCTATACAGTTATACCTCATGTTGCATCCGCTTCAGGTTACATCTTTTCAAGATGCACCCCGCAGCAACCCAGAAGTACCAGAACGGTTACTTCCAGGTCTCACCACTCGCGCATGCGCAGAAACACTAAATTGCTTTCTGTGTGTGCGCAGACGTGGCACTTCTGGATGAGAACGCTTCAAGTTGTGGACATGCCTCCGGGACGGATTACGTCTGCAACTCGAGGTTCCACTGTACTAGTTTATTGATTTATGTTGTCCTCCTGTATGTTGTTTAGCTTAATTTTCATTTCTTTAAATTCTTTTTTAGAGGACATGCCTTCCAAACGCATTTGCCTTTTGTCAGTGAAATCATGGTGGGCCTATTATACACTGTTTCTTTCATGAGTTAGCATGCCCAGGTGAGGAAAGAGATATTTAAGTATTTTTTGCACCATCCCAGAACCACCTTAAGCCATCCAAGCCCCTTCTGTGCAAACACCTTTGCCCGTGGACTAGGATCACTTTCCCAAAGGCGTAAAGACTCTTGCAATGCTGACGCAGCCTTGGCACTGCGTTCCCAGAGACGCCAGGCTTCCCGGCCCAGGGGAGCGCAGTGCTATGCACCCAGAGAGGCGGTGCTGGGCCAGAAGCCAGGAGCCAGGAGCTGAGGGGACCAAGGCAGGCAGGCGGTGGTTGTGTTCACATTCCCCACCTCTCTCTAAGTGCTCCACTGCACACATGCATGCACACACACCCTGCCACCCCCCACCCTGCACACTTGGCTAGCGACGGCCTCGCTATCGGCAGGAAAGGAATCAACCGCTGGCTTCTGACCACTTGCTTCCACTTCCACAGTACAGCTTTTTGTGCTCCCAGAGCTCTGGGCATTTTGGCATTTTTTAAAAATCCCCCCTGGACATATGGCAACCCTAGATGCACATTGCAGCATGTTAAAGCCAGACATTTTGGCCTTAGGGCTCACCCACACTGCTACTTGTCCCATGCCTAGAAAGCATGGGTCTGAACAAGTTTCTGCTTGTCCCGTGCTTTCTACGCATAGCTCCAAGCAATTTTGCTTTGCCCTACCTGGAAAAACCGCTCTTTAGTTCTGAATCTGAACAAAGGGCAATGCATGGAAAATTCAGCGCTAAAGATTTGTTTCCCCATGGAAAAGCAGCCGGGCAAGTGGAGGTCTGGATAAGCCCTTAAACAACCACATGGCTTTGTTCTGAAGTTGGATTGCCATAGATTGGCTTTTAATTGAGTGACAATTCATACTTGTCATGTAAATAGTTAGTGGACTAAATAATTGGTGGACTAGCAAGTTAATACAATTATGTAATTGTGACCAAGCACAGAAAACCAGGAGAAGAGTTCCGTGTAAAAGCTGTTTCACCATAGGTTTGGCCTGTGCTCTAGAATAAGATTTTAAATAGCCAGTTTGGCTGCTAAAGTTTCCAGATTCTTATTCTATTCATTTTACCTCTCTGCACTGCAAGCTGAATTTTAGTCAGGATCAATAACACTTTTGAAGAAATAGTACTACAGATTTTGGAAATCTGGCAGCATTAAAATTTATCAGGCAGAAGGGTTGCCTTTTTCTTTCCCTGTTCCTCAGGGCCAACACGTAAAATGTACAGCTAATGATTACATCCTCCCCACTTCGGAATCTCACAGATTAATACTATTCTTTGGTTTCTCTTCATAGACTTGAAGATCAACACTGGCCACTTGTTCCAAGTTGTTCCTCTGACTTTTACAATAGTTTTCATAATAGTGGTGCTGGTAGTAGTAGCAATAGTAATTGAATTATTATTATTATTATTATTATTATTTATACCCCATCCATCTGGCTGGGTAGAATACAGTAGAATTGTAAATAATACTAATAATACTAATACTAATACTAATACTAATACTAATACATGGAGCAATCAGGTCCATCTTCTAGACATGCCATTACATTAGACATACAGGAGTGTTGCCACTGAGGAGAGAAGGTATTGGAAAGGAATTTCCAAGTGCAGAGAACTAGGAGACAGTATAATGTGCCTAGTACATCCACCATTTCCCCCCCTGATAGCTCAAACTGTTAAGCAGAGATCAAGTGTGTTTGTTTATAAAGTTATGTGAGCAGGTCTCTATGTGTTTGTCCTACCTAGATCTGATTCCCATTTCTGCTTAAACTTTCTTTCTGTGTTATCTTACATTTGTAATTAGAGCTATAAATTGCCCTTAAAACTCTTTTAGAATATATAATATGTATCTTATAAATGTTTAATTGTAGTGAAGGCCTTCTCCCATGATTCTGGAGGGATATATACAGGATATGGGAAAACCTAAAGGCTAGTTCAGGTATTTAAAATGTTTTTCCAACAGTGAAACCTGACCTTCCTTGGAGACACTTCCACAGCATGACACACCGAGAATCAAACTATACAGCAGTTTCTGCCACCACAGCATCACATTTGGAACTGCTGCCAGAGAACGGAAGATGCATTTACAGTTGGCTCAAGTTGCGTTCTTGCGTGGCTGGTCCCCATGTGGGCCTTTGCATGCAAAGTGAACTGTAGACTCCTGATTTTTATGACTAAAAGATGACCTCAAACCTACTCAGTGATGCTTTCAACTGTGGATGATGAAGTATTCATTTGACCTCAGGGATGTGCTAGGGAAATACCTGAGGGTTACCAATACACTTTCTAGGCAGCCATTGGCAGAATGTGGAAGTGGTGAACTGAAAAAAGAAGTTTTGGCCCACACTCGATCCATTGTTGTGGGTCTTGTAGCATCAGGTGCAAAAGCTGCAAGAAATCTGGGTGAACCAAACACTGTGTAAGGCTGTAGTGAAGAAGGGTAGCTTGGGAATATTCCTCAGGTGGAGAGTGCCAGATGTTTGGGCGAGTGCAGCAGGAGAGCTGCTCAAGGCAGATCATTAGTGAGGGAGAATGGACAGATCATTCCAACCATTATGCAGTGGGATACTCTTTCCTACATCCATGCTGGATACCAGGAATATCTCAAAGTGCTGGTCACAAGAACAATAATCAGCATGGTAGCCTTGGATCTCAGCTGAAATAGAAGAAATACCCTCTCCCAGGTGCCTCTGCCCAGGAAGAGGTTGAGTTTAAGTAAGAAAAAATATGGAATGTCTGAAGTGGCCTAGAAGTATGTGTTTTTTAAAAAAATTAAAATAAATAAAGTTTACCAGCTAAAGAACATTAGCTGTAAAGCATTCGCTTTGTATGTACTTCTATTTTTTCATTTGCTAGGGTTTATCCCCTGCCTTTTACTGTCTAGAGTTAGGCACAGGCGAGAAAATGGTCCCTTTTTGTCCTCCTTAGTTTAACTAGCCAGGTTGCCAGAATTGTGCTCAACACATTTCTATTGTGGGAGAGAGAGAGAGAGAGACATCTGGACTTTTCATTGGCAGCCTACATAATAAACCTCACATGAAAGAGAGCTCCATGACCCAGTGGTTTTTCCCCTTTTTTAAAAAATGATCTGTGTAGGTGTGAATCTTTTCTGTCCAAGTGATAGAGGAGACATTGAGTTTTAAAGGGATACGGCTTATGTACTTTCCTAGGTTTTTAATTGGATTTTATGACCTGCAAAAGACAGCCCTGGTTTTTGTCTGTGTGTGTATTTTGTTCCTCTTCTTAGACCACTGCTATTCTGTTTCTAGAAGCGTAAGCTGACCTGGATTTTAAGTTGCTTGGATCCTTTTTTTAAAAAAAATATATTCTTGCATAATTTTCTGCTGAGGCTAGATGTGGCATCAATCACATTACATGTCTGTAGCTTCATCCACAGCTATAGTCTACTCTAGCAAGTAGTGGGATCCTAAGAAACATGGTGGGTTTTCCTATCTGGGCACTAATATTATGGTGGTGGTTGCTGCTGCTGCTGTTCACAACAGCATTTATATCTATTAAAGAACGGGGGGGGGTCCTGAGTTTTGGTTCTGAGCCTTGTAGAGGAAGCAGGAACAACCTAAATTAAAGTTTCTTTTAACTAATCAATGTAGGTGTAAACGTCTCATTTTCTTGAAGAGTAAATAGAGTCAATTGGGATAAAGACCCTTGTGGGAGAGGCTTTTCTTTGCTCTTTCCCGCAGTCCTGGTCTGGACCTTAGCCTCTGTGCCTGCTATTTGCACTGAAAGGAAAGGGCTAATATATGCCAAATAGTGCAAGTAGCAGTTGCTGGTGGTGGGATTAAAACTGCTTCCCTGCCTCACCAGTATCTCGATCTTGATCCCACTGCTGTGCCTGCTATTTGCACTCAAAATTCCATTGACGCAACTGACAACTGAATGAGAATGAGGTCACATTTCATTTGTCCCTTATGCTATTAAGTTATGCAACGTGCTAGCAGGTGGTTTGAGATGTTCCTTAGTAGTATTGACATAGAGAGGTTACCAGGTGAAGGCTACACCCACTGATGTCTTTGTCCTGCATACTTGCACAACTGCCTGCATCCTTGGAAGGACCTTTAATGTTTAGTCCTATCCCTGCTTATGGACGGAAGAAAGTTTTGAATCCTAGAGATAGATGTGGCCTTTTGAATCCTAGACATGATGATTCTGCCTATTCAAGCTGGCAGGGGTGGGCGGGAAAGAAATTTGAATCAGTATACATTTTTAAAAAGCTAATATACCTAATTTGCACTTTCCAAAACAATATGCAAACCAAAACTCCTTAAAATGTGCACTTCTCCAGCTAAATAGTAGTTACAGAAATGCATATACTATGGTAAAGTGTGCATAAAGTGCATGTAATTAGTGAAGATAACATGCAAAAATGCATTATATTAAGGGTTTTTTTTTTTGCAAAAAAGTGTGAATTAGGTAAAATTGCATACAAGACTTGCAAGGCTTGTGAGAGTGGACTTCCTCCTCCTCACTATCTATGGGTGTGTGGGGTCCTGAGATGCCTTCCCAGGGACCACATGATGCACCTCTTCTCCATTATTTTGCTATAATTAGAGGTGTTTGGAAACTGTTGTGCATCTGCGCAAGAGAGGCAACCTTAAGTTCTGGCCTTGGAAAAAACCCCAAGTTGACCCCTGATGAGCTGATGGAAGAATCCATTGCAACTTTCCCACAGTAGTGTCTTCAAGGAAGGACTTGGGGGCAGAAGTCCAGGGCCCTGCAGCAGGTCAACTCATTTTGTGACCTGAAGACAATGAGTGACCTGAAGAAATGCACATTGCCATCTACAGAAGTGGAGGTGTAAAACCTGCAGTCCTTAGTGTGCTGTGTAATCCTACGCCTGCTAACTCAGCAGTAAGTCCTATTGCGTTAAATGGAATTTATTCCCAAGTTAATGGGTATAGGATTGCATCTTAAAATTACCTAACCGCACCACTCCTTTGTTGTATTAAGTTCTTGTGGGACAGGGCAAAAAAGATTGCCAGAAATAGGAGGTGAACTATTTTAAGTGAGAACTATTTTTATATTTTCCATCTAAAATGTAAGGAGCCCAAATTGACACTTTGTCTACAAGCTGCAGTTGCTGAAACTGGCCATGAGGAAAACAAAATCCCATCTCTCTTGTAAAGTAGACTCAACACAGCTGATACGATTTGACAGAGAGGCCAGAAATACGAAATCCTGCAGTGCTATTTTTAAAGATTCCACTTCTAGAAAGTACAATTCCTTGTTGGTAAAGTTTTATATATTGATGTTAGAAGCAGCACCCAATTCCCCCCCCCTTATTTATTTGCTCTATGTAGAATATTTGTAAAGTAAAAAAGCTGAGATTTATTCACATTTAGACTACTATAGGAAAAAAATGACCCACAAGTATTTAGAAATCACTACCTTTCGTGGGTGGGGCTGTGGGTTAAACCACAGAGCCTAGGACTTGCCGATCACAAGGTCAACAGTTTGAATCCCCACAATGGGGTGAGCTCCTGTTTTTCGGTCCCAGCTCCTGCCCACCTAACAGTTCGAAAGCACGTCAAAGTGCAAGTAGATCAATAGGTAGCACTCCAGCGGGAAGGTAAACAGCGTTTCCGTGTGCTGCTTTGGTTCTCCAGAACCAATGCTGGCCACATGATCCGGAAGCTGTCTGCAGACAAACGCCGGCTCCCTCAGCCTATAGAGCAAGATAAGCGCACAACCCCAGAGTCGTCCATGACTGGACCTAATGGTCAGGGGTACCTTTACCTTTACCTTTCAAAGCTAATATCTCTTTGACAAACTAAAGTGCTAATTGGAAAGTTTCATGTTATTTGTTTCTGCATTCATTTAATCAATCTATTTCTTAAATTTGTATTTACTGCTTCCATAGAGAACAAATAGGAGAACAAATTTTCAAAATCTTTAACAAGGACAAATAAGACAAATTAAAACAGTATTGCAGATGGCTGTTAGATCCTAAAAAAAAACACCACGAAAAACAACAACACAGCAGCCAGTTTAATCAAAGTGATCTGTTTTCTAAAAGAGAACTGAGAGGAAAACTGACAGACAATCCCCCCCCTTAAGAAGTTTCATAATTTGGGTGCCTCCACCCAGACAGCTCCAGGATTTATACCCATCAGATAGCAAGGCAGCATCAGTAAAACAGTCTCCAAATTTATCAGTGTGCAAGTTTGGTGCAGGAGAGGGGATATATGGGTAAATCCAAAAATGGCAATAAGATGGGTGGGAGTAGGAATTCCTTGTGACGGAATTGGATGACGTTTGGAGGCCCAGAAGCTCCTCCAGAATGAATTGATCCTGCCAAGTTACAGCTGAGTAGGTCCATGGAAGTTGTGCTGAATACATTGGGGGTGAGGAATTAAGGAACCTTCTATGACTTTTTTATTTTAAAAGTGGTAGAAATTTGTGAAATTTGCAGGTTGTTAGTCTCTTCTGAGTGGGTGAATCCTGTCAAATCTCAGAAGGATAGCTGAAGTGGTTTTTCTGCAAGAACAGCCTTTATAGTTTGGGTGGGGCTAAAAAATATCCACTTAATCTCCCCTATTGTTTTGTGGTTAATTTATGTAATGATGGCTTACATAAATGAGGTTACTCTAGGCTTTAAAAAAAACCCTGACAAATTATGGAAAATTAGCTTGGGGGTGTGTGGCTTGTGCGTGTTAGGCATTTTCCAAGCAAGCACCACTTGCAGAACTATCAAAAGCACAGAACATCTGCTCCCCAAAGCACTGTGATGGAAGAGCTGCCCTTGTCAATCACAAAAAGAGTTCTCCATCCTCTGTCATTTTTCTTATTTGGCAATATTAGAGAGAAATTTTGCAGGCATGTTGTCTGCACAGTTGTTTTTCAACATCAAAATCTCTGAATTACCCCAAATCATTTTAGAGATCCCCTCTTCTGTTCTAGGTGTTTGGGGAAGTCCTCTTTCAGCTTTGCAGAACTGTCTGAAATGGCCCACTTCAATTCTTGATTTGGCATTAATTAACCTCAACATAGACCCATTTAAATTAATAAGCATAACACAATTAATTTCAATGGGTCTACTCTGAGTAGAACGTAGTTGACTGCAACCAATATAAATTAAAGGAAGATTATGAAGGGAAATAGAGGAATTATTGCCAGAAACAAGGCCCAAAGAAACATGGTTATTTACAGCAGTAAGAGGCAATTGTGGGTTTGATTTCTCTCACGTCTTCTTTTTCTGATCTTTTCTCTCTGAGAAGAAGAGACTTTTCTATTATTAAGCAACATTTCACAGACACTATTGCAGAATAGCCTCTGTGTTATTTCCTTCAAATTCACACCTCAAACTAAAAGTGCAATATTTCCACCTGCCTGGGAAGGAGTGATGGCTTATATTGAGTGAAAATGTGTGAAGTGAAAATAATTCAGACGACAAACAGAGCAGGTGTTGCGCATCTTTTTCCGGGTCTTTGGTAGAGGCGTGCCCCTTGGTGCAGAGCCTTGGCAGGAGATTTGGTTTGCCTTAGCTATTCAATAGTCTTATGCTTGATTCAGTGAGTGAAAAATTACCACTCATTTGTACCTGATCTCAGTAAGTGTCCGGCCCTATCATATGCCTGTTTACCCAGAAGTAAATCACATGGAGCTCAAGGGGGCTTTCTACCAAGTAAGTGAACACAGGAGTGCCACCTGTGATTCTCTTATGAGCATTCTGTTCCACCAGTTTTTCAGTACGTGAGAGCTTTTAAGACGGAGAGAAGTATATTCTTCAACACATTTATTTGCAGCACAACTTCTGTAGTTTGAGAGTGGTTTTCTCCCCCCAAAAAAAAATAATGTTCAGGTGCAGTGGTAACATTTAGATATTTTGAACTATTTCTTTTTGCTTCATGGATATATACATGGATACATGGATATATATACAGATAAAGGAATGCAAATTCAGTGGTACCTCAGGTTACATACGCTTCAGGTTACATGTGCCTCAAGTTACAGACTCTGCTAACCCAGAAATAGTACCTCGGGTTAAGAACTTTACTTCAGGATGAGAACAGAAATCATGTTCCGGTGGCGCGGCGGCAGCAGGAGGCCCCATTAGCTAAAGTGGTGCTTCAGGTTAAGAACAGTTTCAGGTTAGGGACCTCCGGAACGAATTAAGTACTTAACCCGAGGTACCACTGTAATGTGGTATCCTAAATTCAATCTGAAGACTTTAACACAGACTATCAAACTAAGATAAATGGCAGAGCAACTCTTTGGCTGACATAAGATTGAGGGAGTCCAGCACGTGCAATGTGTATGTGGTGTAGTGGTTAAGGGCGGTAGACTCGTAATCTGGGGAACCGGGTTCACTTCCCCGCTCCTCCACATGCAGCTGCTGGGTGACCTTGGGCTAGTCACACTTCTCTGAAGTCTCTCAGCCCCACTCACCTCACAGAGTGTTTGTTGTGGGGGAGGAAGGGAAAGGAGAATGTTAGCTGCTTTGAGACTCCTTCTGGTAGTGATAAAGCGGGATATCAAATCCAAACTCTTCACTTCTTCTTCATCTGGAGGAGGCTGAATGCTCTGGAGGGACAGGCTGCTGAAGCTGCAGTGACCTCGCATGTATGGGGCACTTAACTGGCCCCCTCAACATTCAGGGACCTGATGCAGGGCCTGGCAGATCCTTTGTATCTGCATTCCCCCTTCTTGTGAGCATGCATGGCTTGCGCTGAATATCTGCACACCTATACAAATGCTCAGTTCCATCTGTTTGCAGGGGCATGCTAAACTTTGTTCTTCCTCGCACTCCACTTTTCATCAGGAAAAGCAAGCAGCTCTCATGCCTCGGGTGCAGCAGTGACGTCTATGGTGAGGGGGAGCCACCATTTGAACACTGGCATGTCTGCAGCTTACCTGAAGGGAGCAGGGGCAGAGCAGGGCAGGGTGTGCCTGGGCCACTAGATTGACTCCACTAATACACCTGCACAGCCCTAGCCTCCCAGCCATCCTGTCCCAATGCAGCCTTGTATGGCTGTACCAATGCTGGTGTTGGGAGAGCAGATCTGCCCACTATTTGGGCTTTTTCTGCTAGGCTAGTCTTTTACAAGGCTACATAAATCTGCTTTGGTTCCTTTGTAACCACCATTGATTGTGGATTTTGTAGGAGCATTGCCAGGTAGATTTTTCCGGTGCCAGCACCTTATATCAGAAACCTGTATGGTACATGTGAAGCATTCTATATATTTCTTTAATATTTACAAGCTACATGCTTCCAACAGTGCAGGAAGCTCTAGCCAGCATCCACTGCATTAGAATTTAGAACTGCAGCATGAACTTAAAAAGCCTCTGATTGCTAATGCGATCAGAACGTGACTTTCCCCAAATGCCATGAAACCTGAGCCCTAGCAAATCTTGTACAGAGACTCGCAGGAGATTCTAAATACTGCCATTCTGCTCCCTCATATTTTATATAAGCAATGCTTATTCAGGGTGATGGCCTGTATTCAGGGTTTCAAATGAATTTTTCAAAGGCTGGGCTAAAAGTTAATTTCAGTCTTTCTGGCATTCTATTTGCATAGTTATCACATAAAGACTGTTATCCATTTTATATCTGTCAGTGATGATAAACTACATATGGATGAGTATAAGCCATTGATTCGTTTGTGGAGCCTAAGTTGCTTAGAAGAGAGTGTCAGACATCTACATGGCATTTCAGAGCAATGTATTCTTATATCTGGATATCAGGTGAGCTGAAAAATATGTACAATTCTGTGTCAACTGGCAGGTCCCTATTAAGAATGCATTTGAGAGAGTAAGTACAGAGGCAATACAGTGATACCTCGATTAAAGAACAGTCTGGTTTAAGAATGATTTGGTTTACAAACTCCGCAAAACCGGAAATAGAGTCTTGGTTTGAGAACTTTACCTTGGTCTAAGAACGGAATCCGAACGGTAGAAGGGCACCTGCGGCGGGAGCAGGGCCGTCTTAAGCATATCCGATGCCGTGGTGCAACGAGCCCTGCAGCGCCCCCTCCCTTTCCCAGAATTTAGAACTCGGGGCCCAACTTGCGGAGCACCCCAGGAGCCACTTCCCACGGAAGACGCCACCGATGTGGTGGACGCGGTGTGGCTTGCCAGACCGCTGGAACCCCACACTCACTTGCGAGGCTCCAGGGCGCCTCTTCCTTCTCTGCTGCCGGACAACGACAGCCCACTGCCGGCGCTCTCGCTGCTGCCCAGCGGCCTGAGGGCCCGAGGAGCAGGAGGCAGTTGCCACGCCGCTGCCTGTGCCCCGGGGAGTGGGGGGGGCGGTAGGCATCGGTGGGGCAGAGGAGGCCCCTTGGGAGCCACTCCCACCACCGCCTCTCCCACTGCTTCCTCGGACAGTGATGACAGTGGCTCGGCGGGTGGGGCGGCTGAGGGGATTCCTGCAGCCGAGGGAGAGGCGGCAGCGGCAGAGGTGGCGGCCCTCCTCAGCCGCTGCCTCAGAGTCAAGGAGCGGCTCCTCGTCTGCTGCAGCCCACGCTGCTGCCACGGAGCGCTTGTGGGAGCAGCACAAGCAGCAGCAGCATCGCCAAAGTGCCCTCCAGAAGAGGGGAGTGGGCCGAGGAGGGTAGGAAGGAGCGCAGCTGGTGGCATGCAGGGAAAGGAGAGGCTGCCGCAAATCTGTGCAGCTCCCCCACTTGCTGGGGGCCCCCGAGAGGCCGGTGCCCTGGCACAGCGACCAGTAAGCCCCATGGGAAAGATGGCTCTGGGCAGGAGGCCTCATTAGGGAAAGCGCGCCTCGGTTTAAGAACGGTTTTGGTTTAAGAACAGACTTCCGGAACGAATTTAGTTCGTAAACCGTGGTACCACTATATAATACTTCAAAATCTGCTAGTGACTGACACACTAATTTATAAAGACAGTATAGGTGTTGTTTGTTTAATTATAGGCACTGCTAACATATCTGTTGCAATTTGCATGTAATAGTGTATATGGAGAATGGATCTGTAGTGAGATAGCTATAAATATAGCAATAAATTATAGATCAGATTAGATATATTCTCATGCATGGGGATATTAGATGCAGAGCGCTAAAAACAGCAAAATGTAATGAAAACCTATTTGGCAGACAGTGTCTATCCAATCATTGTAATGTATTTGTGTTAAGATCATTTGGTATTCCATTTCAATAATGAGGAGGATAAAATGAACAAAACAACTGTAGGACTGTTGGGCAAGTTAATAAGAAGTTTCATGTGTGCATATTTATTATTTATTTATCATTTGTAAATATTTCTTTCCTGTAATAATAATTTGTTCTGAGATTACACCATCAATGAACTGTGAATTTGTATAAGAGATGAAGTATAAGAAAACTGGTAATATTTTACTGGCTTGACTTCTCTCAGTGTAGGATTGTGCAACCTTGTACAATATATAGAGTTTACCATTAGATAGGACAATTGTTTAAAATTGAGGGGGGTGATATGGCCCCTTCCCTGTGTTCCATCCATTGGCTGCAGGTTCTAGCAAATCTTATAATCAGGTTGTTCATTAGTTAAGAAAATATGAAGTAAACAATTAAAATTGAATACTCCAGAAAATCCAGATTGAACTGTGTCTTACCAGATGGACTGAGTTGGCAGGGAGCCCTGGGGTGGAGGACAAATTCTTACACGAAGGTATCCTGCTTCACAGAATGTGGGTCAAAACCATCCTAATCCATAATCCATGCTTCGGGTGGGATTAGGACTCGGCAGAGTTGTCCCTTCCCCAGACTCCACTTATGGGAAGCTCTGGTACTGCAGAGGCCCCCACAGTGTCTCCCCAAAGACCAACATAGCACGCAGCACCCCTGAGTTTGATGTAAAAACCCCAGACAGGGTGTTGTGGGGTCAGAGCAGGGTCAGTGATGAATCCACTGGATCAAAAGACAATTCAATTCCTGGGAAGGGGTAAGATTTGGGCCTCTGTGCTGCAGCTGCCTGGAGTTGGCAAAGCAGAATAGTTGGGAAATGCTCCCCTGCACATCTTCGCCTTCCACACTTGCCAGCATGAGCCACTTCCCCTCTCCCTTGCCCGCCCCCCCGCACCATCAGCTACCATAGAGATATATATGGCTTCATGTGAAAAATATTGTTTTAAGACTGAGGCCTATGCCCATTTACCTGGGCGTAAGCCTCATTGAAACCAGTGGGACTTACTTCAAAGTAAACTATCCTAGGATTGTACTGTTAGGCTGCAATCCTAGACATACCGTATTTTTCCATTTATAAGACTATGCTTTTTCCTAAATTTTTGAAGTTTAAAATAAGGGGTCGTCTTATACACGGATAGTGCATAGTGCATTTTCTTAATTTGGGGTTTAAAAAAACTGGGGTCGTCTTATACATGGGGGCGTCTCATAAACAGAAAAATACGGTACGTCCCTAGGAGTAGTTCCCATTGAATTATAGGGGACTTATTTCTGAGTGGACAAGTAACTAAAAAGACAGTAAATCAAGTGATGTAGCTTATACCTTAAATAATCTAAATGCCCAATTAGGGAATTGAAGCACTGCAAGAGCAAAACATTACTAAACTCTCTCTGGGATATAGAAGGTGAAAAACTCAAATGTAATGAGAATTTATGTTGTGAACAGTCACTGACACTGAACTCGAACTATACTTTTATATCTTAATTTCAGCTCTATTTACTTTGTGTTAGGGTAATTTCTCTTAAACTAAAATGGCCAGTAAAATTTGGTCAAGCGCTCATTTTGTAGTAATGCCATTGCTGCCATGCTTGGAAGTCAATGAGTCTGAAAAAGAGCATCTGAAGGTCTAATTTGTCACGTAGAATAAATACGATAGTGACTTTATTCTTCCCAAAGCTTTCTGAATATAATCAACAGCTTAAAAGTATCCATTCCGGCATGCTTCCACTTCCTGATTCCATGCAATCTAGACCTGTAGGATGAAATGATGATGTTTCACTTTTTATTTCCCACCATATGTTAGATCTGAAGTTGCTGACATTATGTTGTTAATATTCCCACCGTACTTTCCTTCCCAGCATCCCTTGTTTTGGAAGGAACTATGGGATCTGGGATCAAACGAGTGTGGGAAGGCTTGTTTATTTATCTTTAGATTTATATCCCATATTTCCTTCAAAGAGCTCAAGTTGGCATGCATGGTTCTCCTCCTCTCCATCTTCACAACAATCCTGTGAGGCAGCTTAGGCTGAGTGACTGGCCCAAGGTCACCCAGTGAGCTTCATGGCTGAGTGGGGGTTTGAACCCTGGTCTGATACTCTAACCACTACACTACACCAGCTCCTGTTTTAAACTTTAAAATTTACAAGAATTATTTGAGAATACGAAGGGGTTCATTATCTGATTCATTCTGAGGAGAGAAAGAAGAAAAGCTTATTTTTATTTTTATTATTAATTATCATTATCATGTTTATGCCCCACCTTTTTCACACACCAGGACTCAAGGTGGATTAGGAACAGGCTTTATGGACAAGGCCAAATGCAATTGGTTTCTCATGCAAGCGCATCCCAGGAGCCCATGCAATGGAAATGCAAAGAGAGAGAACAAAAACAATCCCATAGTATAGGAGTGTGAGCCAAAAGGTGTGACCTTCTCTCTGACAGTCATTCCCAGATCCCTGAGACTAGGAGCCATTCCACCGAGGTGATCTTTGCTTTGCCACTGAGGATCCACTCAGCAGGGAGCTGTGGTCAGTCACCAGTTCCTGGCAGGTGTAATTAACAAATAATGACATGTAATTAAGCAAATAATGCATGTTCTGTGTCATAGTAGTGCAGAAAATCTAGTGACCCAAGACATGAGCTAAAAGTGTGCAAAACATTCCCTTTATTTCTGCAGAGATTTCCATTAAGAGTTTGATCACCACCCCCAATCAAAATTAAATCTGGTATAATCAGACATCAGGGCTGTGCAGGATTGCACCAGGAAAATGCTAATATCCATATCAGAGATTGCATGTAGTAGATTACCAGGACATCCCTATCCTGAGCCAGTAAAAGCTTTTTCTTTATCTTCTGAAGGGTCTCCAGAGAAATCATGTGCCAGCTTACAAAATTGCCACAAAATGCCCATTTCAATGTATCTTTCTCATTTTACTTCTTTTGTTTTCATTTTTCATACTCATACTTCTGTTTTCTCATAGTTACAGGAGCTGAAATTCTTATTTCAAACACAAACCATTTCCCAATCCAATCAGTGAGGACCATCTTAGCACCTCTGGTTGTTGACACTTCAAAGTGATGGGAGGACTGGAAATCTTTAAATATACACAAACTAATGGCGTTAGCAGCTGCATTTGAGACACATTTCAGCTAAAAGCCTGCTGTTACGTGTAATAATCCCCTTTCCTTACTGAGGAAAAAGCATCTGAGTCACCTGAAGAAATGGGATTCATATTTTCTCCCAGACATGTCCTTTTTTGTGCATGCTGTTTAAAGACTAAACTGTATAAAACAGAATTGACATGATGTAATTACTTGCCTCTTACACTGTGCTAACTTAATTTGCTTTTCATTCCCAGGTATTTAAAAGACCATTATTTTCGCATCAGACATTACTGACTGCCAATTAAAGCATTAGATCGATGAAGTAGAGAGAGAAGAAGGGAGAATTTTGTTATAAAGATTTCTAGGTAGATCTACTGGTAGAGGAAAGAAAGGGAAAGAGTGTTTTACACACATACACACACACAAATACTTAACTATATATTAATGAAGCTCCCTGCCCTTCAGCATCGCCAAAGAAAAATATATCAGTTGGGAAGGGAAGGAGAACTCTTTGTTGTCCAGCAGATACTAATGGAAAAGTAATAGGAACTGAACCAGGCGGTTGCTGGGGTATATGGGCATGTATGTGGGGGTTTCAAGTTCCCTTTCTTCTCTTGGAGATATCAACTAAAGTTGTACCCAATAAGAGTGCCTTATCAGAGACTGTCAAAGTGCCATAGTTTGGCACCTGTTTGCTGGTATTATTATGTTTCTGCTGTCTGGATGCTTCTTACTAAGCCTAGTATTACAGCTTCCCTTGGATCTTTTCAACTGAATGATAAGAAATCATTATGTCCAGTGAAATGTGAAGCTAGGAATGGGTAATAAGGAAGGTATAACCACCCAAAATGAAAATGCAAGTGCAGTCTCTTGTTACTCACTATCATTTTAAGCAATAAGAGATATAGTACTAAGATCTGTCTGTCATGTACAGTACTTTGAATTCAGGATATTTTTCTCCCCTCTGCAGTTATAGAAAATGTTAGTACTTTGGCGGTGCAGAAAGTCATTGTAATTGCATTATGCATAAGAATGGTGCAGAAAGAGAATCTGGTTTAAAGGACTATATTTTCCCTCCTATAAATGAGCATTAAAATATGGCATGAAAGGTCATTATAAGCACACCATTAAGACATTTTAATAAAGATGCTATTTCTCACAACGGTAATGTGATTATAATTTAAGGATTTAAGAATATTATAGAAAGTAGCTTAGTGTTTTACCATGGTCATACACAATCTACTGGTTAGAGAAAAGAAAAGAGGAAAAATATTTTGATTGTTCCAAAGTTCTTTTTTTTAAAAATATTGTCTAGGAAATTAAGTTTTTCCTCACTAGGAAGCAGGAATGATTTGTACATTGTCTGTCAGAGAATCACACACTTGTTAGAATTAGATACCTAGAGGATGTTATTATGATTCTCGTTATACTTCCCTCACTGGATTATTTGATTAACTACCAACTTGTGAGAACCTGTAGTTTATTATCTAGAATCATCAGACTGAATCCAATACTATTCCTACTCAGAGTAGACCCATTGAAATTAATAGGCATGACTAACAGAGGTGCATTTCATTTCAGGTGATTCGGAGAGTTGATACATGTATGAGAAGCTCTGTGTTTACATATGTGTGTGTAGTGGACAGAGAGAGAGAGTCCCCGAGAGTCATGAAAACGCTTTAGCCTGTCTTCAAAGAACTGCACAACTAGTTCCCAATTTCCAAGGGAGCTCTTTTCGAAGAGCATCTCCTTGTGCCCATTAACTTCTTTTAAAAGTTTGGATACATGGATGGACGAGGGTGTGGGTTCTGCCCTCTAAAGGGGGGAAATAGCTCTTTGGATCCTAGCCTTCAGATACTGCCTGACCTGAGACATTGAAGACTTTCAGTTATCTTCAGTGACTCATCTTATTTTCTCCCCCGCCCCTCTTTTCTTTTGTATTGCACTTCTGTTTCATTCCGCTAATCAAATCAACTATAATTATAACCTGTGGTAATAATTATTACAATCCATATTGTTTTAGGGGTGCTTGGAGCATTGACTCTCATTTATCACACACATAAATGCATCAAGTCCTTTGCAAAGTTTAGGGCTACTTGAAAGCATTCTATAAATGAAAAGTATTGCCATTACTGCTAATGTACAATTTAGAGCTTTTCTTTGATTTTTCACAATGCCGCAAGTCACCCTTGGCAACTGATTAGTTCCTTAAGATTTTGATGGGATAAACCATTCTCAGACTTACTCCTGGAGAGCTCCCAGTGTGATTTCTGTGTGATTATCATGAACATCAGGCAGAATGTATGTTTGGCTTTGGTGAGCCTCCACTAAGAGGTCTCACTTTCTACAATGTACCCATCCAGCAAGATGAATCCAGATTTTTCTACAATGTTTAGGAGACCGATCAGCCTCTTCCTCTCATTTCACAAGACTCCTTATGTTCCCTCAGGTTGGGAACTACAAGTGAGCCATCTCCACATAAGATTTTGCAGGGAAGTCAAGCCTCCGCAGTGAAGGAAAAAAATACCCCTAGGAGACAGATAGATACTATAGACAAAGTACCAGGATCCACCTTGACATTGCATTTTCCAAACCTCTGCTCATGATTGCTGGCTGGGTGACTTTCAGGAGAAGAATCCCGGCCCAGTTTAATTAATCTGATTTCTAAGGTTTTACAACCGTATTTAATTAACCTCATTTCTAAAAATGTTGCAGTGAAGAGTGGCTCCCTTCAATGTCCTGTGTAGTCCTCTCCCTCACCACACTCTGAATTTAGTCCTTGAGTTAACATGAGTATCATGAGCCAAATCATCCCTTCTATATCCTGTGTTAGGACTTGTGTGCTACTCCTTATACAGCTAGAACAGCATCACTCAAAAACAATAGAAGGATATCAGCAGATTTCAGGTAACTCCAAAGTTTGTAGAAGTATGAATAATGTTTTTGGGAGGGGGCTAAGAGGGAGGGGGAAAACCAATAGCCAAATAACGGCAGTGTGCATTTAGCGGCTACAGAATATTGACTTGCTGTTGTGGGAGGGTGAATGAAGTGGAATGGAGTACTGTACCATTGGGGAGGGCATGGCTGTCTGGCTGACTGAAACAGTGAACAAGAATACTCCATTACATGTCCCTTATGTACATGGGGATATTTACTCCCCCTCCACTTATAACAACCTGGGAGCATGGTTAAGAGAACTGGCTCAAGGTCACCCAAGAGGTGATGTCTGTCCATGTGGGGACATGATCCCAGTCCTCCTTAGCAGTCTGTTTTCCCCCCAAATTGTTTATTGCTTCCCATAAAACATCCCAAAGTTATTTAGCAATAAAAAAAAATCAACAATAAATGTGTGTGTTTTGCTACTGCACTGTGCATAATGATGGCTTTGAAAAGCAGAGAAAATAGAAAGTTGTCCTCTTGATTCATTTATTTTGATAGCTCAGTGATTCCCAGACTGAGTGTCAACAGGACACACTGAGGTGTCTTGAGTCATGAGTAGAGGTGGAAGGAGGCACTGATTTCCATCTCATTCTGTGTTCATCACAATCTGCACTGTTTCCATTCCATCACATTTCGGTTTCCACTAAAACCTTTCTTATTCATAGCTATCTCCTATAGTTGAAACATAATTAATTACTTAATTTCAATGCATTTCAATGGTAGGAAAATGTATAAAAATATGCAGAAAATAACACAATTATTTACATAACATTTGCAGACAAAAACAAACAAACAAATACCATTCATATTTGCTTGCCTAATTTCCATTCTGACTTCAGAACATGCAAATTCTATCAGTTTCCACTTCCATTTCTGGTTCTAACAGAATTTTCGGATACCCTACTGGTGAGTAGGGCAGAAGTGTGCCTTGGAAGATTACTGTGATGTTGGGTCCATCCACCACTGAAATGATGCTTAGAGTAGGGAATCATTGCAGCATTGACCCTAAACACAGGATGACAGTATCTTCCTGAGAGGAGTAAGAAGGATATCCAAAGATTTATTGATGAAGTGGATGTTACATATGGGAGAAACCCTAAAGCCCTGTCTGATCCCTGGGACATGACTAACATTGGAAAGTAGCAGCATAAAAATAGCAACAAATAAAACCACCTAACTTGGGCTGATAAAATCATTAAAATGAACAGAATGATTCCGTACTAGGTCTTTTTGGAAACTGCTTAAATATTTTATTTCAATTAAGCAGTGTAGAAAGGTTGTGTAATAAATTAAGAGCAGTGAAATATACTTCTAAAGAAAAAAACACCATTTGGAACATTTAGGTCTCTAGCACCCCTTTGAAGGCTTGCAGTTATGAAGCCATACAAACTCAGCTGGAGTAGAGTTACATAAACATAGGGCCACTGCTATAAAGGCCATCTCCTCACCCCTGTTAGCCTAATTCACGGGTATCAAACACAAGGCCCGCGGGCCGAATCCGGCCCGCCAGACCTCGTCATGTGGCCCGTGTAGCCGCCGCCGGCCGCCAGCCTTCACCTTTTATTCTCGCTTTTTTTTTTTTTGACACAAGAAAGCCGCCTCTTCAGCGCATGCGCAGCAGCCTACAAGCCAGAGAACGTCTGCCCTCTAGCGGCGCTGGCCGTTCTACACAGGAAACCTCCACTTTACATGCATTCAGGAAACCTCCACTTGTTTTTATATTGAGCGCATGCCATCCTGTGATGTGACAGATCCAACGGCTGCCTGAACCCTTCTCTCCTGTACTGTAAGTCCTACAGATACAACCGGCCCTTTGAGGGTGACCATACTGCTGATGCGGCCCCTGATGAATTTGAGTTTGACACCCCTGGCCTAATTGCTTGCACTTGCAGGTACATAACTTGGGCCTCCCTCCAAAGGCTTTATTGAAGCTGAATCTGCTTTTACTCCAGGAGTGATTTTAAAGGGACAATATACATTTAGACTAGTAGGAATCTTAAAAAATGCACAAGCAATAATACACATCACTCATCTACCTCTTAATTACCTTAAAGTAAGAAAGAGACAGTTCCCCCACTCCTCCCATCATAAGGGAGTATAGGGAAAAGGAAATTCCCTTTTGCTCCCTGTCCCCTAGCTCCTAAACCCATTTGCCTGCAATTTGGTAGACTTAATTCACTCTGAAAAGGCCCATTTGCCAGTAAGTTTCATCCACTTTGTCCAAAAAGGGAAAGTTATAGCTCTTTTTGATTCTTCTCTATAGTGACTGAGAGAACACAGAGCTTTGTTTTATATGGAGTGACTTTGAACCTGAAACAAAGACAGCAGTGGCAAGTGTACAGAGTAATTTGGACACTCCAAACTTTTTAAAATGCGCAGATACAAGTTAAACCGTGGGTCCCATGCATTTTCCTACCATATACTGCAAAAAAACAACCCACAACTTCACCATTTAATGAAACCGGTGTGTGTGTGTGCGCGCGCGCCTATGTGCACTCTGAGAGATCATAGCTTGAGAAAGCTGCAAAATACAATTACCTTTATTGTTACATCTCCCCAATTAAGTTTATTTCCCAGACCACAGCAGTGACCTTTCAGTCAGCTAAAATCTCTTCCTTCCCTCCTTACATTAACAAAAGTTGGCCTTCGAATGCATTATTCACTGGCTGCACTTCGAAACAGAAGCCTTTGGTGTGTTTAGAAGAATGACTTAAAAAATGGATGCACTCTTTTTGTCGCCGAGCGCAGTCTTGGTCTCTGGGAGCGCAAACAAGAAGTGCTGACAGAGTGATTAAAGTGAAGTTCTTGGCTTCTTGTTTTAGAAAGGTTTGATGTTGTATTTTGTATTATTAATGAGCACAAGACTCAAGATTAGAAACCCAGCAGTGATGCTTTCTTTTGCAGCTGACCTTGCAATTTGGCAGCCAGGGTGCCTTTCTTTTTCCTCCAAAGCTCACTTCAGTCAGAAAGTATCCCCCAAATCAGCTGTAATCATGTGGCTTCCACATCACTGTAAATGACAACTCAGATAAGGAAATGCGCAGGTAATTGGTGGGGACAATTTCCTCTGGTTCTGTTGCTTATTTGGATTGCATGTCCACACAGCACATACATTACTTCAGGCGTATCTGCTAGAGGCTTGCCAGGATAGCCATCTTCAGATATCTAAAGGGCTATCACATGGAGCAAGCTTGTTTTCTCCTGCCCCGGTGGGGGGCAAGGAGGGGTAGGACCCAAACCAATGGCTTTAAGTTACAAGAAAGGAGATTCTGACTAACCATCAGGAAGGAATTTTCTGACAGTAAGAACTGTGGAAGAGACTCCCATGAGAGATGGGCGACTCTCCTTCCTTGGAGTTTTTCAGCAGAGGTTAGCTGCCCATCTGTTATGGGCTCTTTAGTGGAGATTCCTGCACTGCAGGGGGTTGGACTAGATGACTCTACAGTTCTATGATTCTGTGCCATCACAAAGAGCTTCCAGTGTGGCAGTAGTCATGCATCTAATCTGTGCTTCCCATAGTTTCAGTTTCTGAAATACATTGATGTGATGGGTACGGCAGCATCAGTTCTCTGGTTGGCTCAAGTTTCAATAGGGGAAGAAGTCTGGGCCGAGATCAATTGTCTTTTTTCTACTTAAAGGACCCCAAGCCCAGTATTCTCTTTCCAACACTGAGGTTCCAGATTCTTCTGGAACCTCAAAAGTGGTTCATGATCGCCACCCTGTCATAGTCTGCCTCCAACATCTTGCTCTGGAAAGCGTGCTATCAGTGAACACTGGGATATGCAAATCTGCCTATTTCCAGTGCATGCCACTTTTTCACATTTCTACCCATAACTCCATTCCATTCTGACTCTACATTAATCTGTGAAGTTTCAAGTATACCCACCCACAAAAAATGCATATTTAAAGATGGAGCAGTTCCATGCCAGTTCTGCATTAATTTGTGAATTTAATTTTCTCTCTCTCAAAATACATATTTACACATGTACTGCCCCTCAAAATGCATAGAATCACATTTAAATGTGTATTTCCCCCTCAAAATACATATTTTAATGCATGATTTGATCCACTTAAGCTGCTGAGAACTGCATTACAACATTCAGAGGGGTGTGAAATCCAGTGGATAGCTGAGTTCCAATCTGCACATTAGTCATTTGTTCAGGAATTCATAAAGATTGACTTCTTCAAGCATCCCTAACTGAACACTATATTGCCAATTAGCTATCTTCACTAATAGCCACCAGGAGAGCTAGCCTCC
This sequence comes from Podarcis raffonei, assembly GCF_027172205.1. Taxonomy (NCBI): domain Eukaryota; kingdom Metazoa; phylum Chordata; class Lepidosauria; order Squamata; family Lacertidae; genus Podarcis; species Podarcis raffonei. The sequence continues at coordinate 63,062,020 of NC_070612.1, read as the reverse complement.
ATGTCCCCATGTGAAAATTTGAATGGATGATATGTATTAAATTAGCATAATCACTTACCTTGCTGGATTCACTACTCTCATTGAGATTGCAGGAGTGTGGATGATGACATTTGGTTTTAGACTTAGTCAAATCTTCCACAGACACACTCAGAATTCTTTGGGGAAACTCCTGTTTGTATTGCATGTTTGTGTGTCTGTCTTTGACTCTACACCCATGTGAATGATTAAGAATTGGCCAAGTACCAGTCAATTCATTAACGTACAGTTTGCCTATACAACAAGCTTGTATTGTGTGGTTGATTCTGTTCTACAGTAGTAAACCAGAGATCGGGGAAACTGTGTCTGAAAGGAGTGACTATAGTAGAAAGGTATGAGTTTGTCACACTGACTCTGTTCTTTGCTCTAGCAAATGTTTCCATGGAGGCTGGCCATTCCTGAGTGCCTCTGCAAGTGTCAGACCTACTGACTCAGAGTAGAAGGCATGCCAAGACAAAATATGGCAGTCCCTAGGACACTTGTGGAACCAGATGCTATCATGCAGCCTAGTAACAGGAGACAAGCAATGCTGTAGCCAGATTTTATGGGTTTGTGAAGAAAATAATTTTTAGAAGTCTAAGGGAGTCCATGTATTTAATTGCTACCTTTATATGCCACCTGCCCTCCAAGGAGTCTGCAGCATCATGGTGGTTCTCCACAACCATCCATTTATCCCTACCTTTTAAAAAAGCAGGGGAGGCATTTGAATCTCCCTTTAATGATCAGTAGTGCAGCTAGAGTGCAACTTTAATCAGTAGTGCAACTTTGGGGCAGGACCCACAGCCCAGGAGGCTCCTAAATGGCCCCCAGGAGTGGAACACAGCAGCATCATGGCTTCAGTGGCCAGAGGCTCCTCTTCCACGGGCTCCTGCTGCTGCCACTGGCAGGGGGCCAACCCTCCTTCCCCTCCACAACAGCAGGAGGAGCCGGCCACTGAAGCCATGCTGCACTTGGCTCTGCACTCGGCCTCCTCTGTCCCCTGATTTTTTGGACATGGCGGCAGCCCCCTCCCCAAAATATTGGAGGGCCCTAAAAGAGCTCAGTCCCCAGGAATTGACACCCTGGCAGCAGGGAAGTCCGTGTGGCCCCACAGGTTGGGGCACCAGATTGGATTTGCTGATGTACCTGCACAGCCCTGACCTTCAACCAAGACCTTAAGGATCAGGTGGTTATGTATCAACAAAATGCCTTCCCTCTTCCCACAACAGTACGGATAATTTTAGAAGGCCATTTTTGCTCAGCTGCACCATTCATAGGATTCAGGAAAGACATGTTGCCTTGCTTGTTCCTTGGCTGCCAGATGTAATTCCTCAGCATTGACAGAGATCATGCCATAGGCATATTGGTATAGAATTTCATCTAAGCCAGGAGGTAGTGTCTCATTTGCTACAACTTAACCTCCTACAAAGACTGAACCTGACTCGCTTTGCTCAAATGTCCCAAGAGCTGCAGCAACTTAGATGTCACAATTACAAGACTTGCAACCGAAACTATTCTTTGCACTTATACTTACAAGGAAGGCAGTAAAAAAAGGACACTTAGAAGGTTTGCTGGAGTTTGCATGGCTGAAGTAATACAAAACAGCAAGAGATACAGAGAGAGGAAGCCCACAAGTTCATCTGATGACATTCCCTAAGGATAATGCTTGCTTCCCTCAATGAAAGCACTTATCTTTTAAAATTGCACAAGGTTTCTAGACATCGCTACTGAATTTCCTTTGGCATACTAAAGTCAGTCAAGGAACGTGCACCCTTCAAGAAAAGTTCTGTAGGTATTTTTTGCAAGAAAGAAAGAGAGAGAGAGACGGAGAGGGAGAGAGAAAGAGAAGGAAGCAAAGGCCAGTTTCGGGTGAAAATTAGCACCATTTTCTCATCTTAAGTAGAGCTATGTTAAATTTTACATAGAATTCACTCTGGCCTATGCGGTCCCCTTTAAAGCTTTACTCCCACAGAGATGGGTGCATTGCCTTTAAAACAGAAGCCTGCAAAAGTCACTCAACTACAGGGAGAACATATTGGATGTACAGAATTCAGCTAGATCCATGTGCTGCATTGTCTATATAGAAATGGCTGAAAGGTGCCCTTTTATCTGGTGGGTTATTTTTTACAAACTATGATTATCAATATATGTGTATTTAAAATGATTTTTATTCTATGACAACAAAAATGTCTGCTGCCCTTTTATTAAAGATGGGCAATGACCCACTGGTTCATGTCAGGACTGAGGCAGAAATAGGCAAAGCCTTTTTCCTCACAAAAGAGAAATTGCTCATTTTATTTCTGAGTCGATATAAATTCTTGTTAGACCAGCAGTGGTGCTCTAGCCATGGAGAAAGGGAAAAAGGGAGATCTTTTCTCCCTCCCCCCCCCCAGTGTGGCACACTAGTAGTGCACCAGAACAAAACTACATTTCCCAAGGGCCTCTGGGCCTAGCATCCTGGAGCACCACCAGCATGCTGAAGAAGGAAAGCCTTATATGGCTCTCCTAGCCATATAAGGACTGCTTAAAGAAACTGGGGATTTGGAGAATGGGGTATAAGTGGTGAGTTCATCTCCAGTGTAGATTTTTAACATTATAGCTCCCAAGTCTGAGCTTTGCTAGAATTTCTGGTGTATTCTATAGCATTCTAGCTGGCATGTTATGATTTTATTCATCAGGTTTGATGGTTTTGTTCCCCTTGGTTTATGTTCTTTTTGAACTTTGATGGAATAGATTCCATTATCAGATTTCTCTCTCTTTCTGCCTTGTCCAGAAAAGATGCTTATGCTGAGAGCCATAGCAATTCAGATTGCTAAAGTCTTCCTTGAGGATCTCACATTCATATATTTATATTTATTCATTCAATTTATATCCTGCTCTTCCTCCCAAAGGACACCATGACGTGAGTTGTGTTTATTTGACTCGTGCTGAGAACCTGCTGGAAACTGGGGGTTCCTTCTATACACAGAGCAAAGAGATATGTGTGTCAGGAGTGCCAACTTGAATAAAATATTGGGGGCCCATGTAAGCCCTGTGCCGCATAATCGATCACATGACGCAGCACACACACACCATTTGAATGGAAATGCACATCAACTTGGGGAGAGGGACAGTGCCATCAGATATTTTATTGGACCTCAGCCCCTAGGAGTTGGTTTCTATAATGTATGTGCTTGTCACACATGCTAATTTTCACACAAGGTAAAAGATTTGCAGGAAATTGCCATGGATATTGTCCACCCAGGGTTGTGAAGCCATTTTGCCTCATTCATGGGAGTTGTCTACTCAGCTGGTGAATGTAAGAGGTGAATGAGAGATAGGTGAACTCTTTTTGGATCAATTTGGAATTTTGCTTGGCTCATTGAGGTACAGACTAAAATGGCTCAGGTTATTTCTTTTCTCAGATTCCAACATTTGGGGCCCACATGGTCAAATTCCAAATACTGTAACATCATCTGGATTATTTTGTTATATTTATCCTCTTACTCTGGCAGATCCATATTTTAAAGCTGCACGCCAGAATGGCAAGGCAATTCACTAGGTTTTGAATTTATTTTGGCTATTACTTTCATCAGAGTTTTTGTTTTCTGCTAAGTGTAAAAGTACAAGATGAGACCGTGAACATTAAGGGTTTTTTCCCCTCCTGTGATCAGAATGAAATGTTGCAACAGAGGGAAATTAAACACCAATTATTTTTCAAGTCAGGGAAAATTATGGCCCACAACATCAAAGACTTGTGTTTTGTGAAATAAAAGGGCTATGGCTAGCTCTATTCTTTGGCATGTAACTCTTCATAGGGAGCTTTTCTTATTAATCAGAAATATGGGATGCCTAGGACTGTAGAATAGAAAATGGAGTTTATGATTATTTGGAAGTTACTCATCTTGAGTTGGAAACATTGCTCTGTAGTCTAAACTTAGGCAACAAAGCTATATATATGAAAACCTGCAAGATTCCCCCCCCCAAAAAATCTGCTTTTATGATTAATTTTAATTAATCTTATCCGCTATATGTTTTATGTACACCACTTAAAATCATCATCAATTAAGCGATATAAAAACAGCTTAAATAAATAAATAAGATTTACAAGTCAATCTTATATATGTTTACTCTGGAGTAAGGCCCATTGAAGTCCTTTTCAGGCATTATAAAAGCAGAAATGTCAACATGTGAGAGGGCAGTGGAAGTGAATGCGCTGCTGCCAGGCTCCACCGTTTCAGTCACCTGACAGTGTGCAGAAAGTGATGGCCTGGAGCAGGGGGCCTTTTGTATCTGTAAGGACTCCTCATGTGTTTCAAACCCCATACAGTCACCTTCCAACAGTTGAAACAGGCTGAAATGGCAATGAAGAGATGGAAGAGGTAACAGGCTCATTTCCGCTATCCCCCAGGGGTTTACATTTCCCTCTTCATAACCTGCAGTGGGTGATTGTTCTTAGTGTGTCATTGTCTATGGGACTGCAGCTTCAGTGCATAGCCCTACAACCATGGACCTCAGCCTTCCAAGGTCAGATCCCACCCTGCAAGGTCGGACCTCTTTTTCCACCTTTGGAACGGAAGATCTGAAATATCTTGCAGCCCCCAGAATTTTCATGTTTAGGATTTTTCAAATAAAGCAGAAAACTCTGGCCGAACTGCTAATATATATTTTAATACGAAATACTTGACATCTGGTTGTCTGCAAACATAGCTGGTTTGCCAAAGAAAGTATTATGGCCTGCATTTTTTTATAAAGAGAAAATAGTAGGGCTTAACAGACAGACTGTGTATGCCAGCTGGGGCCACAGACAAATCACTGCACCAGCCTGGAACTTGCACAGCCACTGGGCCACCTGGAGCCCAGTGTCATCATATGACTCATGATGCAGCAGATCCCAGGCAGACTCAAGCCCTTCTCACCCCTGGAACGCCACAGAGCAATCTGCAGGATTCTACCACCAAGCGTTTCTGCTTCTCCACACACCGAAGGGACAGAAAAGGGAACTTTGTGCTGGCACAGTGACACGGACATCACCATGTGGGCAGAGGACATCAAGGCTGCCCCTCTGCCCAATCCACTCTCACTTCAGCCCAGGGCAAAGGAGTTTGGATTGCAGCCCCAAACATCTAATTTCTTTGTGTAGAAAGCAATCCTGCTCACTTCACAACTCTCGGGGGGAAAGAAGAGTTGCTAGTAAAATCCACCCGAACATGAGAAAACCCCATTCACCAAGTCATCTCAAATACAAATAACAATCCACAAACTTCAGCTCTTCCACAATTATTATTACCCCACTGAACTAAATGCTATCACAGTTATGTGGACCATAAATAACGCAAGGTAAGAGCCTAAAGAAGAACCTTTTATGGTTCTTCTTTTATGGTTTCCTCAAGCAGCTTCTTGCCTTGTTTAATGAAATGGTTCAATCTATGCCACTAAGAGCCTGCTCATTTAATCCTTTTAATGCAACCTAATAAGACTCCTAATAAGAGTCTTTGAATCAGTACAGGTGCCGTCACCAACCCACAGAGCAACAACATCCTCTAAAGCCAGGGTTCACTTTTTAGGGAGAAAAATTCTCTCTTGGATTTGTCAAAATGTGTGAAAATCAACCTGGCATAAAAACAGATTCAGCTGGTGAGTCTTATTATTTTTATTTTATTTTGCATTTTTTCATACTGTAGGATTGTCCCATGAGGGAATGTGACACTCCTATTTATTATGGTAATTCTCCTATCTCAACCATGGACTGGGGAAACAATTGAGTATGAAAGTTTTACAGAACATTTTGTATTATCTTTATTCTAAAAGTTTATTTTTGGTGAAAGCTGTGAATAGATAAATAAAGTAAAGGAAATATTGGGATTTTACTGTGGATTAAATATTATCAAGAAAGATGACAAATCAAATTGACCAGACAAAAATTTTCTTCAGATTTTAAGGCATTTTTGATGCAGGAATGGGGAACATGTGAGCTCTTAGACCTTGCTGGACTACAACTTCCATCATGGCTGACCATGGCTATGCTGACTGGGGCTGATGAGATTCAGAGTCCAGCAACATCTGTAGGGTCACAAGCTCCCCAGCCCTGATCTATGGGGTCTAAAGTGAACCTTAGAAATTTGACTAGAACAAGAGATCTCTGGCTTCTCCTAAAACCACACACAAGCAACTTCATTAGAGCAAAGCAGCAGAACTGCACATGCATCATATGTGTGATCAAGATCCTGTAAACATGAACATGGACCCAGCTCTGGAGAGTTTATGCATGGGCAGCTCATATGCATGTGAGTTCTGTGAAGATCTTATGCTGAATGTGTGTAGTCTCTGGTCAATGGGCAGAATACGAATTCTTCTATGTTAATTAATGCTGCGTGATCACATCACCTGCACAGTTCTCCAGTGTGTGTGTAAAGATGCTCAGGCTCCCAAGCCAGCTTTACCACACCGGTCTGACTCTGCAAAGGTGGTAGATAGTGAAGTCCAAGAGAATCCAGTTAGCTCAGAAGGACAAGAGTCAAACTTAATTTCTGAATATTAATTGTCCCTCTGACAGCCAGGCTTAAAGTTTTGCTATTGCCAGGACTCCTGTTCTTTGGTTGGAATAATTAAGTTGAGGACAGGAAGGGAGAGACTGTTCCAACCCAGGATAGCCAAGGAGAATAGTGATGTTAAAATAATCCAAGGGCTCACGTGAGAAGTATTTGCCAATAGTTAAACCATATCATTCTATTGCACTTTTGTAAAATAGTGTTACATTCAATCCTTCAGTGCAGAAGGATTTGGTTTTATATATTAACGACTGTATTTAAAAGGTAGTGGGGGGAAGTTAAAATTAGAATTATGCTCAGATCTTAAGCCGTACTCAGGAATGCTCATTCTTCCATCCCTCCTACTGTCAAAGGATTATAGATGGTGATTTTAGTTAGGGCCTAAAGTTGTTAAAAGCCAGTATGAAATTCTGCAATTGTAAGATTCCAGATCTGTAGTGCTCTTTGCCTGCTTAAATGGTGGCAAGTCATTGCCCATTTTAGTTCAAAACTTGCACTCATTTTTAAACATGCTGTTTCATGGCATTTGTTGATGTTGTGACCTGAGGCTGTTTCACACACTGAAGGATTTTACCACTTTGTGTAGGAAATAGTTAGCCAATGCTCTGTGCCCCCATTTTTTATAATGAAAAATCCCTGCCATCTATCCCCTCAACCATGCAGGTAACATCACTTGTGAAGTGGGTATTCTATATCACTGCTCAACTGTGCAGACTCCTGTGCAGATTCCTGAAGCAGTGAAAAGAGTGTTCAAGGATTATGGGAGTCGTAGCCAACAACATCTGAAGGTCCACAGATCCCCCATCCCTGACTTAGAGGACACACCAGTAGGGAAGTTGGACAAAAACTTCATTGTTTATTTCTAACAAGAATGGAACAGTAGCAGGAAAGTCATGGCTGAGCCAGTTAAAACTAGTCACCTACCAACTAAACTTTACGATGAAGATTTCAACATATCTCCATGCTTTTGTTTACTGCGGGGTGCAGGACCTTTTACAACCTGAGAGTCACATTCCCTCTTGGTCAATTTACTTTGGAGCACATGCCAGTAGTGACTAGGGCCGGAGGCTAAAGGAGGTGGAACAAGGGATGTGACTCTACCCTTTGTACAGTAAGGTATATTTCAACCTCACGAAAACTGAGATATCTTTCTTTCTCTACACACACACACACACACACACACACACACACACACACACACACACTTCCAATCCTTCCAATCCTTCATTCAGGCAAGCAAAAGGCATCCACACAGTCCAAAGGACACAATCTAGCAAGACAAAAGCACTCAAGGAGCGAGCGGAGCAGGATAAGGTATGTGGTCTGGGATGGGGGCATGGCCAAAGAAGGGTCCTCAGGGTTGGAGAAGAAGGACTGGTTCCCCACCTGAGCCTGCGGTTCCCCACCCCTGGTTTAAAGAAGCAACTACTGAATCAGTACTGTTGAAATGCTAGGTAATCTTTAAGGCTTCCAAAAAACTCAACCAGAGTGAGGGCTCATCCAGACTTCCTTAGGTGCTGTACTTCCCAGGCACCAGTCCATGCTTTAAAGCTCCATAGCCAAGCATTGTTGTTTTCCTGGGAAAGTGTCAGGACAAACAACACCAACACCTGGACACAGAGCTTTAAAGCCCAGAACTCTGCATAAAAACATGGTGCAAAATGAAGTTTGGATGAAGTATGTAACCTGAAGCGTATGTAACCCAAGGTACTACTGTACTGTCAGTCTTCCTATCCGCAATCTGGAAACTATCAGTAGTGTAGATCCAGAATTTAAAAGGCGAAATACAGGAGTTTCAAGATTTTCTTCACAGTTCGTACTCATACCCTGGCTCCTACTTGCTTGAGCATTCTGGTAATATCCAGAATGACCATAATTCCTCTGCCGTAAATTTGATTGCATTGTCAGTGACAAGTCCACCTGATATGCCAAAGCGAACAAATTTAGATGTCCACTATTGATACTCTTTGGTTGTTATGGGTTGTGGTACAACAATACAGTTTCCTTTTGTTATTAGGCCTTCCGATTCATTGTCATCAAAATACTTTCTAGTCATCCCTGAAGCATTGCTAAGATATTTAAGTCATCCTAATCTGATACAGTATAAGACTTCTTGAACTTCTGGATCTGATTGAATCCAGTGTACCTCGGGTTACAGACGCTTCAGGTTACAGACTCCATTAACCCAGAAATAGTACCTCAGGTTAAGAACTTTGCTTCAGGATGAGAACAGAAATCATGCAGCGGCGGCAGCAGGAGGCTCCATTAGCTAAAGTGGTGCTTCAGCTTAAGAACAGTTTCAGGTTAAGAACGGACCTCCAGAACGAATTAAGTTCTTAACCCGAGGTACCACTGTAGCTTTTTTCATCTTATTATGCTGATTTTCAAATGCTGGTAGAGAAACAATGCCATATTAGGTTAAGGGCTGGTTAACTACTGAAATATTTTTTCTCTTTTTTTGTAATGTATATAATTTGCTTTTTTGTTGTTCTGTTTTGTTTTCTACATGGGTATTATTGTTGTTGTTGTTGTTTGTCTCTTATCTTACTCTGTGCACTTGTAATTATGTACTTTTTATTTTTCAATAAAGAATAAAAAATAAAAAGAGTATAAATAGAAGCCTTGACATCCTACTCTAACTAGTAGCCATCAATAGCATTGTGGGGCTTAGGACAAGGTGTCTGCCATGACCAATTTTTTTCATAGAACATACTTGACTACTGGGGTGAATCTCATTGTTAGATGTTCACATTGTAATGGTACTTGACTCAAATCTTTTCTTCTGCTTAAGGTCACTGAAGATTTATGATCTGTGAGGAAATAAGTTGAACCACAATCTGTAAAAGCTGTGGTAACACTCAGACTAGTTCATAGCTGCTTGCATCAGCACTAACCATTGTGGGCTTGTTGAAATCACAAAACTTTATTGGAGATCAAGTCCATTTTTTCATGTTCTCATGTTCTAAACCTCAAACCCAGGACATGTTGGGTTTCAGTAACAGGTTTATTGCCTCAATTGAGCTGTCTTGCAAATATATAGATCACCATTCTGAGAGAGAGCACCTCATTTCCGTAATGTTAGATTAATTGATATTTTCGGGTCCCTTATGACTCGGAGCTTTTCTGAGAGTGGCCTTATTGCATGTTGTGTGATCACTTTATTTCACCATGGTAAAAAATTAATTTCTCCTGGTTTCACTTGTGTCCAGATTCATAGAGCATATTCAAGATGACAGACAGTGTTTTGTCAAGGTATTTCATTGTGTGCCATGAGAACAGTGGCTCCTTTCGTGCCTCCAAGGAGTTCTGCCATTTTTCTGTGAAAAATCTCAAGAGCATTGATTCCAAATGGAAAGCAATGATAACAAGAGGTCCCAAAGAGTGTGAGAAAGATAGTCAGCTTAGTGCTTTGCTTTGCCAAAGGTGTTCACTACAAACTACTAGAGGCATCAACTTTGGAACGTTCTTCAGCTCCTGTTGCTTTTGGGAGAAAGTCCTTCAGTATGGAAAGTGCATATTTTTCTCTGACTGCTGCTTTGATAACCTATAAAAATCAGATGCTAATGACTGGGACAACTGATGCAAACCACAAGGTAGGTTAGGAGAGTTCCTTAATTATGTCAAACTCCTTCATCTTTTCTAGTTCCATTTCCACATGGTGGAGTAACAGAATGGGGCGTTTCTAGTAGTATTCTGCATAGTTTGGTACTAAGTCTTGAAAGAATGTACACCTTTAGGTCACTGTCTCCAAATTTAACATCTCCTATTTTTCAAAAGTCCCATTCTGAGAGCTACTCTTCAACTGAGTTTATATTGCAAACATGATGAACACTAACTGCTCCTCCTTATAGATTGCTTCTGTGTTATAGCATCAAAAAGCAGTGTAGGGCACCCCCTGGGCTGTGTAAAATGGTTTTTGCCTTGTTAATATCTGGAATGCTGTGAAATAACTGTGGCAACACCCCCTCAATTCATCTTGAAATTAATGACAGTCCCACAAATAGTTAGGTTTGTTCTTCATGGAGAGTAAATTACAAAATAATGACATCTAAGAAGAAATTGGCATTAATTGCTGTGGTCACACACTGTACCATTTGGACATGATACATGATAGCAAAAAAATTTTGTGAACCGCCTTGAGACCTCCAGGTATAGGGCAGTATAATAATAATAAAGCACCCTGTTTTGAACATTTCCTGCACATTGTGAACATATTCCACTTGCAAAGGATGAGTCTTTTCCCATCATACTACTTTTAAAATAGTCAGATTGTTTTCTGGGCTTTCTTTTGTGCAGCGTTTGCAGATATTTGAGCAAAGAATTTGCCCTTTACAAGATATGTGCTCCTTCCAGTGTTATCTCTGTCATGTCATTCCCAAGTTCTATTTGCTCCCTGAGCTGTCTGGTAATCAACCCTGATTGCCTTCCCACCTTGATGCCTTTGTGAATGATTGATTCTTGGGGGAAAGGTATTGGGTTGGCCCTGTGGGCTGGGGATAGATGTATCTTGACTGTAAAGCACATTAATATAAATATGTTTACAAGCACAAAAGCAGGGCACAACTTGCTATATCACTCCAGCTACTCTGGTGTATTTTGAATGGTAGAAACATACTGTATTGTCAGACAATTTTCCAATATATATTTAACCAAAAGAACAAACAGTGTGTTGGCTTTTATGTAAATGAAGAAGCAAGCTGTTGCAGAATAAATGACTACAACATATAGCAAACACATAGCAAAGTCTCCAGGTGTGTGTGTGTGTGTGTGTGTGTGTGTGTGTGTTGCTGGGAGTTGAGGGCGTTATCCCTATTTTGAAACTTGGAGGGAAATGTGTCACTAGGAAATTTTAGTACGCCAGGAGATCATTGTATTAAACAAATTTGGGAAGAAAATTTATATATAGAAGACAGTAAATAATTTGGTTTGTAAATAGAAATGTCATATTGCATACTTTTCATTAAGATTGCAGGTACCTAGAAATATATGGAACACTTTTTGGAGGGGAGGAGGGACAAGGAGTAAAATGTAATGTCTACACAACCCCCTCCTCCTTATGTCCTGAAAAGTGTGGCCCTTACTACTTTACTGTGTGGTCATCATTACTACTTAGAGACAGCCATTCCCTGGGCAGCTTTATATAACACCAGCTAAAGCTGCTGCAGATTATGTGCAGAACATTGAATCTGATGAGCTCAAATATGAGATGGCCTGCACTAGCATAATATTTGGGATTACAGTCGTAATCTCTTTAGGGAAAGTGTGCTGTATCAGGGAAATGGTATCTTGAATCTCTGAGGCCTAGTGGGTTTGAAGAACAAATAATCTTATGTTTATTTTGCAGCAATGTCTTCTGTCACGGTAGCCATTCTAAACTCGCATTTCTTACTCCTATTCTCTTTTGTTAAGGGTTCAGAACATAGCTCCCATCATTTCATTCAGTAAACATGTTTAGCCCAGAAACTCAAAAGTAAATGCAGTTTTAGGGATGCAGCCATTTATTACTTAATATATAAAGTAAAAACTAATGGCCAAAATTTAAAAAAAGGAAAGCTGTGAAGCTAGGTCATGAACCCAGCAGGGATTTCCCTGGACAGCAACCTTCCAGTGCCACATGGCAAACTGCTTTTAAAAGGGATTTCCCAAGCTGATTTATGATAGGGGTTTGGCATCAAAAAAACTCCACTGGGCAGTGGTTAGGGGTGTAAGAAGGCATAGGTTTTCATTCCTGACCCATGTTTGTCAGGACATTTGTTACTGCAAAGAACAATAGCAAATACTGATTTATTTGTTGGAACTAGCAAGTTCTAGCCCCATTTCCACTCCCGTCCACTGTGGCTGCTTCCTGTGTGAGACTATGCATAATGGTACATTTTTTAAAAAGCTGGCTGTCATCTGTAGTGTTCCAGTGAGGCTTTCTTCTCTTACACCCATTGTTGGCTGAGCTGCTGTGACATCCTGAAAATGCTTGCAATAATTGGCTAGAATTATGCTGAACATACCAAGTGGCTTTGGGTTTGTTAAAAAATCACCTTGTTGCACAGTTCTCTTTACAATTTCATGAATCACTTTTTATAGAAACAATCTTCACCATGCCTAGCTGCAAGAGGCACCAGCAGTGGCTGGATGTCAAACACGTTCAAAGCCTCCATACAGGGGTGCCAACTTGAATAAAATATTGGGGGAGCCCAGGTAAGCCCCACCCCACATAATCAATCACACGACAGGGCACACACACACAACCCATTTGAATGGCAATGCCCATCAACTGGGGGGGCAGCCCCCTTAAATATATTATTGGGATGTGTGTGCAAAGGGACCTTGACCTCTAACACTTGGCACCTTATGCCTCCATAGGTACCAAACACTAATTACCTGGTTTTGTGGATTCTGAATAAAAGAGCAGTCAGATATATTTATATATGTTATATTTGCAAGTATTTTTCTAAGAACATTGTCACAACAGATGACAGAGGTGGAAATATATCTTCCACACAGACAAGTCCACAGAATCAAGATCACAAGCAGAAGTTAAGAAGGCAGCCCACACCAATATTTATGGCAAATTTTCATATTTCAATGTGGCATTAGAATGGCATAGACCTGCAAAACATGATTAAAACTTTAAATGTGGCAAACCTGGTAAGGGAAACTCATTTTTTTACCACCCTGGAAAGAAAGATCCACAGGCTGTATTATGTTGTCAGTTATTTGACTGCCTGCATGAGGAAGTGTCTAAGCTTTGAAAAAAGAGAGGGAAACCTAGTTCTAGATTGTCGAACAAAGCTGCAATGTGAACAAGGTGTAGGAGCTGCTGACAATCATTAAATCTGCAAAGGAAACCTGGTACACTGGGTGTTAATTACAGTAATTCAAGATGTTTCTGAGAATACACAAGCTTCTTTTTCTTCAGGCCTGTACAATTAATTGATTTGAGTTTTCTGTTACAAGTCCTTAAACTGTCCTGCTGTCTGTTAGACAAAAGAGGAGTGCCTATGAGAACGCCATCAAGTCTGCATTTCCCAACATCTTTAAATCTCTTTTCTCTAGGCTAGTAAGGATGCCTGTTCCGTGAGCTATCACAGTCATCAAGTATGTTTCCCCCTCTTTTCTATTAGTTATGGAAAGAATCCGGAGCCATTTGTCCTGCACAGCATTAGGTACGTCCAAGTGGCTTTAACTGGAAGGATGAGAAATGCAACTGTTCCAGCATTTCCAGTGAACTGCTGTCAGCGCTGTGTAGGAGGGAGCATCAGCCAAACCTTGTCCCTCAGTTCACATGGTTGGTGTGGCGTTTGGCACATAGCCACTAGATGGCGGTGGGTAGGGAGGCTTGACTGTTCAAGCAAGAGAAGGAACTCCAGCTGTTGTTACAGCTCATCACAAAACCCAAGTGGCTCAACCTTAGAACTGAGAGAATGGGGGCAATGGCAGCTGGAAGCATATAAACTCCATTGGCAGCTTTCCTGCAGCGATGTGCAGTCTGCTAGAGCACTTGGCTGTGCACCATAATACTTGACAAGCACTGTAAGATGTTGACATCTAGAAAGGCTGCTTCTCTTACACTTTCACCTGATATACCCTTCCTTCAAAAGGGTCACAGGTGGCGTTACCATCAATTTCCTTCTCTTCTGTTTGCTGTCTTTGAGTTCACTCAGGGTGTATTTAGACATTAGGAAAACTTCATTATTTTTCCTGATTATAATGCTAGTGCACCTGTCACATTTTCTATTGTTCCTTCCACACTGCAGTACCTTTTGTGTTATGGAACTGTGCCGTTTTTACCAATATGACCGTGTGATGCTAAATTTCATTCACACCAGGGGCATGGTGTGACACAACTAACATATTGGGCAATGTCACTACTCTCACATGCTTTCTGCACATGCTTCTGTCCCCCCATGATTCCCCAATGAAAACAGAAGGAAAGAACTGGATTCCAGTCTATTGCCCAAAATTTTGTCACTTACTCCGGCAATTTTCAAGGTTAAGGGAGCTGTAAACCGATATTTTATTGGAATCAAAAAACATGAAGATGAGTGCAAACATACACTATGTGTAATTCATTTTCTGATAGTGGCTTTTGCGTCACGTGAAAGCTTAAATATCATGCAGACATTAAGGAAACTCTAAGGAAAGAAATGGAATAAACTGCCATGTGAATGCAGCCTCAGTCCCACAGTCATGTGGAGATAGTATTTGAGCTGGAGGCATGAATGCGCACAGCAAACATAGTGCAGTGAGTCCTGCAATCCTAACAAGCACATGGAAGGAATTTAGCAGTTCTGTCCAGTATGCAAACCAGTCCTGAGGAGCTTTTAAAAATACAGTGGTACTTCTGGTTACGAACTTAATTTGTTCCGGAGGTTCATTCTTAACCTGAAACTGTTCTTAACCTGAAGCACCACTTTAGCTTATGGGGCCTCCTGCTGCCGTCACACGATTTCTGTTCTCATCCTGAGGTAAAGTTTTTAACCTGGGGTACTACTTCCAAGTTAGAGGAGTCTGTAACCTGAAGTGTTTGTAACCTGAGGTGTTTGTAACCCAAGGTACCACTGTATGTGCATGTTTCACATTGCATGGTCAGTTTCTGTTTCCTTTCACAGAATTAGTCAAAGTGATAAACCTATCTCACAGACTGGGGAGGAGAGTAGTGTGGCTTCAGTATAGCCATGATACTGTGTTATTCATTCTTTTTTTAAAATGAAAAGCTGCAGAAGAATTGTGGCTAGATGTGTGCCCCAGAGCAGGAATGTAGGAGTGCCCCTTCAGTGTCTGGCTTATTTTTAAAAAAGATAAACATAGAAAATCTTCACAAAATGGTGATGCATTGTGATTGGGGTAGGCAGCTTTTCTTGCATTTGTCATTCATTCTTTTTTAAAAAACAAACCAACCCATGCATTGGTACTCCTATGTTAGTGCTGTGTAGTGGAGATAATCTGGACAGATTAAAACAATACAGAATAAATTACTGCAATCCAAAATCTTGATAATTTATTTAAGTATACCCAAGGGTTTGGCCACACCCAGAGGTACGTTTGATTCTCTGTCCTCTGGTCATCAGCCTTCACCTTCCTATTTCCCAAAAGCCAGATCACAGTCTGCTTTTGAAAGTTCTGCCATTGCCAAAGCTGCTTGTGATATCACAAGTGAGGTGAGGCTGCTACGTAAGAAACACAAGCCTAACACTCCCTTGCACAAATTAACCTAGTTGTACCGTTCTTTGCATCTCAACATGATACTCTCAGCAGGCATATGAACAAATGTTCTGGGTTTGTGTCCTTAAAAAATAAATAAATTGTAAGCGTATTACAAAAATTACATGTTTTTCAGAAATTCTCAGCTCAGCTCCCCAAAGTAGCAGTTCTTGAAACATATCATATATCATGTTACCAGGCATTTTTGGTGTCTCAATCCATGCATGGCGCAGTTTGAAAAGCAGGTTCCAAGAGCTCTTGCAGAAGCTGCTGGACCACAGAGATTACCAGGGCTCCATTCTGTATCCACACACTTCCCTCTCTTGCTTCTGTGGAGGAAGCAGACTTTCTGCTCCTAGATGCAATGTGCTAGAGCTTGTTCTACCCATTTGCACAACACTCTACAAATGCTGCATCCCAAGAGTATTTCTGATGCCTGGAACATGTGTTGCACGAACAAGTGAAAAAGCTGCCTGTTTCCCAAGGAATTTGTGAATAACTGTCTTCTGGAAACCAGCTTGTAATTCATTTGTTTGTAGTGAAATTGTTCATTTCTATACAACATCTTCATATAAATCATTTATGGCTGTGGCATATTGAATAGCCCCAAAGTAATCACTGCTAAATAATTTTACTTAGTCATAAACTCTCATCATACATCATGCTTAAATTGTGATGTATTTTGTAAAACATAATTAGCTTTTTTATGTGCACTTTTTGTAGAACAGCCAGTTTGCTTGACTGTAAAGCAGGGCAGCTTTCTTATACACAGAAGGGTCCATATCTCTGAATGTGTTCAGCTGACAGTCCTTGGAGCTGACATGTATATAACTTATTGGCATGGTGAAATCTGTACGTGGTGAGCCTTTTCACCTCACTGCATATTTTCCCCCACCCAAAAATCTGGAGACAGTTCCATACATTCACAACTTTCCTTCAAATCTGTGGCCCACTGGAAGTTGCAGGACCAACTCCCATCACCCTCAGCTGGTATGACCAGTGGTTCAGTTTCTCCACCCATGGTTTAAATTGCCCCTTACTATATAGAGTTACTTCCTGTTTTACTCTCTTAGTAAAAACTATGTTCACCATAAATACTGGTAATTGGCTGAAATAAAGGAATAAGTTCACCATAGCTGTGTGGTTCACATGAATTACTTTATGGCCAGATATATAACATTGACTATGTGATTATGTGGTAAAATGAGGCGTTTACCACATTGAAAACCAATATGTGATCTGCTACTTATTGAGAGATAAAGGATGGGGGAATGGGATCTCCCTAGCTTTCAAAATGCAGACAGTCTTGCTCTTTGGATGCACCAATCTGAATATGCTTATGGAAACAATGAATGCCTTGTTGCCTCTTTCAGTCATATGGAGTTTCATGAAAATTTTAGATAACTACGGTTTGTATTTGTGATCATATGATATGAACTGCACCGTGTCAAGAGCAATTGAGGACTTGTTATTACACAGTACATTATCCAAGGGTGTGGGAGAGGTCAAGATCACTGCCTGCAAAATTATTAAAAGGCTGATGAGAAGCGAAAGACTAATTTGTAGAGGAGAAGAATGGATTTTCATGAGGTATAATTAACAAAAGGAGAAGTCTGACTTAATGTCATGATAAGTAAATTCAGGGTGAAATCTGTGGAGCACCCTCTCAAGGGGAATGGGAGTAGCTTGATAATGTGAGCTCATTAAAACCAAACTATATGAAAGGTTTGAGAACTTACATCAGTGTAGGATACAATTTCACAGTCACTTGTTATGGCTAGGCAGGAAAAGGGCTTGTCCATCTGTCTCTTCCATGATGCAAAATTAAGGAAGAAAGAGAGAAAATTGTATTGTCAAGCATGCACTAATTCTTTGTTTCTTTTCTAGCACAAATTGAAGTGATACCATGCAAAATTTGTGGTGACAAGTCTTCTGGAATACACTATGGAGTCATCACATGTGAAGGCTGCAAGGTATGAGACGTGTGTGTGTGTGTGTGTGTGTGAGAGAGAGAGAGAGAGAGAGAGAGAGAGAGAGAGATCTGTACTCTGTGCTAGTTTTATCATTTCTATAATTATAAGCTGTCATATATGCTTTCAATAAGGACCAATATTTTGTACAAAATATCGCCTTCTTGACATTGCCTTCTTGACTTAGCAATGAAATTATACTCTAAATGCTGCTGTGTTTGAATTTTGGAATTATCTGTACTAGCAACTATTTGAACTAAACACTGGTAGTTCAGTATAGAAGTTTCCTAATTAAAAATGTTTTAAATTTACATGGATCTTCCACTTTCTCCTAGTTAACGTGAAATAAATTCTGTCAGGGAACTTTCAGGCTGCATGTTGTTATTGATGAGGAGAGAGCTTAATCACAAAACCAAATCTGGAGACATGCTCAGCTCACACCCTCCAACATTTCTCCAATGAAAATAGGGACATCCTAAGGAAAAGTAGGACATTCTGGGATCAAATAAGAAACTGGGACAACTTCTCCAAATCAGAGACGTCCCTGGAAAATAGCGACACAGAGGGTCTGTCAGCTCAGTGGCTTAGCTCAGCACAGTATTGGAGCAAAAGGAACCGGGGAAGATTTTGTGAGCTCTTCTCTGGGAGCCCACACAATCAAAGTCTGGTTTACCACGTCGTGTGAACCAGGCCTTTATGTGAATAAGTGGAGGAAGCAGCAGGTTCCACATTAAGAGTCCCTGAACAGCTAGCTATATGCACTTCCTCACAATTGGCCCACAGAGGTATGTGAAATACATTTTTAAAATATTTAAGGCTTTATTAATGATCATTAGTGATGTCAAAAAATTCTGACGAAAACAGAAAAGACATCGGAAACTGTCAATGTTTGCTTATTCATCCAATGTCCAGAATGGGAATCAATCCAGCATATATGAGTGGTATTTTCTGCAACTGTTTGTGTCTCCAAATGCTACATAACGATATATACCTGAGGACATTTTTTCCAATTTGCATTGTGGAATAGCCAATTTTCATTCACTGAAACGAATGGCGTGGAGTCATATAATAATAAACTGATTAATTGTGCAATTAATTATGTAAATGTCACCATAGCAAATAGTGAGACAAATAATGTGTTTTCTGTCAGACACCCAGCAGAATAGAAGCTGTGCAGCCTGTGACGGACACGGGGCAGGCGGGGCCTCCTCACCTCCCTAGTGATCATATGGACAAAGAAAATATGTTTAGGTGCATCAAAAAGGATTTCAGTACCATCCAGCTCAAGCTTAGAACAGAGACTTAGGCTGCCGTCTTAGACCCCCTCCAGGAATTCTGGACTGCAGCTCCCACCTATGGACCATTGCCCAAGCTCGCTGGGGTTCATGGCAGTCGTAGCCCCAAACATCCAGAGATCACCAGCTTGTGGGAGGCTGCTGTCTGCACTTGCCTGAGACTTCCTTTTGCCTAGGACTGCATTGCTAAGCAAGAGTTTCAAGTCCGTCCAACTATTATGATAAATATATGGATTCACTCTCTTTGAGAACGATAACATTATTTTCTAGCCAAACCCTCAAAACGCTTTGAATAAAGGTGTCTTATATTGACCAGTGATCCATGGAAGTTGCCTGGCAGCCATTCTCAAGGATCCTCATTGGAGATGCTGAGGAGGACAGACCATGCACGAAACATGCCCTTCCTTTAAAATTTACATTTTGCCATCTGCCAGCACCATCAGAATTGAAACAATTCCCATCCTGATGCTGCTGTGATTTGTGATGGCCATAGTGCTGGATTAGCCTGATTGATACAATCATTTAAAACCCAGCATAAAGACGATCAGGAGCAAATCTGGCTTTGAGCAGAAAAGGAGTTCCTGGCCTTCAGAGGCAGTTGAACCAGCCAGTGCTGCTCCAAGGCTCAGTCCTGTTTAGATGTGATTAGCATTAATGGCTACCTTTGTGTGTGCCTTGTGGGCAGATGATCCCCCTCAGCCCTGCTGCATGGAGACAGCTCATGGAGATAAGGAGAAGCTCTCCCACTGCAAGCAGGTTTAACCCTCTTGTTTTTGAACTGGTTTTAAAAGAATCAGATCAATTAGCCTAATCTCTTCCGCTGCAACCCTGATGGGGTGGGGAGGGGAGGGGGCAAAGTTCCAGCTTTCATTTCAATTGTAATTATTGATATGTTTTAAACAGATTTTATATATGTATATATATTTAAATCTATTGATGTTTAATTGTATTTTAATTATTAATTTTTTCTGTTTTTAGTGTTCTTGTTTTTATCTGCAAGCTGCCTTGAATCTAGTCAGGGGGAAAGGCAGGGTATGTTGGTTGTACTGTGGTGCTGATAATGCCAAGGTTGCAGGTTCGATCCCTGAATGGAACAGCTGCATATTCCTGCATTGCAGGGGGTTGGACTAGATGATCCTCAGGACCCCTTCCAACTCTACAATCCTATGAAATTGATGGTGGTGGTGGTGGTGATATTACAGAGGGAACTATTTCAGGGTTCCTCCCTAACTTTTACTTTGATTGGGTATGGAGTTCCCTCTATGGCACATGACCTTCCTGACCCACTATTAGTCTCTTCCGCTCAATCCGCTGGAACCTTTCTTTGCATGCAGGGGAAGTCTCTAACTCACTGAGGGTCTGAGAAATTAATATAAAATAAATAAATAGATACCACACTGGCTCTAGAGGTTGGTATGCAAAGAGAATCTCATGATGATTTTCATTATCTTTATGACTTTTCTTGCACATCGCAAAAGCAGCATTTAGAAAGTACGTTACACAATGTCATTGAATCAAGCTCTCTCTCTCCCCCCCTCCCAGGGATTCTTTAGGAGGAGTCAACAGAACAATGCCTCATACTCCTGCCCAAGGCAAAGAAACTGCTTAATTGACAGAACCAACAGAAACCGTTGCCAACACTGCCGACTGCAGAAGTGTCTTGCCCTAGGAATGTCTCGAGATGGTAAAGAGCTTGCTTCCTGCTTCCACAGATCAATCCTTTGAAACTCATTGCGTTCTGCTTTTCACTCCCGACAGAGAGGCATCTTGCTGCTCTGTAACAG
Source organism: Podarcis raffonei (assembly GCF_027172205.1). Lineage (NCBI taxonomy): Eukaryota > Metazoa > Chordata > Lepidosauria > Squamata > Lacertidae > Podarcis > Podarcis raffonei. The sequence goes on along the minus strand of NC_070612.1, from coordinate 63,041,228 downwards.
AGACCATGGCTGTTCCCAAAACCTAAGGCATTTTGATGTTTGATGAGGTGTCTATTGGAGAAAAGACTAACATGAAGGGTGATAAAATGGTTTGATATTGCTAGTGGACAATTTGCAAAATAATAAATAATAAGTATTGGGCCACAATTCTGTAAAGAGTCGGTGGGTGGAGGAGAGTCTGCATAGCTTGAGGGGGAGGCAGTGGTGAGGCTCAATGTAGCACGCCGTGCCCCGGATTGCCCCACCCCGGGCGGAGGGCTCATGCGACGCTCCAGGCTCCTGAGTGGCTAGCTACACCTCTGGCCAAGAGCAGCCGTATAACTGACTGCCTCAGTTTGGACATCTCAAGGGCTGAAATAGCATCGCATACCTGTGACGTCACACATGCATATGAAGCCAGGAGGAGGCTAAGACCCTAGCCCAGCCCACCGAGCTTGGTGGAAGACCAGGTGAGCTTCCTGCCAGCCGGGCTGTGGCTGGAGTGGGAGCAGCCAATACATCTGCCACAGCAGCTGCAGTTGGTGGTAGTGGAAGGGGGAAACAGTGGCAGCAACGGAGCACTGCAGCAGAGCACCCTGGCTGTAGGAGGGCTGGCCACTTGCAGATCCACCTGAGCTGTGATCGCCACAGTCACTTCTCCCAAGAGACCCACAGTTGTGGTGGGGTGGCGCAAGGCAGCACTCCACTCGGCACTCGGCCTCCTCCACCCCCTCAATATTTCAGAGTAGGGTGAACCCCCTGATAAACAACATAGAGAGGGCTGGTGACTCCTCAGCCCATAGGAGTTGGAACCTATGTGTGGCAGGATGGAGGATAATGAGGGCACATTTGTAGGTCCCACTGAGCGCCTGACAAGCCACCACAATTTGGGGCTGTGTGTCTGTAGCATGGAAGATCCTTGAGTACACTCAGCTCCCGGCTGCAGACATCCATCCCCTCAACATGCAGCTGCAAGGATGTTGGTGGGCACAGGTCTCTGGGCGGCTTCCAGCAAAATATAAAAACACCATAAAGCATCAAACATTAAAAACTTCCCTATACAGGGCTGCCTTCAGATGTCTTCTAAAAGTCATAGACATCTGTTTGACATCTAATGGGAGGGCATTCCACAGGGTGGGTGCCACTACCTAGAAGGCTCTCTGCCTAAACAGCGCCATGGAGAAACAGTGCTTGTTACTGCTCTTAAAATATTACATGTAAGCTTTTAGATTACAGGTGTAGGTGTTGAAAGCAATAGTGATAAAATGGAAATTGTGTCATTACATGTTCAGATTGGGTATTTCTTAGATGAATCTGATGCAATTAAAAAAAGAGAGAAAACCAAATAGGGTAGTAAAGAATCCTAGCTCAGAGGCCTTGCATTTCACAGGCCCAGTAGAGATATGGGAGGGAGGGCAGGATATGCTATAGGTTAAAACAGTGCTTTCTTCTTGGGGGACACAGGGGTACGCATACCCCTACACATTTTGTGAATAAGTGCACTTTTGTCCATTTACTGTATTTATTTTTCCCGATTTGAACTATAAAATGGTGATTTTCTTGAGTCAAAATGAGAGTACCCCTAAACATTTTTTTAAGAAGAAAAAAGAGCACTGGGTTGAAATATAATAAAAAGGGCACGTTCCCCTCACTGGTGCCTTTCATTTTTCTTGCAAGGCAGATCTGGCACAGTGAATACATTGAATGTTCATGATTTTGTTTCTGACTTGTCGAGCTGCACAACTCCGCCAGGGCTGTAGGAGTCAAGCACCAGCAGCAAGTAAGACCGAATTATCTGGCTCTTGCCTCATGTCCCATTCTCGGATGCAACATCCCTTTAGAATCTTCCAGCCATGCTTTTATCACATCACTTTCCCTCACCTCTAGGCAACAAAAGTTTTTTTTAGTTAGTGTAAAATAAAATGATCCTTTGAATAGCTTAGAATGAGATAAGTGGTTTATGTTTACTTTAAAGTTAGATTTTTAAAATATGTTTAGCACATGGTATTTTACTGGCCAAGTGGTTTTGTTATGGTTATGGTAATTCATTGTGAATTCATGAAAATTCGTGGCAAAACAAGCACAGGAAAGTTAATGAAGTTTGTCTTCTAAAATCAGTGCAACTTCTTGGATGTTAAAGTTCAGCGATCTTCTTTCATAAGCCCTCATTTTTGCTGAAAGGTTATTGAAATTGTGTTAAAAGTATTGGCATTAAAGGAGTATCTCCTCTCTGCCCTTCAAGGTTTTGATGTCGGCTCATACAGGTCTTCGAATACAGCTGCTAGTACTGTGCCCCTTGACCTGTCCAAAAGCTTCCAAAAGTTTGAAAGCCTTTTCTATTATTTAGTCAGGAAGGCAGAATTGCTCACCCCACGATACTTGTCAATCTCTGTAGCCTTTATAGTTTGGTCATTCATATGGAGACAATGAAATGGAAGGTTCCAGAGGATTTAAAATAGTCTTCTCCTGAGATTTTGTGTTTTGCCAAAAGGAAATGTGTAACAGTTTTACCTCAGTAGTTTATCATACTTGATGCTGATAGTCGTCCTGTTCAGAGGTGCCAGCAGGGCAGAACTTCAGAGATGGAGTCCAGGGCCCACTCAGCAGAATAACAGGAGAAGGGCCAAAGCTCAGGGGCAGAGCAAATGCTTTGCAGGCGGAAACCCCTGGATCAATGTCTGCCCCCTGCAGGCAGCGGCGGAGCTAGCTGCTCAGGTGCCTGGTGTGGGGGCATGTCCTGCAGCCGGGGGCGGGGCAATCCGTGCCCATGGGGGCAGGGCAATCCATGCCCATGGGGGCAGGGCGAGCCTCTCCGCCACCTCCCTCTCAGCTGTAGGGCGGCTGAAGGAGAGGCAGTCGGCAGACGCAAGTCCCAAGCTGCAGTTTTAGGCAGCATGGAACCTGCAGGCGCCTAAGCCACCACATCACTCCTAAAAAGTGAGCCCAGTTTTTTTAAGCTCATTTTGTCACCCCCCTCAGTGATGACACCTGGGGCAACCGCACCCCCCCCACACCCCCTTCCTCCACCACTGTCGGCAGGTAGGGCTACCTGAAATCCTGGGAAGCTGCTGCCAGTCCGTGTAGACAGTAGTGAGCAAGATGGAGCAATGGTCTCTGACCTAAGTCTGTTTCCCACGTTCCTTGGAGGGGCCCCCAATGCAGCAGGGCTGCCTTGCCCCATTTCAAAGTGAATTAATACACATTTTCATCCAAAAGGGATCGAGACCTCCAGAAGTCCATGAAGTCCAAAGTTAAAGATCACCTAATTGCACCACTTGTCCTATTAGTAAATGTACAAAGAGAAAAAGTTTAAAAATAAAATAAAAGCCATCCATAGTTTTATCTGTCTACATTCTTTATAGGTGATGAGTCCCACCCAACACTAATCCAGGGAGGTTTCACCACATACCTGGCTATGTAAACTGAATGTCCTTCTGTAGTGTGAGTCTCCTGCAACTTGTGGCAGAAATGGTTGATATTTTATGTTTGTGTTAACAGTGGGCCAGGAGCACAGCTGGGGCACCAGGCTACAAATGCTCTTAAAAATAAAATTCAATAAATTTTAATACTACTCCTCTAATTTTAATTACCATTAGAATCCTGTAAAATGGTTATCACTAATTATAATCCATATCCAGTTAACTTTGATAAACTAGATATAACACAACGGGCAACAGTCAACTAAGTTTTACTCAAAGTAGTCCTATTGAAATTAATGCTCCCAACTTCTTTGATTTCAATGGATCTGCTTTGAGTAAAATTTGACTGACTGCCACCCATATTAGCTAAGTGCCCTATTGTATGGTCGGTCCAGAATACCATAGGTAGCACCTTTTCCATTTGGTACCACTATGGGTGTTTTGATTAACTGCTCAGCACTTGCTTCAATATGTGTTCCATGAATTATATAAATTGACTGTGCACATCTGGAGCTGAGCCTTTGCTGTTGTTAATCACAGATTCTGGAACCTCTTCCAAAGATAGGTCTACTATACCACATTACAGAGCAGCATCCTTTGCTGCATTTTTAGGAGTAATTTCGGAAGCAGCAGTTGTTACGGCGATTTGTGACAATTCTTTTGCTTGATGAAGTGGGTGGTTTTATATGGCATTTTTTGTTATTTTAAGCTGCTTTGAAACTTGGGAGCAGAGACGAAACATAAAAATATATTTGAGCTCACTGCTTGACAGTCACATGCGGTATTTAAATTGTTAGAGTACTTTCTGATGAGCTACAAACCATGTAGCCCATAATGTTTATATTACAAGACACTTACCGTATTTTTTGCTCTATAGGACGCACTTTTTCCCCTTCAAAAATGAAGGGGAAATGTGTGTGCGTCCTATGGAGTGAATGCAGGCTCCTTGGCTTCAGCGATAGCAACACGAAGCCTCCAAAGCGCAGAGGGAGCGCTCCCTCTGCACTCCAGAGGCTTCGCGTTGCTATCGCTGAAGCCAAGGAGAACAAGAGGGGTCGGTGCGCACCGACCCCTCTCACTCTCCAGGCTTCAGGGATAGCCGCCTGAAGCCTCCGGAGCACAACGGGAACTCGTGCTGCACTCTGAAGGCTTCGGGTTCCTTTTGCTGAAGCTAGGAGAGCAGAGAGGGAGAGCTGCGCAGCACCCCTTCAGTGAAGCAGGAGGAGAAATGGAAGGTGCTCCGTTTCTCCTGCTGCTTTGCTGAAGGGGCGCTGAGCAGAGAGGGGGAGAATTTTTTTTCTTGTTCTCCCCCTCTAAAACAAGGTGCGTCCTATAGAGCGAAAACTACGGTATATTGCTAGTAGAAAAAAGCCTGAAATATGATACTTGTACACCTCTTCCCTAAAATGGGGGGTCAATATGCACTTCAGAATGGTTAAGGTACATCAGGGCCACCCAGCAGGCTTTAATAGAGGATGCATGTTGTCCAAAATACGGTAATTGCTAAAGGAAGACGTTTGTAAGCTCAGAATCCATAGAATTGTGAAGGAAGTTTGTCACATTACTTCTTGATCACAAGAAACCTGAATTTGGTGCACATACAGCCCAAGAAGCAGTCATTATTAGACAGTTTTACATTCATCCATAAAGACATGGCAGATAATGTTCACTTCAAATCAAGCAACATTTGAAGCAGAAGGACTCTCATGTCATTTTCAACGGGAGCAGCAGTTGCGGCTCAGGGCTGCTAGCCACCAGGCAGAGGTGGCTTCTGATTCCCACATGGCCGGTGGGGGGCGTCATGTCCTCCTTCACCAGCTGTGGGGGCTGACAGGGCCTACCTGTGACTGGTCCAACGTGATGGGTGGGACCTAGGGAGTGAGCCTAAAGGGAGACTTCCCCATTGGATTTCAACCAGGTCTGTTCCCCAGGTTTAAAATGGGGGCACAGTTGTCCGCAGTGGCTCAGTCAGAGTTGGATCTCCCACCCCTTACAGCATGTTTTCCCCTGCACAAAGTTGAGGGGGCAGGTCATGCTTAGGGCCTTGCTATGAAAACATTCCTCCGGGCAAATTGGCCCTTTCTGGGGTTTTTCCTTCCTCATAGCAATTGTCACAACTTGCTAGTAGATAAGAGTTGGATCCTTAGTCAGGAGGGAGAGAGCCCCACCCCTCCAAAATATGGGGTACCCTGTTAATGGGGTCCAGGGGTGGTTCATTTGTCTGGATGCCCAGACTGGGGGCTGATGGGCCATAGCTCCTGCCTGAGGTGGTGAACTTGGAGGGGTCACTTTGATTTGATGTATGTCATAGGGCAACACCTAACTCAGGATCGACCCTGCTAAGCAATCAACCAGCAGTGGCTTGGATGATTCAGGGTACACGCCTAATACCTGCACCAAAACCTACTGCCATCTGAAATCAATAAAGCTGTGGCCTGTTTTGATCTCAATATGCTTGTCTTGTGTTTATTACATCCTGCAAGCCCAGCCCTGCCGGCACCAGGTTTCTTTGTCCACTCAGAGTTCATTTTAGGCGTTGGGAACTTTCAGTTGCAGTAAAGAATGCAGCGCTCTTCAGGTGCAGCCCTCATCTGCCCTGCCAATGCAGAGGGTTCCAGACTGTGTAGGGTGCCCATGTGCCCTACTCTACAGAGCACAGCTGTCAAGAGTGCATCAAACTAGAAAAAAGGGTCATGAAAACCTTACTCTTGCTTTGCCTTTTGCAAAAAAAAAAAAAAATCACTTAGCAATAATTGGATTAACTTCATTGGCCACTGTACAATGGTCTCTTTGCCTTTTACAAATGATGGAGACATGCTTTTGAATTATGACATTGACTTATTCCGATGGAAACACAATTTCTTCTTCTTTCATCTCAGGAGGAATGAACACATTTAGCACTTTAAGATTATATGTTGCAAATGTATATCTGGAAAGTAATCCATGAATATGTTGCTTTTTTGGAAGAAATGCCATTCCTATAGAGTGTTTACCTTCAAGTCTGTTATTTCCCCCTAGGCCTTAACTGTAACCTGTAACATTCTCTCTCTTTTTCCCTTCAAAATAAGTGTGTGAAGATAACAGCCACGTTGACAGGTTGTGATAATAGGGCTTTAGGGCTTGTTATCTTCAGAAGGTACTAATCCTGTTAGTGCACAGATTAAAGGTTTGGGGGAAATTGATAAATCACACAGGATACAAATCTGAAGGCTGTACATTTTTATAGAGCTCTGGTTTGCTCTTTGGTGAACATGGAGAGAAGAAAAAGAAATCGCAGGCCTGCTCATTATTCACAGCAGGATGTTGGCTGCTTGGCACATTTACTTGGAAACAGGTCCTATTGGTTTCAGCGGGACTTACTTTGGTGTAAGTGACTGGGGTAAGGATCACAGGCTACACCCTAAGGCTTTTGTCTGTCAAAAATGTAGCAGCAGGTGCACATGTAAGAGAACAACGGGTTGCCATTTTGTGATGACAGTATCATATGGTTCAACTGCCCCCATGAAATCAAAGCAGATCTTACCATATCGAGTCTCCTCCATCATTTCAGAAATGAAAATAGAGATAGACAAATGTGTGTGTTTTTTAAAATTATATTCTACCTTTCGTCACCAGAGCTAACAAAAATATATTTAAATGAAAGAGCACAATTCTGTCTTTTAAATCAGAAGATAACCTGCTGCAGTGTAAACAGAAACATAAATATTTTGAAATATTTCCAGTAGCAGTTCAAAACACATATGATTTAGTAAAAGGAGCATCTTCAGATACTCTGAACACAGAGCCTTTAGGATTTTGAAACAAACTGGGAAGCTCTTTAAGGACCAGCCTGTGAAAGCCTCACTCCCCCCACCGCACCCCCAGCTAGGAGGCTGGAGGCTGCATTCTGGCCCAATTGTAGGTTCTGGTTGCTCTTCAAAGGAGGCTCCACAGAGAGTAAATTACAGTAAAGTGATCTTAATACTGGATACTAGTTATGTAACGTAATCAGCCAAACTAGAGTCTTCTGAAAGTCATATAGTTGTTTATCTCTTTGACATCTGCGGGGGGCATTCCACAGGGCTGGCGAAGGCCCTCTGCCAGGTTCTCTGTAATCTCACTTCTCACAGCAAGGGAACTGCCAGAAGGCCCTCGGAGCTGGACTTCAGTGTCTGGGCAGAACAATGGGGGTGGAGACGCTCCTTCAGGTATACTGGGCCGAGGCCGTTTAGGGCTTTAAAGGTCAGCACCACCACCAATAATGCCTGGGTTTTTTTGGTTGATTTGTTTCAGCTGTAAAGTTTGGAAGAATGTCCAAAAAGCAGAGGGACAGCTTGTACGCAGAGGTACAGAAGCATCAACAGCGACTCCAGGAGCAACGGCAGCAGCAAAGTGGCGAGGCTGAAGCCTTGGCCCGAGTCTACAGCAACAGCATCACCAATGGCTTGAGCAACCTAAACAATGAAACTGGTGGCACTTATTCAAATGGGCACGTCATTGACCTGCCAAAGTCCGAAGGCTATTACAATGTGGATTCTGCCCAGCCCTCCCCAGATCAGTCTGGCTTAGACATGACTGGAATCAAACAGATCAAGCAGGAACCTATCTATGACCTCACTTCAGTACCAAACTTGTTTACCTATAGCTCTTGCAACAATGGGCAATTAGCTCCTGGGATAACCGTGGCAGAAATAGGTAAGAAAAGTCTACCTTTAACCTCTCATAATGACTCTGTGTGCTTGTATTTCTAACCGTGCAGTTTCCTTTGGAATGGATTGGTCCTGAGGCATATGTATGACTGGGTTTGTTGTGGATTCAGTTAACAGAATTCTAAAATGTTTACATTGCGTAAATGGAGCAATTCATGATCTGTTTATGAAGCTGAAACACCAGAGCCACTGATGAATCAATCAAGTGATAATTACTAAATAGGGAGCTTGTATCAAACGAGCTCATTATCAGGAGGGCTTTAATGATCTTTTTGACAACTATACACATTCTTGTCAACAAAGAGCTCTGAAGGTGGATCATTAATAGAACTCACTCTTAAATTAATTACAATGCACAACATCATTGTTTGATCTTGTACTGAACACTCTGGATATATACCAGTAAAACTGCATTCCGGATCTCGAATAGATGGGTTCATACTGTCTTTGTAAACTCTTTGGAAGATGTGGTTTCATGTGTTAGGGTATCATTTATCCAACTTTGATGGTGATGATTGATAACCTTGTTGTTAGGTGTCTTGCATAGCAAGAAAAGTGATGTTTTCCTGGTGAGCAATGTTTGGTTCATACCCATAAGAAGTGTTTTAATTACAGAAACCAACCAGTTGTTTACCTTGCTTTCAGGTGATGCATATTGTACTGATATCTATGGCAGAGTTTCTCTTGTATTCTTTAAACTTATCCTCCCTTAAAGTCCCTTTAATTTAAGGGTAATGCATACAAACCAGTGGCCACAGAAGAGCTGCTTGAACTTGCTGTTCATTGAAATGTCCAAGACACCAAGGCAACAGCTGAAATATTTAGTTCTTCAGCACCTTTCCTTAAAAGGCTGAAAGCAGTGTACATATAATTAAATATACATATTTATATTATATTAAAATATATTAACATATATTAAAAAGCCAAAAGAACCTAAATATTCCGCTCCCAAAAGTGCTAAGAAACTGAAGGAATGAGAAGTCTTGACCTGGCCATAGAAGTTGTATAAAGGTGCTGTCAGGCAAGTCCACCAGGGAAGAAAGACTGTTCAACCAGTATGGATTGCCACAGACAAAACCATGCAGTGCGCAACCATGGAAAAGGGGATTTAATTAGTTTGAACTTTAAAATATAATACGTTGAGGGAAGAGGTAGACCATGTTTTATGGGCTGTGGCATTGGTGATGCAGTCCATGAACCAGCTTCTTCCCTTTAGAGGGAGATAACAGGGGTAGAAAGCACTGGAAATGAATTCAGGTTTGGTTTAGCCAGTCCTTCTGTTGATCTTGTGTCTTTCCTGTTCCCTAGAAGTTGGCAGTGCAGTCCAGTTTTTGAGCTCTTTCCTACAGAGATAAGGGTCAGTAAGGTACTAAGAAGGCACGTGGGTGCGCTGTGGGTTCAACCACAGAGCCTAGGACTTGCCGATCAGAAGGTCGGCGGTTTGAATCCCCGCGACGGGGTGAGCTCCCTTTGCTCGGTCCCTGCTCCTGCCAACCTAGCAGTTTGAAAGCACATCAAAGTGCAAGTAGATAAATAGGTAAACAGCATTTCCATGTACTGCTCTGGTTTGCCAGAAGCGGCTTAGTCATGCTGGTCACATGACCCAGAAGCTGTACGCCGGCTCCCTCGGCCAATAAAGCGAGATGAGCGCCGCAACCCCAGAGTCGGCCACGACTGGACCTAATGGTCAGGGGTCCCTTTACCTTTAAGGTACTAAGAAGACAGCGATTTCCATGTTGACCTGTGTTTGTTGCAATCAGTGCAGTTTCTGTCATGCTGCAGTTCACTTTCTGCCAAATACTAAGTTATTAATCTCCCTGTCCATTATTTAATGTAACAACTATTTATGTAACTTATGTAACTCACATTCATTTCAACAGGAAACTGAAACAATGTAAAAAGTAATTGCCTATTTCATTCACTTGACTAATTTGCATTCCTGACCACAGACAAACATTCAAACTGAAGCAATGTCTGCTTCCTTTTCCACTTTCATCCATATTCTCCAACACCCCTAGGAGGAGGTGCAGAAGCTAAAGATTAATTATTCACTCATATGTATCTCTTCTTCTCCTTTGCATCTGGTAAGACTTCCAGGTGATCCAGCATGTCTTCTAAACAACCTCCTCTGTACCTCTCTTCCTAGAAATTGACCATGAACAGGAGAGGTTGCCATCATTTTTCTGCCTTTGCTTTTGTGCCTTTAACAGCAGCCTGGTATGCAGAAATTTAAGCAAGACATTGCCTGGCATGAAGATAAATAAAAATGTACAAATAAAAATATGGTATCAGTTGGAGGCAGCCCCCCTGGAAATGGCAGACTTGGTCCTAATCCAACCAAAACATGTAATAATTGCAACATTTTAAAAATCGAAATGTGATATTAAAATCCGTTTGATCTAGTTGCATTAGTGATAAACAAAGTATGAGTCAGTGATTGGGAGGGGGTGGAGAGTACAATAGCTACCCTGTTAGGTCCCAGGCCATCCCATGAGAAAGCATGATTGAGGGTTGAAAAGGTTCTAACCACATTTTCCAGATTGGGATCATAGCGCTTAGCTCCTTGCAAAACTGAACAATGCTTCCTTTTGCTTTAAAGCTGCATAAAAGCCTTGAATGCTCAGCACTCTATGCAGATTACTTGTGCTGCCTTAAAAGCAAGTCTGCCAACCCAAGCTTGTTCTAGTATTGCCAGGTCCTGAGCAAGTGGGGAATCCTGTGCCTTGGCTTGACAAAGAAAAGGTTAGCAGGTGTGCTGCTAAAAAGCTGCACCCCATAGATACCAAGTTACTCCTTGCTCTGTTGTCCTTAAAAACTCACAGGGACTCTTTTAGAACAGGAGTTGGAAATCCTAGTGTGAGTTTTACACAACACGATTTGTTTTCCAAAGACGCCACACATTCATCTAAGTGGAAAAGTTCCCCAGATGTATTAAACAGGGCTCAGGGTGGCATATACTTCTATACTGAAACATGTTTATACATACCTTGTCTTTGTTTTCATTGAAACACCCCAATTTCTTGTGCTGATTTGAAGTGGTATGGAAACTTTTTTCCTACAAGGAAGCTTGAGAATTTTTGCTAAAAGGCTATATTAGAGATCCCTAGCCTGTTCCCAGGGCTGAATGCCCCGTGGGGGTTTAAGCCAGTTTATGCTTGCAGTTTAGAGGTGCTTGTTGGGTGCTATGCAAATGTCACTGCTTCGGACTCTGCTGAATTTACCCAAGGCAGTAGTTCGTCCCGTGTTTGAATGTGTTTACTAGACATTGATCAATTAGCTACAGAATACACCCCCTTTTATGCAATTTCTTTCAACCCAGATTTCTTCGTTGCACAGAAACTGATTCATCTAGGGACTCCTTGTGCTACTGTTCCTTTTATCTTTCTTCCCCACAACTACTTTTTAAGATCCCACATAGAAAATAATTTTTAATTACTCTACTCTTCCTTTAAAGATCCTGTGTGTGCATCTCAACTATATTTATATGGATCAATATTGCCATCTAGTGAGTAATTTAACTACTACTATAGCAAGAGCCTAGGCAGATGCAATTGAGATGCAATCAAATAACAGAGTATCTATTTAAAAGTTCTAATCATATTCAATAATTATTTTGACACCATGGCTGGACAAGTTCAAAGGATGCCACCCCCCCCCGTAAACTATATTACTGCCTATGCTAAACTGTGCTTAGACCATTTATTCAGAAGTGGTTCTCACTTAGTACCAAAGGAATTATTCCCAAGTAAAGCATGTATATGATTACAGTCTTAAGTGCTCTCAACAATCCTTGGAATGAAGCCTTGTAAATTACAATACAAAAAATTACTTGATTCCCTCTGCATTTCTAAAACAAAATTTAAAGTCAAATAAAGCAATGTTAAATGAAGTTCTCCCACAGTATCTACCATCTACTGATTTCTACCATCTCAGAAATTACTTTTAAACATTATTAAATGTTCACTCCTGAAAATGGCACATATTTCCTCCTCTTCTAAACTCCCCTAAGTTTAAATGGTTAGGGTTTGGTGGGTTTGTCTGAAAAGTACTACAAAAGGCACTCACTTTAAAAAGTGTGTGTGCAATACTATTCTCTCTTAGCAGCCTCTCTTGTACTGCCCTGTCGGCAAGATGCACAAATCAAACCCTAAATCTAGCCCTTTCTCTGTTTATGCTATTTTCACAGTATTACATTCACTTCACCATATTTCCATGTTGATTTGTGATTTCTTTAAAAAGTCCTCATGAAAATTCATCAGCATTTTATTGCAGTTTCTCTTTAATGTACACATTTTTGCATGCAGCTTTGTGTAATAGTCAAATGTTTGCAATGAATTTCCCTAATGCCATTTTGTATGTTAATTTCATCAATATAAGCGTTGTTATGCACAGTTTCCCCCATATATTCATTTTTATAAACAGTTTCGGGTTAGGGAACCGCTTCGCAAAATTCAGAAAACTCCAAATTTTGAAGGTTAGATGAGTTTCAGTTCATATATTGTTTGGGGAAGTGTTGATTAGGCGGGTTTTGCATTTTAAAAGTTAGCATTGTGGCTTCACTGCTTCTGGTTGGTTGTATTAAAAGGGTTTTAAACCTGGGGAAATAGGGGAATGACTCCATCCCATCCCCTGTGTTGCTCCTACTCTGAATTTGGGGGTGTACAGTGGAGATCACCATGCTGTGGCCAGCTGTGCTGCACAACCTAGTCATGTCCAACATTATTTCTCTGGTGTGTATTGAAGGTTGTTTATGCTGGGAGGGTGAAAGTCATTTATGTTCGGATGCTGAAGGCTGTTTATGCTATTGCCACCAAAGTCAGCATGCTGAAAAATTGTGGGATGGAGAAAGAGTAAAGGTGGCTGGTGCTCATTGGACTGCTAAGGAGGAAGGCAGAGATGTCAACAAGAGGTGGAGCAGAGCTAACAACAGGCAGAGCCAACTAATTCTATATTTGCCCCGTCCTCTCCGTGACAAGTTCTACAGAGGAGCAAGAAGCTGTCAGGCAGCACCACCCCCTAGGCTGGGTGTGAGGAAGTAAGAAGGCAGATTGGGGCTGGCTGAGAGCAGGCAGCAATTGGTAGGGCAGTGCCCCATTTGCTCTAGCAGACAAGCCTCCACTGGCAGTGAGGTGCAGAGAGAAAAATAGAGACATGTGTGCTTTCTCAGGAATAGCTGAGAGTAATGAGGCTGCAAAGAAATCCATGGGAGAAGGAAAGAAAAAAGAGGAATAATAGAAGTGGAGCTGCAGCTTTCTGGGGTGGTAGAAGGAAAGGAGAATGTGATGAGCTACAAAAGGGAAAATGAGGCTGTAGAGAGACCTGGAGGTAAAGGGAAAGCGAAAGAGAGAGAAGCTCAGAGAGGGTTACAGACATGTATGGTGGTGCAGAGAGAAGGCGAGAAGCGAGTGGACTGGGCTGTGATACAACAGAGCACAGGATGAAGTAGAGAGGGGAAAGGAAGGAAGGAAGATGAACAGAATTTTTTAAAAAAATGTGTGTTTTGGAGTGAAGAGAGAAAAAGAAAAGGGTACCAGTATAGAATGGATTAAAAAGAGCACAGTGATAAAATTGAAAAAAGAAAAAGAAAAAACTTTTGTAGTTAACATAGCCATGCTATTCTTGGGTGAGAAAAAGGTTCCTAGTAAACAGTAGAGTGATTTACGCTGTGCATCCCTGCTATAAATTAATCCAGTTCATCATATATTCTGGGCCATCTAATAAGGTCACTATAAAATTGACAAATGATGGCCCTTGGCAGTGTTCCTAATTGAGGTTTAATCAATTTACACTAGTGCCAAAGCCTTTCAAATATCCTCCTTTTTGTTTAGAACGGCAGTGAGTGTTCCAAGTGGGAGTGGAAGACACCATCTGCCTGCAGTGAGCTGGAGCCCCCCCCCCCCACACACTTCATGTTTTCTTTGTGCCACATCATTTTGAGGGCAAAAGATTGGGAAGGAGAGGGGGCAATTTTCTCATAAAAATGTTTCTGCGAAGCAGCCAGGATAATTAGTCCTGCTCCAGTGTGATGCATCACTGCTACTATAATAAAACACACAGAGAGAGAGAGATTAAAAATGTCAAAATGTTTAGCTCAACATATTCAGCAGTATTTTATTATGTTGTGAACTACCCTGTGATCTTTGGATGAAGGGCGGTATAGTGGTACCTCGGGTTAAGTACTTAATTCATTCTGGAGGTCCATACTTAACCTGAAACTGTTCTTAACCTGAAGCACCGCTTTAGCTAATAGGGCCTCCTGCTGCCACTGCACCACCGGAGCACGATTTCTGTTCTCATCTTGAAGCAAAGTTCTTAACCTGAAGCACTATTTCTGGGTTAGCGGAGTCTGTAACCTGAAGCATATGTAACCTGAAACATATGTAACCTGAGGTACCACTGTATACAAATATCATCATCATCATCATTACAAAGGAGTGTATATGCAAGCACACTCAACTTGTTTTTAGAGGTGTTTAAAAAGAAAGACAAAAACTGCCCCACAGAACTCCCCAGCTGTTCTATCAACTCTGAGGAATCTCCTAGGATTGGCACAAGAGATCACTGGGACATGGGTACATTTACCTTTTAGCAATGGCTTGGAGCCAAAGGTATTTTAAAATTGGCCGACTACATTATTTGATTTTTGACCCTTAGAGCTTTACATAAGACGGTTTGATATTTACTTACTTGCATATTTTCTAAAATGTATTATATGCTGATATTGAGTTACTGATATCAAATGAATGGACCTTGGTTTATAGAAGGATAAAAAATGGTTATAGAAGTGAAAGATTATAGAAGGGAAGAAGGGAGGGTTGGGGAGAGAGAGAGAGAGAGAGAGAGAGAGAGAGAGAGAGAGAGAGAGAAGTGAATCCCATATTGAAGGTTGGTGATAGCAGTGGGCCCCAGGTCTGAAGAAGTTGGGCTGCTTGTCCCACCAGCTCCTAAAATGAAGTTGTAATTCACCATGGAGGGCACCATTTTGATTAGGGCCATTTCAGAAGTGATATTGTCCTGCTCATTTTTGAAAGTGGTTAGAAAATGGGCATATTTTATGTAAATCACAGGTACAGAATTTTCCAAAACACATGTCCAATATCTGCATTTGACTCTCCCATTATTGCTGAGAAATATTTCTTTGCTTTGCTAAAGTATGGGAAACATGTCGCACAGGTTTCTTGTTCCATATGCTAACTAGAAAATCTGTGTATATTTTACAAGTCATTATTTTCCACCACTGAAAGTTGCATCTATTTTTGTTTCATGTTGGTATGACCACATCAGCCTGACTTTAGTCAGCTCTGCCTGCTTACAATCTGTCCAGGGAAGGGCACAGCCTGTCACCTTCGTCTTCCTTACTCAGAGGCCACAACCGGACCATGATGCCCTATCATGTCACTTGAAGCAGTTACATCTTCCGTCAAAGAACTCTGGGAACTGTAGTTTGCTAAGGGTGCTGAAAGTTGTTCGAAGACCCCTTTTTCCCTCACAGAGCTACAACCCCCAGGTTTGCCTGGGAAGAGGGACTAATTGTTGAACCACTTGGGGAATGGCAGCTCTGCGAGGGGAACAGGGGGTCTCCTAACAACTCTCGGCATCCAAAACAAACTACAACTTGCAGGGTTCTTTGGGGGAGCCATGACTTTTGCAGTCATATAATAGTGCTTTAAATGTATGATGTGAATGTGGCCTCAGTTATTCCTTTGTGCAGCTCAGCAGGAAGGAGGATGGGGAGAAAATTAGAAAAAGTTGGCTCTGCCAATCATTGCCCACTGAGAAACTACCTAATTTGCACCTCTCAAACCAATATGTAAACTGAAATCCAGGTATCCTTCAAAATTTGTACTTTTCTGCATTTTGCAATGTGGTTCTTCAAGCATATCATGTGTACAGAAATGCATCTATGAGAAAAGTCTGCATTGAAATGCATAGTATTAGAGGAAATTAGTCAAAACTGCCTACAACAATGTGCTTATTAGGGGAAATTCACACTAAATTGCACTCTATTTTTCTTGAGGGTCTTTTTAAAAAATCACAAAATGCTGCAAAAATATGGAGATATGAATTTAAAATTAGAAAAATGAGAAACGGAGAGAAACCAAAACTGACAGATCTGTCCATCCCAAATTCTTAAGTTGCAGAAAATAATTGTTTACAATGTTTGAGGCATCCTTGGAATAAAAATTGTTGCTGGAAGAATTTGCAAACAAGAGGAGGAGGAGGAGGCTGGGGAGGGGGCTTCTTCTGATAATCACCCGAGGCATCCCTTTTCCAGAGAAATGAAAGAATTTCCCTAATCATAAATTCATGCTTGAGATTCTAAGGAAACTCTGACTGCAAGAGAACTTGCTATCCAGAGAGAACTAACTGAAGAAAACCGACCACTCATAGCAGAAGGGAAAAGAGAATATGAGCTAGAAACGGGTAACTGAACAGAAAATGGAAAGCACCAAACATTCCCTCTATGGTTATAGGAAGACATTGTTCTGGACAATCAAGGGGACCGGGCAATCCTTCCACTGTCATTATGGAAGTCTTTAGCAGGACTTACCGCATAAGAGGGCAAAGGATAGAATTTGGAGAGGAGTCTGTATAAACATGTGCACATTCATGTTGGGAGGGTTTGAGCCCCATCCAGGCCCTGCCTGCACCATCCAGCACAGGCTCTCCATATTTCCCAGGTTTCACCGGGAGTCTATCCAAGCCAGCCAGTGCCTCTTTAGACCATTACCTGGGCTGAATTCCTTGCTTTCATTTACAAAACAACAAGCTTTTGTCCCTGGTGGAAGCCAAGAGACAAAACGTGTGTTCTTCCCATGGGCTTCATGAGAAGCAAACCCTTTCTCATTTTTCAGTATTTGTAGGCAATAAGTAACACAAAAGCTACAATTGACATTTATGGCAACACGTTTTTCCATCCAAGAGAGAGTGGAAGCAGAGAAAGAAAGAATGAGGGCTGCCAGCCAGTTGCCTGTGAGTAGCTGAGCCTCTGCCATTTAGCCCGTGAAGGCAGAGGTAACAGGGAAGTGGGCAGGTGACAGCGTGCCAAGCATGCATGTGGCAACGGAGTGTGGTGTAGTGGTTAGAGTGTTGGACCAGGATCTGGGAGACCAGGGTTCAAATCCTCACATGACGCTCACTGGCTGACCTTGAGCCAGTCACTGCCTCTCAGCCTAGCCTACTTCATAGGGATTAAATAAGGAGGGAACCATGTACATCACCTTGAGTTCCTTGGGTGAAAAGGTGGGATATAAATACAATAATATATTTTTTTAATGTGGGAAGCAAGCAACAAGCCTATAATTTCTGTGGTCACCACTTTAAAAATAATGACTAAGGGACAAGAGGATAAGGTCTGAGTCCACATTGAGAGCACAAATTGTGTGTGTGAGAGAGATTGGAATCATTTCAAGATCCCCCTTTCGGGGGAACATTTTGATGCTGACATGCCCCATCCCATATATATTCACAAGTATATTTATGGTTTCTTTTTCCAAGTCTTAGTGTCCTGCTCCTCTTGTCTAACGTTTGGGATGCGTTGGGTGGGTTGTTGTTGTTGCTGTTGTTTTCTCCCACATTTGTGGTAGTAAATAAGAACTTGGTGGTACAGAAAGGGAGTGTGCAAATAAAAATGTTTTTGATACAGGCTTGATATGACTTTCTTTTTATAATATTCCTGAAATATTAAGCTGGGGGAGCCTGCAAGTGTGAGAGGGAGAATGTTTCCAAGAACATAACGAAAATTATCCAAAGTAGCATTTGCTGTTTCAGAATGATGTTTTCCTTATTGGACATAATATTTGGGATTAGAATCTGTTTCATCTGCTGCATATACTAGGAAGTGCAATGTTGGTCACTTAAATGAGGTGCAAATAAATTCCAGAAGGGGATCTGTGTTACATCTCTTGCAGCAAAAATGAAACAGACCTGTGGCAACTTTAAGGATGCAATCCTAACCCAATTTATCCGAGAATAAGCAGCAATGAATTCAATAGGACTTACTTCTGAAAAGACATGAATTGTGCTATAAAATATTTATTATACTAAAGGTTTTGGTGGACACCAATCTACTTCATCAATGCATGAAATATTATTCTCAATCTGTAGGGTGTAAGAGTGTGGGTGAGCTACAACAGCACTACTGCAAATAATAACAGAACAAGGTGAAAGCAGTAAGGAAACAATACAACTTTCTCATTGGATTGGAAATCAACATGTTTTGCTTGGGTAGTGCAATAATTTCCTTAGTGTTCATGAGGATCTGAGCACCGTATTTTTTTTTGGTTAAGGTGCATGCTACTGTTAAGTGGGTTTCATTCTTCAGATGCTTGACCATAAAAATCCAGAAGCTACTTCTCCATTTTTATTTTGTAAAAGCACTTCTGTCCAGATCAAGAGTAGAAAGAGGCAAAACAAAAAAAAAGCAAAATGCTCCCTCCTATCACCTCCTCTTCCCCCAACAGATATTATGCTATTCATTATACAGTGGAACCCCTACTTACAACCATAATCCGTTCCAGAGGTCCGGTCCTAACTAGAAACATACATAAGGAGAGGCGCACTTTTCCATAGAAAAGTGAATTGATCCATTCTAGACAATGAAAAACACCCCCTAAAACAGCAATTTAACACAGATTTTACTGTCTAATGAGACCATAGATCCATAAAATGAAGGCAATAATCAATGTACTGTACTATAAAATAAATAAGACAGTATTGTAGATGAAAAAAAAATAACATTTATGTTTTTTCTTACGGGCACTGATGATACAGTAGTCATTGTTTGGATGGGGGAGAGGGGGCTTTTATCCATTTATGCAGTCACACAATCAACCAGTAGCTGAAGTGTGTGCCACACAGTCACAAAAACAAGTGCTCCGCAGCCGGCGGACTGAGCTCCGGCAAACCAGAGGCCTCTCCCCGGCCGCAGAGGCCCCAGCACTGCCCCACAGCCGGCCAGCCAGCCAGCCAGCAAGGCCTCTGTTCGTATCTAGAGGAAAGTTCATAAGTCGAAGCACCTACTGAGGGTTGTAACTGGAATCGTACGTAAGTAGAGCCGTACATAAATCGAGGTTCCACTGTACTCTGAAAAGCAACTTGAGTTCTGAAGTTCCCATTGAAATCAAATAGGCACTTGCAATCCTTATGTTCCATTGCCTACCAAAAACCTATTTGTTTTGCCAAGCATTTTTAGAGAATTTGCTTCAGTGCTGGTCATTTGTTCTGCATTTTGAAAATTTAATATTTTAAAGATTTAAAAGTTTTAAAGCTTTAATGATTTTGATGCTTGTTAAGAGTTGGAGTTTACAAATATCCGTTAAAATGAAATAAAAAAAAACCTACAAACATAACTTACTGCTTTTCAAAAAATTAAGACTGCTTAAACAGCAGCTCACAGGCAGAGAGCTAAACTAGTTCAACTGGGAGGACAGGCTATAACTGTTCTGTGCCTTCTCAGCATATTCTGAAAGAAAAGCCATTTCTGCACCAAAATGTGTCTGTGATGGCTCTGCAAGCTTCTGTGTGTTCCCTTTTGGGTGCCTCTACACAGGCAATTCCTTCTTGTAAGTAGTGGCTGGTGCCCAATGGGGCTGGCTGGGAAGAAGGCAGGAAGACCAACAGTAGGTGGAGCAAGAGCCCCTGACAAGCAAAACAGACTCCTAGTTTTGTGTCCATCCTCCTCCCTGGAGTTCTGCAAGAGCTAGAGGCAACTAACAAGCAGTGCCACCTACTGGCATGGCTGTAAGAAGGCAGGCAAGGGAGAGCCGGGTGAAGGCAGGCCGACAGCGGTGGGCGCGTGCCCCTCTCCTCTTAAGAGACCAGCCTCCACGGCTGTCCACTCGGGCTAAGCAACTCCCTCCATGCCAAAGTTCAACCATTCTGATCTGTGTCAGTTTCACATCTGCTATCTATCTATCTACTTGTTTGTTTGTTTATGCATACTCCGCCCACCTGGCTGGGTTTCCCCGGCCACTCTGGGCAGCTCCCAACAGAATTGAAAGCACAATAGAACATCAAATATTAAAAACATTAAAAGCACTATCCATAAGTCTTTTCTGTCATGTTTGAAGCTTAATCTTCATTTTTAAAAATAAAAGTTGTGCTTAAGTCCATGTTTAAATGCTATTTAAAAACAACCACACCATATTTAAATATGCATTTTGTATAATTTTGGAGCCTCACTCTTGCATCACAATATTCAGAGGAGTATGAAATCCAAGTGATGATAAAACGTTCTGATATGCACAATAGTCCAGGAGGTGCAGATTAGATGTGTTTTAATTGCAATTGACAGAATCAAATTAAGCATCCTTACTACCCAAGGAGCAGCAAAAAGGTGGTACAGTCAGTTTTTAGGTCCTCAAAACCAGCTTCGCCCTGTAGTTAGCCTTGACTGCAGCCGTGGTAAAGGCATCCCTGTCACTGAAAAACATTACAAAATGCATCTGTAGCTTTGCTTTAATGTTTGAACAGAGCAGGAGAGGAAGACTTAGCTTGCCAGTAAAATCATCTTATTGTGAACTGCACTGGCTCAAGAGTTGCTGCTTGCCTTGCAGTACTTTTCGTGTCTTTTCACAAATTGTTGTGATTCTACCTTTAAGCTTTGCTTTGTTTCTTTTTAAATGAAAGGCAGTACAGTATAGGAATATTTTAAATAAATCAATAAGTCATGAGAAATGAAAAGCAAATCATCATGAGACTAGGGCTAGCCCCTTCCATTTGTCCACAGGTGGGGATCCTCTGGCCTGCCAGGCTTCAGAGCCTGTTTTGGGCAAAACCAGGCCTGATGTGAGATATAAGTCAGCAAGCAAAGGGTGGGTGAGTCAAAAGCACCAGGGAAACAACTGCAGTGATTGCCCTCAACAAGAAAAGTTTATCCTGTTGTATTTACAGCCCGTGAGTGTTTTCCTTAAAACTACTGATATGTTCACATGAGAATAAGTGTTAATGGATGACCCAAAATGAAGATCCCTAATGTCCCTGTTTAGAAACCTGAATTTGAGCTCATCAAATCCTGTTGCTGGTGTCTCTTAAACATCAGCAGAGAATCCTGTCGCTTAATCTCTGTTGCTGTAAATTCCATTTATAAAACTAATGCTACTAATTGCCTCTGGTTCACTGACTTTTCTCCTGGTGCAGTCCCACTCTTAGCTCCTCCAGAAAAAGATATACCAGTCTTTTGGACTGGGGTTCAGAAGCATGCCATTTATCACAAATGACCTAGCAGTTGGGGCCAGTAATATTAGTTCTAGTTAAGAAAGAGAACGTGTGATAAAATGGTACAAATAAATACTTCCAAGCACCAGAGTAAAGCCATGGAGCCAAGACAGCATTAATTCAAAATGGATCCCTAAGAGAACTCAAGTCAGTGTATAAGCTGAAATGAGCTCTTAGCTACTCAACTGTATCCTAAGGGTAAGTAGCAAATTAAAATTCATTATTCATTTTAATTGAGGATGATTATCAGTGTTTTAGGAGACATACTTCAAAGTTCTGTTATTCCCTGTGCATAAGAAGTGGATGCTAAGAAAGCAGCGCTCTCTCAGGAGAAAAGAGGAACAAATGAAAGAAAGAAGGTGCTTCGGAGACACATTGAGCACGCTGGGCTCTGAACAGTTTATTCTTGGCCAGGCAGGAAAGACCTAAATAAAAAGACACGAGGGCCGTACGCTGAATCACATTATGGGGCCAGAGACGTGTCTGACCTTTATGCCACATTAAGGATCTCTGGGCGGCTCAACAACTTTGGGAAATCTCTTTTAAAAAGCTCCGCCCCAGACACCAGCAGGGGGTGCTGTTAGTCTTCCACCAACATTCCTATTGGTCAGTTGACTGACTGACACCAACATGTGATAAAGAAGTCAAGGATGTGCTGCAGTTTTAAGCAGATTCCATTCTTTCTGCTGAGTAGTGAAGCTTCAAAGGAAACTGGCTTTTTGTGGGGAGAGCCACAAATTGTGAAATTTTCAGACTTTCAGAAATCTCAAACCTAGGAAAGGTTTGAACTTTTTCTTTCATTAATTTTTAAGCATCTTTTTTGTTTCCTAGGTACTTTTATTCTGATCGTCTATCTATAAAAGTGCTCCCACCAAGATTGCAGGATATCAAAGTGAAAGGTTGTGAAGGGTCAGCACTGCAGGGGAAAGAGGGGGAGCCTCGAAAGCACGCCAGTGCAAGTAGATAAATAGGCACCACTGCGGCAGGAAGGTAAACGGCATTTCCGTGTGCTCTGACACTCGTCACAGTGTCCCATTGTGCCAGATGCGGTTTAGTCCTGCTGGCCACATGACCCAGAAAGTTGTCTGTGGACAAACGCCGGCTCCTTTGGCCCGAAAAATGAGATGAGCGCCGCACCCCATAGTCACCTTCGAGTGGACTTAACCATCCAGGGGTCCTCTACCTTTTTACCTAATCAGTACTCACCGCCACCCATTTTCTGCCCTTTCTTAATAGATTTCACTGCAAGATATTAGGAGCTCTAACTTCAATTCCCTTCTTGTTTCAGATTTTTGCACATTCAAATTTTAAACAGAAAATTCCATCTCCTAAAACAGACTGAATTAAATTGTTCTAAATAAATAATTAATAAGAATCAGGAAATGAAGCAAAAAGGTAAAGTCAAAAAAGGATCTTAGGTATTCATTTCCAAGTGTATTTATTTACTTTATCCAGGAAAGCGCTTTACTGCTTTTGAGCTTGTGCTCCTAAATTTAGTGTACAGCTTCCTATAAAACAAGGAAATGTTAAACTCTCATTTAAAAATACCACAAAACTATGCAACACAACTGTTTGCTTGCTAAAGGAACATAGGGAAGAAATGGCATAGACTTCCTTTGAAATAACAAGCCCCATCTATAGGCCTCATTTGTTTGGCATCCTACTTCTGGCACAAGGCATCTCTGAGAAGAAGGTGCTGTTCCTGTAAACAGTCTGAGCAGCACAGGACCCCAGGTCAGTCTAGGCAGGCTGCTAGTGGGGGCAGAGAGAGGGAAGATGGAGAGAAGCAGCTTAATCCTTTCCCCTCTGGTCATTCTCAGATGGAGAGAATTTATAAGGCAATAATCAGTCTGGAGTCTAATAAGCCAGAAGTTGCTTAACCTTTTTCTCTCTGGTCCTTTTCCAACTCATAAACTCTCCCTCACAATGTTTCTTCATCTTGATCCCCACTTTTTCACCATATCTTTAACCTCCCAGTACATAAAAACACAGTTTGGAATGATTATGAGCTGAAAAATAACCAGCAGAGAGAAAAGGGTTTTGTAGCCTCTGTCCATTCACTCTTCTTCTGACCAATCTTAAAACCTGGGTGATTTTTTACTCTGAGGTAAAATAATGATCTCAATGTAAAATGTTGTTTGAGCCTGTATCTGTGTGATCATGCCCATTCCCCATCTCTGAATTGGGCTCCAAATTCCATGACATTTAACACTCACAGAGAAAAGCAAATTAGTTTATTTCTTGGGCTTGTAGGAGGCAACCTATCTTTGGCAAAAAGCCTTCACACTTTCCAAGAGAGTTATAGAGATGAAGTTGAGAAGTATGAGCAGCTGGTACCTCACAAAGCCAATAAGATTTAAGAAACAGAAATAAAATATGGGCTATAGCATGAAGTGTAAATCCAGTATATAATAAATTGATGCTTTCTTACTGAAGTAAATAACTATCACTTTTAACAGCATCTTAAGATCTAACTGATAATGCTCCTTTTCTGTACATGTCCATGTTGTTGATATTTTATTTAAGCCTTCAGTGAAACTCACATCTTAGTTATAAGTAACCTTTGAAGATACTCTTCTGCAGAAAAGTCTGCTGTAGTCTAAAAATAAGGGAGTATGGTGTCAGGAAGAGAATCTACTGAAATCAGAAATAGAAAAGGTCAGTTGCTATTTTGAAAGCTGTGTACTATATAACTCCAGTTTTGACATGAGCACTCTGCGCCACACACTGTCATTTTCCTGCATCATTGCATTATACAATCCCTATGGAACTCAAAGCGGGTGGAGGGTCACTTTTCAATCATCTAGCAGTCACTTCCATGGCACAGATTGTAACACTGGAAGAATGTACACCACATCTACCTGTAATTCAAATAGCAATCCAGTGACCTAAGTCTGAAGCATGTTGAGCTGAGAACAATTGAAATAGCTTCCATTTATACCTGGTGTGGTCATGATATGGAGAACTGTCAATATGTACCGTATTTTTCAGCCCATAGGGCGCACATAGTTTTTTTTTGGGGGGGGGGGAATAAAGAAAGCAGGCAGCTCTCCCACGGCTTGCGGATCGATTCCTGAAGCCTGCATTCGCCCCATAGGACGCACACACATTTCCCATTCATTTTTGGAGGGGGGAAAGTGCGCCCTAAATATGGTACTTCCACATCATGTGTGAACTGACCATGCTGTCACTGACTTAGGACATTTCCACACAATGCAGAAGCACTTGTTGACTCTGTACATTAGTGCAGCGACTAAAGTAAGGCATCACTCTAGCCCATTTTAAGCATTGCCTGTATAGCATATAGATAGGCCAGAGTTATGAGTAGATAAAGTAAAGGGTAAAGGGACCTCTGACCATTAGGTCCAGTCACGAACGACTCTGGGGTTGCGGCGCTCATCTTGCTTTATTGGCCAAGGGAGCCGGCGTACAGCTTCCAGGTAATGTGGCCAGCATGACTAAGCCGCTTCTGGCGAACCAGAGCAGCACACAGAAACGCTGTTTACCTTCCTGCCAGAGTGGTACCTATTTATCTACTTGCACTTTGATGTGCTTTCGAACTGCTAGGTTGGCAGGAGCAGGGACTGAGCAACGGGAGCTCACCCCGTCATGGGGATTCGAGCAGCCAACCTTCTGATCGGCAAGCCCTAGGCTCTGTGGGTTAGACCACAGCGCCACCTGCGCCCCTTATGAGTAGATACAGGTATACTATAAATCCTTGGCACTTTATATTTCACGGGTATGATTTTGGATAAAAATTGAAATGCAAGAATTGGTCCTGGGCTAAGCTTTGAAAAATGTGAACCCAGGTCACTTTTTACTGAATGACACAAAGGAGAGTCATAGATTGTTTTTCTGCTGAATATAATGTAAAATCCCTTTCTTCCCCCAATGGCAACATAGGCTGGATCTACACTGACCTATTTAATGTTATTAGAACCATATTAGATACATTGTTCTAAAATGTCACTTGTAAAATAAAGCATTTATTACCTTTGTTTTTTTCACCAAAATGCTGTCTCCCTACTCCTGGTTGCACTGCACCACCCTCTAGTGTCACATTTTAATAACACATTCTGAATGTTAAAAGTAAGGCGTTATGTGTCCATATATGTTATCCAAACCATTCCTTAACCCTTCCTGAACATTAAAAACCTTAAGTGTAGATTCATCCATAATTTCTGATATTAGCACTGTGACCCATGAGATGAAATTAATGCAAAATGAAACAACTAGTGTACGAGAGCAATAGAATAAAATTTGAGAGGATTGTGGTGGGAGGGAGAGAGAAATAAGGACAGAGACATACTGGTTAAGTTTGATCACGCATGAAAAATGCAGGAAACTGGAGATGCCTGACGTTTCTTTGATGAAGAGATAGGTGTTCCCATACTTAACCGGGATGAGCTTGCCCCAGCAAACCCCATATTTTGGGCTCACTGGGGCAGGGAGTGCCCCATCAAGAGGCAGCGGACTGGATGATCTTTAAGATCCCTCCCCACACTCCTTGTCCACTTTGCCTCTGCAGCACTGGAAGAGACGTTTCCTTTCTCAGCATTTCCATTTCTCCTCACTAGCTCTGTTTGGGAAAGGGTTACTCTTCTCCAAGAAAGAAAGGGAAAATAATAATCTGATAGTGAAGACTCATCCAAATGATCTGAAGAAAATAATTTGCGTGTTACCTGCTGTAGTTCTACATAAAGAAAGTAATTCTAACCAGTGAACAAGAAGTTTTGTGGTGAGTATGCTCCATGGCCAACATAACGTGGGGATTCTGAATAGCAGGAAATATGGATCATGGAGACTTTATTGGTTGAGGCACCAGGCCTCTTGACGGGCTAGAAAGTTGCATTCATTCTGAAGTGTCTGGGTAAAAACAGATCTCTGCTCCTCTTACCCGCCCACCCACTTTAACTGGCATGTGTTCTGTTGTTGGCTAGTCTATGAAAAAGCTCACATTAAGTTGGACTCTTCATCTCTAGCTTTTTTGTGGCTTTTTCAAAAGACCTTTCAGCCCACTGTCTTCCATTCGAAGACTAATCCCTTTCTCTCTTTCATCAATGCCAACTAAGCAAGCAAGCAGCCTCCGATGCTTATGTAACTCTAATCAGCCCACAGAATGAGCTGTCAGACTCGGGTCCCCTGAGTCCAAGCACAGCCTTTCTTTGATACATTCCAGCTTCGCTGGCCTGCGGCACAAGAATCTCAAGGCTGTCTTTGCACCTGGCTTGTTTTCAGATGCCAGCACACACAGCCTTGCTGGCAGCGGCTGCTTCTGCTGCCCACCCTAAGGCTTTGCACACCTAGAGGGAGGTTTGCCATCATCCTGAGGAACAAGGGGCACATGCACAGAAAGCTATGATGTGGAGCGGCAGAGGGCTTTAACTTCAAAAGCTGCTGAACCAACTTATTTCAAGATAACTAACATTTATGAGACAAAATAGTTTAAGAGGAGCAGTGCTTCAAAGGTTTAAATATTAGCTATGCCGATCAATAATAGTGCCAGGTGGTTGTTAAGTGGTTTTGGCTACTTTGTGGAGGTTGCTTGGAATTCTCCGCATGATTTCTGTTATTGCTTGGAAAGCTGTTTGTATGCAGTGGCTCAATGGCCAGGATTTTGGAGGTTTGATTGGAATTTCAACATCTTGCCCCGTTACCAAAAATTGAGATTTTTTTAATTTAAAAAATACTATCAATGCAGATCCATTTGAGATTGGCTGCATTTGTAGCAAGGAGTGCATATGCGCACTGTGAATGTGAACCTGTGCCTACATTGCTGCCATAGGGAAATCTGTCCTTTTACCAGAAGCTTGTGAAGTGACTGGGATCACTTCGCAGGGTTCATTGGGTGAAACTAGAATGGTACTTGGTCTCACAGTGACCACAGATCCTAAAATATGTATCTATATCTTACAGTCTTTATGGGACACAAGCCTGCCTATACAGGGGGCTGGGCCTTGGCGGCCCAGGTTTCCTCAGTGGCACTGAGTGCCTCTTGCCTGCCATCTACATGGGTTGCCTGGGACAGTGATCCCTGCTCTGGGGACCTCCCAGCTGGATTTCTGTACTGTCTTGTATGGTGTGTTCTCATTAAAAGAGAGCCCGTGTTGCGGTGGGGGCCAGCCAAGCCACCCCTCTATTGCCAGGCGGGTTGGGATGGTTGGTCTCTGGTAGGGATTGGTAGTTTGAGTTGCTGGGGTAATTTTGATGTTGCTAATTTGGGGGAGGGAACAGAGGTTTTTTAAGCAGTGCACACAGCGTTCAGCTTTCTCTTTCGCTGCGTGCACCAGATCACCCGCCCTCCCTCCCTTATTTTAGAATCATAGAATCATAGAATCATAGAGTTGGAAGAGACCACAAGGGCCATCGAGTCCAACCCCCTGCCAAGCAGGAAACACCATCAGAGCACTCCTGACATATGGTTGTCAAGCCTCTGCTTAAAGACCTCCAAAGAAGGAGACTCCACCACACTCCTTGGCAGCAAATTCCACTGTCGAACAGCACTTACTGTCAGGAAGTTCTTCCTAATGTTTAGGTGGAATCTTCTTTCTTGTAGTTTGGATCCATTGCTCCGTGTCCGCTTCTCTGGAGCAGCAGAAAACAACCTTTCTCCCTCCTCTATGTGACATCCTTTTATATATTTGAACATGGCTATCATATCACCCCTTAACCTCCTCTTCTCCAGGCTAAACATGCCCAGCTCCCTTAGCCGTTCCTCATAAGGCATCGTTTCCAGGCCTTTGACCATTTTGGTTGCCCTCCTCTGCACACGTTCCAGTTTGTCAGTGTCCTTTTTGAACTGTGGTGCCCAGAACTGGACACAGTACTCCAGGTGAGGTCTGACCAGAGCAGAATACAGTGGCACTATTACTTCCCTTGACCTAGATGCTATACTCTTATTGATGCAGCCCAGAATTGCATTGGCTTTTTTAGCTGCCGCGTCACACTGTTGGCTCATGTCAAGTTTGTGGTCAACCAAGACTCCTAGATCCTTTTCACATGTACTGCTCTCAAGCCAGGTGTCACCCATCTTGTACTTGTGCCTCTCATTTTTTTTGCCCAAGTGCAATACTTTACATTTCTCCCTGTTAAAATTCATCTTGTTTGTTTTGGCCCAGTTCTCTAATCTGTCAAGGTCTTTTTGAAGTGTGATCCTGTCCTCTGGGGTGTTAGCCACCCCTCCCAGTTTGGTGTCATCTGCAAATTTGATCAGGATGCCCCTGAGTCCATCATCCAAGTCGTTGATAAAGATGTTGAATAACACCGGGCCCAAGACAGAACCCTGTGGCACCCCACTAGTCTTGTGTGTTGACCTTGCTATGCCTGTCATGGGGTCGTCTGCCGTTGGGTCAGGGGCTTGGTAGGAATTTTGTCAATTTGGCTGATTGGCCGGTGCCATTTGGTCTTTGCCTACTGCATAACAAATCGTCACAACTTGTAAGGTTGCGGTTAGGCATTGGTTAAAAATTGGTTGGAGGAGGGGTAAGGATTGGCTGTGCCTGCCCCTCCAATGCTGCTGCTGCAAGGGAATTCCGTTAAAGGAATTCAGGAGCTTGTTATGCTTTCGTCCAAATCACTGGAATCGAATTTGGCCCCCGTAAACCCCTGGGAGCATGCGGGGAGAAGGTGAGGGCCTGTGGCGCAGCTCCAGTTTCTCCCCAATATTGTTTCCTCTTACTGACTTTCGCTGGAATCCAGAAGTCAGTTCTGTCCCCAAGCAGGGGGACAGATAGTCCTAACCACTGTCTAAGCAACCACTCACATCCATGTATGTTAATAAAGTTGTGGCCAAAATTATGCCAAAAACCTTAAACAAAAATTCTATGTGATGTGTGTGTTATTTTTGGGGGGGGGGAGTATCTTGGGGACCTTGACACGCAAGTGGTGTTGTCCCTGAAGATGACTTGAAGTAGAACTTGGCTTACAAAATTCTGGCTGGTTTAGCCAAGTAGATTTGAATTACACAATTTATTGGACGAACTGCATTGTCTGCCTGTTCACCTCAAAGCCAAATCCAGGAGCTGGCACCTACCACTGAATTCATAAATGGCTTGGGACCCAAATGCCTAATGGAACAACTCTTCCCATAACAGTCTGCCCATGTCTTAAAAGTCTTCATTTGAGGTTCTTCTCTGAGTGCCTCCTTTAGTGGAAGTATGCTATACAAGCTGATCTTTGGTGCCATAATTAAAATCTTTTCAGTGCTAAGCCAAGTCACCCTTTATTTGTCATGGAATTTTTAATGTTTATTCTGCTTCATTGTGCCTTATAGTTTTTGCTGCTTCTCCATACACATGTTGTACTTGGTATTAATAATTTTTATTTATTTCTCTTTTATACTGCAATGCATATTTGAATCATTAATATTTTAAATAAATGGATTAATTAAATAATGCATACTTCCAGATCCATGAGCTGAGCTGAGCTGCTTCTCTGCTCAAAATGGCAAAACGAGTGCCATTTTGAGCAGAGAAGCAGCTCAGCTCAGCTCATATTGAGTGTCCTTGTTGTGTCTTACTGGCTTTTTCAGCAGTTGTGCAATATGGTAGAATATACCGGTAGCTATTGTACTATATTGCAGAATGTCTCATTCCCTGTTTTCCAGGGCTCCTGCAGACAACCTATATATTGAGCATTCATCCTGTTTTGCTTGTAGAAGTTAGATTATATTCATTTTTTATTGAGCATTCATTCTTATTGATTTGCAAGGAGCAAGCTTCCTGAATTTATCCTGATTTCCTTTTGGGGTCAAAACAAAAAAAAAAATTTCCTTCCAGTAGCACCTTAAAGACCAACTAAGTTAGTTCTTGGTATGAGCTTTCGTGTGCATACACACTTCTTCAGATACGAAGAAGTATTCCTTTTGGGGTGTTTATAAGCCATTCATTCATTCCACCCTTTTCAAAAATGCATTTCCCCATTACTTTCCTGACCACAAAAGAGTCTGTTACTTTTTTAAAGTGGATTTGTTGCATGGTGGGGGTAAAGCAGTTTCGTCCACTTTAATTGCACAAGTGTACATTCCCCAATATGGGCTTGAATCTCTTCCACTTCAATTTTGCAGCACTTGCATTCCACATGTACTTACTGTTAGTTGCTGTTTTGCATCACCTTATGGCCACAGGAGTGATGTTCAAGCAAGATGTACAACCAAAGATTTGTGTTTGTTGTTGGCTGATTATCAGGTTATGTTATTTGACCCTTGCAAAGACAAATTAATAGAAAGTGCAAGTAATAAATTGCTGCTTCTACATTACTCTGAATTGTTTATTCAGTATTCCCCAAAATGTGCTCCTGGCAGTGGAGTACAGTACCACTAAAAAAAAGTGCCCAGTGTGTTGTAGCAATGGGGAAAGTGTTCTTGAGACTATTGTTCAGCTGCCAGCTCATCGTATGGTCACTGCAGTAAAGGATTGGCTGTTGTTATCCTCATCTTTACTATTATCCTAGTATTACTAGATAACATTATTATTTAATTCTGTCCTGCCTTCTTAGCAAAAGAAAACATGATTAGAGCAATGTAAAACAAAGTATATTTAAAATAATAATGATTGTGAAGCAGAGTTTCTTCCTTTTTGTTCCTCTTTCTTAGACCGAATTGCACAGAATATCATTAAGTCCCATTTGGAGACATGTCAGTACACAATAGAGGAACTACACCAGCTGGCCTGGCAAACCCACACATATGAAGAAGTCAAAGAATACCAGAGCAAGGTACCAAAAACACAACTCACTGTATTAGGCTTCTATATTCTTGTCAGATGGGCAGCATATAAATTATTATTATTATTATTATTATTATTGTTGTTGTTGTTACTCATTCCTAATCACTGTTGTTCTGTGCATTATTTCTGCCAATTAATTTCTGGATAACACACGTGAGGACAGCACTTTTGGAAAAGGACATTTTAAAACAGGAGCAATGTCTTAGGGAGGAATTCAGTGGAGAACTATGGCAAACACCAACACACACATCCAATAAACAAATAAAATAACAGACCCTCCAAGTGTCCATATTTTCCAGGGACAGCCCCAGGTTTACAGAAGTCTTCCCGGTTTCTGATTTGATACTGGAATGTCCCACTTTTCCTTAGGAGAAATGTTTCACTAGAGAAATGTTGGAGGGTATGGCGTTTATGTGA
Source organism: Podarcis raffonei (assembly GCF_027172205.1). Taxonomy (NCBI): domain Eukaryota; kingdom Metazoa; phylum Chordata; class Lepidosauria; order Squamata; family Lacertidae; genus Podarcis; species Podarcis raffonei. The sequence goes on along the minus strand of NC_070612.1, from coordinate 63,009,782 downwards.
CACCCCCTTCCCCAAGCCAATGAGATGCAACCTTTAGAAGACATCAGAAGGCAGCCCTGGATAGGGAAGTTTTTTAATGATAATGTTTTATTATGTTTGTAATGTTTTATTAAGTTGGAGGCTGCCCAGAGTGGTTGGGGCAACCCAGTATGATGGGTGGGGTATAAATAATAAATTATTATTGTTGTTGAATAGGACATCCCTTACCCAGTAGCAGCAGGGTCCCTTTTCCTTTTAGAATAAAGTTTTAGCAGCCAGCTGGAAGGCTGGCTCAATGGATGCCAAGGGGCGAGTCTGAGGACTCCAGAGCACCCACAAGCACTGCACAAGGAACCCAGTCATAAACAGGCACTGGAGCAAAAAGATGCTCCATGTGTTAGAACAAGCCTTGCTCAAACAGGTTACACCAGCCACTCTTGGGGCTTTGCTCCTTGTCCTCTTCAGCTCTGTGAGGGAACATGGTCTAAAAGACATGGGAACTGAGTCCCATTGGTGGATTTGTGTTGTTCCCTAAAATTAGCAGTTCCCACATGTGTCAGGGCCTTTTTATGAGATGTTGGTGTGGATCCTCCTCCACTCAGATAATAAAACATACAGGAGTTTGATGGACTCAGATGTCCCTCGATCTGCCGGTGGAAGCTCAGGGGCTCACTGGACAGAAAAGTCTGAATAAACCTAATGGGAAGGAAAAAGCACATTCTCCAGAAACCAGGTGATACATGCACATCTCTACCTTAGAGCAGGGGTGGGAAACTGGACCCAACATATAGACTGCTTTGACAGGTGTGTGCGGCCGTTTACATTGGGCATTTTCATTTGCTCCCAGTTGTTCCTTGGCAAGTGATGCTGTCAGTGCCAATGAGCAGAACAGCACTGACATCACGCTGCTTTGGGCAGGGAGTGGTTGCACTATGGAGTTCCTCAGAGGAGGTCAATTCAGCAGTGAGTACACCCTGAAATTTGCACCCTGGACTTACATGAATATTTTTGTGTTTAACACCACAAAACAGTCCTATTAAATAGTCTTATTTTTTCTTGCTATTTTAATTTATGCACTTAGTAATTATCATAGTAGGTTAAAGCATCTGCACAATGGGTGGTATTCAACTAAGTTTTTCTGAGAAGACCTATTAAAATACTTAAGTCATGTCACACATTTCAGTGGGTCTACTTGAAGTAAAGCTTAGTTGAATACCACCTATTGCTTCAGTAACCATAAGATCTGCACCTATCACATGAGTAATTGTCATCAATATATTATTGATCATGTGGCTGAAGAGCATACATTCATTTCATGTCTGAAGGATCAACTTGCTTTATGATTACTATCTGCTCTCCTTTTGCACGCACATTTCTTCTGGAAGTCAAGAGAAGCATTATGGCAGCAGTGTGCAATCCAGATCACACATGCCATTCAGTACGTGGTGGAATTTGCAAAGCGGATAACAGGCTTCATGGAACTCTGTCAAAATGATCAAATTCTACTTCTCAAATCAGGTGAGTAAACAGGGATGGTGTCAGTGTTTCCATTAGCCTTCATGACCAAGGGCCCTCCAGGTGTTTTAAACAACAACAGCTGGCTGGGGCTCATGGGAGTTGTAGCTCAACTCCTGGAGGGGATCAGGTTGGGGAAGTTAATTTACTAACAGCAGTATTTGAGGAACAGAATTACCAAAGCTTACATTGATAAATCAGCTTCAGGATTCAAACAGGGTATCAGATGGGACATCACGCTATGTCACTGAAAAAGCTGGAGTGTTAAACAATGCCTAAAATTTGACTATGACCCAAATGTACAGAGGATATCCCGTTGTACCCCCTTACACCTGAGTAGAAGTGAGAGTTTTAAAATGCTTGTACCCTTTGAACTCAGTGGGACTTACTTCTGAAAAGACATGGATAGGGTTGCCCTGCAAATAATGCTGAGCTGGAAAAAGGACAAAAAAGACTGATAAAATCAACTTCACTACAGAACTGCATTATCATCACTTCAGCCAAGCAGCTATCTTCTAATGCTGTTTTTTTTCTTCCAATGCCTATCATAAATAAATAAATAAATAAATAAATAAATAAATAAATAAATAAATGCAACAAAAGTGTTTAGAGAACACAATATTTTACATATATTTTGTTGGTTTAAAATTATATTCGGTTGTTCTTTTTTCTCTTAATGAGGTGGGGGAGATTTTTCGAGCAAAGCATGCTGGACAGTTTTTTACTTTTGCAGGACAACCTCAGCTCCAAAATAAGCAAAGCAAGGGCCTGGTGGTCCACAATACATTCTCACAATTGAGTCGTCCAATACTGTTTCCATGCATATTCAGCCAGCACTGTTATGATTAGAGTAATTCTGTGACTTCTCCCTTCTGTGACAGGGGAGAAGCAGCTCATCCGCTCATTCACTGCCTTTTTCACAGAATATTACCAAAATCCCACAATTGCAAAAGAAGAGCTGCAGGCTGGCTTGCACTAGCCATTGCATCTAGCTGTGGAGATCAGGAATAAGAATTTGTTTGTGAATACCTTCTGCTTCCAGAAAATGGCTGAATGCAAATATCTCATCATGATATATCAGTACAGTAACTTTTGCTGTCTTTCCAGGCTGCTTGGAAGTGGTTTTAGTCAGAATGTGCCGTGCCTTCAATCCACTCAACAACACTGTTCTGTTTGAAGGAAAATATGGAGGGATGCAAATGTTCAAGGCTTTGGGTATGGTGGTTTCTTCATTGTTTACTCAAGCCATAAAATTGTGGTGTGATCTGGGTATATAGCGGTGGCACCTGCAGCCATATATTATCAAATGAGTATCAACTCAGCACCATTGAAGATATTTGAAATAAAAAGAATCTGTTAGATTCCACTGTCATTCCCCAGGCACTGCTTGTTTCCATGTAAGTGAGGTCATAGGTTAATAACACTCTCGTTAATCTGAACCTCTGATTGTATAATCATCATTTTAGATGCTTCTTCTCCAGCCCTTTGGGTAAACAGAGCTGGGAGAAACATTAACGCCATATTAAGATTTGGGGAAAGGGCAAAGGAGAAAGAATGTAAATCAGGGCTTGGATCCACTTAAGTTTTTTATTTACTGTATAAGGTATAAAAATGATGCTAATGTACACTGAAGGTGGAAAACCTGAACCGATGTTTACTCTGACTGAGCACTAAAGAGCAAGTATTCACAGGGAAAGCTCAGGGCAAGAAAAAAATGCACGGACACAGAGCTTTAAAGCACAGGCCTGTGCCTGGAAAGAGCGAGGCAAAGGTAAGTGTGGATAAGCCCTTAATTGCACCACCCTTGACTAATAATAATAATAATAATAATAATAATAATAATAATAATAACTGTACCTCACCCATCTGGCTGGGTTTTCCCCAGCCACTCTGGGTGGCTTACAGCACATATAAAACATAAGAAAATGTCAAACATTAAAAACTTCCTGATAAATGGCTGCATTCAGCTGTCTTCTAAAAGTTGTGTAGTCCTTTATCTCCTTGACATCTGAAGGAATGGTATTCATCTGAAAGGAGGGTGTCACTGCTGAGAAGGCCCTCTGCCTGGTTCCCTGTAACTTCATTTCTTGCAGTGAGGGAACCACCAGAAGGCTCTCAGAGGTGTCTGGGCTGAACAATGGGGGTGGTGATTCTCCTTCAGGTATACTGGGCCAATATGCTGCTGTCCCATTTGTACTGTTGTATTTCACTGCTTTATATCTTTTTGTGAGCCTCCTTTATATTACTATTGTATGGTGGAAACAAAATTAATGCTCAAATATAAACTGTGAGAGTAATCAGAGTAAAATTATAATAATCGTGAAGTGATCAAGAACAAAAGGTAAAGCTGATTCATGAAAAGGGATTCTATTAGTATCCACTTATAAGTGTACCTTCGTAAGTGTGCCAAATAAATTTAAGCCACAATACAAGGCACAGGTCTGTACATTAAACTCCGGTGGAAATGAGTTGGAATTATTTCTTATCTTCTTATTTCTTATCTCTGAACTTTGTCAGCCACTCTGGAGAGTCTTGTCTTCTTTTAAAGACTGGAGTAAAAGTGCTTTAAATGAGTAAATAAGCACATACAACTATATATTTGACTGGAACCTCATATCACACTTATGTTGTTATGTTTCAATCGGGCTTGTGGGAGGAGTTCTTTTCTGACTATAGAATTGGCAACAACTGATAATCTGCTGTAAAACTATAACTCATTACACAGAAAGATTAGAAAAGTAACTGAAAACATACCTAGCCTTCTTTGTAGCATTCGGCACAATAGTTGGTTCTTTCTCTTTTTGAGTTTTCCACGAGGTTGGATCCAGTGCTTTTTTCTGGCATACTCAAGGGTACTGATTGGATCCAGAGTTACCTCTGTAGATGGAAGAACTTGTGAAAGAGCATGAGATTCAGCTAAGGTTCCCACTGAATAAAGATGATTTTTACCAGTTCCCCCTTAAGCCTCCCCTCCAACCTACCATGTTCATCAGAGTATGATGCTCTTTAGCAGTTATTTCAGAGGTTGCAGATGGAAAGGAGGAATCAACAAAATACAACCAACTTCTTCCAGTAGGAACTTCCCATGACTGGAGTTTCACTCACAGGAACTCTGGATTCAAAATGTTGTATCTTTAGGATATATATGAGGCAAGTTGTATAAGGCCTCAAATAAATCGCCCAAAGGCAATAGTTTAGTTAGCTTCTCATTTGCACAAGAAATGGGCCTTCTCTGTCTTTAGCAGCTATAAGAAAAATGACAAGTGGTCTGTTGTCCTGTCACTGAAGTACGATAGCAGTGAAAGCCATGCTTGCTGAACATCCCTTACAGACCCCAGAGAAAATATCCTCAGTTCTCATGTACTCATGCTAATGTTCTGATCAGCAGCTCTTCAGGGAAGATTGAAACTATTTTTCCTCATAACTATCTCTAAGCACCAAGAATGTATGTGTTGTTAGTGTAGGAAACTGACTGGTTCTTCTGCATGATATATTTGTTTCACTGCCTGGATATAAGGGAAATGGAAGAGAACTGATGCCCATTCATTATGGACACATGCATGCATTTGATCACAATAATATTCCTGGGAAAACATTACATGTGAAACAATATGATTTTATGTTGACTTTGTCTTCTGCACACAGGTTCTGATGACCTCGTGAACGAAGCATTTGACTTTGCAAAGAATTTATGTTCCTTGCAGCTGACTGAGGAGGAAATTGCCTTGTTTTCATCTGCTGTTCTGATATCACCAGGTAGTTATCTTCAACAAATTATACTTTCCCACCTGCATCCCATAGAAACTTCACTATTTCCAGTTCTTTTCAGCCTATGCTGGTTACTGTTGTTCTTCACATAAGTACGTACGTTAAATTACTGAATGGGTTTGATCTGTCTTGTATTTTGCCTGTAATTCAATAAAAATTACAACTGAAGAGGTTAAGCATTGAAGCTGGGCTACATGATCCCTGAAGTTTACAGTAACAAACTTGGGTAAATATGTGCTAGAGCAGGAATGAGCAATGGTCGGCCAGATGGTGATGGATGGTGCTATCACGCCAAACCGTTGCCATGCTAGCTGGGGACTGACCACACTGTTCTACTGCATGGCTTGGACTTTACCATAGTGTATTATATTGCAGTGCTTCTGCATAGTGGGTAAGTTTATCCTGATTCATGTGGCAGGTTTTTTAAAGTGCTTCACAGCAGCACATAACCTGGTGACACTTCCTTTTTCACATGGAAGAGAGCAGCGGCTGAACAACCAGTGTAGGTTGTTGTTGTTGTTGTTGTTGTTAGGTCACAACAATTAAAACACAATGTTGAAAACAACCTGAAATCACAGAAATGATGTGGTTCCTAAAAGATATACATCTCAGGTGCCAACAGCCAGCATAAAGAGCTACATCTGTTGGAGAAAGAGGCTTGGAAGGGATTTTTTACTCTCTCATAGCTACCAGGCACATTAAAACTTGGTTAGATTTAAATCTCACCTCATCAACCTTTAAACAAACAATCTGCATGAAAATACTAGAATAAATCAGACATTTAGTTTTCCAAATAATTGAAGAGGTTACTCAGAGTTTCAGGAGTTACAGCAGAAAAAGTCTCCACCCACAGGCAGAAAAGCAAAGAAGAAAAAAGGATCCAAATGACTTAAAAGAAAAGAACTTGGTTTCATCACAAAAGGATCGTGCAAGCTTTAGGAAAGCTGCAGGGTGTAAAATCTATTTTAGAGAGATTCATTCACTTGATTTTTCTTTGTCAGGGAGCCATTCCACATGACTCCTTTCATCCAGGAAGACAGCAGAGAGAGGAAAGGGGGGGTCAAAAGTTGCTGGGAGCCCACTAAACTCCACCCATTGGCAGCTTGAGCTCAGGGCCCAAGTTAACCCTTTCATGCATGCAAGTGTGAGTCAGTAACTGTATACTGTATTGCAACAGCATCTTCAGTATTTGCCAAAAGCTGCATAAAGAAGATGCCAGATGTATCTCTGTGGGGAGGGAGTTACACAACTGCCAGAGAGAATGCCAACCACTTTTAAGATGCTGAGGACAATGGAACTACCAAGAGAAACCTCTCTGCAGGGAAGGAGGTGGGCTTTCAGGCAGTGGCAATTTGCACAGCTAAACCTGAAGGGTGAAATGGCCAGGCATGCCAAACTGTAAAATAGGATTAGTGGAGAAGGAGAAGAATTGATGTTACAAGTTACAACTGCTGCTGTGTGCATGTTTCAATACAGAACAGGTATGGCATACGGACTATATAGCCATATAACTCTGGATATTGTACAGCAAAGTTTCCATTGCACTTTAATTCAATTCCATTACTAAACTTGTGGACGTTTTCCTGGCAGTTATTTGATATTTCAAGGATAGAACCGAAGTATTATTTTGTTGCCCCTGTTACATGCAGCATTATCTTGATGGAATTCATCAACAGGATAATAAAAAGAAAAAATGAAAATTGCAGGAAAGCAGCTAAACCAGGACTGCTCTGGCCACTGCCTAATATCTCCACATATGAGAAAATAAGAGGCTCAGAACTACAGCAGAAAAGATGCCATTTCTAGTCCAAGAACCAGAAAGCACCAATCTTCAGTCAGAGCAGGAACTGGGAGAGGACATTCAGCATATTGGTTCAAACCACATTGCTTGCAATGGAAACAAACATTCTTGTTTTCAGTGGAACGTCCTTTAAAGTTATGTGGTTTCAAGTTTCACAAATTAGTGTCCCAATCATAGACTTACACAGTGGTCTGTTAGATTGTGTGGTAAGATTCCAAAACATCTATTTTCCCCAGAACCTGCCTAGTACAGCTGTGATATGTGAGCATCTTCCAGGGGCTGGGAAAGCCATAGGGCAAGGGTAGAGAGGAATGCAGTGCTACCTGCACCTAAAGTGAAAGCTAATATCAGATAAACCCAAGTACTAAAAACTTAGCTCTTTTGAGATGGGGAGCTAAAATATTGCACTTCCTCCTGATGGTGGGGTTACAATGGCCACTTACCCTATTCGGGTGGAAGGCAGTTGTGGCCTGTCGTGGCAGCCAGGACTCGTGGGCATGGCCGGACACATTGCAGGATGGGATTGCCCACCAAATCCTGGGCGCCTGAGGGAGCAGAGCCTCATGGACTGGGAAGCAGATGCTTCTTCTCCAGTCCACCAGGGATGCTTTAAAGCCAACTGAGCCTGGCACCTTCATCACAGCTGGCAGAAGAGCAAACCCTCCCTCCCTCCTTGTCATGCTTTTGTAATGTGTCTTGTTTAACCTTATTTTGCATTCCAAGTCACTTGTTTGTTTGTTTTTTTACTATTCCTTGTTTTACCATATTTTCATTGTAGTTGCTTGTTTTAATCATGTTTGCCTCCTTGTAATACCTGACCTTGCTCTGGTTACTAATGGTTGCCATATTTGGAGCCAGGAAGAAATTTGCCTGCAAACAGGCGAGGTTTTGCCTTTCCCATAGCAAAACGAGCAACTTTCCCCATGGCAACTTTGGGCAGGTAAGGCACAGGGTGGAATCCTAGTTATCAAGGTCCCAGTTGAATTGGTGCATCACCCTGACCAAAGAGCAGGTGTGTCCTCAGGATACCCTGTTAGAGGGGCCTTAGTGGAAGTCTCTGTCCAGAAGTCAAGTGTGGGGCAGGTGGGAATGGCCACCTTGGTAGTTTGGCTTCTTGGGGACACCATAAACCTTGGCACCACGCTGTCAGAGTTTCAGCCCTCCAGCAGGAGGCTGGATGGATATGCACCCAATGCCTGAGCAAAAGTCCACCTGCATCTGGAATCAATAAAGTTGTGTCCGTTTCTAATCCAGATTGTAGTCTGGTTGAGTTTCTTCCTTTATGCCTTAGCTATAGCTTCTGCGCAGGGAGGGGGGGCTCTGCAACTGGGACCACAACACTATTAACACCTATTGCTACAAGTCATCTTTCCATCTTTCTGGCTTTAGTTTATGCCTTCATTTGAATTTATTTTATTTCTTTTGGCCAGATCGGGCTTGGCTGTTGGAACCAAGGAAAGTCCAGAAGCTTCAGGAAAAGATTTATTTTGCACTTCAACATGTGATCCAGAAGAATCATCTTGACGATGAGACTTTGGCAAAGGTAGCTCTTCAGTACACAAACTGACACTCCTACATAAAAAGTGTACAGTTAATTAATATTGATTTTAATTCCCCTCTTTTTTTGATTGGCTATTAGTGATTCCGCAGGGACGCGGGTGGCGCTGTGGGTAAAACCTCAGCACCTAGGACTTGCCGATTGCATGGTCGGCGGTTCGAATCCCCACGGCGGGGTGAGCTCCCGTTGTTCGGTCCCAGCTCCTGCCCACCTAGCAATTCGAAAGCACCCTTAGTGCAAGTAGATAAATAGGTACCGCTTTATAGCGGGAAGGTAAACGGCGTTTTTGTGTGCTGCGCTGGCTCGCCAGGTGCAGCTTGTCACGCTGGCCACGTGACCCGGAAGTGTCTCCGGACAGCGCTGGCCCCCTGCCTCTTAAGCGAGATGGGCGCGCAACCCCAGAGTCGGTCACGACTGGCCCGTACGGGCAGGGTACCTTTACCTTTACCTTATTAGTGATTCCAGTGTTCCTGCCCCCAAAGGCTTTCTTGTTTGAATCAAATAGTTCTTCACACTCCTACCCAGGAATTTTCCTTGTATATCAGAACTCACCATGTGATCTTCAAACATTGCTATGGCTTCTATTCCACACACATGCTAGAATCTACCCCAGAATTTAAAATCTGCTGCATCCATTGTGTGAAGGGATTTGCATGTAGAGCAATAGATTGTGCACTTGGAGCTGTGTTGATGGAGCTAGAATACATGCCCTTTCGCTCCAGCTGATCTGCTGATCACAGGCTAATAGGCACAATGCAACTGCATGTCAAGCTTGCTGATGTTAGCCACCAATTTAAAACAACAGTCAAGATACATTATAAAAACTCAAAGAAAAATAATTCAGTTTCAATCCCCATGCTCTGATAATTTGTATTACAATTAATTTATTTTATTTTTAAAAAAACTTATTAGGCTCTAATTAAATTTTACAGCAGAGACCTGTCCCACCGCCTTCATGATGAATTGTTGTATTCTGCTCTTAGTTTTATTGTGTGAATTTGAATGCAGTTATCTGAACTGTTTTCACTGTAATTGGAACTGTTTTATGGTGTTTCATGCTTATTATTATTATTAGCTGCTTTGGGTTTATTTTATAAAGAAAAATAACCTCATAAAGCAGCTGGGCTGATTTGGATAAGGTCTTTGGTACGGCGAAGGGAATTCCAACGCTTCCCCTCCACCAGGAGCAGCCAGCATGACGAGGCCGCAGTCCCCCAGAGCTGCTCTCCCAACATGGGGAAGCCAAGGCGGTGCTTCCATCACTGAGTGTGTGCAGTGTTCCTGACCTTGCCACCTCCCTGCCGCACCCCATATCATTTGATGAGCACCAGCAACACTAGTGTCAGTAGGGCAGCTGCCAGCCACCCCAGCCATACACACACACACCAGGGGCTTCTGCTTCCTGTATGTTATGGTCCAAGTCTTTCCCATGGAGCTGCTATTAGCCACGGAAAGGAAAATATACAGGCATAGAATGTGTGCCTCCATATATTTGCCTCCATTGCTCATAGTCTGCTCCTGTGTCCCAAGGGCACTCATAGGAATGTCACAACACAAGGAAGAGGAAATCAGAAAGCAAAATCCACACATTAAAAACACCAGTATAAATAAAACTAAAAAGCAGTCATATAAAGCTACTGGAGAGAAACATCAGTAGTAAAGTTTTAAACATAACAAATCTGTCAAATGAAAAGTGTTCTCTGTAGAAACTGGCCAGAGATGGAGCCTATTGGCTCCACATAGAGGATATTCCAGAGCTGTAGTGCCACCACTGAAAAGCATTAGCTCTTGTCCTTAGATACCTAGTGGCCTAACACATAAAACAAGCCCTCTGAAGTTGATCTTAAGACCCAGGTAATCTATAGGGCAGGTGGTGCTCCTTCAGGTAGCCAGAAAATAGCAGCTCCAGCAATGTGAGGATGTAGAACCCCACTTCCCACTCAGAAGCCCCAACCCAAATCGCATGCACACACCTCTCTGTGTCATTTTCATGCACAGCTGCTGCTTTTAGAAGAAAATTGCAGCGGGAAAGCCAATCAGTTTAGAAATCAGGATTTCATGAGACAATTTCTTTAAGAATAAACTTTCTCTCCATTTGCTTCTTTGTCTGTCTTATAGTTAGTAGCCAAGATACCAACTATCACTGCACTTTGCAACTTGCACGGAGAAAAACTGCAGGTATTTAAACAATCTCATCCCGATATAGTGAATACACTGTTTCCTCCGTTATACAAGGAACTGTTCAATCCAGACTCTGCCACTGGCTGCAAGTGAAGGCAAAGCTAGAATATTTCATGGAATGCATCACTCTTCAGACAAAAGAATTGTTTTCATGGAGACTTTCTTAAATATGTCACTACTGCAACACTAGGAATGTCCTGCACTTAATAGAATTATTTTTCACCGCTACAGTTTGAAGAATGTAAATATGCACCTCTGAGTGGGGTCTGTTTTTCTTTCTCTTCTTTTTCCCTTTATGTTAATTTTCCCCTTCTTTTTTGTTTTGTCTTGTTTATTTTTAACTTACCAGAAATTTGCAAATATAGAACACTGGGTGTTACCTTTATTTTTGATTTTATTTTATTGGGGGCTTTGTTTTTGGGAGACAAACTGTTTATAGAAGTTTATTGTAGATATAAATGAAAACAGAGGAGTACTTTGCGGTATTACTCTTGCTGTTTATTGTTCAAATATAATTTAAGAAATTTCCACTAAACTAGGCTTACCTATTTCTATGTTTTTAGCTAGTTAAATGCATGTGGCAATATGTGGCTGTCTTGGAAACAGGTGTGTGTGTGTGTGTGTAGGTGTATATATATATATATGGGCATGAGCCTTTCCTGCCTGGATGCCGTGTGGGTGCATGGAGGAGAACTCAGGGGGCTTAAAAGAGCTCTGTTTCAACCCTCTCCTCAGCCAGTGTTCCTGGCCCTGTGCATGCAGCATTCTAGAGGAATCTGGGCAATGGGTGGTCTCTATGTGCCTCCCATACCCCCGTCTGAGCTTACATGAACAAGCTTTAGGGACTTCCCATTCTCCGTAAATTTCCATTATGCTCTGCACAAACTGAGAGGAATAAGTGAAAACAGGGCTCCCTTATGCCCTTTGGGGATCTTTTAACACATGGGCAAGGATCATGTCCTGTGTGTATACATACATGGATAGTATATACCAGGGATGGATGGCTTTGACATTCTCTATCCTTAAAACAGCAGTCAGGTGCCAGAAGTCTATTTTGCTGCACATCTCTACTTCACCATGCTGGGTGGCTAAGCTCCAATATGCCCAAGAGAGATGAAGTGTTTAAAAAGCATTAACACACATAAAATCAACATTTCTTTTCCTCCAAATAAAACTACAGGCAAGGTTTAACCACAACGTGATTCAAATTTGGTAGCAACCCCAGACTCAGGATGAAATTGGTTAATGAATCACCAGATAGCCATCCCTGCTATATACCAATATAGTACATATATACACACACATATATGGAATACGCAAACACTTGCTGTAGCTTAAAAGATGCCTATTTTCTAGGGACGCTCTTCTGCATTTTTAACTCTTCATGTAATGTGCTAGTTTTATGTTGGGCAATTAGGATTTTGCTCTGCCATCCACCCATGTATAATGACAAGATGGTACCTTTTCTGACCAGTTTGTATATAATGTGAATGCAGTACGCAGTCAGTGAATGAAAAGTCAGGTTAGTATTATGGTGCCAAAGCCTTGTCTGGATAATTCAAATGGACAGAGAAAAAGTTATTGGGAGATCCCCCCCCCCGTGATAAAACATATATTAAACCTAATATTATAGGACACAATGCCAATAGAGTATTTAAACCACAGAGTAAAATGTAGACTTGTCCAAAACAGTTTTTTGTGAATCAGAAAGAGTTTATTTTATTAACACTTCGTCAAACAAAAAACATCACTATTGCTCTGATATTCCCCAAGGGTGATGGAGCAGCCCAGTGATGTAACTCTGAAGGAGTAAAGTAAAAGTTACAAGAGCAAACAACCTGTTATCATCCACTAAGGTATTATTGTGAGGCTGTGAGGTGAAAGTGGAGGCTTTCCATCTGCATACCCATTGTTGAATGCAATTTTAATATCCCAGTGTCTGGATCAACAGCTGTTTTCACTAGTTCATTTCAAATCCAGGGCTTTCATTGCTCAACTGGTATGTCTAAACAATACAGGAGTGCTAGTTCAACCCATTGAAGCACCTAACATTAATGCCCCTGATCTCTGAACCATGAATCCTCAAGACACAGAGCTTCTACATAACATTCCACCAGCATCTAAGAGATTTCATATGAAACCTATCCCCTACGCCCCAACCCCTACGGTTGTAGATGTGTTAAGAATTGCAAGGGCAGAGCCATTCCAAGAGCAGATTTCTCCCAACTGTAGACTGGGTCCAATCTCTCTTAGCAGTCTTCTTCAAAGGTGCATCTTAGATGCCTTGGGCATGTGTTGTCCTTCAACAGCTATCCAAGGATGGTTATAGAAGATGCTAGTCAGGACACAAGAATCCATGTATAAACCTTGCCATCTCTGCAACATATTTGTGGTCTTCTAAAACTGCCCTGGCCCACCTTCCAAACCTCCTGGAAGCCTGCTAGATACTATAGGATGTATCCTCTCTTGCCTTTCTTCTGCAACCCATTATGTTCCACCTTCTACTGCCTCTTTTCTATGACACAAATATATTCTTTATACCCTCTGACAACAATGGCCCATAGCAATCACATCAGACTTGGGATAAGCTTTTTTAAAGTCCATACTGTACTATATGCAGCTCCTAATTTTATTGAAATCTGTTCTCTGCATTCCAGACTTCAGTTTGGAAAAGCACAGCTGTAAAAAAAAAAAGTAGAATGAGTTTTTTGGTGGTGGTGGTGATTTAAGCCAGTACCCCATTTTCCAAAATAGCAACACATTAACTGACATACGCAAATTCACTTTCATTTCCTAAATTAATTTGCTGTGCCACCTAGAGATTCCAACGTAATTTACAAATGTTTGTCCTTTGTTGTAAATGAGAACAAAATCATTAAATGCCTGACCTACATTAGAACTAGTGAAGATCTTGCACTCTATTTCATGATATCATAGAACTGTAGAGTTGGAAGGGACCCTAAGGGTCATCTAGTCCAACCCCCTGCAATGCAGAAATCTCAGCTAAAGCATGCATGACAGATGGCCATCCAACCTCTGCTTCAAAACCTCCAGGGAAGGAGAGTCCACAACACTCCAATGGAGACTGTTCCACTGCCGAACAGCTCATAGTGCCAGAAAGTTCTTCCTAATGTTTAGTCGGAATCTCCTTTTTTGTAACGTGAATCCATTGGTTCAGGGCCTAGGCTCCAGAGCAGGAGAAAACAAGCTTGCTCCATCCTCCATGTGACAGCCCTTGAGATATTTGAAGATGATGTTTCCACTCAGTCTCCTCTTTATCAGACTAAACATACCCAACTCCCTCAATCATTCCTCATAAGAATTGGTTTCCAGACCCTTAAAGCATCTTGGTCGCCCTTCTCTGCACACTTCCCAGCTTCCCAGTGTCCTTATTAAATTGTGTTCTGACATTACTTCCCTTGATCTGGACACTATACTTCTGTTGATGCAGCCTAGAATAGCATTGGCTATTTTTGCAGCTGCATCACACTATTGACTCATGTTCAACTAAGACCCCTAAATCCTTTTCACATGTACTACTAGCACACCAGGTCGCGCCCCCGCCACCCCCCGGTGTAACTGTAGAACCTTTCATTTGTCCCTATTGAAATTTATTTTGTTAGTTTGGGCCCAGTTCTCCAATCTGTTAATGTCATCTTGAATTCTGATTCTGTCTTCTGTGGCATTGCCACCCCTCCCAGTTTGGATGTATACCTTCATCCAAGTTGTTTATAAAGATGTTGAACAACAATGGTCTCAGGGCAGAGCCCTGCAGCACCCCACTTGTCAGGTTTTTTCCAGGATGATGAGGAACTGTTAGTAAGTACTCTAGGTCTGATCAGTCAACCAGCTACAAATTCACCTAACAATTAACTCCCACATTTTACCAGCTTCACCACAAGAATATCAAGGGGGACTTTGTCAAAACTTTATGGAAATCAAGATACACTACATCCACCGCATTCCTCTGATCCACCAAGCTTGTAACTCTATGAGAGAGAGAGAGATTTGTCTGGCACGGGGGAACCCATGCTGGATGATAGTAATCACAGCATCCTTTTCTAAGTGCTTATAGACTGACCGCTTAATTATCTGTTCCAGGACCTTTTCTGGTATTGACATAAAGCTGACCGGACAGTAGTTAGCTGGGTCTTCTCTTCCCCACCACACCACTTTTTGAAGATGGAAACAACATTTTCCCACCTCTAGTCCAAAGGCACTTCACTTGTTTTCCAGGAATTATAGACAGAGGCTCTGAGATTACATCCGCAAGCTCCTTTAGTAGCCTTGGGTGCAGCTTTTCAGGTCCTGGAGAATTGAATTTGTTTAAAGTAGTTAAGTGTTCCCTTACCTCCTCTTTTCCTGTCTTGGGCTGCAACTCCCTCCTTGCATTGTTTATTCTGCTTTTACCAGGTTGGGCATCACTTTGCTTTTGGGTGAAGACAGAGGTGAAGTAAGTGTTGAGCAGTTCTGCCTTCTCTCTGTCACACAATAGCATTTCTTCATCTTCTGCACGCAAGGGACATACTATTACTTGTTCTTCCTCTTGCTTCAAACATAGCTGAAGAAACCTTTTCTTTTCTTATTAACCTCTCTTGCAAGCCTGAGATCATTCTGAGCTTTGGCCTGCCTGACCTTCTCCCTGCAGCTGTTGGCAACTCATGTTTACAGTGGTGTAGCATTGGGGGGGCACAGGGGCTGTAGCCCTGGGTGCAAAATTGTTGGGGGAACAGAATTTCAACATCCGGTGCTGCCTCAATGCAGCTGCATGCTTCTGGTACTGGGCTTCTCCATGCGAACCAGGAAGTGACCTCTCCAGATAGCGGAATGAATTTCATTTTCTTATCTCTGCAGCTGCAATCTCCTGGTAAGACGGATGCCATTAGGCAATTGAATGTGCATGCGCACTCTGTCCTTTTCCCTCCCACTCATCTGCTCCTCCGCACTGGCAACCCACATTGTGTGTGTACCCTTCCTTCATGATTTCCCCTTCCTTCCATTTCTTTATACATGCCTTTCTTACATCACATCTCAATAGCTGCAGTCTCCTGTCTCAGTAGATGCAGTCTCCTGAAAGTGGAATTATTTTGAAGTATATATAAAAAAATTAATCCAATGATGTTTAGAATCATTAACCAAACCGGGATCAGACCTTCCGCTTCCCACCCCATCGCCACAGGCTATGTCCCTCCAAGTGGCTCTGGGTATCACATCGCCATATTTCCTTCTGCCCCTTATAAAGCTCCTGTGCTTTTAACAACAGAGAGACAGGCAGAAGTTACACTATAAATGGCACTGGTTTTTCAGCGACTGATAAAGAATTGTTTTACAAAATAAGAGTCTGAGCTCCATGCCAACTGAATAGGAAAAACCTCCTTTGAATACTCTTGGACTGCCTCCTGCTTCTTCTTTCTTCTTCTGCTTTCCCTCTTCAAAATAACAGGATATGGCGAGACAACAGAAGCTGTCCTTGTAACTGATACCCCTTCTTCCTTTACTTGATTTGTCTCTCCTCCTCTGGAACCAACACAGCAATAACACTTTATATTGTATTCTGATAATGTAAAAGCACTGAGCCACTTTATTCTCAGTGTCTGAGCAGACAGATGTAGACTGCTTGTTACACTTCTACAGGGACTTAATTTTGTATAAATGTCACTCCTGCTGGCTCTCTGTATAAAGAATTAATTCCAAGAGTCATATTTCCTTCTAATGGAAAGATTACTTTACTGATTGCTAGGAAAACAGGGTAATAGAAGACACTCAATTAAACCAAGCTGTTTCCAAATGCAATATATATTTGATGATTGGTTTGTGTTAGGGACCTTGCAGGATTTGAGGCAGGGAGGTCTTGAGCTCTTTCAACTCTCATCTAACATAATCTTCTTGTTTTCCTTCTTGATACTCTATGTGGGTTCTACATTGTGGGGATGTCGGGATGCTCCCAAGCTGTAGGATTTGGGTTGAATCTGTTTTTGTTGAATCTGAGGATATATTTACATGGGCTGAAGATCAGTACTCACTTTAACTCCACACTATCAACGTGGTAAAAATGACAGACAAAGAGGGAGGTGGGATGCCAACAGCAGGCAGGTTTTCATTTTCAAATAAGCACACATAGTGAGGTTTGCACCAGTAAAACGAGAATTCTAATGGTCCAGTCCAAAAATAAGGTCACCAAACTATTGCCCTGTGCCAGGAATTCACTATGTGAAGTAGAGACTATGATGCCCAGACAGATTCATATTACCATTCCTTTATATAACCACAACTTCTCTCCCCGTTGGAAATAGCACCGCAGGCAACCCATCCAAGAGCTTTGCATCAGGGTGCAATTGTGTTTTCCAAAATGGTAATATGGGATCAATGGCGAAATGCATATGGAATTGAAACTTTGAAACTTGAGACAAACAGCTATTTTTTTCTGGACACTAAAAAGGTGTGTGTGTGTGTGTGTGTGTGTGTGTGTACACATGACTCAGCCATTCTGCCTCCTCTTTATAAACTAACCAGTGTCTCTGATATGCTGTAAGAACTGTATATCGAACACTAGGGCCATCTTATTCTTTCCTTTTAAATCTTCACTTTGTAAATGACAATCACTGCTTGATGCAGATGTTGCACTGTATGCCACTCAGGGATATTACCTTATTAAAAATAATAAGATATATAAAATGACAGTAATAATAAGGAAACCATTATTAGAAATGTGTTGAAAGGCACAATTTGAGATGCCAAAATGTGGAAGACCCAGACAAGGCTTTCAAGCCAGCTATTAGAGATGATGAGGTTACAAACTGAATTCACTGTTACTATTTCCTCAGCAAAATGCACCACTGATTTCACACTTCGATTGTGAGCACGAGATCCATATTGTGAATTTCCATCCTTCAGAATCAAATTCTGACCATATAAATAGAATTTCAAAGTACAGTACTGGCATATTTAACATTTGGTCTGCAAAGCATTTTCTGTGGTCAAAAAAAAAAAAAGGATGGATTACTTGCACTACCATTACAAACACACCTGCTTGGATGTAAGTCCCTGTTAAGGCAGCAGGACTTGGGATTTAATCTAAGTAAGTGTGTTTTGATCAAGATCTTTGACAGACAATTGTAACACATTTGCATAATTGCTACAGTTTTGCTGATTTACCACATGGAAAAATATATGGGATAGCAGTAAAATAACAACCAAGTTGTTCCTATTGCAAAAGAAACATCCAGCTGAGCCCCTCTATTTGTTGACAGACCAAAGCACTTCACAGGGTATCTCACCCTTAAAAGAATTAAAGCCAGCTCACACTCTCATTTCTGCTACCAAATATTCGCCACACA
The DNA here is from genome assembly GCF_027172205.1 of Podarcis raffonei. Classification (NCBI taxonomy): domain Eukaryota; kingdom Metazoa; phylum Chordata; class Lepidosauria; order Squamata; family Lacertidae; genus Podarcis; species Podarcis raffonei. The sequence goes on along the minus strand of NC_070612.1, from coordinate 62,991,643 downwards.
ATTGAGCAGTATGTGCCTATAATCGTGCAAAGGAAGTACTGTGTGGATTGGTGGGTATCTCTGAAGCGGTTCCATGATTTGTACCTGTACTTTTTAAAACTTATGCCATTGCAAGAACGCCGGCAAAGTGTGTAAGCTCTGTCCTACCATTTCTTGCAGTACATTTCTTAGAGCTCATTTGGCTCTAAAGAAATAAAAAAATGCCCCTCAGATTGGCTTAGGAACTGCCCCTTCAAATGAGGTCATTAGAGATCCTGGAAACAGTATTTTCCCAGTTCAAACGATGTCCAATGAAGGGGCCACAGTTCAGCGGTAAAGCACTTGTTGCATATGTAGGAGGCAACTGGTATCTCTATGGTTTTGGTTTTTTTTAAAAAAAAATGGATCTTGTAGCAGGTGTAAAAAGAACTCCCCATAGGATTTTGGAGATTGCTTCAAGTCAGAGCTGGACCAGATAGGCAAATAGTCTGACCTGAGATCAGGCAGCTTCCTGTGGAACCAAAGGTACAGCATAGGCTCCACATAAAGCTATTGATGCATTTGCCCACTTAAATTCTCTGCTTTAAGCCTTTCTCTTTCATGTCGCATTCTAGAAACAATTGGAGAAACAAGATGGGTAGAATCATAGAATCATAGAGTTGGAAGAGACCACAAGGGCCATCGAGTCCAACCCCCTGCCAAGCAGGAAACACCATCAGAGCACTCCTGACATATGGTTGTCAAGCCTCTGCTTAAAGACCTCCAAAGAAGGAGACTCCTTCTTTGTGCTCAGAACTCATGTGCCATCCTGCACCATCCTTCCCCAACTTGCTGCTCTCCAGATGTTTTGGACTACAACTTTTATCAGCCCCAGCCAGCGTGCCCAGGGATGATGGGAGTTATAGTCCAAAACATCTGGAAAGCACGATGTATTGGAAGGCTGTTCTATGCTGTTCACCCACAAGCTTGGAAAGGTCACTTAGATATCAGTGATGATAAATAACTTTCAGAAGAGAGGAAATGGTTGTGGGGTTTAGGGGAAGAATTAGACATTAGGGCAGACAGGATATGGGTTATAAAATCTCAAAAGTTTTATGAAAAGTTTGTAAATCTAAAGGCATCCATTTCTGTAAACATGGTCTTTACTTTAACACTTCACCATTGCACCATTGCAGGAAAGACCGCTTACCATCTCGGTGGCAGCAGCAGTTGCAGCCTGGTGAAATCAAATTTGAACTGGCCAATCATGGCCAAGCTAGGGGCGGTACTTTTGAGGTCCATCTCCACTGCATTTAAACTGGCTTCTTGCCAGGTAAGTGGGCCATGCATATGTATGGCCTTGCAGTGGGGTCACTCAGGTCACCGTATTGAGGGCCAGGGAGGAATTTGCCTGCAGACAAATTGAGCCATTTTGGAGATTTTGTCTACCTCCCTCACAGCAACTGTCACAACTTGCTGGCAGAAAAAGGCATTGGGTTCAGAGGCACCGCCTTGGGCCCAGCATTGGAGTGGCTCAGAGCCATGTAGTGCCCCTGTGGCATCACTGCGTGGCACATGGTATGTGCCTGTGACATCACGTGTGCACACATGGAGCCAGGAGGAGGCCCAGTGCCTAGCCCAGCCCACTGAGCCCCCTGCCAGCTGGGCTGCAGCATGGCTGAGGCTGGCAGGGCCTGAGTGGCAGCCGCCGCTGCATCCACCACAGCAGCCACAGTCAGCAGCAGTAGGGGGAGAAGTGGCGACAACAGCAATGGAGCGCTGCAGCAACATGGGGGCTGGCCACTTGTGGGCCCACCTGAGCCACAGACACTTCTGTCGAGAACCCCACGGCAGCGATGGCGGGAGAAGGAGGCAGTGGCAGCACAGATGCTTGGCCTCAATACTGGGAGTGGGGGAAAGGAGGTGGCAGAGGCAGCGGAGGCAGGGGCGGGGAGTGCTCTGCTTGGTGCTTGGCCTCCTTCACCCACCTCAATATCGGGGGAGCTGAGCCCCTGAGACACCTCAGCCCATAGGAGCTGGCAACTATGATTGGGTTGAACCCTTAGTCTAAATGGGGGGTGGTAGGAAGGAACCCACTTGTTGCTTTTTGATCAAAGTATCAAGGTACCCCAGGAAAGGTGTTTGGGGGAAAGGATTCTGTCTGAAAACCCAGATGGGCCCAACAGGCCATATAACCCATCAAATGGTTTCCTGGAGGGATTGTCCTATGTAATGTGTGTCATACGGGGATCCCAGGAACGACCATGAATCAGGCAACAATTAGGTTGGTTGTTTTGAGACACATGCCGAAGCCAACTGACATCTGGAATCAATAAAACCGTAGCCATTGCGATTCCAAGATGTTATCAGGTCATTTGTATGGCTTCCTGTGTTGCTGTCCTGGCAGCTGGAGGCACCTGGACCAGCAAATAAAAGAAGTGATCAGTTGAGCGTACCCTTCTTGCCTAGCAAGATCTTGGCTTGAATCCTTTGCAAAATTAAAATGCTACATAAATAATGGATGAGGGAACAGGAACAGAAGAGAAAGTTAAACAACAACAACAAGAAGGGGGAAAATGCTGCTGCTTCCTATTCAAATTAATTCATCCAGTTTGATTTTTTGAGACAGCCATAAACTGTATAGAGATTATCTCCAAGTCTGAGGGTCAGGTCCTGTTAGTTATTGTAACAATGGAAGACCTCTGATCTGACTTTTCGCAGAAATAAATCTTCAATACTAAATGCGTTTTGAAACCTTTACTTGCAGAACAAAGTTTCAAACGTTACAAAATAACAGAGGTACATTGTTTCCAGTTTTACACACTTTCTCGCACTGGTCCCAGCATGAGCCTTTAAGCATCTGACACTATTACCAAGGAGCTTTCCAAAATCCATGTCTCCCTCCTCCTCCTCCTCCTCCTGCATGCAGACTGACCAGCACCCAAAGACCTACAGCCCCCTGCTGCTGTGTCTTTGGGATGCAAGCAGCTTCATTTGCATATATGGGCAACCATGAGCCAAACATAAAACTCAGTCACCCGTGGGTGGAAATACAGAAGCTCTATAGGAAAATACTGGCTACATGCCTAAAGGGTTCTGTAGAGCAACTGGAATACAATGCAGCTAAAACACAGCATTTTATGTAACATGAAATCAAATTTCAACAGGTCCTTCCCTTAACTATAGATGCTAGGACTGAACCTGGAACCTTCAGCCACAGGAAGCATGTGCTCTACAACTCGCTCTAGTTCCTCCCCTTGACAGTCCAGACAAAGTTGACTGTCTAGTATAAGACACACACCAAAGACACTGGGGCAATCTCTGAAGCCACAGAACTTTAAATATTACTTTTATGCATACTCTGTAAAAGCTTCATAGTACAAAGATTTGCAGAATTTAGGCCTGTTATTAAGCACATTTAGTTTGAAGCAAGTTCTGTCTATTACAATAAAATAAATACATTTTAAGATTGCAGACTTTGGACTGTAATCCAAGTGCATTTATTAAGCAGTAAATTCAATGGAAATCATTAAACTTATTTTCCCCCAAATTATATTTAGAATGGAGGGAAGAGTATTTTCAGAAGCAAGGCTAAGGGTGGTATTTGAATGTTCTGTTTAAAATTCACTGGTCTTGACATGTATTTGATTTTATAATGCCTTCTACTTTCTATATCACATTATTAATATTCACACTGGTCATTTTGCCACTTGTGAAACCTTAAATATGGGAAATATTTTAAGTAATCTTTTACTCTGATAAGCCTCCTATCTAAAATTTATGGCTAGGTAATTCTTCCTCAAACCAGCTATGTTTATACTTTTCCCCTCAATGACATTGAGAAACGGTAGCTCTTTCTTGTTGAGAAGGTACCTGATATTTCTCCAGTGGTAACTAATGCAACAGTTCTTCCTAAAACAGCAATCTGAATGTATAGTGACATGGATTGATTGTGCTCATATACTAGTGTTTTATAATTAAAAAAAAAATTCATCTGCTCAGTTTACATGAAAAAGAATAAAGAAACGCACAAACATTTGTGAGGAGAGGCACCTGTGGTGTGGGGCTCAAATGGTCCTCTGCATTACTGCAGATTATGAGGATTAAACTGCGTACAGTGAGTTTAGTAACTTGATGTATAATACTTGCCTATTTTTCTCATCCCAGTGGTTCAACCACAGAACAATGGATGAGTGAAAGTCAACAGCATTGGATATAGCAGCAATAAAATCTGAGTGTTATTATTTTTTATGAACATTTGCAGAAAATGTTTGCTTTGCACGCTGTCTTCTGTAAGCTAACATAAAGAAAAAGCTTCATCTACTATAGATACCAGTGTTGATTTTATTTTATGGCATAATTGTTGGTTTTTTGTTTTATTCGTTTTGGAGGATGGAGCTGCTAACTTGTGACTGAAAATACTGCTGTTGTGTGAGAGGGGAATGTATGCTTGTTTCTAGAAAAGGCAGACCCTTTAGCATAGATGGGAATTGGCAACAGTCAAGTATGTTCAACAGCAAATGGAGTTCAGAAATATTTTTTTTAAAAAAAACACACATTACCTTGTTGTTGTTGTTTTATTACATTGCCACATTCATCCTTTATTATTCAGGCAGCATATATTATTCAAGCCAGTTGGGCTGCTGCAGAGAACAGCCTCTACCTTGAAGAGTATTCTACTTAAAACAGCTTATTTAAAGAAAGAGAAAAGCACTTATATTTGTCTTTGATTAGATTCCCAGCTTAAAGAATTGAAGCAAAATAGATTAGTCTGTCAGCTTCTTCTAGGGATCAAATGCACTATGATTGTGTTCTTTTCAATGTGTCACTTCAATGTCTGAATCAGGCAAAAAAATGTGTTATTTAATAAGATGCTCTACAATGACATGACCTTTAGAAGTTCTTTCATGCAAAGCAAGCATTCCTCTCTGGGTGGTGAGGATTTGCTCCTGCACTTATTTTGGAAAGCCATCAAATGGCGTTAGCAAATATGGTTCTCTTTGCCTGCAACCCGGCCTACAGCTTACAAGACACAGAGGCACAGTGATTGTATCCATGGCCATAAATAAAGCACAAATGAAATATATGAGGCTTTCCAATTTCTTTTTGAATCCATGTAGGTAGGAATGCTGCAATGCCTTTTGTCTAACTTTCCCCCACTCTAGGGCTGCTTCTTCCATTGATATTTCAAGCACTCACATTAGTCCATGGCCAGATCTTTTGTCACATGGGAGGACCAGAAACACTTAGCAGCTGAACATGGCAGTTGTAGTAGCTCTGCTTTCTCCTGGGGAAGCAACAACACTAAGGTGAATAAAGGGGCAGAGAAGGATGTCATCAATGGTATAGTTGCCGGGGGAGAAAACACAGGAGGGTACAAAAGCCACAATAGGCATCAGAAAGGACATCTGAACAGAGTGCCCTAAGAGATTTGCATAAGGCAGTTCTGAGGATATAGCTGAGGATATATTTATCTCTCGCAGAAGCTCCATGAACCTTTTCAGAGTAGATCCAGGTGGACACGTAAGATGATAACTAGCACAGCCATTACAGGTTGTGTTTTGTTTTTATTGACTGTGAGAATAAAGGGTTCAGCCCAACAACCCTTAGGCACCACCTCTCTCCTTGTGCTGGATTATGATCTCAACAGTCCACTAAGGACATCCTCTTTAAGAATGCCATCAATGTCCAATTTGTAAGTGCCCTGCAAGTGTTGAATTTTCTACCAATTAGATTGCCAAACTCCAAGCCATGGCATCTTTCAGCTGTATTGCTGGGCTGGCCTTTGATACTCAGTTGAATCAGGAAGTAGAAAATATCAGAGAATTTGATGAATATTTCACAACTGGTCACAATACCAAAAATCACTCTATAATGTCCCCCCCCCCAAAAAAAACCTCTAAAAAGCTCACCAACTTTAGGGGGTGATCTCCTAAGAAAAGCTCAACAAAAAAAAGCTCAACAGCTTTGGCTGCCCCCCCAGCCCCCCCCCCCAGAAATCCTGGCTATGGCCATGATTGGAAGGGTGCAATTTAAAAAGCAGTCTTCAGACGACTATCGTGTCAAAGTAACTTGCTCTGGTTGTAAAAATGAGGTGCGACTTACATGAATTAGGACTACACAATTAGCTACACAATCTCTTTTGCTTACTCAACTCTCTACCATCTGCCTCATTTGATCAACAACACTGAAGAAAAGCAAAGTAAAACCTGAATATGTATTGTAGAAATGTAGAAGACAAATACAATATTTTTTCAAATGGAATTACTTTTAATAATATATACTCACAGAAGGTCTAATACTATGTATGCTGTCTCTGTATTTTTTCCTGTAAATATCTTTGGGACAGTTTAAAAACACTGATTTTTTTCCTATGTCTCTGTTTAAGCATAAGACTTTGTAATGCTTTTATAAAGAGAAAAAAAACATCAAAGAGCAAATTATGTACTTGCTTCCTATGAGTGTAATGTACTCTTCAGTTTTTTATGGAAACTGATTGTAATAGATAAAGCCTTTTGAACAGCCTTGGTGTTAGTGTCACACTCCTGCTTTATAACAGGGAGGAGGAGGAGAGTTGTCAATGAAATGTTCCAAATGGGACTGTGCACTGAAAATTGTGCATTAGAAAAATTCTGTTTCCAGAACAATTGCTCAAAGAGCATATGAGCAAATCCACTGGTATATTTTTCTGTGCACATCCCATAGAAATAAATGAGAGGTGTGTAAGTCCAGGCGAGTACTGCACTAAACTGTTGGTACAAAGTTGTGCTGCTCTCATTTGCTTCAATGGGATTTGCACAGGAAAAATATTGTGAATTGAGCTTTATGCCTTTTGACAAACCTTTCCAGTGTGGATCAGCAGAATCTAATATTTCTCTCCAATGAACAAAATATTTTTATACACTTTTCATTTCTTATTTGAATCTGAGGTCAGATCACTCAGTAGCTACAAGATGAAGCCATAACTGACCTTCACCAAATAAATGTTTTAAGGACCATAGTAGGGGGGGAAACCTTCACTGTATTACAGCTATGAGAAAGGCAGACAGGAGCACAAATAGAAGTACAAATGATTTGGGTTGCCTTTGCAGGTTACCTAAGTTTGATTTTCATGGGTAATATTTTATGATGACCAATTTATTTTAAAAAAAGTAATAAGATTTAAATAAAACTTTCTAATATTTTTTGAAGAAACAAAATCCCTGGAAATGCTTCCTTGCTTTTAGAATTATGAGAGAAACTGATTTTCATATACTTCCAAGTTTCAAAGGTTAACTATTTTTATCCTATTTCCAGTAACTTTTGTTAACGTGAAGTGAGATGTTACATCTCTGTGCTGTTGGAACCACAAGTTATTTGGTGCTTGGCTGTAGCTGTTATTGTTGTAAGTTTATTTTATCTTCCTTTTAGGAGTAGTTTGCAACTTTAATCAAGCATGCTCACCACTCTTAGAAAAACAACAAAGAATCAGAGTTGTGTTCTGGCCTGAAAACAAGGATAGATGAAAAAATACCCAGTCAAAAAAGTCACTTGAAACCATTAATTATTATTATTCCCTAGAAGTAAACATCTCATAGAATCAATATTAATTCCCCCCCCATGAAGCTTAATTGTATGATAAAATTAATAACGATGTATTTTATTGGCCTTTAGATACAGAAAGCAAACACACAAACAGATGACAAAACATTTGTTTGACATCTGCAGTTTCCTTCTGACATCGTTCTCTCTCTCTGCTCTTTCTCCCATGTTTAATATTTATGTGAACGTGAGTAAAAACTACAGCCTGATTCATTTAGAAAGTGACCATTATTATTATTTTCTTATAAATGTTTTAGGACCAGCATCCCCACAACCCATCAAAAAAATTTAAAAGGTTTTCTATTTCTTTAGAATGTAATAGCTTTTTGTCTTATTTTATGTCCTGTAAGTTATTAGTTCAATACTGTTAGCATTCCATAATAATGCACACATGATTTTTGAATGTTTTCTGTAAATGACAATCAATGTTGATGAAGTTCCTTTCTTTAATGCTGAAGAAAATTAAAAAAAAATGTATAAGAAATCAATTGTTTGACATGATTTTTTTCCCTCACAAAATTTACTCTTGTCCTTTGGCTAAAAGCAGGAAAATGTACCGTTTAATAGATAGTTCCTGCATTCTGTGACATCGTTGCATGGCCAAAAGATGGGATGTTGAGTGGGGTTAGGCAAATGAAGAGGCCAGGCTATGCAGATAGGAGCAGGCTCAATTATTAGTTGCACTGATCAAATACTATAAAATAAATGGACTGCAATCTAGGAAAGAGTCCCTTGTAGGCAATGAGATCAACACTAACCTGGAGTTAGATAGAAAATGATTATTCACTTCAGGTGATCAATAATTTCAGGTTTGAACAACCAGGTCCTACTTGCACTGCCCCAGGTGTCTGCTGTTAAAGTCATTCAGCAGGGAAAAGGTAACGCCAGAATTCGAAGACTTTTCATCTGGGACTGAGCTCTGCCAAATGCACCTTCTCCCTAGGAACCGCGCATGAACTTCCAAACAAGAGTCTGCTGTGGTCACATCAAGAAGGATAAGAAAGGGAAAGATGGGACAATCCCAGCTGGAGGGCCAGTTTGGGGAAGGAATGTGCACACCTCTTTATGAAGAGATCTCCAGACACATACAATACTCCCAATTTAACAGGCCTTTTATTTGTGTACATAATTTTGGAGTTAGGAGTGGCTACAATATTTGATAATATTCCATCAACTAAATATGCCTGAGAGCCAAACTACACTTGGCTTTAAAGTCATCACGTGGAGTTATATGAATCTTTGGGGGTTTTTTAATCTCTGAAGAGCAACCTTTGGGAGGTCCAATCAGGATCAATTCCACAGTGCATGGGAAAAGGAGGCAAACCCTTTCCTATTCCAGGTCACAATGAAAATCTACCTCCCTGAAGCTGCTACTTGTGTCCTCAAGTGCAGTGAGCCTGCCACCTGGGTGCCTAATGGGTATAATCACAGAGACATGGTACTACATTTTGGGGTTGAAACTGTCCAAAACTGTATTGATTACAGATGTAAGTGCTTTGGCTTTGGCTTAGGCACTGGGTGATTTCCAAATCAATCAACCCACCTGCTGGCTGCCAGTCCCAGATAGGATGAAATATATCAAGCTCATCGGAGTTGCCACTGGGGAGGGGGGTGCTATGGCCCTCAGTCCCAATCTGGGTTTATGGAAAGACACACCTCCCTTGGATCTGGACTTCTTAGGAGAGGAAAGCAGTGCTCTACAACTCCCCCCCCCCATTCCTTACTATGCATTCTACCCAGTGCCTTATCTGCCAAAGCTGTGACGATTGCTACAAGGTAGGCGAAAAACTCTGGACCAGACCATATGGACATAAAATTCTTCCCTGGCCCCGAATACAGCAACCAATACATCCATAGCAAGGTCATAACACATAATAACATCCAATCAACCATAACATATGAACTCTGAAATTAGTAGGAAAAAGCTGAGGAGGGTGGGTGAAGAATGCACGACTGCAGTGCCATGGTTTTTAAATATGTTGGGCCCTTCTTAATAGGTGGGCCCTTCTTAAGAGAGCAGACCCAAGTGAAAACCTCCGGTGGTCATCCTGGTGAGCAGGATTTGTACAGAAAGGAAGCTTCCGTTAGCACCATCTGGTAACCTGTTTGGTTGATTTGGGGGCATTGAAATCTATGGGATTTAAGTGCCCCAAACCAGGATTTCAACTGCTGATATATGTAGAGCATATAATACTTTCGAATCTCAGAGGTGGAATCTACACACATATTAAAAATGCTGTGAAAATGCTTTTTAAAAAAAAGTTTTGAAAAATGCATTGAATTTTGCATAGCTCACTGTCGCCATCTAGTGTCACATTTGTATATTGCACTTTACAACACATTTTAAAATGTTTTATTTGCAGCTGTGTAGCTGAGTCCAGAGACACTAAAATAAAATAAATTATGTTCTCTATGTGTTTTTGTTTCATTTTTACACAATATACATTTTAGTTAATGAGTTTATGGCTGCCTGCGACAAACAGTAAATGTTCTTACACCTAGGATTGTTGCACAAATAGACTTCTGCTCACGCAACAGGACTTCTTCCTTTCCTCTCCTCTTCCTTCACATTCCCCAAAAATCTGCTCTGGAGGGTCCTCCAACCCTCTGGTGATGTCAGGATGAAGTCAGCGGCTCCTGGCTGGTTGCCCAGGAAAATATAAAGACAAGGAAAGGTTTCTTACAGTCCTTTTTATTTCAAACTTTACAGAGAGAGGCTATAGACCCCAGCCTCTTGGGATAATGGTGTTGTCCCGTGTGAATCTCCATCCTCCTTCTCTCCCATTTCCTCATTCATCAACATCATCACCACCTCCTCTACGGATGCCACTAACTGCCCTCTGTCTTCAAGCTCTTTGCTCTCCAGCTTTTAAGGCTTGCCAGGTTCTGGGAGATGGTGGGTCTGGAATGCTTTCTAATGACAAGGTGTCAGTCAGCTGCTCTGGCCCTCCCATGATTTCTCAACTTTTCCCCTCATCTGCCTCTGAGCTGTGACCTTCCGCAAATCCCTGTTGTAAATCTGTACTGTCTTCCTTTTCCTCCTCCCTGGAGGGGTCAGGATGGGGAGGCGGTCTCTACCATTCCTCCTCCTCTGCCCAGGCCCTGACAGGTGAAGATTCTGCGTGTGCTACAGAGGAGAGGAGAGGAGGGTAGATGGAAGTCGGCTGCATGAGCAGAACAGCAGCTTTTGCTATAAGCCATAATATATTGCTAACCTTCACCTAGCATCTCCCCATTATGATGAGGAGGATTTATTAAATATGTACTCTGCTCTTCATCTGTAGATCTCAGGATGGTTCATAGCATAAAAATACAAGATAAAAACACAAAATGCATACTAAAAACAAGAACAAAAGCAAAACAAAACAATAAACCCCACCCCCACCCCCAACTGACATTTCCACACAATTCTTCTGCGCTCAAGATGTTGACTTTCTGCTATAAATTCAGTGCCAATCCGTTCTTCCAAACGAAACCTCTTTTTGCAGGTACTTTGGGACTCTGTTAACATTGGTTTTATTTATCAATTTGAAAGCAGAGCATAAACGGAGGCAAACAGGAGGCTCTTTTACACAACAGCAGATGACCATGATTATGTATTTTTAACCTACCCTTCACCATACTATTTTGAAGGCAGGTTAGTTAGAACAATTTTCAACCAATAGAATAGAGGGAGGTCTATTCTATTCTATTCTATTATATTCTATATACCTTATGTATATATGGTATCAAAGGCCAGGGTGCATCTTCTTTACCACAAAAACTATACACTAAAAGCACACCTCTGTTACCCCACACCAGATCCTCAGAGATATGCCCTGCACCTTCAAGTAGGGTTGGGGTGTGGGGAGAAGTTTGATGCAGTTCTGATTTAAAGGCAAACCTACCTCATTCATGCTTTCTGAAACAATGTGAAAATTGAGGTGCAGCCATCCTTCAAAATTTCTCCTCTCCAAATTTAGCAATGCAGTTCTCTCCAGCCAAGTAATGTGTACATGGACAAGGGTCAAGTGTGCCCCCGAAAGGTACATATTAGTGAAAATGATGTGGAAACATGCATCATATTAGAGAAAACTCTTTTGCAAAATTGTGTGTTTTAGGCAAAATTGCACACAAAGATGTGTCTGTTAGAAGAAATTCACGCTAAAATGCTGAAGAATTTCCCTGGGGACTTGGGGATGGAGCTTGAATCACAAAATGGTATGGAAATGTGGAGAACTGAAGTTAAGTATGGAAAAATGAGAAACTGGGGGGGGGGGGACCAATGGGAGAAATATGCATGTATAAAAATGGTCTTTGAAGGTACACAACGCAGTGTGACTTTAAATGAAACTATGGGTGCAACCAGGGCCGTCTTTAGCAGATGCAGCGCCAGGGTGCAAATATCCACCTACGCCCCCAAATTACCATGGATAGTGTTGGGGTGCCCGTAGCTGCACACTGCCAGCCATTGGGGGGCACAACTCTCCCCCATGCCGCTGCGGGACAGTGATCCCTGCAGAGGCTTGGGAGGGAAGCTGCACACCCGCCAGCCTTATGGTTGGGTGGGGCGCAGCTGGTGGGCGTGCAGGGAAAGAGGAGGCTGCTGGCAAAGCCACGCAGCTCCCCACTCGCTGGGGCGCCCCGAGAGGCCAGCACCCAGGCGGAACACACCACTAAGCCCTATGGGAAAGACGGCTCTGGATGAAACATCAGGGCTTAGATTGAAACATTTTAAAAGTAGGCCATGCTGGAAATAGACATATGTTGTACTGAGCAAATGCCAATATTCCACCAGGCTGCAGAGCAGAAAGAGAGAGAAAGGAAGCAGTGTTATTCTATCATGGCTACTCAGAGCTGCCTTTGGCTTTTCCGCAAGTGTCACCTAGCAGCAGTCATCCCAACAGGGTCCCTGCACTGTTTCCACCCCAACTGGTCATTATAACTTTAAGAACTAGTACCTGAGCTTGTTCCTTTCCTCCTTCCTCCCTATTCCCTTTTCCTTTTATGTCATCTATTTTAGATTGTTTTTCACTATCTTTAAAGCTTCTCTGGAGGCTTTTTGGGCTAACAGTTGGAATAAAACACTTTATAAATAAATAAGCCAATGCACTGTGCATATATTCCTAGTATATTCTGGCCAAGTCTTCACCTGCCACTTTTAGAAAAGTCACCAATAAAAAGAAGAAGATATTTTTAGAACTGTCACCAAGGGGAAAGTGAAAGAGTAGGTAGAAATAAGTGATGCTGAAAGAGAAATGAGCCCAGTAATATTCTTACAGGGCAGAGAGGAGCTACATTTCAGTTTGTTACAGATACAGGATCCCGATAAGTGGAAGGGACTCAGGACTCATCGAGACTGACACACACCCCCAAACTCATAAACTCATAACAATACACTGCAATTTAGACTGGAATTTTATGTATAGTAACAGGAAATTAAAATAGGAACTATTCAACATTCCATAGTAAGAGGATGTTACAATGTGGAAGATATATGGAAAAAGAAGGGTGTTATTTTTTCTTTTCTTTTTAAGCTACAAACTTGGAAGTTGGTACCCAAACAAGACAGTAAAAGTGATGAAAGATGAAAGATGTTAAGACGCATAGTCTTCTCTATTGGATAACAGAAAATAGTAATGTTTCTTTTGAAATATGTACTGAACGTATCACTGATGAGAAAACATTGCAAAGAGTTGTTTTGGTTGTGTAAAAATGTGCAACAGTTTCACCACCTGTGTTTGTTTACACCACCTGTGTTTGTTTATCATGGTGGTGGCATATAATGGTTAGAGTGCTGGACCTGGGAGGGCAGGCTTCGAACATCCACTCAGCCATGAATCCCACTGGGAGTGACCTTGAGCCAGTCACCATCTCTTAGCCTAACCTACCTCACAGGGTTGTTGTGAGGATAAAATGGGGACGAGGAGAACCTTAAGATCCTTGGAAGATAAAGGTGGATATAAATATAATAAGTAAGTAAAATACAACAGGGGAAAAGAGCATAAAAATGTTTTTGGAATTAAAGGCATTCTGAGGACCTAACGATTTTACAGCAGCACTAGAGTGCTATGGGAAGGGGAGATTAATCTTTCGTTCCACAGTCATGGAAGGATATAGAGAGCCCAGAGATGGGCGACTTGGGAACATCAGGCAGACCTACCCAGAACTTAGAGGACATGAGGCACCTCCTGCCCTCCCCTGCCTGGTGCCTTTGCCCTGTGCAGCAGCAGAGCTGAGAAGGCTATTTTGGCAGAAAAAGAACTCACCATGAACACCACACTCGTTCTCTTCGAATGGCAATGGCGCCCACCTGAGAGGTGTTGGATGCAGCAGTCACTTTGCTCTGTTGGCTCACTCCCCACCCCCAAGCCTGCAACAGAGAGGTGGGGGGAGGGGGGAGCTGGTGTTAGGGAGGCAAAAGGACTGGACACCCCCAGCCTCTCCCACTCACCACCGCTCTGTTGAGGGACTTGGGGTGGGGAGGGAGTGGAGAGTGGGAGAGGATGGGAGCACGAGAGATAGAGAGTGCTGAGCAGCAGGCCTCTTCCTGGTGCATCAACTTTGCCCCCTCAGATATGCTATTGCAGGGGCCAAATGACCTCGACCCCTAGGAGTTGGCACCTGTGTCATGATGGTCAATGGATTGGCTGAGAGAAGTCATAGTCTCTGTGGAGATGAGGCCACACAGAGCAGAAATGGGGTAAGGGCAGCCAAACTTCACAGGGATACATGGACAAGGAGTGAAGGTTGGGTTGGGAGGAAATAGGAATTGATGGGTGTGTGACAATAATTGATATTATTATAGCTACAGAATGTACTGATGCCAGGGGTTGAGCTTGCCTAGCTTTGTCAGAGGTGGGGGCCAGTGGCACAATCCTACTGCTTCTTCCACATGTGAGTGCTTTTCATACAAGTAGTGGATAAAGAGGTGAGGGCAACTTTCCCCATCACTGGGACAAGAGTGACCACAGCCCTAAAGGCACTGAAAGCCCCAGTGGGTCAGGATTGCTTCTACTGTGAATGTTTGTACTTAGGTATTTATTTTTCCTGCCCAGAGTAAAGGCTCATCAGCTCTTTCGCATGCCCCCTTTTTAGAGTCAAACGTGCACATTGTAAGGGGCAAATAATAACAAACAAGCACCATGCTTAAATAGGGGGAGGCCTATGCCCATCTCATAGGGCACCATGGACAATGGCCCCGGTCCCATCCACGCCCACCATTAACAGGTGTGTTTCTTTCACTTCCTTGCTGCAAGTGCTGCTTTCCACAAAATGTCCATCCATTTGATAGTCACAATTTCAGCACCAAATTGGTAGGTCTACTGCAGGCGGAGCCTCATCAGAGTCATGTGGAGGGGATTGATCAGTTTCCCTGCACCCTTCCTAATGCCCAAGAGCAATGGGCCCATCTTCCAAAAGCAAACTCCTAGTGCCATGTAAAGGAACTCATCAGCAGTTGTGCAACTGAAAGCTTTGACCCCAAAGTTTAAGAATTTCAGAGCAATCTTGCCTTCAAATGAGCAGACAATTAAAAGAGATAATCAGGGCATTTCCAACCTCCAAAACCTTTAAATGAAAATAATCTACACTCCAAGCTAAGTTAATCAGGCTCAATCTATTTTCCCTATCGCTGCAAATCACCACAGTTTCCAACTAACAAGAATGGGTTGCCCTACTTGATCCGACAGCCCTTGTAAGAGAGGCACTTAGCATAACATTACTATCATTACATCCCCAGGTTAAAGGCAATGAAACTCCGGGAGTGGCAAAGTCAAATCAGTTCAATTGTCTGATTGTTCATGCTCACAAAGTAGTGAGGCCGGCAGGGGTCCGGCATAAAACTTAGGGTTTTTATAGAGGAGCTCCTTTAAGGTAATTCATTGCCCTCTGCAGTAGCTTTAAATCAGAAGGGATAGAATGGTCACAGTGAACATGGCTCTTGTGTGCACCAAGTCTCTGAGTGGTAAGTAACATTGCTTACCTTGCAATGAAGATCACTGGAGACTGTGGTCTCTTTAGGGTGTATGGTTTTATTTGCACATATATACAACCTGAGCATAAGATAGTAGGACTCACAACATTCACAATCCAACAAATCATGCTTCCCCATTTGTTTTCTAGGGGGACCCCCCAAGCCATAGCTTGGTTTCAGCATGGAAAGCAAGTCAAGTCTCTGTCTCCTTTCCAAGCCCAGCTTCAGCTCTTGGCCTATTGTTCTCCCTCCTACAAGATGATATGGTCTTCAGCCAGATGCAAGGGGTGTGGGCTACTCTTTCTTCTGCCACCACCAATTCCCAATTAGTCCAATAGCAACATGGTCCAGTCTTTAGCCATGGAGATAAGGTACTTACAGGCCTGGTTAGGACCATTAACTTAACAACAAGACTGGTTTGACCACTTCAGCAGTCCCTTCTACTGGAAGCTACCATCTTAGATACAGACTTTATTGGGACCCAGTGCATATTCCAAACCAACACTACTTCGCTGAAGCAAAAGTTATTACTGAATACCAGTGCAAATGGGATACCAATTCCTGAAGTAGAGTTCTGAATTATTGTTGCTGGGATTGTTTTAGTCCTCCCCAAAGACTATGGTACAATAGTGTTGTGTGAATGTGCTTTTATCGTGCAATAAAGCTCGTTTTATCATGTGATAAAATCCTGTCGGCCATTTCTCTGGTCTGGACATGGCCACTGGAGAGAGATGAGGGGAGAAGACACTTAAAGACTGCTGTTAAGCACTGGGATCTCTGCACTGAGAAAGCAGCATTTATGATTCTATCTGTTCCCATTAAAATGTTTGTTTTATAACACAGCATGAACAGAGAATGTATTTATGTGCGGTTGAGGGTTAATAGGCTGTCAGATCCGAACTAACAAATACTGCAATGCCTTAGCTGTATTGCAAAGTGTGGATAAAGTGACCTCGAAGGCTGCTATTTAAAGGCAGGAGAGGTGAAATAATTAGAATCACACAGAGACAGAATCTTAAGTGGTGACAATCAAAAGAACACAAAGGGGCTTGCAAAATCAAGAAGCCTGTCAAAAAGCCAGTCCAGCTGGGATTTTCGGATTGGATTCTGGATCTAAAATCCTCGTAAGTTCCCACATTTACCTGGGCTCTTCTTTATTCACACATTTTTTGTACTAAGAGACTCCAGAAGCTTTCCATAAAATAGAATAACCCTTCACATCACACAACTGACTGCCCAGGTCTTTTCTTTGGAGTATTTGCAATTATTTTTAACTTCACATTTTGTAGCTTGTTAAGAGAGAATTGGAATGAAAAATTAAAATTAAAATACTCCACAGACTACCAAATAGTTCTGATTTATGCCTCTGCTGAGTCTTTTAATTGGAAGAAGTTGTCAGGCTTTTACTTACAACAATAGATTGTAACCTGGAGAATCTGCATTTCTCAAGAAAGTAGGAGAAGATGGAGCTACTTTTTGCCCTGTGCTACTTTCCCTTGGTCTGTCTCTGCTCACTCTTCCTCCAGGTATTCTGTAGCATGCAGGACCCCAACTGATTCTATGCTATAAACTATCAGCATTCCTCATAACAAAATTGCCATTTGTGCTTTTCGTGGGAACAAAACTGCTTTATTTCTGTGACAGAAACCTACTTTCTGCATACTGTCAATTCAAACCTTGCATGCATTTAACTTGCAGGAACACAGCTGTATGTATTTGGTGACTGGCCAGAAGGTGGGGAGCTTAAAAGCTCTATCTACCGTACATTGGATTTTCCTGGTGCAGAAAGAGCTTTTACCTTCTCCACCTTGACTACTGGGCTCTCAGAAGGTCTTGTGCAAGCTACAAAAAACTTCCACAAGATCTCATGGGAGCCTCCCAGAGTCCCATAAGCATGACCTACTCAGTGCACTGGTTGTAGAAAAGTAGGGGAATGTCCAGGGTTATTATGCAATTTTGGCTTTCAGGGCAATCCCCAGAATCTAAAACCCATGCAAGTTGTGAGTCGATTGTATTTTGCTGGACACCTTCAACAGAAAAGGTTAAAAAAGTTTCACATTCATTTTATCCATCTTGCAAACACTCTAAGACAATGTTATACAGTGGTACCTTGGTTCTCAAACTTAATCTGTTCCGGAAGTCCGTTCCAAATCCAAGGCATGCTTTCCCATAGAAAGGACAGTGGTACCTCGGGTTACATATGCTTCAGGTTACAGACTCCACTAACCCAGAAATAGTACCTCGGGTTAAGAACTTTGCTTCAGGATGAGAACAGAAATTGTGCTCCGGCGGCGCGGCAGCAGCAGGAGGCCCCATTAGCTAAAGTGGTGCTTCAGGTTAAGAACGGACCTCCGGAATGAATTAAGTACTTAACCCGAGGTACCACTGTAATGCAAAACGGATTAATCCGTTCCAGACTTTTAAAAACAACCACTAAAACAGCAATTTAGCATGAATTTTACTATCTAATGAGACCATTGATCCATAAATTGAAAGCAATAATCAAAGTACTGTACTATAAAATAAATAATACAGTATTGTAGATAATAAAAATTAAAATTAGGTTTTTTTCCTTACCTGCAATGATGATAGTCATTGTTTGGATGGGGGGCTTTTATCCATTTCCGCAGTCACACAATCAATCAATCAATCAATCAATCAATCAGTAGCTGAACTTGATTCCACACAGTCACAAAAACAAATTAACTGAAAAAGCCTCAAAAACACAAAATAAATAGCAATAACAAAAGCGCCAAACATAATCCATTCCAGAAGTCTGACTTTATTCTATCTTATCTTTCTTCCATGGTGGACCCCAAAGCAGCTATATGGGGTTCCAGGTCATCTTCTAGAAGAGACTTAGACTTGCTTAGTTTCAGCAAGAAGACTGCCTTCAGGTCCATCTCCAAAGATTCAATCTTGGTGCAGTTTGAGACCCTTTTGAATCAAGCTATATCAGCTATGCTTCACAGTGAACTGGGCTGGATTCATGCAATGCCTACCACACACAGCTCCGTTGGTTTTTCCCCTTCTTTGACTTGATACCACCTATGACATAGTTGGGGCAATGTTTTAATGGCATGCCATTCCTATGTATTTTACCAGACAGGCACAAATCTGCCTGCAGAGAGAAGTCAATGTTTTCTCTCCTTACTCGGTTCCTTGCATTAGAAGTATTTATAATTTATTTGAAAATCTATGTTGAGAGAGAGAAATCAATATAAAGAAAATAATTGCTTCTATGAGAACATAAAAATCAAAGTTACAAACTAAAGGAGGGTTATCTAATTTTGTAATATATATTTCAGAAAGTTTAGTAAATCTTGACGAGTACACCTTGCTCCAACTCAACAATACTGGAGACATAATTTGATGTGTAGCCCCGCTGCCCAGCACATTCCAGTAGACAAGAATGTTTGCCAGTCACAGCATTGCGTGACAAAATGCAACACCAACAGCCTTGTCTCTAAGGACAACCTCTCTTGTGTTATATAATCTTTGTGGAGTTAAAACATTTAGCAATTGTGAAACAATGATACTGGCAGTATTTAAGATTCATTTGATGGTAGGCTGCAGTCTTGGAAGTTCATAATCAGATTCAGTCTTCTCCAAGCTAGGTTTCAACTGCCACATAGTGCACTGAGCTTAGCTGAAAATATCTTCTTTGTTGGTTTGCTCCATACTGAGATCTTGGAAATGGCTCGCTTAGAAGACAATAAATTAATTCACTGGGCCACACTTGGGCTTAAAAAATGAGCATGGGCTCATAAAGTGTACTAAAAAAAACTTCCATATTAGCCAGGCCAGATGTCAAACATTCCCTGGGAAACCTTCCCAGTGACCCAGTCATCTGAGGTGAGGCAGATCACAATAGGAAAGGCAGCCATCTCTGTGGTGGCATCTGGTGTGAGGCAAATCCCTTTGTGTGTATATATATATATATATATATATATATATATATATATATATATAACCAGGTCTTTGAATGAATGAATCAATTTATTTCAGTCATGGACCAGAGTGCAAGCATATACAACAACAGAGAGCATACAGATACAAATATAGTAAAATTAAGCTCTATAGTCTTTAAATAATTTTACTACTAAAAATAGTTTAATGCTGCTATTCATTATGCAGAATTGCCGCAATCTTAAACCTTTTCAATGTTTGCATTTGATTTTACTGTGCCCTGGGGAAAATCTCCTTGAAAAATGAGACATAAATCTTATAACCATTGCTCCATAGGGGTCAGAATCCTGTAACATGTTGATGTCTACATTTCCTTATTATGTTACCTTTGCTCTTCTATCTAAATTTAAGTTGGCAAGGATCTGGATTTTTAGTTGTATCTTTCTTTATCATCATCATTAGGATCATCATCTATGTTACTTGGTCAAGCACCATTTTAATTGATAGCACCAAAGAAATAATAATATTAACAACAGTGCTTAGAATATTCTTGGCACAAAATAAGTAATGGTGCCAGTTGCCACCATCATTGTCATGAATGACACAGTGGATTCAGCCACAATCCCCACCATCATTATGGTGGGCATAAACAAAGAGTAAACATGATTGGCTTACCTACCCCTGGGGTCAAAACCAAAAACTGGAAAGAAGAGGTGCCTTCAGACTCCAAGGACCAACTTTGAAAGATGGAAAGCAGGCTCAGAGGGGCGTTTAGCAATTAGCTGCTTTACATAAAGGGAAGGTTTTATGTAATTCACAATGGCACATAAACCGTAACATTCCCCAACATTAGTTGTTGACGTGGCTACCATTTCTAGCTATTATGGTCACTCAGTGTAGGAAATGAATTAAGATTCTCCACAGGGTCCTCATTTGTGTGGTATATATTAAGACTAAAAGGCTACTTATGTAAATAGTTACTCTTACATCACTACTTATTTGCCTGCTAGCTGAGTTGCATCCAATTTAGCAAAGTGGCCACAAAATGTGTAATTTCACATGAAGTAGCTTATCCAATGGCACTAAGGAGGTTTATTTACATAATAGTTATTACCTGAAGTGATTTAATGTACACACAGTGCCCCCTTTTGTCAAATGATAATAAAGAACACAACTTTTTATATTTTTTTAATACATCTAAGAGGCCAATGCTTGAAATTTCCACTCAGTCATCAACTTCATTTGAGTTTAGTTATGTAACTTGAAGCAAGGCCAAGCCAGAAAAGGGGGTGTGATTGAGCCAGAAACTTGACACTTCTTTGAAAAAATTACAGAGGATACATACGGTTGACTACTTGGGCGGGGGGAGTGCATTGTTCCATATAATTCAGAATATTCTTCTTCCTGATATTTAAGGGGTGTTTAGTTGTGTGCCATGAATTTTACCTGTATTTTTGTAGATGATTTTTATGTGTAATGTTCATTTTGAAATAAAAAAAATCATTCCAGTAGCACCTTAGAGACCAACTAAGTTTGTTATTGGTATGAGCTTTCGTGTGCATGCACACTTCTTCAGAAGTTTCATTTCGAAACTGAAGATGATGCTCTATTTGGGTATTAATTGTGTTTTATATAATGTAGAAATTCTCATATTTTGTGTAGTCACTGTTTATTTGGGGTGTTTTAACCTGTGTTGTGAACAGCTCAGAGTTTTGTTTAAATACAAATAGTATACAAAATCAAATTTCCCAAATAAACAAGTGAAGCAGCCTAATGAGATGGTTGTGCCTGGGTTGTGGCTGTATTGTGGCAAGTCTTCCCACCCACCACCCAAAATTAAAAACCCTCTTTTCCCCTCCCCTTTTATTCCTTTTTCCATTAAGTTTGAGTTTAAGTGATTTTAGTTATTGGTATCAATTCATTTCAACCTTAATTTTATTTTTCTTTGCAAATCATTATCAGTCCGTTATAAATTATTATCCCAGTTTTATCTGCTTTTATTTTAAAATTATTATTTCTCGTTATCACTCCTTCATTTGTTCACTGTTTCCTCCTCACCCCACAGAATTCCCCCAATCATTCATACTCACTCCCCAGTTCTGCTGAGAAGGTGATGACGACAACTGACTGAGTTCATTTAAGTGTATAGATTTCAGCCTAAAGTACTCTTAAAGATCTTACCTGCTGCTCCTGAACCAATCTGAATAGAATTGAGCCCCACTGCTTTTAATTACCTCATTCACACATAGTGCTGCACCAAACTATAGCTTAGTGTGAATGAGAGCTAAGCTATGGTTTGTCTTAATGTTACATATAAACATGGGCTTGTGGTTTGTCTGCTGCAAGCAAGCGTTGAGAGGTAGGTCAATAACAAACCTTACATCCTGCTAGGAATAGGAGAGGAATCTGACCAACTTGGATTTCAAGTAGACTCACCTGATCAGATCTAAGCAAAAATGTTCCAAAGTGTTCAGAATCTGTAGTCTTGTGGGTGCTTTTATGAGGTGGTCTGAGGGTTCTGAGCTGCAGTCATCCCTCCATTTTTTTTCTTTAAAATTTCTAAAACAGAGCATCCAGCTGCCCACAGCACACAACTTCTAAATGCTGGGGGCAGCCATACATATTTTTTCTATCCATATCTCTGGAAAGAAAGCACCAACTCCTGGCTCCAATGCGGCAGCCTGGGAATACAACAAAGTGCTGCTTAAACCAACCCCCCCTCTCTTCCCTGTCCTTGTCACCACACATCCTGTACGCAAAGGCAGCTGTAGGGAAGCACAACTGGCTCAGTTGCACTGAGTGTGCAATGAGTGTGGCACTTCTGAGGCGCTGCAGCACGAGCCACAACTATGAAGTTGAACGGAAGGCAAAAGGCAGGGGCTGCCAAATTTCAGCATCACACACAGTGCCACTGAAATTTGAGGCGCCAAGTGTGTATGTATGTGTGTGGTGTCAAGGAAACAGTGTGTGTGGTGTCAAGGACACAGAAGAGGAGGGGGGACACCCTTCGTAGTGTTCCCAGACTGCCACACTGGAGTTAATAGCTAAACTGTACTTGAGCACCCACTCAAGGCTAGCTCTGCCATGGGACCAAGTGAGGCAGCTGCCTCAAGCAGCAAATGCTGCTGTGCATGTGAGAGAGAGGAGCAGGAGCAGGTCCCTCCAGCTATTCCCCATGAGGCTTTTCCTTTCAGTCAGCCTGCCCTCTGCCCCCTATGCTGCCCTGCTGCCCTCAGGTGTGGGAGTAATTTTATGTTGTGCACTGCCCTGAGATCCAAGGATGAAGTGTTGTGTACAAATATTATTATTATTATTATTATTATATTATTATTATTAATTACCAGTGTCCAGTCAAATGTATGTAGAAGAAGGGACACCATGTTGTCCTTCAGTTCACACAGCAAAATATCTTGGGCTGGCCTTGCAATATATTTGGGGTGTCCAGTCAAAATTATAAGGGTAGAGTACATTGGAGTAGCTCAGAGACGTTGTGATTGGAGGGGGGAGGGTTCACGACAAAGGCGAGAGAGAGAGAGAGAGAGAGAGAGAGAGAGAGAGAGAGACTCTCAAAGTCCCCTTTTCTCTCCTGGTTCCCATCTCTATGGAGCAGGCTGACAGAAGCCGGATGGCAACCAGCACCAAGTGTATCCCATTATATACCTGGGAAATAGGTGGTTTCAGCATTCCTGCTTAAATCCTTCAAACAAAGGACATTTTAAAATTCATTCTGTTCAGGCACCCAAGTCCTGATCTGTTTCTTCTAGGTTTTTGTGTATGCAATTTACTTTTTAAAATTTCTATAAGGGTTGTCATATTTCCACACAACCTGTTCTTGGGGAACACTCATTTATTTCTGTATGCTTGTGGGGGGGGGGGAGATGCAAACGCAATTAATGTCAAGTAGGCAAAGTAATGGCTCCCTCTTTTTTTCTTTTCCAGCACAACCATTACACACTGTTCAAATATTGAATAAGAAAATACTTTTGTTCTTTGTTTGAGGCTTTTCTTCCCTGTGAGGGCTCCTTTAAATTAGGGATTGAAATGAATTCAGGAGAGAACCAGTAAAGCAGAGAAAATATAAAAAAGCCCTTAAGGCAATAACAAATGTTTGAAAGGAGAAAAGTGCTGACAGTCACCAACGAAAAGGTTTCCTTTTCTATAATACGGGGGGGTGGGCTTAAAAAAATAATTATTGATGACCCTGTTATGTTGGAAGTGTCTTGATTTTGTCCTTTAAAAATATATAAAGAAAAATAAAAACAAACAGAACAGACTTCCTGTTGAAATTAGCATTCATTTCAGTTGATATAGTGGCTATTTCCCCCCATTAAGACAATAGAGAAATACAAGTTTTCTTTCCAAGCCAAACATGAGAGGTGTTTAGGACTTTCCCCCTCACAATTTATGAGGCAGGATCATGCACTGGATTACTAGCCCTCATCTCCAAGTGTTAAATGTAAATATGGTGTGTAGATGTGTATATTTCTATGTGTTTTAGTCCATCCTTCCATTCTGTTTGGAACACCCATGGAGGATTTATACCTGCCTCCCACCATTATGCATACATCAAGAGTATGGAAGAAGAGTAAATGTGGACAGTGCTATTTAGTGCTGCACATGCTGCAATTTGTTTACCCATTCAACAAAACGTAATGAAAGGTATTATGTGTATGGTTCTGTTTTAAAAGTATAAATTATACTCCATTGCCGCCTTGGCCAGCTCTACCATTAGGCTGAGTGAGGCAGCCATCTCAGGCAGCAAATGCTGGGGTGGGGAAGGCAAGGTTTTGCAAGGCAGTGTGGTGTGCAACACACAGCCTGTGTCCCCTAAGCGATCCTGCTGTCCTCATGTTGCTAGTACAGTCGTACTGGGGAAGTTGAACAGAAGAAGAAGAAGAAGAAGAAGAAGAAGAAGAAGAAGAAGAAGAAGAAGAAGAAGAAGAAGAAGAAGAGTTTGGATTTGATATCCCGCCTTTCACTCCCCTTCAGGAGTCTCAAAGCGGCTAACATTCTCCTTTCCCTTCCTCCCCACAACAAACACTCTGAGGTGAGTGGGGCTGAGAGACTTCAGAGAAGTGTGACTGGCCCAAGGTCACCCAGCAGCTGCATGTGGAGGAGCAGAGACACGAACCTGGTTCCTCAGATTACGAGTCTACCGCTCTTAACCACTACACCACACTGGCTCTCTAGTTTGACTTCCAAAACATTCAGCTTCCAAAGTGCGGCTTTTGATTGGCTGCAGGAAGCTCCTGCAGCCAACTGGAAGCGGCAGAAGTCCCATCGGATGTTCAGCTTCTGAAAAAAAAAATCAAAAACCAGAACACTCACTTCCAGTTTTCGATTGTTCGGGAGCCAAAACGTTTGACTCCCAAGGCATTTGGGAGCCAAGGTACGAGTGTAATGAAGCAGGATTCAGCTGACCATCCACTCAGCTTCTGCATGTAGAATGGGGCATTAACGATGGAGCAGAGCTCTTATAATATTCATTTGACATGTTACATTTCCCAAGGGATTTGATGTTTAGAAGAAGTTTCCATTGGAGGACAGAGAATTAGAATGTTGTGGTAGATTTGTAATAATGTATTTATTTATAAATATACAGATTGATCAGGCTTCATGAATGTGCAGAAGCAAGTACACAGACAGATGGTGCTAGTTCCCGTGAAATGTTAACCTCAAGAAATGTTTTTCTCAGTTATTTTGCCAGTTATCCTAGAGCCGGGGTGGGGGATGATTCCAGTCCCCACTGCAATTCTCATTTCAGACACTTGGCCCATTAATAGTTAACAATTTGCAATTGCCCATTACTCGTAATAAGCCCAATGGAAGAGTTCTTTCTGTACCAGGGCCAGTGCTGCCCTTAGGCAGCTAGACATCTGCTTAGGGCACAGACCTCAGACAGGGACAGTACTGATCTTTGAGAGGCACCATTTTATACAGATTAGTTTTTGTTACAGCTTGTAAATTTCTGATAATATTTTACTTTTACTTTATATTTTTATGAATTTTATCATTTTAATGTAATTCATACATTAGAATGGTTTTTATGTATATGTGAAATAGATAGACCATAGAGCTGATTGGAGGTTATGTATCAATATAATATATGAAAACACACTTAATTTTAAATATTACAGTCATATCTTAACCATATAAATAACATGTGTTCATTTTTCTTGTAAAGCTTCTGGCAGGTGTTATAAAGTATTTAGCACATGCAAACTCAGCCAAATACTGCTCTGTTATTCTGGACTGCATACCTGATATTATTGAACAAATGACAATGATTGTACCTTATGTTGGTGTATACAAAACCATCAGATGTCAGAGCATCAGGTTATCATAAGAGAACATTTATTGGGATTTGTTCCACTAAAGGAGACTAAAGGGGCCTTTATGACAGAAACCCTTCTTGGACAGTTTGAGCAAGTGGGATTACCTATTGAGAATCTGTGTGGGCAAGGTTAGGATAATGGGAGGAACATGAAAGGCAAAGAAAATGGCATTCAAAGGAGTCTGGACATAAATCCACATGCCTTTTTTGGACCCTGCAATGCACGCTTCTTAAACTAGGTGTTCAATTATGCTGCTAAGTGTTATCTGGAAGCAACTAGTTTCTTCCGTTTGATTCAACAGATCTATAATTATTTCTCTGCATCAACAAATTCTAACTAGCTATGCATCAGACTTAGGCACAGCTGTTAAGCCATAAAGCAAAAGAAGATGGGACAGTCAAATTGATGTATTGAAACCACTGAGATATCATCTTGGTAGTATATATGATGCTTTAATGACACAAGCCTAAAAGGTTTATCTGGAAAAACTTCCCAAAATGAATAATCAGATGCACAAACATAAGATGGGACACCTGGCTTACTAGCAGTACATGTGAAAAGGATCTAGGGGTCTTGGTGGACCACAAACTTAACATGAGTCAACAGTGTGATGCAGCAGCAAAAAAGCACTAATGCTATTCTAGGCTGCATCAACAGAAGTCTAGTGTCCAGATCAAGGGAAATAATAGTCCTGCTCTATTTTGCCTTGGTTAGGCCATACCTGGAATGCTGTGTCCAGTTCTGGGCACCACAATTTAAGAAGGATGTTAACAAGGTGGAACAGGTGCAAAGGGGGGCAACCAAGATGATCAAGGGTCTGGAAACCAAGCCTTTTGAGGAACAGTTGAAGGAGTTGGGTGTATTTAGCCTGGAAGAGAGACTGGGAGGAGATATGATAGCCATCTTGAAATATCTCAAGGGTTGTCACATGGAAGAGGGAACAAACTTGTATTCTCCTGCTCTGGAGGGAAGGACTTGAACCAATGACTTTAAGTTACAATAATGAGATTCTGACTAAATATCAGGAAGAACTTTTTGACAGTGAGGGCTGCTCGATATTGGAATGGTCTCCCTTGGGAGGTTGTGGACTCTCCTTCCTTGCAGTTTTTTAAGCAGAGGTTGGATGGCCATCAGTCACGGATGCTTTAGTTGAGATTCCTGCATTGCAGGGGGCTGGACTAGATTATCTATGGGGTCCCTCCCTTCCAACTCTACAGTTCTATGATTCTATGAAGCTAAGATCCTTGCTGGGGCAATTTGTAAGTTCAAGGTTGTGGTATCTCTTTTTACATGGTGCAATATCCTTTTTGGCAGGGGTCAGCAAAATTTTTCAGCGGGGGCTGATCTACCATCCCTCAGACCTTGTGGAGGTCTGGACTATATTTGGGGGGGTGGGGATGAACGAATTCCTATGCCCCACAAATAACCCAGAGATGCATTTTAAATAAAAGGACACATTCTACTCATGTAAAAACATGCTGATTCCCGGACCGTCCGCAGGCTGGATTTAGAAGGTGATTGGGCTGGATCCAGCCCCCGGGCCTTAGTTTGCCTGCCCATGCTTTTGGGGGTAAATCTTGCAAGCAAGCTACTACAAAATAAGGAAGCTTCTTAAATACAGCTCCAAGCCAAGTGACTTAGATCTTGTGGGCTGCAGATGTGATGAGGGTTTTAAAACATGCTAGAAAGATTGCAAAGGAGCTAGAAATGCTATTAAACTTTGAGAGAGAACCAGCTAGAAAGAGAAAGAAATAGCAGTTTGAGTATGGGGCCCAAGAAAAGATGCAAAGCTGTCTTAGACACGACCATGAAGATAGGTTCCAACAGCTACGTACAATAATATAATTGTTGGCACAGATGGGAGGGGTATAAATAATGAAATTATTATTATTATTATTATTATTATTATTAGTCGTGGCAGATGCATGGAGGGCCATAAGAATAGACATAGGAGACTAGTGTTGGGTTAAATTAGACCACAATTTTATGGATTACAGGAAAGAGTAGGTTTGTCATTGGGCATGCATCTAGCTTCAGGCAGTCTGACAGGAACCTGGT
The DNA here is from genome assembly GCF_027172205.1 of Podarcis raffonei. NCBI lineage: Eukaryota > Metazoa > Chordata > Lepidosauria > Squamata > Lacertidae > Podarcis > Podarcis raffonei. The sequence goes on along the minus strand of NC_070612.1, from coordinate 62,963,848 downwards.
TGGGATTGGCTTTGTGCTGGGGAGTCACCCCCAACATGGATCGGATGCCACAATCCCACACAGGCTGCCACTGGGAGAGGTGTATTGGTCCACCCATCCCATCATGGCCTCCTGGACAGAGTCACCCGTCCTGGACCCCTCTAACCCCAATGCCTTATCTGCCAAAGTTGTGACAGTTGCTATGAGATAGGCGAAAACCTGCAAGCTGGCCAATTTGCTTGCAGGAGAAAATTCATGCCAGGCCCTGAATATGGCGACTGAGTAAACCACAGCAAGGTCCATGGGCAACATACCCGCTTTCGCACTGGGCAGGTGAGAGAGTGGAAAATCCCACAAAAATTGGCCAAGAGGGCAGCCTACCCCTGGCCAGCCCCCAAGCCCCTGTGTTTCTGATGGGCTTATTTTATTTATTGAATTGGATACTACCCTTCATCCACAGATTTCAGGGCGGTTCACAACATTTGGCTTTCTGCATGATATATACAGTATCAACAAAAAAATCTACTGAAGATATACTTAAAGCCTGCAAGAATTTGGAAAAATCATTGATGCACAACAGAAACAAAGATATAGCAATAGTTCAAAGACTTCCAAAGTCTATGCCACCACAAGCACATACTTCTCTTCATACTACAACAAAATATTCCTAGATAATGTGCCTAATGTTTCCGTTGCTCTAAGGATCCTTCTGACACTTCCAGGGTCAGTGGCAAGTGGTGAACAGAGTTTCTCAAAGCTCAAACTGATAGAGACTTGGCAACTATAACAGTTGAACATGCCCAGGCATCAGCACTTGACCTGAAGGAATTGATGACAAAATTTGCAAAGGAAAAGGCACACAAAGTGAGATTTTGATGTGCCAGAAATTGAAAATTTTAGGAGACTTACGGTAAGTTTTAACATCATATTCACAAGATTATTTGAAACAATTTGTGTGCTAAAAGCAGGGGTGTTCTCTGGTCTTTCAAATTCAGCAGTGTTCTGTGCAAGGCCAAAATTAAGCCCCCACTCCCAGTGGCAGAGCTACATGTTCTGGCACAGGGAGCGGAGAACAGACGGGGGCGTGGTTGACGTACATCGTGGGGCAGCAGCTGCGATGGCACCCCACCAGGGATGGCACCCAGGGCAGACCACTCCCCCTTTCGTCCGCCAGTGCCCACTCCTGCCTCTGGCCTTCTGTTCTGCTCAATTCACTATATCATAGTTGTAATGTCCTGCAGCGCCCTCTAGACTTGCCACCCAGTGAGTTGGAACTGATTGCACTGCCCTAAATCCACCTCTGCCAAAACATTTTCTTTTGGATTTGAGAACAATAATCAAAAATTGTTGCAATTTAAAATAAATTTAGCGCTTTCAAGTTTTGTGCTTTTCATTTTTTTCTACAATTTTAAAAACTTGACGTTAGCGCAAAAATATTTTTTGGGGTGCAAATAGGCTTTCCTGGGGCGCAATGTAGCACTGGTTGCAACACAGTGAGCATTTTGGCAGAAAACCTTCTCTACTACTATTATACCCAATGAGAAACTGCATTGGCTGGCCCTGCAGGGGCAGGCTGAGCTTTGTCTCAGGAGCCAGAAACTGGGGGCCACCAGCCCTGGGCCATCTAAGTTAGCCTACTGCCCACCGGTAATGTGTAGGGTGTTGTCTCCTCATCAGTACTGAAGCAAGATTCAGCTGCATATCTGATTGTCTTTGCCTCAATGTGTGGATTGTGGGTGATTACACTCTGTTTCAGAGTACTGATACAGTGGTACCTCAGGTTAAGTACTTAATTCGTTCCGGAGGTCCGTTCTTAACCTGAAACTGTTCTTAACCTGAAGCACCACTTTAGCTAATGGGGCCTCCTGCTGCCGCTGCGCCGCCACTGCATGATTTCTGTTCTCATCCTGAAGCAAAGTTCTTAACCCGGGGTAATATTTCTGGGTTAGCGGAGTCTGTAACCTGAAGCGTATGTAACCCGAGGTACCACTGTACATCTTAAATTGTGAGGTGTGGAAGCATTCTACAAAAAGCAGCTGTGATGCGGAACCCTAAGATAATAAATCTCTAAGATAGTAACTCTCTCCTATGAGATTTACTTGCTGTATTGCTACCAGGTTTGTGGTCATACTCATTCTTCCTTTAAAGTGAAGTGCAATTTGTATTGTGAAGAATATAGAGAAATTGGCTTGTGTTCTGCAACACAATATTATTGCTTCCATTCTTGACAGTGACCAGTGCTTCTTTTCTAGAAAAATAGGTGCGGTACTGCATGTGTGTGTGAGAGAGAGGGGGGGGGGAGAGGGAGGGAGAGAGAGAGAGAGAGAGAGAGAGAGAGAGAGAGAGAGAGAGAGAGAGAGATGCCGGTACTGCATCCTTTCCAGCTCAGCTTTTCATTTCCAGCTCCCTTATTCATTCTGTCCCATTCAAGTGAAGCTCCATCCCAAAGAGAAAGTGTTTGGGTCCTTATAAAATGTTGGAGGAAGAAAGTACCTGGTAAGCACAGCCCTGCTTGAGAAATATTCAGAGGAAGGAGATCAGACCATTTGCAGAAGAGGTCATCCTCACAGGGGATTCATAGGCATAGCATAGAAAGTAGATGAGAAATTCCTGACCATGGGAATTTCTGGTGGTAAATGTAAGATATTAAGATATCTTCCCTCAAAGATATCCATAGTTTTGTAGCTACTACTTTACAGTACTCAAGCACAAGGTAGTGCTCACAAAATCTCTCTGTGTGTGCAGTAGAAGTTAGACAGCTGGGGGAACCTGCCTGGCTTTTGGGATTGGCAGTGTTTCCACCAGAAATAAAAGTTCTCAGTTGGGGAGGGGAGGGGAGAGAAAATCAAGCAGTTCCTTCCAGGGAAATTTCCATTTTTCAAATCTCTTCCACTCATTTTCTCATCATTCTCCTCCAAACCGTTATTATCAGCAACATTTCTAAAACATAAATAAATTGAATAAATCTCAACAATTCCATTGACTTTCATGGATAATTTTGGCACAATCTATAAACAGAAGTGCCCTGAAGTCAGTATCTAAAGAGGGTCCATTTTCAATAGGATATTTGTTCACACACTGGCATGCATGTAAATGGCTTTCATTTCCTTGACGTATAAATGTATGGACAATAGGCATATCTGAGCACCTATTGTTTGTCCCTCGAGGCAAATTCAATAATGGGCATCATTCAGATTCTCAAAAGGCAAGGCCCTGCCTGCCAAGCCCTTACATCACAATCGAGTGCAATATTCCAAAGGCTCATCATCGCTATTGTTAAGAGCCTCATCTCCTGCTGCTGCCATTGCTTCCGTTTCAGCTTCAAAAGCTGGATTGAACCTCCCAGGTGTGTAGTCGTTCCTTTTCAGATCTGTGGAGAAAACAGTGAAAACTCTGATCATAATTCCTTAGCATATACAAAGTGTTAAATCGATCCATTACATGGTAGAGAACAGGAAAGAAACCACGTTTATATTATTGTCTTTCCCAAGTCCCACTACACAAGTCCTGGTTTCAAAGAAGTGAAAGGGAAGCGAATCCCTCAACAAACATAACAACTTTTCTGCTTTTAAACCTTCTGTGCCTTCTGCTGTGTGCCTGGGCTCAAACTGACCCCTCATCAGGAATGGGCTTTATTGTGAACTCCTGATGTGCCCAAGAAACAGAATAAGAGGTAGAGGATTCAGAAGGGCAATAGAGACAAGTGGAGAGTTGGGCTGACCAAGTTGTGGGTAGCAAAGTAATGGGGTAATGGCTGATGGACCAGCTTAAGAAAAAAATAATTTGTAAAATCCTTATGAACATAGATTTATAAGATACCCTGTGGTATCTGTTCAAGAAGTATTTGACATTTGCTTGCAATCATTTAAAAAATGTCATCTTGTATAAAAATCAACAGATGTTTATGGATTATGCTCAGTGATCACAAAGATAAAAAGTGAACTGAGTTCTTTGGTTAGTTGCCCCATCTTGCTAAGCAATTACTGCATCTCTACACCTTTCTCTTTTAGACAAAAACCCAGTTTCTCCCAAGCAAACCACGATTGGAAGCTGAGAACAAACCTTGACTTTCTGACTGTGGTTTGTTTGGCCAAAACAACTGCCTGCTGGTTCACACATAATGTGAAGTCAGCCTCTAGTTTGTTCCCTCCCTGCAGGACAAAGTGCTAGGAAGGAGCAGAGGGAGTTGGGAGCTTTTGAGCAGCACACTCAAGCTTGGTGCACACTGCCTTAAGAGACAACTTTAAAATAAACTATGTTTTAATGCGACATGTCAAGCAGGGCATAGTGAGCATATGGAAGTGCAATCACAGCCACCCCCATCGTTCAGCCCGGACACTGAGATCCAGCGCTGAGGGCCTTCTGGCGGTTCCCTCATTGCGAGAAGTAAGGCTACAGGGAACCAGACAGAGGGCCTTCTCGGTAGTGGCGCCTGCCCTGTGGAACGCCCTCCCAGCAGATGTCAAGGCAATAAACAACTACCGTATTTTTTGCTCTATAAGACTCACTTTTTCCCTCCTAAAAAGTAAGGGGAAATGTGTGTGCGTCTTATGGAGCGAATGCAGGCTGCGCAGCTATCACAGAAGCCAGAACAGCAAGAGGGATTGCTGCTTTCACTGCACAGCGATTCCTCTTGCTGTTCTGGCTTCTGAGATTCAGAATATTTTTTTTTTTGAAACCAAAGTCACAAGAGATTCTGAGAGAAATAAAGTTATATCAAGTTCAATATATGAAGATGATGAATCAGGAAATAGAATGGAAAATTAAACAGATGAGACAAAGGACATTTGAATCGGCCAATAAATGTGGAAAATTGTTAGCTTGGCAAATGAAAAAAAGACAAAAACTTAACACCATTACCAACTTGGAAGTGGAAGGAAAGAATATTCAGAATCCAGTGGAAATTAGAAAATGTTTCCAGAGATATTTTAAACAGTTATATACACAAGGGCCACAGAAAGAGTTTGATATAGACCAATTCTTAAAAACAAATGGATTACAAAAAATCTCTCAAGAAAATAAGTTAATGTTGAACTATAAAATAACAGAACAGGAGGTGGAAGGTGCCATCCAGAATATGCAGTTGGGCAAATCTCCAGGGCCGGATGGTTTAACCTCAAAATATTATAGATCTTTGAAAGATTGGATAATTCAACCACTAAAGGAGGTCTGCAATGAAATTTTGGAGGGGGAAAAAGCGCCAGAGTCGTGGAAGGAAGCCTATATTACACTTATACTGAAAAATGAGTCTGAAAAGACACAACTTAAGAACTACCGCCCCATATCCCTGCTTAATGTGGATTACAAAATTTTTGCAGATATTTTGGCTAAAAGGCTAAAAAAAGTATTAGTGGAGGAGATACATAAAGATCAAGCTGGCTTTCTCCCGGGTAGACACTTGTCTGACAACACGAGGAATATAATTAACATTTTGGAGAAGTTGCAAGTGAACATTAACACTAAAGCAGTCTTGATCTTTGTAGATGCGGAGAAAGCCTTTGATAATATTTCTTGGAGTTTCATGAAGAAAAATCTTCAGGGGATGGGGGTTGGTCAAGGGTTTGAAAATGGTATAAGTGCAATTTACTCAGAACAAAAGGCTAAACTAATAGTTAATAATGTGGTGACAGAGGAATTTAAGATAGAGAAAGGGACACGACAAGGCTGCCCAATTTCTCCATTGCTTTTTATTTCGGTCCTGGAGGTTCTGCTATATATGATCAGAAGGGACCGTTTGATTAAAGGTATACAGGTCGGAGCCAAACAGTACAAATTGAAAGCTTTTGCAGATGACTTAGTACTGACGTTACAGGAGCCAGAATCTAGTACTAAAAGAGTATTAGAACTGATTCAGGAATTTGGTCATGTGGCAGGATTTAAGTTGAACAAGTTAAAAACTAAAGTTCTTGAGAAAAACTTAACACCGATTGAGAAAGAGAGGTTTCAGAAGGAGACAGGTTTAACATTGGTTAAGAAAGTAAAATACCTGGGGGTTAATATGACCGCTAAGAACTTAAACTTATTTAAAGACAATTATGAGAAATGTTGGTCAGAAGTGAAAAAGGATCTAGAAATATGGTCAAATTTGAAGCTTTCCTTGTTAGGTCAAATTGCTGTTATAAAGATGAATGTATTGCCAAGAATGTTATTTTTGTTTCAATCATTGCAAATTTTGGACAAAATGGACTGTTTCAAGAAGTGGCAGAGAGACATTTCTAGATTTGTTTGGCAGGGCAAGAAGCCCAGAATAAAATTTAAAATACTAACTGATGTAAAGGAAAGAGGTGGATTTGCTCTGCCAGACCTTAAACTCTATTATGAATCAGCAGCATTCTGCTGGTTGAAAGAATGGCTGCTTCTTGAGAACACAGACATTTTGGATTTAGAAGGTTTTAATAACGTTTTTGGGTGGCATGCATATTTGTGGTATGACAAGGTTAAAGCACACAAAGCATTTAAAAACCATATTGTCAGGAAAGCATTGTTTAATGTCTGGATAAGATATAAGGACCTACTTGAAAATAAAACCCCAAGGTGGTTGTCACCGATGGAAGCAAAGGCTCAGAAAAAGCTCAATATGGAGGCCAAATGGCCGAAATATTGGGAAATTTTGGAACAAGAAGGAGACAAATTGAAATTGCAGAGCTTTGAGAAATTAAAAGATAAAGTGCGAGACTGGCTTCATTATTATCAAATAAGGGAGGCTTACAATTTGGACAAAAAAATTGGCTTCCAGGTGGAAAAATCAAAATTGGAAACAGAACTGTTAGATCCCAAAACTAAGATACTTTCAAGAATGTATAACTTGCTGTTGAAATGGAATACTCAGGATGAAACGGTTAAATCTGCTATGATTAAATGGGCACAAGATGTTGGACATAACATTATGTTTGCTGACTGGGAACAGTTGTGGACCACAGGTATGAAATTTACGGCATGTAATGCCTTAAGAGAGAATATTATGAAAATGATATACAGGTGGTACATGACACCAGTCAAGCTTGCAAAAATCTATCATTTGCCCGATAATAAATGTTGGAAATGTAAAGAAAATGAAGGTACATTCTTTCAGCTTTGGTGCACGTGCCCAAGGATAAAGGCTTTCTGGGAGATGATATATAATGAAATGAAAAAGGTATTTAAATATACCTTCTTGAAGAAACCAGAGGCCTTTCTCCTGGGCATGGTCGGCCAATTGGTGCCAAAGAAGGATAGAACTTTCTTTATGTATGCTACAACAGCAGCAAGAATACTCATCGCAAGGTATTGGAAGACACAAGATTTACCCACCCTGGAAGAATGGCAGATGAAAGTGATAGACTATATGGAACTGGCGGAAATGACTGGCAGAATCCGAGACCAGGGAGAAGAGTCGGGGGAAGAAGATTGGAAGAAATTCAAAGACTATTTGCAGAAACATTGTAAAATTAATGAATGTTAAAATGATGTTGGATTGAAATCAAGCGGCCTTAGCAACAAGGTTAATAATATGTAAAAATGGATTGATAACGGATGAAAATATAAAGTTATAATATGTTGAGATATAGAATTAAGATAAAAGAAAGAGGGTAAGGATTTGCTGAATTAGCCATGTGAACGGGAATACAAAAAAGGGAGGTGTGAGGAGGTCGGGGAAATAAGTAAATGAAATTTAAGATATGAAAAGATTGATTTGTTTTTAACTATTTTCTATTTATTTTTTCTGTATTATGTATCTTTTTTTTCTATGTATTTTTGTATTTTTGTATTTTTTTTCTTGTTGTTTTCTTTTTATTCTGTAACTTTCTTCTTTTTGTAAAACTTTAATAAATATCTTTTTTAAAAAAAGAGATTCAGAATATTTTTTTTCTTGTTTTCCTCCTCCAAAATCTAGGTGCGTCTTGTGGTCTGGTGCGTCTTATAGAGCGAAAAATACGGTATTTTACTTTTAAAAGACAACTGAAGGCAGCCCTCTTTAGGGAAGTTTTTAATGTCTGATGCTGTACTGTTTTTAATATTCAGTTGGAAGCCGCCCAGAGTGGCTGGGGAAACCCAGCCAGATAGGCGGGGTATAAATAATAAATTATTATTATTATTATTATTATTATTATTATTATTATTATTATTGCCTTTTTCCCATCTCCAAGCATGTGAAAAGTGCTTGCAGGCACAGGGTCTGAGAACTAGGAGATCAGAAGCTAGGAAGAGGCTAGAATTTAGGCAACAGATGAGCATAATTTGCCATCCATCCTAGACTCAGAGACAGCTGTTCTCCAGACTGTTTGTTACTGTAATGGCCACCATAGCTCCACCATGGTGATATCGGGCTGTGTTGCCCTGATTTGGTGTGTATCAAAGGGCGAGATGTAACCTTGGTTAACCTTGCAAAATAATCAACCAGCAGATGGGTTGGTTGATCCAGGATTCACACTACACCATAACTTGTTGACATTTCTAATCAATGAAGTCATGGCCTGTTTAAATCCAAAGTGGTTGTGCTGTGTTTATTGCAATTTCACCGTGCTTTGGCTCCACCACCCACGGCTTCAGGGCGCCTGCAGCTAGCAGAATGCAGAGCTTTTCTATTGCTTACCAGGAAGTCTGAGTTTCCTACAACAAGAGTTGCAGCAATGCTTTGAAATGAAGTTTTTGATTGCTTCTTCTCCAAGGTTTGCTGGTCCAAATACCATCCCTCTAGGTCTGGAAGAAACAAAATACAAATGAATTTTTAGCCCGTGTATTTATCTATTTCCCAAAACACTGCAAAGCAAAGCAGTGGGATGACAGCAGTTTGTTGAAATTAAAAAGCTTCAAAATGAGAGGCATGACTCCCCAGATGCTGCTAGATTGCAAATTCTGGCATCCCTAGGATTAGCTATGCTGGATGGGGAGATGGGAATTGGAGTCCAGCAACATCTGGGGGGGGGGGGGTCACAGGTTCCCCACCCTGATATAGATATATAATGGCTGCTTGCCCAGTTACAGGTTGCCGCCCGTCATGGCTGGCTCAGATCTCCCAGGCCGGCAGCTTTTATTGGCAGGTTTTCCCACCATTAAACCAGGGCGGAGGAAGGGGGTGTGGTGGGGGCAGGTCGCCTCGGGTGTCACCACTGAGGGGGGTGACAAAATGCTTCGCAGCACTCACTGCAGCGCACCCAAGGCACACGTCTCTCCTGGGAGTGACACAGTGGCTTGGGCGCCCACAGGCTCCGCACTGCCCCAAACGGTCCACCCGCTGCCTCCCCCCCCCCAGCTGCAGGGCGGCTGAGTGGGAGGAGGCAGACAGACTCCTCGGAGGCACTGCGGAGCATCCTGCCCTGGCTGGCCCCACCCCAGTGGGCAGCTGGCCCGGTCCTTGGGCACAGGGCACACGTGCCGCCCCAGGCACCCTATCGGCTTGCTCCGCCTCTGCTGGTGGCACTGGGCTCAGTCATCTCCAACCAAGCAGTTCTTTATTCTGTCCTTGTTGCAGAATGAGGGGGCTTTTCTTCCAAGGCAACCACAGCAAAGCACACACAACTTTAGTTGGGAAATAAGCGCCACCTAACACCAGCCACGTTTGGAACAAGATTGGGATTGCTGGATATTTTCAGTCCCACATTTTATAAGGGAAGGAATGCCCACAAGTATGTTCAGAAAAAGCCTCTGTAGAAGACTGATAAATCTACAAACAAATATTATGAGTTCATAGCACATGAAGATCAGCAAATCTCAAAAGAGTCAAAAGAGTTGATATTTGGGTGACCAGGAAAGCAACCAATGAGCTGGGAAACCTCTGATTCAAAGATTCCCGTCAACATGAATTTACAAAGTGGCCCTAACTTAAGCAAGAAATTATTTCACAGTACAAGATGTCTCCACACCTCTGCCAGACTGTAATATGGAGATAATACTGGCCTGTCCCCATAGAGTTTTTAATAAAGCTTTTCATTTTTAAAAAAGGTATACTGGACTAGTCAGATCCACTAGTGCTACTGAATAAAGTTGCTGTAATTCAAAGTGGTGTTCAAACCCAATGGAAACAACTAAATATTTGTTTATTTGTGTATTTGTTTATTTCAAATCTTGCTTGCTCATTCCTTTGGAACTGGCAGCTGGAGTGTTTTATTTCCACATTTTGAATCCAATCTTTGCATAAGCTTACATCTAACAAAAAAGTATCTTTTAAAAGTTGCAGAATCACACTGGTATTCGAATGCATACTGCCTCCAAGCAGTTGCCAAATGTTCCAAACGACCAGGACCCTGGAGTTATGATGTGTTCTTCCGAGCGTTCAAAGCAAGCTGCATTCTAACTGCCTCAGAACTCCAAGGAGCAGTTGCTCCAGTGACCAGCTCAGACCAGCTTCGTTCTTCTCAGGTCTTCTCTTAGGTCAGACACTGGAAGAGAAAGACCTGAAAAAAGCCCTTGCCCTGGGAAAAAGACTGGTTGAGGAACTGATTTCACATAGGTGCATATATGCAGCGCTCCTCAGTTCCCCACCAACATAGCGGTGTTTTCTCAGATAGGAACAAATTGACTTTTTAAAATTTCCTTTTGCCCTGTCTGAGAGCCACTTGGTAGGCTTTTCACAGTGTGTGTGTGTGTGTGTGTGAGAGAGAGAGAGGGGGGGGGAGGGAGAGAGAATGAGGACTAAAGTCAGAAAGGATTCTTTCCTGAAGAGTAGCTGTATTGGTCTGTTGCACCAAACTTTCTTTCAAGAGTAAAATGCATAACTTTGGTGGGATCATGCCTGACATTTTAACAATGGAGAGGGAAGGGAGGGGAGCAGAGAAATGCAGAGGAGTGGATAAGGCAAGAGCCCAATTATCTGCATGGAGGGGGTTGTGCGGTTGTGCAATTTCTTCACCCCTGGGAAAATCTGATTCCTGGCACTTACGATTGCAGATTCAGCAGACTTTTCCATTCCTACGTCTCAAGATGGGAAATGTAGAATTTGCCCTAGAATGATGGCATTGTTTTAGCTGCACATCACTATTTGCTCAAACTTTAGATGTCCATATGATACTGCACTTAAGTATCCAACGGTTATCTTTTGTCTGTGTTTTTCTCCAGCGTGCCTTCTATCGCCAGCCTTCCCAGCACCAAAGCAGAAGTTCCACCCTAGGTGCATTGTGGCTCCTTCCCAGTCTGGCTGTTGTGCAGGATGTCCTGCGTGCAACTAGGTGCCTTTGTCCTGGCTGTTATGGGCTGCCTTATGAGCATCTGCTCCACATCTGCCGACCTTGAATGGAGAATGTGGCAGGTAGAGAACATCATGGGCAGCAACCAACAGGGCATTGTGGGCATTGGGATCTGGGGCGCCTGTTCCGTGCAAAGAATTACAATGAAGAAATCTAACATTATATGCATACCGTTAAACAATGAGGAGTCCCTATGAGCTGAAATCATCACAGCCCAGGACTTGATGCCATTAGCCTCGCTTGCCAATGTGGTGACCGTTCTTTGTATGGCCTTTGCGCTATATAACATCTTTGAGCCAGGAAAACACGAGTTTCATTGCTACGTTCTTTTCAATTGGAGCAATGATGGAGTTGGCAGCAGGTACATGTGTACTTATTTCCATTTCGTGGAATCTTCATTCTATATTAACCAATGAAGGAATTCCGCTTCCTGAGGTTTTGGGAGTGCCTCCCATTCCAACAGAACAACGTGCTGGAATTTCAATCTATATTGGGTTTCTTGCTGCAGCTTCACAGCTTTTAAGTGGAACACTGGTTCTGGGTGAAAAATATTTTTGGGAAATGAGTGAAATAAACACTTCCAAGCAAAAATTTGTAAAGAAGAAAGTGTTACAGACACTGAAAATCCAAAGCTCAGGATGAAATGCAGGCACTTCTGTGACACTTGAGTGTGACGAAGAAAAACCCACTATTTGGCGGAGATATCAAAGTCATATTAAAATGGAAACCATGCCAGGCTCATTAGGAATATGGCTAAGGAATAGTTCCAGTCCTGTGACTGGCTTTTTTTAAATGGTAGCATGGGACGTTGTGTATATTTATTACCAAATTTGTTGGTTTTTATCTTTTCTTATGCATTTTCTTTTTAACTGAGAGCTTCTGTATCCAACCCTGGGATGCTTACAACATAGGGCTAACTATAAATGGGAGGGGGGTGAAAAGTATAAAACTGTTATATTTAGGTATTTATTTTATGCTATATCTCTTTTAGCAATAAAAAGAATGTTATCTCATCGCACACTTATGCTGGAGTGCTTATTTCGCTGCAGACTATGGCTCTTTTCGAATTTTCTGCATTTCAGAAACACTGCAAATTGCAAAAGGTTCTGGGGCATACTTCGTGTGTGTGTGTGTGTGTGTGTGTGTGTGTGTGTGTGTGTGTTTGCAGTCCGTTTTACAGAGAATACTGGCCAAGCCTTTGAGTGCCTGTGTGCTGCTTCCAGCCCTGGCCAGCAAGAACAATGATCAGGGACACCCAGTTTCAGGGCTCCAGAGAGAGCTAGGCCACTGCCAGCTTTAGGCAGAATAAAAAAATTAAAATGAAGGAACACAAAACAAAATAGCACCACACACCAAAGAAGTGAGATGTAATTAAATATGACGAAATATCTGCGAACAAAAAAGAGAACCAACGTCTTTTACCAAATCATACCTCTCATTGGCTTAAGTTTGCAGCTCTAGGCTGAGAGTGGGTGTCACATTTTGGTCTGCTGCAGATAGAAACAAGTTGAGAGAAAAATCAAATACCCCCCAAAATTAAGAAGGGACTAAATCTGAGGCCCACTTGGAGGTTGTGCACCAGGCCAAATGCCCCCCTGCAGCCCCTCCCCCAAACTGGCCCTGCTTACAGGTTTACTCCTGCTGCTTCTGGACACCAAGCAAGACAGTGGAATGGGCCCTAAGGTACAAATTCTGTGCTATTTTTCTAGACAAAGAGGTGCTGGAGCTCACCCTGAACGCCTTCCTTGTTCTCTTACAATGGCAACAGTGCCAACCTGAGAGGTGCCGGAACTGAGATCCAGCGAGATCCAGCTGAAAAAAAGCCCTGTACAAACTATAATTTTGAACGGATCCATGATATTCTTAAGAGTCCTGTAAACATTTCAGTTTTTTAGGCATCCAGAAGGTTGGGTTCCATTTTTTGCCAAATTGCACCAGGACGTAGTAATCTTTGACCTGCGTATCCAGCCTCGGCCACTGCTTTCCTGATAACTCCTGGTGTCATTGTTCTCCATCTCAATCAATTTGCTCACTTCATCCTTTGGTTTCTCAAAATTTGTTCTGGAGTAAGTTATAATGATTACCTGTCAGGGTCACCTGGTCCCTATGCAGGGGCGGAGGAAGGGGGGTGGGGGCGGGTCATCCCGGGTGTCACCATTGATGGGGGTGACAAAATGCCGGGCAGCACTCACCGCAGGGCCTGCAGCGCGCCCGAGCCATGTGTCTCTCCTGGGAGTGATGTGGTGGCTTGGGCTCCCGCAGGCTCCGCGCTGCCCAAACGGTCCATCCGCCACCTCCCCCCCAGCTGTAGGGCGGCTGAGTGGGAGGAAGCAGGCAGACTCCTGGGAGGCCCTGCGGAACATCCTGCCCTGGCTGGCCCCTTGCTCTGCTGCTGCATCTAACCATTTGAATCCTGGACCAATCCAGCCAAGGTGAGTGGATCTGCAATGCACCTTCTTGCCGTTTCATAGATGCCAACTCTACAGGGATGAGGCATCTTCAGCCCCCCAGGGTCTGTTGGGATAGGGCTAAGCAATGGAGGGACAAAGGAGGCTGAGCCCTTCCTTGCCTGCCCTCCCCCTCCCTCCTACTTTTGTCTGCTGTCCTCTGCCTCCTTGGGAGATGCCGTGCGGCCTGGCTGGAGGTTGTCCTGCCCCGCGGGGGGCGGGTGGGGAAATGCCGCACAGCCTGGCACAGCCTGGCTGGAGGCTGCCCTGGGCCATGTAGCATCAAGATACACCAAACCAGCACTGAGGAGGTTTGTGACAGTTGTGCAACATCACAATGCGCATGACATCACATATGCACGCTGCATGTGTGACATCAGACATGCACAACAGCCCCCCCCCATGCTGAGTGAAACTCAGGGCCTCTGTTCTGCTTCATTGAGAAATAGCAGTTCTCCAACAAAATCTAGAAAATTCAGTAGTGTGACAACCTAGCAGTTACTCAGGGCTATGATTTTTATGAAAACCACCCTCAGATTATGCATATTACATGGAAAATGTACATTACATGCACACATTAGTTTCTTGTTGTTTCCTGAATAAAAATGAGAACTAACTTAACTAATAAGACCTAAGGCTGATCTTGAGAATAAGGTAAAGGAAAGGTAAAGGACCCCTAGATGGTTAAGTTCAGTCAAAGGTGACTATGGGGTTTTGGTGCTCATCTCGCTTTCAGGTCAAGGGAGCCGGTGTTTGTCCACAGACAGCTTTCCAGGTCATGTGGCCAGCATGACTAAACTGCTTCTGGTGCAATGGAACACTGTAATGAGTGCCAGAGCACACGGAAACACCATTTACCTTCCCATTGCATCAGTACCTATTTATCTACTTGCACTGGTAAGCTTTCAAACTGCTAGGTTGGCAGGAGCTGGGAGAGAGCAACAAGAGCTCACCCCTTCACATGGATTTGAACCATCAACTTTCTGACTGGCAAGCCCAAGAGGCTCAGTGCACAGGGCCACCCACGTCCCTTGATCTTGAGAATATGCCACACACTGCCTGGTACTGCTAGCATTATTTGCTCTGAAATGTATTTTGTTTTCTTCTGTTGCAGCATATTCACATAAATCAACAGGACCTGCTATCAACCAGTATGTATTTGTGTGGTCTGGACCATGTAGTCTGGAATGGAGCTGAAGAAAATGTCTCCTACACAAAACAACAATGAAACCCCTCTCTAGTAGAACCATCTGTTGTGAGAGATATGGGCCTGAAGTTGTAGTACAAAACATCAGCACATGTTGTGCTGCACAGTTACCCTTCTTACTCTCAAGTCTAAGAAAGCATAACCACGAAATTCATTCTATACTTATTTAGAAAAGGGAAGACTATAGATGAATTGCACTGTATTTAAAAATGCTCTCCCAGTAAACGGGAATACAAAAGGGGAGGTGTGAGGAGGTCAAAGAATTAAGGAAATGAGATTAAGGATTATTGAAAGATGGAGTTAATTTTAAACTTTTTCTGTCTTCTTTTTATATTTAGCTATTATGATTTTTCTTTTCTATATATAATTTTCCTATGTGTGGTTTTTTTTCTTTTTTCCTTTTCTCTTTTTTCTAGTTTGTTAACTTTTCTATTTTGTAAACTTATGATTTTTGTAAACCTTATTGTGTAATCCTATGTGTGTGTTTAAAACTTTAATAAATATTTTATAAAAAAAAAAGAAATGATCGATTGCAAATAAAATGAGGAGATGCCCTGCTTCTGACCATGAATAAAAATAAAAATAAAAATAAAAATGCTCTCCCAGGATAAACAAAGTGTCTCATCTGTTTGATTTAGCTACACACAAACTGGACAGACATTTCTTAGGTAAGTAAAGTGCTGGCGACTGAAGATTTCAGATAGTTGCCAGAATACAGTAATAGCGATTCTGTGCAACATCCAGAATTACAATAACCACAATAAAAAACAACACAGAGCAATACATTGCATTTATTTGCATGCCCACTTAATATATTTCTGCAATTTGGCACCTAGGCTAGGATCAATGCTCATTAAATAGCAGTATTACTTACCCACCATTATTCTTGAGAACGTAATTAACCCTCTAGATCTCATATAAGAGGATGTACAAAAAAATGCTGCCCATAGTCACTGCATTTTATTTCTATATGTTAAAACAGTAAAGGGGAAAAGCAAATTCTCCCTTGCCTTCGCCACATATAAGCACTGTCTCCAGAGACAGAGAATTTTGCAAACAAGCAAAACAGGACAAAGAGTTACAAGGTATTTAAGGTTCAAAACTATATATTTTGCTAATATAGGGATATGCAAGCTTTTGAATTCTCTGACCAAAGATTTGGGCACAACCTAGAGAGTCCTTTTGCAACTAGAACTTTTCCCCGGATAAAATATTGTGGGACAAGTCTCAGACTGATTGTAAACTTTCAGAGACACCGTGCATTAAAGAAACTAGCATCTCCGACTGAATTTTTACAAGCAGAGGGGATTGACATGATTACTCCTCTCCATGGATTTACTTAAGTGTAATTACCCAAATGCTTTTCTTAACTGATGCTTTGGGCAATCACTTCAACCCTTATATGGAAAATTACTACCAGGAAAGCATTCTTACAGAGAAGGGTGGGTGGAGCAGAGAGTATAGGAGGAATGGCAGAATACCTAAGCACAGAACATGGAGCAAAGCCACTATTGTTTTGAA
This sequence comes from Podarcis raffonei, assembly GCF_027172205.1. NCBI lineage: Eukaryota > Metazoa > Chordata > Lepidosauria > Squamata > Lacertidae > Podarcis > Podarcis raffonei. The sequence continues at coordinate 62,947,532 of NC_070612.1, read as the reverse complement.
TCAGGGATAGTATCATACAGAGACAGCCCTGAGAATGTACAGAGAGCCCTTCCATTGCAGCTGAATGACCCATGGCATCCTGCACACATAATGGCAGAAGACATGACTTCCAAGGATATTTAAACATGAATATATTTTCTTTGCAAAACTAAGCACTGGTTGCTACTATGTCCTTATGTCAGGCTAGTCAGTCACACAAGTAGATCTCCAAAACACCAATGGCGTTACATCCTTCACTGGCACCTGGGGGGGGTGTGCGTACACACATGCCCCAGGCAGGACCAAGGGCTGGGCACAGAGGGTAAAGAAAACCCACTGTGCCTGCCCAAGCCTCTCTGCTGCTACTGGGCGGGGTGGGACACTGAGGGTTCACAGGGCTGTGCTGTGCCCCCTGCCCACCCACACAGGGCGAAGCCCAGCCAGCAGCCCTTGGCAAGCAAGTCTAGGTGACGTTTCTTAGTCAGCCTGAGGCAAGATAGTCCCATTTTTGTCAGTCTAGAAACAATTTGGGGCAATAATCTGGAGTTGCTCAACAAATAATTCCTTTAAACTAGTGTCATGGAAGCTCAGATTAGACACCACTTCGTTCTTGGAACTATTCTCAGTTTCACCATTCTAAGAGTTTTGGGGTCCTGTTTTGGCAAGCCTGACCCATGAATGTGAAGACATTCAATACCTAGTTTCAAAACAAAAGGTGTCCATGACTCCTGGAGCTTATAGCTCCACATTCAACTTTTCAAATCTGTCTTGCACTGTCATTCAGTTCAGGAAGATATACGTGAAAGCATTCTAAGGTAAGCAAGGCCTAAGTGATCCTCCAAGACACTGTATATTAAAATTAGCACTTTCAACTGTATTTGCAATAGAACTGGAAAACCAGGTCTGATAATTCAATATAAATACTACATGCACCCAGCCTGTAGCCAATGTTTTCCAGTAGATAAGCATCTGCATTTGGCACTATATGAAGTTTGTCCAGTGGCCTTTAAGCTTAGTTGCAAGTACAGGGCATCACAGTATTCTATTCGGTCCATTAGAAATATACAAGCATTTAACTGCAATGATAGCAAAAACACAAATAGTGCTCCTGTCAGCAGTGTGACAAATATGCATATGCACATCACAGCTAATATGGAATATTAATTGAATCACATGAAAGATGTCACATTTGGTATGATAAAGTGACGCCAGATACTCACTGCTTGTCTTCAGGTTTAATAACGGATGGGTCTGTAAGATTCTCTCCAACCCCTGTAGAAGTCAAATTTATCAAGTATATTAGAAGGAAACTGCATTTTAAAAAATTATTTTTGGGACTGTAGCCTATGCAATCATTTTACAGCTATCTAATCTTCCACTTTATAGGGCAGAAACTGAAAAAACAACATTACAACAAATGTTGCATGCTCATTTCATTTTTGAAGATATTTTTTATTCTTTTTTCAATTTTAATGCACCACTACCACAACAACAACATCAGTCTAAAGTGTTTTGTAGATCCAAATGGACATCTGAAATATATGTGAGCAAGAACTATATATCAATGTCAGGAAAAATTGAGTTCAAGAGATGCCCTTTGGTGTGCATTGAGACTTCTGTGATACTGAAAGAAATAGACCAGTCTCTATAGAGACAGAGGTGGAATCTACACACATACAAAAACTGTTTTGAAAATGCTTTTTTTTAAAGCGTTTTTAAAACTACATTGAATTTTCTGTAAGGCTCACCATCCCTCTAGTGTCACATTGTACACTGCGCTTAAAACACACATTAAAACATTTTATTTGCAGCTGTCTAGCTGAGTGCAGAGCTGCACATGTGCTCTTGGATCTCCATGCACAGACCGCAGCTATTGGATCGGGATGGGGGGGATCTTGTGTGCTCAAACTTAGCCTACTGATTAATTCAACTTTGCCATCCTGGATAAAAATAATTACATTTGTGTATATTAAGTGCTGTACCTGGTTCCTTACAAACCCATCTGTGCATATGAATATTTTGCAGCTGTGTTGTTATCGATGGAGATAGATAGATAGATAGATAGATAGATAGATAGATAGATAGATGATAGATTGATAGATAGATAGATAGATATGGATATTAATATCAATATATACACATATCTATAGAATCTCCAGTATAAGACTAGGCTTATCTAAGAAGCTAATGACAAACATTTTTCACTGGGCCTACTACTAATTGTGATTTGCCTAAATTCCAACCTTCCTAGATTGTGACGGCATAAATTGAAATTGGGTGTAGGTAAAATTGAGGAGAGGTGCAGAAGTGAAATTCCCACTTAATGGTTGACATTTGTGTCCAGCGGTGCTTCTCTTGCTGAGATTCAGATTTTCCAAGAATTCAGCGGCACAGCTCATAGCCACATGGAGCTCTGTGCATTGTACTGTGGTTCCCATTTTGTGGAACTTCCTTCTAGTTGAGATCAGAGAGGTCCCATCACTGTTGAATGTCTGGTGCTTACTGAATACTTCTTCTTCCTCCTCCTCCAGGAGGCTTTTTAATTGAACTCTGATATTATAGTTAGGTGGGTTCCCACGAGGCAAGACACAGTGATAACAGCAAGAACCTTTCTTGAACTACATAAGTGGGAAACAGGGGCAAAGCAACTGCTTATATACATTCCTGAAAGCCTAGACCACTCCCACTCCCAACATGATTGGCTGTCTAAACTTCCAAGCTTGCAAATCACGACTCAGAGTTCACGACTCTGCCAATGGCAGAGAACCAAATCCTGTTCTGTGATTGGACATCATGTAGTGAATCAGAACACAGGAGCTCAGAATCCATAGTCCAGACTCAAGCTCAGGCTAAAACACAGACCACTGAATACATAACAATAGTTTTAACTCATTTTTACTATTATTGTGTTGGGTCCCCTGTACACTTCTTAGAGATTACTAGGAACAGTGGCAGATCTTGGGGTCCCAAATTTCAGCAGTGTCCTGTGCAATGCCAAAATCTGGCACCCCTCCATCTCTCGCACTCTGCTGTAAATCATAGTTGTGGCATCCCAGCAGTGCCCCCCAGGCTCCGCACCCAGTGCAGCCGAACTGGTCGTGCTCCCCTAAATCTGTCTCTGCTGGGGTTAAGCAGTCTGCAATTCTTTGAAATAAATATATTAATCTTAAACTTATTACCCACCTTCACCAGCCAGTCCCAGAGCAGGTTACAATATGTAATACTACAGAGCCATGCAGAAAACCACATCATTCTGCACCCCATCCCCACTGACCAAGGCAGCCGTGATTTTCACTCTCTGAATAGCACATTAATTGCTTATTATGCTTTTAGGAGCATGCAACTATATTGTGCTATGGACAAAGGGATGCTTGGAGCACCATGGCCTGAATATGAATTTTAAGAATATCACAATATTGAAATCCAAACCTTTTCTGAAAGCTGAACTGAATATGTCAGAGTTTGTTGTTATCTTTTATTGATATGCACAAACTTCTCCACAAGTCTTCCATGGCTCTGTGCAAAGACCTTCACATGCACTTAAGCTTTCAAAAGAAGCCACCCACACAGCAGTTTTAAATCACTTGACTCTTAAATTTTGAATGTGAAGATAACAATAAATGAGGTTAGGGGACTGGAAGGTTTATTTTGTTTGAAAAATGTGTCTCGGTGTAATTCAGGCCTTTTGTACACTGTAAATAAATTAAACCTTTATCTTCCAGTACACATTTCCTTTGACACAATAACAGACAATTATATTGCTACTGCTTTATAGGTGGTTGTTCATCTTTTCAAAACTGTCTACGATTTCCCTTAAAACACCCTAGTCCCAATCCAGCGCCTGTATTTGTGTAAGATCTGATTTGCGTGTGAAGCTGCTGTTTGAATAGAAGCGTCCCTATTCACTTCTGTGCCTGGGTCTGCACTGGGTGTTTAGTGTGGGGTGGGCCTGTGGAATGGACCCTTCTGTTTTATGTAGGGCCCGTTTTGTGCCCATTTGCTAACCCCCCCCCCCAATGCTTCTTGTCCCAATGCTTCTTCCATGTGAGGGTTGTACCCAGTGTCACTCATAGAATAGACCTATGTAGGTCCATCAACTTCAACAGGTTTACTCTGAGCAGAACTTAGTTCACTTCAGGCCTGGCTTTTTGTGTGAGAAGGACAGAAGAGAGCGTGGTCTTCATAGGTGTGAATGTGCTTACTCCTTCTGTAGATGCAACTCATTTGTCTTTTTGGAAGTGTTGTTTTCCCACAAGGGCAGTGATGCATTGGGCAGGTGAACTTAGCACAGCTCAGCCCACATTTACTGAAACATTTGTGTTGTATAACCCTGCTAATTTTAAAAAAACCAATTGCAGAAGTCAGCAGAGCACAACTGCACATTTCCCTAAAAGAAAGATAGCACTGAGAGGTTCTCACTTAAAGGGGCTACATATCTCTTTAATGCTGCCCTGCCCCTACCAGCCCTTCATCCATCTCCCTGTGGCTACTGGAAATCCTGTTCTGCCCTACAGTAGACAGAGGAAGAGGATGGTAACCAAATCAGTTTTCAAGCAGTGTAGGAGACACAAGAGTTCCATTATCACTTCCTGTGAGAGAGTTCTTTAAAAAGACCAAGCCATCTAAATGATGAGGTGGCAATCCAAGGGGAGTCGGTAAGGAAACTGAGTTGGGCCCCAAACTACTTGTCATAATTTCAGCGAAAAGAAACTGTCATCAAAGCATGAATAGCTTACAGCTGTCTCTGGTCCTTGTTTTCATTTATGTTGTACGTAAGGGTTGAATGGCCTCCCTCAGTTTTACAGCAGAGTATTTTGGTTCTCACTTACCTTGCAAATCTAACACAAGGAGCTCTCCTCGAGTATACTCATAAGTCCAGTGAGAAAAAGCCAGCATCATTTCTTCCAGCAAATTGCTAGGCGTGATCTCGTCCCCATTGTTGTTATTGTACTTGCGGAATTCTCCAGTCATGTACTTTTCTATTGTAAGCCACTGGTTGGCTGAATGGCAATATATTAAGAAGACTTCCAGGAACCTGAAAGAAGGATATTGTCAGCCAGGAAGTTATCTGAGTGGTGAACGTCTTCCCATGAGCCACACCACTATTACCAAATACGAGGGGGTGGGCAGATTTAGCAGAGCAGGGGCAGCAAATGTTCTTTTGTTGCATTTGATGAAAACAAAAAATTATTTGCATATCTGGCAAATGTCAAAGTGCAGTCACTACCTGTAACTTTGCCTCAGAACAGAGGTCACCCCATCTTGTTTTCTGAAGCTTTGGATGGGTTTCCCATTGACTTAAAGTAGGAAATCAACTAACACCTATATACCTTTTTGTGGCTTTTTGGCAGAATTGGGTTTAATCCTAGAAGCCCTCCCAAGACTCTGAAGTGGTGGCAAAGTCTCAGAGCTTTCCTGCTTTGCCATGAACTTCTAGGCGGTCCTAATATCTCTGAGGTGGAGATTCTTGCCTCAGAATCATGCCTCATCTAAGGCAAATGCACAGCCCTACTATTTAACAAAAAACAATAAATTTATATAAATAACATTTTCTTTCAAGTCAAAAGGGAACACATTTGTCTTTAAACTCCTGTGCACAACTAAGTTCCTTTTAATTCTCTTGAGTCATGAAAACACTCCTGTCTATGGCAAGATGCTTTACATGGAGCTTATAAAAAGCTGTAACAAAAAGGCAATCACAGCATGATCAAAAGTATCTATTTCTGTACCGGAGCCATCCAGGGAGATAGAAAATAGCAACTTTATTGGTCTAGTTGCAGATCTCCAAACAAGTGTGGTCAAAGTCCTTAAAAAACAGATAGGCGCTTCCCTTCTAATAAAAACCAGGTTAAAAACTCTTCTGAAATGGAACACTGGTTTTCACTTTGATAAAGCGTTCAGATTTTTTTATGAGGGAAAGGCCAATATTACTCTTGATACTCTATAAAATTGCTTGTAAAACAAATTGTAAAATTTTATTCTAAGTATTCAGAACCAAGTTATGAGATCTCTCATCAAATAAGTATGGCTAGATGGAGAAATCTGAAATTGAGCTGCACAGGTGGGTGTTTAAATATATTACCTCTACATGGTACAGAAAATTAAAACATAAACTCAAATGGGTTTTCTTTTTCTGCTACAGCTTTGAAACTGAGCTGAGAACTATGAAAGGCTGAAGAGCTGAGATGAGTCTGGCCTTAGCCAGGCCACCGCCTGAATCTAGAGGTGCCGCTTTCTTTCAGAAGCCTTCCCTAGTTCTTCACCAGCTGTCAGCCACCTCCACACAATGAAGGGCCGTTTTGGGCTAGCTCTCCAAAGTTTACTTCTCTTCAGACTGTGCCCTGATCCATCAGTGGCCTGGTCTGGCCTGGCCTCTATATTTTATTTCATGGCAGAACGAGTTCTGAGCTCTGATACTCTGATGAATGAATGCTTGCTAGTGAGGGTGGGGGGTGCTTGCATTTACACTGAAGCCATCCCACATTTAACCACAAGCTATTTTATTTATTTACTTATGCGTTAAAGGACTCTTCCTTCCTTTTATTTTATTAGCAAGGTACTGTCTTCAAAGGACAAATTACATAATTGCGCAGAGCATAAAGCTAGTATCTTAACCCTGGTACTTCAGTGTTGAAGCTGACAATTGTATTGATTCTTCTGAAATAAACCAGTGACATGGCACCCCAAAGGTTCTGGTGGTCACCCTCTACAACACATTTTACAAAGCCCTTTTCATGGAGACGCCAGCGTTTAATGGCGGTCTCCCGCTGAGCTCCGCTCAGGGAGACTACTCCACGAGTTCGGGTCTGACCACTACGGCGAAGCGGGGACCCCTAAAATCACAGGCGCGGAAGCCTGTGAACACGGAGACTCGGTGGGCACCTTAAGCGCCCCCCCTTACTGCAAAGGAGCCTTTTTAAAGGCTCCGGAGTGGCATCGGGTGTGAGCGCGGTGCTGAGAGTCGCTACCCAGCCCGTGGAGTGAAGCCGCGTCGCCATAGACGGAGAGCGCCGATTCCTTCCTGACATTTGGAATTACCAGAATACCCGTGAGTAGGACTGAAAAGCTCTTGGGACTTAATAATAACTTTGAAAATTTGGCCGAAAACGGGGAAGGTTAAAAATAAGGAAGTCTGCCTTTCTCGGACTGCATGACAGCTAAAGCAATGAAATACAAAGCTACAATTTGACGGAAAATAATTTTAAATCTGTTTAACCCGGACATTGAACTTGAACCTCCCCCTTAGCAGGCAGGAGCGGGGGGGGGGGAAGAATTTGAACTTGTATTACCTGCATGAAAGAAGCAAAGAAAGAATTTTCTGCCGTTTTAAATCCTTGGGAAGGACTGCCCTAAGAGGAAAGTAAGTCACTGGGACTGGAAACTGTCATTTGAGATTTGCTACAAAGTTGGTGCTTTGCCTATTTGATACAAAACTGGGACTTTATTTGTTACTAGTTTGGGACTTTGTTGAAGTTATTAATTGACAGCCCTATTAGTGGAAATATACTGGAAGATTTGTTGCCATTTTCTTTTGCTTCTTTGTATTTTGGACTTTGAACTACTCCCTCTAGAGGGTTGTGGGGAAACAGCTACAAGACAGTTTGTAAAGAGCAAGTCAGTGGAGTTTTCCATCTAGAAGCAATTCCCGTGGGAACGACCTTGGGACATGAGTGGCCCAGCAGAAGAGATAACAACAAGAGCTAAAAGTAAAATTGCACAAAAGAAAAGGGGCTCTATATCAGGCTCAGTTCCAGCAGGAGCAGATGGACAGGAAAAAGTGACAACTATACCTATGGATCCAGTGACACAAGCACTAGTTAAAATAAATGAGGCCCTGGAAGCTTTGACTAAGCAAAGCACAGAAAATTCTAAACAGCTGACAGAGCTGTCAACAAAATTAGATTTAAACACCAAAAGTGTCACATCCAATACAGAGACTATAAATAAATTAATTGAAGAAAATGCTATAACTCGAAAGATTGCTGAAGAGGCAAAAATTTCTGCAGAAACTACACAGGAAAAGTTAGTACCAGTCTGCAAAAAGCTGGATGAGCATGAGGCGGCCCTGTCCTTATTGGAACTTCAGAGAAAGGAGAGAAATTTGAGACTGAGATTGGTCCCGGAAAGTGAAAAAGATAATTTGATAGACTTTCTTACAAAAGAATTTTCGGAATTTTGGCAAGTAAATTTGAAAGAGGAGGAATTCAAGATAGTAACTGCTTTCAGACTGGGCAGGAGACAAAATAGAAAGAACCCAAGGGATTGTCTGATAACTTTAAGATCTAAAGAGGAAAGAGATAAAATATTAAATTTACAATTTCAAAAAACCTTGGAGATTGAAGATTCTCATGTGCAGATATACAAAGATATCCCTAAATATATTTTGGAGGTGAGAGCGTATTACAAGGACTTGGTTAATCTGCTGAACAAGAACAACATACCATTTAGATGGGAGTTCTCACAAGGCCTGTCTTTTAACTACAAAGGAAAGAAAATAAAAATAAAAACAGTGCAAGATAAAGAACAATTTCTGGAAATAAATGAGGAAGACCTCATGAAGGAAGTGGTGGAACAAACCACAAAAGTAAAGGAAGTAACAGACATTTTGAATTTAACATTCGGGCTCAAGGCACAGACAGAGGAAGAAAAACTCCTTGGGGCCGTTGGAGGAATAACTAAGTAAACAACAAGATGGCTCTGCAATTTCTAAGTTGGAATTGTAATGGACTAAACCTTCCCAGAAAAAGGCGTGAGGTTTTTCATATTTTAAAAAGAGAACAATTGGACTTGATTTGTTTACAAGAAACCCACGTGACTAGAACACATAGAAAATTACTTGTCAACAAAAGATTGGGACAGGAATTTATTTCATCAGATAAAGTGAAGAAAAGAGGAGTGGTGATCTATGCAAAGGAAAAGTTGGCCCCTAAGTTAATTTTTAAAGATGAACAAGGAAGATATTTGGCAATTGAAATACAAGTCCAAGGAGAAAAATTATTGATAATAGGGATCTATGCTCCGAATGAAGGGAAGTCAGAGTTTTTTAAGAAATTGCATGAGACATTAATGGACTATTTGGATTACAATGTAATTATGATGGGAGATATGAATGGAGTAGTTTCTACAAATATGGACAAAGCACAAAGACAGGTGGTTTCCAAGGACGGGAGACTACCAAAGACTTTTTTTTGAAATGACAGACAATATGGACCTGATTGATATCTGGAGAACAAGGAACCCTCTTGAGAGAGGGGGAACTTTCTTTTCTGAAGCAAAAATGACCTGGACTAGAATTGACCAAATTTGGGTAACTAGTGGGATGGCACCAAAGATAAAGAAAGTGGAAATCTGCCCAAAGACTTGCTCCAACCATAACGCCGTAAGGATGGAAATGAACATAACAACAGCTGGTTCATTCAGATGGAGGATGAATGACTCCCTATTTAGAGATGAAGAGGTGTACAAAAAGGCCCAGAAAACTGTGAAAGACTATTTTGAGATAAATCTGAGAACAGAGGTGGAGAAAAGAATAATTTGGGATGCAAGTAAAGCCGTTATGCGAGGATTTTTGATACAGCAGAACACTTTAAAAAGGAAGAGACAGAATGAGAAGAAAGATAAGATTCTGGAAAGAATAAAAGAAGGTGAAAAAAAACTGAGATCAAAGCCAAAGTCTCATGAAATTTTGAGAGAAATTAAGTTTTATCAGAGGCAGTATATGGAACTGATGAACCAGGAGATAGAATGGAAAATAAAGCAAATGAGACAAAAGACATTTGAATCGGCAGATGAATGTGGGAAACTCCTGGCATGGCAATTGAAGAAAAGACAAAAATTGAATATGGTTACAAGCTTAGAGGTTGAAGGAAAGAACAAACCAAACGAGATTAGAAACTGTTTTCAGAGTTATTTCAGAAGACTTTATGCACAAGGGCTGGTGGATGAAAAAGAGACAGAAGAATTTCTCAAAAAATATGGATTACAAAAAATATCTGAACAAAGTAAAATGATCCTGAATCAGAAAATAACTGAACAAGAAATAGAGGGAGCCATTCAAAATATGCAATTGGGAAAATCTCCAGGACCAGACGGATTGACTTCCAGATATTACAAAGCTCTGAAAGAATGATTGGTACAACCATTGAAGGAAGTCTGTAATGAAATTTTGGAGGGGAAGAAGGCACCCGAATCGTGGAAAGAAGCGTATATTACACTTATACCAAAATCTGAGACTGAGAAGAACTTGATTAAGAACTACCGCCCTATATCGTTACTTAATGTAGATTACAAAATTTTTGCAGACATTTTGGCAAAAAGATTGAAGAGGGCTTTGGTGGGTGAGATTCATAAAGACCAGGCCGGCTTTCTTCCAGGAAGACACTTATCTGACAATGTAAGAAACATAATAGATATTATGGAATTACTGGAAGCTAATATTAATACTAAGGCAGTATTAATATTTGTGGACGCGGAGAAAGCCTTTGACAATATCTCTTGGAGTTTTATGAAAAAGAATCTCAAAGGGACGGGGGTAGGCCAAGGTTTTGAGAATGGTATAGGTGCAATTTATTCTGAACAAAAAGCAAAATTAATTGTAAATAATGTGGTTACTGAAGAATTTGCTATTGAAAAAGGGACACGACAGGGGTGCCCGATATCGCCATTACTTTTTATATCAGTCTTGGAGGTTTTATTAAACATGATTAGAGGGGACCAGCTGGTTAAAGGGATTCAGGTCGGAGCTAAACAATATAAACTGAGAGCGTTTGCAGATGATCTAGTACTAACTTTACAAGAGCCAGACACTAGTACAAAAAGAGTTTTAGAGCTAATACAAGTATTTGGTCAAGTAGCAGGTTTCAAGCTGAATAAACAAAAAACGAAGGTATTGGAAAAAAAATCTAACAGCAGTGGAAAGAGAGAGGTTTCACAAGGAAACTGGATTAATGGTAGCAAAGAAAGTGAAATATTTGGGGATCAATTTAACATCTAAAAATGTAAACTTATTTAAAGATAATTATGAGAAATGTTGGACAGAAATTAAGAGAGATTTAGAAATATGGTCAAACTTGAGACTTTCCTTGTTAGGTCGAATTGCTGTTATTAAGATGAATGTTTTGCCGAGAATGTTATTTTTGTTTCAAACATTGCAGATTGTGGACAAAATGGACTGCTTCAAGAGGTGGCAGAAAGATATATCTAGATTTGTCTGGCAGGGCAAAAAGCCCAGAATAAAATTTAAGATATTAACTGATGTAAAAGAAAGAGGGGGGTTTGCCCTGCCAGACTTAAAACTGTATTATGAATCAGCGGCTTTTTGCTGGCTGAAAGACTGGCTACTTCTTGAGAATACAGACATTTTGGACTTGGAAGGGTTTAATAACAGGTTTGGTTGGCATGCATATATATGGTATGACAAGGTAAAGACTCATAAAGGTTTCAAGAACCATATTGTTAGGAAAGCACTATATAATGTCTGGATTCGGTATAAAGACTTGTTGGAAAATAAAACCCCCAGGTGGCTGTCACCAATGGAAGCTAAGGAAGTGAAAAAACTTAATATGGAATCCAAATGGCCAAAATATTGGGAAATTTTAGAACAAGAGGGGGGGAAAGTGAAACTACAGAGTTATGAGAAACTGAAGTCTAAAGTAAGAGACTGGCTTCACTATTACCAGATAAATGAAGTATTCAAACAGGACAGGAAAATTGGCTTCCAGGTGGAAAGATCAAAATTAGAAACAGAATTGTTAGAACCCAATACTAAGAATTTGTCAAGAATGTACAACTTGCTGTTGAAATGGAATACACAGGATGAAATGGTTAAATCAGCTATGATTAAATGGGCACAAGACATTGGTCATGACATTATGTTTGCTGACTGGGAACAGTTATGGACCACTGGTATAAAGTTCACGGCATGTAATGCCTTAAGAGAGAATATTATGAAAATGATTTATAGGTGGTACATGACCCCAGTCAAGCTTGCAAAAATCTATCATTTGCCCAATAATAAATGCTGGAAATGTAAGGAAACTGAAGGTACTTTCTATCACCTTTGGTGGACGTGCCCAAGGATTAAGGTCTTCTGGGAGATGATCTATAATGAAATTAAGAAGGTCCTTAAGTGTACCTTTCATAAGAAACCAGAGGCTTTTCTCCTGGGCATGGTAGGCCAATTGGTGTCAAGGAAAGATAGGACGTTTTTTATGTACGCTACAACAGCAGCAAGAGTTCTTTTAGCAAAGTATTGTAAGACACAAGAACTACCCACGCTGGAAGAGTGGCAGACGAAGGTGATTGACTATATGGGACTGGCTGAGATGACGGGCAGAATCCGTGACCAAGGAGAAGAGACGGTGGAAGAAGACTGGAAGAAATTCAAACATTATCTTAAGAACTGTTGTAAAATTAATGAGTGCTAAAATGTCATGGGTAAGGTAAAACAGATTTGCAGCGGTAAATGACTGGGTAAGAGAAAAAGGATTAAAGAAAGTGAATTACAAGTAATTGAGATTAGGGGTTGCTGAAAAAGGAGGCATGGGGAAGTCGTCGAAATTGGGTTTAAGAAAACGAGGTTATGAAATTATACGAGTTTATATGTTTGTTTGTCTATGTATTGTGAGTTGTAATGTGTTTAATTCATGTTGGAAAATCAATAAAAAATTTATAAAAAAAATAAAAAAATACAAAGCCCTTTTCATGAACACAGACCAATTGTCATCTAAAGGTCATTGATCGAGAGTTGTCTGACCATCAGCCAAGTTAAAAGTGCAGATACAACTGGGGTATGTCAGTGATCCCAAAAGCTGGATTAGTACATTTCATGCAAAATGATAGGGTGAAAAAAATGTTTTGCAGGATCACAAGGAAGCTTCTAACTGGACTTTTAAAATATAAAATTCAAGTTTGTAAATAGATTTTGTGGGGTACCCACAAGGTGTGAGACCTGTTATCACCAGATCTTCTTCATGACAGAACTTACTGATTTGGAGTGCCAGGAGTCATTATGTGCTGGCACCCAAGGAACTTTTTTTATATGTGCCAAAAAACCCCAACACTGATTATGAGAAAAACTGGAGTATTTTCCCCCCTCTCTATGCTCCTTTCTCACACAAAATAGACAGAACAGGTTCTGGTCTATCTGTAGAGTTGCTGAGTTCTAATAACTTTAAACAGAGTTTTGCAGGGTTCCTTTCACCCCAATGAGCTCAGGTCAATGCCTCTATTTCTTTGTGTTCCTCATTCAATCCAAAAGGAGTAGAATTGACCACACAATTTAAGAGGAAAAGCCCTGACCAATCATTCAGTTAAGGAGTGGAGCGTCTGAAACAACCATACACCTCATCACACTTGAGGACAACCTGGAACATGGAATTGTAGAAGATTATCCCCCAAAATTGTGGAATTATCCGTGCTGTTGGAGTGCATTTGACCCTACCTGTCAGTGGAGGGTTAAAGAAGCACATCTCAGCTGCAAATACTGCTTTGTTTATTACCCAACCCATCAGAAAATTGTGAAAATATCTGTTATGGCAACATAAACAACTTTGACAAAAGTCCATATTCTATTTTAATGCTGCTGCTGCTGTTATTTTGTTAGCCACCTTAAGTGCTATTTTATGGTGGAATAGTGCGGCAAAACTGTATGTTACCTTGATAAATAATTCATAAAATAAATATTGTTTTGTTTGTCTAATACTTGTCTTAGTTTTGAACCAGGATTTTGCCTGCCCGGTAATACTGACTTTTGTCATTGACTGATTATCTGTTTAAGCAAGGCATCTCATACAGAACCTAGATAGGTTTCACCTCTTCCATGTTATGCCTGAAAACAGCTTCCCTACCTTGGGGTGTAGGGAATGGTATGTGGCTTCACTTGATTGAAGGTGTATATCAACTTCTGAGCAGCTCTTTGCTGCTGTATTTCCTAGGAATAACAACAATGCGTAGTATTTAGTGTTTTTCAACAACAACAAAAATAGTACAAAAGTCACTACAGCTACATTATTGCAACAGTTCTTACAACAGCTCTTGAAATAAGACAGCCAGTATTATCATCATCCCCATTATTTCCAATTTACACTTTGGGGCAAGATCCTGCAGCTTGCAGGCCACCCAATAAGTCTTTTTATGGCTGAAGAGAGAGCTGCACTGGGGCTTCCAGCTGAGAGACCATACTCCTAACCACTATCTGTGGCTTAGATAGAGAAAACAAACATCAGTTATAAACAGTTTTAAGACATAAGATACAGTCTTAACTGTTAAATGCTAAGAATGCCTGACCATGGTTTGTTTTCTAGCATAAATCAAAGATGCAAAGCACCCTATTGTCTGACCTCCTCAGTTCCTACAGCAGATATTAAAACATCCTTGGGGTGCCTTCTATGCAGTGTCCCCCCCCCCAAACAGTGCAGGCAGCTTGCAAATTGGGTTTCATTGACTTTTATAGTTACATTGTCATTTTGGTTTGTCCCAGCGGAATGTGTCCCAATATATTTTATGTGCAATGTTTGGATATAATTTCAACACATTTTCTGGTACAACAGAAGGGGACAGAAATGGCGACATTTCCCATTTATGCCACCAGGGCCCTCCCAGGTAGTCAGGCATTCAACTTCAGGAAAGACTTCTGTTAAGTAATTCTTCACAGGGGTTCAACGATCACATGGAGTCAGTATAGATTTCTAGCCAAGTCATACGCACTCTGAGGCAGAGATTGAGCACGGTGCCATCATGGAAGATCTTTTGCCATGACTGAACTACTTCGGGAAGGAAAGATTTCACAATGAAGACTTGACCCAACTTCAGCACTTCATTCTCAGACCAGGTGCAAATGACCTTCATGGCCCTCCTCAGGCCTCCACCCATTTCCTCCCGAGACAACACTTGAATCATGGCCGCCATCCCATGCTGTGACCAGGTGGACATGCTTTTATCAAGATTCAGTGGGGAACTCTCTTCCAGTCTATAGACGGTCACTTCTTCTCCAGCTAAGACAAAATAAATTGGAAATATTATCTGGAAAGGACACAGTCGCATTGACTTATACAAGTAGAACAGCATACTCTATGTTGAATTTGTTTTCTTAAAACTATTTATATACAAAGCAGTTGTTTCTTGGTACCACAATGAAGAGGTAAGATGTAATATATATTGATGCTGTATGATTTCATCCAGTAATGGTGCACTCCTATGCTTGTCTACTCAGAAGTAAGTCTCACCAATTTCAGTGGGGCTAACTCCCCTCTTTGTGCATTCATAGAGAAGCTGGTACTCACCAAAGAGCTGCACTGGTGTGAAAGGTATTGTATGAGCCAATCTCATTAAATTGTTTCTTTCGACAGCTGCAAAGAAATAGGTCAGGTAGGTCATACTTGAGCAGTGCATCATTTACTCCTATTTTCTGCCCAGAAACATTTGATGATACTTCTCAACATATGCATGTGGACGAGGCCCTTGGCTCCCAAGCATCAAATCCGCATTATTTCTTATCTTTCCAAGTACTGGGTTTCCACTGCCCATCTTCACAGCACACATCACTCTACTCTGCACTGCAACATTATATGAAAAATATGCAGTACAGCCAATAATATTAATATTAATATTAATATTAATATTAATACTACTACTACTAATAATAATAATACATTAGTTTTTACCCAACATAGCAACCCATCCATCTTCCCTTCCACTGCAATTCTTGGCTCAAGCTCAAGCAGTCAAGTTTAGGGACAATGCAGGAATTATTTATTAGGTTTATGTGCTTAGTTCCTGGTTTGTTTGGTGGTGTTGCCTAAACTATTACGTCTTCCGTTTGAGACCAGGTGAAGATGGTGTTTAGCATGAATTAAGTAGCATGTCTGTATGCAGCTGCTGTCATAATTTATGTTAAGAGCTGTGTAGGCTGGGAAGAAAGAACATGGGTTGTACTGACAAGTATGTAAAAGGCTATGCAACATGTTGTATGTAGTCACAAGAATAACTTTTCTTCTCTCTTTATTAAGAAAGAGACATTAGAGACTGTAATCTTGAGCAGAGTTGTGACAGGCAGTGGGTGATAAATCTCCTTTGCTTTCAGCCATTTCACCAGCTCAAAATCACACACCCCCAGTTGGTTTTCTCCTTAAAGGTGAAAAGATAAGTGACATGTTTTTATCATTATCCTTGCAGGGACAAAAGCAGTCAGGAGATTGGGGGGGGGTACTAAGAGAAATAGCCTGTTCCTGCTACCCTGCTATAGGGCAATATGTGTTAGGTTCTTTTCTGTAGAGAATGTTTAAAAAGTTTGCCTAAAGTCAAACAAGCCATCTGTGTACAGGCTGGAATTGAAGTGGGCAAGGCTGTGTCTCCAACCCAGAATCTTAAAATTATTCAGAGTCCTAACTAGTCAACCTAACTAGTAGCCATTCTTCAGGAATCTGCATTTGAAGAAATATTCCAGTGGTAGAAAACAAATGAGGGTTAAGATTCAGAAATAAATAATAATAAATAGGTCTAAATAAGGATAATATTATATTTGGGGAAACATAGTTCTCCAACTCAATTTTGCAGTGGAAATCTTCCCAACCAATTTCCCCAAAAGAAATTCTCTCTTTTGTTTCATACCAGGTTGCCATGGCATTCTTAGCCACAACTCACCCCTTGCAGGTGTGTTTGATTTTTGTTGATACATTCATTGGACTTATGATGTAATAGCTAGATAGGAGGGGAAATTGGCTGTTATTGACTGAAAATCTGACACAACTTTGGAATTTCATTTAACTTCTCAATTGAAATGTGCAAAGATTTTCAGACTCTAAAGTAAGCGTGGACTATAGGGACATCTACTGGCATGTTCTACACATTTCTCACTATCCTCACAGAAAAAAAACCAGTTTTGTGGCATTCTACTGACTGGTACATGTTCAGATGGAGAATGTAAAACAGAGCTCTGGCTGAGCAGTGTTCAAATGGTTGAATTGGCAATTGATCAGTTTAAGGTGGAAATCAGAAGCTATGAAGGCTATTTTGTTACATTTGATCTGATACATCATTTGTGTCCCACTAGCGACAAGGCAGGCTTCCTAAGATTTGGAGACTTTTCCTTTTACTTCTTGTTTATTTAGAAGAAAATATAAATCACTTAATAAAATATGAACTCTAAGCAGTGTACATAAAACTGAGAGGCTGCAACCGAGACTCTGACACAATCAGCCTGACCTATTTGCTAAAATTACAATAAAAAATAACCTCTCCATGTTTACAGACATACAAGGCAGGTGCTCATCCTTGATCACTGCTTATAACGCATGATGAAGTGGATGACGTGCATTACTTTTTACCAAGTTAATGCAGCATATGGGTAAATGATCAGTAGTTGGTCCAGATGCTCCTCAGATTCCTTCCATGGGAGCAATTTTACTTTAGAAATTCTCAGTTTGAAAACAAACAAAACCTGAAGATAATCCACTTATGGTAGGAACACGAATATGCAGAAAACATTGCATTTTTATGACAAGTACAAATTAATAGAGATTAACAAGCTGTTGCTTCTGTATGTTCCTCTATTATTTCCCTGTGTTGTCTTTGGCTGTGAAACTGCTATTTCTTCCCTGCCAGTAGTTTTTTAAAAACTCTGAACTTGGTTCACCAACAACTACAGTACTTGCTATGTAGAAGCTAGTGTTAAAGTGATAAATAATCTTCCCACTCACTTCTGTGTTATAAATCACATTAATATCTTGCTTTTGATAACAAATTACTTCCAAGTGAGACTATCAAAAAATGGCAGGGGAAAAGAATTAATATGCTTATCAACTACTACAATAGTTCAGATATCACTTAGATAATTATTACTTACCTGAGTAATGATGGTGCAGATCTTGA
The DNA here is from genome assembly GCF_027172205.1 of Podarcis raffonei. Taxonomy (NCBI): domain Eukaryota; kingdom Metazoa; phylum Chordata; class Lepidosauria; order Squamata; family Lacertidae; genus Podarcis; species Podarcis raffonei. The sequence continues at coordinate 62,929,685 of NC_070612.1, read as the reverse complement.
GTCTTTAAGGAGGATGAGATTTCTAACAACAACAACAACAACAACAGGTTTTTGTTTTAACCAAAGCAAGCAGAGATAAATGTGCTGTTTAAGTTTAAGAAGGTTATGAAATAATATGACTGGCTTAGCATTCTATGGAAGGGAACTAATTTAACTGTGTTATAAAGTACAAAATGTAGCCTGTGTAAACTGTCAATAAAACAACACATAATTATGCTGGAGAACACAGAATGACAGGCAATAGTCAACTCAAGCACACTCAGCTTCTCCAAAGCTGAAGAGCTGGAAATTGCACTTTAGGGACGATAAAAACCCCTTTACTGTCCACTGTGCTTTATGGGATCCCAAAGGTCTGAGCTCCTCAATTCCATCCTGTCATTATGCATTCCATTAACTACATGATGACTATAATGTTATAGTAATACTGCTTCATTAACTCATGACATCTAAGATGTTGTAAAATTTAAAACAGACAAATAATAAAGAAGCAAAACTAATATAAAGAGACATTTATAAAATGGCCTAGATTCTATAATGTACAAAGCAAACTCTGATCTTACTTGAACAGGTAAAGGTAAAGGGACCCCTGACCATTAGGTCCAGTCATGACCGACTCTGGGATTGTGGCGCTCATCTCACTTTATTGGCTGAGGGAGCCGGCGTACAGCATGACTAAGCTGCTTCTGGCGAACCAGAGCAGCGCACGGAAATGCTGTTTACCTTCCCGCCGGAGTGGTACTTGCACTTTGACGTGCTTTCGAACTGCTAGGTTGGCAGGAGCTGGGACCAAGCAACGGGAGCTCACCCCATCGCGGGGATTTGAACCACCAACCTTCTGATCGGCAAGTCCTAGGCTCTGTGGTTTAACTCACAGTGCCACCCGTGTACCATAATCTTACTTGAAACACAGGCTCAATTCAAACATCATCAGTGGCAGAGCATGGTTTGGGATGCCTAACTATGGTTAGGTGTGGTGCAGTTTGAACTGACAAAACATGGTTAGCTTCTCTGACAAACCAGAATCAGACACATGGTGTGCGAACCATGGCTTGTGCTAACTATACTTTGGAGTGATGTCTAAACTGACTTCATGTATGGTGGCACACAAGCAACTATATGCTATGCTTTGTGCATATATTTGTAAGCTTTTACCTTGGTTTGGGTTCTACTGTTGGCTCGTGTTAAGCTTGTGGTCTACTAAAACCCCTAGATCCTTTTCACATGTACTACTGGCAAGCCATCTTATATTTGTGCATCTGGTTCTTCCTGCCTAAATGCATAACCTTACATTTGCCCCTATTGAAATTCATTTTGTTAGTTTGAGCACAGGTCTCCAATCTGTTAGGCTGATACACATGTGACCTTTCAGGTTTCACAGACATTCACCATCAGATGTCTAGCAAAGCATGGCCTCATCTTTTCTAGGACTCCTCTGAAGACAGTTTATCTGAAGCATTAACTTTTAAAAAGTCATAAATGGAAGTATATTTTCTTTGCAGAAGTCTCCAAGTCAACCTCTGAATTATGTATCACAACTATAGGAAGGTCTAAAAATGGTGAGCTGATATTTATAGACTTTTGAAAAGACCAAGGTCTATTCTAATTATACATTTTATAACTATGCAATATATAATATTGCAATATATAATGCAATATATAACTTTACAAATAAGAAAAATGCTTACCAAGAGTTCCATCTGAACTACTCAACCTGTTCAAAAGAAAATACTGAAGTTAGTTTTATGTGCTTGGGGAAAAAAATCCATATTAAGTATATAATAAATGCAGGAGGGAAAACAAAGTTTTTCATCTTTACACATAATGATAACAAAAAACTTATGTGCAGTACCACATGTAGAAACAAATAATGCTACAGACATTGGAATGGAACATAAAATTATGCCCACATTAAGAAGATGTGCAGGACAATATGGGGCTGTTAGAATTTTTCATCTTGAGAAGTACTGACACTAGATTGGTGGCCCCAGGCACACAGGCCAGGAAGCCTATGGCAACCTAAAACAGCCATTAGACTGTCCTCAATACAGCCAGAATGACTGCCTTCTCTGTGGTGACATGAAGGTAGTGTCTATGTTGATGGGACAGCTGAGCAAAGACTGGCCTCAGAGAAAATATCTGAAGGTTGGAGAGAAGAATGTGAAACACCCAGCACTGGCAGAAACACACAAAATCCTACTACCACCTCTACACATCAAACTTGGTCTGGTGAAAAAAACCATAAAAGCCATGGACTGGATCACCTTTCAAGTACCTGGCTGCAAAATTCCCTCAGCTCAGTGAAGCAAAAATTAAAGAGGGCTTTTTTTGTGGGTCCTCAGATCTGTGTGGTGTAGTGGTTAAGAGCTGTGGACTTGTAATCTGATGAACCGGGTTCGATTCCCCGCTCCTCCACCTGCAGCTGCTGGGTGACCTTGGGCCAGTCACACTTCTCTGAAGTCTCTCAGCCCCACTCACCTCACAGAGTGTTTGTTGTGGGGGAGGAAGGGAAAGGAGAATGTTAGCCCCTTTGAGACTCCTTCAAGAAGTGATAAAGCGGGATATCAAATCCAAACTCTTCTTCTTCAAAGACAGTATGTTTTACAACCTGCTTCAGGGTGACAGGAAAAAAGCCTGGGATGTGTTTTGTCTGGTGTTAACTAACTTCCCCGGGAATGTCAGGACAGTAAACTGCAACAAACTGGTTGAGAACATGTTGTCTCTGTATTATAAACTTGGCTGCTATATGTCCTTAAAGATCCACTTTTTCCATTCCCACTTGGATTTATTCCCTGGCAACTACAGGTATGGAAAGTCATGAACATGGTGAACATTTTCATCAGGAAATTGCAACAATGGAGAAACAATACCAGGGAAAGTGGTCTGTTTCCATGCTGGCTGACTACTGTTGGACGTTTGGCAGAGATGATCCTGAGGAACAGGCAGAATGGCATCAGACAAAGAGCCTGGCTCTCACTGGTCCTTGTTGTATGTACATATTCCTTGATTATGTAATAAACTATTGCAGATCTCTAAGAAACGGTAGCCAATTTTGCATTTTCATTGTCATATTCGGGTTCAGCTCCTCAACTCATCTACAAGAAATGGCTACTTTTATCTCAGAGGTGCTACTTTTCTCAAAATTTGTTGTGCACTGATATTAGCAATGTTGCATATCCAAAGTGAACCAAGGAAGACAGATGTACCTGCTGATACAAACAGGACTACTTACGAATGGCTCCGGCTCAAATTATTCTTCCTATTTTTCCTAGTCCAAGTCATGCTGTTATTTAAATCCTGAAAGGGGAGGGAAATGTCCTGATTTCAGGGCTGCTTGGGCATGTTGTCCTCAAGTCTGCAGCCATGTTTATCCAGAAATCATCATCATCATTTTATCTGTATGCCACCTTTCCACTCTTTTTTTTTTCCCAGGGGAAAGCGCGAACGCAGTCCCCCACTACCACAAATTATGCAGTCGAGTTTCCCGCATTTGGGGAAATCGCAGGGGTCAGCACACCCGCAGTGCAATGGATGAGCCTCACCCTGGGAAAACCTCCTTCATGATCAAGGTGTCTCCCCTGCCAGGTAAGTATACCTTTCCACTCTTAAAATTATGCTCAAGGTGGCTTACTACATAAAAATATTTACATAATTACAAATGTAAAACAGGTAGTCATAAAAAATAAATAAAACACACCAAAAAGTACACAACCAAATTTAACTATTTCCACATAGATCATAAGATCTAAAAATAAAGATACAAAAAAATAACATCAACAACAGTAGAAATACCGCAGCCTATGGATGTAGCCAGGAATTATGTTTGGGGAGCAGGATTTATGTTAGGTATGGCAGAACCAAGCTATCAGTGACACAATTGGTCAATTAGTGAAGTATTTATATTTGTTCACTTGATTTAGAGGCAGGCAGCTGACCCACTGACCTCTCCTGGCTATGCCCATGCCCCAGCCAAATATTCTGTTTAGCCTCAGCTTCTGCCATTGCCATCAGTCAGGGCCCTGACCTCCCAGGCCAGGTGGAAAAGACCTGCAAGGCAAGGAACCACCAAGATGGCAAAGTTTCACCTAAGCTGGGAGGTTACTCTACTCTGGTGCAGTATGTTTATAAAGACTTTTGGGGTATCAAGAGAAGCGGTTAAAATGCCCTACCAATTCTATTCCCAAGTCTGTTTTGATCAGCAAGCTAGTCTACTTAAGTCAATGGCAAAAACATCATTGACTTGAATTGCCCTTGACATTCTGGTTTTCACTACTTTAGTTTGCACAAATTAGTTCAAATGGAAAGGAAAAAATCTAAAGGTAAATGCATAATCCAAAATACAAATAGCAGGATGAGTTTAATCCCCAAATTGCAAGGAATAATTATATCACGAAACAGCTAAGAAGTTTGCTTAGTATCGTTCTTCAATAGAGCCGACCCTACTCACTCTATTTTCTTAATGGCCTAGAGAATTACCATATAAAACCTTGGTTTCAAAAAAAGTATCTTCTTCATATAGACTCCCATTTCATGATTCAATAGTTTAATGGCTTTTTTATTAATCTTTTCTGAAGGTTAAGTGGTTAATTACTTATTTCTTACCCAGAGTCTACTGTGCCTGCTGCATAAAATGAAATTTCTCAAGAAAAGTTTCTTCCTAGTGCTCAGCCGTGAATTCAGACCAAGATATAGCACAAGAATCCGTGGGTTGGGCATAGATTTATAGAAGGTAAAGAGCTGGCCAGCAACATTTTATCTCTTCAAGCCTTACCTCTTGTGATTGCCTCAGGTAGTCACAAATCTGCACCGTGTGTCTTGCCGTTTCTTGGTTTTTCATTCTCTGGCGCAGACAACCAATACGGTCCAAGCCTAGCCAAGTAAGCAAACACAGCAAGAGCATATGTGAACTTTTTTTAAAAGACAGACAAATGCAAGCATGTATGCATGAATAGCCCAGTCTGAACAGGATGTTCTGTGCCTCTGAGAAATGTGCAGGCTACGGCAATATAATTGGAAACACTGCATTTCTTATGGGCTGCTTGAGCCTTTGCAACCTGGTGCATTGCTTCTCACCCATAGATGCCAACTCTTAGGGGCCAAGGTCCCTTCGCTGCCGCCGCCCCCACAAATAAAAGTTGATGGGAGGCTTACTTGTTGCCCCCAATATTTGCCCCCATCACCGCAGCAGACAGTGGGCAAGAGGAGGTATGCTGTCACCACAGCACAGGCACCAGCTGTGACATTGAAGGGAATAGGAAACAAGGAGAGGGAATTTGAGCAGCCCATGGACCACATTCAGATCAGCTTGGTGAGCTCCCGTTGCTCGGTCCCAGCTCCTGCCAACCTAGCAGTTTGAAAGCATGTCAAAGTACAAGTAGATAGAAGGTAAACGGCGTTTCCATGCACTGCTCTGGTTTGCCAGAAGCAGCTTAGTCATGCTGGCCACATGACCTGGAAGCTGTATGTCGGCTCCCTCGGCCAAGAAAGTGAGATGAGTGCCGCAACCCCAGAGTCGTCCATGTCAGGACCTGATGGTCAGGGATCCCTTTACCTTTACCTTTATTTGGCTCCTCTCACCTGTCTCGGTGGTTTTTCAACCTCGCAGCTTGCTGGTATAAGCTAAACTGAAGGGCTCTTGGCTTGAGACAAACAACCAATAAACTAACAGAAAAGTGTGAAATTTCTGGAAGTCAATCCAGACCCAGATGATACAGCAGGAGAGATACTTCACAAGAAATTTAATAGCCTATCCCCACAATTTGTTCTCTTACGAAGGCTACTGTGGGTGGTATTTATGGGTCCTGGCTGCCACCAAACGTTTCGAATTCTACCTATCTTTATTTGCTTTGGATTACATACTTAGCTGATTGAAGTGAGGTGAAGTTAGCTCATTTGTTCTGTGTTCCCATTTGTCTCCCACAGGTCTGTTTTCAAGTGGCTCTGAACTAACTTGGGTGCTCTGGGGACAACCATCAACTGTAATCATCTGCCAAAAGAAAAGAAAAAACAGTAATCAGCCAAAGATGACAGGTAGTTGAGCTTAAGTTGCCAGTAGCATAATCCTTTCAAACCACTCTAGCAGGAAAGTCCCTTATACATAATGTGGAGGGCAGATCATTGTTTGCAAATGCCACATGAATAAAGCATTAGCAGTAACAAAGAGGAAGTACATACAGCTATTCACTAACACTTGTCAGAAGTCATAGCCAAGATGTTTTTACTCAGAGTAAAAAGACGGGTGGGTATTGGACAGCTGGATTTCTTTCAGAGCTACTTGCTCCCCCCCCCCCCCCCATAATGTGAGCATGAGCCAAGCAGTTTCCAAATATACAATGATTAATCAGCCAGGCCAGTAACAGTTTTAATAATCACCTTGAAAGCAGAGCTGAGCTTTCATAACTATGTAATTCTATATTTATTCAGCTTGTTAAAAAAACAGAAAAAGGACATACAATTCTAATTCCACCTTCACCTACCGGCACCTGAAGAGTTTTCTGTTTCTTCCTTGATGATTTCCTTTCTTTGTTTCCAAGTTTTGCCTTTGCCAATACTGGCTGATGTGACTCTGCAGATTTGGATAGCTCTGAGAGTAAAAAGGCAGGGGGTGGGGAAGAGGCAACTAAATTCATATTTCAAAGAAAACTCAATAAAGTTTCACACCTACCTGCTATTAAGTCTAATTGAACTAATTCATTGAGAGTTTCTGAGCAGTCACACAAAGGATTGGAATGTTACAGTATTAACAGTTTTCATATCTAAACATTTTACTACTGTGTATAAGGGTGTGCATGTCACATTTAAACAAACCTAAATTTTAAAACTGTGCAGCGTAATATATTGTTTGCTTTGATAGTGCACTGGTGGAAATTGAAACTAATGCAAAGAATTCTGGACACTTTCCTCTGTTACACTGCCTCCCCTTCCCCTTAGACTACATGTTTGCAGCCATCACATTGCGGTCAATATTTATCATTTATGTTGCGCTTGCAAAATGTAAGCCTATGGTTATTTACTCAGAGAGAAGTCCTACACTGTTCAATTGACATTACTCTCAGGTAAGTAATGCCTGCAGATTGCATTTTATTTTTAATGTGGCATTTTAATGCATTTTTACTGCATTTTATGACATTGTCATTTTAAACTATTGCAAGCCACCCTGGTGGACTAGAAGTGTAGAAAAGAAATCTCAGTATATAGAAAATGATTAATGTTTATAGATTCATCTGCAGTCTTAGGGCTCATCCACCCTTACCTTTTGCCCCAAGCTTTCTAGGCTCATGTTTTAAAGCTCAGTGTCTGAGTGCTTCCGCCCCCCACCCCCGCTACAGTCCCCAGGAAAACCTGCTCTTAATGCAAAATTGGAACAAACAACAATTAGGGTTTTCTGCAGATTGAAGTTTGCTCCAATTCAGTGGTAAAGAGAGGGTTTTCGCAAGGAAAGCGTCTGGGCAAAAAAATTAAAAAGTGCTCAGACACTGAGTTTTAAAGCAGCAGAAGAAGAGTTTGGATTTGATATCCCGCTTTATCATTACCTGAAGGAGTCTCAAAGCGGCTAACATTCTCCTTTCCCTTCCTCCCCCACAACAAACACGCTGTGAGGTGAGTGGGGCTGAGAGACTTCAAAGAAGTGTGACTGGCCCAAGGTCACCCAGCAGCTGCATGTGGAGGAGCGGGGAAGTGAACCTGGTTCCCCAGATTGCAAGATTACCACTCTGGATGAGGCCTTAATGCACAGCACTAATTACAATCATTACTTTGTTCCAGTCACCACAACTCTAAGATGCAGGTTGCTGTAACACACAATTAGAAATTCCATGAATGCCTTCTCATCTACTTTTGCCCTTTCTCTTATTTACAAATAGAGAACTGCGAATCTAGTGTAGTCACTTGCCCAGACCAAACAAGTTCATTACAGAGAATCCAGATTCATTGAATCCAAAGTAAGTTAATAAAACAAACTTATCAATTCCTTGGATTACATGCAGGATACAGGTTTGGAGTTTTGTTTTGTAAGGTTTAAATTTTTGATCAGATATATCAATTAAATTTTTGATTACTTTATGAGGCCCAGTTCTAATTAGTGAAAGGAAATGTAAAATATGAGGCTAAAAATTAACAGCACACTCTTTATTGAGTGTGCATTGGCTATGGTGTGTCATGGCAAGAGAGTACCGGAAAGCTGATTTTTCTTCTAATAATGTGATAAGTGTTCTTTATTAAATTATGAATGCTCATGTTTCTATCCTTTTAAAAAAGCCTCCTAAATGGAGGTTTTTATAATGTGTTAATGTAGGTAAATATAATCTACTGATTACTTGATTGATCTTTAAAATCATTACTTAGTCAACAGCTCCATCTGACGCTGTTTGATAGTAAGCATATATCCTTTATTTCTGAGAAGTGGATGGAAAAGGCAGCAGATCTAGGGTAGTCCAATACTGAAGCGGAGGACAACCACCATCCCACAGCTATCACTCAACAATGACCCCTAAACAGCTGGGAAGAGCTTGGAACTTCTTTGTGGAAAGTGGCTTAAAGCAACGTAACATTTATTTGTTGACTCAAAACATTTATATGTTGTCTTTCATAATAGTGTTCAAGGTATGCTTTAAAAAATCCTTATTAAAAAGAAAACAAAACAAAGCAAAGCAAAGCAAAACAGGAGACCACCAGAAGATTAATGCATAAGGTAAAGGTAAAGGTACCCCTGCCCGTACGGGCCAGTCTTAACAGACTCTAGGGTTGTGCATGCATCTCACTCTATAGGCCGGGAGCCAGCGCTGTCCGCAGACACTTCCGGGTCACGTGGCCAGCGTGACAAGCTGCATCTGGCGAGCCAGCGCAGCACACGGAACGCCGTTTACCTTCCCGCTGGTAAGCGGTCCCTATTTATCTACTTGCACCCGGAGGTGCTTTCGAACTGCTAGGTTGGCAGGCGCTGGGACCGAACGATGGGAGCGCACCCCGCCGCGGGGATTTGAACTGCCGACCATGCGATCGGCAAGTCCTAGGCGCTGAGGTTTTACCCACAGCGCCACCCGCGTCCCGCTTAATGCATAAGAACAGCAGTAAAATCCATCAAACAGCACTAACAATGTGTAGCCATTACCTTTTATTCTGAAGGTCTTTCCCACTTTCTCTGCTTTGCGGGACCAGAATCCACTTCCCTTGCCGAAAGGCCAGTTTTTCCTGCGTGGATTGATCCAGACTGACATGCTGCGCTGGAATGGGAGAGGAGACTGGGAGCTGTCACTACTGTAGCCTGATCTGTCAGAAACGCAGGAAAACGATTTGGATTCATTTATCTGTGCATGTTGAGGATTACGGCAGCCTTTATTGTAGGTAAAATGTGTGCATGACAACTGCCTTGACTTGTTGCTAAAATAACTCTTTTCATCATCTCCCAAGAACCCCCAGTTCACATAACCTCCTTCAGGTTCCTCACTGTGTTGATGAGAACGGATAGAGACCTCACTGGCAATTCTAGGTTCTTGGAAGTTCAAATAGGGTTCAGTGATATTTTCACTATCCTCTTTGTGCGATGAAAATTCCAGTTCCCATTTTTCACTGATAACTGGATTTCTTTCTGGAGCCTTGTGCACATCCAGCTGAGCAGTGATGCTGCCATGCTTGGTTTGGGGTTGAGCTTGCAGTTCATCTTCTCTGAGCAGACTACTTGAGAAGGCTGAACTTAAGATGGCATTTTCAGATAAAGAGGCTCCTTGCTGACCAGAAGGAACCAGGAGGAATTGTCCATATCTAGGGGCTGATTTACACTCTGACGATACCCCAGAGGTCAGTGTGTCATTTTCAATTTCTTGCTCCTGGTGTTTGCTTATTGATTTGATCTCTTTGTAGTCCAGGGCACCAAGAATGCCGCGACATGCCCCTGGGGGCCAATGTGTCCTGGCCAAGCTTTTCTGAAGAGAAGGTGGCATGCTGTAGTAATTATACTTCTTATCACACACACTTTCCATACTGCCCAAAGCCTTAGAGCACATGGAATTGCTCCAGCTATGGGGAAGCTTCCTGTAGGTTTGATGCTTCTTGTGAGCAAGAAGGGCCTCCTCCACTTGCAAAGTGTCCACAGCTGAAATTACTTTAAGCGTATCGACGGTTAAAGCAGAGAGGTCTTGTAAGTGTCCGAGCTGGCTATCCAGGGCAAGCAAAGCGTCTTTGACATAAAATACTTTCTCATGTACCTCCTTCAGTTGTGAAAACATCTCTTCCACTCTAAGAGAAAATAATAGATGTATTAGAAACTTCAGTATATCAGTTATTCTTCAGTATATCAGTTAAATTAATAACATTTCATTTTTCAAATAGTGAATGGAACCATTGTATTGGCTAAAGAGGCCCTGTATAGCTCAGGATCAGATTCCCTGAGAGAACCCAAGAGCGTGTTGGATCTGGCCAACTCCTTCTCCCATGTACTATGACCTGAACGCATCTGGCTCAAAGTGGTGTGGAGAATTGCTTTCTCCATGGTGGCTCCCATCCTGTGGAGAGATTTCCTGTTGGAAATCAGGCAGACACCAAATGTGGGATGCTTCTGCTGGCTAGTAAAAATTTATTTATTTATCTGGATGTTTCATAACAATTAATGTTGGCTCCCAGCATTTCCTGGCTACTGTAATTGAGACTGATGTTTCTGCTTCAGTGGCATGGTTTTTATTGTTGTATTTTGTTGTTGCCTTATTGTCTTGTGAACTGCCTTGGTGTTTCTTTTGAAATGAAAGGTAGTATATAAATTACAAATAAATATGATACTAATGTGACAAATCAATCAATAATTTAATTGTAGAATTAATATACTCTTCTCCCGAGAACTAGAGTGTGCTACAGAATAACAAATTATGTTGTATACTTTCATAAAAATTTGATACCTGATAACTATAAAGAAACTATAAGTCCAACTCTACAGTTCTAGGATTCTAAGTGGAAACTGGTAGCTATGTTTGAAATGAGTGTGTAAAATGTTGCCTGAAGTATTGCTCTTTTATAATTGAAAAATCTTCAAATCTGCAAGTGTTGCTGAATGCAAAAAGCAATAATATATTAGGGAGAAAAAGATTTTCTATTTGCTAGCCTCTTTTAATTTTTCTCATGGTTTCTATACCCAAAAAACCCACTTATAGTGGATTTCAAGTCTACCAAATCTATTTCACTTCTCAAAATGTCTTTCAACAACATCCATTTAGATTATGACAGGGCCCATAATGGAGTTGTATAAACCCTTGTCTGTTAGCTTATTTTAGCCAAATAACTTCAGGTAATCTTTCTAAGCCTTCACCTTAAAAAACTGTTTAAGTTTTGATACTATTTGGAAATATAATCTTGTTGAAAGACATTTTGAGAAGTGAAATAGATTTGGTAGACTTGAAATCCACTATAAGTGGGTTTTTTAGGTATAGAAACAATGAGAAAAATAAAAAGAGGCTAGCAAATAGAAAATCTTTTTCTCCCTAATATATTATTGCTTTTTACATTCAGCAACACTTGAATGTAAACACTTGAATCAGTAGAAGGTGGCACTCCATGTGGCCTTAAATAATGAAAAGCATTGCTGCATTTAACATACTAAGGGAACTCAAAGAGTTTAGCTGCATTTGGACTTCCGGGTTAGCGCCATCGTCTAATGGCGGATTCCCTCCGAGCTCCGGAGGGAATTGGCTTAGTAGGGGTCGGGTCCTGCCGCGGCGACGACGCGGGGACCCTCAGAAACCACAGGCGCTGAATCCTGTGGACCTGGTGACTCGGCGGGCACCATTTGCGCCCCCCTGACCCGCGAAGGAGCCTTTTTAAAGGCTCCGGAACGGGGGACGGAGAGCGGTGCGGTGCTGTGAGTCGACTGCTTCCCCTGCTGGGTGAAGCCGCATGCCATGGACGGAGAGCGCTGACTTCTTTCTCTGAACATTTGGACTAAAAGTAACAACCCGTGAGTAATACGGAAATTGGACTTAAAAAGGGAAAATTTTTCTTGGGAATTAGGCACGACCGGGTAAGGCGCAAAGAGGAAGTCCGCCTACCCGCCTTGTAAACATCTTAAAGCAAGGATTTGACAACTAAGGTTGAGAGAACACCTTTCTCTTTTGTGGATAAAAGCAATTAACTCCACGTTTTAGCAATATAAGTGATTGTGCTGGAGGATAAGAGCTAATATTGAGAGCGGAATTGTCACCCCTCCCCCAGGACCCGGGAGCGATCGGTGAGAGAGCCTGCTGAAGAGATATAGAAGACTTTGACAGCTGTCAAACTAGCTGTCAAAGTTGGGGAAAAAGGAGAACTTTGTTTCTGTTGTCTTTGCTGGTTATATTTGTTACAATTTGGTAATAAGTTGTTAAAAATAAAGAAGAAAAGGCTAATTTGACTTTTGGGTTGGAACTGGAAGATACTAAGAAACCAGAACCCCTCTAGAGGGGGTTCAGGGACATTACAAGAATGGCTGTAAGTGGAAAAATACTGGCTGAACTGGAGAGGACTTTTTTTCTCTTCGGAAAGTTACAAGAACAAAGTGATGTTTTGGCTACAAATGTTATAACATTGAATGAAACAGTAAATAAAACTTCTGAGCCTGGAAGGGACTTGACTCAAGTCTTTGCAGCTGAACAAAAAGTTTTTGCAGTTGAACTAAAAATCTCTGCAGCTGAACAAGAAAAGAAATTTGAGAAATTTGAGAATGTGAGGAAAGAGATATATGATGATTTGAAGGAAAAGGAAGGAGGAGCTATAATGTCACAGACGATTAAGGAGAGCCAGAGGCCTGTTAAGATGGTCACAAAGGAAAATAAGAACAGGATGATGAAAATTTGGTTTGATTTGAAGAATGGAGAGATCTCCTCATGTGGAGATCTGAAGACCTATGGATTACAAACTTGGTTAAAGTGGAAACTGGGGCCTTTGGGACATTTGGACTAAAGAGAAGCAAGAAACAAGATTTCGGCTCCACTTTTAAATATGGAGGTCTGGCTGGAAGAAACATGGACCTTTTTGGGACAGAGCTTCTTCGAAATTTGGTGTCCAATACAAAGGACTATCAAAAAAACCGGCAGAGAGGAACTGAGAGAGAATTAAGAGCCTCGGACGTGAGGTCACCAGGCTGACAGCAGATAGACTGATGGACATTTGTCGGGGTTCGAAACCGGGAAAGGGGGGGGGTAGGGCTTTGGGAATCCAAAGGGTGTACAATTATATTTTGTTTCTTTTTATTCTGTTTTGCTGCTAATATAAAAATGGGAAATTCGTGGAAGGGAATTGGGGTCGACCTTAGAAAAAGATTTTTAAAAATAAGTACTGATGTATAAAGACTGAGGTTTATAAGTTAAAATTGGTTAACTAAAATGAATTAAATATAATAAGGTAAAATTTGGGGAGAAGAACTTGCTGAGCTAAAAATTGGAACTGGAATACAAGAAGGGGAGGTGTGGGGAAGTCAGGGAAATATGGTATTGAGAGTAAGGAATGTAAATTTTATGTGTTTTTAATTGTTTTTTCTGTTTTTTTTTCCCCTCTATTTCTCTATTAAAAAAAAAAGAGTTTAGCTGCATTTTGGCTGACATTCAATACAAACGTCCATATGCACAACCCCACTTTTTCTCAGTATATTAGCTATACCTTTCTGAACATATCTGATTCTGCATAGACAACAAGAATTACATGAACCTGTGTATTTAGGACTGCGGTCCTGCACTCCAGCTTCTTTTTGTACTATCTTCTATGAATTGCAGTACAACTAACATTGTCAGGGGAAAAGTTATCTTACCTTTCAGTTGTCACACGAATCCTTTCACTGTCACTGGAATGCAAGCTTCCATTCTTCTCATGCAGGTACTTTTCCACACACTGCTCTTCAAAATCATGAAGTTTTTTCAATTCCTCATCACTCAGATAAAGCTCTGGATAATGGTGATTAGAAGAAAGTTTAAACACAGTGACGTAAACATGTCACTTGCAAAGGGCTGGCTGGAAATATTTTGCTGCCTAAGGTGAAATGCAAGGTGCCCACCACATGTACAGAAGCTGATTGGAGAGCAGCTGGATCTTATTTTAACACCAGAGATGTTGTTCCTGCTGTCCACCTAGAATCTACTGCCTGAGGCAGTTACCTCACTCTGCCTAACGCACTTTCAATGGCATGAATCTCCAAAGAATATTAGACAGTATGTGTGAAGGGCAGTGCAACCAAGTTTGAGACCAGGACATGTGGCGCCACAGTATGTCACAGGTAAACAAATTCACCATTGAGGGGACAACTTTGATGTGGCACTTGAAAGGGCAAAATTAATCACACGACCAGGTAAGAGATTTCAAGCAATTTTGAAAACATTGAGACTCTATTCACACCTTCACATAAACATATGGACATTGGCAGCAGGGGCAGCAGGTACAATTCCCAGTTCTTTCCTCCTCAAAGGACATATTCCTTGAATATCTGCCCAGGGCTCCAGCAAACCACTTTTGAAACTAAGGAAACTTCAGAATACAATTTGAGACAGGGCACGGAAGAAAAAAATAAAATATCCTATTTGGTGCACCTGGCTGGATCCTTGCCCATAGAATCTACTTGTATTATTTTTGTTCTACAGCACTAATTCCTGTTTTGTTTGTTCCTTCAGCCCCAACCCAAAATGAGAATTTCACATTTCAATTTCATTTCCATTTCTTGCTTTTTGGTTTCGTGAACTATACCATGAATAACTACAATGCATTTAGAAAGCACCTTCCTCACAATTTCCAAACTGTTCCTATGCTGAAAATACCAGTGGCAACTGCTTAAGTGAGACTGACAACTAAAGGTTGAATTCAGGTGTGTATTTGTAATAGAGTGCATGCTTCCCAAACATGGCTTTCAATCTACTTTGGAACTGCACCATGATTTGTTGAGGAATGATCAAGTCACTACAGCTAAGTTTTGGCAGTCAGATTCCACTGGATGGTGCTGTTTTCCTATGTCTTAGGCGTTATATGGTTCCAGAAAACATATTAAGGAGCAATGCACCTGCCACTGAAATGGAAACAGCTCCGAGGTGCAAATATTGTTTAACTGCTCTAAGTACATGGAACAGTCCTTATGTTTATGATGAACAGAAACAAAGTTAAGGTCCCATGGAAAGTTAAGGTCTATGGATTTACTGAATATAAGGAGCACCAGAAAGAACAGGCTCTGCTTACTCAGTTCAACATGCCCCTCTTCTCGGTCCAGCTCATTTGGCAGCCGGCGATGGCAAAGGCAATTTATGAGGATGCCAACATGGCTCAGTATGATAAAAGGCGGTGGTAGCCATGGCTTTTCATGATACATCATGATGTACCGATACCGGTTGTATTTCCAGAGTTTGTTCGATATGGACTTCATATCAAAATAAACATTACTGTGGATGCAGAGGAAAAG
Organism: Podarcis raffonei; assembly: GCF_027172205.1. Lineage (NCBI taxonomy): Eukaryota > Metazoa > Chordata > Lepidosauria > Squamata > Lacertidae > Podarcis > Podarcis raffonei. The sequence continues at coordinate 62,914,297 of NC_070612.1, read as the reverse complement.
GGGTGTGGGAAAGAGAGAGATCCATAGGACTTTTTTAAAAACAATGTTAAAATATGTAGTACAATATATAAATTAAGATAATGAACAAAAGGTAAATATATTAACCAAGCAAAATATAGAGACCAGAGTTGCCCAAAGAGTGAGATTGACAAAACTTGCTGTGGGATCTAGATACATAATGCTTACTAATAATGGCAATACTGATTTGGTTTATTAAGCTTTTTACCGACAAAAATATTGTATTTTTCCATCTATAAGATGCCCCCATGTATAAGATGACCCCTATTTTGGGGGACTCAGATTTAAGAAAATGAGGGGAGATGTATCCATGTATAAGACGCCTCCTAATTTTTGACATTATTTTTAGGGGGGAACCTAGACTTATACACAGAAAAATACGGTAATTTTTAAAATAAACATATTCAAACAGACAGCATCAAAGCAGTTACTTATGACTTGTTCCTTTGAATTGCTCAGCTGCAACAGAAGCTCATACAACTGAGGATTAAAAAATGTGTCTGACATACAGGGAAATGCCAACATACCAAATACATGTGTCTTTTCATCCTTCACTTTATCTCACGGGTTTTACAAAATCATTCAGCACATTTGGAATTTTGAGAGGGTGCTGTGGGTCCACTCTGGTTACCTCTTCCACCACCCTCCCCCAGATTTCTCTCTCTCTTCTTCTTCTTCTTTGTATGATTTTACACAGCCCCCCCCCCAAAACCTATCAAATTAAAGATTACAGTGGTAGACCATGCAAGTTAAAGAACAGATCCTGAGTTTGCCAGCACCACAAAAATATTGATCCACGGTGTACAGCTTCATGTTTTTTTACCCAGGAAGACAACAAGGGAGGGGCCATGGAAGCATTGCAGACATGAGGCTAAGTCTTTAAGACAGAGGATTTCAACCTTTTTGAGTCCAAGGCTTCCTTGACCAACTATATTCTTTCTGTGACTCCCCTGTGGGACTCAGGAACCCAGTTATGTTCCCCCCCCTTGCCTGCAGAGCTGGCAGCCTTTCACCCTTTTTTGAACACCCTCCTTTGTGGAGTGTTCCCTCAGCCTTCTATCCTCTCCCATGTCCTTGGGAGTCCTCTAGGCAGCTGCTGCTGCCGCCCCTGGTCTCTGAGCTGCCCTCTGCCCCAAAGAGAGGTGCCTCTTCACACTGCCCCACAGGGATCTGGGCAGAGGATGCCCCCCACCTTAGTGGCCCAATGGAGATTGGCGAAAGGTGAACGTGAGGCCAGCACCTTAGCTTGGGAGGCAGTAGTGGCAGCAGCAGCAGGGCTGCTGCAAGGAACAGCTGTGGAAAGCTTTGGGAGGCAGAGATGTGAGAGGGCATTCAAGGAAAGAGGGACAGAGGCCAGCGATGCCTGTGGCACCCTGGCCAACATTCAATGCACCCCAGGGTGCCATCGCATACTGGTTGAAAACCGCTGCATTAAGGGGCACCACAGTGTCTGCAGATCATGTTGGCAATCTTAGCACTAACAAATTTAGTGGTGGTTGTTAACTTGTATAAAAGTTTCCCTTTGTCCACAGGCAGCTGAAAATGAAGCTTAAAGTTGTGTAATCTACTAAAGATGAGCAGAAAGTAAACCATCTCGCTCATTTATCATGGCAGTCCAGAATGCTGCTTCTCCTCTGTTATTCCTTTTGGTGGAGCCCTAGGCAGGGTGGGTCCACTTAATGTAGAAATAGCACCAATAAACCCAACGGGAAATATGACAGGCACTTACTTGAAGAAAGCAATCAGCAGATTGACCATGATGATGTACTGTACAAAGAGATAGACAGCTTGAAGGAATGGTGTGAGGAAGGAACCAGGAGGACAGTTGGGGTCTGCTTCACAAGCTGTAAATTATAAAGGAAAGCTTCTGTATGCAACTCTAGCATAGGAATGGTCAGCTAATTAATGATAGATTTCTCATTCATAGGCCAAGAAGGCTTGTTCTTTTCCCCCAACCAAGGGTATTGGGCCATGGCATGCTTTTGTGACCCAGGAAGTGGAAGAGGAGGATGACACCTGGCAGCCACTCCCAGTCACCAGTCTAGCTGCCGCATTCTGGATTAGTTTTAGTTTCTGAGTCACCTTCAAAGGTAGCCCCACGTAGAACGCATTGCAGTAGTCCAGGCGGGAGATAACTAGAGCATGCACCACTCTGGCGAGACAGTCTGTGGGCAGGTAGGGTCTCAGCCTGTGTACCAGATGGAGCTGATAAACAGCTGCCCTGGACACAGAATTGACCTGCGCCTCCATGGACAGCTGTGAGCCCAAAATGGCTCCCAGGCTGCGCACCTGGTCCTTCAGGGGCACAATTACCACATTCAGGACCAGGGAGTCCTCCACACCAGCCCGCCCCCTGTCCCCCAAGAACAGTACTTCTGTCTTGTCAGGATTCAGCCTCAATCTGTTAGTCGCCATCCATCCTCCAACCGCCTCCAGGCCAGAGTGGCATGAAGCACAAACTTCAAAAGAACTGTTGTGAATGCCAAAATATCAGAGGACAAATTTGAGAATTTGAGAACTGAACTGTAACCAAGACCTGCAGGTGAACTACAAATTGATATATGCTCACTTTTGCTTCTGCAAAACTATGGCATTTGCGGGTTTAAGTTTCATACCTATGCTGAGTAGCTCAACTGCTCAACTTTATATTCTAAGTTATACGTGATACATTTGGTGTCGTTAAAGCAGAAAAAGAAGTAATATATAATTATATCTATATCTATATCTAGGTATCTATATTATAATATATACAATAAAGACTTTCTCCTGGAAAAAATGAAGGGGATGGGGAATCTGGCTTTTCCCACAGCTGCAAAATTTCTGAAAATGCTACCTTCTCTAGTGGCTGTGTTAAGTGATAGATATGCTATATAATTGTTCACATTTTGTTGGATGCAGCGTTTCAGTGAAATCAGACCTACCATCAATTTCTCCTGCATATACTTCACCAAACATCATCCAATAAGGCTGAAATACAATATCTCGTGCAAGGCTCCATGAAGGCTGCTCATGTGGAGAGAGTATTGCTTTTCGAGAAACTCCAAAACTTAACAATACTATGGCCATCATAATTACAATATAAAACATGTTTGCTGTCTGCACGAAAAAGAAAACACAGTGATCAGAGTGGTGTGATTTTGCAAGGTGAAAAAAAATTGTTTCCTGTGGCTACGGCACATTATTTTGTTATTTTAAACAACTTATGGAGAAACGCTGTATCAGTACTACATCTTATTGGATGTATTGATGTTCAGTTATTCAGAATGGCAGCAGTCCTGTACTTACTTATGTACAAGTTCCTGTCAAGTCAATCAAATGCACTTAATCTAAAAGGGCAGCACCCAGAATAAGTATCTGGCATAGTACAAAGAATAGCAAAAGGAATAGCAAAAGACTAGGGCTGGTGCTTTATGCAAGTCTTGCAAGCCAATGTCTTCATTCTAGAAATAGGGCTACTAAATAATTCAGATATATAAGAATTATTTTCCTCCTCTTATACTTCCAACAACACAGATAGGGCAAAGACAGGCAACGACCTAGTCTGTAAATGTGCATGCTCCCAGATAAAAAATCATGACTCCTTTGCTCTTCCTCCATTCCCCCTGCAGTTGTGCTGCTGTAGGCGAAGCCATGAAACTAGGTTTGAATGTGTCTCACCCCAGGAAAACTACAACCTGTAGCCAAAGTTTGTTCTATGGCTTACCACTCACGGTTTGTCTGGGGGAGATAAACCACAAGTCTGGGTTTGGACAGGAGGCTAAGGACTGCATCCATGGTCTAGCTCACAGCAGCATGGTGACACGTTTGGCTTAGCATGTTGACTAGGCCAGTGCGTGGTGGTGCTTTACATTTCTCTCTACTTCATATATAACGGGCAAAATTTTCATAGGTGAAGATTCAAACTTCATTAGCTGAAATTCTGCCTCTCCTGTAGCTCTATAAGAAAAAGTGGTATCCTTATTTGGAGAAAGTGCTCTGTATCTAAATACTTACCATTTTCCCAATCATTGTCAGATATGGACCTGCACGCTGGTTCACAGCAAAGAAGTCAAGAAGCCGAGTATACCAGAATATTATATCCAGACAGTAAATTAACCTTCCTGCTGTGCGAAGGGGAGGATCTGCCCAGCGCAAGCCAAAACCAGTCATGAACAAGATAATGGCGATAGAATCTGTAAAGTTCCAGTACTCATAAATCCACACTTTCACCTTTTGGCTGAACTTTCCCGGCTCCGAAATAAATACCTAACAGAAAAATGGGAACATCCCTTGAATTTATATGAGGCATGTAAAGAACATGACGTATCTCTGCAGATGATCTTCCTACATAAGTCAGAGGCCACTGGGTCACCTTGGGCAAGCTGTCACCTTTCATCATCAGTTTCCTTGCCCTTAAAATAGTAATGTTAAGGCCCTTTGTGCTGCGGATACAAATGAATCAGATAGAAATGATGGCATGTCTTACATATTGAATATTATTTTCAAATGATTGGTTATTAACAAGAATATTCTCATGGACAAATGGTTTAGAAAGAAGCAAGAATGTATGCTTCACTTATTCTTCTCTTTTTAACTCCTTAATTATTCAAGGCAGGCAACAATTCCCTTATGTGCTCCTATCTGCTGCAATCAGAAGGGAGACTCATTAGCCCTTGTCAAGAAATGTTTGGATTCTGTCCTTTCTTGTTTTTCTGTATATGCTTGGTAACTCTCTCTCTAACAATGTGTTTCACCGGTTTTTATGGAGCTAAGCTAACTACTGGTATTCTGTAATTCTCAAGATCCCCATTCTTGATCCCTTCTTAAAAATTGGTGTACCATGTTCCAGTCCTCAGATCAGAGGCTGATCTTAGGAACAAGTTAAAAATTTAGTCAGAAGAGGGCTGTTCAGGCACTAGGTCCAAAATAACCATTGGATTGTGTCCTATCATTTTTGTCTTGTTCCTGGATGTAGAATGGAATAGTATGATGCTATTGGAGCTCTGAGTGTGTTTCCATTTTTGTGCTTTTAAAAAATACATCTAATTTTGTTGTTGTAAGCCATTTTGGCACATACATATTTTAAAATAAAATATAAGTAAATAGTTGCAGGCCTGGGCACAGAGAAGCTGCAGGGAGCAGCCCAAGGCAGGGGGAAGTTGCAATAAACACGGGAAAACCACTTGGGATTTAAACAGGCCTCAACTTTATGGAGTAAAGATGTCAGCAGGTTTTGGTGCAGGCATTGGATGTGTATCCTGACTTAACCAACTCATCTGCTGGTTGATTATTTGGCATGGTTAACCAAGGTTAAGTATCGCCCTATGACATAAATTGGGAGGACAGAAGCACTTTTCCTGGATCCCTTTAAGAGGATACCCTGATTCCTTGGACCGAGGGTGGGGTGAAGTGGGGGGGCCTCCTGAACTGCCTTCCACCTAGACTAAGGATCCAACTTTATCCGCAATCAAGTTGAGACAATTGCTATGAGGAAGGCAAATTCCCCTGTGGTCCCAAATACGGCGACTGAAGACTTCCATAGCAAGGTCTTACGCTGGGCTTGCCCGCTTCTCTTGACCAGGCCTACACATAAAGCATCAGGTGAGTGGGAACTGAGGCTGAGGCCTGGGCATGGCTGGCTTTTACAGCCAGGGAGAGAACCAGAGAGAAGTTTTCCCTCTGGTCTGCTCCCTGAACAGCACCCCGAGGCTCACCCACAATTGGCTGCAACCATGGGCAAGCCCCAACAGCCAGCAAAGCCGTTGGAGAAGTGATGCCCCTCCTCCCAGCAGGGTCAAAACCAGAAGATCGCCCGGCAGCTGCTACCAGTGGACCACAAATACCACTCCCTGCAGCTGGCAGGGAGCAGTTGTTTCCCACACAGTGCAAAAAGACTTGGTCTGTTTTTTTCTTCTTCGTGCTTTTTATCTGGTTTCAGAATATTTCATTCTTTTTCTATTTAGAACACCATGTGATACCATCCTTGGTTTTCACCCTACACGTACTTCTGCCACTCATAAAAACTAGATCAGGGACCCACATTGGGAGTGTCCCGGGGGTCTGTGAAGAGTCAGGATGGTGGTAAGCAAGTATTTAGTGGAGGTTTTGAACATTGGGAGGAAGCTCGCTGGGTTGCCGAGTTCGGAAATTGGAAAAAGCTCTGCTTGGCTCCATGTTTCCATGACATATAAACAGCTGAGAAAGAGCAAGACTTGAGTTTTTATATTACAAAGTCACAACACAAGCCGCAATGTCACAGCTTCTTAAAGTTTGAAATGAAACACTGCATTGCTTCTCAAAGACTATGCACCCTCAATACATCTCTATTCTTCCTTCTGAAATGTATTTCTGTTTGCTCATTATTTCACGGAGTGAGTGCAGGGGTACAATTGTTAGACGTGTGTTGTTGTTCTTCAAAAGAAACAAATCAGGGGCTTGGTGAAATGGAAAGAAAGGGTTGTAAAATGACAATAAATATTGCATAAGCCCCAGGAGGCATGGAAAAAAAGCAGAACAGCCTTTATAGGTGAAGTAACAAATTAGTTTTACTTTGGTGCAAACAGAAAGAAACAAATCTTTGTCATTTATCAAGGACATGGCAGTCTTGAAAAGGCAAGTTTTCAAAATTAGGAAGGTGGAAAATGAGATGTTTATTTCTTGAACAACAAGGGTTCGCCAGAGGGCCTTTTCAGTTTTGCGAAGCAAATGGTGAAAAAGAGTCTTTGAATGGTTATAAACAAGATTCCTCACATTATATAGCAAAGTCCAATTACATACTGCCAAGATCAAACTGATAAGCAGCAAGTGAAAGGGTGATGTCAAAGTGTTAGCCAAATCTTAGAAAAAAGACATGTATAAATAACTTTATGTGTATGAGTACCACTGAGCTGAATGATGTTATTAGCATGTGTAACAAAATATTAGAGGAATGAAAGCCAAAGGGTGCAATTACCTGATACAATCTAAAGAAAAACGATTTCCAGCACTACACACAGCAAACCCCGGAGAAGTTAATGAAGCGTGTATGTAACACAGAGTCCTGCCCCATTTTATCCAGTGGACCACAACCACCACATAAGTGAAGCAATTGCTTCATGCAGGGGTAGCTGTCCTATAAAGAGAAAAGGGGCAGCGACCCACCAGTGGCAGCCCCTCGTCCCTCTTTAACCCTAGGGCTTGAGCCCTCCCCCTCTCCTTGTCTTCCACATTACAGTCACCCAATCCCTGCATGGCATCTGCAGGAACTGTGGTCTAACCCTGCCCCATAACTCTTCACAAGGAGAGAGATAAATAGCTATTTTCAAATTGCAGAAAAGAACTGCAAACAAAATCCTAAAGACGTAATTTTATGCAAGTTTCTGCATTTATATGTATATAATACATAAAAGGGTTTTGTTTTTTTAAAAAAGCTTTACACCCAAATCTTTTTTATCCCCTGTGTGTGTCATTCAAAAGTGGAAACTTAACTCCAAGCTCCTATTTTTGAAAACTGCAATTATTATTATGAAATTGTACATTGATTCAATTTCATGGAGATTTCTTTTTTGTAGCTTACCCCATAGATAATTGCTTGTCTTAATTCCTATAATAGTCATGGACAGCAGAAACATCAGAATGAAATAAAGGACCTACCTCTCTGACTTTCTCAATGGAGGTGGTGAAAATGTAAATGATCACAAGCCATTCTGGCACACTGGGTGTTGGTTCCATCTCCACCAAGACAGTGTAAGTGAACAGCATGAGAAATGCTAAATAGGCCATCTACAAAACACAATGCGTAGTCCTTATAAACACACATTTGTGGCAAAAAAGAGGAAACTAATAGGTCACACAACACAATCCCCACCACCATTTGTGTAAGCTCTGCAGGGTGGGTGTGCATCATCATCATTACCAATTTATAAACTGTTTCACAGCCTGAAGCCATCAAAGTGGTGTAGAAAAAGATAAAAGTAATAATACAAATTCTAAAAACAATGACAATTACTCTAAAAATAATAAAACCATCCCTACATTTGTACACTTACTGTTTCATAAATGACTGGGTGATCTCTAAGGAATCCTTCTTAACACCTTTCATAGGTGTTAAGCCTGGTTTCTAGGACAAACTAGGGCATGCAGTACTCTCAGCAGTGCTGCATCCAAGGAACACATTTGCCAGGCAGCCATGCGTGGGGCCAGACAGTCCCTTAGGTAACCTGACCACAAATTGTTTGGGATCATGAGCAACCATAGCAGGCAGGTCAGGAGCTCCAAGACTATGGCAACATAAGATCCAAGGGAGTATAAGATTATGCTCCAAGACTGTGGAAGTTGCCACAGCTAAGAACCATGAGCCCTCACACAGAAGGAGGGGCAACCAGTCATAAACAATGACTGACCGTGTGAAACCAGAACTTCACAATTGGAGCATTGTAGAATTCATACACTTTCCTAGTTGCAGGAAGGCTTCCCTGCTCATTATTGCCGGGAAAATTCTGGCTTTCCTCTTGCTTCTCAACTCCTTTCTCTAAATCATAATGGCTCTGTATAAGAAAACAAAGTGCTCGTGTTAGTGGTTATCCAGCTCCATAAGAAACTTCTATTATGCAGATTCTGTACATAAGCAAAAAGGAAAAGAAATCTGGAGTAGTGACGTTGGAATACACTGTGCTGGGTAAATATATTTTTATATTATTATATAAATATAATAATTGCTATTTTCTGTTCACAAAGCAATAATAACTAGGTTGTTTTCCATAAACAAATACATGAGTTAAGCATTCAAGCTTAAACTATAATTGTAAACAGTAATGTTGAGATTATTGTTCTGAATTTGAACTGAACCTGAAGACCTTTTGTAGTTCCAACACCTTAAGAAGAGAAATTAACATTCAGCCCAGAAAGATGTTCAAAGTTTATTTAAAAAAAGAGAGAGAGAGAATGCCGATATATCTGCACACCATAAAAATATACGTATTTTGTTTATCATCCATAGGCTCTTGTGCATCTAATTATAACATTCCTTTAGTGGGTCATTTGAGATGGAAAACAGAAAATATTCTCATGGAATTCACATTTTTAGCGAGAAGTTATAGAGAATTTGTATTTTTCTAAAGTAAATTTTCCTTCTAGCATCCTATCCCAGGGAAAGAGCATATGCTATCCATGCAGAGAATCCCAGGATCTATTCCCAGCCCTTTCCAAAACCCTAGAGACCTATTGTCAGTCATCCTAAATAGCACCAAGCTATGTCAATTAATGGTCTAGCACAGTACTTGTAATGTCAATGATATATATGGGAAAGCAAATGCTTAGCCCTGCCTAACAGCATCAGAGTCTAGTTCTGCACTTTTCTAGCATCTACCACATTATAGAACTAAACGTTTAGAATTAAAAAGCTATATGTTCCACATTTAGGAAAAATGAAATCTAAACCTGGTACCATACTAACCAATGAGATGTTGTCTTTAACACTGGAAGTGTTAGGATCACCATGATACCATGTGAACTGGTGGAACTCCTGCGACTGAGGTACGTGAGACATTTCAGCCTTGCTTTTAAACTCCAGCATCAAGATGGTAGGAGGCAGAAGAATGCTTAGGATCACCTGCAGGAGCAGGAGGCACTTGGTAAGATTGCATTTGATCCTATCACTAGCCTTTGTATGAGACTAACAAAGAGGAAGGCAGCGGTGGCTGATGCCTACAAAAAGTGAGTCTCTCTCTCATCCTGCCCAACCATTCCCTCTGCTTCACTGCCCAAAGTTCCTCCTAGTTGCTCTAAACCAAAACAAGAAAAAAAGAAATTCAAGCCATTGATGCAAAGGAGGAATCAAGCGTGCAGTTGGAGTGTCTTCCCAATTCTACCCTCTGAATCGGGTGCCTTACTCTGTTGTCCTGTTTTTGGAAGTGGCTGGGTGAACTCAGGAGTAATCAGGACCTCCCAAGTATGCCCAACCCCTGGTGAACGTAGCATGGAAAGGTGTCGAATTTAACCCACAGCTGCAAAAGAAAGTCATGGCTTGAATTTGGACCAGCTGGAAGCCACAGCTTTATCTGCCCTGCACCTATGCCTGGCATCACATAGCATCAAGTGATGGACAGGTGAGCATACCTTGGCCCAAGTTCCCAGCGCTGTTGGATAGCTTCCAGGGCAACCAGTGGGCTATGAAACACTGCCCTCTTGCCAAGGCAGAGAATATTTGGGAGGGATTGGGAGTTTTTAAGCATATGTTCTGGTCCTGATTTTTTTTTTTTAAGCCAGAACATATGCTTACTTCTTGAGATTTCCATTGGGGGGAAAATTGGAAGCATCCACACCATTATGTTGGTATCATCCCAAATCTTGGGTCCAACCTCTCTACTATAGTCAGGAATCAATCTGTGATTCCCAAATCTTTTCACCCTGAGCTTGACCCATTTGACTTCCAGAGAAGGAAAATGTGCAGGCAATAGCATGATGAAGCCAAAGGCCCACCAACCCCTCCTGGTCCCCACAGCTGCCACACACAGATGTGAGCAGGGAAAGCATGATCAGGAAGTATGAGAGCCGCAGAAACAAAGGGCGTGGCTCCTCATCCATGGGGAAACTCTCCTTGTATTTAGTAAGAAGACTCCACAATTCATCAGTAGCTTTCGTCTAAATTCTCATTTTAAACCAGCCACATGATGTGCAGAATTGTTGCTGTTACCAAGGCAGGAATAAATGCCAGTAAACAACAAGTAGATCATATAGCAAGATTCAAAACACAATATTCCTTTAGTCAGCACAATATCGACAGTGAAAGTACAATCCACTTCTGTGGTAAAATGTGCAACTGTTAACACTACACTTGCGCATGCCAGGTCCAATAAAGTCATAAGCAGTGCATGCATACATGTGCACACATGCCAATACTTAGAAAATTCAGGACATCATAGAGGAGATTCAGAGAAATATAATCCATATGTGTGGCAAACAGAAAGAGCTCCCAAATGGAAAGTAGCATAAGCAATAAGCAAGCAAAAGTGGGGCAAGCAACCAAGGGGGGAGTTGCTAGGTCAAATTAAGCCTCAAGCCACACACACACACACACACACGCAATCTTGCTTGCACGTCCTTCAGCCAGAACAACCTTTTCCCTCCGCTGGCCAGTCAGCCAGCCATTTTCTCTTTCCCAGCAGACTGACATGGTGATGCAGCTCCCTTGAAAACTATGGCTTGGGAAAGAAAACTATTCTAAATCTCTACCTCCTTGTACTGCACACAAATGTGGAAGACACGGGAGCAATTGTTGACTTTGAAAGCTATTACAATGTAATTAAAGGTAGGAGACTTTAAATCTGTGTTTGCTTTGGCAGAAAAGGAACTAAGGTGCTTCCGTGGGAAGGAATATTCCGTACTCCTTTTTATGGGTTTCAAGAGTGCAAGGTACACTCTTCCCTACAGCAGGCCTAGGAGGTGACACTTGCAGAGATAATAAGCAGCTGACTTCTTGAGAAACATAGAGGAGTGTCTTCTAGGAGCTATTCAAGGAGGAGTTTGCTTCCTCTGCCTCAGCAATTCTCTTCCCCCACCCTCAATAATCCTTATCCATCTGTTTGTTGTGACAGATGGATTACGCAGTTTCTGTCCTATAATTTTTTTCCCTTTTGTGACCAGAGATATGACACAATTTTCTACAACTATTTGACAAAGCATGTCCATATGGGACTCTGGAAGAATATGTCTGCTTAACTAAGATTTCTTTATTTAATGATACCATCCCTTCAATAGGTATTTCCGGGGGGGGGGGGGTTCACACATGCACTTTCAGTGCATCCTGTCTGTGATTCATGTACTGCCCTCATATCCTGAGTTCAACAGTGCTGATCTCCAACTCACTCAACAGACTGTCTTGCATTGTGCTAAATGAGCTTTCCCAGGGGACGGAAAGTGGGGTGGCTGGGAAAGTGCTGAAGGGCTCTCAGGAACTGCTTCTGGCCGTGTTCTTGCTCCCACAGTTCATCAGTTGCATTTGCCATGCATGAATACACTGAGTGGTGAACAAGAGCGATGGTGGAGAGAGCACAACATCTTTTGTGACTGGAGCAAAGGACAACAGCAGACCTAATGCAGGCTGCACTATTTGCACAATCCAAGCCAGGACAGTGCACCTAAGTTATCCTCACGCCTGATCTTTGAGAGTCTCCTCTCAACAAGCCCATTGAACTTGAATGAGAGGAGCTGTCATGCAGTGACAGCACAAGATGATTATAAAACCACCCAGCCCTGCTATTGGCACGCAGGATAAGGGGCTGCTGAGAGATGCTGTACCTTAAACCAGGAGTTCTTTCTCATTTTCAGGCGTCCCATCCACATATCAGTCAACAGCATCTGTGTGCACGTGTGAGATACAAAGGGTCGCAATACCACTGACACGGCCAGCTTCAGGCACGTGGAGTTACTCCAGTTCTTCAGCTCGTATGTTAGCAGTTTCATGGCCATCTGCTCATTCTGTTTGAAAGCATTATCCAGCACATCTAGAGCCAGCTGCCCAAACTCACTATGACAGCAAAAGAAAAGCCAGGTGGGGGGGAAATGTTGCCAGTCTTAGAGTACGGACTGAGCACAAATAACAGAGGCAAGCAGTGTGACTTGTATTAAGCGCCTCTCATAGGAACAGCCTGGTCCAAACCGTGGACTCCAGGAGGAATTTCTCCAAGTCAATGTGTGCTTAGGACTGCAGCCATTGTTTCAAATAAGCCCATCATTCTGAGAAATTCTTCTGGTAATCCAGAAATTCTTCCACTTATCTTAGACCCACATCTGTACATCTATAGCAAAACGCCTGATGATTTTAATGGATTTTGGATTTAATGGATTTGGGCTATGAAACCTGCTGAACTCCTTACAGCAAAATTCTGTAAGCACAATTCTATGCCTGCTTACTTAGAAGTAATTTCCACTGTTCAATGGAGCTTACAGTATTTTGACTTTGGCACTAAAACAAATGACATACATTCTAAAAAGAACTTTAAAATGAATGTAAAATATACTGAAATCATAAATAGCTGACCTTCAAGCAGAAGACATAAATGAAATAAATAAAATAATATTGTAAAAATAATTCAAAAATATATTGGCCAATATTTATGCAACAGTATTTAGCTGATAACATCTATATTTCTGAAAATGGAATAATGAGCATTGATAAGCAACTTTAACAATATTTATCTCAGCTCAGTTATGTCAGTTACAATAGAGTTAAAAAACTTTCCTAACAATATTACTAAAAATATTTTTCTAATGTTACACACACACACAATATCAGGAATCAAAATAATAAGATACAAAACCCATTAAAAAAATTCAAGTAAACATGCATGACAAAAATTATATTGCTTCAAATGGACTATGTTCTTAAACTGGAAAGCACACAAGATCCTTCTTGGGAATGTTCCGTGTCAGCTACATGGAATTTCTGTTAAACTAAAAGTTCTGTTTGGAATTTCTGCCTTTTCTTGATGTGCCCAATGGGGCAAATAATGGCATAAAAATAGGTAAGACAAACGTGATAGACGTGAGGATCCTGGCAGTAGAAGTAGATCATCATTGGAATAAATCACCTGATAATACAGGACTAATGAACTTGATAACAAAATGATGGAAACTGGAGATGTTGAAATAATGGTGTTTTTTCTAATAAAAAATGGAGGCACAGAAAATTATACATTAGATGGAATACTGGCTTGTCAGTATTTCTCACCAATTTTCTTTTCATTACTGGGAAACCCAGCCAGATGGGCGGGGCATAACTATTATTATTATTATTATTATTATTATTATTATTATTATTATTAGGAAATGTACTCCTTCAAGAAAATGTACCTTTCAGCTCAGATCAGCCTTTTAAAAACTATTCTCCTCCTTTGCCTGCTAAGCTAAAGGATACCCTTCAGCTGTCACCAGCTCTAATGTTAAGAACAGAAGAAGAGTCCTGCTGGATGAGGCCAAAGGCCCACCTAGTCCAACACTCTTTTCTGGCGGTGGTCAACTAAATGCCCATGGGAAGCCCATTATATAATCTTAGGTGATGGAGAGAAAAATGTCTAACCATTCTAAGCACTGTAGATCTGTATTATCTGAAGTGAAGGGAGAATCCCTACTTTGAATACTTCTTCAGCTCTTCTGACGTGTCATCCTCCATGTTGCTTTGCTTAGCTTCATGTGCCATTGCTCTGTAGAGTTTGCAAGCCACCACAGCCTTGACCATGGCTTCCTTTCCATGCTGCCAAAAGAACATGGCCATCTTCTGCCTTTTCATCAATACTGCCCAAACCAAGAGATCATTATATGGGTATATAAACCCAACTGATTGTTGGTCATCAGAGACAGTAAATTCATCCTTTAGCTTCTTTCTAGTCTTGTGAAGAACAGCTGTTTTTTGCTGCAAGTTAATAAATAAAAAGTTACTCAAAGTCTATCACCTCTATGCACAATTTGCTTAATTCAAACCAAATTTCTGAGTTATAGGGTTATTATCCAAAAGAATTATTAACTATATTAAATGACAGCTATGATAAATACAGAATCACAAATCCACAAAAGGAACCACATTCCATATGAAATAATATACTCAAAGCTCCATATAACAGAATGCAACTATTAATATCAATTTTGTGTTCTATTATATAGAAAAGCAGAAAATTCTGACAAGATTTAATAGGTCAGATCCTTGATCCAGATAGCTCAATATTGTCCACACTGACTGACAAGAGCTTCAGACAGCCGTCTCTCAAGCCCTACCTCAAGATGCCAGGAACTGAACTCACATGTGCTCTACCAGTGAGCCATGGCCTTTCCCATCGCCATTGGCCAGAATGGCCCTCCATTTGAATTTCTTTTTAAATGTTTGTTCAATTGCCTTGGGTCCAAAACTGATTGAACACGCTGCCTTATTCGGAACAAGGAGAAGGAAGGTCTCTTTGCCCTTCCCTTAAAGAGGAACAAATCTAGAGATGTATGACACACATCTAGAGAAGATGCTGCTGACAAGTCTTGCTCTGGATTGTTGGACAGTGGAGAATGGAGAAAGTGGCCTCTCAGAGTTTCTGAAAAACTCTAAGGAACACACATCTAAATTTGTATTAGAAACCCATTGACCTACAGTCATTCACTTTCAAATTTTTCAACCACCCCTCATAACACAGAATAAACCATTATCTCCAAGGGGATTATAGGGAACCAACTGTGCTTCTTAATTTTTGTCTGATTCAAGCCCTGAAAAAGAAACAATTTACTTTAGCCATTGAATCTGCCTCTCACACGTGTATAAACCCACTGGAGTGAGCAAACATGATTTTTCAGCCTACTGGTTTTCTATCAAATTGCATAAGCAAGCAAAGAAACACAGTACTTTGTATTTGTATGGCTGTGCTGTTCGAATGAACTGGGAATGTGAGGTGTTTCCATCAGATCCATTCCTACTCCTCATATGATTATTCTGATGAAGGGAGAAGTTCTGCATCAAGCTGGAGACAACTCTCTGGTTCCATGAAACAAAGAGAAAGAGACAAATGAGATCCAGATCGTCATGATAATGTTTACCAAAACACAGTAACAGAGGTTTATAATTTTCTCTTCCACTTAAAGTAGACAAGGGGAACCTGTGGCACTCCAGATATTGTTGGATGATTGGCCATGCTGGCTTGCACTGTTGGCAGCTGGCATCCAACATCTCAACACATGGCTATTCTCTGCCTCCATGGTCAGAAGCAGCAATGCTTTTGAAGGCCAGTTGCCGGAAACCACAGCAGGCCCTGCTTGTAGGTTTTCCACAGGGATCTGGTTGGCCACTGTGAGAACAGAATGCTGGACTAGATGGGCCACTGGTCTGATCCAGCAGGCTGTTACAATGTCAGGGGAACATAGGGTCGGCAGTCCCGCTGGTGTGTGCACACCTGCAGGGCTATTGCTGCCAATGCGACATGCCCCTGACCGCTCCGTTGCCACGTCAACCTATCCCATCCTGATTCCTGGCGAACACAGTACTACGAGGAGCCACCACTGCTCAGTAGCATGAGCTCACAATGATAAATGGAAAAATAGTTTCCTCTAAATAGGAAGCAAGGGCCCTCAAGGGCCCTGAGTCAACATCCCACGTGATACTGAAAGGCTTTTCTGGGCTCACAAATGCACAAGGTGAGAAAATTGCATTCTATTAGACAGGCATCAGAATGTATTAAAATGATGTCAAGAGATGAGAAGTAGAAAGTTCAAATACTGCCTTATTTTGTAAACAAGCATTATATCCAGTGAAGACACAATAAATATTGATCCCCACAATTCTATTTAACAATTACATCTCAGATAAAAAGATAAATTGGCTAAATTATTGTTAAATTGGCCATTTTTCTATTATTTATTACTCTAGTTTATTATCTGTTAATATGATGCTTCACTGAATGTGGAAACACATTTTTTGTATTTCAATTCTGACTCCTTACTAAATAGCCAAACTGTAATAACATATACACGTTAAACTATTTCCCCTAAAACAGGCATCCCCAAACTTGGCCCTCCAGATGTTTTGGGACTACAATTCCCATCATCCCTGACCACTGGTCCTGTTAGCTAGGGATGATGTGATGGGAGTTGTAGTCCCAAAGCAGTTGGAGTGCCGAGTTTGGGGGTGCCTGCCATAAGCTCTTACTGATGGAAGTAGCTGTGACCAGTTTACTGAGTTTACCTCACGTTTCCTGTAAAGGCTATTGTACAGAACTCGGAAATGCTTTCTTGTGTAGCTGCTCTGATAAGCTCCACCAATCAAGTATTCTATTACCAATCCAATATCAATCAGAGATATTTTATAATCCACAGGAAGAGTACTCTGTAACACAAATATTTGACATTTTATATAACAATCATACTTAAGCATATTAATAGTGCTTTAGAGCACGTATCAAGAATCCTTCACAAAGACTTTATAATCTGAGCTACTAAATAAATGTACAGGAGAATAGTTTAATAGCTTGAGCCACTTATTAGCCAATATCACGTTCCTCAGATTGTCCATATTTAAACATATGATGTTTTTCCTTCAACATCTTTATCATATTGACTGGCTGTGCCCAGATGACATATATCCCACTGATAGCAGCTCTAATCAACTCCCACCTAAAAACCTGTGTCCCCACTGTGGAAGGACTTGTGGATCCAGAATCGGCCTCCACAGTCACTTACGGACTCACTGTTAAGACTGTGTTCATGGAAGACAATCTTACTCAGCTACAAGTGTTCACCAAAGAAGAAGAAAACAGTTCAAGTTCTACTTAGCATGGGTGTCTGTTGCTATTCCTAACATTTTTGAAGTTGCTGCTAGTCTGGTCAGGCTAATTGGATAAGCACAGCTCCCAAGTTGATCATACAGGCCCTATACTATAAAACAGCATATAGCAAGTGGTGATTAAGTTGTGATCGTGGCAAAAACCACCATCTAAAGGAGTTCTAGCTCATCATTCTTCAGAATGTAGATTACCTGTTTCACGTCAGAAACAAGATGACGCAGAAGATGATTTGTTGGCCCTTGTTTCTGGAATGTTAAAAGAAGAATGACAAGAACACAGTGACTAAATTAAAAGAAAGAAACTTTCACTGTATATGAAAGAAGATTAAGAAACAGGACAGCTAGTACATTAATATTTATTAACAGCTAATTTTGTTTAAGTCTTGGGCTGAAGAAAGCTGTATTTAAAAAGAGAAAGCACATTCTTCAGCTGTATTTCCGGCCCATGATCACAACAGAACTGTCTATCAACCAACCAATCACTATCTTCAAATGAGCCTCCTGCCTGCTAAACTGCTTCTTTTTTGGTTTATATAGATTGGGCAAGAGGTGGAGGCTGTGAGACTACAAGAGGAACAGTCTCTCTTTTATCCTCGCTGTCTTATCCTGCATGCCTCCCTCATAGATTTTAAACTGGCCTTTGGGGCATTGCGACCTGCCCTTTACATTTTCTGCCATTCCTCTAATAGAAAATTAAACAGATTGTCAGTTAGTGTTACACTTGTGGAAGGAAAAGCACTTTGTCATAATGCATCCGATACTTCCAAAAGAGCAAAACCCGAGGACCAAGGCACTGAAGGGTTATTTATTTTTAATATATTGTAGAATACTACATTACACGAATAGGGTGAAATTTCCAAACTGTTCTGGAATATGTTTGGTGCACCCAGATCTGCCCCCATCCGAAATCTCTATCATTCCAAACTTTCAGAATGTATACTGACATCCATTTTAGATTTCAGGTGTCCCAGTTTTATGAGGGATGTGATGGGGAGCAGATTCTGAATGATTCATTGTTGCAGAAGCGTCAGCATATTCACAGCAAGGCCTCTGCTGTGACGATGAAGGAAGCTGCAAACAGTCTTGAATAACAAATCGAAAACAACATTATCTGCTCTCTTTTCAATGAAACAAATAGATCAACAGATAAAAGAGGAAGAACAGAAGATGACGTTACTTTGTAGCTTGATTCATCTGACCGTTCATCCATCTAAGATAAAGCCATCCTGACAGGCAGTTCTGCAGGAGCATATACAACAAGACATGCACCTACACAACAGCCGCTCACCAAGACCTATGACCAGAACTATGCAACAAGTTCGGGGGGGGGGACCCACCTAGGCATACTTATAACAGCTTTTTGGATTCTATGCTACAAGTTCAAACATCCATGCAAAAATGCAGAAACGACCTATTGTTCCATTGGAACTACCTCTGAATATTAGCAAAGTAGATACATATTTAAGCAAAATGTATTCAGCATTGGAATTCCAGGCACTCACAGTATTGTACAGTTCTTCCAATCGGGTTATGGTAAGAAAACGGTGCAGATTCACTCCATGTTCTATTAGCAACTTCACAAATTCTACCCGATCCATCACCAGAGCATCAAGCATTGCTTGTTCCAGGGACCCAACCTTCAAACAAGTGCAGGAAATGTAAAGAAAGGGGGAGAAATAATTGTTTTCTTCATAACTTTTGCAATTTCTCGGAGTTATTTGCATTTCAATGCTGGTGAGCAAACTCCAATTCAATATTCTCCTTAAACACAATAAGACATATAAGTACAGGCAGCACAACTGTAAATGTTTGTCCATAATATGTGGAAAATAAATGTGAAAACTACCTTCCAGTGCTGTCCATAAATCAATATATGCTTCTTAGCAATGTCCAGTCTGTTCCAGGCCAGTGCCAGATTTAGCTGATCTGGAGCAGACATATTTGTTCCTACAAAAAGGAAATTATTCTTTTAGATTTTATACAAAATGTTTTTCCTCTTCTACTTCAAAAGTAATTCATATGCATTGCTATGACTTTGAAGAAAGAGGCAGAAATTATTATATGAATGTACCTTTTAAGAGTGCAGTCAGGATTGCCAAATCAATGTCCTGATGCTCATCCGACTCTGCATCAAATATGGTTATCTGTCAAAATAACAAAACATTTTACTAAGAGAAGAGAGAAAACCACCAGACAATTCAGGACTATTGCACATGGTGGGCAAAGGATAGGCAGTAAACTGTGACCTGCAATCATTTTTCTAAACATGATTAATTTAGTGGAACAGCTTCTGAACCCAAGTCAAAATTCAATGGCACTCTAGAGAATGAGATTAATGAAAAGAATTTCATGAATTTATCATACTTACAGAATCCCTGTGTTCCATGCACTCCATTAACATTTTAAATAAGTGGTGGGACTGTTTCTGCCCCAAACTGAAGGTGTTCTGAATCATTAATAATATCTCTTCCTTAAGCTGAGGGCTCAAATTCCTGAGAAAGAAACGTATGTACAAAAGATAATTATTATTTCACCAATAGATACTTATTGTCTGTTACTGTAATACTGTAAATATTTTTCAACAAATTTGTAACACAAAAAGCTTCCCCCATCTCTTTATTTGTACCGCTTGTCCCCTGCACAAGGGCAGCCAATGTATGTGCCCTCCAGATGTTATTGGACTACAACTCCCATCAGCACCAACCTGTTGGACAATGGTCAGGGATTATGGGAGCTGGAGTCCACCAAAATATGGAGGGCATCGCTGAGTCTACCCTTGCACTATATAGTGACTGGAACATCACCCCTAAACAACTGAAGTCAAGGCATGTCCACAAAAAGAATAAAGGGTTCAATTTAGAATGGTTACTTTACACATACTTAGTTGGTTATAGGCATTCCACCTAAGTAACAGTCAATCAGCACCGTACAACCGTGATTGGCAAGTAGTTTGGCTGATGGCTAAATTCTGTTGCCTCTGTCCCACTTACTGTTGTTGACATATGCATAGTTTGTGGAGGAAGAAGAGTTTAAAAGGACCAATAGGATGAACCCAAGGCAATGATGGGTCAACTAGTGGTTGATCTGGATGATGGGCTGCCAGATTTCCACTGTAAAAGCACCAAAATAATAAAAAAGGTAACGGTAAAGGACCCCTGACAGTTAAGTCCAGTCGCAGACGACTCTGGGGTTGCAGCACTCATCTCGCTTTACAGGCCGAGGGAGCCGGTGTTTGTCCGCAGACAGTTTTTCCATGTCATGTGGCCAGCATGACTAAGACATTTCTGGCGAAACCAGAGCAGCGCACGGAAACGCCGTTTACCTTCCCGCCGGAGCGGTACCTATTTATCTACTTGCACTTTGACGTGCTTTCGAACTGCTAGGTTGGCAGGAGCAGGGACCGAGCAACGGGAGCTCACCCCATCGCGGGGATTCAAACCACAGACCTTCTGATCGGCAAGCCCTAGGCTCTGTGGTTTAGAATAATAGCTTATAAATAGTACTGTCAAACGTTAATATGAGCAGTACAATTTCAACAGTGAAAATGTCCAATCTAGATTAAGAGAAACATCTCTGAATGGTAAGAAATATGCTGAAGTTGGTGAAACTGGGCTGGAAGTATTAGACAGTTAAATCTTGAAAAATAGGGCTATTCAGAATATGCACCCTACAACACTTGTAGAGCATCAGAATCATACTTTGACCACCATCCCAGTTTCACTACCAATTGCACCACTTCAGCTACTTCTCTAGAACCACCCTGTGAGGACACAAAAAAGAAAACGGTGGTGACCAGAAGCTTCATCATTTGCCAAGTACATATTCCCAGTACTCCCCACCAGTCAATAAATAAAATAAGGAAGTGACTAGCTAGTAGTACAGGAAGCAAATTTGGTAGGTATGATAAAGAGATAACAGGTGTTATCCAGTGAGTTTTACTCAGAGAAGACCCATTGAAATTAATTAACATGACTAAGTTAGGGCCATTAATTTAAATGGGTCTAGCCTGAGTAAAATTTAGTAGAATACTATGCTACAGCAGATGAAAGGACCAGCAGCAGGGCCAGAAAGGTCCTGGGGAAAGGCCTAGAAAAAGGCTGAGCAATTCTTCTTTCCTTTCTCCAGAGTGAGAAGTTGAGATGCTTACCTGACACTCAACGAGGTTCAGAGACAATCTTATTAAACCATGTTTTTTGTTTTTTAAAAAACACCAAGATTTCTTAGCTATAGCCTTGTTTGATTAAAGGCATCTTTTGCAATGAAGTGGCAAGTGCAAGTAAATGCTGCAAGCTGCAAGTACTCACGTCATGTCTGCTGTGTGCTTATGGGTGAAAGCGAGAAGGTCGGCCGCTCGCCCAGTTCCCTCATAAACTACTACAGGGACAGCCGGCTTGTCCCTCACATATTCCCACACGGTCAGGATCTCATTTGGACCACCTTCCACCAGCAGCCCAACTAAGGGCACTCCTTGTCCCATTCCTATTTCAAACCACATTGAAAATGTTAACAGGACAGAGATCCACAGTGCATATAATAACCCACTTTTGTACCCATCAAGATTTTTAAAAATCACAAGACAAAAAGTAGGGCTATTGCCTGTTTTGTTTTTTAATAGTCAATTAAATGTTTTCCTCAATTATTAATTTCACTGATTACATTTGTATGAACATGCATGTGAGTAAAACATTAATAATTCTGAAGCAAAAAGCATTATTAGTTTTTCCTTTTTAGAAGGAGAACTTAGAAGATGGAAGTGTGACAGAGAAGAAATGATGTATTCTAAAAGCTACAGGTGGCTGGAACTAAGTATTAAAACTGCAGTATTATTTTTTTAATAAAAAATGTACTACTCAATGAATCGGGACATAAGAAAATCTATCAAAACAATTGCCAATTAATTAAGCCTTATTTTTTAACTTTAATTTTAATTGGCAACATTCACCTATCACAATACACCATGGTCAATGGTCACAGTAAATCATACTGAATGAGAGTGCAAAAAGCTTCCACTGTGCTTCTCCCTAAAGATTTGTAAAACAGATTTAAGATACGTTCCAGGCACCAATTTCCTGTAGGGAAAACATGACATGCTGGTATCCAGGAGAAGTTACTTCTCTTCTCTTAGTGCAAAGCCAGCTGTCAGTGGTGCCTGAGATAAGAAGCTTCTTACAAAGTGAACCCAGAACCAGGAGAACTTACTAGAGTGTATTTTCTGGAGTGACAGGTATTTTTCTAGATTCCTCCTGAGTTTCATCTCATTGCCGTATTTGCCCACTGTGCCATCATCAGCCAGTATGAAATGGGAATGCATGCTGTTCAGGGTGCTCAGCTTGCTGAGAGGGTTGCTCAGGGTCTGATACAGGCACACTACCTGAGGAGAATCCAGGTAAAAGCAAAACAAAACAGCCCCACCAAAATACTATAGCATTCTCATTTGGGAAGAGGGTGGGACATCTGCCTGATTTAGACATTTTTATTGCCTAATAGAGAAATAATTTGCTTTATTTCACAAGAAGTCATGGCATCAGCTCTTGATATATTTGCAAAGTATTCTCTAATAATCCTTGTACTCATAGATATTCTATAAGGCAGAAGACCTGAGGTCCTTAGTCATTGCTATTTTAAAAACAACTCTCTTTTACACAGTGCTTTTTTTTCTGGGGGGACGCAGGGGTACGCACACCCCTAAACATTTTGTGAATCTAAGTTTGGCCTCATTGAGGGGCAGTATTTCAAAATGAGTAGGAAAATGAGAGTACCCCTAAATATTTTTTTAGAAAAAGAGCACTGCTTTTACATCATCACCAATCCAGTCTCCAAATAGCAGAATAATGGTACCCTTCCTGAAGTACAACAGGGTTATGGGTGGTATTTAACTACCTTTTGCTCAGAGTAGACTCACTGGAATTAATAAGAATGGTTAAGTTAGGTCAATTAATTTCAATGGGTCTACAACAAGTAAAAGTGGGCCAGATTCAACTAATGAGTGCTACTAGCAGAAGCCAGTTCAATAGTGAACAGTGCAACAGAAGCACAGTGGAGGCTCCCCCCCCCGGCTCCCCCCCTCCAACTGGCTTGAGGAAACTTCCCTAAACAGTGCACAAGGGTAGAAGAGGGGAGATCATTGCATGAAATGCTTGCACTGATGAAACAATCTTCTCAGCACGATGTTGAATTCCCCCCTTGTGTTAATTAAGCCAAACAGGGGCTTAATTTTGAAAACAGGTCATTCAGATATTGCAAACAGGTAACAAATAGGCTTTTTTAAACATCAGGTTGTTTTCAGGAAAGGGTCAGTCTAGATGAAATGGGGGGAGGAATATAGTTGGCATTTTGATGCTTATGTCATCATATAGGTACTGTGAAAAAATGGCATAGATTTCCACAATAAACACCCATCTGGGAAGCACCTTAGATATGAGGTAATCCATACAATAGTTTCTTTCCCATTGCCACTAATATCCATATATATCAGCATTGCATAAATTACATATTTGCATCTGATGGCAAGTTAAAGGTAAAGGTAAAGGTACCCCTGCCCGTACGGGCCAGTCTTGACAGACTCTGGGGTTGTGCGCCCATCTCACTCAAGAGGCCGGGGGCCAGCGCTGTCCGGAGACACTTCCGGGTCACATGGCCAGCGTGACAAGCTGCATCTGGCGAGCCAGCGCAGCACACGGAAACGCCGTTTACCTTCCCGCCAGTAAGCGGTCCCTATTTATCTACTTGCACCTGGGGGTGCTTTCGAACTGCTAGGTTGGCAGGCGCTGGGACCGAGCAACGGGAGCGCACCCTGCCGCGGGGATTCAAACTGCCGACCTTTCGATCGGCAACAAGAATAATTGCATAAAGCACCCTTTTTGCTGGAGATGCAAGTTTGTACATGCGAAAGAGCCCTTCCCTACAGGCAAACCCCTACTATGCAGGCTTTGGGACTGAGGGAAAGAGTGCACTTAAAACAAGAAAACAAAGAACATTCATTAACTCACATCTTTTCCAATGAGGTCCCTCTGGTTCTCAATGATCCCCCAAGGGGGGATTCCAACAGCCAAGATCTTTCTTAAGTACTGAGAGGCATGGAGTTTCAAGGCATCTCCCACATGCTTAGACACACCTAGAAATATTATCACCATCATTAATATTACAAAACAGTTGGCATCTTGCCCTCACAGCATATAATTCTTTGTGCATTGCCTTGTAATCTACTTAGATGAAAGGCGGTCTAGACATGAAATTGTGATAGATTCTACTCAGTATTGATCCAGAGCAGAACTCCAGCGTATAGTTAGCAAGTTAAAAACTTAAACACGTTGTGGGATTCCCAAACAATAGACCAGAGGCAATTGTATTTCATCCAGCAGAGCTTTACTGCTACTGAAGGCAAATGAGCATAATGGTCACAAATTGACACCATCCATAAGAAGTCCAGTTGCAGCAGACTTAAACTTACAATAACTTATAATAAGACCAAAACTTCACACTATATACAAAACACCACACCAGAAGGAGAGACAGAAGGAGAGTCAAACCCAGGCTCCTTCTGGCCTTACTATTCTAGTCAGCATGACCTTGACAGAAGAGATAACAGAACAGTTGAAGCCAGCTGTACTCAGCTTCTCTGAAGGAATAACCCAAACATCACGAACTTTCTGCTTGTTTCTTTGACACAGAGAAGCTTCCAGAACCCTCTTGAATTAATTCGAATAGAAAAGATCTCTAAACATCAGATCAATACTTTCTGTACCAAGAAATGCAAACTGACAGAAATAAATAAGAAATTTACATCACATCCAAACTACAAAAAGGAAATAGCTCATAGCCTAAGAACATGGTGGAGTTACATACAACTAGACTACCATAGAAAAATGTTGTATTTGTGGGACTTCTCCACAAAATTGTGAGCTGTATTTCTTGAATAACACAATACGGTATTTTTCAACCACATAGTTATTCCATCCACACTATGCACTTACACTATTAACAGTCATGGCTTCCCCAAAATAATTTTGGGAACTGTAGTTTGTTAAGGGTGCTGAGAGTTGTTATTATTATATCATGATTATTTACTAAATTTATAAAAATTTTATAGTAAGATCACAGGTTGTCAGGAGACCCCTCAGAAAGCAAAATTCCCAGAAACCACAACAAACTACACAGATCCAAATATTCCACATGACCAAGGCACAGAAGGGTCAAACTGCACACTGGCAGCTCTAAGAAGCTAACCAGCCACAACCTGCCTGTCATCTGAGAAACCAAAGCTATGAGAGGAGGCCTAACTCAGTGGTACAGCATATGCTCTGCATACAAAGGATCCAGGCACAGTTCTTGGCATCTTCATGCAGAATGGGCGGAAATCCTACCTAAAATCCTCAATAATCTAGACAATTCTAAGGTCCAACTCAGTATAAGGCAATTTTCTGTGTTTCTATGTTCCTCAGAGAGAACATGACATTTCAAAAGAGTTTACTGTACCAGTGTTGATGCCTTCTGTTAGTATCCATGCTCCTGTGGTCTCAGCAGCTTTGACCAAGCCTTTGCTCAAAAGCTGCTTAAGTTTAGATGGAAGTTTGAAGTTCTGGATGCCACCATGAACAGAAATGACCAGTTTGGGCAATTCCATCTGCCATTCTTTCACCATGAGTTGCAACAATTGGTCCACTTTGGTATCATAAGAAGTTCTAATATACTGAAAAAATAAACTGTAGTTAGAACTACGCAGAGAGAAAAGGTAGCATATATTTTATAGGGAGGAGATATCATCTTAGTCCTAACCTCATCAATTTGTTGAAAGCTCCAAAAGTTCAAACATTTCCAACTTTTTAAATTGGCCTGTTTTCAAAACCATCACAGTAAAACGCACACACAAAAATAGCATAATGGTACTTTCAAACACAGGAACAAAAATCCATTGATTATGGTGAGGAACTAAAGTACACTATCACTTAATGTATAGCTGAGTAACTCATGTGTGCTTATCTTTTTGTCTCATCATTCAGAGGTGAATATGTTCACTCCTTTAATTTCAAAAGTTTTATGCCAGAGATGATGGAAGTTGTTAGAAGCACTCTATTATATGTGATGGTGGTACTTGATATTTTAGACACATGCATGATATCTCTTGATATTGTAGTCATCAAATTATGAGATAGCGTGGAACAAACTCATACCAACTTATACTGGATTTTTATCTAACACCAGCAGTTTTATGTTTAGCACTATTAGTTGTTTTTATGCTAAATAACTGAGAAAGTTATTTTATTACAGCCCTGTTTCAAAGTGTGTACGCACCTTGGCATGGTAAGTGTGATCACTGTCTTGAAAATTGATAGTACCAAATGCATCAGTTGGACTTGTCTTTGTGTCCCTTTGGACACACCATTCCCTGTTCTCTACTTCTTGTGCAGACCGACAGATGGGCCAGCAACAATCAATCCCAGGATGGTCACCAATTAGCCGTCCACAACAACACCTTTTAAAAAAGACCAAAAAAAACTCATAACTTTGGCATAAATTAATTAAATGCATTTCTGAGCTACTACATATAAACAGTGACTAGCTCACATTGATGCATTGTACTAGAATGCTGTAAGACATTTCTCAAGTTTTACAGAAATGCTGAACAACCCAAACACCTTGCACTGTACAAATATTTTGTTAAAATTATAAGCAAATTGCAGGTTAAGGCTCCTGTTAGCATCTTAAATTATCAATCAAGAGATTTCTAACTGGAAAACTCAGATTGAATGGAAGGATAAGACAGAGAAAATGTGCCAATTTTTCAAATATATATGCATAGAAGAGCATAATCTGGATGCCTGCAGCTTTTCACAGCTGTTTTGTTATGAAGGACAGGTGGACAATATAACTAGATGTGAATAATATATCCTCCTGTTATTTTTAAGTGTTTATAGCAGGTGTGAGGATATTCCATTGGAATCAGGACCTCTGGAGGAGTTTCAGGTCAGTATCTCTCCCAAATTGACCAGAAGATACTGGGGATTAAACCTGGGACATTCTGAATGCAAAGCTGATGCTTTAGCACTAAGCTATGGTTTGCAACATACAGCCTCCACCTGGAAGCACCAAGAATTTATCCCTTCACACCAAACCTTCTCTAATATGTAGGCATAGCTCCCTGCTTGCACTCTCTTTTTGTTTCTTTGTCTTCCCATATCCAACAGGAGGCACCAGCTGTGCATGGAAGTCTCTGGATGCCACATCTAGTTTATTGACCGCAGCAGGATTTCTAGTAAATCCTCCAGCAGCTGACTGAAATGCAGACAACCATTTATATAAGGACACATCCTTGGTTAGGAATATTTCACACCCATTCTTTATTTTAAAAAATACAGTCCCAAATCACATGAGGTCTTACCGAATTAAGTTCTGGCACACTTGGCATCTTGCGGGACATCTGAAAAAGAAGTTAAAAACAGCAGTATGTTGTACAGTTAAATTTGCAAAAAAAGAAAGTTAGGCTTCAAAAAGGCAGACCATTGCACCATTGTCACAAAAAACCTGAGTAACACTTTTTACACAATGTCTTACCTGGACAACATTGTCGGTAACTTACTGAAAGGTTCTAATGCAAAAATGTAATGGTTCAAGACAGCAACTTCAAGGTTAGTAAAAAAAAAAACCACACAGAGCCACTGTTTCTAACTTTGACTTCCTAAATATGCATGCTACACTGATTTAAATAATTAATAATCAGTACTACATCTATCCCTGTCAAAATCACCTGTATTGTATATTTCAAAGCAGTCAATGAATTGATTGGGTGAAACTGGGTAAGATGTAGAGGGAGGGGAAGTTGGCCAGGTGTGTGGGAAGAAGGGGTGGCAAAGGCGTTGCTAGGTGGGGGGGTGAGCAGACTGGGCAGCGGTCACAGCCCCTCTCTGGGTGGTTCTTATGATACTCATGGGTTGTGGGTTCCACACTGGAAATATGTTGCCTGCAGTGCCCTGGATAAATGTTTGAAGCGACATGAGGCCAACACCTTACTGAAGCTGAGCAGGTCTGGCTCTGTCAGAGAGGGTTCCATGATGGAAGAAAGGTAGGATAAACATGTCAGAAAACAAATAAATGATACTGTACAAAGTATGACTGCCATTTTAAGGGAAACATGATAAAGAGCCTCAAATTCAAAATGAAAATATGGCTGAAGTTAACTAGACCATATTCATGTTTGTAGCAGCTGGAAGGGCCTATATTTATTCAAGGAAAACTGACATTGTTAAAGTGTGAATTAGAAGTTTTTAATTGTATTTTTATCTTCTTCTTGTTTGTACAATTCAACCAAAACAAAGCAAAACAAAGTACCTGTGATGATCTTTGGAACTTGGCACAATTTTTGCACACTCTCTTTTACAGAAGACACCTTCAATCCAAGATTTCTGGGACTGAAAAGAAATATTAAACCTCAAACAGATACTTTGGGAGGCAAAAATAACTATCTGCAATAACTAGTACCGCACATAGGAGATACCTTTGTGTAGCTATTAGCACATGTTGTAGGACCGAACACAGTTGGCATTAATATTGTGCATGAGATCAGTTTGCACAATTATTTCCTTCCTTATCTCAGAACATTGCAGATTAATCTGTGCTGACCTAAACTCTAAAGTTTAGAATTCACTTACACTAACCCATGCCTAGAGATATGAAGAAAGCTCACAGCCTTCCTAATAGCAGATGAATTGAGTGAGATAAGGAAGAAATGCTGAACTGACAGAACTCATCTCCACTTGCTTGACACAATATTAATACCTGGCAGCTTTTTTACATTTTTACATTGAACAGATGGTGCTGGCTATCACTTAATAGTGGTCATGTGTGTTTTTTTAAAAGATTAAAAACCTTTGGTTCCAATTTAGTAATGACAATCACAGAGAGAAACTTCTCAGAGAAATTCTACCCTATCAGCAGGTGGAATTCTTGAAAATG
This sequence comes from Podarcis raffonei, assembly GCF_027172205.1. Lineage (NCBI taxonomy): Eukaryota > Metazoa > Chordata > Lepidosauria > Squamata > Lacertidae > Podarcis > Podarcis raffonei. Next base: position 62,885,064 of record NC_070612.1, on the reverse strand, counting down.
AATGAAAGTTCAAGATTACCCTCTGCCTACTATGGGGAATAACTTTATAATCCAGATAGCTTTAAAAATCATTTAAAAATTCAAGGAACCCCTGACACACATACACCTTTGAGCCATGCCCCACCTTAGGGCTGCTAGGTCACCTGAAATCTCCATAGGACCCACTGAAATATTTGCTGAGTGTCTGAAAAGTGAGGCAAATGACACAAATCTACAGATATGCATATTGTTCCATACAGTTGGACTGGGGAAGGGCCACAGTTCAGTGGGTTCAGTCCCCAGCATCTCCAGGAAGGCCTGGGAGAGAGGTCTGTCTGAAACCCAGTCAGTGAAGAGACAGATGGACCAGGGCTCCTCTGTTGCCAAGCTCTATATTCCATTCTTCACCAAACCATGACAGGCATTTGTTTATTTCATAAAATTTATAGACTGGTTGATTGTAGAAAACCTCAACACAGTTTACAAAGGAATAAAACAGCAAGTTTATTAGTTAAAAAAAAAAACATTCAGAAAAAGTATAAGCTAGCAATAAACTAAAAACACATCAGCATTCTAAATATCAGTTCATAAGTTTATTGTTCTAGCCAAAGGCCATGGCAGACTTGCATTAGGCAATAGTAAGGTAAAAGGGACACGGGTAGTGCTGTGGACTAAACCACTGAGCCTCTTGGGCTTGCTGATCAGAAGGTCAGTGGTTCGAATCCCCACAATGGGGTGAGCGCCCGTTGCTCTGTCCCAGCTCTTACGAACCCAGCAGTTCGAAAGCACGCCAGTGCAAGTAGATAAACAGGTACTGCTGCGGTGGAAAGGAAAACTGCATTTCTGTGTGCTCTGGTTTCTGTCATGATCCTCTGTGCGCTAGTAGTGGTTTAGTCCTGCTGGCCCCATGACCTGGAAAGCTGTCTGTGGACAAACGCTGGCTCCTTCGGCCTGAAAGCGAGATGAGCGCCGCAACCCCATAGTCACCTCTGAATGGACTTAACTGTCCAGGGGTCCTTTACCTTTACCTTTACCCTTAGGCAATAGTGTTAATAAAAGACTTTGCCAGGTTCTTGAGCATTGAAATATTTTCCCTTGTGCATCTCTGACAACTCAAATTCTAATATTATTTTGCCTTTTAAAAATCCAATTTGCCAACATCCATGATGTAAGAGAGAGAAATTACCAGACACCAACCCAAATCCAGCTTGGTTTCAGATTAAGCTCCCAAAACACCACAACAATTTATAGCAAATTTATCTAACTCCTTCTTCCTGATTTTTTTGTATCCAGTGCATAGAGGGCACAGTATGTGCTGAACACTTCCAAGAGATTTGTTTACAACAAAAGCTAAACTAATCTAAATAAAAATAGGTCAACTTTCAGGTTTTATGGTCTTGGTTCATGATCTGGATGCTTAGATTTGCCTAGCTGCACTTCAACTCTGTTTCAGGGAAACAGGCAGGGTGTGAGTGGAAGCTCAGGGTGAGAAGGGGACAAGAGGTTCAGAGAAGCCTTGAATTATTTTAACAAATATTTTATAAGCGGTTTTGTAAATCCCATGTATTTAGACAACTCATGAACTACTTAGTAAAAATCAGTCAAGGGATGTGGAAAGTCTTGGCTGCATGCCTGATCTGGGTGTAAGTTATGCTCACACGCAACAGCAAAGTACTTCCCCCCCCCACGCCCCACTTATAACACTGCTGTGCCCGATATCGAGACTTGAATTAGTCTGATTGCCATAAGCCTGTCTCTGGAAGCATTACCCTGCAATCCAGAAAAACAACGCTGCACTTTATCATATGCCTGATGCACTTCTTGATGGTGTGAATGACCGATGAAGGTTGCATTAGCATTATTTACATTTACATCCCATCTTTCTTCCAAGGAGCTGAAGATGGTGTACAGTGGTACCTCGGGTTAAGTACTTAATTCGTTCCGGAGGTCCGTTCTTAACCTGAAACTGTTCTTTACCTGAAGCACCACTTTAGCTAATGGGACCTCCTGCTGCTGCTGCGCTGCTGGAGCACGATTTCTGTTCTCATCCTGAAGCAAAGTTCTTAACCTGAAGCATTATTTATGGGTTAGCGGAGTCTGTAACCTGAAGCGTATGTAACCTGAAGCGTTTGTAACCCGAGGTACCACTGCACTTAATCGCCTCCTCCCCATTTTACCCTCACAACAACCCTGTGATGTAGGCTAGACTGGCAGTGAGCAACTGGCCCAAGGTCACTCAATGAGCTTCATGGGATTTGAACCCCAATGGCCCACGTCCTAGTCCAACACTCTAACCACTATGCCACACTGGCTCCACTGCAAATACTACATGAAACAACCAGAAATCTATCGTTAAAAGGTCAGGGATGGAGCATCTGTGGCCCTCCAAGTGTTGGGTTCCAACTGCCATCAGCCCCAGCCAGCATGCCCAATGGTCAGTGATGATGAGAGTTTGGACCAACAGTATATGGCAGGTTGGAAGCAGTAAGGCCTCTGAATAACAGTTACTGGAAACCACTGTGGGGAGACGCCTCTTTTGCTCAAGTCCTGCTGCAGGCTTCCCACGGGCATCGGTTGGCCACTGTGAGAATAGGATGGGCCGTTGGCCTGGATCAGCAGACTCTCTGTACGTTCTTATGGACAGCCACAAGCTCCTGGTCCCTAAGAGTGCTTCTGTTTGGGATTCTAGCCAGTCTGTCAGAGGAGCCCTGTGGTGCTTCTCTGGTCAACTGAGATGGCAAAAGGAGAAGCAGAAGGCATTTTTCTTCCTTGCTGCTAGTTTATACCTGCTGTGCCCTATTGGGCTACAGGATTCAGGTTTGAGGCCATCTCCTAGTCCAAACCTAAGCAGCGGGAGGGCTGGCTCTGTACCCCCTGGAAGGTGTCCTTTACTTTGGTTGGTGATTAGCAAATACAGTGGTACCTCTAGTTACGAACTTAATTCGTTCCGGAGGTCCGTTCTTAATCTCAAACTGTTCTTAAGTAGAGGCATGCTTTCGCTAATGGGGCCTCTTGCTGCCGCTGCGCCACCAGCATATGATTTCCGTTCTCATCCTGGGGCAAAGTTCTCAACTCAAGGTAACTCTTCCAGGTTAGCAGAGTTTGTAACCGGAAGCGTTTGTAACCTGAGGCATTTGTAACTCGAGATACCACTGTATAAGGAATTTAGCAAATCCCAAAGCGATTTGCAAAACGAATAATAAAAAGACATAACATACAAAATTAGGGGTCCATTAAAACACTGCAAAACATATCTGCAACAGTGTTCCTAGGCACACCCTATGGCCCAGCCCTCACCATCCAACATAAAGTGCTGCACAAGGGAGATATACCGTATTTTTCACTCTATAAGATGCACTTTTCCCCTCCTAAAAAGTAAGGGGAAATGTGTGAGAGTCTTATGGAGCGAATGCAGGCAGGAGGCTCTGCTCAGCGCTCCCTTTAAAGAGCCACGCGCACACTCCACGTTCTCTTTAAAGGGAGCACGGCTCTTGGGGGAGCCTAAGCCGCGCGCAGCCTCTCCCGGGCAACAGGAGCCTTCATCCCGCTGCCAGGAAGAGGCTGCGTGCGGCTATCCCATAAGCCAGGACACAAGCAGGATCACTGCGCTGCGATCCCGCTTGCTGTCCTGGCTTCTTGCTTAGCCGCGCGCAGCCTCTCCCAGGCACCTAGCAGAGCCAATGTAGCGGGCACAGTGTACTTGCCTCTCTGGCACTGGTTGCCGCTGGCGACGAACAGGTGAGTAGGAGCAAGGCAAACCCCGGCAGGACAACACACAGGCCCTTGTCTGCTTCCTTTCCACAAGGAGCTCGCTCAGGCCCATGGCCAAGCGGGTCCCTTTTCTTTCTCCTACCCCAACTATTTCCAAGCACCAGCCCAGTGTCCTTTTCACAGCTGATGCCTCCGCTCTCCCCGCATGGCAGCAGCAGCAGTTTTGCCAGTGGAGATCAGCCTGCCAACCACTTGTGCTCTTCCCTTTCCTCCTCTCCTCCTAGCTCAGGCCTTCAGGGCCTGCCCCCGATATGTTTCAAGATGTTTATACCTGAAGTATTGCAATACTGGTTGTTATACTTTGTAAATCACTTTAAAAACCTATTTTGGCATTGGGGTACAGAAAATAATGATGATAATAATAATAGTATTAGTAGTAATAATAACAGCAGCATATATTAGTGAAAACCAAAATACAAAAGTGTGGTGTGTTATAGAAGATGGCTTGAAAGAATTTGCATATTTGGAAAAATTCCCACTAAAATGCATATTCATGAGGCCTTTAAATAAATAAATAATATTGCATAATGCAAATACAGAAATCTCAGGAACTGAAGTTGACAACTGGAAAGAAAAAAGAGAAACAGAGACACTGCTACCCTAGAAACAAGTCCCTCAGCATTCAGTGGGATTTCGTCCCCTGTGACTTGTGCTGGATGTAGTCTAATGCATTATTATACAGATGTTATGCAAACCTGTCTACTTAGAAGAAAACCCCACTTTTGATCCTAGATTAAATATTTGTTCAGTGTTGTTTACTGGCAGCATTCTCTTTTTAAAATGCATTCTACATCCATTTGCTCATTTAGCAAAAAACAATTTCAGAATTACCAAATTATATAAACATAACCCACAAACAAAAGCTGTAACTGCAGTGAAACTGTTCAGAATTCTGAAAGTCTTCAGTAGTGGTTTCCTGTGCTGTGGTCCATGGCGTCCAACTCTAATTGGACAGGGGTTGGACTACATGACTCTTGGGTCCCTTCCAACTGTTACAATTCTATAATTGCTTCCACAATTTCCACATTTCTGCTGAATGGCCATCGTTCACTCACACACTTTCACTCACTCAATAATTACTTTATTTACAAAGGATCCTGGTTTCAGTAATGATAGAACATTCCATTATAGTGTTTTCATGTGGTCCTTATCTCTCCCCCCCCCCAGCCTGATTTATGGCAATTTTAAAATGCAATTGCAATGAATCAACAAAGTACTGTTAAGAGATTGGGACCCTGAGGGTCATCTAGTCCAAACCCCTGCAATGCAGAAATCTCATCTAGATCATACTTGACAGATGGCCACCCAACCTCTGCTTTAAAAGCTCCATAGAAGGATTCCATTACCATCGGGGTCCCTTCCAGCTCTGCAATTACACGATTCGTTATATACAGCTTGAGTGCAGGTGTTGCTACTGCTTCACTCCAACAGGTGTCCCAAATTCACTGCTCCACACCAGATTTCTAGGGAAGCCATCAGGAAGATCAGATTTCTGTCTGAGAGCTCCACCACTCTCTGTGCCTGTCTCTCAGTCTATACCTGCAGCTTCTTCACAAACAGCTTGGTGACATCATCCACCACAAGAAAAGGGAAAACTGAGGTAGATGAACATGCCCTTTCTTGAGTGATGCAAAGGCTCACCAGCCAAGTGCATCAGATCTTCCCAACTGTAGGAAATCTCCCCATTAAACTTGCCCAACCGCTTTGACCCACAAGCAGAGTTGTAAATGGGTGGTGGGAGATCCTTGAGACCAACTCTCTTCACATTACATTATTAAAATTAGACAGGTATGAATTATTAAGCCGTGCAGATAACACCACAGAATTAATCACAAAATGCTGCCAGCAGTCTGACAGTCTAAATAAATTACTGACACATGAGGCAAAAAGGAAGACTTGAGTAAGGCACTCAGACACTATGTTAAGTAAGGCACTCAGACACACTAAGACACTATGTTAAAATCTCAGTGAATTGGAGAAGGCCTGGAAGAAAAACCAACGAATATGCGTTCAGTTGGAACTCTGCACGTGCATTTCTGTTTCACTCTGAACAAAGATCACAACTCAAGTGCATGCGATCAGAGGCAGCTCAAGCAAACTATAAATTAAACTTAGTCTTTTGCGGGGGAAACTCTAGTGCTTCACACCAGGGGAATTTCTCCATGGAAACCAAATGCTAGCCCAATTAATCCCAGAAATCTCTGCCATATCTAGTGCAAGTTCACATTTTCATCTAATTTTCATTTATTTTAGGATTTCTTAACCTGCCTTTCACCATTAAGTCTCATGGAAGATTACTACAAAACAATGATGCAATTTGAAAGCAAGTAAAGCCAATACTTAACATACCAAAAATACAGCGTAGGTCATCTCAGCTGTCAAAGGCCAGGGTACAGAGGTGTGTGTTCAGCATATTACAAAGGCTGTACAATGAAGACACTATAGACACCTCTGTGGGGAGAGAATTTGGGAGGTGACACGGAACAGCTTTTCCTGGAACACCATCACCCAAATTTCCAAATAGTAATTAAGATGCATCCTCCTGCAAGCACCTGCTCCTGGTAATTGGATTGTCTGAATATCCCGAGAAAGTGTTGACATCTTTTACAAGTAAGAAAAAAATTGTACCCAATGACTCTGGTGGAAGAATTATATTGTGTCATGGCATGACAAAGGGCACAAGTAATGTCCTCTTTACCCGTCCTTTACAGTATCATACTCTGACAGAGAGATGCATAGCAGGAAATCAATGTCTTGCAAATGGGCACGTTGGTCTTTTCAATTTTTTGGGAAACTTCCAAAAGACTGCGCCATGTCACTTTCTTCTAAGCTTGCTCCATGGGTATCTATGGCAGAAGAAATCCTTTTTGCTCAGCTAGACATCCTACCTTTGTTTCCCTTTGTTCTCTTTGTCACATCCTTTGTTGTAAGAAGCACAACCCCGCATCTACCAAAAGAAAAGCTTTTGCTATTTTTTGAACCATATGCTAAGGTTTCCAAGGAATCCAGAGTGGAATCAGATGTGGCCAAGCTAAGCCTGAGCCCATTGGGGGAGAATCTTAGAAACAGACTGAACAAAAGCCCCTCCCCACTAGAGATGTCTATGAATTCCAAGGAAAACACATACGGGAACAGAAATCAATCCAGCAAATATTATTATTCACTCCTGTGAACAATACTCAAGCACTTACAGTCCCCTACAACCTATATTCTCTCTCTCTCCCTCCCTCCCTCCCTCCCTCCCTCCCTCTCTCTCTCTCTCTCTCTCTCTTTCTCTCTGTGTGTGTGTGTGTGTTGAAATGAATGGAGCAGAAAATAATCATGACGTAAGATACATAATTTCACAACAGACAATGAGATCAATAACATAGTTTATGGCAGAAGATGAACTGCTGCAGAACAGAACCAGTACTGCATACAATAAACAGAGTGAAAATAATACTGTCCTACCACATTCTCTCTCTCTCTCTCTCTCTCTCTCTCTCTCTCTCTCTCTCTCTCTCCAACCACCTTATCCTTTCCCAGCCACTCCAGACCCATCTGGAGAATGCAGTCTTGGATCCTTCAATCCCCGTGAAAATCCCCCAAATCGCTTTTCTTTGCTCCTCCTTCCACGAGGCAGGTAACTACCGTGCAGTTAAGGTTTTCACTTCTCTTTACACCTTTCTTATTTTATTAATCTTGCTCACCTGTAACCCTTGTGAGATTTGGATCACAGGCATTTTCATGTGATCTTTCCCCTTGCCAGTTCATTTAGTCTTTCCAAACGTTTCTAAATGCCCCATATTCTGTAAAAGGCACGTCTCTGAAGTAATAGTTCTGTGAGCCTCTGTGTTAGACACAGGTTTGTGTGTTATATAGACAAGAGCATATCTGATAAAACACAAGGTGCTTCCTAAAGAGTGGTTGAGACTGCATCATGGGAACATCTGGTGGCTTTCTTCATGTGGCTAGGAAGGGGACAGAGATGCAAGCCACCACCTACAGTCTGAAGTTGCCTAGTTCAGACATAGGCGTATCACTTCATATACAGGAACTGATCTTCAGCCTCAGGAACCACCAACGCAGAAGGAAAATAAAATATGTGCCACAAGTAGACCAGTCATGTGCACCAAACCCTGGTATGCTCTTTGTTCTGCCCTAACTTGATCCCTAGACTGATTTGTCTGGGCTTTCCATCTTACACCATACTTGTTTTAGCAATTGACATAAAGCTGAACCTAGACCGGAAGTTAAATCTTTTTGATGAAGTACACTAATTAAACACCAATAAGCAAGGGATAACATGTATTTTAGACAGCTCTGGAATTAATTTTACTAAATTGAAGTCTGTACAAGTGTGGACATAAATAGGCATTGTTCAGAAACTGACTGCTGAACGGGGGGAAACTAGGTTACAGTATAAATATAAGCATTAGTACTGTATTCCAAGAGCATTATTATTCCAATACCATTATATGCCAAGCTTTCTTTAAAAAAACAAAAAACGCTAGGGTAAAAATAGTTGCCAGTGAGCTGGCTATTAAGGCAGTCAGCAGAGCCATAGCTAGGTGATCTTGTGCCCCTGGCAGAACCATCCAGATTGCGCCCCCTGGCCACAGACAAATGAGCTCTTCTTTCTCCTTCTCCTCCAACCCCATCCCCCACCCATTCAATTCACCCTCTATTTAAAACCATTTCTTATGAGGCAATAATAGATATTTATACTTATGTACACTGCCTGCACCCCTGGTGGGGGCCCACCTCACCACCCCTAGCTACGGCCCTGGCAGTCAGACCTGGTTTTCTTTGTTCCAGAAAAAATGTTATTAATGTCCCCAACAAGCAATTTAATTTTTTTGCACATATAAATTAGTTAACCTTGCCATGAAGCACAGTATGTTCTCAGACAACTAATGTTGGTGTTATTTGCATATTGTTTTACTTGGGGAGTGAGCCCTGTAGGAATTTCTGCTGGGGATCTTGGCCCAGCCTAGCTGCCTGTTTGCACCACTCTGCAGGAGATGGTTGGGCATCAAGGGGCACCGCAAAGGGTCCCTGCTCCCGCTCCCTCCTCTTCCTTACACAAAGGGACACAGCACCAGGAAGGCTCAACTCAGTTGCTTTTATTAGGCATTGTATGTTACAGCATGGTCAGAATAACCCAGTTCATGCCAGTGATCCCATTCAAGAGCACTCTGGCAAACAGCCCTTACTTTATTTATCTACTTTATTTGTTTATTTGTTGTTGTTGTTTAGTCGTTTAGTCGTGTCCGACTCTTCGTGACCCCATGGACCAGAGAACGCCAGGCACCTCTGTCCTCCACTGCCTCCCGCAGTTTGGTCAAAATTTGTTTATTTAGTAAGATTTATACACCGCTTGATTATAAAAATTCTCAAAGTAGTTAAAAAAAAAAATGGGGGGATTATAACCCTACTTTAAAACATACAAAAGTTACAATACTAAATCAGATTAGGTAAAGGTAAAGGTACCCCTGACCGTTAGGTCCAGTTGCGGACGTCTCTGGGGTTGCGGCACTCATCTTGCTTTATTGGCCGAGGGAGCCAGTGTACAGCTTCTGGGTCATGTGGCCAGCATGACTAAGCCGCTTCTGGCGAACCAGAGCAGCGCACGGAAACAACGTTTACCTTCCCGCCGGAGCGGTACCTATTTATCTACTTGCACTTGATGTGCTTTCGAACTGCTAGGTGGGCAGGAGCAGGGACCGAGCAACGGGAGCTCACCCCATCGCGGGGATTCGAACTGCCGACCTTCTGATCGGCAAGTCTTAGGCTCTGTGGTTTAACCCACAGCGCCACCCGTGTCCCAAAATACTGCCTTACTTTCTTCCTATAGATTTCCACATTCTCCTTTTGCAACCCATAATATGGAAGTAATGCTAGTAAATGGACAATACTACTTAAGGAAGCTTATCCTACACTCCATGGGGTAACCTCCCCCCTCCTGCCAGCCCCTTCCCTCAATCAAACATAGGATAACAATTTTTATTATGCTCATCAAAATAAACCTAGAGAACCCGTGATTCCACATGAACATTAGATGAGGCTGAAAGTTCATGAGGACATGGAAGATGCAGATCCCAAACTGAAGTCTGCCAGTTGTCTTTCATATTATATTACAATGTTTACTTACTTTAAAACAAAAGCAAAGCCTGTCACTGCAGTGTACATCACTGATGACCAGCATAACAGGGTAAGACAATGGGTGCAAGAGCACCTCCCACCAAGAAACAACCTAGAGCCTACAACAAGAAGGCCATGCAAAGCCATCCTTCTCCATCTATTTCCCTCTGCCCTGGAGTGACAGCTCCTAGCTGCAGAGAATGTTCTGCAGTAGAAGTCAAGGCAGAGTGGCATGAAATCTGTTTGCATTTAACAGGTGAATTAAGGCCTTAAATACAATTCTGCAATAAAAAGCTCTAATTATCTCACTAAACTGCACATTAAAGTGTTACGTGTTTATGATCCCAGTGAAAGTTCACTTTACATATAATTGGTATGCAGTGCACAACTTCTACAGGGCCAACCTAAACTGACAGTGCATACTTAATGTGAAGCATTGTTTCAGGGAGCGAATCAGTTCTAAAGCAATTAAAAAGACAGAAGGTGAGGCTTTCAGGGGGTACCTTAGGACAAGTCACTGATACAGTGTTGGCCAGGTGCCAGAATTAGTATCATGTTTTACCGTGTGACATTGTACTGACATAACAACTGATATGTGCATTTCCACTCTACCCTTACATGATTATACGCTGGCACAGCAAATCTTGCAGACTAATTCTAAGCAAAGTAAGGATTTCAAATTGGGTCTCAGGAGGCACTGAAATTTTTTTCTACTCCCAAACAAGGTGTGCAAGCAAGTAGACTTCCCAGTTACCTTTTAAATGATATGGAAAACAATGAACCACTGAGCTTCATCCCTGATCACTGGTTCCCATTTGCTGATACTCAGTTATCTTTCCACAAGGGCCAACATTGATGCCGAAATCCAGCATTGCCTGAGCTCTGAGAATGTGGCTTTCTCCCGATTGAAGTGCAGAGTGTTTGAGGACATTCGCAGGGAAACCAAAATGCTTGTTTACAAAGCTACTGTACTACCAACCTTATTATATGCTTGTAAAACATGGACCACTTATAAATGCCATCTCCAGCTCCTCGAAAGATTCCACCAACAGTGTCTCCGAAAAATTTTACACATCACTTGGGAAGACAGGCGAACTAATATCAGTGTACAAAGATCACCAGTGTTGAAGCAATGATTCTCCAACATCAGCTTCGTTGGACTGGTCATGTTGTGTGGATGCCTGATGATCGTCTTCCAAAGCAACTACTCTGATGGTCAACAAAAGAGGTTTAAAGACTGTCTCAAGGCAAATCTAAAAAAAATGTAGTATAAACACTGACAACTGGGAAACACTGGCCTGCGAGCGCTCCAGTTGGAGAACAGCCTTTACCAAAGTTGTCATGGGCTTTGAAGACACTCAAAGTCAGGACGCAAGGGAGAAACGTGCTAAGAGGAAGGCATGCTTGGCAAATCCACACCGTGATCAACTCCCACCTGGAAACCAATGTCCCCACTGTGGAAGGACGTGTGGATCCAGAACTGGCCTCCACAGTCACTTATGGACTCACTGTTAAAACCATGTTTATGGAAGACGATCTTACTCGGCTATGAGTGATCACCAAAGAAGAAGAATTTATTATTATTATTTATTATTATTACTAATAATGATTATTATTAAATTTGTATACTGCCCTTCATCCAAAGATCTCAGGGCAGTTTACAGAATAAAACAACAAAGTACATAATACAAACAATAACAAAACAAACGCATCCACCCTGAATCCTGCTTGCTATAGCAGAAAAAACCCATTAAGAGGCACAAAGGGCTTTAACTTCTGAAGTGTAAGGAATACACAGGACTTGTAAGTAGGGTTGATGGCACTTTTTCTGCAGGGCTCCTGTGCTTTTAACAATTTATTCAGAAAAAGTTAGGTGAAGCTGCCTAGCACTGAGACACGGTATTGGCAAAAGCTTCACGATAAGTATATGACAATAATGCTGCTTCTTAAATCAAAGTGAGGTACTTGGCAATCCTGTTGAAATTAATACTGCTGAAACTAAGGGTGCCAGGTGGCTTCTTTGAGAAGATTCTTCCTTCTTCTACCTACACAGAACAAACACCTAACCTCATTTTGCAACCCTAGAACACTGCCGTCTGCCCACTCAGTGAACACACTGGCAAGCCAGGAATGGTGTTATATAGCTCTCCTCCATACCTTACAAACAAGGACAAAAGTTTCAAAATATACAATCATCTCCTGAACTAATGATGCCACAGATCCCAAAACAAAGCAATGCACTCTCACATATATGCTGCAGATCATCTGTATTTCTTTCTTGCTTCAGTCTATTTTTGAATCACCAAGCCTAAAAAATGAACCCTGGAAAGTTAACAGTGGTGGAGGAGAAGAGCGAGTTAGCAAATTTAAGCTGTGGTGATCAGCAGCTGCCAGGAGGAATTTATGCTCCAGTCCTAACTCATCTACCTGCCTATCTCTGTGTACACAGTTTTACCTTCATTTGAACTTTCATTTGTCCTGCTTTGTCTCTTGCATCTTGTCAAGACTGTGCTCGTAAGTCAAGCTCTCTTCTGCTCCCCAAAGCTTCTGCAGCAACCAAAGTGTAGGCAGGAGGAAAGGAAGTCCATTCAGACCTCAAGGAGTACTCCTTGATCCTTGGACCACACTAGAGAATGGTTAATGTTCCACTTTCCCCTATCAGCGATTGGCAGCTGTCTTTATGGCTGGATTCTTCCAGCTGCTCAGCAGGTTACATACCAAGTCGCTTTCTTGCACAACACTTAAGCAACAAGCAGGCCAAGACGCCTGGCCAGCCTGGAGTGGCTTCACTCTATGAAGCTTATTCCACTATAAACACCAATGTACTTCTCTACGATTCCTCCCTAGTCTTAGGTTAAATAATAAGGGGAGGGAGTTAAACTTTTGAAGCTCTTATTAGGAACCTGTCAAGCAGGGCTGGGCCAACTAACCACACAATCTCGGCTTTCAGTTTGAAAGGGGGCTGGTGTGTAAGATAATATAGCTGCAGTCACATTTTCAAGATTTTCTGCAACGTGATTTAAAAGCCAGTTTGCATGCAATTCTAGTTTAGTTTGATTGATATCACTACCTGTGACATAAATGTAGCTTGCTTTATGTTTTCTTGGGATGCATTTTTCAAGGCAGAGAAGAGCTTAGCATTAAGGAAAACTAAAAGCAGTTCTGAAAAAGATAAATCACTTTGGCATTGTTGTTCTTTGATATTTGTCAGGACATCATTTGTGTGTAAGCACTTGGTGGTTTCTAAAGAATTAACTAATGCTTGACATTTCCTCTTGTACAGATCAACTTGCATCTTCAGCTCTAGGGTCTGAACTCATTGTGACATGCAGCTATGTATTTTTTAAAACTCTCCAAGCAGAAACCAGGAGATTGTGTGAGAGGAGAAAAGGGGACTTCTTACACGTTTTTCTTTTGGTTGTTTGTCTAGTTAAAGTTTTTCCCTAGCTGCTTTTCCTCTCTATAAGGCCAAAGACATGAATAGACACATCTCATTCACCACCAGAGGAAGACGGGGGAGCATGTTCACTGTGTATTTTTGAAGGGGGAAATGGCTAAAGGACACCAGCATACTTCTGCTACAAAACCCATCTTTTTAAACTGCCTTTTTATACAGCTCTCTTAGAAAATACAGTAAGACAACCAAACCAAGCTGAAACACTTCTAACTTACCTTTTTAATGTTAGTTACTGCTGCAGCATTTGTTATTTTTTAAAAATATTATTTTAGATCATTGCAATTGTGCTTTTATGATATTGTGAGCCACCTTGGATGCTGTCCTGAGAAAGGTGGTATGTAAACAATTTTATTACGCAAACATTTTTTTGGTTTTCTAAAATACCATTGAGTATAAGATATATATATAACTGCAGGTGTCACTTGGTTGTCAGACACATTTCAATAGAACATCTATAGTTATTACAGGTCCACCTTCTTTGGTACAACCAACATGGAAACTGACAAGTTCAACTACGTGCCAATCTGATCAACTGAAATTTTGCCAGGCTGTCATCTACAAAAGATAACCGATTTCTAAATTTGCACCCATTTTTAACTGGCTAGTAGACATTTATATGCAGTTAAATTAGTTGCAGCAGCAACCCCCTTTTTGGCAACATGCAGAAAAATCCCTCACATATTTAATCAGAAGTTCCACTATGTTTAATGTGGCTTGCTCCCTTGTGCAGTCTGTTTCAGATTTCCAAAGGCTATCTTCCATATATACAGTATTTGAGAAATAATCTCTTGCCATATTTCCTCTTACTACTTCCAAATGGTAGCCAGAGTTCAGGTACCCGCTCTATATTTTGTCTACTTTCCAGAATGTATGCTATTTTTGTTCCCCCCTAAGAGGCGGATGAAGCAGTTTATATTTTCTTTCTAGAGAAGGGTTTTTCATCACATATAAAAAACACCTCTGAGGCTGCTTCTATTGGTTGACTATGCAAAGAGTGTGTGTGTTTAATACAATTAAACCATTTCATATATAAAAACATAAAATTGTTTTAATTGTCTTCATATATTGTTTTATATATGTTTTATTTGTGTCTTTATTAAGTCACTTTGAAATGTATAGGAAGCTATTAATATATTGAATTAAATAAATACTGTAATGTTAATTTATTTTTAGAAATCTAACAGAAGCATAATCAGTACTTAACTGTTCAGCGTGTAAAGCAAGGTGATAAGCTAGTTCATGAAATTAATGGACTGCAAACTTGTTATAAGGATACAAAAACATCATGAATTTTGAAGATTCAAGAATTTTTAAATAAAAAATTAGAAAGCAAGTCTTAATTGGCACAATTCATGATTTAGAGCTATAATTTAATTTTTTCATCTTGCTTTATAGGCCATTGTTTAGTAATTTATGCTGATGGACTATTCACAGAACCAAATCCAACATTTATTTACATTTGCAAAGCACTGCTGTTTTGCAAAGCTATTTCTATAGTCTTTTGAAGAGAATCATCAAATTGAACTGCAATTGCTAAAAGGCTGTCAATTTAAGGGTGCGTTCATTTCAACTTTTCCGTCTCCAGTCCTTAACTTTTCGTAAACAGTCTATTAGAAAAGTGTCTGAAATGCACTTCTACTGAAAAACAAACTATGCATTCCAAACTGAAGCTACTAAAAACACATTATAATTTTCTTCCAAATTAAGTAATGCTTGTATCAAAATCTTAAACATTGCAACAGAAAAGTCAGCCTACTTACCTTCATTCTGATCACTAAAACGTCATGTTTTTGTAGCCTTCAGCCACTGGATCTCAGTCTGAAGTTTCCATCTCATTCCCAATCAGATAAAGCTTGCTTAGCACTAGCAACTAGTGGAAACAATGCCGAAAAGCAATGATTACAAATTTCCATGGGCTTGCACTTAAAAGCTTTAATGAGATGGAAAAGAGATGGCCTCTGAAAACTGGTGAAATGTTTGTACTGCAATTAAACTGAAGAGACTATCACCTGGTAATCAGAATCATGTGACACAATCTGGTTTCAAGTTTATATACCACATTAGGGAAATGATTAACATTCACGTCACCTGTTTCAAGTTTCAACAACAGTAGGGTTCAAAATAAAACCTTTCCAATGAAAACAAATTCAGATTTTTCAAGAGTTTACTGTGCATCTCTATTGCCATCTAAAGAGTCTGGTTTATAACTGTTTGCATTATGATGGCTACAGAGCAATTTAGGCTACACTAGTTTCTATTTTATCTCAACAGTACTTATGATAAATGCAATTGTTCTCAAATGGTACCAGTTGCTGCAAAATAAAGTGGATGAAGTATCTTCAGGAAACTTGTTCATGTCTGTATGTAGCCAAATATGTCCTTACAACTATAAGCTCTGGGACCTTCGGGTAAATACAGCGTTGCAGTCAACAAACTGTTACTTCAGAGTAGAGTCCCTGAAATTACTGGATCTTATTTTGTCATGGGCCTGCTCTGAGTAAGTTAATAGACAACAAGTCACAGAAAGATGACGGGTACTTCAAAATCACAACAGGATACAGCGGTACCTCAGGTTAAGTACTTAATTCATTCCAGAGGTCCGTACTTAACCTGAAACTGTTCTTAACCTGAAGCACCACTTTAGCTAATGGGGCCTCCCGCTGCCGCTGCGCCGCTGGAGCACGATTTCTGTTCTCATCCTGAAGCAAAGTTCTTAACCTGAAGCACTATTTCTGGGTTAGCGGAGTCTGTAACCTGAAGCGTATGTAACCTGAGGTACCAGTGTACTGAAATGAGAAAGGCTCCAACATTATCTTTTTTTACACTGTGTGAGGGAGCAATCTACATGCTCAGCCCTCCTCACCTGATCAAGCTGAGGTTGCAGTTCTGTACCTCTTCACACTTGAACTCAATGGAACTTGCTTCTGAATAGGAATTTAAAGCTATATAAAATGTGATGGAGAAAATAATAATTTCATACCATATCATTTTGATGATTCCATTTTCTTTTGAGTCTATGGCCTCACTAAACTGAAAAGGTCTGTACCTGCCTACCTTTTACAGTACAAAACTAGCTGCTTTTAGGTACTGTAGGTAGTGAATGTCCGTTCCAGAACAATGAAAAGGATAAACTGTTAGACTCTATGGTGGCCATTGTATGCATGGAAAGAGAACTGGCTAGGCAATAGACAGATGAAAGAGGATACTGAGAGACATTTAATGAATAGGAAAATTAGTCAATAAAGAAAGACATTGAAAATAGTTTGGGTGTAATCACATTATATTATGATAAGAACTGATCTGAAGAGCTAAATGATTTTGATTGGTTCAGGAAGATGACACTGGGTTGCATCTATTAAGATTGCTGTGATCCTTTGACTGGTGAATAGAAACCATGTGTGTAATCAGAAAGTGTATAAAAAACACCATTGCTTTGGAAGTGGTGTTTTACAGCCTATTGCTAATTGTTGAGGCTGTCCCTAGGCCTTTATTGAAATGCAAATAATGCATATCAATAAAGACTTGGAGTCTGCATCCTTTTCTACAAGGGATACCTCTAGTCTAAATTTATCCAAGAAATGTACGCAAGTTTACATTTGGACTTAAAAGTACAGTGGTACCTCGGGTTAAGAACTTAATTCATTCTGGAAGTCCGTTCTTAACCTGAAACTGTTCTTAATCTGAAGCACCACTTTAGCTAATGGGGCCTCCCGCTGCCCGATTTATGTTCTCATCCTGAAGTAAAGTTCTTAACCTGAGGTACTATTTCTGGGTTAGGAGTCTGTAACCTGAAGCGTCTGTAACCCAAGGTACCACTGTAAAGATGATGTGTGGAACAGTGGAAACAATAAAAACTTGGGCTGTGATAGTCTAATCATATTTTCCTTTCTACAGCTCAGGAAAAAGTACAGTGTGTACACTGTTAACACTGAATGTACATTCTTAAAAGCCACCCCCAACCCCAGAAAAGCTTAATGACAAAGCACCCAGGCACACAGCGAAAGTAACGTTTTCAAATGAGATAATCAATATGATCATTACTTCATAGGGTTTTTTTTAAAAAAAAATTACTGGAGATTTTATTACACAGTGAAAAGTATTTCTACAAATATGCCAAAGTTATGGTGGATTAATAAAGAAATGTCATTTAACTTGAATAACACTATGAAATGATTAGCAGATCTGAAGTTGAAGTCTCTAGTTTCATGTTGTCATTCCTAGCAAAGAATATTAAATGGTAACATTCAGACTTAAGTCCAATATCTGACAAGCACATGATACAAAACACAAAGAATCAAACATATTAACTAGGTAGGATTGGAGCCTTCCATCAATAAGTCCCAAGAAATGTGCCCAACAGTCTCACATTGCTCAGCATGGTTCCTTTTCCTTGTCCATCGTAGTCCATGTATTTGATGGCTCAAGCCAAAACGCAATCAGCTCCTGTCATCATTTTTACTCTCACACCACTGTCAGAAACGCTTAAAGAAACTTGTACCATGGCACTGGCAAAAAAAATGATATCCATTGCCATCATTCTGCATAGAAGTGTGGATTTTAAAAATATATTTTTTGGTTAAGCAACAGTATTTTTTGTCTAGTAACAAAGACAGCACAGATCTCAACTGAGTTATTTGACCAGGTTCAACTTAGAACACACCCTTCTGACTTTCTTTCAATGAAGTAAGTACCAACTACGGTACGTGTATTTTTTGTCAGCATACATCCATTTTCAAATGTTCCAATATTTCTCCAAGGTTCATGCTCCCTTCATTCTGTATACCATCAATTTTCTAGACAGTCCACTGATGGTTCATTCTTTCTTTTTAAGACGTTTTCCTTCCTTCAAAGCATATTTTTCTCCAACCGGTTATCATCTCTGCTTACTTTTCCAAGCAAAAGAAGAAACCAACTTCAGCAAAGTAACGTGAGAATTAATCAGGTTTCAGGTTTCCATTTCTGAGAGGCAAACACTGCTGGACCGTCTTGCATCTATTGCACCGTCTTTTTCTAAATCCAGAATATCAGACAAATCAATAGCAGGCAATGGAGACCTCCAGTACTGGAAGGAGTTGTAGCGCCAAACATCAT
This sequence comes from Podarcis raffonei, assembly GCF_027172205.1. Classification (NCBI taxonomy): domain Eukaryota; kingdom Metazoa; phylum Chordata; class Lepidosauria; order Squamata; family Lacertidae; genus Podarcis; species Podarcis raffonei. The sequence goes on along the minus strand of NC_070612.1, from coordinate 62,866,643 downwards.
CTTCAGGCTAGGAAAATAAAACGTAATTAACAGATATCACAGCAGCAGAAAAATGAACACCTCTAAAAAAGCACTTTGCATTGACAAGCCAAATCTACAAACAGTTTTAGAATCTCTATTTTTGAAAAATTCCACAGTCCAGTGAAAATTAAGAGCCAGGATCTAAAGCAAAGAATATGTGCAATGGAGAGAGAGAGACTCACACAGCCAAACATTTATCCTAAGAACACAAGGAGGGTCTGCTGGATCAGGCCAATGGTCCAGCTAGTGCAGCATCACGTTCTCAGATGCCTCTGGGGAACCTGCAAGTGTGACCCCCCGTTTCCAGCAACTGGAATTCAGAAGCATACTGCCTTTGACTGTGGAGGCAGAGCAAAGCCATCATGGCCAGGAGCCATTGCTAGGCTTATCTTCCATGAATTTTTTTAATCCTTTTCCAAAGCCATCTAAGTTGGTGGCCATCAATGCCTCCTGCGGGAGAGAGTTCCATAGTTTAATTATGTGCTGCATGATGTACTTGTTTTGTCTGTCCACTATGAGGAAAGGATGCAGCGTTTGGGACTGTTTGGTTTAGAGAAAAGGTGAGTAGCCTATAGGGGAAGTTGCTCCAGCCCCTTGATCATTTTGGTTGCACTTACACTTGTTTACACTGAACTGAACTGGCCTTTTTACAGCCATCCACTCAGTATGGAGAGGTGTTTTTGGAACTCTTCACAATCCTTTTTGTTTTAACGATCCTGAACAAATTAATATCATCAGCAAATCTGGCCACCTCACTGGTCATAACTAACTCTAGATCATTTACAAACAAATTAAAAAGCACAGGTCCCAATACCAGCCCTTGGAGACACTCCAATTTCTTCATTGCTCTATCAGTAGAACTGTTGATTTATTTCTACTCTTCATGTCACTTAACCCACAAGAGTCCCTCACCTCTTATTCCATGACTGCAACACTTAATCAGGACTCTTGTTGAAAGCTTTTTGAAAGTTCAAGTACACAATGTCAACTGGATCATCTTTATCTATAACCTTTTCACTCTCTTAAAACAGGCTAGAGAGACGGTCCATGACCTTGTACAAGCCATGCTTGTTTTCCTTCAGCAAGACCTGTTCTTTTGTATGTTTGGTTACTATATGTTTAATAGTATTTTCCATCAGTTTTCCCAGGACAGACATTAAGCTAACTGGCCTGTAATATCCGGGATCTCCCATATTCTCTTTGAAAAAATTGTGTAACATTGGCCACTTTCCACTCCTCAGGTATGGAGGCTAATATTGGGACAAATCACCGTATTTTTCGCACTATAGGACGCACCGGTCCATAGGACGCACCTAGATTTGGGGGGGAAAATAAAGGGAAAAAAATTTATTCCCCCCCCCCCCCCGCCAGGCGACCCAGAGCCATGCCGAAGCTGCGCGCAGCTTTGGCATAGCTCTGGGAGTTTGCAGGGCTGGGGGAGGAGGAAGCCCTCCGCCAGCCTCCAAACCATGTCGGGAGACACTGGGATGGCGCGCTGCGCCTCTCCCGCTGTCCCCCGAGTCTGCGGGGCTGGCGACGGGGAGGAGCAGGCTTCTCCCCCCCGCCAGCCTTCTACCCAAGTCGGGGGACAGCGGGATGGCGCGCTGCGTCTCTCCCGCTGTCTCCCGAGTTTGCGGGGCTGGCGACGGGGAGGAGCAGGCTTCTCCCCCCCAGCCAGCCTTCTAGCCAAGTTGGGGGACAGCGGGAAGGGCGCGCTGCGCCTCTCCCGCTGTCCCCCGAGTCTGCGGGGCTGGCGACGGGGAGGAGCAGGCTTCTCCCCCCCGCCAGCCTTCTAGCTAAGTCGGGGGACAGCGGGAAGGGCGCGCTGCACCTCTCCCGCTGTCTCCCGAGTTTGCGGGGCTGGCGATGGGGAGGAGCAGGCTTCTCCCCCCGCCAGCCTTCTAGCCAAGTCGGGGGACAGCGGGAAGGGCGCGCTGCGCCTCTCCCGCTGTCTCCCGAGTCTGCGGGGCTGGCGACGGGGAGGAGCAGGCTTCTCCCCCCCGCCAGCCTTCTAGCTAAGTCGGGGGACAGCGGGAAGGGCGCGCTGCGCCTCTCCCGCTGTCCCCCGAGTTTGCGGTGCTGGCGACGGGGAGGAGCAGGCTTCTCCCCCCCCCGCCAGCCTTCTAGCCAAGTCGGGGGACAGTGGGATGGCGCGCAGCGCCTCTCCCGCTGTCTCCCGAGTTTGCGGGGCTGGCGACGGGGAAGAGCAGGCTTCTCCCCCCCCCCGCCAGCCTTCTAGCCAAGTTGGGGGACAGCGGGAAGGGCGCGCTGCGCCTCTCCCGCTGTCCCCCGAGTTTGCGGGGCTGGCGACGGGGAGGAGCAGGCTTCTCCCCCCGCCAGCCTTCTAACCAAGTCGGGGGACAGCGGGATTTCGGCGTTCCGCCTCCCCGCTGTCCCCCGAGCTTGTGGGGCTGGCGGTGGGGCTCTCCTGAAGCCTGGAGAGCGAGAGGGGTCGGTGCGCACCGACCCCTCTCGCTCTCCATGCTTCAGCGAAAGCCTGCATTCGCACCATAGGACGCACACACATTTCCCCTTCATTTTTGGAGGGGAAAAAGTGCGTCCTATAGTGCGAAAAATACGGTACATATTTTTGTTAACAGATCAGCAATTTTACATTTGAGTTCTTTTGGAACACGGGGATCGATACCATCCAGAACCAGTGATTTTTCAGTTTTTATTTTGTCCATTAGGCCTAGAACTAGTTGTTCTCATAGTGACAGTTATTGCTGCTAAAATAAGCTACTGTTCTCTATGTGCACAGTTCTCACCCTCACATGCATTTTTTTTCTTTGAGTCTATCTAGCTGCATTACCTGCTAACAATCACACAGAGAAAGAAATCAAGGACAGAAAGAGCCTACCCTCACACCAAGCATAATGGATTTAAGAAACAGTTCAACTTGCACCCCCTCTGGTGGATTGGCTGGAGAACAAAAAATAATATCCTGGGAAATAATTACTCGGAATTACAACATGGACTTGTACTTAGCCTGCCAAAGATCTGCAGTTTTGCTGGCTTTGGTGGCCAACCCAAAATTTGTGGTTGGCAGGATCATGACCCCCCCCCAAAAGGTGGTCTTATGCTGTGCCACAGAAATGTCTGCACAACGTGGGGGCACACTCCCCATATCCTCTCCGCAGCTCCAAAAATGAAGCTGGCAATGGAACTTGAAGATTCAGTGAAAAGCATAAACAAATGTCACCCTCCTCCAGCTTGGAACTTGACTTGAGGGGAGAAGGAAGCGGCTTGCTTTGATTCTCTGCCTGCCAGGCACTCGGAATGAGAAAGAAAAGTGGGGAGGCACCAATTACAGGGAAAAGGAAGACCAGGAAGATTTGTGTTCTGCAAATGCTGAACAAAGTACTTTTGAGACAGAGAGAAGATGTGAATCATCCCCCTCCCTACAGGACTCAAGAGGTAGCCTTGGGCTCACATGGTGACCAGAAGCTGGCTGGTCACTTGCCATTGGATGAGTGAGACTTTCAAGCCCAATTCCCTATCCATTTGAATGAGTGACAGTCAATGATCTAAACATGGTACTAGAAGCTGCAGTATGTATTGATACATTTTGAGGTGAAGAAATGTATAAAAAATTCAAATAGGAAGGATTATTTCTTTAAGACAACAGTATTCAATCTTTTAATTGAAACATGCATTTGAGAACCTTTGTGTAAAAGGGACAATTCCACAGACTGAAGAGATCAAATAGGAACATAGAAGCATATGGAACATAGAATTATAGAGCTGGAAGAGAGCCTGAGGGTCATCTAGTCCAACCCCTTGCAATGCAGGAATGTAGGAATCATAACTAGATCATACAAGACATATTTTGTTTACTAAATAAAAGTAAGATAAGCAGGCTACATTCTATCACCTTCTAGGCCATCAGAAAATGTTCTAATGCAAATTCAAAATTTTCCTGAAACCCACTTCACTTGATTTTAGCAGCATGCGCACTGCTTGCTTACTTTACACCATAGTTTATTTTAAACTGTGGTTTAAAGTAACACGCTAATGAAGCCAATAGAGATATATAAAATAATGAGTGGTGCAAAAGGGGAAATATTATCCTTTAGGTCATAATAGCAATAGTAGCATAACTCAAGAGCAGCTAATGAAATTGATTAACAACATATTAGAGAAACAAAGTAAAGTATTTCACAAATGCATAATTCATTAATAAAATTTACTGTGGTGAAGATAACCATTATGATAGATAGCTTTAAAGTTAAGTAAATTTATGAAAGGTTTACCAACTAGCCATGATATCTAAATATAACGTCGATTGAGAAACTGAATCAGTTGCAGACAGAGCGCCACCTTCATGGCTACTATGGGCTACTCGTAGGTGTTTATTGTAGGATCAGTGCTGCTCAGGGGTGCAAATTTTTCACAGCATCTATACAGCGATGTCAGCATCAAAATGTCAATCCATAATTTCTATTTACATATTTCACCATAGTACCATGGCAGGTTACATTCTGCTCAATACAATTAAACCATGTGCAATACATTTACATTAAATGGGAGGAATATTCTGATCGCATGTCTGCTCCCAAAGGCACGTGCAGAAAGGTGTGTTAAAAAGTATATAATGACAGCGCCAGGTGCACTTTGGGGGCTCACCACAGAAAGGGCTCTCTCACACCCTTTCCACTCTTTCTGCAGAAACCCCGATGGCCCATTTCTGACACGTGAACCCCCCTCTGGGAACACCGGCGGGGGGGGGCCATCTGGCTGGACGCTGCTGGAAACGGGGCACCTGCCGGACTGGACTCATTCGGACAGGGCGCCCCTTTGACCCAGGTTGGGCTAAGCTTCGCGAAATCAAGGGATTTACTTCAGAAGCCTTCCCCGCATTTTACCCCTTTCCTCACTTGGGGGGGGGCTGCTGCAGCCTGGTTCTGCCCCAGAGCGCCCCCCTCCCAGACCCGCGGGGCTCTCCCCATGTTGGGGACCCCGGCTGAGGGTCCGAGGGCGGCGGGGGCGGCATCCTGCGCGGGGTCCCTCTCCGCCGGGCGGGCCTCCCTGGCCGGGCTGTTGTGCGGAGTCAGATAGCCCTGCCCCCCCCCCCGCGGCCTCTTTACCTCCTCGAGAGGAGCCTTGGGGCGGCCGCCCCTCGCCGACGCGGAGCCCGGGGGCCGCGAGAGGGCCGTGGCGCCAGCAACGCCGCCCCCCGGGGCCACCGAGGGCCTCTTGGCGGCCCGCGCCGCCTCCTCCTCCTCCTCCGCCCTCTTGCGCTTCAGGCCGCCGCCTCCTCCTCCGCCGCCGCCTGGCGGCTCCTCCTTCCTCTCCGCCTCGGCCCGGCGGCGCTTCAGGAGCGGCGGCGCGGCAGCCGCGAAGCTCTCGCACCCGGGCGCGTGACACGCCAGCGCCGCCGACAACGCGCCGCGCTTCGCCATTGGGGCCGCCGCCGCCGCCAAGCCCCACGCCTCAAGTGCGCACGCGCAGGGAGCCCTCGCCGGCGCCCCCTGGCGGAGACGCGCCTCCAGAGCGGCCTGGCGAGTAGCGCTCCCCGCAAGCGCGGGCCGGCTAGAGCGCCTAATGCGCGTGTGAACGCGGCAACCCGAGACACGCTCAGAAGAAAGTAAGCTTCCTGCGATGCAATGGGAGTTACTTCCGAGTGCACATTTTTAGGCTCGCTCTGGGGTCTCAGCGCAAGAGATAAGGCCTCTGCCCAAGAACCCCCTCCCTCTGGGGGGCAATGCCAGAAGCAAAAGCAGGCAGGGGGAGGGAGGGAGGGAGGGAATGAATGGCACCCTCGCAAAATTGTGGTTTCTACCCACACACACTTTCCGTTCTTCATGCAGGCAAGGAAGAAACTTACCACAGTACATGAACAAATTTCAGCCAGGCAAAAGCACTTGTGGGCATGGAACAGGGAAGGTGAAGCAAGTGCATCTAATTAGATAGTTAATTAAGTAGTTGCTGAATTTTAATGTTCATCTATAAACAGTTCTTTGTTATATCAGCTGCATGTGGGTTGACTTTGTAAATTAAGAAATCAGTGCTAAACATCTTTTCAAACTTATACATTGCATTTTAAGTTAAACCAGATAGAAGCGATCTTTCCCTTTAAAATGAAAAAAATAAATAGTAATTGGTCATTCAGACTTTTGCTAGCACATAACCACAAACCTAACCATTCAACAACCTTGTGTTATTTGATGTCCTCAGCAAAAGGTAGTCACACTTCCTAGATTTCACCTATTCCTCAGTACTATATAACTTTAATAATTTAAAAGTATTTTTGAAAATGAAGCCATTGTGCTTAGTTGCCCCATCAGTCTAGATTGTATTTGTCAGGTCATCATACTTGGTATGCAGAAAAAGCACCCAGCACATCTCATGTCTTGCAATATCTGGATCTGATCATTAATTTAAGTTGTAATTCTAACTATAATTAATCTTAAAGAAAACCTGTACACAATTTGGAAACTCAGCCTATCGGTATAACTCCAGAAAGAATTATGTGTGTGTAAATAGGTGGGTGATTAGCATGATATTCAGTTAAGAATAGCTAACAAGCAGGTCACAAGCTGAATGGCAGTAGCTCATAAGCATAGATGTCAGCTGGCTTCTTCACATGTGCATAATGCAGGTGGATTCAGTAGAACTGCTAATACTAAAACAGTAACTGAGAAAGAAATTCAAACTGCTGGGAGGCAGCAACAGCAACAGCAGTAGGGCTTAGCACAATGTAGGAGCACCAACCATCTGGAGCCTTGCTGCTTGCACTGGCTAGGGCAGAAGGGGTGGGGAGCAGGAAGAAAACTCCTAATTTTTCTTTTCTTTTTGTTTGCATCAGCTCCAGGCCTGTTGGTGCTGGATGGACAGGCTTAGGGTCCCATGAATCTTTGGCATCCCAGCTCCAAAGCCATACAAATACTGCTAAGAGTAGCTTTCCCCTGTGCCTTAAGTGGGCTCCATTGGAAGTTCTGTACATCAGAATATGGACAGCTGGGTGAAGCAATACCTGCACCTAAAAAAACCCACTACACTGTGGTGGATTGGGACTGCTCTGCCCATATTTGTTTAACTTTGTGTAGTTAATGCCATCAAAATATAATTTCTTAAAATAGTAAACCCACAGCTGACATTAAACCCATCAATTTCAGTCATAATTAGAACACCCTTAATGGGATCAAAGTACTAATGTACAAACATTACTGTTAAGTCTTAATTTAGTTCTTTTTTTAAGTGACTGCAGCCAGATATTACTTCAAATTACCCATCAAATGCTTAAAATGGCATGAATAGTATAACTGTTTATATATATATTTTTTAAAAATCTAAAAATGCATCAGCCGCAAATATCAGTCAAATTCACGTTAAAATTTTCTTGTGAATGCACGTGTTATTTTTATAAACTCTTTACATTTTTACAGTAGAAGACCAAGTTCACATGATGCTGCTTATCAGACTGCGGAAGATCAAAATTTCAAAAGTCACCCAAATAGTAATTAAATATGCTAAGATGAGGAGTGGTCTTGTTTTCTGTACAACATGGGACAAGAAATGAATTGTGTATCCAATATGACGTTAGATATTATTTCAAAGAAAACTTAAAGTAGACCATTTTATACCTTACAGAGAACTGCAAGTGTTAATAATGGTATTTGCAAATTATTACCAGTCAGAAAAAAACATTAATCAGAATTTGAAGAAATGATACAGGAGTGTTTGCTCTCTATGTTCATTACGCAGATACAAATATCCAGAAGTACACATCTGGAGATTATAGGATAGATTAAAAAAATAGACAACAGAGCTACATTCTGCGATGGATAAAAAGGCACCACTGATATGAGGTTGTGTTCAGTCATAATTCCAGAAGCCACTGTGCATTTTTCTTCTTGGATAATCCACTTCAGACGCTGCTTCCTGGTTTCCTAACCACAAACATCACACATTCATAGTAATATTTCATCATAGATAGCTCATTCACAGTATATGTGGTCAAAACAGATTCATTCTCCACCTGAAAATAAACAACACTTTCTTGAAAACCCTTGTAGGCATTTCATTCATATGTTATTATTACTGCTATTATAGAAATTAATACAGTGAGGGGGGGAGTATTTGATCCCCTGCTAAATTTGCCAATTTGCCCCCTGACGAAAAATGACCAGTCCATAAGTTTAATGGTAGGTTTATTGTAGCTGTGAGAGACAGAATAACAACAGGAAAACCCCCAGAAACCCAGAAGACAAAAGTCAGAGATTGATGTGCATTATAATGAGTGAAGTAAGTTTTTTATCCCCTATCAACCAGCCAGATATCAGGCTACCTGGTATCTTCACTGTATGTAAGGAGCTGAGATTAGAAGCACCTGCTGTAAGGGAGAGGTCTTACCTGTAATCCCAGCTCGTTACAGTACCTGTACAAAAGACACCTGTCAACAGAAGCAATCAGTCCTGCAGATTCCAAAGCAGCCACCAGGACCAAAGAGCTGTCCAAGGATGCCAGGGACAAGACTGTAGACCTGCCCAGGGCTGGACTGGGCTACAAGACTATTGCCAAGCAGCTTGGTGAGAAGGTGACAACAGCTGGCGCAATAATTCGCAAATGGAAGGAACACAAAATGTCAACCTCCCTCGGTCTGGGGCTCCATGCAAGATCAGGGGGCAAATGGGCAAATTTAGCAGGGGATCAAATACTTTCTCCCCTCACTGTATACCTCCCTTCAATAGAATTTCCAATAGGTACAAAAACAAATGAAATATAAATATATAAAAAAGAAGTGTTTTCTTCAGCTCTTGTTTTGCTCCCTGATTTCGCACAAGTATCTGGTTGGCCACTGTGAGAACAGGATACTGGACTAAATGGGCCTTTGGCCTGATCCAGCAGGCACTTATTTAGGGCTGGGCAATGTCAGATTTTCAATATCGCATTGTATCACCAGCCAAATATCACGGATCTGGTGATACAGCAGTGTTGAAACAAGAAGCTGCCTTGGCCCAGCCTGCGAGGTGTGGGGTGAAACTGCCGCAGCTCTCACTGCAGGAACAGAGGTGCTTCCTCCCCAGCACCCTGAGGGCTGGGACAACACAGCTTGTTTGCATTACTCAGCTGGGGGGGCGAGTAAGTTCCCACTCCTCAGCTGAGTGAGGCTCAATGTCCCTGCTGTTTGCTCCTGAGTCCCTTTACTACCAGCAGCACGGGTAGCAGAGGGACACAGGAGCGGCATCAGTTTCACAGTCTGCCCCTCACACCAGCCCTGTATTGATACATTGCCCAGGCTTACTCTTCTTATGTTCGTATGGATCCAGACTTAGCCATGCTTAGCACAGACTCAATGAAATCAACAGGATTTAAGTTAGTAATTATAATTTTAAGTCCTATTGGTTTCAGTGGGTCTACCCTATGTGTGACTAAATTTGGATCTAACCCAAAGATTAAAAGGCAGCAATACATCGAAAGCCAAATTGTTTTATTGTTTTAAAACAACAAATAGCAGGGCAATAATAAGGATAAAAAAGATATGGGAACATTAAAAAATCCTGGTCCCAAGTTTTTTTAGGACTTTAAATTTCTACAACAAAACCTGGAACTTGGCTTGGTAGCTAACAGGCAGCCAACCCAGATATTTCAACACCAGCATAATATGGATAAAGCAGCTGCATCCATTATGCAGAAACCACTACCTTATTTTGGGCTGCTGTGTTTTGCGGCCAAACTGATAGGCACTTGAACACCCAATATCAGTACTAGTATTTGTGATGACTGAAAGCACATCTTAATGACACAGTGCTGACGGAAGACAAAATTTGGTGGGGCACTATCTGAAATCTAATAGCCAATGTTTTAGATTATTCTTAGTGTGGTAATATAAGAGAAAAATACTTACCTCTATATGGAATCCATATTGCAATATAACACTTTTTATATCTTCATAGCTTAACTCAATAGATAATTCATTTGCTAAATTTTCAAAATGGTAAAGAAGAGGACCTATGATACAATGAAAAGGTCAGTAAAATTAATTTGTCAAATGTATCTGATACTCATAAATTCTGCCAACCCTAAAACTACTACTGTAGATCAAGGACAGAACTGAATGTATCTTAATACTACATTATAAATCTAGATTTTGTTTTTAATTGTTTTATTTATACTTATAAACCACTTAACATTTTAAAAATTTCCAAAGCAGGGTATAATTTTTTAAAGAAACACAGACTATGAAAAGCTAGTGGAATCCACCATGGTCAAAATAAAAAATGTGGCTGCTGTCACTCCTCTGGAAGACTTGCATAAACGAAGAGGTTTATTTAAAAAACCCTGAAAATCATCAGTGAATGTCTAAAATGCAGGAGGAATGTTTCCCACAGAGGGTGCCACCTTACTAAAGGCCCTGCTCTGAATAACCACCATAAAGACCCCAGGAGCATATAACAACACCTGGATGGTGGAAGAACTCTTCAGATGATCTCCGTGACCAGGCAGGTCGGTAACAGAGAAGAAAGTCTCTCAAGTAGGCTGATTCCAAATTGCTTAGTGCTTCATATAGTAACAGCAGAACCATTAAGCTTGGCCCACTCTATCCACCAAAAGAATCCCACAGAGCAATCAAGAAATCCATTGGATTCCATTATTCTCCAGGAGCCGACTATCTGAATGGGTCCCCAACCCCTGTGGGATGGAACAAACAAGTTCAAACCTCATATGCTCATTGGCATCCTTTTTGTTGAATCTGTGTAGGTCCAATTTTAGAGAAAATTTTGACGAAATGGATTGGCATTAAAAGAGAACAAGTCTAATATTTAAAATCCACTTCGTTCAAGAAGTACAGATCAAGCTGAGTTTTTCTCCTTAATTGTACAAACTCTAGTTCTAACATTCGTTTTTTCTGCTACAATTACTCAACAAAATATCAAGTTACCTAAATTGATCCATATTCCTCCTGGTTTGAGTATTTTCCATATTGTGTCAATGTAGTCTATGACATTATGTGCCGTGTCTATGAAGAAGCAGGTTGCTATGCAGTCCCATATATCTGTATAAAGACAGAAAGTAATCTAGCTATAAATATTTTATTGCGCATTGTTACCTGCACTTTTGGAACTGAGAGATACTTTCAGAAAAGCACTTCCCCTTGCTTAGTGGAGGTTCCTCCCTCTCCATCTTCCTTCCCCAGCCGCAACCCTTTGCAGTGCATCCGTGTTCCAGAGGAGCAGCTTTTTTGCAGGGAGTGGGGGAGTCACACATAACTGAACCATATATTCATGCCTCCAAAAGAAATTGAGGCGATCTCACATTATTACTCACCTTTTATTGCTTTTTGTTCCGTTGGGCCTAAGACAGAGATAGCCTACATGGTTGTCTTCCAGGTATTTTCAGAATTAACTCTCATCATCCCTGACCAATGGCCCATTAAACTGATGGGAACAGTAGTTCAAATCTTGGGGGGGAGGCATGTTGGCTAGCCCTGGCCAAAAAACTCCCTCTAGTTGTACAAAATTGCCACATTTGCACATCAAATTCATGGAGAGTAAGGCTATCAGTAGTTATTACCTCCACGGCTGGGAATTGCAGGTGGGCAGAATGCTGTTGTTTCACGTCCAGCTTTCAGGTTTCCCACAGGCATCTGGTTGGCCACTGTGAGAATAGGGTGTTGGACTAGACTGGCCACTCGCCAGATCCAGAAGGCTCCTCTTACATTCTTAAGTTCAATGAGCCAAAAGGATTGGTAACCTCTACACTAAACCATGGTTTCAAATGATATGCTAATACTGCCAATCATACACAAGTAAATCATATAGAAGTAATCTTGAAGCAAAGTCCCTTTTACAAAATATTAATTTGACTTCTAGACCTTGGTATTAGATGGACTTTGTATTCAGACAAGAGAGCTAGTCTAGGACATGAAAATGCACAGCAAGGGCAGCCCAAATTTTCTAAGATCAGCGGTGATTCTAGCTGCAGCCTCTCATTGAGACTGACACAGGGTAAGCACAAGTGTTCACTGCTTACTGAATATGCCCTGCTTACTCTCAGTGAGGAATAGGTCCAACCTAATCTTCAATTACCTAACAGAAGCAGAAGACATCAAGAAGAGGTGGCAAGAATACACAGAGGAATTATACCAGAAAGATATGGATGTCTCGTACACCCCAGGTAGTGTGGTTGCTGACCTTGAGCCAGACATCCTGGAAAGTGAAGTCAAATGGGCCTTAGAAAGCACTGCAAATAACAAGGCCAGTGGAAGTGATGGTATTCCAGCTGAACTATTTAAAATTTTAAAAGATGATGCTGTTAAGGTGCTACACTCAATATGCCAGCAAATTTGGAAAACTCAGCAGTGGCCAGAAGATTGGAGAAGATCAGTCTACATCCCAATCCCAAAGAAGGGCAGTGCCAAAGAATGCTCCAACTACCGCACAATTGCACTCATTTCACACGCTAGCAAGGTTATGCTTAAAATTCTACAAGGAAGGCTCAAACAGTATGTGGATCGAGAACTCCCAGAAGTGCAAGCTGGATTTAGAAGAGGCAGAGGAACCAGAGACCAAATTGCAAACATGCGCTGGATTATGGAGAAAGCTAGAGAGTTCCAGAAAGACATCTACTTCTGCTTCATTGACTATGCAAAAGCCTTTGACTGTGTCGACCACAGCAAACTATGGCAAGTTCTTAAAGAAATGGGAGTGCCTGATCACCTCATCTGTCTCCTGAGAAATCTCTATGTGGGACAAGAAGCTACAGTTAGAACTGGATATGGAACAACTGATTGGTTCAAAATTGGGAAAGGAGTACGACAAGGCTGTATTTTATCTCCCTGCTTATTTAATTTATATGCAGAATACATCATGCGAAAGGCTGGGCTGGATGAACCCCAAGCTGGAATTAAGATTGCCGGAAGAAATATCAACAACCTCAGATATGCAGATGACACAACCTTGATGGCAGAAAGTGAGGAGGAATTAAAGAACCTTTTAATGAGGGTGAAAGAGGAGAGCGCAAAATATGGTCTGAGGCTCAACATCAAAAAAACGAAGATCATGGCCACTGGTCCCATCACCTCCTGGCAAATAGAAGGGGAAGAAATGGAGGCAGTGAGAGATTTTACTTTCTTGGGCTCCATGATCACTGCAGATGGTGACAGCAGCCACGAAATTAAAAGACGCCTGCTTCTTGGGAGAAGGGCAATGACAGGCCTAGACCGCATCTTGAGAAGTAGAGACGTCACCTTGCCAACAAAGGTCCGTATAGTTAAAGCCATGGTTTTCCCAGTAGTGATGTATGGAAGTGAGAGCTGGACCATAAAGAAGGCTGATCGCCGAAGAATTGATGCTTTTGAATTATGGTGCTGGAGGAGACTCTTGAGAGTCCCATGGACTGCAAGAAGATCAAACGCATCCATTCTTAATGAAATCAGCCCTGAGTGCTCACTGGAAGGACAGATCGTGAAGCTGAGGCTCCAGTACTTTGGCCACCTCATGAGAAGAGAAGACTCCCTGGAGAAGACACTGATGCTGGGAAAGATGGAGGGCACAAGGAGAAGGGGGCGACAGAGGACGAGATGGTTGGATAGTGTTTTCGAGGTTACCGGCATGAGTTTGACCAAACTGCGGGAGGTAGTGGAGGACAGAGGTGCCTGGCGTGCTCTGGTCCATGGGGTCACGAAGAGTCGGACACGACTAAACGACTAAACAACAACAACAATCTTCAATTACAACCTCTGTAGCAAGTCAGTTAACTAAAAACAACAATCTGTGCATGTTTCTAGTAACTTCTAGTAAACAATTTCACCTTCTTAACTTTTGAATCAGGGGAAACAAACATTTAAAGATGATAAACTTACAGGGGAAGTAGAAAATTATTTTACAACATAAGGACTGATTTTTCTTTGCATTAAAATACTTAATAAAACACAATAGTATCTGTCACATAATCAGTTTTATTTTACAGTTTTTCTCTTAAGGATAGGCAAACGGCATAAATTTTATCGTCTGAATATTAGTTATTTTTTTCTTACTTACTACACTCAGAGTAGATTTCTTGAAAATCTCCCGCTGTCATAGAAAAGTTTGCATCAGGAGGAAGACTGTGAGGATCAACATCAGGGAAATAAACTGGCTGTATCTGATCAGCAGATCTCTTGTTATTGCTAAACTGATGTATCCAGGGATATAGTTTGTATGAATTAGTTTCAGAGCATCTGTAACATATGATTATCAAAACAACAATTTCACCTTGCCACTCAGAAGAGAATCTTGTAAACATTGCAAAGCTTAAAATTTTTAGTTTGACTTTCAGTAACACAAGTTGATAGGGAGTGTCAATCTGCATTTTAGAGGTAGTTAATTTAACATCATCCTGAAGGTCCATTATTCATTAACAATATATTATAAAGAGTTACAAAAGAAGCAATCAGAGAAACCATTCACCATTTAAAAGTCTGGTTCTACTTTTCAAAATGTAGTAAATTCTAAGATTCTTAAAGCAATAGATTGAGGTTAGCTTTAATTTTTGTTAGTTGTTAATCCTATTAACATTTTTTAAAATTAAGGTTTTGATAGCTTGCAGGTAATGCAGTTCTCCAGTATGCTTCCTCCTCATGAACCTATCTTCAAATTATTCAAATTATTATAACTATGTGTGTACAGATTCATACCTGAAGTTATATGCCCTCCCCAAGATTTCACTTTATTTCCCCCTCCTCCCTCCTATTGCTTTTTCCTTGTGTGTCATGTCTTTTTAGACTGTGAGCCTGAGGCCAGGGACCAACTTAGTATTTTTTTTAAGTCACGGTATAAATTATGTACATAAATGAATAAAGTGCCAAATGTTTTTCAATTTCATGTTTTTAGCAGTTTCGTCTACTGATTTATAAACATGTACACACAGGAGCTTGATCCAGACATAATGAATTTTGGCTAATAAATGGATGGACCCTAGTATGAACTACATGCCCATATCCTCCCTCCTTGTCCTGCTCCTGTCCTCCTCTCCTTGCACTCCCTGTTTTCACACTGATATGGTGGGTTGCTTACACATTACATAGTTTACAATTATTTTTCCAAGCTCTGGAGAACTGTAGTTTAACCTCTGCTTATTAACCTGGATAGGAAACCATTCTCATTTCGTAGTTAATAAGCATGGATTGATCAACAGTTTCCCAATTCAAAAATAATGGGAAATGGTGGTTTAAAGAAGTCTGACATTGGCCAAAGCAGAGATATAAATACAGAACTACATGTATAAAGAAGCAACCAACAACTGAAAACAAGTTTAAGTACCTGTTGAGTACAAAATTAGAAGAAAAGAGCATAAAGAGGCTCCATTCATTTCCTTGGCAAGTATAACCAAGCATAGCTATTTCCCAGGCCAATCTACCTAGCCCAGCACCAGGTACCAGGATATTAACTTTGGAGAGATCCCTGTAACACAACAAAAATAATGGTTAATCCTTTAATAAATATATTTGATAGAATGAATAGCCCTGTCAAGGGTTTTTACATATTGCAGGTGTTTGATCACATTTATATGGATAATTTGTGCTGTTTCCCAAATTAGCACATTATTTAGCAGATAAATAATATTAAATTTGGTTTATATTTACTTAGTATCTTCATATCTCCTCCTACGTGAATTTCAATGCTTTCTTTCTTTCTGTTCTCTGTCCCACAAAGGACCTGAATGTTCTGACTACTGGCTTTATTTTCAAAAGGGGGAGAAGCCATTGTTTCTTTGATCGCAGACTGTGGTAAAGCAGCCTTCAGCAACTTCTTGCCCTCTAGAGGTTTTGGACTACAACTATAAACTCTCAGCAGCCCCAGCATTATAGGGCTGTGCTGGCTGGAGTGATGGGAATTGTAGTCCAAAACATCTACAGAGTACTAGGTTCAGTAAGGCTATACTAAAGTGTAGTGGGACCTTTGTCACTACATTATGACTTTCAGCTGATTACAGTAAATGTATTTTTACTGCTGCTGTTTGGATTTTACCTACACAATTAGCTCTGATGGATGACTTCTCAAATAATCATTCTCATTCTATAAACCACCAAGACAAATCTTATTCAGTTGCAAGTCTTAACAATACATATTTGCTAATCTGTTGCAAACACAAATACTTTACCTGTATCCCAAAGTCCTGAAAGTAGTTTAAACATTTGATTATTGTCTTTGGAGGCATGTTCTAAGTTACATGCAGCCAACATGGTGTCCCCAAAATGTTGCAGGACTGCATCTCTATCATTCCTAACCACTGGCCATCCTGGCTGGTGCTGATAGTGACTGGAGTTCAGCAACATCTAGGGAGGACCATGTCAGCTTTCCCTGTCCTAAGGCAAACATAGGCTTCCAGCCTATTTTCTTTGTTGAACTACCCCAAACTATATTTCAGATTCAAGAAGTCAACAAAGTTCCTCCTTGTAATGCAACTCTCTTTCTTCATTGTACGGGAGGTGGGGGTGACTGCAACATCTAACAGTGAAATAAATCTGAGACAGTTATTGTATTTTACATCATCAAACAGCCCCATAATCCCCAAATGCAGATGCTACTAATTATGTTTAACATGTGGGAAAAATTAGAACAGAACAGAACACTGGCAACGGTGTTTGAAAATGTTTATATTGAAATTAGCTATGGACCCATCAGTTGCATGACTGATTTTCAGAACACAAGAAGAACTTATAATTATTAACTCTTCTTCAGCATTATGTAAAGCAATCTGATTCAGGTGCAGCAGTTTCCAGCTTCAGCACACAGGGAGCTCTCTAATCTTGAACAACTGGCTCATTTATTTCAGTGAAAGGAAGCCAACTGGTGTACAGAACTCTTTACACTCAAAGTCAGTGTGACTTTAAGATTTATCTTAGTTGAATAATAAACTTATATAGCACCAATCTATTATTTTCAATTTCCTGAAAATTACAGACAAATCAAAAGGTAGTAGAAGTCACATCAATTAATTCAACAGCACCACCCAAAAAAGGAAGAAACAGATAAGCTACTTATTTCAGACTACAAATACTGCCTGAAACCTAAGAATTTGGATTTGGTAATATATTTTAGGTTGTTCAGAGAACGTTATGATTTGGAAAAAGAATGGTAGAAGGAAAACATTCTGCCAAGAAATAGCTCAACAAATTTGCTTTTGTCACATTGGTATTTCAAAATTGTGGGATGTATTCAGCGTTTGAAACTTCCATTGTTCTAGGCACATTTTGCGACAGGGAATTTCATTAGAGCAAGCAGTTTCTGAGCTCTGGGTGCAGTACTGTGCCTAAGATATCAGATTAAAACTGCCATTGCAGACGCTGAGGGCACGGGAGGAGAAATTCCTCCCCGCTGGACTTCCTAGAGATTGCTGCAGTGTCAGGCAAGTTGATAGGTTCCACCTCTCAGCTGCCCTTACAGAAAGGCAGTGTTTTGCACTCTGTGGCCTCAGATTGGCTTAAATAGGTTTGGTTTAAGTAGTGCATGCTAAAGTGTGATCTACCTCAGACTCTCTCAGGGATGAATAAAATCGAAACAAATTTTGCAGTGGGATTATTGAAAGACACTGAAGTCTTAGATTTGTGAACTGGACACTCAAGGTGGGTGTCTCTGCCATCAGTTGTATTGGCCTCTAATATGTGTTAATTGTTGCACCAAAAGATATATTTATATGAAGGAAAGGGGTTGTAGGGAGAATCCAGAGCTTGCCTGCAGAGTGGAAGGAAATGAGGACCTTTTTCTGCCTCCCCACTTCCAGCCACTCTCTGAAGACTGGAGAAGGAACCCTCTTAAGTATATTAGGGGGATGGGCAGGGGACATCTGCAGTCATCAGATGAGGACTAGACCATGTGAAAAACGACCATAAGATTTTAGCTGCTGTTAATTCATTTTCAGCTTTGTATTTATTTTTGTTATTAAAAAAGTGTGGTTAGACATTCTTTTGTGGCGCCCATAAGCTAGGTTTAAGGTGCCATTTAGCTCCTAGCTTTCACATCTCAGTTTCTAACACGTATTCAACTAAATAACTTCCACTTGTGTAACAGGACTCCCCACAACCCACGCCATCTCTAAATCTGCTCCAGAGGACTGAGAGAAATCCTAGAAGAGACTTAGGAGGCACAGGAGGAGAAAAAAGGGGAGACTGTTCTGTTACATAAGGAGAAATTCTTCTGGTGATGGAACGTTTAATTCCACTCTAGTTACGAAAAATTACTTGTTTAATCAGAATACTGTTCAACAGTCCTGTAATCTTTTTTCTTTTAACACTTGCTTACGCTAGCCAAACACTTTAAGATGCATATGCACCTGCTTTAGGATGCTAAAATACAGTGGCTGCATTCATGCATCATAGCATAAGCAGTGGTTAATGTTGAAAGGCAGATTGTCTCCCCTTTGCTCCTTTCTCACTAGTGAGTGGGAGCAACAAACTACAATCCTTGACTTAGTGTTATGCCAGGAAGCCAAGAACAAAGAGTATGGTTTGGCTGGAGCAAAATTACCATGGTTCCTTGTTCAGACATAACACTAAGTCATGTGCTGTGGTTTGCTCCAGCTTATTATTAGCAAGGAGGAGCAAAGAAGGAACAATCTGTTCTTTCATGGTACAGTATAACTGTAACTTCCTATGATATGTAACTGTGCCCAACAGATTATGTCCAGTTATAGCTTTGCAGTAGCAGAAAGCGCCTTCACTTGTGCAAGTCAGGACATCTCATTTTCTCAAACCTTCTGTACTGACTGCAGTCCTCTGCACCATATCCCATACTGATTTCAACGATTCCCCCAACCATCAGGACCTATTTTTTTGGGGGGGGGGGTCACTGAACAGTAGTGAATGGGGTGATCAGAAAAAGTTGCCCTTGCCTTGAACAAGTGGAAGTGCTTTCCATTAAATCAAAAATCAAAAAATTGGATACACCCCAATCTAGAAAAGAAAAAAAATAGGACCTTTAAATGTATAATGTGTAATTCAATTATTTGCCATTAAAAATAGTTTCTAATACAATCATAATTACAATCATAATTCATTCTATCAAATATAAATTTTCTGACTAGAAGTTCTACACAGTACCTACTAAAGTAATTAAGTGTGCTGGTAAATTCACAAGGGTGCAAAAACAAACCTAAGAAGCAGAAAGATACACAATTTTATAACTGAGAAATAAAATGGAGCAGCAAGTTACCGTAATTAAACAAGGATTCTAAAAATACCTAAGAAAGATCACTACATATCTGCCCTCCTCTACAAGACATTCCATAAAGGTAGGTGACTTTTGCAGCAGCCACAATGAAATAGGAATTGTAGGTAATTTAAGAGCCACAACAGTCTAGATCGTAACAAACTTCTATTTACATGCTAACTTTCAGTTCACTGAAAGCAACTGAAAATGTCCAGAAGTTAATTATGAAGTTTGTTGTGCACGATTTGTTTTCTTTTAGAAAATAAAAAATACTTTCCATTTGAACTAGAAAGAAAAGGGTTTGTGAGCAGCTCATATCCTATGCATTAAAAAATTACAGTAGTTTAATTTAAGTAAGAAAAATAAATATAATTTTTCATACACATATTTAATTATCTACAGTTTTACTTGTAAGTGCAGATCAAAGGATGTTTTAAGGATGCTATCCTAAACACACATACTAGACAATAAGTCCCACTGAAGACCATGCGTCTTACTTAGGCAAACATGCACAGGACTGTTTTGTATAAAACATCTACATCAACTTTTCTAATTTCAGCTTGTAATTCAAGAGTTTCAAAAAAAGAAGCCTTAAACTTATTTCCACTTTCAATCCAGCTTCTTTATCAGTATAACATAAATAAGTCACATTATTTGTAAAACTATTTACTATAGATGTACTATTAATTGTCTACAAACAGTTTTAACAGAACATTAATGTAGGCCAGAAAGGTCAAATTTCAGGAAATTTATAAAATAGAACAACAACAAAAAAGAGTACATTGTAGGAAGACAGAAAATGTACAATGCTGATCTTCATCTATAAGCATTTCTACACAACTTAAATTACCAAATATTTGGCAACATTCCATTTTCAACTAAGCTGGGGGAGAATGTGATTATTTAGAACAAAGCAAAACACCTTTTTATTTAGATGTATAAAAACTTACCGTATATTTTTCTACAATTGAAGACATTCTTGAATGCCTTGAATCTAACAAGGGAAGGGTATTCATGTTATATTTTGAATGAGCTTTTGAGCGTTTATCTTCTTTAAAACTCTTGTTTGTTAGGTAATGCAGCAACACTGACTGCAAGCTAAGTTAAAAGTGAGATTGGAGATGGCTGGTTATTTCGGACTAGCCCACCATTGTTGTAATTGGAATTCTGTCAAGCATTCTGAATCATGACTGAAATGCCATTTCGATTCTGTATGGAAACCAATGCTGTAATATTGCTAGCTATTTATAACCAGTGTAATCAGACCTCACGTTTATGGAAATAAAGAGCAAAAAATAAAAAATATTATGTGAATTATAGTGTTTCTTTAATTATTCTCCTATTTTGCTTTAAGGATACCTTTCAGCTTCTCCTCCAATGTGTAGCTTCATTTTCTGCAATATTTATTTAGATACTGACGATATAAATACCTTCTAATAGTGTATCTGTTCTCCACTTGTGGTACACTGCACTTATTCTATTTTAGAAAAGAGGACTAGATTAGATAGCCATTAAGTCCTTCTGATTATAGAAACCTACATCAAAATATTAGCCAAATCAGACTTTTATATCTAACATGTTCTTCCACATGATAAAATATAAATAGTATGCATTAAGTTTTCTTGGTGCTAATCCAACCTAATTGGAGTGTTGTCTGTGCAGCCATAATTTTGAACTGCTTAACCTTAACATTGTGAGCAAAATCATATTAGTAAGGCGTGCCAAAGTTTATTATAACTTCTCCTTGTGCAGCTAACATGGACATTTTCAAAGATCAATTCTAATAGTATTTTATAGGTTTTTTTCCAGTTTAAAGATCATTGGCAACAAAAGCATTATTCTGCATACCTTCCTTTCAAATACATCTTTAAAAAATGATTTACCATCTGTCTTTTGGAAAGTTCTTTACAATTTCATTAATGATTGGCTGATAGCAGGAATCTCTCTCCGGTTTCCCAGTTTCACTCCAGTCTCTTACAAATTGCTTCAGGGTGGACTTTAATTTATCCATATCAAAAGTTGAAGCCGGTGTAATTTTTCCATTTTCCTGAGAAAAGTGTAAAACCAGAAAATCAATAGTTGTTATTCACAATGCTACACTGTTGGGCAGTTAGTTGATATGCCTTTTCCTTCTCACCTCCAGGCTGAGACTCATCTACATGCATAACTGAATCATAAATGAAGTAAGCGTGAAAACATCATATCTACCCTTAGCATAGCATTCTCTGAATATACTTCTGTATAGAAAGCAGGGCAGTTATTAAGTAAAATAGGAAAGATGTGAGGGTAAACATAGACATAAATAGCCCCTTACTTCACTACATATGGCAAGTAAGAATCTGTTCTAGGCAAACAAGCAGAGGCCTTTCTAAATTGGCTTTCTAAATTGGCCTGTGGAAACTATATATGGACTAGTAATACTTGTGGAAGCCTAAGCTAGCATGGAAACTGCATATTTTATCTCAGTGAGGGCTTCTTCCACACACTGCGAGACTTCACTGAGAAGTTTTAACTTGAGCCATTTAAAATTATGTGTAGTCTGTGAAATCAAAGAAAAGCTCTGCAAGGAAAAGAAGCATTTAAAATGATTTATGAGGTAAGTGATACAGCCCAAATGATAGAATAAATGTGCAATAATAGTTAACTTACAAAGATTGAAATTTTGTGCTTATTCAACTGTAAAAATATAGTTACTAACGCTGGACACAACCATCAAGCAGCCTAATCAAATGATTTAATATGTATCAAGGAATAAGAATATTCATAACTGATTAACCCAGCATAATAGGGAAAGAGGACCTGTTGCCCTCCTGATTTTGTTGGACTCCAATTCGCATAATTTCTTACCAGTGTTAGAAACTAGCCAGGTGCGTTATGCAACTGGCGGAAGTCCAATTGCAACCTCATGGAGATCTCTGGATGCCAGGCTGGCAACTGGGGAAAGCAAAATGTATCTTAGAGAAGGATCTGAGATATTTTACTTGAAGCTTGAATTTGTTTTATTCTGGTTTCATTTGATGTTTTAATGTGTTGTCAACTGCTTTGAGATTTGTTATTTAAAATCTAAAGTGGTACAGAAATGACATTAGCAACAACATCAATAAACTTCATTGTTAAAAAAAAATGGCACCTAGACATTCCATTGCGGCAACCATAATTTAGGTTTGAGGTGCAATTTGGCGCTTAGATTATACATCTGAGTTTCTAACGTTATTTATTGCCATTGAACACGCTAGCTGAGAATGACAGAAGTTAAGAGTCCAACAAGATATGGAAGGCTACAGGTTCCCCATCCCTCTATAAAACATACATTAATTATAGAAAAGAAATCACACATTTATGATGAGATAATAAATAAAACTGATAAAAGAGGGGAAGTAGCAAATAGTTGGTATTGAAGTACAATTTATACATACATCATCACCATATTCTTTATTTTCAAACATGTGTGTGCAGTCATTCACAACTGTCTGCAAGATTCCTTGATTATGGTCAATACATTTCCGAATCTTGTCAAGATGAGGAAGGAATTGAGGAAGCAATTTCTGTTGAATGGCTGGAAGGGATCTGAACTGTCTTTCTGCACGATTGACTCTTTCATGCATATTAATTCTAGAATTAAAAAAGCAGAATGAACATCAGAAACAAATATAAACAAAATTAAACTGAAGTTCTATATCAGTATTGTAAACCCACTGAGGATTCCTACTTTGGGACCATTTTTAATTCTACATTTATATGGTTACTTGTATAAGAAATACATGAGTTCTGTACATCCCACCATGCAACCAAAGCAAACATATGCAGCAACAATTAAATCAAAACTATCTAATTCAGAATGTAGTCCTGTTCTTGGAAGGGCATCCCAGGAGACAGAACAGAGTGGAGCTTCAGAGGTCCACCCTCCAAATTTCTCTATTGCAGGCACTGAAACATCTTGTGTAATGGGAGGGAGTGTCCTGGGGTCATATTAGGGAAACTGGCTCCAAAGCCCTCCTGTTTCCGTGATTTGCCCTTGTGCATTGGGCAGTGTGAGGCAGCAGGACTCTGGCTTTTTCTACACCTCAGATTCTCCCAATAAAGCACTGCCCTGTTAAGGTCCTGTGGATTTAAGTGGATGATTTAACTATATTGCTTATTCCTTTGAAATTGTTACCTTTGGGTAACATAACGTCCGGGTTGCAAACGCAACAAAACCCTTTTGCCGCGCGTGCATGCACAGAAGCTCTCGTTCTGGTGGTCCATGCGCAACACGAAAAGTCGGCAACAAGGGGCGCCGCTTCTGAGCATGCACAGAAGTGCTCTATCACACGCGTGCACAGAATCAGCACCTCTTGTTGCTGACTTTTCAGGTTGCGCACGGACCCCCAGAACAAATTAAGTTTGTATCCGGAGTGTCCACTGTAAATGAAGTATTAAAACATGATCTAAAGAAAGGATTCACCTATGAAATTTCAAATTTCCAGAGAGAAATAATAGAAAGTGGTATTAAATTATTATCAAAAATATGCAATATGTTGTTGCAATAGGAAACTAAGAATGAAGATGTCAAGTGTGTTATAATAAAGTGGGCAACAGATGTGGGACATAATCTGCAGATGACAGATTGGGAAAGACATGGAAGAATGATACAAATTTTAAGGCCTGTACCTTACTTAATGAGAGCTATATGAAAATGATGTATAGGTGGTATTTAACACTGCCTAAATTGGTTAAATTGTATACAACAAGGGAAAGTAAGTGTTGGAAATGTAAAGAAGCAGAAGGTACGTTTTACCATATGTGGTGGCATTGTAAGGTTATTTTTAAAAATTGGGAAATGATATACAGTGGTACCTCAGGTTAAGTACTTAATTCGTTCCGGAGGTCTGTACTTAACCTGAAACTGTTCTTAACCTGAAGCGCAACTTTAGCTAATGGGGCCTCCTGCTGCTGTCGCGCCGCCACAGCATGATTTCTGTTCTCATTCTGAAGCAAAGTCCTTAACCTGAAGCACTATTTCTGGGTTAACAGAGTCTGTAACCTGAAGCGTATGTAACCCGAGGTACCACTGTATAATGAATTGGGAAAAAAATGTTTAAAGTAACTTTTGTTTAAAAAACAGAAGCTTTCTTATTAGGTATTACAGTAATGGATCTACCTAAAGAATACAATAATTTGTTCATGTATGCGAGAATGGCAGCTCGGATATTGCTAGCTTAACACAGGAAGGAAGAAGTCCCTACCAAGGAAGATTGGCAAACTAAGTTTAAGGAGTATGCGGAAATGACTAAATTAACTGGGAAACTTAGAAATCAAGATGACAACAAATATAAAAAAGAATGGGAAATGTTTATTGCATAAGCAGTGCATGCAAGTTAATACATTAGCAGGATTTTTTAAAACAAACCACTTGTAATGTGATAGACAATGTTTAAATTTGGAGGTAACTAAGAGATAAAGATTTTTTTTCTTTTTTTTTCTTTTTTTTATAATATTTTTATTAAACAATTTTTATATTCATACAAACAAAACATACATAAACAAACAAAAGACAGAAACAAAACAAGAAACAAATACCATTTCATGTCCTAATTTCTTAAACCTTTCTTCTTCGACTTCCTCATGCCTCCCGTTTCTGTATTCCAAATTCTAATCAATTGTTCAGCAAATCTTCCCTTATTTTGCTATAAATTTAAGCTAATCATCCTTATTCTCCTTGTCTTAACCATTACTAATAGTAACCTTTTACTTCAGTCCAACATCATTCTAACTGTCATTAATTTTGTAATATTTCTTTAAATAGTCCTTAAACTTTTTCCATTCTTCTTCCACTGCTTCTTTTCCCTGGTTTCGGATTCTGCTCGTCATTTCTGCCAGGCCCATGTAGTCCATCACCTTCATCTGCCATTCTTCCAGTGTGGGTAGATCCTGTGTCTTCCAGTACTTTGCAATGAGTATTCTAGCTGCTGTTGTAGCATACATAAAAAAAGTTATATCTGTCTTTAACACCCCTTGGCCGACAATGCCCAAGAGAAAGGCCTCTGGTTTCTTGGGAAAGGTATATTTAAATACCTTTTTCAGTTCATTATAAATCATTTCCCAGAATGCCTTAATCTTCGGGCACGTCCACCAGAGGTGAAAAAATGTACCTTCCTTTTCCTTACATTTCCAACATTTATTGTCAGGCAAGTGGTAGATCTTTGCAAGCTTGACTGGGGTTATGTACCACCTATAAATCATTTTCATTATATTTTCTCTTAAGGCATTACATGCCGTAAATTTCATCCCGGTGGTCCACAACTTTTCCCAGTCAGCAAACAAAATATTATGACCAATGTCCTGAGCCCATTTAATCATAGTTGATTTAACCGTTTCATCTTGTGTATTCCATTTCAGCAGCAAGTTATACATTTTTGACAAATTCTTAGTACTGGATTCTAACAGTTCAGTCTCTAATTTTGATTTTTCCACCTGGAAGCCAATTTTACTGTCCATTTTAAACACTTCATTTATTTGATGATAGTGCAACCAATCTCTCACCTTCCCTTTTAATTTCTCAAAACTCTGCAATCTCAATTTGTCCCCTTCCTTTTCCAGAATTTCCCAATATCTTGGCCATTTCGACTCCATATTTAACTTTTTAACTGCCTTAGCTTCCATTGGCGACAACCACCTTGGAGTTTTGTTTTCCAGCAAATCTTTATATCTAACCCAGACATTTAATAGTGCTTTTCTGACAATATGGTTTTTAAAACTTTTGTGTGCTTTAACCTTGTCATACCACAGATATGCATGCCACCCAAAAATATTGTTAAAACCTTCCAAATCCAAAATGTCTGTGTTTTCAAGAAGCAGCCAATCTTTTAGCCAGCAGAAAGCTGCCGCTTCATAGTACAATTTAAAGTCTGGCAGGGCAAACCCCCCTCTTTCCTTTGAATCCGTTAATATCTTAAATTTTATTCTGGGCTTCTTGCCCTGCCAGACAAATTTAGATATATCTTTCTGCCACTTCTTGAAACAGTCCATTTTATCCATTATTTGTAATGCTTGAAACAAAAACAACATTCTTGGCAATACATTCATTTTTATAACTGCAATTCGACCTAACAAGGAAAGCTTCAAGTTTGACCAGATCTCCAGATCTTTTTTCACTTCTGTCCAAGTTTTTTCATAGTTGTCTTTAAATAAATTCACATTCTTAGCTGTCATATTCACACCCAAGTATTTCACTTTTTTAACCACAGTCAACCCCGTCTCATTCTGAAACCTTTCTTTTTCAATCTGTGTTAAATTTTTCTCCAATACCTTAGTCTTTAACTTATTCAATTTAAATCCTGCCATTTGACCAAACTCTTGAATTATTTCCAAAACTCTTTTCGTACTAGCTTCTGGCTCTTGTAAAGTAAGTACTAGGTCATCTGCAAATGCTCTCAGTTTGTATTGTTTAGCTCCGACCTGTACCCCTTTAACCAACTGGTCCTTCCTAATCATATTAAGCAAAACCTCCAGGACCGATATAAAAAGAGATAAAGATTTTATAGACATGCATAAATGAAGATAATACAAAGGAACCAAGGGAAGGATAGGGGGAAGTTGGAGGATTCAAGTAATCCCACAAAGTGGATTTAATATTGATTGAGTATATAGTTGTTATAAATGTTTTATTTTATGGTGGGTTTTAATGTAATGATTTTGTTTTTGTTTTTTGTGGAAACTAATAAAATATTATAAAAAATATATTCCACTACTCTCATAAATTCACAGGAGTTGCAGCTTGTGACAGCTTTCTTATTAGTTACCCCCCCCCAAAAAATGTGGCACACACAGCACTCTTTAAAGCCACCATCAGTTGCTGAAGATGCACCTCTTTACCCTAGCCATGGAAAACTGA
Source organism: Podarcis raffonei (assembly GCF_027172205.1). Classification (NCBI taxonomy): domain Eukaryota; kingdom Metazoa; phylum Chordata; class Lepidosauria; order Squamata; family Lacertidae; genus Podarcis; species Podarcis raffonei. The sequence goes on along the minus strand of NC_070612.1, from coordinate 62,839,616 downwards.
AGGTCTTACTTTGGTGCTCTCCCAATAATTATTATGGAATTGTTATGGGTTGCCACGTACTGTTGGTTTAACTTTTTTTGTTTCATATGCTTGAGAGACACCAATTGCCAAGGCCAAGATATCAAATAGGAGTTGCCCAGCACCACCCAATGAATGACAGGAACTACCAAGGGACTGAATACTGAGAGGCCGAACAGAACCAAAAGCACTATTTAATCTGTAAGATAAAGAAACATATTTGTATTCATTAGAATTCTATTAGGTGTTTATGTAGCAAGCTTTGGAAAAGTTACACTTATTTTTGTCTGGATGCAACCTCCCAGTCTGATGTCTGAAGTTGAAAGAAGCAGTCCCACACAAGTATTTACTGTTAGCATGGCACAAACAATAAGGCAGGTACTTTAATTCAAGGGTTCAAGCTTTTTGGTGCACAAGTCAAATCGCAAGTGCCTCTATTGAATATATTTTGATCCTATTGTTAATTAGCTGTGCTGAATTATATTCCTATTATCTTACAAGGGTGCTTTCCAATCTGCCTCTAATATCCAGAACTAACTGCTTTCTTTACCCAGTTCCCACTTTATCCCGGGTTAAGCATCACGACTTTCCCTCAAACACTCGTGGCAACTAGTTTGGAGAAGCTGCTGCAAGTTCTCTGCTGCTCCTCCATCCTGAAGTAGTTCTCGGGGTCCTTGGGAGGAGCAATCCCCCCGCTACTATGGGATGGCGGCGCCACCGCCCTCTGGCGCGCTTATTGGGCAGCCGGTGGATCCGGCGGGCGCTACTCGAGAGCCAGAGGCCCAGCCTGGGGGGGGGGGGGGAGCCGGTTACCCGTAGTAACGGAAGGCGTTGATGATTCTGCGGAAGTGCTCCCTCTCCAACTCCTCCTCCTCCTTTCCGCCCTCGGCCGCCGGCTGTGTCTGCGGGGGCGGCGGAGCCTGCTGCCCCTCGCCGCCGAGCGCCGCTTCCCCGTCCGCCTCCTCGGCCTCTCCGCCGGGCCCGCTCCGCCGGCCCCCCCTGCGCATCGCCTTCCCCGCCGGCGGCAGCTGCCTTTTCCGGGACAGAGCGCACGCGGCGGCGGACATCCCTCTTCCTCCCGACGCCCAACGGCTGACGCTCCTGGCGCGCGCTTCCTGCTTCATAGGGGAGCGCCCGCCGTCAGCATCGTCGCCGCCCGCCTCTCGCCTGCACGGCGGCGCCGGCTCCTCCTCCCGCCTCAGGCCGCGCGCGCACGCGCAGAAAGAGCTCCGCCAAAAAAGAAAAGAAAGCGAGACTGCGCAGGCGCGTGGCACCGCCAGGCTTCGCACCAACGAATTCTCGCGGGAAGATGCGAGCCGCCCAACCCACTCGCGAGTCGAGGCGGGAAGCTGAGCGGCCTGAGTCGTGGGGCTCCCTCAGGGCGCCGAGTTCCGCGGAGAGCGATGCTGAGGCGAAGCGGGCGCCGCGACGAGGCTCGCCCGGCTCCCTCCCTGGCGGGCCCACCATTTAGCTGCACGCGAACCTTCCGCGTCCGCGAGGGAAGAAGGGGGCCTGGGATCGAGGCCCCGCGGAAGGGGCCGGGCGAGGGAGACCAGCCGGCCCTGAAACCCCACCCTACGGAAGGCGAAGGTCTCTGCAGTTGCACCGGGGCCTCCTCGTGAGAGCCCGGCTGGTCAGACTGAAGACTCGCTCCGGCGTTTTCTCTGTGGCCCAAAGTGCGCCCGTGGTAAGTCCACGAGCAAGTAAAGTGTCGTGCGAATGGGTGGACTCCAAAAGCTGCTTTGGATACAGAAGCATTATAGGCCTCTGGGGGGAAACGTGGTGTATTTTCCTTCATCTAAAGCTGAGAAAGTTAATTGGTGTGTATATGTGTATTTAATAGTATCCACTTGGTTTTTTCTACAATCAAGCAGTGTATAAATTTTATGAAATAAATAAAATATCTATCTAGCTACAGCTGCTGCAGCCCTTGTTATTTTAATGCAAGATTCCTAAATTTTTCATAACGACAACAGCATCCCACTATGTACTTATAGAAAGAGGGAACAGATTATATTATGGCTGTAACAGACTCCATTACTCTGCCACTAGAATGCTGGTCCTACCATATACCAACTACCAATCTGAGTATTATGGTTTTTTTTATTAAAAAAATTCTTACTATGCTACAAAATACATCAGGACTTGCAAAAGAAAAAATAATTATCTATTGCAAAACGCATTTTGCAGATTTGGGGCTGAACCTTGTGGAACCTATTGGCCTCTATTCAGAATTCAAGAGGATGGGGAATCAATCATTAAATGATCAGCCCTATTTCCATTGGAGCATATTTTAGCCACTACCAATATAAGAAACAAGTATATGAAGACTGGTGCTTGTTTCTCTTGATTTTTTTGTAATGTACTTGACTTGGTCTCTTCCATAGACTCCCATAGTTATAAACAGAACAGCCTATATGCTTTTAGGCAGCCTTGCAGAGAAGATATTGTCATTTCTCTTACCCTTATGAATGGTCTATTAGGTTGCAGAGTATATGACAGTGCTAAAAAGGGTTTACTACATTCTACTGTAACTGTTTCCCCCTTTTAATAAAATCAATAAATTTATGTATCATGACAACTTGCCTGTAATTCAGGATTGATAATTTTTTTATTAAACAAGATTTTTTAAATAAAAAAATGAGCTTCCTGCAAGCATATTTTAGATATCTAAAATATATTTACGTTACCGAGCCTTACAAAAGTATCATGATGCTCCACTGAAGGGTGCCTTGCTTGCAGTGCCATTCACACTGGAGGTACAGATGTATCACAACGGATGCATTCAGGAGAATAGAGTGGAAAACACTGAGGTGCAGGTAGGATAATAGAAAGTTTGCCCCTCTTTGTTACGTTGGAGGAAAAGGACAGTGGATGTGTCTAGGTTCACTGTTGTATTAAGCGAGGAGAGACTGCACCTGGAAGAAAGCATCTATGAGACGATACATAATTTCTCTTATTCTTAGTAAACTCTGAAAGTTTTAGGGTTTTGATTCCAAATGGATGGCACCATTGCAAAAGAACAGTAACTCCAAATAAACTAGCTGGAAAGCATATCCATGAGAATGTCACATACGCTCTCGGTTCAGTGCTGCTTTGGAAGGGCTTCAGTTAACTTCTTAAAACATTGTTTTAGCCAGAACGTATTAAAATATTCATGTATGAGGTTTGTTATTGCTCTCATTGAGGCCAAGGCTTTATACATGCACAATAGCACCACGGTCATCTGAAAGGTTGGAAGAGAAAAAACACATTCACAAATGCTATAGCTTCTTTATAATCACTCATTAGTTTTTATAGATTTTTTAGATTTCAAGTTGGACAGAATCACAAAAAGGTTATATCAAATTAAGTTAGATTGAATCCCTCCTGGCTTGGAGGTTCCTATTTCTGCGAATTAGGCAGGCAACCTGCCCTAGATGGGAGTTGTACTCCTTCTGAAGGAGCAGGTACATAGTCTAATACTCTTAGACCAACTTTCCACTAGCTACTTACTTGACTTTTCTAGTTCTTGTGCTATATCATTGTATAGCCTTGAATAAAGGTCTTCCTGTGATTGAGTTCCATCCAGATAAACTGCAAGAGGAGCAGTGAAGTAGTCAAAACATCTTCAGTACAGCCAGAAATTTTCAATAGGCTACCTTCCAGTGCAACCCACATTGCATTCACAACTCACATAAGCTTTATGTACTGACTTTAAAAAAAAAAAATTAAGCTGCAGACAAACATATACACTAACAGTGCAAAGGGTGCCTAAAGTCCCTATCTTACGCATTAACAGGGAGTAATTACCAGTGAACTCAACTGAACTTACCTATGAGTACACATGCTTAGCAGAGAATTTAACAGAGAATTTTATTTTGTTTTTTAAATATCCATCTTCAGATACCCACACTTTCCCATCCACATTTACCACGAGACAGATGCTGAAGCGTTCTGACAAAAGAGGTGGATTTAGGGCAGTGCAACCAGTTTTGCCTCACTGGGCGCTGAGCCTAGGGGGTGCTACAGGGCATCACAACTATGACAGATACCCCCCCCTTAAGCAGGGGTTATGTTCTAAGCCCCCACTCACGTATGCAAAAATTCTGTAAGTAGGGAGCACTGTCAAAAAAGACCTGTTTTTTCCCTCCTTTCCAACTCTCACGTTCTCCACACAACTCTTCAACTAGAAGCTCTGGGGCCGGCTGGAGGCTGTGCAGAAATGCAGCTACTACACGTGTAAGTGTCTAGGTGGGGAGGCTGAGCAGCCTAAACAAAGTCCCACTGCACCTCCAGTCTCTTTGGGGCTTCCTCCGCCCTCACTGAAGTCCTCTTCGGGCTCTGAGGAGGGTCTCCTCATGAGTCATGAGGACTCTCCAGCTCTTTCATGCCATTTCCTGGTTTGAATCTATTTATTTATTTATTTCCCGGTGTCATGCTTATGTTGAATGGTTTCTTTAAATGTAAAGGTTCATCATTGTTCCACCCGATGTGTATGTCTTTAAGGGGCCAGAGCAAGGGCCAGAGCAAGATAACGAGACCCAGCTTTACAGCTGTGAAGCATAGCAGGTGCGGCTGAGTTGTATTTGATTAAGGTGTGTCAGCATTTGGGTGTAGTATATAAGGAGCAGCACCTAGCTCTCCCATTACCCTGGGGGATGGGTTGGTGGTTGGGTCTGGTTTGTTGATGTATTTAGTGTAAATGGAGTTTTTGTTTTTCTTATTAAAACCTCGTTTAAGTTATTTTTGAGTCCTTTCTTTTTAATGCATGGTCTCCCCAGCAAGCTCTCTGCAGCGCTACCATACTGCAAATAGCGAACATCTTTTACATAGTCACACACGTTGATCATGAGTAAGGGGTAGGGTAGCCTGTCGTGAATTGAGCAAAACAGAATGCATGAGGTGGGGAGGCACCAAATTTTGGGCTTGCACAGGGCACTGCTGAAATTTGAAAGTTCAAAATCCACCCCTACCAACAAAGCCAGTCCTTTGAATCTGAACTAGGTAATATCACTACTTTTGCAAGCATTCTCTACTTGAATGAGCTACATGTATGAGCTACATGTACAGTCATACCTCGGGTTGAAGTTGCTTCATGTTGAGCGTTTTCGGGTTGTGCTTCGCGGCGACCCGGAAGTAACGGAACACATTACTTCCAGGTTTCGCCGCATGTGCAGACGCTCAAAATAACGGCATGCGCAGAAGCGGCAAATCGTGACCCGCACAGACGTGGGTTGCATTCTGCTCAGGATGTGAACAGGGCTCCAGAATGGATCCCGTTCACATCCAGAGGTACCACTGTATATATTATATATAAATGTGTTTGCCATACCGATGCCAGTTTCGTTTTCTTCCATCTCTCTCTTATGTTTCAGATACATTGGCCATACATGTCCATCGAAGTATCCAGGTGGGTCTGGTGGGTTATAAATTCGTGTGCTATATAAGAACAGAAGCTTTACTCAGACATCTTGCTTAACAATAATTTATATCCAAAAATATCAAAAGCCTCTAGTGAACTGATCTACGGCTGACAGAATATTTATATCTTTAGTTAACATGGTAACTTCTTAATAAAATGTTTCTTCAGTAGTTTCTTCAAACTCAGGAAGACACTTAATCTCAAAGTGTCCAATACCAAAGACTTGGTGCAAATTCCTCTAACCCACTTTACTAACACAGATTTTGATTTTGTGACAGCCGCCTCCTCCTCAGACCCTTAGTAAAGCCTTAGCAAGCCTGTGTCCTGGTAGACTAATACATGTCCTGATGTATCGCAGTGGTGTAGCATATGCTTTGAATGTAAAAGTTCTTGGGTTTAATCCCAAGTAGAGCTGAGAATTTCCCCCACCTGAAACCCTGGAGGGCGGCTGTCAGTCAGCTAGACAGACCAATGGTCTGACTCAGTCAGTATAAGGCAGATTCCTATTTTCCTAATGTATTCAGGGACACGAAGCATCCTCCAAAAGCTTTAATTGCAAGTTGATTTTTTAGAAACATTATTGTACATTGTGAGGTAGAATATGCTATTAAATTGGGCTTACAGCCTAATCTAGAAAATGATTATTTTAAATGAGCACTACTGCTTTCTTTTATGACTTATGACTCATGTACCTATGGTTTTAAAAATTGAAACGCAAGGCTACAGTTCTGTATAGATCTATTTTGGGCTAAGCCCCACTGAATTCAAAGAAGCCTTGCTGGAGTAAGCATACTGTGTCGGGCTCTTTCAATGAAAACCCAAAGTCTAGATTATTAAGGCATACATTTATAACCTGGAGAAAAGACCTAATCATTACAAAGCAAAACAAAACTCGCTTATTGCAGTGCCTAGTACAGTACAAGGTAGAAGAGCAGCATGCTCTTTCTTCAGTTTGTGTACTGCAACAATGTTAGCATTATTTGTAACAACATATACAAATCTTAATATATAGAAACAGAAAGTTTGCCTGCTTGAAACGAAGGCCTCTGGTGTCAAGTAAGGCACCACTTGCTACCACACCAGCACTAATGGTTTCCTTATAGCTAAAAATACACAAAGATCAAATTTCTTCAAATGATATAGATAACAATTAGAGGGCTTTATCTCACAGGGGGAGAAGTGCATACACCATGTTGCACTCCTTGGAAAAAAGGTGGGATATAAATGTATTTTTTTTATTAAAAACAACTATAGCATTCTCTTAGACCATGAGTCAGTACAAAGTTAAAAGCATTTAAGTTGCCAAGTTTGTTGCACTGACTCCATGTTTATTTCCAAATGACTTTGCTAGTGGCATGAAAGCACAGACTGGGCAGAGAGAATCTGCCTTTACCTGTCTCTTTGCCAGATTTTGAGGCTCTGATTTACAGGAACTTGTGGTGTTGGAACCTGTGTTTTCCCTGGAGATATAACACAGTTCCAGAATTTTGCAAGGCATCATCATCATTATTTTTAATTGTTCAACATTACAGTGCATTGTTCCAAATTGTGTAATTCTAAAACTGAACAAGTTTATTTGTAAAAAAACAAACTGGGAATGGAGCTGGTTATCTGCTTTGCAATTCCCTTATTAGATTGCAGTATGTGGGTGTGGGAACATGCAGCTATGAACAAAGAGTACAGTGTAATATTGGGCAAAGATTTTCGGAACACCGTACCTTCTTCTCTTCTTGCATTCTTCATAAGGAATTGTTATGAAATACTTTTTATTCCATATATCACTGAGAGGCCTGCAATAATAAAGAAGCAAGTAAGATGTGCTTATTCAGTATGCATTATTTTTACTTTAATACGCTAAGATTGCTTACTTGTAGTTATACAGAAGGAAGCCCTCAACAATCAAGACATGTGTGTCTTTTACTCCCTTTTGATTATCATGCAGTGGCCTTGTCAATGCAGAGTCTTGTAGGTTTGTCATCCAAGAGCGTATGTCTGCCACCATTTTTTCCATATGCAGAGCATCAAGTACTAGAAGAGACAATGTTATCTTAAAATTAAAGGCAACAATTACAGTCTGTAAAATAAAATGCTAGAGGTATATAATGAAAAGAATGGGAAAACATTCCATTGCAATGTAGCTGTTTTCATTATCATTGGGAGTCAGTATTGGCAGCGGTCGCATAAACTAAAATTTGAGCATTTTATGGTTGTTAATCAAGAATGGTAATAGTTGGAGAGAGAAACCAGGGCTGTGCCCATGAGAAGTGCTTGGAGTATAGAGGAACAGCAAAGAGATCAAATGAATGTGCTCCAGTTCCTAAATCTGTGAAGTTTTCTCAAAACAGGCATGGTTGTTTTGAAAGGAAGATTCAAAGAGTGGGAAATGAAGTGATTGAACAAAGAACAGAGGATGGAAAGAGGGCAGATAAATAGCTTCCATTCAATACCAAGAGAACACAATGTTTTTGGTTTGGTATAGGTGGACTGTACTTGTAAGAATTTGTATAATGAATTATAGATTTGGAGTGGAATATCAGCGCCTCTTTTCAGCAAGAAAGATTAGCTGCTAGGAACATGGTCCACACACAAACACACAGGATGTCCGGTTACAATTAATTCTGCAATAGTTGAGTGGAGGAAGTTAGCCAACAAGCTTCAGTTTGAACTTTTTTATGCACTAGATGTCACATAACTTGCAATACAAAGGGGGAAGGTTTCCTGCAATGCCTGAACAAGAAAATGCATTATGTTATTATCACATCTGAAAGAACTCCAAAGGTCACTTATTATCTTGCCCAGATAGCACTGATCATATGGAAATAGTTGTGCAGTTTAAACTGTTACTGAGCCAGATGCCTGCTCGGTTTTAGCTGAGTTCACTATTACTGATTTGTGGAGATGCTTTGCATATATTTGTGACTAGTTCCGCAAAACTGCTACTTGAAGAAATCCCCAAACTTAATATTTTTTAAACTTCAAATGGAGCTGAGAATCCAGTTAGGCAATCAAGCCTTTGCAGTTGAATTAGGAGGCACCGAGAGACGGCAACAACATATTTTCACCCAAAACTGATACATCAAAAAGATACTTTATCCATCTACTCTGCCTATCTCCTTTTGCTGTCTCTTGTTAAGTAGAATTTTCCTGCTAGAACCAAATTGCTTGATTTTGAAAGTGAAAGCCCTTTCATTCAGATGTCACACTCCTGCAGAATCCCAGGATTTTGCCAAGATGCTGCGAAGCATGTCCTAGTTATTAGAATTCACAAACTTAAAACCTTCCATCTATTACTGTCAGCAATGACTCCTCGCTGCTGTCCATTTATTGACATACTACTGAGGCATCTGATCATAGCCTGCATTTTTAATCAAGGCTTATATTTTGATCAGATTCCTGTATTCTAAAAATGACCTTAAAGAAATATATATTTGTAAATGTTTGTATCTCTCATGCCAGGCAGAAACCATACTCTGGCAGCTGTTTATCTTCTTGATCAAGGGCCCCCCTGATCTATAGCAGTGTCTCAGGGTTGTAAAAGGAAAAAACAGGCTGGGAGCAAAAGGTCACACTGACCATACAAATTATAGAATACAATCAAGGTTGCAAAAACACAAATAGTAATAATTATTGTGCCTCCCATTAAACTTGAGCCACATCTTCCTAAGGTTAAAAGGGCAAGAGCTAATACAAACAGCAGCTGGCTAGGGAAGAGGCTTCTCTCTGAAGCTGCTTTGAATCTTTAGAATTTAGAATTTAGCTTAGCTTTTACTAAGTTCCCTTTCTTCTAAAAATCTATATATGTTATGAAATATATTGGCTTAAATGTAATTATGCAAAGGATTTAGAAAGTAAGAAATCATAGAATCATAGAAGAGTTGGAATAGACCACGAGGGCCATTGAGTCCAAACACCTGCCGAGCAGAAAACACCATCAGAGCACTCCTGACATATGGTTGTCGAGCCTTTGCTTGGTGACCTCCAAAGAAGGAGATCTTTCATTGATAATGTGTGAGGAGGTGAACCCAAAATATCTGTTTAAGATAAAAATTAGCCACCATCTGTTTTGGAGTGAATAGGGCAATAGGGCAAAAGATGAAATGTTAGTTAAGGCGCCTAGTCTAGGGCAAAAGGTTATCTGGTAATTAAGGTGCCTGGTCGAGGTAAATGTAAGATATATGACTACTTATTTGCCAATTATAAATAGAAGGAAATATAGCTCTTTGTCTCCCATAAAAGGTAATAGGAAATGGGTGTATCTTTTATGATTGGTTCTAGCAAACAGCCAATAGGAATTTTAACCAGGCTGATTGGACAGAGGCAGCCAAAGGAGGAGCAAGGGGGCTGAGCTGAGGGAATATAAGTGCTGGCCATAATGGCAGGAGGCCAGGCCAGAGCTTGGTAACCATATACCACTGTGCCTCTTATTTATTTGTCTGACAAATAAATTATTATTTTAATTTCTCTATTGCTGCGTTGAATATTTCATTCCAGCTAAGCGTTAACCACAAGCAGGGTGCTACACTACAAGCATAGCTGTCAGCTTTTCCCTTTTCTTGCAAGGAATCCTATTCGGAATACGGTAATTTCCTAAACGTTGACAGCTATGACTGCAAGCTTAAAAAAAAAGTCAATCCACTGGAATCAACATCTGGGCTGCATAAATGGTATTTTTGCCTTCTGCATAGCAGCTTGCTTCATATATAGTAATCCATTTTTTGAATTGCTTGATTTAACACTTCGCTGCATAGTTGTTCAACCACTGGAACTCTTTCCTGCTTATCCAGTTCCCATTTTCGTGTGTGTGTGTGTGTGTGTGTGTGTGTGTGTGTGTGTGTGTTGAAGGCATCAAGCATGCCACTTTTGCTATTTTAAGAAGAAATATCTAGTCAAAAATAAAAATACAAAAATATTTGTAGAGACAAATGTTTGCTGGAAATAGAGTGGTTCTTCGAATATTACAATTTTGCTTACTTTGATGCTTTCAAAACTCAGACTTTAAAAAAGTATTGAGTCTACTAACCATCATACTGCAAAAATCCTTGGTCATCTACAGCCACTTCAGATTCTGGCTAGAAAAACCAACAACAATATCATTAGCATTGTTGAGGCAATTTGAAGGGGGAAAGGGAATTTAGACTTCTTATCATACATAGCTGTACTGGAGTCAGCAATTTTAGAGGTAGATGGCAACAACACAATTGAAATTGGACCACTGCATAGGAAGGCAAATAATGTGAGAGGCAGCAGCACCCAGAACTGTTCAGAATTTTAAATGAACACAGCAAGACATTTCAAGTCAGAACAAACAGGAAACTTCCTGATAATACTATACTAAGTACAGTGGTACCTCAGGTTACATACGCTTCAGGTTACAGACTCCGTTAACCCAGAAATAGTGCTTCAGGTTAAGAACTTTGCTTCAGGATGAGAACAGAAATCGGGCTCCGGCGGCATGGCGGCAGCAAGGGTGCTTCAGGTTAAGAACAGTTTCAGGTTAAGTACGGACCTCTGGAACAAATTAAGTACTTAACCTGAGGTACCACTGTAACTCCAAATCCTGTAAGTTTTGAAAATGTGCATGCATGCACATTCCTGTTATTACAAAGTAGACTATTATTTAAATCCATCTAGAATCAGCATGGACCAGGATGATAAAGATCAAAAACAGAAGTGATAAAAATACAAATACAAGATGGCAAGTTGAAAATACAGGAAGCTGTTCAGAATACACAAGAATCATCCCATAGCTCATCCCATAACATTCTTTTACTTGAACATTTGGAAGCACACTGTATTCTGCTTCTAACCTGGAGATGTTCTACTTTAACTCATAAAGACCCTTTAATTGTTTACCTTAAAATAGTCATCTTGAGAGAGTATAGTACAGTTTGGAAGCTGTTTCTTAAGCCTTTTTGCCAGAGTTGTTTTCCCTCCATTTGTTATGCTGAATTGGAGATTGGAAGAAAAGAATGGCAGAACTGTAGCAGATTACAGAGTAGCAGACTATAAAGTACATAATAACATCATTTTGATAATCCAGTACACATAGATTTGTTTACTATAGTATCTACATTGTAACTTGGCAAATGCATTTACCTAGTTATTTTAATGTTTTCAGATAGCATATGCTATAATGGCCAAAGGCACATTTATCATCATCTCAGACAACTTTTTTTGTTACCTTTTGCATGATAAATGCACAATGGCTACTCAGTTGTTGCAGGGAATCATAGTATCTTCCCTCAAAAATTCCTATTTGCAAGGAGTCATTTCCCCAGAACTCAAAAGTCTTTTGAAACTAGAAAAAAGAATCAGTTACCTCCCTCCCACCCACCTCAGTTACTATACCTTTTGCAAACATTCAATATTTTCAACTGCATGAGTGTCATAGGCCCATTTTAGCTATTGTACACCCCATACAGAAGAGACAGGAACAAGAAGTGCCAGGTAGCACTCCCTCCCCCCCCATCAAGGTTAGCACCAGCAAAACTGTAATACAGTGGTAGCCAAACTTTTTTCAGAGGGCCAGATTTGATGAAGTGAAGGGCCATGAGGGTTGACCAAAGGGCCAACCAAAGTTGAGGTTAGGATTTTACCCCAGGAAGTAAACTATTAGGCCCCCGAAATGGACTTTGGACATGAATGCAGTAATAGAACTATGTTTTTCCCACCGTCCTGAAAAGTGATCACAAAGCAGTAATAGCACACAAAAAGCAAATTACTCCACTCAGCTATTGAGTAGATCTAAACACCTAAGGCAATAATGGGACCCTCCAAATGTTTGAGGCTAGATTCTATCTGCCCCAGCCAGCATGGCCAATGGCCAGGGGTGGTGGGAGTTGTACTCAAGCATCATAGCTCAGTTAGCAGAGCATGAGACTGTTACTGTAATCTGAGGATTGTGGGTTCGAGTCCCGCGTTGGACAAAAAGATTCCTGCACTGCAGGGAGTTGGACTAGATGACCCTTGTGATCTCTTCTAACTCTACAATTCTATGATTCCATGATCATCAGGAGTCCCAGGTTCCCCATCCTTGATCTAAACCAAAACTGGATTTTAACCAACTACCCATTCACTTACCCTCCAAGTCCAATGACCAACATTTCCACAGTTCTTTCACAACCTAAAAATCAAATTGAGAAAGAATCCTTGTAGTAGGAGTGAATAACACATTGTCCATGAGCTACTATGTTCAGCCCATGGAATTTTGGACTAAATGTCTCAGGTAAGCTTCTAGCCAGTTGTGAGGAGGGTGGCTAAAAATTGCTTGACATCAAAACCAAATTATAATGAAATCAAAATCCATTGGGTTTGAGTCTCAGTGCAATCTTACGCATGCCTACTAAAGAGGAAGCAAAGTTCAACATGCCTTTCTTCCAAATTAGCAGCTTTTTTTCAAATTTTCTCTCATGTTTGGAGGTGGATGTACATCATTTGATGACTTGCAATGGAAAGGAAGAACTGGCTCTCCTGAGTTTACATTGGACACTATGGAAATTGGCAACTAACCTGTAGTAGGAAAGGGAAAGACGTCAAACCTCACTGTGCACAACATGCTCACCCATGAACATCAAAACACCAAGCAATGTTGTATGAAGTACAGAAAGATGGAACTTGGCACCATATTTCCCTTAATTATGTACACTGTCAAGTAGGAACACCTAAGTGTCAACATTAACTGTATCCTTAGGGAATCTCTAAGTGTGGCATTCCAATGAAAGCCAAGCATGCTGTGACAAGCTTCTTTGATGATTTTGCCACCAATTTATTTTGAGAATGTAGTGCCTTATGTCAAGCTAAAATCTAGTGACGAAGAAATGGGTACAAATATTCAGAAATGGGTATAAGTAGACTGACCTCCTGTATTTTTTTAATTGCAGGGTTGCTGGTTTTAGCCTGTGGAATAAAATATTTCTGGCAGGAACAAGGAGGGGGAAGTTAACATGGCAAAACTCTGCCAGAGATCTACTGGATCCTAATCCTGTTCTTCCCCACATATCTTGCTGTAGTATTGCTCCCATTAACTATGAATTTCTGGGAGGTCATAGCAGCATCAGGACTCATGATAAATGAACTTCTTATTGCATCATGATTTGTCTGCTAAACTTCAAAGTTAGATATTTTATTTCCACCACATGTGAACCACAAGTATGAAGCCTGCTGTCTTACAAGGTTCTAGTAATATTTGGACAGATTGAGCTATAGAAATTCCATTATAGTTCATGCATCTGTGAACAAATATTTTTCACTACTGTGATTGATCGTAAACAGTGTAAAATCTGTATTAAATGATCCTCCCCATCAGCAATCCTAGGATTTCTAATTCTCAACACTGTAGATTGCCCAAATATGTATACAGTCGTAACTCAGAAGTCTAACGGAATCTGTTCCAGAAGTCCATTCAACTTCCAAAACATTTGGAAACCAAGGCGCGGCTTCTGATTGGCTGTAGGAAGCTCCTGCAGCCAATCAGAAGCTGCCTCGGACATTTGGGTTCCAAAGAACATTTGCAAACCAGAACACTCACTTGCGGGTTTGCAGCGTTCAGGAGCCAAAACATTTGACTCAACAAGGCATTTGGGATCCAAGGTACGACTGTAATGCAAAAAGCTCAATAAGCCCAATGGCACCGTTTAGGTGAATATATGTAAAATATGGCCCACATAGACAAACAGTGCTTGAAATGCTATAACCAGAAACAATACTAAGCAGTACTGTATATGTGGCCACGTGATGAATTAAAGTCAATTCAGGGCTCACTGGTGAGAAAGTTAGGATGGGTTCAGAGCTATTACTAAAAATATGGGCAAAGATTAATGCTGCTGGATTGTTTGTTCTTAATCTCTCACCCATTCGGAAACAGCTGCTGCCAAAGCATTTGCCAGCTATCCAAAGATGAAGGGCTTTGAACTCTGTTGTATAGACAGTGACGCAAGTTAAGATTTCAGGTCAGCAGTGCATGGGTCCAAAACAAAGACAAATATACATCAAAGGGAAATGCTACATAGGAAAGAAGAGTTTCTGTGAGTTGTATTCTACCCAATAGTCGGTGGCACACAGTTTGGTTCTGCTCTGACCCAGAAGTATTCTCAAACCATTACCACCAATCTCTGTAAGAGTAAGATTGCAGCCAATAGTTCCCAACTGCAGTATTATTCTTATTATTATTGGCATTTATATCCTACCTTTTTTCTCCAAAGAACTCAACATGGGCACATGGGTTTCCCCTCATTTAATAACCCCAACAACCCTGTGAGGTAGGTTGAGCTAAGAGGCAGTGACTGGCTCAGGATCACACCCAAGGGAGCTTCATGGCCGAGTGGGGATTTGAAGCCTGGCCTCCAGCACTCTAACCCGACACCACACTGGCTCTTTATGACCAAAACATGCTACGTTTAAAAGTGATCCCAACACAATTACAGTTTTCACTTCTAGAGCATCTTGGCAGCCCAGTCCTAGTCCCACCAAATGCAACACACTTTGTTTTCTAGCAAGCGCCTTGAGATTAGGAGCCCTGAAGAGCTTTTACACCAGCAGGTGAGCCAGGCATGCCAGGCAATGCGCCTTTGCACTTGCAAGAAAGTGCACACCCTGGGACTAAGGGAGCCTGTCAGTAGCAGCCAAGATGTTCAAAGCATTTCACGTGCCCCTACCTTCGCCCTCGAGGCCGGACGCGCCGAGCAGCGCCCCGAGGAAGGGGAGCCCCTCATCAACAAGGCGCAAGCCCCGCCCCCTTTAAGGAAAGGGGCGGGACGGACGCAGGCAAATAGAACAGGCACGGTGCCTGACGATTGGTCAAGACTGGCAGTCCGGCCCGCTGGTTCCAGCGATTGGCTCCTTTCTGCGATCCCCGCCCCTTCACGCGGCCCGCCTGGAGGGGGCCATTTGCGCCTGCAGCGCTGGACTCGGGCCGCTAGAGGGAGCGGCGCCCCGGCGCCCCTTTTCTGCCTGCGCCGCCGCCAGTCCCACTTCCTCCTCCTGCTCGCAGAAGCAGCTTCGCTCGGCCGGGGCTTTTCGGCGAGCCGCCCTCTCTCTCTCGCCCGCCGCCTGGCTGCGCCTCCCCTCGCGCAGCGATGTCCAAGCCGCCCCCGAAGCCGGCCAAGCCAGGTAAGGGAGGCGCCCGGGAAGGGGCCAGAGGGGCGGCGGGGGCGGGGGCGGCACTACTCCCTCCCTGACACGTGGACCCCGCCCGCCGCCCCCGCCAAGCCATCCAGGCGGCATTTCCTTCCAGCCCCGGGCCGAAGGGCGCGCTCGGAGCCTCGCCTGCCGTGCCCTGGCGATGCGCGGGCGGAGGGTCGCTGTCCGTGGAGCGGTGGGCTGCCCCCTGCGAAGCTGTCACTGTCAAAAAGAAGAAGGGGCGAGAGCGGCCGCGTCGGGGCAGGAAGGGCGTCGAGGTTGCGGTGCTCCGCGAGCGGGGGCGGGGGGGGGCCTCGACCGTGTGGGATCCTCCTCCTCCTCTGCTGCCGCCGCTCAGCTTTGGTGCATTGATGCAGCTTGGCAAGCAGTTGGCAGCCAGTATGAGCCCAGGAGCCCCGCCCGCCCCGCCACTGGCCCAGCCAGGCAGGGCAGGAGCTTCGAAGCGGGAGGAGCTGCTGCCTGGCCTCCCTGAGCTTGCAGGCCAAGAGAAGAGCCGCAAAAATACACCTCTTGGGTAGGAGCGGAGGGAGATGCCTTGTACCAAGCCAGGCCCAGTGTCAGCCATGGACTGGCAGGGGCTGGCCAGGGTTTCAGGCAGAGGCCTCTCCAGGCCCCTGGAGGGACCAAGACTGAACCCTGGGCTTTCTGCTCCACCACAGTATCCAAATGGTAGAGTTGGACGGAACCGTGCGGGTCATCTAGTCCAACCCCCTGAAATGCAGGAATCTCTTGCCCAATGTGGGGCTCAAACCCACAACCCTGAGATCAAGAGTCTCGTGCTCCACCAGCCCAGCCCACTATCTGGCATCGGGGGAAGAGCGAAGGAAGAGGAAGGGCCTGTTTCACAGAATTTGTCTTCACTACTTGCAAAATAAAATTCATCTATCAGAAGTAGAAATAAATCTGAAAAGTTCTAAGGTGTGCCTTTATGCTTTGCAAATATGTTGATTCTTCTTACACTCTCTTTTGAACAGACAAGGACCTGCTTTCTCTATTTCAAATACGGTATAGCTTTCCCCATTTATCAGGAGTTGTTCCAATGGCCTCAACGGAATCATGCTGGAGAGTGAATTGGTTTTGAATGGTTCCTCGCTATAGGACAGGCTGGTAGATGAAACATTTGCCCCATGGGCTGAGATCCTGATAAAGGATGCTCAGCAGTCAGCTGCTAGGCTCTCTGCCACATGCCTTTGGCCTTCCAGAGATTGTTGGGACTCCTATCAGCCCAAGCCAACATGGCCAGGGGTGATGGGAATTGTAGTCTAACAGGCCTGCCTTAGTTACTCATCAGGTGCCTTATCCACCAAGAGTTGTATGCATGTTGTAGTTGCCCAGGAACTGCAGGGTTTATTTATTTTAAAACAGCAGCAGCAGCAACAATATTTACATGCTGCTTAGAAGAACAAAAATTATCTTAAGTGGTTTACAAGTCCATCTAAAATATTCATTTAAAATATCCCTTAAAAATAAAATAAAAACAAGGTACTTAAAATTGGTAATTGTAAAACATATAAACTAACTAAAACAACAGACCTGATTAGGCTGGCTGGAAACAAAACTTTTGCTGATATCAGTCAGGCACCAGAGACAATAGAGTGAAGGTGCGTGCTTAATAATTTTAGTGTTGCTACACTAAAATAACAGTTTCTTGGAAGTACAGAAATAATATTTTGTGGCTCTTGTTAAAGTTCCAGTGCCACAGTTCACAGCATTCAAGTGAGCACATATGGGGTGAGGCGATCCTTCAAGGAAACTAGGTGTGTTCAAAGATATTGGGGAAACCTCTTGGATTAAATTGATGTTTTTTAAATATGGATTTTCTCTGCAAGCTGTATTTTTTTTTATTCACCACTGAGATTAAACTGAGTGCCAAGGAGGCAAATGATACTGACTCCCTGATTCTTTAATCTCAGTTTAATCTCATATAAGATTAAATATATTAATATAAGATATTAGCGTTCGTGAAGATATTCCATTGGGTGGGCATTGAGGGCTTTGGTGGTAGAGGGGCAAATGGCACACATTCAAGAGCATTCAGCACCCCGTTTCTGTAGTTGTGTGTGAGAAGACTACAAAACCTAAAAACTTTAGTTCCAATGCAATGAATTAGATTAAAGTGACTTAAGTGCAAGAGGGATAGTGCATTGACTTGAGTAGTTTATGGCTCATTCTGTCTATTACCTGATTGAAGCTCGTATTACAGTTTATTGGACATGTTTCAGGGATTACATACCTTCTTGGAGGATGTATAATAACTCGATAAGGTTTACCAAAGGCCCTTAGCAAAGCCTTTGAACGTGGTAACTGCGGCAAATCTGTTGCAACCAGCTATTGTTTCAGTTTCCTAGTGGAAAAGATACAAAATCAGGAAGAGATGTAGTTTCTAACCTGCTGTCAATAAAAAGCTTTTAACCTCCCCTCAAGTCCAGAGCCATTATTTGAGGGACAATAATGTGTCCTGGGAAGCTTTTTTTTTTGCGACAGGCACATTTGTCCTATTTACAGCTATTACTGGTAATTTCCATTTTGGCAAGGTTTGAAATTAGCCAGGGGCCAGGTGCGTTTTGCACTGGACTCTGTCACTTGCGGCCAAGTGAAAATACCTAGTTGCCAGGATGGTGCCTGACAGTTCCACCATCACCAGTAGGAAAAAGAGGTATGAATAGGCCCATCTATATGTGGACTCTCCCTGGATAAATGACTTTTCTTTTTAAGTTCTCAAAGTTCTTAACCTAGCTCAAAGTTGTCATCTGAACTAGCCAGCTGTTTAACTGGTAATCACAGTCAGTCCATCATCTGATAAGATTTTAGAGCTGTCTTGCCCCAAAATGGCAACTAGACATTCTGTTTTGGCAACTGTAACCTTGGTTTAAGGAGCCATTTGGCGCCTAGCTTATATGTATATCTGAGTTTCTAACGCTGCATTTTGGTCTTTCAAGAGAAGCATAAAATAAGTTTAATTTTCTAGGGCTGCAATCACAGGCAAGCTTATCTGGGAGAAAACACTGTTGGACATAGTGGGAGATTTCTGAGAAAGCTCTCACAGGACTACACTGTACAGGACAAAGACGTTGGAAAATTGATAGGTGGATCCTGTGCAAGCTTACTCATAAGTAAACCCTGCTGTGTTCAGTGGAGCTCACACCATAGTAAGTGTGTTCATTTTTGCAGCTTTAGTTTGAATTCTAGAGGAAATTGCAGAACTCCATGAAATATCTATGCTTTCCATTCCCAATCTCAATAAAAGCCTGCAGTTACTCATTTTAATTTGAAGTACAAAACTGTATAGCTGAGAAATGAAAGCATTTCTTTCTTTGTGCAGTGGGTATATTTCTTGCCTTCTTATCTCAGGGCATGTACAACCTCCAGGTTTCACTCTTTGAGAGCTCATTGAATGGCAACGTTATTTGAGCTGCTGACTACTGAATAAATATCGTGAGGAAACACAAACATTAAAAGCCTTGTTAAAGAGCTGATCCTGCCACACAAACTTATGTTTTGAAGGATTGTAGCAAAAAGACATCTTTTTATAAAAGTTAATGCCAGGTCGCAGCCAGTCACTGCTTTTCCCATCCCCCGACAGCAATAAAGCTGGATTGAAGAGAAAGGGATTTGGAACGCTTAAAGTTGTAACACTCTGGCCACCAAAAGAATAGAACAATTTGCAGAAATTTGTTATTATTCAGGAAGCACGTATGAGGGGAGAAGAAAATTTAATTTGGTAACACTGTGTGTGAAATAACTGAAATTGCACCCTGAAATTGTCTGAAGAGATACAGCCCTTAATC
Organism: Podarcis raffonei; assembly: GCF_027172205.1. Taxonomy (NCBI): domain Eukaryota; kingdom Metazoa; phylum Chordata; class Lepidosauria; order Squamata; family Lacertidae; genus Podarcis; species Podarcis raffonei. The sequence continues at coordinate 62,820,269 of NC_070612.1, read as the reverse complement.
CAGATCTTAAGCCATTGACTCATAGTTGGACAGTTCTGGAATGTAAGGATTGTCTTTATAATTTGAACTCCATAATCTAAATTTTGAAAGCAACTGCTCAAAAATATTATATAACTCCAATACAAAACCTGAACAATTTACCTATCAAAGAAGACAGAGATGGGTTCAGCAGATAGTGAGCTGCAGCCATTTTATTACCTGTGCATTAAGAGTTCTCAAAATCGAGGAGGCCGTGGCTCTTTCACCTCTTATATTTTTTGCTCAACGAAGTATCTAATTGTTTTGCACCCAACAACATCCCTCTTTTCCACAGGCCACAGAGGAGCCCTTATGCTTGGCTAACTTATTTGTGTACTGCATTTTCCACAAATACATTGTGGTCAAAAGGGCCACAGGGTAGATAAATACAACAGCCATAATTGCATACATTGTGATATAAGATGAAGAGTGCCTCTGCCTGGACAAGTAGCCTCATTAAAGGATATTATGCTAAAAGCAGAAGAGAGAGAAAAGTGCCCTCCCACACCAAAAATAGTCCCAATGCTGATATTATTTGGCCCTTTGTGAGGGCACGCATGCCTGTATGAGTGTGCTCAGGAAGGACAGATCTTGCTTGCTGGGGATTAGAAAAGGCATATGAAAGTGAACACGTCTTGATGGTGAACATGTCTCCCTCTCTCCTTAGATGTGTGTAAAGCTGCAGTTACCTGGGAGTAAGTCCCACTGAACTCAGGAGGACTTACCTCTGGGGCTGTGCACACACTTATATAAGCACATTAAAAATAAAATTCTTTCCCTCAAAGACCCCCTCACACAGATACAATTCTCAGCAACCCTTAATAAGCTAAGTGGTTCAAGCATGTCATATTCTTCATTTCAGTCATTCTCACAGTCTCTATTTGGTAGGCCATTATTATTTTCCCACATTTTAACTGAAGGACTGAAGCTAAGAGGTTTCCGTAAGGGGCCAGGGAAGCTTCCTGTACCCAGGCCTGGGTAGCGTGACTACCTATTCCAGACCTATTCCACTTGCATATCCTATTGGGCTCAAATGATGTATGATGTTAATTAAATACATGTCATTTCCCAGTCTTTTAACTCGGGATGGGGAAGAAATTTGGTTCTGTTCACATTTAAATATGAAACTACCTTATTTCCACTTTTCAAAACAATATGAGAGCTGAAATGCAGTGTTTCTGTGAAATTTGCATTTCTCCAAATTTTGCTCTGTAGTTCTCCAAGTAACAAAAGTGTGTATAAGGTGAAGGTGAGCATTAAAATGTTCATATTAGTGGAAGTAGCATACAAAATGTGTTAGGAAAAATGGCTTGTGAAAATGTGTGCATTAGTCAAAATGACAGGTAGGCATGTATATATTTGGGGAAATGCATGTTGAAATGCTGACACATTTTTGTGATGATTTTTTTTAAAAAAAATATATCATAAACTGAGGAGGAAATGTAATGAGCTGAATTTAAGATTGGAAAAATGAGAAACCGAAAAGGACAGATAACGCCCATTCCTCTCTGCTAGTTTTCCCCTACATGCCCCCTTCATTCTGCTTTTAGCCCTGGGAGGATAAATATGTGGTTGTCCACAGAGAGATGGTGGGGAAAATGGAAAGCTGGCCAAGAGGAAATGCCAATGAATTTCCAAACCTGGAGGTAAATGCAGAGGGGGTAAATACAGGAGACTAACTACAGGTGACTATTGAGTTTATAATCAGACGTCCCCACCCCCTGTGACCCGTGTTTCCCAACTCCCCCTCCCCTGCCAAATATGTCAAATTAGGACCAGAGTGAGGGCTTTTTCAGTGAAGGCTCTTGAACTCGCTCCTTTTGTATCACCACCCCAACATAGTCTGTAGGATGGCCAAAACCTTTTTTGAAATTGTTTTAGTTGCTGTGGTTAAATTACCGTATTTTTCGCTCCATAAGACGCACCTAGTTTTTGGAGGAGGAAAACAAGAAAAAAAATATTCTGAATCTCAGAAGCCAGAACAGCAAGAGGAATCGCTGCACAGTGAAAGCAGCAATCCCTCTTGCTGTTCTGGCTTCTGGGATAGCTGCGCAGCCTGCATTCACTCCATAAGACGCACACACATTTCCCCTTACTTTTTAGGAGGGAAAAAGTGAGTCTTATAGAGCAAAAAATACGGCATTTATGAGGGCATGTGTTTTTTAAAAATCATTTTTTCTCTGCTATTCTGTTCCTTGTGACTGCTGTGCTGCATGTATTGTTGCTGTCAAGCATTTTTTTTAAAAAAAGTTTTTTTATTTAACTTACGTTGCCTATGGCTCATTGTGGAGAGGCAGGGCTTGAATGCTTTAAAAGAAGAAATGTCTTGTGTGGTATGGCCAGGGCCTGCCCAAGACATGTTGATGCCTGAGGCAAACTACAAAACAACACCCCCCTCCACACCAGAACAGAAGGGGTGGGTGAAGACTTACACAGGAGCAAGGGGGGGTAGAATAAGATCTGCATCAGGATCTAGAATCATAGAGTTGGAAGAGACCACAAGGGCCATCGAGTCCAACCCCCTGCCCCTATGAATGCTGCCGCCTGAAGCAGTTGCCTCACCTTGCCTCATGGGTGGGCCGGCCTGGGCTTGACCCTTAGAAATTCATTGGCATTCTCTTGTCTGCATGTGAGCAGAACTGAACATTACTATATTAGTCCGTGCCAGTACCCAAGTCCCTGTAAGGCAGCTAATGTAATGCAACATTGCATTAGCTCAACGTCATTTCCTCAGTGGACACGAGGACTCCACCACAGAGCCATTTCCTTGCAGTATAGGGGCAATTTCAGTTCCCTCATCCAATGTCGAAAGCTTTTCCTCCTGAGAAGTTGGGCTCAAACAAAATTTTGCAATAAAAGCAGCTACATATGTTAAAAAATGTACTCTTTTGTTATGCGCGGGGTAGGAGGGGTGGAGTACAGAAGCAAATGAGGAGGAAAATAACACTTTAATATAGAAAACATTGACAGAGGGACATAGTTTTCCATGATTATCTGCAAGGCCGTACAAAGAAGTTAAAGGGAAATGCAGGATAGAAAAGCCCTTGGGTTCAAAAACAATAGTCTGTTTGTTTGAGTTGACTGCAGCCCTCTCAAACAGCTGCTGCAATTAAAATAATCTCAGACCATTTAAAGAGCACCTTTTCCATTAAAAAACAGCATTATGGCAAAAATATTCTTAAATGAATACTGGAAGTTACTTCTCTCTTTTTTTGCAATTGCTCTGATCCCATCACCCCTGCTAGTTTCTAACAGCCCTTGGTTTTTATAAACTTTGCATATGAGCAATAATTCCCAAGCAAACTATCTTCTGAGTTGGAAAAATGTGGTTTGTTTTTGTCTGCTGCTTGTTCTTGCCTGCTGCATGGCCCTTTAAGGGAGCCATAAAACATAAAAGTCTAAAGGAAAACAGTCTTGAGTCTGTTGTGGTTGCTGTTGACATAAGCATAAGAGAACACGGAAATAATTAGAGCTTAATTTCATAGGTTTGGTATGTGCATGAAAGAGGTGAAAATTGCAACATACTTTGCAGATTAGCACTTGATCCTAAACCAATTTATCAGTATTTCAGCAAAGTTTATAGCCAAGTAATGTTTTAGTGTTATGTGAAAACTAGGCCACTCTCAGTTTACCCTTCTCCAATATGGTGATAACAGTACTGATCTGCTTTACAGGATTGTGGTAAGAATTGCTGTGAACACTTTAAAAAGTAAATATACATGCACAGACCATTTGATTGTTAAAAATCCCTTGAAGCAGTTTACAAAAAACTGCAATTATATAAACTGCAATTAATAATTACAGTGGTACCTCGGGTTACATAAGCTTCAGGTTACAGACTCCGCTAACCCAGAAATAGTGCTTCAGGTTAAGAACTTTGCTTCAGGATGAGAACAGAAATCATGCTCTGGCGGCAGCGGGAGGCCCCATTAGCTAAAGTGGTGCTTCAGGTTAAGAACAGTTTCAGGTTAAGAACAGACCTCCGGAACGAATTAAGTACTTAACCTGAGGTACCACTGTAAATTATTTTGTCCTGTGCTGTGTGATACCTTGTCCTATTTTCTGTAAAAAAGGGTGTATATTTGATTACCATATGGACAGTGCAACCCCATGATGCGGTTAAGTGGATAAGAACGAGTTACTTTATGAGTTACTTAAAAACATGGTTATCTTTATTTTTATATTATTAAGCAGTGGTTTTTGTTTCCAATTAATGATGTATGCATATATAAAGATAAAAAACCCCCACACCCTTGTATTCATCTGAAAATGAACTTTATTTAAAGGAACAAAATGAATGAAAATGCAAAGATGTTTATAAAATAATAATATTCTTTGTCATTTGCACAAGATTATCAATTAGCTTGTCATAGTGTACATTTTGCAGTCCAGAACTGAATCTATGCTGTCTTCTGTTTTGGTTGGAGTACATTTTTCTTCAGACTTAGATGTATTTTCCACACCTTCTTTGCCTTCAAAATGGACTGAATAAGCCAGAGGTTGAGGGTCCAGGGTTTCACTTGTTTTTATACCTTCCCTCCTTGATGTGTCATGAACCTGACGAACAGGCTTTAGACTGTCGTTAGAGCTCTTGCAATTAAAATGTTAGTTGAGTTTGGGACATGAATGTTTGATTCATTCAACCTTAGGGAAAGGAAAAAATATTCTGTTAATGTTTATTTCTTTCTGTATATTTAGGACAAGTCAAAGTTTTTAGAGCCTTGTATACATTTGAACCCAGAACTGTAAGTATTTAAGTTTATTTTCCCCCTCCCCTCTAAAATAAGGAAATGTTATTTTTTAATATGGCTTAGCAGCTAAACCCAACCTCGCCCTTGTGATAATAAAACATAGGAATTGATATTTACATTGTACCCACAGTTTCATCTTCCTCATATTTCCTCAAGAACAAGGTCTCATGCTCAGCTGGTAGTTTTGGCCTCTAAATAAGTGGACAGGCCATGTGCACCTTAACCAAGGATTTGGCCTTAATTGTTCATGCGCTGGTGTCTGTCAACACAACAGTGTTTCTTCTGAGTGCACAATATGACCAACTCGCTATTGGTTAAAAACCCAATTGCCTGTGCATCTTAGTCACACAATGAATGAGGGAAGGAGTTATAAATCCAACTGACTTCAGCAAAAGTATTTTAGTTTCTGAACAAACTGCTTGAAAAGTGAGAAGTAGGGTGGAAAGTTGGAGGGGGCGAAGCCTGTATTTTGTTCTGCTTTTGCCCCCCTGGAGAGATGTGGATTGGCAGTGTCATTACATCCAAGATTTTGAGCATCCTCTTCAAGTTTGTCTGAATCCATTAAGAGAAAGTGTTAACCAAGCTGCACAACACCCTTTTAAGATACTGGAGTCTCTTTTCTCTTGCTGATTCAGCATCCCTTCTGAGCAGTCACATCTTGCCAAAGGCTTACAAAGTAATCTTCTCTTACAAATCCTTTCAGTAAGGAACAGCAGAAAAAGCAAACTCAGATGTCTTCTGCTATAATGCTGGATGGGTGAGGCATATTCCTTTTTCTAGGGCCTGCCGTTTGGCTAATAATTAACTTTGCCCTAAGGTAGGTCCAACAGATAAGCCTCCAGCAAAAATGGAACCACCACAACTCTTAGTCCAGGCATAGGCAAATTCTGGCCTTCCAGATGTTTGGGACTACAATTCCCATCATCCCTAGCTAACAGGACCAGGAGTCGGGGATGATGGGAATTGTAGTCCCAAACATCTGGAGGGTCGGAGTTTGCCTATGCCTGCCTTAGTCCAACTTTTCCACTTTAAAGCTACTCTGTAAATTAACTATATTGGGGTGATCTTGCAACTCTGCTCTTGGAAGCCTCCCATGTCTAATGTTCTGCTGTCTTATGTTCTCGCCCCGCTCTCTTTCCTTCTGCTCCTCCAAACCCATGTTATGAGAAGCTGAGGGCAAGAAGGGAAAGCCAAGTGCAGCCTCCACAGCAGCACTTCAGAAAACCAGAGTATACATGTTAAGTTGTGGGCGAACATAGCAGACGACGCAGCGATTTCTCCAAAGCAGCTCTTTATTTTGTAAGCTGGCAGAACTGAACAGCAAACAGCTCAGCCAGCCTGCTTTTATAGGCAGCCGGCTGTCAACATTGTAGCAACAACAACCCAGGGTTTCCCGCCTAAAATAACTGACGTGGACCTGAGTGAAAACTATCTACAGTATCCCCCTGCTGGCCCAGGGTGAGAACTTCAGCACATAACAATACATCCCTCACCCTCTCAAATGGACATGTTTGAGGAGTGGGAGAGAACAACCAGCACGCTTCCTTGTGTGTCTTTGATTGAGAGAACACAGTGTAAACTCTCACTCTCTTTCTAAGGCATCCTTGACCCCAGGGGGGTGCAGTAGTACACATACCCCTAAACATTTTGTGAATCTAAGTTTGGCCTCACTGAGGGGCATTATTTCAATATGAGTAGGAAAATGAGAGTATCCCCTAAACATTTTTTTAGAAAAAAGCTCTGGGTAGACCGGGGTGGACTTTAGTCTCATATTTCAGAGGCGCCCTATGGGAGGCTTAGATGAGAAGCAGGGTGCTATTTATATTGTTAGCCTCTCCGATGCAGGAAATGATGGTTGCTAAGGAGCCTGCATGCCATGCTGCATTTCTGAAAGTCTTGAGCTTGCCAGTGCCTATGCCAAGGATGGAGGTGGAGGGGCCAAAGCACACATGACACAGAAGACCTGTGACTCTGGATTGCCTGATTTGAGCCCCCCCCCCCATTTATTTGGAGCAAAAGTTTTAATCCTTGCCTTCCTCCCCCAGTTGCTATTAACTCTGCAGCACAAAGCAAATAACAGAATCACAGAATTGTAGAGATGGAAGGGACCTCAAGGGTCATCCAGTCTGGCCCCCTGCAGTGCAGGAATACTGCCCACAGCTATCCCTGGGTGTGCTTGAACCACCAACCTTCTGGTTAGCAGCCAGATGTGCTGACCCCTTGCTCCAAATAATGCAGGCTCAATACACAAACTCACATGCTTCCCACTGCAGTGCAGACAGGAGCTTTGGGGCACCCACTTCTCAGCCCCACAACTCCAGTAAAAATGGGTGAAATCTCAGGTACAGTAAAGTGAACCAATCCCAGATCTCCTGTATCATGTGTAGTTTGGCCTCTTCAGTAGCTGTTATCTGGTTTATTATTCCCTGGCAAGCCAGCAGGTGGCAACAGGGGGCAGCAAAAGCCCCATTCCCTTTCCTTTCCCTGTGGTTGCCTTTCCACTTGGGGCAGAGACGCCACAGCCTTTTTTCGAGGCAGAAGCAACCTTCCTGCTCCTCTCCCTTTCTTCCCTTCCCGTTTTCCAGCTTGCCAGGGCTCTCAGCTTCCACTTCCTCAGTACAAGATATGCTCTTCACTGCCTCAGTGCATGTCTTATGGGGCCAAGGCTGTGGTGGCCTTGTTTTTGCTCACAGGCTGCATAGGAGATTTCAGCGAAGGCTGCCTAGTGCCGGGTAGAAAGCATGGAAAGGTTCAAAAGTAAAAGAAGTTGCTAAGAATGCAGTTCATTGAATTCAGAATTCCTTCCTTTTTGATCCTCTATTCAGCCCCCCCCAGGAGTACTGGTCCCCCCTTTAAACTGGGACTGCCTGCCCTCCCTGGCTCCCTTTTCACCTGGCTGCAAGCTGCCTGCTATTTAAGATTTCCCATAATGCTCAGGAGCAACACTGTTGAGGCATTGGGGGAGAATTTAAATGGCAGACCCTGTTGGTTGGGGCTCAGAAGATGGCTGATTTGGTGTCAGCCTTGCCTCTGTTTCCCTTCCTGTGAGCAAGGAACTGTGGAAGGGAAAGATGCTCTTAGCAAGAAAAGCAGAAATGTCTCTTACAGACCTCAGCCTTTTAAATATAAGCTCCACCAAAGACACAAGCAGACCTTCTGTGGAGTTTTGAGTTGGTGTATACTCTCATGGCCCTGTTTCCATTTGATTGATGGTTTGTACCTCTTCCTCAAACTGAATGAAGAAGATAAATCCTAAAATGTTGTTAGGCAAGGCTGCAACAATGATATTCTTCTAAAATGTGCTTTAAATTGGTCTGCAAACTCAAACACCCTCTTTATTGTTTCAGCCAGATGAACTGTATTTTGAAGAAGGAGATATTATCTACATTTCGGATATGGTGAGTTCATCAAACACAAATGTTAACAACTGGACCGTGCTAAATAAACAGCGTACATCTCAAGTGGAGCCATTGTTCCCTTTTTCAGCATTGCTTTCTTTTCCCTCCAGAGTGACACAAATTGGTGGAAGGGAACCTGTAAAGGAAGAACTGGACTAATCCCCAGCAACTATGGTATATTCCAGATTTGCTTTACCTTTCAAGATATATCTCTCCACCACAAATGTGGACTATAAGGATGTATGTGGCTTGTAATTTTTGAAGGGTTGTCTCTGATCCAGATACAAAGGAATATAGTATCTTACTTCTAATGTGATGCCAGAACCGGGCATTAAAAATGGTTTCATGGCAGAGAGCTGCTTTGAAAGCACATCTTTTAACTGGAAGAACGCATCCGTGTCCTCTTGTGTGCCATCTGCTGGACTGACAGAAGCAAAAAAACCCACAAGTGGATGCCTTTTAATGTATTTATATTTTATTAAAATGTATGTCGCAACCTTCAATCTTATTAGGGGGGAGCGTTCAATAAAACTTTAGGACCACATGTATGATGATGATGATGATGATGATGGTGATAATGCTGAAAAGGATAAGTCTCTAAAAATAGCATAAAGATTATATGAGACAGAATAAAACAGATCAGCATAAATGTTGGGAAAATAGAAAGACTTCTGCACAGTGCTGGAGAGACATCAGATATATTTTAAAAAGATTAAAAAGCTAAATATGTTTCTTGTCGTGCTGAAGCATAGAAGAATATTCACAACTAAGTAGGATTTATAAGCTGGATGTGTCATTTACAACTCCCTGGGAATTGTAGATTTGCATAAGTCCTGAGAAATCTTCAAGACCCCAAGAATAGTCACAGCTCGCTCAGTATTTTTGGCCCAGATCCAAGGCCTTCTTTGTTGAGCTCTGCACGCACAGCAGACTTTTAGCATCCTTCCGCTCAGGAAGGGCTCACCCTGTTGGGCGGCGCTGCAGTGCTAGCCTTCCAACAGCCCATGTTGGGGGAGGGGAGAATGATGGGGGAGGGTGGGGCTGCCTGGATGCAACAGTGGGAGTGCTTTCCTTTTAGGAGGCAGCCTGCTTCTCCATCAGACAGAATATCCTCCGAACCCGGAAGAGCTTTGGAAAGAGGCTCAGACATGGTATGTCTTGCTGCCGGAAGGGTTAGGGTTAGTGCCAGTTCTGAGCCGCCGTGTTGTCTCGATCAAAACAATTTCAGCATGTATAACTTGCATGACAAGCTATGCCTACAGAGATCACCTCTTCCGCATGCCCTTTCTTCTGTCATGTTGGCCACCTTGGGCGCTGTAGACACAGAGCTTCCCCAACATTAAATTGAAGGAAGCTTCGCAAGGAGCTCTGTTTGGCACAGGCAAGTTTTCCGCGTTTTGAAACTTGGGGATCAAAACTTACAGTGCATACAATAAGGAGTTTAATATATATATTTTACATCCATGGCATTTGATAAATATTAAACATATTAGTGCATAGAAGGAGGAAGGAAATTAACGGCTCTTGGTTACCTCGGGCCCATTCAGCAAGGTGCAGGAGTCAAAGGAGTCACCTGCTTCAGATGATGCGTGTTTTTCCTTTTGTTTTAGTGGCTGAACAAGCAGAATCCATTGACAACCCACTACATGAAGCTGCCAAGAGAGGTGGGTACAGATGAAGTTTGCAGTATATCAGATCCCACCCCCACCCCCGGGCTTGTGTATTCAGTCACAAGCTCATGGCTGCACTAAAGAGAGCTGGGTTGCCACAGAAGCAGTTCATCGGTTCTCTTCCCATTGGGTTGGGGGATGAAATAGATTGGGTTGTTGGGGTTTCTTTAAAATATGAAAGCTGTGAGAGTGGGATGTCTGTGTGGGACAGGAAAGGCATTTTATTTCTAAGAGAGAGGGTTTAATTGTTTGTTGCATGACTTGAGTATTTTGGACAAATAGTCTTGATTTGAAGGATAAATATATTTATTTGCAGAAAGAAATAGGCACACTACATTAATTCTTTTATTACTGGGAAAGGAATAATGGTTTCAGATTAAATAACTGGATAGAAAAAAATTGTATTTTTACTGTTACTATGATAATTGCTTTTATTTCTAATGTTTTTGATCTGTTTTATATTTGCTTTATGGTTCTCTTTTGTAAGCTCTCTTGAAAATCTAGATTTAAACACACATTTTCAAATAAATAAATAAATAAATATTAAATAATTGGTTTGATAATGATGGTATACTAATGTGGGTATATGGTGATGAAAAGTTTAATAGCTTTAACAAATCAATGTGATGTAATAACATTAGTCCAGGTTATAATCACACAGTATACACAGAATACAATAACACTTTAATAATATAGCAGCCCCTGTGGTTTTTTGTTTTGTTTTTACACTTCATAAATATAATTTTAAAAATGGTAATCTCCCTAATGCAATGCTTTATTCATTTATTTATTTCATTTATCTCCCACCCTTCCTCTCAAAGGAAGGTGGCAAACAAGTGATAAAAACACTAAAAATATCCTAAAAAGCAATTCTAATACAGATGCAAACCAGGAAAGATTTCAGCTTTCAATGCATTTTTATTTAGAAGTAACTGCCACTTAGTTCAATGAGGATTCCTTCTAACCCTGGGTATGTGTACTCAGAAGTAAGGGCCATTGCGTTCAGTGAAACTTACCGTATATACTCGAGTATAAGCCGACCCAAATATAAGCCAAGGCACCTAATTTTAGCACAAAGAACTGGGAAAACTTATTGACTCGAGTATAAGCCTAGGGTGGGAAATGCAGCAGTTATTGGTAAATTTCAAAAATAAAAATAGATACCAATAAAATTACATAAATTGAGGCATCAGTAGGCTAAATGGTTTTGAATATTTACTTCAAAGAAAAACAGTAAATTAGCTCTGTAAGTGGAAAAGAGGGTCAACAGAAACAATATGGTATCAACAATAACTTTAAAAGTACAAAAGCCTTAGCTCAATCAGCAACCAAGCTAAAACACAAGAGTTAAAATCCTTCAAAACTGGATTCCTCCTCATCGTCTGTATGCCCAAACAGAGCTTCAGCTGTAGCTGGTGTGAGGTTATCAGCATAGACAGTGTCATCATCACTGAGTTCGCAATCATCACCATCACTGCTGTTCTCATACAAAGCGCTGTCTTCACTGCCATCCATAGCATTACTAATGCCACATTTCTTGAAGGTGCATTGCACCATGTCCTCCGGGATCTCTTCCATGCATCACGAACCCACTTTGCTATCAATTCTATGTCGGGCTTCATCAGATTTCCAACTTTTGTCAGTCAAGCTTGATCAGATGACATCCATTCATGCCACATCTTTCACACACGGTCTTTGAAAGGTTTCTGTAAACACACATCTAGGGGCTGCAATACAGATGTAAGCCCACCTGGAATAATGGCCAAAGTAACTTTGCCAATTTTTTTATGTCATCAGATGTGTGGGATCTGAACATATCCCAAACTAGCAATGATAGTTTTTTTCTTTAAGGCTGCTCCTGGTTGTCCGTTGCAAATTTCTTCCAGCGATTTTTTTGTTCCGTCTTCATCCATCCAGCCTTTAACATGTGTGTGCACTGTAATTCATGGTGGGAATTTGACCTTTATAGGCAAGATCTTTCTTTTAAAAATAATGACAGGCTGCAGCTTAGTTCCATTAGCCAAACATGACAGAACGACTGTGCATTATTATTATTTTCCATTTCCTGTGGTTCTGAGTAAAATAGTTTTGTCTCCCAAACTTGCCACAGTTCTGTTAATTGGAAGATCAAAGGTCATAGGTGTTTCATCCATATTCCCAATATCTCCCAGGTCATAGTTATGGATCCTTCTTTGTTTTATGATGAATGAATGGAATGACATCACTTTTTCATCAAGGTCTTTTGGCAACTTCTGTGAAATCTTTGTTCTTTGCCGCAAACATAGGGCAAACCTATTCATGAAGTGGGTACACCATCCTGCTGAGGCAACAAAATTTTCAATGCCTGGTGCTTTTAATTTGTCATCTTTAGCCATTTGAAGGACACGTAAGCGAATTCCCATGCGTGTTACGCAGTAACCATTTTGACGACACTCCATAACCCATTGATGCAATTCAGTCTCTAGAGCCCCATAGGAAGTTGTTAAACCACGTCAAGCTTTTTTTGCCTTTGGAATCTTTTCCAAGTCAGCTTTCATTTTCCGCCACTCCCTCACATGTTTTTCGTCAACACAAAATTCCCTACTTGCAATAGTGTTATTGCTTTCTTCTGCTCTTGACACAACCTTCTGGTCCAGGATTAGAAGTACAGCGGTACCTCGGGTTAAGTACTTAATTCGATCCGGAGGTCCGTTCTTAACCTGAAACTGTACTTAACCTGAAGTACCATTTTAGCTAATGGGGCCTCCCGCTGCCACCGTGCCGCCGGAGCACGATTTCTGTTCTCATCCTGAAGCAAAGTTCTTAACCTGAAGCACTATTTCTGGGTTAGCGGAGTCTGTAACCTGAAGCGTATGTAACCTGAAGCGTATGTAACCTGAGGTACCGCTGTATTGGGATGCATTTCTAACAGGATTAAAAAAAAGACAGCGCAGCGTCTCTCGCAACCGCAGCTCCTGTGTCTGCCTTTGTGAGAGGCGGGCGGCGCCAGCGGGACCAGCGGCAAGAAAGGGCTGTTTTCGGGCCGCTCATCCCTCCCCTGCCGCCGCCCGCCTCTGCTGTTCTGCCGCGGTTGGCAGAGCGGAGGGCAGCGCTTCTCCGAAGCCAGCCAGCCCTTTCCCACCACTGGTCCCGCTGCCAGCGCCTCTGCCACTCGCACCATAGGTAGGCTGGGGGGAGGGGGGAGAGAGAAGCCCCCTCCAGTGCGTGCGCACACACACACACACATGGTCCGGCCTGCCATGCGGTCTGGGGGACAGTCAACCGGCCCCCTCCCAAAAAAGTTTGCTGACCCCTGGGTAAGTGGGACCCTCACTCAAGTACAAGCCGGGGGGGGGGCTTTTTCAGCATAAAAAATGTGCTGAAAAAGTCAGCTTATACACGAGTATATGCAAGGTAAATGTTTATAGCTTTGGGATGCCTGCAGAGCCTTATCAGCAGCCAGCAAGACAAGTATCCTGAAGCTGTGCACATCATTGCGGGAGACTTCAACCATGTAGAACTTAAAACAGTGCTCCCAACGCTCTATCAGCATGTGAAATGTCCCACAAGAGGGGACAAGACACTAGATAAAGTTTATTCGAATGTAAATCACGGCTATAGGGCTTTACAGCTGCCACACTTGGGCCAGTCCGACCATATGTCTTTGTTCCTGGTACCAGCATATATCCCACTCAGGAAACGGGCTCCCACAATATTAAAATCTGTTAAAATCTGGCCTGAAGGTGCTATTCACCAGCTGCAGGACTGTTTTGAGAGAACTAATTGGGATATTTTCGATCGTTCAGACCTGGAGGAGCACACGGCGGCAGTTCTGTGCTATATCAATCACTGCACAGACACTGTCACAGTAAACAAATCCATCCGGTTTTATCCCAATCAGAAACCCTGGATGAATAGAGAGGTCCAGGGCCTGTTGCGGGAAAGGAACAGGGCTTTCAGGTCAGGCGAGGTGCAGCTTTACAGTGTGGCAAGAGCAAACTTGAAGAGGGGTATTCGACAGGCAAAACGGGATTATAGGCTGAGGATTGAGGACAATTTAAGGAGCAACAACACAAGACAGATGTGGCAGGGGATTCAGCACATTACCAACTACAAACCTAACCTTGGTGCTGTCGACGGTGACCCTTTGCTGGCGGAGGAGCTTAACCTCTTCTTTGCTCGCTTCGAGAAGGAGCCACCTGAGACGCCGGTATTACAGCCACCAGCCCATAGGGGCCCCTCATTCACGGTAGAGGAGCATGAGGTGAGAAAGGTATTGAGGATGGTGAATCCGAGGAAGGCGGCTGGACCTGATGGCATCACTGGAAAGGTGTTGAAGGGCTGTGCGGATCAGCTGGCGAGGGTCTTTACTAAGATCTTCAACAAGTCCTTACACCAGTCTATTGTCCCACCCTGCCTGAAGTCGTCAACTATTGTCCCTCTGCCTAAAAAATCCACAATCAGTAGTTTGAACGACTACAGACCAGTTGCACTGACTCCAATCATCATGAAGTGTTTTGAGAAACTGATGCGCCGTCATATTATTTCCTGTCTTCCATCAACTTTTGACAACTACCAGTTTGCATACAGGGCAAATAGATCCACAGAGGACGCTATCACCACCACTCTCCATGCTGCTCTGTCCCATCTGGAGCAGCTGGGGAGTTATGTGAGGCTGCTGTTTGTGGACTTTAGCTCAGCTTTTAACACTATCCTCCCCCATAGACTGGTGTCCAAGCTAGAGGCGATTGGACTCTCCAACTCCACCTGTCTCTGGGTTTTGGATTTTTTGTCAGAACGTTCTCAGAGGGTTAGAGTAGGGTCACATATGTCCACAGCCCTTAGCCTTAACACCGGCTCACCACAGGGTTGTGTGTTGAGTCCCCTGCTCTATGCTCTCTATACGTATGACTGTACAGCCACCTATTCCAGCAACAAAATCATCAAGTTTGCTGATGACACTACGGTGGTAGGGCTCATTTCAGGAGGGGATGAGTCCGCCTATCGGGACGAGGTGGAGCGGCTCTGTGTCTGGTGTGGAGAGAACAATCTGGCTCTTAATACGGCTAAGACCAAGGAATTAGTGGTGGATTACAGGAAAAAAAAGGCGGACATTCAGCCCTTGCATATCAATGGGGAACGGGTGGAGAGGGTGGCGGAATTCAGGTTTTTGGGAGTAACTATCGATCAGGGCATGACTTGGAGCGCAAATACCACTGCTCTGGTGAAGAAGGCCCAGCAGAGAATTTATTTCCTCAGACTTTTAAAGAAGAACAATCTGAGTGAGAGACTGCTGGTGTCCTTCTACCGAGGCTCCATAGAGAGCATTCTTACATACTGTATTTGTGCTTGGTTCTCCAGTTGTACAGCTAGGGAGAGGAAGGTGCTCCAGAAGGTCATAACCACAGCACAAAGGATTATTGGTCAACCTCTCCCATCTTTGGAAGAATTGTACGGTTCCCGTTGTCTTAGGAAAGCAAACAACATCCTGCAGGATTCATCTCACCCGGGATACAGTCTGTTTGCACTACTGCCTTCTGGCAGGAGATATAGAAACATCAAGTCAAGGACAAATAGACTGAAAAACAGTTTTTACCCGAGAGCTGTGGCCCTTTTGAATGCTGTAACTCGATAGTGTGACCTGGGAGATTGATGGGTGTGGGTGGGGCTGGAATGTGGTTTGTTGGTTGTTGTTGTTGTTTTGCTTTTGTTGTTTTTAAGGGATGGCATCCAATTTCGTTGCACTTGTGCAATGTTGCACGTGTGTAATGACAATAAAGAATCTATCTATCTATCTATCTATCTATCTATCTATCTATAGCATTTCAGTCTTAGTAGTAGTTAAGCCCCCTACTGGTTTAAATTGATGTATTCGGAACCTAGCTGTAGGCGCCACTGCAGGCTTATCCCTCCTCCATGGCCAGCTTCACACGTCATACTAAGCCAAGGCCCAGGCTCCCCAAGGAAGATGGCAGCCACTTCCGTCCTCCCTGGCTGTCTCACTGTTGCTTTGCACTGAGCTAAGCCATGGCTTGACTTAGCATGCTATCCAACGCCAGACGAATGAGCAGGAAACCAAGAACGAATCTTTGTTACAGCTCATGGTTAGTCTAGAGAAAGCTACTGGATTGGTAAACTGGCTAAACAAGCAATGTGCATACTTAGATTTCGAATCCTTACAGTTCAAATCTCTGCATGCCTATTCAGAAGTAAGTCCAGTGGAACTGACTTTCAGGTGAGCTGGTTAGCAAGCAATACACTTTTACAAAATTTGGAAGAACTCAAACTGTAATCAAAATAGATTCAGGTAGAACTGTCATTCTTGGTTATAATTTTGACTTGCATCATACAAGTTTTTCTTTACTGGACAGGTGACATTTGATAATGTGAGCAATGCATAATGCATAGGTTCAACTGTATAGGCTGTTAAAAGCTAAGCAGCTTGCTTGTTAAAAAGACTGTTATCTCCCGATCAGAATATTGAATGGAAGTAGAATTTGCATAACATTTTCATTCATGCAACAATAATGTGATTTGGTAGCATCTGGGGCTGTTGTTGTTGTTGATGATGATGATGATGAGCTGAAATGCATTGCATACCAGGGAGACTCATCGTTCTTGGTATGATTTAGCTTAATAATTTATTTCCTCCCTCTACCCACCTCCGCCAAGAAAAACAAATCCGTTATGTTCTATGAAAAATATATTTCTTTTTCTGTTTCAGGAAACCTGAGCTGGCTGAGGGAGTGTTTGGATAACAGAGTTGGTGTCAATGGCTTAGACAAAGCTGGGAGCACAGCCTTGTACTGGGCATGCCATGGTGGACACAAAGGTACATGAGAAGTGAATGAAGAGGAACACCTTTCTTCTTGGAGCTTTCATTACTGGGTTGATGGGACCAGCTAGTATTTCCTCTTCTTCTGCAATCAGCAATGGTCTGAATTCTTGTATGATACAATTTAACTTAGGAAGAGGGAGGGAAATAAAGAAATAAGATTGGATTGGCCTCAGCTAGAGCCAGACATGAAGCGTTGTGGGTTCCGTGTGGGCCCCATCTCTTACTGCAGAGGCCATCTCACTTCTCACTTTCAAGCCTTACTCTTGAGGTCCTTTTTATGCTGTCAGGCATTTGTAAACTGTTCTATTCTGTATTTTAAAAATTTATTTAGCCAGTCACTTTAATGATTATATGTATTTTTTTTAATGGTGTTTCATGTCTTAATCGTTGCACACTGCCCTGATATTTTATGGTGTGACAGTACAGAAGTAGTAAAAAAACAGGGGGGGGGGAGTAAGCTGCCTTACTGTAAGTCAGACAGCTTGTCCATCAATACAGCCCAGTAGGGTCTGCTCTTATTGGCAGCCAATCTCAAGGAATTCCTGCAGAGTGATGCAGCAAGAAAACTGCCTGCACATTTGCAAAGCTAGGCAGTGTCCAGTATGGTTTAAATTGGATGGGGAACCACTTGTTGAGATTCCTGCATTGCAGGGGTTTGAATGAGATGAATCTTGGGGTCTCTTCCAACTCTATAATTCTATGATATCACTCTCTGTACTTCTTCATTTCCTCCTGACCTTACTGATTACATCCTGCCTCTCCACCCACTCCCACACTTTGCCAACCATGTGTGTGTGTGTTTATAGTTATAGATATACCCGCAACTCACCTGATAAGTGGACCACAAAATCTGGTGCCATAATAAATTTAATAGCCTTTGAGGTGCCACAGAGTTTTATTGTTTTGGCTGGAAGAGACTCAACACGGCAATCCCTCTGGAAATAAATATGGATTTAAAATCATGTGCTCTTAATAATGGCGAAGCAGAAAACAAAAGAAATGAAAGGTGATCCTGAATTAAGAATGTGGGTTTTAAAAAGAGATTTTATCAGCTTTCATAGATTAGTTCTCTTAAGTTAATTCAACTTTCACAGCTCACTTTTTGAGCTGATTGAGTCTAGATCCTGACTTTCCTGCTACATTTTGAATATAACAAAGCAACTTCCAGTTTCTCACGATATCCCCACTCCCAATTTTTTCACTTTATGCAGATATAGTGGAAGTATTATTGACGCAGCCAAATGTAGAACTAAACCAACAGGTAAGTAATCACACATTGAATGGCTTTCCAGAATGGGTTTGTGATAGTGGTGATTGATTACCATTGACATGATCTAAACTTCTGTTGCCACATTTTAACCTTGATGGGTTTCCACACTTCTGCATCCACAGAATAAACTGGGGGACACAGCTTTGCATGCTGCTGCATGGAAGGGTTATGCAGATATCGTAGAAACACTGCTGGCAAAAGGTAATTGTATTTACCCACACATTCCTGTAACGTCATAAGCACAAGCCCTGGCGAGATGTGTATATCTGAGAAATGCAGGAGTTTTATGCCTGCTTGTGGTGTCCCCATATCTTCCCTTTCATTCCACTTTCTTGCCACACAATGATTCAACACTTCTTGTGGTCATGAACCATTAATGTTACATCTGAACTGGGAAACTTATGGTTGGCAGCATTGAGCTAGGATCTTGAATCACAGTTGCTTTTAAAGTTGTTGTTATCCTCGTAACCATAATTTCCTGGTACTGACAAAATACACAGCTATGGTTAACTGAAGTCTTGCAGGATTAATAGTAGCACCCTGAGAAAGTAGAATTGGTGATAGGATGAAACATGTTGAGCACAAGGCTCATACATTCCTCAGTTTATTAAGCCAAGATATGCACATCTGAACTGAGCCATAGGTAGACATTTGCATACCCAGTTCGCAATGTATACTGTGAACGAGCTGTTTTTGTGGCCTCATTTTACCTTCTATAATGCAGTTATTATTTTCTCACTTGGCATACTAGTTGAATTATGTATTCTATAGTATAATAATTATAATATATAATACTACAATATATTGTGAAAGAAAAATCCAGATTTTCCATGGATTGACAAGATCTTCAGAGTTCCCTTGGTTTGCAGTCGTATGGCCACTTATCTGAAAGCAAACCCCACTGAACTCACGAAGATAATTTTGTGTAGACATGTGCAATACTTCACTGTTTGCCCCTTATGTCAAAGAGATTTGGATCAAGCTCTCTGTGCTCATATTGTTCTGTCCTAGCTCCCTGCTTGCCCCATCGCTTCCACCACTTCCAGAATGCCTCCCTCTTGCTGAGTTTGGGCAAGCGGGGGGTGTTCTGGTGCATGTTGGACGTGGGGAGCATGGCAGCAGTGGGGCAGGAGCAGCACATTCCAATTCTGCCTCAGGTGGCAAAATGGAATGGGCTGCCCCTGACTTAGAACGCTGCACCCACAGAAGAAGAGTGCAGTAGCAAATCTGCAACTTTCCTTGCTGTGTTCATTAGCCATCTGAATGCGACCTTTGTTAGTGGAGTTTTGTGTCCCATGAAGCCCTACAATATGGTTCCTTCCATAGCCTGTTCTTCTTCCTTCTTAGAGTAGGACCAGCCGTGTTCTGAATTATGAAAGCCACCTTCTCAGTTATGTGAGGAATTATTCCACTGATATGGAGGTGTTTGCTGTGGTGATATTTTACACTGGGGCAGGATTCATCTGTGTTGTTGTGTGTGCGATTCTGGGCTGCATCAATAGGAGTATAGCATCTAGATTAAGGGAAGTAATAGTGCCACTGTACTCTGCTCTGGTCAGACCTCACCTGGAGTACTGTGTCCAGTTCTGGGCACCACAGTTCAAGAAGGACACTGACAAACTGGAACGTGTCCAGAGGAGGGCAACCAAAATGGTCAAAGGCCTGGAAACGATGCCTTATGAGGAACGGCTAAGGGAGCTGGGCATGTTTAGCCTGGAGAAGAGGAGGTTAAGGGGTGATATGATAGCCATGTTCAAATATATAAAAGGATGTCATATAGAGGAGGGAGAAAGGTTGTTTTCTGCTGCTCCAGAGAAGCGGACACGGAGCAATGGATCCAAACTACAAGAAAGAAGATTCCACCTAAGCATTAGGAAGAACTTCCTGACAGTAAGAGCTGTTTGACAGTGGAATTTGCTGCCAAGGAGTGTGGTGGAGTCTCCTTCTTTGGAGGTCTTTAAGCAGAGGCTTGACAACCATATGTCAGGAGTGCTCTGATGGTGTTTCCTGCTTGGCAGGGGGTTGGACTCGATGGCCCTTGTGGTCTCTTCCAACTCTATGATTCTATGTGTGCATAATGACATTCACTTGCACACGGGACTTTTTATCTCTTACCTTCTTCCATGCCCCCAACTCTGCTCTGGGGGGTTGGGGGGAAATGCAGAACAGGTTGAGGAGACGTACGAGGTGAGGAGAGGATGGAAAAATCTTGTTGCATGAGTGGACCTCCTCCCCTCCCCCCATTCCACTTTGAGTGCTGTGTTGAATTCTGCCCCTAGTGCACATTTTATACAAAAAGATACACTCATTCCCCACCAACAAACAATCTGAATTTCCGTTAAAAAATGCTATGATTCTTCGTAGATGGCAAAGTGGCGTCATTCTGTTCCTTAGAATCTCTATTAGCATAGAGATTTTGCATCAGAAGTTAGAATGGAAAACTAGTTTCATTTTAGAGGAAAGTTGCTAACAAGGATAGCAAAGATATGCAGCTAACACAGGGGCGACTAAGCTGTGGTCCTCCAGATGCTGCTGGACTACAACTCCCATCATCCCTGACCACTGGAAAATTGGCTGAAGCTGAAGGGAGCTGAGAGTACAGAAGCTCCATCGGAAGGAGCACAGGTGAGACACACTTGACCTGATAGTTTCACCTCTGAATTTCTAATTGTCCTCTATTTTGTTTTCACAAAGGTGCTAGAACAGATTTAAGAAATAATGAGAAGAAATTGGCTTTTGACATGGCAACTAATGCAGCATGTGCTTCCCTCCTTAAAAAGAAACAAGGACAAGGTGAGGGTTGTTGGTTTTTTACCTTTTTTGATGTATTTTCCAATATGCTGCATCAGTAAGCGACTTATGAATATCCCCGTAACTGTTGCTGAAAGTGGGATTATGTGAGGCAGTTAGAAAATGCATTTCTGCTTAAGGACAGTGACCTAGGAGAAGTTGTGATGAAACCCTACAGAAGGCACTCCTTTTCGCAGAGCTCCAAGAATAATAGGTTCTCAGGTACACAGAGGGCCACAGAGAGACGTGATTGTAGCTATGGAGGAATGCCAAGGTGTTGTGGGAGGAAGCCTTTTTAATTATTGCAATTATTTTAATAATATAGAGAGATACAAAACGTCCTGCAATTGTCTTGCTAGAAATTTGACACACAAGAGGTGACAGCTCTGGTAACAGATTTTGAAAACACAAAATGACCGGCCCTGCTCTTAACAGAGCAATGCTGTTGGGGTGATTGAATCCATGTCAGAGTTGCTACCACTTGCTATATGTCCTGTTCACTCACTCCAGTCCAAGGGGGAGGAGGAGTGGTGGTTTGTGTCACTCCTCTACCCAGCAACACTCCTGCCCTTTTCCATGTTGTAAATTGACCTTCCCATTCACATCACCGAGGAGGGGAAGTCAAGTCTTTTTGCTCTTGGCCACCCCAACATGCCCCTTTCCTCCACCACAGCCATTGGAACACCTTCTGCGTATTGGGACTGCGACTGCTTCTTATTCCTCTGGCTTAGCTGTTGGGTTGCACCCTAAATTTACATTTTTAAAATGTTTGTTGCTCTTTCTTCTAGACATAATGCGAACCTTAAGCAATGCAGATGAATACCTTGATGATGAAGACTCCGACTGAACTGCCTTAATACTGTCTAAAGATGTTCAGCTTTTTGTGCCTCCACCTTTCTCAAATTCTTCCTCTGACTACCAAAAGTGTACTTTTCTCATATACATAGCAATGTAACATCATAGCTATTCCCTCCACAGGGTCAAAATATGCCCCTTCCCAGTACTTAAGGTCCAAAAATTCTCTAGTTGCTTTTAAATAAATTGGCTAGGTGAGAGCATGTTTTTCCCATTATGCACTGGAAATAGACTTTGCCCTTTAAGAAGAAGTGTTAATATATCTCTGCAGACATTGGGTTTTTTGCAGGCAAATGGCCATCTTTAATGCTACACCATGCTAGTTTTATTTTACTTTTACAGAAAGAAATATATCAAGTACAAGAGTGGTTGGTTTTCCTTACAACACATATTCACATGTGTGCATGTTTATGTGTATTTTATTTACACACACACACACATGTGTATAGGTGTTGGTTCCGTGCATGTTTATACACTGAGAGCCCAAACTGGAGTCATGGAATGAAAATACTTTATATCAGGAACATACCCTTAAGGGGACTGGAGTTGAAGAGATATTCCAGTTTCCCACAAACTGGTTCTGGTTATACACATTTTCTGTGGTCGCTTGGGATTACCCATGGCAGTTGTGTGCAAATCTAGCCTTGCACAGGAACAGGGAGTGAGTCATACTGGGTGAGAGAAAGGAGCAAGGCCTGCTGCAGTAGCCAGCACAGGAAGCAACAAATCTCTCTGCCCAGTGGTTGCTTAGAGGGTGAATGGAAGCTTATGTCTCCATTTCCCCTTGGGATGACTGTAGGGAGAAATCAGACTCTGGTTCCATTTGAGCCCAATTCCTAACTCCTGTAATGATCACCCAGAGAACAAAGGATGGCCTTCCTTTTTATTTTTTTTTAATGAATTTTTATTCAAATTTCCAATAACCATTCCATTTATAATTTAACATCCAATTTAACTTATACATCTTTTAGACTTCCATCAGCCTATCTGACAATTTTCATATTTATCACAACTTCTCACATTTCCTAAATTTATGTTGCACTTTAACAATCCTTATTTTATCTTCTCTTTTAAGCGACATTCCTATCTGTTCTTTTCACAGAGCTTCCTAAGGATGGCCTTCCTTTTCCTCTGAAATGACTGAGAGTGCAGGGAGGATTTCTCTCACCTGACCCCCCTCACATGAGCTTCATAAAGTCCCTGCTGTGTGGGGGGGTGGGGGGGTGATTTAAAAGCATTTCAGTGGGTGGGAGAGGATGCTCCTTTGCCCATTAATCTTTACGGCTCACTTCTAAAGGCAGAAGGCATCAAAGCTCCACAACCCCTTTCATAATCATGTTAACCAGCAGTTAAATGGGAGGTGGAATGTGTGGGTGGGGGGTTATATCCAGCCTCTCTTTGCTTCCCCTCCCAGGTAACCATTCTCTTGCATGCACAGTCCCAGCAGCGGACCCAAGAGAAGGTGCACAAGTCTTCATTCACAAGGTTCCCCATCCAGCGCAGGATAAGTGTACAGAAGGATTACCACCCAGTCCAATCAGGGAATTTATATAGACAAGGAACTTATTCTTTAACTCATTGTGCTTTTGTGTTCATATCTGTCCTATGGAGGCAAGGGGTGTTCTTCCTCTTCTCTGCCAGAGATTCTTGCTCTTTTTGTGCATTTCTGTTCCCCCTGCCCTAAAGTATTTCACCTCAAGAGCTGGTGTGTTTCTGAAATCATTTATTGGTGGGATGCCACAAACCAAAAGTATATTCAAAAATAATATTGAATAAATATTTTAAATGCTTTGAAACTTGGATTACATTTCCTCCTTGAGAATGCAAGCTTTTGCCTGGGTTGGAATTAATAGGACTTTATGGCACTAATGCTTGGGAGATTGCAGCTGCAATCTCAACATAGCTAGACTAGTGAAGTTGCCCACGAAATGGGAGTGAGGAACTTGCAATCATAAATCCATTTTTAAAAAATATCCCTACATTATAATTTTGATGCAAACTTTACTGCAGGGCTTAATTGTTGTTTCACATTAAATTATGACTACCAGAAAATTCACACTGCACTGAAATGAATTCTTCCCCTCTTTTGCACACGTAATTAAGTTCTTACATTTTTTGGCTTATTTTACAAGGCTCTTTCCGCTCCAGACGCAGCCCCCTGGATTAGTATTCTGGATTTTATGTGGTTTTCATTTTATGTTCCTGCCTTATCTGCATATTGAAGATAATACTTTGAGCTGTAAGAAGTGCATACAAGCAATTTCATTTCATTGCAGTCAGTCAGTTTTTCATATTACCTAGCAGATCTCCCCTGAATGATATTTATTATGGGTTTATTTGCACAACATAATTTATTTTACCATGAATATCTGTTACTTTTAAAAAGTTATTCTAAACAAAACAAAGGCTGATGAGATACATGCAGTCATTATTTCACCTTAACATTCTTCCCAAAAACCTGTATTTGGGAATATAGATATTTACCAAGTTATGGTTGTGTCACTCCCAATTATAGGGCATCACCCTCATATTAGGCAGTGATCTGTGCTGAATTTCTCTTTAACTGTATTCATTACTTATTTCTTACTCATTTTTCCAGGGCTCAGGGTACTGTTGACAAGCATCCAACTGAAAAATGGTGGTCTAGACTAGAAAGACTTCACAAGCAATTTGTTATTTATTTACCTTTCTGACTTACTTCCTATTAAACATATCAATTTAGAATACACATACACACACAATTTCATATATAAAACAATTTCAAGTCTAACAACAACAACAACAACATATATTATTTATACAGCGCCCATCTGGCTGGGCTTCCCCAGCCACTCTGGGCAGCTTCCAGCAACATATTAAAATACAATAATTCATCAAATATTAAAAGCTTCCCTAAGCAGGGCTGCCTTCAGATGTCTTCTAAAAGTCAGATAGTTGTTTATTTCTTTGACATCTGGTGGGAGGGCGTTCCACAGGGCGCCACTACCGAGAACACAGATGAAGAAATCTCCAATAAAAAGGCTTGTTGAAAGAGGAAGGTCTGAAAAGATGACTGAAATGGTGTGTATCTGATGTTCAGTGAGAGGCTGTTCCAAAGCATGTTTGCCGCCACACTCAAGGCCCAATTCCTACTTCATATATGGTAGATGGGGCCTCCAGATAAGAAGGGAGCTAAAGAAGGCCCCTCTTTTGCAGAACACAGTTATCTGTTGTATATCGAAGGAATTAGATAATAGTTTTCCTGGTCCCAAGCATTGAATATTCATATCAGGACCTTGAATCTACATCCTGCCTGGAAGACATGGCATAGCAATGGACCCCAAAGTAGGGTCTGGAAAAGCTAGAGTAGGCATGAATTTATTTATTTATTTCCCCTTTCATTTAAATAAAAAAGCCTGGCAGGTTGGTATAACCATGTCAATAATATGCAAACTCAACAGCAAGTAAGTAACTGCAGTACCATAAATCACCTATGGTGTGTTCATTAGGAAACACATGAGTATGCAGACATGGAAAATAACAGATTTTCGGCAGGAAAACAGTGCAGGGAGGAAGGGTTTCATCCTCTTGCTCCATGGTCCTAATCCAGGGCTGCTTTTTGAACAGAAAAATATGCTGGGAATTCTAATCACAGAACTACCGCATCACATTCATCTGATCTGCAATTCTTACTGCCTTCATTGAAATGTGTGGCTCAGTCCTGTGCTTGTTTCTTTGGAGGTAAGTCCCATAGGCCCACATTCAAAAAGGTTTAAGTCCAAGAACGCAGACATAGGGTTGCAGCTATACCATGGCTGACCAGCTTGATTGGGACTTTTATGTTTGAACATTCAAATTCATATACCCCATGTATCCAAAGTAGTAGCACCAGACACCCAGGCTGTGTGACAGCATTGAGAATTAATATGAGGAAGGGCCCATTCTGCCATTTTGAATAACTAGTGGAATAGCAAATCACATAGTGCCCAACAAGCCAGTTTGAGGATGCCTGCACAATCCCATAAAAGAGAAGTCTGCCTCCAGATCTGCTGCACATGCCTTGTTCTACTTCCTTGGTCTTATTAGCATTAGAACACCAAAGCACTTACACATTTTTTTTACTTCACTTTCATTGTGAAGTAAATTTAAACTTGTATGCAAATGCTTGACTGTGAAGAACCTCAGCCTGAAGCAAATACATGAGCAAGTCAGCAAATTACCCCCAAAAGTCACAGTAAACAGCAATAATGGTTCCTCTTTGTTTATACTGCCGCGAACGTAGACATGTAATGCTGGCATCACATCACTTGTTTCACTGGAATCCCAGCACTTAAGTTTAACACCAAAATTATGCAGTTTTAGTATATAGTATTTATTATAGAGTAACCAACCTGCAAGTTAGGCACTTATGGTCTGCCAGGGGGGAAACACCTTTCATCTCTACACTTTCTCAGCAAACATTTAATTGTAGGATACAATGGAAATGTTTGACTGACTGACATAAATACACAGTAAACTGTTGTAAACAGAATTATCCATTTTTTAAAGATACCAGTCATTGCTTTAGAAAAATATGTCCACACAGAGTCTGAGAGTTCAACCAGACATGGCATAAAAAAATAGGTGTAAATCAGTTCTGAACAACAGCTCCAGGGGAGGGGTGTGTGTTTACATCCTTTCCTTGAGCTGTTTGGTTCAAGACATTTTGCTGACTGAGGAAGAAGAGCAAATAGCATCCCCATGCCAAGTTGCACAAAACTAAAGGCTGGCCAGGTTATTCTGGCTTCAGAGGCAGAAAATCCTACAAGCAGCTCTTCCTCTTCTACCAGCAAAAAATGCAAGGAAAAAATTAACTTGTATACTCATAAGCCAGTCCCATTGTGTATATTGCATGAGTAGTATTTTTTTCCCATTAATTTATATATTCATACACACGTGTCTCAAGGTAGTTTACTTAAATGGGGAGATGGGCAGCTTTAAAAACTGCACACAAACATGACAGCTAAAGGTAGTTTAAAAGCAATGGAGAGTAAGCACCTACAGCAGATACCTTTTCACTCAGCTGTTGTTGATTTATTACACATACACACTGCAGCAGTGCTTCCAGGAACTTCTTTAAAAAAACCATTATAAAATACAAAAAGCATTGCAATATTGTGAAACAGGAATGCATTGAAAGGATTAGGCTTTTGTTTTATTTTTAAATCCTTGCCTGGCACTGTAAGGACAGCAATATTGGTGACAGAAATTCCCTGGAGAGGAAAGTTCATATATGGTGAACTTAACTTTAGCGGCACCTACAGAAGAGCCTCAAAACATCTCTCAATACATAGGCAGGTTGAAATGGAAGCATGGGCTACTTCAGAGCATAAAGGGCTTCAAGGAGAACCTGAGGGCGTAAGGATGCTGTTGGAGGCCAGCTCTCCTCAGCCAGAGGTGGCGAAAACTCTGCACCAACTGGAGGGCACAGGTCTCCCATCCTCGCTTTAATGGGAGGCACCAGCATTTGGACTGGCACTCAGAAGTGGTCTGTCAGCTGGAGCAGTTCTTTAACAACCAGCAACATTTCAAAGTGACCAGGCACAGATAGCAACCTAGCAGCTGTAGTCAGGATCAACTGTATTTTCTGAGCAGACTTTGAAGGCAGCCCCATGTACACTGCATTACAGAAGCCATGCCTAAATGTTACCAGGACATGACCAACTGCGGTGAGACTCTTTGTCCAGGAAAGGCTGCTGCGGGTGCACAAGTCTAAACTGATGAAAATACTGCTTGCCACAGAGGCCACACAGACCTCCCACAGCAAGACTGGGTCCAGGAGTGCTCCCCCCCAGACTGGGAACTTAATCCTTCTGGGCAGTGCAACTCCAGCCAGTGCAGGTTGAGCAGTGTCTCCTTAAACAGACAAACTAACAGAACCTGCCTTGTTAGCACTGAGCTCCAGTCTGTGGCCCAACATATCAGCCAGCTCAAATCATGTTATTCACCAGCAGCTAGACACAGCACCTATGGTTTTCTTGAAAATAAGGTGTGAAAAAGACAGATTTCCTAACTGGAATGCAAAACACTATACATTGAAATGGAAACAGGGACTAAATTGTAATGTACAGTATCTGAAGTGCTTATCTGCTTTTTTATTTTATTTTATAAAAATAACAGGTTACCAAGAGCAGAGCTAAGAAGCGCTGCCACCTCCCAATATTAGAATTGTGACCTTTAATTTACAGCTTTCACCTTGAGAGCATAGATTGACAATAAATGTGTGAGTAATCACATAGACCTAAATGCAAGGATAGGGCCAGATGATTACAGTTTAGCATGGAAATACAGGTATAAAATTGGGTTTTCTGATGTGTCTGGCCTAGAAGCTCAACAGCAACCAAGGTTATCAAAGGACCAACACTGAAATTATGCTGGTGCCTGTCTCTTCAAATTTTCATGGCCGCTAAATTTATACATTCTAAATGGCTGTGCTAGTGGAGATATTCCTGGGGAATATACTTTCTTGTCAGGGTCAAAAACCAGTACAATTGACTACATGCTGTTTGATAGTGAATTACTAGCAAAAACTGTGTGATTACAAGTCCTTCCATATGTAGAGGGGGATCACTTCCCCTTATACCTGCAGGTATCCCTCAAAAACAAGACAATCTTTCTTAAAACAGTATACCCCACAGAGATTACCGCTTTAGAGCACCCTGGATGCCGAGTCAAATAGACCCCCACACTTGACAACAAATTGAAGAAGATTTTAGCTTCTGAAAATCTGTGCACACTCAAATGGCTCTGGGAACAATTCTAACCCAGAGGACCCACTTTTTGAATACAAGCGCCTGCTCCATCGTTTAAAACCCCACCTCTTTAACACCTCAGAGAAGACGCCAACTAAACCTATAACAATAAATAAACCCTGGTTTGATCACACCTGTTTGCAGGCCAAAAAAGCCTTGCTAAACGCTTATAAAGCCTCCCTGACATCTGATAACCATGCTAGGCAGCAAGCTTATCTCTCTGTTCATGCCCTAAAAAAAGAATACAAAGCTCTGATAACCCGCCAAAAGAACATTTATAGCAGAAAGTGCTGGTCAGAACTAATTATTGCGGCAAAAGCAAAAAACCAGACATCATTTTGGAAACTGGTTGTGTCTGGCTCGCATAAAGCTGCCTCCCCCTTATCCTCACATATTCCACCTGACCGATGGGTCGCCTTTTTCCAATCGATGTATGAGGACAGTGAACCTCCCATTCAGGAGCAGGAAATAGAGCAGCTGGCTAAATGGCCGGCAGCATCGGCAACAGAAGTGAAATCATACATAAACCAACTGAAAATGCCCAAAGCCCCTAGCCCAGATGGTATCCTTCCAGAAATGATAAAATCACAGGCAGACTGTGGGCTCCTTTTCTAGCCACTCTTTTTACCCATGTAGATGATACTGGCCGCTTCCCAAGGGATTGGTGAACAGCCATAGTGGTTCCATTCTATAAAAAGGGCAACAGAGGGGATTCAGCAAATTATAGGCCAATCAGCTTATTAAGTGTGATAAGCAAACTTTATACAAAGCATTTACTTGAAAAGTTCAAAGAGTGGCTAGAAAATGAAGACATTCTGGCAGTAGAACAAGCGGGCTTCAGACCCGGCAGGTCCACGATAGACCACTGTTTAACGTTACAACATCTGATAGAAAAATACAAATCAGGGGGGCAGGCTTCACTCTTCGCCGCTTTTGTAGATCTAAAAGCAGCCTTTGACACAGTCCCCAGAACCAGACTATGGGACAGACTTCGGGCCACTACCACTGATAGAGGCTATGGTACTTAATACAGGCTGTTCACTCAAACACGGCCCTTAGAGTCAGATGTAGCCGCTTAGGGCACCTAACAGACCCCATTAGAACCTTTAAGGGAGTACGGCAAGGGTGCCTTTTGGCCCCCTTACTATTTAATTTCTATCTAAATAGCCTAGTAAGTACTCTCAATAACCCCGAACCCCATCCCCCGAAGATAGCAAATCAGCACATCACAGTTCTGCTATACGCAGATGACGCAGTAATAATACTCTCTAGAACCGCTGTAGGGCTCAGAAGAGCTTTAAGAAAACTTGCAGCCTATTGTGAAACTGAATGACTTAAAATAAATTATCAGAAGACCAAGATTCTCGCTTTTGGGGAAAAACCAAAGCCCAGAAGCTGGCAACTTCAAGGTCACAAATTAGAACAAGTTTCGAGCTACAAGTATCTAGGAATGGCGGTCCAGGCATCAGGATCCAACAAAATCCATATAAATTCCATCAGGAGTGTTGGGGAAAGCCAAGCAAGATCTGTGGTCAGGCAAAGAATCATGGACACAGAGAGACAACAGGACTGCTTGAGGTCCCCCGATTATATAATCGTAGAAAATGAGAGGTATGGTGCGGCCCTGGCAGCATACCTCTATTTTCTCGTATCAAAAAACATGAGAAGGGCCTTTACTCTAGGCAGAAGTTGGGCCTTGCCCTCGCCGGTTTTGGAAGGAGCATTTGGAAAAGTCCCGTATGCTCAGAGACTTTACGTCTGCCCATTAGGGGAAATAGGAGGCCCCGAACATTTATTTTTTAGATGTCCCTTTTATGACGAGGCATGCAGAGATATCATTGACCCCCAGCTGGTGAGGCTTGCTGACCTTCCGGATAAGTCTAAACTCAATTTTCTCCTCTTAGGCAAAGACCACAAGACAACCTGGATGGTTGCCAGATTCTGCACGCAGATTTGCAGGCGCAGACCACCCCCCAAAACACATTCTTTCGCTAGGAAAACAGTCGAAGTCAGACTCCAGGGTGTCAAGGCCAATTTGTATGGTAGCCCAAATTTTTAGGTCTTTATGTGTATATGCGCTTATCTTACATTTTAATCTTTAAGCTGTTGTTATACATTGCTTTAAATGTATATTTTATTCTTGTGAAAGCTGTCCCAGTTGTGCTTTTCGAGCTGGTCTTTGACTGTAATAAATTATGATGAGTGGTCACATATATGATTGCCTTTTAGTGTTCTGGTCAATAGCATTATTCAGTTCTATCATTTTAGTTTAACATATTTTCTGTGGAAAATATGATTCTTAATTTTGGTAGTTGGCAGATGCTTCTTTCAGCCACTAGAGGTCGCTGGAAAACAGCAGCATATAGCTCATCTTTTGTCAATTCCTTGAATAGAAAAGCTACTTTATGGCCATGGCACTGCCAGTACCTCAGCTGGAGGCAGGAGCTGAATGAGGTCAAAACGGAGCTGTTAACTCAGCAAAGGCCTCAAGGAGACAGAGAGACTCCTCTAGTTCCGGCCATCTCCTCCTTTGTCTCGTCCTGTCCGGGCTCATAGCTTGCATCCTCTTTAGACCCTTCTTCCCAAGTAGACCCCTAGCAAAAGCGTCTCCCGGCAGTGTCCAAGAGGCACTGCTCTGGCAACGCTGGCTGTCTTGTCATGCCCATGGCCACCTTCAGTCCAGAGGCCTGTGGGAGATCATGGGGGACCAAGGGATTCTCAGGGATTCCTTGGAGGAGCCAAGGGAGACATCCTTCCACTGGGCTTCTTCAGGCTGGAGACTCTTGTGGCTCCTCCAGGTCTTCAGCTGAAGTGGGGTTTTCTGTGGGGCCTTGAAGACTTTTCCTCCAAAATAGGTCCCCCTGGTCTATGTCAGATACGATCCTGAGTTTACCTCGGGATGCTTCCAGAATGTTGCTATTTTGTGGGTGGGATTCAACAGCACACCAGCAAATTCAGCCAGGACAACTAAAGTGGTTTTGGAGCTCTTGCACAACAAGCCTGCTTTTTTAAAAAGCAACAGTCTTTCTGAGGTAATGAAAGTGATAGGAAAGTACACTGGAAAGTGTAGGCTAACAATTGCTTCCCGCAACACAATGGCGTAGTGTGGGGGGGTCCAAGGGGCCTTGGCCCTGAGTCCAAAATCCGGAGACAGCCCAACCAGGCACCCCCATGCAGGCCCTGGCTTCCGCGGGGATCCCCACCCCAGCGCAGGCAGCAGGGCAGCCCTGGGACACAGTGAGTGGGTGAGGACGGACCAAGGGAGGTGGGCAAGGGTGACTTCAAAGCAGAATAGTAAAATACAATACTCTATTTTAAAAAGTCTATTAAAAGCTTCCCTAAGCAGGGCTGCCTTCAGATGTCTTTTAAAGATAAGATAGCTGTTTATTTGCTTGACATCTGATGGGAGGGCGTTCCACAGGACAGGTGCCACTACTGAGAAGGCCCTCTGTCTGGCTCCCTGTAACCTCACTTCTCGCAATGAGGGAACGGCCAAGAGAAAGCCCTCAGCACTGGATCTCAGTGTCCGGGCTGAACGATGGGGGTGGAGACGCTCCTTCAGGTCTACTGGGCTGAGGCTGTTTAGGGAAGCAATCTCAAAGCTATATGGCAGCCCCAACTGCTACTGTCAAGTTAAGTACTGAACTAGTCGAGATTTTTATAAGGTTTTATACCACATGAGTTTGTATTATTAGTATCTATTAAGCTACTTATTTACTACCTGTTATGCTGGCATTTCAAGGCAGTGCATAGTAGTATCGTACAATGCAATATACAAATACAATTAAAATAAAGTCAAATGAAGCAATCAGTAAAAAACAGCAGATAAAATTCTACATCCACAGCCAACAACTTGTATCAAAGTCAGTGCATTCCTTATTTCCGATCCCACATAGGAAAATATAGTTCTTAATGTTGGCTGGCAGTCTGGAGAGTCTCGTTCCAAACACTAGAGGTCACTAATAGCAACATTTAAATCTCATCTTTTGATAATCTGCAAAAGTTTTTTTTATTTCAGTTTTGTCTATTTGTACTCCTGTGGCATGTTAAAATAGTACAATATGGTTTCAGCTTTAAATTAAATTCTGCTCAGAAGTAAGCCACATTGAGTTCAATGGAGCTTACTCCCAGGTAAGTGAATACAGGAGTGCAGCCTTAGTGATGCAGCAAGCAAATTGTGATGGTGGTTTGCCTCATGCTTGCTGAACTTCCAGCAAGCTCTTGAAAAGGGAGCAGTGCAAGATCCGACAGAGTGGTGTGCAAGTTACTCAGGGTTTAGGAAATTATTAAAATTCTTACTTCTGTTGTCAGGGGCTGCAAGGTCCATTATAACCTTACATACACTTTACATCGGGGAACCCGGGGCCCCTTGCAATAAACAGACATTCCTTGTTCACTGATTACAATGGGTCTTCTCTGAGTATGACTAACATAGGATGTTACTCTGCAAATTTAGTTCAATAGATAGCAGATACTTTTGCACTGCTGACAATATCCAAACTCTCTGTGTAATATTTAAGCTCTGTATACTCTCCCCACTGCACACACATATAAAAGAATCTTGTCACAGAAACTGATCCAGCCATATAACAAGAATGAAAGAAGCCCCCCCCCCAATATATTTACTGCTTTCCATGGTTGCTACCAGACTTGTGTCTTTTCAAGGAAATAAGCTCTCCAAGACAGGCAAATGGAAAATCAATTCACCTTACCAGCTGAGAACTATGCCGACAGAATTTATAGCATTGCTACTACATCTTTCTTGTGCAAGATGGATAAATTGGGTTTATATGCAGTATTTTTCACATCAACTGATGGGGAAAGGAGCCCAGGGGGAAAGTGGGGCTGCTAGATTTCAGACAGATTGGCACTCACTACAGGAAGCTGGCTTGGAACATCACAGCCCATTCAAATAGAACGCCATAGACTTCATGAGGAAAATGCCATGCAGAAGTTTGTAAAAAGCATAATATGAAGAGCAGTGCTGGAAGCTAAAAAGTATGTCAGGTCAAATTCTAAAGATATATAGCATTGTAGAGTCCAGTTCAATTAGAATTTTAGAATAATAGAATTGTAGAGTTGGAAGTAACTATAAGGGTCATCTATTCTAATCCCCTTCAATGCAGGAACCTCAACATGTGGTATTCCATCCAATTTGAAACCATACTGGACCCTGCTAAGTTCTGCAAATGTGCTGGCAGTTTTATTGCTGCACCAATTCATCACTTAATCACCTCCTTATTCTGCGCTATTTCCCAGGATCAACAAAGGCAAGGTGCATTCAGGTGAGTTTTCCCAAATTAACTGTGTGGGGGAAACCAGATTGTTTTGCATCTGTGTGTGGAGGTGGGGGTTCCATCTCCTAAATTTTCGAATAAAAGGTAAAAAAATAATGAGGGAAGTTGAAGTTTACACCTCCACCACCTCTGGTTTTAACTCCTATTAGTTGCAAGGCAGGACATATCTATGTTGCGTCAATGTCGCTTTCCTCCATTGTTTGAGTTTCTGGCTGGTAGTTTTCTATTAGCCACTAAGGCCATCTTGGGGAAAAGCTTGCTGACGCTAGGACTTCTTTTTAACAAAGTTTCTCTTCTTTTATGCATGGCTGAGCAACAAAATATAAAAATAATGGCCAGAAGCTCAAGGTCTGTCAAGAAAGAGGAGATTTCAGGCTTGAGCCATGAATGCAGAGCGCATTGATGTATAGCTACATCATGGGAAGAAGACCAGCATTGGCTGCCCGGCTCCATCCTCAACTTCAGTTAATGAACTATAAATCCAGCACTCTGGAGGGGCACCATCTGATAAGCCTGTAAGATGAGGGCTCATAAAATTACACAGGCAGGGGGTGGGGGTTTCTGGGGCAGGAAGGAGAGAAGCTGCCATTTCCACATCCATCCCCCCCTTGCTCTCTCCCTTTTCCCTCTCCGCCCAGCCCCCCCCATTTCCCCAGTCCTTCTGCTCCTTTCTTCTCCTCCCACCCCTCCCTTCCCTTTCTTCAGTGCTGGTATCCATATGAAGCTGACTTATACTGAATCAGACTATTGGCTCATCTAGCCTGGATCTGCCCATTCCAAATGACAGCCATTTTCCAGGGTCTCAGGCAGAAGTCTTTCCCAGTCTGTCTTTTAAAAACTAGAGAGCCTTTCTTAACTCAGAATAGCTGGAAGATAATGAGCAGTATGTGCTTCAACATGTCCTATAGCCAGAGGCATTGGTCCTTCTCCAAGTGCATGTATCGGGGGGGGGGGCGGACACGACACATCCACACCACACATTTAAAGCCATTTTAAGTACATAGCTTTCTCCAAAGAATCCTGGGAACTATAGGTTGTAAGGGTACAGGAAATTATATCACCAGTTCCCAGGGTTCATTGGAGGAAGCCATGTGCTCTAAATGTATGTTGTGGGTGTGACCAGGCCCAGGACAGGAGTTCCCAGCTGGCTGGGAGGCATGGGGCATTCTTGGCAAGACAGCGTATGTCTGGCAGGCCCCTGGCAAGGACCCCCAGCTGGCTTAGCCCTCTGAGGCCTGGGGCAAGCCTACCCAGCCAGGCACACTGGGTTCCACCCAACATTGTAGGTGGCCGGCACATGCCTGTGACATCATGTGGGTCAAACGCTAGGACGAGCTCTGTCAGGCCCTCCCTCTGCTGCAATGGCCTCCGACAGAGCCTGCTGCTGCAACAGGAGGGCCCACCAGAGCCCGATGCAGACAGGGGAGGGCCTGCCGGAGCCAGCCCCTTTACGGAATTTTTTGTGGGTGCCTGGGCACCCATGGCCGCGCAGAGATGGTGCTTGTGTACCCAGCTGCCCCTGTCCTCAGCATGGGCCTGCAGGTGGGAATACTTGAGAGAAAAATACAAGGTGTGTAGAAACATGTGCTTAATATTGACTTTTCTGCACCTTGATACTTCGCACTAATAATACTTTATGATAATATTAATATAAAAACAAGGAAGAACATAAGATATTTTGCTGGAGAAAACAAGTGGTATTTTGCTGCCTGGTAAGTCAATTTCTGACAGTGTTGAGTTTCAGCTGCTGCAGTGGCCCTTCCTCGTGAAATGTCCCTCAGTGTCAAATATGTGGCACAGAAGCAGCTGTTCTCCACATGGTCCTGGAAGAGTTAGGCCAATGGGGTCAAATAAACAGTTGTCGATGGTGCTGTGAACTAAGCTGAAGATGGATTGGTCGGTCTTTGATCTGTCTTCACATTTCAGAATAAGGAAGTACTGCCAGCTGTCCCAACACCACAGCTGCAGTGAAGGGTAAAGCTTATTTGAATGTGGCATTTGGGCTTGATCTTTCCTCACTGATGTCAGTAAGAAAGTTCTTATTGATTTTTGGGGTTGGGAGACCATCCCTTTGTCATAATAATAAGCCAGGTGGGGAAAAAAGTTAAATACGCAGAGGGAATGAATTTTGCCTCAACTCAAGCCGTCAATTTATGCAATCTCTTAACGCAGTCTGACTACAGTCTATCTTCTGCACATTTAATTTAATTGCTGTTAAGGCTGAAATCCCAAGCACACTTACCTGGGACTGGGAGCAATTCCCACTGAACTCAGCGCAGTTTATTTTTGAGTAAAGATACATAGGATTGCAATGCAAGCTTGTTTTACTGCAGGGTTCCTTAGCATGGGCATTGACAGTATAAATATAATCAATTTTTGAGTCCAAAATGATAAAAATAAAAGTGCCTTGGTTGTCCTTGGGTTAATTCCAGATATCTACAAGGAATAAACATCACTTTCCCATGCCAACAAGTGGCTGGAATCCCGTAACCACAACCAGGCTCCTGCTGATCTCTACTACAGGGATCACCTGGTCCTTGGTCACTGCCATCACAATACTATGGAACATTCCAGTTTTATTTCAGTTCTTAACTGGCATCATTCTTTGAACTTGGGAGTAAGGCAACAACACACTAAAACTATATGATAAAAATATAACCTACCAATATGAATGATAAAAATTATTCCTGGCAAGTGGGGGAAGAGTTTTCTGGCTCCAGGTTGTCTACACCAAATGGAAAATGTAGTGGCAGAATATATCTCCCAGACAGACTGACAAATAGCAAAATCTGGCACTGCAGGCAGGTCTGTTGCATCCGTCATTCCCCAGGGATTCCACATCCAAGTGATTCTGTACCCATCCCTCTGACCTCTGGGTTTCCCCACCTGACTTGCCACTGCTCTTTCCTTGTCAGCCTTGTGACACTGTGTGTAACAAAGCTATAAGAAAATGCAGGTCTGTGAGGGGTAAACTAGAGCTGAGAATTGATGGGAGGGGGGCTATGCACCACATCTCCCCTTTTAATTCTCCCTTCTAAACTGCCTCCTCTCAGAGCTGCTTTTCCTTATAAAAAGTGTCCATAGGAATTGCTACATATATCATTTAGCCTTAAGAAGTATGCACACTGGCTGCAAAATGAGAGCTATCTTCTTCAACAGAGAAATTGCTATTCTTTTAATGTAAAATTGTTCCTCTCTTCTTGATAAAATGTATTATTTTGAGAATACGTCATCATTCCAGCTCTGTGCAAAAAGACAGTTTTAAGAGATACTTGGAGATTTCTGTGTCGTAGAGCTATAATGACACAAAATCATCTCTCTCACTAAAAGACATTTCTAGAAGTGTTTGTTCTTTGGTGCAGATAAAAAGGTGCAAGCATTACCATGCATGATTTTGTAGGCAATATGAAAAGCAATACAATTACATTTATGAGTACTGATAAGGTGCTCATCTGATAATCACTGGAGGTCAAAAGTTTAAAAATCACACAAGAAGAAGCACTGCACATTAAAAACTAAATTTAAAAAATGTGGAGCTTCATTCAGGGTGTCACACCTCTTATTTTGCCTGGATAAGGGGATATACTGTATATAAAATAAAAGTAGTCAGAGTACAATCGCAGACACACTTTCTTAGGAGGACTTATTTCTGAGCAGATGTGCGCAGGGTTTTGCTGTTATCTAAGTGCTTAAGAGTTCCTTTTTGTCATTCTATGTGCATTGCACTTTTAAAACTGTATCACACAGAAATAACTTTTGGGAAATTTCTCAGAAATGTATTTGCATAACCCCACTCCAAAAAAAGGGGGAAAGGTAATGAAGGCTTGTAATTTGTAGTTTGTTTATGAATCACTTTCTGTAAAGCAACCCAAAGTGATTTACAATATTGTTATGAATTGGGGCAGGGGGTTAGGCTGTATGCCCAAATCCATTCTAATTCCTGGATCCAGCCAGGCTTACAATCTAATGGAGGATTCCATTGTTGAAGAAGCCAGGACAGCTTCTTGGTAATGGCCCTAAATATGCGTCATTAGTATAAGAAAGGTAGTTGTTCTGTGCTTGAGGGCTAATGGGTGAGCCACCTCCCTCAGCTGGCTGGTAGTGAGAAGGATAAAAGCCAGAGCCTGAGAGTGTGAGAGAAACAGGCAGTAGCTAGAGAGGGAGAGCCATGCTTGATTTCTGCTGGAGTCCAAGGCTGTGAGGAACAAGACCTTCTGGGGAGTTAAGGCTGTGAGGCTGTATACATGTTTAAATAAACCATATGTCATAAAGACACCACAGTCTCTACTGTCCCTCATTCCAAAGAAACTGAACTCTAGGTAAACGCCTGGAACTGCTGGAATCTCAGAGATTGGGGTGGTCTGTAATAATATAATATAATAATAATATAATATAATATAATATAATAATATAATATAAACAAATATAAACAAATATATGTATGTGTGTGTGTATTTATGTATGTGTGTGTCTACACACACAAACATCTCACAGTTAAAACATTGCATATATAAAAACAATTTTAAAACAAATAGAAAATATATATATAAACATTTTTTTAAAAAAATTACACCTATAAAAGCAATACAAAATCCAATACAGATGCCACCTGGAATACCAATCTCCACTCAGAAGATTTGTTGAAAGAGGATGTACATCTACCAGCAGCTAAAAGACAACAGAGATGGCACCTGTCTGATATACAATGGGAGAGAATTGCAAAGGGCAGGTGCTGCTGCCACATGAAAAGTCCCATTTTAGCATCATGGGGAACAGACCAGGAGAGTCATTCCTGCAAAGCACAGTGATTGATTGGGCGCATAAGGGGTGAAGTGTTTTTTCAGGCATCCTGTTCCTTCAGCAGAAGCAGAAGTATTGTCCTTTAGGGCAATACAGTGGTACCTCAGGTTACAGATGCTTAGGGCAAAACAGTGGCACCTCGGGTTACATACGCTTCAGCTTACAGACTCCGCTAACCCAGAAATAGTACATCAGGTTAAGAACTTTGCTTCAGGATGAGAACAGAAATGAGAACAGACCAGGTCCGGAGACAGTGGGAAGGTGCACTGCGCCTCCCCGCTGTCCCCGGAGCTTGCGGGGCAGGCAGCGGGGAGAAGCGCTCTTCTCCCTGCCACCCGCCTTCGTCTTGCGAAGCAAGCCCATAGGGAAATTCATCTTGCGGAATGACTCAAAAAACGGAAAACTCTTTCGTCTTGCAAGTTTTTCGTCTTGCGAGGCGTTCGTCTTGCGAGGTACCACTGTATCTGCTAACCTGCATTGGGAAATTGGCAGCTGCATTTTCATGAGGTTTGAAAGCATGGGAAGTTTATGTTTTAATGACCCCCAAAGTGCATACACCTTATGAATGAATATGTTTGGTCTGCTATTACCACACACGTGTGGATTAAGTTCTTGATATGTGCATACGTAAAGGCCCATCACACATGGCGTATGAAGAGTCTCACACAGAAAGCCTTTGTATGCAGGAAATATATATACGTGTATTGTACAATAAAATGATCACAGGTAGGTTTTTCACAATGAGTGCTCTTGGTACAGATATGTGATTGTCTTTGGCAAGGCTGGGCCATGTGTAAGGGCTGCATGTGGCCCTTAGCTTAATTTAATGCAAAGGAAGGAAAGGGTGGCAGAAAAGGGGGGGGGAGACTTTGGCTCCAGTCAGTATTGTGTCCTTGATAGGTTAATCCCCAAGGAAATGTAGCCCTCAATAGAAAAGATGGCTGCCTATCCTAATCGATGGTTTACCAAAGCAGGTTTTGATGAATGGAGTGAAAACTGTTTGTAATGTTTTCAAATAATGTAAAGAAGCTATATGCAGCAATTTCTTCCAGCCTCCCATGTAGGTCTTTTGTGCTGGGTAAAGCAGTTATAAACACAAGTAGGCTTTTTTGCTTGTGGGGAAACAATCAGTTCTTACTTTGATCTCAGAGAACTTTGCCATTTTTCACTGAACAGCTTTGTCAAAATGTGACAATTTCTGGCTTTAGAGCTGTCTTCATTTGCGATTTCAACTCCATTTCTGATTAACATTCACAGAAGGTTGACACTGAAAAGGTGACATTGCCCTCTTATGCATTGCTCAAATGTTGATTGCTGAAAGTCTGTGTTAATTGGCATCACCTCTGCATAGCTTGCATCTTTATGATGTGTTAAGATTACATTCATCTATATGAGACATCCATCTGTGGAACAATTACTTTTCAGCAGGAGGCACTGGGCAGTTTTTAATTGGCTTCTACTGATTTTTGGAGCAAAAGGATTGGAGGGAGAAAA
The DNA here is from genome assembly GCF_027172205.1 of Podarcis raffonei. Taxonomy (NCBI): domain Eukaryota; kingdom Metazoa; phylum Chordata; class Lepidosauria; order Squamata; family Lacertidae; genus Podarcis; species Podarcis raffonei. Next base: position 62,780,339 of record NC_070612.1, on the reverse strand, counting down.
ACACAGCACCTCATGTTGTGCTGACAGAGAAGTGATTAAGAAACCAAGATGCTTATCTTGATTGTTATATAAAAAAATCTCTTGATTATTTCAAAAAATTCTCTTCTTGATATTTCCTCAAATGTTACATAGGCAACATTTACAGAAATAATAGGAACATATTGCAGGGGTCTCCATACATTTTAGGCACGTTTGCATCAAACTAACAAACAATCTCTTCCTTACAAGAGGAAGATATTGTGAATGAATGCTGGAACTTCATGAGCTACTTTTTGGGGAAATCGGCAAAAACAACACTGCCAACATAACTTGTCCAAATTTTCCCGGACATTTTTGCCGATTTCAGACTGGACACTATATGGCAGCCCTAAATTAGCAAGAGCAGACAACAGTGCTGGCTGCCAGAGAGGAGCTCACAGGGAAAGGCTTCCCTGGTCCTTTTTTTGGTTTGGCTCAACAAATTGTCCAAACCAGGGTGGAATCTTATTGTTGTTTAGTCGTGTCTGCCTCTTCGTGACCCCATGGACCAGAGCACGCCAGGCACTCCTGCCTTCCCCTGCCTCCCGCAGTTTGGTCAAATTCATGCTGGTAGCTTCGAGAACACTGTCCCACCATCTCGTCCCCTGCTGTCCCCTTCTCCTTGTGCCCTCCATCTTTCCCAACATCAGGGTCTTTTCCAGGGAGTCTTCTCTTCTCATGAGGTGGCCAAAGTCTTGGAGCCTCAGCTTCATGATCTGTTCTAGGGTGGAATCTAGACACATATAAAAAACGCTGTGAAAATGATTTTTAAAAATATATTAAATTTCCCATTAGTTCGCCATCACCAAGTTGTGTGACATTGTATAATGCACTTAAAACTCACTTAAAACATTGTATTTGCAGCTGTATAGCTGAGTCCCAGGACTCGTGGTTAACCTCTCTCCTCACTAACCACGGCTGACCTCAAAGTTTATTCTTGCCTACACTTTGTAGTTAGTAAAAAGAGAGCTTAACCACAAGTCCTGGTTTGGATGACATGCAGAGTCAAATATTAGCATGGATGCTGCCTTATACTGGATGACAGGGTCCAGCTTAATATTGTCTACGCCAGGGGTCAGCAAACCTTTTCAGCAGGGGGCTGGTCTACCGTCCCTCAGACCTTGTGGGGGGCTGGCCTATATTTGGGGGGGGGGTTTGAACAGATTCCTATGCCCCACAAATAACCCAGAGATGCATTTTAAATAAAAGCACACATTCTACTCATATAAAAACACGCTGATTCTTGGACCGTCCAGGGGCCAGATTTGGAAGGCGATTGGGCTGGATCCGGCTCCCGGGCCTTAGTTTGCCTACCCATGATCTACACTGACTAGCAGTATCTCTCCAGGGTTTCAGGAAAAGGATCTTCCCCAGCCTTATCTGCAGGTGCTGGCGACTGACCCTGGAGCTGTCTGCATGCAGAGCAGGTGTTCCAGCACTGAGCTAGGGTCCTTCTGCAGTTTGGCTTTCTGAGTCATGTGACCCAGTTCAGCTGTGACGTCTCTTGTCAATGTCAGGGCTCATCTCTATCTGCACAGTAATCCCCTAAAGAAAAATGGTAATTCTGAACATATGCAGGGTGCACTTCCCTCACCTCTGAGTAACTACATTCAGAAAGATAGGACAGGAGCTACCAGTGCAGTGTTCCAGAGGATGTTAAGCCCCCGCTTTTTTTGGCAGTTGAACATTATTTTGTGATCAGGGTTCTTTAGCCCACCTCATCCATGACAACTCAAGGTGAGCAATAAGAGTTAGAAGCATATGATATAGTCAAATTATAAAAATAGTAATGTTGCTTTAAGCCAGCAAGAATGCAGTACAGGAATTATGACTATTGCTGTAATGCGACATACAAAAATCATCCTTTCCTCCATGACCTTTCAATGCACTTTGAAGCGAAATAGGATTTTTCATTACAATTGATCCCCTCTCATTTGTGGAATAGTCTTTATTTTTATTTACAGGAAGCGCCAAGGCACTGCAGTTTTCCATCAGCAGATGGCCATATTGTCTTTTCAGTTTATTCTCTTCCTCCTGGTGCGTTAAAAGAACCTTTCAAAAGGCAGAAGTTCTGAGCTTCTCTAGTGTGATCTCTTTTTGTTCTTTTAAGGCATCAAACTGAGAGTGGCAAAGGAATTCCTGCGTTGTGGAGTGTGCACTGCACAGAGCGCATCACAGACTTTCCAACATGCTTCCTACAAAAAGTGGAGAAGGTCGCCTCCCTCAACCAGAACCTTTCGGCGCTGACCACCCCATGCATTTCTGTTTGATTAAAAACTATCATGTTGTATCAAAGCAGGAAACAAAAGGCAGAAAAATCCTTTAAAGTTAATAAGAGCTTGTCTGTTACTCCTAGCACTTCTGAAATAAGGTCACTCCTGTTTAAACACTTGTCAAGGGCATAGTAGGTTCCTTTCCCTATGCATTGTTGACATAAAAGCCTTTTCCCCGCGATTATGCATGCATTAAAGCCCTCTGAAGGCCAAAAGCCAAGGAATGGCAAATGTCTGTCAGCAACCCTCTCTTCCAATTTTGATTGTGTGCATTATGAACGATGCCATTTTTTTATTAGCTGTCCAGATGCTATACCACATTTTTACACATACTCTCTTTTCCATGTCCTTCAGAAAGCCTCCAGTACCTTGATAGGCCTATTGTTGCATCTTAACACAATGGTGCTGAGTGGAACTGGGCATCGTTGTGGCCAAGCAGCACTTCAAGAATTATACTGCACATGGGCCATGATAGTATGCTGTGCTTAACAAGGCAGAATGATTTGAAATGGTTCCTGTGTTCAATAGGAGCTCATGCCTCTTGCATGGTGTGACACCATTCAGGCATGCTCCGTGGCCAAAGCGAGTCCCTGAAAGTAGCCCCTCAAAATCAGACTGTCAAAGTCAGGGTAAATCTTACGCAAATTATGGAAACTATATAATGAGCAGGCTTGATACACAGAAAATACCTTCTCTATTGGGCCCGCATCCTCTATGCTTCCCAGGGCAGCAAAACTACCGAGAGAGCTCTCTATTATGGGGCACAAGGAGCTTAATGGCTTTGACAGCCTGATGGTGGAGGGAGAGGATTCAGAGTTTGTAGTGGTTCCAATATCTTCTCTGCCATGAAGTTCAATGAGCGACCTTGTCACTGACCTCTCTCACAAGGGTTATTATGAGTATAAAAGGAAGAGGGCGAGGACCATGTACTCAACCTTGAGTTCCTTGTAGGCATCGTGGGATATGAATGCAACAAGAGCCTGTCATTTCCACTAGCAGCAGTCAGTAACCTGCCTGACAGTATAAAAGCAGCTGAGCAATTAGTGCTGCCATCTCAGACAGTGTGTAGGGGGTTCTTATCCCCATCCTGTACGATAAAAGTAAGAATTTAAAGACTCTCCACTGTGCCATATAGGCACCATCTCCAAAGGAGTGCATGGGCATAACTGGATTTGAAGACTCTCACCAACTTATGAAATATTGGCGGAAGAATATGAATAAGCCAGACTCTGAACACACAGGAGCAAATGTATTTTGAAAAAAAGACAGAGAGACATTTTTATGGACAACCCTGAAAAACGTGTAATCACTTTCCCTGAGAAAAGTATTTTTCACAGTATGAGGGCACATCAAGACTGCTGCTGTTTTCAGGTGGGATTAAATAAAAACCTATCAAATTCAGGTTGCACAATTAAAGTTGACTTGGAGTTCTTCTGCAACAAATCTGCTTCCCCTCTAAATTAGACTCTGCAATAAGGAGAGTGTTGGGGAAATGTGCTGGAAAGTGTGGGATAATGCTTGATGTGACGTAGTCTGACCTCTCTGCAAAGAGCTCAGAACGAATGCTCAATTAATAACTGACTGTGGGAGGAATCTTCAATAAACAGGTGTTCTGGAAGCAATGTAAGTAAAAGTAAGGAAATAAATAACTGTGTGTGCCTTTACGCTGAAAACTTTGCTTGTTCCTCCCTGACTGCGTGTGATTTCCAAAAATTCATTCCTATAGCACCAGGTACTACTCTTGCCCTGGGTTTCTGTCAGTGGTGCAAATCTTTCCTTTCCTTTTGGGGCTTTGCAGCTGACTTGGCTTCACTCTGAGCAGACATCACTGACCCCTCTGAGTTCTTCAACGAAGAGAAGGGCTGCAGCCAGGGCCAGATTTAGCTGAAAAGAGGCCTATGGCTACTCCACTTGTGAGGCCCCTCCCAACCCCCCACCCTCACGACTAGAAGAAAATGAAAGCATGTTATAAACAAAATTGAGTGAAGCCAAGGATAATGATGGCTATTTAAAATTCTGCAATTCACAATTTATCCTCTAAAGGACGCAAGAAAACGTCATCAAAATTTGTTTGTCTAAATTTGTCACTTTCAGTGTACAGAATGCTCAGTGCAGACAACCTCTCTTGAGACATTTTGGCCCTTAATTCATTTTTAATTCTTTTGAGTCTTGAAAAACTCTCTTCCGAGCAGTTAGTGACCATAAAGCTAAGAAATAGCCGCAAAATTGCTTCCACATTAGGAAAGGCCATCTGAATTTTTTCCTTGTATATAATTTGATAAAGGTCTGTATGAAACAGAAAGTGCTCTGCAGTAAGCCTATGTGTCACGCAGAGGTGAAAGTGCAAAAGTTCATCAATAAGTTTCAGGTCAATATCTTCTGGGTATGCTTCCATCAACAGTTCAACACTTTGCTGAATTTCTTGCTTAGATGCTATCAGAATAGCAAGAATGGAAAAGCAATTGTGCAACATCATCACTGTACACAGTACTTATTTTTAAATTGGCTTCAAGTGCATCTAATATAGGAATTAAGGGTTTTATCTTAAACTTATCTCTTGAAGGAAGTGCATCTAAGGCATCAGGTGCACTTCTGTCATTTCTTTGTCGTTCCCTCACTCTTTGTCAACTTGTTTTGTAGTTAACATTTGGCAAGGTAGCTTTTGCTTGTTTCTCAAACTCATCAAAATCTTCTCTTTAAAAAATCCAGGAGTGAACTGTACAGACTTGCACAAGAACTCAATAATAGGTCTGATTTCTGAAGGGCTTTGCTGACCTTGTGAAAATGACCTAGCACACGGGTTTATACCTCTAAGATTCTGCAGATTTCGGCTGTGAACGAGGGCCTGACAAAAATAAAATTCAAGTTGGACCCTAGAGTTTCAAATTGGGCCCCACTGGCTGGCCCTGAGTCTCATAGTTGCTGAGCCCTAGTTGCCCTGCCCTTGCACGAAGTCTTGAGTTTGCAATTTTGGGAGAGGGGAGACTGCCCGCTGGGGGGCAGGCAGGCTGGGGAGGTCCTCTAGATTGAGAGGCCCTAGGCTTCAGCCTACTTAGCCTATACAGTGGTACCTCAGGTTAAGTACTTAATTTGTTCCAGAGGTCCGTTCTTAACCTGAAACTGTACTTATCCTGAAGCACCACTTTAGCTAATGGGGCCTCCCGCTGCTGCCGGAGCACGATTTCTGTTCTTATCCTGAAGCAAAGTCCTTAACCTGATGTACTATTTCTGGGTTAGTGGAGTCTGTAACCTGAAGCGTATGTAACCTGAGGTACCACTGTACATAAATCCGGCACTGGCTGCAGCTGTCGGGCATCACCGCAACCCATTTCCCAAGGGGCAAGTGTCCCTAGGGCAGTGCTAAGGAAGCCTTTTTGTGCCTGCACTGGGTGTAATTAAGAGAGGCTTCTTTTGCAACCCAAGTGGCCACACAAGGCTTTGTACTTCTGGCAGAAAACAAAAACACCGTTTCCCATTTCATTCTCTGCTTGTCAGCGCAGGAGACACGGCAGACTGAAATGTCAGACTGATACAAAGGTATCAGAACCAAAGACACAGAAAAGGCACACACTTCATTTTCTAGTGATAGATGCCAGCTGCCGCTGCTTCACCAAACAATCCCATCACTCATTTGAACTTGTCACCTTGCATTCTACCTCTCCAATAATTGGGATCATTTTACTCTTTGTTATCATAGTCCATTCGGTACTAATGAACTGTCATTCAGGCTGAGCTGCTACAGGTGCACCTGGACACAGCGAACCCAAAAAAAGCGGGAGAGAAACTAGGTATAGCTTGCCCCAGGATTTTATTTTAATTATGAAAAGGAAACTGAAGCCACCAAGGTTGCTTTACTTTGTCATGACAGATTTGGAAAAGTTATTATTCTATTTGGGTTCCTCAGCTCCCCAGGGAGTTTTGGACAGGTTCTTCTTATCTGAGGCAGACAGAATATATATATATATTCACAGCTCATTCCCTTGAGCAATAGGATAATGTGGTTAGAGAATCCTACAGTGCCACTTGCAGATACACTACTTTGCTTTAAAAAGCACAGCTTTATTAGGATATTAGCTCAACTGTCAATGAAAAGAAGTGTGATCTCCCACTTTTCTGAAGAATGCTCAGTAACTTATGCTAACTATTTGACTCTTTTATGTTATCTGTCTTTAAAGGGAACTACATTTATTTATAGTTCTAACTTTAAAAGCCCTCCACACAACCCAATAATCATGCTGTTAACACTGAGGAGTTGGCCAGGAGAGACCAACCAGGCCAGAGCAACTGCAGATGCTCCATAGCAGTGGCAAATTTACAAAGTATATTCAGTTAAAGGTAAAGGTAAAGGTACCCCTGCCCGTACGGGCCAGTCTTGCCAGACTCTAGGGTTGTGCGCTCATCTCACTCTAGAGGCCGGGGGCCAGCGCTGTCCGCAGACACTTCCGGGTCACGTGGCCAGCGTGACAAAGCTGCATCTGGCGAGCCAGCGCAGCACACGGAACGCCGTTTACCTTCCCGCTGGTAAGCGGTCCCTATTTATCTACTTGCACCCGGAGGTGCTTTCGAACTGCTAGGTTGGCAGGCGCTGGGACCAGCCGACGGGAGCGCACCCCGCCGCTGGGAGGCTAGGAAGTACACAGAGGGTCCTGGAAATAGTCACCTCACCCTCCTAACTGCAGTTTAAGTGGCGAATGGCACAGCACTGATTTTTGGGCTCTCTTTGTTGTGAAAGCATGTTGGGGGGAGTTTCTCCCCCCTGGGGTTAGGCCTCCCATACGCCAGGAAAATTCCTGACATGTCTTGGTTTTGGGGTGTCAAAATGGCGTCAGAGGGGAATTTTGCCTAATCAGCAAAATGTCAGGGAAAAGCTAGGTGTATGATTTCCTTTTAAAAAAAAAGCCTTTTGTGGGTATCAGGAATATTACTTTTTGAAATATGGCAACCCTATCTGGAGTTCTGATTTGGGGCAGTGGAATTTGCTGTTGGAGTGCTTGAAGCGTAAGCCGCCACCTGTGCTCTACCTGTATATAAACCCAAACGGCACAGCCCTCCTGTGGTGTCAATACAAAGGAAATCAAACCTTGATGATTTATGTGCCAATGGAACTTCTCACTGCTTGGAAAAGTAAGATGAGCATCACCCATTAGAAACACCCATTAAATTTTTAAATACAAAATAAACTTTAATTAAATTACTCCTTTCCTACTATGTGATGAAAAACCAGCCTGAGCAAGAAAAATTACAGCAATGCCAGGAATAGTTTGAATTTGGTCAGATGTTAAAGGAATGCCATAGCTGTGGGACACCACTCAATTATATTTCTTTCAATACATTTATTTATTTATGGGGGGGGGGATTATAAAAAAATATTTATAAAAAATATTTGTATACCACAATTTCAAATGTTAAAGAGGTTTACAACAATTTTATCTATGCAATATAAAACGTGCAAAAAATTAAAATCACAGATCTTCAATGAACAGTTACGAAAGATGCTTTCTTAATGGTCTGCTAAAGATAGACAAGTTTTCAGCAAATGTTCAAGGATTAAAATAGAAGGTGCCGGCTGAAGCTGTATTGGAAGAGTTTTCCACAAGAAAGGGGTGATGACACTGAAAGCTTGGCTTTATGTTGATGTCAAATGCGCATCACCAATGGTGCTCCTGCAGATGATCTCATTGATTGTGCTGGGATCATCTGCAGTCCCTAATGTCCTGTGCACAGGGATGGAATTAAAGGAAGGAGGCATTCGCTAAAGTAATGTCCTTAGGTATTTATACACCCGTTTTTTGTGGGGAATGGGGGGTCTTCTTCGTATATGGAACTTGATGCACATTGCACCACTAAGTTCACTGTAACTTTTGCTCCTTGCATGACATTGGAATAGGCACAAGCCTATTGAGCAAGCAAAGAGCAAAAAGAAAAGAAAAAGATTTTTCTGAATTTATTCAGTTGTAGTGGAGGACAAGTTTCATGAGAGATGAAACTGTCAAGGCTGCCACACTCAAAAAAGATCTCAGATCCCGTTGTATTGACACTTGCTCCTAGAGTAACATTTTAAGTGCCAGCAAGTGTAGCAGACTTGTTTCTTTTTTAAAGAAAACAAACCAAATGTTTTAGAAAAACAACATATGAAGTGAGGCATGAATGTAGGAGACAACTGCCTCCAAATACCACCAGTTTTGCATGTTGCTCATAGCTAACCTGAGGGCCACATTGGGAGTTGGCCAGCCCTCTGAGGGCCACCTGCTAGCACACACTTGCACACAAGCACCAGCACACTTAAATATACAGCACACACTGACCACACGTTCCACCGATAACACCACATACCACACCCATAAAGAAACACATATATTCAAACACACATGGGCACATTTATTCAGATAGCCCCCCTTCTGTCAATCAGCAGAAAGCAGGGTTCAATAGTGGTTTTCTTCCCATGGCAGTGGTGGGCTAGGAAAATACATTTTGGGGGAAACAGTGGAGGAATGCATTCTGTTTACCTTGGGAAAATGTATCTTCTCTTTCTGCAAGGTGCTCTTGCAACTCAGGAAACAGGAAGCAGGGCTCTTTCCTGTTTCCTGAGCCTCAAAGACCTTCTTGGGATGATGTTATACCAGAGGAAAAAGAGGCACTTTTACAAGACATGAAGAAGTGTCTGAGTTTGACAGCTGGTTGGTGGACCAGTAGAAGTAGTCTGAGGGTTGAGGGTTGGATCTGGCCCTGGACCAGAGATTCACCACCATGTTCCACAGCATGGAAAAAGTTAAAGTCAATCATGACTCTTGTCTGACATTTTTCTCCAATTCATGTATGTGTGTGTTTTAATAGTGTACTGGAGCCGGTTTCTTTTTTTCTGATGTACACAGCATATAATATTTACTGCTACTGGAGACAGTTGGGGCTGAATCAATGCTAGGTGGAGATTTCTCAGCAGTTCAAACTTGTCCTTTGGATATTTCTGTAACCTGGCTTTTGGGACTGCAATTTCTAGACTGCTGAGAAGGAGGAGGGAGAGCAAAAAAGAAAGTAAATAGAGGAAGGCAGACAGGGAGGAAAAAGTGTAGAAAATAGACAAAACTTTCACCATTACCCCCTAACTTCTTGTGTATTTCTCCACACACCCTGTGACTGAAGAAAACATCTGTTAACAAACTTCCACTCAAAACAAATGTTTCAGTCAGCATTGTGCAGAGCTATCATAATATTTCCCCTTCTTTCCCTCTTCTTTCAGCATGTAAAATAAAACGTGTAATCTCTGGAATGTACATTTTCTTTTACAATTGTGGCACTTCGTAGGGAAAGCAGAACGGATGACCATCTTGGCAGCCGATGCTTTCAGCCAGTAAAACCTCCACATCTGTTTCCCTAATAAAGAAGCCAATGAGAGCATGTAAATCATTTTTTCACCTCTGTTTCTCTAGGACTTTCAACAGTCTGATCGGATCACCTGCAAGGACTTTGTCCTGGCCTTGAAGGAGGGAGGCTGGGCTCTTTGAAATGACAGGGAAGGACACAATCACCATTTAATGTGCTCTTAGGTTCTGGTTACGCATCTTAGAAAAAGTATGTTTTGAAACTCTGCTCCCCAGGGAGCCTAAATATTTTATTTCCTTCATGCTAGAGTGTTGCACAGGTGTTCTTCTGGGGGGGGGTAAGAGAAAATGTAAGTTAGATATAGTTATAGCCATTTCATTGTAGTACTGTGGTTTTACTCCTGAATCCAGATACTCCCCCACCTAGAACTTAAGTGGACAGAAGAACTCAAGGAGATCCAATGCAGCTGAATGTTGGAGGATTCAGGGCAGATAAAAGAAAACACTTCTTTACACAGCGCATAATTATACTATAGCACCCGCTCCCACAGGAGGCTGTGGGCTGTATTCTGATCTTAAGCTGTAAGGTAAAGGGTAAAGGCAAAGGACCCCTGAAGAATAATAGTAACAACAACAACAACAACAACAACAACAACAACAACAACAACAACAACAACAACAAATTATTTATACCACGCCCATCTGGCTGGGTTTCCCCAGCCACTCTGGGCGGCTCCCAACCGAATATTAAAAAACAATACAACATTAAACATTAAAAACTTCCCTAAATAGGGCTGCCTTCATATGTCTTCTAAAAGTTTATTTCCTTGGTGGGAGGGCGTTCCACAGGGCTGGCGCCACTACCAAGAAGGCCCTCTGCCTGGTTCCCTGTAACCTCACTTCTCGCAGGGAGGGAACCACCAGAACGGCCCTCGGTGCTGGACCTCAGTGTCCAGGCAGAACGGTGGGGAGGGGAGCTGCTCCTTCAGGTATACTGGGCCGAGGCCATTTAAGGCTTTAAAGGTCAGCACCAACACTTTGAACTGTGCTTGAAAATGTACTGTAAGCCAATGTAGGTCTTTCAGGACCGGTGTTATATGGTCTCGGTGGCCACTCCCAGTCACCAGTCTAGCTGCCACATTCTGGATTAATTGCAATTTCCAAAAAATGTGTCGGAATGCAAGGAGTATGTGTTGAAATCACTTCTACCATACGATTCTCCTTACCCTTATTGGATCATGCCTGAAATATAAAACCACAGTCAAGTTGTATGGCCATATTAGGGTTTGCATGTCATCACGATCACTGATCAATGAACCCCATGGACTGCAAGTTCTGTTCACTGCTACTGAAGCATGAAGGAGGCTGAGAAAGTGACCAGTCTGTGCTTTTACCAACCACCCTCACTCTACCAGCTTTATCTTCTGTGAACTTGTCTAATCCTCTTTTAAAGCCATCCAAGTTGCTGGGCCTTAAGGCCTCTTGTGGGAGTGAATGCCATAGTTTTGCAATGTGTGAATAAGTCATTCCTTTCCAGGGGCGTCTTGCCCATTGAGGCAAGTGGCACGGGGCGCCAGGGCACCAAATTCTGGAGGGCGCCAGCGAAGAGGCGGAGGTTATCAGCTCACTGCCCTCACCCACCCCCGCCATGCCAGGCTGAAGTAGCTCTGCGCCTGGAGCCTCTGCTTCTTCCCTGCCGGAGGAGCCACCCTCCAGCCGCTGCCCGCCTCCTCCAGCCCCACAAAGCTGCCGGCAGTGCCGTAAGAAGGTTGGCAACTCTGGGAAACGGGTGTGTGTGTGTGCGCGCGCCAGAGGGATCCTTGCACCACAGCACCGGATATACTTAAGATGGCCCTGTTCCTTTTGTATGTTATATTCTGGATCTTCCAATATTCAGCTTCATTGGATGTTGCTGAGTTCTAGTGTTATGAGACAAAGAAAAAAGCTTCTCTGCCCAGATCATGCATAATTCTATACACCTCTGTCATGTCTCCTCTTGCTTGCCTCTGATATGATGTGAAAGTCCTGTCTGCACAGTTGCGTCTGTGCTGACACATTCACACATGCAAAATATCTCTTGAAGGCATAATCATCAGAATGTGAGCTAGCCCTATGCTTCTTATCAGTAAGATGCCAAATGTTTCTTAATCTGTCTGCAGATCACTTGCTATTTTGTGTTTTTAAAAAACGCTGGCCCTGTTTGTGTGAAGTATCACCTTGAAGCTGATAACTAGGTTAAAATAGCCAATATATTTGACAGCAATGACTCAGGTTTGATTAATAAAAGTACCGCAGAGGGGAAAATTCACATACATATCACCAATCTCAAAACTTGGCCAGTGCTCCAAACTATCTGTGGAGTGATCTACAAGTTTATTGTTTTAGCCAAAGGACCATGGCAAACCTGCAGCAACATTAACAACAAATCACTATAGAACATAAATTCACAACACAAGATAATATTCATGATGTAAAAGAGATAAGATACCAGAGAAAACCAACAAGCTTAAATCTAGCTTGATTCCTTTTTCCTGTTAGTTAGTTAGTTAGTTAGTTAGTTAGTTAGTTAGTTAACTAACTAACTAACTAACTAACTAACTAACTAACTAACTAACAGGAAAAAGGAATCAAGCTAGATTTAAGCTTGTTGGTTTTCTCTGGTATCTTATCTCTTTTACAAAGAGTGGCCCTCTATGCACTGGCTGTAACTAACTAACTAACTAACTGTTAGTTAGTTACAGCCAGTGCATAGAGGGCCACTCTTTGTATTGTGAAACTATTATTGTCACTCAAAAGAAACCAAACCATTCCTGCTGAGGTGTACCTGCTTGCTTGTTTGAGCAAAGGTTTCAGAAAGCGATCTCTTGGGTTTCAGGCTAACCGATAATGAGTGATGTCTTCTACCTGAGGTTGACCACAAATACAAAGTCTGTCTGTGTACAACACTACCTTGTTGTAGTGGCTATCCAAGACTGGTGGGCATCACTTGGAAATGCAGCTCAATAAACACATTTCTTAAGGAAACTGGTGAGTTTGGTCAGATAACTAGCCCTGTTCTCAGGAGTGGAACCAAGGAGAAACTTTGGTGCTGCCTTTGCAGTGAAATATTCCAGAAAAGAAATCTAATTTTTTTTGAATGCCAATAAAAGTGAGTAATGCAAAATACTAATTCAAGTAGAAAATCCTTGCACACATGTGGTCACATCAAAGACCTGCAGCCCCTGGCCACGTGGAAGGGCAGCCCTCACACTGCTGTAACAACATCTAAAATGCACCAAAAATGATGGTCAGATTCCTTATGGACACATTACATTAGAACAGTATTTATTTACTTCTGGGGTAAACACTATTTGTTTTACTGCAGGGTAGGTGAGATCTGCTTTCCATCTTACACCACCGTTACCACATGGCAAATATAGCTGCTTACCGCTAATGAATTCTCTGTCACCTCCACTGAGAAGCAGGCTGGAGACAAATGCAGCAACTTTGCTTTGATACAGAACCCTCACATGTATAATTTGTCCATGATGCAAGGGTTGCGATAGCTCACGTTGCACAAAGTTTCTTCTTACACGAGGTTAAATTATATTAGAAATCTTCTTGGTGGGAAGATCACTTGTACAATAAAAAGAGAGCAGAAGTTTGAGGGAATGCTGTTGATTGCTAATTTCTGGTGCAGCAGATTGGAAATGCATGCAAGAGTGCTGGGCTGCATTTCATCTTTGTGTTTGCTTGCATGTCTTGTGTTTTAAAAATGAAACAGCTTCTGAAGCTGCACACACAGGGTGTATACATTAACAAAATGGCATTTTAATCCTATCATAAATAAGTCAGAAAACATATGCTAGCTGATAATTGGAAAATTGGCACAGAGATTCATTCTTCCTCCATCACTAATGATGCCTCAATTTCAGGGGAAAGTCAGATTTTTTAAAAATTGGGAAAACAAAGATGCTAATATATTTTATAGTTGTTCCATTTGCTGATATTAATGCCCTTACAGGGCAGTAGAGAGGAAGACTCTTTCAGGCACAAAAGATAGTGTTTAGGAAGAAGAGTAGCAAAGCAACAGAGATCATTCCTGACTTGTAATGGAAGAGCCAATCTCTGGCTCAATACTTTCTTTATAATAGTCACATGTGAGCAATTCGAATCGCATCTATACTAGACCTAGCCACACACAGCCCAGGGTAGCTTTTAAAATAATCTCAACATTTCTGGGGCTCTCTTCTATTTTACAGGGTGATTTCAAAATCATTAATGTAAGGCTTGCTGCCTAACCTTCTTGATTCCTTGTCTTTGAAAAAACATATTTTTGTCTGGCTGCTGGAAGGTCTGTTCCAGGCCTTCATACTGGGTCCTAGATAACCTTTTGCATGTGCCTCTTGAATAAATAAATAAATAAAAAATCCTAAGCAAGGTAGATGTTGCCATCCAAAGAACTCTTAGGGCCGGCCAATGAGAATCTGTTGCCTGAGGCAAAGGATTGGATGGCCCCCACGCTACCTGAGAAGAGCATGGCACATGACACTGCTCTCTTCTCTAACACAAGAAAATAATGGGAACGGAGGGGAGATGGGCAGGAGGGCTGTGCAGTATCATTCTGCCTAATGGTACTGCTTGCCCATAACACTTAAAAGAGCACAAGCAGTGCAAAGTAAACTTGTTCATTCCAATACTACAGAATCCATTTGTTGTTGTTGTTGTTTAGTCGTTTAGTCGTGCCCGACTCTTCATGACCCCATGGACCAGAGCACACCAGGCACTTCTGTCCTCCACTACCTCCCGCAGTTTGATCAAACTCATGCTGGAAGCTTCAAGAACACCATCCAACCATCTCATCCTCTGTCGTCCCCTTCTCCTTGTGCCCTCCATCTTTCTCATTTTTGACCACATCCATTACCCCATGCCAAAATGTGTCCTCCAATTTCTCAATCCCCCCTGCAAAATTGACCTCCATGTTCCTGTCTCATTCTCAGGGACTTCAGAATTTCTTTAAAATGTTGGTGGAGGAGAAGTTCACAGGGTAATAGTTTTGCGTTTTTGTTTCCAGTAAACTTTTCTCCAGCACTCTGCAATCCCCCCAGGTGCCCACGTTTCTTGATCTGAAAAAACCTCCTGATGCCTTCCTCTGGACTTCGATTGAAATGTGGGCACCTAGGAAGGCTGCAGAGTGGAGCTTTCACACGATGTATAAGCTACTTCTGGAACTATAGTGGAATACAGCACAAGCTCAGCACTATTTCCATATTATTTGCAAACAAGATTTTTTTTCTGGAAGAAGATAACATAGAAGTGAGCACTAAGCTAGCACCCTATTGCACTATAGTCCCGGAAGAAGCTATTACACCATGTGGAAGCTCAAGTATAACGTAGAACTTAACAGGGAATAGACATGAAAATGGAATAAACTGCCATGTGAATGCCAACCTATTTGTCCAGCACAAGGATCACACTGTCAGTGGAATTCTATTATCCAGCCAGTTCACTATTACAATTTCAATTTCCCTGCAAATGTTAATGAAGTCAGAACAACTACATTTGGTCTGAACTGTAAAATGAGCATTGAAGTGCAGTCCAGGGGTTCTCCCCTGCTATTGAATTTAAAACGCCCCTTGCGCTTTGCTTCTATGTTTGATATTAAAGAGCGCTACCTCTAGGCTAAATTACTACTTCATTTGTTCCCTCAAAGATTGTGTAGTGTTACAGTAAGGCTGCTCATGCAATTATAAAGTTATTTCAAATTTTGTGGCCCATATTCCCAGCTCTCTTGTTTTAAAACAACAACACACAAAATGTTTCAACTTTACAACTCCAGGTCCCTCACTAATAACTTTCCAGGAAGCTAAGGGCTACAATCAACTGAAGCATATTCAATACTTTATACAAAGAAGAAACATGGCCGTCCTTTCTATCTGCAACCTGGTTCTGAAATTATGATTGGGATTTTGTTTGCTTGTTCTTTGTGGGCAAGGAGCCTGTTGGAGGTGAACTCAGCTCACCTTCCACGCAGGCTCCATGTATGCCTCCCTGGTGCATCCCCCCAGCTGCCCAGTCCATCAGGAGACGCAACACTCGCCCCAGGCACCAGCAACCCACACTATGCCACTGCCCCTCCCTACCATTGGGGTTCATCATCTATCCCTGACCCTCTAAGTAGACTGAGAAGCCAGTTCTTACGTCAACACAGGTAGACTTGAGCCACAGCTTTGTCATTTGCAATCTTAATTTCTTGCTATTCTTAATAAAGCTACTTATAATCATGTGGTTTGAGAGCAGATTGTGTGTTTGCCAAATGCAAGGATTGTTGTAATCTTCCAGGTGCCTAGGTGGCTTGCATATGAGAGTTTGAGTGAGGAGAGAGAGAGAGAGAGAGAGAGAGAGAGAGAGAGAGAGAGAAAGAAAGAAAGAAAGAAAGAAAGAAAGAAAGAAAGAAAGAAAGTTTTGATCTCTGAGACAGAGGTCATAGGGAGTGTTTCTCAGGATCCAGAATTTTCATATTTCCTTGGGGAGCTCTGCACTGTTTTGATATTTATTTAGTATGAGCCAGTTTAGGCACTCTTGACACTTAGTCCTCATTCCTTAGAGGACTTAAAAAATAATAGTCTCAGAAATACATCAGTGCACCTTTCCACCATGCTGAAGCAGCATGACTGTGACATGTTCATGCATCATGTTTGGGTAAATGAACTAAAAAAGAGACTATGAGGAGTTGCGTGTTCAGTGCTCAAGGAAAACAGCAGCTTTCTTGCTAGGACAGATGGTTTGAAGGTCAGGCTAGGACTCAAGCCAATGCACTGAACAGCTGGCCTGATGCAGAGAGTTCACACA
This sequence comes from Podarcis raffonei, assembly GCF_027172205.1. NCBI lineage: Eukaryota > Metazoa > Chordata > Lepidosauria > Squamata > Lacertidae > Podarcis > Podarcis raffonei. Next base: position 62,763,898 of record NC_070612.1, on the reverse strand, counting down.
CAGTCGGCTTCCAGAGAGTCGATTCCAGCAGTGGATGTATTGTTGCCTGAGGTCCATTGGCTCCAGTTGATCATGCTGAAGTGATCTTGGCCTCTGTGCTCTCTGCCAGGAAAGGATCACAGTTCAATTCCTCATGGCTTTTGATTGATTGATTGATTGATTGATTGATTGAAAATAACCATCCACCCTTTCCTCTTTAACAATTTTGTATTGAAACCTTTCAACACAGAATACAATAAAAAATAAAAGAGAGAGGAGGTTTCTGAAGTATGTGAGGTTAATTAACAAAATAAAACTACATCCAGCTTCTTCCACCTTTCATGCCACAACAAAATCCCAGAGATTTGGTGGCTGCTTGCGATTACACAAGCACCGGCTGACTTGCTGGTTTTTAACTCAACATAAAAGAAGTTTGTGTGCACACAAACATACCACTCCTATTCTAACTCTTCAGAATTTTTAAAGGAAGGCAACAAAGATTTCAGCAGAGAGAACAGCCAAACTTTGCATCTGGCCCACACACATTGCCCGTCTAGACTGATCAACCCAGACATCACCACTGCCATATGTTTTCAAATTAAGTTAGATCTCTTGATCAAAGGAATGGGATTACTTAAACATTCCATGTATCTTAACTATGTACCTTCTCCATGACTGCAGAAAGATTTTATTCAGTTTTATGCAGTAAACTTTAGCTGCTTCAGACTGAAAGCAATGCCTTCTTATTTAGAACGGACGGCTGAGTCTCCAGCATCTTAGATATGCAAGGGTGAAATTCAAGCCGATCTTGGCTGCAGAATCATGGCTCTCTTCAATAAAAACACTGGATGCAACCCAGCCAAATCTAATCACTTTAAAGCCCCATTGATTTCAACAGCAGAACACCAGTTTAACTTTGGCTGGTTTGAATACCCAGCATTTCTAGGCTACAAGGAAAAATTACAAATGAAATTATAGTTGTTGGTGCATGCGATCTGAGAGCTAACAAACAAAAATGTAACATAAGAAGGAAACAAAAATTCCAAGATGAAAGTACCCCATATTACTTGGTATAGTCTCATAATATTTTTAAGGGATTTTATTCACGAGAGCAGAAGCAACTTCATGAGGTATGGGGGAGAGGCAACAGCCTGCAACAGCTGCTGCAAGGGTAATAGGCGTGCAGGGAAGGAAGTACAGCACAATACTATATAAGCTGCGTGTCATTCATTTTCACAGCAATCTTGTGAAGTAGATCATAATTGTTCCCAAGTCACTGCCTCTGAAGCCCTAGATGTTGTGACAGCTGTGATCTGTGAGCCACTGGCTCATATGCTTAAAGGGCTCCCATGAATGCAAAAGTGGGAGCAGCTCCATCTGCAAAAAGCTGCCCCAGCACAATGTCTGAACCACTGCGGAGACACCAGGGATGCTGAATGAGTGAGCCTGCTTTCCCAAAAGCTGTAGCTGAGATGGAAACCAAGCCTAGCATTCTCAGGCTCACATGCAATACATTATCACCCCCTGCCCCATCTCTCCCGAAAGCCTCCTTTGAGGTGTTAATGCTTGCACTGTTAAAAGAACTACAGACGCATGCTCATCTCACTTCTTTCAGACATGGTTCTATCTGGAGATGGGTCAGCCAGGTTGAGGGGAATCCAACCATCTGGAATCCTTGGCACAATGACAAGTCCTCCCATTCTTGACAATTCTTGCACTCTGCTCAGGTTGTAGAGCTGGTCTACTTCATCCCATTAGCCAAAACAAGATTTGAGCAAAACATTTAAAAAGATTTCATTTTGGACACAGCAACATATTTTCCAATGAAATGAGTGAACAGCAGTAGATTATAAGGCTTCGGCAGGAGATGGTCCCACTTCAATGGAGATTTTGACTAAATGTGATAATTTCTTGGTTGGCGGGTTTCTTACCATAGTTTAATAAAAATTTAATTGGAATAAATGCCCATGTAACTAAACTTCTGTCAATTTTATCTATAATCCATAGAACTTTGTTATTGCAATGCAAAAACCAGTACACACAAATAGTGCAGTATTAAAGAATATGCACCCCAATGATCTTTAAAAGTGACCCCTGACCTGTAAGTCTCTCTTTCTAGTAGGTTCTCCCAGCAACAGACTCAGAACTTTGAAGGACCATAAGTCTATGATTTCTCCACAGCCAGAGGCACAGCAGTAGGAGTCTGGAGCTGTGTGTAAATCATCTCACTCTCTTCCTTCCCTGAATGTCTTTTTAGCTGTATAGCCAGACATCTATAGACTGCTGTGGTTCATCTTTGTCTACAAAACACTCCTGGCCAAACACTCTGTCCTGATTTTAGCCTCAATCTTGGCACATGAATCCCATTACAAGCTTTTGGGATAAGCTTAATGTTGCAGTTGTGCCCATTGTGAAATGAGCAAGCCCCATCAAACCCAAAGAATCTTGCGTAATAGGAAATGACAACCCAAAGCTATATAATTAATGACTGGGTCTTCACGTGCAGTGGCTGTACAATTGGTAATAATTAATTTAATCAGAGGTTAAAATCTGCATGTCATAATCTGACAGCCATACCTTGAAAATGTAGTGGTGTATTTTTTTGTCCTAAGAAGGTAGAACTGATAACTGTGCAGCTATTTGATAGGGTGACTTCACATGATCTCCATGTACATCTTTATTGGCACCAAACATTATTCTCACACCTGTGTTTCTAGTACAGTTCATTTATGGTGCATTGTTGTCTCCAAACTTTGCATTAATAGCAGCACAGATGTTGTTATCTATCAAGGAATTAGCTGCTGGCACACGGAGCCTGAAATGCTTTGTTACTCTGTGCATCTGGGTATCCACAAAGTCTAAAAACAAAGCACACATTATCAAGTCTCCTAGTATACTGTATATATATTGAGCCTAACCAAACTTTGACACAGAAGAAGCAAAAGTAAAGTTTTTTGAATTGAAAGAAAGTTTTTCTCCATTAAAAGGCCCAGAAATAACAGGGCATTCTGTTCCTGTAGAAGAAGAAGAAGAAGAGTTTGGGTTTTATATCCTGCTTTATCACTACCAGAAGGAGTCTCAAAGCAGCTAACATTCTCCTTTCCCTTCCTCCCCCACAACAAACACTCTGTGAGGTGAGTGGGGCTGAGAGACTTCAGAGAAGTGTGACTGGCCCAAGGTCACCCAGCAGCTGCAGGTGGAGGAGCGGGGAATCGAACCCAGTTCACCAGATTACGAGTCTACCGCTCTTAACCACGACACCACACTGGCTCTCCACACTGTATCCAGACTTCCCATGGATATGTGATACTTGGTCATCGTTTTTCCAACTGTAGACATAAAATTTTTTCTTTAAAATCCAGAGGAAGTCTAGAAGGGGTTTAAAGACTTGAGGGAATCCATATTCAGTTATATAATATTTTCAGTTTTCTGCCCTATAAGCTGGTTGAATTCACATCCACACCACAACCTCCCTCAATATGATCCAGTTTTCCTACAGTTGCCTTTAAGATCTACATTACAGAATTTTTTTGTGGGGCTTGAGGCTACCAGTATTATGAATTTTCTTACAGCCCATGCTGGCCTTATATGTTATTGAAACAAATGAAAAGTCAAAATTGTAAAAGGGGTAAGATGCCTTCAATTTTACATGCATCAACCCAAATGGATCATGTTTTTGAAATGTGATATTTCTGAAGGACTGTTTGCTTTATTTGACATTCAGCAAGGTCTATTTGTTGACCTAAGAAAACAATGTAATTTTTTTTAAAAAAAATCAATAGAAGCACTGTCTGCAATGCCAAAGCTGAACTTTGACAACTGCATCTATTTTCATTTTGCTTAAGACTGTCAACAAAATGCACGTCCCCCAGACCTCCAGAGTCTTTTAAATACAGTGATCCATAAATATATGAGCATTTGACCCAACTCTAATCTTTCAGTACACAGGCAAAGTTCATCTCATGGCTCAGGAAAAACCCTGGACAGAATAGTAAAAAATGAAATAGAGTATTTGAAAAATCTAAGCTTCCCAAGTGGAATTTTTGAGCTATCATAACTTAATGAGAACATCAGTGTCAGGCAAGAGGAGGAGGCATTGCAAATGCTGACCTTCCTTACTTTCCCCTTAGGAAACCGATTTAAAAGTAAGATGATGTGTCTGGATACAGCTTTTTTGGATGCTGGTCAAGTCTGGAATTACTGGGCTTTTGCAAGAAAGAACTATTTAAATCCTTGTTGAAGACAGTTGCCTGCTTTATGTCATTTTGAGCTCTTACTTCAGAAACACAATGTTCTTGTTACCCTTTAACATGCTTTTCGCATCGTGGTGCTTGTTTACACAGGGATGGCAATAGTGATCAAGTGAGGTAATGCATTGAGCGTCATATAGGACTGAAACTCTGCATTTCACTCTGGAGAGAGGTGAGACAACATTTCTGGAGGAATGCTGGGAGTGTGTGCAGTTGTGAATCCATAATATAGTACTCTCGTTGCAGCTTTTGACTTGACTGTTACTCTTAGAAGACCTGGAATGATACGCTGTCAATCATTTTAAGGTAAATTCACCTTTCTTGTAAGTTTCTCAGTGTTCGGAGAAGCAATTTACTTTGCTCCCGGTAGTGAACTGCATTTTAAGACTGACTAATTTTGGTCTGCCTCTAAGTTTTAGTGAATTTTGAAAGGCTGCCTTCCTGACATTAACTTCCTCAAATATGCTAAATAGGTTGGTGGGACCAAAGGTAGAAGTGGATGGGGCCAAAGTGGGTGGGCCAAGAGAAGTAAAAGAAAACAAACTTAGAAAGAAAATACCCTCCAGATAAATAAATGAAAACAAATAAAGAAAAAAGAAAGAAAAATTCCAGCACTCCTCTGCGCTGCTGCTCCTGCATCCTTTACATGTGCACACACATTCAAGACTCCGGTTCCTAAAGACAACTGAAAGATTTCAACCCCCATGAAAATAAAACCGATATTTGTGGGGGTTCCTAAAACCGTTGCAGTTTATAGACCTAGATTTCCACTTAAAGCAGCAGGAAGGGGATTTCCTTGCATTGGAAAGGCAGGTCTGCTGGGAAGTGCACCAAAGACACGAGGCATCCTATGCCCTCCTGACATTCAACTCAGAGAAACAGAAATATGCTTTTCTCTGGTGGTGGCTGCACACTGGAGCAAAACCAATATTAATATTCTTCATACCTGGAGACAGAGCTGATGGCTGCTGCTGTGGGGGCAGGTGCAATACGGATTTACCTTTAAGCTGGCACTGCTGGAGTAGAGCCCAACTAAGGAGGGAGGAGAAAATTGTAGTGGCAGCAGGTCACCCAACGACGCTGTTCTTCCCTCCTGCTCCCAGCAAAAGCCTCATGGATTGTGGCTGCCATGTCAGGTGCAGCAGCTTCTGCAGACCTCCCTAGAATTCCCTTAGGACAGTCCTTGGGGAAGAAATGTGCTGCCCCCTTACTGCCCAGCATTCACGCTTCTGCTCTCCACCAACATTTTACTTCCTTGAGCAGATTCACATTGCAGCAGGAGAAGAAGAAGACGACGACGATGGGGACGTGTTCCAGAATAACTCCTACTACCCAGAACGGCTGGCCTTCTTCTTAGAATCATAGAATCATAGAGTTGGAAGAGACCACAAGGGCCATCGAGTCCAACCCCCTGCCAAGCAGGAAACACCATCAGAGCACTCCTGACATATGGTTGTCAAGCCTCTGCTTAAAGACCTCCAAAGAAGGCGACTCCACCACACTCCTTGGCAGCAAATTCCACTGTCGAACAGCTCTTACTGTCAGGAAGTTCTTCCTAATGTTTAGGTGGAATCTTCTTTCTTGTAGTTTTAATCCATTGCTCCGTGTCCGCTTCTTCCATGCCTGATGCCATGTGACTGATGGATGGGCATGATTGGTCTGAACTGACTGCACAGACCAAATTAGGCATATAGGCCAGAGTTTCCCCACTGCTCCTTAAAACACTATACTAGCCCTCTTATTCCTAACATTACATATCCTCCAACGTTTCTCCCTTGCAAATAAAGACATCCTAATCCATAATGATAATTTTACTAATTATACCCCATCCATCTGACTAGGTTGCCACAGTCACTCTGGGCACCTTCCAACATATATAAAAACATAATAAAAAAATAAACATTGTAAACCTTCCCTATACAGGGCTGCCTTCAGGCGGCTCAGGGGTCAGATAACTCCATGCCCTCCAATATTTCTTTGATGAAAATAGGGACATCCTAAGGAAAAGTGGGACACTGCAGGATCAAATCAGAGACCGGGGCGGCTTTTCTACATCGGGGACATCCCTGGAAAATAGGAACACTTGTCGGGTGTGATATTATGCCATGTTCTGAATATTTTCTTTCTGTCATGTTCTGACTGTGCTTTTAGGCTTTTTTCTTTTTGTCTCTAGAAATATGCCACGACCTCGCGCGCATGCCTTCTTCTCCATGTCTTTGTGGCTGCACTGCTGCCCAACTGCTTCTCACTCTCCCCATCTCTTTTAAGATATATTTCTCTTTCCTAGCACGCACTATAACCCATTATCGTTTCTCTGCTCCAAATGAATTATAAAGCCAAGGATACTTCAGGTTTAGGATAAATGATGAGAAAGTGGTTTTCTGCTAGATGCTACAGAATCCCTCATAAAAAAGAGAGCCAGCAACTATGACAGCAGTGCTATAAATAATGGCTGCAAACCAATGTTGGTTATAGAAAGCAAAGAACCGCAGGCCTCTGATACTCAGTAGCGGAACTGCTATCAACATTAAGGCAGCAGGATTTTGTTTGGTATGGTTTAAACACCCTAAAATTGGGGTCTTGCAAAATTGGAAGAGTTAGATATTATTTTACCTCATCCATGACTTTACCCATGATTCTTCATGTTCAATTCAAACCCTTTAAAGTTTGGAACACTTTAGTATCCCTAGATTAGAAGTTTTCAACCTTTTCAAGTCAATGGCTCCCTTGATGAAACATATTCTTTCTGTGGCTCCCCTGTGGGAGAACTGGGGTTCTGTTACGCATAAGGGGGGATTCCCCCATTCGACCCTGTCCCTTTTGGGGGCTGTTTTTGGCGTGCATGTAAATGGGAGTGCATGTGTTGACGGGAACCCAAGAAATGCCACTGCTCTGCAGGGCCAAACTGACACACTCCACATGGGAGCCCCAGCCTGCCTTTCCCAAAATTAGGGTGCACATGGGGGGGATGTTGGAGAGGGCAAAACAATAATTAAGTTCAGAAGCAGGAATATTTTGTTACTGCACCGAAGGAAAGTGTGGAACACACAGCACAGGACACACATGCAGACATAGTCCTTTCCTGCAACATGCTCCCTGTTCCCATAAAGCTGGTTGACTGTCAAGGAGGAGGGGGTTGCCTGGGGGGGGAGAAGTAGAGAAGAACAGGGAAGAGGGATGTTGGGGGTAGAAGTAGAGAGGAACACAGAAGACACTCTTCACTTTCTGAGTTATTTTTAAATCCCTCCTTATGAAACACACACATCCAGGCACACACACCATCAAGCTACTTTGCTGCTTTCTTGCACTTCCCAAGCCCTCTGTGTAAAACTAAGGAACTGTTAGTTACTGAAGCTGGGGAGGATTTTAGTTTGTGGTGGGGGGAAGCTTTTAAGAAGAGGCACATGGGGGGGGGGAGAAAGAGTTGCAGGAAGATAATAGGCTGCAAGTTCATGAAAGGACAGCCATCTGGGGCTCCCCTGAATGCTCCTCAAGTCACCTCAGGGTCAAATTGTGCCTAAAAAAATCTCAACACCTTTGGTTCCTCTAAAAACAACAACTGTGTCCTGATTTTCACTTTTGGAGATATGGCAACCCTAATTTTAGTATACAACATTTTCAGTCATACTCCCAGGCTGGTTAACAAAAAAGAAAACAATGAACTGTTAATATCCCATGTTTTTGCTGCACCCAAAGACCTGTTTACTAATCAGATTGATTATGCATAGTCAGTTGTCTTAGTATCTGGGATGAGGGATCTGTATCCCTCCAGATATTGTTGAACTACAGTTTCCATTATCCCTTGCCATTGGCCATGCTGGCTAGGGATGATGGGAGTTGTAGTCCAACAGCATCTGGAGGGCCACAGGGCAGTGGCGTAGCGTGGGGGGTGCCAGGGGTGCCGGCTGCACCGGCCGCAACATCGGGGGGGGGGCGCTCTCACTCGAGTGCTAAAATCCACGGGTTAGGGGGCGCAAATTACTTGCCTTGCCCCGGGTGCTGACAACCCACGCTACGCCACTGCCACAGGGCAGTCATCCCTGCTTTATAACTATGTATTTCTTTAGAAAGAAAGGGCATAAGAGACTTGATTCACAAATGTACAGACTAGCCTCCAAGTAAAATGATTCAGACTCCCACACCTATCTCTCTTTAGCAGAGGAAAATCCATGGCAGAAATTCATATTAGTATTATGAAGAACCTGTGAGTCTTTGATTCAAACAAAACAAATATCTACTCACAACACCAACAAAAACTTTTATGTAATTCTTCTGCCTTATCTATTGGTATACTTCATTCTAAGCACTTGTGTTGAGCTGTGAATTTATAATCCATAATTTCAAGATAATAAAAAGGTACTTAACATTGGTTGTTGAATGGATGCATTCATTTACTCATAACAGGGTATTATAGCATTGCTACAAGTTAATACAGCAACATAACAAACTAATTCTTCCTAAATGAAACCATAGTAAAAACATGAATAAACCTGGTATCACAGATTTATTGGATTATAATGTGATGTGCAACAGTGCACGCTGAGACATGATAAAGTGAAAATAAAATTTAACAGCCACCTGCTTGATGTACACAAATGGCTAAATCAGAGGCTATCTGAGCAAACCATAAAATATACAAGAAGCACTTATCAAAGAACAGCTAGCTCCTTTTTTTTTTTTTTTTTTGGAAGTGTGCACAGGTCAACATGTTCATGAGAGTTAGAAACCAAAGTCAGAACTGAAATATGGGAAGTAGTTGCAACTTTCACTGAAAGCAAATGGAACAAAAGAAGGTATCTGGTTAATATTATTCAGTTTTCTGACATTTTCTCCTCCTTTGTCCATTTTGTTTGAATAAAACATACAGACTTTTTAATTTTATTCTCTCTCAATTAATTGAGACACTGTTAGCACAAGTATTCTGACCCACTGGTTATATTACAAGAGGCAATAATCACAAAGACTTTGAATAATTTCTGTTATGTTTGAGGCACAGATGGCTTCTTAGGTATTACAACCATGTCCTGATGTCTATGAAAAATTAATGTCAGAACTAGGATATGTGACTTGGTTCTTAGAAAGATGCAAGTCTTCCAGAGTCATTTTGGGAGAATTGCCAGATGCAGTTCTACACTCCTATTTCTGCATAGTTCTCTAATTTTATGTTTTCAAGGCTGGAAACTGTAAAATCAAGGCAGTCCCAAAGGCCTTTTGCTGTCACTGGAAACTAAGGATAGGTTTACACTGTTACATCAGTGCAGGTGTAGATGACCAGAAAGCCTAATGTGAACCAGGCCGTACGTAAAGGGAGTAAGCAGCCATCAGGGTTGATGAAGCATTTCCTATAATTTTGAAGGAAAATGTAGCCAATCTGCTTTAAATTATTTAATTGCAATGGTTCAACAGCCAGCAGTGGAGTGTTAATTATACATTGAGTCTTTGACTACAACATGTCTACTCAGAAGTAAGACCCACTGAATTCAATGGAACTTCCTCCCAGGTAACTGTGTAAAGACTGTGCAGTCTTATACTACAGTCCTAAGCATTTTTACTCAGAAGTAAGTCCTTCTGAGTCCAATAGGACTCACTGTTATGTGCTTGATCATTCTCACTTTCCATTATTATTATATTTATACCTTGGTGCTGAGGAGAGCGTTTCCTGTGAGAAGTGCTCTGGGGACAAGTGGGAACTGCCTTTCCTTAGCAATACTGTCTGTGAAGGGGGAAAACACACAGCCATGCATGGATGGAACTGCCTGATCCTGTGTCATACCACTTGGTCCCTCCAGCTCAAAAACATGTGCTCTGGAAAAAAAGTCATTTCAGAGGCTCAGAGGAACTTTGCAAGTTGGGGTGTTCTTTACTGCTTTTCTTTGCGGGGTGGGATGGTTGGCTTGGTGCATATTACCATACCTGCCTTCTGTACATAAGAGGAACGGGGCTGAAGGAAAACACAAGGAATCAATAAAAATGTTATATAAAAAAAAAAAACATTGCATTCAAATAATATATTGGTCTTAGCTACGCCCAAAAAAAGGTAAACAAACCTCTCTAAAAAGCTCAACAACTTTGACCTGAACCCCCCAACTAGAAGATACCCCACCAAAATTCCACCTTGCCCAAATCTTGCAGGACAAGGATACCCACACGACCCTGAAGGTGGCTAGGTTCCTGGTCGCTGTCCTTTCCCAAAAGCGACGACAAGGAGCACTACAAGCTAATTAAGGCGTGGTATGCCTTTCCATCTTATAGTATTTTATTGTTATAGTGGTGTTTTAGCGACTGTTCCCCCCCCCCCCCCACGGCACAAGCTGTCACTTATGTGTTGTTTTTACCTGTATGGGCCTATGGCCGTAATAAATGAAATGATGATGAAATGACCTGAACCCCCCCCAAAAGGGGTAGATCACTGCCAGTTTTTTATTCTGTGAGTAGATCACAGTCTGTTGGGGGTTGGACGTCCCTGTCCTAGGGAATTTTAACATCTATGCCGACGCAACCTTACAAGGGGCTGCTTGGGAGTTTGTGGAAAGCATGGCCTCCATGGGGCTGTCTCTGAATATGTTTGGCTCAACTCATAGTTACGGATATGGCTTAGACCTGGTGTTCACCTCTAGTGATGTGGGTGATCTGACACTAAGTAAACTAAAGAAGTGCCATGGTCAGACCACTTCCTGGTGCAACTGGACTTCTCCACGACCCTTCCCCTCTGCAGGGAGGTGGGACCGATTCGGATGGTCCGCCCCCACCACTTAATGGATCCAAATGGTTTCCAGAGAATGGTAGAGGACTTTTTATCCCATGTTGATGGCCTTTCAGCTGATTCCCTGGTGGCCCGCTGGAATGCGGAGTTAACCAGGGTTATCAACTGTCTGGCTCCGAAGCGCCCTCTCCGATTGCATGGAGCCTGGATAGCCCCGTGGTTTTCTCCAGGGCTAAGGATGATGAAACAATCACTGAGACGGCTAGAGCGCCGGTGGTGGAAAACTCATTCTGAATCAGACCGGACACGGGTTAGAGCTCAATGTCAAGCCTACCAAGTGGTGACAGAGAACCTTCTTCACCTGCTCTATTGCATCTGCAGAAAACAGCAGCAGGAGATTCTTTCAGGTGGTTCGCAATCAGACTATCAATCAAACTACCTTCGCCATCAGAGCCTGGTAAGGACCCCAAGATCTCCTGCAATAATTTTTCAAAGTTTTTTGCAGATAAAGTTGCTCAGATTCGAAAAGAGGTAGACTCCACCATGAGAGCAGGGCCAGGGCGGGAGAGTGCTAGAGTCCTGTCTAGTCAAGTTGTATGGGATCAATTCCAATCTATTACCTCCGAGGATGTGCACAGGCTGCTTGAATGAAACCAGCCACCTGTCTCCTTGATCCTTGCCCATCCTGGCTCATAAAAGTGACCCGGGAAGGGCTGGGCGATAGGCTCTGCGGGGTGGTGAATGCTTCCCTCTGTGAGGGAGCCTTCCCAGACCCACTGAAAGAGACAGTCATTAAACCGCTTCTTGAAAAAACATCTTTGGACCCAGCCAATATGGCCAACTATTCCCCATTTCAAATCTTTCATTCTTGGGCAAAGTGGTTGAGCGAGTGGTTGCTGAACAATTCCAGGCACACCTGGAGGATGTAGACCATTTGGATCCCTTCCATTTGGGATTCAGGCCTCATCATGGGACTGAAACTGCCTTGGTCGTGTTGGTCGATGATCCCCAGCGGGCTAGGGACAAGGTTGAAAGTTGTTTCCTAATTCTGCTGGATCTTTCAGCAGCCTTTGATACCATTGAGCATGACAACCTTCTGGACTGTGTAAAGGGGCTGGGAGCTGGGGGCACTGTTATGCAGTGGTTCCACTCCTTCCTCCTGGGCAATGTCCAGAAAGTGGTGTGGGGAGATGAGTGTTCAGACCCCTGGGCTCTCATTTGTGGGGTGCCTCAGGGTTCCGTCCTCTTGCCCCATGCTTTTTAACATCTACAGGCAGCCGCTGGGAGAGATCATCAGGGGGTTTGGGCTGGGTGTTCATCAATATGTGGATGATACCCAGCTCTACCTCTCTTTCAAATCAGAATCAGTGAAGGCGGTGAAGGTCCTGTGTGAGTGTCTGGAGGCAGTTGGAAGATCGATGGCAGCTAACAGATTGAGTTTGAAACAGAAGTACTGTTTTGGGGGGACAGGGGGCGGGCTGGTGTGGAGGACTCTCTGGTCATGAATGGGGTAACTGTGCCCCTGAAGGACCAGGTGCACAGCCTGGGAGTCATTTTGGACTCACAGCTGTCCAGAGAGGCACAGGTCAATTCTGTGTCCAGGGCAGCTGTTTACCTGCTCCATCTGGTATGCAGGCTGAGACCCTATCTGCCCACAGACTGTCTCGCCAGAGTGGTGCATGCTCTAGTTATCTCTTCCTCGGACTACTGCAATGCAGTCTACGTGGGTTTACCTTTGTTTTTTTTTTTTTATAATATTTTTATTAAGCAATTTTTATATTCATACATACAAAACATACATAAACAAACAATGGACAAAAAACAAAACAAGAAACAAGTACCATTTCATGTCCTAATTTCTTAAACCTTTCTTCTTCGACTTCCTCGTGCCTCCCGTTTCTGTATTCCAAATTCTAATCAATTGTTCAGCAAATCTTCCCTTATTTTACTGTAAATTTAAGCTAATCATCTTTGTTCTCCTTGTCTTAACCATTACTGATAGTAACCATTTACTTTAGTCCAACATCATTCTAACTGTCATTGATTTTGTAATATTTCTTTAAATAGTCCTTAAACTTTTTCCATTCTTCTTCCGCCGCTTCTTTTCCCTGGTTTCGGATTCTGCTCGTCATTTCTGCCAAGCCCATGTAGTCCATCACCTTCATCTGCCATTCTTCCAGTGTGGGTAAATCTTGCGTCTTCCAGTACTTCGCAATGAGTATTCTAGCTGCTGTTGTGGCGTACATAAAGAAAGTTATGTCTGTCTTTGACACCCCCTGGCCGACAATACCCAAGAGAAAGGCCTCTGGTTTCTTGGGGAAAGTATATTTAAATACCTTTTTCAGTTCATTATAGATCATTTCCCAGAATGCCTTAATCTTCGGGCACGTCCACCAGAGGTGAAAGAATGTACCTTCCTTTTCCTTACATTTCCAACATTTATTGTCAGTCAAATGGTAAATCTTTGCAAGCTTAACTGGGGTTATGTACCACCTATAGATCATTTTCATAATATTCTCTCTTAGGGCATTACATGCCGTAAATTTCATCCCGGTGGTCCACAACTTTTCCCAATCAGCAAACAAAATATTATGACCAATGTCCTGAGCCCATTTAATCATAGCTGATTTAACCGTTTCATCTTGTGTATTCCATTTCAGCAGAAGATTATACATTTTTGACAAATTCTTAGTACTGGATTCTAACAATTCAGTCTCCAATTTTGATTTTTCCACCTGGAAACCAATTTTACTGTCCAATTTAAATACTTCATTTATTTGGTGATAATGCAACCAATCTCTCACCTTCCCTTTTAGTTTCTCAAAACTCTGCAATCTCAGTTTGTCCCCTTCCCTTTCCAGAATTTCCCAATATCTTGGCCATTTCGACTCCATATTTAACTTTTTAACTGCCTTAGCTTCCATTGGCGACAACCACCTAGGAGTTTTATTTTCCAGCAAATCTTTATATCTGACCCAGACATTTAATAGTGCTTTTCTGACAATATGGTTTTTAAAACTTTTGTGCGCTTTAACCTTGTCATACCACAGATATGCATGCCACCCAAAAATATTGTTAAAACCTTCCAAATCCAAAATGTCTGTGTTTTCAAGAAGCAGCCAATCTTTTAGCCAGCAGAAAGCTGCCGCTTCATAGTACAATTTAAAGTCTGGCAGGGCAAACCCCCCTCTTTCCTTTGAATCCGTTAATATCTTAAATTTTATTCTGGGCTTCTTGCCCTGCCAGACAAATTTAGATATATCTTTCTGCCACTTCTTGAAACAGTCCATTTTATCCATTATTTGTAATGCTTGAAACAAAAACAACATTCTTGGCAATACATTCATTTTTATAACTGCAATTCGGCCTAACAAGGAAAGCTTCAAGTTTGACCAAATCTCCAGATCTTTTTTCACTTCTGTCCAAGTTTTTTCATAATTGTCTTTAAATAAATTCACATTCTTAGCTGTCATATTCACACCCAGGTATTTCACTTTTTTAACCACAGTCAACCCCGTCTCATTCTGAAACCTTTCTTTTTCAATCTGTGTTAAATTTTTCTCCAATACCTTAGTTTTTAACTTATTCAATTTAAATCCTGCCATTTGACCAAACTCTTGAATTATTTCCAAAACTCTTTTCGTACTAGCTTCTGGCTCTTGTAAAGTAAGTACTAGGTCATCTGCAAATGCTCTCAATTTGTATTGTTTAGCTCCGACCTGAACCCCTTTGACCAACTGGTCCTTCCTAATCATATTAAGCAAAACCTCCAGGACCGATATAAAAAGTAATGGGGAGATAGGGCACCCCTGACGTGTCCCTTTTTCAATCTTGAACTCTTCTGTTACCACATTATTTACAATTAATTTTGCTTTCTGTTCAGAGTATATTGCACTTATACCGTTTTCAAACCCTTGGCCTACCCCCATCCCCCGAAGGTTCTTCAACATGAAACTCCAAGATATATTGTCAAAGGCTTTCTCGGCATCCACAAATATCAAAACAGCCTTAGTATTTATATTCACTTCCAGCTTCTCCAAAATGTCAATTATATTCCTTACATTATCCGACAAATGCCTTTTCGGGAGAAAGCCCGCTTGGTCCCCATGAATCTCCTCCATCAAAACTCTTTTCAATCTCTTTGCTAAAACATCAGCAAAAATTTTGTAATCCACATTTAATAACGAGATGGGTCGGTAGTTCTTAAGTTGGGTCTTTTCAGTCTCTGTCTTTGGTATAAGTGTGATGTAGGCCTCCCTCCACGTATCTGGTGCCCTTCTCCCCTCAATGATTTCGTTGCAGACTTCCTTCAAAGGTTGTATAAGTCCTTCCTTCAAAACTTTGTAATATTTGGAAGTCAATCCATCCGGTCCAGGTGATTTGCCCAGCGTCATGTTTTGAATGGCATCTTCTATTTCCTGTGCTGATATCTCCTGGTTCAAAATCGTCTTACTTTCCTGCGAAATCTTTTTCAGCCCATTTTTCTCGAGGAATTGTTGTATATCTGTTTCTTTCTGCGGCCCTTGTGTATACAGTTGTCTAAAGTAGTTCTGAAAACAATTCCTAATTTCCACTGGGTTGCATATATTCTTTCCCTCCACTTCTAGGTTTGTTACCGTGTTGAGTTTTTGTCTCTTCTTTATTTGCCAAGCCAATAACTTGCCACATTTATCTGCAGATTCAAAAGTCTTTTGTCTCATTTGTTTAATTTTCCATTCTATTTCTTGATTCATCAGTTCCATATATTGTGTTTGGTACAGTTTAATTTCTCTCAAAATCTCTTGCGATTTTGGCTTCCGTCTTAATTTCCTTTCCCCTTCTTTTATCTTTTCCAAAATTTTCTCTTTCCTCTCGTTTTGCTTTCTTTTCTTTAATGTATTTTGTTGTATCAAGAACCCTCTCATCACGGCTTTACTTGCGTCCCATACTATTCTTTTTTCTACTTTAGTCCTTAAATTAATTTCAAAATAATCTTTCAGAGTTTTTTGGGCCTTTTTACAGATCTCCTCGTCTCTAAATAAGGTGTCATTCATTCTCCATCTGAAGGAACCAGTTGTTGTTTGCTTCATCACCATCTTTACTGCATTATGGTCGGAGAGAGTTTTTGGGCAGATTTCCACTTTCTTTATATTCGACGCCATACTGCTAGTCACCCAAATTTGGCCAATCCGAGTCCATGTCATTTTGGCTTCAGAAAAGAAGGTTCCCTCTCTCTCTAATGGGTGTTTTGTTCTCCAAATGTCAATCAAGTCCATATTGTCAGTCATTTCAAAAAAAGTTTTTGGTAGTCTTCCATCTTTTGTAACAACCTGTCTTTGTGCTTTGTCCATATTTGTTGAAACTACTCCATTCATGTCCCCCATCATGATTAATTTGTAATCCATATAGTCCATTAAAGTCTCATGCAACTTCTTAAAAAATTTTGCTTTCCCTTCATTTGGTGCATATATTCCCACTATCAAAAATTTTTCTCCTTGGAATTGAATTTCAATTGCCAAATATCTTCCTTGGTCATCTTTAAAGATTTGTTTCGGTTGCAGATTTTCCTTTGCATAGATCACCACTCCTCTCTTTTTTACTCTGTCTGAAGATATAAATTCTTGTCCCAGTCTCTTGTTTATTAATAATTTTCTGTGTACTCTTATCACATGAGTCTCTTGTAGGCAAATCAAGTCCAATTGGTCTTTCTTTAGAGCATGAAATATATTTTTCCTTTTTCGGGGATTGTTTAGACCGTTACAATTCCAGGTTAGAAGTTGCAAAGCCATGATGGGGTTACTTGCTTCCTCCTACAGCTCCCAGTTGTTGTTCGTCTTTTGTCGGTGGTTCTGTATCCGTATCTAGTGATCCCTTGCTTGAAGGGTGTCCTTCTCCTGGATAGGTCTCTTTCTGTAGGTCTTCTTCGTGTTCTCCCAGGAACTTGTCTTTATCACTCACTGTTTTTATTCTTCTTTTCTTCCCCTTGTATTTAAAAGACAGGCCTTGGGGAAACTCCCACCTGAATGATATGTAGTTCCTTTTCAGCAGTGTCACCAAATCCTTGTAAGGACCTCTTGCATCCAAAATACTTTTGGGAATGTCTTTAAAGATCTCAATATAAAAATCTTCAATTCGAAGGGTTGTTTGGTAGTGCAGGTTCAATATTTTATCTCTCTCTTCCTTGGTTCTTAAAGTTATCAGACAGTCTCTGGGTCTATTCTTCCTCTGCCTTATTCCCAACCTAAATGCACTCTCTATCTTGAACTCATCTTCTTTCAGCTCCTGCTTCCAAAAGTCAGAAAACTCTTTTGTCAGGTAATCCACCAAGTTATCTCCTTCCTTTTCCGGCACAAGTCTGATCCTTAAGTTCTTCTCCTTGCGTTGCATATCCTGCATAGAAAGTGCCAGTTCATACTCATCTAGTTTCTTGTACACCGGTGGAAATTTTACCTCAGCAGCAGTAGCAATTTCCTTAGCTTCCTCAGCTATCTTTCGTGTTGTGGATGAATCTTCCAGTAATTTCCCAATTGCTTCTGCATTGGAGTTCACTTTGTTCCCGAGGTCAGTTATACTTTTAGTATTTAAATCAATTTTCCCAGAGATTTCTTCAATTTTCTTATTTGTTTCAGCACCTTGCTTCTTTAGTTCTTCTAAAGAGTCATTTATTTTTCCCAATGCCTTTGCAAACGCTTCCTCAGAAGACATTGTTTTCACTCTTGCCTTTGTGACAGCTGCAGTTCCCGAGGCCCCTGATACAGAGGCCCTTCTCTGCGTAGAAAGGTCGACTTTGTATTGTCTACCAGATCTCAAAGTTGTTTCTTGTGAGTCTTCTTTCTGTTTACCATCTGCCATAACAAAGTCTTTCAGTCAAGGTCATTCCCACACTCTTAAGCTGTCAGAAGAGAAAAGTTCTCAGGTTTTAAATTCCACTTGTTGCTGAAACTATTCACAAATCCACTAGAGGGCGTAAAATCAGTTCTTAGACTTCAAGTTATTCCCACACCTTCCAAAAGGCAAAAGCCCTCCTAGTCCCTTTCTTTATAAAAGATCCAAATCAATAGTATCCTGCAGATAACTTACTATATAGCAAAATAGAATGTTTCAAGTTGAGAGTAGCCAGAGTCAATATTACAGTTACTTTCTAACCTTTTTGTAACAACCGTCCTAAGCTGGTTCCTTTCCTCCAGCAGTCCGACCCCCAGGTAGAGGAGCAGCAGTAAACAGTTCAATTTCTTTTAAAACAGGCAGGAAATCTCTTTAAAGTCTTCTCCCCCCCCCCTCCTGCCTTCTGGGGAGGGAGTTCTTTACTTGGTGTTGGATTTCTTAGCTCGCAAATTCTCCTGTCAAAAGTTACAGCTTGAATGCCTTTCGCTTTAATCTTGCTGCAGAACGGAAAGCAGACTTCCTTTTTAGTGCTTGTCCGTCTCGGTGCCCAATTTCTTTAATTTTAGCGTCCAATTTTAATGTAAGCTCAATCCTACTCACGGAAAGTTGCTCTTTTTAAATCCAAATTCTCGGGAAGAAGTCAGCGCTCTCCGCTAATGGCGACGCGGCTTCGCTTCGCAGGCTGGGTGAAAGCGACTCTCAGCACCGCTCCACACACCCTCCGCTGATCTTTAGCCTTTAAAAAGGCTATTTCACAACGTCGGGGGGGCGCAAAGGTGCCCGCCGAGTCTCCAGTTCACAGGCTACGCGCCTGTGATTTTTGAGGGTCCCCGCTCCGCCGTAGCTGACAGGACCCGAACCCACGAAGCAGATCTCTCCCGGAGCTCCGGGAGAAATCCGCCATTAAGCGCTGGCGCTAACCCGGAAGTCCTACGTAGGTTTACCTTTGAAGGTGACCCAGAAACTACAACTAATCCAGAATGCAGCAGCTAGACTGGTGACTGGGAGTGGCCGCAGAAACCATATAACACCGGTCCTGAAACACCTACATTGGCTCCCAGTACATTTCCAAGCACAATTCAAAGTGTTGGTGCTGACCTTTAAAGCCCTAAACGGCCTCGGCCCAGTATACCTGAAGGAGTGTCTCCCCTCCCCACCATTCATCTCGGACACTGAGGTCCAGCTCTGAGGGCCATTCTGACAGTTCCCTCCCTGCAAGAAGTGAGGTTACAGGGAACCAGACAGAGGGCCTTCTTGGTAGTGGCACCCGTCCTGTGGAACGCCTTCCCATCAAGGAAATAAGCAACTATCTGACTTTTAGAAGACATCTGAAGGCAGCTCTGTTTAGGGAAGTTTTTAATGTTTGATGTTTTATTGTGTTTTTAATATTCTGTTGAAAGCTGCTCAGAGTGGCTGGGGAGGCCCAGCCAGATGTGTGGGGTATAAGTAATTTGTTGTTGTTGTTACAGTGGTGCCTTCTTTTATGAACATAATCAGTTCTGGATGTCCGTTCTTAAACCAAAAACGTTCTTAAACTGAGGCACGCTTTCCCTGAGGAGGCCTTCCACAGCCAGTGCCCTTCCACCTATCGGATCCTGTTCTTAGACAATGGTAAAGTTCGCAAACCAGGACACTACTTCCGGTTTTGCGGAGTTCATAAACCGAATAGTTCGTAAACAGGGCTGTTCTTAAACCGAGGTACCACTGTATTATTATTATTATTATTATTATTATTATTATTATTATTATTATTTTATGCCCTTTAAAAACAAATCTGTTGAGGTGCGTGTGTGAGAGTGTGCACAGGTGTGTGTATGCAAATGTGCATGGGGATGAGTGTGCCAAACTGAGTCTTTGACCTGGGTGACAGAAAGTCTAGTTCATAGGTAGGCAAACTAAGGGCTGTGGGCCAGATCAGGCCCAATTGCCTTCTGGATCTTAGAATCATAGAATCATAGAGTTGGAAGAGACCACAAGGGCCATCGAGTCCAACCCCCTGCCAAGCAGGAAACACCATCAGAGCACTCCTGACATATGGTTGTCAAGCCTCTGCTTAAAGACCTCCAAAGAAGGAGACTCCACCACACTCCTTGGCAGCAAATTCCACTGTTGAACAGCTCTTACTGTCAGGAAGTTCTTCCTAATGTTTAGGTGGAATCTTCTTTCCTGCAGTTTGGATCCATTGCTCCGTGTCCGCTTCTCTGGAGCAGCAGAAAACAACCTTTCTCCCTCCTCTATGTGACATCCTTTTATATATTTGAACATGGCTATCATATCACCCCTTAACCTCCTCTTCTCCAGGCTAAACATGCCCAGCTCCCTTAGCCGTTCCTCATAAGGCATCGTTTCCAGGCCTTTGACCATTTTGGTTGCCCTCCTCTGGACATGTTCCAGTTTGTCAGTGTCCTTCTTGAACTGTGGTGCCCAGAACTGGACACAGTACTCCAGGTGAGGTCTGACCAGAGCAGAATACAGTGGCACTATTACTTCCCTTGATCTAGATGCTATACTCCTATTGATGCAGCCCAGAATTGCATTGGCTTTTTTAGCTGCCGCGTCACACTGTTGGCTCATGTCAAGTTTGTGGTCAACCAAGACTCCTAGATCCTTTTCACATGTACTGCTCTCAAGCCAGGTGTCACCCATCTTGTATTTGTGCCTCTCATTTTTTTTGCCCAAGTGCAGTACTTTACATTTTTCCCTGTTAAAATTCATCTTGTTTGTTTTGGCCCAGTTCTCCAATCTGTCAAGGTCGTTTTGAAGTGTGATCCTGTCCTCTGGGGTGTTAGCCACCCCTCCCAGTTTGGTGTCATCTGCAAATTTGATCAGGATGCCCTTGAGTCCATCATCCAAGTTGTTGATAAAGATGTTGAATAAGACCGGGCCCAAGACAGAACCCTGTGGCACCCCACTAGTCACTCTTCTCCAGGATGAAGAGGAACCATTGATGAGCACCCTTTGGGTTCGGTCAGTCAGCCAGTTACAAATCCACTGAGTGGTAGCAAAGTCAAGATCGCATTTTACCAGCTTCTTTACAAGAATATCATGGGGCACCTTGTCAAATGGCCCACGGATGGTCCAGGAATCGCTTCGTGGATCACCGGCGCATGTTCTTTCTCTCTCCCTCATACGGTGCCAGCGCCTCCTCCCTCCCTCCTCCTGGCTTCTCTCTGCCCTGCCTAAAGGAGGAAGGGGGCTGGGCTTTGTTGGTGCCAGCAGCAGCAGCAGCGCTCAAGCAGCCGCCATTTTAAGCAGCCCCTCTCCGGAGCCCTTTTGCGCACCGCTCATCGTTCCTCCGCCACTGCCACCCCCTGCCGCTCACAAGACACAGGTAAGCAGCCACTGGGGCTCGAGGTTCTCTTGCATCACCCCCCAAAAATATAGTTTGGCCCCCCCACAAGGTCTGAGGGACAATGGACTGGCCCCCTGCTGAAAACGTTTGCTGACCCCTGGTTCACCCTGCCTTTGTTCCCCTTAATGGCCCATCACTCAGTTGATCACTTTACTAGGAAGCTAGCCTGGCTTATAGTTTAACACTTACTGGATCCAGGGGTTAGAAGGGTCTTGGCATACAGCCTAGTTCCCCACCCCTGCAACTCACAATACTACCACTATTCCACAGGAAAAGGAACCTGAAAAGAGAAGAGTGCTCAGGACTCCCATGTGACAGGCTAAGATGGAAAAAAAAACCAAAAACAGAACCCAAAGTTATTAGAGGCAAATATTTAACACAAGAAGGCTTCTGGGACAGAAAGCAATGCTTTTTTGCTAGGAAGACAAAACAATCTATTCTATCAATGGCATTTTCTTCCACCAAACTTTCTTCCAGAAAATCCTCAGTTGCATACTCCTATCCTGTCCACTTAAATCCCATCTTGGATAATCCACTGGCTGAAATGTCTCTTGTTTGAGCCCTTCTTATGTTTCCCTCCTAAAACTCATTTAAATGCAAATCAATATCAAAACACTTTCTCAGAATTTGAAATACTCTCAATTCCTTTATTCTTTGTGCTCTTCCAAGGCATCCTTTTCATCTCAGTGAGTTTAGATTCTGTTGTAAACAGATAATACGATAGCATCATTAACATTTTAATACCATTTGATTATTTTTTTACTAGCTTACATACAGGTTTAGATTCGACTTTATGGATTGTGAAAGCTGGGCACAGACTATAAACACAATGCGCTTGAAAGCCAAGCCCAGCAATGCATTTTGGGGGAGCCATAAGCCATCAGAGTTATTCCCCCAGCCACACACACCCATTAAATGGAAAGCAGTTTCTTGTTTCTTAGCCAAATGAGAAATTTATATCTTATAGTCCAAAGGAACTTACTTTAATAAATTATGGATATTATGAGCTGTTCTACACTCAGCTTAACAAATAGTCAAGCAGGGAGTGGAGCACAATTGCAGTGCATATATAGAATTTACTGTGGGCAGGAGTCATCTAATGAGTTTCCTGCTTGGCAGGGGGTTGGACTCGATGGCCCTTGTGGTCTCTTCCAACTCTATGATTCTATGAGTCCCATCCCTGGAAGCCCTGTACAAGGACATCTGCTTGTGCAAGAGGGCTTCCCCTGCTCCTCCTCTGCATCTCCCCCCAATTGGCTCCAGGGGATGTTGGGAGAACAGTGTGCAAGGAGAAGGGGGATCATTCCTTCTGGCAAGCTGAAATACTTGCACTGGCAGAACAATTAGAGAATTGCAGAGTTGGAAGGGACCCCCAAGGACCATCTAGTCCGACCTCCTGCAATGCAGAAACCAGAGGAATAGAACATTCCATTCCTCTCTGGAATTAGCTGCCAAACAATGTCTCCCATAGCCCCCTGCCTGTGTATCTGATATTTGGGCTTGCCACCAAGCATTCTCGTAGTAAGCCCACCCCTTTCAGATGTTCTGTGCAATGAATATGTGGGGGAGAGACTGCAACAGCAAGCTCCATCCCTAATCCACAGCATTTTTTTTACTGCTTGGTGATATTTTTGTTTTTAAAGGACTGAAAAAGAGCCTCTGTGCAGGACTGTATATGAGAACGGCTCTCGCTTCATGAAATCAGGAACCTTGGAAAAGCAGGGTTCCCACCGTGAGGGGCAGAGAGGGGCCACCGTGCAAACAACTGTACACAAGGGGGCTATTTGTGAAGAGCTTTGCACGACCTGCATGAAAACTAAGTGCATGGCAATCCCACTTCATCCCCCCTTGCATTTATTATGTCTCTAATGAAGCCTTAGCCAATCACAGCTCTGTTGTGTATATACCGTATTTTTTGCTCTATAAGACTCGCTTTTTCCCTCCTAAAAAGTAAGGGGAAATGCGTGTGCGTCTTATGGAGCGAATGCAGGCTGCGCAGCTATCCCAGAAGCCAGAACAGCAAGAGGGATTGCTGCTTTCACTGCGCAGTGATCCCTCTTGCTGTTCTGGCTTCTGAGATTCAGAATATTTTTTTTATTGTTTTGCTCCTCCAAAAACTAGGTGCGTCTTGTGGTCTGGTGCGTCTTATAGAGCGAAAAATACGGTACTTTTCTGATACCCACAGATGTGAAGAACTTTCCCCATTCTCTCACTCCATCCCAAAGGGAAATTTGGGGAAATACTTGGACTGGGTTTCTGGAATGGGTGAAATGCTTTTTAAGACAACATGTTTTTACTTCCTCAGAGTATATACAGTATGAGGATTTTGGTGCCCAGAATTGGACCTATGTTTCTGAGGGTAAGAGCTGCTCGACTGCAGAACAGACTCCTTGGGAGGTGGTGGGCTCTCCTTCCTTGGAGGTTTTTAAACAGAGGTTGGATGGCCATCAGTCATGGATGCTTTAGCTGAGATTCCTGCATTGCAGGGGATCCCTTCCAACTTTACAATTCTATTATTCTTTTCTCTAGACAGTATTTTGAATGGATATCTCTATCTATCCATGCGTGACAACTTCAGATATCTGATAAAGGGGTCCTGGGCTGGCCAGCAAGTTTATGCCACAATCAATTTGCTAGTATTTAAGGTGCCACACAAGTCATTACTGAAGGAAAGTGGATGTACCTTGAAGGGAATATCAATCAAGAGAAGCCCGGTTTCACAACCAAATGCAAATTTGATGAGAGAGTTAAATTTCCTTCAGAAATTGACCAACTTCCCATCATTGATGAGGGTTTTTGAGGCTGGCCAGGCCCCATTAGGCTGCACACAGCTTTTTAATTTATTTGTAGCTAGAGAAATGGATCTTAAGCTAACAGGCAGGGCACCAACCACACACACAAAGAGCTGTGAGACTTACTGGTAATTAGTAGTGTATTGGGAAAGCACTTGGGCAGCCTTTGAGGAAGGGGGCAAAGGTAAGGCAAATTATTATTAAGAAAGCATCTCTGTGCAATTCCCACTGCAACAGAGCAGGAACTTTCCAACGACAACTCTGAATTAATGTATGATTAAGCCCGCAGTTACACACTTATCTGGAAGCACGTCCCATTGGGTATGGTGGCTGGGCTAATGGGAACTAGAGTCCAAAAGGTTCCTCACCCCAGATTTAAATATTTATTAGCACCTGGATATCAGGCCGAGCAGGCACACAGATCAACCAATCATGGTCTTCCTCATTATGGTAAGATGTGTTGTATTTCTGCTAGAGTTGGCAAACTAATTCTGCCTTATTGTGGGGCCACCAGGGAAGCTTTCCCCTATAATTAGTGTGGCCATGTGTCCTATTTTAGGGAGCTCAGTCCTCTACTTGAAGGGTTAGCCTGTTTAAAGACAGAGAACTATAAGAAGGAAAAGGAGGGGCCCATCAACTATTAGCACCTGGCAGGCATGCTGATTTGGTCTCAACATTGGTAGGGGGGCATTGCACATGCATGACATCACATGTGCAATGCCCCCACCCCAGTCCAGCCAGGACTGCCGGGACACGTCCCTTTGAGGATCGCCAGAGCATAAAAGGGGTAGGAGCAATCTATGGACATTTTTTTTTATTTTTTTAAAGATATTTATTGAGTTTTTCCACCTTTATACATTAAAAAATCCAAAAGGAAAAAACAAAAAAGTTAAAAACACATAAAGTTTACAATCCTTATTTTCAATAACATATTTCCCTGACTTCCCCACACCTCCCCTTCTTATATTCCAATTCAAATTGTTAATTCAACAAGTTCTTGTCCCCAATTTTTGACCTTTTTATATTTAATTCATTTTTTTAAAAAAACCAATTTTAACTTATAAACATCAGTATTTAAACATCAATGCTCATTCTTAAAACTTTTTTCTAAAGTCGACCCAAATTCCCTTCCACGAATTCCCCAATTTTCATACTAATAACAAAACAAAATTAAAAAAACCAGATTATTATTCTGCACCCTTTGGATTCCCAAACCCCACCCCACCCTTTCCCGGTTTCAATCCCCAACAAATGTCCATCAGTCTTAGTCTACTATCAGCCTGGAGACCTCACGTCTGAGGCTCTTAATTCTCTCTCAATTCCTCTCTGCCGGTTTTTTTGGTAGTCCTTAATATTAAACACCAGATCTCGGAGAAGCTCTGTCCCGATAGGGTCCATATTTCTTCCAGCCAGACCTCCATACTTAAAAGTGGAGCCTGAATCTTGTTTCTTACTCCTTTTAAGTCCAAATGTCCCAAAAGCTCCAACTTTCACCTTAATCAAATTTGTAATCCATAGGTCTTCAGATCTCCACATAAGGAGATCTCTCCATTCTTCAATCTTCAATTCAAAACAGATTTTCATCATCCAGTACTTATTTTCCTTTGTAGCCATCATGTCAGGCCTCTGGCTCTCCTTCGTCATCTGCAACATTACATCTCCTCCTTCCTTTTCCTCAGAAACAACATATATCTCTTTCTCCACACTCTCAAATCTTTCAAGTTTCTCTTCTTGTCTAGCTGCATGGACTTCATGAGTCAAGTCCTTATCAAATTCAATGGATTTGTTTACTGTTAAGTCCAGAGTTGCAACATTTGTAGCCAAAACATCAATTTGGCCTTGTAACTTTCCCAAGAGAAGAAACACTCTGTCCAATTTAGCTTGAATTTTTCCTCCTTCAGCCATTCTTGTAATGTCCCAAAACCCCCTCTAGAGGGATTTTGGTTATTTTATCTTCCTTCCAGTTCAAATCCAAAAATCAAGTTAGTTTGTATCAGTTCTTCCTTGTTTTCAACAAAATATAACCAAATTGTAGCAAATATATCCAGCAGAGATAGCAGAAACAAAGTTCTCTTTTTCCTTCTTGACAGCTAATTTGACAGCTGTCAAACTCTTCTATATCTCCTCAACAGGCTCTCTCGCGGATCACTCCCGGGTCCGGGGGGGGGGGTGGCACTTCAGCTCTCAAAATTAGCTCTTATCCTCCAGTGAAATTACTTATACTGCCAAATCGTGAAATTAATATATTTTACCCAATAAAGAAGAAGAAATTCTCTCGACCTTAGTTAGCTAGTCCTTGCTTTAGATTATTTATAAGACGGAGAGACGGACTTCCTGTTTGCACCTTCCCCGATCGTGCCTAATTCAAAAAAATTTTGTTTCTTTACAAATCCAATTTCCGTATTACTCACGGGTTGTTACTTTTAGAGTCCAATTGTTCACAAGAAGTCAGCGCTCTCCGACCATGGCATGCGGCTTCACTCCGCAGGAGAAGCAGTCGACTCTCAGCACCGCGCCGCTCACCCCGTCCCCCATTCCGAAGCCTTTAAAAAGGCTCCTTCGCGGGTCGGGGGGGCGCAAATGGTGTCCGCCGAGTCACCAAGTTCACAGGCTTCAGCGCCTGTGATTTCTGAGGGTCCCCGCGTCGCCGCAGCGGCAAGACCCGGATCCTGCGGAGCCGATTCCCTCCCCGAGCTCGGAGGGAATCCGCCATTAGCTGATGGCGCTAACCCGGAAGTCCAATCTGTGGACATTTTTACTAGTATTGGAATATGCCTCTGAATAACAGTTGTGGGAATCACAAATTGCACACAGGTCCTGCTTGCAGGCTCCCCATAGGCATCTGTTTGGCCACTATGAAAATAGGGTGTTGGGCTAGCCGGGCCTTTGGCCTGACCCAGCAGGGCTCTTCTTGCTGTGTTAGCTGACATCCCTCTGAGACCTTTCTCCCTTAGCATATCACTCGGAAGACTCTTCCATCATGTTTCACCTCAGCACCCCATTAATCTTCTGTCTTGCCCATGGCCCTATGCAGTGCATGATAGCTCTGAAGTCTCTTTTCCTGTCATAAAATGGACACAGCCAATTTTGCCATGCTGTGCACATAGAAAATGCACCATCAGCCAATGAAATTAACTGAAAGTCATCTGCAAGTATATTTATATGCAGCTTGTCCAAAGAAGCTCACAAAAAGAGAAAACTGTGATTAGACATGTACCGTAAAATAGTCCTAAGTATTTTATTTCTTTATTCCCATGTATTAATAATATCCCACCTTTCTTCTAACCAGACCAGCTTCACCAAGGTGGTGACTTCATCTGCTTTCAGACCATACACTGGCTAAAAAGCAAGGCATTTTGTACAGTACTTCAGATCGCCATTAGCAAGCTAAAATTCACATTAACAATTTCCCCTAAACATATAAAAATATTCTAGGCATGATTAATGAGCCACCTTCAGCCACTAGCTGAAGACAGCAGGGCCGCGCTCTCCCAGTCCAGGTGGAAGTGAGACAGAAAGCAGAGGCTCCGTTTTAGAAGTCAAACAGCCAAATGTTGACAGAAGGAACTATTTCATCATACAACAGGTTGTATCTAATGCTGTGTGTGTGTGGAGCTTCACTTGGGGTGTAATGCCTCCCTCTCCTTTCTCCGCACAACTTCCAACTCTGCGCCAAAGGGCCCCCAAGCCTTTCAGACCGTCCATCTACTTCTATTTTCTGCAACACCCTAATTTGCACATATTGCGGGAATCAGAATGACTTCTAGTTGCCCTTCTAAAAGAAGCCAGTGGGGAGGCCAACCAATTAAATATTTTAATTTAGCTGCTTTGCTGTGTTATTTTTACATGCTGGAGTGGGTAATGTTTTAAGAAGTGCCTTGTACGCAAACACCACAAATGAACAATTTATTGTTTGAGAAACAAATTAAGTCACACCCTCTTTTACTAAGGAGGTCTGCAAGTCGCAGTAAATGCATCAACAGAGAATACCCTTTCACAGCAGGCAGCCCCAATTAAAATCCACAGTTTTAACCTGTAACTGAGTGAATTGATTAATCACACTAATTAATTGATCGTGGCTTCAGCCTTCCTACTGCAGTAGAATGAGCTAAAGAGAAATACAGCCTTATTACTTCTGAGCAGATGGTCACTCATCTTGTGTTCTAAGTAATTCTAATGTGCAAATGAAGTTGTTCCACCAGGAGACTCCTTAACAACCCCTGTGTCACACAACTAGAGGTCCACAGAGGTAGAGGGACACAGCGTTAGAGAATCCAGCCTGACATAAATTTTCTGGGAGACAAAAAAAGATGTTGCACAGAACCTCTGCTATGACCCAGCACTAAAGGATCAGCAGGGAGCTCCTCCACAGTCAACCAGCAAGAGGGGGAAAACCCCCAAAACAATGGTTGAAAGATTTAGAGGTCGCTATGGTTCAACAGCAGGGGCAGAATGCTACACTGCCTGCTGAGAAGTATGTTTGCCACATGAGGGAGAAGTGGAGTGTCAGGAAACTCTTTATTTGTCATATTGGGGTACCCTGAGGATGCTCAATAGCAGCAACTATAGTTTGAAGCTGCCCTGATCCCTTTATTCAGAAGAGGCAAGTAAGCCTGGCTGCAAGACTTAACGCCACACAAATGCATTTAGGACTAGTGTGCCAGAGTGTATCAAGGAAAAAACATAACTCCAGCTGTTTTCAACTATTTATAAATTTATAAAGCTGCTATTTATAAATTATGCCACAGATTATGTCTCTTTAGTTATGCAAGAATCTCATGTTTTGAGCCCAAAGCCAGCATCCAATCAAGGAGACAAGTGTTTGAGAGCACAATGGTAGTCTTATTAAAATTCAAATAAAAGCAGTAATTTCCAAGTTGTGATGATGTTACCTAATATACTGTGCTTGGTTTAACCAAAATTAGGCAGTTTTAAGTCAAATTGTTTATAGCGGAATAACTAATTGCATGCTCCAAGGTCCACCACTGCTCCACTGTATTCATGATGGTGCTATGATCTGAATGACAGCTGCACGTGCTCAGGGCTGACCCACTCATGAGGCATAAGGAGGCAACTGCCTGAAACAGCAGAGGCTGGAGCACAGCAAATAAGCAGTGCCTGGGCTCTTGCTTGCTTGCCTCATTGGCTGCTTTTCTTCTTCTCTTCCCTTCTTTTAGTGGCTTGAAATAGCACACCTCTGCTTTCCTTATCTCTCTGCTTCACTTTGAGCAAGGGAAGGAGGTCCTTCCTTAGAGCAATGCATTCTGGGAGAGATGCCCTAGAAGAGGGACTGTGTTGCTGCCACTTTTCCAATGTGTGTAGACATTCTCTTTTAAAATTATTAAAAGTTTCTCTCTTTCCCCTTGCTCTGATGGGTGCCCTGCTCATGGTGAGAATTCACCACCAGAAGCACATTTGTAATGTAAGAATACATTGTAATAGATTGAATACCCTTTTGGTTTGTTTATTTAATTTAATTAGCACTTTATTCAAATTCGTGAAAAAGTCATTGCTGTTACTGAGAGTAACTGTTCAATGCCAGTGCTCATATTTCAGAAATGGTAACTGTGATAGGTAGCCATCTTTTTCCTATTGCTTCTGCAGCAAATGAAGGCAATCGTGGAATGATCTGGAAAGTGTTTGTGATATCGAGAAAGTAAAAAACCGCAGCTGGGTTGATTGACTTCTGAAGATAAGAGTTCTAAAAAGGAGCCTGATGTTAGTTTCCCCCTTTGTTAAGTTTCTTCATTGGAAGAACTGTTTTTTCTCTAAACAGCAGAAGCAGAGAGAGAGTGATGAGAGGTCCAAATGTGGAATGTGTTAATGAAATCCTTTCATCTGTTGGGGACAACGAGGAAGGGGGAAAGGAATGGAGTGGCGGATATTATGTTTGTTTTATTTATTTGTCTGGCTCTAACTGACAGGGAGTTGACAACAGCATGACCAAATTGTTTGAGAGAGAAACAGACAGGCTAAAATGTTTGGTAAGTGACACTTGGGGTGGGGAGATAAATACAGGCATCAATGAAACTATAGTTTCTCCAATATCTCAGACCCAACTGTGATCTTGTATAGTAGGTGCAAAAATGTGTTGAGTGTTCATGAATGAAGAAGTAGATTTCCACTTTTAAATTACAAATCAATTTAAATTACAAATCATTTTTAATTCTCATGGAATTCAGCCTCAGAGACAGAATCACTGAATTTCGCTGATGAAATCAATGAGATTTATATGGCCTTAATTTCCCTAACTCCACTTGAGTTGCTGTTCCCCCTATAGCTATCAAACAATAAGACATCCTTGGACATTTTATAAAGTGACTGCCTGCACAGCACCCGCTCTATCAGACCAGGAGACCACCTACCCCAGGGCCCTGTGTGCGGCATGCTGGACTAGGCAGGCTCTGATTCCAGATTTTAAAAGATCTGGGGTAATTGATGCGGAATTGTCCTGCATGGAGCCCTGACGAATAAACAGACTGGGTCGACATTGCTGGAGTAGATGGACAAATAGTCTGAAATTGTACAAGAGAACTTCCAATATAGATTAGTTCCTAGAGAGTCAAAATTTATACAGGCACTTAGAGGGATTATCTTCATAGTTCTATGTATTTCACTATACATAGTAAGTAATGAAATTGCAAAACTCCTCATTTGTATTTCCTAAGGCTTTTCTGCTGGGTAACAGAATATTCATGTCTGTTTTACATGCACTGTATTGGATTAAAATACCCCAGGTCTTTCGACTAGAAAACACAAAGGGGAAAAACCGCATTGATTCAATATGGCATCACCACAGCTGTGCTGACAGCATCAAATAGAGTTGATGACAAAACAAGCAAGTAAACTGTGAAGGAAAGATGCAGCAGTCAAGTCGATGAGCACGCAGTTTACTGGTTCAATCCCAGCTCAGAGAAAGCATGGCTTTGATAAGACTTTCGAAACCTACAACCTTTGCCTTTCCAAACCTATAAGCTCATTGTAATAATTCTGGGCTATCACTGTGCAGGACAAGTAAAAAGTTGATGAGAAATGATTTGGGCTGTTAGAAACATTACTATGTGAATGCTAAGTATTCTCATTATTATAATATTCATTGATAATTTTACTGTTTTCCTCTTAATAGTGGATCATCATCTCTGCATCTCTGGTGAATAGACTTCATTTAGACTGATTTTTTGGGCTTTTGAAATTGGACTGAATCTCTTGTTTCTCTCATGCAATCAAAATTTCTGCTCCACCATGCTGAATGACGCTTCAATGTGTAAGAGAGGTTTCCCTCTGCCTGTCTTTACAGTGCTTCCCATTGTGCTTGCCAAAAGCATGCCTGCCGTTGGGAACCCACAGAAACTTCTGAAATGGGGTGCTTCTGGGATAGAGAGGAGGTAAATCTGCATTTGCCAAGGATCCTCAGTCCAGCTACCAGAAATGAGCCCAATCCAGACTTCTCTGCTGTTTCAGTTGGAGCTGGTACAGCAACAACACAAGACCAAAGTCTCCCCCAACACACCTTCTGCCCTAGCTAGCTCCGTTCAGGCCTGCTACTCAGGGTTGGGGGTGGCATATTGAATTGGTGAAATTGAATTTGTTTACTTACTATACATTTTGCCAATCAGTTTTGTGTTCTTTTGCTGTCTACAATAAAAGTAACAAACAGAGTGCCATATCATCACACCTGTTCAGTAAAGATCAGCAACCATGGCTATTACTTGCTCTGATATGGTAAGTAAGAAATGTATATCAATGAAAAAAATCTGAGAGCTTTCAAAGGAAACCTCAAGGCAAAGAGACCAAAAGCTCAATAAATATTCACTCCTCTCGGTCATGCTGTTAAATGAAATATTGTATTTAAAGTGTCTTAGTATGCCCTGAATCCCAGCATAACAAAACAAAGTCAGTGCATCTTTAATCAAATGGTTCCACTTTTATCTTGTGAAGAAAAAGAAAATAGAACTTCTGAGATCAAAGAGTGGAACCATTTGGGCTCAGGCAGACACTGTCTTCCTGTTCCCTTCCTGGTACAGAAGTGGGAATGCAGGCTTGCTATAAAACATTACAGACCACCCTTCATGCCTTTAAGACACCTGTTATTTTCAAAATTATGTTTCTTCAAACTTGCTTATTTTTCTAAACTTATCATGTACAGAATAATTGCATAAGAGTTTGTGAATATTATGTTACAGGATCTCAAAACTGATTTGTGATGGATGGCTCTGTGTAAAAGAAGTCTGAAAGGAAAGCAGAGGAATACAGAACATATTTGGTGTGTGTGTGTGTGTGTGTGTGTGTGTGTGTGTGTGTGTGTGAAGTAGGGACCTTTGGCTCACTAGTCCCACTTAACTTCTAGACATGTGACATAGGAATAAGAATTCACTTACAGAAGTGGTAGAAGTCAGAATAGTTGCTTAAGCCTAACAGCTACAATTATAACTCATTTCACATGTAGTGGGTCCCAGCAATCAAAATGGCTGGGGCAGGTTCCACAGGGGGGGATGCACTGGGACAACCGATCTCAGTGATCACGGGTAGGAGGAGGAGTTACGCTAAGACCAGACCATGTCATTACCGAGGAAGCCGGCTTAGTCGTTGCTTGAGGACTATCCCTGCCTCCAGGTCTGGTCCTGACCGGACGGATACTGGAATCAGCAAGGGATACCCACACGACCTGAAGGTGCTGCTGTGCAATGCCAGGTCAATGATCCATAAAACCACTGTGATCCATGACTTGATTGTGGATGGAGGATTTGACCTGGCAAGTGTAACAGAGACTTGGTTGGATGAAGCAGATGGGCCTGTCCTTGCTGCTGCTTGTCTTTTTTTTTTAAAAAAAGATATTTATTAAAGTTTTAACGAACAGAACAGAAAATAATCATAACAAAAAGAAAAACATACAGAAAAAGAACTACAAAAAATACAACAATAAAACACTCAAACACATAACAACACAAAAGAAAAATAATTAAAAACCAAATCAATTTTCACATTTTCCCAAAATTCTCATTAACTTGTTTCTTTGAGCTCCTCACGCCTCCCTTTTTTGTATTCCCAATCATATCATTAGTTCAGCAAATCCTTACCCCTTTTTCTTCATAACATTTAGCTCAATTTTTCATCAAATTTACATCTTTATACCTTAACCAATTGTCATACCATTTTTACATACTCTTACTGATCTTATTACTAAGTCCACTTAGGTCCAGTCCAACATCATTTTAACATTCATTAATTTTATAGTATTTCTGTAAGTAGTCTTTAAATTTCTTCCAGTCTTCTTCCACCAGCTCTTCTCCCTGGTCTCGGATTCTGCCAGTCATTTCCGCCAATTCCATATAGTCCATCACTTTTATCTGCCATTCTTCCAGGGTGGGTAAATCTTGTGTCTTCCAATATTTTGCCACGAGTATTCTTGCTGCTGTTGTAGCATACATAAAGAAAGTTCTATCCTTCTTTAACACCTGTTGGCTGACTATGCCCAGAAGAAAGGCCTCTGGTTTCTTCAAGAAGGTATATTTAAATACCTTTTTCATTTCATTATATATCATTTCCCAGAAAGCCTTTATCCTTGGGCACGTCCACCACAGGTGAAAGAATGTACCTTCTGATTCTTTACATTTCCAACATTTATTATCGGGCAAATGGTAGATTTTTGCTAGCTTGACTGGTGTCATGTACCATCTGTACATCATTTTCATAATATTCTCTCTTAGGGCATTACATGCCTTTAAAACCCACAGGCAGGAGAAGCCTGTGGTCCTGGGACTCAGCGGGCACCATTAGCGCCCCCCCGAATGGCAAAGGAGCCCAGTAACAGGCTCCGGATTCGCAGCGGGGTGTTTGGCGCGGTGCTGTGAGTCAACCGCTACTTCTGCTGAGTGAAGCCGCGCAGCTGTTACCGGAGAGCGCCGACCTTTTTCCTCTGAAAATTTGGCTATGAAACAACAACCCGTGAGTAGGTTATATATAAAGATTGGATTATAAAGAAATTAATAAGAAGAATTTGGACCGAAGCGGCAAGGCGCAAAACAGGAAGTCCGCCTTCCGCTTTTGTAGAGAGATCAAAGGCATAGACTGTGTCCGCTAAGTCTGTGTTGTTAAAGAGTTTTAAAAGACTTTAAATCTGACATCTGCACAAGAACTCCCCCCTCAGAAGAGGGAGGGAAGATTTGATGAGACTTTTTTGCTGTTTTAAAGAGTGTTAAAAGAACAAGATCACCACTTAACCCCTGGAATCGGAATGCCAGGCTAATGGGACTGTTACAGTGTTGTGCACTTTTTATGGACTTTGTTACAAATTGACAGAAAGTTAACTCTGCAAGAAAGATACTTTTGAAGGTTTTTCTAACTGATACTGTGGCTATCCAGCCAAGGGGGAATTTACAGAAGTTTGAAAATTGAACTTTTCAGCTACAAATTTTAATTGTTACTGTGTCCCCCTAGAGGATTTATGAGACTGTTACAATTGGCTACTGGGGACTTTCCATTCTCAACAGGCTGGGAAAATTTCCATTGTTAAACAAGTTGGGACTGTGAGACTGACCTTGAACCTCAGATAAGGTGTTATGGCAAGTCAGCCGCCAGAAAGAGCAACAAGATCGACTAAAGCCAAACTGCAGCTGCAGCAACAAAGAAGAGCTTCGGCTTCTGGTCCCTCTGGCCCATCAGAGGAAGATTTAGGCCAACAAGGATTTAAAGGAATGACTTCGGAAGAAGGCTCAATTGCCTCGGCATTAGAAAAAAAATTTGGATCTTTGGAAAAAGTAAGTAAGCAACTTGACCAAAACACCTTAAGTATTAACAATTTGGGGCAGAAGGTAAACTCAAATACAGACTCTATTGAGAAAAATACAAGTTCTATTGAGAAATTGCTGCAGGAAGCTGCATTAAATCGTAAGACAGCTCAAGAGGCGAAGGAATTAGCAGAGGAAGTAAAGGGAGAGATACCACCAATACATAGAAGGCTGGATGACTACAAATCGTCACTGTCTATGATTGAATTAAGAGATAAACAAACTAATCTGAGGATCAGGGCAGTACCTGAACCTGAGAAAGGAAACTTGAGTGATTTTCTTACGCAGGAATTTACAGAATTTTGGGAGCTAGACAAAGAAAAGCCGGACTTTAAGATAGTAAGTGCTTTCAGACTTGGAAGAG
This sequence comes from Podarcis raffonei, assembly GCF_027172205.1. Lineage (NCBI taxonomy): Eukaryota > Metazoa > Chordata > Lepidosauria > Squamata > Lacertidae > Podarcis > Podarcis raffonei. Next base: position 62,728,807 of record NC_070612.1, on the reverse strand, counting down.
GAGGGAGGAAGAACAGGGTGAGAGACTGCTTGATCTCCCTCCAATCGAAAGAGGAGAGGGATAAAATATTGAATTTGCACTTTCAAAAGACTCTTGAAATAGAAGACGCAAGGGTTGAGATTTTCAAAGATATCCCAAAACATCTTCTGGAATTGAGAGCTAATTACGGAGACTTGGTGGCCTTGTTGAGAAGAAGCGGAATTATATTCAGGTGGGAATTCCCCCAAGGCCTATCCTTTACCTTCAAAGGGAAAAAAGTTAAAATAAGAAGAGTGGAAGATAAGGAGAAATTTTTGAGAGATCACGAAGAGGATTTGCAAAAAGGGACAGGAAAAGAGCCAGGAGTACTACCACCACATTTGGGACTGGGCAAGCCAGAGAAAGTGATACCACCATCAGACAAAGAACAATTGCTGGGAGCAGTTGGAGGAAAATAAATAAATTCACCATGTCTCTGCAACTTTTAAGTTGGAACATTCATGGCCTGAACTCCCCGGAAAAAAGGAAAAGGATATTTCATATACTGAAAAAGGAACAATTGGATTTGATCTGTTTACAGGAAACACATGTGATAAGGCTACACAGGAAACTTTTGATAAATAAAAGACTGGGCCAAGAATTTATTTCATCAGACAAAGTTAAAAAGAGAGGAGTGGTAATTTATGCAAAAGAGAGCCTATCACCGAAATTTGTTTTTAAAGATGAACAAGGAAGAATTTTGGCAATTGAAATTCAAACACAAGGAGAAAAATATCTAATTGTAGGAGTTTATGCACCAAATGAGGGGAAATCTGAATTTTTTAAGAAGTTGCATGAGACATTGCTGGACTATTTGGATTACAACATTATTATGATGGGAGATATGAATGGGGTGGTATCTACAAATATGGACAAATCACACAGACAGGTAGTTACAAACGATGGCAGACTACCAAAAACTTTTTTTGAAATGACTGACAATATGGACTTGATTGACATCTGGAGAGTGAAGAACCCCTTGGGTAGAGAGGGAACCTTCTTCTCTGAGGCCAAAATGACATGGACAAGAATTGACCAAATTTGGATAACTAGAGGACTGGCACCCAAGACTAGAAAAGTGGAAATTTGCCCTAAAACTTGCTCCGACCATAATGCTGTGAGAATGGAGATGAAATTAACACCGACCGGTTCCTTCAGATGGAGGATGAATGACACCTTGTTCAGAGACCAAGAGGTTATAAAAAAGGCCCAAAAAACCTTGAGAGACTATTTTGAGATAAATCGGAACACTACCACTGAAAAAAGAGTGGTATGGGACGCAAGTAAAGCAGTCATGAGGGGGTTCTTGATCCAACAGAATGCAATTAAGAAGAGATCCCAAAATGAGAAAAAAGACAAAATTTTAGATAAAATAAAAGAGGGTGAAAAGAAATTGAGAGTGAAACCCAAATCACAAGAGCTTCTGAGAGAAATAAAGCTATATCAAGTGCAATACATGAAAATGATGAACCAGGAAATAGAATGGAAAATCAAACAGATGAGACAAAGGACATTTGAGTCGGCTAATAAATGTGGGAAATTGTTAGCTTGGCAAATGAAGAAAAGACAAAAGCTCAACACTATTACTAACTTGGAGATAGAAGGGAAAAGTATCCAGAATCCAGTGGACATTAGGAAATGCTTCCAGAGATACTTTAAACAGTTATATACACAAGGGCCACAGAAAGTCTGATATAGACAAATTTTTGAAAACAAATGGACTGCAGAAAATCTCTCAAGAAAATAAGTTAATGCTGAACTACAAGATTACAGAACAAGAGGTGGAAGGTGCCATACAGAATATGCAACTGGGCAAGTCTCCAGGACCGGATGGAATAACTGCAAAATATTACAGAACTTTGAAGGACTGTGTAATTCAACCATTGAAGGAGGTTTGCAATGAAATTATGGAGGGGGGGAAAGCGCCTGAGTCGTGGAAGGAAGCTTATATTAAACTTATACCGAAAAGTGAGTCTGAAAAGACACAACTTAAGAACTACCGACCCATATCCCTGTTGAATGTGGATTACAAAATTTTTGCTGATATTTTGGCCAACAGGTTAAAAAAAGTATTAGTGGAAGAGATACATAAAGACCAAGCTGGCTTTCTCCCGGGTAGACACTTGTCTGACAATACAAGGAATATTATTAATATTTTGGAGAAATTGCAAGTGAACATTAACACTAAAGCAGTTTTAATCTTTGTTGATGCGGAGAAAGCCTTCGATAACATTTCTTGGAGTTTTATGAAGAAAAATCTTCAGGGGATGGGGGTCGGTCAAGGGTTTGAAAATGGTATAGGTGCAATTTATTCAGAACAAAAAGCTAAGTTAATAGTTAACAACGTGGTTACAGAAGAATTTAAGATAGAGAAAGGGACACGACAAGGCTGCCCAATTTCCCCACTGCTTTTTATTTCAGTCCTGGAGGTTTTGCTAAACATGATTAGAAGGGACGGTTTGATCAAAGGAATACAGGTCGGAGCTAAACATTACAAATTGAAGACATTTGCAGATGATTTGGTATTGACGGTACAGGAGCCAGAATCTAGTGTTAAAAGAGCTTTAGAATTGATCCAAGAATTTGGTCATGTGGCAGGATTTAAGCTGAACAAGTCAAAAACTAAAGTCCTTGAGAAAAATCTAACACCGATAGAGAAAGAAAGGTTTCAGAAGGAGACAGGGTTAACATTAGTAAAGAAAGTAAAATATTTAGGGGTTAATATGACTGCTAAAAACTTGAACTTATTTAAAGATAATTATGAGAAATGTTGGTCAGAAGTGAAAAAAGATCTAGAAATATGGTCAAATTTGAAGCTTTCCTTGTTAGGCCGAATTGCAGCTATAAAGATGAATGTATTGCCAAGAATGTTGTTTTTGTTTCAATCATTACAGATTTTAGACAAAATGGACTGTTTCAAGAAGTGGCAGAAAGATATTTCTAGATTTGTCTGGCAGGGCAAGAAGCCCAGAATAAAATTTAAGATATTAACTGATGCAAAGGAAAGAGGTGGATTTGCCCTGCCAGACTTTAAACTTTATTATGAATCAGCAGCATTTTGCTGGTTGAAAGAATGGCTGCTTCTTGAGAACACTGACATTTTGGATTTGGAAGGTTTTAATAATGTTTTTGGGTGGCATGCATATTTGTGGTATGACAAGGTTAAAGCTCATAAAGCATTCAAAAATCATATTGTCAGAAAAGCATTGTTTAATGTCTGGATAAGATACAAAGATTTACTTGAGAATAAAACCCCAAGGTGGTTGTCACCAATGGAAGCAAAGGCTCAGAAAAAGCTCAGTATGGAGGCCAAATGGCCAAAATATTGGGAAATTTTGGAACAGGATGGAGATAAATTGAAATTGCAGAGTTTTGACAAATTAAAAGATAAAGTGTGAGACTGGCTTCATTATTATCAAATAAGGGAAGCTTATAATTTGGACAAAAAAACCGGCTTCCAGGTGGAGAAATCAAAATTGGAAACAGAATTGTTAGAGCCAAAAACAAAGATTCTTTCGAGAATGTATAACTTGCTGTTGAAATGGAATACCCAAGATGAAACGGTAAAATCTGCTATGATTAAATGGGCACAGGATGTAGGACATAAAATTATGTTTGCTAACTGGGAACGGTTGTGGACCACTGGCTTGCCGCTGCTTGTCCACCAGGTTTCTCTTACGCACAGCAACCCAGGCCTTGTGGGCGGGGAGGGGGGTTGCAGTGATTTTTAGGAAGTCATTAGTCTGCACCAAGCGTCCTATTGGCAAAACCCAGTTTTCTGAGTGCATGTTCTGAAAGTTGGGCAATAGGGGCAGTACAGGATTCCTTTTGGTGTACCGACCTCCCTGCTGCACCAAGGATTCCCTGCCCGAGCTGCTTCAGGTCGTGGCAGATGTTCTCATGGAGACACCTAGTTTGGTTGTCCTAGGGGATTTTAACATCCATGCCAACACGACCTTACAAGGGGCCGCTCGGGACTTCGTGGAAAGCATGGCCTCCATGGGGTTGTCCCTGAATAAGTCTGGCCCAACCCATAGCCGCGGACATGCCTTGGACCTGGTGTTTACCTCTATGGATGTTGGTGATCTGACACTAAGTAAAAGCGAAACGAAAGAAGTGCCATGGTCAGATCACTTCCTGGTGCAACTGGACTTCTCCGTGACCCTTCCCCTCTGCAGGGAGGTGGGACCGATTCAGATGGTCCGCCCCCGCCACTTAATGGATCCAAATGGTTTCTAGAGGGTGGTAGGGGATGTTTTGTCCCATGTTGTCCCAGCTGATTCCCTGGTGGCCCGCTGGAATGTGGAGTTAACCAGGGCTATTGACTGTTTGGCTCCGAAGCGCCCTCTCCGATTGCATGGAGCCCGGACAGCCCCGTGGTTTTCCACGGATCTGAGGGCAATGAAACAATTGTTGAGACAGCTAGAGCACCGGTGGCGGATAACCCATTCTGAATCTGACCAGACACGGGTTAGAGCTCAATGTCGAGCCTACCAAGTGGCGATAGCAGCAGGAGACTCTTTCAGGTGGTTCACAATTTAGTGGAACCACCTGCTCCATCAGGGCCCAATATGGGCCACATGATCTCCTGCAATGATTTTGCAAAGTTTTTTGCAGATAAAGTCGCTCAGATTCGGGAAGAGGTAGACTCCACTGTGGGAGCAGGGCCGGGGCAGGAGAGTGCTAGAGCCCTGTCTGGTCAAGTTGCATGGAATCAATTTCAATCCGTTACCCCCGAGGATGTGGACAGGCTGCTTGGACGCGTGAAACCAACCACCTGTCTCCTTGATCCTTGCCCATCCTGGCTTATAAAAGCTAGCTGGGAAGGACTGGGTGATGGGCTTTGTGGGGTGGTGAATGCTTCCCTCCGTGAGGGAGCCTTCCCAGACCCGCTGAAAGAGGCGGTTATTAAACCGCTTCTTAAAAAACCATCTTTAGATGCGGCCAATATGGCCAACTATCGCCCAGTCTCAAATCTACCATTCTTGGGCAAGGTGATAGAGTGAGTGGTTGCTGAACAACTCCAGGCACGCCTGGAAGAAGCGGACCATTTGGATCCCTTCTAGTCGGGATTCAGGCCTCATCATGGGACTGAAACTGCCTTGGTCGCACTGGTTGATGATCTCCGGCGGGCTAGGGACAAAGGTGAGAGCTGTTTCCTAGTTCTGCTGAATCTCTCAGCGGCGTTTGATACCATCGACCATAACTGTTGGCTATTTTTGCAGTTTAGTAGCGCAGAGAGCTTGCTGGGGAGACCATGCATTAAAAAGGGACTCAAAAATAACTTAAACAAGCTTTTAATTACAAAAACAAAAACTCCTTATACACTAAATACATCAACAACAAACCAGACCCAACCACCAACCCATCCCCCAGGGTAATGGGAGAGCTAGGTGCTGCTCCTTATATACTACACCCAATTGCTGACACAGCTTAATCAATACAACTCAGCCGCACCTGCTATGTTTCACAGCTGTAAGACTGGGTCTCGTTATCTTGCTCTGGCCCTTGCTCTGGCCCCTTAAAGACATACACATCGGGTGGAACAATGATGAACCTTTACATTTAAAGAAACCATTCAACAAAAACATCCTTCTGGACCGTCTTGAGGGGCTGGGAGCTGGGGGCACTGTCATACAGTGGTTCCGCTCCTTTCTCCTGGGCCGTGTTCAGAAAGTGGTGGGGGGGGATGAGTGTTCAGACCCCTGGGCTCTCACTTGTGGGGTGCCTCAGGGTTCTGTCCTCTCCCCCATGCTTTTCAACATCTACTGTATTTTTCGCTCTATAAGATGCACCAGACCACAAGACGCACCTAGTTTTTGGAGGAGGAAAACAAGGGAAAAAAATTCTGAATCTCAGAATCCAGAACAGCAAGAAGGATCGCTACACTGTGAAAGCAGCAATCCCTCTTGCTGTTCTGGCTTCTGGGATAGCTGCGCAGCCTGCATTCACTCCATAAGACGCACACACATTTCCCCTTACTTTTTAGGAGGGAAAAAGTGAGTCTTATAGAGCAAAAAATACGGTATATGCAGCTGCTGGGAGAGATCATCAGGGGGTTTGGGCTTGGTGTTCATCAGTATGCGGATGATACCCAGCTCTACCTCTCTTTTAAATCAGAACCAGTGAAGGCGGTGAAGGTCCTGTGTGAGTGCCTGGAGGTGGTTGGAGGTTGGATGGTGGCTAACAGATTGAGGTTGAATCCTAACAAGACAGAAGTACTGTTCTTGGGGGACAGGAGGCGGGCAGGTGTGGAGGATTCCCTGGTCCTGAATGGGGTAACTGTGCCCCTGAAGGACCACGTGCGCAGCCTGGGAGTCATTTTGGACTCGCAGCTGTCCATGGAGGCACAGGTCAAATCTGTGTCCAGGGCAGCTGTTTACCAGCTCCATCTGGTACGCAGGCTGAGACCCTATCTGCCTGCGGACTGCCTCCCCAGAGTGGTGCATGCTCTGGTTATCTCCCGCTTGGACTACTGCAATGCGCTCTACGTGGGGCTACCTTTGAAGGTGACCCGGAAACTACAACTAATCCAAAATGCGGCAGCTAGACTGGTGACTGGGAGTGGCCGCCGGAACCACATAACACCGGTCTTAAAAGACCTACATTGGCTCCCAGTACGTTTCCGAGCACAATTCAAAGTATTGGTGCTGACCTTTAAAGCCCTAAACGGCCTCGGTCCTGTATACCTGAAGGAGTGTCTCCACCCCCATCGTTCTACCCGGACACTGAGGTCCAGCTCGGAGGGCCTTCTGGCGGTTCCCTCACTGCGAGAAGCCAAGTTACAGGGAACCAGGCAGAGGGCCTTCTCGGTAGTGGCGCCCTCCCTGTGGAACGCCCTCCCACCAGATGTCAAAGAGAACAAGAACTACCAGACTTTTAGAAGACATCTGAAGGCAGCCCTGTTCAGGGAAGCTTTTAATGTTTGATGTATTAGAGTATTTTAATAATTTTTATTGGAAGCCACCCAGATGGCTGGGGAGGCCCAGCCAGATGGGTGGGGTACAAATAAATTATTATTATTATTATTATTATTATTATTATTATTATTATTATTATTATTTATAGTTTCCCCCTTTTATACCCTGTGTTCATCCCTGCGCTATGATCATACTCAAAGTGAGATAAACACAATGCATTTCTTAGTCAGATGACTGGCTCATAGAAGGTTCCTGCATGCCAGCTTGATCACCTTTTGGGTCACCTCATAATTCTGCAGGTCAGCTTGCTACATGAATACATCACATTAGTGCTCATTGGAAGAGTCAGTGCAATGGGTTGCAGGGCCTTCATATCATAGTTTCCCTGTTTCAGAAGGCCTCCTGTGACAATAAGCCTTAGGATGATGGGGCAAGGCTAAATGCACCCTTCAAGCCTTCATATGCATTTTCTCCTTCATGCAGGTAACACATTGTTGGATTCTGTGTGTTTGTGTGTGTGTGATTCATTCGTTCCAGAAACAGAGAGAAGATACAAGAAGCAGCAGAAAGCTGAGATTGTTTTGACTATGCAAGGACATTTTCTGTGGGAACTGTTCTTTGGACGTGCAGTTTCTACAGGACGTTCTGATAACAAAATTCTGTGTAACTTGTGGTTCTCTTGCCTGTGACTTGCGGCGGAGAGAGAGAGGCTTGGATTCTAAGTATGCCTTTACCATGGCTGTGGTGAATGGTTGTGTATATTTGCTACCAATTATACAGTGGTACCTCAAGTTAAGAACTTAATTCATTCTGGAGGTCCATTCTTAACTGAAATTGTTCTTAACCTGAGGTACCACTTTAGTTAATGGGGCCTCCTCCTGCTGCTGCTGCGCCGCCGCATGATTTCTGTTCTCATCCTGAAGCAAAGTTCTTAACCCGAGGTAATATTTCTGGGTTAGCGGAGTCTGTAACCTGAAGCGTCTGTAACCTGAGGTACCACTGTACTTTTATAACCTGTGAAGTAAACTCTACACTTGACTGAATTCTTATCGTGTCCATGAGTGTTTATTGCCTTCTGTGTGTGACCTCAACCCCAAAGATGCTTCTTTGTGATAAGGAGCTGCACTAAGATGATACTCTGCTGATTGGGATGCCGGCACACTGCAAATCATGTGAGGAAAGCAGCAGACAAACCCCTGGAGGAATGTGGCACAAAAAAGTGGGACCGTCAGGAGCCATGGTGTGTCTCTGGAGCTACAAAGACAACTTGGACACTGATTATTAGCCAGAGAAGCAAGTACAGCAGTTACAGACCTCAGAACACACCTTGGTAGCATTGGAAGATACAGGGTACACAGCAATTCCTGCTGCTCACCAGAGAAGAAAGAGATGTGTGGTGTGGCAGGTTACTCCTGACAGAAGGGGACAGAGGCAGCAGTGTGTGGACGAATAACTTGTGGTTTCAGTTTTCTCTACATGAATGCGCAGAGTGTGGGAAACAAGCAAGAAGAACTTGAGCTCTGAATGATGGCTGGCAAATACAACTTCATAGGTGTTACTGTAACCTGGTGGGATAAGACTCTTGATGGGTATAGCCTACTCAAGAGGAATAGCTCAAACAGGAACCGAAGAGGAGTAGTATTATATATAAATAATGTCTACATTTGTGAAGAGAGCATGGAAAACAGATTAAGAGTAAATGAGTAAAAATTGCAGGAGCGGGAAACAACAGTGACCTTACTGTGGGTATCTGTTATAGACCTCTAAGCCCCACTGAGGAGAGATTTGCTAGTCATGGGAAATTTCAACTACTGTGATATCTATTGAAACTTAACTCTGCCAAGAATGTAAGGTCCAACAAATTCCTCCATTGCCTCACTGACAATTTCATTTCCTATAAAATATAGCAACCTATAAAAAGAAGCAACAGGTGGGGGTCATCTCTCTTGGACCTGGTCCTCACCAACAGGGAGGAACTGATTGATGAAGTAAAGTAGAGGGAACTTTGAGAGGAAGTGATCAAATCCTCTTGAGTTTCATTATACAGAGGCAAGGAAAAGCTGGCTATAGTTGGATGTGCACTTGGACTTTGTTGTTGTTTAGTCATTTAGTCGTGTCCAACTCTTTGTGACCCCATGGACCAGAGCACGCCAGGCACTTCTGTCCTCCACTGCCTCCCGCAGTTTGATCAAACTCTTGCTGGTAGCTTCAAGAACACCATCCAACCATCTCAACCTCTGTCGTCCCCTTCTCCTTGTGCCCTCCATCTTTCCCAACATCAGGGTCTTTTCCAGGGAGTCTTCTCTTCTCATGAGGTGGCCAAAGTATTGGAGCCTCAGCTTCACGATCTGTCCTTCCAGTGAGCACTCAGGGCTGATTTCCTTAAGAATGGATGGGTTCTTGCAGTCCATGGGACTCTCAAGAGTCTCCTCCAGCACCATAATTCAAAAGCATCAATTCTTCAGCGATCAGCCTTCTCTATGGTCCAGCTCTCACTTCCATACATCACTACTGGGAAAACCATAGCTTTTACTATACGGACCTTTGTTGGCAAGGTGATGTCTCTGCTTTTTAAGATGCTGTCTAGGTTTGTCATTGCTTTTCTCCCAAGAAGCAGGCGCCTTTTAATTTCGTGACTGCTGTCACCATCTGCAGTGATCATGGAGCCCAAGAAAGTAAAATCTCTTACTGCCTCCATTTCTTCCCCTTCTATTTGCCAGGATGTGATGGGACCAGTGGCCATGATGTTCTTTTTTTGATGTTGAGCTTCAGACCATATTTTGCGCTCTCCTCTTTCACCCTCAATAAAAGGTTCTTTAATTCCTCCTCACTTTCTGTCATCAAGGTTGTGTCATCTGCATATCTGAGGTTGTTGATATTTCTTCCGGCAATCTTAATTCCGGCTTCGGATTCATCCAGCCCAGCCTTTCGCATGATGAATTCTGCATATAAGTTAAATAAGCAGGGAGACAATATACAGCCTTGTCGTACTCCTTTCCCAATTTTGAACCAATCAGTTGTTCCATATCCAGTTCTAACTGTAGCTTCTTGTCCCACATAGAGATTTCTCAGGAGACAGATGAGGTGATCAGGTACTCCCATTTCTTTAAGAACTTGCCATAGTTTGCTGTGGTCGACACAGTCAAAGGCTTTTGCATAGTCAATGAAGCAGAAGTAGATGTATTTCTGGAACTCTCTAGCTTTCTCCATAATCCAGCGCATGTTTGCAATTTGTTCTCTGGTTCCTCTGCCTCTTCTAAATCCATCTTGCACTTCTGGGAGTTCTCGGTCCACATACTGCTTGAGCCTTCCTTGTAGAATTTTAAGCATAACCTTGCTAGCGTGTGAAATGAGTGCAATTGTGCGGTAGTTGGAGCATTCTTTAGCACTGCCCTTCTTTGGGATTGGGATGTAGACTGATCTTCTCCAATCCTCTGGCCACTGCTGAGTTTTCCAAACTTGCTGGCATATTGAGTGTAGTACCTTAACAGCAACATCTTTTAAAATTTTAAATAGTTCAGCTGGAATACCATCACTTCCACTGGCCTTGTTATTTGCAGTGCTTTCTAAGGCCCATTTGACTTCACTCTCCAGGATGTCTGGCTCAAGGTCAGCAACCACACTACCTGGGGTGTACGAGACATCCATATCTTTCTAGTATAATTCCTCTGTGTATTCTTGCCACCTCTTCTTGATGTCTTTTGCTTCTGTTAGGTCCTTACCACTTTTGTCCTTTATTATGGTAATCTTTGTACGAAATGTTCCTTTCATATTTCCGATTTTCTTGAACAGATTTCTGGTTCTTCCCATTCTGTTGTTTTCCTCTATTTCTTTGCATTGCTCGTTTAAGAAGGCCTTCTTGTCTCTCCTTGCTATTCTTTGGAAGTCTGCATTCAATTTCCTGTATCTTTCACTATCTCCCTCACATTTTGCTTGCCTTCTCTCCCCCGCTATTTGTAAGGCCTCATTGGACAGCCACTTTGCTTTCTTGCATTTCTTTTTCATTGGGATGGTTTTAGTTGCTGCCTCCTGTATAATGTTGTGAGCCTCCACCCATAATTCTTCAGGCACTCTGTCCAGCAAATCTAAATCCTTAAACCTGTTCCTCACTTCCACTGTGTATTCATAAGGGATTTGTTTTAGATTGTATCTTACCGGCCCAGTGGTTTTTCCTACTTTCTTCAGTTTAAGCTTGAATTTTGCTATAAGAAGCTGATGATCTGAGCCACAGTCAGCTCCAGGTCTTGTTTTTGCTGACTGTATTGAGCTTCTCCATCTTTGGCTGCAGAGAATATAATCAATCTGATTTCGATGTTGCCCATCTGGTGATGTCCAGGTGTAGAGTTGTCTCTTGTGTTGTTGGAAAAGCGTGTTTGTGATGACCAGCTTGTTCTCTTAACAGAACTCTATTAGCCTTTGCCCTGCTTCGTTTTGATCTCCAAGGCCAAACTTGCCAGTTGTTCCTTTTATCTCTTTATTCCCTACTTTAGCATTCCAATCCCCTATAATGAGAAGAACATCCTTCTTTGGTGTCACTTCTACAAGGTCTTGTAAGTCTTCATAGAATTGGTCAATTTCAGTTTCTTCAGCACCAGTAGTTGGTGCATAAACTTGGATTACTGTGATGTTAAAAGGTCTGCCTTGGATTCGTATCGAGATCATTCTATCATTTTTGAGCTTGCATCCCAGTACAGCTTTTGCCACTCTTTTGTTGACTATGAGGGCCACTCCATTTCTTTTACGGGTTTCTTGCCCACAGTAGTAGATATGATAGTCATCCGAACTGAATTCGCCCATTCCCGTCCATTTTAGTTCACTGATGCCCAGGATGTCAATATTTATTCTTGCCATCTCATTTTTGACCACATCCAACTTACCCAGGTTCATGGTTCTTACATTCCAGGTTCCTATGCAATATTTTTCTTTACAGCATTGGACTTTCCTTTCGCTTCCATGCATATCTGCAACTGAGCGTCCTTTCGGCTTTGGCCCAGCCGCTTCATCAGCTCTGGATCTACTTGTATTTGTCCTCTGCTCTTCCCCAGTAGCATGTTGGACACCTTCCGACCTGAGGGGCTCATCTTCCAGCATCATAACTTTTATATGCTTGTTGTCTTTGTCCATGGAGTTTTCTTGGCAGGGATACTGGAGTGGCTTGCCGGTTCCTCCTCCAGGTGGATCACGTTTGGTCAAAACTCTCCACTATGACCTGTTCATCTTGGGTGCCCTGCTCGGCATAGTTCATAGCTTCTCTGAGTTATTCAAGCCCCTTCGCCACGGCAAGGCAGTGATCCATGAAGGGGACTTGGACTTTAAGAAGTCTGATTTCAAAAAGCTGAAGGAACTACCGGGAGAAGTCCCATGGTCAGAAATACTTCTAGGGAGGAATCATGATGGGCTAGTTGTCCTCTGTGGACACTCCATTGACAGAGATGATTATGTAGTGATGAATGATAGTCAAGCCATAAACCTTGGTTATTGCATTATCTGGGAAAACAGAGATAACGTGGATTAACTTCCAATGCTTTGAAAAGGTTGCTTGCCATGCCAAGGGACTGAGAAACTTTCGAGGGACTCTCATTTGGGGGGTGGAGTGAGTGACCAAGAGCAGAAGAACCTCAACCTTGCCCGAACACCATATAATCATCCTAAAGGTCAGCTAAACCTCCCTTTATTCAATTACTTGTGAGACTGTTACAAATTATGACTGAGATTATCTGTCTGCCAGTTGAAATGTGCAACTAAAAAGCTACCCGACTGCTGACTTAAGAATAGATGGCAACTAAAAGGCTGAAAACAAAATAAAAAGCTTGTTTTAACTGTTTGTACCTAATAAAGATTCTAAACTGCTAAGAGGTGTTCCAATTGTGAGAAATCTTTATTTTATTTTATTTTAAATCCTCTGCCTCATTGGTGAATGTGCTGATTGTCAAGTGAAACCACATCACTATGTCACTGTGAAAAACAAATGCAAGGATCATACTTTGATAAGCAAAGACTGTAAGATCTTGAAAGCACTCAGTATGGCAAAAATACTGTTGGACACCTCATTGACTGTTGTTATCATGAAGCAACTACTGGGTGAGCAACTGAAAGAGCTCAGATGTAAAGAAGTTTAGCACTTCTCCCACACAAGACACAACACACAGGCAGTTCGACTAGTTGAGGTTTATTTATCAACAACAGGCTTTCAGCAATCCAAGCTTCCTACAGCTCATACCTCACTGTTGGAGTCAGTTGACTCGACTGGCTTCCAGCCCCTTCCAAAGCCAGATATACGCCAAGCCCACCCCCGCTTCCTGCTGGTCTTCCTTTGTTCTAATCGCTTGCTCCGCCACCTATTTCTTGGAGACTCAGGTGCAGCCAATTCCTCCTCCTCCCCCTACTTCCACCCGCATCCTGCTCCTTCATCTCTCTGCTGCTGCAAAAACTTACAGGTAGCAATTCAGAGCGAGAAGGGCTTATCTCACTTTCGTGGTGTGAATGAACCAAGTTCCTGTTTCCCTCTGCCTCTTCCTTCCTCCCTGCAGGCCATGTCTCTGACATCAGAGCAGAGATGTATAAAATGGTGGGTAAAAATGGACTAGACAAAGTTGAAGCTAAAGAAGACACAGAGCCTTTGGAAAACATTGATGGGGGACTGCCAGAACAGGAGAGTGGAATGGTAAAGTTGGAGGCAGGAAATGGAGAGGACTTCCACATAGACACCTGGAGGAATGAAACAGCCAAATAGTGGAATTATGGTGTTGGAGGAGTGGAATGAAACCATGGACAGAGAGATTAAGAAATATCCTGAGCTGGCAGAGATAGAAAGGACTTTATGTACAGTTCAGAGTGAATTTAAAAGAAAATGCTACCAAGCCTCTGGCAACACTCTTGGAAAAAGAATGGAAGATGAGGAAATGAAAGTTTGTTTGTTTTTTTCTAAATTAGGTTGGAAAACCACAGCTTACAGGAAATGGGATTGGAAGATACAGAACTGGGTGTAAATTAATGCATATACAGTAAGTAAATAACTATGGATTACTGTTTTAATATATGACCGCAGTGAAGAGACTCCTGTGGAAATAAAAATAAAAGATTTATTTTTTTCTCAGTATTGGAGGTAAAGTTGTTGTGTTGGACTGGAGGAAGACTATTGGTGACATTTATCAGTTATAGTAATTGGAGGCCTTATTTAGATTATTTTGTGTGGAAGGGGAAATGAATGAACTTGAGGTGTCTGGAACTGAAGACTGGAAAAACATACCTAGCAGAAGTAGAAATCCTGGAGTGAACACTTTGAATATTTTGAATAATTTTTATATACACAACTGACAGATGGAGAATTGGAAACAAATTTTATCTCTTTTTATTTCCTTATATTTTTCCTCTTTTTCATTTCTTTATCTTACTGCAACTTTTTCTTTCCCTTCTTTGCTTTGCTCTTGCTTCTATTTTGTGTTTTTGATGTCCTCTACTCTGGGTTAATGAAGGGATTGTATGCAGATGAAGCTGATGAAGGGCTGGTAAGGGGCTATGTGAGAGAGAAACAGGGAGGGGAGATTTCTCAGGGTGGGTCCATCTCTTTCTGTGCGAGAGAAGGGTTAAGATCTACCTGGGAGAGACGACTTTGCATTCTTCTTCCTCTTCCTCTTTCTGTTTTTGTTTAGATTAGTTTTTTATTGGATTGCCTTATGAAGGATGGGAGTTTCTTAAAGGTGAAATATTGAAGACACAAAAGCAGCCAATTATGCATAGGTCAGTTGGTTAGAGCTGGTGCTGCTATCGCCAAGGTCACAGGTTCAATCTCCATACAGGACAGCAGCATATTCCTGCATTGCAGGGGGTCAGACTGCATGATCCTCAGGGCCTCTTCCGACTCTGCAATTCTATGAATCCCAACAAGAAAGAAAAGAGGTTTTTAAGCAGAGGCTGGATGGCCACTTGCCCTGGATGCTTTTAGTTGAGATTTCTGCATTGCAGAGACGACCCTCAGGTTCCCTCCCAACAATTCTATGATTCTATAGTAAGGTTGTCTTGGTATTTATATTTACTTCACGTAAGCCACACAAAAAACAAGTCATGTCAAAAGAATGGCACTGTGTGGAGATCTAAGCAAAAGAACAGTTCCAATTATACAGTATGTGTAACCCTCAGCATCGACACACGCTAAAGGAAGAAAGGGCAGCCTGGAATTTACTGAGTGTGATTAAAATGAGTGTTCCTCAAGTCAAGAAAGAAAGCAAGAATTGCAAACCTAGGAAAGGGGGATTTGCCAGCTGCAGTGATAACTTATCGTGACTTTCTTCTGAATATGAAAGTGTTTTCAAATGGCATTATGTGATGCAGAAAGACTCGCTGTTGTCTAGCCGTTCGTGCACCTGGCTTTGCTCGTTTTTTTACCTAATACAAAGCACGTTTGCATATCTCCTGTCTGAGACATAATAAATGCACTGTGCAGATTCCAAAGTGGTTGCTTCTAAAGTTGGCTTCTCACAGTACATCTGTCTGGCAAAAGAACAATAACCCAGATCAAAGCAAGCAACGGCCTTTAGGCAGCTTATGAGCCTTTTGTGTGATACTGAGCATGCTTATCCAGCAAACACGTGCTTTAAATTAAACGGGATGAGTATGTGCACCATGAACAATTCACTTTCACTCCTCTGCATCAGACTTCCCTTAAATTTCTTCACTACAGCTGCTATGCTAGTATTCTCATCATTGGATGCTTTTGTTACCAGTATTTCATAAGTAAAATCTGTCTTCATTGTATGAGAAAATTGCAGTGGAAGAAAATGCTGCAAAGATAAAGGAGACAGGGTATGCAATGGGGAAATTATTGAGAGGATGAGACAAGGTGCATGGACCCAATAGACATTTGAGTGTATTTTCGAAATACTGAATTGGCTTTGTATTTTAAAATATCAGAATTATGTTCTCTTATGGGAGGGATGTGGAACCTGTGGCTTTCCAGCTCCCATCAGCCAAATGTCATGAATGATGGGAGGAGCTCCACCAACAGCAGGAGGGTTGCTGGTTTCTCAGCCCAGTTTTGAAGATCAATCTGCTGACAATCATATTAATTTTATAAATATAGCAAAGCCTCCTTTCTCTTTCCGTATCAGGACCAGGTGTTCTTCAACTCAGTCAGGATCTCCTCCCTGTTGAGCCAAGTTAAGGCATAGCTTTCAGAAGAAGGGACTCAATTATTTTATAAGAAAAAAAGTTTGGTTTGCCTCTATGGTTGTGGAGCAGTTTTATGAGCTTGCCTGAACAGTAGTCAACATAGAGCACAGGTAGTAAACCTTTTTTAGCTTTGGTGGAGGGTAACATTTCCAACGGGCAAGTGCCAATGGTAGGTGGAGCAATCTAAGGGTCTCTTACCTTATATAGTAGCTTATATTCCAGTCATGCAAAAATCAGAGATGCTTGAACTCACACACTACTCTCTCCATCCAGGCAAGCAAGAGACATTATTCCAGTTCCATGACACACTTCAACCAGTCAACAGTGCTCAAGGACAAAGCGGAGGAGGGCCAAGGAGAGGCATGGTGTGAGGAGAGGGGGATGTCCTGGGAAATGAAGGGTCTTAGCAAGAGTCTCTAGGGCCAGGCAGGAAGACTGAAACATACTCCTTGGGCCTAAGATTCCCAACAGTGGACACAGAGGCAAACTACATGTGATCATGGCAGACCTGTGTGTGTCAGAGTTCCCTTTGATTTTATATAAAGTGGTGGTATGCCCACATGCATGAACTGGGGGCCGGGTGCGCTTGCTGGGTGGGGTATGCATGTGCCAGGGGGCAGGGCACAGAGCACGGAGGGTGAAGGATCATACCACGACACCCCAGCCCTCGCCACCAACCCCGCCGGAGCAACCCACCCACACTGGAGCCAAGCAGACCTGTGTTGTGCCACCTGCCCACCTGTGCAGAGGAGAGCCTGGACAGCTGCTGTGGCACTTGGCTGGTGCAAACCAGGCGCTCCCACACTGGCGCCCCCAGCGTGGTCCAGCCCAGTGCTCCTCTCCATGAGCATTAGTTCCTCTGATGCCAGAAGAGGAGTGCCGGGCTGGGCTGGGTTATGCGTGGGATGCCTGCTTTGTGCCCCCTAAAAAAATACATGTCCGGGACCATGGCCCAACCACAGCTTTTTTCTGGTATAGGTATAAGAACCAAGATAACACCATCCATATTAAAGATTTCATGGCAAAATGTACAGGTGGGGATCCAGCATATCATTCCTGCTACCCAGGCTGTGATTTAAGTGGTCACTGCCCCTCCATTAAAATAGTTCAACACATATCACATTCTATCATAATGGTCCCAAAGCATATTTCTGCTGCTTCTCTCCAACTCAGACTTGCTGGCTTGTCCCTCAGCAACTATTCTTCCCTGTTTACCTGTCTGCCAAGACTTGCTTCACATTCCCAACCCCCAACCCCTTGGACATGCCTCCAGGCTATTGATCCCAGCTTGAACTCTGGTGACACTTGGTTAACCCACTGAACTGTCTCCCTGTGAATCTCATTCCTTGATTCCTGCTGCAGTCAAAGCCCAACACTGCCTGTAAACCCAGGATAGGCTCTGTCACCATTTAATTTAATAACAATTAATATATCATTTTTGGAAAACACATCTGCAATTGACACAGGGGGTAGGAAGGAGGAGGTAGATCAGGATTCTTACTTCCAATTGTTTGTTTGTTTGTTTGTTTGTTTGTTTGTTTGTTTGTTTGTTTTAACAAGTTATATACCTGCATTACAATTCTTTCTAAGCAGTGGGCAAGAAACTCGGTGGCACTTGGTTGGTCATTGTGAGAACAGGATGTTGGACTACATGGTCCATGGGTCTGATCCATCAGTTGCTCTTCTTAGGTTCAATAGGACAAAAATGCACACACACAAAATGAGGCCATTGAAATGAAGAGTCATTGCCAATAGCTACCAACCACCACTGGCATTGAAGCTAATGATGTATGTGGGTTGTTAGCCCCCTGCCCCATGACTAAATATTTTGAGCAATGCTGAGCTGACATTCCTAGTTTAGAAATTCACACCAATGCAAAGTATGTCTAGGCAAGTGACAGCAGCTGTGTGTATCTGCTCCCAAAGGCCTATAAAGTACACCAGCTTTTTTATCAATGATTAAACTGAAAAAGGATAATGATGCAGTTCAGTATCCTTGTCTCATGCAAGCCCACAAGATATCAATTATAGTGTAATCATAGTTTTGTGACATGGTTCCCTGCCTATAAGTGTCTGTGTAAGCTACACTGTTCAGTTCACAGAGAGCCCTGTGGAGCCATCCCAAAATAAGGACAATAGTATACAGTTAACCTGGGTCATTTTCCAAACTGGTGATCTCATGAAAAATGATTGAATTCTGTGCCTGTTACTTCTGCCAAGTAGAACACTCATGCAAAGTATATAAAAGCTATGGCCTGATACCAGATGGCAGCTGAAATTTAGTAGTTCTATGCAATTTAGTGAGAGTACGTTGAAGTTCTATTGACATAGTCAGAATGGCATCTTTTCAGTGCTGTTCCTTCAAGTGCTCTTCAAGGCAAAACAATTGGGGAGTGCACAGAAAATCAAGCCAAGAGCTCATACACAGAGTGAGAGTGCTTTTCTTCCTCTTTTAGGAGGGAATGACAGCTTGATAGTGAAAATATGCTTTATTTGTGGAATGGGGACAGTAGCAGTGCCGCCACCCCAGCCCCATTTAGGCAAGGGTACAGTTTCAAGTTTTGCGGAGTAAACTTTTTAATACGGTAACAACTTATAGCTTATAGCTGTTCCTCCTAAGAATAACTGCATGTGGTTCATATGGGTAAGCGGGGAGATGAAGTGTGCAAAATCAGGCTGGATGTTCATTCTCCACAAACAAATAAGAACAAATGCTCAATAAAGACTGGGCACAGTCTAACCTCTGTGAAAGCAAAAGAGAGTGATTGTTGAATAAATATTGTTGAATAAGCCCATAATAGCCCCCAGTGCTTTTTTCAGGAGGTGCTCAAGGGTCCGCAGAACCAGCACCATTTTTGTTGTTACAAAGTATGGCATCTACTGCAACAACTTTATGGTGAAGACCAGCACCTATTTTTCTAGAGAGAGAGAAAAGCATTGGCAGCCACAGCACCAGCACCATCCTTATCCCCATCCTAACCCTCACCCACCCTCCCTGCAGAAATAAAAGAAAAAACATTGAACACCATTTTTAAGCCTAATTATGGGGGGGGGCGGCATTTTCTGGAGAAATGTATCTGGGAAAGAAAGGGTTAACCCCCTTCCAAAAATGTTTCCCCACCCCAATCAGCAGTTACAATATGGGGAAAACAAGAAAAGGAGCAAAAATTGTGGGGTTTTTAATAGAGGTGTACTAGTGCACACACAGATTGCACAACCAAATTCTGAGCTGTTTAATGGTTTTTGCTAAGATGAGACTCTATCCAAAGCCAAAACGGATGGTGATAAGTCAGGAGTAAGGCTTTCATGTGTGCCTCTCCACTTCAACAAAAAATATGCCACTCCAAAGGTTAGTGCAGAGACATCTTTATAAAGACAACTGACTTAAAGAATTTCCAGGGTGAGAAAAAGACAAGTGACTAATGTAAAGGAACAGGAGGAGAGTCTGCAAAGGTTCAATGAAGCAAGGAAGTGGCAGAAGGTTTGTGCACGTATGCCAGCTGTGAAGACCTCCTGGCTCATGTTTGCTGTTGTTACCCAGATGGCCTTTTTAGGGACTCTGTGGGTGGTAATTCCTTTTTCTGAGTGCTCTGGCCAAAAAGAAATTTGGGACTTCTACACAGTGACAATAACACATAGGGAAAAAGTAGAAAAACAGAAACAGTTGAAAATGAGCAAGATTAAGCTGTAGTGAAAGAGTTTGGAAAGAATCAGATTTCGAGCTCCTGTGTCTCTTCTACTCCTTATCCTTCCATTATTGTTTTCAGATTCCTGTAGTTTCTCTTGGAATGGACAGCCCAGTGTGATCCACGCATGACACAAGCTGTGGTGGCTGAGGCCCATTGGAACCACTAGGGTGGAAAATGGAGAGGCAGGTCGAACCAGAGCCAACAGCAAGCCAACTCATTCAGGTTTTGCCCCTCCTGAGTTCTATAATGGCAACACTGAGACTAAGAAGGATGAAGCTGAGAGCCGGAGCCAAACCCCAGACAACTATGTCACCAGTAAGAAGGCAGGCAGGCGGGGGCTGGCTGAGGACAGACCAAGGTTTGGTGGGAAACTGCCCCATTTGGCCTAATGGGTCAGCTTCCACAGCACATGAGGAATAAGTGATGCTAGTTATCCAAGCCAATATCCTTTTATCATTGAGAGCTCATGCACAGGGTGGTGGCCAGGCTCAGCGTCCAGCAGGCAAGCATTCGACCAGATGTTGCAACATGCAGTGTGTGAAGGCACATTGCAGATGTGAGAAAGAATGCATGTACCTCAAGGCTGAGTCTGCCAACACAATGCCATGCTTTGTAGTATTATCAGTATGCTCCTTAATTTCTGTCCCCCAAAGGAAAAAACTTGTATGATTTTTGCATGTAAAGTTCTTCAGATCCAAAACTCCTGATGTTTGTGAATGTTTCAATTTTAATCCCCACTCCCCAGACATCTTGCAGACTTGCATGTGGTAGAGCAAAACCCAGTGGGTTTTCTCTGTTTTCTTTGGGGTATAAAAGTTTTTATGCTTACATGCTTTTCTTGCTGTTATGTCAACCTCAGTTTCTACCTTGGTTCTTGGGTTTTCTGATGGTGATGATGCCTTTTTCTGATAGCGTCAGCTGTCCAGTGGAAAATGAGTTTAGTTAATTGTGTTATTTTCTTCCATGAAATGAACCGACTTTAGAGGCAGATAAGGCTGAAAAGCCTGGCACAGAAACATTGAAAATAAGCAAACCTAGAAGCAGAGGAATGTAAAACTAGATTCTAACACTCTCCGAGATAAAGCAGAAGATAGTTCCTGAGCCAATTGCTTTCAACGGCAGATTGTTGGGAAATAATTTTTTGGGAGTACACCTAACAGCTTTTGTAACCCTGCGGTCTGGCCCTTTGATTGCAGAAGGCAGTAAGCACTTCAAGCTGCACGTACCCAGCAAGGTTTCTCTGTTTGGGGTCTTCTGGGTGTCTTCTTCTTTGCCACACTGCCTTCAGGGGAAAAGAGAGAATTGTGTCACTCTGACATTATCTGGGAGTTCCTCTGGACAGGAAACATAACCTGCTGCTGCTATTGAAAGAGGAGGAGTATTTTAGTATTGTGACTTTGGAAATTATTGATCAAGTAATACTGTTCTATTTTGTTATTTTCATTGTGCAATCCTATATTAGGATTTCAAACTCTTTCAGACTGTTTATTGGTGGCAACAATAAATACATCTATTCATTTTAATTGAGTCTGCTTCCATGCTAGCCATACTAGTTTGACTCTTGAGTAAAATAAGGAAGAATTATACTTTACACCAGGAAACCTGGAAAAAGGAAAGCTGTAAAACAAACAAGAGCAACTTAGTTAAGCATAACCAGGGGAAATGTCTTGCTTTTCTAAGCTGCTCTGGGAGGCTTTGTTTGTTTGTTTGTTTGTTTGTTTGTTTGCTTGCTTGCTTGCTTGCTTGCTTGTACCCTAATTTGGCACTTCAGAAAACTGCTCACCTCCACCCAAAGTGTTTTGTAGGATGCCTGATTTGGCTTGATGTCTGTCCAAGTCTGCTTCATTGCCTCCACCCTATTGGGAAATAAAAGAAGGCTACAACTTTTCCCCTTTTTGACAAAAGTGGATGAAATAAGAAGTAATAGTAGCCTCTACAGACTAGATAAAGCGTGAAAAATTACAGGCAAATAGGTCCAAGGGCTTTGGGGCTGGACAACTTTAAAGCTTTATCTTTTAAAAGGAAATGTCTAAAAACTTTTTTCTTTGGGGGTGGGATTGGAAGAAATTGGCAGATACTGTCACCTCCTCAGAGAGCATGAATCCTGCCAGAGTTCAGAAGTTGCTTTTTCTGCAACAAGAGCCATTACAGTTTAAGGTGGGTAAACAGTGGATCACTTAATTCTCCACAAGTGTTTTCTGAGCAGTTGGATTGAAATATCCACTCCACTGGGGCTCTGGGAGAGTGGCCGTTGCTGCATGGCGTGGCTGTGGAGGGTCCAGGGAGGCTGCCATCTTCCCGCTCGACTGGGCATTAGGCTGGATCCTTAGTCACAGGGGTACCCCATCCAGGAGGGGTGATTCTGTCCAGGAGTCCACTGGGGACCAATGGGCCAATACACCTCTCCCAGTTGTGGCATCCAATCCATGTTGGGGGCAGCTCTCCAGCACAAGTTCAGCCCCAGCAGGTTCTTATCATTTAGCAGGCAGGCTGCCTGATACATGGTCAATGCTCAGCCAAACCTACCCTTTCCTGTAATCAATAAAGTTGTGGTCTAATTCAACCCAATACCAGTCTCCTATGTCTATTCTTGTGGCCCTCCCTGCACCTGCCGCAGCCATTATGCACCTGTGCCGGCCAATCACAGACATGAGAGAGGTGCCCTTGGGTAAGAAACAGACCAAGTTGGAGGCAAAAAGGCCTGGCACTTTTTGTTCTAGGCACCTCTATGGTTGTTTGTGGACTGGGAAGAATGGAAAGAAATCATCTTCCTGGGTAGCATAATTCCCTCTGATTACAAGCATGGCCTGCCATGTACAACAGAGCTCTCCCTTCGCCCCTGTTCCCTTTCCCTATTATCCCACCCAGGTGTTTTTCCGTAGGTGGTAAGTTTAGAGGTTTCACTTTTGCTCTCAGTAGAAATTTGTTGGCCACAATTTTTAAATGTTTGTATTGCCAAGGCACAAAAAAAACAATTGTATTGCTTTGACTCGGGCCACCTTGCAGTGATCCCTCTTCACCCCTGACAAGTCCAAAATGCTACCAAATGCACCCACTTCACCTCAGAATTTGAAATTCATTTCAAACTTTTTGTATAAATGCTTTAAATGTTCTATTTTATTTGAGGGTAACTGAATATACCCCTCTAAGTGCCCCCATTTTCCAGGGCAGTCCCAGAATTACGAAAGCCACCCAGCTTCTGATTTGTGTTGAGCTTGAGGAGGAAGAGGAGCTGGTGCCTCTCCTGAGCGGCTGCGGGGACTGCGAGGCAGCACCCCATGACCTCTCCATGGCTGCCACCACCAGCCTCCCCACTTGGGAAGCTCATAGCTGCCTCTGGAGAGCAGCCGAGGAGGAGGAGAGGCTGCCGCTGCCAAGGCCCAGCCTTGCATGATGTGCCAACTCTGAGTGGCAAGGAGAGGGCAGGGCCTCCCAGAGTGGGAAGGAAAGGGAATCGCAGCGGAGCACAAGGAGTCTTGGGTTTTTTATTACAGAAAAATGTGTTTTGTGTCTGTGTCTAATTTCATCCCTTTCTCAAACCAATTTATTGGTAAATGAGTACTTTAAATTGTAAAACAGAAAATTTAATAAAAATTATATAAAAAAATAAAACTGATTTATTGGTGTGAGCAGCAGAGGTGTTCAGCTCTATGGAAAACTGTAATAAATAAAAGTGGTAGTTCCAGCAAATATCTACACATGCTCCTTTTGGGGCCATAGTTCTGGGGAATCTGCTTCCCCACTTCCAGCAACACACCCTCCCCATTGCCATTTCCAGCAACTGCATTTAGAAGTATATCGTGCTCTGCTCCGGTGTTACAACAGAGCTACTTTTCCATGTAATGGCTCCCATATGACTGGGGCACAATGAGTGATGCAGCCATATGGGCAGAAAGCGACAGAGCAGGTCCTCCCAGCCATGGAGTGTCCTCACAGCCACTCTGTGGTTGGTGCAAAGGTTGGACATATAAATATTAAGCAGGTGCCTTTGCTGTGGGTGTGTTTGCACATGCCAGAAGCCACTTCTTTCTTTTTGGCAAGTCTACCCAGAAATGTCACCAGTCATACATAGTAATACATAGTCAGAATATATAGTCAGTGCTTTTTTCTGGTGGGACACACCAGTATGCAGTACCAGCACTGTTTTTTCCTCTTCTGGCCATGATTCTGGCCCAAGGAGGAAAAGGCAGCAAACAAATAATAATTTCTGTGCAGTCTTTTCACAGACCAGAGCTGCAGAAGAAGGAAGGAGGAGGTGGCAGCAGCGGAGGAAAAAGCTCCTGGGCACCTTGAAGTAAGGCGTGGCGAGCAGCAGTAGCGGCGTTGAGAGGAGCCTCTTGGGGTGGCTGCTGAGGAGACGGCTGCTGCCTTGCCTTCCCCAGGTGGAATCCTGATTTACAAGATCATTCAGACTGGTGACTAAAGAGATTAGGAATGCAGAAAACTAAATACTTAGCCCTCCAGGCCCCCTCCCACCCACAAGGAGGTTTGCCTGCTGCCACAAAGGGCAGGGAGGCTGGTGGCTGTCTCCCCCAATGCATTTTTGAGTGGGAGGGGGCCTGGTGGGAGCACCGGCAAGGACCTCCAAGCTGTGGAGGCATTGGTCTGCCCACCCCCAGGGCAGTCTCCCCAGCCCCCTCCCCCCAAAAAAGATCTACAAGAGGGGCTGGAAAAGCCCAATCTGCCTTTTTAGGGACCTTGCACAGTGCCTCATAATTCTGACCCTTCTCTGGGCTGCTTTCAAGCTCCAGAAGCCACTCAAAAATTAGCTTTCATGCTCATCTATGATGTGCAGGATCCTGCTCATCCTTCATTTATAGACTGCTATACAGTTGATTATCATTTAAATATATCAAGTTGAAATATTGCCTGGATGGCACTGGGATGTGAACTGTGATAAAAGAAATGGATCTGGTAATTAACTCTCCCATTTGCTAGTGGTTTGATGATAAATATGTGCATTATAAATCAAATTCTAGAGCATAGTGATGCATTATAAGAATGAGATTAACATGGGAAAGTAGTCCTGATGTTAAACAGAAGAAAGGAGCAGAGAGAAAGAAAATGTTGTTATATATAAATTTAATAGGAAGTTTTAAATTATATATATATATATATATATATATATATATACACACACACACACACACACACACACACACACACACACACACACACACTGTATGGGTTCAATTTATATGTAAGTGCTCCTTATCTTTTATTTACATTTTCCCCTTAAAAGCCTGTCCTTCCTCCAGAGCAGGGGTACCAAGTTTCTCCTCTGGTTATTGTTTTTCACTTGCAGGATCATCACCTTGTCGTGGTGAGTGGGCTTGCATGTTCCTGTGATCCTTGTGAGTGAAGCCATGCGGTAAGGTCAAAGGGGAGGAGCTAGAAAGAATGATCCAAGAAGTGCTCAACAGCAGAACAGACGGAAGATAACAAGCGGTATGCTACAAGGGCTGTGAAGGTGGATGAAGGCTGCAGCAGATAAGAACCTACTGGTCATTGTGATACTCTTGCCATCAGAATAGCACCTCACTGTAAAGACTGTGCGTTGGTCAGCGTGCTCTGATCTCCACAAATAAAATAAATTCACACACAGGAGTCTTCCAAACTATCCTTAAGATTCCCACAGGTATTTATCTGCAAACCTCAGAGGTGAATTTGCTATTGTGCCTTAATCTGGAACCAATCTAAATAACATTGAGATGCTGATCCATTTTCTGTAGAGCAGACTTACTATTGACTGCAATGACATTAATTGATAGTTACCCAGAAAGCCATTGTGTGTTAGGCTTACGTCATACCGCACTTCAATGTGGAAATGCATTTGCATTACCATTACAAATATGGATTGATACAGCCTGAGGGAAATGACTGCCTCCCTGCGATGCTACAGGGGATTCCTTTCTTTTGATTAGTGAGATCCCATTTCTATGCAAGGAGGAAGTCAGAGCAGTGAAGCCGATCTTGTTTTCTCTGTGCAGTGGGATTCAGCATGTGTGGAAGATGTCTCATGCAGTGTGAAGAAGAGAGTTGCTGGCTCAGGGTGCCTTGCCCTAGGATTACAGCACAAGAAATGCTTATTTCAAAATAATCAGAAGGCACAATTCAACCTCAAATGTCCTTGGCCATTTTATTATTAATCCTGGAATTGTAGCTGTTAGATTGCCTTACAACCACCACAATAAAAGTTGTCCTTCTACCTGTGATACAGATATTATCTGAATAGATGTTTTCTAAGGTTTTTTTCCCTATGCAAGGATAAAGCATCACTAATGAAAGTTTAAGCCTGGAGAGAAGCTAATTTATTTGCTGTTTCACTGCAAACCAATATTGTCAGAAAGATGTAGCTCAGAAGCTCTTTAAACTATTTCCCTAGGCCAAATACAGTAAAGAGGAATAGTCAAAGAAAACATTTGATCCATATTGGATGTGACTTTAGCTAATGACAGTAAAGTAATACTTGCTTTTTATTGATCAGTAGCTTCGAAGCAACAACATTTTTTCATCTAACTTCTTCTCAATATTACTCTACTGCAGTATATCTTAGCCTTCAAAAGTATTAGAAAATACGGTGGCCAGGTGAAAAAGAGGGTAGGATTCCTCACCTTTAATAGCAGAGATGGAGATTTCATCAGCTTTACCCTTTACCCTTTTTTTAGTCACAAGCAATTGCTCTAAAAAGCTGCATGGCGTGTGCATGCTCAGAACTACTTGTCTATTTGCTTCGCTCCTAGACCTGACTCTGCTACATCTAAGCAGCACAAATAAAACTATATTTATTTGTAAGAAAGTGACCAGGCAGTCCTTCTCGGGGGCCAGTGTTACTTAAGGGCTGTAGGTCTATGATTTTATTGTAGTTTTGCAGAACACCAGGGAGGAATAAAAATGTTAAAAGGTGGAAAGGTGGATTGCAGAAGGATATCTTTGTCAACGAAGGGTGTGTAAAATATATTTAACTTTTCCAGATGTGTAAAAAGTACAATTTGGTTCACTAATGTTGATTTCTAAGTCCAGCAGGAAAATACTTTTACCCGCAATGAGTTATTGCTTTTGTATCAAACTCTAGAGTGCTGGTAATCTCCTGGAACAGGGAATATTTGCTCTCAGAAGGCATTGCTAAAAGATTTGTGCATTGTGTAATGAAAACAAAGGCATGGTTAGCCTCAGAATGCAAAGTTATTGCTTCAGAAGTATGATAAAATAGCAAACAAAGCAGCAGCCACCTCAACAAAATGCTAGCAATCCAACCAGGTAGCATAAAGTGTGCTGAAATCAAAGAAATGTTTGAGTTTGATGCTTGCTTAAGAGGAAAGCTGTATACACAGTACTTGTCAATACCTAAGACCTGTGTGACTGAGCAGGGCATATGCTAGCATAAGACTAATGACATGGAGAAGTTCTGCAGAATAGAAAACTGCCCACCAAAAATAATATGCTAGAGCCAAGAGGCATTTCAGATATAGTGCCTAGAGATTGTTGGCTTAGATCATTGTAAGTAATACCATGGGCCATCTCTACAGAGGCCTGGGAACCATGGAGCAAGGGTTCCCAAGCTTTTCAATACAATGAGCAGATCTGGAAATCCAATAAACTGTTGTGGGCACCACAAATTCCAGTGCTGCTTAACGCTTCGTCCAAATAATTCAGACAGGCTAAGCAACTCCATAGTTTTGCATCTGTTGGATACCTTTGGGATAACTCCCCAAAACAAAGAAAGAAGTAGGAGACTCTCCAGCCATAAAAGAGGCAACAGCAACCAATCTATCTCAAGCCCTCCTTTAAAAATATGGGGAGGGGGAGGGGAGCCTGGCAGGTCCAACAGTGGGGTCTGAAGGTCCTGTGGTGCCCACAGTGGGGACATCAGCTATATACAATATGTATGCACAGTTATACTCCAGTGTCTTTTAGTTTACTTACGAGGCAAGTGGGTAGATTTCCCATCAGCTTGGGTGTTTCAGATTTTTCCTTATCTTTTACAAGCACCACAATACAATACAATACAGTAAGCGCAACTGTATGCTCTTCTTTGGCAATCACTTGTAGCCAAGTAAAATTGTCTTCCATGAATATGGTCTTAGCAGTGTGTCCGTAAGTGACCATGGAAGCCAATCTGGATCCGCACATCCCCACCCGGAAACATCTGTCCCCACAACCATATGTATGCAGCTGTGGACAGATGTTTACCTAATTTTATTCTAATATTTTTTGAACTGCAAGAAAGGGTAGCAACACAAGGTATCCAACAGATGCAAAACAAACCTTGGTGTTGTGCAACTGCAAAACAGAATGTGTGCAATAACAGTGTTATTTCAATGCTATCTCAAACAATTGACAAAGCAGTGAACTATGGGTGAGCACAAATAACTGAACAAATTTTAGTTCATTCAGTGGGTTTTCTTTAGGAAAATAGAATTGGGATAGAATCCTGTGGATTACAGAAGTGACTAGGTTGCCATTGGAACCATAAGGATTTCAGGTTCACTCAAAGTTCTGTCAGTTGTTAGGAAGAATATACACTATGGGAAGATTTATCATGGCCTACTATGGAGGAATGGTTGCTAAAATTATTGGCAGAGATGGCCTGTTTAATTAGAAAAAAATCATTGCTGGTATTTATCAGTGATTGGAAACCCCTTATGGACTTTTTTGTGTGAAAAAGAAAGTGAACTTGTGATATCTGGCTTTGAGGATTGAAGAAAATACTGGTTTATAGAAAGTAGAATACTTGGTGATTACCTTTTTAATCTCGTTGCGTTATAAAAATATTTTTTGCAGTTGATAATAATTTTTGTATATCTTCTTTTAAGCATTAATGAAATATATTCAAAAAGGAAGAATATATAGGACCATATACAGAATTAAAATAATATATAGATTACTAGCTCATCTACTGTTTTTTAAAAATGAAAGCATTGGAAACTAGACAATGGAAACAGTTAGAAGTTCATAATAAAAATCCAAGTCCTTAGGCCTCAAATAATTTTCAGTGCCATGCGACACATGTCTGCTGAGAAGCCACAGTCATTCAATGGGACTTTCTTCCAGATAAGTGCGTATGGATTACTCTGCTCGCTTGCAATTCAGATTCCTGATCTGCCACATTTGGGGAGGTTTGAATGGAGTGGAGATGGGCTTTCAATACCAGGGAACCTCTGCCATTGGCAGGACAGCCCCACCAGCAAGGATGACCCCAATGCAGCTGTGGAAGCAGGCAGAAGATAACACCTCAATGGTAGGCAGAAAAATATCCCCCAAAGCATGGTTGGGGGGGGGGAGGGTTGAAGAATGACAGGGATAGCACAGAACCTGCAGGATACTCTGCCAATTTTTCCACCACCATGTGAATTATTTTTCTGTTTATTGACTGAGTGTTTCTGACTGGGAGCTGGGCAAGCCAGAAGGATGTACCTTTCAAGAAAATAATCTTTCACCTTAACCCAAGTGGGTTTTATATTTTCCACACCACAATTTTATCACTTGAATTGGTATAATGTTTTAGGGGCATTTGAATATGAAACAATGCTATGATTCACCTATAATCATACAATTCTGTAGGTTGTATTCAATATTAGCCTTATTCGGACCCATGGAAGTTAATGGACCTGACTAACCTAGGTTCATTAATTTCAATTTATTCTGAGTAGGACTAGCACTAGATAGCTCCATGTCTTTTCATCATTGTAAGTGTTTTACTTTCTGTAGTAAGTGTGGGTTATTTTGGATATCTAGCTGTGATTTATTTTAGCAAAATCAGCTCCCTCAGATTTTGTTTATTCTTTTATATTATTAATTGGTCACTCCTTGGGTGCTGGAGGGGGGTTATTGCAAAGAGAAGCACTTTATTTGCATCTGTAGTTTACAGAAGGCAGGTGGCTTCCATGACTTCAGGCTGTCGACTAAGGAATGTTTGGCCAAGTGGGGAAACAGCAGTAGAAATCCAATGGCATTTAAGGAAGGCAGCTCACCATTTCTGGGATCCATAGAAATGACCTAAATGTAGGGGAAAGATAGCAGCAGCAGCAGCAAGCAGAGGTCAGGCAAGGAGACCATATGTGGAAGAGATTGGGTAGTGTGCTTACTCAGCCCTGCATCTACTGAGGCCATTTGAACATGGAAAAACAAATAAACTGCTACAGTTGCACAGCTGAGTTTGGCAACTTCTGTCCATCATTTGCCTTTTGTTACAGATGAGCCTTATAAAAGGCAATTCCTGACTGGTCTGGATGAGCAATAAAGAGGTTTCAGAAGCAAATGTGTTTGTTTGTTTGTTTGTTTGTATGTATGAGAGAGAGAGAAAGAGGGTCACTAAGACTATTGTTTTACAGAATGTCAGTTTACACAGTCCTTAGCACAACAAGACAACCCAAAAACATGGTTTGCAAGTGAATCTCTGCTGCTTTGAAAACAGCTTGCCAAACATCATGAGGATCATTTAGGCCTCCTAAATGCTGTGACAGATTTCACACCCTTATCCTAAAGATGTGAATCATTATCACAAGTCAGTGTGGCCTGGCCTAAGGCTACAAGAATGTCCATCAAGTATGTCTTTTTAAAGGCCTTTTTAAAGCCTATCTTTCTTCTTCCAACAGTGCCCCACCTTAAGCAATAGGTAATATCCCTCCTTTTCTGCATTTTTGCTACCGCTGCTCTGGCTTCTTGATGCAAGACATCATTTAGGGCCAGTTTCTATTCATCAAGCACAGCCCTAAACTTAGTTACATGGGAATAAATCCCACTGAATACACCTCTGAGTAAACATAGGGTTGTGCGGCATGTCTTACAATTACATATTTTAGCAGCTTTGTTCTGTCAGTTTTGAGTACACTTTGCCTCCCTCAAAGCAGCAACGGTGTGTACTACTCTTACTATAACACCCATCCAGGAATATCACTTGAATGATGCATGCTATACCTACGATGTTATGGGGAGGAAATTGATTTGCTTTATCAGTCCAACTTTCAGTTTCCTCTTGATCAATGTAACCAGAAGTTTATTTATTTTTAAAGTACTGATATAATCTTATTGCTTTGCCTCTTCCGGTTAGGGATCGCAACATTTTTTAGATATACCGTATTTTTTGCACCATAACACTCACTTTTTTCCTCCTAGAAAGTAATGTCTGTGCGTGTTATGGAGGAAATGCCTACGGGTGGCATGCCTACGGATTTTCCTCCTCTAAAAACTATGTGCGTGTTATGGTCGGGTGCGTGTTATAGAGTGAAAAATACGGCACTTAGCTAACTTGGGGTGAGGGACGTGTTATACCTGAAATGACTCTGAGTGTCTGTTTTTGTGTATTAAGGCCCTGCCCCACTTGGGACTTGGTCAGAGTGTGGCACATGTATATTAGTCCCTAGATGTGGGAAAGGGATTTTCATTCAAAACTCTTTTCCTATAAGAGACGCAAAGCACAAAGGGAAGATGCCAGCCTTCACTCGCCTCAGCAAATGTGTGCACTTATTTAATGAGCAGGTTCACCATCTAAGCCACACACATCGTCCTGGGTGAGATAATACTCTTGGCTATGTGCAGAGTTCAGCACATGGGACTCATAAAGAGGAGGATTATAGGGTGCTCTCTAGCTAAACTGGCATATATTATTCCCTATGCAGAGTTAGCTCTAATGTCTGGTGAGGAGAATAACATCTGGTACTGTTCTTTCAGAATGGGATGTTATTCTTGGATCAGGAGGCGCCAGCCAGTGAAGTCAACATTATTATAAGCCCTTATTCTGCATGCTCATTGAGAATTATTTGAGACTGTAGGTTCTGAATCATTAGCACTCTGAGGAGGAAGAGGAAGTCCGTGGGATATTCCAAAGGAAAAATAGGGGTGGGATGGGGAGAGGAAGAGGAACATTAACAGAATGTATTTCTAGCTTTACCACAAACACAGAAGGTGATTTGGGAACATTGCTCTGTTAAACGATCAAACTTAGTTTTTAAAAAAGTAATGTCCGTCCCCCCCCCCCCAATGATCTATTTTCCCTTCAAAAGGATGTGTACCAAGTCAAAGTATTTTAATTTATTAACACACTGGCCATCCCTCAGAGATGTTATTATTTATTTATTTTAAAGACAGTTGTACCTTGTACTAAGAATTCATCATATCTTCAAATACATGCTAAAGTTCTACTGCATAAAGAAGCTTTTGCCAGAATAGATAAGGAAAAGACTGCCTCTCCGTTTCTCTTGTCTCCTAGGGTTCAGCCTATACTTTCATACCCTCAAACATTTCTCCAAGGAAAATAGGGGCATCCCATTCCACAATGATAATTTCACTATTTTTACCTGACACATCTTATTGGGTTACCCTAGCCACTCTGAGCAGCTTACAACATGTATAAAAACTTAATAAAACATTAAACATTTAAAAAACTTCCCTATACAGGATTGCCTTCGGATGGCTTGGGGATCGGATAACTCCATACCCTCCAACATTTCTCCAATGAAAATAGGGACATCCTAAGGAAAAGTGGGACATTCTGGGATAAATCAGAAACCGGGATGGCTTCCCTAAATCGGGGACATCCCTGGAAAATAGGGACACTTGGAGGGTAAGAACTTTATAGCTAGGCAACAAGCTCCCTTGGTCTCAGCCTGCTCCCTAGGGACTATCTGAGATACTGGAGCAAAGTGCTTATACCGTTGGACAAGGACTCAACCAAACATACTCACTGTTGTTGTTTCATATTAAAATTGAATTCTCTGAATCAACGTGTTTTCAACAATTACAATTAATGTGTTATGCTCAGGAGACACTGCTCTCATTCTGAACTGAACATTTGCCCTGGGTGGGGTGATATCAGCATGTAGCCATATCTGATTGCCTATAAAGCATGGTGACATCATCACACTCACTAGGTGATCTCTAACTGATTGGCTGGGAATATCCATGTGTGCAATGCAGAAGCAATCCCTAAACACCGCAGTCACCCCATAAGGGGGAAAAAATCACCTCATGATTTCTACTGGTCATAAGGCAGGAAATCTCTGTTCATAATGAAAGGTGCAACCCTTTCAGTAAATAATGGAACATAGGGCATGTGAGTGGGAACTGGTTTATGCAAGGCACAGCTTTCATTAGCCAAAGTGCCTGTTTACTCTGGTTCATTTTGGTACTTTTTTCCTTTTCTGTTGGTAGCAAGACATTACAACCCTTGTTGCACAGCTTCGTCTTCGCTTCCTCTTAGTAAACCCCAGGGCTTTTTTTCAGCAGGAGCTCACTGGAGCTCAACTCCAGCTCCTCTCAGGGGGGCACCATTGGCATTCTGAGAGAACAAGGGAGAAGTTCATCGTGAGCTCCGGCACCTCTTTTTCTAGAAAATTAGCACTGGTAAACCCCAAGGGTGAATTTGGCTCCAGATGTTTAATTACTAGGGTGTGAAATAAATGCTTTATCTGTCACCACCAAATTCATTTCACTCTTGGATCTCAGCAGTTATTCCATCAGAATGGCTTTCCACAAGAGAGATTTAAATTGAGAATGACTCTCTTTCATGGATTAAACAACAAGAACAAAATCTATTGTGCCACCTTGACCGCCAGTACTCTAAAGTGATTTGAAGTTACTGACTGGTATTTTCTGATATTTTCTTGCACTTTTGGACAGATGTCCAGAAACGCCAATAAAAGAAGCAATTATCACTTTTCATTTTATTTTGGCAGTGGGGAAGCAGTTTTCTCTTAAAACGGTGGTTTCATTTTCAATTTTCAACTCCCCACCTCCACCCCCGTCTTTCTGGTGCATAGGGAGCCTATTTGAAAGTCAATGGCCTATGATTGTAAGAAATATAGTGCTACAGCATATTCACTTGTGATTTTTTTGTTTTTGTTTACAGTGCAACAAAAAAAGAAACCAAAGAAATTCACATGTGAGCAGCAGTTTATTTCCAGCGCTAGCTTTTTCTTTTACTGATAGGTGACAGAACTTGACCCTAAATCTGAGCTGTTATAGTGTAGTAAAGGTAAAGGTACCCCAACAATTAAGTCCAGTTGCGAATGACTCTGGGGTTGTGGCGCTCATCTCGCTTTACAGGCTGAGGGAGCCGGCGTTTGTCCGCAGACAGCTTCTGTGTCATGTGCCGCTTCTGGTGAAACCAGAACAGCGCAGGGAAACGCCATTTACCTTCCCTCCGGAGCAGTACCTATTTATCTACTTGCACTTTGAGGTGCTTTCGAGCTGCTAGGTGGGCAGTAGTGTGGTACTCAAGGTGAAATGTCTGCACAGCCATGAAGCTCCCTGGGTGGCCAGTCCACTGGAATGAACCTCACAGGTCTGTTTTGAAGATAAATTTGAAGGGGGCAACACATATTTCTGCACTGCAGGGGGTTGAACTAGAAGACCCTTGGGCCCATTCCAGCTCTACGATTCTATGATTCTATATGCTCCTTGGAGGAAGGACATGATAGACAGATAAACCTGTCAGCTCAAACAATTGATGGTTTGAAGGGATGTAGCACAGTGGTAGAAAAGGCCTGAAGTTCGATCCCTGGCCATCTCCAGGTAAGCCTGGAAACTTCCCTTGCCTGAAGAGGTGCTACCAGTCAGTGTAGTCAATGCTGAGCTAAGACTGACTGACCCATGCTCTGACTTGGCATGTTCACTTGGTATGATCCAGCCTCTGGTCATTTCTACAAAATCATTTTGAAATCAATGGGAACTGATTAGGAACTGCAACTGGCAGAGGTTTCAGTCAATAAGAGGAATAATATCTGCTGCAATTCCCCCTATGATTCCTCACCTGCGTCCAGAAATCCTGCAAATATTTTTTCCTCCATAAATTAAGTAGTATCAGAACTATAATGATCGGGCTCCTTATCTTTCTTTATTATTAAGGAAGATGGTGCCATTTCACCCCAGTGAAGGATATTTTAGCATATTAATGTTCATTGCACAGGTTTTGCCATCATGTCAAGAAAATAAGAGAAAAGACTGTGGGTATGATGAAAGGGAATAATTGCTAGATTTCCTTTAATAATCCAATAATGCTGTGCTCCGGTTATCATTTTTCTCTGGGTATCATCTTCCGGAAGCCTTAGATAGCATGGACCTGTTAAGTTACTTACCACAAGGAACAGGCTGTAATCCTAGCCCCAATTACCTGGGAGGAAGCCCCACTGAATTCAGTAGAACTTATTTTTGAGTAGACATGGGTGGGATTGAATGGACAAGCTGAGCTGTGAAGATGGAAACTCCACCAAATACAATTGAATATCCAAAACAACAACAACCCCAAACCATGCATGGGCTTGCACTGATAATGGGGCTCTACTTTCTTACATGGCCTTCTGTAGATGCTCTGTACTGTCTGTTCACTTGGCCCCAATTTCTTGGACAATCTGCCTCTGCCCTCAGAGACAAGCCCCCTGCACAGACTCAAATGTGCATCTGAGTAGCTTCCATTGCACCTAAGCATCTCCTTTGGATTGTTGACACACAGGCATTGGTATAGTCAGAGGGGGCCCAATGGATGCACCATGGCTTCTAGGGCTTGCTGCCCAGGGGAGTTGTTTTCTGAAAACAAAAAAAACCTACTTTAAATTGTGATGTGAGTTCACATCCATAGCATACATTTAAATCACATGTTTTTTTCCAAACAATCCAGGGGACTGAAGCTGCTATTTAAGGATGCTGGAAACTGTAGCTATGTGAGGGTAAACCAGTGTCCCATACCCTCCAACATTTCTCTGATGAAAATAGGGACGCCCCGTTCCATGATGAAAATTTTACTATTTATTACCACACATCTTACTTGGTTGCCCCAGCCACTCTGTGCAGCTTCCAACATGTATAAAAACATAATGAAACATTAAACATTGGAAAAACTTCCCTATATTGCCTTCAGACAGCTCGGGGGTTGAATAACTCCATACCCTCCAACATTTCTCCAGTGAAAACAGGGACATCCTAAGGAAGGCCTGCTAGAACACCAACACCAATGTGGAAGTGCAGCTGCAGTGGCTCACAGCAGCTCACAGTGGCTCTTCCTCCTCCCCCAGCTGCAGAGGGGAAGCAGAAGGAAGAGGAGGAGCTGCTGGCTCTACAGGCCATGGAAAATGAGCTGCCATGCGGTGCCTGGGTGTGATGTCCTGGAGTCGCACACAACATCAGCCCCACGCCCATCTCCTACCCGAGTTGGTGCACCTGCCCAGAAGCTGCCCTGTATTGTGTTACCCTCTGCTGAGAGAATACTTAGCTTGAACTACTGTAACTTCTTCTGATTCCTTACAATAGAACAACAGAAGTGGGGAACCTTTGGGCTGCCAAAGGATGCTGAACTACAGCTCCCATCAGCCATAGAAAAGCATGCCCATTGGCCAGGGATGGTGGGATTTATAATTTGGCAAATATCTTTCCTGCTTGGCAGGGGGTTGGACTCG
Organism: Podarcis raffonei; assembly: GCF_027172205.1. Classification (NCBI taxonomy): domain Eukaryota; kingdom Metazoa; phylum Chordata; class Lepidosauria; order Squamata; family Lacertidae; genus Podarcis; species Podarcis raffonei. The sequence goes on along the minus strand of NC_070612.1, from coordinate 62,692,621 downwards.
ATGGCCCTTGTGGTCTCTTCCAACTCTATGATTCTGTGATCTTGAGGGACAAAGGTTCCCCACAACTGCAGTAGAGCCAGGCGCATGGCTCAGAGCAAAAGCAAAACACCTGTGGGCATGCTCAGATTTGCAGTTGAAATGAGCTTCTCAGTAACACCATCATAATGCAGCTTGCGCTCTAGGCGTCAGGACTTGGAGAGCGGCAGGGATGTTTTCTGCTGCTCCACCTCAGGAAGCAAAACGTCTTGCTCCAACCCTAGTTAGGAGCAAATAATTGTTTTCATGTCCCTTTCAAACCCCACTTAGAAATATGGTAGCTGAAGCTAGCACAAAAGACTGGATCCCCACACATCATGTCCATTTAAGGCTTTTGGTGGCCCTGGTGGTTCTGGTGATGCTTGTAGCCAGCCAAGCAATCCAGTTCATGCTCCGGTTAAAAGTCGAGCCCATTAATTGTCTTGTGAATACTGAAGGCTGAACTCTTACTAAATAGGCACAATGTTTAGATTTATACACTGTCCCATTTCCCTATTTCCAAATGTAGTTTCCTGACTGAAATTAGTATTTCATTCTTCTAAATTAAGGTCCCGTCTGCAAACAATGAAAACTGTACAAAAAAGGGAGGGGGTATTAAGGTCGATCCAAGTGACTTGTGTGTCACGCCAAGATATGGAACCAGTTGATCCTTACTGCATCTGCCTTTATGGCCAAGCAGTTGCCTGATGGCTTCATCCTATCTCAGAGCATTGGGAACGAAGTAAATGTTATTACTCTCAACTCATTCTGCACTGAATGGAAATCTGGTCACATGGTAGAGCAATTGGATGCCTACTTCATTGTGCAGCCAGCTGCCATTAGAAGGGTCTCAGTTTATATCATGTCAACTGACCCTTGAAACTGGGTCAACCATGGAGCTTCTTCACCATACAAATGAAAGGATTTTCTTTTCCTTTTCCTGCTATTCAAAAAGCACCAGCTCTGGGAGGCACAGCATCATTTTTCAAGGCTGGAAGTTGTTACTTTTGTGGTCTATTCAGGGTTTGAATGTGCACTTTTGCAACCAGTGGGACAGGGAGTAAAGCAAAGCCAGACTCCAGATTGTAACTGAAATGAACTGATTGGTTTATTAATGTGCAATGCTTCATTCAAAGCATATTTCTATCTTCATGTGGAAGATAGTAAAGGAAATCATAGCAAAATAAAGAAATGCAGTATAGGAAAATAGTACTTAGAAAATATTATGGATTAAAAATGAAATAAGATTATCCTTGTAATTCCATTGACAAAGCAATCAAAATTTATTTCCTGTCCTAGTTGAATATTTGGTCTAATAACTTCCTCTAGTCCATCTAGTTGTAAAGCAGAAAAATATGATTCTCAGCACCTTTTATATTGATCAGGAGTATTGAATTTTCCACCTTTTACATCAGTTTCATTACTTCCATAAGATGTAGACTGTGGATGCTCATAATCTGTCTGGGTGCAAGTGTAACTGGGACCCTACATACGTGGCAATTCTTTATTCAGGTAACTTTCACACATTCCAGGTTTTGTTTTCAAAAACAGTTCAATAACGTTCTGATTCACATTTGAAGAGTCACATTCCACACTGAAGGGTCATTGTTGTTTTTCTTTCTGTGCTCTTTATTATACTGATGTTCTATTTCCAGGGGGCCAAGGTCTCACATAACTGTGTTTGAGATTCAGCAAAAGGTTCCAGCAGCTTGCACAGAGTGGTGCAGAGATGAACTTCCCCATCCTTATCATCCATTGTGGTTCATCATGGCTGTGCTACTGTGTGCTGAAATTTGCTGAGGCCAGTACTGTAGGCACTTGCAGATTCTTGAATGGCTCTTAACACCTTACATATCACAATGGATAGAATCTGGTGTTGCTGTTCTGCTTTTGATCTTGCAGAAGTATCTGCTAAAGTAAGATGAAGACAGGCGATTCCCCCCAATTCTCCCTTCCCACTACAGCAACCTGTGCCCCCTCATCCAAATCTGTTCCAGAGGATTTGGGTGGGGGGAGCCTCCAGAATAGCAAGGAAAGTGGCACAGGGGCTTCATGGGGAAGGGAACTGGAGAAAATGGCCCCCTCTCCTGGTAGCTGACACCTCTACTGGATCAAAAGCTGTTCTGCAGGCACAACAGCAACATTTAGCCTCACTCATAACTGAAAGTCTTTCATAGCACTAATTTGTTTTAATTGAGAAATGTGTTTTCACAGAGCTTTCACAGGTTCCTCATTGTCCATGTGTCTTGAAGTCTTTCTTGAATCCCTAGCTCAAACATCCCTTTAAATTTCTGGTAGCAATATGTTGGTTCCTCATCAGGGTCATTTCTGCCCACACAGGCAATTACTTGGTGATGCTCCGTCCATGGGGACTATGCTGCTGAGAATGCACAGAGATGTGCAACTGCCATACGTAAATATCTTAGGACCAAAGGTGGGCGCTATATATCTGCAGCTCGTAAACTGTTTGAAGCCAAGTCAATCATGCAGCTTTTATATGGTGCCCAACTTGGCCCCTTTGCTAATCTCATATCACTGAAACTACTGCAATCTAAGTTCCTAAAATCAGCTTTTCAAGCGCCAAAATATGTCTCAAATATGTCTTGAGACAGGTTTTGTAAGAGCAGAGGCTAGGGTGTGGATGGCCACACTAAATTTCTGGCTTAAACTATCCTTTTACTAACATGGCCTTGCCCCCCTAATGATAAAGGACAACTTTCAAACAACATGGATACGAGCAGTGGTGGACAAAACGTTAACTCCAGGTCTTACCCCTGTGCGTCATGGGCTATGAAAAGAGAGACTTCCTCAGGAAGGACCGTCTTCCAGCTGCCTTGCCCCACCCTCCAGTCTCTGCTTCTCAATTTGTATTGTATTTTATGCACTGTGACTTGCCGTTGTTTTTATTGATTATAGTTTATAAATTATTTATTATAATTGTTAAGAGTGGATTTCTGTTTAATTTTTAGATGCTGATATTTAATATTATTCTATACTATTCTGATGGATTGTTGAATATTACTTTATATGAGATAAGTTGCTTATTTTAAAGTTATGTTTTATTATCACATTTTTGTATTGGATTAGATTGTTATCAGGTGTACATTCTTTGTTTCTTCAGCTTGTAAACTGCCTTGGGTATTGTAAAATAGAAAGACGGTATACAAATTAAAAGTGAAATGAAAATGAAATGAAAAGTGAAAAGGCAAAAGAAACCATTAAACAGCTTGTGGTTGATATAGAAAGTCAGTCACATCTCGCCAGGTCACCAAATCTCATTACCAGTGAAACCAGTAGGTACCTCACTGCCGCAATGGCATCTTTAACTAATCTTGAAATACCAAAACATCAAAGAGCTTTCACTCTGGCTCATTGCCAGGACCCCCCTTCAGCCATCCAGGAAGGCTGTTTCAGGAAGCCTTTGACTATATACAATAAAACTGACCTTACATCCACAAAACTGAAGTTTGGTTTACATGCTTATGTGTTTTTATCTTATGCTGGTCTACTGTAACTAAGAGTATGAGTTTGTGGACTTAGGTGGTTGCAGCCATGAAAAACCAAACACCATTTTGCATTTTCCACAGTGACCCAGAGCAGACAACATAGCATTGCTCCGGGACACTGTAAAATAGTGAGCAACTTCCCGGGCAGAGCTGCCACCGCCACATAAGCCTATGGCTGGGCAAGCAAGAAGTCTGCTAGAGAAGGAAGGAAGGAAATGGGTGTGTGTGACCCAAAGGCATAGGCAGGAGGGAGGCCTCTGCCGGAAAGCAGGCAGTCGGCCCCCCAAAGCAGCATTTTTTATAGATCCCACAGGCATCTGGTTGGCCATGAGAGAGCAAGCCGATGGACTAGACTTACTAAGTCATTTCTAGTCCCTGGGATGTTCACGTTGTGGTAGTCACTGTCTGTGTCTGTGTTCTTCCTTGTTCCCCAGATTAATGTTGTATCTTCTCTTGTTTGCATTTGCAGCCTCTTCAAAGCAAATTTGTATCCTTCCCTCCTTCTGTTTATATGAAGTGCATCACAAGAATGCAAATTCTCTGTGGTGATCATAATAATGAATAATAATCTTGTTACTTGCTTTCCTTTGGGCATTGAGTGCAGTAGACATTTTTGAAAGCTTCCAAGAAAATATAATGTGCTTATAGGAGCCAGGAAATAACATTTGTGATTTAAACTTCTTTTATTCAAGTGGCACTATATTATGCGCATTCTCTCCCCAACACCATTCCTCTCTCTATATAAATGTGTGCGCTATAGAAAATAATGCCATGCTGCTTGCTCAGGAGAAGGTGCACTGAAGTACAAAAGAAGCTGCTGGATAAATCAGATTCCATCTGCCTATTGCATATATCTGCCATGTTTTAGCCTAACCATGTTTCTGCCATTTATCTGCTGATGACGAAAACTCCCACTGGTGTAATATGGATGTCCACAAGTATTATATATATCCCTTCGTGGATCTCCACTGAGGTATAAAGCATAGGGTCAATTCAAAGTCAGTCTCACATTTTTAAGAGCAAACAAGTATATCATTTGCATGAGGGGAAGTCAAAGCCTGCTCATTGCTTAAGCAAAGATTTACAAGGATCTTAAAACTGGTTTGTAATTTGCAAAGCAAAACAATGGTTTATGGACCAAACAGGAATATTTGTCACACCTCAGGAATCCCCTCCGTAGATTGTGCTGAAAGTGAGTGTATCTGTGTGTGTAAAGGGGAAATTGGTTACCTTTTTCCCATGAACTATTTTTACTGCAGATGTCTCACCGATTATTTCTGCCTTGTTTCTAAAGCTTTAATGCAATGCATACTTACTTGTTATGTGTAAAAGGCAGTGAAATAAATAGGAGTTGGTTCCAACTAAATGTAGTAAGCTACCAGGCTTTCAAATGTCATATTTGTCCCACAGTGTGGGCTAACTTCAATGAATACACATTTATTATATTTTATTAATTACTGTATGTGTATACGTATATCCCATCCTTCTGCCAAGTGCACGGTTCCTCGTCCTCTCAACAACCCTGTGAGGTAGTTTAGGCTGAGAGATGGTGTCTGGCACAAAGTCACCCAGTGCGCTTCATAGATGAGTAGGGTTTTGAACCCAGCTCTGCTCAGCCCCCACCCAACAGGCTTTCTCTTCCACTTGCCTTTGAAATGCAAATTAGGATGGGGGGGAATGAGTGTTTGCCTCTGCCCATCTGTTCTACAATAATAATTGCTGCCACATCAATCCCTTACAAACGCTGCTTCCTTTTTCCAGTACTGTAAATGAAGTACTTTTTTGTGAAGCTATTTATGATTATTTTGTAAAAATTTATACACCTCTTGATTGTAAAAAAGAAAAAAAAAAACCTTTCAAAGCAGTTTACAAAAAGATAAAACAACAAAATCAAGGAAATTTCACAACCATATATATTTGAAAACATACAAAAGTTGAAATACTAAAACAGATTAAAAATAGAGAGATGTTGCATGCATTATGGAACATCACCATTCCATTCAGTCCAATCCAAATCTTTATTACGGTCATAGACCAGCATAAGATAAAAGCACCTCTGTACATAAATAAAACATGCTAGGTAGGCAAAAGGGCAACTGCAGGAAGAGAGGGTACACATTCGGGGTTGTCAGCGCTGGTGTGGCCTGCAAGGGTGCTTGGGCCTGGCAGCTGCCTGGTAGTGACTAGGTACTGCAGCTGGCACTGCCCTAAACAATTCCTTGAATTGCTCCTGAGAGAGTGCACACTTTCTGTGCAGGCCTTGCTTCACCAGCTAGTCTTCAGCTCAACTTCCCACCAAAAGGAGCAGAAGCGGCAACTAAAGACAATCAGCGCAATGGTGTTGCACAGCACCTCAATCTCTGAGCGCTGTGGGATTCCAGGGGTTCCAGGCACTGACCCAGGTTTTGTGTTTCCTTGCAGAATGAGGCACAGTGGAGACTCTGGTGCCTATATGGTTTATTTACAATTTAAGCCTCTACGATTGAGGGGGTCACAGAATCCACACCCCAAAAAGGTCTTGTTTCTCCCATAACCGCAGCCTTGGATTCAAACAGAAATCAAATATTTCTCACTTTTATATTATTTATTTTTCTTTCCCACAGCTTCCCCCCTATTTTTTCTTTCTTTTTTGTTAAATTTGCTAATAAAAAAAATATTTTTTAAAAAAGAAAAAAAATTAAATTAGCTCGTACATATTTAGTTCAGGACCTTTCCACACTGTCAGAGTATGCTTTAAACCACATTTTAGCCATTTTTTGCCACTTTATCCAATACCCTTTCCAATTACAGTAGTTTAGTTGGTTGTACAGAACAGATCAGGTAAAAGAGAGCTTTGCTGTGAGGAGTATAGGGGAAGAAGTAACCATGTTGTTTATTACCGGGGATCCAGACCATGATTCACACCTGGATTTCAGAATGCCTTCTAGGCTAAGCATGGACTAGTCCACCCAAGTTCTAGCTCTCTTTCTCATAGTTAATTGTGAATTTGCCTCTCAAAAGTTTGGGGGTTCTAAATTATATCCTGAATATCCTGACAGTTTCCTGACTACAGGAGCCCTGCCAAGTGCAGTTGTGAACTTAATGCAGAGATTCTGATTCTAATTAAGTAATAGCAGAGGTTGCCTTTGAATTTATGAGGCCATAATCTACTCCCTTGTGCTCAATAAATACCATTGCTACAGTCTGTGGTGTTAATTTCACACTAGAGTGGGAGCTTGGAGTTGTTGCCAAATATAATCATAAGTCACAGGCAATTTGGATTATTACTGTAGAGCACAGTGCATCGAGAATTGTGGTAGCTTATAATCACTTCTTAAACTCATTAACTGAGCTTTTGAATAGTATAACTTTCCTGTCTGTGATAAAGCATAGTTATGTGTTGGCCTGGGAATGAACTGCAGAGACAGAATAATAACTGTGCTCATTTGAAAAATGCGCAACAAACTTTGTCAGTAGGTTTTGTTTGCTTTGGGGATCATTAGCTGGGCATAACCTCAAATTGTTTTGGAGCCATATGCTAGCTGTTCTCTCACCCCTCAACTTTTGGAAGGCAAGGTCTAAGCCTACAATGCTTCCAACTGCAAAATTAATTCACACAATTGTGTGTGCATGTCTGCATAGAGAACAACTAGTGTTGTACATGTGGGAAGCTGGAAACTCAAGGACAATTTACTGAACTGTTCAAAAACATCACATGCCGTGTGGAATGAGGAGGACTTTTCATCCTGAAAATATGGGGTTTCCCAATGTCATGTGTAGGACAGATCAGAGGTAACTAGGACATATTTCCAAGGCCACAGTAGCTGCATTTCAATGGCTAAGCTGAGCCACAGCACACTACCATGTTTCAGTGGCATGATACAGTCCAAGAACATGAAGAAGTCAAGAAGAAAATGTTTTTCAGTAGATACGGGGTTTCCTCATCATCATAGGCAGCCAGGTCTGGAAATTAAGTTCTTCAACTTAGGGGCCCTGAAGTTAGTCTCTGGAGCTGGGGGCCAGGGGCTGGAGCTGGAGACAGAGCATGGAATGCAAAGGGCCAGTCCTACCATTTGAAAGTGATCTGCATCAGTTAGTGGGTGCTAAAGTTCTGGGAAGAGCAGAACTAACACACCCTAAGACAGAGGTTGAATTGAGAGTATGTTCTGATAATGACAAACTGAGACAGCCCCATGGTTGCCACGGAGCATCTAAAGTCCTAAGCTGGTGCTGCCAGGTGACATCAGCATGGATGTTGAAATCCCCCAGGACCAGTGTCTTGGGATTTTCCAACACCACATCTGAGACCAGCTCAGTCAGTTTGATCAGGAAGTCCATTGGGCAACAGGAAGGGCAGCAGACCAACAGCACCCTTATTTTGTCTCTTGGGTCCAACACCAGGTACAGGCCCCCATAGCCTAACCCAAGATGTTAAGCCAAGGTGAAGATCTGTCGCCAGACCTTCTATCATGGCCCCTGGTGCTGCACTGAATATCCTGTCGGGTGAAACTGAGTCAAAGCTACTCTGCCTAGCCAACCCACCCAGGTCTTGGCAATGCAAGGCAGGTTGGCTTCATCATACATGATCACTGTGGATCTTATTTGTACAACTGAATGTGATAAAGAATATAATGGAGTTCTAAGAACAAGATAATTACTTGAACAGACAATTTAATTGACAGGAGAGCAAGTGGCACGATTGGCTGCTAATGTGAGGCAACTATTGATCACAACATCATCTTTTTTCAAAATGAACTCTTTGTTCTCCCAAGAATAAATATGAAAACATAATCTATGAAGTTATCAAAATCATTTAGTTAATGAAGCTTGCATTGTCAAATGTGACCAGATCTTTTTGTCATGAAGTACATGCCTTTTCCCTGCTGTACAAGATTCTCTTCTTTTATCTTCTAGAATTAATAAAATATTAAAATTCATATTAAAAATTAAAATATTTTGAAGGTAGGAGAAAATGAAGTACAGAGACTTTCTCAAATTCAATATAGGGAACCTCTCTGAAGTACCAGAGAACAGTTTCCAAATGCAGAATGCAAAAGTTTGTGAGCTCTTTGTGTGTGTGTGTGTGTGTGTGTGTGTGTGTGTGTGTGTGTTTTAGTTTGGTGAGGAACACAATCTATTTGTTGGAGCCTATGTAGTTGTAGGAGACAAGAAATCATAGGCATCACTGAATGGATCAGTCAAAATTGCAGTTGTTACTTTGTGCAGTTGTGTTATTTTTTACCTCATGCCATGCCAAGTATTTCAAATCATACCTATTTCCCAAGGGCAGAGGAAATAAAATTTGCTTGTGGAAATGTTTGACATTCCTCATGCTCCTGATCACTTCAAGGGCAGATTTGGGGACTCCAAGAGACACTTGGTTTTTGGTGTGTACGTCTCCCCCAAACACCCATGTGAGAAGCAGGTGGGATGATGCCTGGGAAACTGAACTTGGAGTTTCTGCTTGACTTCTACATTAGATAAAAGTCCAAACAAGAGGCAGACACTTTCCTGAAATGGCTTTTTGTTATGGCTTTGATAACAATAATATGATTGCCACATGGGTGTTGACTCAAAGATAAGTTAACTTACTAAAGTTCACAGCAAGCAGCACCTGCTTCAAAAGGTTGGGGACCCTTCTGAACAAAGTGGGGTGCAAAGTCTGGGGTGGGTAGGGGCCGCTGGGCAAAGGAGGGAGGCAGGTAATTTCTTTCCATGAACTGACTTAAGCTTTTCTTAAGATCCAAGTCGAGTTTGATGAGATTCCCACTTGCTTCAGCAGCTGCCTTCCTCCCTACTTTGTTTAGAAGGGTCCCCTGAGTCACCAGAGTAAGTTTGGGCTTCTGGCCTGTAGTAGTAAGAATATAAAATATATTCCATCAGTATATTATCTATGCAGAATCTAGGATCATTTGGACTGATGAGAAATCTCAGCAAGCAGCAAGAGATGGTGCACGAAACTAAAGTGCACTAATAGGCATTTGGGAGCATTCAGCAGCATTTCTTTATGCTCACAGCAGGATTGTAGATCTACTAATACATTGTGCAGTGTAAAAGCAAAACAAAGCACTGTTCTCCAGCCCTGTATACATGGCCACATTCTCTAATGGTCACCATAGGCTATGTTCATATTCTTGTAGAATAAGGCCCTAGTGAGACGTAGTCGACGCCAAGCAATTACCGTAGTTTGTTGATCTTCTCAATGCAATGCTAAGGTAGATGTTGGAAGCTGCAGCAGATATCTTAGTTAGCATAACATACCCTCCCACATCCCAGTGATGCAAATCGGAATATGAACCAGCCCCCAGACACCACCCCCACCAAAGCCTCGCCGCCCACTCTGCAGATACATCCACCCTGCTCAGTGACTCCCACTTCCCACCAGACACCTTGATGGAGGTCCCATCCCATCTCCCTCAGGACTCACACATACACACCCCGCACCAAAACCCTGATGATCCCTTGTGCATCTTCACCTGATGCTGCCACTTCAATTTTTTGCTCCAACAGTCAATCGCTGGCCCCTTGCCCCTTGGCTACTTTTGCAGAAAGAGTGCTGAAGTCAAATAGTTTGTTCAAAGCCACAAACTGAACATGAGGCACAGGTGGGACACCAGCATCCAAGCATCAAAACCACACCCTCTAACATTTTGATGAAAATGGGGTATGCAAAACATTGTTTGAGCCTCAGGGACCCCTGCCTGCTGTTCCCCACTGTTGGGGTACTCTAAACTCACCAGGTGAAGTGGAAGTTCCAACGCTGTCCCTCTTTTTGGCTTCTGTGTGTGGAATGAGGGAGGGACACCATCGCATCTTTCACATCAAGTAACAATATGTTTTGGGCCAGTCCAGTTTGATCCACCTGCCCACATTATGGCTAAAGAAATAAAGGATGTAAATGTATTTCCTTATTCAGATTTAAATTGCAAAGCATGTTGTTTATGATATACAGATAACATGGTCCTAAGACTTTAAGCTCAAAGGGATCTTAATCATGACCCCTGATTCCAGCAACGATCCAGACACAGCGTCACAGACACGAACCAATTCCAGGGCTCTTAGTCTGCTGCTGGAGATCAGGAGACTAGTGCACCTGACGCTATGAGACAGGTTCCCCCAGAAGAAGTATCCAATACTGAATTGAGGGCAGAAGTAGGACTCTCATCTAGTAAGACCAAAGTGCATATAGTGCTTCTTTGTTTTTAGTTATGATGACTCCTTTACTTGAAAATTCTCTCTCAAGCTTCAGATTTATGGAGAAAATAGCTGCTTACAGTTGGCTTAAAACATGAGATCAGACTATCAGACTGTGGATATGTAGTTGTTGAACTGTAGGTTGCTAAGTCAGTCACAAAGATAGGCTTTGACATAGTTTCCAGAGCTGTAAGACAGATCTATTTAAACTACACTCTTTTCCAGCTGATAGCAACTTTATAAAATAGACCTCACTCAGCAGGCATCCTTCTCCTGAACAGACATTTCTCCTCCTAACAAAAGTCAAGTTGTACAACTCCAAGCAATTCCTTGATGACAGATATGCTGGAATTCCAGCTCCTGACCATCTGTCGGTGTGACCCAAATGCATATTCTCTACTGCCCTTTCTATAATAGGCCTAGAGTGTGCTTTAGTGCTGTGGTCAATCAATGCTTGGTCATTAGCTACTTGGATGGTTTGTCTTATGTTATCTGATTCTGTTAGATATATTACAAGATTGATCTGCAGGCCATGGCTGTGAACAAGAGGAATACGTGCATCACATCAATGTCTCTCCCCAGGACATTGGTACATCTTCAGACAGGTGTGAGAGTCTCAGGTGGTGGCCTAGTTTGCCCCTTCCATCGGGCCAGACCAATTAAAGCGCGAAGGGCTGTGGCTCAGTGGTAAGCATCTGCTTTGCATGTTCAACCCTCAGCATTGCCCGGTGGAGCCAGGAGAGAATCGTGCCTGAATCCTTGGTCAGTGCAGATAGTACTGAACTTGATGGACCAATGGACTTGATGACTCAGTGTAAGGCAGTTTGCTGTGTTCCTGTTTCCATTCGCTCACATAGTCATTATCTTATATATTCTGTCTAACTGCTGACTTCTTTGTCCATTATATTCCCTCTGAGGCGTATTTTGTCATTTATGTTCGGGTGCTATGCTTGTTGATGTTAGAGAATTAGCTCGATCTTTTGTGAGAGCTTTGGTTAGAAGTAAAAATACAACTTTATTTAACCGGCTGGCCTCCCTCAGATCACTTCTGCCAACCCTTCTCTCAGACCCATGCAGAACTTGTCTGAGGAGTCTTGTTAGAATAAAGTTATAATCTCAAACAAAAAAGCAGGTGAACCCTGGTGGGGGCCCCTGGCCAAAGTAGCCCTCCTTGGCCCAGAGTAAGTATACCCCCCCCTTTCTCTCTACCTTGTCACACAGCACAGAAACCCATTTAGTGCTTCTCCAGAGATATGCAAAGGGGAGAATCCTACAAACCCTTTTAAGCCCTGTGCTGGTTTCTTAAAAGCTGGTTGTGTACATGGACACTGATTTTCTTCATTTCATGCCCTGTTTCAATAGCTGGCTGCATGTAGACCTGAGCATTGCCATAGCTCCATAATAACTCACAGGTCTGGTCAGCATCAGAACCCGGCTCATTAGAATGCCACTAGTCTCCAGATGGACAAACAATTACTTGGGTCTCTAATAAGAAAAACAGCGTTCCAGAATTCAGGCAGATCAGGAGCCAGGATTCTGCCAGAATAGGTTTCAGATATCCGGGGAGCAGGAAACTCAGCCATCCCAGAGAGCAGTGCCAGCAACCGACCATTACCAAAGTTGAGACATCTGGAATGTTTGCTGCACAGGACATCCAGCATTCTATGAGGGCTGCTAAATAGTGCCAAGAGCTCTCCATCCAGGCTGCAACTGGTGAAAAAGACCAACAGGTTGGGCAAGTGACCAGGGCCAGGGGGTATCAGCTGAGGGGGGCTACCTCCTTCCCCTCATGGTGATAAAAGCTGGAACTCTCTCTTCTCTGTAACTATTAAGGGCACAAAAATCTGCCTGTGTTGGATCTGGTAACCCAAAAATAAAAAGTGCAAACATAACAAGAAGAAAAAAAGCAAAAAGTACAAATGTAAACCATAGAACATCACCGCCTGTAAGGACAAAAGTACATAAGCACAGCTCCAAAGGAATAATGAAATAGATTTCCTACAGAAAACAAAGAGATGTAAAAATAAAAGTATTCCTCACCTTTATTCACCATTTTTTTTTTTTTAGGATAAAGGCTATATAAAGTCTTAGATGAGCCAGACATTTGAATGTACCAGTGATTCTGAGCAACTGCATATCTCAATATTGTATAAGAAATAAACTCATGCCATAGAACATGCCACAGATATATCTTTTCAAGGAGGGCAGTTTGCCAAACGCTAGCATACCAGTCATCCAGTTCTTAAGATTGAAGGTCCCATATCTCTTCTTGCGCTTCTTCTCTTCCCAGAGAGGAGGGGTTGTGAGCAGGAATCATTTCCCGCGCTTGCAGGGGGGCGTGGTCAGCCCCCCCGTGTCACTAGAGTCCTGGGCCCGCGTCATGCCCCCAGCCAGCCAATCCATTTAAATGTGGCTAAACCACGCCCCCAGCCAATCCGGCGGGCTGGGGGGCGTGGTTTAGCCACATTTAAACGGCTGCGGGCCCTTGAGCTCTTCCTTGTTTTGTTCTGGCTTCCTCGGATCACCCACTGACCCTCTAGGTTTTGCTTCAGCACCTGACCTTATCGCCTGTTCAAGGGGCCTGATAGGAATTTTTTCCACTTGGCAGATTGGCACCAGCCACTTGGTTTTTCGCCTACCTCATAGCAAATCGCCAGAACTTTGTAAGGTTTGGCGGTTAGGCATTGGAAAATGCGTTGTGTGTTGGAGGGGAGGCTGTGGCCATCACCTACCCCTCCACTTGAAGGGTATTCTGTTCAAGAAATCCAGCAGTCACGGTTCCTGCCTGATGCCCAAGTGGTGGCTAGGGCCATGGCTCGACCCCCAGTGACTCTAGGGGAAAGCTTCCAGTTGATTTGCACCAACAAGCTCCCCCTACAGGTTGTTAACCCTCGTGAGTCTCTCTGCAAAGTGGGCAAGAGTCAAGTATAGTCTGTTCGGCTCCAGTGCCTAAGCCAATATCACTAACATTCTGTTAACCAATAAAATTGTGGCCTTTTTAGCCCATTAACCTAAAATACTTGTGTCCATGTGGCTTATTCCATCACAAGCAGGGAGCGGGGCCTCGACTCAGAAACATTGGGCAGCTAAGTTAGATCTCTTAAGTATCCCACACGCTGATGGAACTGCATTGCTAATGAGTAATGGCAGCTGCAGCTACAGAAGCAAAAATATTTATTTGCTCTGTTCTCACCTTAGAGGTTCTGTTGCTGCTATTGAAGACATACAGAGCGGATTTTCCTAAATAAATTGAAAGTAAGATTTTACAATGACTGTAGTTAGAATGACTCCTGACTTGGAACAATCATTGTCACTTAACATATTTACAATGGCATTCAAGAATCCATGAAAATCTAAAACCAAAACATAATTAGGTTTTAGAAGCATAGGCAAGCAAGAACTACTTTGCTTTACACTCACATGTCCCACTTAAGGTTTCTTTATACCTTTCCACTTGTCAGGTCTGAGCACTTTCCTAGCTTGTAAAAATAATCCTATCAAATCCACCATCATTTTGTATTCTGTATTGGTGTACAAATTTTCTGCCTCATATTTTTCTCTATTCCCTTATCTATTTTATATGATTGCCTTGCCATTTTTTCATAATGCTTTTATAGAATCTGATTCATTGCCTAACCTAAAGTATACAAAAACAAGCCATAAAAATGCATGTTATTTCAGATGTGAGAATAAACAATAGTAAAGAGAATGATGTTATTAAGACTTTAAATTATGATAAAAAATCCGCAGATGAAATGCGAAATGTAATCAAAATATAGTACTAGATGGGGAATGAATAATGTGGCAACAGTGGGCACATTAATTGTTGTTTGTTATATATATATATATATATATTAGCAGGCAATATAATATATTAGCAGGCAATATAATAAAAGTGACATTGCTTCTGTCCTTTCATTTTTTAAAAAAGATATTTATTGAGATTTTCCACCTTAATACATTAAAAAATCAACAAACAAAAAACAAAAAAGTTAAAAACACATAAAGTTTACAATCCGTATTTTCAATAACATATTTCCCTGACTTCCCCACACCTCCCCTTCTTATATTCCAATTCAAATTGTTAGTTCAACAAGTTCTTATCCCCAATTTTTGACCTTTTATATTTAATTCATTTTAGAAAAACCAATTTTAACTTATAAACATCAATATTTGTACATCAGTGCTCATTCTTAAAACTTTTTTCTAAAGTCGACCCAAATTCCCTTCCACAAATTCCCCAATTTTCATACTAATAACAAAACAAAATAAAAAAACAGATTATAATTGTACACCCTTTGGATTCCCAAACCCCACCCCCCCTTTCCCGGTTTCGATCCCCAACAAATGTCCATCAGTCTTAGTCTACTATCAGCCTGGAGACCTCACGTCCGAGGCTCTTAATTCTCTCTCAATTCCTCTCTGCCGGTTTTTTTGGTAGTCCTTAGTATTAAACACCAGATCTCAGAGAAGCTCTGTCCCAATAGGGTCCATGTTTCTTCCAGCCAGACCTCCATACTTAAAAGTGGAGCCCGAATCTTGTTTCTTGCTCCTTTTAAGTCCAAATGTCCCGAAAGCTCCAACTTCCACCTTAATCAAATTTGTAATCCATAGGTCTTCAGATCTCCACATAAGGAGATCTCTCCATTCTTCAATCTCCAATTCAGACCAGATTTTCATCATCCAGTACTTATTTTCCTTTGTAGCCATCATGTCAGGCCTCTGGCTCTCCTTTGTCATCTGCAACATTACATCTCCTCCTTCCTTTTCCTCAGAAACAACATATATCTCTTTCTCCACACTCTCAAATCTCTCAAGTTTCTCTTCTTGTCCAGCTGCATGAACTTCCTGAGTCAAATCCTTATCAAATTCAATGAATTTGTTTACTGTTAAGTCCAGAGTTGCAACATTGGTAACCAAAACATCAATTTGGCCTTGTAACTTTCCCAAGAGAAGAAAAACTCTGTCCAATTTAGCTTGAATTTTTCCTCCTTCAGCCATTCTTGTAATGTCCCAAAACCCCCTCTAGAGGGATTTTGGTTACTTAATCTTCCTTCCAGTTCAAATCCAAAAATCAAGCTAGTTTGTATCAGTTCTTCCTTGTTTTCAACAAAATATAACCAAATTGTAACAAATATATCCAGCAGAGACAGCAGAAACAAAGTTCTCTTTTTCCTTCTTGACAGCTAATTTGACAGCTGTCAAACTCTTCTATATCTCCTCAACAGGCTCTCTCGCGGATCACTCCCGGGTCCGGGGGGGTGGCACTTCAGCTCTCAAAATTAGCTCTTATCCTCCAGTGAAATTACTTATACTGCCAAATCGTGAAATTAATGTCTTTTACCCAATAAAGAAGAAGAAGTTCTCTCGACCTTAGTTAACTAGTCCTTGCTTTAAATTATTTACAAGACGGGGAGACGGACTTCCTGTTTGCGCCTTCCCCGATCGTGCCTAATTCAAAGAAATTTTTTCTTTGCAAATCCAATTTCCGTACTGCTCACGGGTTGTTGCTTTTAGAGTCCAATTGTTCACAAGAAGAAGTCAGCACTCTCCGACCATGGCATGCGGCTTCAGTCCTCAGGAGAAGCAGTCGACTCTCAGCACCGCGCCGCTCACCCCTTCCCCTGTTCCGAAGCCTTTAAAAAGGCTCCTTCGCGGGTCGGGGGGGGCGCAAATGGTGCCCGCCAAGTCACCAGGTTCACAGGCTTCAGCGCCTGTGATTTCTGAGGGTCCCCGCGTCGCCGCAGCGGCAAGACCCAAATCCTGCGGAGCCGATTCCTTCCAGAGCTCGGAGGGAATCCACCATTAGTCGATGGGGCTAACCCGGAAGTCTGCTTCTGTCCTTTCAGCTTTCCATAAGGCCTACCATCATATAACATTGTTTAGAAAAAATATAATGAAATAGATAAAAATACAGTCTGAAGCCTTGTCAACAAATCTAAACTTCTGGGAGTGGCTTCAAATGTTATTTTCATGTAAAAGCAAATTTGTGTGTGTGGCATTGCTGCTTTCCATGGGTGTTCAGAATATTCATGGATGAGCTCCCATATCTCCGCAGCAAGATCAATGTGCCTGTCTCTCTATGTGGACAATCCAGAGAGATGAATGCATACAAACATATGATGCGCTAAACCAGCAGCGTCAGGATCTCCTCAGTCTACTTACCATATTTTTCACTCTATAAGATGCACCCGACCATAGGACGCACCTAGTTTTTAGAGGAGGAAAACAAGGAAAAAAATATTCTGAATCAAATGTTGTTGAAGAGGCTTTGGGTGGCTATCCTTGAAGCCAGAACAGCAGCAACGCAGTGAAAGCAACGCAGCCACATTCGCTCCATAAGACACATTTCCCCTTACTTTTTAGGAGGGAAAAAGTGTTTCTTATAGAGTGAAAAATACAGTACCGTATTTTTCGCACCGGACCATAGGGCGCACCTAGTTTTTTGGGGGAGAAATAAAGGAAAAAAAATTTCCCTTTATTTCCCCCCCAAAAGCAGGTCAGGGAAACCGAACCAGGTCGAGGAACAGCGGGATAGTGGCGCTGCGCCTCCCTGCTGTCCCCCGAGCTTGTGGGGCTGGCTGATGTCTGCCTGGCGCGCGGGTCGCTCTGCTTCAGGGCGCCCCGCCCGCCGGGCGGCAGGCTGCTATCCGCAGCTTGGGGAGCCTTGCGGGGAACTCCTGCAGGGCTCCCCACCCTGCGGATGTCTGCCCGGCGCGAGGGGCGCTCTGATTCAGGGCGCCCTGCCCGCCGGGCGGCAGGCTGCTATCCGCAGCTTGGGGAGCCTTGCGGGGAACTCCTGCAGGGCTCCCCACGCTGCGGATGTCTGCCCGGCGCGAGGGGCGCTCTGATTCAGGGCGCCCTGCCCGCCGGGCGGCAGGCTGCTATCCGCAGCTTGGGGAGCCTTGCGGGGAACTCCTGCAGGGCTCCCCACCCTGCGGATGTCTGCCCGGCGCGAGGGGCGCTCTGATTCAGGGCGCCCTGCCCGCCGGGCGGCAGGCTGCTATCCGCAGCTTGGGGAGCCTTGCGGGGAACTCCTGCAGGGCTCCCCACCCTGCGGATGTCTTCCCGGCGCGAGAGGCGCTCTGATTCAGGGCGCCCCGCCTGCCGGGCGGCAGGCTGCTATCCGCAGCTTGGGGAGCCTTGCGGGGAACTCCTGCAGGGCTCCCCACCCTGCGGATGTCTGCCCGGCGCGAGGGGCGCTCTGATTCAGGGCGCCCGACGCTCCGGGAAGCAGGCTGCTATCCGCAGCCTAGACATCCCTGCGGGATCTCCCGCAGGGTTGCCTAGGCTGCGGATGTGTTCCTGAAGCGCTGGGCGCTCTGCTTTCAGGGCGCCCGACGCTCCGGGAAGCAGGCTGCTATCCGGAGCCTAGACACGGCTAGCGGAGCGCTAATCCCGAAGCTTGGGGCTGCGGAGCTCAGCGCGCCCCAAGCTTCTGGGTGCCGGCAAGGTCTAGACGGCTAGCGGAGACCTTGCTGGCACCCAGAAGCTTGGGGCGCGCTGAGCTCCGCACGCCCCAAGCTTCGGGATTAATGCAGCGCTCCGCTAGCCGTGGGAGAGCTGGGTCTCCCACGGCTAGCGGATAGCTTCCTGAAGCCTGGAGAGCGAGAGGGGTCGGTGCGCACCGACCCCTCTCACTTTCCAGGCTTCAGCGAAAGCCTGCATTCGCTCCATAGGACGCACACACATTTTCCCTTGCTTTTTAGGAGGGAAAAAGTGCGTCCTATGGTGCGAAAAATATGGTAATTAGATGGGCCAAAATTGCTCCAAGCCCCACAGAAACAACTCAGAAAATGGTAGAGGCAATAGTAGTAATGCTAGAATAACTGGTTTGTGGTCTTCTTTGGCAATCACTCGTAGCCAAGTAAGATCGTCTTCCATGAACATGATTTTTACAGTGAGTCCGTAAGTGACTGTGGAGACCAATTCTGGATCCACACGTCCTTCCACATAAGTTTCTGGGCAGGAGTTGAACATGGTGAGGGTTTGCGAAATATGCCTTCCTCTTAGCACATTTCTCCCTTTCGTCGTGAGGTTGAGCGCCTTCAAAGGCCATGACACCTGGCTCTGTAGGGTAGCAGGACGTATTCTGGAGGTGCATAGTTTTCACATCCTTCATGCAGCTAAGGAACATCCTATCTAGTTACTTATTATAATGGCCAGTGCTATCTATACCCATTAATAACATTTATTGTCATATTTCCTCTTCACTGCAACCCTTTGAAGTTCAATTCCCATAATGAGCTAAACACTCATCAAGATGGACATTTTGGGAAGGAATTCCGCAAATCTTCTAATAGTGCCTTGACCTGAAGCATTTCAGCTTTCAAGATTGAACAATCCCCCCTCCTGTCCCCACTTGCTGTTCTGGGAGTTTCGTTGACCCCCACAGAGCCAATTTCAGGGGACTTGGAGGGGAGAGGGGGAACCCCACTGCACAAGTGGAAGTCCTTATGTGGGCTTTTTCAAGCAGGGCTCATTAGCTGACTCCCACCCATCTATTTCCAACCCCTGGGGGCTCCTAGTGAGCAGACCATGCAACTTATTCACCAGTAGCATAAATTTTGTCTGCTGCCACTAGCTGGGTTGTCTAATATTGAAGAGCAAAAAAGATGACACATTTGCCAACTTCCTACATTGCAGGGGTTTGGACTAGATGACCCTCGGAACCCCTTCCAACTCTCCAAGTCAATGAAGAAACACTGGCCGCTTACGACCCCCTCCTGTGCAGCTTTCCTCCGAAGTAAGTCCCACTCTGTCCCACAGGGCTTCCTCTCCCACTTACCTGCGAGCGAGCTCCCTCGAGGGGTTGTCGGTGGCAGCGAGGGGTCAGGAGCTGCCAAACCAGCTGGTGAAGTCGAGCATCTCCTGCTCCTTGGGTCTGAGCGAGATGGGCTCCGAGCTGCCGTCGCAGCTGTCGAAGGAGAGCAAGGCAGAAGAAGACGAGCTGCAGCGCGACAGCCTGGCTGGTGCAGCACTCTCTAGCAGCACCTCACTGTGGAAGCTGCCCCATTGGAGAGGGACCCGGGCCACCAGATTGCCAACGAGGAGCCCAGGCAGGTGCCGCGTGCAAAATTGGGGCGGCGAAAGGCCAAACAAACCCCACCCCCCAGACATATGCCTAATGTAAAAAATCTGCCTGGATGGCCATTTTAGCCCTGAAATAGAGGGTGTGTCCAGGGAAAACCATACTTATGGCGACCCTGGCCTAAACTAGCCCACATTGGTAGGTCAACTCTTGCCAGACATAGTGCCAATTAAGAAGTAAAAAAAGGATAACGGGGAACATGGAACACACATTTAATAATAAAAATTACTAGTTCCTGTCTGCATTAGGTCTTGTATTAGATGGGAGGAAAGGGGTGTCAGTTCAAAGGGCACAGTGACAAATTTGAAGAGACAAAAATAATATACTTCCTTGGATTTGAGGAATACTGAGTTGCTTCCAGAAAACCTAAGTGGAGATCAGAATATGTCCGGTCCATATTGAGCATTCACTCTGATTTGTTCATGGGGCAGTTATAAGACAGTAAGCACTGATCCTGATTTGCTTGCAGGACGTTGACTCATTTTTACAAATGGATTTGCTGTGTTCGGCTGACAGAGTGCTTTAATCCATTTTAATTGCACAATCTTTCTGGTATATGCTTGAAATAATGTCTGCAAAATCACAACAGTCAGGAGGTACTTTTTGATTGCAGTATAACTTAGTGCCTTTTTTTTGTTTTGGACACATTATGAATTCCCAGCTACTAGCTGAATTAAGAGCACAGAAATCCTGGCTGAAAAAAATCTCCTTTTTTAAAAAAAGTTTTAGTAGTAACTCATGAAATGTACAGTTATTGCTTGCAAAGAATCACTAACTATATGGTCAAATTGTAACTGTCCCCTTCAACCCCTATACTAGATAAAACATGGTCTTACACTGAACGGAACTAAGAGACTCTATGATCTAAAAAGAAAAGAAAAAAGACATTGCATGTTCTTTTGTAATTCAAGAAAATATTTAATAAAAAATATATTTTTTAAAAAAAGTAAAAGTAACTGATTATGGCAAATTTGGACACTGGAAGACAACAAAACTTGTTTATAAGAAGTAGCAAAGGGAGTGGGAGCCACTCCATGGTTCAATATCCAGACTTGGCAACTGCCTGCCTGGAAACCGAACTTGCACTCATTTGAGTTTGTGCAGCGTCCACCAGAGAGGGAACTAATGACATGAGCAGCTGGTGTTCAAGGCAGAGCACCTCAAGAAATGTAAATCAAGGGCTGGGATGGCTAGATCAATCGGGGAGAGAAAATAACAGTTTGACTGCAAAGAAACAGTTTGGTAAGGAAGGATCATTAACTTCTCCTTGAAGTTAGGATCTGCCTCCCACCCCCAGTTCAGGAAACCTAGTCAAGGCCTGATTGTTCCTGGTGCCACCCACTATGTTTTCCTTCATGAGTGCTCTGTGAAACTCATTTGAGTGAGCTGGGATCACATGCCGGCAGCTGTTGCTGAAGGCTGAGGGTTGGGACTAAGTTATTGGTTTACATGTGTTTTGCCACCACACTAGACATTGCTGTTGGGAAAGGGGGAGGGGAGTCCTCCTCAGTGAAGGAACTCAACTGACATGTCTAACATGGAAGCATTGGTGAAGCAGATCATAAGGAAACCAGGCAAAAGCTGGAAATAAGGTGGGGTCAATACTCAAGAAATGTATTTCAGAAAAAGAGTTCCAACTCTAGCACCTGTCAACAAATGCTTTCCACTTTCACCTTGTTTTAAAGTTGGCAGATACCTTCCTCATCTAAAAATTAGTGTTTGACGTTGCAATGGCTTGTCCATGTTGGCAAACTTAATGTGTAAGAATGAAAGTATGTGCAGATGTATTTCTCATTTCCTCAGTGATTGTTACCTGAAGAGCTCAACATCCTTTTGAACTGTAGGCTGTATTATTTCCCTTTGTAAGTGTAATATTCTTTTTAGAAAAGAAAAGAAACAGATGGTGCCCTCAATCATGTTACAGAGAAGAACAAGGAATTCAAAGGGGTTTTGCGCATGGAGGAGGGAATGACAGTCACAGCAGCAGCTCCCTTGACCTTCACTTGCCTGAAATGGTTGCGTACAGGGAAGGGTGTGTCATGCATGTAAATATGGCGCCTCCATGCTTACATCTACAGTTTTTGTGCAAATAGGAACATTCGGTATACAGAGAGGGAGGAGCCTGCTTCTGCCCTGTGGAATGCCTTCCCTCAGATGTCAAGGAAATAAACAACTATCTGACTTCTAAGAAATCTGAAGGCAGCCCTGTTTAGGGAAGTTTTGAATGTTTGATGTTTTATTCTGTTTTTAATCTGTTGGGAGCCACCCAGAGTGGCTGGGGAAACCCAGCCAGATAGGCGGGGTAAATAATAATAAATTAATAATAATAATCACACAATCCTTTCCATCCCACTTAGAGAAATATTTGTGGCTGAAGCTTAAAAACATGGGTAGCAAACATAGTGCATTCCATGTGCACATCCAAGTGATGCCTATGGCTGTTTGTTTATATATGTCTAGGCCCCTTTGCAAACATGACTGAAGCTCATGAAGCTCAGGTAGAGAGAACCTGGGGTTGGGTAGGTCATGGGTGGGATCCTGACCTCCAGCCATTTGTAGTCTCAGATATACAGCTCTGGATTTCCACCCACAAGGCATCAGAGAGAACTGCAACTATAGAAACAAGCACCCCAGCAGAGATTTAAAACCACAAAATATTCAGCAAAGTAAAGCATGGAAATATAGACTGTTAGACCTTTAAAATATGCCCTTCTAGGTTCCTTCCAAAGTTCCCCTCTTCCCCTAGCATATAAAAAGTTCTAAATGGTTTACTTAAAAACTCTTCGAAAGTCAGATTCATGTGTTTTTCCACACAGCATTCACAAAAAGTTGCACAGGCAGTAAAACTTGGCTTAGTTCCAAAGTGGTGAAAGTTCCTAAATTATTGATACAAGAATTCTTGTTAGAGCTTTGAGCAACCAGCTCATACCCCCTCCAGGCAGATTGAGGATGAACAATAGTTTTGATTACCTTCCTCCCAAGGTGAGGGGGAGTGACCTAGCTAAGCCTTGTAGGACTCTATGGCATTAACCCCTTCATGCATGTTGGATTTGAGCACAAGAGCCCTCTCCCCCCCTGTGGTTTCCAGCAACTGATAGTCAGAAGCACCGCTCTCTCCAGCTCTGGAAGCAGACAGTGCCATCCAATTGCAAGGGAAGAAGGGGGTAGGTTGTGTTCCTTGAAAAGTTGCTCTGGAAGGCTGGGGAACCCTCTGAAACAGCATGAGCAGTGATGCTGCAGGGGGAAGATGGAATTAGCAAAAGTTGCTACTCAGTCCTTTCTCCAGCCGGGAGCATCCTTGGGATCCCAGGTCCTTCCATAAGCAAGAGAAACCCTTCCGTTTGTGGTCCTCCAGGCCTGGATCCAAACCAAGAAGTATATCAGATACAGTCATCGAATGAGCAGGCAATGATCTCCTATTATATTATCATCAACACACTGCAAAAACCATTGCCTCTTTCCGTTCTAAGTCAGATCCCCCACAAAACCTAATTATAGTTGCTGAAACAGTAATCCTGCTCTGTCAATCTTTACAAGCTCTTTACAATCAACTTTCAGATCATTGTCATGCTAATCTTAATTGAAGTAAGAAATGATTAGAAATGGGAGGTAACTGAAGAGGTTTTTTGATATTAAAATATAAAAAGTGACAAAGTGGCAAACAGAAGAAAATGAGCAAGACAGGGAGGGGGGAAGCGAGAAAGGAGAGTTTTGTGGGGGACAGACTATTCAGCAGGGGAGGGAAGCATGCAGATAAAGGAAAGTGCTGCAAATAAAACCCAAAAGGGATTAGCAAAAAGGAAATTTGTACAGAATGGGGAAAAGAGCATTCAGAATGAAGATGAGAAAGGCTGAGATAAAAGGCAAGAGGTAAAATATTATTACCATCATGATTGTTGTAATATTTATAAGTCTTTATTAAAAATAATAATTAAAACTTCAAAAGCAAGTGTAGCACTCTGTTGCAGTCACTGGAAAAAACAGTTAATTTACCCAGAGCAGTTGGAAAGCTGAACCCCTCCTTGCTGTAAATTAATACTACTTCACAAAAGCTATTAAAAATAACACTTTTAAAAACAAGATACAACTCATGTGTTGTAGCCTTGTTGCTTATTTTATGTGACAGTTAAATAGCCACTTCCTTAGCATATTTGCCTTCTGTAAAGTAGCAGCACTTCTTTTTCAAGTGCTTCATGTTAAATATTTGCTGCAAATCATTTGGATTCACACAATGTGAATTTTACAGCACAACCCTATGCATGTCTACCTAGAAGGAAGGGCTTGTCCACACTTCTGTTTGTGTCATGCCTAGAAAGCATGGATGGGTCCGAGCACTTTTCCCCTCGCCCCACTCCTCCCCAGGGGAAAACCTGCTCTATAGTGATCCAAGTCTCCATCCGGGAGAAACCCCACCGCCCTTTGCTCTGAGTGCTAAATAATGGTTTTACACGGGGGAAAGCAGCGGGACAAGAGGAGGTGTGTCCCATTTTGTTCAGGGGGGATTATTTCCATGAATGTTTGCACAAGACTGCAGTTTGATGATGCCAAGATCCTCTGGGATGAGAGAGTTTGGATTTGGCAGAACTTGGGCTGAGCTGGTGCTGTGTTGGCTTAAGGGCCTCATCCAGGCTCAGTCAGCAGAACCTAAGCTGGCGCATTACCCACCAGAGGTCACTAAAAGGGGGCATTTCGGGGGTGGAATGGGAGCAGTGCAAGGGGAGATGCTTATTTCAAACCCCTTTCAATTTGGTCATGTGACCTAGCAACCTGGCAGAAAAAGACTGGCAAAAAGATTAGAAAGATTTAGGTGTGGGTTTCCCCACTATCTGAGTGTTTTAAAACTAGGTTGTGTGTTTTAATCTTTCTAATATTAAACAACCTCCAGTCACATTTTATGCTGTTTTGCCGTTATTTGGGGCTTTTTGTATAACCACAGTGGCTGGCATGAAATTCACCAGCCCTATATTATCATAGTTGGGTCACGTTTTCACTTATGTTTACTACTGCTGGTTAGCCCTTGGGGGTGTGGCGGGGCAAGGCGTTGTGGGCGTAGAGGTAGTGCCTGATGCCGCTCCAATATGTCTTTTTAGGGATTGTGGGCATTTTCACTGGTGAGATGAGGCTTGCATGTATAATCTTGATAAAAAACAATGGTAAGTTCAGGACCAAAACTTTTGTCTGTGGAGTTTTTTCCTTTCCTCATCTCAGCAATGGAGAACTCAACTCTTTTATTGTAACTGTAACAGAGCTAGAGAGGGGCAAAGCTCAGGAGTGAGAGAAAAACAGAGGGTTCCAAGGCAAGACAAGGAGATGAATGGGGGAGAAGGAAAAGGTTGACCAAGTAGCAAAGAAGTTGAGAGAACTGAGGAAGGAGGCAAGGAGGGGCTTCCTGGAGAAAACCAGAACCATAGCCCATTTAGCGGGGGGGGGAGGAAGGGGGTGCAGTGGGTGTGGTCCGCCCCGGGTGTCTTCACTGAGGGGGGGGTGACATTTGGCGCACCACCCACCCACAACTCCCAAGCCTACCCCGAGCCGTCGGGGGAAGGGGGGAGCTGCGCCGCTTTGCCGGCGGCATTCCCCCCTCCCTCTTTGTTTTGACAGCTGGGGGAGGCTTGGGAGTCACAGGCGAGTGGCATGCCAAATGTCTGCCATGGGCGACTCATTCCGCCCTGGCTGCAGGGTGTGCGCCCATGCACCCAAGCGGCTATCCCGTGCCTGGGAGGGCACCCTCCGCTCCTTGCCCCCCTTGGGAGTGCGCCCGTCCTGGGCAGCGCGGGCATATAGAGAGAGAGTTTGGATTTGATATCCCGCCTTTCACTCCCCTTCAGGAGTCTCAAAGCGGCTAACAATCTCCTTTCCCTTCCTCCCCCACAACAAACACTCTGTGAGGTGAGTGGGGCTGAGAGACTTCAGAGAAGTGTGACTGGCCCAAGGTCACCCAGCAGCTGCATGTGGAGGAGTGGAGACGCGAACCCAGTTCCCCAGATTACGAGACTACCGCTCTTAACCACTACACCAAACTATGCTCTGCCACTGCCATTGAGGAAACATGCTCCTGCCTTCTGCATAAGGAGACTGTCAAATGTCAGCCCTCGACAGAGGCAGAACTGCTCACTTAGTCCTGAGCCAACAGCCGGCTTCAACAACAGGCTCAGGTAATGCATGCACCCCAGGGATACACTGCAACATTTTGTTGAAGGGCTTTACTTGTTAAGAGTATTTCCTTTGAAGTTAGACTTCGCGTAAGATTCACTTAAGATTCTTCAGCTGTGGTTCCTTATAAGATTAAAGAGTCTAGACTTGCAGAGTTTCTCACTTCAAAGGTACCAATAGACTATTTATATAAAGGAAAGATAATGTCTTAGTCAGGTATGCTCATTTTGCCATTGACTAGTATCTCAACTTTTCAAATGACATTTGGCATTAACTTTGAAATACATATTATTTCTTCTGTCTGGATTTTTTATTGTCTTAGTTGCTCATCATAGCCTCCGTAGACTGGAGGTCTGAATTTATAGAGAGAGAGACAGACAGACAGACAGGGGCTTTTCTGCCACAGGATCTCTCTGCAATTAACCCAGTTTTATTGGACTAGGCATTGCAATTCCTGCTGGTGCAGCAACATTTTAAGATAGAAATGCTTTTACACTAACTTTTAAGACAAGGGAATTCTCAGGCATTACTTTGGTTAGAAGGTTAAAAAGGCCAATGGCCAGCATGAAAGGTTTATCAGCACAGACAAGCACATATTTGACTCTCCTGAGAATGTTGTGGCATTTACTTTTGGAAAGATTTTGTGTGTGTGTAAGTTTCTTCCTCAGGATAGAAAGAATGTGTAGGTCATTGTTCCAGGACAAGTATATTCACCAAGAAACTGTCAGGTAGATAGCGTGTTGCGTTGCAATGCGTGTAATTGCTCCAAATAAAACAATGTGCTGAACAACCATAAAGCTATGGTGCATCTCTCTGTCATAAACCCCCCACTAGAAACTGACAGACCAAAATGCTAGAGCTTCACACAAAAATTTTATCAGACATACTGAAAGTTCTTTGGAAATGAAAATACTCAGACAGCGTGAGGCATTAATTATTGCATGAGTACAGCCTAAAGATTATCAAAAGTAACAACCAGTAATATTAAACTGGTTTGTAGTCCCTGGAATGTTCAGATGAACACTGTTAAGATGAGTCAGTAAGTATGCCGAATGTTTTCAATTAGCTTGTTGAAGAAGCCTCTTCTGAAAATGTTCTGTTATGGCATTATGAAATATTTTGTGCAGATGATGGAGGGAAATGGCACTTTGCTCTAGGGGTAGGCAGGCAGATCTGGCACCAGGTTGATATAGAATGAAAATACTTTGTAGGTCTTTTCTAATAAAGCTGTCTAGTGAGATTTTACTTTTTGGCTGTGACCAAACAAACCCCAAATTTGTATGTTAGAGGGATTGTTCTGGTCCGACAAAGCTAAATGAGGCTGCAGGTGTTCACTTACCATACTGAGGGCTGCAGTTAAATGTTGTTCTGTGTGGAAATCCACAAACCCACAGGTAAAGTGTCTGCATACACATTTTCAATTTTACTTTGCAGTAAGTCTAATGAAGGAAAAATACCTACTTTGAGTGCACAAGGCTGCAACTTTCAACACTGAAAACATAGAGATATGGGATATTTTTGGAGATAGTACACTCTCCAGAACAGTGGCAATCCTAAGAAATAAATCCAGATGAAGACAGTAGGCCTTAAGCTGGAGCAAAGATGCGTAAAATCAGGCCACATGGGTGGCACCTCCACCCCCAATTTATTTAAAAACATTGAGACGGGGCAATATTGTATATTTAACAATATTTGATGCCTTAAGCACTGATTGATGCTATTACATGCTATGAATGATGCTATTATGTGCTATAAATAAATACTGTATATAAATAGATTTGTTTGCAGTATGATGCTCCACATGAAATCATGGGCTTGTGGATCCACTTGTTTCTCTTATGTGGGGGGAACCCCATTAATTTCAGCAGGGGCAGACCTTGGTAATACAGCACCTGGTGAAGGCTAAAGCTAGGTAAGAGAGGTGCAGGGCTTTGTGAAGGAGGCACAAGGGCTCTGGCAGGTTCCTAGAGCCCTGCCATCTCCTTCCCAAAGTTGGGCAAGTGCTTACTAGGCTTTGACAAGGAGGAGGGAGGACTGTAGGATCCTGTCAAGGCCCTCATGCCGCCTTCCCAAAGCATTCAGTACATGTCAAACTAAAGATGTGGTTTACCTTATTCAATGTCCATGTAATTTATTATATATAGGTTAGCATTATATATAGGTTAGCAGTCAGGGTTCGCATTGGTGAACATCATTCCCGCATATGAAATGCCATTATGGAGGCACCTTTGGGTGAACATTTTATTTCCCATAAACATTTGGACACAGATTTATTATTTACAGTATTATGGGTAAATCAAAAGAAATTCGGGATTAGGCAAGATTTTGAAAGGCGGCTACGTCAACAAGAAACTCATTTTATTTTTCTGTTCAAATCAATGCATCCAGGAGGGCTAAATTCTGAACTTGACTCTAAGTGTTTCATTTAAAAATTGCTGCACGCATCATTTGTTGTATGTTTAAACCATTTAATACTACTCCTCCGTATATTTGTTTTTCATGGGTCCACTTTGTTTTTGTATGCTGTATAGGCCATGCTGTTCCTTTAAGTATATCGTTATTGGAAACACCTGTGGCTTACTTCATATGTCCTATTCAACTGTGTTGCAAGTATCATCAGCTGCACTATCTAGTGAGCACTAATCCTTAGCATGAATCTTACTTACATATTCTGGTGAAAAATATCAGGTATGTGCTGTGGGTTAAACAACTGTGCCGCTTGGGCTTGCCAATCGAAAGGTTGGCGGTTCGAATCCCCGCGACGGGGTGAGCTCCCGTTGTTTGGTCCCAGCTCCTGCCAACCTAGCAGTTTAAAAGCACACAGTGCAAGTAGATGAATAGTACTACTCCGGCGGGGAGCTAACGGCGTTTCCGTGTGTTGCTTTGGTTTTGCCAGAGGTGGCTTAGTTATGCTGGCCACATGACCTGGAAAAACGGTCTGCAGAAGCAGAAAATGCCGGCTCCCTCAGCCTGTAAAGCGAGATGAGCGCCGCAACCCCAGAGTTGTTCATGACTGGACTTAATTGTCAGGAATCGCTTTACCTTTACCCTTTTTTATAAATTCTGTTTTGTATATTCTGCTTTATTATACAATGTGTATGCAGGTAGCTCAGTTTCGTTATCATTCATCAGTTGTATACCTTGTATCGTATTTCCAGCTGATGAAGACTATTACAAAACAGTAGTATCATTCCAGAGACACTGTCCTTTTGAGGCTTTTGAGATGTCTTCCGTTGAAACTTTTGAAAGACTATTGGGAGACTGTCCTTAGATATCTGTTTTGAACACACTGCTTGATGGTCCTTGCTACCACTCTGTTATATTGTACATATGAACTTTGATTGGCTTAACCCTACAATGTAAATAATATCATTATTCTATTATATATTCTCTACTAACTATTAGCCTTCCGAAAGCAAGCACTTACTAGGTTTTGGGAAGGTGGGAAGGTGGGAATGTGCCTCCTTGGCTCAGCACCCTGTGGGGGGGGGGGAACTAGTCACCCCACCCTAAACCTGCCTCCTCAGTGCATGAATGATTCAGCTTGTTTCCTCAGAATGACTATGGAAACATCTGTGAATGCATAAGCTCCGAGTGCACTTTGGAGTTCCCTAACCGCATCAAAGTGAAAGTCAATCTAGTTTTGCTTTGTCAGCATATAGGGGCTTAAATCTTCCCTTTATAATACAAAATCTTAATTTCTGATGAGACCTAGGAAATTTAGGCTTAAATTTAGGCTATAAAAGCACTTCACACAGCAGACTTTGTGAAAAAAGGGGGGGGGACTTGTAGTTTAACTCTTCTTTTTTAAAAACACCCTTCTCAGTATGCACGCTTTGCGGTGTCAGCATAGATAGCATCCACAGACCACTAGTTCTTTTCAAGAAGAAGCCTCTTTGAAATGGGGAAGTGCCTGTATGAGGCCAAATGCAGGGCTTGAAAGATCATGCACTCATTTCATTCACTCTTGAGGCTGGAAAAAAACTAATTGGACCAGACAAAATCATAACACTGGTTTTCATCTGTTAAAAATTGAGGAGCAAAATGCTTGCACTCTCTCTGTTCTCTACAGCAACTATCAACCACAACACCACACCTGGCCTTCTTTGCACTTATGCTGTTGCTTTTAGAAAGCAACAAATATTGTATTATTGGCTCATTTTGCTGTTATCGGCAGTGCTTTTTTTTCTAAAAAAAAAAGTTTAGGGGTACTCTCATTTTGACTCAAGAAAATCACCGTTTTATAGTTCAAATCAGGAAAAATAAATACAGTAAATGGACAAAAGTACAAAGCTTCACAAAATGTTTAGGGGTTTGCATCCCCCTGCACCCCCCCAGAAAATAACACTGGTCATTGGTATTGTTTTATGGATAACAAATAAGTCACACTCAGAGCAGATGCACTGGAATCAATGTTACCTAAGTTTGCTTACTTCCATTGGTTTAAATGGGTATGTCAAATACTGGCTACCTACCTAAGTGTTCAGCCTGCTATACATATCTTGTCTACAACTTCTTTACCTATTGCTGTGACAAATAATATGATATTAATAGTGAGATGAGTTCAACAGCAAAATGAGAGTATTCATTATTTGAAGAAGCCATCACATCCAGAAATCTTCCCCATAATACCATATGATACTATAAAACCACTAAATAAATAATACTGTGAAAAGTTAAAGTCCATGTCACTGACTGAAAAATGGGGGGAAATGTCTGTAATCAATTTGAAATTTATTACATACACACACAGGGAGAGAGAGAAGTTCAACATTGAATAAAACTCCCGTAAATCTCTGACTCATAATTAGCATTCTATCAAAAGCAGCAGTTATTTATATTATCAAGCAAGCTATTTTGTCAGGCATACTCAACATGTTTAGTCTTAGTCTAGTGTGTTGTAAAAAGGAAACCAGCCCCGGAGAACAAACAGACCAGGTTCGTTACATGGAAAGAATATGGAGAACACCAGTGGAGCGGGATTAAAAGTGATCCAAGAGATGTAGACAGAATGGACCAATTCTGTGATGTTGAGATATTATATGAAGATATTATATGAAGTAGAATGAGAGGATTCATGTCACGAATCAGGTTGGCAGATGCAATCAAGCTGAATGAGTTCGATATTATGAATTGAACTGACTTGAAATAAATATAAAATATTTTGTAGGAGTTACTGCTGCTAACAATTGGCCTAGGGGAGTAAAATCTTTGGATAACTGCTAGCTAGAATACATTGAAATGTAGATGAATATGGGCTCAATGAGAGCCACAGAATGTTATTTTGCCTGTATTTGCTTACCCTGTTCCTAGACACAGCTTGCATTGGCAGAGCCAAAAGTTTTACATATGCAGTAAGCAACTCTGTCATTCAGTCTGTGCCAAGTGCTAAAGCCGGTTCTTCCATTCTGTTGGCTCTAATCATTTGCATGGCAGCTGTCAGAGGGGTGCTGGTCCCGTTATTTGGTAAATAGTCACTCCATTAACAGTGTTTTAAAGAAAGAACAGTTCAGGAAAGGCATAAGAGGGCTTGTGGATTTCATAAAGGTTCCCTATACTTTTTCTCATATAATTCAAGCATTGCCACTTATGTCTTGTTGGAATGTACATATGAACTGTTATGTTCCTTGACCCAGGACCAATCCATGCCAGAAGGTTTCTGCATCCGTATACATGTGAATCAGTGTAGAATGTGAGTGTCAGCATCTGAGCTCTTTTCAGGGGCTGGAGGGTTATTTTCAATAACCATTAATATTCATACAGATGTAGAACACATTTCCATTCCGATATTACTTGCAAGTGACCAATTTAGAGATGGTGAGTTTGTCGGGTTGTCCAAGACATCTTGTACAATAGTTATATTTTAATATTGCCAGGCTTATCTTTTACCCCTGTCCATTATATTCATAAATTGTGTCCTCCTCCCAGAAAGCATGCGTTGCGGTGAGATCCTCAAGAGTGACCTCACTGCTGTTGTGGGTGGGAGTGATTGGATAGCCACAACAACCTGATTAGTGGTCCCTCGTTTTCTGGGGTAATTCTGGCCAATGGGATCGTTTCATGCATTAAGCGAGGGACCTATATGTACTACTGCACGTTGCGTTAAGCTTCCTCTTTTTGCCTCGTGCATCGGATCACCCTCCCACCCTCCCTATATTTAGGATTCATTATGACCTTGCTATGCCGTCGTGGGTTGTCTGTTTTTGGGACAGGGGTCCGGTAGGAATTTTCCCGTTTGGCTGATTAGCTGGTGCCACTCGGGTTTCACCTGCAGCATAGCAAATCGTCACAACTTTGTAAGGTTTGGCGGTTAGTCATTGGTTCAATGTGGAGGGGAGCTGAGGTTGTCACAGCTGCCCCTCCAATGCACAAAAGGGTATTCCATTAAAGGAATCCAGGGGCTCCCCTTGCTTTTGTCCGATCCCCTTCTGGGGGTTAGGGCCACGCCAGAGCCCCTGGGAGCATTTGGGGTGAGCTTGAGTCTGAGCCTGGTCCAGTGCTCCCCCAGGATGTTTTCCCTTACTGACCTCTGCCGGAGTCCAGTTATCAGTTCTGCCCTGCTAAGGTCAGGTGCAGCTAGTCGGGAACCAATACCTAAGCAAACCACTCACGATCTGTAATCAATAAAGTTGTGGCCAAAATTATGCCAATAACCTTAAACTAAATTCTGTGTCAATTGTGTCTTTATTTATTGGAGGAGGTCTTGGGATCTTAACACGCAATTCCAATTGCTGTATTCACTATACTTCCTTGATGTTGACAGCAGATTATCACACCTTTGAGAGTGTCAGGCAGTCATTTCTTAATAACTACATTACTATGCAATCCGATAAACTACATGGATTACTGATTATGCATGGTCCATGCATGGTTCTCTGAACTGGTCCTGTCTGATAACATCAGCATCAATCAGTGGGTGTTTGGTGTCAAATGGGCAAAAGAATATTAATTTAGTTTCAACAGTACTAAACCCCCAAAATGTATCTCTAGTCTGCTATCAGAAATTAATTCTGATTTGATTTTCAACATAAAACTTTGTTTTTCACTGTCCCAGAGATAAGCTATCCATTTCTAAGGCCCAAGAGATAAATGAGAAATGATCCTCCTTAAAAATATTATTTAAAATTTTAGATAGGTGATAGATGATAGATAGATAGATAGATAGATAGATAGATGCATTAAGCACACAGTTAGTGGCAACTATTAAGTACGTCCGCCTTCTGGAACATCCATCACAATATTTTTGTTTTTTGTCCATCACAATATTTTTGTTTTTTGTCATTATGACATAAAACCTAAACACAGTCAAACATCAAAGTAAGGCAGCTGCATTGTACAAATAAGATGGAACAGGAAACAGCTAAGGTGACAAACTGTTCATAAGTGCATAGATAGTTCAGATTTCAGGAGCTCTCTCCATAATACATTGTGGTTAAAAACCTGTCCATATTTTCTGGGAATATGGAATCATTTGTCTGAACAAACGTCAATGAATACTACCTTCTGTTTTCAAACCATGATCTCCTTGAGGCAGAAGAGGAAAACATGCAGAAGGAAGGAAGGAAGGAAGGAAGGAAGGAAGGAAGGAAATAAATGCACAGTGCTTTGTTTTTTGTTTTGACATCATTATCCTGAAAACTGAACTTTGTTGTGTGGGATAATTAACCTTATTGCTTGTCATGTTAGCAGATTCAATGAGCAATGGATAGACTACTAGACAGGGATGCTATACCACTGGTATCTAGCACCATCAAAATTGGCAAAAATGTACAGAACCAGGTCAAGCATTTGTTGGAGATGTAGAGGCAGAGAGTATGATAATGTGGTGGAACTGTAGGAAAATAAAGGAATTTTGGTACTCAAAAAGATGTTTAAAATCTCTTTGGGGAAAAACCTGAAGCCTTTCTACTGGGTATAACAGGTATGGATATTCCCCAAAATATGAGGAAGATCTTCTTACATGCAACAGAGATTCTAACCCGACCAAAGTGGGCTGGCAGACAAAATTATTAGAATTTACAGAATTAGTAAAGTAAACAGGAAGAATTAGAGATAATACAGATAATACAGAGAGTGGGATATTGACTGAAAATATCTTAAAGAGCATTGTAAAAATGTTAAATCTCTGGCAGGCCTAGAAGGACCCCTGTAGAAACATAGAAAACCTTATAAAATTAATGATATGGGATAAGATTGGAGTGATAACGAAAAGTGTATTATATAAAAGTAACCCAGGACCCTTGGTGGTGTGACTGGAAGTCATAATAGAAGTTGTGTTGTAAGAAATCTACTTACTTTCTGTAATTTGTATTATCTTTTGGTTTTTCGTTTGTGGGCTGTTTTATCTTTTTAAAAAACTAATAAAGCAATAAAAAAGGATCAACCAACGGTCAGTGATTGCTGGTTCTATATAGCCAAAACATCTCTCCTGTTCTCCAAAACATATTTTCTCAACATCTGCAAAGTATTAAAACATTTAGTTGCTATGAAGACCAAGCTGGGGCATTGCACCCAAAACTAAGCCCTTACCTCACTTCATTGTGTTTACTAAAGATGGAGTAAAGATCCTCTGTCTAATTCTTATTTGAGGGGCACAAAAGGCTTTGGGATAGACCATGCTAACTCAGCTGAGAGATTCAGATTTTCTTCTGAGAAGGGAATACTGCTCTAGTCAAAACAAGGCAGTACGTCTGGCCCGTCTGGCCTAGTTTACAGACAGATGCTTCTGGCAACCACGAGGCTTAATGTTTTACTATGTTTTTATATATCCTGGAAGCCACCCAGAGTGGCTGGGGTGGCCCAGTCAGATGGGTGGGGTACAAATAATAAAATATTATTATTATTATTATTATATAGTGGCTGCGGTGCACATCTGGAGCAGGCAGAGGTTCAAGACACAAATTCCCAGTCAATTGTGTTAATAGGTTTGTAGTCTAGTAATTAGCTGAAGAATCTGTGATCTTGTTCTCCGCTTGACACATCTCCCCAGTGGAGGACTGGATAGTAAGCCAGATAGGCAGTTCAAAAGCCCTTCCCTCCGACCCACTGATGAGCCATCAGGAGCTTACGGAGAGCTTGGCTCCCAAAAGGGCAGGCCGTGAATCTCAACAGTATGCTAGCTATTTCCAGGCCTTGCAAAGCAATGCTAGAAGGGGGAGGGCTTGAGTACAGAATGAACCATTCATGGAATGTGACTTGGACAACTTAATGGACTCTGGCCTTTCACCTCTGGCCAGGCATTTGTTTATTTGTATTGCAGGTACAAGGCAAACAGCTGTGAAAATCTTCATAAAACACATTTACTAAATCAAGTGGTGTGAGAGATTCTTTCTTTCTTTTGTTTAGCATCTTTTAAACAAAGACAGAGACTTCTGTGAAATGTAACTCAATTATTCCAGAAAGTGGAATCACAAAGTAATATGAATTCCCTTGTACAAAAAATATTCCTCTCATGATGATAACATAGGGAAATAAATGGGCAAGAAAATAGACTCCTAAGGCAGGACAAACTCCTTTTAGAATATTTTTCTGCTGCTGCTCCCTGGCAAGAAAGGGCATCGTATATACTTCTGTGGTAGTAAACATTGTTCAGTAGTAAATACTACTAAGCAGCTTTAGCTGTATGACTTTGTCTATATGCAATTACTTGAAAGTAATGGCAGAAAGTTTCAGTCATTCAGTCACGATGCAGCATCCGTAAATACCCGCTTCCTACAAGTTACACTGAAGTGCTTCCTTTTATGCCTGCTTAGCCTAATTGATAGTAGTGGGACTGCAGTTCTCTCCTATAGCAGAGCCTTATGTATCATAGGGTTGCCATTTCCTGGACATTACCAGAATTTGGCCATTGGAAATAGTACAGTGTCCGGGTGGAAATCTGACGTATGGCAACCCATGTCAGAAGTGGGTCAAAGCTCAACAACTTTGACCAAAAAGGCTCACACTTTTCACAAGCACATCCTTCCCACATTGTTCCAGATTTCGGAAGTCTCCTGTGTTTACTGAACAAAGAATACCAAGGATCACCCAGACCTACACCCATAGTCCTTAATGCCAGAACAGAGGTACAATTAAGAGAATAAAGAACTGTCAACAGTAAAGCATGACACAAAAATACACATATTTTTTGTGATGGCAATGACTTGGCCTTACAAATCTTCAGTTTATGTAAGTGCTGTACAACACCCATTCTGAGCCTTTAACCATATCCCTAGTAACAATGTAGTCTCAAATTGCAATGCATGCAGTATCAAGCAGCCAGCATTGTATTATTGGCAACTTACTGTATTTGTGCACATTGCCATCTCCAGGGCACGGCCTGTGATATGTGTGAGAAGTGCATACCTCCCCACCTCTTTCATTACATGTGCTCATGTGATTGGCCGTATACACATTGATAAACAGAAAGGTGCACTCAGTACTCATGGCAGTGTACACTAAAGGCTTGAAGTACATTTTCAAAATGCTAGAACCTCTAACTCTGAGCTGCAGGAAGATACTGAAAAACTTTCAGGACATTAATATTAATTTCAAGTTTTGACTACCTATATTATTGTTGCTAATTAATATTACAGTGAGGCTCACTGTTCTTTTTAAGTACTTTGGGAATTGGAAAGCAAGATAACTGACATAGCTTGATTTTCATAATGCATTATGGGTAGGATAAAGTCAAACCCTAGCAGTAGAACAAAAACTTTTAGAACAGTTGAAGACTATAGAGGAAAATATTTCTTGCTGTCAGACATACACAGATTAGGTGCATTAAAAAAGAATAATACATATCTCAATACACAGGATATTGAATTGAGGTTTATTTTAGTGATGTAAAACATCAGCAAATGAGTTTGCTGTTGCTGAGCTCTTTATTTTCTTGAGGTGTTGGAGAACAATAAAAGTATGGTAATAAATGTGATGAATGTGTATTCTGAATTAGTTTCCTGTTGTGGTGCAGCTCACCTCAGGTCATTATTGCAGGATGCCTTTAAGTTTATTCTTTATAATATTCAACATCTCACTACAAAGCTGATTGGCAAGATAGCACTTCCAATAATGTTGTGTCCCTCTAAGCAATGTCCAGTTGGTGTAAATAACTGGAGCTGAGGTTATGTACAACAACAATTTATGGCAAGACTAGAAAGTTACTCACACCTATTCAGAATGGTCAGAATATCACCCCTCTGGCTTAGGATGCTTTTAGATTGTCAGAAGCGATTAGAAGAAGTCAAGTGGACTCTCCACAGCTATTCATCTACCTACTCATCAGTCTTTTCTAGGAATAGGATTATGAATTAAACTTGTTTCCCAATCCTTGGCCAAGCAGTGATGGTCTGGTAGTGGGGGGGGGGGGGCGATAAACTGAGGCTGAATCCTGATCAAGGTGGAGATGCTGTGGGTCGGCAGTCCCCATGTCTGAGAATTGGGTGGAAAAGCTATTCTGGGAAACATGGCTCTCCCTCTGAAGGAACAGATTCATAGTCTGGAAGTGTGCCTGGATTTTAACCTGTTGCTTTAGTCTCACATAGCCATTATTGTACCCTTCAGAAGTTCTGGACTCCAACTCTTGTTATCTCTGACCATTGGCCATGTTGGCTGTGGCTGATGAACGTTGTAGCCTAAAACATATGGAGAACTCTGTAGTAGCTCCACACTTGTGGGTTTGTGGGTGCCCTGACCCCCTCTGGATTCCTGGGTGCCAGGGTTTGATCAGTGCTTTGAGAATCAAAATGAACTGATAAACATTGAATTCAGTAGTGTAAAAATGCAGGCTAATCTTGTTTCTCCAGACCAGGGTATCGGTGAGAGATAAGCTGTCAAGAGGAATGAAGGCTGATGGTGGACTTTCATCAACATATTGGGAAAGTCATCAGTAGGGCTCAGCTTGTGAGAAGCAGGGAGCAGTGGGGCTTCTCCTCCAGCTGTGTGTGTTAGTGGGCAACGAAGAAAAGGGCTTAGGGTTTCAGCTTAGATAACATAGGCTGAAGGAAAATTGTGGTGTTTTGCAAGAAGTTTGAAAAGTGGGAGCGAAGCTGGCAGCTGAACTCTTGGTGGGCTCTTGGAATAGGCTGTACTAAAGGGACAGGCAGCATGGCTGGTTCCTCTGTAGACCTAATCCTCTCTCCATTGTAGGCTCAGGATGCAAATAAGTGTAAATAAACCGTATATAATAAAGACACTGCAATCTTCACTGTGCCTAATTTCCAAAGGAAACACAAACCCTGGGCCCCTGGAATCCTGGGGTGGCTTGTAACAATAATGTTACCATTTTAAAAGATTCATACTCAAGCACAGGAATTTAGAGCAGAAAGGAAGGGTTGCTAGGATGAAATGCTTCATGACCTGACCAGAGAGCCAGTGTAGTGGTTAGAGTATCAGACTAGGACCTGGAAGACCATGGTTCACCTCCCCACTCAGCCATGAAGCTCACTGGGTGACCTTGAGCCAGTCGCTGCCTCTCAGCCTAAACTACCCCACAGAACTGCTGTGGGAATTAACTGAGAAGGGGAGAATGCCGCCTTGAGCTCCTTGGAGAAAAAGGTGGGATATAAATGCTGCAAACAAATGTTTAGCTATGGGGTGGGGGATCAAGTGTTATCTGAAAACAAAAGAGACAGAAAAGTTCAAGAGAATTTCTCCATCCTTTGGTGATGGTCTTGCATTTCTCCTAGTTCTCTCCATCCTCTCAAATAAGAGCCTTTCTTTCACCCTGAGAAAGCCATTTTTCTTCAATGTCCATTTAAGGCTATTTCACTCTAGGTATGTTTTTTCATAGTAGTATTATTTGCAATAGCATAATACAGAATGTACAAATCTGTAGCATAAGAACAGCAGGGCTGAATAGTGAACGTAGAAGGACTGAATGCACCTTCCCTTTATACAGTTTTTAACACACACACACACACACACACACACTGTTTTTTCAGCCTGACACATTTCACAGCATGTTTGCCTTCAGGGATGTGAGACATGTGCCTAAAATGCCAACTAAAACAACCTATTTCTGTGTCAGTTGTTTAAGAGCAGTTCCTGGAAGTAAAAGCATGAAAACAACAACATTCTTTTCTTACCGAGAAAATGACTAGCTTTGCAATTATTAGCACTCCACATAGAACAAGATACGGGCAAACAACTGCACCACACTTGTGCATAATTTTGTAAGAAATGTCTAAAACAGGATGTTGTGCAAGTCATCATCCAGCTCTTTTCAAGCCAAGTATGTAAAAGGAACATCTTAAGTCTTCCTTACTATCTTAGTGCTTACTATCCTGTGCAAATGGCATTTTGTTTAAATTAGGACTCTAATTTAAAGAATCTAAAGAAATGGGAGTGCCTGATCACCTCATTTGTCTCCTGAGAAATCTCTATGTGGGACAAGAAGCTACAGTTAGAACTGGATATGGAACAACTGATTGGTTCAAAATTGGGAAAGGAGTACGACAAGGCTGTATATTGTCTCCCTGCTTATTTAAGTTATATGCAGAATTCATTATGCGAAAGGCTGGGCTGGATGAATCCCAAGCCAGAATTAAGATTGCCAGAAGAAATATCAACAACCTCAGATATGCAGATGACACAACCTTGATGGCAGAAAGTGAGGAGGAATTGTAGAACCTTTTAATGAGGGTGAAAGAGGAGAGCGCAAAATATGGTCTGAAGCTCAACATCAAAAAAACGAAGATCATGGCCACTGGTCTCATCACCTCCTGGCAAATAGAAGGGGAGGAAATGGAGGCAGTGAGACATTTTACTTTCTTGGGCTCCATGAGCACTGCAGATGGCGATAGCAGTCACGAAATTAAAAGAGGCTTGCTTCTTGGAAGAAAAGCAATGACAAACCTAGACAGCATCTTAAAAAGCAGAGATATCACCTTGCCCACAAAGGTCCGTATAGTTAAAGCCATGGTTTTCCCAGTAGCGATGTATGGAAGTGAGAGTTGGACCATAAAGAAGGCTGTTCGCCAAATAATTGATGCTTTTGAATTATGGTGCTGGAGGAGACTCTTGAGAGTCCCATGGACTGCAAAAAGATCAAACCTCTCCATTCTGAAGGAAATCAGCCCTGAGTGCTCACTGGAAGGACAGATCGTGAAGCTGAAGCTGAGGCTCCAATACTTTGGCCACCTTATGAGAAGAGAAGACTCCCTGGAAAAGACCCTGATGTTGGGAAAAATTGAGGGCACAAGGAGAAGGGGACGACAGAGGACAAGATGGTTGGACAGTGTTCTCGAAGCTATGAACATGAGTTTGACCAAACTGCGGCAGGCAGTGGAAGACAGAAGTGCCTGGCGTGCTCTGGTCCATGGGGTCACGAAGAGTCAGACACAACTAAATGACTAAACAACAACAACAAATGCACAATCTCGTGTTTGACCCCTTCACAGGTCAAAATAATAATAATCATCTGATACATAGTGAACTCATTGGCCAAGATATTTTGCCAGTTCTCAATAAATGTTTTGAATACCTGTATTTGCAGTTGTAATTTAGAGGTTCGATTTCATTAGTGGCAAATGAGATCTCAAGCACCTCAATGTGATGAGGAACACTGGTCGCCCTCCAGCATTTCTTCACTGCCCTTTCTAGCTCTGTAATTCTGTGCCTTTCAGTTTGTCTTGGGTGCCACTCCTCGCTTTTCACTAAGTTCACAATCCATCAGGAAACATTTATGTGCACATCCAGCTAAAAAGAATGGGGGCTTCTTTCATACAATCTCCATCCCTTTCAATAGGAAATGGGAATTTCTTCTGGAATAGAGGATAGAGAGAAGCTGGTGCATTGGTGGTGTATCTGCTAGTACTTGTTTGAACACAAAGGGCAGTTGTCTAAGAGAGACAGAGAAAGAAAGCAATCATTACCATCGATCAAGGAATATTGGCCTCTACTCCCTATCTGTAAATTGTTCTAGGCATACTTAATTCTTTACAACTAACTTCAAGCATATAGATTACACAATCTGTTCTTTGGCTCAATTCCTCAAGTTATCTGTTCTGAGATCTCTGTCTGCTCACTTGATGCAGAGCTTATGATAACCATTTCAAGCTTGCTACCCTTCACAAGCAGCACAAACGGGTGGGAGGGAGCAATCTGGCCCCTTGGTTGGTTGGTGCTGCCACCACACTAGTCTCTGCCCAGACCTGGGAGCCAATCAAAGTCCTCACTTGGCTCCCAAGTGCAGTGTCTGGGTGCTGCCATCTAGGAGACTTGCTCCTTCTGGTCCAAACTAGGTCTGTAAATTTTGTCCAGTCCATGGCTTTGGCATTGACACTGCCAGCCTCCCACCCACTCTCCCTCAGTGTGTCAATAAATGCTTTCCATATTTTTCCAAATGGATCCTTTATCTTTTGTCCCCGGTTGTCTTGGTTTCAGTGAAATGAGTATAATGCTTATGAACCTTGGGTCTAAAATATTTGTTATTTCTCCCATCTCTGCTATTTGGAAGACCTGCTTACTTAATATTTCTCCTGATCTGTTTTCACTGAGATTAGATGATGTTGACTGTTTAATGAGCATTCATTCTGATTTGTTGCAGGGGTAGATGATGTGGCCTCAAATCAAGTGTTATCCCACACTTTCTGGTTCATTTTCCTTTCACTGTCCTTATTGCGATCAGTCCAGTCTTCCGGGGAAGTAGACGTGTTGCACAAGACCACCCAGTCAACTATAACTCTGCAACCTGAATTTCCCAGCATGTCATTGAATCTCACCCCAAAATATTGACAGGCTGGAAGTGCCCACAACAGGTAAAGAATTTGGACCCTCATGA
The DNA here is from genome assembly GCF_027172205.1 of Podarcis raffonei. Classification (NCBI taxonomy): domain Eukaryota; kingdom Metazoa; phylum Chordata; class Lepidosauria; order Squamata; family Lacertidae; genus Podarcis; species Podarcis raffonei. The sequence continues at coordinate 62,650,923 of NC_070612.1, read as the reverse complement.
GTTGTGTAGTTATAATTCTTCCCTGTCCTTTCTTTTCCCCACCCCCACCCCTTTAAATAAATCAATATGATTCAATTCTGAGTAAATACACTTTAGAATTGATGTGTAAGAAAAAAATAGTTTTGAAAAATGCTAAGTTTTTCCCCTGCTACTACTGTTGTAATGAAATATAACTGCACTTGGGGAAGGTGAAAAGTGGACAGAGCCATGTAGGTTTGTCGCCTGTGTAACCCTGGAGGTTCACCTCTTGGGAAAGAGCGCTTGAGTAAGACTGCTTGAGCCCAGGGCTTTCTCTCAGGCCATCGCTCATCAAGCGGCGTCTGTTAAACTCATTGACTCCATCCTGGCTGTCATTAGTGCCTGTGCTGACAAAACATTTGAAAAGATCACAATGCTTTGAACCTCCTAATAGAACAGGAGAGAGAAGACGCTAAATGCATAACCCCTTGTGGTCTTTCTCCAGGGTCTGTGCTGTCAAACAATGGCACTAATGTGGCTCAGGGCCTGTTGACAGGAATGTTTCAATGTCTGAACTGCACACTTTGTTTTTGCCCTTGTTTCACAATGCATGTCAAAAATATATGGTGATGCCTTGCAAAAAAAAATGCAACAAGCTCAAGTTTAATAACAAGTTGGTTATTAAATTATTTAATTCCAGGTGTTGCCACTTCTTTCAATTTCAGCAAGTGTCTACAAGTGATCTGTTCTAGAAGAGCCGGAGATCATACTTTGCATGTATGCAAACCCCCCCCCCCCGAGTGCAAAATTCTTAAGAGCTATTTGTGGACTAATGAATCACATTTTACACGTGATCAATGCTTTTAACTTTTGTAGGCTGACATGAAAGTTGGGGTAGAAATGGATTATATAGGCTCAGACAGTAAGGCGATTCAGAAATTCAATTTACCGGTATTTCAGTGGAAATAAGTTATATCCACATTTAGGGCACAACCCAGCAAAAGTTAGCCTCCACCAACTCCTATTGAAGTCAAAAGGTAGTCAAAACATTCTGCTTTGGGTAGAGCTTATGCTTTGCTCATAAGTTTAATTATTCGGAAATAAATCCCATTGATATGAATTGGAATTTTAAAATTATTTTACTCTGTTCCTCAGCCAGAAATACTCCCATAGCAGCTTAAATATTACAAAGAAGGCAAAATATGGAAATATGGAAGAAGAGGGAAGGGAGGGGAACACAAACTTTGGCACCAGCATTTATTACTCACATTTTTGCCCTTGATACTTCATGGTAGTATGTTCACATTTTTATTTTTAACAGATTTGTATTCAAGCTTTTCCACCCAATATGCCATGCTATTTAGAATGGGTACTTTTTAATTGATCTACTTGGCACAATCACAATTATTTGGAAAATGTATTGGTAATTAAAACTTTGCACCTCAAAGTTTGCTAACAGGAGCCCAATGAAAAAACTGAAGGGGAAATAATAGATTCCGAGAGACTTGTGGGAAATGAATTGATGTATCTCATGTGCTTATATCTGAGGTTGTACCACTAGAGGGGGCTAATATTTAAATCAGACCCAAGTCATCATAACATTAAACCTGCCAATAGGAAGAAAGTCAGGAAGAGAGACACAAATTATTACTTTCTGGTATGTGATAAATCGAGGTGGAAAACAGGTTGCTGCTCTTTCAATTCCACATATAGAATTGAAAAGTTTATTTAAAAGGAATAATCCTAGTCATCTAAAATGACATTTCTGCTAGATGTACACAAGACTTGACTGATATTCTGCCACCACAGGAAGACGGTGAATTCATCCCAAGAGGAAAAACTGAAAAAGGAGAGTTTGCTACATGAAGGAGTGTTGATTCAAAAGTTATTTTAAGTTGCTGCAGGAAATATGATTGATACAGACAATAACTGGTAAATTAAGCTAGGCTGAGACCAATGTCTGAGAGCCTTTTAAAAATACCTCTAGGATAAACACTCCACTTTTGCCAACTGCATTGGTATGAGCTGATTGTATCAAGGGGTAGAGCAGTGGTGGAGGACCTATGGCAAACGTGCCGGAGAGGGCACTCGACCCCTCACTGTGGGCACACGCGCCTTCGCCCCCGCAGGGCCATAGCTTCCGTGCTGGGGGGGAGGGGAGGGCTCGCCTGCGCCATCCAAAGGCTGGTGAATGAGTGAGGGACTGAGCAGGCATTGACTGTTGATGCGCCAGGGCCTCCCGTCATAGCTGTCAAGTGTCCCTTATTTGAAAGGACAGTCCCTTATTCCAGCGCCACGCCCCGCTGCTGTCCCTTATTGATGGATGTCCCTTAAATGATGTCCCTTAAATTTCAAAGGAAGCAGCTCCTCTCCCTCCCTGCCTGCCGGCCAGGAAGGAGGGAGGCTCCAACTGTGTTGCTTGGCTGTGTTGCTCACCCAATAAGAAGTCTAAGAACGACTGGGGGGTGGAGCTTGCATGCCTTGTGTGTGGCTAGTTAATGCAAGCTGAGGGGGGTTTTGAATGCTGGACGCCATTTTGTTGCATGTGCTGCTGCAAACTTTGCAGTGCAAAGCCAGGCCGGGGAGCCATCTTAAGTTGAGGCTGCATAGGCCTTGCGGTGCATGTGATTCAAATTCTATTCAGTTGAACCTCTGGTTACAAAGTTGGTTGGACAGTGTTCTCGAAGCGACCAGCATGAGTTTGACCAGACTGCAGGAGGACAGGAAGACTGGAGTGCCTGGAACAGGTGAGGCTGCAGGTCCCTTATTTTGGCTGCTGGTCCCTTATTTTCAAGGCTGCTGGTCCCTTATTTTCAAGGCTGCTGGTCCCTTATTTTCAAGGCTGCTTGTCCCTTATTTTCAAATCTGTAAGTTGACAGCTATGCCTCCCGTCAGTCTCTTTTTCCTACTTGGGAGTAAGCCGCCTTGAGTCCAGCAGGGCTTAACTCCCAGGTCAGTAAGCATATAAATACGGCAACTTAAGAAAGGGTTGCTGGGTTCACATGTTCGCTGAGCTTTGCCGCAGAAGCCAATAGAGTAATTCATTCCGTGGAGGCTACGATCAAACAGAAGCCAAAGAAACAGCAAAATACAACAACAACAACATATTATTATTATTATTATTATTATTATTATTATTATTATTAATTATTATTATTATTACCCCATCCATCTGGCTGGGTTTATTTATTTATTTATATTTATATGTATGTGCGCACGCAATCGTTATTATCTCATATTAAAATTGAGAGAGGGTGGCTCTTAGTACAGCCCTCCAGTGTACACTAGTGGCCAGAATTGTGGAACTTTCTGGAAAAAATGTATTTCTGAGGTTTGATGGCTCATAACACCACTTTGTTTTGGAGTAATACCAGTGCTTTTTTTCTGTTGGGACGCAGACCCTTAAACATTTTGTGAATTTAACGGGAGAAGAAATTCACTGTATTTATTTTCCCCGATTTGAACTGTATTTATTTTCTCCCGGTGGTGATTTTCTTGAGTCAAAATGGGAGTACCTCTAAACATTTTTTTAGGAAAAAAAAGCACTGAGTTATACCATAAAATTATATATCAATGGAAAGATGATTTAATGAAAAATGTAATGCAATAACTTTTATGAAAGATTATTTATTACAGCAATCATAAAGAAGAAAGTAGAAACACAGAAAAAATGAGATATACAGGTTAAACTGCCGTGTTGGCACTTTGTGATAAATAAGTGGGTTTTGGGTTGCAGTTTGGGCACTTGGTCTCTAAAAGGTTCACCATCACTGTGTTAGAGAGTAACGGTGTTGGCCAAAGAAACACTGAAGTTGACCATTAGCTCCACAGTACACATGTATAAAGTATGATTGACACTCAAATACATAGGGATGGGAGCACTGATTATTTATGCTCAGATGAGGGGGAAAAATGTATTTTCAAGGATGTGTCATTATCCACCTGTCTGGGCAAAAAATGTATTTTTCAGGATGTGTGATTCTTATCTTTTGCATGTCTGTTGCAGGAAGGACTAGTTTTATACTAGCGAATTTGTAGGAAAAAAATATAAGTGATACATAAAACCTGGAGCTGCTCGAAGTCTCAAAACAGGGTGACCAGGCAAATTAATGTTTAGAACCAAATACATGACTGTTGCTTGGGGGCAGCAATACAAGCAGTGGTGGTTGTTAAATCAGCATTTTGAGCTTGACATGGCCAAGAATTTCACCAGCAGAGTGGGTCAGAACTATTTCACCTGCATCATTGAAAAAAAGTATAATGGAAGCTGTGTATAAGATGGTTAGACAAAATGGAGGGATTAAACATAGTGCTAAGGAGAGTCTTCCATCTGTACAAGCATCTTTGCTTGCCTGATGTAATAACCTCCCTTCTCCTCCCATTCCCAACCTGCACTGATGGGGGGGCAGAGGCAAAGCAAGGTGGGGGCGGTGGGTGCAGTACACCCGGGGGGTGTCCCCTCCGAGGGGGGTGACAAAATGCTGTGCGGCACTCAACGTCTGTGAGAGATGCTGTGGCTTTGACGCACGCAGGCTTCCTGCTGCCAAAACTGTCCGCCTGCCGGCTCCCACTTAGCCCTGTAGGGCGGCAAGCTGACTCTTCATCGCAAGGAACACGATTTCTGCAAAAACAGCTCATCAACTCTCGCTCACCCCCCAAAATATGGAATAAAGTCAAACCATTTTTGCAGGCAATATATATATATATATATATATATATATATATATATATATATATATATTTCAACGTGTCACTGAGCAGGCATCTGCTATCTGGCTGGTGAGTTTAATCTGGCCCCATTTGTGTGTAATAAAGCTGATAAAACTGGCAATGATTTACTTATATAGCAACCCCTCGAAAAGAACAAAACACATTTCTAGCCAACTACTGGGTATATAGAGGCACACTCAACACACGGTTATTGCTATTGCATTGTAATATTTTCCCTGTTTTCCCAGTTTTGAGGATGGAATGAGTCTGGTAATCATTTACATATGAGTACCTCAAAACCCCTTTTGGTTTAGCCCGCATCCCTGAAATATTATAATAAGCAGTTTCAATGGCATGACAACTGAGGCTCCTTCGGAGGGGGGGTAGATATCTAAAAGTGGCAACAGTGATTTTCTCTAGTGGTTTACTAGAGCTAACGAGCCCCACCTCCCCATATAGAAGGGGCAAAGCTAATGAAAAGCTTGTGCATTCACAAACTGTATGCAGTGGAGCACCATATCTGAATAAAACAACAATAATCACCTGAAATACACTTTCAAGGGATATGGTAATCTAAGATGGCAGAGTGAATTGTGGTCCTTCACACAGGTGCCACAGGCCACAGGGGCCCACAATGCTCATATAGCTACTTTCACCACAATGGATCATAGAATCATAGAGTTGGAAGGGACCCCTGGGTCATCTAGTCCAACCCCCTGCAATGCAGGAATCTCAGCTAAAGCATCCATGACAGATGGCCATCCAACCTCTGTTTAAAAACCTCCAAGGAAGGGAGCCCATTCCACTGTTGAACAGCTCTTACTGTCAGAAAATTCTTCCTGACGTTTAGTCAGAATCTCCTTTCTTGTAACTTGAATCCGTTGGTTCAGGTCCTACCCTCCAGAACAGGAGAAAACAAGCTTGCTCCATCTTCCATGTGACAGCCCTTGAGATACTGGAAGATAGCTACTGTATCATATTGCTGCTCAGTCTCCTCCTTTCAAAGAGTTGGAAGGGATCCCAAGGGTCATCTAGTCCAACCCCCTGCAATGCAGGAATCTCAACACTCAGTCTCCCATCCAGTTTGAAACCACATCCTGCTTAGTTTTGCAAATGTGCTAGCAGTTTTATTGCTGCACCACGAGGAGGTCACTAGTGGCTATGGCTGGATCAGCTGCTGTGATTTGCTGGTTTTGCTATTGGTCATCTATCTCAGCAATTCCTCCTAATGTGGACAAATACTATCTCTCTGTTTCTGCCATGCACCCACTGTAAGTGAAGTATTCAGAGAGTTCTGGTAGGCAGCATACCGCCCTAATCATATGGGCCTGTAACTGTGTCACTTCAGTCTCTGCATCATTTCAGCTAAGAATATTGAGTTAAGGCAGCATGTTTAAATAAAATTATATTACACTGACTTTAAAAAAATGTTTGCAGGTAAAAGTATTTATCATTATCCATCATTTAAATGGCTACACGTTTTTGCCTGATATACAGAACTAACCATGTTAATTGGAATATATTACCTCAATTTTACTATAGAGTATCAATTATTGTACAAAGTTAGTAAAAAGCTATCCAGAAAATGACAAAACTGCTGCTTGCATTAATAAGCTTGCCTCCAGCCAGATCCATTAGACACTTGCTTTTAAAAAAGCCTGCCAGCCCCCTAAGCGTGTGTGAAGGGGGATCCACATTTGAAAGATCACAAGATAAATTACTAGGGAGATAGATGCCTTTCAACTCAGAACCTTGAAAGAGTGATCTCTTGCTGGCATTCTAGAAAGTGACCATGTGATCATGCTGAGAAACAATTCAGCACTCGGGGCTAATGCTGGCACTGAAGGATGAAGGCGGTTTGCAGGCAGGAAGATGTTGAAAGACTGACATCAATCAGTATTAACTGTGGTGTCTTTGCTGCTCCTGCGTCCCCTTGGGGGCTGCCAAAACATCTCCACAGCAAAGGAGGACGAGGCTGTGATAATGGCTGGTGTCACAAAGCCCTGCAGATTTTGGGTAGCTGGAAGATTGCTTGGATTTGTTTCAACCTCCTCCCGTCCCCCCCTGCTGAGAAGATACCAAAACTATTAGAAAGTGCATATACTATTAGAAAGTGCATATACATTTAAAAGAAGTGTGTGATTGACTGGGACGATGAAAAAAATATTCCATAGTGACCAATTTGCCCAGAATATCAGAATAAATGACATTTGCCCTTATTCAATATAAGCCTTCCTCCAAAATGGAAGGAAGTGAGGCCCATACTCTAGGCCAGGGAAGGGAAACCTTTGGCCCGTGAGGCGTCAGCATCCAGTGTGTTGCCCCCTCCTCCAATGCTGCCATTTGTGTTGGAGAAAAATACTCAAACAAAATTCGAACAATTCAAGCAGCACAGGGGCAGCGGCGTAGCTGGCCGCTCAGGTGCCAGGTGTGGTGCACGCGTCCTGCTGCCCATGGGGCTGGAGCGCGTTGCATGGAGCCTCTCCGCCGCCTCCCCCTCAGTTGTAGGGCTGCTGAGGGAGAGGCGGTGGGCAGACGCAAGCCCCGTGCTGCCGTTTCAGGGAGTGCGGAGCCTGCAGGCGCCCAAGCCACCATGTCACTCCCAGGAGAGATGCGTGGCTCAGGCACGCTGCAGGCACACCCACGATAAGTGCCAGCCGTGTTTTGTTACGTTTGTTGACTGAATAAAAAGTTTCGTGAGCCCAATTTTTAATTTTTAAAAAACTCTTATTTTTGTCATTTTGTCCGCCCCCCAGTGATGACACCTGGGGCAGCCTGCACCCCCTTCCTCCGCCACTGCACAGGGGGCATTTTGGGGGGATAACCATCCCTGCCTGCTGCTACTTGGAGTGTGGGGTGGGGAGTGAGAGTGAGAGACAGAGTTGTGGATGTCAGTGCTAGGGGTATGGGGTGAAACAATGTGAGGTGGCCCTGCCCTCTACCATCGCTCATCATTCCAATTTTGGCCACCCCCATTTTCATTTTGGCCCACCCACCACTGGTATGTAGTCCCACAGAAAGTTGGCCACCTGTCGTGAATGCTTTAGTTGAGATTCCTTCAGTGAAGGGGGTTGGTCTAGATGACCCTCAGGATCCCTGCCAACTCTGCAGTTCTGTGGATTGTATGATTCTGTGAAATCATGAAATGTTCATATAATAAATGCAAGTGTGCGACAAAAACGTGGTGCAAATCCATCATAAAGAGCATTTGGGAACTGCCTTTCACCTGTTAATTCTGCTCTTGCTGTTACATCTCACAACTGGGCTTATGTGCCGCACAGCTGTCCTGCTAAGTTACTGTCAGCGGCAGCCCTATGATAAAACAGCCAAATATTTGTACTAATAGGCCTTTAGGCATGTGTCAGTAGAGGTGGCACCATAACTTCATTTATTTAAAGCATTTATAGACTGCTTCATATTTCAAAAAACAAATAAACCTCTAAGCTGCATACAGCATAAAAAATGAACAATATTATTAAAACAAAATACAATATTAAACCAGTAAAATAGTACAGTACTATAAAAGTATATAAAAACTGGAATTCAGGGAAATGCTTGGGAAATTCTGGGCAAAAAGGTATGACTTTACAAGAGATCTGAAGCAGCTGGTGGTTGCTCCTTCTCTTGTGGGCTGGGGAAGGGCGCTCCATGCAGAGGCAACAGCAGAAAATGCCAGTTAGGGGGTCACCACCCTGTGATATTTTATAGGGTGTGGTACCACAAATGGAAACTACAACAGAGTGCTGCAGAGTGAAGTGCTGCTGTTCGGGATTCTAGATGGTCCATTCCACCCCCCCACCCCCCCCATCACCACAGTCATCCTGCATCCAATAGTCTGCTAGAATTTCATAGCCAATGAGCACATTCCAGCCTCACTGGAATGTTTTGGGATCCGCCGTCCCTTAGGGGTTCTTCTGCTTTCATGAAAGTAAGGACAGAGCAAGATGATGATGATAATAATAAATAATATAAATTGTGTGTACTTCTGCAAACTTTGAACTTCCCCCAAGCCTGCTGAGGAATCCTTATACGGCTCATGCTACTTTGGCTACATTAGCAATGGCACTCACAGAACTGAAATCACTAATACTCAGTATGATGAGCTTATGCCCCATCCTGAGTGCTGTGAATGTGATAGTGCAGGCCCTAAATTGGGGATCAGCCATTTGTTCATGTTCAAAACATTTGCTTGCTGTAGCAATGTCTCCTAGGAACTTAGGAAGCTGCCTTATACTAAAGTCAGTGTTGTCCACTCTGAGCAGCAGCCGCTTTTCAGGCGTCTTTCCCAGCCCTAGCTGGAGGCTTGAACCCAAGACCTTCAGCATGTCCAGTAAGGCTCTACCACTGAGCCATCGTCCTTTCCGCGTTGGGTTGTCTGAACAGGCTGACGTGTGGTTGACAGAAGAAAGCTTGCTTGCTTGCTTTGCATTTCTTGCATTTCTCATGGCTTTAATTGACTGCATGTAGAAAGAAGTTATTAGGAGAGCAGTTAGAATAATCCCTCATTAGTTTCTCTCGAGGCACCTCTTCAGAGCTCTATAATGGATATTTGTGCTGTAATTATCCTTCTTCTATTCCTACACAGAAAGTCTTGCATTGGCAACAGCATATCTGAACTACACTATTCAGCGAGAGCCCATCGTTCCTTAGCTCTTCAGTACAGGAGACTAAACTCCATGGCAACGCTAAATAAAAAGTGGATTTTATTAAATAATGCAATCAGCTATAGTTTACCCTTTGCTACTTAATCTAATAGTAAGCCCACTTGGCTCTTTAAGCTTCTTTCAGTGCACTACAGAATTTGATACTAGAACTGCATAACTGTATTATAGAATTTGGATTATAGAATTTGTTGCGGAATGTCCTGCGGGTGGCGGACAGGAGGGAAGGGAGGAGGGAAATGGAAAGAGCTCTTGAAAGGTTGGCACAGCTCTGGATTGAAAGTTGACTGGCAACTAATGGATAGAGATAAGATTGAATGGCACAGACATTTCACCCGATAAAATGGGGATGAAAGAAGCAATCCAGCAAGAAATAGACTCAAATGGAGAAAGCATCAAGAGTCTGAAATGCAGGCTGTACCTTTGCTCATGCACCAGGGGAGGACAATTATTTATTTACTTAATTATAAATATATATATACTGACTCAGCAACTGGAACAAGGGAGACAGAGATAACTGCAATGCTGTTGTGGCAAGATGTCATTAATATGTCTTACAAGGACAGCCCAGGTCCTTTACATGGTGAGTGTGCAAGTACTGGGGCTGGAGATGTCTTGTCACAAGCAAGAGGTTTTGCTACATATTCCTCTAACGAAATATAACTAACTGGTCAATTGATCTGGACTTGTTAGGAGCTGATATATATGCTCCCGGGTAACCTGAGCTTCCTTCATATAATGAAACCTCAACTATGTGTAATAACAATCTTGGCATAATAGACTCGGCATAACAGAGACAGAAGGCTCATCTACTCTTACCTTTTGCCCTGTCATTACTAGGCACAGGTCCAGACTTTCGCAGTCCACAGTCAAGTGCTGTTTTTGTTTTTGTTTTGTTTTTTGCCACTTTCCCCAGGAAAACCTGCTCTTTAACACTGAATTGTTGTTTGCTCCAATTTAGCAGCCAAGAATGGGTTTTCACAGGGGAAGTGCCAGGGCAAAAAGAAGAGTGTTCAGACCTGGACCTGAAAAGCTCAGATCTATGTTTAGAAATGTGGAACAAAGTTAAGTGTGGATGGCCCTGAAATTTTCTCTCTGTGGAAACTTCTGTGTGACCTCTGTCTCCTGTCTAAACAAACAGCAGAGGGAATCTTTAGCAGAATTGACACAATGGAAGTTTCTGGTTTGAATGCCATAATTGGTGCACTGGTCTGGTTAGTGGAGACAGGAATTCTGACTGTAGCGCCGCAGGTGAGAAGTACCCACAAAGAAACTAAAGCTAGTGATGCTTTGAAGGTACATCAAGATGGGGATAGGTCTAGGTTGGCCAAGTACCCATCAAATTCAATAACCAAACAATTAGGTAAAAGGTAAAGGACCCCTGGAGGGTTAAGTCCAGTCAAATTTGATTTTGGTGTGCGATGCTCATCTCCGCTTTCAGGCCGAGAGAGCCAGCGTTTGTCCACAGGCAGCTTTCCGGGTCATGTGGCCAGCATAACTAAACTGCTTCTGGTACAACAGGACACCATGATGGAAACCAGAGTGCACGGAAATGCCATTTACCTTCCCACCGCAGCAGTATCTATTTATCTACTTGTGCTGGTGTGCTTTTGAACTGCTAGGTTGACAGAAACTGGGACAGAGCAACAGGAGCTCACCCTGTTGCACGGATTCAAACTGCCGACCTTATGATTGGTAAGCCCAAGAGGCTCGGTGATTTAGATCACAGTGCCACCCGTGTCCCACCAAACGTTTAAAGGCCATCTATCAAGATTGGAACTTGAACTTGAAAGCTGCTTTTACACCAATATGAATGCTCAAGTGGTGGACCTGGAGGAATCTTTTGCCATTCTTAACTTAACCACTTCATATCCAAGGCTACTGGATAGTGGAGGAGGATGCTGATAACCTGTGATCTCAGCCTGTCACCTAATTGGATTTGTTCAAGCCCCGAACTAGTGTCTCTTGATGGAACTTTGGGGTCTTCAGGTTGGCCCTCCCTGTTTCCTGCCCTACAGTGCAGATGGGAGGAAAATGCAGTGAATGGTGAATTAATAAACATACTTTGAAAGACAGGGAATGAGAGGGGAAATCCAAATTCAAATCTAGAAAGATCTCTCCAGATGTTCCACAGGTGGTCATTCATAACTGGCTAGTGAAGAAATCCAATGGAAAAATGAAAATAGAATCTGAACTGCAAGCAGGAATTCAATGTAAACCATTTCCTAAATCCAGGGAAGCCCCTACAATGGCTTGAATTCCTGCATCGTATGCAAATTACAGTATCTTTAGCTCTCCTTTAAGTTACCGTAACTGACTAGAAAACATCCAGAAAGGTCTTAACATTCTTTCCTGGAACCTGGTGGGTTGGGCTATTTGATATAATATATTTGCAAAAGACTTGGCTTCACGGACTTACCGGTAAACCTCCCCTACACTTACAGAGTTATAACTCTTTTAGCCAGCCAGCTGTTAAAAGCTGTTTACATCACTTGATTTGGCAGGGGGAGTTTGGATAGCAGATTTTTGAATTTAAAATAATTATCTTTTGCTGGTACAAATCGAAACTGAAGTAGGAATCTTTCTTTTCTGTATAAACATCTACCTTCCCCCTACTAATAGTCTGTCACTGACCACCAAGCTATAGTCAGATCTAACATCCCAACTGGAGCACTTCAGTCATAAATTTCCTGCAGCATTTATACTTCTTTTTGGGAATTTTAATGCCTGAATTGGAGCAACTGCAAAAGGTCTCTTGCTACCTTTAGGCTTAGGCTTGGAAGATATTTTCACAGAACTTGAGCTCTATTTGATAGCTTCTACAATTAATAACTACACACAATCAACACACCTTGACTGGTTGACAGCCAATGCAAAGCGGCTAATAAAGTTATGGCTAAGGCAATTAGGGGTTCACCTAAGAATCCATTAGAGGAATCCATGGAAAATTTGATCAAACATAGATTGGAATACAGCAGTCTGCTCAAAAACAATAAAGCTGATTATATCAAAACCCAGTGGCAGGAATTGGAACTAGCAGGAATGGAACAGAAGGAAGACAAATTCTGGGAACTGATGTCTTGGGGTTTAAATGAAGTGATATCATCACAGGAAGCCTCGGTTCCTGTCTCTTGATTGGGTTAAATATTTATCCAACATATTTGGTGCTCATTCTGGGCAATCACATGTACCAGCACTGTATAAGTATTTCTCAAACCTACCTGAATGGCAACCAGTCTCCTGTAATGAGATAAAGGCTTTTATTTCCTGCCTGAAATCAAATAAAGCTGCTGGAGAATATATGCTTCCACCTGAGCTCTATTTACCACCATAAACAACACGGGCCAAATGCCCTCTAGATGGAGAATGAGTATTGGAAGGATCTACAAAACTACTGGCTAGAGATCTTCTCAAAGCTGTACGCACAGTATCTTCCTCAAAAATTACATACTGGTTGCAAAATAACAACATTATTCATGAAGAACAAGTGGGATTCAGAGTACTATTCCGAGTACTAAGAACGTATGCTAAGAACATTAAGAACAATCTTCATTTATCTTTCTGCTGTATTCGACTGTATAAACAGACTCTGGGGAAAATTTCAAATTCCTAAGGTTGACTGCAGACTTGTGCTAGTGAAGAACTATACAGCAATATGGAAGGTTTAAATAGTGGGATGACTGACACTTTTAAAATGTCACAAGAAGTGAAGCAAGGTTGCTTTCTGGTTTCCACTCTTTTTAATGTTTATATCAATGATTTGGTGCCATATTTAGCCAATGCAAACTATCTCTCTTCTGAGGAATACCCCTCCCCACCCTCTTACTATATATAAGGGACTGGTGACTTCTGTTTCCGTGTATCTGAAGAAGTGTGCATGCACACGAAAGCTCATAGCAATAACAAACTTAGTTGGTCTCTAAGATGCTACTGGAAGGAATTTTTTTTTATTTTGTCCCTCTCTGCAGTAATTAGGAACAGAAAGATTTCAATCTTGATGTATGCAGGTGATTTAGTGCTCCTCTCTCGTTCACAATTGGGCCTCAAAAATCTCTTGGAAGTGTTCATCACAACTGTAAACAGGGAAGCCTATCTATAAATTACTCTATCAGTAAGCTATAGAGCAAACTTACTCTATCAGTAAGCTATAGAGCAAACTTACTCGTTTATATACTCGGGCTATACCCTTTAGTGAAACTCTCTTGGAAGTGTCATACAGAGACAGTGAAAGTCAAGCACAGAAAGCCATAGGGGCATTGATGAAGCATTGATGAAGTTCTGTTACAATAAGGGAAAGCTGCTGATTGAAACTGCCATCAAGATATTTGGTAGCAAAGTGCTTACTCAAATGTTCTGTGGTGTTGAAATCTGGGACTCGGATTTGAACTTCATTAAAGTTTTGGAAACTGTGCAGAATATCCCCCCCTCCCAGAAGCTATACTCTTAACCATCAGAAATATTAGCAGCTCTTCTTCATACAGAATCTGTGTGGCTAACAGGGCAAGAGTGAACTGTGTTCAGTTAAAGTATATTTTAAAAATTGCTACTATGCCTATTGATAATTTTTCTGCACTGTGCTATATAGAATTGGGTGATAACCAACTCTGGAAAGCAGCTTGTCAAGATGGTTTAGACCATTAGACCATTATTTCCCAGAACTAAGCTCTACTTTGAGCTTGAACAAGTGTCAGCTAAGGGCATAGCTGTCAAGAGTCCCTTATTTGAAGGGACAGTCCCTTATTCCAGCGCCATGTCCTGCTGCTGTCCCTTATTGATGGATGTCCCTTAAATGTCCCTTAAATGATGTCCCTTAAATTTCAAAGGAAGCAGCTCCTCTCCCTCCCTCCCTGCCGGCCAGGGAGGAGGGAGGCTCCAACTGTGTTGCTTGGCTGTGTTGCTCACCCAATAAGAAGTCTAAGAACGACTGGGAGCTTGCATGCCTTGTGCTGATCAAATTGGCTGCGTTCCCTGGGGACTCGCCTTTGCTCAGCGCTTCCCAGCAGAGAGGTGACAGTGGTTTTCCTTGAGGCTTCGTTTGGCTGCTGGCTGGGCTTTCTGCCTTTGGTTCAGAGTGGCTCAGAAGTTGAACATACCTGTGCTGAGTGCTCGGATCGGAATCGGATGGATACGTCATCGACGGCCCACTCACCCTTGCCAGCAAAAACGTCTGTCTGGAGCGGGGGCACATGGTGGGGGGAAAGGAAAGGAGATCTCGTGGGAGGGGGGGCTTTGGAATTTGTTTTGGAGGCTCCTTCGATTGACTTATGGGGGAAAAGAAAGGAGCTGGTTGACTAAAATGGGTGACTGGCGATCTCATGGCGAGGGGGGGGAGGCTGTGTGTGTGTGGCTAGTTAATGCAAGCTGAGGGGTTTTTTGAATGCTGGACGCCATTTTGTTGCACGTGCTACTGCAAACTTTGCAGTGCAAAGCCAGGCCGGGGAGCCATCTTAAGTTGAGGCTGCATAGGCCTTGCGGTGCATGTGATTCAGATTCTATTCATTTGAACCTCTGGTTACAAAGTTGTTTGGACAGTGTTCTCAAAGCTACCAGCATGAGTTTGACCAGACTGCAGGAGGACAGGAAGACTGGAGTGCCTGGAACAGATGAGGCTGCAGGTCCCTTATTTTGGCTGCTGATCCCTTATTTTCAAGGCTGCTGGTCCCTTATTTTCAAATCTGTAAGTTGACAGCTATGGCTAAGGGATTGGCTCTTCTGGACAGAATCCAGAAAGAACCTGCAACTAATCAGAATCACCAAATTTTCACTATTTCACTATCCACTATTGAGAAAAGAGCATTTTAGAGCTGACCAAACTCTCACCAGTTTCCTTAAGAAATTACTTTATTGAGCTGCATTTCTGACTGATGCCCAATGCAGTCTTGTATGGCAACTACAAGGTCCATACACAGACACTTTGTATTTGTGGTCAACTTCAGGTGGAAGACAACACTCATTATTTGTTAGCCTGCCCCCAAGAGATTGCTTTCTGAAACCTTTGTTCACACAAGCAAGCAGGTATACCTCGGCAGAAATGGTTTGGTTTCTTTTGAGTGACAATAATAGCTTCATAACTCACACAGTGGCCCTCTATGCACTGGCTGCAAAAGAAATGAAGTGAAAAATCTTTTATAAATTGTTGTGGTGATTCCAAGGTATAATTTGAAATCAAACCGGATTTGACTTTCTTGGTGTCTCTGGCAACTTATTATCTTACATCATGAATGGTGGCTTATATTATGGATGTATGTTCTGCATGAGTTTATTAATACTATTGCTACAAGTTTGTCATGACCTTTGGCTAAAACAACAAACTTATGAAATGCTGTGAAATAAGAAGTGTTGGCATCCTTAGAAAAAAGTGTCACAATGGGACTGGGAGAAGGGGCCGCAAAAAAAAAGGCCGCATACTGGAAGATTTGTTCTCCGGATTTTCTCATTCTATTTGAAATTTCACAAAATGAATGAACCTGGAGGCAGAGCTGAAGAGAGTACCAACTTTGAAAACCCCTCTTACAAATGCTACCCTGACATATTTATATTACCTTGCACTCTGCGCACAGTTGTTATCCAAAGGGTATTCTCCCTATTCTGACTTCCAAGACTGGCACTACTCTTACGCTATTATCAAAGTTAAAATCCTTCTTGCCTCTGCACAGTTTCCCTCTTGAGCCAAGAGCTTATACTAGTTATCCCCTCCCCACCTTTTTTTAATGGAAAGAAGAAGGAATTCTTAGTTTAGTTTAAAAAACTTTCCTGAGTGCAATAAAAGTAGTCAGAAGCACTCAGGTTTGTCTCCCAGATGTGTATGTATTGTTTACCAGTAGAAATATTTTTGACTCCTTATCAGCCCGAATCTGAGCAAGGAAATAATCTGTTCTTGACACATCCACAGAGTCCATCACTCCACATGCTTGGAGAGGACTGCCCATTGTCAAATTTCAGCATCAATCTAATTTAAAACAAATATGCATGAAAATATGCACTTTTCCAGTTTTTACAAGACAAAAATACATGTATTTATGCACAATCTGTGTGCTTCTTTGAGAACTGTATTGTAAAATTTGGAAATGTGTGGAAACTGAAGGATAAATGCATTCTGATCTGCTTATTGGTCCAGGAACTGCAAATTAGATCAGTTCACTGAAAAATGCAGACTGAATCAAATTGCCAAGCGTCTTTAGTTTTGCATCTTGGTAGAAAGCTCCCATCACTGCCAAATCTCAAATCCCAGAAACAAAGTTCCCAACCTATAATAAGGACACTGGGCACTCACCCCATTGATGAGTGGACCAATTATTATTGTATATGCCCACTCTTGTGAAAAGCCAATCCAGGTTGAGTAAGACATAATTGAGTTTCTTCTCAAGAACAGGATTAACAGTTCCAGGAGAACAGGTGTATGATCTAGTGGACAGATTGTTTAAAAACACAAAATCTCCTCCTGGCAGAGCCTAGCTGGGGTAAAAGGTGTGGCACTCAAGCTGCTGTATGAGGCAGCCACATCATTTCAAGTGATTACAACCAGCTTCTTCAGCAGCTTTGGACTATCTCAGATTTGGAATTTGGGCTTGTGGGGCGAGGAGAAGGTGGCCTGGTTAAGTCTGTCAAACAGTAGAAAGCAGGCCCAAGCGGGCCGTATTAATCAGACTTTGGGAATTTGTGTAGAATTACTTGGGGCACGTGTGTGTGCCAAGAGTAGACCTTTGAAATTATTTGAGCTAAATTAGTCTTGTTCATTAAGTTCTATAGATCTACTCTGAGTAGGACTAGGATTGGCTACAACCCAGTGGGTTTATATTTTTGATTTAAAAAGTATGTTGTGGAATCATCAACATATTAAATACAAACAAGGTTCTGCACTGGGGGAGCAGGTTCCTTTTTTTGCATGCTCATGCCATCAAGCTTTGAGGCTCATTATTCCAAATCATGTCTCCCCCTCCTCAGTTTAAACTATTTAAGTTGTGTCATACTTTGATAGAATGTTAATGGCACATTTTTCTTCTCATTAAGCAAACTGGCAAGAGACTTTTCTTTATACTTCTTAAAAATGAAACAAAACCAAACAGCAAACAAGATGATCCAGAGGCCCGTGGAAAGATTTTATCAACTAACTCATTCTTAGGCATTTGGCTCTGTCATATTTTCAAACATAGTCAAACGTATTTTCAGACATATTTAGGTGGATGAATAAAAGGCTGTGCATAAAGTCTACAGACCACAGCTCCATCACTGCCTGAATATAAAATATGGGGGTCAAATGGGGGGGGGGTTTGCCTTTGGATCAGAGGTCCAGCACGAGCTGCACCACTGCTCCAGACAGACTCCGTCAATCAGGTGGAAAGTATTACCCATGAGAAGGGCAGAGAGTGTGTTATTGAAATGCAGAACAAACAAGAGCTCGTGAACTCAGACCTTGCAATGTCTAACCTCAGATCATAGTTCCCCAGAATGCTGAAATTCTCCTGCTGTTGTTTGGCTGCACATTCTCATCCTATAAAATCATGAAGAATATTAAGTTCATTTTGCTATTTCACATTCTCGTCATTTATTTGAAACATTTCTTTTATATTCCTCAATAGCTAAACTACATAGAGAGAAAATGAGTGGGTGAGAATGAAAGTCCTAGTATAAACCAAACTCAGATTAAAGGCGTGAATGAGAGCAGGACCTCATTTGGGATTGGGCTTTGTTTATGTCTTTCAAGAAAATTTATGGATGAGATGAAGCAGTTGTTTATATTGATTGCAAAATGAAATGCTTCTTTCCTTTCAGGCATTGCTAGTAGCAACAAACCGCAGAGGCATTGGTTGAAGTCTACATGGCATTTCTCCGCATTGTTTGTGAACTGAGCTGTATATGTGGAGTACACATAACCTTAAAAGGAAGAGGACGGCAGTGGAAAGTGGCTCAGTAAGGGTTTGGGAGACATATCTTAAGTGGGAGCATGGAAGCAAATGTTAGAACTAACATTTGCAAGGCAAACCTTCTGGCTGCAAAGGGGTATTTAGAAGCTATTGTTGCTTTCCACGCATCTTTGAAAACTGAACTAGACAGTTAATTAGGAAACCAATGAGATATCAAATACAGTGGTACCTCAGGTTACATACACTTCAGAGATTACAGACTCCACTAACCCAGAAATAGTGCTTCAGGTTAAGAACTTTGCTCCAGGTTGAGAACAGAAATCGTGCTCCGGTAGCGCAGTGGCAGCAGGAGGCCCCTTTAGCTAAAGTGGTGCTTCAGGTTAAGAACAGTTTCAGGTTAAGTACGGACCTCCGGAACGAATTAAGTACTTAACCTGAGGTACCACTGTACCATCCATAATTAAGAACATGTAATGAGCTGCAACAATGATGGCAAAAGTGAATAAATACAGCATTAACCAGCTGTTCAGACTCCGTTTTTGTTAATTGTGTTCCTAATGGCCAAAGATGATTAAATATTAATAAGTGGCTATCTTGTTAGACATAAAATGAGGTCTACAGAGCTGTAGTTTTATGGAGTGTCGTTTAGAAATTGAAGTCCCAAGTATAGCTTGGCAAATGCATTTCAGCTGCTCCTAAAGGCAAAGCCCAGGGAAGGAACAAGAAACCTGCCTTGGAGAACCTCACTTATTGGTAATGGGATTGAACAGTGGAGTGGAAGTTATAAAATTTCTCTGCTTCTCTAACCAAGGGACCAGTATTGCCAGAAATCGAGGATTTAGCATTCAAGCACCCATTAGAATCTCAGCTGTTCAAAGAGATTTCTAGACCTTATACTTCTGGAGACTGACTGTTGAGAAATATAAGCTAATGGATCTGAAGCTATAGGGATAAGCTTGCCCTGGGGGGGGGGGAATGAGAGTTTGTTTCACTTTTCACAGATTCCTGTCCCCACAGCTGGTCATACCATTAGGCAGAGTGAGGCAACTGCCTCAGGCAGCAGATGCAGGAAAGTCATGGTGCTCCTCAGCTCTTGCTCCTGAGCTCCCTGACTATACCCTTTGGTTGGAGGCTAGCCCTGTGTGCCAGGCACCTTGCCCTCCCCCTCTGTCTGTCTACCTACTGATCTCTCTCAGGGGCAAGGCTGTGTCCCATTGCTAGTACTGAAGGAGGATTCACTACTATAGGTGGATTGGGTGCATGTGTGTGCCATTTTGTCCTTTGCCTCAGGCAGCAAAATGTCTTGGGCGGCCCTTATTATATGTTCCGCCCTCTTCCTAACAGTCTGGGAGCAGCTTCTATGTGACGCAGTTTCACACTGCAAGGGTTCCCATATGAATAATGCAACAACATGGGGTAATCATGGAAGTCTTTTCCAGGAAGAACTGGTTAGCACTCCCGGTGGAATGTGAGAAAGACCACAAATATCCCAACCCAAAGGGTTGTGTTAGTCATACATATAGCTCTGTGGTACATGAAACAATGTCTTAAATGACTGTGAGAACACATGGAAGTGGCCATTTCTGCCATCTCTCTTGATTTGTATCTCAAATCAAATTGCTCTTGATTGACACATCTCACGGAATAATAATTGACATTTGCAAAATGTGTGGATTTTGCATAATATTTTTTTCTGGGAAGCTTGTAGAACAAGACATTCCATTTTTACAAAATGCTAGGTTCTTAAAAATCTGAATTAATGGTCCTGTTTATAAGACAAGCAAATGTACACATTCTGAACCAATTAAGGATTGATGTGCACCATATTAGTGACATTTAGCTTGTGTATCAATATGGGCCAGGAACATGGATGCTCTACCTGGAGTTAATAAACCATGTTATATCCCTACTTAGCTATGAAGCTCATTGGGTGGGCTTGGGCAATCTGCTCTCTCTTAGCCTATGAGAGGATGTTTGTTAAGGCTGGGTTTTTGCGGAGCTGCCATGACACTCAGCAACAGCTTGCTGGCTGCTGTGGAGTGCTTCTGCCAGGAAGAGACTCAGAACCTTCTTTCGGCCAGTTAAGCACATAATCACACATTTGCTTGGCTTCCCCTCTACCTCTGCCTAGTTCTGTGCTGGATAACCACTTTGTGTGATGCCAATACAGTGCATCTTGTGAAGGTGACTCTTCCATATTTGAGGCCATTGGCTTTGTTGTTTTGATCCAGTGTGTGCTAGATTTGTTTGGAACATTGGCACACAATGGATAAAACTGCAGTCATCAAACCACTTTTTTAAAACGAAAGTGTCTCTAAAACAGTATCCTCCAAGCAGTGCTATATAACCCAGTGGTAGAGCATCTGCTTTGCATGCAGAAGGTGTGTACTGCACAAGGTGATAACATGAGGTTCTTCAGCCATCCTTTTGCATAGCTTGGCATCTTCTGTGCACCCTGGGAGTGGTGGCAGCAAGAAAATAATTGGTGAGGAGCAGCAGAATTACTAGAGATGTCTAATGGGTTGCAATCTGTGTTCCCATGTTAGTTTTTACATCTGGTGTGCCTCTGCTGTTTTGAATAGAACCATGTGGCTACATTCCTGGCAACCTTAGCTGTGATTATATCTAATTATTTTCAAATGTTTTAAAAACAATTTTGTATAGTTCTGCTGTTCTGCTGTGAAAATTAGTATGTCTTTTTCCTTATTAGCCTACCATGGAAGCAAACGAATTTTCAAGACACCTTGTGTATTAAAAGCCAAGGTAATGGCAATTGGTAACCATAAAATAAGGCAAAATTTTAAGCATATTACAGTAATAGATATTAGCTCCATGAGATCAGAAAGGATCAAAAGTGAGCATATTCTTAAACTAAAGATATGAAGATATCCCTGTTATTTGCACTCACTTTTTTCCCCTTGGGATACAGTTGTTAAAAATATCTGTCCAGATTCAGAGACAGCTTCTGAAACAGCCTCACAATACAATTCTTTTCACAAATTAACAGATTCAGTGCAACTCCCCACCCCTCACTAAAAACCAGAAGCTGAATCAGGTTTGAGATGCTTCTCATGAGGATCTTCAACTGGGTGTCAAGGGAAAAAGGAGGTTAACAATAGTTCAGAGACACTCAGCCAGGTTATGTTATGTTTTCTATACTAGGAATGTCAGGGTGAAATTCGTGATTGGATTTTGCTCCATATTCTCAGTGTCATTTAAAGGTTATGACACACCATCAGCATAGTGTCAACAATGGAAGAAATCATCTCCAGCCATTCAGTCATGGCTTTGTTGTGATAGCAGCATCACCAAAACAGAGCTTAGCAAATAAATGTCCATGACCCACAAAGCGTTATATTATTCCCCTATGCTAAAAAAAAAAAAAGAACTTAGCTTTGAAAAGGCACTGGAGAAGAAAGCAGCCCACAGTCAGTATTTTTGTTTTCTTATATAAAACAGCCCATAGTTTCTAACAGAGAGCAACGTATATAGGGAGGGACGTAGTGTTGTGTTTGTCCCACATGTATTCAGTGAGAGGACTGGGATCTTTTGTGTGGAGTCAGCATGTGCATTCGCTAAAAATGTGTGTATACTCTTTACCCTTATGTATAAGAAAGAAGTTCACACACCAGTGAAATACAGAAAGTTTGGTTTATTTCACGGAAATAAATGAGACAGAATATATTGATGCTGTGTCAGACATCAGGGTTACACATTTGTGGGCAGGAAATCAAACAGTGCATACACACCTTAATTATAAGAGTCCCTAACTTCCCAAACCTGAAGAGTAAACATGAAAATCTGTCACAGTACCCACACTAAAAAGAGAAGAAAATAAGGAAGGTTAGAGCTATACCTGCTTTAAAAGCAAGTGGAGCACAAAGGGAACTGTGCCACCCATGAGAATTAAGCACTCCTGTTCAGAATCCTCTGCCACCAAGGCAATGGCATCTCTCACCTGTTTCTTGGTCCATGGCCCAGCAAAATCCAGGTGTGATCCTTGAGATTGCAAAGGGGGCTTGTTAGAAGAGGTGTGAGCTACCTGGCTGTTGAAAGTGTGGGGTTTGAACACAATTTTGAGCCAACTAAACTCTATGGAGATGGGAGGAGGGCTTCCTGAGTGACTGACTAAGGTGGAATCTGAAGCCTTTGAAGAATTGTTTATTTCCTACAAGTTTACCATTTTGCTTACTAAGATAAGTTTGAAGCTGAGGGAACTTGACCTTCGTTTGGAGTAACCAAATGGTTCTTCATCATCATCAATTTCTTGTACCCTACACATCTGACTGGGTTGTGCCAGCCACTCTGGGCCGATTCCAACAAAAATACAGGGAGGGAAAACCACCAACATTAAATATTAAAAACTTCCAAAAACAGGGCTGCCTTCAGATGTTTACAAAAATTTTCTAGTTGCTTAATTGTTTGACATCTGCCAAGAGGGCATTCCAATGAGTGGGTGCAACTACTGAAAAAGCCTTCTGCCTCTTTCCCTGTAATTTTATTTCTCACAGCGAGGGAACTGCCAGAAGGCCCTCGGAGCTGGACCTCAGTGTTCAGGCCGAGTGGTAGGGGTGGAGACGCTCCTTCAGGTATACAGGGCCAAGGTTGTTTAGGGCTTTAAAGGTCAGCACCAACACTGAATTGTGTTCAGAATGTACTGGGAGCCAATGCAGAGCTTTTAGGACCAGCGGTACGTGGTTATGCCACTCCCAGTCTGGCCAGCTGCATTCTGGATTAATTGTAGTTTCCTAGTAGCCCCACAGAGTGCCTGGCGTGCTCTGGTCCATGGGGTCACGAAGAGTCAGACACAACTAAACGACTAAACAACAAAAGTAGCCCCACATAAGAGCACATTGCAGTAATCCAAGTGGGAAATGACCAGAGCATGTACCACTCTGGCCAAGCAGGTAGGGTCTCAGCCAGTGTACCAGATGGACCTGCACCTCCCTGGAGAGCTGTGAGTCTATAATGACCTCCAGTCTATGCACCTAGGTAATATGTAGCACAGTTACCCCATTCAGAACCAGAGAATCCCCACACCTTCCTTTCCCCCAGGGATTCTGTCTTGTTCGGATTCAACCTTGATCCATTAACCACCCTCCAACCACTTCCAGACACCCACACAGGACATTCACTGCCATCACTGGTTCCAATTTAAATGAGAGGTAGAGGTGAGTGCCATTCACATACTGATGAACTCTCAGCCCAAACCCCCTGATGACAGGGGCGGATCTACTATGAAACTAATGAAGCTTCACCTTCAGGGCCCCTAATCCTGGAGGGCCCCCAGAAGTGATTTTAATCCACATGGCTTCACAATCTTTGGTCTCGTGGACCCAATTTGCATTGCACAACTCCAGTTGATTATTTTTGTTGTTGTATATAGCTCAACAATTCACAAGTTTGAGAGTCAGTAGCACAACATTTGAGAGTCAGTGGAATATCACAGTAACTTGAAAACTATGACTTTGACATGTGAAATATTCCAGGGCAGCAATTTTAATCAAAATCTGAGATGTGGTCGTTTGTTAGTTTTTTAAGTGATCTGCCATTGAAAAACCCCACAAGAGAAAATAACAGTGGTTACCCAGACCTCATTGCTGGTTGTGAAGGGGCCCCCAGATCTGTTCAAGCTTCAGGGTCCCAAAAATGTAGGTCCGCCACTGCCTGAGGATCTCTCCCAGCACCTTCACATAGATGTTAAAAAGCATGTGGGAGAGGAATCGACTTCCGGTCGGCGCCAGCGTTCAATGGCGGTCTCCTGCTGAGCTCCGCTCAGGGAGACTACTCCGTGAGTTCGGGTCCGACCGCTACGGCGAAGCGGGGACCCTTAAAATCACAGGCGCGGAAGCCTGTGAACAAGGAGACTCGGTGGGCACCTGATGCGCCCCCCGTTACTGTGAAGGAGCCTTTTTAAAGGCTCCGGAGCGGCAGCGGGTGAGAGCGCGGTGCTGAGAGTCGCTACCCAGCTCGCGGAGTGAAGCCGCGTCGCCATAACGGAGAGCGCCGATTCCTTCCTGGCATTTGGATTTGGATTTACAATTACCCGTGAGTAAGACTGGGAAATCTCCGGGATTTAAAGGAAAAGATTTGAAAATTTGGCTGAAAACGGGAAAGAGCTAAAATAAGGAAGTCTGCCTTTCCCGGACTGCATGACAGCTAAAGCAACGATATATAAGCTGCAATTTGACGGAAGACAGTTCTATTTTTATTCAACCTAGGCATTGAACCTGAACCTCCCCCCTTACCACCGAGTCTCCTTGTTCACAGGCTTCCGCGCCTGTGATTTTAAGGGTCCCCGCTTCGCCGTAGCGGTCGGACCCGAACTCACGGAGTAGTCTCCCTGAGCGGAGCTCAGCAGGAGACCGCCATTGAACACTGGCGCCGACCGGAAGTCGATTCCTCTCCCACATGCTTTTTAACATCTATGTGAAGGTGCTGGGAGAGATCCTCAGGCAGCAGGAGCGGGGGGGATGAACTTGAACTAGTATTACCTGCTGGAAAGAGGTGAAAGGAAAAATTACTCCGCTGTTTTAAACCCTTGGGAAAGGACTGCTTTAAAAAAGGACTAAGTCACCAGGACTGGGAACTGTCACTTGAGATTGGATACAAAGTTGGTGCATTGCAAGTTGGATATAAAGTAGAGACTTTATTTGCTACTGTTGGTGGCTGAGGATATAAAATGACAGTTCTTTTACTGGAAAGTTACTAGAAAAGTTGTGGCCATTTTTGTTTCCTCTTTCTTTGTTTCCCTGTATCTTGAACTGTGAATTGCTCCCTCTAGAGGGTTGAGGAAAAATTTAACAGTGTGAAGAACAAGTCAGTGGAGTTTTCCATCTGAAACAATTCCTGTGGGAACGACCTTGGGACATGAGAGGCCAAGAGGATGAGATAAAAACAAGAGCAAAAACAAAAATTGCACAAAGGAGAAGGGGTTCTATATCAGGCTTAGCCCCTGCAGGTGTAGAAGGGCAGGAAAAAGGGATGGATACAGTGACACAAGCATTATTAAAAATTAATGAATCATTAGAGGCCTTGACCAAGCAAGGTACAGAAAATTCTAAACAATTAACAGAGCTATCAGAGAAGCTTGATTTGAATACTAAAAGTGTTGCATCTAATACAGAGACTATAAATAAATTAATTGAAGAAAATGTTGTAATTCGTAAGACTGCTGAAGAGGCAAAAATTATAGCTGAATCGACGCAGGTAAAGTTAGAACCTGTTTGTAAAAAGCTAGAGGAGCAGGAGGCGGCCCTGTCCTTAATAGATCTTCAGAGAAAGGAGAGGAACTTGAGATTGAGAGCCGTTCCAGAAAGTGAGCAGGACAATTTGGCAGAGTTCCTCACAAAAGAATTTTTGGATTTTTGGCAAGTGAATTTGAAAGAAGAGGAATTCAAGATAGTTATGGCCTTCAGACTGGGTAGAAGACAGAATAAAAAGAAAGCAAGAGACTGCCTGATAACTTTGAGATCTAAGGAGGAGAGAGATAAAATACTGAATTTACAATATCAAAGATCTCTGGAGATTGAAGACTCCTTTGTGCAGATTTATAAGGATATTCCTAAATTTATCTTGGAAGTGAGAACCTACTACAGGGATCTGACCACCCTGTTGATGAAGAACAACATAATATACAGATGGGAGTACCCACAAGGCCTGTCTTTTAACTACAAAGGGAAAAAAATTAAAATAAAAACAGTGCAAGATAAAGAACAGTTTTTGGAAAAAAATCAAGAGGACCTCGTGAAGGGAGTGGTGGACCTGACTACTGAGGCAAAGGACTTAGCGGATATATCGAACTTGACATTTGGACTTCAGACCCCAACAAAGGAAGAACAATTGCTGGGGGCAGTTGGAGGAGCAACAAAGTAAACAACAAAATGGCTCTACAATTTTTAAGCTGGAACTGTAATGGCTTGAACCTTCCCAGAAAAAGACGTGAGGTTTTCCATATTTTTAAAAAAGAACAATTGGATTTGATTTGTTTGCAAGAAACCCACGTGACTAGAATACATAGAAGATTACTTGTTAACAAAAGACTGGGACAGGAATTTATTTCATCAGATAAAGTGAAAAAAAGAGGAGTGGTGATTTATGCTAAGGAAAAATTGGCCCCTAAGTTGATGTTTAAAGACGAACAAGGGAGATACCTGGCAATTGAAATACAAGTCCAGGGAGAAAAATTGTTGATAATTGGGATCTACGCTCCGAATGAAGGGAAGTCAGAGTTCTTTAAGAAACTACATGAGACATTAATGGACTATATGGATTACAATATAATTATGATGGGAGACATGAATGGAGTGGTCTCTACAAATATGGACAAAGCACTAAGACAGGTGGTTTCCAAGGATGGGAGGCTACCTAAGACTTTTTTTGAAATGACAGATAACATGGACTTGATTGACATTTGGAGAACAAGAAACCCTCTGGAGAGAGAGGGAACTTTCTTCTCTGAAGCAAAAATGACCTGGACCAGAATCGACCAAATTTGGGTAACTAGTGGAATGGCACCTAAGATAAAGAAAGTGGAAATCTGCCCAAAGACTTGCTCCGACCATAACGCCGTAAAGATGGAAATGAACACAACAACAGCTGGTTCCTTCAGATGGAGGATGAATGACTCCCTATTTAGAGACGAAGAGGTGTATAGAAAGGCCCAGAAAACTATCAAGGACTACTTTGAGATAAATCTGAAAACAGAGGTGGAAAAAAGAATAATTTGGGACGCAAGTAAAGCCGTTATGAGAGGATTCCTGATACAGCAGAATACCTTAAAAAAGAAGAGGCAGAATGAAAAGAAAGATAAGATTTTGGAAAAAATAAAAGAAGGTGAAAAGAAATTGAGATCAAAGCCAAAGTCTCATGAAATCTTAAGAGAAATAAAGTATTACCAGAGACAGTATATGGAATTGATGAACCAGGAGATAGAATGGAAAATAAAGCAAATGAGACAAAAGACATTTGAATCGGCAGATAAATGTGGGAAACTTCTGGCATGGCAATTGAAGAAGAGACAAAAGTTGAATACGGTCACAAGTTTAGAGGTTGAAGGAAAGAACATTTTTAGGCCAAATGAGATTAGAAACTGTTTTCAGAGTTATTTCAGGAAACTTTATGCACAAGGGCCGGTGGAGGAAAAAGAGATGGAAGAATTCCTTAAAAAGTATGGATTACAAAAAATATCTGACCAAAGTAGAATGATTTTAAACCAGAAAATAACTGAGCAAGAAATAGAGGGAGCCATTCAAAATATGAAATTGGGAAAATCTCCAGGACCAGATGGCCTGACTTCCAGATATTACAAAGCTTTGAAGGATTGGTTGATTCAACCATTTAAGGAAGTCTGCAATGAAATTTTGGAGGGGAAGAAGGCACCCGAATCGTGGAAAGAAGCATATATTACACTTATACCAAAATCTGAGACTGAAAAGAACCAGATCAAGAACTACCGCCCTATATCATTGCTTAATGTGGATTACAAAATTTTTGCAGATATTTTGGCAAAAAGACTGAAGAGGGTTTTGGTGGGGGAGATTCATAAAGACCAGGCTGGCTTTCTCCCGGGAAGACACTTATCTGAGAATGTGAGAAATATAATAGACATTATGGAGTTACTTGAGAACAATATTAACACTAAGGCAGTATTAATATTTGTGGACGCGGAGAAAGCCTTTGATAATATTTCTTGGAGTTTCATGAAAAAGAATCTCAAAGGAATGGGGGTAGGCCAAGGTTTCGAGAATGGTATAGGTGCAATTTATTCTGAACAAAAAGCGAAACTAATTGTAAATAACGTGGTTACTGAAGAAATTGCTATTGAAAAAGGGACACAACAGGGGTGCCCAATATCCCCATTACTCTTTATAACTGTTCTGGAGGTTTTATTAAATATGATTAGAGGGGACCAGCTGGTAAAAGGGATTCAGGTCGGAGCTAAACAATACAAGCTGAAAGCGTTTGCAGATGACTTAGTTTTAACCTTGCAAGAGCCAGACACTAGTACGAAAAAAGTTTTGGAGATAATACAAGTTTTTGGTCGAGTGGCAGGTTTTAAGTTAAATAAACAAAAAACAAAGGTACTGGGAAAGAACTTAACAGTGGAGGAAAGAGAGAAGTTTCAGAGTGAAACTGGATTAATGGTAGCAAATAAGGTGAAATATCTAGGGGTTAATTTAACAACTAAGAATGTGAACTTATTTAAAGATAACTATGAGAAATGCTGGACAGAAATTAAGAAAGATTTAGAGATATGGTCAAATCTGAGACTTTCCTTGTTATGCTGAATTGCTGTTATTAAGATGAATGTTTTGCCAAGAATGCTGTTTTTGTTCCAAACATTGCAGATTGTGGACAGAATGGACTGTTTCAAGAAGTGGCAGAAAGATATATCGAAATTTGTCTGGCAGGGCAAAAAGCCCAGAATAAAATTTAAGATATTAACTGATGCAAAAGAAAGAGGGGGGTTTGCCCTGCCGGACTTAAAACTTTACTATGAAGCAGCAGCTTTTTGCTGGCTGAAAGACTGGCTACTTCTAGAGAACACAGACATTTTGGACTTAGAAGGGTTCAATAATAGATTTGGTTGGCATGCATATATATGGTATGACAAGGTAAAAATTCATAAAAGCTTCAAAAACCGTATTGTTAGGAAAGCATTATATAATGTTTGGATTCGCTATAAAAATTTGTTGGAAAATAAAACCCCTAGGTGGCTGTCACCAATGGAGGCCAAGGAAGTTAAAAAACTTAATATGGAATCTAAATGGCCAAAATATTGGGAAATTCTAGAACAAGAAGGTGGAAATGTGAAACTACAGAGTTACGAGAAATTGAAGTTTAAAGTAAGAGATTGGCTGCATTATTATCAGATAAATGAAGTTTTCAAACAGGACAGGAAAATAGGCTTCCAGGTGGAGAAGTCAAAGTTAGAAATAGAACTGTTAGAACCCAATACTAAGAATCTGTCTAGAATGTACAATCTGCTGCTGAAATGGAATACACAGGATGAAATGGTTAAATCAGCTATGATTAAATGGGCACAGGACATTGGTCATGACATTATGTTTGCTGACTGGGAACAGTTATGGACCACCGGTATAAAATTTACGGCATGTAATGCCTTAAGAGAGAATATTATGAAAATGATTTATAGGTGGTACATGACCTCAGTCAAGCTAGCAAAAATTTATCATTTGCCCAATAACAAATGCTGGAAATGTAATGAAACTGAAGGTACTTTTTATCACCTTTGGTGGACGTGCCCAAGGATTAAAGTCTTCTGGGAAATGATATATAATGAAATTAAGAAGGTGCTTAAGTGTACCTTTCATAAAAAACCAGAGGCATTTCTCCTGGGCATGGTAGGCCAATTGGTGTCAAAGAAAGATAGGATGTTTTTTATGTATGCTACAACAGCAGCAAGAATGTTACTAGCAAAGTATTGGAAGACACAAGAACTACCCACACTGGAAGAGTGGCAGACGAAGGTGATTGACTATATGGGACTGGCAGAGATGACGAGCAGAATCCGTGACCAAGGGAAAGAGACGGCGGAGGAAGACTGGAAGAAATTTAAACTTTATCTTAAAAATTCTTGTAAGATTATGGAGTGTTAAAATGTCATGGTTTAAGCATAGCAGATTTGCAGCGATAAATGATTGGACAAAAGGAAAGAAAAGGGTCAAAGAAAGGAGTTAATAAATAGTTTAGACCAGGGGTTGCTGGAAAATTCAAAACAGGGATGCAGAAAAGGGAGGCATGGGGAAGTCGCTGAAATTAGGTTTATGAAAAAATTTATGAAATTATACATGTTTATATGTTTGTTTGTTAGTGTTTGTCTTTTGTACTGTTTTATATTATATGTTGAAAAACCAATAAAATTTTTTATAAAAAAAAAAAAGCATGTGGGAGAGGGCAGAGCCACGAGGCTCCCTACAAGTGATTGCCCAGGGGTCTGAACACTCATCCCCCAACACCACTTTCTGGACACGGTCCAGGAGGAAGGAGCTGTACAGCAGTGCCCCCAGCTCCAAACTCCTGTCGACAGTCCAGAAGGATGCCATGGTCATTGGTATCAAAAACCGCTGAGAGATCCAGCAGAACCAGTAAACTGTTTTCTCCTCTGTCCCTAAGCCCGCCAGAGATCATCGAACAGTGTGACCAAGGCAGTTTTGGTCCTATGATGGGGCCTGAATCCCGATTGGACGGGGTCCAAATGGTCCACATCCTCCAGGTATGCCTGGATTTGTTCAGCGACCACCCACTCAATCACTTACATTTCCCAGATAATAAAATTACTTTTGAAAGAAGATTTAATTGTGAAGTCTAAGCATAACATAGCTTGAGAGACTGCCTTCTCCCTATCCCTTATGTTATCATACACACAGTAATGCTCATATTGTTCTGCAGGAAACCTTTCTCCACATCAGAAGCCCACTCCACAGTAAGTCTAAGCAGCATATGATAGAGTTATGACAGGCACCCTCTGGCTGCACTTTCCAGAAACAACGGAAGATATTTCTTTTTTTAACAAGCACTTCCAGCTGCATGAACATGTGTTCATTTTGTGGTGGTGTTGATGATGATGGTAATTTCACAAGTCTCTGTTAGGATAACAATAAAAAGTAGTGTCAGAATAGTTGCAAACTTTTGCTTGGTACCATCAGAATTCTTCACCCCCTCCTACCCAACCAGGCTCTCACAATCACATTCAAACCATCCTTTCCCTTCCCTCCCTCCCTCCCACCCTCCATTCCATCTACTTACCTGGCTGCAGACATCAGTGGCATAAGTGGGAGTTCTCTCCTGGCTTTGATGTCCAGCACACGTCTGTGTAACTACCAGGCACAAGCAGACCTGAGAAATTAAGTTTTCCAAAGAGCCAGTGCAGCCAAGGGCTAAGAGACCTCTCACTGCTCCCGTGGCTGTTGGAGCTGGCAGCTAAATGGAGGTTGGATGGAAGACTCAACTAAGGGCTTACCTGCACTTGGATGTATGCACTAATGACATAATCGGGGGCATGATGGGGTCCAGTTTGGCCGATAATTGGTAAATAAACGGAGAATGTGACAAGTTTGGGGAAAACAGTTCCGTTTTCTAAAATTGCCCAAGACATTGAAGCTAGATCAGCCCTGGGCTAATCTAGAAACACATTATCCCCATTCAGTGAGCCAATGCCCAGAGTTAGTCCTCTAGTCCTGTCTAGGTGTGTTTTAGGGGCTGTCCCATAACATTTATGTTTAGGATTTTTACAACATGGACAAGTGTAATGCTGCATTTGAGGAATGATGTTCTTTAGTTGGACAATTACTCAGTTCTTCAGAGAGAAAGTATATCAATCAGTAGAGAACTAGAACTGCCTTGCTTCATCTCACTTTTGCTTAACAATGCTTAGGGAGCGTCAGAAAGTAGATGGATCACAAAGGAGATGGTTGGGTCCCTCTTTTGTCATTCTTCTTTTCTTGTCTATATGAGGCTTTTCCCCTTGCTGGTAGTCAGTGAACCTAAGGATCAAAAAGTGCTTGCTTTTTAGTGTTCCTCAGATTATCAACAAAAGCTATCAAAGCAAAGCATAAGATCTCAGGCTCCCAGAGACTTCTGAAGGTGAAAAACAGCATCTAAAATGAAAATAATGTCCTTGAAGATTTATTTTAATCAAACATTTTCAGCTCTGACTGGGAGGTTTAGAGGCTGATCCTGCGATTGCCTAGTGCTCTTATCTCTTAGAGAATGAGAATCTGTCAGAGCTCAGGGACTTCTAGAATTGAGTCCTTCACCCTCCATTGATTTATACATGTATACATGCATGTACACACACATGCACACACACACACACACAGTTTTCAGATACATTGGAAGCAGGCTAAATTTGTCCACAGCTTTTATTCACCTTTTTGTATAGCATTGTCATCTACTTTATTTAAAATAATCAGTTTGTAGAGCAGTTTAGGAGAACACTTCCTTCGTAATGAACTCCAGCAAATGAATCAATGAAATTGCTAATATCATAAAGCTGTTTTACAAAAATATGGTGCAATTGCATTTGGAATTCTGTCTGGTCTGGCCACTGCATCTGACAAAAGGATATTTTAGTGCTGCAAACTGTGTAGAAAAGCACAGCCAAAATGATCAGAAGGCTGGAACAACTCTCATGTGAGGAGAGCTTTTCAGCTTAGGAAAAAGATGAGTAAGGAAAGACAAAGATACATAAAATTATTCACAGTGTGAAGAAAGATGGTGGAGAGAGTTTCTTCTCCCTCTCTCATCAGACTAGAACCTCAGGTCATCCAATGAAGCTGAGCGGTGGGAATTTTGAGACAAACAAAAGTAAGGACTTGTCCACAAAGCGCATGGAATTTGTTGCCACATGATGTAATGATAACCACCAACGTGAATAGTTTAAAAAGGGAATTACACAAATTTATGAAGAATGTGACTGTCAATGGCTACTACTTATGATGGCTCTATACTACCTCCAGCATCAGAGACTGGTTTCTAAAGAACATGAATGGGAGAGTGTGATTGTGCTCATAAGCTGCTTGTGGGGTTCCAATAGGCTAGCTACTGCGGCAACAGGGTGCTGGATTACATTTAGACAGGCCTTTGGACTGATCCAGCAGGTCTCTTCTTGGGTTCTTATGACTCCCTTGTTTCAAAGCAGAAACTAAGTGTCAGCTTTGCAGATACGAAGCTGCAAGAAAGAAAAATGGAGGAAAACTCAGGTTGAATCCAGATGTGCAACCATCTTCTTATATTTAGGGTCTGTGTATGACTGGGGTACCAAGCTGCATGGGTGGCCCAACTGCACAGACACATGGCTCACATGGCAGAATTCTTCTGCAGACAGCAATGCACAGCAATAGTGGTGGAGGGACTTAAAGCATGGTTCCACTCCACTGTCAACATGGATATGTCCTACATGTGAATAATGAGTGGAAAAGACCAATATTAAAGCAGATATGAACTCCACACATAAAGAGGGACTGCTGCTCAAGGTATGCATGCAGAAAATTCTGGGTTCAATCCCTAGCATCAACAGCTTAAAAAAATTGTAGGGCTAAAAAGAAACCTTGTTTCAGGCTCTAGAATACTTCTGCCAGTTGTGGTAGGCAATAGTGGACTAAATGGACAAATGGTTTAACTACATATAAGACAACTATATCGATTCAGTTCTGTTATTTGGCTAGGAGCACCAGAATTCAGAGAAAAATCTGTCTCCTAGTTCAAATTCTGATTTGTACTGATTGCAGATCACTTCATTCAGTATTATCGCTTCTTTCAATACTATCAAATGTTCACTTGCATATATTTGCACATCTATATTTTATTTCAGCTGCATAACATCATGGCATTTGTAGTCTGAGGGCTGTTAGTCTTATGCATGGATGTTTTGCAAAACTGCCATCTCTAAAAGGTTAAAGCTATTGTGTGGAAATAATGATAGTAATGGATAGATGGCAAAGAGGTCTTAATAGTGAAAATACAGATGATTTGGCAAGGAAAAGTTGAAGCAGGTTTGCTGAAATTATGATGGATTTCAGAATGGTTGCCAGATTTGGGGGAGCTTTTGAAGTCACAGAACCCTTCATATCTGAGCTGAATTTTAGTTATATTTCACTTTTTTTCTTGCCAGAAAACCACCAATACCTGGTATTCCTGCTCCCCAACTTGGTTTTACCAAATCATTTTACAGATTCATTAGCACATTTATTGGGGAAGAAACCCCACTGAACTCGCTGGTGCTTTCTTCTAATTAGACATGCATAGGATTGCATTCCTCCACATGAAAACTTTGGCATGGTTGTCTCTTAGACCTTTGGGTTTAAGAATAAAGCATCTTTGGGTTATTTATTTTGCTATTTCTCAAAATAACTGACAAATTGAAACAACCCATTTCAATATGAAATTTCTTCAGAATCATTGTTTTTATCTAGCCAGCCCTAGTCCAAGAACATGCAACCTCCTGGTGCAGAAAGAGTCAGGGGACTGCCATTGGAAGAGGGCCTCCAAGGCTTCTGAGGAGCAGCTCGCCACACCTCCAGTGCAGCAGAGAGGGAAGGGGCCAGCCAAGCGAGGAGAGGGCTCAAAGATGCTGCTGAGAGCCCAAGCGCCTCACCAAGCCTGGCTGGTCAGGAGGCACAGATGTCACTTCCATCACCCAGCCTGCGCAGAGGGTGAAACGCAAGGAGGGGAGGAGGAGATTTGGGGTGCCTAAGTTCTTATGTTGGGGGAGAAGCCGGAAGGGGCCACTCCCAGATTCTGTCAGTGACTAAGACGGACATGAACTTTGGAGAACTTTGTAAATAGTTTGCACAACAAAACCTGTAAAAGGCAGGTTGGAGGCCTGCCTGGTTACTCACGAGCGACCACCAGCAGCACCTGACAGAAAGGTTTTACTCAGCGGCTTAATAGTTATAGGCTCCTCTTTCGTATATGAGTTGAAAAATAGGCCAAAATGTCTTGTTCTGAAACGTGACAGGGCCACAGACAAGATTCTGTGAAAAATAAAACAAAGTGTGAAGTCATTCATTTTTCAAATAAGTGAACCGATATCTCAGGCTAATTCAATGACATTAATGTGGTAGATTTAAGATTTATTCATTAGTCATATTGCTCATAATGTGACAGCCTGCTGAGTGAATTAAGAGAGCAGAATTATTATTGGATATAGGTATTGGTGTGTGGGTGTGTGTGTTGGGGTGGCGAGAAATAATTATTCTAACACAGCCACACAGTTATAACCTACACATGGCAGCTCCACCCCATTAGTTTGTAAGCTAAGCACATGCAGCAGAAGCTGAACCTGTGGTTCCGCACGTACTGAGTTTGGGATTATGAATGCAGCCTCTAGATCAGATTCCCCACCCCTAAAATGTAAACATGCATGTTCTCGCAATAGCAGTCCTTGCTCAGTATGAGAGGAATCACATTTGCTGTATGTGCTGCAGTTAAACTGAGTTTAGCATATGCTTAGGTGGAAGAACTTGGCTTTCCTTACTGTTCTATTGCTCATTCCTGTCTTTATGCCTGTAATTTATCCAGGCCATTGATTTTTTTCAATTGAAACTGCTATAACTGCCTATGGAAACAGATGTGCATGTGTGTGCGCGCACTCTCAACACATGTAAATCAACACTCTGGTGCCAAGGTGCAAAGCTCCCCTGTTTCCCAGAGTTGTCGACCTTTTATTAGGGAGGACGGTGCTGCCGGCGAGGCTAGAGAAGGAGGTGGGCAGCGTCCAGCCTCCGCCTCTTCCCTGGTGCCCCCCCGAACTTGGCGCCCTGCACCACTAGCCTCTATGGGTAAGATAATATTCTAAGCTGAACTAAAAGGTATTTGCAGTTTCAGGCAAGCAGAGGGGAGGTAACATAATATATAAGTTCCAGGCCTAGTGCCAGTACCTGGCACCTTCATGAAGTTCTCTGATATAACAACTGTCAATCTGAGCCTTTAAAATATGCTAACTACCAAGATATGTATATAGAGGTTCCGGTTTCCATTCTTCTTAAGTAGTGGGTGCATAACTTAATTTGTCTTCATAATTTAAATTCATTTAAAATACTCTCCATGAAGAGATGGTTTCTTCCCCCCTCCCATGCTCAGTAACAGATTTTCATATTTTTTAAAGAAGAAAATACAATAATAATGACTGGGATCATAAGAGATTTCATCCCTTTTATGTTATACTAAAAAGGCTGTGATATTGCCCCAAAGTTGTTGGTCTGTTTGACAGCAGAACTATTCTGGGTACAGCTGCCTGCAATTAAAACAATTATGCAGATCACATGTCTTTCTAGTTAAATTCGTGCTGGGCTTGTTTTTCCAGGAGGGCCTGTTAGTCTGGGCAGATAATGAAAGGAATTAAGAAGAGCAGGAGATATATGGAACCCCTCCTCAACAGGTCCTACCCGTAGCAGAAAGGTAGATGAAGAGCTGTAGCTCAGTGGTAAAACCCATGTTTTGCATGCAGAAGGTCCTCAAGTAACACTAGGGAAGACATCTGCCTGAACTCCTGGAGTACCACTGCCAGTCAGTGTAAAAAATACAGAGCTAAATGGACGAATGATCTGATTCCATCTAAGGCAACTTCCTATGTTCCTAGCATCATTATAGTGTTCCTACGACCTTCTTCACAGTTCCCATGGCCTTTTTCACTTCAGCATATCCTCTAACATTTCCCCGATGAAAATAGGAATTCCACATTCCATAATGATAATTTTACTATTTATACCCCACACATCTTACTGGGTTGCCCCAGCCACTCTGGGCAACTTCCAACATATATAAAAACATAATAAAACATTAAACATTTTTTTAAAAAAACCTTTCCTACACAGGGCTACCTTCAGACTGCTTGGGGATTGGATAACTCCATACCCTCCAACATTTCTCCAATGAAAATAGGGACATCCTAAGGAAAAGTGGGACATTCTGGGATAAATCAGAAACCGGGATGGCTTCTCTAAATCGGGGACATCCCTGGAAAATAGGGACACTTGGAGGGTAAGAACTTTATAGCTAGGCAACAAGCTCCCTTGGTCTCAGCCTGCTCCCTAGGGACTATCTGAGATACTGGAGCAAAGTGCTTATACCGTTGGACAAGGACTCAACCAAACATACTCACTGTTGTTGTTTCATATTAAAATTGCATTCTCTGAATCAACGTGTTTATTAGTTATTAGCCATGCAGACATTGGCTGTCTTTTTAAAAGATGTTTTCTCTTTCATTTACTTAGCTTCATTTCATTTAATATGCACCCCACCTTTCAGTTTATACCAGATCCAAAAGGTGTGTTAGACCTAAAGTGGAGAGGCAAAGATTCACATGCTGGCTCAGCCATGAAATGTAATGTATCTTTGCCACTAACCCCCAACTTAACTTCACTTACTGGACAGCTGCTGATAAGTCAAAAGTGAGAAGAACTGCCCTGCACTTTGTATAATGGAAAAACTACGACACGATTCAGGCAAAGTTATGCACTTGTGAAATCTTAGGATAGTACCTGTACCTCCTCAGACACACACCAGAGTTCCTGTCATTCCATGAGCTACTGGTCTCTTGTCAACAATCATATTTGCCATATGCCCATTTCCTTTACCTTGCTAGCCAGGTGCAGGAGCACTTATGCCTCAGATCCTGACCGCAAGCAACCAGCTGGACTTGTCATTTCCTCTTGCCCCTGCTTGTGGAATTCCTTACCTGTTCCTTGGCCCTCTCATTGCCTCCCTCAGGCTCTCTCTCCTTTCTTCACCCACTGCTGTTCCTGAGCAGCAGAAACTGTGCATCAGGGAAACACATGGAAGGGAAATCATTTTCTGTTTGCTTCTGCCACAGACATTTAGCCTTAAGACAGACAGCTCTAGCAGAAAAGCCAGCGTGACTGGGCATGGAACAGGACCATAGAGCTGGAAAGTGGGGGGGGGGACGCCCTAATCTATCTTCTTCTGTGAGACAGGGCACTTCATTCCCTTCTACTTTCCCTCAGCCTTATGAGATCACCCAACTGAAGGGCCACTTTTCCTAACACCAAATCCTTTACCTTTAAGGTTTTATTCCAAAATATTTCCTCTTAAACAGATATTCACCAAATGTGCATGCATAAAATAAAACCTTTAAACGAGAGAACTGTAAGATCCATGGTGGGAGAAGGAGACTTTCGACTGCCTAACCTGATCTTTCTGTATTACACATATTCACTATGCGAATAAAGTTTTAAGAACTAAACTAGCTCCTATACTGCTATTTCTTTATTAAATTTGCATCCTGCCCTTTCTCCCAAAGGCGCCAAGGGTGGCAGGGTGGCAAACATCAAGCAATAAAACAGTAAAGGTAAAGGTAAAGGGACCCCTGACCATTAAGTCCAGTCGAGGCCGACTCTGGGATTGCGGTGCTCATCTCACTTTATTGGCCGAGGGAGCTGGCGTACAGCTTCCGGGTCATGTGGCTAGCATGACTAAGCCACTTCTGGTGAACCACAGCAGCGCATGGAAACGCCATTTACCTTCCCGCCAGAGCGGTACCTATTTATCTACTTGCACTTTGACATGCTTTCGAACTGCTAGGTTGGCAGGAGCAGGGACCGAGCAACGGGAGTGCACCCCGTCGTGGGGATTCGAACCGCTGACCTTCTGATCGGCAAGTCCTAGGCTCTGTGGTTTAACCCACAGCGCCACCCTTGTTCCAAAGTAGAGACATCCTAAAAACATCCTAAAAACAATTCCAAC
Organism: Podarcis raffonei; assembly: GCF_027172205.1. Classification (NCBI taxonomy): domain Eukaryota; kingdom Metazoa; phylum Chordata; class Lepidosauria; order Squamata; family Lacertidae; genus Podarcis; species Podarcis raffonei. Next base: position 62,612,501 of record NC_070612.1, on the reverse strand, counting down.
ACAGATGCAGACTATGTGACAGGAATAACAGGAAGCAGTGGAAGAAAACGTAAAGCAAAGTGTGTGTGGGGGGGCATGATTTGCACCTTGCCTACTTCAGGGTTTATAGATTTCAGTGAAGGTTTACTTAAGTTTAAATAGTTTCAGGATTGTGTCCTTGGTTTTCTCCCAGAATAACTGAAACATTTTTGTGATTAATCTGATTTCCACATGAACTGTAGCAGTTTAATTTCCCAGCAGTGGAAGAGGTGGCGGCCTCAATATAAAGAAATATAGGGAAAAATGCACCTTCACTTCAAAAACTAGTTAACGTTCCTCCAAGACTTTATACATGAAATCTCATCTCATACAAACCAAACACACTTAAAATAAATACACAATAAAATGCTTGGGACCAAAACGGACGTGACACAATCAAGATTGTTCTTTCCCCCAGAAGCTGCTATTAATCCCACTGGAAAAACAAGAGCAGCAGAATACAACACAATGCTTGCCTTTTCCGCCTCCCTCTCCAGCAGGGCTAGAGGGAGGGCTGCTTCAGGGCAATTTCAGTCTGGAAAAAAGGAAGGGGGAAGCTAAAGAATAACTCCCCCCAAAACCACTTCTCCAGTCAGCAATGGATTCCATCTACCCACCCTGTGGCTTTTTGAAAGGATGCTGGTGTATCTTGAAAAACAGTGGCTACACAGGTCACACTATTTATCAGCTGTTCCTTTTGGAAGAGTGGAGTTGCTTCAAGTCAGTGACAGCACCCTTGCCCTTATAGCTTTAATGAATATCTCTTGAACAGCCTTGACTAATGATGATGTTGCTTCAAAAGGTCTAAAGGCACATCAAATACTCAAACATAGTGTGCTTTATCATAATTTATAAAGTAAATAACTTGTAACTCCAGCATTTATAAACACAGCTCTGTTATTACAGATATAGTGACCTGAAAAATTTACAGGATCTTCCATACTCACTTCAAAGAGGGTGCACTGCATACAGAAAATCCCATTAAAGAGGAATACCCAAGATAATAGAAGTCAACAGCAAACCTGTATCTGCCTCCTTTCCTTCCCTATCAGCATTGTGTGGCTTCTCTAGTTGAGATTGGAGAACTTTGGTTCATTTACTTAGTTCCCTAGACCTGCAATCAAAATGGGAACAGTCTCAAGTCAAAAAGCCACAAGCTGTCTTCATTCTATAGACTTCTTGCTAATGAGTGAGGATTTGCCCCCTGGAAGGGAATGAGATGAAAGGCAGATTCAGCAACACACACGACCTCCTTACTTCCAAGTACAGACTAACAAAAGTCATCACCCACAACTGTTAAAGAAACACTAACAGTAATTTTGAAAACCCCAACATTGCCAACATTTTAAGGTTTATAATAAAATATAAGCCCCTTGTTTCTTGCTGACAGACTTTGCCCCTCCAAATGTTGCACCCATGCTTATGAGGTAAGGTAAAAGATAAGGCCCCTGGACGCTTAAGTCCAGCCAAAGGTGACTTTGAGATGGACTTATGAGATGGGGCACCTTCAATGACTGACTCTAACATAGTTTTGGTGGTGGTATGGTGACATTAGACATGGGAAAGCACCCACACATTTTTTTAGTCACTCAAGCATGTGTGTGAAATAGAATCAGGGCTAAGCTAATAGGATCAACATGACACTTGCACAGTCTGAGGTGCCCTCAATACTTAGGGAGACTGGAGGCCCCTTCCCTTGTACAGGAGTGAATGGTGAGAGCGTGCGAATAAGATGCCAGGCTCAAGGCAGTTCCCTTTCCCTGTTGTAAATACACATCATAGATATAAAGTACATTTAAAGCGGATGACTCCCCTCTTGCCAAAAAAAGAATAATTGGAATTGTAGTTAGAGGTGCTGTGAAGGGAAAACTACAGTTCCTGGGATGATTGGGGGGTGGGGAGTCATGTGCTTTAAATAATGCACTTTAAATATATGGCAAATATAGTAAGATTATGGAAAGAAATGAATAAGGAAACTATGTGCAAACCAAAAGCCAGCAAGGTTATCACAATTTTATGTGAGACAAAATATACCTATATACTCAGCTTTAAAACACAAGAAATTTATTCTCAGCTTCTGCTTTAAGTCTTGGTGTCTTGAGATATATATATATATATAGCTCAAAAGTCACTCAAATGTACTTCCGTTTCTCAACTCAAGTAGAATATATTTCCAATAAGAAGTAAAAAGAAATATAGAGTCACAATATTTTTTATGAACTGATGTTTCACATAGCCATACAAGCAATGAAAATAGCTGATGCGAAGTTGGAAGTTATAGTCCTGTCAATGGGGAAACTCATAATGGCATGGAGTGCACTCTGTAGAATTCTTAGACTCGATAAATCAATAATATGTCAAAGCCAGCATTTATGAATGAACTCATTTGAAAATTCATCTTTATTTTATCTCTTCTTCTGATGGGAATACAGAACAGAAACAAAAGTATTTTTCACAGAAGTCATTATCCTTAATTTGCTTATGCCAGCTCAAACCTACTGACCTGGACAGGACTCCCTGAGAGAGGGGGAGCTGTAAATTGAAGGGGATGGCTATGTAAATAACTTCCCCTCATTCTTAAGCACAGCATACATACATATTCACATTCTTGACACAAGCTCCAGTTCTCCAAGCTGAAGGGGGGAAATCAAGGGTAATTCATGATTTTGTTTATAAGGAATAAATTGGAAAATATATTAATATCTAGTGATTAATTAGGATTAATCACATTAATCCCAATTAATTAGGATTATGTCACATTGACTGCTCAAATATTGCCATTCAAATGTAGCTTTCCCTCCTGACACTCATCTCCTTTAACAACATGCCCTTCCATCACAGAGCCGTAGAACAATATCCAGTCACCTCAGGAGCAGCCAATGTACGGTCAATGATGATGGGAGTTGTAGTCCCACAACATCTGGGGGGCACCACATGGCTGTCCCGAGTAACCTGGTCCTCAGCGTTCTTTGCTTAGGTCTCTCTGTATGCTTGCCAGTTGCTGCACATATCAAAAACAGCTGTAGTTGGTGGGAGTTGCAGTTCAAAACCAAACAACTGGAGGGCCACACATTGGTGAATGCTGCTTTTTTAAGCTTCATACTGTGGTCGACATCCTCCTGTTATTAACCCGTCAATGAACACTTATCTATATGAGGTTAATTCTACTACATAGTTACATTAGAGACAAATAAAGCCTATGAGTACCAAGAAGGGAGGAAGTGGATATGGGAGAGAAAGTCACTTTATTGATAATGCTGTTGTGTATTTGAAGTAGAAGATGAAAAGAGTCGTAACTGTTTTCTCAAGAGAGTGCTTTCGTCAAACTCTCAGAAAGTCTTTCTTAGAACCCGTGTACATCTTGATTACTTGAAATATATCTGCACTGGAGTACTGGAAGAACATTACAAGTAGACAGTTAATACCCAAAAGGAATTGGGGTGGGTGGGTGCTTGTGTTGGAGGTCATGGAACAAACTTATTAGTTGGTGATAAGACTAAAACTGCCCAGATGGTTTACAATAATAGTTCTAAATATATATCAGTCGCATCAGGGCTGCATGAGATCTATACATAACAGCATAAACTTATGGCACAACTTTTTGACACAACTGTACATATAAGATAGTAACTCATGTTATGACAGGATTCAGTTTTCTGCATAAAATGACCAACTTGAGTCTTATAAAAATGTTGCACTTGCACAAATCATGGGCTGCATCTGCAGGGCTCCCCCGCCTGACAAACACAGCTTTTATATGGGAGGGATCATCAGGGCCCTTCATTGCCAGTGTTGAAGTACAGTTGGATCAGCTTCAGTGCATGGAATGGAGGAGGACACCAGGCTCTTTCCATCCGGCAGCAAAATATCTTGGACTTGTCCTGTCCTCAAAAAAAGAATGAGATGCTTCCTTGTTGTGTGGGACGATGGGTGAGAAGGAAGGACGACCCAAGTGCTGGGGTGCAGATATGTATATCTGAAGCAGAAGGGGCAGGTGTGCAGCCCTGGACACTCCATTTCCTCTCCCTCATTTTGATCACCCCTTTCACTTCTCCATTCATCTGCACTCACATTCCCAGGGCCATTCTGGATTTCCATTACCCATTTCCTTTCTTCTCTTCTTCCTCCAGTTTTCTATGCCACAGCTTCACGCTCAAGTTGCCTCAACCCTGTCTAAGCACTGCATATGTAGAGAGCTGCTGCTGGCAGTAGCCCAACCAAAAGGCTAAGGTGTGGCTGGGGCAGGGGTGCAGTACTGAAGCCCACCTGACCTACAACCTGAGAAACACTGGTTTCAAGCGACCAGGAATGGAAACCTTCCATTTCCTTTTTGTGTGAAGAGGAGGGGGGAAGAGTGCGAGAGCCTGAGGGTCTTACCAGCTTGTCTTCATAACAATCATGGTCTGTTCCTTTTCAACTGCTTTTGGATTGCTTCTGATCTGGTGACACTGTTGATGAGCCTTGGGTATGATGAAACTGGTGTACAAAAACCGAAGATGTTAATGATTCTGTCTAATCATTAACTTTCTTAACTAACTAAAACCTTTGGTGATTACTTTGAAGTAACCTTAAATCTTCTGCCATGCCATTTCCCATGTTTGCTCAGCTGAAACACAGAAGTTTATAAAGCTTCTATAAAATTCACAATTCAACACAAATTCATGTTTTAAAACTATCATTAATGTGCCAATCTAATCACCAAATTAACAAATAACTGGTTTTACCTCTACTATTATGCACTGGTATTCAGTGGCTTGTGTACTCCAATTAGTGCTAGAAACAGATCCACCAAGTAGCTGGCTTTTATATCTTCAAGGGCCTTCCCCTACCATAAGAGCTTTGTTGGGGACCACAGGCATAGCCAAATCTGCCCCCCAAATCAACGCAAATGACGTTCTTTCCCCCCCAACAAAAACCCTGGCTACGCTCATATAGTGGGCATAAGAAACTCAGTAAGAAACTTCCAGATGGGAGCTTCACTGTAAATGGATCATTGAGATATAGCAAATGGATAGCTGGCAATAATTTAGTGTGTTGCTTTTAAACTTGTTTGTATGACGAACACCAGTCCCACAATAAACATGTGTCTGGAAGCACCACTCAGCCTGACGGTGCAAAAAGCTTCCGGAAAGAAACATTTGAAGACTATGCCTTCCTGCAGACTCAGCTCTTCACCCTGTCTAGGAACATTTTGCTTTTGTTTTAACTACATCTCTCCCCCCCCCCCACCTGTTGTTTTTTAAACCAGGCTCCAGGAAGAAGAGTACTGTGGCACTGAAGCACATGCTCCCTGCTTGGGACTTTCAGGGGGTCTTTCAGCGAGTTCTGCTGCTGCTGCTGCTGCTGCTGCTGCTGCGTGGATTCTCGCTCTCGCGGCCCAGCGCAGTTGCCCGCATTTTAAAATACTAGTAAACTGTATTTCTTGCACGTTCCTTTCTGTCTGTCCAAAAAGGCACCACGGGCTGTACTCTTTTTTAAAAAGCGACTCCCCTCCCTCCCCGCCTGGCTCACGTCTTCCCAGTCGAGTCAGAATCGGGAAGCGCTAGGACCAGGCGTGCGCCCGGAGGAGAGCGAGCGAGACGGAGAGACGGCGGGCATCGGACGGGAGGGGAATCGAGAAGCTCTTATATGCGGAGAAGGCGGCGGCTGCTGCTGCTGCCATTTCCACTCGCTCTCCGCGTTCCCCCTCCAGAACCGGGAGGGCGGCGAGGAGGAGGAGGAGGAGGGGGGGGAGAGGGAGGCGACCGAGCCTGACTGAGCTGGGGCGCTCGGCTGCCAAGACTCACACACTGCCGCCTGCTGCTGCTTCGACTCTGCACAAGTGAGGAGGAGACGGGGAAGGAGAGCGAGACGGCACCGAGCGCCGAGAGGAAAGCCCCCGAGAAGCGCGAGAAAGAGGCAGCCCCCTCCTCCCTCCCTCCCTTCTCCCCCGAGACTCTCGTGGCGCAAGGAAAAGGACGCGCGCTGCAGAAAGTGGGGCGGGAGGCTCGGGGTTTTCTGGAGAAACAAACAAACTTTCGGCGCCTGGAGGAGAATTGGGCAACGTGGAGGCGCTTCTGGCTGCGGCGCTGGGCCAGTGAAGCCCCTCGGAGCGCCCAGGCGCTGAGTCCAAGTTCTGGCTGGCTTCCTGCCCGAGGTCGCTCTCGGTTCCCGCGGCGGGCGAAGGTGCCCGGAGGTGAGCGGGGAAGCCCGAAGGAGCCGAGGAAGGAGCGGAGAGAAGTTTCTTTCGGAACAACAAGGCGCCCCCGGCGAGGTCTTTTCGCGCCCGCGTCGCCGCCAAGATGGGCTGCAAGAGCGGCTGGGGCTGCTGCGGAGTCCGGAGCGGAGCGGACCTGCTGTGCCTGCTGACCCTCTGGCTGGGCTTCTTGCTCCCCGCCTGCAGGACTCGCCTCTACACCAACCACTGGGCGGTGCGGATAACCGGCGGGAACCAAGAAGCCAACAGGATAGCTAGCAAGTACGGCTACATCAATATAGGACAGGTAACCCTCCGGCCGAAGGGCCCCGCGCTCGCCCCACGGCTTCGCGTCCCGCCGGGCGGGGAGGGGGAGGCGGCGGCCAGGCCGGGAAGCGGACGCCCCTCCGCGGTCATCTCCTGCGGCGGGCGGGCGGCGCAAAGGGCAGGTAGAGGTCTGGCCAGGTCTTCCCTCCTCCTCGTGCGCGCCCCAGAGTTCTGGAGGAGCAACTCGCGGGCTGGGAGGGAAGTGTTTCGACGGCTGCGGAGTTGAGACCCGGGGGGAAGAAGGGCAGGCCGACTGGGGAAGGGGAGAGGCGGGCTGGGGGGAAGCGGAGCGAGAGAGGGAGGGAGGACTGCGAGGAGGCTGGGGAGGGCGGCGGGAGGAAAGCTCCCTCCGACGGGGGCATCTTCCTTCGCCCCGGGGCTGCAATGGGGCGCTGCTCGGCAGCTTCTGAAAACGGGGAAAGAGCCAAGCCGCTGAGCAGCCCTTCCCAAACTTCCTGTGTTGAAGAGGTAAAGGGGGGGACGACGACTCTCCCTGTCTTCTCCGCTGCCGCCGAGGCTCGCGCCCTGCCCGGAAGACAAGCCCGTGGATTTGCTCACTCTTGGGCTTCGGCTATTCTTTAAGGCGCCCCAGAACTCACCCGCCGCCCGGAACACGCAGCTGGCTCTGCCTGCGTTTGAATCCCTCACACCTTTCCGGTGGGGCTTTGCCTCCAGGCTGCTTGCTGAAGACAGGCTAATAGGGCTGGGCGTTAATCGGAAGGAATGGCTCCCGGCTTTAAATCTCCGAGGAGGGGGAAGTGGAGGGCGGAGGAGGCGGCGCCGGTTTGGTTTGTGTCCCTTCGTCGGTCGTAAAAAGGTGACAATCGCGCCGAAAGCTGGGACGCAAACCAAGGGCGCCGCGAGGGGAGCAGGAGCCGCGCGCTGCGCTGCCGACCAGGTGGATTTCTCGGTTCCCCTGGAATCCTCCCCGCGCCCCGAAGGGCTGGAGCTGGTGGGGCTCCGGCGCCTGAGTCAGAAAGCAGGAATTTGATGCATCTGCCCGGGTGCTTGCTCTGCTTCTCTCCGGGTTTTCATTCTGTTGCTGGGGGGGGGGCAGCTCTCCCCCCCCCGCCCTAAGCAGCTAGTAGTCGGAGCTCTCGCAGTTTACAGCCTGGCCCTTCCCCGTGTCCTGAGCTCTCCCTTGCTCTTTCTGCAGTGGACTTTGAGCACAGCAAATGGAAATCAACATTTTAACAAGCAGATGGTGTGTGTCCCTCCTCATAGACGGGCCAAGATTTCGCCTCGGCTTCAGCCAGCATAACAGAGAAGGCAGCGGGGGCGGCGGGAGACAGGATCACATTTGTACCATTAGGCATCAGCCCTGGAACTTTTCACTACTAGGGATTCCCCCCCCCCCCCGCATTCGGGAAGTATAATTAGGAATACCTTTGAACACAGATGGAGTAAGCGAACCCCACTCCATCAACTCCACTCTTCTGCAATTAGGACACAGGCTTCTGAATCTGATGCTGAAACTTCAGTTGTGCTAGAACCTCAAGCCCCCCCCCTTAATTAAACAAATTTCTGATAGTGGGTAAAGACTTAATCATGTTGATTTATTTTTTAAGCTGAATGATGGGGAAAGTTACAGAGGCTTTGCTACTGCATGATGCCTTGTGCTGACCACGGACCTTTGTTGAGGGGACATAGGAAAATGAATGACGAGAATACACACTGAAAACAGTGGAGGCTGTCTGAAGGCCCACTGAGAGAGTTGCCAACTGGGTTGCACATATCCCTACAAAAAGCTTTCCCTGGTCCTCACAGCATCCCCTCCCTCCACTTGAAATAAGGCTTGAAATTAAAATTCTGTTGTATCCAATATAATGTGTTGCGATGTGTGCTTGGTTGTGTTTCTGCTGCTCGCAGCAAGTTTCTCTGGTTTGCATATGTGTCCATGAGCCCCAAAAGGTTGGTGACCCCATGACCATTGGAAATAATGGGAACAATGAATGCCAATTGACATGACATGCTCAACTAATTGACTGTCAGGAGCATCTAGAGAGTGGCTAAAAATTCAGCTGTCCTGCTAAAATCCAGGGAGTGCTGAAACCATTATGCAAGAGGAGGTGTAGGTGTTCAGGTTTGTAGAAGAAATGTTCAAGTCTTCAATAAACGTTTTGAGGAACACTATGTAACTTTCAAAGTGCTTTAGAAAAGTACTTAAGCTTCAGTGGTATTTCTACTGACTTTTCATTCCATATATGCGGTTGGCAGGTTCTTTAATGCAGATGTTTGGGAGATGTCTAATGTTTGAATTAAAGTGGGCTTGCACTTATCTGACTTGATTTAAATTTACTCGTATAGGAAACACCTGGAATTTGCAGAATCCACAGATGTTTGGTTAGCAAACACCTGGAACTAGCTACATCCCCCTGCCAAAAAAGAAAAAGGCAATGAGAAAATACTTGGACCCAGACAAATGCAGTCACTCAGTAAGGAAACACCTGCTGCATGCAGTAACACTTAGAAAATACCCTGCTGCTAAACTGTCATTCTAGAAAAGATGGAAAAATAGATTCTCATTACTGACAAAGTCTCCGTGATAACACATCACACATTTCATGGCACTTAGCCAGCCAAGGTGTGAAGCATGTAACCCAGAGCATAAGCCATGGATGGCATGGTTAAAATAACACACAATAAGAGTTTTGCACTTATTCTTTATGACCCCAGTACAGGATAGTGTTTCCTTCTGGTTAACATATTTATTACACAAAGGCAGAAGTCTAGGGCACCAGTTTCAACCTATACAATACAGATCTTTATTTTATGCTGTAAGAACCCATAAAATACACCCGAGCTATCATACTATCAACCTCTCCCTTACCAACTAGCTCAGATCAAAGGACAGTAACACTTGTTCATTTTTGTTATGTTGTGTCATAAAATCAGTTCACACATACTGCATGATTACAGTGAAAGTTTCAAAAAGTAGTTTATTATGGCCCTTAATTTGAAGAGCTTTCTCTCATCTTCTATGAAAATAAAGTGTTACTGCACAGGCAGTGTAGAAATCTTTGCATAATAAAAGTTGATGTCAGCTACTGAAGTTGTATACACTAAAATACAGTCAAAAGGAACTGATCTACAGTCTACCTGTTGGTGCTCAGTCAGTTAATAAAAACTGTTAGATAAATGAGCACAATAATGCAAATACTGAAGTGTCATTCTATGCTGATCTTGACTAGAAGCAGCATTTTGTGTAATAACATCGACAATTCTAAACTCTTCCTGTATTTTGGTATTGGTTATTCTTACTTCTGTTTCTATAGTTGAATCATAGCAACATGATAGATAGATGATAGATAGATAGATAACAGAATTGATTAGATTTTTTTAAAAAATCCCAGATTATTATTTTCTCATGCTCCATGGCTCAATAAGACATATAGGCGTGAATTATATATTGCATGTACACATAGTACTATTGTTAGGTTACTCAAGCAATACAGTGAATAGGTGTCATGAGATTGCTTATATGTAATAATGCCACACACTGGTAGTATTAATAAAATACTAGTTAAGCTTCAACTTGGGGAAGATAAATATTGGACAAGTCTGCAAGGAGAACAGATTTCTCAGATTCAGAAAGAGATAGCCTCCACTATTAGAGAGTTCCAGAGCTCTGTCTAATCAGGTTATGTGAGATCAATTTCAACCGGTTATTTCCGAGGTTGTGGATAGGACGAGTGAAAGCAACCACCTGTCTCCTTGATCCTTACCAATCATGACTCATAAAAACAAGCCAGGCGGGTTGGGCAATGGGCTCTGTGGGGTGGTGAATGTTTCCTTCTGTGAGGGTATCTTCCCTGAGCCCCTTAAAGAGCCACTTAAAAAAAACAACAACAACACCAACCAATGTGGCCAATTATTGCCTGGTCTCAAATCTTCCATTCCTGGGCAATGGATAGGGAGAAGGCCGTCTCTCAAGCTACGTTCTGCTTAGTCAAACCATTTCCCCATCTACTACAGGGCTGCCTCCTCTAATTGGTAGAAGCTCTCTGGCAGAGTGTTTCTTTCCTAGCTATGTTACTTGTGACTTTTTCAAGTGGAGATGAACCTTGGCTCTCCTGCATGCAAAACATATTCCCAACCATTACAGTATTGTAATGATGTGCTAGTGTGGATTTTTACATTGTTGATGAGTACAGATCATGGCATTGGTCCAGCTAGCATTGCTTTACTATAAGATATACCCATCAATGAACTATATGTGACCCTCGCAGGTACAAACAAACATCTTGACCTTTTAGTACTTACTGCAATTATCACCTTTCTATAAGAAAGAAGTAGACTTCACAACTTCTTTCAAAAGTAACTTTATTATCTGGGAAATGTAAGTGATTGAGTGGGTGGTCGTTGAACAACTCCAGGAATATCCGGAGGATGTGGACCATTTGGACCCCTTCCAATTGGGATTCAAGCCCCATCATAGGACTGAAACCGCCTTGGTCAAGCTGGTCAGTGATCTCTGGCGGGCTAGGGACAGAGGTGAAAACTGTTTCCTGGTTCTGCTGAATCTCTCAGCGGCTTTTGATACCAATGACCATGGCATCCTTCTGGACCGTCTACAGGAGTTTGGAGCTGGGGGCACTGCTTGTACAGCTCCTTCCTCCTGGGCCGTGTCCAGAAAGTGGTGTTGGACCCCTGGGCAATCACTTGTAGGGAGCCTCAGGGCTCTGCCCTCTCCCACATGCTTTTTAACATCTATGCAGTGGTGGACCTTCCTTTTTTGAGACCGTGAAGCTTGAACAGGTCTGGGGGCCCCTTCGCAACCAGCAATGAGGTCTGGGTAACCACTGTTATTTTCTCCTGTGGGATTGTTCCATGGCAGATCACTTAAAAAAAAACAAAAAACGAAAAAACCCCAACCCTCCTACATCTCAGATTTTGATTAATATTGCTGCACTGAATTATCTCACATGTCAAAGTATTTTATATGACAAGCTGCCATTCAATTATGCAAGCAATTTAATTTGGAACACTTCATTAGAGAGAATGGTCATATACTAGTATAATAAACAAAATTGGTATTAAAATGGTATTAATATTATTAACTTGACAGAGGTGAAAGATGACTAAATACTGCTCTAATACATCTATAGTTCAATGGATGCTGGGTCACATATATCTGCCATTACCTAAGAATCCAAGGTCTCTGGTTTTTTGCTGTCCTTTGTATTCCAAAAAATAGCAAATACTCCCAGGGAGGTTGTTTAATTGGTTTACTTTTAGGACAATAAGTAAGAGGTCAGAAAGGCAGTGATTATGTTGTCAGCAATTTTTAACAGGTAACAAACTAGTTTACCTTAGCAGGTTTACTTTTAGGACATGAGGTAAGAGGTCAGAAAGGCAGTAGTAGCCCTGTCAGGAATTCTTAAGAGGTGACAAACTATTCTTGTTCATATTCACGTTTCTATGTGAATTTGTAAAAGAAATTGTGTATAATTTTATTCATATTCCGTTTACCCCATTTTCTGACTAGTTCTTTGATTCCCACCCCCCTCAAGCAGACACCTTACAACAGGGGTCCTCAAACTCTGGCGCACGGGCCACATCCAGCCCCCAGGGTCCTAAATCCAGCCTGCCTGGCCATTTCAGAACCCGCTGCAAAGTCCGAGGTGGAAACGCCACACCAGGTTTACCTCAGCCTCAGGCTCTGCCTCAAGCTCATTCCCCAACCCCTCATTCTGCCTCCCCCTCTGTCCTTGGGCGCCTCTTCCCGGTCTCGGCACACACGGATCTCACACGACGCACATGTCCCGCTTGAAGTCAGTGGCAAACACCTCTCTCGGTTTCCATGGCCCGTCTTTTTGTTTATTTCCCCATTCAAGAAACTGACCAGCCAAGGTGGGGTTTGCAGTCTGTTTCTTTTTTGTTGCTCTCCTCTGCTCCGTTCCCACCCGGGTCGGCTCCGTGGCGTCGCCCAGGCCTTGTCTCGTTTCCCAAGAGATCTCCGATATCAGGATTTTTAAAAAGAGGCTTCCCCATAATGAAGGGAGGCTCCTTGGTTAGGGAACTGCAGTAGTACAAACAGGTCCAAGCTGCAATCCACAATTCCCCAGCCTCTTGAGCTGCTCCTTCTCTTTTGACCAGGGTTACTCGTGAGAAAACGACTCTGTCTCTGGGGTGCAAGAGGGCACACTCAGGGCTTTAGAATTGGGTCCTGAGCTGTGTGCCTTTGGGAGTAAATTCAACCCAGAAGGAATGGGCTGCTTGGTTCCCCGTCTCTGCGTTAACTTCACACTTCTTCCCTAAGCTCATTTAGGGAGAAGTTCTTTGAGTGAAATTCTTAGTAAATTTTAAAAGGGTGGAGTGGGGCAGAACCAGGGTGACAGTCTGGCATCAAAATCTAAAACCTATTTATTATTGTGGATTTTTAATAATGTTGCAGTATATATATGTTTGAGCACTGAGCATTCATATTTTTTTCAAACTATAGTCCGACCCCCAACAGTGTCTGATGGACAGTGAACCGACCCCCTGTTTAAAAAGTTTGAGGACCCTGCCTTACAACCATCATATTTGAAGGGGGCAGGGAGGAAATAAATCTGGAACAATTTTTTTTCTCTCTGTAAATTTTCTTGCAGTTCTGCCTAATTAAGGTTACTGTTTAACTTGAAAGTTTTCATACTCCTACACAAACAAAACAGTAATTCAATGGGGCTTACTCTTAGATAAGTGTGCATAGGATTGGGGCCTCATTTGAGGATTAGCAAAGACAAACATTAACCTTGAACTTCTGAAAGTCAATGGAAGGCTTAAAATGTTGATTTTAATATGATGAAGTTTTGGGCCAAAAGGCCCAAAGGAATAGAAAACTTTAGACTTCAGTGAATGAGGAAATTCTTCAGAACTTATGAGTAACAGGAAATATTTTTTAAAAGAGAAGACAAGAGTCAGATCTTACAAACCAGTTCTTGAGAAAACTGTTAATATTGATACTAAATTAATTTTGAGAGAAGTAGTAGTTGACTATTTCACTAATCGAAAATAGTCAGTTAACCTCTCAAATACTGTTAAAATATGGTCAAATGTTGAAAAATGCTACTCCAACATTTAAGGTTATGCTTAACTGAAATAGGCACACTGCAGAAACTTTTTTCCTCTCCCTGAAAACTACCTCACTCTTCAGCAAATTTCAGGACTGTAAAACATTTTCAGATATGAAACTGTTTGCATCCTGGCTTCCTTCCTGGCACTTCTTCAGAACGAAGGCTATGCTTTCTGCCTTCACTCTGAATTGCCTCCATGACATCACATAGCCAAATCTACTGAGCTACATAGCACTATGTTGTTGTTTAGTCGTTTAGTCGTGTCCGCCTCTTCGTGACCCCCTGGACCAGAGCACGCCAGGCACTCCTGTCTTCCACTGCCTCCCACAATTTAGTCAAGCTCATGCTGGGAGCTTCGAGAACACTGTCCAACCATCTCGTCCCCTGCCGTCCCCTTCTCCTTGTGCCCTCCATCTTTCCCAACATCAGGGTCTTTTCCAGGGAGTCTTCTCTTCTCATGAGCCTCAGCTTCACATAGCACTATATACAGTGTTTTTTCTGGGGGTACGCATACGCCTAAACATTTTGTGAATCTTTGTACTTTTGTCCATTTACTGTATTTTCCCCGATTTGAACTATAAAATGGTGATTTTATTGAGTCAAAATGGGAGTTCCCCTAAATATATATTTTTTTAAAGAAAAAAAGCACTGACTATATATATCACTATATATCACATTTACTATAAGACCCCAGTTTGACTGGAGTCCCAGGACAAGAAGAGGAAGTTTGTGAGAGGGAATTGTGCAGGAGCAACAAACAAGACACACTGTGAATACCAGTGAACAGTCACAAAAAATATAAAAAACCCAAATAGTGGATGTTCAGGAATACTGTGGCCCCCTCACTTCACATCAAAAAATCTTGTGAACTGCCCAGAGACCTGTGGGTATAGGGCGGTATACAAATTTAATTACTTAATTAATTAATAATACCCCTTAGTTACAATCAGTGCAGCAGTGATTCAAAGCGTTAATTTAGTGGAACTCTCAGAAGTAGACTTCTGCTAATATTAGAAAACCCAAGTTAACTTTTTGTGAAACAATGCATTCTAATAAATTGAAAAATCATTTTTACAAATCAGAAAGTTATGCAAATATAAACTATATAAGTGTATGAAAGAGACTTAACAGTTCTTGCTGGTTTTTATCTTGGAATTGCAATGTCCAGGCATAATTAAAAGAGTAAACAAAAAACCACTACCTACTTTTTTGAAGAGGGGGCAGTGATGGAGGTATAGCAATAAGATGGAGAGCATGCTCTCATTAGGGTTAATGGCCAGGCATCTTACGCAGTGTGCTTAGTGCTACTTATGGCTTGCCAAAACTTGGTGCAGATCAAATTTATTTGGTTCTTTTTGCAATTTGTGGTATTTGGAAAGTTGTGACCAGCCATAACAAAACAGCTCATACAGAAAACACAGTGAGACTTAAATTTAGGCATGTATAGGACAGTAACACCCAGTGAACTTCATGGCTGAGTGGGGATTTGAATCGTGGTCTCCCAGGTCCTAGTCCTACAGACAGCAGAGAACCTTCCCCCCCCCCCCCCAATTTGCAAAGTCACAGATACGTGGAGCTGCCAGTGAGAGATATTGTTTCATTCTGTCCATTCATGTCAACAGAACATGATTATTTTCAAAGTTGAATGTTTTTATTTCTGTAAAGAAAAGCACTTAAATGAAAATGATTCAGGAACTCTCATGCAAACCTTTACAAAAGTAGAGTGATGACCCACCATTTCTAAAATAAATTCCAGCATTATGCTATCCTTTAAGAGACGTGGTAACCAGAATTACACACAGTATTCCAAGTGCCGCTGCACCATTGTCTTGTATAAGGCCATTATGGTATTTCCAGTTTCTGTTTTCAATGCTTTTCCTAATGGTCACTACACTATAATTCACCAATTTTACTGCTGCCACAACCTGGCACACAACATCTTAACCACAACATCTTAACTGAGCTTTCCGCTATGACCCTAAGATCTTAGTTCTTGGTCAGCCACCGCCAGCTCAGACCTCAACAGCATATATGTAATCTAACATTTTGTCCCAGCATGTATCACTTTATACTTGTTAACACTGAATCAGATTTATCATTTCAAGGCTCATTTACCCAGTTTGGAGAGAGCTTTTTGGAGTGCTTTGCAGTCTCTTTTTGATAAAAGCTACCCTGAACAACTTGGTGTCATCAGCAGACTTTGCTAACTCATCTCCAGGAAGGGCTAGAAAGACTCTGTCTCATGCTGCAGATTTGGGTTCAAAAAGCAGGCAACACATAACCAGTAAATCTCACCCACTGTCACAAACGCACAGGACCATAACCAAGAACTACAGCAGAATGGTTTTATATATTTCAAGATATAAGAATATTTATTCTACTTACACTCCTCCCTCCATACCAAACACACCATCAGATACACAAAATCAAATGGGCAGGGACACCCAAAAAAATCCTCCTTTCTCTCATAATTTATGGTCTGCTCTCCCCATCCTCATGCTCAACCTGTATTCCTAGGAAAAAAGATGCAGCAGAATTCAAATAAAACCTTTATTCTTATAGAATCATAGAATCATAGAGTTGGAAGAGACCACAAGGGCCATCGGGTCCAACCCCCTGCCAAGCAGGAAACACCATCAGAGCACTCCTGACATATGGTTGTCAAGCCTCTGCTTAAAGACCTCCAAAGAAGGAGACTCCACCACACTCCTTGGCAGCAAATTCCACTGTCGAACAGCTCTTACTGTCAGGAAGTTCTTCCTAATGTTTAAGTGGAATCTTCTTTCCTGCAGTTTGGATCCATTGCTCCGTGTCCGCTTCTCTGGAGCAGCAGAAAACAACCTTTCTCCCTCCTCTATGTGACATCCTTTTATATATTTGAACATGGCTATCATATCACCCCTTAACCTCCTCTTCTCCAGGCTAAACATGCCCAGCTTCATGCTTGGGCATGGAGCTTAGTTATTCAATTATGTTATGTTACATTTTATATATATATATATTTGTCCTGCCCTCCTAATGCCCATGCACCATTCCCTGTTGTCCCAGATTTGACAAGATTAATGTTAAATTGTGTCACTGTTGCAGATTATTGTGGGAAATTTACAATGTTCTGCAAAATATAAATGTGCTTATTTAGATGTGTGCTCTTGTATTATGCATGAAGAGCTGTCAGATATTACTTCTGACAACATTGGTTGAAAGGGATGGAAATACTTTCCCTTTAACTAATAATACAATTCTGTTCAGTTCAGGTATCCTTCAAAGTCTCTCAGTTAGGATTATTTGTATTTTTGTCTCTAGGATCTGCCATGGCCAGCAGCTGAGGCATTTAACTACGCAGATGTATTGGAGGGTATAATAACTTTTAAAGTTAAAAATGCTGTTGAAAAGCTGAGCCCAACTCCTGCCACCATTTCCTTATGATGATATCTGGATAGTTAGGAAAAGAAGCTGTCATGTCATGTTGGTGCTCAGTTGGTACAGCAGGTAGATACTTAATCACAGGGTCCTGAGTTCCAAGTCCCGTGTTGAGCAAAAAGATTCCTGCATTGCAGGAGGTTGAGCTAGATAATCCTTGTGGTCCCTTCCAACCCTACAATTTTGTGATCCGTCTCACTCAACGTTGTCTGCATTGGCTGGCAATGATTCTCCAAAGTTTCAGGCAGGGTCAACCCTCTCTGGAGATGCCAGGCTTTGACCTGCAAACTTCCACAAATACAGCTGGTTCTTTCCAACATGGAACAATGGCCTTGCCCTTTCTTTGCTTACAACCCTAATGTCTTCTCACTCAGGACCACAGGTAACTGCAGGGGTTGGTGTAGGACTGAAGCTCTAGCTCCTGCACCTCTTCTATGAAATGCTCTCTCTACCAGAGGTATGTACTTCTTTAGGCTTGACACTAGACAGCATTCCTAAAGATGTGATCTGAACATAGTTTCTCACTATGTTATCTTCTTTGGGGTTTTTTGGATCTGAACTATAAAATGGTGATTTTCTTGAGTCAAAATGAGAGTACCCCTAAACATATATATTTTTAAGAAAAAACGCACTGGGAGGAAGTATATCCTAAAAATGCAATCTCCTGAAGAGAGTTCAAATAAATGCTGCAACAGCAACAATACCATGGTACAGTTTGTGGGGGCAGGGGGAAGCAAGAGATTTGAATGCAGCCATGAAAATTACAGTATAATGATGTATCATCTTAAGTCCTGTGGCTTCCCCCATTTCCTGTAAACACAGCTTTGTGCCAGAAATACATTTGTGCTTTTATACTAAAACATTCCTGATAAGTTGCATACGGGAGAACAGCTTTGTCAAGGACCGCAGCCCTGATGCCCACTGTGACCCTGAACAAATCATAGTTGATCAGGATTCAGCACATTTGCTTCCTCCAAAGTCAGATTATCTCCAAGGCTAATGTTTAAAATGTAGAACAGTACAGTATTTATGCCCATTTTTAGGCATGTATTTTCATAGGGGCTAACCAATTTGTATGTTTCTGTTAACAGTCTAATAATACAGGGAACAGTACCAGTAAGTGCTTGGGGAGGCCTATACTCTCATCAACACTCACATCTGCTTCACAGCAGTACTGGCTGCAGAATTTGAAGGCCTTCATGCAATGCACCCTTAGTGGGCCGCATCAGCCTATGATAGTTTAGCTATGTGCCAGTCATGCTGCTCCAGTCCTCCCTCTCCCCCCAGCACCTTGCACACTCCTCCACTTTCCCAAGTCCACAGCATGCTGCATGAAACTAAAAGGTGAAGGGTGCTCTTATTTCGTTACCCCCTCCAACACAGCAAGACCCAGAGAACTGAGGGAGAGGCAGAATGTAGGTCTTTTCTTTCACTTCCCTGCAGGCTTTGGAGGGGGAAAAAATGGAACTAATGGAACTTACTCCCTAGTAAGTATGTTTAGGATTACAGCCAAACTATTTTTGAGTGACGGTAGACTCAGCTATACAACTGCAAATAAAAGGTTTTAAATGTGTTGTAAAGTGCAGTATACAAATGTGACACTAGATGGCAAAAGAGAGCTATGCCAAAATCAATGTGTTTTTTTTATTTTTAAAAAAAGCATTTTCGGTGCTTTTTTATATGTGTGTAGATTCCACCAATGTTGTAAACAATATTTAAATAAAATTCACTTGATATTAGTTCCTGGATGAGACAATAGCCCCCCCTAAACAATTTCTGCAGAATTGATGGTTGAAGAAACAAGGCTGAATATTTCATTCCTGCAGTGGTTGGCATCCGACTGTCTCAAGAGACAATGCCTCCATTGGGAGTGAAGTCAAATGCTGTGTTAGCAGTGCTAAAGTGACTGGGTCCCTGAGGAGCAAGCCTGGCCAGTGTGTATGGAGGTCCTGCGCTGCTCAGGCGACAGGACCCCACTCTCGGCCTTGTTGACACTGACGTGCTTCTGGAAGCTGCCACCAGAAGTGTGCTTCTAGAAGTACACAGCCAGATTCTGGAGGTGCGGCTGCCGTGACGGCTTGCCAGGCCTCGCTGCAGTGGCAGGAGGCGGTGAAGAAGCAGCAGCGGCCTGCCAGGTCTTGTGGGAGGCGACAGAAAAAGTGGCAGTGGCCTTGCAGGCCTCGAAGGCCTCTTGGCAGCCTTGGATAGGCGGGGGAGGCAGAGAGAGAGAGAGCCAGCAAAGGTCAGGCAGCGGGATTGGGGCAGA
This sequence comes from Podarcis raffonei, assembly GCF_027172205.1. NCBI lineage: Eukaryota > Metazoa > Chordata > Lepidosauria > Squamata > Lacertidae > Podarcis > Podarcis raffonei. Next base: position 62,593,237 of record NC_070612.1, on the reverse strand, counting down.
AAATGTTGGCCTGCGTGCCTTTGGCACCAGGCTGGGTTCCGGAGGTGCTGGAAGGAGGCTTACAAGGCAAGTCCCAACTATCTTAGGGACTCCACTCAGAACTTGTGCAGGATTTACTGCTTCGCCTTTTCTTCTCCCTGCAATGGCATAGACTTTATAAATGGTTCTTGGATTGTTGAAATAAATGCTATGTATATTATTACTGATATATCAAACTGTAGAATGGTGTTTACCATTTTCAATGCTTTGTTAAACTTTTTTTTTTTTTTACAGATAGGCACATGGGGCAGACTTTGATTCAGTAGAAAGTCTAACAAGGCTGTTAAAGTTTTACTGCTGTGACAGTTGATGCTGATAAAATAAATGGATGAGATGGTGTGATGGATATTTAATACCTCAACAGATCACTTAGTGAATGAAACTCACCCCCAATAATACCCAGGGGTTGGAGCGTTATTATTTCACAGTAAACTATATTGGAGTTGATGATAGGGAATTACTTAATCAACCTTGATGCTGCAGTCAGTAAAATGAAAACATTGCAATTATCCTGACCAGTCATTTCTGCCTTTTGATTTGTAAGGCGAAGTACAATGTTAAAAGGCTTATTGGTTGTTGTGTTATTAAGTGTACTATGGAAACAATATAACTGTTGTAGGTTACTGTATTAATTGCTTTGATGTACTGTATGCTCTTTTGGCATAAATGCAAATCTGTAGTTTACACTAAACAGACACGCCTTGTTCCAAAACTCATCAATATCTCAAATTATTTATTTTCTCTAAGGCTGATTTCCTTTGCTCATATCAGTTTAATTGCATTGAGTTTACATCTGGTTCACATGAAATTAGATCAGAGTAGATACAGCATTTGCTTAACTGATAAACTAATAATCAGTGTGAAGAAGACTGAGCAATTTACATAGCTTACTCTGAATAGGGAATCAATTTTATTATTTGGTAGCTCAAGGAGATGAACAAAAATAAGGGAAGCCAAAAAGTGCAAGTAGATTAATAGGTACCATCTAGTGGGAAGGTAAACAGCATTTCCGTGTGCTGCTCTGGTTCTGGTGTTCCGTTGTGTCAGAAGCGGCTTAGTCATGCTGGACACATGACCCGGAAAAACTGTCTGCGGACAAACGTCGGCTCCCCCAGAGTCCTCTGCGACTGGACTTAACTGCCAGGCAGTGGCGGAGTTTCATGCTCCGGCAAGGGGGGGTGGCGGAAAGCAGACGGGGGTGGTGCTGGCGCGCGTTCTGGGGGCATGGCATGCCACTTGCAGGGGCATAGTGCCTAGGGTGGGAAGGGGGGGCAGCCGTGATGGCACCCTACCAGGATCGCGCTGCCGGGGGCGGTGCACTCCCCCCCCCACTCCTCTTCCTCCTCCAGTGCTGTCAGGGGTCCTTTACCTTTACCTCTTTAAAGGAAGTTCTCAGAAGGCAAACCAGTATCTGGTCCAAATGCAGTATGATGGCAGCTTTTCCATGTACTTAAATGTGTTGAAAATGGGGGATCTAGTCTAGTTGTGACATGTCACAACTTATGGTGAGTTAGAGGAGGACTTTGTAGACAAACGTCCCTTGCAGATATGATGGGTTGATCTGCTGTTAGTGTTCTACCAGCTAGTAAATACTTACCTGTTCACATAGGCCTAACTAGGCGCTGATCCTTAGTACTGATTCTACAGAATTCTGGATTCCAGTTTTCATATTTTATTGTATCTGCTTTATTTTGTAAACCACCTTGTTGTTGTTATTATTATTTTGTAATGAAAGGCTGGTATGTAAATAATAAAATAAACTAGCAGAAAAGCACCTGGAGGAGAGAGATCTGGGGAGAGCTAAGCTGTAGATAAGGGGCACAGGTGGCGCTGTGGTCTAAACTACTGAGCCTCTTGGGCTTGCTGATCAGAAGGTCAGCGGTTCGAATCCCCACGACAGGGTGAGCTCCCATTGCTCAGTCCCTGCCCCTGCCAACCTAGCAGTTCAAAAGCACATCAGAGTGCAAGTAGATAAATACCTTCCGGCGGGAAGGTAAACGGTGTTTCCGTGCGCTGCTCTGGTTCTCCAGAAGCGGCTTAGTCATGCTGGCCACATGACCTGGAAGTTGTACATCTCCCTCGGCCAATAAAGCAAGATGAGTGCCGCAACCCCAGAGTCGGCCACGACTGGACCTAACATTCAGGGGTCCCTTTACCTTTTAAACTGTAGATAAGGAAATATTTGATTCCCCTCGCCCTTGGCTTTTAAAATTTGATACAAACCCCTTTTCTACCCAAATGGTGCAAGTCTATGTTTATATATACAGAATGGTTAGTCCATCTAGGTCAGTCCTTAGCTCCCTCTATGGAAAATAATAATCCTTAATTATATGTATCCAACTCCTTCTTATTATATGTATCCAACTCCTTCTTCAAGGGCACAGTGGCATACAAAGGAGTATTATCCACATAACTGGCCTGTGTGGTGAATTAAGGCTGAGAGAATATGAGTGACCCAAAGTCATCCAATATGAGCAGGGATTTAAAATGGATTTCTCCATCCATTCCAATATTTCTCCACCACACAATGCTGGATCTCCATTGTTCTTGGAATCTCAAGACTGAAAGCCGATGAGAGGCTAATCTGACTTTTTATTTATAAGGAACACATTTTTTTCGTTTAGTGTGCTGTTAATATTGGTTGACTTCCAGCAACTGAGTTGTTTTGAGCTGTTGCTCAGCAAAAGCTTGAACCTTCTGAGGTGCACAAAGGCTTTTGCAGAGGGTTGAACAAACCATTTTTCCATTAAATGAAGGTTTATGTAAGAGGTTTATGTATGAGTTACTCCTGAAAATCTACAGAATAATTCCCCCTTCACTTTTTATTAACTCACAATGCAAATAAAATATTTTATATTGACATATCAATAGATGAAATATAAAGACTATTCAGAAATTGTAAATAATTTCTCACTATATTTGCACAGTGTATTGATAAATAACATTGCATAAAGATTGCCCACTTTACAAGAAAAAAAGAGAAAGAAATAACAGTGGACATGTCTTGTAGTTACTAAATGTATATATCAACAGATCTCTTTTTGCCATTTCAAAATGTACCAGGGAGAAGGCTGGAATCATTATTGAAGCATATGAATTCTAGGCATGACAGTTATGCCAGATTGCTCTCTGGCAATTTTTAATCTGCTCTTTGAAGGAGTGTCATTTCTCAGTGACATTGCATTTGATGTTTAACTATATGTGCAGATTCAGCATCTTCAAAGTGGAAATGGAAGGGGGCAAAAGATACTGATGTAGCCAACTGAAAATCATATTTAGAAGCTTACTAAGCAGTATGTCCTTGTTTTAGACCAATTGCTTTGATTCAAAGAGATAGTGTTTCAAACACAGAGCTCCACTGCAGGACATGAAGAAATCCTAGCATTTGCCATATGTTCATTAAGATGAGAGGTGAATATTTATTTCACAGTTGCTTGAAACAATCTTATTTTATGCATCTGCAGTAGAAAGGAGTAATGTAAATGTTGCAGTGAAATTGTGTGAGCTCACAGATGTAGAAAGGCACAAACTCATCATTGGTGGAATTGTAAACAAATGGTCTAATTTTTAACCATACCTCCTTTGCATTTAAGGAGGACTAAGATTACAGAAGTATCAATATTTTATCTTGGTAAATATTATTTTCCATTTTTCCTTGCATACATTCTAAATATAGCAATCCAAAACAAGGGCAATACCCAGAGAGAGAGAGAGAGAGAGAGAGAGAGAGAGAAATTGGAATAATCAGATGATCAGAAGCACAGAGGAAGTTTTTTGAGATGACGTTAAAGTGAGAATAATCCATTCTTAAAAACATCTCTATAGAAATATCATCAAATTGTATGTTGCCCAAGGAAAACAGGTTTTTAAAAAACCTGTTTAACTGTAAGCACCACTTTCAGTCACTCAGAGGTTTAGTCAGTTTCTGAATATATTTTCCTAGTCGTATATGCAGTGTGTTTTTGCTGTTATTGAGCTTCTCAGGGTAACTAAGGTTTTTTAAAATATAAAAAATCAGTAAGCTAGATAAAGATGTCAGTGTTGCTATATTTAAAATCGATACTGTACTTGACTAAGGGAGGTGGCTGGCTGATGTGTGATAAAGTCACAGCAGAATGCAGTAGGTAGAAGAATCTCTAAGTGTCTCTGACTGAGCTGTTGCTCAGAGTTTAGATGAGAGATAGGTAAGGCAGACTTAAGAGATAATACAGTGTATGTGAAACTGCCTTTGAAGACTTCTTAGAAACTTATGTTCATACAGAACACTGCTGCCAGGTTACTACCTGGAGCTGACCAAAGGGAAAACAACCCCATCAGTTCTACACGACTAAATTGGTTGCCAGTTCTTCCCTGAGCACAATTCAAAGTGCTGGTCCTTACCTTTAAAGTTTTGGGATTCAGATATCAAAAAGACCACTTGAGCTTGTTGAGGTTGCTGCCAGAGGCGCTTCTCTGAATTCCCCTGCCTTCTGAAGTGAGGTGAGGGTGGTGGTGACAAGAGAAGGCCCTTGCAGCTGTGACGCTCTCCGTATGGAATGCCCCCAGGTGCATTTTCAGTGTGGCTTTAATGTGAAAAGGTCGGGGGCAGGGGCGGGCTGCTGCCTTTTATTCCTCTGCTTGGGGTTTATTGTTCTGCTCTGTTAATCCATATGCTTTTATTTTATTTTATTATGACTGTTGTGCCCTGCCCTGAGAGTTTTGTTAAATTTAAGGAGAGTATTAAAAAAATCAATACACAGGAAGAAGAGAAGTGAAAAAAGTAAGAGGTTCACAAGAGAGAGAGAGAGAGAGAGAGAGAGAGGGAGAGGGAGAGGGAGGGAGATCAGCAAGGAGGACTGGAACCAGGGCCTGAGGTTGTGTACATGGCCAGCTTAAAATGCAGCTAAGTTGCTCTTTTTCTCAATTCAGATCGAAGTTGGCTTGGGGAAAAATGCAGTATTTTGTATATTAAAAAATGACAAGAGAGATACAAAATAGATATGGATTGTGACTAATGTGTGTATACCACTTCCCAAACCATCCATGGAAGTGCACTTGATGCAGAGTAAATGAAAGTGTGTACATAGCTTTAGGAAAGCATGGGGTCCATAGTAATAAGAAGGTAAAAAGCTGGAGAAGAGAAGGCGAACCTGACAAGAGAGAATGACAGAGAAGAGAGGTGTGTATGGCCAAGAGCAGCCAAGCTGCAGAATGCTGAAATTCTTCTAATATTTGGATGCAGGCTTCAAGTACCCAAGTAGTAGTTTGCAAATTGAGTTTAAACAGTTACAACGGTCTATCAACATAATCATTAATTAGCTACGCACACATTCAGACAAAGTTAAGAGATGCAGGGAACATATGGCCCATCTAGCCTTTTGAGCAAATTACTCAAGGAATATGTAGCTGTTAAGGCTGCAATCATAAATCTAAGTTCAATATTATCATTCTTTTTGTTAAGAATAGTGCACCCAACAGCAGCCAGTAAGGTGGCATGGGTGGGGCACCTTGCTCTCCTGGCCTCCCCACAGAGTGGGTCTCTAATGTTTACCAAGAGGAAAATGGGAGGGGTAAGGGGGCAGGTGAGGGGTGGGGAACTTAGCCTGGTGCAGCGCAAAGAGACAGAGTCACCCTGCCTCTGCCCCTCCCACTGCCACATGCTGCACTGAGCCAAGATCCCTGCACTCCACCCCTCCCCATCTGTGTCTTCCGCCCCCTCAATATTTGTTTGAAGGGGGCTCAGCCCCCCCCCAAATATTGAGGGGACCTGGTGCAATGTTGCGGAAGGCTGCGCCAGCCTGCGTGGTATCTGCAGACTGTGGGGACTGGCACAGCCTAACAGAAGGCTGCACTGGCCTGCACATGTCAAGAGATGTGTGACATCACCTGCCACATGCATGCCGTGTCACCCACGTGCCATGCGCTGCCCCCTAAAAAAATAAATGTTGGGGGCAGCCTGGTGTCACTGCAGTATATACATTAGTTCTGAGCACCAGAGTTGTCTGTTTCTTCTTTGAGTATTGCTGCATTGTACATAAGTAATTCCATATTGAACTACACCAGAACAACATACTGTATTCTTAAATCAGCAGCAGGCAGTTAAAACACTGAACGGCCTGGATAAAACTTTCAGTTCCTTTTCTTTTTATGAAAATGCATTTTGTTTTGTATGCACCAAGTAATGGATTTGAAAAAGAATTTAATTTCTTTCTCTAATATTATAGCTTTACAATAACTCCAGTCATTGGGGTGGAGTAAAGGTTCCTCATTAAAAAGTAGAACCTCTTTGATCTGTGTTAATTAAAGAGAGGCACATAATAGATGAAATTACATTGAATATTTTGGCTTAATAACTACAGTATGTGGAAGCTCCCCACACAATTGAAAACCCTAAATTACTTGGGGAGCCTTCAAGAGTAGAAGAAGCTCCTTGCTTCAGACCTTTGCTCTCAATTTCACTGAGGGCTGTTAACGCAATAAAGAGGATCCTGTGAGCAGGTAGTTCATGACAGCACACTCTTGCTCCTAGGGGACCAGATTCAATTAACCCAGCATGCTAGTGGAACCTAGCACAAGGGTTTCTACTAGTGCAATGGGGCTCCTCGCTCTCCTCCCCCCGTGCTGCCCCCAGATCCTCTCTGGAGGGTCAAGAGAGGGAGGATGAGAGGAGAAATGCTTGCAGTGACTGAATGATCAGGAGAGTGTGACGTTGAATTCCTACCCTTGCTTTTGGTTATGTGTGAGGAGCATGAACTCCTGAATGGGGCTTTTGTCAGTGCTGAGCCTATAAGCACAAATCCTTTGCTTGATTGTTGTGAGTTATTGTGCCTAGGTGCCCACAGACAATGTCTTGTTAGGTAGCCAATTGAAGTGAAACCTATATTGCTTATTGCTATAAGATTAGATAGTTGTATGACTTGATATTTATGATGGTATAAGAGAGCACTTCCTTTTCAATAGTTTTTTCTAATAGGATCACCTACAAAGATTGGTTAGGAGAACCACTACTGGATAGCAGGTAGTCACACATTGCTATCTCTTTGCAAGCTTTATAGCACCAACTGTGCTGTCATAACTGTCAGACATCTCTGTGACATGGACAGCATACAATGCTGGCAACACCTACCTGCTGCCTGCAATTCTTCCCCATCCTCCAGTGTGTTAAGTCTTTTGGTAAACTGGACTGGACTGCAAAAGGAGTTCAGTTTAAATATCAAAAATTATGCCAAACCTGTGCGTGAAGAAAATGAGGAAGAAATGGTTTGGTTTCTGCATATAGTGAATACTTTGGAATGAAGATATGAAACCTGCCTCTGCAGGGAGAGAATTCACAGAGAGCATTTCTCCTGGGCTGCCACCACCTGAACATGTAAAAATGATGGAAGAGGATTCCTACTGCCGATCTTAACACAAGAGAGTTTCTGTAGGGAAGGGGGTGGTCTTTCAAATGCCATTTAGGGCTTTAAACACTAATGTGGACATATTTAATTCAGCTGGAAAATGAATTGGCAACCAACACAACTGTTTTAAAGCAGGGGTTATGTAAGTTTGAAATGGAGGCTTTCAAACCCCCGAGGCTTGTCTTTTAACCTCATGCTTTGTAAAGGTCTGAATATTTATAATGCTGGAATTGTCAGTGGTATTCTTATTTTTTAAATTATATCTAAAGTGAATCTATAATTTTAAAAAAATGTTCATTTAAAAAGATAGTTGTGTGCTGGTTTTCTAATTTTTAATAAAAGGAATAATCTAAAGTTCTAATAGAATTTATTCCTTGTGATACTTCAGATGGATTTTGTTTTGTGAACTAATGATATAAAAAGCTGAATATAGTACCTTTTACAATAAATTTCCTTGAGCGTACTGGATAGCAATACAGCATAATGATTAGAGTGTTGTACTATGACCTGGGAGACTGGGGCTTGATCCTTACTCAGCCATGCAGCTCATGGGGTCACCCTGCTAAGAGATTTCTTACTACCTCACCATTTCTTAGCCTAACCCATCTCCCAGGCTTGTTGTGAAGATGAACTGGGAGGAGGAGAATCATGTACACCACCTTGAGCCCCTTGGAAGAAAAGAGTGTGTGTGAGAGGGAGACTGATTATTTTTATGCTTTTTTGTGAAAATAGTTGGGTGATAATTTGTACAAAATTACTTAAAATGCTGCATATAAATTAGACATTAAAAAAGATAGAGACAGACAGAATAAGCAGTTCAGTTATAATATATGGTTATGCAGCTATGCCTTGAGGACAGTCCATCCATTTCATATCATATGTCCTTTTGAAAGATGAGCGCTGAGGATCAAGTAAAACAGCAGGAAATTGCATAATTTATAGTGCTGGTTTTCTTTAAAAAAAAACAACCCAGACAAACTGTTTTTAATATAGTTAAATCTCCCTCTTTTCTCCCTCTCCACTTTCCCCCTTCTCTACAGATTGGAGCACTGAAGGATTACTACCACTTCTACCATAGTAAAACGATTAAAAGGTCAGTTCTCTCAAGTAGAGGTACTCACAGCTTCATTTCAATGGAACCAAAGGTAAGATAACACAGCTAGCCAGTCATATAAGATGCAAGCACTTACATTTTTAATTTGAAATTTTACACTAGGAGACATTTACCTGGATGGCATCTAAGATTTCAAGAGCTGACATATTATCTGTTCATTGAGCTTCTGCTTCACATTAGGATATAATGAAGACAATATTGTATTATTAACGGATGTGCTGTCCTAAGATGTACAACCTAGTTCATAAGGGACTGGTGTATGTATCTGGTGATCTGTAGATCAACCTTCACTAATTTAAGCAGCCCCAAACTAGTATAATAGTTTCTTGGTATTCTCTTTGCAAGTAGTAGCCCTGTCTTAGAATGAAGAAATATACCTTGTGACAGTAGATGGTTCTGCTATGCAATCTCAATAAACTGCAGGTTGTACAGCAGTTGTTCTGGCTGGGTTACAGCCTTTGGCACAGTGTAGCAGATGTAGGTGCATTGCACCTGTGTTCACTCAGAGGCTGCAGTCTCCTGAAACCATTTCCTTACTTTGGAGTAGTCCAGCTGTTTGGTGAAGCGCTTTGAAATGTAAATGACTTGAGGGGTATTGCATACCAGCCACAAGCAGTTTGTGGATAAGGTTGCTAGATGTCTGCTGTTTTTTCCTAACAAGAGCCTTCTTTAACTGCTTCACAACAGGCAGAAATGCAACACACCAACTTTTCCTAGAATGCAGAAGATGGAAAAGTTGTGCCTCTTTAATTTCTTATTGTTATGCAACTTTACAATGTATGGCTCTTCCATGGGCAAAAGAAAGATGGTACTTATTTGATGAGTTTTTGTTTAATGTATCAGGAACAATTTCAGTTTTTACACTTCTGTTTTTTAATAGTATATTCTGACTTCTGTTGAATTTGTAGATATCTTTTTCCTCTAACATACTTCTCATGATACTTTTCCATTATTATAGCTATGTCAAACTTTGGCCCTCACTTTTTCTTTTTCTTTTAGGCTGGAATGATAGACTTTAATGTGTGGGGAGGGAAAGTGTTGTAAACCTCTTCCAAGCATGCCATTTCCCAAAGGTTGTTCATGGCTGGTAACATCCACTGTGCTTCCCCTCTCAGCTACCTGTTGGCTGCCATTTCCATCACAGCCAATTAAGGAACTTGTACATTTCAGTCCGTGTCTTGATTCTAAGACTTGATATGCCAGTTGCTTGATGTCTTGAAGTACAACATTTACAGATAGCTAACACAACACAGGTGTTATGCTCCTGGGCATAATCACTTAAAGCAATTAGGGGCGGGGGTTGATTGCTGGGCTTCGGGAAGTTGGCAGGAGAACTCTGACAGGGTCCCAAAGTCCTCCCACCTGCTTCTCAGAGCACAGCAAGCAGCCCTCCTGCTTTGGAAAGGTACATGCTACCTGCCAGATAGCTTGCAGTAGTAATGTGGCACCATCTTTGTCACAAGTACAAATCCTAGAGTATATGCATGTTATTAGACCATGGAAGTGGAGGAAACCCACACCAAGAACTGTTATAAGACAGTCTCATTTCTCTGGCAAGAGATAAGCAATTGTTGGTCATTTGTTGCATGTGATCCAATTTATTTGCATTTCACAGAATATCTTAATGTTTAACCACATGGCTAATTTGGCAGCAATGTATGGAAAATTAGCGCATTGTAAACTCTTCTTTCTATTTTGTTTTTTTGTTTATCTTTCTATTAATTGTTGTGTTTTCATTCTGTTCATTAAACAAGCTAGAATTTCATATTAGAATTGCCATTTGAAAGACTTGGTTTTACTAACAACATAGGATTACTGATGGAAATGAACATAAATGTTCACTGGCGAACTGAGATCTTACCTTGTTATAAAAGCCATGTTTGACTTCTTGCATTTATAGCTCGCCTTCTTCATAATTATCCTGACTGTCAGCAAATGGCTCAAAAGATTCAGCCTTCATATTCTTAATTGTGCATGCATTTGTTTAAATGGCATATCAGAATATTTTCTCTCCCTCGCTCTTTCCTAAGCCCTTTGTGAGGTTCCATTAGTCTGACAATCTCATTGTAGATTGCTGAACAAGAAAGATTCATCTACAACTTTACAATGATTCACTTCCTAATCAGTGTGACAAATAGATTAGGATGTGAAATGTAGTCAATAAGATTGCACTCATTCCTTTCCTTTTACTTAAACTGTTCATTAGACTGGCTGTAAGGATGGACTATCACTTTGAGATTGTATAAATACACTGTGCTGAAGCAAGTTGTGGAAAAAAGTAGTAATATCCATTGTCCACTTTATCCTGTTATCAGAAACCTAAGCTACAAAAAACAGGCAGGTGTCATGTTCCAACAAGTTGCAGTGTTGATAGCACTTGTCTTGAAGGCAGATTAAGGTCTTTGGATTTTTACGTTGAAGGAAAGCTGGTTATTGTTCCATTAACTTGCAAGAGATGTAACACAACCTGATGAAATCTAAACATTTAATAGCATTGATCTTGCAGAGGACATAGGTGTGTGTGTGTGTGTGTGTGTGTGTGTGTGTGTGTGTGTGTGTTTACTGTGATATATTTGGTTCCACTATGCCTCATTAACTATAGTCCTTAACTAGAAGTATTCCATGCATCCCACATAATGTTTAAAAGACTCAGCCCATGCAGATGCTGCAAAACTGCTGCTTGAGTCATGCATACAGGGCAGCATACAGGCTAACAGCCTTTATATATTATGCCAGACATATGGATCACCCATATGAAGAACTGCATTTTTGTTAAACATGGCCTCAGCCTGCCTCAGGTCCTCCCAGGGGAGGCTGGGGTGAAGCCAGGGCACATGTAATTAGAAGAGAGAGATTTTGCATCTCAAAGAGCAAGGATGGGTCCAGTCTGATGGTCCAGTCAAGTTCTAGTGGTAAGTCATATCCGGGGGCAGAAACTTGAAGTGCCTTCTGTGGCCTCCAAATCTGCCTCTGAACCTCATGGAGCATCAGGGCCAGAGAACGTGATACTGCCATAATTTCAAGTGGGAGAATTATGCATATAAAGGCAGATATTTTGAAGCTAAACTAGCACTGTCACTCCATATCATTCTGAAGATAATTTCGAATCCCAGCTGACCTCAAGCTGCAGATAGGGGCGTATAAGAGGGGACAGGGGGGACGGTCCACCCTGGGTGCCATCATGAGGTGGGGTGACATGCTGGCTGAATCCAAACCCCCTTTTGCACAAATAAACGCTGGTGGGACCCATAGAATCCTGTTTGCCCTTTTAAGTGTCACCCTTTTAAGGAGGCTCTGCCCCTAGAGGCTGCTCCCAGGAGCGATGTGAGCCATTCCCAAGCCTCACCTCGCCAGCTCCAGAGCCCCCGGAACCTCCCAGCGGCTTTGGAGGGCAGCGATTCCTCCATCCAGCCTCGCGCACCTGTGCACCAAAGCAGCGGAGGAGGAGGAGCAGCTGCTGCTGCTGCTGCTGCTGCTTGGTGCTTGGTGCTTGGTGCTTTACTTTATATTCACTTGCTAAGTACTGAAGATCAATGAACACAAGGTGCAGCTGCTGTATAGAGTGACATTAACAATCACAAGGTGGTTCTATAATTAGGCGAGGCATAGGCAAATTTGGCCCTCCAGATGTTTTGGGACTACAATTCCCACCATCCCTGACCACTGGTCCTGTTAGCTAGGGATTATGGGAGTTGTAGTTCCAAAACATCTGGAGGGCTGAGTTTTCCTAGGCCTGCATTAGGCAGATAGGCTTGAAGCTGCTCTATCTCCTTGCAGAGGAAGCAGTCCTAGGTTAGAAGTGAGTAGTTGCAAAGTAGCTTTCTGACATTTTTGAGTAAGACCTGTTTGTATAACTCCCGCTATTTCCATAGATGATATTTTTATTAGAGGCTTATGTGAATTGCTGAAACAGGTACACAGCCTAAAAGGGAAATACAAATATATGTATATATTGCCATTTTTAGGGCAATTTCCTGTTTGCTTTGAGCCTTAATTCAAATCTCTGAATAGTTATTCTAAAATTCAGTTTACATTGCTAGACATCATGTGAGAGGAGTTTTTCAAAACAAAAATTAATCAAGAGTTGTCTTACGTCCACTATGAGTCAAGCTCGGCTCTCTGGCTTGGCCATTTTGTCAACTGAAAACAAAGTAGCGAAAGGAATTGATTTTGATGATGTGATTTCAAAATTTGCAGAGAACAAAGTTAGGAAAAAAATGTTTTAAGTGCTTATGTTCACAATGTTAAGTAAATAAACCAGAAAATAACCCTTGCAACTGTAAGTACACTATCTTATTTTTCCTTCTTTTAATAATTTCAATGTGTGTGGGGGGGGGGGGTGTGACAAGAAATTTCCTGCTCTGGGTATCACCTGACCTTGCTACGCCACTGGCTGCAGATAATGCTATAAAGGGCTGACGGGAGGGAGGGAGCCTCAGCAAAACCTACACAGGAGAGTGTAACTGCTCCCTAAAGCAACCATTCTTTCACTTAGGGAAAGTAAAGAGATTGCAGATTACTATTCTGAATTAGAAGACCCTGACATGAGCAGTTAATGCGATGAAGAAGGGACAGAGCCCTACATGAGTGAAATGATAACGAGGGAGAAGAAAAGGAAACAAGTAGTGCCTGCCCATCTTAGCAACTCTTCTTTTTATTAAATCAAGGAAATCAGTTCTCCTGTCATTGCCCTTCTCTTACCATGTACAACACTGCTACTCTTGAATTTCACATATTGGCAGAAATGCTGGATTATATTGAGTAGGCCCTAGAGGGGAATGTGGGATGAAAGACTCACCTGAATGAGTCATGGGATAATACAGCATGACTCTAGAGAAGCACAGACACAGCCATATTTTCATAAACCCATTTATGCTGTATCGTGTAGCCCTTTGTAATTAATTTATATGCATTCAACAGCTTCCTTTGCTCAAACACTGCTGTTTCCTTTTTTGCCCAGAATGTTTGGTGTGAAGCAAATAGCAGGTGTTCATGATGTGCATTGGCAATTGTACATAATCTGTATGTGAGTAGCTAGAAGAATCCCAGGCAGGAAATGGAAAAGTGGATAAAGGGGGGCACACCAGCTCACAATGGGGACAATTTAAAGTCATCTTAAAATCAGAGCATTTGAGATGAGAGTTATGCATTTCAGTATAAAGCATTTACTTATAAATGTTAAGTGCATGGAAATTATTTTATTATTTTTCATCTTGTCTTGGTACATATGTAGAATAATGTGGTGAAATTATTTGAAAAACAGCAGTTGAAGGCTTTCACATTTCAATATGAGACAGAATATTACAGAGACTCAGAATTACTCAAGGCTTATTTAGAGAGTTCAACAGGACCAGGTCCTAAAGGAATGGAGGGAGGGAGGGGGGAGATTGCTGTCAGCTCCACTCTGGGAGATGTTAGGAGACTTTATTCAGTTTATGTTGCCAGCAAAGGAAAGACGGCAAGTGGCTAATCTAGCTGACAGGCTGGTGTGTTTCAGGTTGATCTCGAAAAGGAATAAATGGAGAAATAGTTGTTTTGTATCATAAGGGGCAATAATTTGGGGAAAAAGAAAAGCTAATTTACAGAGCTGGCTGACATAAGATCCTATAGCAGAGGTGAGAGAGCAGGGGAACATGTTGGAAAGAAATTATGCAGAATGCAGTAGGAATGTGAAAAGAGCAAAGGGCTAGTTTTATAGAGGTCCAACAGTCTCTGAATTCAGAATTTGCATAACAACTTGAAATAAAGGCATGTGTCTGCCTTTTAATACTGTATATTTAGAGTTACTTTCATGATTAGGTTATTTAGCTAATTCTAAAAGGAAAGTGCTGGTTGAAACTCTTCCATATGTAAGAAACGTATGTTGAAACTCCTAATATTTTTTCAGTAGTCTGTGGGTTCTGATCCAGAATGAGGACAGTGCATATAAAAAGTGTCCCAACGAACATAAAAGTGGCATCATTATGTATTCTATTCCTGAACATAAGGGGGGAGTTCCCATCATCATGTAGTAAAAATGGTAGTAGCTCTCATGCATGAGAAGAAAATACAGTCGTACCTTGGAAGTCGAATAGAATCTGTTCCAGAGGTCCCTTTGACTTCCAAAACATTTGTAAACCAAAGCGTGGCTTCTGATTGGCTGGAAGCTGCAGAAGCCCCTTTGGATGTTCAGCTTCCAAAAATACCATATTGGCCTGAATATAAGCCACACCCGCTAATAAGCCATACCTTTAAAATTCTTGGGGGGGGGGGAGAAAAAAAGACAATACCCGAATATAAGCCGCTCCCTTAAAATTGGGTTACAGGCTGAAAATTGCTGCGGTTGGTAGAATTGTAACTCTGAGCCAATTTAAGCCTTTGATCTTGCAAGCCCACAAAAAGTACCATACAATTGCTAAAATCGCAAATTGCTATTCAATTGCTACAATTCCGCAGACACTTATACCCACAAATTTACTTCATTTTCTACCTCTTTTTGCCTTTTATCACATTATCATAAAGATTCCAAATATGGTAAAAACTTAGAAAAATGCTGCTTTGATTAAAAAGGTCAGAATCAAATACACATTTATACATCACCCATGGTGGTTTTAATCCAGAAAACATGAACACCAGAAGAGTCCTGCTCAATTTCAATAGAAAAATTATGGAACAGAAATAGCACAGACCTAGTCATGTGTATTCAGAAGTACCTCTGGGTTCAATGGAACTTACTTTCATATAAGTGTGTAGGAGTACAGCCTAAGCAGTACAGTGGAACCTCAGGTTACAGACGCTTCAGGTTACAGACGCTTCAGGTTACAGACTCCGCTAACCCAGAAATAGTACATCAGGTTAAGAACTTTGCTTCAGGATGAGAACAGAAATCATGCTCCGGCAGCGGGAGGCCCCATTAGCTAAAGTGGTGCTTCAGGTTAAGAACAGTTTCAGTTTAAGAACGGACCTCCAGAACGAATTAAGTACTTAATCCAAGGTACCACTGTATATAAAATGCTCTCAAGTTTTGTTAAGACATGTGGTATCTAAAACCATGACATGAAATATTGGGGCTTAATAATATTAATATTGGGGCCATCAAACAAATATTCAACTTATTTTGACCATAGTGCACCTTGGATTGCTTCTACTGTATATTAAAAACATTTTGTTGTTGTTGTTGTTGTTATTATTATTTAGCTTAGGGACTACTCTTTCATTCTCTTGTTCATTTCTATGTCTAAGTTACTTCAAGCCAGGGATGCCGTATTTTGAAGAGCAAAAAAGAGGACACATTTGCCAACTTCTACTTTTAACTGTGGATCACTATGACAACTCTCATTTCAAATACCCCTACTACATGGGCATAGCCAGGATTTTTGTTGGGAGGGGGCAGAACCACAGTTAGTTGAGTATTTTTATTGATTGGGAGGGCAGCTGCCCCCTGGCTACGACCATTCCCTACTATATGTAGGCTGTAGAAGCTGTGATATACTGCTAGTAGCAAGGTGCCGTTGCTGCTGACTTTGCGGCTGACTTCAGAATAATACACTAACAGTAGGTGTCAGAGAATAGACACCACAAAGCCACTGCTTCCCATTTTGAAGGATTTAGGCACTAAAGAAGTGACAATTTCCCAGCCTTTCTCTCTCCCTTGCAATGCACCCACAGGGGGTTTGAAGCTGCCTCTAACTGCCACCCCTCGAACAAGCCGGGGCACAACAGAGCTTCTGTCCTATTTATTTTTGCCCCCTTGGAAGAAGGGAGACAGAGAAAGGACGGAGAGGCCACATACCCCAGGCTTGATGCAGGCCAGGACTGGTGGGGAAGAGATGGGCGGGGAAGGAGCCGCCCTCCAGCGGAGGATCCTCGCAGCCGTGGAACCTTAGAGCCTGGCTTCTCCTCCCCTGGGTTGTGTCTGGCTGCTTCCCTTGCTCCACACAGCAAACATTGTTTCCTCTGCCACCTCTTCCCTTAGACTGGCTAACTGACCAGTCCTGCTCCTCCTTTCTGTCCATGGATTAATAGCACTTGATGACCTTGGGGACAAGGTGTGGGCAAGGTGTTTTGGTATTTGGAGATGCTTCTGCAAAACTCATTGTGGTGCTAAATGATGTTTGCAAAGCATTATGCTTTCTGGGCTATTTTGTCACCAATGGAACACATTAAAATGATGTACGTATGCTGTGTCCTAGGGGCATTTAATCTCATGATTTAATAATGTAATCCTACTATTACCTTAGTATAAATGCTCGGACACTAGAATATCTCTTCTGAATACATGCTTGTGTTTCCTTGAGCAGAATTTAACTCAGTGCATGATTGGTCAGTAGAATAATTTATTTTGTAAATGATCTAAGGATACTTAAAATTAGTATATGCTGATTTCTGAAGGGCTTATATATGGTCTGAGCTGTAATGCTAGGCTAAGTAGAAAAGAAATCAACTTGATGGCTCAACCATGCCTTTAATATAATATTAACACATTTTTTAACACAAAAGCTCAAAACATTGCTATTTCAGAATCTGAACCCCCAAAGTACCTTGATTTCAGCAAGGCATTTGACAAGGTGCCCCATGATATTCTTGTAAAGAAGCTGGTAAAATGCGGTCTTGACTATGCTACCACTCAGTGGATTTGTAACTGGCTGACTGACCGAACCCAAAGGGTGCTCATCAATGGTTCCTCTTCATCCTGGAGAAGAGTGACTAGTGGGGTGCCACAGGGTTCTGTCTTGGGCCCGGTCTTATTCAACATCTTTATCAACGACTTGGATGATGGACTCAAGGGCATCCTGATCAAATTTGCAGATGACACCAAACTGGGAGGGGTGGCTAACACCCCAGAGGACAGGATCACACTTCAAAACGACCTTGACAGATTGGAGAACTGGGCCAAAACAAACAAGATGAATTTTAACAGGGAAAAATGTAAAGTATTGCACTTGGGCAAAAAAAATGAGAGGCACAAATACAAGATGGGTGACACCTGGCTTGAGAGCAGTACATGTGAAAAGGATCTAGGAGTCTTGGTTGACCACAAACTTGACATGAGCCAACAGTGTGACGCGGCAGCTAAAAGAGCCAATGCAATTCTGGGCTGCATCAATAAGAGTATAGCATCTAGATCAAGGGAAGTAATAGTGCCACTGTATTCTGCTCTGGTCAGACCTCACCTGGAGTACTGTGTCCAGTTCTGGGCACCACAGTTCAAGAAGGACACTGACAAACTGGAACGTGTCCAGAGGAGGGCAACCAAAATGGTCAAAGGCCTGGAAACGATGCCTTATGAGGAACGGCTAAGGGAGCTGGGCATGTTTAGCCTGGAGAAGAGGAGGTTAAGGGGTGATATGATAGCCATGTTCAAATACAGTGGTGCCTCGCAAGACGAACGCCTCGCAAAACGAAAAACTCGCAAGACGAAAGAGTTTTCCATTTTTGAGTCGTTCCGCAAGACGAATTTCCCTATGGGCTTGCTTCGCAAGAAGAAAGCCCATAGGGAAGACTCCGGGGACCTCTTTTAAATGCTGGCGGTGGGGTTCAGAAGAGGTCCAGGAAGGCCGGCGGGGGCCGAAAGGCTTTGCTCCCCACCGCCAGCATTTTAAAAGCGGTCCGGGATAGCAGGGAAGCGCTTTCCCGCTATCCCGGACCGCTTTTAAAATGCTGGCCGTCGGGAGCAAAGACTTTTGCCCACCGCCGGCCTTCAGAAGAGGTCCTGGCCGGCGGGGGGCGAAAGTCTTTGCTCCCCCCCACCTGCCTTTCCGGGATAGCGGAGAAGCGCAGCGCGTTTCTCCGCTATCCCGGACGGCCTTTGAAGGCAGGCGGGGGGGGGAGCAAAGACTTTCGCTCACCGCCTGCCTTCAGAAGACCTCCGCTGTCCCGGGGGCTTTTAAAATGCTGGCGGTCAGCAGCAAAGCCCTCCTGTCCCCGGAGCTTGCGGGGCGGGAGGTGGGGAGAAGGGCTTTTCTTCCCACCGCCAGCCTTCAGAACAGCCTTCTGAAGGCTGGCGGTGGGAAGAAAAACCCTTGTCCCCCCCCCAGCCTTCAGAAGAGGTCGGGGGACTGTCCCCGGACCTGGTCTGAAGGCGGTTTCCATAGGAACGCATTGATTGATTTTCAATGCATTCCTGTGGGAAACCGTGCTTCGCAAGACGAAAAACTCACAAGAAGAAAAAACTTGCGGAACGAATTAATTTCGTCTTGCGAGGCACCACTGTATATAAAAGGATGTCACATAGAGGAGGGAGAAAGGTTGTTTTCTGCTGCTCCAGAGAAGCGGACACGGAGCAATGGATCCAAACTACAAGAAAGAAGATTCCACCTAAACATTAGGAAGAACTTCCTGACAGTAAGAGCTGTTCGACAATGGAATTTGCTGCCAAGGAGTGTGGTGGAGTCTCCTTCTTTGGAGGTCTTTAAGCAGAGGCTTGACAACCATATGTCAGGAGTGCTCTGATGGTGTTTCCTGCTTGGCAGGGGGTTGGACTCGATGGCCCTTGTGGTCTCTTCCAACTCTATGATTCTATGAAGTAATTGAAAAGGGCAGATTATTAAAATTACACCTCCGAAATACCTTTGATTCTTCATCAGATAATTTGTATTTCTAAAATGATGTTTGCTTGATAACATATATTAGATAAAATTATGGGGCTTTGCTTTAGTTTAATAAAAAGTTAATATGAACTTTACAGTGCAATGGGAGGTTCATGGATCAAACATCAAATGTGCAATTAATCAAATGATGTGATCATAAAGCAGGAAAATAATGGAAGATTTTCAGATTCCCCCTCATTCCTTTTTAATTTTTTAGCAATGCAGAGCTTTTCACTGGAACTAGGGGAACGTCATGGCTTTGCAGATAAAGAAGAGGCAGGCTGTGCTGGACAACTAAGCAAAATCAGCTTTACTCCACCCCACAGTCAGCCACCTCTCTGGATCTCTGGTCATCCATATTCCTCTTAGAGAACTACTGAGAGAGGGGGGCAGTGTAAAAAGAGACCCTGGGCCATTTTTGAGGCTCTTATTAGGGTCATGTTAAGTATCGTGATTTAGTTTACTGAAATTGAGAGTCCTTAAATGCATTACTGCACAGCTTTCCAAACTTGTGTGGCGACACATTAGTGTGTCAATGCTGTGTGTAGGTGTGTCACACAAACGCTCCCTGCACTCCTCCCAGAGCTGGAAAGGGATTTGTTTAACCTCTGATTTGCTAGTAAAACTGAATTACTGTGTGACAAAATGATGCATGTCTGAAAAGCATGTCACCGGCATGAAAAGTTTGGAAAGCTATGCATTACTGTGTGTTTAATTCTGGAATGTTCCCCAGTAATTCTTGTGTGATTGGTTAACTCTGGTCATATGGGATGTTTCTTATTACAGTGTCCATTTTGTTGTGTGAGTTGTTGTCGTTTAGTCGTGTTCGACTCTTCATGACCCCATGGACCAGAGCACACCAGGCACTCCTGTCTTCCACTGCCTCCCGGAGTTTCATCAAATTCATGTTGGTCACTTCTGTAACACTGTCCAACCATCTCATCCTCTGTCATCCCCTTCTCCTTGTGCCCTCAATCTTTCCCAACATCAGAGGTTTTTTTCCAGAGAGTCTTCTCTTCTCATGAGGTGGCCAAAGTATTTGAGCCTCAGCTTCAGGATCCGTCCTTCCAGTGAGCACTCAGGGTTGATTTCCTTCAGAATGGATAGGTTTGATCTTTTTGCAGTCCATGGGACTCTCAAGAGTCTTCCAGCACCACTAGTGTGAGTACTTGACTGTAATGGCTGCATTTCCAAGAACACTGAAGAAGAGACAGTGTTAGATAACTCTGTCTCTAAACACAATGCAGGAGGAGTGGTAATGTTTCTGTGTGAATGCATGTGACAGAAAGAAGTATAGAAGATGTTCTCCCAAAGAAGCAGTAAGGAGAAGTCTGCTGGAAGGAGAAAGTGGAAACTTCTCAGAAGCAGCTGCATGGCCAAGCTGGGTCATGTCCAGAAGGTTGAGAGCAAGTACTGGAAAGAGAGAAAGACACATTTAGTTTGAATGTTAAGGAAGAACCTGTAATCTTCAACTAAGAAAAAACTGAGCCCATGCTTGGATAAGCATATGAATAAAAATATTTGCATATATTCTTACCTAGCTATATGTTCTGCAAGTAAAATCTTTTGAATATTTTAGCTAGTGTTTGGACATAGTTTTAATTTCAAGAAAAGAATCAGTATTGCATGTGGTTTGGCTTCCTGGCTGCAATTTAGCTACTCTGCCAACAGGCCAGCCAACCCACAAGGCCAGGTGAGGTGGCTGCTTCAGGCAGCAGAATTCCCAGGGGTAGCAGATCCTGATGTAGATCTTTATCCCACCCTTTCTTCCCTGGCTGGGGGAGACACCATTTTGTGGTTCACCCCAAGTGTTAATATGTCTTGGGCCAGCCCTGGTTCTCTCTCTCACAAAATACAGAACTTGATAAATGTGCTTCTTCCTTTGCTGCCCAACAAGGCAGTTAAACCTTTCCCCTATAGCAACTCTTGCTGCTTTGCTTATGACAAGGTGAACTATGCTGAGTACTTGACAATTTACTATCACCAGGTGACAGTCTTCCTGTGGAATACCCTGAGGTATGTCAGAACTTTATGAATTGACAGTTCTTAGTTCAGCTGTCTGGCAGCAGAGCTTTTGAACAAAGTCCTGTTGGCCAAACCATTGATTTAAGACTAAACAAAGACACACAGATATCAAAGTTCAGCCGAAGTACAGCAAAATCCAGCCTAAAATTGGATGCTGTGAAGAGATACTACATCACAGGACAACACAGGAGTGGTTTCCATAGTCAAATAAGAAAAATAGGGCAGAATAATTTATCAGATCTAACCTATGCCCTTCTTCTTCATGAAATCCACAAGATTATTAGCAATAACTTCAGCTGGTTTTTCTCTTTTTGAGCCGTTCTCCAGAGTGAAGCGGCGGAGATACTTGGCTCACAGTATTCTGCACACAGAATACTGCTGTTCTGTGATGATACTGGGGAACTGCTGAACTGAATTGTCTGCTTTCAGCCACAGTCAATTTCACCCTTCTGACAAAGATAATCCAATTCCTGGTCCAGGGATTTCATAATTTTTTCTTGAGCCCTCTTGACTTTATTGTGATCAACTACCAGTCTCTTCTTCAGTGATCAAGTCAGCATCCATAAAGATGGCAGTGGTGATGGCAGCTGTGGCAAGCAGGCCAACACCCTATCTCATGCTCTGCGTAGCAACTTTATGTACTTCTACTGTATTGTACTCTGTTTTTCTTAGAAGTGGAAGGCTCACTTGGTTTTCCTAATGTCAGTTCATAACTTCCATCTTGGTCATCAGCTATTTGTGGGGTTTTTTTTATCATCAGCAGAGAAAACAATTGCATTTGATGTAACCTGCTTACTTCTCTGCTTATATTCAGCAAGCCTTCTCCTCTTGCCACTTCCGCGTTTTGGCTTATTTGTTATGCTCAGGCATATACAATATAACTAAAAGTACTTGACAATAATTTTTAATGATTTTTCTGCAATTTTACACACATTTTTTTCACACTTTTTAAAAATAAGACAAGTTTAAAATTATTGAGAATTCCACAAAAATGCAAAATAGCCAATATTTTTATGTGGTTATTTACCAAGTAACACTAAATTACATTAATTTAACCAAAACATATTTTAAATTCCCAAGTCATGTTACAACTTTTTAACACCCCTAATTTTTGAAATTTGAAAAATTCAACACACCCTAATCCCTTAATGTTGCTACCGTGAAGGGGGGGGGGACTCTTAATGCTTTTTTCTACAAATTTTCCCTTTCATTTTGTCCCCCCCCCCCATCTTTCTTTCAATATAAGCACAGCTGTCATCGCTTTTTTCTTCGCAGGATTACTATGTTTGCACACAGAGTGTTTATCTTTTAATGCTCCTTCCTCATGTTAAGTTTCCTTTTCTAACTTGAAACAATTCTGGTCTTTGAACTTCTCTAAGCAGAGAAACCTTATCCATAGTTTTCTAACTGTCTGTGTATCATTTCCTTATTTATTTAGTGTTTTAATCTTTATACATTTTACAAATTTGTTCATCATTCTTCTCCTTCCGTCTCTCTCTCTCTCTCTCCTTCTCCTTTGCAGGTTTCTGTTCTTCATTATATTTCCTACCATATTTACTCTGCTATAGTTTCTCCCTCAGTCCGTGGCTCAGTCTGTAACTCCACATAAGAACATGAGGAGAGCCTGCAGGATCTCTCCAATGGTCCGTTCTGTTCAGCATCCTGTTCTCACAGTGACCAACTAGATGACTTTTCAAAGCCCTCTCCCTCTTGTGGTTTCCAGCCACTGGTATTCAGAAACGTTATTGCCTCTAGCTGTAAAGGCACTGAGCTTAGCATCAAGGCTAGCAGCTATGATAGCCTTAGCCTCCATGAATTTGTCTAAGCCTCTTTTAAAGCCAATATTGGACAGAATCTACATTGCTTATGGACAATTACCTGCAGTTGTTCACACTATTTTTTTCAGTTGTCAGTGACTGTCTCCAATTAACACTCTCCTCACTCGTCTCTCTGCCCATGAAATACCTTAAGGATGAGCAGAATTCTCACTTCTTTTGCATTAAATTCTGTTTTTCTCTTTTCCCCAACCTGTTTTTTTAATTAATCTCTTCTTCTTTGATTGATTGATTTCTTCTTTAATTGCTTTCTTTCTTCTTTGCTTATTTTATCAACACACAGATCTTTCTTCTTCAGACATTCACAGTTTTGCTTCCTACTTCCAAGGTATTCAACAGGTATTTATTTTTGTCTTATATTTGGCCTCCCCACACAGTAAACACTTTACTAGCTGGTGGAATAATGTTTTGGAAAAATATACTTGAACATGTGTATTCTGGATTTTTGTTTGTTTGTGTTTAGTGCTTTTCTTTTTGTCCCTGGATTTTGCTAGCCATACATAATTGCCTTAAACAATGGAAGCATTCCATAGAAAACAGAAGGAACCCCCCCAAAAATGCTATCAACATGTATACATCAAGTCATAGTGGGGCGGATCCTTGCCTAGAATAGGTAATTCCAAACACTCCCAACTGCCTGGCTATAAACAAAATAGTGTGGGGTTTCTTTGGGTTAAATCTCATTGTCAGAGGTCACTTCCAGATTACGTCTTTATTGAGTATCTGATCTTATTTGTGTATGTGGTCATCAGGTGTACCAGGTTCTGCCCAACATGGGGGCGCAGTGTGCATGTGATGTCACACAGTGGGAGGAGGCCCAGTGGGGCCTAGTGGCAGCCTGGGAGGTGCTTGACGAGACCCACCTAGCCGCAGAATATTGAGGGGGCCTCATCCTCCATGGCCCTGCATAGATGGCACACCTAGTGGTCATTATATGATGCTATGCCAAGTAGGGCTGGATGATATATTGGAAAATTGTCTGAAACCAGTATGGCGTTCAGATCGCAATACCTATTTCAGACATTTTGTATTCCTAGCTCAAATTGCTTGCAGACAGGTGCAAAGGTGCAGGCAGGCAGACAGAGCCCGAGAAGGTGCTTGGCTGGAACCTTTTGAGGCTCCACCTGCTTGCCTGCCTCCACCTGAGCGGTCAAGGAAGGAAAAGGGTGGAAGCAGGCAGGTGTACAGAGCCTGAGAAGGTTCCTGCCGTGCACCTTCTTGGGCTCCGTCTGCCTGCCTGCCTGCACTTTTGAGGAAGCTCCTGTGCCCCTCTGACTTATGTGAGCCGGAGCAGTATGGGGGGCTCGCTTCCCACTCCCCAGCTGAGCAGTTTAAGGAAGCCCCACCTCTCCCTCTTGTGTGAGCTGGAGCCGTATGGAGGCTTGCTCAGCTGTAGGTCTGAGTAATGTTTTGAAGGGAGAAGGAATGGGTTTCTGTGCAGTCAGTCTGAAACGGGACCCAAAATCCTCATTTTTTGGATTTTTTTAGTTTCTCAGCTGCTTTTTTGTCCTCTAAGGTGGGGAGAAAGAAGCAGCTGAGATACATTCCAGACATTGTGGTATATTAGCATATTGTGATATTTAGCTGCTAATATATCACAATGTTGAAAACCAGATATCGCCCACTTTCCAATGCATTCATTCACTTCACTTATTTACTAAAATAAATAAGTAACTCCAAGCTTTTGGGGAAGCAGGTTTGTTGTGTGAGAGTTCCAAATAAACTTAAATATGTGGCCTGAACTTGCCAATATGTAATTTAATATGACTTCAAAATAGCAAAACGTGTTCTCCCTAGCAGAGAGTGCGTGTTGCGGTGGGGGATACAAGCCACCCCAGTGTTGCTGGGCGGATTTGCGGAGTGACCCAGGCAGTGAATTGGTTAATTGGGTCGCTGGGGAGAATTGCTTGTTGTCAATTTTGAAGGAGGGGTCAGAGGTTTTAAATGCTGGTCGCCCAACTTTGGGCGTCCTCTTGGCTGCTTGCACCAGATCACCCACCCACCCTCCCTGTATTGGGGGGGTTGTTCGCTTGACCTTGCTATGCCTGTCATGGGGTTGTCTGCTTTGAGGCAGGGGCCTGGTAGGAATTTTGTCCATTTGGCTGATTGGCTGGTGCCATTTGGTTTTGCCTACTGCGTAGCAAATCGTCACAACTTGTAAGGTTGGCGGTTAGGCATTGGTTCAAATTGGTTGGTGGAGGGGTAAGTGCCTACCCCTCCAATGGTGGTGCGGAAAGGGAATTCCGTTAAAGGAATCCAGGGGCTTGCCATTCTTTTCGTCCTTGTCCCTGGCATCGGACTTGGGCTGTGCAAGCCACCAGGAGCATGAGGGTGAGAAGTGAGGGACTGAGGCCCAGCTTCATTTTCTCCCCAAAATTGTTTCCCTCACTGGCTTCCGCTGGAATCCGGAGGTCAGTTCTGTCCCTGGGCAAGGACAGATAGTCGGAACCAATGCCTAAGCAACCACTCACTTGTGTGTATTTAAATAAAGTTGTGGCCAAAATCGTGCCAAAAACCCAAACCAAAGTTGATGTGTTGAAGGAGGTGAGGAACAGTGTGATGTGTGAATTATTGGGGGGTGGCTTGGGGACCTCGACACGCAACAGCCTGAAAGTGATGTGTTTCTCTTGTAGGACTCACTGTGGTTTTCAAAGCAGCAACCACGTCAGTGGTTGGTGAGTTGAGGCAAGAATGCTACGTTGCTACACTACATTGCTAGTGCAACAAAGAGATCTGGCTTTGGTCCATTGCTGAATCATGTGATGGCAGCAGTGCTGGTTCAGGATCAAACAGATCCTTTGCCAGGCAAACACTGAGATGCTGTGGTGGAGGCTGGCAGAACAAGGCTTGTTGGGTGGACACCTTTGCCTCAACCAAACCTTTCCTCTCTGGCGGACTGGGGTTTTGGATTGCAGCCTTGGCATATTGTAAGCCTTTATTTCCTAAGAGCAAGTTGATGACTCAAGGGGACTGCTTTGCTTTAGGAAAGATTGCATCTTATTCTCTTTCTCTTTCTTTTTTCTTTTAATGTCCCTTTTAATGTTAACTTGGGACAATTCTTATCCACTAGAAGAGTGTTTATAAAATACTGCATTGAATACAAAAGCGATCTCTGAGATGACAAGACTGGAAATAATGTATTTTAAACAATTATTTAGATTTCAATCTGGCTTGGCTTTGATTTCTAGACATTCAGGAAATAGAAATATAGAACTTTTGGAATTGAACTGAATGAGAAATGTGCACAATTACTCCTACAGCTAAGTGTGACATTATGAAATGTTTAAATGTGAAGAAGCCTTGTTTTTGAAGCCTCTCATTTTCTCCAGAAATGAAAATCTGTATAATCAATTACTCCATATATTTTCTTCTTCTTCAGGGCGTATGAGCGTCAAACTATTGATATTTCAAAAATGAAAACACTTTTAAAAAACCACTTAAAAAATATCAGCTATTAGAGAAATGTGTCCATACATCCATACAATATTCATAGGAAACTACTGACATTACTAGAAAATAGCTGCTAAGACTAAAACCCACTTATTATATTCAACTTAGTTACTCTGTGGACTCAGTGCAAATTAAGACACATTTTATAAATTGAAGACAGTGATTCTCTGCTTTAGCTCCACCTATATAATCAGTGCAATTACAAAAAAAAGAATTTTAAAACTATGGTAACCCAGCACACGGGGAAACTCACTTAAAAATCCAAAAGAAGTAGTTCCCCAACACTAATCCCATATGACTTTGAACACATACAGTTGGCTAATTTTTTTGCAACTTTCTTTACTAATTTATACCCAGCTGGGAATAAATTTATTTTGATTATCAGCATTGCTCAAATATAGAAAATATTGAGCATTGCTCAAATGTAGAAAATAAGACAAGATAACATACAGGCCAACACATGCCAAAACAGGCTGGTTTTGGCTACCTTTAAGTACTGTGGAGCAGTATGTAGGTTTCAAATTTTTGGCTAGTATGTTATTACCAGGGGCTGCACCATTGCTTACTTTGCTCCCCATGCCCCCATTATTCCCCCTACATTTACCCCCTAGAGCAGGGCGGTCTAACATCTCAGACCAAGTGGGCCATAAAAGTACTTTGATACAAAACCTGTGAGCTGTGCACTGAATTAAACTGAATTAATGTAAATTAAAGAGTTCACAATATAGTTGATATTATTTAAAACACACAATTAATATATTTAATTGAAAATATAATTAAACTAATTATATTTAAAATATTTATTTAAAAATATTAATACACAAACATATGTATGCACTTTTGTTAACAACATAGACATTGAATCCCTGTCAGGATAAAAAGGAGGGGTTTTAAGAATTGTAATAGTGATATCATTATCATCATTATTATTTTATAAGGCTTCTAGTAAAAATGATTCACGCCTCCTGTGAAGCCAGTAAATAAATGCAGCCCAAGAAGAAGAGTGCCCCGGGGGGAGGAGAGTGGCTCCCGCAGCCCCCGCCTGGCCTTAGCAGGTAGGAGCAGCCTGGTGGCAGAAGGTCATAGGGCAAAGTGAGTGGCTGGTTCAGCAGGGAGAGGCGGCTAGCTGTGTTGGGGTGGGAAGAGAGGAGGAGGAGGCACTACTGTAGCAGCAGCAGTGAAGGAGGAGCAGGAGGGCAGACTACATGGCTGCTGAGGCAGGTGGTGCTCAGCTCCACTCTGCCAGGTGAGCAAGTGAGCAACAGTCTACCGCTGCTGTTGTGAGCGGCACACGGGAGACAGCTCCAGAGCAGCCGTACCTCCACTGCCACCATTGGGGGATCAAAGCAGTGCAGCACGGACTCCCTTCCTTGGAGTCGGCCATGGAGGATCTCCACAAGGACACTGCAGGACAGCACGGCCTGCAGGCCCCCCTTCCCTTGTGCACCAGGGGCTGCCAAAAAAGGCCTTCCCACCCCACGCAACTTCTCAACTCACTTTTCACTTTCCCAACCACATTTCGGAAGCCACTTTTCTTTTCTGCATCCTTGCTTTTTGACCCTGTTTTCCCCTTCAGCCCCATGTCTATAGGTCACCTCCTCATTTTGTGCAACCTCCCTTGCACATAGACCACATCCATTGTAACCTCCCACATCTCCCACACCCACCAAGTGCTCTTTCCATCTTCCGCCCGACTTTGAAGCCATCATCCCCTCCTAGTCTTCAGATCCTTTCACCCCTTGCTTTCATCTTTAGCCCCATTCCCAAGCCTGCTATTCCCTTCTCCTTTTGCAACCTCCATTGCTCTCCCATTTTCACCTTTTATTTCCTTTCCCCGCCTCCTTACTTTTCACAACTCTCCATTGCACACAGATCACCCCTGTTCCCACCTCTCTCCGGTTCTGCATCCTTCTTTGCACTCACAACTGACGCTAATATATGATGCTGTATCTTTAAGATGAATAGGATTTTAAGAGCAAGGCTGTTAGTTTATTAAGTTAGAGAATGTTAGTTTAAGTTGATGGATGTTGTACACATGTGGGTGTTTGCTTGTTAATAAAATATCTTTTCTAAATTACTGTACCAGGAGTGAAATTCAGGATTGTGGGAAGGTGCTATAGAATATTTGAGGGCTCTTTATCTCTCTCACACAAGGAAGCTAAGGAATGGAAGAGTTTCTCACTTCTCCCTCTACTCAAACAATGGTAGAAGTTTGAGAAAAGCAAGGGTGGAGGGACACAGATGGGAAAAAAATGGTTTTTTAAAAAATGGCACACAGTTGAGTAAAGCAGGGATGGAGGAATACTGAGGACTTGTTCAAACTGGTTTGTTTTTTTTTAAAAAAAAAACAAGAAGTAGAAATAGCAGAGATGGGTATAACACAGAAGCTAACACCAAAAAGCTCAACGCAACAGAGCCTTTCCTAATTCAATTCTTGCAGTCATCAGTCTACTCAAATCTCTATGGCATGAGGGAGAATTTATGGGAGCTGAAGGGATGTGTGCATGTAGGAGCAGTCATGCACGGTGGCCTCAGTATTCTAAGTGATGCTGCAGGCAGTTGACATCCTTGAAAGAAGACCACTCATGTTCAGATTACACGGGACACATAAGGAATCAGCAGTGTTTATTATTTTGTAGGAAACACAGGAACAATCAAATGTGCATTTGTCCTTTGCTGCTGTGTGTTGGTTTTCTCAACCCTGGATGAACTCTGCTCGCAGCTTCTATTGCTGACCTTAAAAAGTCACCCTGCACAAGGGTTGCAAAATCCTGGAAATCCAAACTGGGATATTTACAGGAAAGGTCGATAGGTTTGCAGAATAAAGTGCAGTAAATTTCCTGTAAATATACCATATGTCAGCTACTCCGTAAGCCTCAGAACTTCATTTGACAGAAGTTTAAAAAACCCCACCATGAAACATTTGTATTGCAATGTGATTCAGAGATGCATTTCTTAGATATAATGTGAAAAGAACAGGTTAGCAACTGTTCTGTGCTACACTTTATAGAAAATAATCTATAGTGGTTTTGATGTGCTGTATGTGGGTGGTGATTATATTTCTTTTTTAAAATGAGAGACTATTGTTATTTTGATTATATGTTCTGTTTTGTTTTCTCTGCTCTCATCAATATCTAATCTTGTAACATATACCAAAAGGTTTCATTGTGGCTATGGTAATATTCCATTCAAAAGAAAGAGAACAAAAAATAGGTAGCAATTCACTTCAGAAGTGATTGTTTATCAAACTTCATGCACAGCTGAATGTTCAGAAGCATTTTAAAAATAAAACATTTTCCAGGAAAGTAAAGAGCTGAACAATGAGCAGCAGGTTAAATTACAACAGGTAATTTAAAAGGGATGCCAAACAGAAGATGATCAGGGTTCCAGGTCATGTTTTGAAACTAAGTTACTTATTGTCAGAAACTTATTGAAGATTCTGAATGCACAGAATGGACTTGCAGATCTGAGTAGGCTATGTATAATTGGGATACAATAAATACACAGAATATTTCACAAAATCATTATTTTTAAGCAGACATTTATGTATCGTTTGCTATGAAGTTGACTCTCAACTTAAATGGGATTTACATTCTGGGGATAGCATGTAAAACCAAAACCGCATATAGTCAAAACACTCACTCTCTGCACCTCTGAATGCTCTTCCGAGGCGAGTGTAATGGTGGCTGAGATTGTCTATGGTTCCCCACCCCCACTGGAAGCCTGCCCCCTTTGATTGATTGATTGATTGATTGATTGGGAGATAAGCAAATTAAGTACATAAGTTGCGAGTAGACTGCATTCATTCCTTCTCTATCATGATCTTCTGCATGTAATAATAGAAAAACCACCCTGCGTTCTTAACAACTGTATAGCTTGAAAGCCTGTTTTAAGAGTATATAAGGCACTGTGCTCTCCCCCCCCCCACACACTTACTTTTAAGAAAAGTAGTCCATCAACCTGAATTTTGCACCAAGAAATGTATTCAGCTCCTTTTTTGGAACAAACAACTGCAGGTTTTATATATTTATTTAGGATAACCATGGTGTTATTTTGGTATTTACCACATGTTTTCCTTATTGACAGGTGGAATGGATAGAACAGCAGGTTGTAAAAATAAGGACAAAGAGGGATTACAAACCTGGTGGCATCCAACCCGTGTATTTTAATGATCCCAAATGGCAAAGTATGTGGTACATGGTAAGTTCATATAGGCTATTTCTTGACTAAAATATTTCATAGTAAACAAAATAGAATGCCATAACTTTGTTTTATGTGAAGCATAAAGGTTATGAAACTTGATCATATGAGCTGTTACCAATTCAGGATCTGTGTTTAGAATTCCAATACGCTAGGTTTTATCATGGTAGAGGGAGACGGGAACCTGTGTTAGCAGAGAGAAATTCTTTTCTTGAAGGATGTTGCATTTATCTTTAATTAAAGCTATAATTTCTTGAGAAGAAGCATAGATCCCAGAGTGATGATATGGTACTTTTGTGGTTTTCTGACCAACATTAGTGCAAGCTTCTTCCTTTCTCCCCAAATTGGATTACTGCAATGCAGAAATTTTCAGAAAGTCTGAAAATTTCTGTAGGTGCAAAAAGCAGCCCACAAGGGTTTGGTCTGGAATCAGCAGGTCACATAACATTATGCCAATCCTTGGTCAATATGACTAGTTGTGAGGGTTTTCTGTGCTCATTTCAGGGTTCTGTTTTTTTACTCTTAAAATCCTAAAGGTCATAGTATTTCAGGAATCACCCTCTTGGTTATAAACTTGCCCAAGAAGATGATTCTGCTTTTAAGGCTGTTTTCTCTGTCCCCACCCAATCAGAAGTTTGGTGGGTAAGTACAAAGGTGGAATTTGATACCGAGACATGGAATGCTGGCCTCCCAAAGGATATATTATCTTTCTCCATCAATGCTCACTTTAAGAAGGACACAAAGAACAATGTAGTTTTATTAGGGATTCTTAAGGTAACACTTCTGAATGAGCCTTATCAAAGCTGTTTTTACTGTTGCTATAACCTTTCTAATTTTTCAAATTTTTAATTTGCTGTTTTATTTGTTTATAATATTTTTTCCATATAAAATTCTCTGCTGTCTTTTGTTATACTTATTCTCAAGGCTCCCAAGCCCTATTCAGGCATTATTAAAGTTAAAGTGTGTTGGAGACTCCGGGGGCTGTGCGTGCCAACCCTGCCCCTTTCACCTATTCAATCAGTTGGCTTGCTTTCAAGGCTCCCTGTGATCAGGAATACTGGTCATGTAGGGTGACTTGTAAGCTTTTCAAGCAAACATTCAGACCTTGCTGTTTAACATGGCAAGATCAAGGTGGAGGGGGCAATGCACAGCCCTGCCCATCCAACATGTTTTTATTTCAAGGAACTCATTGTGACTGGATTGAGGAGGCACTTTGCTGGTAAAACAGTTGGTCTGATATTTCAACAAGTAGCTTCAGGTGATAAGTTTAAAAGAATCCTTCCAGATATTGTGTTGTTGTTTTATGAATGTAAATATCATTGCAGATGAAATTATTTTCCATTTTTTTGAGCAAATGGTGCAGAAACAAACAACTTAGAAAGTTTTATTAGTAACTAGTGTTTGCATTGGTGGCTATAACACCATTATGTTTAAAATAGTAATATACCACTATGCAATTGTTCAGATCTTGATTAACAAATAGCCTAGCAATGAAAAGAGCTGACCTAAGTTTATTGTTCCAACTTCTTCATCAAAGACCTTTTATTCATATTTCTCAAATGATCTTTATTATAATTCTGTTGACTCCTACTATCTAAGAGACATAGCTCAGCATGCTTTGCATGCTACTGTCTTATATGCTACTCATAAACATAGTTACTTGGAATAATTACTACTAGTCTAAATTAATTTAGGGTCACATCTGAAAATAATTTCATCTTTAGAACTGATTCTGAGTAGAATTGCTATAGGGAAAGCAGAGTTTGGAGTGTAAGACTCTGGAGATGCTGCATTCAAATGTACATAGTATTTTGGAGTTTGGGCATACGTAGCATCATCTTTAGGGACGCGGGTGGCGCTGTGGGTTAAACCACAGAGCCTGGGACTTGCCGATCAGAAGGTCGGCTGCTCGAATCCCCATGATGGGGTGAGCTCCCATTGCTCGGTCCCTGCTCCTGCCAAGCTAGCAGTTCGAAAGCACATCAAAGTGCAAGTAGATAAATAGGTACCGCTCCGGCAGGAAGGTAGACGGTGTTTCCATGCGCTGCTCTGGTTCGCCAGAAGCGGCTTAGTCATGCTGGCCACATGACCCGGAAGCTCTACGCCGGCTCCCTTGGCCAATAAAGCGAGATGAGCACCGCAGCCCCAGAGTCGGCCACGACTGGACCTAATGGTCAGAGGTCCATTTAACTTTACCTTTACCTTTACAGCATCATCTTTATGAGTGAAGTGGGGTGGGAGCTGGTGCTCAAGCCTAAATTAGATGCAAGTACAGGTTCTGGTGTGCACAAATCTGACATTCAGATGTGTGGGTGGGATGGGATGGAAAGACCAGATAGATCTTATGAAGACTCTTTAAGCCATGCTTTGATAAGTCAACCTAAGAGAAGAACTAAACAAACAACAGATTAAGTGGCAGATCAGAGTATTCTCTGATGGCACATCAGATTAAGTGGCACATCAACTTTCTTCATCTCAAACACCATTTTAAATTGAGGCCACACATTTATCTTTAAATTATGGGAATGATGTGTATACATTTGTACTTCTTAATGAGCAGCAGTAAATAATTTTCTAGTAAAGTGTCCCTAGAACCAATATTCATTAAACTAGCGTTTTTCACAAAAATTTGTAGAAATACGACATTTAATCTTGACTAGGGATGAATGAGCCTATTACAGTGTTAATTTGTTCCAGTTTTACATGGGGACAAAACCAGTGCTATTTTTCTAGAAAAGACCAGTGCTGTTTTTCTAGAGGTGTGAGAACTCACCACAAACTCACTTTTGTTCTTTTATAATAGTGAGAGGTGCTGGAACTGAGTTCAAGCTGAAAATAAGCTTTGGACAGGACTAAGTCTGTGCTGTCCTGTTTCTGTGTGGGTTTTAAAGAGAAAATTCGTTGAAACCTGCAACGAAATATACATTTAAAATGTGGGGGAAATTACTTAAATGGTGGTCCAAGTGGTAACATTAAGCTTAGTACCTATCAGGTGATATTTTTCTCCTTGCTGAGAATGAGATGGTTTCACTTTAAATTTTTTATTGGTCTATAGTGTGTCAGACACTGGAGGAGACAATCCCCAGGAGTGGATAAGACAAGGAAAAGTCCTTGCCATCTGCTTTTTATTCAATATTTACAGAGAGAGGCTTGGAACACAGCCTCTTGGAATAATGGCGTTGTCCCGAGTGACTCTCCACTCCCCTTTTCTCCCACTTCCCCATTCATCATTGTCATCATCTCCCCTACGGGGGGCGCTGAGGGCCCTTTGCCTCTGAGCTCTCTGCTCTACTACAGTCATACCTTGGGTTGAATGTGCTTCAGGATGAGCGCATTCGAGTTGTGCTCCGCAGCAACCTCCCGGAAGCAACGGAGCGCGTTACTTGCGGGTTTCGCCGCTTGCGCATGCACAGACGCTCAAAATGACGTCATGCGCAGAAGCGGCGAAAAGCGACGGGCGCGTGCGCAGATGTGCCGTTGCTGGTTACGTTTGCTTCTAGATGCGAACGGGGCTCCGGAACGGATCCCGTTCGCATCTAGAGGTACCATTGTACTTTCAAGGCTCACCGGGTTCTGGGAGTGGGGTCTGCAATGCTTTCTAAAGACCCTCTGTTGCCCTCCTGGTGCTTCCTCTTCCTCCTCCTCCTCCTCTCCCATTATTTCCCAGCTTTCCCCCTCATCTGCCTCTGAGCTATGATCTCCCTCAAACCCCTGTTGCAATTCTGAACTGTCGTCGTCTTCTCTGGACGGGTCAGGCTGGGAGGCAGTCTCCACCATTCCTCCTCTGCCCAGTCCCTGACATAGTGTGGGGTTTCAGTAATTGTTGGACACTTCACGTATGACTATTGATTTTACTTTCAGAGAAAATAATCCAACCCACTGCCCACAAACATTTGGCAGACCCTAACTTAGCATGATGTATGAGTCAGGTCAATGTGTGCAAAGTGTGTGTAGCAACATGACATGTTTACGCACACTAGCTCTTGTGTCCTAGCACTGCAGATTAAAGCATGTTCTTGGTAAACTTTGGTGAGCCCTAGCTGTGGCTGAAATAAAACTTTATAGTCCCAGCTATTGGTTCACTTAGAAAAAGCAGCTTACGAGAGGTCTCCCAAGCTCAATTTGTTTTATGATGAACATTTTCAGGAGTATGAACGGACACGTTTCTTAAAAGAATTCTTCTTGTTGTTTTTCAAAAAATGCATGTGAACTGAATTCCTGGAGGGAGCTGCCAAAAGTTCCATTTACTGGCTTCTGAACCTGCTGAATAAAATGCCACAAGCATCTTAAACTCTGCAAGGGAGAAAGAAATGTCAAGGGTGATGGATCTTTAGCTTATCATAGCATCAGTTTATACTGTTGATATGCCTGTGAATTCTACTGGCACGGTGTATGGCTTTTAAATGAAAAATACTGGTCCAGATTCAAAGAGCTGTTTAGGCTTTCAGAAGAGAGGTGTCACAAGTTGCTTCTGAAACTCCCCTCTGTTTGCTGTGAAGTATTGTTGGGGAGCTACTGTTTGAGAAAAATAACTCTAAAGCTCCCATTGGCCCATAGAACTAGTTTTACAGTTCTTTGACCCTTGGCCAGTATATTCCTTTTTCATGTTTGCTTGAGGCATTGCAAATCATGATGGCAGAGTGTGTAATAAACTGAGCTCA
This sequence comes from Podarcis raffonei, assembly GCF_027172205.1. Classification (NCBI taxonomy): domain Eukaryota; kingdom Metazoa; phylum Chordata; class Lepidosauria; order Squamata; family Lacertidae; genus Podarcis; species Podarcis raffonei. The sequence goes on along the minus strand of NC_070612.1, from coordinate 62,557,966 downwards.
TAGACTTATTTGCTGACTTTATTGATGTTTAGCTCCTGATCAGTATGCATTCTCAGTAACCACACCTCAGAGTTGTTAGTATGAATATCATAAGTATTTGAAAGTACAGCAGCTCATTATATACTCATTGCTGCTGCAGCAGAGAAGAATTAATAGAGTGGTACATGAGTATTTAACCAATAGACCTTAATGGCTCCAAAGTCCTAATAAACAGGAATTGTTGATAAATACAGACATAATTTATGTGAGGCTCTTAATTATTTCATTCCCATAAATTGCATGTATCCTTTTTCTAGAATGACAATACCATTTTGTTCATCATCGTTCAAATGACGTATCATTTATTATAGGCAGCATTTCTGTGAGGTTTAACTATTCAAAGTATTCTTTATACACACAGCTACTTTACTCCATATTTCACTAACACAATCAAACAAACTTTTTGTATTCAGCCAGTTTTAAAAATAAGAGTATTTTTTTAACCAGTCTTATTTTAGAGACATATCACTGTTTCCAGTGGCAACATATTTCTTCAGGGCCACATCACATCAGGGTGATTGCCTGCTTACCTGAGCCACAGTATGTGGCCCAAACAAATAATTATTTCAAAGTACACGAGAAGCTGCATGGTTTTGCACAAGGTACAATTTGTGGAGGGAATTTCACCCCACTGATAAAACTAGGTTCTATTCCATGGGATACAATATGTATTTGTCAATTAATTACATCCTCATCTCTAACTCACTGAGATACAAAATACATATATAGGTACAGTGCTCCTTTTGGATCATGCAGCCATTACTGTAGAGGTCAAGTGGGGAAACATATTGTCTTACAATCCGGTTTGGCAATTGGATGCTTCAGTATTGTCAAAGCAATTACCGTATTTTTTGCTCTATAAGACACACTTTTTCCCTCCTAAAAAGTAAGGGGAAATGTGTGTGCGTCTTATGGAGCAAATGCAGGCTGCACAGCTATCCCAGAAGCCAGAACAGCAAGAGGGATTGCTGCTTTCGCTGCGCAGCAATCCCTCTTGCTGTTCTGGCTTCTGAGAATCAGAATATATTTTTTCTTGTTTTCCTCCTCCAAAAACTAGGTGCGTTTTATGGTCTGGTGCGTCTTATAGAGTGAAAAAATATGGTAATTCAAGAAAAATTGTCAGCCAAGTTAAAGGAATGCCTTTATTTGAATAGTACTCTGGATGTTAACCTTGTATGGGATGTGGGATATGGGATGCCATGAAATCAGTTATTAGGGAAGTATATTTAAGAGAAACATAACATTTTTAAGAGAAATATTTAAGAGAAACATAACATTATCTGCACAGAGAGGCAGATAAATATTATTTGCTTATGGGGATAGCAAAGTTAAAAGTCAAATGCAGACACACTAGGAGTTCTAAAATTTACAAGAAATTACTAGTGAAAGGTGTGCTCTAAACATTTATATGATACAATCATACACAGTATGTGGTCCATGAAGAGATTATAATAGTTATTGATTGCTGCTTGACTGGAGATCATGCACTTTTGAAAATCCAAGAAAGGCTTTTCACTCAGTAGACGATATGCCAACCTATGAAATATGGCATATAGCACTAACTGAGAAAATAACATCAGTGCAGTTTAGCCCAAGGTGAAATCCAGCAGGATAAGTCAGATGAAATCTGAGTCCCTTTTTTCACATAGGAAAATTGTCACATGAGAGATTTACAGCCCTCATTTTCTCAACACTCATTCTGGAAAGCTACACTTATGCAGTGCAAGGTATTACAAGCTGTGAATGCATTGTTACGGTTTTTTGGATGCTGGCGATCCTTGTTTGTAATAATTTCAGACTCAAAACTTATTTTTGCTATGATTATTACAACATTTAATTAAAATTTTCAATAAAATAAAAATAAAAAGATTTAAGTCCAGGCTTGCCTCCGCTCTGGTCGGTTCGATGACTAAGTGTTCCAGAGCACAATGATTTAGGATATTGAGGAGTTTTTTTCCAGGTGAGATAGCTTCCAGCCTAAGCCAGCAACAAACAATTGCCTCTGCTGGGATGTTGTTGCCGGAGGACTGGAACAGCTAAAGAGCTCAGGGGAATAGCTGAGGTGCCTGAGAAAGATACCTCATTCTGCTTGATGAAATCAGGTAGAGCATCTGTTCTCAGTAGGGTTGTTCTTCCCCTGAAAAGAGCAGGTACATTGTCTGGAGGTACTCTTTGATCCAGAATGGTCACTAGAGATACAGATGGCCTTCATGTCTTGGAGTGCCTTTTTCAAACTTCAGCTCTTCCCGAATAGAGACTACTGACCACAGTTGGCCATACTCTAGTGATGTCGTGTTTGTAGTATTGCAATGTGTTCTACATGGAGCTTTGTCCTTAAATCACCTGGAAGTTATAATTGGTACGGAATACAGTTGTCAGAGTACTGCCATATGACACCAATCCTGAAAGAGGTTCTTTGGATACATATACAGTCGTACCTTGGAAGTCGAATGGAATCCGTTCTGGAAGTCTGTACGACTTCCAAAACATTCAAAAACCAAATCACGGCTTCTGATTGGCTGCAGGAAGCTGCAGGAAGCTGTGGAAGCCCCGTCAGACAGTCGGTTTCCAAAAGAACATTCAAAAACCGGAACACTCACTTCCTGGTTTGCGGTGTTCGGGAGCTAAAACGTCAGGAGTTCCAGGACCTTCAGAATCCAAGGTACGACTGTACACTTCTTGCTAGAATTTAAGATGCTGATGTTGACCCATGAAGACCTAAATGACTTGGGACCCAAATATCAAAGGGAGTGCATCTGCCTGTATTACCCTGCCATGTCTCTTTGATCTGAGAGAAAGACTCTTCTCATGGTCCCACATCAGGAGATGATATGAGAGAGGGTCTTCTTTGTGGTGCTCTAGTTCTAGAATGCTGTGCCTGGTGCAAACTTTGCTGATATTTCAGTACCAGATTAAGACCTCATTGTTTGCCTTTTGCTTCAATGTTTTTATTACTTATCTTCAGTTGTTTCTAGGTAGGTATTATCAGCTCTTTTAGGTTGTTTGTATTTGAATTGATTTGTAATCTGTTCTGAGATCAAAAGACAAAGGGCACACTAAATAAATAAAATAACGGCAAGGTGTCTACACACAGCATACAGCAACGCAGCAGCATGCCTAACATGGAAGGGGAATTATTATCATGCATTTTGTAAGGATCCCCACTACACACTTAAGTTTCATGGGCAAAAGAACCTAGATCAGGCCTAGCATTTTTAGTGCCACAAGATTCACAAGCCCCTTAATTTACATCAGTAGAGATAAATTACATTCTCTGGTTTTCTGTAGCTTGTTTTCATTGCTCTGTGGCCAAGAGAAACTTTGTAAGTTAAAATGAACAACTCTTTAATATTGATTCCTTGCTTCCCTGTTCAGCTGAATTGTTATATTATTATTTATATACCTCAGTTGGCATATAAAGCATGTTCAACTCATTTGCCTTAATAATCAATAAGTAATAATTAAAGGTTACATTAATTCCATGTATACCACATGAACTGCAACAGTTTTGACCTTGGGGAAGTTTGAGATATATATTTCAGTGTTTATTTTTTAAATATTTCACTAGACAATGGAAGTATATGGTAGTTTGTTTGTTTTTTGTTTTTTTGTTTTGTTTTAATAAATCACATAATCTTGTTAATTTAAAGATTTTGCTCATGGTGTTTTTTAAATTTACCTGATAGTTCAGATTTGGTCATGCCTAATGGCAAAGGCAGTTGCACTAGGTGCTGCTCTGCAGGGGATGCCAAAACAGTGCTGTGGAATGGAGTGCAAGAGGTGGGGCTGTGTGCTGAATTTTAGCGTCACACAGGGCGCTGCTGGAATTTGAGAGCCCAAAGTCCAGCACTGATTATGGTTACCTGTCACACACCATACCATCATCAAAGAGTGTCTAGAGCCACAGTAAGCCAGACTGACGCAAATTGTGGGCAGTATTTCCAAAAGTTTGAGCTATTTTTGAGGCAAAGACCAGCTGTTTCCCAGACCTATAGGTTTTTCCAATTCAGTTATACTCTTCCTTGTTAATATAAGGTCATTCCTGGTCCTCCAGCTCCTCCTCCTCCTCCTCCTCAGGGAGGCCATGTGACAGCCCAGCTGTGTGTGCATCACCTTTGACCGGGAACGTGCCTTCGGTTTGGGCTCAGGCAGCAGTGGCAGCGCTGCATGTGTGGGTACACACAGTTCTACCTTCTCCCTCCCTGCCTTCTCCTTTCTCTCACGGAGGGATATCTGGGTGCCTCGTTCTGCTTTGCTCCTGTGCTACCTCCTCCCCCCAGGTGTGTATTGTCCCTCTCTCCTCTTTTCTCTCCCCCATCTCACTCTCTTGCTCCCTCCTCCTCCTCCTCCTGCTGCACTCTCCAGTCCCCTCTCCCTCCTGGTGTTCTCTCCCTTGCTCAATCTGCTGCTCCCTGTTGTTTTTGTCCTCCTCTCGTGCACGGTTATTTCTTCTCTGTCCCCCCTGGGAGAAATGTAAAGTATTGCACTTGGTCAAAAAAAATGAGAGGCACAAATACAAGATGGGTGACACCTGGCTTGAGAGCAGTACATGTGAAAAGGATCTAGGAGTCTTGGTTGACCACAAACTTGACATGAGCCAACAGTGTGACGCGGCAGCTAAAAAAGCCAATGCAATTCTGGGCTGCATCAATAGGAGTATAGCATCTAGATCAAGGGAAGTAATGGTGCCACTGTATTCTGCTCTGATCAGACCTCACCTGGAGTACTGTGTCCAGTTCTGGGCACCACAGTTCAAGAAGGACACTGACAAACTGGAACGTGTCCAGAGGAGGGCAACCAAAATGGTCAGAGGCCTGGAAACGATGCCCTATGAGGAACGGCTAAGGGAGCTGGGCATGTTTAGCCTGGAGAAGAGGAGGTTAAGGGGCGATATGATAGCCATGTTCAAATATATAAAAGGATGTCACATAGAGGAGGGAGAAAGGTTGTTTTCTGCTGCTCCAGAGAAGCGGACACGGAGCAATGGATCCAAACTGCAGGAAAGAAGATTCCACCTAAACATTAGGAAGAACTTCCTGACAGTAAGAGCTGTTTGACAGTGGAATTTGCTGCCAAGGAGTGTGGTGGAGTCTCCTTCTTTGGAGGTCTTTAAGCAGAGGCTTGACAACCATATGTCAGGAGTGCTCTGATGGTGTTTCCTGCTTGGCAGGGGGTTGGACTCAATGGCCCTTGTGGTCTCTTCCAACTCTATGATTCTATGCTCCCTTTCTTTTTCCGCCCCATCAGTGGCTGGCTGAGTCTGAGCTGATGGCACCTGCCCACTCCTCCTGCCTGCCTTTTGCTCCCATCAAGAAGCCCACCACCATGATCTGAAACTGATCACTGCAGAAGGGCTCGCAGGGCACATGGAGGTCGGGGGTAAGGGTGCGGGCAGCGGGAGAGGCAGGCAGGCAGGCGCAGGGGGAGGGCTGGCAGTTCTGGCAACTTTTTTCTAAGAAAAACATGCTGCCCAAGTTCATACAACCTTTCCCACAAGACACTTTAAAGAGGCTGAGAGCACCCTGCCATTTGTATACAGCATATATATGTCATTGCATGTGATCTTTGGCAATCACTCGTAGCCTCAACTTCGTTGGACTGGTCATGTTGTGCAGATGCCTCTTCCAAAGCAACTACTCTATTCTGAACTTAAAAATGGAAAGCGCAATGCTGGTGGTCAACAAAAGAGGTTTAAAGACTTTCTCAAGGCAAATCTTTAAAAAATATAGTATAAACACTGACAACTGGGAAACACTTGCCTGCGAGCGCTCCAGTTGGAGAACAGCCTTTATCAAAGGTGTCATGGGCTTTGAAGACACTCGAACTCAGGAAGGCATGCTTGGCAAATCCACACCGTTATCAACTCCCGCCCAGAAATCAATGTCCCCACTGTGGAAGGACGTTTGGATCCAGAATTGGCCTCCATAGTCACTTACGGACTCATTGTTAAAACCGTGTTTATGGAAGACAATCTTACTCAGCTACAAGTGATCGCCAAAGAAGAAGAAGATATAAGGAAGGCATACCAGTGATGGAGAAGAGAAAGTTCAGGCAAGGACAGTCTGCTAACATCACTAAAGGAGAAAGAAGCTGTCTTGTGGCAGGTTTCCAAACCTTTTCAAAGGAATAGGGTTTATAATCTCACACCCTTTTCTACAGCCCAAGGTACATGGCTTGTCTGAGCCAAATAACAGAACTTATGAGTCATTTCCCTCAGTGAGCTGCCTATGGGCTAATTTCTTAGCGTTAATAGAAATGGAAGAAAGCTGCCAGATCAATTGGATATTTTGGATGAAGAAGAATAAACGGGACTCGTCGTTTATTTTATTGTAAGATAAGAGATGAAAAACCTATGAGTGGGTTGGACATTGGTCAGTGCATTCTTTTCTTTAGTTTTTTTTTTTTTATAATATTTTTTATTAAACAATTTTTATATTACCACAAACAAAACATACAAAAACAAACAACAAACATTAACAGAACAAAAAACAAGTACCATTTCATGTCCTAATTTCTTAAACCTTACTTCCTCGACTTCCTCTTGCTTCCCGTTTCTGTATTCCAAGTTCTTACAATTATTCAGCGAATCTTCCCTTATTTTACTATAAATTTATGTTAATCATCCTTATTCTCTCTGTCTTAACCATTACTAATAGTAACCATTTATTTTAAGCCCAACATCATTCTAACTGTCATTAATTTTATAGTATTTCTTTAAGTAATCCTTAAACTTCTTCCATTCCTCTTCCGCTGCTTCTCTTCCCTGGTCTCGGATTCTGCTCGTCATTTCTGCCAAACCCATGTAGTCCGTCACCTTCATCTGCCCATTCTTTTCTTTAGTTTTGGCAGCAATAAATACAAAGGTTAGATAGGTTTCTTGGGCTGACATAAAGCCAATTAATTATTATTATTAATTGGGCGGCTTACAACATATCTAAAAACATAATAAGAACATTGATCTTTAAAAATCTCCCTAAACAGGGCTGCCTTCAGATGTCTTCTAAAAGTCAGATAGTTGTTTATTTCCTTGACAACTGGTGAGAGGGTGTTCTACAGGGTGGGTGCCACTACCAAGAAGGCCCTCTTCCTAGTTCCCTGTAACTTGGCTTCTCGCAGTGAGGGAACCGCCAACAGAAGGCCCTTGGTGCTGGACCTCAGCAATAGGGGTGGAGACGCTCCTTCAGGTATACTGCATTGGCATTTCTAAAGTACCGTAAATGTCTGTGCGTATTATGGAGGGAATGCCTACGGGTGGCGGAGGGGATCTGCTGCAGTCGTGAGCAGAGGATCCATGGTTCCTCTTCCTTCCCTCCTCCGTGGCTCGCTTTGAAACAGCAAAGCGGGAGGAGAGAGGGACAGAGAGCCTGCTTCTTTAAAGGATCAAAGTGGGAAAGGAGAGGAGCCGCTTACACTCGTGTCCGGCTGTCCGGTTGGTTCCTTTAAAGCAAGCAGGCTCTCTGTCCCTCTCTCCTCCCCACTCAGCTCGCTACATAGCAGCAAAGTTTTTCAGCTCTCTAAGCCGGGGATGAGTGGGGAGGAGGGAGAAAAGCAGAGCCTGCTTGCTTCAAAGGAGCAAAGTGGGAGAGGAGAGGAGCCTTCTCCCCTTATTCCCCTCTTCTGCATTATTAGCAGCATCCTTCTCCACACACCCCACGCGTGCTCCTTGTCCCTTGAGTGCTTTTCCTTCCCTCCCCACTTAAAACATGGTTACAAAGCATGGATCCACATGGATCCTCAGGATTTTTGCATTGGGCTACCCCAAACTCACTGTCAGATCACATGTCTGGCCACAGCATGAACCACAAAAATCATACATCCACTGTTTCGTTTAGAATATTTTTTTTTTCTTGTTTTCCTCCTCTAAAAACTACGTGCGTGTTATGGTTGGGTGCGTGTTATAGAGCGAAAAATACGGCAAGTAAAAAATGAGAAAAAGCAGGGTTTTAAAAATACATTGAGGTAAAATGGTTGTACACAAAAAAAGAGAAAGAAAGGAATTACTAGCAAAAAGAGTTATCAAAATTTACCTGGCAGGGGAAAAGACCATGGATTAAATTTAAAATTTTAACAGTTGTAAAAAAAAGAGGTGGATTCTCATTGCCAGATTTAAAACTACTGTTCTTAACCTGAAGCACCACTTTAGCTAATGGGGCCTCCTGCTGCTGCCGCGCTGCCGGAGCACGATTTCTGTTCTCATCCTGAAGCAAAGTTCTTAACCTGAAGCACTATTTCTGGGTTAACGGAGTCTGTAACCTGAAGCTTCAGGTTAAGAACAGTTTCAGGTTAAGAACGGACCTCCGGAACGAATTAAGTACTTAACCCGAGGTACCACTGTACTATGAAGCAGCTTGTATCATCTGGTTAAAGAAATTAAAGAATACAGGATTGTTAGACCTGGAATGTTATGGGAAACATTATGGGTAGCATGCTTATTTGTGGTATGATAAGGTAAAAATACACAAAGAATTTTAAAATCATTGCAGAAGAAGGAGTATATATGGAATATAGACTAGATACTAAGCTTTATTGGAAAAGAAAACACCTTTATGGTTATCACATATAGAAGCCAGTCAGTACTCAAAAGAAAATAAATATGATGGAGAAGTGGGGTAAATATAGAGATATATTTTTCTGGAAATGTATGTAAATTGAAAAAGTTTGAAGAAATCTGAGAATGGATATCAGATTGGTTTCAATATTATCACACCAATGAGTATTTTAAAAAAGATCTATTAAAAGGTTTTATTATGAGTTGTGATTTTGGGGGGGAAATGCTTAAAGGAAGAGAGAAATTGAATTCAAAATGTATAAATTATTATTATTAGAATGGGAGGCGAAAGATGAAATGGTGAAATTGGTAATGATGAAAAGGGTTAAAGATTTAGGACACAATATAGAAATAAGCAATATAGAAATAAGGCCATACATGGCACTTTAAAAAAAAACAACCTACTTGCCACCTTTACAAATTCCAAAGCACTAATAGATTGCATGGAGTACAAGGGAACGGATTTGGGCGGGGGGGGGGGAGTGAATGAACTTTTGAGAACTCCTGTGGCTAGCATGTGTTGCTATGATACTTGTTCTAAGAATTTATTCCCCCCTTTTCTGCTTGTTCTCATGGAGCCCAGGGGAGCTGGAGCAAAGCACCACTCCTGAGGAAGGCCTGAATAGGATACTCATTAAAAGGATTCACACCCTCTGTGGTTCCCAAATGTCAGCCTCATTTCTTTATAAACTCACCTCCTCCATACAAAACAAAGAAAATATGAGAGAGAACAGTTCATTTTTCATTTAACATAAACTGGTGTGCAAAAGTTCTGTCATAGCTGCTCTTCAATAAGCACCTAAAGTGGCAATTATTTGGGGGGAATTGTTTTGGCTACAGGTCCTTAGCTGCTCTTCCCCTCCTGCTGGTGCTGCACTAAACATGCCAGGAACTCTTTTTTTGTAGCTATAAAGGAATCTGGATAAGTTTCCAGACAGCTATTTCAGGGATTATACAGTACATAAGACTGCCTCTCCCTTCCCAACCTGCCCACCCACCCCAAGCATTTTTTGTGTTTCCATGGCTATTCTGTGCAGGCATTTTGTCTACTTTTATCCACATGCAGTTGTGTTGGAAAATTCAAATACACTTTCTCCCCCCAGCAATCAAGTGTACTGTACTATGGAATGCTTAGAAAAGAGCTGTGGGGTTTCCAAAGGCCCATAATAACAATTAAGTGGTCTAATAACTATACCCTGATATGATGAGCAATCTCAAAAGAAATAACTAGCTCTATTTTCATTTCATTTAGCGTCCCTTTCAAATTATCTTGCTGTTTGTTAATTAGGGCATTGGTTTTCTGTCTCTCCAGTTTGAATCAATATGCTCATTTGTGGATAATTAAATTGGTTATACTAATGAATAGGCTAATATTTCCTTGCATTGCGCTGGCAACTAATTTCCTGCTTTTTTTTGCTTGTTGTTTGTTTTTCTTCCTATAGCACTGCAGCGATAATATAAACCTCTGTCAGTCAGATATGAATATTGTAGGTGCTTGGAGGAGAGGCTACACTGGAAAGAATATTGTGATCACCATCTTGGATGATGGCATTGAAAGAAACCACCCAGACTTGATGCAGAATTATGTGAGTCTCCACAGTGCTTCGGATAGCTGTTTTATTCTTTTATGCTTATTTGTTTATTTCAACAATTTGTATACTTCTTAATTACAGTATCCTCTGAAAAGGTGTACAGGAGACTCAGTAGAATGAAACTTACAATTTTCATTTTGCAAGCCATGTATCTGAGACATGGGCACCACTAACTGCTGAAATTTTACCTATCAGTAAACCGAATCTGGTCTTGCCCTACACAAACAAGCTCAAATGTAATGGATTTGCTGTGTTGTTTCAATAATTAATCTTGTCTTGGTCTTTTGCTATGTGGCCATATTTGGTGTACTTTTCAGGTGCGCAATATTCTGAATCACTGCATCAGTCACACGCAATCCATGCCCTCTAACCCAGAGGGCTCTTACGCCAGGCCACACCCTACTACCCCAATGTTGGCAGCCCTGTTTCAGACAGAGTTGCTGATGAACAGGATTCTGAATTGGTGCACAATTCACACATAATCTATGTTCAGGGCCATGATCCCTGTTTTGATTGCTGCGAGTCCAGCTACCATACCAACAAAGCACCAATAATATTTCCAAACTCCAGTATTCAAAAGTATCTGGTGGTATTTTCTGCTACACTTCCTGTTCGGCACTATCCTTAGCTTGCTGCTAGAATATATTATTAGGACATGGTTAGAATCTCAGTAGTTAACACATTTCTAGATTCTCACTGAGCATAAATTAATCAGAGATTACTAACTCCACCCCATTCAAGTCCTTCATGAATTTAACAGATCAACTTAATTCTCCACGTCGTTTGCTACCTATTACCTAAGCTAAAAAATTCACATAAGAGAAAATGACATTAATGTTTAATTGTATTACATATGTGAATGAATATATTTTGGCAATGTTATACAGAATCACTTGAAGCCAATAGACTAATTAGTTTTGAACGAAGGTGAAATAAAGATTAATCTGCCTCATCATTCTACCACATCAAATAACAAGAGTTGCAAAGATACACAGATGTTTACATTGTTTTCTACAGGCAAATGTGGAGAAGACAAAACCACATTTCACATCCATTAAAAGTTGTATATGCTCCCTGAAGATACAAAAAAATATGTCATCTAGTAGCTACTGTTAATAAAGATACACTTTCCCCAAATGGCTTTATTTTTCAAGCTGTATGTTTAAATTCTTCATTGACGCATTGAAATGTTTCCTTCAGGCAAATAATGTTCTCTTAGAATTATTTAAATTGCTTGGCCTTTTAACAAGAATAATGTAATTCAAGTTTGTGAACAAACTATTTATTACTGTGATAAAGAGGATTTTGATAAAGAAAAGAAATTTGAAATATAGTAAATAACTAAAACTACACAACTAAGTACTACTTAGATTAAAACAGTAGTTTTCATAAATTATAAAAAAACATATTTTAATGCAACTTTAATTTTCCAGAAGTAATTTAAATAATATATAAATCCTGCAGGTTTAGAACATGTATTACTTTCCTAAACCATGCAGCAACCACAAAACCACAGGAATGTTAGTTAACCTAATTACACTCCTGTAGAAACCTGCTGAGGAATGTATGAGCCAGATGAGTCAATGGCTAATTAATGAGGATCTGCAGTTCATTCTTTTTCCATCTCTCTTTCCATTTCCCTTCTCTGTTGACTACAGGACCCAGATGCCAGTTTTGATGTCAATGGTAATGATATTGACCCCATGCCTCGTTATGATGCCAGCAATGAAAACAAGTAAGGCCACTCCTCTGTGGAATGCAAGGCATTGTGAATTCAGTTGTATCATGTGCTCTCTCTTTTTTCTACAGCACTAATTGCGCAAGTTGAAAAATTCTATTTTTGTTAGAATTTTTAACTTTTATCTAGTAAAGGTAATGCAGAGTATGAACTGTGTCTTTTGCATCTCACATATACATGACATATGGTGAAGAAGCTGTTTGAGCATATAAAATATGCCCTATATATATATATATATATATATATATATATATATATATATATATAATATTTAAAACAACTATGTATATGGTTAGATCTTTGAATAAAGTTGAGTTACAAATATTTGAACTGCATTTATTTTCAGAATGGTATTGGTGATACTTTCTCAGGTAGCTTCTGATACTTGCTTGTAATTCTGGTGTCTAGGTGCTGCTTTGAGTAATCCGAAACTGGTTGCTGTGTCTATACCAAACAGGAATCAAATACGTAGAGTTGTTGTTCACTAGGTTCATAAAATGCCTATTTTTTCTGTCTGTCTGTGACTGGAACATAGTTGAACATAGTTCACTGTATTGTGGTCTGGCAAGCGTCATTTTTGCAGACTCAGGGTGGTTATAAAACCAAGAGGCTTACTGAGTTCCTATTGGCTCACCATACATGACAGGTAGACTAAAACAGTGGCTGTCAAGTTGTGTAGACAAGGTATGGGGCTAGTCTGCCTATTATTACCTGGATACAGAAAGGTGGAGAAAAAACCTATGTGGAAGCTCCACAAACTCCATAATTCTTAAAAACACAAGTGAATATGCTTCTCCCCTGTTTAGGAAACAAAACACATTTATGGTGGGAATGGTATGGTCAGGGCCTAAGGGCAGATGTGCCACTTCCTTTCTGAATGACCAAGCAGAGCAGTTTTATTGACTTGACTTCTCTGTTGTGGACATCTGAGAACTGGCTGACCAGCAGCCCTTCCGATATCTTTGTTGCAGGCTTTTTAGGACTTTAAAACAGCACTTTGAATTGCATCTGAAGATACACTGCAGAACTTTAAGCATCAGCAATATATGTTTGATATGAGGGTCCAAGTTAACAACGTGACAACTACAGTGGTACCTCGGGTTAAGTACTTAATTTGTCCCGGAGGTCTGTTCTTAACCTGAAACTGTTCTTAACATGAAGCACCACTTTAGCTAATGGGGCCTCCAGCTGCCGCCGTGCCACCAGAGCATGGTTTCTGTTCTCATCCTGAAACAAAGTTCTTAACCCGAGGTACTATTTCTGGGTTAGCGGAGTCTGTAACCTGAAGCGTATGTAACCTGAGGTACCACTGTATGTCCTGAATTAGCTGAAGTATTTAAATGCTCTTCAAAGGCATTCCGACGTACGCCGCATTCAGTAATCAAAAGTGGTTGTTACAAAACCATAGATAACTGCACAAAGGCCATTCATTTTACAGAGGAATGCTCAGAGTTTCTATCTCATTATGCCTGGATTGCTATGCAAAATGAATCAGTCCAAATGCTTTGATTCCAAATAGTGTCACCATCCTGGTGCATCTGAAATGAAAATGCAATGCCATGATTTAGAATTTTGTGCTGGCATAGATGTTGGAATAATCCAATTCTGGCCACCATTATCATTAAATGCCACCAAAGTCACAAGTAAAAAAAAAGTTAAAAATGAGGACATAAAAACAGAACTCCAAGTAAGACCTATTTATTATATCATAGAACCATCTAGTCCAACCCCCTCTAATGCCAGAATATCAGCTAGATCATCCATGGCAGATGGCCATCCAACCTCTGCTTAAAAATCCAAGGAAGAAGAGGCTACTACTTCTCATGGGAGTCTGTTCCACTTTCGAACAACTCTTACTGTCAGCAAGTTCTTCCTGGTATTTAGTCAGAATTTCCTTTCTTGTAACTTGAATCCACAGGTTCAGGTCCTAGCCTCCAAAGCAAGAAAAAATAAGCTTGCTCATCCTCCACATGACAGCCCTTTAGATATCTGAAGATGACTATCATATCTCCTTCAATCTTTCCTCATAAGGCTTGGTTCCAGACCCTTGGTCATCTTGGTTGCCCTCCTCTGCACACACTCTAGCTTGTCAATATTCTTCTTAAATTGTAGTGTCCAGAATTGGACACAGTATTCCAGGTGTGGTCTGACCAAGGCAGAATAGAGTGAGACTATTACTTCCCTTGATCTGAACACTCTACTTATGTTGATGCAGCATAGAATAGTGTTAGCTTTTTTTGCTGCTGCATCATACTGTTGACTCATGTTAAGCTTGTTGTCCACCAAGACCCCTAGATCCTTTTCACATGTACTACAGGCAGTACACTGATCTCAGCCATACATTCTATATAACCCTTGTACCTGATGGCCTCCAGTCAACTCATTAATGTTAGGTTTGTTAATAATAGGCAGCTCAGACCTCAAGCTTCCACTGTACTCCAGAGGCCACACTTTTTGCCAAGCAAATCGACAACAAAAGGCATGGTTGAGTAAGTACAATGAGGGGAATGACACAAGCAGACTCTGTACAAAAGTCACTATTTCTGAGCATAAGGAAACGATTCTTTTTTAAAAGAGTCAATTTTTCATCTTAACCCAATTGATACTTTTTTCGAAAACTTATTTCTCTCTAGCCTTGTTGTTATCATAGCAATTACAATGGTCCCTTTGTTGTTTCACATATTTAGTTTCATTGCAAATGATGGAGCAGTATTTTTTGTTATGGTTGCCAAGTAGTGATGGACATTCTTGCTTGATTTTTCTTTGCTATGTTCCACTTAATTAAGTGCCTAACAGAGAAATCTAGCATCTAGGATTTTATCCTCTGGATAGGAGGGAAGGGAACTACTTAAAACTCCAACATTATTTACTCCAGCAAGTTTTCCCATTCCTGCAAAGAAAGGTCAGCAGATAAGGATCTTGGCTCCACCCACAGGTCGAAGGCAGGCAGCAACATTTTGGGATGCAGGGCTCCCAGGATTCAGTTTGCTCCCACCTTTGAAGGTGAGAGTCCACCTCATTGCACCATTTGGCCTCATTGCTCTTTGTTCCCTCAAATACTGCACCTCACAGAACAAATCTTCTCTCTCAAGGTCCGATTCTTGAGCCAGATCCCGAGTGGCTCCAGCTGACTGCATGTAGTTTGAACGGTGACACCTAACTAAGCTGGACTTACCTGCAGACATCACTGATAAACTCCACTCCAGGAGGCCCTCTACTTATACCAATCCACCCAGAAAACCTTTTGGCTCTGGTGCATGACCACAAGATGTTCCTACCAGAAACTGGAATTTTCTACTATCTTTTCCTGTTTCCAGAATGGCCTCGGTAGAGGCCTTTGCCCAAAAACTATCAAGAAGTGGTGGCTCTCTCCTCCATCCTGTCATGACCATTCACTTTCCATCTCTCCTCCCATCCACTCTTGAAATGATTCCTCAGAGGGGCAACTCTTAAAATGTTCCCTGACCAGGAAATGGGAAAAAGTATGATTGTGCCTTCCTTAATTGTAGTTTGCTATTCCCAATGAAAGGTGCAGGATCTGCCCTTAAGGCAGACTGCAGTACCTATCATTTTCGCTCTACTTTCTCCTTTCTCTGTCTCAGGCGTAGAATTTGATTTTTCCTTCTATAACTCCTGTCCTTTCTCAAGCTTTGTGAGTTCACAAACTGAATCCTGGGAGTCTTGCGGCCCAAAACGTTGCTGCCTGCCTGCAACCTGTGGGCGGAACCAAGGCCCAATCTGCTGACCTTTCATTGGGAATTAAAAACTTACAATTCAGGTAGGTACAATTGTACTTTTTGAATGCCCACTCAAGATCCATAGATTGCCCCCTGAAGGACATTTGGTACTGATTAAGAATTTTTATTTATTTATTTAATAAAACATGTATACTACTTACTAGAACAAAAGACCTCTAAGCTAGTTGACCATTTAAATAATAATAATCAGCCACCTAAACTCAAAACAATTAAAACAGTATCTCCCCTAACATGTGCAATAGATTATTCTAGCCGTCATATTTTGTACCAGTTGCCTTTTGTCCTTGTTGGCTTTGGCTGGTGAAAACAGCATAGTCAAACTTCCTTGTTAATTTGGCATGTATATAAAATAATTAAACAGAATATGGGGCTATAATACAGCAGGAATAGAAGGTTGCAAGATTAGAAAGCTTGGCCCAAAACATGAAAGCCAAAATCTTCAAAGAATGAGAGTGGGAAAACGTGGGGGCATAGACTTCTAGCTGCTTGAGTTCATTGGTGGGGTGTAATGAGGAATCTCTTCTTTCTTAAGAACTTCAGAGGATGGAAATACCTGCTACAGATATTTGTGCTATCCTGAGCATATTATTATTATTATTATTATTATTATTATTATTATTATTATTATTTTGCTGGTGTCACAAGTATCAAGTATTGAGCTGTGAAACAGCTACAATTTTCAGGTTGCCCAGTATTGTTTATGTAATATCCTCATTTTTTAAAAAAAAGTACTGCGTGTTACCTCAGTTTAAGTAATTTATGTGCCTTAAATTGTAGAGACACTTTTACATGTCCTATTTGACTTTTCCTAATATTAAGAAATCCAAAACAAGACCACTTCTTAGTATTTATTGCAGGAGCTGCCAGGGCTAAAGTAGTTAGTTCCCTGTTCATGTGTAATGAACCCCCACAACCAAAGCTTTTTTCTAGCTCCAAAGGTGTCAGAACTCGCCTCCCCGAGAAGACCCATCCAAAGCCCAAAGACAATATCTTCTGGCAAAGGGGGGGGGGTCTCCTTGTGAGCCAGAGGCAGCCTCTGTCAGTCTCCGTTTGCGGAGGTGCCTCAGTCACCTTCACAGGTCTGGAGGGATGTGGGGCTGGGGATGGTGGGGATTGGGAAAACAGGCAGCCTGCCCCACTTGCTCAGCAGTACCGCTGTCTGAGAGGTGCTGGAACGCTGCTCCGGGGCATTCCAGCTGGAAAAAAAGCCCTGCCCACAACCCTAGTCTGGAATATCTCTCTAGTAATGAAGGATGTGAAGGTATTACATCTGCTACTCACACCCTGCTCAGGCTACAACATTGCTTGGGCCATGGTAGTCTCCGCTGGCTCTTTTTGGCTTACTTCCTGTGTTGGCTCCCATTCAGTGGCCAACTAAAGTTCAGCTTTGGCAATTTATACTTTGGTAACTAGCCAGGCATCGTTTTGTCAAAAGTAGTTCTTTATCACTGCCCACTACTTTATTGCTTTTTAATAGGTGTCACATTATTTGATGGTATTTGATTTTACTGTTTACTATTATATTCTAATGGATTATTGAATATTTCTTTATTTGATATACAGTAGGTTGTTTATTTTAAAGTTGTTTTTATTATGAATGTTTTTGTATTGGATCATATGTGATCTTTGCTGTCGTTTTGTTGTTTCTTCAGTTTGTAAACCGCCTTGTGCACAGTAATATAGAAAGGCGGCATACAAATTAAAAGTGAAATGAAAGTGAAATGGAACATACAGCAGATATATCAAAAGATTAGAGAATGTAATTATTTTGGCCAGTTGGCCAGTATTTGGTCAAATTGCAAGTAACTGTCCGTTAGGGATTCCATTATAAGACTTTCATTATATTATATTGCATTTGCTGACAGGCTATACATACTAGCTAAATGACACTTTCAGTTTTTAAAACCAAGTTTTCAGAAGTGTGGATTCTGCCAGGAAGAAGCCTACAAACATTCATCACTTGAGCCCTGTGATAATTTTTAGGAAGCAATTATGGTTTCTTTAACTACTATGGTATGCAGGAGTCCTGCCAGATAATTAGTTTGGTTTGAACAAATTGGCAGAGACTCATGAAGTCGTCGGAGTCACAGGCCCACACTAGACTTTCATGTTTGCTTCATTAAAGACAAGAGTCAGCTGTGTATGAAATCACTTCTGCTATGCAAAGTGTCTTGTTTTGTTTTTATGCTGAAACTCCTGTTCTGACCTCTATCATGTACAGGTTTTACCTGTAAATATACTTAAAAGCAAAGGTGGGCTGACTTTAGTCTTGGATTGCCTTAAAAGAAAAGATTCTCATGGACTTTGTATGTTTTTCATTTACAAAGCAATAATCCATATTCTAAACATCTTACTATTTAAACCTCATCCATATTAGCTGATCATTCTATGAATTCTTGCTTTAGAAAATAAGAAATACCTTGTTATATCAAAAAAAGGCTATTTAATTTAGTATTATTCATCATAACCCTAATCATTAGCAGGCATTAAGCAATCGGCCAGAAATTAGTAGACTTCATGCATTAAAAACCAGGAGCGATGTGTAATCGGCCTAAAAAGGTAAAGAATTTTAACGTATGTTCAAAGCTTAGCTGTATAACATGGTCTTATTATCATTTCTGGACCTTAAAAGAGGGGAGCAGCCACACCTGTGCAGGTAGGGAGCCCAATTACCAGCATGCCACAGTGGGAAAAACTGTCCCAGGTCCTCACAAATTGTGCTTCTTAAAGTGGTGGGATGCATAACAGATTTTCTGATGTTGAACACAATGAGTGGATAGGACTGTATGGGGGGGGGGTCCTTCCAACATAGGGTCACAAGCTAGTTATATGCAAGAACCAGCACTTTTAATTTTGCCTGGAGACTGCCTGGAAGCCAGTGCAGATGAAACAAAACTGGGGTGATAATGATCAGCAAAGCAGGCTCTAGAAATTAATCTGGTCACTGCATCATCAAATATAAATGTATTGTGAAAGAGTACATTTGTTAAGAACACAAAACAAGATTCAGGTTTAGAGTGCAAATGCAGGTTGTATATCTTTAATCTCTTCTGGAAAATAATCATTGTAATGATAATTCTGTTAGGTTGCAAGACTGGCTTGCATGTTTGAAGTTGTTATGTACTGAGTTGAATAGGATCCAAACTGCAGCAGTCTGATTGGTCCTAGAACAATAGGATCCAAAAGGCAGCAGTCTGATTGGTCCTAGAACAATAGGATTCAGAATGCAGCAGTCTGATTGGTCCTAGAACAATGCAGCAGTATGATTGGTTGGCAGGAACTACCCAATCATGCTCCAGATAGAAGTGAATCCACAACCTGATTGGCTTACAGTAGAATTCCGGAATTAGCCAATCATGTGCAGCCCATTGTGTAAATAATGTATATAAAGCAGATACTTTGAGGGGACATTCATTCATTCCTCCTCACCACTATGAGCTGAATAAAGAGCATGAAATCACTTCGCGACTCTGAGTATATTTCACTGGCGACGAAGGTGGGATCCCGCTGAGCTGACTGCCACACACAGCACTGCAGCACCGCCACCTGCCACACCGCTGCCTCGCACCGTGTATCCAGGCTTCAGCTCCGGGACACAAGGAACTCAGAATGGCAACCGACAACAGCTTCTCGCCATTCAACCCAGCATCTGGAGACTGGGAAGCGTACGCCTCCCGTTTCACCTTCCTCCTAGAAGCCAAAGGGGTCACCGACGAAGAAGACGCCAAGAAGAGGGCGATATTCTTCAGCGTCTGCGGAGAGGAGACGTTTGAAATCGCCCGGGCTCTCCTTGCGCCTGAAGACGTCGCTACTGTTCCATACAAAACAATAATGGAACAGCTGAAGGGGCACTTTTCACCGCAGCCCTCAGTGGTGGCTCGTCGAAATGCCTTCTACGCAAAGCGGCAAGCCCCTGGGGAAACCATAACTGGGTTTGTGACCTCTCTCCGCCAAGCCGCCCGGTTCTGCAACTTCTCAGAGCTGGAGAACATGCTTCGTGACCGCCTCGTCGGTGGCCTGAAGGATGAGAAGCTGCAACGACGCCTCTACGCTAAGAAGGACCTAACGTTCCAGGTCACTCTGGAGGAGGCCCTGGCAACGGAAGCTGCCGAGAGGTCGACGCAAGAGGCACGGCTGAGCCAGCTGTCCCAACCGAGGGTCCACCACGAAGACCTCACCGACGACTCAGGATCCGACAGGGAGGAGGTGCACCGAGTACAGCAGCGCACTCAAGCAGCCCACATACCACAGCTGCCTCGACGAGAAGGAGGGAACTGCGCAAGCTGTGGAGAAAGTCACGAGAGGAGGACCTGCCGTTTCCGCAACGCAGAGTGCAGGCACTGCAGAAAATTGGGACACATCGCCCGGGTGTGTCGGGCTCGGCCCACCCGACGCCAGGCATCAGATGACCAATCCAAGAGCCCCAGGTCCCGGGGCCCAACGCACCAAGGCAACTCGACAGAGCTCACAGACTTCCAGGTATACCAGTTGCCCCACCCCAACGTAGAGAAAATTTATGTTGACGTACAGATAGAAGGGGGCCCCATGCCGCATGGAGCTTGACACGGGTTCAACTCTATCCATAATCTCGTCAAGGACCTTAAGGAAACTGTGTCCTACTGGGGGTCCCAAACTCAGACCGGCCCCATTCACCCTCCGGGACTTCCAAAAACGTAAGGTCCCCACAATGGGGGTGGGGACCTTCAGGGTGCAATACCGAGGGCGGACGCGGCAACTGGACTTGCTTGTGGTCAAGGGCCCCTACATTAGCTTACTGGGATTGGCATGGTTTGGACCACTGGGGCTAGCCGTCACCGGGGTGAACCACACTAGCTTACAAGTGGACGTGGACGCCATATGCAAGGAATTTCCGGGGGTTTTCGATGGGAAATTGGGACAGTACACGGGGCCCCCCATTGCTCTACAGCTTGACCCCGCAGTACGACCGGTCAGGCTCAAGGCCCGCCGGGTCCCGTTCGCCCTGAAACCCCGTATAGACGAGGAATTGGACCGGCTCGTGGAGCAAGGAGTGCTGGAGCCGGTGCCTAATGCCCCCTGGGAAACCCCAATCGTCACGCCCGTCAAGCCTAATGGTTCAGTCCGCATCTGCGCAGACTACAAATGTACCATAAACAAGGCCCTCATGGCCCATGCATACCCAGTGCCAGTGGTCAGCCATGTTCTTGCCACCCTGGCTGGGTCGAAAATTTTTGGCAAGCTGGACTTGGCCCAAGCATATCAACAACTGCCAGTAGATGAGGCCACAGCAGAGGCACAGACGATTGTGACGCACAGAGGAGCATTCAGGGTAAAGCGGCTGCAATTCGGTGTCAGCGTGGCACCAGGCATATTCCAGAATCTAATGGACTCTCTACTTAAAGGGATTCCTGGCGTCACCCCCTTCTTCGATGATGTGTTGATTGCCGGGCCCACACCAGAGGAGTTTGAGGACCGCCTCCGCACCGTTCTGCACCGTTTCCAGACGGCGGGTCTCAAGGTGAAGCGGGAAAAATGTCTACTAGGAGTGCCTCAGGTGGACTTTCTGGGATTTATGGTGGACGCAGAAGGGGTCCACCCGACTGGGGACAAGGTACGGGCCATTTGTGATGCCCCAGCGCCCAAGAACAAGACTGAACTTCAGGCCTTCTTGGGACTATTGAACTTTTACCATTCCTTCCTTCCCCACAAGGCGGCGGTAGCAGAGCCCCTACACAGACTCCTGGACAAGCGGGCCCCTTGGGTGTGGGGCCAGCGCCAGGAGGCCGCATTCCAGGCAGTCAAGGACTTGCTTGTCTCAAACTCGGTCTTGGCACACTTCGACGAGAGGCTGCCGGTGGTGCTAGCATGCGATGCCTCGCCCTATGAAATTGGCGCTGTCCTGGGACACCAACTCCCGGATGGAAGAGAGGTACCGGTGGCATACTTTTCCCAGACACTCAACGCAACCGAGCGGAACTACTCGCAAATCGACAAGGAGGGTCTGGCAATCGTGAAGGGAGTAAAAAAATTCCATGATTTCTTGTACGGGCGGCCCTTCACCGTGGTGACTGACCACAAGCCGTTGCTTGGCTTATTTGCCCCTGAAAAGCAGACCCCCCAAGTGCTGTCTCCTCGCGTCCTCAGGTGGTAAATTTTCCTTGCCAGCTACCAGTATGCACTGATTCACCGTCCGGGGAAGGCGATGGGCCATGCGGATGCCCTCAGCAGGCTACCACTACCGGAAACAGGCCCCGACCCAGCACCTGCACAAGAGGTTATGAGCCTGGAGCTGCTTCCCGACCGCCCCGTTCAGGCACAAGAAGTTGCACACCATTCCAAGAAAGATAGGGTCATCTCCCGGGTCCTGGACTGGGTGTGGAGGGGATGGCCCAGCAGCAGCCCCGGGGCAGAATTCGCCGGCTACACAACCCGCAAACATGAACTGTCGGCCCACAAGGGGTGCCTGTTATGGGGAAGCAGGGTCGTTGTTCCCCAGCCCCTCCGCAAAAGGGTCCTCACAGCCCTACACGAGACACACCCAGGGGTAGTAAGAATGAAGGCCCTTGCCAGGAGTTATGTGTGGTGGCCGGGGATCGATGGAGAGATAGAGGCCTGGGTCAAACACTGCCAGGCCTGCCAAGAATCCCGCCCAGATCCCCCAAGGGCCCCAGTCCAGTCCTGGGAGTCCGCCCGAGCACCATGGTCACGCCTGCATGTGGACTTCGCTGGCCCCTTTCAGGGGAAAACATTCTTCATAGTGGTGGACTCGTACACCAAATGGCTGGAAGTCGCACTGGTACCGTCCACTTCTACGTCCGCAGCCATCCGGGTACTACGCAGGCTGTTTGCAACCCACGGGCTCCCTGACTCTCTCGTCTCAGACAACGGGACTGCATTTACGTCAGGAGAATTCCAAACCTTCACAGCGCAGAACGCCATCCGCCACATCCGTTCGGCGCCATTCCATCCTGCCACCAATGGCCAAGCAGAACGCATGGTGCGGACCACCAAGGACACCCTTCGCCGCATGACGCAAGGGGATTGGGAGTACCGCCTTGCCACATTCCTTCTAGCACAGCACAGCACCCCCAGCTCAACGACTGGCCAGAGCCCCGCTGAACTACTAATGGGTCGGCGCCTGGCAATCAGATTGGACCGCCTTCACCCTGATAGAGCTCAGGATGAGGTAGTGGTGGGGGAAGGCAGGAACCCCCGGACCTTCGAGGCCCAGGACCCAGTGTACGCAAAGAATTTTGGGGCAGGCCCAGCATGGGTACCCGCCACAGTCACCAGGGTCACTGGCCCCGTGTCGTACGAGGTGCTAACAGATGGGGGGCAATGCTGGCGCCGCCACTGCGACCAGATACGGCGACGATTCCCGGGAGAAAACCAGGAGGAGGAAAGGTCAGAGGAGTCCCAAGGGAACAGAGGGGCAGTAAGGCCCATAGAGCACGAGGGGCCAGCAGGAGAGGCAGAATCAGTAAATACAGAGAGGACCTGCGAGGCCGAAAGGACACCGGAACCAGAACCACGACTGAGCGAGCCGGTTGCGCCAGACCAAATAGCCCCATCACAGCCAGCATCCTTGGAACACGAGCCAGAACCTGAACCCCGGACCAGGGAACACCCCAGGCCGCAACGCACACGTAGTCCGCCAGCGTACCTCGAGGACTATGAATGCGACCTCCCGGGCAGGACTGGAACTTAGAGGGGAGGGGTGTTATGTACTGAGTTGAATAGGATCCAAACTGCAGCAGTCTGATTGGTCCTAGAACAATAGGATCCAAAAGGCAGCAGTCTGATTGGTCCTAGAACAATAGGATTCAGAATGCAGCAGTCTGATTGGTCCTAGAACAATGCAGCAGTATGATTGGTTGGCAGGAACTACCCAATCATGCCCCAGATAGAAGTGAATCCACAACCTGATTGGCTTACAGTAGAATTCCGGAATTAGCCAATCATGTGCAGCCCATTGTGTAAATAATGTATATAAAGCAGATACTTTGAGGGGACATTCATTCATTCCTCCTCACCACTATGAGCTGAATAAAGAGCATGAAATCACTTCGCGACTCTGAGTATATTTCAGAAGTTATTATTCACAGTGCAGCCCTGTGGACATCACTGCATGAAACTTTCACAAATACAGTTTTATGGTGGTAATTTGCATGGGTGATGTGGCTGAAGAAAAGCCTGTCATGTTCATGCATGTTTTTAAAAAGACGTGCATAGGTGATTTGCCTTGTACCACTAGTGTGCATGGACCATAGCAGAATGTAACCCAGAATGTTACACTCCCTGAAGTCTGCAAGGTCAGTTGCAATTCAGTATTATACCTTACATCAAAATGACTGAGTAGCAGGGGCCACCAATCTGAAATGAGTGGGGACCAATTTTAAAAGATTTTTTTTAACAACAACAGCAACAAAAAAGGTCAGGCACTTTGTTCACTCGCAGAGGGGCTCTTCTGAGTGTGTGTGAGAGTGTGCTTAAGTATGCTCTATGTATTTGTGTGACAGAAAGAGAGGGAGATATGCATATGGAGCCTGTGTCAGAAAGAGAGAGGGGAGATGTGTGGTCTGTTTGTGAGTGTGGTCTGTTGAAGAGTGAGAGATCCACTTGAGCAGAGAGAAGATATGTGTGTGTGGTTATAGATATGCAAAGTGCATGAACAGGGCTGACTTGCCCATCAGGAGGACTGAGGCAACTGCCTCAGGTAGCAGAATCCCAAGGGGTGGCACCCCTGTAGGCACTCTTCTCACATCTTCTGCCACTGGAGAAGCAAGGAGAAGCAGCTTCAGGTGAGATCTCCTGGATCTCTCATGAGATATTGCCAGAAGCCAGCAGTCGCAGCCATAAGCAATGAAACGGGATGGGCAGTCTCTGTGTATGAATGTCTATGAAAAACAACTGCATGTGTGTTTGTGGTCTGTATGTGTGTGGTGAGCGTTTGTAAGTGAGAGGTGTGAGATCGCCTTGTATTCCCCCCCCCCCCGGTACTGTGGAATGTTCCCTGTTATTAGACCGCAACAGCATAGTTGTGTGTGGAATCAATATTGTGTGATCTCCAATCAGCACTAGCAGGGCATACATGACTTCTCACTGCAAGCATAAGATTGTCCAGGGATGGGGTGAGGGAGCCGCAATGACTATACTCTCTTTAATTTTGTGTTATGTCATGACCCCAATGGCAGCCATTTTGTGTTATGCCACACCCCCATGGCAGATATTTTGTGACAGGTGCCTACAGCACTTTCTCAAAACTGGAAATGTACCTTTTGGTCCAAAAAGGTTGTCCCTGCACAGAGTCAACAATCAGGAAGCACTCCCAGAATCAAGCATAAATCCATACAACCATATTTTCAGTGGAATATGCTTTAGAATTACTTTTCAGTAGGGATCTGTATGGATCTTTGTTTTGTGAATGATTCATATAAAATCTAATTGGAGGCCACAAAGGTTTAGCAGACCTGATTTTATAGGCTTGTTGAACTCACGTCAGCTCATAGCTAGACCTCATTTTCAGTCATTCAGAAAGCCAGGATCTCTGAGACTACAGCTTGAGGTTACAAGAGGTGACAAGGCTATGTACACTCACCCTAAATTGCAGCAGATTCTCAGAGACTGCAATTCCTCAAAGCGGTTATAAAGATGTCAGAAACAGAAATCATGTTATAATTTGGGCTACAAGCTGTTCAGTGCAATCCTCTGCATGTTTACTCAGAGGTAGGTTTCATTGTGCTTGAAGTGACCTACTCCTTAGTCAGTTTAATTAATACATCAGTCAACTAAAGTTTTAGCTGGTTAAAGTGTTCCAATTTTTTATTAGTGAGGATGAAATTTAATAGCTGGGCAATAAGGCAAGGACATACTAACTTTTAGACTACTTTCATTACTGTGAGACAGAAAAAAAAATGATTAAAGATTACATTTAATGGTGTGAGATACAAGGGTTTTTGTGAATAACCTTTTCCTTAATTTTTGAAGAAAAAATACAATATCAAAACACCATGTTTTAAGGTTGCCACATTTCAAAAACTAAAAGCCAGAACACCCCAAAAAATTTCGACTGACTTGCCTAAGATCTAGGACAAAGGGCCACCTTTCGGAAATCCCCCCCCCCCCGGACATCAATTCCAGGACGCTACATGTTTTTAACACATAAAATAGCATCTTTTTTAAAAGTATACAGAAAGAAATAGAGGCACTAAAAGGTAGTTAAGGGCATACAGTGGTACCTCGGGTTACATACGCTTCAGGTTACATACGCTTCAGGTTACACACTCCGCTAACCCAGAAATAGTGCTTCAGGTTAAGAACTTTGCTTCAGGATAACAACAGAAATTGTGCTCCAGCGGCACGGCGGCAGCAGGAGGCCCCATTAGGTAAAGTGGTGCTTCAGGTTAAGAACAGTTTTAAGTTAAGAACGGACCTCTGGAACGAATTAAGTATTTAACCCAAGGTACCACTGTATTATACAGTTCCTAAAAATTAAATAGTAGACCAGTATATATTGGATTAAAATATGATGTGAAATACAGTTGTTCAGTGTTCTTTCCCCAATGTCACAGAAAAGCACTTACACTGAGGCCAAGATAATATTAAAATGTATCTTTAAAGCATACATTGTTTAAATCACATGTTTTTTCATCGGTTAACATTTATTTATGTTCACATCTGCAGTCATAATTATAGTGTTACTTTACAAAATTTAAAATGCAATACTATACCCACTTAGCTAGGTATAAGCCCCACTGAACTCAATGAGACTTACTTCTAGGTAGGCATATGCACGGGATTATGTTGTTAGTGTTGAATCTAAGAAAGCAGGTTAGTCTACACTAGTATAGAACAAAGGATGCTATCTTTCGTAGCTGCTTATAACTAAATAACATGGGGAGAATTGAAACCAGCGAAACAATGATTTAAACAATTTTGAATCAAAGTACTTATTTTAACAATTTTGAATAAAAAGTACTTATTTTAACTGATTTATGAATTATATATGCCATTAAACAGGATTTTGCAAGGCAATATCTGGATCTCTCATCTCACCAAAAATCACATTGACATTTTAACAACAAAGCAACTAACTCTTGAGTTACCAGAGCACTAGAAAGCTGGATATTTAATCTGTTGGATAGACTGTAAGACTAGCCCTTCTTATCATTAATGTAACCATATCCCTGCAGTGTTAGTAAGTGTTGAAATTAGAATCTAGGCTAGGTTCCATAATCTAGGCTAGGTTCCAGGGAAATTTTTTACATCACGCTTAACTAATTACCCCCTGCAATTTTATGTAGACCTTCCACTTAAACATCTATGCAGAATTGGATGCTTATAAAACATTTAGTTGTCTGATTTCTGTTCTTAATATAATGTTGCTGCTTAGGAAGCATGATTGATTGACATAATTTCTGTACATAGAATGGAAATCTTTAGAAGGAATACTCTGTACAAAGCATGAGCAACTTCAGTTAATTTTGTTGGTTAAGAGAAACAAACAATGAATCCAAGCAATGAATATTTTCTCCTAAGAAGTGAAAGGTGAACATAGTGTGTGACTGAATATATATTTAACATTCAGAGTTCACTTCAATTGGTTTTTGTTAGGAGCCTGACCTGGACATTGGGGATATACCGTATTTTTTGCTCTATAAGACTCGCTTTTTCCCTCCTAAAAAGTAAGGGGAAATGTGTGTGCGTCTTATGGAGTGAATGCAGGCTGCGCAGCTATCCCAGAAGCCAGAACAGCAAGAGGGATTGCTGCTTTCACTGCGCAGCAATTCCTCTTGCTGTTCTGGCTTCTGAGATTCAGAATATTTTTTTTCTTGTTTTCCTATTCCAAAAACTAGGTGCGTCTTGTGGTCTGGTGCGTGTTATAGAGCGAAAAATACGGTACTTTGTCTGAGAAAGAGACTTGGGACCCATCATGGCCTCAGCCCACAAAGCCCTTCACCACATCACAGATCAAACTCTGCCACTTTCTCCATGGAGTACTGATGAAGGGGGACCCATTGGGATGTTAAAAATCGGTGGATAAGCTCTTGTGTGTCTGCAAGGAGACTTCAAAAATAAAATATATAATCAGAAGGAGGGGTTACTCCGGTTGAGTAGGCACCTGCAGCACCTTGTAGCTCAACTGATGACCAGGAAGGGAAATTTGGTTGCACTAGCCTAAAGCTGCTCAGTCTCTGCTTGACTTTTCCTGATATTGCAGTTCCCAGTAGCCCATCTTGGGCCCTTCTACTTCCATTGCTTGTTTTCCTACAGTTTAAGCATCAGCCCCCTTGCCCTGCCTTGGTCTTAGACTGCTTGGGCCTTGGTATGAAGAACTGACCTGGTACAATTCTAGAGCTGACCAAAGGCCATCTTAGGAGCTGTTGGCAGTGGCATATCTAGTCTACTGAGCATTTGTTCATCGTTCATTTATCTCACACTTTCCAATGCATTCTCCCAGCACTTCCCTGGTCCCTTTGTTTGGTTTTTAAAAAGAGTGAATTTGTTGCAGTAAAACGACCGAGTGCTTTAATCCAATTTAGTTTTGCAAACCTAAAGTTCTGCTATGTGATTGAATCACAAATATGACAGTCTGGAGGCCAGCGATGTTCCAGGAATGTGGGGCTCAAATTGGGGTATGTTGGGGATGGCTGAAGATTTGCAGAGCCTTAAACTGCCTCATTCCCCTGACAGATTCCCCAAAGGAGCCCTCAGCTGTACCACTCCTGGCACAATTAATTCCTTCCTGTTGATCGTGGGGCTGGAAATCAAAATCAAAAAAGAGGTTTAATGAAAGCAAAAGAAGGGCTTGAAAAGTTCACTGCCACCCACTGTCCTAGTAACAGTGAGCCATAGCTTTGCTGTGGGGTTCTCTCACACACATAGGGTTGCTCCATTCATTTAGCTTTAAGAAATGGGATTAATAGCCCCTGGCCTCAAAGAAAACAACTTTTCATTCATTTTCAGAATTGGGGGCGGGGGCGGGGGGGCAGAAACATCAGTATTTATTTAGCCTGCAGCCCTTGGCCTAATTTCATGCAGATGGCAAGGAAAGGAAGGAGCTAAATGGCTGTTAATATTCTGTAAACTCACAGGTTCCTGTCAGACAGTTTGGGAGTATTTTAAATTATTATTTTCATTTCATTCACACACAGATACATCCTTTATTGATTCCTAGGAGTTCCTCTGAGAATGCAGAAGCTGCTAGAGGGACTTAGGTTGGCAATGGGCACCCACCCGAATGCAGAAAGGCAAAGAGAGGAACAATTTCTTGAACAATCTAAGACATACTTATGCCCAAGTGGACATCCTACTGATATGTTAGGGAATAATGTGTTTTTGTTTAGTTGATTCATACTTGTAAAAATCTATCATGTCCTCTGAAGAAGAATGGAAATCCTCAAACACACAACCAATCAATCTGAACCATTTGAGCTCATCTCAAGACCAAACTTCATTTCACATGCACCTTTGTGCAACTTTCCCTTCACATTTTTTCTTAAGGAAAAACAACAGATGCAGGCTGCAATCTTGAGTGGAGCACCAGAGGAGGAGGGAAGCGACCGCAATCATTTCCTCTTCTGCCATTTCCCCCATACAAATCTGCCGGCCAAGCTGCTTTCTCCTCTGCAGAGCCATATAGTTCCGCTTCTCTGGGGAGGAAAGCAGCTTTAGGTGGGCAGTGAATGGGGAAGTGGCCCAGGGGGAAATAGTTAAACAGTCCCCTGTACTGCTTTAGTCTAGGAAAAAAAACAGTGAAAGGAATGCAGCCCCAAAAAGACTATTTTTCCTTAATAAAAAAAAGGGGGGAATATAGTATCTAGTTTGGCCCTTAGTTTTGGTTTTTCCTTGCTGCAAAATATTCCAGTGTAAACTTGCTCAAAACCTGTCTGCAGTAATCCTACCAGTAAGATAAATTGAAAAGGATCACGTATAGTTGACAAAAGTCATCGTTTAAATGATTTTCTGTCAACATAACTCCAAGGGTGCGCACTCACTCACTCCTTCTCTCTCTCTCTCTCTCTCTCTCTCTCTCTCTCTCTCCACTTAACTTCCACCTGTACCCAAACATACACACACCTTCTTTTATTGCTTTCTTGGGAAATTAAAAGGAAAACAAATTTCCCTTTTCAGATGTCTAATATTACAGCCTGGTACAAAACAGCAGAATCTACACTAGAGCATAATATTTAGCACAAAGACACAGAATGAATTCCCTTAAGATTTTGCTATTTTATCTCTTTAAAACAACAACAATCTACTACAGTTTGCTGTAGAATATGTTCACTGTGTACTGAGTCAATTGCCAGGGCTGCTAGGGACTAATCTATACTAGTGAGTGATAACGTTATAAATGCATGATAAAAATGTGACACCAGGGGGCACTGTACAGAAATCAATGGAAAATTGCATTGACAGCTATGTAATATTTTTTTCTTAGCGCTTTTGTAGATCAGTGTAGATCCAGCCTAGAATTCTGTAGTAAAACGTTGTGAACTGTGCAGTCACAAAACACAAATTATGGGAATATATTAAAGTGCAGAAGTTTTGCAATACAAAAGGTGTTTAATTTGCATGCCTCACAAAATGTGCAGAATTGCACAGTTGGCTGTTTCTGGCTATATGACCTGAATTTGTTGTGAGGATTTTTGGGGGAATATCTGGAAAGAATACAACCGTGAAGGGATATAGTTCTTTTAAGGCAGTGGGATGTTCTGGCAACAGTGGAGGGAGGTGAAAATAGCTGTGCTTGAGGGAAGAAGTTCCAACAACCAAGCACTAGAATTCTCAGCGTTATAGTTACAGTAGGTAGCCGTGTTGGTCTGCCGTAGTCGAAACAAATTAAATTAAATTAAATTTTAAAAATTCCTTCCAGTAGCACCTTAGAGACCAGTAGCACCTTAGAGGCCAAGACTAACTTAGTTGGTCTCTAAGGTGCTACTGGAAGGATTTATTATTATTTATTATTATTATTTAATTTTTTTATTTTGTTTCTCAATGTTCTCTTTTTCCTTTCCTTTTCTTTTTCGTACAGCTTCAGCAAAAATTGGCAGGACATTGACATGTTTTTCTCAGCAATCCTGAGGGTTAGGAACATGCTTTTTAAATGACAAGTTTTCCAAGTGAATTGTGGCTACCACATTTTTTGTGTGTTCTACTTATATACCCAATGTTAAAAACAAACAGAAACCTATATTGTTACTGTCTGATATCTGAACCATTTTCTTCCCATAATTCACATACTGCCATTCACATAAAGAAATATGTTTTGTTTTCTTTGTCCCAAATTCTCCTTAAAGACTTAGGGTCATCTGAGCGAATTTCGTAAGAGGATTTACATTTACATTTCTAGTTACTCATTCAAATTCCATCAAAACTGTATTGATATAAAGGTGTTCGAAAGCACAAACACTATACAGTCATACCTCAAGTTGAATGTGCTTCGGGTTGAGCGCATTCGAGTTGCACTCCGTGGCAACCCGTAAGTAACGGAGCACGTTACTTCCGGGGTTCGCTGCTCGCTCAAAATGACATCACGTGCATGTGCGGAAGCAGCGAAACATGACCTGCGCACATGCCATTGCGTCTTGCGTTCTGTTCGGGATGTGAACGGGGCTCCGGAACTGATCCCGTTCGCATCCCGTGGTACCACTGTAGAGGACTTTCTTTTGTTGCCCCTGTTCCACAAACGCACAGGAATTCCTTTTGCTTTAACACTGTAAATAATCATTCAGAGGAACTCCTTGAATCTTAGGAAGCTTTCAGACAACAGCTCCTAGCACTAAACAACAAGTGTTTCCCATCTATAAACTATAAGCAGAATTGTTACTGACTTTCTACACTGGAAAATATAGTTGGTGGGGAGGGCGGTTGTGTGTGCATTATCAATCAATCAATCACCTATCATCTATTCCAGTTGGGGATGGCTGTTTTAGTATACCTGATGTAATGGCTTGTGAAGCGTGCATGTTAACTATTAATTTTTATTGTACTATTTATATTTGTAGTTTTAGATTATACGCCCTTCAGCATAGAATTCTTATTCTGTTAGTGTAAAGGGTCATGTACAGTGATGGTGCTATATAAATAAGAGTTTGGATTTGATACCCCGCCTTTCACTCCCTTTCAGGAGTCTCAAAGCGGCTCACATTCTCCTTTCCCTTCCTCCCCACAACAAACACTCTGTGAGGTGAGTGGGGCTGAGAGACTTCAGAGAAGTGTGACTGGCCCAAGGTCACCCAGCAGCTGCATGTGGAGGAGCGGAGACGCAAACCCGGTTCACCAGATTACAAGTCCGCCGCTCTTAACCACTACACCACACTGGCTCTCGAGTCAAAAGTGTACTAATAATTCATAATCTGCACTTTTATTAAATAATATTTCAAGAACATTTCATCCATACAGTGGGTGAAAGATACTGTTTGTTTCCCCTTTCCTCCAAATCTTTATTTCTGAAGTGGCTACTTTAATTAATCATCAAAATAATCATTTCCCAAATTATTATTATTATTATTATTATTATTATTATTATTATTATTATTAACTCCCTCTTTCTTGTGGAAATTAAATTAATTGACCCTCCCCTGCCCTTCTCCCAACATTCTTGATGCAGAGACTTTAATTGATCATTCCTGTAGTTATATTATATTTTGGGACTTGAGATTTTATTTTAAATTGTTAACTAAAAATCTTTTGTCTGTTGGCATCCCTGCCAGATGTTTATCCTCCATTAGGTGCTGAGTATATGTTTATTGTCAACTATGGTAGCACCCTTTTCATAAAAAATGACAAGGCTGTGTTCTGTGATGCTGTGTATGCCAATACTGCTTCTAAGGAAGTTATCAGCCAAGGCAGCAGGTGGATGCCGTGGTGAACAGAGAGGGCAGAAGAAAATAACATATAATCCCTTGAAATTTTTCCAAGACAGCTGCACAAACACTGCTGACGTACTTGGGGCAGACAGCTAATAACATGAATATTTGTGACTTGCTTTTTGCCAGAATTCTTTTGTATGCAAATTCATTTCCACAGCATACACCAGGGAACGGGAATTTTAAAACCCTATAAATTTAAAGTATTATTTGCAAATGCCTTCATTGCTGCAAAAACTCCTAAAATAAGTAAATCAACGGTTAGACTGATACAACTTCATAAGGGGGTTGACTTTTGTTACTGAATTGTTGCTGTTAATCTTTATCATATTGCCAACAAAATCACTTGAGTGGTTGGTCAGACTAATAAGATTTTTTTCCCTTTTAATGTCAGTCTTTCACCTTCATGGCCTTTATAATTATTAATTAAGGCTTATTTATTATTTCTATTTTAAAAATCACTTTGAATTTGTGGGTACAGAAAGGTCTGAACTCCTTTTTCAATCATATTTCATGGTTGGTGATGGTGGGGAATTAGGGCAAAATACTACTGAAGCTTTTCCCAATGCCTTCCAGCTGGTGGCTCTCATTCTCTTCTTTCTCACAGTTCCTAGAATGACGCTATGTGATGTAGCATTGTCCTGATGAGGGATTTGGCGGCAGCAGGGGAGCTCCCCTAGAATCCCTCTTCAGATTAGCATGGCGCCATCTTGTAGTGTTGCTCCTGGAGGTTTGGGCAACTGGCAGCTGCAGGAAGGTAGTGAATTTAGCTCCAGTCCCCACCTGCCTCTCTCCAAAGTGGTGCAAATGCACACACGTTTCAGCTTCTATATTTTGGGAGAAATTGTTTTGCTTTCAAAGGCAGCCACATCAAGTTTGGCACCATAGCAAAGGCTTAAGGCTCCCCTGTTCCCACACCATAAGCTCCTAGTCTGCATCAACCTCCTCTCATCATGTTGGCAATTTGGGGGGGGGGGCTGCGTTGAGGGCAGAACTGCATAGTTAAGGTCATGTCTAGTTTGGCTCTCCTTTACATCTGGTGGGAATAAAAGATTATCTTAAAAGAGTGAAGAATGGTCAGCAAATATGTGGGACTGAAAAGCAGTTCTGCTTATTAAATTCTATATTGGATTAGATTTTTTTATATTAAAAAATCTGGTAGAAGTGTGCTCTGTAAACAGGCTAACTGTGTATAATGAAAGGATGAATGTTAAGGTCAGGTGGTTGAGACAGCAAAAATCACACCTTGACTTTCTGCCTTGACTAAAATCTTACACAAACTCAAAATGGATCAGGTTTCTTTTTTTCTTTTTAATTAAACATTTTGAGAGCAACCTGGCAATACGTTCTAAAACAAGTGAGGTAGTTATTATGCATAATACATGAATGTGTCACCTAGTTATTCTATGAGATTTCCCACGTCCTGAGCATCTTCATCTCAGAATAACTCTGCTGATCTGTTGCATCAGCCTACATTCTGACATAAACAGACCAAAGAAAGCGAAGAGGTTGGGTTGCTTTTACCATCAGTGCATAGTGAGAACTAACCTAAGGTTACCAGGTGTCCCCGTTTCCCAGGGACAGTCCCCGGATTTACAAATCAGTCCCCATACAAAATCCATTGAAGTTGAAATGTGTCCCTGGATTCATCGAAAAAAATCTGGTAACCTTAAACTACTTTTTTTTTAATAATAATATTTTATTAAGGTTTTGAAGATACAGCAAAAGAAAAAAAAAGAAACAACAAAAATATCAAGAAAAATAAAAACAATCAAACAACAAAAAAGAAAATACACAAAAATAGAATAAACCTTTCATAACTAAACTTCATTTGCTTGTTTCTTTGACCTCCTCACACCTCCCTTTTTTGTATTCTGCTTCAATTAGCTATTTCAGCAAATCCTTTCCATCTTTCCCCAATTTTTATCCATTAATTTATCTTAGCATAATATAATTTTACTTTCCCTCATTTCCTTCAACAATCTATTTAGCTTAAGTCCTTTATGATGTTTATGCAAAAGTCACATAACTTCATTCCAGCCTCCTTCTAAACTTCCTCAATTTTGCTATGTTTCTGTAGATAAGCTTTAAATTTCTTCCAATCTCCTTCCACCGACTCTTCTCCCTGGTCCCGGATTCTGCCAGTCATTTCCGCCATTTCCATAAAATCCATCACCTTCATCTGCCATTCTTCCCGGGTGGGTAGATCTTGCGTCTTCCAATATTTTGCAATCAGTATTCTTGCTGCTGTTGTGGCGTACATAAAAAAAGTTCTATCCTTCTTTGGCACCAATTGGCCGACCATGCCCAGGAGAAAGGCCTCTGGTTTCTTCAGGAAGGTATATTTAAATACCTTTTTTATTTCATATAGATCATTTCCCAGAAGGTCTTAATCCTTGGGCATGTCCACCAAAGGTGAAAGAATGTACCTTCAGACTCTTTACATTTCCAGCATTTATTATCAGGCAAATGGTAGATTTTTGCTAGCTTGACTGGTGTCATGTACCACCTATAAATCATTTTCATTATATTCTCTCTTAAGGCATTACATGCCATAAATTTAATACCTGTGGTCCATAACTGTTCCCAGTCAGCCATCATAATATTATGTCCAACATCTTGTGCCCATTTAATCATAGCTGATTTCACAGTTTCATCCTGAGTATTCCATTTCAACAGCAAGTTATACATTCTTGACAAATTCTTACTTTTGGAATCTAACAGCAGTATTTCTAGTTTTGATTTTTCCATCTGAAATCCAATTTTTTTGTCCAAATTATATGCCTCCATTATTTGATAATAATGGAGCCAATCACGCACTTTATTTTTTAATTTTTCAAAGCTCTGTAGTTTCAATCTATCTCCTTCTTGTTCCAAAATTTCCCAATATTTCAGCCATTTGGCCTCCATATTGAGCTTTTTCTGAGCTTTCGCTTCCATTGGAGACAGCCACCTTGGGGTTTTATTTTCAAGCAAATCCTTATATTTTGTCCAAACATTAAACAAAGATTTTCTAAAGATATGGTTTTTAAATGCTTTATGTGCTTTGACCTTATCATACCACAAGTATGCATGCCATCCAAATACATTGTTAAAACCTTCTAAATCCAACACATCAGTGTTTTCAAGAAGCAACCATTCTCTCAGCCAGCAAAAAGCGGCTGATTCATAGTAAAGTTTAAAGTCTGGCAGGGCAAATCCGCCTCTTTCTTTAGCATCTGTTAATATCTTAAATTTTATTCGAGGTTTCTTGCCCTGCCAGACAAATCTTGAAATATCTCTCTGCCACTTCTTGAAACAGTCCATTTTGTCTATAATTTGCAATGCTTGGAACAAAAACAACATTCTAGGCAATACATTCATTTTTATGGCAGCAATTCGGCCCAGCATTGATAGCTTCAAATTTGACCATATTTCTAAATCCTTTTTCACTTCCATCCAACATTTTTCATAATTATCCTTGAATAAATTCACATTTTTAGCTGTCATATTAACCCCTAAATATTTCACTTTCTTAACCAGTGTTAGTCCTGTCTCTTTCTGGAACCTCTCTTTCTCAATCTCTGTTAGATTTTTCTCTAGCACCTTAGTTTTCATTTTGTTCAACTTAAAACCTGGTAACCTTAAACTAACCTATGAAGGAAAAAGTTGTAATGTGTAGAGTTCAGAGGACAAAAATAGCATCAGTAGTTCTTTAAACAATATATTTATGAGATAACTGTTGAAAAAGTATTGGTGCTAAGAACATATCAAGAAAATGGCTTTAAAACACCCTATGGCGTTCTGCCTGTAAAACTATGTAGACCCAGCCCTGACCTGCACCTAGCCAATCTATAGCACATTGATTATGGAATTCATTGCTATGAGAAGTGATGGCCATTCCCTTAGATAGCTTTAAAATGGGACAATGACTGGATAGTACCTCTAAATTCAGAAGCAACATGCCTGTGAATACCAGTGGCTAGGGAACACAAGCATCTGGTTGGCATTAGGAAACAGGATGGTGGACAAAATAAACCCTGGATGTGATCTAGCAGGGCTCTCCTTTTGTTCATAGCTGAGAGATCATTTGAGAATGCTTTGATACGGCTCTGAGCAACTCGAAGGACACATTGCACAAATAAGTTCATACTTATCTTTTTAATGCTTTTAGAAATGTGAGTCTTTGTACTATTGGGTAGTGACATATCTTGGTTACATGATGCTAATATGTTACTCATGTGTGACAATTTATCATCCTCTCAGCATTGTTTTCCTACTGCTAAAATCCCCCCCCCCCATTTTAGTATTCATTTTCAGAATACTTCAATGGGTTTGTTTGCATTAAGCAACATTGAAAAATAAAGATAATTGCAAACAACAGAGATTAATCAAGCAGAAAATTTTATAAACATGGATTTCAGAATTGAACATAATAAAAGGCTTAAAATGCCAGTAAAATTATAATATTTATTACTTTGGAAAGCACCAAAATCTCAATTATAAAAACAAAAATAAAGTGATTATATGCAATTCATTTTCATACATAAAATATTTAACTAAAAGTTTTGCAATTTTGTTAAATGGGGAGGTGTTATGCTTTTATACATCCATGAATGCGTTGCTCATGTTTTAAAACAATACTAACTAGACTTAACTAGTTCTATGATGTGACCAATATGAAGGGCTCTTATATTCTCTGTGCTTTTCAAAATGTCTTCCTTCTCACAAGTTTTGGTGCAGTATCACTGTAGTCCAGTAAGTTTCTCTTGTTTCTTATACTGATTCATTGCAGAGGGACTGATTGTTAAACTCCTCTCAAAATTGTAGCTCTGGGAGAGGAATAGAGATCGCCTAACAACTCTTAGCCCCCTGAACAAGCTGCTGCTCCCAGTACTCTTTGGGGGAAGCCATGTCAGTTTAAAGGGGTATCATAGCGCTTTAAATATATGGTGTGAATGTGGTCTCCATGTGAAAACTGTATACCAGGTCAAGAAGACCCAAGGGCCTCTTTAGTATATCATGTTCCACAGTTTGAATGCTTAAAATAGGATATGGAGTTGTTTCATAGGTACAATAAACCATGATTTCCAAAACTCCAGTGTTAACAAACATCTAAGTTGGTGCAAAAACCACCACCAAGGTCACTTAGGCAGCTGGTTATCTGATTGTCTGCTATCTATAATTAATTAATTAATTAAGTTTATATACCACCCGTTATCTAAAGATCACAGGGCAGTTCACAGCATAAAAATCCAAAATGAGAACACAAAATACATAGGAAAACAAAAACAAACCTATATCCCCCCCCCCCGACAAATTTAAAAGACCATAGAATGTTAATCAGCACATTTCAGAGAATTTTTTTCACCTGGCACCTAAAGACAGATAATGAAAGCGCAGGTGAGTCTCCCTGGAGAAAGCTTTCCACAAATGGGGAGCCACCACAGAAAAGGCTTGCTCTTGTGTTCCCACTCTCAGGACCTTTTGTGGAGGAAACACATGAAGAAGGGCCTCCATTGATGATTGCAGGGTTTGGATAGGTTCATATGGAGAAGGGGGTCCTTGAGGTATTGCAGTCCTGAGCCGTTTAAGGCTTTATAGACCAAAACCTGTGCTTCAGATTGGGCCCAGAAACCAATTGGCAGCCAGTGCCATTGAGCCACGATCAGTGTAATATGTCCAGCACACCCTCTGCTACACCTGCCGATGTAAAGGGAAAGTAGAGCTGTGTGCCATCATATTGCTGACAGTGTACTCCAAAATTCTGGATAACCCAACTCAGCAGTTCCATGTAAATGTTAAGCATTGTATGTGATAAAACTGAACCCCAAGGAAACTCATATCTAAGAGCACTCCCCAAGCACTGGCCTCTGGAAATGGCCATCCAAATAGGACCAGAACCACTGCAAAGCTGTGCCACCCATCCTTAACTCGGGCAGCTGCTCCAGAAGGATACCATGGCTGATGGCATTGAAAGCCACAGAGAGATCGAGTAGAATGAACAGGGACATATTTTCCCTCTCTCTCTCTTGACAGAGGCTATCATGCAGGGTGACCAAAGCAGTTTCTGGGCCAAAATCGGACCTAAACCTCAATTGCAATGGATCCAGAAAACAGTTTCCTCCAAGTGCGCCTAGATCTGGTCTTTGATCATTCACTTAAGAACCTTGTCCAAGAAGGGGAGACTGACAATTCAGCAGTAGTTATTTTGAAGAAACACATGTTCCTGTTCAGGGCCACAGGTGCACTTTGATGCAGACAGGAATAAGTACTTTTACATAGTCTCTGTTGAAATGAAAGGGTGACTTTGTAGGTTTGGAACTCCCATCTGCACAGTGGTACTTCCCTGCCCATAAGAAGCCAGTGGGTTGAAAAGGAGGAGGCTGCAAGTAAGACCAAGGGGCACGGAAGTGTTCATAGCCGTATTTATTATAGATTGAAGTGCTTTTTAAAATTTATAATGATGGTGTCCTAAAAGCATCTGCTTAAGATGTGTGATACTTTTTAAAGTTTGATATCAATTCCATATGTTCTTATAACATGCTGTGTTCATGCTGCAGTTGTCTAAACATGTTGATTAAAAGCAAAATCATAGTTTTGGTTATTGGGTTTGACATCATTGGAAAGATAAGGATTATGACTAAGCAGCAGTGCCTGAAGCAAAAGTTTAAATGAATTCTAAACATACATGGTGGTGTGTATATATATTTAAAGTGCATGTTTCAGACTGGGGCATCTTACACATAGCAGCTGAAGATGAACACAATCAAAGGTATTAAATACAGACAATCTCTCTCTTAGTGGTTAATAGTACTTATATTAAAATATCCGTCTATTCCTATAGGCATGGAACCCGTTGTGCTGGAGAAGTAGCAGCTAGTGCAAACAACTCACACTGTATAGTTGGAATTGCATATAATGCCAGAATTGGAGGTAAGTGTAACTGTTGTCTATGATTAATGTAAAAACCTAAGAGCAGAATCATAAGCAGGCTTGCTCAGAAATAAGCCAGACGAGGGAGAGAAAACACTCTAAAGCTAGACACAGTGCAGCCCATCGATGGGATAAGGCTGCTGCCTCAGGCAGTGGAAGCCCTCAAGGCGGCACCCCACCTGCCCCACTAATTTTGGGTGAGATTTAGCGGTGTGTGAGTAAACTCACCTGGAATCAGTGCCGATGCTGTCAGTGGAGGTGGTGGAGAGGGCGGTGCAGGCAGCCGTGTCAGGGCAGCACTTCCTGTTTCATCTCAAGTGGTGAAATCCCTGGCTAGACATGAGATTTGTTCAATGTGTATTTTGGATGGGGGGAAATACATCCTCGGGGGCCATGAGGCAGGGTCAAGCACCCACCTCAGGCAGCGGAAGTGTGAGAGGTGGCACTGTGCCCGCTCCACTGCTTCTACTGTCAGTGCGGGGCGTGTTCCGACATGTGGCGTTGCTGCTCATTTCCCTGCCCCCAGATGGAGAAGCCAAGCGACAAAGCTTTGAGGAGTGCCCCAGATCCTGCCAAGTTCAGCAGGAGCCAAGGCATTCCTTTGCCCCATGTTGCCACTCCACTCTCCCCCCGGGCAGGGGGTGGGGAGAGAAACCGAGCGGCAAAGTTTTGAGGAGCCCTCCGGCTCCCACCGCGTTCGATGAGCGGTGGGGTGCAGTGGCTGTGGTGGCCATGGTGGGGGGCACAGGTGGCCAAACGGGATGGGCAACGCTTGGTCAGGGGCACTGTTTCTAGAAGCACATCTCAAATGCAAAACCTATGATAATGTTGTT
This sequence comes from Podarcis raffonei, assembly GCF_027172205.1. Classification (NCBI taxonomy): domain Eukaryota; kingdom Metazoa; phylum Chordata; class Lepidosauria; order Squamata; family Lacertidae; genus Podarcis; species Podarcis raffonei. Next base: position 62,517,693 of record NC_070612.1, on the reverse strand, counting down.
ATAATAATCATTTTATGCTACCAACTATTGTTGGAAATTAGTTCTTTGGCTAGATGGATTGTTGACATGGCCCAATGAGGCAGTTTCCACTAGTACATGGGTTCAATCCACACATACTAAACCGACCTATCTATGGCTTAGCATGAATGAGCATATGTCCAGTTTCCCTGAATGGAGGATGGAGCTACTCCGCCTTTGATCTTGCTGCTGCCATGCCATCCACACATGGCTAAGTAATGGTTTGGCTTAGCATTACGTACATGAGAACTGGATTAATGTTTGCCTGTGTTGTTTTTTACAGCCCTAGTCCATCCAAATGTTTTAACAGCTAGATTGTTGCTTTGTTGCTGTTTCTGAAGTTACAGTGGAATTTAAATTATTTGTTATTTGCTAGGCTGAATCTCAGTTAGAGGACAATTCCTGAGTTATGATGAACAAATTTAGATAGTCTATCCAGATAGTTACAAGAATTTCTGTTGCTTAAATGTGCCTAAAAGTCAATGTTATGGGACATGCCTGGCTGCCATTAAAAATAGTGATCCTGTTTCTCCTCCTATAATTCCCAAGGATGCAACATGGTGTTGCAAGTTGTTATCACACCCTATGCTTCCTCAGTTTCATAAGCAACAGTCAATGAAGTGAAACAGGAGCATGGAATCGCCTCTTCATGAGTTTTTTATGTTACAGGGGAATTGGATATACAGACTTGTTCTTTTTTGTAGTAGCTGCACATCCTCTGTAATTTATACTACCAGCCTACCGTTCTTGGCTTAAAGTCAGTAATTTTAAGTGAAATTCTTTGTTTCAACATTTTCAGGTGGTTTTTTCCCATTTCATTATTCAGCTCAATAATGCCACTTTAATCTTAGTATTTCAGCTAAAACTGAAGGAAGAAAATAGCATTGTTGTTACCTAGCTAAGTTCTACATTGAGTAGACCCATTGAAATTAACGTTACTCAAATCTATAAATTTTAGTAGGTATGACAAATGTTGAATACAGCCCATTTTATGAATAACAATAATCTGTTAAAACCTGTGAACAAACTTGTGCTTGATGTTGCCAGAACCAGATTTCACTGTCTCAAGCTTAATTGGCTGAGAGACAATTAAGATTTTCCTGTTACCAGAAACCCAAAATGTTTTGAAGAATGGTCTGTTATTGGAAAAACAAAGAGTATGTTGGAGATTGTCCGTCAGGGTATAACTATTTGAAATATTCAATGAAGAATCTTTTAGCACCTTAAAAAATAGCAATTACCGTATTTTTCGCACCATAGGACGCACTTTTTCCCTCCTAAAAAGCAAGGGAAAATGTGTGTGCGTCCTATGGAGCGAATGCAGGCTTTCGCTGAAGCCTGGAAAGTGAGAGGGGTCGGTGCGCACCGACCCCTCTCGCTCTCCAGGCTTCAGGAAGCTATCCGCTAGCCGTGGGAGACCCAGCTCTCCCATGGCTAGCGGAGCGCTGCATTAATCCCGAAGCTTGGGGCGTGCGGAGCTCAGCGCGCCCCAAGCTTCTGGGTGCCGGCAAGGTCTCCGCTAGCCGTCTAGACCTTGCCGGCACCCAGAAGCTTGGGGCGCGCTGAGCTCCGCAGCCCCAAGCTTCGGGATTAGCGCTCCACTAGCCTTGTCTAGGCTGCGGATAGCAGCCTGCTTCCCGGAGCGTCGGGCGCCCTGAAAGCAGAGCGCCCGGCGCTTCGGGAACGCATCCGCAGCCTAGGCAACCCTGCGGGAGGTCCCGCAGGGATGTCTAGGCTGCGGATAGCAGCCTGCTTCCCGGAGCGTCGGGCGCCCTGAAAGCAGAGCGCCCGGCGCTTCGGGAACACATCCGCAGCCTAGGCAACCCTGCGGGAGGTCCCGCAGGGATGTCTAGGCTGCGGATAGCAGCCTGCCGCCCCGCGGGCGGGGCGCCCTGAAGCAGAGCGCCCCTCACGCCAGGCATACATCCGCAGCGTGGGGAGCCCTGCAGGAGTTCCCCGCAAGGCTCCCCAAGCTGCGGATAGCAGCCTGCCTCCCGGCGGGCGGGGCGCCCTGAATCAGAACGCCCCTCGCGCCGGGCAGACATCCGCAGCGTGGGGAGCCCTGCAGGAGTTCCCCGCAAGGCTCCCCAAGCTGCGGATAGCAGGCTGCCGCCCGGCGGGCAGGGCGCCCTGAAGCAGAGCGCCCCTCACGCCGGGCAGACATCCGCAGCGTGGGGAGCCCTGCAGGAGTTCCCCGCAAGACTCCCCAAGCTGCGGATAGCAGCCTGCCGCCCGGCGGGCGGGGCGCCCTGAAGCAGAGCGCCCCTCGCGCCGGGCAGACATCCGCAGCGTGGGGAGCCCTGCAGGAGTTCCCCGCAAGGCTCCCCAAGCTGCGGATAGCAGCCTGCCGCCCGGCGGGCGGGGCGCCCTGAATCAGAGCGCCCCTCGCGCCGGGCAGACATCTGCAGCGTGGGGAGCCCTGCAGGAGTTCCCCGCAAGACTCCCCAAGCTGCGGATAGCAGCCTGCCGCCCGGCGGGCGGGGCGCCCTGAATCGGAGCGCCCCTCGCGCCGGGCAGACATCCGCAGGGTGGGGAGCCCTGCAGGAGTTCCCCGCAAGGCTCCCCAAGCTGCGGATAGCAGCCTGCCGCCCGGCGGGCGGGGCGCCCTGAATCAGAGCGCCCCTCGCGCCGGGCAGACATCCGCAGGGTGGGGAGCCCTGCAGGAGTTCCCCGCAAGACTCCCCAAGCTGCGGATAGCAGCCTGCCGCCCGGCGGGCGGGGCGCCCTGAATCAGAGCGCCCCTCGCGCCGGGCAGGCATCCGCAGCGTGGGGAGCCCTGCAGGAGTTCCCCGCAGGGCTCCCCAAGCTGCGGATTGCAGCCTGCCGCCCGGCGGGCGGGGCGCCCTGAAGCAGAACGCCCCGCGCGCCAGGCAGACATCAGCCAGCCCCACAAGCTCGGGGGACAGCAGGGAGGCGCAGCGCCACTATCCCGCTGTTCCTCGACCTGGTTCGGTTTCCCTGACCTGCTTTTGGGGGGGAAATAAAGGGAAATTTTTTTTCCTTTATTTCCCCCCAAAAAAACTAGGTGCGCCCTATGGTCCGGTGCGTCCAATCGTGCGAAAAATACGGTAATAAAATATTATCAGAGGCTACAGTTATTTTATTTACTCTGTTTATATAACAGCCCATAACTGGAGATCTCCAGGAAGCTCACAAAGGAGAGAGAGAAAATGTACAGCGCAATAACACTATAACATATTAATTCAAAACAAAAAACACAATTTAAAACTTAACATAAGAGGCTTATGTGTTATCTAAAAGGCCCAAGTGAACAGAAAAGTCTTCACCTTGTGCTGAAAAGACCAACAGGATTGTGCCAGGCAATCCAGTTAAATAATGTCAAACTGTAGGCAAACAATAGCAACTACTTCACCAAAGTGCACATGATTTGCCAGCATCGTTTTCCTGCATCTCCACTTAAAGCTTTTCTAGGCTGAATGCTTGGAAAGAACTTTTCTTGGGTCCTTGGCCTGCCGCTGCCAGACCAGACAGCGCAGACCAATGGTGTGACTCAGCAGCGGGCAGCTTCCTATATTCGTAACTTGCTTGCTCTGATTATTTACATCCTTAAGATAAAAGTAAAAGGGTTGCGACCTGAATTAATGTTTATTCTTTTTCATAAAGTAAATTTCACAGTGAGATCAGTATTTGGACAAGTGTGATCTCGCAAAGCATGAGCAGTTTTGTTTCGAATCAATTAGAAAAGGGGGGCGGGCTCTTTCAATAGAACAGCCAGGCTTGGGTTAAGAACTGAATAAACAACTCAAGCTAATTCATAGCAAAGATGGGAACAAAGCTGTTATGTTTTATAATTAAAAGATGCTAATTTGGTTTATAAATAGAAACATTTATAACTTGCAGGTTGTCAAGACATGGTATGCTGTTTGGTTTAAGTTGAATCTCTGCTCTGGCAGAATAATAGAAACTGCATTTTAGAAAATAATATTGAGAGTCCTCAGCTCATATTAGATCCAAACATGATGCCACTCTTTGAATGAAGGCACGTTTTATATAAGCAATGAATTGGATTCATGTATGGTTCTCCAAAGTGGGTAAAACCTCAGTGCCTAGGACTTGCCGATTGTATAGTCGGCAGTTCGAATCCCCGCGGCGGGGTGAGCTCCCGTCTTTCGGTCCCAGCTCCTGCCCACCTAGCAGTTCGAAAGCACTCTTAAGTGCAAGTAGATAAATAGGTACCGCTTTATAGCGGGAAGGTAAACGGCGTTTCCGTGTGCTGCGCTGGTGCTGGCGCGCCAGAGCAGCTTCGTCACGCTGGCCACGTGACCCGGAAGTGTCTCCGGACAGCGCTGGCTCCCGGCCTCTTAAGTGAGATGAGCGCACAACCCTAGAGTCGGACACGACTGGCCCATACGGGCAGGGGTACCTTTACCTATGGTTCTCCAAGCCTCCCCGTCTGCTTCTCTATGTAAACAATCTCCTGGCAGTGTGCAGTATCTCCAGTGTCAAATGCCATCCTCCACCTGCCTGCTAAGTTCCTAGGCTAGGGTTTTGCTCTTGTGTCCCATCACTGTCCAAAGTCCAGAGGCAAAGGCCTTTTTGGAAGTGACACCTACACAGCCTTGGGACTGTGTTGCTCCAGGAGGCCTCCCTAGCTCCTTCCCGGCCTGCTTTTAGGTGTCAGGGCTGTTTAGGCAAGCATATGGGCCAGATAATGGCTGGATAGTTTGGGACTTCTGTTCTTCCGCTGATGCTTTAGCTTACGCCTTTGATATAGTGATTACTCTTATGTGATTTATTGTATTGTATTTTAAGTATTGTGAGCAGTCTTACATCCCCTTTATAGATAAAAAGGCAAGGGACATATTTAGTAAATAAATAAATGCCTCAAAGATAAAGAAACTGGAATTCTGTGGGTATATATAAATGTGGAGGAGGTGCCCATTTCTGAAGTGAATGCTAAATTGCAGCAATACAGAGAGGTCTGTTCTTGAATTATTGGTTGCTGTTACTTTATCCTTGGTTACTGATTAGTTTTGCTATGGAGTGAAGACATTACAGAGAGTGTAATGAAGAGGCTGCGAAGAGCCATGTGTTTGTTAATAAACATGGAATGCCTCTCCTGATGTGAATCTGCAACTGAGACTCTTCTCCACATCCCTTTTTGGAGGGAGGCATAGAAGAAGAAATAGGTGGTTAAATATGTGATTAGTTGGTTGGAAACCTTTTGTGTAGCAAGTGACTAACAAGTTTAATAAATAGTTGTAGCAATAATAAATAAGGTCAAGAAAACCTTCCCATATAGTAAATATATATATCTAACACTATTCTAAACTGGCAATCTCAGGGTGGCATACAATAATAACAACACAATGTAATACAATACCAGCAAAACATACCGCACCATAGGCCACTTCTTTTCTGAACACACTTCATCAGGTGACATCACTCAAATAAGGGCCTCAGTGGAATTCACCTTATATCTATCTATGCTTCAAGAATGAATCAAGCTAAGAATGAATCAAGCTCAGTTAGGCATAGTTAGGCTTGAACATAGTGGGACTTACTTCTGAGTAAACATGGATAGGGTCTGTGAACAATAGACACAGCTACATGAAAGGAAACAGACAGCAAACAGAACAAACATCCTCACACTTGCATACACACAAGGCTGGTGTCAGGAGTTGTCATTGTGGGGCAGCCCCCTAGCCTTGGGCTGCTTGGAAGGATTGGTTCCACCCTTCCTGCCTTCTTTCCCCTGTTCTGTGCCATGCCACCAACAGTGTTGCCTATACTACAGCCAGCAGCTGGTGATATTAACTAGCCTGCCCAAGCAGGCAAGTGAACAGTAATGTCTGTCCATAGATGGAGGGTAAGGAAGCAAGTGGTAGCTGCTGCTCCAGTGAGTGGCACTGGCAGCTAAGTGCTGTTCACTTGCTTCCTCCCTTCCTCTGGGTGGCAGCTGCTGTGGTGGCTCCTAGCATCCGTCGTCATCACCCACCTGCCTAGGGTGAGTGGCCGTAGCAAGCAATGGTGTTGTGGGCACTGCCTGCCCTCTGTCTGGTGGAGGAAAAGGGGGAAACACCAGCACCACCTTGGTGACAGTGAGGCAGGTCATGGGGAGACATTGCAGAGAGACCTCCCCCCCCCAAAAAAATAATATTGTAAATTTTTATTGTTATAGAATTTTTTCATATTTTGATATTAATCACATTTGCTTTAGAATGTTGTTAGTTGCTTTGGGCTTCGTTTTGCAAGGAAAAGCAGGGCACCAATATGAAATGAAAGTGAGAGGAGAGAGAAATAGAAAATCTGGACTTAGCCCTATGTACACATACATAAGATGCATGTACACGAGGAAACAAAACCTCACACCGTGAGGTGGAACGCAAGGGGCCTACTTCTCACTGCCACTACTATCCCTGCTTCTTTCACCACCAATGGTCTTTGTGCCAAGGCCTGAGTGTGCCCTGCTGAGATTGTGAATATACCATTTGTGTCACCACCAAGAGAGCTTTTCCAGGTTCTGCCACAGAGAAATAATTCCACATTCTAACTACCTGGTTTAGCTCTCCAAGTGGGATTTGAATGGCAGTGGGGTGAAATGGTGGAGGTAACAGTAGTTACCTAGAGGGAAGTGCTGTAGACACTGCCAGAAGGCATTCTAGTGATCCAGGACTCAGGTAAACAGCAGCTCCCAGCCCCCCAGCCCCCCCGCTCTTGAACAGTCTCTTTAGCAAGCAGCTCAAAGGAACTTAGGGGCACCGTGTGCTGGCTTCCCCACCCCACTTATCCTTCCTTTCAGATGGATGATTGGCATGTTCATCATGAACTGAGGCCAATTAAAAATGTATTATAATTTGTTTCCACACCATTACTTTCTGGAAAAACCCTTTTTTCTTTTTTAAAAAATGTGTTTTGTTTGAAAATGGCCATTTAAAAAACATTAAATAGATTGGATCCTGTGAAAACAAGTAATCCAAAGACTTCATTTGAGCATAAAAATGCTCAAATGCTATTTATCTTTGGTTTATTTTGTTTATTAATAAAATAAAAGAACACATTGTCAAGCAGAACATGAAATACGAACAATAACAAAGCTTTTTGGCCCAAAGTATGTTTGAGTCAGTTAAAAACACCAACCATTTTTTCCCCACCAATGTGCTTCAATATGTCCATTATCATACAATTTGCCATTTTTCTTTTCAAGGAGTACGGATGCTAGATGGTGATGTTACAGACATGGTAGAAGCCAAATCACTTAGCCTCAATCCCCAGCACATACACATCTACAGTGCTAGCTGGGGTCCCGATGATGATGGGAAGACAGTTGATGGACCTGCTTCTTTAACGCGCCAGGCCTTTGAGAATGGCGTCAGAACGGTATGTTTGTACACACACGTCCTCTATTTGTGCATTTGGCAAAGAAGAAAAATAAAGTAATATAGTAAGATAATGAAAAATAGATAATGTGGTACATTTTATGGTACCAGGTTTTGCTGAAACCAGGGGTAGGAGGAATCCATTGGTTCTGTTCCATAATTTTCCTGAACTAATTACTGAAAACTCCAGACATTATGAAGTACAAATGAATTGCACACTGATTACATAGTCAGCATTCCAGAAACTAGAGGCCTCTGAGCATGCCCAGCTTGGCATCATAGGAAATGAGAGTGACCTTGTTCAAAATAATCCAGTGTTGGGAGAAGTTCCTGCAATTAAAAATATTTGGCAGCTTGCTTGTCAGAGATTGGGTCCTCCATGTTCCTCTGGCAGAATCATTATGGAGGAAAGAAGGTCTGATGTCTCTTGTTCAAGCCACACTGCGGGCCTGAGTGTATCTCAGCAGGTTTCCTTTAATTCTGAAAGACGCAGCATGCACGGTAGCATGCTAGCCAAACAGCAGGCTCTCACTCTGTGGCCTCCTCTGTCCTACCTGCTAAGGACTACAGTCTCCATAGATTTCTAGAGAAACACTTAATTTCTAATCTTAATTTCAGAATCTTCCATAGCTACCTTCACAAATAGTATTCATTAAGGGGTTATCTTACTGTGACTGGCTGCATGGTTGCCCATGTCTTAGCATTAGGCATGTGTCCTGAACATCCGAACATTGGCATGAACATTTGAAGGGAAGCTTTACATGAGTAGCTGCTTGTATAAAGGCTTCCTCATGACTGGGACTCTGTAATCAAATTCTGATAGTGTTGAAGGCTACACGCAAGCAGTCACTCACACATAGGCCCCCTTCCCATAGACATCTGTGCAAATATGTGGCTATCCCTGGGGCAGAGCAGGGGCATACTTGATGCCAGGGGCAGTGGCACAGCCCTGCTCCTCAGTATTTCTATGACGACCTTCATGTGCGTAGTACTTGAAAGGGCTTACATGTGGGGCATGAAGGGTAGAAGTAAAAACAAATGGATATAAAATCTCAGATAAAACCAGAAGGGCTGGGGCTCCCTTTCATTGTAGTGTTTCAAAACAATAATGCTCTCTATTCATACATTTGCAAACTCAAATGAATAGAGTAACCAAGATTGGAAGTGATTAACTTGCTGAATTTCAACATCATGTTTATATTTTAAAGCCACAGAGATTGCAAGCTCCCTTTGTTGCAGCAATCTGAAATCATTGTATCTTCTGTTCAAAAGAGCAGAAAGCAAGTTAAGTTAGTTAAGTTTTTAAATTTTGAGAATCCTGTGTTTTGAGCGGGACCAATCCTATGCTTTTTGAAATCTGCATTTCAGGCAAAGATTCAACAGGTACCATTTTCCTTCATGACTCTACAGCAAATGGAATTGTTACTGTGGAAGTTCATTATTTAAGCCAGTGGTGGGGAACTTTATATATACTGTATTTATAAATTTTTAATGGATTTTACAATTTAACATTCAACACATTTATCATATAAAAGAAATGTGGTGGGAACTTTTGGCCCTCAAGATGTTAGAAGACTCCAACTCCAGTCAACCACAGCCAACATTGCCAGTATACAGGGATATTTAGTCCAACAACATCTGGAGGTTCCCAGTTCCACATAACTCACCCAGCCAAACATAATCTATAATGCTAAAGTACATATCCCAACACATATTTATTGAGGCCTTTGCTATTCCTGTTGAAACCAACGGGCTAATGCACAACTAACTCTGCATGGTCTTGGAATGCAAGTCTCTTAAAGATCTTTTCAATTCATTTTCTGGCCAAGTAAGCACTTCTCTTTTTGTTCCTTCTAGCTTAAACTGACTAATTCAACTCCCCTTTCACTGTATCTTTGGAAAAACATGCCATATGAATTGGGCTTCATGTTCCTTTAAATTCTGCCAGTTGGATTATAGTACTTGGATTTTAAAAGGAGCCAGGAGCAGTGTTTTCTAAAAATATTATTTTTTAATAATTTATTTGTATATTAAAAAATTAAACTCATACAGTAAAGGTAAAGGGTCCCCTAACCATTAGGTCCAGTTGTGACCGACTCTGGGGTTGCGCCACTCATCTCGCTTTATTGGCCGAGGGAGCCGGCATATGGCTTCTGTGTCATGTGGCCAGCATGACTAAGCCGCTTTCGGCGAACCAGAGCAGCACACGGAAGCCGTTTACCTTCCTGCCGGAGCGGTACCTATTTATCTACTTGCACTTTGATGTGCTTTTGAACTGCTAGGTTGGCAGGAGCAGGGACCGAACAACGGGATCTCACCCTGTCGTGGGGATTCGAACCACCAACCTTCTGATCAGCAAGTCTTAGGCTCTGTGGTTTAACCCACAGCGCCACCTGCGTCAAAAAAACTTGTACAGTATTGCCACACTACATGAATACTCAGAAGCAAGCCAAACTGAGTTCAATAGCTCCCAGGTAAATGTGTATAAGTGGGTTTGCGGTTTAGACTGCAATTCTGGGCACATTTACCCCTTACGCAGGACTGTACTATAAATTCAGATTTTAAACTTATCTCCATTTCCATACTCATCAATTGATCAACTGCTTTCCCCCCCTCTTAATCTTATTTAAAACAAGAAGAAGAAGAAGAAGAGTTTGGATTTGATATCCCGCCTTTCACTCCCCTTCAGGAGTCTCAAAGCGGCTCACATTCTCCTTTCCCTTCCTCCCCCACAACAAACACTCTGTGGGGTGAGTGGGGCTGAGAGACTTCAAAGAAGTGTGACTGGCCCAAGGTCACCCAGCAGCTGCATGTGGAGGAGCGGAGACGCGAACCCGGTTCCCCAGATTACAAGACTACCGCTCTTAACCACTACACCACACTGGCACAACTACATACAAAGAATCATCTCTGAATACTTCATAGAGCTTTGTCAAAGTGTGTATGCTAAAATCATAACAAATCTTAACAAACACCAAATGATACATAATAACCTCCATCACTTGAACTATTGTCCACAATTAAAAAGATATGTATTGTATTTATTTCACAGATGTATATTCCACCTACCTTCCATTATGAAATTCATTGTGTCGTCCATTAGGTCCTTAGGGAGTCTCCCTTTCAGGCACTGACTCAGACACAGACCTTCTCAGCTTCAGCTCTTTTACTGCTCTTTCTATTCTGAACTTTAGAAATCTTTCCAGAAATGATGCAATTTGGATGAAGCATTAATGCATGGATATATTAATGCACCCATTGTTTTATTATTCATTCATTGTTACTTCATTACTCATTCTTTATGTATAGCAGATCTGAGAAGGAACCACCACATTTCCTTCCAGACCTTGCGCTTGGGCTGGTGCAAGACCTGGTGCTGCCACCCCCACCATTCATGACTAGAAGTTTCTCACCACCCCTATTAGGAGGCAGGAGAGCCCTTGATTCACAGCACATTGCTGTCTAATCCCAGTGTCCTCAATGGGTGTCCAGCAAGACCTTCCCTGGTGCTCTTGAGAGGAGCTGAGCCCACTGAAACAAAAATTGTGTGCCTTGAGGCTTTTTCTGCTGTATAATTCTGGATCTGTGATTTTTACAGTTTGTGCTGGCGTCCACAATGCTTTTATCAAGATACAAGTACTGGTCTAAACATTTACACCTATTTTTTAAAAAATCTCCATTGGACATGGTCAGTTATGTACTAACTGACCTATTGCCAGCCCCAGAGCTAAGTCAATGTTTTCTGCAACAGAAGCCTTGCAACAGATTTCTGCTGTTTGTATCATCTGTACGTTTAAACAGGACCCAATAAATTATGATGACAGCTCAAGTCAGTAGATTTTCTGTGCCCAAGGGACATGGTTCTTGTCTTTCAAAGGAGCTCTATTTCCTTTTATTTACATTTTCCTTGCCTTGAGGTTTTCTTAAAGAAAAGTAGGAAGTAAACTTTAATTAGCTGTTTGCATTCGCAGAAGCGGTAGCATACCTTATAAAGAGAAAATAGCCAGGAAACTGCAATGCCGGGGAGTTTGAACACGGAAGACTCCATGTTTTTACTCTGTGAGCAAAAAGTACTTTGTTGTCAAAGGTAAAATTGTACAGCATCCAGGAAAAACCCCCAGTTCTGGTTGGTTCTGTGAAGAAACATATATTAAAACCTCCTATGCAACTGTGGCTATAGAATACTACCCAACTTTTTCAGGTCAATAACTGGGCTGAGTGTCTTCCATGCTGCATTCCTGGGCAAGTCACGTTACCCATGCCATGATCTCACCCTGAAAAAGCACTTTTTGTGATATTGCAGCACTCACAATAGCCACCATGAATTTTTTAAAAAATTCATACATGGCTAGCTTGTTACTTTCCTCCTTCCTTCCTATTCCCTTTGTGTGCCCAGGTGGAGACCCCCCCGACCCCAGGTGACACCCAGGTGGAATAATGGCTTGTGACAACGTGTTATGGGATAAAAATTGGCCACAACTTTATTAAACTTTCAGATGTAGGATGACCTTGGCTTAGGCATTGGGCATTTATCCCTTACGGACTCCAGCTGGGGAATCTGGGGCACATCAGGGTTAACCAATCTGTCCGGGGATTGGGCTGGCTCTGGAAGACGTATGTTGAAGCAGAGGGGTTCCCCCCCCCCATTTCACCACAACACAGGGGAGTGCACTGACAACCTTTCAGCATATGGCCAGTGACTCCCCTCAACACAACCCCTTTAACGGGGAACCCTGGGATCGCTGCTGCAGGGGGGGCGTGTGCCACCGCTTCACACACACCCCACACCCCATTTAGGGAAAGTAGACTAAAGGATTCCGCCCAAGGCCTATAACCGCCAAAGTTGTGACTTTTTGCTATGGGGAAGGCGGAACCTGCCAATGCAGGGAAATTTCTTCCTGGTCCTTCAATAGCAACCATCGTAAGACCATAGCAGCGCCTGCATACCTGTAAAGAAGACGTTCACCTGCAATAAAAGGCCTAAATGAAGGGAGGTAGGAGACTGAGAGCTCCCATGTAGGCTCCACCCCCTTTTATGCTTAAAGAGCGGACCCAACCCTTACTTGGCCCGCTCCCCTGGCTACACCTCCCCAGTCACAATGGGTTCTTTGAACTGAGGTTTGGCAGGAACCTCAAGGTTTGCAACTTGGGGAAGCAGTCCAGGAATGCTCTGCCAGGAGTCACGTAGGATCGGGGGTGCTGCGCGTGGGCACACAAAGGGCGCCCTCTGATGTGGAGAGCGGTCATTTCCTTTTATGCCATCTACTGTTTTTCATTTATCTGTAAAACTGCTATGGAAGCTCAGGCCTGGGGCCAAATGTGGTCAACCCTCTCAGGATTCTCTGCAAGTTCTGCATCTTCTCCAGGCCCTGCTCCACACCCTCCACAAGTCCTTTGCCTGGCCAGAATGTTTCCTTGCACTGGGATAACGTCTCTTGCTTGAGCGCATAGCCATGCAAAGCATTGGTGGGGAACCTTTGGGCCTCTAAATGTCACAGGACTACATCTCCCATCAGCCTTGACCATTGGCCTGGCTGGGGCTGACAGGAGCTGAAGCTGCAGTATAGCTCAGTCAGTACAGTGGGAGACTTTTGATCTCAGGGTTGCGGGTTCAAGCCCTACCTTGGGTGAAAGATTCCTGCGTTGCAGAGGGGTTGGACTAGATGACCCTCCGGGTCCCTTCCAACTCTACAGTTCTATGATTCTATGAATCCAGTATTGAGGATATAAGTAAGATCCAGAATAAACAAAAATAGGTATGATAAAAATTATTACGAGTTAGGGGGGAACACCAGCTTGTCCCTTATACCCTACTGCTGTGATATTCTAGAGAAAAATAACTTTCTTTAGTTTGCTGAGACTTAAACTTCATGCTCTGTGATTTTTAGAAAAATTAGGATTTCACTTCTGCATTTTAATGCATCATATTCCACACAAAGTGTGCTGATTGTCCATGACTGATGCTCATTGTGAGGACATTCTGATATAATAAAGTCAAATGTAATTACCTATAAAATACCATGAACCCGATGCCTAGTGGGTGGAGCTACAACTATATGACCCAATTTTGGCCACCCAAAGACCAGAACATGTCCAGTGTAAAAGAGAGCTGATACTTCTCAAAATGCCCAGTGTGCAGCATGTAAGAAAGGTCAGAGTAATCAAACGGAACTCTTTCAGGACCCAAGGCAGTTCACAGCATAAATTAAACAGATACCATTGAAAACATGCAATAAATATAAATATTGAAAACCAGTTTAATAAGTAACCCTATTAAAAACAGCATTAAAGACCTTAAAACCATTTAAATGGATAGCTCAGTTGGTTAGAGCCTGCAGTTCCACCCCCATGTGGGACAGCTGCAGATTCCTGCACTGAAATGCTTTTGATTCACTGGCTGCATTTGAAGTACTTGTGGGAGTGCTAATTCTTCCCAGCAAACTTGTGAGTAACTATTATCTTAACTGCTTTTGTTGTGCTGCATTGTTAATAGGGCTCTGAGCTATTTGTAATGTTCATAGTGGATAAACTTCTGTATGCTTTATGCATTTGTGGAAAATATTCCTCAATATACATGTTTTTGAAAACCATTGCTATGGAAAAGAACCTCACAGAGGACTGAGCCGATGGTTCTGTGCTCCTTAGCCTGGGCTCACTGACTTCTCTGATTTCACCTACATTTCTCTTCTCCAGTAAGAGGCAGAGCCCAGGAAACGGGAAACAGAAACTCCCCTCTCACCGACCTTCCCTTCCGCTCTAGGAATTGGCAGCTGTATTGCAGCTGTTAACACTTGCAGAACCTCCAAGGAACCTCCAAGCAGAGAGCAAGGAGAGGCACTTGGCTTGTGGGGTGTGCATCAAGTGGGGCAAGGAGATGGCACTTACGCTGCACCCAGCTGTTGCTTTTCCTCTTCAGGTTGCGCACAAGTTAGCAGTTCTGTTTTCAGACCTATGGTCTGATGGGCAGTCAGTCCTAACCCTTTCACAATTATTCAGGTGGGTGTGTTGATTTTCAATGGGACCATGGCCTGCAGAGTGTGGCCTTCGCTGAAATTATCTCAGAGTTGGAAATCAGTTCAAAGAGTCAAAGTACATCTTACAGTGGACCACTATTAATTCATGGATACGATTTTACCTAGCATTGTTTTAGAAATATTATGTTATTTTGACATTGCATTTACAGAAACTATAGCCAAAGCCAAAACGTCAGGTTTTTAGAAAATTAAAGCTTTTTTTGTGGAATAGGTTTTTAAATTATTTAGCTAGCCAAATGATAATGCTGTACAAGCTGCATACTTAGCAGGGCTAGCTAGATCTGCATACTCATGAAGTACTGCACAGCTCTGGCATAGCATATCACTCTTAATGTAATGGAGAATGGGAGGACAGGCTCTGAAACCTAAATCAGACACCTTGGCTTTTTGCCTGGGTCGGCACAGTGGCCTCCTTCTTGTTCCCAATACACCATTCTCTTACGTGAGCTGGATGAGAGCCAAAATGTTTGATGGACATTAATGATCAGATGTTGTGCTGCTGAGTCTCTTGTGAGAACTCTGCTTGGTGCCTCCCCTCTCATCATCACTGCCCCCTTTCATCTCTCTCGCTTCACCAACTTTGGCATTGGAGTGTGTGTTCAAAGTGTTGATAGGAACAGAAGGCGCTCTTACAACCACAAAACAACTGTCAATTTTCTGAAGGCGGAGGAAGGATTTTTAATTATTCAGAAATAAGTTGTTTTTTTAATGGAAACAAGAGTCCGAAGCATCAGTCTAAAGGGTAACAATTGTATTTTATGAATTCTAACTGCTCAGTAGGCTGTGATCCTAAGTACTGGATGTTATGGACATTTTCCAACTAAGTGTACTTGGTCCTGCTTCCAAAGTAAATTGTATGTTGTTGTTTTTAGTGTTGGCATTGGTTGCCTTCCATGAAATAAGCTTCCTTTATTTCCCCATGAAACCTATAGGCATGGAATTTGCAAGAAAAATATTGTGCATTTTTCTAAACCCTTTCATTGGGCCGTCTTAAGGATGACCAAAGAATGTTCAGTGAAATATTACAATACTGCGTTTCCCTCTAAAAAGCTCAGGATGGCATACCATGGTTTCCCCCCTTACACAACAACCCTGTGAGGTAGGTTTGCCCAAGAGGCAGTCACTGGCTCACTACCACCCAGTGATCTTCATGGCCAAATGGGGATTTTAACCCTGGTTTCCTAGGTCCTAGTCTGACATTCTAAATACTGCAGCACAGTGGCTTCTGCCTGGGGCATGGATCACTTGATTCCATCACAGAAAAATTCACGGAATGTACTGTAGTGTTCAAAATGATTAAGGTACAGTGGTACCTCGGTTTAAGAACAGTCCAGTTTAAGAACGATTCAGTTTACAAACTCCGCAAAACCGGAAATAGTGTCCCGTTTTGAGAACTTTACCTTGGTCTAAGAACGGATTCCGAATGGTGGAAGTGCACCAGTGGCGGGAGGCCTCATTAGGGAAAGCGCGCCTCGGTTTAAGAACGGTTTTGGTTTAAGAATGGACTTCCGGAATGGATTGAGTTGGTAAACCGAGGTACCACTGTAATGCTATCGTTTGCACAGTTCTTGTATGGTTGTGTATTTATGATACATTCGATTCATGCAGAAGTGCTTGTTGTATACTGAAAGATTTTAGGCCACAGACTTACAGTGTGACCTTGAGTAAGTCACTTTCCATCAACTCCAGTTTCCGTAAATTAGGTATTTATTGACCATACTTTAAGATTGCATGAGCACCATCATGAATGGGAAGCCAAGCCTAACACCAGGCAGAGGGGGATGACCATTTCGGGAACCAGAGGCTTGGGGGTAAACCCAGACCACTGCCCTCTGGAGAACAACAAAGCTGTACATGCTTCACAGCCCATCCTGGTCACTGGACTATCACGTTGCTTCAGGTGTGGTGGTGTGCTACTCCATTGCCAGTGTTGGAGTAAGATTGAACTGGCAGTCCAGTTAACTTCTGTACATGAAATGGAGGGGAGCACAGGCAATAAGAGTAGCGATGTAAGCCCAAACTTTGGTTAAGGCCAGTGGGGGGGGTGGATTTGCACACAAAACAGAAAGGGTTTGTGGAGGGGCTGCATGGTCATAGCATGCTGTCTTTATCCCTTAACCCTGGCATCTGCACAATAGACAGATATATTGAGTTTAGTATTAGTGCTGTTACTTGTACATAACTATTCTGTTTTTTGAATGAAGGGTGGTCTATAAATGAAATTATTAATAATAAATGCATAGTATTGTTGTTAAAGCATAAAGCAGCATGTCACATATTCCATAATTAAAAGTCACACATACCTAGTCATAGTCCCAAATTGTTTTCCCCCTTTCCATAGTAGATTTTGTATCTGTCTCTTTCCCCCCTGGGTAGAAAGGCAGCTATGTGCAGGAGGTAAAGCAGCCAGTGAGAAAGGAGTTAAGCAGCTTGCCACCATTATTCCACTTAAATATGCTGGCTTCACAGTTGCTTTTGGTTTTAAAAATGTCAGGAGTGGGGGGGGAGCTGTGTGCAGAAGGGGATTCTGATTCAGGCTGTATGAGTTTGTTGGAAAATAAATAAGTGTATTGCCTCTCTGACATTTGGAGACATTATTGGGTGTTATCCAACTAAGTCACAGAGTAGACCCACTGAAATTATTCAGTGGGTCTGCTCTGCGACTTAAGCAAATTATCACCCTTAAAAAAATCCTTATCACAATCTACGTTGAAGATATTTAATACAACCAAATGTGAATATAAGGTTGTTTTCAAGATCTCAGAGCATCTATCTAGTGACAAAAATGTTCAGAAATACTTCTCTCTTGAGGAGGAAAGCTAGGCTACTACTAATACTAACAGCTTGAACTGTTAGCCAGAGTGAAAATGCACAATATGTGGTTATGTTGCTGACTTTATTGTGTTTGGGAAAGTAAAATGTCTTGCATTCCACAGGTTCCGATTTCAGATTCCAGCCAGCAGCAGCTTTTGTTTTCTTATGTTTGCACTGTTAAATACTAATTATAGCTCTTTGGGGAATAGCTTGAAGCTGTTCTGGCTGTTATTCTAAAGAAAAGCAAAATTCAG
This sequence comes from Podarcis raffonei, assembly GCF_027172205.1. Classification (NCBI taxonomy): domain Eukaryota; kingdom Metazoa; phylum Chordata; class Lepidosauria; order Squamata; family Lacertidae; genus Podarcis; species Podarcis raffonei. The sequence goes on along the minus strand of NC_070612.1, from coordinate 62,500,233 downwards.
AGTTACTACATAGCCTGTTATGATACTGCAGCATATTCATGCCAATTTATGCATTTAAAATCCATCCTCTACAACAGTCTAGAATAAAAATGCTCCTTAAAATCCTGGACAATATTTTTGTTTTTTAACTTGGCACCTTTCTCATTTTCCCCTCTATTAAAAGCAAAAAAAATAGCAACCTGATTCAAATACATTCATACCATTTCTTTTAAATAAAATTTATGAAGCTTGCAAAAGCTTGTCTTCTGTGACTGTAGATACCAGCCAATAAATAGCTGTGGCAACACAATTTACTATGAACCAGAAACCATTAAGCTGACTTTGTGCAGGAATAGAGAGACTGGGGAGACAGGGGAAAACCTAATGTACATTCTGGGCTCTATACAACATATGAGTGTCTTAAGATCCTCTTTCCCTTCAGTTTCACCAATAGGTTCTTGATGGTTGTATCAGGGTTCTTAGCATTTGAAAATTGTGGTGGAAACAGGATATGAACTGCTTAACTAGCAAAACTCATTACCAGTATTTCTGGAAGGAACCAAGAAGTGGTATAAGCCCTAGCCAATTAGGCCAGAAGAAAAATTATCTCTGAACTCTGCAGAGCTGAATAATACCAAATACAATAAGAAACACTCTATATCCAAGAGATTATATTTTGGGATTTGACATGGCAAGATGTGCTTCCAGATTTGCCTGTAGATAACAGTTCATTCCCTCCAAACTTGCATTCAAGGCCAGTGAGAAATTAGCACCAGTCAATCATGGAAAATGTCTCACTGTGTTAATAGCCTGTTGATGGAAGAAAAATGTAGCTTAGAGTTATACAGTGTTGACTTTAAGTATTTGGTTTTCATCACATCACCTAAAATAAAATTAACAAACTCTTGCCTAAATCAGCACCATCACATTTCTCTGACTGACAGGTATGCTGAATGTGAACTGAAGTTAGTTAATGAGTCTTTCTTTACTTCCCCCCCCTTCCCTTCTTTCTTTAGTCAGTTCAACAGTGACCAAATTGGCTGGGAGAAAGAAAACTAAATCTTAAGTGGTAGGAAATATACAGGAAGACAGAATCAGTGACCTGGAGAGATTAGAACAGGAGAAGCTGTGGGCAACAGCAGGCAATTTGGTACTAATAATTTTGTAATCCAAAGAGAGGAAATTAACCACACAGATAGCAAAGACAATAGAATCCAAACCTTTGGTTTTTTAAAAGGTTATTTTTCATGTCTTTAATTTTTAAACGATACATTTGTGAAGAGAAATTATAGATGGTAATTAGTATGAGATCAGAATGTAAGAAGTGGTCTTTCTTTAGAAATAGCAAAGATTTTTAATCGTTCCTTGAAAGAGATCAGTGAGTTGAAAAACAGATCATAGCAGAGAGCTGTGAATTAAAATAATTCCACATTCACATGGAAGATACAAATGCTCAGATTTGAATGATGAATTGGGAATAGTATGTGTTTTCTATAGTGCTAATTGAATTGCAATGCTTAATTGTGTACTGTACCTCATACACAGAAACCTCAGTCCAGCTAAAGTTAGTTGAAACTAGCTTATTCCATTGGTTTCCATGGGACTTAAATGGAAGAAATTGTATACAGTCAGAGTAAGTAGCCAAAGCATATCAAAATACTTCCTTCCTTCACTAAACCTTTATTAGGCATTGCAAATATAAGCCATCATAAAACATCCATATATAAAACTTTAAGATATATACAAATAAACAGCCATGAAAAATATGTAATAACAAGGATTTTCATAGGAGTTCCTTCCTGCTAAATAGTGCCATTTACTTAAATTACTTACCTGGATGAAAAATCTAAACTTACCAGGGAAAAGAACAAATATGTTTTTCCAAAGGCTGCTCTATCTTAGACCATTGTCTCATACTTACACATTTGGTTGAAAAATATAGACTTCAAAACAAGTCTAAGATTTATTCAGTTTTCACAGATTTTCATGGTGCCTTTGAATCAGTTGATCATGTGATATTGTGGAAGAAGCTTGTAGAGTTAGGAAGCAATCAACACTTGCTGATCTTAATACAGAATTTATATCCCTTTAACATCTGCCAGATCAAACACAATGCCAAAGGTCACCTCAATTCCAACATTCCTAATACGAAAGATGTAAAACAAGGGTGTATTCTTGCCCCTTTTCTTTTTAATTTATTTTTATCAGATCTTCCAGAGCACGTTCAAAAAATAGAATCACATGCCCCCAAAATCAATCAAATCCCGGTCCCACTGTATGCAAATGATATGGCCTTATTATCACTGACGACAATAGCTCTGAAATGTCTTCTATTCTCCCTGGTTTCCTATTGTGAAACCAATAAACTCTCAATAAATTATGAGAAGACAAAAATTCCGGTCTTCTCTAATTCTTGGAAATTTGAGAAATGGAAAATAAGAGAACAAGAAATCCATCAAGTAAAGATGTACAGATATCTTGGAATTTTATGCTCTCAGAGATAATAAAGGTACACTGCAAATCCTATATGACTGATCAATTGCAATTAAGATGTAAATTAGATTTTAAACCAGAAATATTTGTTCCATTCTGTCTGGGCCAGTTCAGGTGCTTTAAAGTAGGCAGTCTCCCATCATTTGCTCAGTTCTCCTCCAGGCCAATTATTCTGGGGGGGGGGGGAGAGTGGGCTGCAGTGGTAATCAGGCTATATATTGGTTTCAGGGAATATTCTATCCTGACCCCACATATGTGGGAGGAACTCATTTAACTCAGTGGAACTTGTTTATGGGGAGAAAGGTATGGGATTGTGCTGTAAATAGCACCCCCCCCCAAAGAAAGAGAACAAATAAGGGATACTTACATGCTTACTAAATTGCATTAACTCCCCTTTCCCTCCTTATTTCAAATAGGGCCGAAACAGCTTGGGCTCCATTTATGTTTGGGCTTCTGGAAATGGTGGTAGGAGTAAGGACCATTGTTCCTGTGATGGCTACACCAACAGCATCTACACGATCTCCATCAGCAGCACAGCGGAAAGTGGGCGGAAACCTTGGTATCTGGAAGAATGTGCATCTACACTTGCCACAACTTACAGCAGCGGAGAATCCTATGACAGGAAAATAGTATGTAATATTTTCAACACTGTCAAAGCATGTCTTTAACTCATCTTGTGGGAAAGGAAAGTATATCAACTAAGGCTTTATGCAGATGAATATATTTTTTGAGCTAGAAAATTTTGCTCAGAACACCAGGCACATTCAAAGGAGTAGAAAATCAGTACTTATATTTCTCAACCACTTTGTGCAAGCAAAAATTGGTTTGCACAAACAAGCAAAAACTGGTTTGCACAAAAGTCAAATAAACAAAACGAAACAAAAACTCCTGATCATCATCCTATTGAAGGAAAAAATCCTGTTCAGTTCTTTTACTATTTTTCCATCATCCTTAAAAATTTGTCCCAACATTTTCTCCTTTTCAGTCTCTTGCTACTTACTAATAAGGAGTTAAGATCAGCTGTTTTTCAAAATATTGTCTATCATTTCTTCTAGTAATCTGGGATATTAACCATCTCTCCTGGAAATTTTGCTGTTTTCAAATGATTAATTTAAAGACAAATTCTGAGGTAATTCATCATTCCAGTAATATTTCTATTCATATCTACTTTTTTTAATGTATCTGTGTGTGGCTTACTTCCTTCGTCTCATTGATATATAATAATAATAATAGTAATAATAATAATAATAGTAATAATAATAATAATAATAATAATAATAATAATAATAATAGGAAAACAGATTATTCAGTTCCCCAGTAAATCATATTCCTCTGATGAAATTTCTCATCATCTTGTTGTGGGTCCTTTGGTTCATGGTAAGATATTTTATATCTTCCTCCTCTTGTGCAATACTGATGTTTTCCACTTCCTGTTTCTTTGGAAACACGATTTAATTTAGAGCACATTGCTTCCTGAGAATAGGTAAGTTAGTAGGTAAGGCTTTCTGATACATACCATGTGAATCTCTAACACACCATACTTAGAGTAATTTGTGTATTTAAAATTATTTAATAATAGTACAGCTAAAAGTGTTGGTTGCCTTGCTGAGAGTCCCTTGTGGGGTGTAATGCATATTCAGGCTTTCTCATAGCAAGTGCTTCCATAATAGCTGTTGTAATATATTGTTGCACCCCATCCTAATCTCCCAGTGGTGTGAGATTCATGTTTCCTTCAGAATGAGGCACAGGAAAGACTCTGGTGTCTTTGTGATATATGGTTTATTTACACATATGTGCAAGTTGATCCTACGATGGAGGGGCTCAAAATGGAAACCCAGCCTGCAGCTTTTGTTTCTGTCTTCTTAGCTAACATAACTCAGTTCTCAACTTTGGCCTTTTGTCAAAGGCCAAAGTGGGGGGGGGGGGCTGCCCATTTATCCTCTGACACAGAACCACTCCCTGTGTTACCTTAACGACCCATATATAGTGGGCCATTACTAGGCTGCCTGGCTATTCCAGTAATTGAATCCATGCTGGATCCAGTAATGAGAAGCAGGGCTCAGGTATACAGCCTAGCCACCACAAATTCATAACAGTATCTTCTTTGCTACCCTAAGTTTTGTGTTTTTATTTTATTTACAAAATTATTATTGCTACTACATCCTGAGTCCATATCTCAGGATGGAACTGAATGCATTTTGACAGGGTGACACTTGGGTTAAGACAATGTCATGGGGAAAACTTCTCATCAGAAAGACTGAATGTTAGAATTAATGAATTATGTTTAATATGTCTGACTATACAGATATATTGGAATTGGAATGAAAACAACATTAAAACATGGTGGAAATTGCATAATCAGTGCACAAAAGGAAATATTTGAGGGGAGGGGACTTGTGTGTGGAATTATTGGAATATTTCAGTAAAAACGAAGAAATAAATTGACAACATTCAGCAGTAGTTACACAACTCCTGTCCTAGGAGTTGCCTTAAAATTTTTTTGTCTCTGTGTGTTTCTTGTATATCTTTCTAACAATCCAGCTCAACATTTCATAAGCTAAATGCTTCCCATACATGAGCCTGATAATACATGTTTAAATATACCAATTATACTTACTGTACGTATTAGTGAGGTATATGTATAGATTTCCCACATTCACATTAGAGTTGGTTCACACAAGGATGCTCACTTGATGTGATGATTCCTGCAACAGCAAGTTCTCACATGAGGAGATGAGTCTTTCACAGGCCAAATGCTACAGTTCAGTGCATCTCACATCACCTCAAAAACAAAACTTTTAAACTTCAGCTAAGAGTCTTCAAGTACTGAGTAATACATGCATAAGAAATCAAGTGATGTGCATTTACGCATAAGCTGGTCCAAATTTCAGAGTTTTACACAGTGGTAAGCCTTGCACCAAGGAAACTTTGGTGCAGTGGAATTTGTGCTGGCCTGTTCTATGAAACTAAAATTTTGAATTGTGTATTCACTAATAACATAGATTGTAAGGCCTAATTGTAAGGCATAATAGGATGTATCCGGATAGGTAGGATGTATTATAAAATGTAATCAGTGGTACCTCCATTTCCTGTGTGGTAGGTGGAATTACAAAAGAGACCGGATTCTCTTTGGGTGGTTCAAGAGGTGATTTGACAAAAAGTTTCTGAATCCTTGGTTTATTCAGCTTGTACTGATCTAGTGTAAAGCTTGTTGCTGTTGTTGGTATTCAACTAAGTACAGTGGTACCTCTGGTTAAGTACTTAATTTGTTCCAGAGGTCCGTACTTAACCTGAAAATGTTCTTAACCTGAAGCACCACTTTAGCTAATGGGGCCTCCTGCTGCCACCACGCCGCCGGAGCCCGATTTCTGTTCTCATCCTGAAGCAAAGTTCTTAACCTGAAGCACTATTTCTGGGTTAGCGGAGTCTGTAACCTGAAGGGTCTGTAACCCGAGGTACCACTGTATTGCGTATTCAGATTCAGTTAACAAAAAAAAAATCAGTTTAGCATGTTGTTTGCCCTTCTATCATAAAGTGCCACAATAGGAAAGAAATGATTCCTTCAAGATTCTATTAGGGTTGTATTTTCACTTTGAGAAACAACCAACTCGAAACCTTTAACAGGTTAATAATGTTACAAACATTACAGTCTCAAGAAAGAAACATGAAATCTATTGTAATAGGTTTAAGATCAAAACAGTGATAATGTGATCAGCAAGGGAGCTATGTTTGACCTGAATAATTGACCTTTCCCAATAGCATGCCTTCATAATAGCTGCATAGAAATGCAGTTTCTCCCTAATATCAGAGCAAGTCACTTGAAGAAAAGTGTTGCAACTTAGTCATCTAGATAGGTGTAGGTAAGCACAAAACTGCTCATCCTGAAAATTCATAATGAGGCCCTTAAAGAGTGCAACTGAACATCAAAAGCTGGGGGCAGGGCAGCAGAATTAGCTGAGGATCATACTGCCCGATAGACTACAGCAATCTTCCTCTCCAGAACCCTTAGAGATTCATACATCCTAAATTGGATGTAGCATCCTTGCCTGGCAGCAAGGCTAGAATGGGGTGGCAAGACAATATTTGAAGTCATGTATCAATTCTTGATGGCACCCCATCCCAGTCCCACTCCCTGGGAACAGAGATATGTGAAGGAATAGATTGTGCTTGCTGATAGCCAGTGTTATCCATGCCTGCAAAGTCCTTTGAAAGGCAGCTGGCCCCAGCTAACAGGTGGCCCTGGGGATGGATGGGCTGTCAGCTGTGGAGTGCAAGCCACAGCCAGGCCTCCTTTAGAAGGGCAAAATCCCAGTTCTGCTCACAAAGCAAACAAATAATACTATTTAGAGGTTCTAAAATCATTAACCACACAACCATTGTAGTATTGCAGGAATGCTGCAATAAGAATGGCATGTAAGGCTTCTTTTTCCACGTTTATTAGAAAGATTACACTTGTTCTGAAATCTGTGAAACTACTGTTTTGGTCATGTAAATTTATATAGTGCCAGTCATATGAAATGGTTATTTAAGTTCAGTTGAAGTCATTTTACCTGGCACGTTAAAGTAATTGCCAAGCTCAAACATGAGATAGCAGTTGGGATAGCATATGGAGCAGGCGGGTTTAATCAGCTGTGGTTAAAAGATGGAGAATTAGTGCAGTCCCTGCCCTGTTGAATGGACTGACATCTTTCACACACTCATCCTCTTTTTATGTCAAATTTATACCCCTGCCAAACTTCACATTTCTACATTGTGATTAATGAGGTTGTTCTTCAGTGGTCCTGGAATCTCAGACATCATTTTTCTTCTTGAAGGTTGCTTGCTTCTTGGTGGTCCCACTCTTCGTTTTTGAAGATGGATACAAGCTGTCCCTGACAAGGCAATCTTAGCAGCAACCATTCAACGGGGGGGGGGGTCGTGTTAAGCCTTTAGACTTTCATCTAAATATCTTAACTGCTGTTGACTCAAATGGGACATCTCAATGAGTTTTCTTCAACATTTTCCATAGTGACATATTTGCCAAAGAAAGGGCTCTTTAATTAGCTGAAACTCAAAATTGTGATTGATTGTCTGTAGGGTTGTTGCCCACAGTTTTAGTTCTACTGTAGATCATGTATGAAATCTACTAAAACAAACAACTGGGGGGGAAATCAGCTTGAATCCAGGACTTGCCCACGTGGAAGCTGCTCACAAAACAGGCTTTCCCATCTCACGGCAGCAGTCCAAAAAACAGCCAACACCTGTCCTGGGAATTGAGGAACTGAGGAAAACCTTGGAAGAGTCTAACCAAGCAAAAACAGCTTGCACAGCTCCCATTCACACTGATCCTGCATGAAAGCCTGTTTTTTTTACAGAAGTTAAAGTAAGAGGTTGGCATTTAGAATGGGTTGAAGAAAACTGCTAGAGCTGAACATCCCAAACCAGTTGCACGTTTCTCTCTTTGGTCATGAAGCTAGGCCTGCTCTCCCTTTCTCTGCTAATTTTTGAAACTGACCCAACAGAGTTTTCATGTGCTCTAAGTGCTGAAAGGCAACAGTGTGTTTCTCTTTTTTGAATGGCTTCTGTTTCTTAGTTGTTCCTTGTTTGAGGGCTTAAACAACACCACAAGTGCATGTGATTCTTTTCTCTATATGTTTACTGCAAGAATTAAGCAGCACTGCTTTCTCGTCTTTCTGAATAATGAATTCAAAGGCAATGGTTATTGACATGACTGATAATTGTCAAACACTTAACATTTATTTTTAGCCTTTATAATTTGAATAGAAGGAAACTTAATCAGCAGACAAATATGAGTACTTGTATTAAGGTTTTGTTGTTTTGCATTGACTTAAAATGACTCCCCCTTAGGGTTGAGCCTGCCATGGAGTAAGGAAAAGCAATCTGTTTCAGGCAGCACCACGAGGATGGGCGGCATCTGGATGATGCAGCAAGACTTCTTAAAGTGTTATTGCTAGTAGGAGAGTCACCATATGAATTCTTCTTAACACAGAACCACATCTTGGGCTAGTAAGGTAAAGGTAAAGGGACCCCTGACCATTAGGTCCAGTCATGACCGACTCTGGGGTTGCGCCGCTCATCTCGCTTTATTGGCCGAGGGAGCCGGCGTACAGCTTCCAGGTCATGTGGCCAGCATGACTAAGCCACTTCTGGCGAACCAGAGCAGCACACGGAAACGCATTTACCTTCCCGTCGGAGCGGTACCTATTTATCTACTTGTACTTTGATGTGCTTTCGAACTGCTAGGTTGGCAGGAGCAGGGACCGAACAATGGGAGCTCACCCCATTGTGGGGATTCGAACCGCCGACCTTCTGATCGGCAAGTCCTCGGCTCCGTGGTTTAACCCACAGCGCCACCCGACCCCTTATCTTTACCCTTATCTCCCAACACTACAACAACTACCAGAGGGTGGTGTCATGGAAGGGGACTTTTCAGTTGTGGCCTCCCAGCTATGGAATGATGTCTCAGCTAAACCTGCCTGGCACAAACTTTCAACAACTTTCCAACACCAGGTTAAGTAGATTGTTGCAGGTTGTATGGTCCATATACTTCTGATTGTTTCACTGTTGCTGCTGTTGATATGATTCCTGGGATTGTTTTTGTTAGTAGTTAGTATATTAATGAATGCAAGGTGTTTTTTTAAAAAAAAGAGTTTGTAAACCACCAATAATATTTTCTTTTATTGGGTGTCTATTATAATAATAACAACAGCAACAAGAATAATATTTCTGGCTATGGCCATGAAAGAGTCAAACTAGTATGCCATCACTTATGAAGGATAGCTGTTACAAAGTTTTAGAACTCAGAGATATGTCAAGCCCATGATATATAGATAGAAGTAGTGTTCTTATACAGTGGTACCTCGGGTTAATTCGTTCCGGAGGTCCGTTCTTAATCTGAAACTGTTCTTAACCTGAAGCACCACTTTAGCTAATGGGGCCTCCTGCTGCTGCCGCGCCGCTGGAGCACAATTTCTGTTCTCATCCTGAAGCAAAGTTCTTAACCCGAGGTACTATTTCTGGGTTAGCGGAGTCTGTAACCTGAAGCGTCTGTAACCTGAAGCGTATGTAACCCAAGGTACCACTGTATTGTCATTATTTCCTGAGTGCACCTGAATGCAGTAGTATTAGACTTGGTGTGGGGTACTTATTTTATTCCTGACAACTGTTGAGAAAGTAAGAATTTTATTTTCACATAATTTTCTTCCCTGCATATTGTTATTCTGACTTCCAAGCTTTTTTTAGCACATACATAACTCAGTTCCTATTGTATGTCACCTTCTTGGCTCCCTGTTAACTTTTCTACTGGCAATTGCATTTATCTTTTCAATCGGCATTCCACATTATTGTTTTAGCAGCTTTGTACATTGTTCCTTCAGGCTATTATATTCCTGAGGATCATTATGTCTACTTGAGTAGCCAAGGCACAGCACCCAACCTTTCTCCAAGCAGCTTATATCCCACCTAGTGTGGCCTGCTTTACTCCCCACACCCTATGTTTTGGTAACTTTCTTTTCTGTAGCAACTGATGGTGCAAGCAATAATGATCTTCAGTTTATTTTTTGACAGATACAAAACTTAAGCAGGGGGGAGTTTAATTTTTCATGCAATGTTAGCATAGAATATTGAAAATTAATGAACTGATAGAACTCAGTAATAAAACCCATTATTTTAATGACTTTCAATTTCACCTGTTGCTTGAAATTTCAAGGCAGCTAGTTTATCCTCTTGCTTTAAAGAATTCAAACCAAAGACTGTTTTTTTTAAAAAAAATTAAACAAAATTCTTCCCAATCAGTAATTAAATATATTTCACGTGCTCATAAGTCATTTGAAACATGTTTTTGAAACTTTTGAAACTGAAACATGTTTTTGATTCCTACAATCTTGTGAACCACCCTGAGATCTTTTGACGAAGGGCAGTATATAAAACTAAGGAATAAAAAAATAAATGAATAAACCATGCCATCAATTACATACTCTCCTTTTCCCCAGATCACCACAGACTTGAGGCAGCGTTGCACAGACAGCCACACGGGAACATCAGCATCGGCACCTATGGCTGCAGGAATCATTGCACTGGCTCTGGAAGCAAAGTAAGATTTGAGTGATATGAACAGTCATTAAGACATTAGCCTTTGCACATTTTTGGCTTTTTTGCTGCGTTTACATTGAGATATTTGGAGAAAAATTAAGACATGTAGGCATATGCCTCCACATCAAGATGGATTTGGACTGTAGTTATATTCTAGTAGATTCTCACTTGCTTAAAGTTAGTTTATATTTAGCCACTGCTTAGTGGTTTATCATAGATCAGTGTTTCAGGCTTGTGAACTAAAAATATGCAAGTGGCACATACAATCAGCTTTTATAGTTACTATCCTCGGTTTCTTACAAAATAAAGCCAGATGTGGGACCATATTTGTGTGCATGAATGAGAATTATACCTAGTTTCTGAGAATATTGGTTTGTATCCAGACTTAAGTAGAGTAGTCTCACTGAAATCAATTGGACAGATTAGGTGTGACGTCCATTGAGTCTATTCTGGGAATGACTTAGATACCATTCAATGTCTCTACTACAAATGTTACTGTTTGGCTGCAACATATCACTTATAACCAATTGTACTTGCTTGCATTTATTTTAAATATTATTTTAAACCACAGTTTCTAAGCAGTGTACAATAGGAGTACAGGAGCAATTCTAAAGGGGTATAGCATAAAAGTAGTTAAAATTAACCATAAAATTGAAAAACCTGCTTTAGCTTGTTTTGTTGTTGTTGTTTATTTAATTTATACACTGCCTTATACCCGGAGGTCTCAGGGCGGTTCACAGAATAAAATCAAAATATAAAACCACAAAATACAGAATAAAAATAAAAACAACCCAATAAACCCCCCCCAAAAAACCCCCACATTTTAAAAGGGCATAGGATGTCAGTTAAATCAACCAAAGGCCTGGTTAAAAATGAATGTTTTTGCCTGGCGCCTAAACATGTATAATGAAGGCACCAGGCAAACTTCCCTTTTGTTGGTTTCACAAGACTGGAAACATAATTTTGAGCCAGCATCTAGCACTTGTCAAATTGCTATTGCTGAATTTACAGGGCATGAGTACAGGAGTACAGGATTATAAAAAAGACATAAGAATTTGAATCAGGGACAATAATAGATGGTAATTGAAAAGCTGATACTGTCTTAAGTAAATCGGTGCTTTTGTTATAATTAGATTGTTACCAATACAGTACTTGGGGAAAAGTTAATACAGTAATATTATCTGCAAATGACTTTTCTTGTAACATCTTAATCTTTGTTGTAAAACATAGTTTTTTCATAACTGGTGCATACACACACACACAGAAATATATGATTACTTATTTAATGAATTGAAATTGCCTCTGATTGTTTGAAAAGTGAAGCAAATTACTGTAATATCCGAAACTATCAAAATATGAGACCACCCAACCCATAAATCTGTGTTACCAAGGGTCTGAAATCCATCACATTATTATGTGTGAGGAGGCAGGAACAATTGGCTCTTGCCGGTGTTAGTATTTGCAGAACACTTCTCTAGTAATAGCCAAGACCCGGTTGAAGGGCAGGCCTCTTCTCCCAGCATACTGCGGAAAACAAACGTTGTGATGGGGCTGTAGGCTTGAAGCTGAGAAAGGGAGAAGAGGAGGAGGAAACAGCTGTAGGGAAAGCCCCATAACATTTGGTACTTACCTCAGGAGCACAGAAAGGCATGAATAGGCAACAAAGAGGTTAGCTCCCTCCCTCTGCCAAAACAGAGGTCCAAAATGCTGACAGGCTAAGCAGGTAGGTGGCAACCTTAATTCCTAAGTGCTAAAGGAAAGGCTGTGGGGTCGATATAGGAGGATATTACAGTGGTACCTCGGGTTACAGATGCTTCAGGTTACAGACTCTGCTAACCCAGAAATATTATATCGGGTTAAGAACTTTGCTTCAGGCTGAGAACAGAAATTGTGCAGTGGCAGCAGCAGGAGTCCCCATTAGCTAAAGTGGTACCTCAGGTTAAGAACAGTTTCAGGTTAAGAACGGACCTCCAGAACGAATTAAGTTCTTAACTCGAGGTACCACTGTATTGAGGTAAGGAATGCTAGCTATTGCTTGTGCACAGGGCTGAGCCTAGGAGAAGCGTAATAAATGTAAGCACAGGAAGTCAGAATAAGTCCCTAGGCTCAGCCCTGTGCACAATTAACACAGAAATTACTGTTGTTTAAAAGATTACAAAATGGGTCCCCAAATGCATATTTGGGTTGGCGTTAAATGTGGAAGATACCTGCCTTAGATGAAGAAAACTGCATCTCTTCTGTCAACAAGGCAGAACCTGTAAATAATAAATAAAACTTATCTAACTTAGAAATATAGCCTGAACTTGATCAAAATTAAACCTTGTTCTGGGATTATTTAGATGCTTACACCTGAACCGTAGCTATGGGAGGTTTTTTGTCCCGGATGAAGCCTCCAGGGGGCGCCATTGAGGCTTCCAGCCTCTCTGTGTGTGTCTGTGCAGTGGGAAGTGCCAAACTGAGTCTTTAACCCAGATGAAATACGGCCTATTTTCACCCCTGTTTACAATAATTACCCACTTGTTATAAATCCAGAAAAATGCCAGTTGTATATTTCACACAATACTTTGTCTGGCATCATGCTGGTTTTTTTCCCCTAAGTCCTAAACAAAAATATTTGATTGACTGGGTGGTATTCAATAAAGTTTTACTCAGAGTAGACCCACTGAGATAAAAGAACATGACAGGTTCATTAATTTCATTGACACTACTGTGAATAAAACTTTGTTGAATACCACAGCCTGAAAGTCTCTTGTTAGGAAGCTGATATATAGACCTCATCCACATGTCTTTGTTCTCGATAGTCACCCCAGATTCTAGGTCCAAGTACATGTCCTAAAGACCTGCAAAGTCTGGCTGAGTCCTGGCAGTGGTGTAATATGATTTTGTTTTTTAAGTTTAAGAGTGTGTGTTTTCATATTAACTGATGACAAAAGCTGTAGCGCTGAGCGATGAATTAGGGTCTTTCCACACAATCCAGTCTGGATTCAATTCTTTGAATGTTTTCTTCCTAATGTGGGAGAGAGTTCACTGTCTAGACTACTATTCAGCAAACAACCAAAGGAAAAATTCATCAGTAGGAAGCTCCCCCCCCCCGAAAAGCCTTACAACTTTTTTTAAAAAAACTGTTGTTTGATCAGACTTTGATATGGAAATTTTTATATACACTAAGAGCTTTCCCACTGTCAGTAACTATAACTTGCATTATATTTCTAGAACTCAATGTAGTAACAACTGAGCTTCGTCATGTAAACATTCCGGATGGGAATTCATAATACTGATGGATATAATCCAGTATAATTCATAATACTGATGGATGAATCCCAGCAGTGTTGCAACTAATGTTAAACATGATCTCATATATTTTAGATCATTATTTGAGAAAATAAATAGGAGTAGAGGCAGCCAAATGCTCCATAAATGTTTTGAAAATTCACACCAGGGCTATTTAAGTACTATCTGCAGGGAATCTCTCAAGAAATCAAAGTATGTTTCCTTGTTTGACTTCTTCAAAGTGAGTATAGGTCAAGCATGGCCTGTTTATAGTGTTTTGCAAGCAGACTGTGAATATGTCCCAATAGATCCACACCTTGAGTACCCACTGAGTTCTTCCCTTGCCCTCGCAACTGACATGGAAACTGGTGGGGCTTGTAGTTCCAGTCCCTTCCTCAGTGGGACGTAACGCTTTGCTGTGGAACTGGAGTGCTTGCTGCTACATCTGCTCCTTCCCCCTTTCTCCAGCCCCAGATAAGTGGGCCTTGGGGAGGCAAGAGGAGGGAGAGGTTGGTGCTGAAGGCAGTGGCTGATGCTTTGAGTACCTTCATTCATTTTGGACATGCTCATTTGGAGCAAACACCAAAGATCAAATTGAGTGGCACTTTTCACTCTTTTTCCTTTAAATTGTATTCAAGAATATGTACAAAACAAAGCTAAGAGCAACTGCAGGGCAAAAGCAAGGCACAAACCAATATTTATCCCTTCATCAGCCTTCATATCTGATAAGATGCAATGCTGATACCTGAATATACAACCAGGACTTACATAATTAGCAGCAGGTGTGTGCATCACCAAACATGAACAAATAACTCACATGCAAACCAAAGAAGAACAGTCTGTTACATAGCCCAGTAAATTAGAACATTACATTGGAACAATTTTTGCATCCAATTCTGTTACTCTATTGTACAGCCCTGATTTAGTTCAAATGTTGTCACCACACCTAATTCAATGTGACTGATTTTTTCAGACAGAATGTTATGATATATATAAAGGGTGGTGAACCTTTTCCACCCTGAGGGCCACATCCCCTTCTATGCAGCCTTCCAGAGGCCAGATGGCAGTGGTGGGTGGAGGCAGAAGCAGAAGTGGGCACAGCAACAAGTGCAAATGCTCCTTTCTTCTCCATGCAGACAACCAAAAGACACCAGAGCTCAATGGCACATTCCAGCCAGGCAAAAACAAGAGGTTGGAAAGTCAGCAGGGTCATGGAGTGGGGAGAAGCCTGGAGGGGGCATAGCTGTCAAACGTCCCTTATTTGAAAGGACAGTCCCTTATTCCAGCGCCACGCCCCGCTGCTGTCCCTTATTGATGGATGTCCCTTAAATGATGTCCCTTAAATTTCAAAGGAAGCAGCTCCTCTCCCTCCCTCCCTGCCGGCCAGGAAGGAGGGAGGTTCCAACTGTGTTGCTTGGCTGTGTTGCTCACCCAATAAGAAGTCCAGGAACGACTGCAGGGTGGAGCTTGCATGCCTTGTGCTTATCAAATCGGCTGTGTTGCCTGGGGACTCTCCTTTGCTCAGTGCTTCCCAGCGGAGAGGTGACGGTGGTTTTCCTTGAGGCTTCGTTTGGCTGCTGGCTGGGCTTTCTGCCTTTGGTTCAGAGGGGCTCAGAAGTTGAACATACCTGTGCTGAGTGCTCGGATCGGAATCGGATGGATACGTCATCGACGGCCCACTCACCCTTGCCAGCAAAAACGTCTGTCTGGAGCGGGGGCACATGGTGGGGGGAAAGGAAAGGAGATCTCGTGGGAGGTTTGGAATTTGTTTTGGAGGCTCCTTCGATTGACTTATGGGGGAAAAGAAAGGAGCTGGTTGACTAAAATGGTGGGTGACTGGCGATCTCGTGGTGAGGGGGGGAGGCTGTGTCTGTGTGGCTAGTTAATGCAAGCTGAGGGGGTTTTTGAATGCTGGACGCCATTTTGTTGCACGTGCTACTGCAAACTTTGCAGTGCAAAGCCAGGCCGGGGAGCCATCTTAAGTTGAGGCTGCATAGGCCTTGTGTTGCATGTGATTCAGATTCTGTTCAGTTGAACCTCTGGTTACAAAGTTGGTTGGACAGTGTTCTCGAAGCTACCAGCATGAGTTTGACCAGACTGCAGGAGGACAGGAAGACTGGAGTGCCTGGAACAGGTGAGGCTGCAGGTCTCTTATTTTGGCTGCTGGTCCCTTATTTTCAAATCTGTAAGTTGACAGCTATGGGAGGGGGACATATTTGGTTTCCCACTCCTAGTATACATGCTGAAGTATAATGTCTGGGGATAATGGAAAAGGGTGGGAAATTGTTGCTTATCTGTACTATCAATGAACTATGGCTTAAGGACAAGGTTCTTTGAAGTCTTAAGAAATTGGAAGGCACACAGATGTATTAATTCTCCATAGAGTATGAAGAATTTGTTGCTCTCAGAGCTGTGAATTATATTCCTAATGTTCTTTAAATTAGAATGTGAATTTTGGATGAATCACTGGATTTGGATTTATCTTAAGCTGCACAAAATACTGGAAGTTCTTTGGGTTAGTCTCTGAGTGATGGGTAATTTGTGGAACAGCCAGGCAGCTGCCTTATGTTCTGTTTATGACCTTTTGGGGTGGAGTTTTGTGGAAACTGTAGAGGAGGGAAATGTGTTGGAATACAAGTGTTTTTTAATTTCTTTTTTTCTTAGTGATCTACTGGCAAATTAATTAATTGGACAGTAGAGGGGTTGCAACATAGAAGGGTTCAAAGATGTGAATAAAATTAGCTTTGGCAAAAATGTAAAATTCTATTGTTATATAATACTTGGAAAGTCTCTTACCTCACTATCTGATGCATGTTTACTCAGAAGAACTCCCACTGTGTTCAGTGAGCTTACTGCCAGGTTAATGTGCATTGGATTGATGTCTAAGGCTGTAATCCTATACAAACTCACCTCGGAACAAGTCTCATTAAACTCACTTCTAAATAGGCATGTATGGGATTGTTCTGTTACTTCAGTATAGCATACTTTAGGAAAAAACCCTCTTGTTGATATTATTCCACCTGCTTCACTGCAAACCATGAGGTAACAGCCCAGTATACTTTCTTTTATTTTGAGCAGGAATAACAGAGTAGAAAGCCTAGTGGGGCACCTCAACTCACCTGGCCCCTTGTTGGCCAAATAGCTGCTGCTTAACTGGAGGTAGAGGTGGAGGAATGTCAGATTGACTCCACAGGTATACTGCACCAGCCTTGCCGCTACCTCATGCCTCTACTTTTTGGTAAGTAGCAGCAACCAACTAGAGGTCAGCTGTGCAACAGTGCCCCACCATGCCATCTGCTGCTGGAAGCAGACAAGGATTATCCCATTCAAAAATGTTGTTCTTGATTCCTCTATATTTTTTGTTAAGTTGTAGGTGAACATATCAGACGACACAGCGATTCTTCAAACAGCTCTTGTTTATTCAGAGGCCAGAACAGAACTGAATTGAGGGGTTCAATCAGCCTGCTTATATAGAGCTCCAGTACCATGTAACTGTAACAGTTTTCTAAAACTATCCAATCACTGAACGCCACTTTCGATCCCTTATTTGCATAACTATCTACAGTATCCCCCTGCTGGCCCAGGGTGAGAACTTCAATACATAACATTTTCAATGGAGTAAGTAAACTATATTTTATTCCCCTACAGACTCACAGACAAAAGGATCCACTTACCACTTGTGGTTAAAAGTGCGGAGCCGAGCAGAGTTTAAATCCCATCTTAGGTAGTTTAATTAGAAGCATAAGAATTAGCTGTTAGACTGATCTCCCCTTTATTACCCTATTTATCAAAGAAACATGCTGCAGGCTGAAATGTAAATTTAAAACATATCGTTTACTCACAGCTGAGTATTTGTATTTAGCAGTAACTGCATTCAAAGTAACTGAAGGTAAAATATTTGTGTTTGCCGCAAAAACAGCTTCAGGCATGAGCCTGATGCTAGATCAATTGGGGGCACACCCTCCTTCTTGGCTGGCTGGAGAGAGAGTATGGGGGAAGGAAGGAACAGGAAATACTTCTTTGCTGCTTCTTTCCTCCCGGAAGAGGAGGGGAAGTATTATCACATAGAGCCTTTTCTACCATTTATGTTTCTATGGTCTGAGTCAGCCTATTAGCAATAGAACTCTATGGTCTTAACCGCTTCACATGCTAACTAGCAAAAAACATTCATTGTTAGATTTGACTGAATAGCTCCCACACTTTTAATATTCTGCTTTGTTGTTTTTTCATGGTGGCATTTGGAAATAGTCTGCTTATCCCAGCCCTCTTAAAATCACGTGTACCTTCATATTCTGCTGCTGACATGCTTGTACAAAAACATCTCTCCTTAGGATAGATGACACCAGCAGCCTAAGGATTCATTTTTGAACCTGCCCATTTAATACACTGTCTCTAGTCTGAATGTGTGACCCTCTAAACAAGATGAACTGGTTGTTGCTGCTATTCCCAAGTAATTGAGCCCTTTGGTCAAGTAACTGAGCCTATTAAGTTTGCACAAATAGGGACCTATGAATAATTCAGAGGATAGGGTGAAAGCAAAGAACTCTTTATTCTTCTGCCCCCTTCCTTTCCTTTGAAAGAAATTACCCATTCCTTCCCCCCCCCCAGTTCTTTCAAAAGAGAACAAAAAATTCTCTCCCCCACTCCATTTCACCATGCAAAAGAATCCTTTGAAGGTGAAAATTGAGATCTGAGGATATTCTCTGTTGGGTATACATCCTGAGACCTCAGTTTACGAACCCATTTTTGGACCAAGGCATCATTTTGCAGTTGCAAGTGTTAGACACAATTCCTTAACTGGGGGGGGGGGGAGGCAATTGGAGCACCTTTTACAGGTTTAGACTGATACGCCAGCTGCAGCACTATCTAGAGGCAGGTGATTTGGCCTCAGTTCGTCATGGACTAGTGTGTCTAGACTAGACTACTACAATGTGCTCCATGTGGAGCTAATTTTAAAGACAAGTTTGGAAATTTCAACTGGCACAGAATGCAGCTCCCTGGTTATTGGTGCAAATAATGAGTTTGGACCATATGACACCATTACTGAAACAGTTGCACTACTTACCAATGAGGTTTGGGGCTCAATTTCAAGTTCTGGTTTTAGCTTTTAAATCCCTATATTGTTTTGGACCAGATTACTTGAAGGACTTCGTCATCTATATTCTTCCTTTTTATGATAAACTCAAACACAATCTGGTTTACACATAAAAATATGAAATTACAAAATAAAAATACTTAATAAAACAAAGCATGAAAATTTTATGTAAAGTAGCACAGCAGATGTATGCCACATTATATTATTCAAATGAACAGTAAATGTTAAAGGCAATCAGCCATGTTCTCCAGTAAGGTGGGGACTGCACACTTTCTCCAGACATTGTTTAGAACAGAAGTGAGCTAATTATATATATTTTCCACTTCTAGTTTTTCAAATTTACTATCTTTATAAACCCTTTGGGGGCATCCTGAAGAGTGAGGGCAACTCCTTGTGAGCATCACATGAGGAAGATTTGCCATTTGTTTTTTGGCTGATGGGTCCCTATTTCACCCCCACACCCCACACCCCTTGCTCATTTTTATTAATGCTAAATATTCTGGAGTGCACAATCCAAAAGCAGTAAGCAAATGCTGGTGAGCCATTTGGGGATTCTTTTCTGGTAAAAAGATAGTTTGGTTTTTGAAATGTGGCCAGTTATCTATCAGTATTGGTTATTAGTCTTGCTAATACATTTCCCCCCCAGCTTTCAAGAGGCTTAACAAGAGGTTAACAACTATCTCTTGGGAGGTTAAATGAGTGCTGAATCAATTAAGATTAATGAGTTTTTTCTCTGAGTCAGTGATTCGCCTAGGAAAGGATGAAACTTTGATATATTTTGCATCTTTCTAGAAAAAGTGCTATTTTTCTAGAAAAAAATGTGCCAGAACTGAACAAAAACCCTGCATCTACTTTATTCTACATACCTTTAAAGGGGGGCTATCCCTGCACATACCACATAATTCTGAGTCAAAAAAAGCAACATGTAAAGCAACTCTGAAAATCATGTCTGAGTCGTGGTGGTGTTAAAGGGCCAGTAGACCTGAGGCTCACACGTAGAAGGGAAACAGCATTGGCAAACAACACTGCACATCTGTGTTTGAAATTAGCAGATCCCTTTTCTTCTAAGGCAGCTACCATGCTCAGTGAAAATGTAACCCAGGGCCAGGAGTAGCTTCGGTACTTTGGGTTTGCCCCATGCTCCATATATGCTGGGCAATGACTTCTGTGGAGAGTTACGTTCTGAGAGTCCATATATTCAGCCTGCAAATTTAATCAAACTGAAGTTTATTAATTCCTTTTTTCTGGATCAGAAAAATGCTGTGGATGTAGTGTATCTTCATTTCAGTAAAGCTTTTATCAAAGTCCCCCATGATATTCTTGTGGAGAAACTGGTAAAATGTGGGTTGAATGAGGTAACTGTTAGGTGGATTTGTAGCTGGTTGACCGACCGAACCCAAGGAGTTCCTTGTCAACTTGGGGGGGGGGGAGTGACAAGTAGGGAGCCACAGGGTTCTGTCCTGGGCCTGTTGTTGTTCAACATCTTTATAAATGACTTGCATAAGGAATTGAGGGGATGCTCACAAATTTGCAGGTGACACCAAACTGGGAGAGGTAGCTAATGCCATAGAAGGCAGAATCAGAATTCAGTATGTCCGTAACAGATTGGAGAACTGGGCACAAGCTAACAAAATGAATTTCAGTAGGGACAAATGTGAGGTTTTGTACTTAGGCAGGAAGAACCAGATGCACAAATATAGGATGGGGGGCACCTGGCTTGCTAGCCAGTACATGTAAAAATGATCTAGGGGTCTTGGTAGACCCTAAGCTTAACACGAGACAACAGTGTGATGCAGCAGCAAAAAAAGGCTAATGCTATTCTAGGCTGCATCAACAGAAGTATAGTGTCCAGATCAAAGGGAAGAAATACAGTGGTACCTTGGTTTGCAACTGTTTGGATTACAACCACATCAAACCTGGAAGTGCGTGTCCCTTTTTTTGGATTACAATGCATTTTTTATTTTATTTTTTGGATTACAACCCCTTTTGGGGGGGGAGGCCCCACTTGTGAAAGCGCGCCTTGGGTTACAGACTGTTTTGGTTTACAACCAAACCTCCAGAACAGATTATGGTTGTACACCAAGGTACCTCTGTAAAGTAAAGGTAAAGGTACCCCTGCCCGTACGGGCCAGTCTTGACAGACTCTGGGGTTGTGCGCCCATCTCACTCAAGAGGCCGGGGGCCAGCGCTGTCTGGAGACACTTCCGGGTCACGTGGCCAGCGTGACAAAGCTGCATCTGGCGAGCCAGCGCAGCACACGGAAACGCCGTTTACCTTCCCGCCAGTAAGCGGTCCCTATTTATCTACTTGCACCCGGGGGTGCTTTCGAACTGCTAGGTTGGCAGGCGCTGGGACCGAGCAGCGGGAGCGCACCCCGCCATGGGGATTCGAACCGTCGACCTTTCGATCGGCAAGCCCTAGGCGCTGAGGCTTTTACCCACAGCGCCACCCGCGTCCCACCTAAGGTACCTCTGTAGTACTACTCTATTCTGCCTTGGTCAGACCACACCTGGAATACTGTGTCCAATTTTGGGCACCACAATTTAAGAAGCATATTGACAAGCTGGAACATGTTCAGAGGAGGACAACCAAGATGATCTGATGGTCTGGAAACCAAGCCTTATGAGGAATGGTTGAGGGAGGTGGGTATGTTTAGCCTGGAAAAGAGGAGACTGAGAGAAGATATGGAAGTCATCTTTAAGTGTTAGGTCCATTGTGTGTAGACGATGGCTATTTGGTGACAAAGATAAGGTGGAACTACTCAACACCTACTTTGCCTCTGGTCTTCACCCAAAAGGAAAGTGATGCCCAACCTGGTGATAACAGGATAAATGATGTAAAGAGGAACCTGCAGCCCAAGATAGGAAAAGAGGAGGTAAGCATGAAGCTGCAGCCTTCTGCTGGCTGAAAGATTGGTTTTTGTTGGAAAACACCGATGTCCTAGATCTGGAAGGTTTTAATAATGCTTTTGGATGGCACGCATACCTATGGTACGACAAGGTTAAAGCACATAAATTGTTTAAAAGCCACATTGTCAGAAAAGCAATTTTTGCAGTCTGGATGAAATATAAAGACTTACTAGAGAGTAAAACTCCGAGGTGGCTATCACCAGTGGAGGCCAAGGCCCGAAAAAGACCCAATATGGAGGCCTATTGGCCGAAATATTGGGAATTGACTGAAAAAATTGGAGACAATTGGAAGTTGCAGAGCCAGGACAAACTAAAAAATAAGGTGCGAGATTGGCTACATTATGCTCAAATTCAAGAGGTTTTCAAAATGGACAAAAAAGTTGGTTTCCAGGTGGAAAAGTCGAAACTAGAGACAGAATTGTTAGAACCAAAGACAAAGCTGTTATCTAGAATGTATAACTTGCTGCTTATGTGGAATTTACAGGATGAGACAGTTAAATCTGCTATGATTAAATGGGCACAGGATGTTGGACACAACATTATGTTTGAAGACTGGGAAAGGTTATGGAACACCGGAATGAAATTCACGGCCAGTACGGCCTTGAAGGAAAACATTATGAAAATGATATACCGGTGGTACATGACCCCAGTCAAGTTAGCTAAGATACATCACCTGTCTGACAATAAATGTTGGAAGTGTAAGGAAGCAGAGGGGACTTTCTTTCACCTCTGGTGGACATGCCCAAAGGTTAAGGCTTTCTGGGAAATGATTTACAATGAGTTGAAAAAGGTATTTAGGTATACCTTTCCCAAGAAACCAGAGGCCTTCCTGTTGGGCATGGTAGACCAGAAAGTGTTAAAGAAGGACAGAACTTTGTTTATGTATGCTAGTACAGCAGCAAGAATACTCATCGCAAAGAACTGGAAGACACAAGATTTACCCACGCTGGAGGAATGGCAGACGCAGTTGATGGACTACATGGAGATAGCTGAACTGACCGGCAGAATCCGAGATTTGGATGTAGAAACAATTGAGGTGGACTGGAAAAAGTTTAAAGACTACTTGCAAAAGTATTACAAACTGTATGAATCTTAAGACGGTGCATGATTTGAAAATGATACGCTTTAGCGATTATGATTAAGTAAATAGTAAACTAAGTGATAAAAGAGAAAAGGAGATAATATGAAATTGAACATGTTACGTTTATTTTAAAGGTATAAAAATTCTGACATAATATATTGAATATAGATACATAACATGTAAAAGTTACAATAAGGTATGACATAAGGTAACAAATTGCTGACATTGTTAATATAAAGAACGCAGAATCGGAAGGGGTGGGGAAGTCCAAGTTGGGATTTTTGTTAAAAAAAAAAAAAATGGTTTCTTGTAAACTCCTTATTTGTTTGTAATGTATAAAATTTGGAAAGAAACGTAATAAAAAATATTATAAAAAAAAAAAAAAAAAAAGGAAAAGAGGAGGTAAGCAAACACCTACCTACTTTAAACAGGAGGAGATATGATAGCCATCTTCCAATAACTCAAGGGCTGTCACATGGAAGAGGGACCATGCTTGTTTTCTCCTGCTCTGGAGGGTAGGACTTGAACCAAGGGCTTCAAGTTACAAGAAAAGAGATTCCGACTAACCATTCAGAAAATCTTTCTGACAGTCAGAGCTGTTTGACAGTGGAACGGTCTCCCTCAGGAGGTGGTGGACTCTCCTTCCTTGGAGGTTTTTAAGCAGAGGTTGGGTGGCCACCTGTCATGTATGATCTAGTTGAGATTCCTGCATTACAGGTGTCAGCATCGCCCTTGAGCCAGTGCCACTAACTGGACTCACACACTTCAGCCCCGACTGGGCTAGGCGAGCTGGGTAGCACTTCCAGAGACCACCTTCTGCACAGGAACAGGTCAAAGTGCTGTGGACTCACAGCTTAGAGTTGTGAGCACCGGATTCACTCCAACAAGAAGACTGTCGTCGTACAGCAGAGTATAGCAGAGCATAAATGACTCGGAGAGCAGCTCTGTAGAATATCTTCTTTTATTCTGTCTACAACTATAATACACAACTATGTACAGAGCTAAATGAGGTCTAAGCGAAAATGCTGAACTGCACTGAGTGTCTGCAGCTGCTCTTAGCAGCAACCTTATCTATACACACGATCTCTCTCTAACACTCAGTCTCTCTCTCTCTCTCTTTGATGCGAGGCTGGAGTGAAATAAGTAGAGAGCAGAAATCGCCCCCTCCTCTCTGGAGAATCAGCAGAGAACATCAGCAGATTCTTGGATTTGGGAGGGGTGAAATCTCCTCAACGGGGGGTTGGACTAGATGACCCTTGGGATTACTTCCAAGTCTATGATTCTATGATTCTTATTCCCTACACCCAGTGCTCCAGTGCAAGAGGTGTTTCAAATAATTAGAGTCCTCCTTTACATCAGAATGCAGGATAATGATCCTGGTTGTTAACAAACAATAGTTTCGACTAACCACAGTTTTCCCAGTTTGGGTGTAACTTGGGAGTAATCCCAAATTTGAAAGTAGAAGCGGCTTTCTCCATTCTCTGCCTTGTGACTGTGCTAAATGAGACGGGGGGAGTACATGAGCATGAGGCTCATTCCTATGATGCTAGAAACTCTATTTAAGTTCTGCATTTGAAACAGCCCAATATATTACAAACTAAATGAATACAAGAACCTTGAACCTGGTCTGACAACATAGGGATAGCCAGTAGAATTTTTTTTAGCACTGGTGTTACATTCTGGTGGTTGTCTGTCCCCGCCAACTGTTTACCTGCAGCATTTTGCACAAGCTGGAGCTTCCCGACCAGGCGCAAGGGTGGCCCCACATGGAGCACATTGCGATAATCGGCTCTTGAAGTTACAAATGCATGAATCTCCATGGCCAAGAATTGCCATAGTAGCTCTAGCTGGTGAGAAGGATTGATCCAGGAGACTCTCAAAAGAACAGCAGCAAAAAGTACAGTAAATGCTTGAATTTGCAAACCTGCCAGAACCCTTTTTTCTTTTTTGAGAAAAATGGTCACAGCCCAGCTAGGCCCTCAGTTCATATGCTGCTCATGGCTACTTCAAATGTCGGGTGAAATATAGTTATTTAAATTAAGAAAATTTAAGTTGCATATCTAGTAATTTAAATAGTAAGTAAGTAGTTAACATTGGAGAAATTAATCAAAATATATTTGTTAATTAATATTAGGTACAGTAATTTAAAACATGACTGTTGAGTATGCAGGAGATTAGTAGGCACCACAGTGCCCTCTAGTGACAGCAAGACTTAACAACAACTCAGGTACACACTGTGACAAGGGCAACCCTGGAGAAGCTAGAGGAGCCCGGCTGTACACCACAGTTCTTAAATAAGGACCAAAACAGAATGGCCACCGCAGTGGAAATTTCTGAAAAATAGGACTCTCTCTTGTACTTTCACCAAAAGGAAAAGTTAAATGTCTCTGTTCTGTGCTTTGTACTGCCAAATGCAATCTATGTTGCATTAGTGAGATTTGTTTCAGGGTGGTCTTGCTCAGAGGTTTTTAATCCATGCCTTTTTGCAGCTATGGTAATTGGAACACTGTATTTTAAAATGTTTGTGAATTTGCACATATTATGTTTGTTCAGATTTATTGCCACATATACAAATGAGAAGTAACATTATGCAATCAAGTGTGTTGATTTGTTTTCCATTTCTTGATTTTTTTGGTCAAAGGGAAAGGGGAGGGGGAAACCTTTGATCACAAACCAACTCATTCCCATAAGTGTTTTTTCTCCCCTTGTGTTGGGCACATTGCAGGTATATTTAGTAAGAGCATTCACTAGGGAAATTATGTTAAATAGTGGGTAGACATAGCAGACGATGCAGCGATTTCTCCAAAGCAGCTCTTTATTTGTAAGCTGGAACAGAACCGAACAGCAAACAGCTCAGCCAGCCTGCTTTTATAGGCAGCCGACTGTCAACACTATGGCAACAACAACCCAGGGTTTCCCACCTAAAGTAACTGACGTGGACCTGAGTGAAAACTATATACACAATACTCCTGGTGGCCAGGGTGAGAACTTCAATACATAACACCCCTCCCCACCAAGATAAGGCATTAGTTACAATCATAGTGGTTCCATTTGTTGTTGTTGTTGTTGTTTAGTCGTTTAGTCATGTCCGACTCTTCGTGACCGCATGGACCAGAGCACGCCAGGCACTCCTGTCTTCCACTGCCTCCCTCATGTTTGTAGCTTCGAGAACACTGTCCAACCATCTCATCCTCTGTCGTCCCCTTCTCCTTGTGCCCTCCATCTTTCCCAACATCAGGGTCTTTTCCAGGGAGTCTTCTCTTCTCATGACGTGCCCAAAGTATTGGAGCCTCAGCTTCAGGATCTGTCCTTCCAGTGAGCACTCAGGGCTGATTTCCTTCAGAATGGATAGGTTGGATCTTCTTGCAGTCCATGGGACTCTCAAGGGTCTCCTCCAGCACCATAATTCAAAAGCATCAATTCTTCAGCCATCAGCCTTCTTTATGGTCCAGCTCTCGCTTCCATACATCACTACTGGGAAAACCATAGCTTTTACTCTACGGACCTTTGTTGGCAAGGTGATGTCTCTGCTTTTTAAGATGCTTTCTAGGTTCCATTACATACAGCAATACCCTTATTGGTTTCAGTAAGGCACATAAGCATATCAGTTGACCCTATTTACCATACAGCTTTACATGTGCAGTTTGTCCAGTGAACTTAGTCTTTTAAATACGGGCAACTGGCCTTGCGGATTTCCTGGGCAGAGAGTTCAGCAGCTTCTGAGGCCACGGCCTCCTCAATGGCTTTCTGTAGCGTGAGGACTGGCTTGGCGAGGAGATGCCGTTGCAGACGGATGTCCCGGACCCCGCAGACGATTCGATCCATCATGGCATCGTCTAAGTTTCGGAACTTGCAGTGCATTGCAGCCTCTCGGAGGGCGGTGGTGTAGTTGTTAATTGACTCCCACTCTGCCTGGTTCCGGTGGTAGAAGGCATGGCGGGCAGCAATCTTGAACGGCTTTGGCGTGTAGTGGTTGCAGAGCTTCTCTTGAATCGTGTCCCATGGCTCTGCCTGGACAGCTAGAGGCGCAACCAGTGCTCGGGCCGTCGCGAACACTTCAGGGCCACAAAGGCTGAGGAAGAGGCCCCGCTTCTGCTCTACAGACCCTCTTGTCAGCTGATTTGCTTGGAGGTAGCAGTCAAACCGAGCGAGGTAGGAGTCCCATGATTCAGAGGCTGGGGCAAACGGCGGTAGAGGCACGAGCGAAGCTATGGTTCCGATGCCGACATGAAGGGCAATGGATGGAACACCGTGCTCTAGCCAGACGGTCAGCTCTGAATTGGTTCTGCTCCGTGATTTCACTCAGTGTTTCAGCTCCATGATTCAGCTCATCTCAGAGGGTGGCTGCGTCTGGCTGTGCTCTGTTGTCCATCAATCCCACCAGCGATTTCTCCAAAGCAGCTCTTTATTTGTAAGCTAGAACAGAACTGAACTGCAAACAGCTCAGCCAGCCTGCTTTTATAGGCAGCCGGCTGTCAATATTGTAGCAACAACAACCCAGGGTTTCCCGCCTAAAGTAACTGACGTGGACCTGAGTGAAAACTATATACACAATACTCCTGGTAGCCAGGGTGAGAACTTCAATACATAACTAATTATTGTTTGGATCGGGTTTAATACCACATAGGAAAGAGAAAATATTTTATTAAAATCTTGCATTTGAACACATAAACATTGTTGGTCAAAGTGAGGCATGTGCTTTAATTTTTGGCATTTGTGTTGCTAGTTTGTAGCAACAAAAGATAATTTTATATATTTAAAGCAATAAGTGATATCTCCTATGTACAGAGGTACCTCGAGTTACAGACGCTTCAGGTTACAGACTTCGCTAACCCAGAAATAGTACCTTGGGTTAAGAACTTTGCTTCAGGATGAGAACAGAAATCGCATGCCAGCAGCGCAGCAGCAGCAGGAGGCCCCATTAGCTAAAGTGGTGCTTCAGGTTAAGAACAGTTTCAGGTTAAGAACGGACCTCCGGAACGAATTAAGTACTTAACCCGAGGTACCACTGTATTTTATTGCAACATCTCCCCTGGAAATTATTAACATCATAAACTTAGTATGCATATTCATGGCCTCATTCCGTTTCCAGTCTGAACCTGGCAGAGAGTGGGAGCCCCCATCAATGAGTGTAGATAGAAGAACTGGTGGAATCAATGTCCTTTTGTTGCCTAGGGGAATCCTAGTTTTACGCAAAGGCTTTAATGTTTGCATTCCTTTTTGCATGTGCATTGATTCCTCATACTTCCATTTCTAGTTCCCTGAATCTGAAGTTTATCATCTTGATTGTATGCATATAGCTAAAAGCGAAGTGGCACACTCTCCTCAGCAGCAACACAAAGCACTTATTTCTCCTGACCAAGTTGAATTTTGAAAATCTCACAGATTTAATCTACAGCAGAAAATAACGAATGGCAATGCTTGCTTTTGTATAAAATATCTACACATCCAATGTTTCAAAAAGCTAAACTCTTTGTCAGACCATGTTGTCTGGAATATATTAAAACGGATTAGGAAAATTACAAATTCAGCACTGTTGTTTGAATAGCAGGCGCATAAAGTTATACTTCTTTTGTGTCTTCCCAGAATATTCACAGTTCCACCTTTTTGAAAGTTTGATGATTTGGGGAATGTTTCCAAGCCACTTTTATTTGTATTAGTGGGAACATGAGAGCATTTATGCATCAACAAATAGGCAAGCAGTTATAGATAGAAATTTGGCAGGCAATGATGAGTACTTGAGCTTTCATTTCCTACTTTTATTTTGTTTAATTTCCATACTTGTGAAATCAAGCATTATTTGAATCTTCTATGGTACATTTTATTGTTTAGTTGTAGGATTGGAATGCATATAATATTGCCATTATTATTAAAAAATATTTGAGGAATTGCATGTGAAGCATAGTAGAAAATCTTTATGTGTTTTATTTTAAAGTGTCCAACAGCTGCATTTGTCCCAGTGCTATAGGTTAATTCTGTTGTAGGAAGAATATGGGTTCTGTTCAAAATTGAGCTGGACAAAAAACCCTTTTGAATTATCTGTGGGAATTGGATGGTTATTTTACCTGACAACTTAATCTCATCCATATTACTGTTTCATTTCTTTTTACTGCTCAGATGCTTCTAGAGACTGGATTTTTTTTTCAATCCTTGTGGGTTTTTTGTGGGTGATCGACACATTGATGTACTAACATGAAAGTCAAGGATAACCTGGACATGAACTATACTGATTGCTGCTAATTCAAATGTATTAGCAGACTCAGCATAGGAAAAGGGCAGCAAGACTAGCAGTAGTTGCTCACCATTCCATTGCTAACAGAAACCACAGTTATACCTGAAAGCAACCATAAGTTGCCTATTATTTCAGTGCTCTTGGACAGATAAGTAGTCTTACTATTTAGACACTACAGAGTTAAGCATTCTATAAATTGTTTAAATAAATAAAAGAAACAATTATTTTCTTCTGTTACAGTTTTTCTAGAGATTTACAGTGCAATCTGAATTTCAGCCTCTACCCAGCAGGGTTTAAAGAAGCCACAAGCCTCTGGAGCCATGGCATTCACTTTAGATGGGAGCAAAGGTCAGGGTGCAGGCAAATCTTGCACCAGTCTGGAACACTGTCATGTGGTGGCAGTGAGGCCGACATAGCCCCTACTGCTCTCTGTCCCCAGAATGCCCCATTATGGGATTTTCTGCAGACTCCACATCAGCAGTGTGACACTGGCATCGCTCTCTGGTCAGGGGACGGGGAGATCATTAAGTTGTCCTCCAAGACATCAGCAAGTGGTTGATGGGGAAAGTAGTTTAGGAACCACTGGTAGATGATATAGATAGATAGATGATTGATAGATTGATAGATTGATTGATTGATTGATTGATAGATATAGATAGATGATAGATAGATAGACAGACAGATGTTCTTCCTGTATCTATGAACCACTTCATGCTTGTAAAAACTTTTCTGCCCTGAAAATTATGAAGATTGAAATTTATTGCAGTCTTTTAACACTGTATATTGGCTTGAATACTTTGAGAAAGGTTTCTGTTCTTTGCTTTGAGACACTCTCTCCCCCTCCCTCTCCTCCTTGGGCTTTTCTTATTTTTTTGTTGTAAAATGACTGTTCACTGTCTTTCCCTAGTCGACTACTGACATGGAGAGATATACAGCATATCATTGTAAGGACTTCACGGGCAGGGCATCTGATTGCTAATGACTGGAAAACCAATGGGGCTGGTTACAAGGGTGAGTATTCCCTTCCTATTCATCATTGCAAACCCTTTTTTCCACCTTCCAAAAGAGAAAAATCTCATACGCTTTGCCTCCCAGTTAGAGCTATTCTGTTTTGATTAATAAGATAAACAGGACCATGAGGTCAAACATTTGGGAAGTCTGCCTCCTTGTGGCTTTACCAGCCACTTGTATCATGTAGCTATGCCATATGCAAGTTAGAGGAAACCTGATTGGAACAGTTAATATAGGTTGATTTTGGAGGCAAAAATGCTCTTCAGCTAATTCTTAGGCTGGGAAGCCTAAATGTGATTTTTAAGCCTGATGTTTAGCATAGTATTTACAACATTATGATTTTTTGAAAGTAGTGATCAAAACAACCCTTACCTAGAAGTAAGTTCCTTGAAATCAGTTAGACATATTTCTATATTATAAGAAGAAGAAGAGTTTGGATTTGATATCCCGCTTTATCACTCCCCTTCAGGAGTCTCAAAGTGGCTAACATTCTCCTTTCCCTTCCTCCCCCACAACAAACACTCTGTGAGGTGAGTGGGGCTGAGAGACTTCAGAGAAGTGTGACTGGCCCAAGGTCACCCAGCAGCTGCATGTGGAGGAGCGGAGACGCGAACCCGGTTCATCAGATTACAAGTCTGCTGCTCTTAACCACTACACCACACTGGCTATTATAAATTTAGGATCATGGTATAAAGCAGGGATAGGGAACCTGTGGCTGCCCAGATGGTGGACTCCAGCTGCCCTCAGCCCTGGCCACCACGGGCAATGATGGGACAGGAATGATGGGAGTTGGAGTCCAGCAACTGCTGAAGAGCCACAAGTTCTCCATCTCTAGTACAAAGGAAGCTAACCAACACATAGTTCCAAGTTCAAATGCACCAACAAACTTCAAGATGTAAACTATTAGCTGTATGCCACCATTCTGCCAAAATAATAAATGACATCATTTACCACATTTGCAGAAAGTTGTTGGGTTTTTTTAATGGTAGTCCTGGAGAAAATATTTGCCAATACAGTATTTCTAAGCTTATATGATATTTCCTTTATGCAATTTGTATGGATATTTAATTTCTGAATAACAAAAAGGCATATGCAGTAATTTAAGAAGGAAATATGACCCTTTCACCTTTGGTTCCTGAAAACAATAAAACTAAAATGGGCTGCATGCAAGTGGGTGAAGTCAGGCAAAAAAGGGGGTGGAGCAATAGACGGGACTCTTACCTTTGCCTGGTGGACTACAGTCCAGCCATGCGAACGCCCTCTATCCAGGCAAGCAGCAGGCATTTCTGGACACATTCTAGCCCGCTAAAAACAGGCCAGGAAGGTGCAAAGCGTGGCCAATTGGGGAAATGGCCTAGGGAAGAGACATGGCTGAGGGAATGTCCTGGGGGCTGGATAGAGAGGCCACGAGGGCCACATTTGCGCCCCAGGGATGAGGTTCCCCACCCCAGATGTATGTCATCAGGCAAGACTTGCCAGCTACTTTTCTCTGGGCATATTTTTTCATCTGTGCCCTATCTTGGCTCGGTATCATAAGCACAAGAATATATAAAATGGCAGGGCCAGAGGAAAGTACACTGTGCCATATTATGTGGGATATTGAGGCACTATTTTCATGTGGGATTCATTCACATGCTGGCAGATTCAGATTGCACAAAGTTGATTTAGAGTTCTTGGAACAACAACCCCCCCCCCAAAAAGGACCCAATTAGACCTTTTGCAATAGGGGAATTGACTGGAAAATGCACTGTAAAGAGTGAAGTAACAATTGCTTAGCACAGCATTATATAACCCTGCAAACAAATCAGAATGAATGTTCAATAAACAGCCAATGTTGTCTAAGCAAGCAAACTTCGTGCAAACATATCAGGATGAATAAATAGGTTGTCAGGAATCAACCAAATTCTTTGCATCACATTTTGTTTTCTGTATGTGCTCATACATGCTAATATCTAGAATACTATTTTTGTCATGCTTTCTGCCATAGTGGCAGTAATTTATGAAATCTATTTTACAGTATTTGTCAATATGTATATATGTGAAACATTGCAATATTCATATGCACTTGCAGTAATTCTGTATCTTTTATTTTAAGCTGCTTTTGGGAGCCATCTGGTATATGTCAACCATATTTTAGGGTGGGGTTCACACACACACACCCCACTGCCTGATTAATGCCATAGATGAAGGGATACCAAGAATAGAATGTGACCTAACAAAATTGTTCTATAACCTCATGTTGGATTTGGAAAAGGGGAAAAACTAAATGGCCCCCATCACTGTGGAATTGAGGAATCAACTTTAACCCAAATAAAAAGAATAGTTTTAAGTAAATTAGTTTGGCAATGAAAGCTGAGCAATGGTTCCAATAAAACTGTAGCTCTCTCTAAACCTCTTGTTAGTTTTGGATCAAGGAAAAGCAAATGATTTAGATTAAATAACAATATCCAACTTTGAATTTGATGTGAGAGGGGGGAGAATTGCACACTGCTGTTGGCAAGAATGTATCGGTACTTTACTATTGCACATGGCAATATTCTGTGTAATGTTTCACTATTGTCCTCAACTACAGCCAAGAATAACAATTAAATGCCTGTTTTTCATAGAATGAATTACTCTGATCAGACTGAGTTTCTTGTAGAAATGTGCCATCATTCTCTTGATGGCTGAAACATATTTCTTCCATGACATGTTCTTACCAAGGCATATTTGAGAAATTAAGGAAGCAAGCTTCTAAAACTGATTTAAGCTGCAATCCTAGCCCCACCTGCCTTGGAGTAAGGACCATTGAATTCAGTAGGACTAACTTTGAGTAGACATGATTACTCTTGGTTACACCTTCCTAGGGATTCTATAGAACACTGTGAGACACTTTTGGGAAAACACGTTTAGGATTTCACTGTAACACAGGATGCGGAAGAACTGCCTTTTTCTGTGAAAAATGAATAAGAAGCAAGTAGGGAAAAGGAAAGAATGCCTTTCTTTTGAAAAGGGAAATCAGAGGAGTAAAACAGCAAAAACCTGAAGGAGTCTCAAACTCAACAAAGAGTCAATGAGAGCTGGCACCTGAAAGTGGGTCAGCATGCCTTTTCAGTGGGCTGATTAACTTGCTTGCATGGCAACGCTGTGCCTCAGAGCCGTTGCTCCTACCGATTTCAAGCCAGAAAACAGATGGAAAGAGCTGGAAATGCACCCATTGCTCCCCACAGTAATGGGAGATAAATGAGTGTGTGCGTGTGTGTGTCTTTATATTTGCTCCAGCTATGCGTGTTGGAGAATGGGCTGCTAGTATTCACTATGACTATTTAGCAAACAGTGTTTTTAAATTCCCATCAGCCAAATGAATTCTAATTATTCATTTTTTCAGCTCAGAAAACTACATTTTTACTTTCTAACTGCTTGAGATCTGGCTTATTTATAGTGTGCTTCAATAGAAACAGAAAGACTCCTTTTCAACCTGCTACTTCACCTCATACAACTTTTAGAATAATTAATAAAAGCTCACTCTCTTGCAAAAACAAGGGAACATCCCTTTTCTGTCCTTTCTTTGTAGGCCTCAGAACTATTGATCTCTATCTGCTATGGCTTACAACCCTAGGCGCTATGTCCCAGGGGCCCTGCATACTGTGGTTCACACAACATTTTAAATGTGGGGGCTGGGCACCCACAAAGCGCAGCACAGCTGGGCATGCACGCCATGGGGCATGCTCACACAACATCACCAGGCCCCGCTATGTGCACCTATGTCACCATACTCTGCTATGTGCACGAGGGATGTCAGCACGCCAGGGGTGTGATGACATGCCCCACATGCCCCGTGGTGTGCACACACACACCGTTGACAGACAGCCCCAGGCAGTGTTTTCTACATCAGGCAAAGACTTGTTTGTTTAGAGGTCATAGACTTTTCAACATAACTTTAGCTGATGTTAACTGCTGATTGGTTGACTGAGTTTTTATTATCTATCCAGTATGACAGTTTTGTGTTTAGCTGTTTTATGTGTAATTTTAATATTGTGTGCCACTCTGGCAACCCTTTTGCTGAAGAAAAGTCATACAAATAAATAAATTGGCAGTAATGGTAATCACAGTATTACAGCTGTTATCCCATGGGGAGTCAGTGAATCCCTTGTGTAGGAATAACCCAAGCAAGACTAGGGTCCCTTCTCAGATTAAAGACTATCTACATTTACCAAAACCACTGGAGTTACACCTCCCAGCACATCTTCAAAGTTTCCTAAAGATCCTGTAACCCACCAGGACTCTATTGAGAAGCAATGCTAGCACGTACACTAATTAATGACTTGTTGGGGCAAGGACATAGTTTATGGGGAGAGGGAGCAAGAAGCTGATCTGCTCTTTCCCCAAATCAAACATCTCCATATCCCTGTGGCAGGTTTGTGGTCTGCAAAGCACCGGTATTTCAGGCAGGGAGATATGGGTATCCAGTCTCCTTGTGACATACTTGATATCCGGTGGTATGGAGAACAGATTTGGGACTTCCTTTTCATAGCAGGAACACTGACATATGCAGGAGCACCAAAAAGATGGAGGGACTTTCCTTGCTCCGGCAACTAAGTGTGAGGTATAAGTGAGGCTTTCAGGGTTTACGATTGTTTATGGCAGAGGAACATAGCAAAAGTCAAAGAATGAGAGAAATAATCAAGCAGATGCTGTATAGCTCTTTCCTTTTCTATTTCATGCTAGCAATTTGGCAATACTTCATTGCACAATTGTATAATGGAGGTGAGGTGAAGCTGTGAATTCCCCTTGGGGTGGCCTGAGTCCGGATGGGGCTGCCATGATGAGCTCCTTCACTTCAAAATGTAGCACTCCATCACTGTCACAGGGGACCATTCTGTGTAGTCTAGAGAAAAACTAGGCTTCAGAACTGCACAGTTCCAATATTCTTTAAAGTAAGTGGATATTTCCCTCATTTACATTACCTAAACAGTCTAAAAGATTTACTTCTTTTGGACAGACAAGCTAGTTGAGAACTGCATCAGCAGGTGTCTGTCTTCCACATGCTTCTACCCTGCTTTTGTGAGTCACAGGTCACCTTGCTACTTGGCTCACAATGAGATCCCTTGCTACAATACTCACATTGATGTAAAAGTACACTTGAACATAATAAAGACATGTATTTAGAGCAGCAGAGAGCAGCGGTGGCCTTTGGTAGCACAGAAATAACAGTATTTCATCAGCCTTTTCAGGTAGAGCTTTGCAATTCATGATAAATAAAAGTATATATCCCACCCATTATCTTTCCAAGAAGTTGTTAATGCAATTGCATTTCTAACATGTTACCTGAAAGGAATCTTATAGCACTGCCAGAGGCTCCTGAAATTGATAATGTCAGGTTCAGCAACAGTAGCAATTCCAATTTAAACATATAAAAATGGATAACGTTTTAATGGTGTGGTCACATGAGTAAGCATATCTTTTTTGTCAGGATGTAGGGGATTAGCTGTTTTATCAACTCTGTAATGTTTTCCCAAATTGCTGTTATTTAGTCTGTGAAAATGATGGGCCTGTCTCAGTACCTGGAGCTGCTAGCCAAATCCATGTGATTGGGGCCTTTGAAGTATGAGCATTGCAGACAGCCAAATATCAGCTGTCTGGAATGGCTGCACATGGCCATCCATAATAGCACCACCGAGGCTGTTTTGATTTGGCTGGCAGGGGTCTAAATCACTTGTGTGCGTGCATTTTTGTTTAAAATGGCAGGGCACATGTTACTGCTACTCTTTGTTCATCACAAAAATAAAGTTCTGAAACATTAAGTGTACTGTCTATCAGCCATGGGAAGTTAATGTGGGTACCACAACGTCGGGCGGTAATCTTTTTCTCAGGAGTAAAAAGATAGACTTATTAAATAAAATACATTCAAAATCAAGTTGCCAATAGGAAGGTAGCTTTTTCTGCCCATAGCTTGAAGAGTGTGATGGAATCAGGGTGCTAGCTGAACTACGTATGCAATTCTTTTTTTTTAAATATTTTTTATTAACCGGCCAATCAAATCAAATTAAATCACATCACATAAATTCCAAATTACAAAGCCGAATTTTAAATTTTGTTGGGGGACCCATATTTCAAGATCCGAAGGGGGATTCTGATCATCTTCTTGCTACTGCATTAATGTCCAAATCAGTCCAAATCAATCCAAACAGAGTTCATAATTCTATCTAGTCTTGTCTTGCTGTTTCCACATCACATCTTGTTCATATATTTTCTCTTTTTTCTTTATGATCTCTTCTGATAGTCTCCTTAAGCCGATAAACACCAATAATAATCCTGTGTGAATTTTTCCGTTCTTCCGATCCTCAAATCGAGATGGTTTCCATATATCATCGCCTTCATAGAGTCCTAGAGCACATGATAACTTTGCATGATACATTATACAGCTAACATAAGCAAAACTCAGCTTCAAAAAAGTGAAAAAGAGCTTACAGTATAAATCTATACTATAGTCTATGCTGTATCATATTCAGAATTCCACACAATGGTGTTTGTGGATTCTGATTACGGCTTTTACTCCTTATAACATTCCAACATTTCATTCTAAAAGCTTGGGGAAAGCACCAGCTAAGGTGGGGCAGTGTTGCCCAAAGAGACTCAAAGATAATCTGGTTCACACACATGTGCTCCACCAGGCATTTTTCTATTGCTTTCTGGTATTATAGAATCTCAGGTGTAGGTCTGGTTGAGGCATCCAAGCAGAAACATTGCCGTTCTATAATTATCATTCTGCAAGCCACACTTTTGTTTAAACACTATCTCGGCATGCAGCCACATACAGAAATGTTAATGTGAACCAGGTGATATCCAAAGATTGCAGGCAGTCACTTCTGTGATCTTAGTTGCAATTTTTCCAGCTGCCACAAACTCTGTAATTACATTACAATCACATGGGGGAAATTGATTGCACATGTATCTGTGAATCAGACCCATATCTGACTTCGCCAGTTAACAATTGAACAATGAATTTAGATATGATTGGCAACTATATGCAGTATGGTTCTTGGCAATTAGGCGAGGGAGGAGAATTAAGAGGAATGTAGCAGTAATGTGTGTTGCGTTCTATGAAAGAGCATAGAATTACTTTGTAATTGTAAACAATTCTGTTTATGTTTTGCAGTTAGCCACCTATATGGATTTGGATTGATGGATGCTGAAGCCATGGTGATAGAAGCAGAAAAGTGGACAACAGTCCCTCCACAGCATGTGTGTGTTGAAAATACAGATCGGCAAATCAAGTAATGCTTGTTGAAGACGTTTGTTGACACATATGCATGCACATACATTTACTGTGGCTGTACATTGCAGCTTGTATTTGTTTGGCTTTCTGTAAGCTAATCCTAAGGCAATGGTTCTCAAACATTTTTTTTCCTACTGGGCATTTGAAGATTCTTGGCAGATCACTTAATTTTGTGCTTGTGTTTTACAAATCAAAGCACATATATAATAACTCATATTTTTAATTATTATTTCAGTGCCAACATTGCCATTGAAAATATCGCCATATTATGAAAACCATGGTCCCTAGGCCAGGGCCTTGTAGCCTGTGAGACTCACAACAAGCCAATATGATCAAGTGCCAAGTCAGCAATTAGCTTTTCCTCTGGGTGGAAGAGATGCAGAGAAAATACCTTCTCAGCTGCGGTTCCCCAATTGTGGAACATTCTCACCTGGGAGACGCACCTTTTTACATTTTAGGCGCCATGCCGTGCCATTCCTTTTCTTCCATGTGTTTGATTGTTGACCCTAACCTCTTTTTTGTAGTTCTGGATCTATTGGTTAGCTTTGATATACTAGATAACAAATTATATCATTAATATAATATGCTTTGTGTTTAATAATAATATATAGACATTTGAGAGGCATCCATCTAGTGACAGCACTCGGTACACTTCTACCTCACAAACATTTCTGGGTTTGGGTCCAAGATCTCTCTCACTCCCAGTCCATGTCGGCTCTGGCTATATGATCAGGGAGGTCTATGCATGTGCAGTCTGTACCATACATATGCTTTGCTCAGACCTGCAGTTGAATTCATGGAAGTCAGGACTAGAGGAAAATAGGTGCAACATAAATCCCTGCCCCCTTCTGTACATGCATTCACTGAGCTCACACAGGGAAAGGGAGGACTGCAGCAGGTATGATACCAGTTGTTTTTTGAATAAAGAAATATATTAAGGATATTTGTGCTGCTGTTCTGTGAATGTCAGTTTATGAAGTTTCCATTCAGACTGATTTTTTATTTTAATTAAATCCTTTGTTACTTTGATGAATACCGTACGGGTGCTGTGCCCATACACAGCCAGGTCCCTGTGGGGCTCAACAGACTGCTTCTTCACAGCATTGTGCTCCCTATGCATTCCATGCAGACACAGAGACAATGCCCCAGGATATTATGAGCAATGGCAATTTGTGCACAATTCTGCAGTCCTCCCTTTCCATAATTCAAAAATTATTTGTGGTCTGGATCTCAGGTTTCCTATCTCAACTTTTCTGTCTAAGGTGGTATTTATCAGGCCTAAATCTAATAATTCCAATCAAATTATAATGACAGCCTCATAGAGGCTTATAAAAGCCTGAGCCAAAAGTAAACTAGAACATATTTGGCAGAGAAACCAGTTTAATAATGTATAGAGCTTCTAACACCTTGGGGTTGGTTGCTGTTTCTACCCTTCACGTTTCCAAGCCTGCCTTGTTTTTTTGGTGGCCCTGGTTATAACTTTTGTTTTTGACAAGCTCACTTCCAAGGACAGTTACTGATTTACATGATATGGAATCTACCGTACGTCATAGTGCATGTATCTTTAGTTGTTTCACAATCTGGAACTTCTGTAAACTAATTGGCTTTCTTGTTAACTGTGGTGATGCTTATCTTTTAGCCTGTAGTACTATTTATGTGAGGGTATAATTGATTTCATCTAATGAATAGAATGTTAAGCTTACCCAGGCATGTAAAAAAAAAGTCCTGCTTAAGCCTATTTCAGTATCACCAAAATTCAATACACAGTTCAAGGATAAAAGTGATTTATAACAAATTATTTGTAGTATTCACTGGAGACCATGACTATGTTGATGTCTTTGAAACAGAACAATACGACCGGATAATATTCGTAATGGACCAGATAATGGTGTCCGTTCAATATACAAAGCGACAGGCTGCGCAGATAATGCCAATCACCATGTCATCTACCTGGAACATGTCGTTGTGCGCATCACTGTCACACATCCCCGGAGAGGTGACCTGGCAATTTATTTGACGTCTCCTTCTGGAACAAAATCTCAACTATTGGCTAACAGGTATAATAATCATATTCAACTTTCAGTCCAATAAGGGTTGACTGTCCAGGGTGTACCCAATTTAAATAAAGGCAACTGGAGAAACCGCTTAGATACTCGTGTCTTGGAGAGAATAAAAAAATGAAGTGGAATTGGAGATCTGCTGCCACTGTTAATATCAACAGGGCTAGAATAAGGCTGTAATCTTTAGCGTTGGGCGCAATAGATTTTGACAAATCCTTGAGGGATGAGATCATTGCAGAATACAGAGGAAGTGAAACAAGATCAATATTGCAAGACGATGGTTGATAGAGGAATAGCTGCTAATGACGTGCTGTTAAAGTTGTCCTTCCAAAATAAGGATAATGCCAGAGTGGATGTTCCAGCCTGTCATGTCTGACCTGCATGTTTCACACATGATACTATCATAAACCTTAGTTCCATTGTTGATCTTGTCTGTCTGTCTTGAGTTCTGGTGCTGATCAAGAGCGTCTAACTGGATATTTTATGAACTCTGATTTTTATGAGGTTGTTTTCTGGGGTAAGTGGACAAGTGGCCCAAGAATGCTTTAGCATAATCAGTTGGTTGGGTTTGAGTCAATGAAATGATGAAAAAGGCTTGTCTATTAATTTTAATGGTCTGGCTAGGGCTGTTGTCGCTTTAGAATTAATACCGCATAATGTGAGGACTTTTTCAGCGAAGTCTCCAGAGTTGTTAGCTTCTCGCATGACCAGGTCATGGGTGAACTTTTGTCCTTCAAACTTCAGTGGCACGCCCAAAATTCTGCACCCCTGCCTCTCGCCTTCCATTCTGTTCAATTCACTACATCATACTTGCAACACCCTTTGGCTTCCCCTAGACTCTGCGCCCAGTGAAGTACAACCCGTTGCACTGGCCTAAATCCACCTCTGAGCAGGTGACACTTCCACATGTGCAAGTTGCCAAGTCTCCCAAGTTCTGACAATTCCTTCCTCTCTCTGTTGCATGTCCCATATTGATCTGGAGAGTCTCTCAGCTGGAGAGCCAGTGTGGTGTAGTGGTTAAGAGCGGTAGTCTTGTAATCTGGGGAACCGGGTTTGCGTCTCCGCTCCTCCACTTGCAGCTGCTGGGTGACCTTGGGCTAGTCACACTTCTCTGAAGTATCTCAGCCTCACTCACCTCACAGAGTGCTTGTTATGGGGGAGGAAGGGAAAGGAGATTGTGAGCCGCTTTGAGACTTTTTAGAGTAGTGATAAAGCGGGATATCAAATCCAAACTCTTCTGCAACTGTTAGGATCAGCTCTAAAGAGTGC
The DNA here is from genome assembly GCF_027172205.1 of Podarcis raffonei. Lineage (NCBI taxonomy): Eukaryota > Metazoa > Chordata > Lepidosauria > Squamata > Lacertidae > Podarcis > Podarcis raffonei. The sequence goes on along the minus strand of NC_070612.1, from coordinate 62,459,485 downwards.
ACAGACATGCATGGGGAGGAGGGGACAGGACAGCCACATTATGCATGCAACATGCTGCATGAAAAGTTTTGGATTGGAGCCTCAGTTAGCATACTTGCTTACAGCACCATCATTTCACTACTAACAGAATGTCAGATTTTGTGATCTTGCTTTGGTATAGCTGTTACATTTGGCCTAATCTGCTGGCTCTGCAAGCCTTAAACTACATTTTGCTTGGCTCTGTCCAAGTCTAGATAATACACAAAATAGAGAAATAAAAAGAAAGGTACATAAAGTTCAGCTTGCATCAAGTACATAAATTCAAATTGAAAACAATACATGGTTAAGTATTGGTGGGGAAGAATTATGCTCATGACTTCTAAGTCAACTTTAGAAGTGTTAAACTTTGCCTGTAGCATACCCTATGTTTGTCAGGGGTAATTGGCAGGTTTTATTTTAAGGTTATCCTCAGTAATATTGGAAAGGTAGGTCATCCGTGTCTCCCCCACCCCCATGCTTTCCTTTGAAGGACTGCAATACCTCAAGGACCCCTGACCCAGACCCTGGGATCATCATCTGAGGTTTTTCTTTGTGTCTCCACGCCATCAGAAGCCCAGAGAGTGGCCACACAAGAATGGGCCTTTTCTGCAGTGGCTCCCTGTTGTGGAATGTTCTCCTTTGGGAGGTTCATCTGGCGCCTTCATTATACATCTTTAAGCACCAACGAAAACATTCCTCTTCAACCAGGCCTTGGGCTGATTAATATTCTACGGCCTTTAAAATGTGTTTGGGAGGATTTGTTTTATTTTGTTTTTGTTCTAACTATTTATCTGTGCTTTTATCTTGTATTTTTATCTTGTTAACTGCTCTCAGATCTTCGGATGAAGGGCTGTATATAAATTTAATTTATTATTATTATTATTATTATTATTATTATTATTATTATTATTATTATTATTTCTGGTACACTCTTTTAAAAATGTCTAAAAGGATGCAAAAATAATGTTTACAAGGTTATTTTCTTTCTAAGTAACTGAAAATAAATGTGGTGGGCTGTTGCTGCTGTTGAAAATGTGCATCATCATTGTTCTGTAGAAAAGAGCTTGTTTGAATACAAAAATGCAAGAAGGATAGGATAAGCAATGCTTGAAAACATTGTTGCATGTTGTTAGCTTCAAGAATGCCTTGGCAGCAGATATCCCCTCTCCTTGGTCAGTGCTGTGTTGCTACTGACTCAGACACTTTTTTCAGACACAGTGAACCTTGGATACACATGATTAATAGCAGCAATTCACATGTTTTTACTGAAGTCAGAAAAATCATTGATTCATCATTAATCTTGTGGGTTTGATTTGGAAGTGATTATTGAGATTGCTTGAACTGCAAAGATGTATTTAACACTTGAACTCTTAAAACATAAACAAATCTTCATTGTGCATTTTATTAGACAGTTAAACTATTATATCAGACAGTGTTAGGGTTTTGTCTATGAATACTTCAATTTTTAATGGTGGTTACTCATTTTAAAAAACACCTTAAGGTAGTGAGAATGATAGTGTTTGCTTTTAGGTATGGGTTGGATTCTGTTGTCATTTGCTGGAGTCTTTGCATTGTTTGTAAAAGTTATGACAGTTAACACCTACCTTTTCACGTGGTTAGACTGGATATTCAAAGGACAGAACAGAAGAAAATAAGAGTAAAACGCAAGCTTAGAAAGGGAGAGGGATCACATACTTTCACTGCGACACATAGAATCATAAATTTGGAAGGCACCTTTAAGACCATCTGGTCCAACCCCCTGCTCAGTGGAGGAATTCCAGAGCAAGAACGTCTCCTTGAGGAGCTGTAGTGGAGGTGGCCCATCCCCATCCCTGGGCAATTGGTTCCATCGTCCATGTTCTTGTTACCAATATGTCTCTCCTGATGTTGAACCAAAATCTACCCTCCTATAGCTTAACCTCAATAGATCTAGTGCTGCCCTAAACTATGGTTTATTTAGCATAGTATTGTGAGAAAATAACTTTCAGCAGCTAGCAGCCCCAGTTGCAAGAAATGGAACATGCCATCTTCAGAGGCGATATACTTCTGAGAATCCGATCCTGTGGGCAGACAGGAGGGTGGGAGGGCTCCCACACCCTGCTTCTGAGTTTCCTCAGAATATCTTGCCAGCCCCTGCTGGAGTCCATGGAACTTTAGATTGATCCAGCATGGCAGATACCCTGACCATCCACTGAATTACTGAAAGCTCTTGATCAAACTATGAAAGCAAACAAGCAAAATGCACTGTTATCCCCTTCAGCCTGTTGTTTTTTTATGAGATGCTTGCTTTCCACTGTTCCATTCTATTTTTTTCAGTGAAAAATATAATTCTAAAAAGTATTCTACCCATTTTTAATGCTGTATAGCCTACGCCCCAACTTCTCTGTCTGAACTGGATGTTGACGAAACCTCCAAAAGGCCCTGAGTGTTTCTGTTGATATAATTGACAGAAACAAGTGCTGTTCCAATGCATTAGCATCATTCCAGGCAGGCTGGCAGTGAATAAAAAAATAAATAGATTCTATGGCTCTGGGGAAATAAGTATTGCTGAAGACTAGGAAACAGCAGCACCAGTAAGGAGATGGGGGGAAAACATTTACTTTTGTTTCTTTCAAACTGCAAAACAGTATGAAAAAGACACATTTTTTAAAGAACAGCTATTTTGCAATGTTCCAGGGCCCTATATTTTTATTGTATGTAAGGCAAAATGCAAAATACTGTTAATCAGGGGAATTGACACAGGTTTGTGGTGCAAATTTGCATAAAAATTGCATATGTAGTTTCTGAGCAAATTAAGATAGTGTGTGCTCAGGACTCACTAGTACTGTACAGTCGTACCTTGGTTGTCGAACGGAATCCATTCTGGAAGTCCGTTCGACTTCCGAAAACATTTGACAACCAAGGCATGGCTTCTGATTGGCTGCAGGAGCTTCCTGCACTCAATCGGTAGTCACAGAAGCCGCGTCAGACGTTTGGTTTCCGAATAATGTTTGCAAACCGGAACACTCACTTCCGGGTTTGCGGCATTCAGGAGCCAAAACGTTCGAGTTGCAAGGCGTTCAGGATCCAAGGTACGACTGTACTTCGCAGCATGCCAATCAACCTTGTAAGAAATGTAACAAAAGCTTCGTGTTGAAAGAATTTTTTTTTAATTTATTTTTAAGGAGCAGGGGCCTGAGATGTGGGGCCAGCAGAAAAGTTCTTGTGCTTGGGCCTTTAATAAAGAAGAAGGCATTCAAATTCAATATTGAGATTACTGTTGGTTTCCCTAATTTCATTGTTCAAGTTTTATAATACTCAAGGATTATAATAAAAAAAAAATCAATTGTCAGCAGCCCAAAGGTCTCAGGTTTCAGCAGTCCAAAGTTTTCAGTGTTACAAAATAAAGAGATTTGAGCAGTTTATATAATATTTCCCAAAAAAGTGGTGACGGAAAGTGTGACAGACATACCCACACTGAAGATGGGTAACCTGACTGCTATTATAGGTGTGTTATTTGATAAATATTTTCCTGTATTCCCACAACAGAGGTTTTTTATTAACTGTGGTAGTGTTTACTGTATGTAGAGGGGAACTTGTGACCAATTAAATCTCAACCAGCGAATCTAAATAAGGATGAGGCACTTTTAGAACAAAACAAGAACTTTATTTCCTCTCAAATAAGTTATTGCCTAGTGGTTACTTTTGAAAGTCAGAATACTTTGTTTAAAACAAACACTTGTTACAGAGATATTTTAGATAATAGAATTGAAAAGGACTCTGAGGGTCATCTAGTCCAACCCTATGTAATGCAGGAATCTCAACTAGATCAATGCATGACAGGTGGCAATTTTGGGAAAGGCAGGCTGGGGGTGCCATGTGGAGCGTGTCAGCTCAGCCCTGCAGAGCAGTGGCGTTGCTTGGGTTCCCATCAACACATGCACTCCCACTTACACGCACGCCAAAAACAGCCCCCAAAAGGGACAGAGTGGAATGGGGCAGGGGAATGGGGCAGAGAAATCCCCACTTATGCATGTCCTGTAACAGAACCCCAGTATAAGTGGCTTCCACGGGGAGCCCCAAAAAGAATGTGGTTTGTCAAAGGAGCCGTGGACTCAACAAGGTTGAAAACCACTGTTCTATGCTATTTAATATTTATATGAAACTCTTGGGAGCTGGCATGTGAAAATTGGGAGCATGGTGTCATCAGTGTACTGATGACATGCAACACTATCTCTCTATTCCATCAGAATCAGGAGAGGCTGAGAAGGTGTTGGACTCGATGGGAGGCCAAAAAATGAAGCTGAATCCTGTTGAGATGGAGGTGCTATTGGTGGGTAGTTCCCAGTCTGGAAATTAGGTGTACAACCTATTCTGGGAAGGGTTGCATCTGAATTTCAAGCTGCCACTGGAGTGCTTATGTCCTGCTTAACTGGACCACCAGTTATAGCTGTTCCTGGTCCAGGATAGGCTGGTCTCAATTGTCCACGCTCTGGCAGCCTCCCACTTTCATGTCATGTCATTCTTCCCAGGCTCTTTTTGTAGCATCCTATAGAATCATAGAGTTGGAAGGGACACCAAGGGTTTTCTCGTCCAACCCCCTGCAATGAAGGAATAACCCTGCATCCATTTCTCCTGGAAGTTGGGGACAGGAACTCCAATGTACATTTTAACTGGATCCAATACTGTAATTGGATTTATGGGCTTGCCTGGTTTCTTTAATAATATTACTTTATATAACATAAAACATTTGTGCAAAAGTATGTTCCTATTTGTTCTTGTATTTGTATTTTTATGTTAGTTTATATATTATATGTACCAGGTTCGTGTCTCCGCTCCTCCACCTGCAGCTGCTGGGTGACCTTGGGCCAGTCACACTTCTCTGAAGTCTCTCAGCCCCACTCACCTCACAGAGTGTTTGTTGTGGGGGAGGAAGGGAAAGGAGAATGTGAGCCACTTTGAGACTCCTTCGGGTAGTGATAAAGCGGGATATCAAATCCAAACTCTTCTCTTCTTCTTCTTTAAAAGGTTATTTGACCATTCCATGGAAGGGTTTAAAAGCTGGGAGTTTATGACAACTCATTGCTGGGGTGAAAAAGCAGCTGGTGACTGGATTTTGGAAATTTATGATACCCCGTCACAGCTAAGAAACGTCAAGACTCCAGGTACAAATTTTATAATTTTGTTAGTGATGTGCATTTAGGTTCCAGTGATAGAAAAGTCTCGTAGTAATAGTTGTAGTAGTATATTTATCAGTCACTTTAAAAAAAACGAACTCAAAGCTACTTACAAACACTAGAAAGAGATATAAAACTTTTTAAAATAATTGCACTTCCATGTTCCTGTTTCATTTGGGGTGACTTCAAAATCATTTTTCTGGTACATTTCATTTTAATGCATGTTTATAAGTTTTGGTAGCTGAGACACTGGGAGGATAGTAGGAGTAGTAGAATGAAAATAGTTGAATACAATAGATGTGTATCCTATGCGGGGGTTTATGTTCTGCGGATCCCGGCAAATCATGTATAGTCAAGACACACTGGGTTTAATGGTGGGTGAGATTACCAAAGTCTTTTTTCCCAGGTGCCTTCCCCCTTTCCACCCTCTTTTTATTTTGTGTGTGAGTAAATGCAGATATATATAGATTCACCAAACATGTAAAGCTTGAATGTGACAAGTTAAATGTGTGTAAATTGTGGGCTTACTGTATTCTCACCTTGGGAAATAATGACAAATTTTCCCTGCCATTTCCTTCCTTGTAAGCCACTCAGCCCTACTAGAGGTTCAGCTGTCCTCCCAACCCCCTGGAATTCCTTGGACTCTCTAAATCTTCTCCGGAGGGTTCTCCAGCCCTCTGGAGCAGGTTTAAGAGTGTGGGGTACTGCAGGAGGGGGGATAGTAGGAAATTGCTTGCATATGTGGCACTGGAAAACTACTGGGACATGCATGGAAGAAGACTAAATCAGAATCTCACTCAACATTGCTTAATGGACATTTTAAGGCCTATGTTATTGTGGTGCCGAGTAATTTCTTTCCTGCACTAATACTGCCATTGTTGACAGGTTTTTTCAGGTGGGGAAAGGAGCGATTTTATTTTTTGTATTGGTGTTATTAGTATTAATTATAACTATTAAAATGTTTGTTACATTTTTTCCGTTTACAGCTCAGTCTATGATACAAATATAGAAAATAAATTTAGAAAAAGTATTTTCCACATCTCATGTTTTTCATATGCCTCACCTAGGTAAATTGAAAGAATGGTCCTTAGTACTTTATGGCACTTCTGTTCAGCCTTATTCCCCAAGAAATGATTTCCCAAAAGCCGAACGAGTGCGCTCAAGTCCAATAGAAGACCCTACAGAAGATTATGGGGCAGATGACTATGCAGGTAATATGAAGCAGAATGTTTCAGGTGTGTCTGCCTCAAATATGCCCACCAATATACTAGTGTAAAAGATTAGCAGTCCCCTTTTCTCTTGCTTTTACATAATGCTATTAATGTCATGTCCTGGTTCAAGAAACCTTGGATAGTGACTCTGGCTAAAGATCTTTTTTTTTCAATATACTTTTTATTAATTTACAACAAAAATTATACATTTTTAACCAAATTTTCACAAATTATACTTTTGAGACTTCCTTCGATTTTTCTGGTAATCATCCATATATACTCCTAACTATAACGCATTTCCTTTTTTGCATTGCCTTTTAACTTTCACCTTTTCCAATATGTGTTTTCCGAAACAATACATCTTAACCTTTACAGTGCTTCTTGAAACCCCACTAGCGTTGTTTGTGAATCACATAAATTTTTCAGATAATCTACAAACTTCCCCCAATGTTCGATGAACTTTTGATTTTTAGAGTATCTTATTTTTCCAGTCAATTTATCTAGCTCCGCATAGTGTATTAGTTTCATTCTCCAATCTTGGATTGTCGGTGTATCTTCCTGTTTCCACTTCTGGGCTAGTAAAATTCTTGCTGCCACAACTGCATACTGGAATAGCTTACAGTCTTTCCTTCTTATTTCTTTCCCTGTGATTCCTAAAAGAAAAGCTTCTGGTTTCTTAACAAAAGTATATTTTAGCATTTTTTTTAATTCATTATATATCCCTTCCCAGAAGTTCTTAACTTTCTTACATTCCCACCACATGTGATAAAATGTTCCCTCCCTTTCTTTGCATTTCCAACACTTATTATCCGTTTTGTACATTTTGGCTAATTTGACAGGTGTGATGTACCATCTATAGAACATTTTCATCACATTTTCCTTCAATCCCATGCATGCAGTGAATTTTAAATTTTCCTTCCATAGTTTTTCCCAGTCTTCAAAGATCAGTCAGGGTCTGGTTCAGAAATCCAAAATTCCCCACAATACATATTTCCAGTTTTGATTTATTTTTTTATTATTATTCACTTCCAAAGCAAATACATAAGACCAAATAGTTTCTAACAACTCCTTTGAAGTAAAGACAAATGGTGATTTGCTTTCTCCCTCCCGCTGCTTTCGCCAAAGGTCCATGCAATGCCGAGTGCAGCAAAGTAGGATGTGGTGGCCCAGGACCAGACCACTGCAATGACTGCCTGCACTACTACTACAAATCTAAGAACAACACGCGGTAAGACAGTATATTGCCCCACAAAATTATTAGATTATACTGAATATCTTTAACTTACTTGACAAACCATTTTGAATCTTAGCAAAATTCTTATTCAAGATACTTTTACATTTTCAGCATCAGTAGGCTTCAGAGACTAACTATATGTTACATGAATGTGTGCACATTAAAGCACATATTAAAAGTGATTCAGGGTATTTAAAAAAAACAAAACCTGCAGCTTTAGGATGTGAAATTTGGAGTAAAGAAGTAGGGGGAGGTAATATATTATTTCCTCACTTGCTATTACTTTTCTCCAAACAGATACAACACATCACATGGCTGGGATGGGACTTAGGACCCTCATTTTATGGTAGTCCCGATCTTTCCTGGAGCAAAGTTTCCAAAACATGTAGCTGGTAGACTTCCATTTGATGCCTTGGCCATTGACCTACAGTGTCTCCTGGGGCTCTATTCTGCTTCCTTGGGTGAAGCCGTCCAAGTTTTGGGAGTTTGGGGTCATCAGTATGCTGATGGTGTCCCACTCATATATCTCCTTTCTATCTCAGGACAAGGAAACAACTGAAGTTGTGGGTCGGTGTCTGGCATCCGTTACTGTCTGCGTGAGGGTGAACAAATTAAAGTTTAATCCAGACAAGACTGGAATGGCAGATCAGGGAATAAGGGTTCAACCATGCTAGGATTTGCTTACACTGCACTTGAAGGCTCAGGTTCATAGCTTGAGTTTTCTTCTGAATCTATTCATAAGTCTAGATCTCCAGATTTGGCAGTGGTTTTTGGACAGTTCACACTAGTGTGCCTACTATACCCATTCCTAAAGGTGTCAGATCTGGCCTTGGTTATATATACATGCCTTCGTTATATATAATTGGAATACTCTTTGAACAATGTTTGGAACTTTACCCAATTTAGATTTCTGGAGCCAAACTGTTAACTGGGGGAAGTTATGTAGGGAGCATGTGATTCCTAAATTACTATTTCTGTTTCTGGGAACAATTCAAAGTGCTGGTTCCAACCTAAATGTATTGAGACCAGTTTATGACTTTCCCATACAAGCCTGCTGAGAGATCTCCAAGAGAGGCACTTCTCTCAATCCTGCCAATATCTGAGAATGAGGAGGGACATGAGAAAAGACCTTTCTCCATGGTAGTGCCTAAGCTGTGGAACTCCCTCCCTAGAGATGCCCACTAGGCGCCATGTCAGATGTCCTTCAGGTGACAACCTGTTCATTTTGACAAGCCTTTGGCTTTGTGTCTTTACTAGGTTTTATCTGCCCACCATTTTATTTTAGTTAAGAATCCTGGTTGCCTTACAAATGTTTTATTATATTTGTATTGATATTGATGATATTGATATTACTGTCATTGGTTCTATATGCAGAAAGAGAGGATACAAACTGAAATACTTTTAAAAATGTTAAGGAAGGGGCTTGGCAATTAATGGGCAAAAGATAAAAGCGAGTGAAGAATCTTATCTAGACACAATATTCAGGAGTTTGAGCCTTCATGTGATTAGGGTTTGGTAAGGGGAGAATGGGGACACACCTGGTAGGCCCACCCTCTCTGATGCATTGATGTCAGTCGGTCTCTTCCCTTCCACTCATTAGAGACTGAAGATCTGCAGAAGGACGCCTGCTCTACATGCCGAGGGTCCCTCTATAATTTTTAAACCTGATCATACAAGAGCCTACGGGCCTGCTCTAGGCCATTTGCCTTCTAACAAAGTGGAGGGTAGCAGGACCGGTAATTGGGGTGTGACAGTGGAAGTAGATTCAGTGAGCCTACCTTCCCTTATCGTGTCAGGACTAGGACAGGGTTTTGGACACAAATGAGACTGGCTTGGTTTGTGCCATCCCTGGTTGTAGTCTCTGCTTCCATAAACAAGAGGAGAGCCACTGTTTTAATCAACGCAGTTGCTTTTTTCCTGCCAAATTCATTGATAATTCTGACTCAGTCTTTTATTATCTTGTACAATGAAGAATCTGTGTTCCCAACTGTCCTCCTGGTCACTACAGCGCCGACAAGAAACGCTGTAAAAAGTGCTCACCCAACTGTGAAACATGTTTTGGAAGCCACAGTGATCAATGTAATACCTGTAAACCTGGTTACTATATCAATGAAGAGTCCAGGAATTGTGTTACCAGCTGTTCAGATGGGTTTTACCTGGATAATAGTAAGTATTTAAAAACAAAACCCTGTTATAATATTGGAAATAATTGGAAATCTTCAAGTTGCCATTAATGCATACAGTGGTACCCCGCAAGACGAACGCCTCGGAAGACGAAAAACTCGCTAGACGAAAGAGTTTTTCGTTTTCTTAGGCGCTTCGCAAGACGCATTTCCCTATGGGCTTGCTTCGCAAGATGAAGCTTGCCCCGCAAGCTCCGGGGATAGCGGGGAAGCGCAGCGCGCCTTCCCCTCTGTCCCCGGACCTGTTCTGAACGCTGGCGGCGGGGAGAAGATTGCTTCTCCCCGTTGCCAGCCCCGCAAGCTCCGGGGACAGAGGGGAAGTGCAGCGCGTCTTCCCCGCTGTCCCCGGACCTCTTCTGAAGGCTGGCGGTGGGGAGAAGAGCCCTTCTCCGCACCGCCAGCCCCGCAAGCTCCAGGGATAGCGGGGAAGCGCAGCGCGTCTTCCCCGCTGTCCCCGGACCTGGTCTGAAGGCGGTCTCCATAGGAACGCATTAATTGATTTTCAATGCATTCCTATGGGAAACCGTGCTTCGCAAGACGAAAAACTCGCAAGAAGAAAAAACTCGCGGAACGAATTAATTTTGTCTTGCGAGGCACCACTGTATTAAGGCTGATGATATTTATTAAACCATTACATACTGCCTTTCCATTTCAGTTTGAACACTCAAGGCGCATATCAGAATTCTAAAAATACCACTGAATAAACACATAAAAATAAACACATAAAAACAGATAACAGCAATAAAAAAAAACAACAATCATAATATAAAGGAAATCTGGCATAATACAGTCAGACATCAGGGACCACGAAGAAATTAATTTCAGTTCATATTTAAAGGTGAATTTCTAAAGCTTGCGCTTCCCGAAATAAAATGAGAACCAAAACACAGTCTTCTTTCAAAATTTGTACTAATCAAAATTCTCCAACCAAACGATGTCTACAAATATGCATTTATTGAGACGAAGTTTGTATAAAAATTAGCATATTAGTGGAAATAACATACTGAACACCGTGAGACTGAGTTCTAGGTAAACATGCGTGGGATGTTAGCCTCTCTTTTTATGCCCAGGACATTTCATTCTACAATGGCCTTGCCGCCCCCCTACCACATTTCTGGTTCCCCCCATTGTTTCTCTTCTTTTCATATTGTTTTTGTAAAACATACTGATTTTAGTTCCTCAGTCAGGGTGGTTATCTTTATGTCTGCAGCACTGATGCCAACTATTCAGAAAATAGGAGCTTTTACACACACAAGAAAGTTCCCCGTGATAATGAATGTCTACAATCTACACTTTAATTCTGTACAGCATCATGTACATATTTTTAATAATAATAAAAATTATTACATGGATATGTATACAAGAAGTTTATTTCTACAGGACCCAGTGGTTATGTGCTATGAAGAACAGCAAATAAAGTCTAATATTTTATATTTTTTATAAATGTAGCTTGTTATCTTTTGGCATTACTGAAAAGGTTTACTACAACTCAATGAGGAAAAGTTTACAGAATTGACCCCATGTTAAAATCATTTATATAATCAGATAATAGAAATTATTTGAATGTTAGTACTTCAGCAGCACAGAATATTACTGTATTGGCCTGAATATAAGCCTCACATTTTCCCCAAATTCTGACCGTGAAAAGTAAAAGTGCAGCTTAAATTTGCAACCTTACAAAAACTGGCTTTTATGATATCGCTGCTGAAACAAACATACGGTAAAATGGAAGGGGTGTGAGTGCCTGCGGAATTTTAAGGGAACTGCCTATATTCGGGTATTGTCTTTTTTTTCTTTCCCCCCCTTGAATTTTAAAGGTGCTGCTTATATTCAGGTGTGGCTTATATTCGGGCCAATACGGTATATTTTATTCAGCTCCTATTTGTGGTATCACATTAGGAGTAGCAATAAGCAAGGAGACAAAAAGATATTATTGCATGTAATCGAACTGGGTTCTTTTCGTTGTGTTCCTTTTTCTTTTCAGATAAGATTGTATGCCGTAAATGCAGTGAAAACTGTAAGACATGCACTGAATTTCAAACCTGCACAGAATGCAGACATGGCCTAAGGTAAGGAAATGATAGATTGTATTCAACATGGTAGCAAGGAAAGTTAAATAATATTATTTAACCTTCACATTACAATCTGCTGAAGTGTAATATTCATTATATGTGTAATCATGGCCAACACTGAATAAAAAAAATGAAAAGCTGAGGAAAATGAAAGCTGTGGTCCGTTTAATATACAGTGCCTGCATTTGCATGTCAAAGTGGGCCATAAATCATGGCTTCCTGTGAATGAGCAGCATGTTAGCACATGCTCTTGACTTGATCCTGTTTCATTCTACCCTTCCTAACCAGGAGCCTTGATTCCCATAATGAGCAAACCAAAAGTTGTGGTTTGTTTCTCTCTAAACAAACTTCAGTGGTAAGCCAAAATTTGTTCTTGTATTTCCAATCATGGCTTGTTTGGGTTTACACATCACGTTAATGCAAGGCCTGTAATTTGTTGCTGCTGGCGCCAGGACAGGCAGAACAAAATTCAGCAGAGTGCAGCACTAGCATGCTACTCGTTCATGGTATAAGTGTGGGAGCGGAGAAAGACTTGCTTACAGAAAGCCTCTGTAAGCGAGTCATTTCCCCAGACTGACCCTGTACTCACGGCGTGGTACTGAACACAAGTGTTCCTCAGAGTAGATGGATTTGTTTGAACATTAACAATATGTTAACTATTGCCAAAAAAATCCATACAGAAGTGCCACATGCTAATCAGCATTTTCTAATTCTGCTTGTGTATCTCTGTAGTTTACTAGGATCCAGGTGTGTCATCCGCTGCGAAACAGGAAAATACTACAATGGCAGGGACTGTGAGCCATGCCATCATTCCTGTGCTTCTTGTGCAGGTACCTCTGATATCTTTTCATCAATGTTCAATCCTGTAATGGTTATAGGGGTTGCTTGTGCGTAAGTTACTGCCACTCTGGGCTTGGTTGCCTGGTTAAACCCTTCTTGTCTGGACAGCCATTAGCTCCGTGGCTGCTCAGTCACTAGCAGAATCCGTCAGTGGGCGTTTCTTGAATTTCTTCCAACACAGAAGTTCCTTGACACCAAGTCTCCTCCTACTCTCCCTGCGCGAAAGTCTTCTGCGCAGGGTGGGCGTGGGCAGCGGAGGATCTGTGCTCTCCCCGCTGGTCTCCTGCGAGGAGTCCTGGAGCCTTTCCACCGATTCCCCCATCCGCCCCCCTTCACCCCTGGTGTTACGCTGATTGCCTTCCCCAGCAGATGGGCTGCCTATCCAGCATCGCTCGAGAGCCTTGCCTCCTCCTCTAGCTCCGATGGCAGTTCCCTGACAAATCCCTTCTGCGATAAAAGGGCGGGGGGGAGATTTTTTGTAGGCTGTTAATTAGCTACTTCTTCCGGTGCTAGAACCTTTCTGTACTTATACTTGGCTTCATTTTTTAAATCTTTTTGAAATAACTTTTCATTAAGTACACAGTCCTATTCAATGTATTTCCAGTAGTCATTCATACTTCTATGTGCATAGTATAATACACATCCATTGTCTCTATGCTCTGCTGCAAATTTGTCAATATGTTACCTTGTTCTATTGACTTCTGAGGTCCAGGAGCAGACGCTTGCATAAATTGCACCGAAGAGTATCTTATGGAGAATGGAAGGTGTGTGCTGGCTTGTAACAATGGCTACTACTTTGATCACTCGCTAGAAAATGGATACAAAACTTGCAAAAGGTAAAAAGTATTCCTCAAAAATCAAATGCATCTATTTAATATGTAAACCATAACTAATTGGAGAATATAGTTCTGGCAATATGATACTATTATTTAGTGAAGTATGACAATCAAGCAAAACCTTCAGACATAAATTTAATACTTGCTTTTCTTGTGAGTTCTTTGTGTAATTCCTGTATTTGTAAGATTTGATTATGTGCTAGAAGATAAGTTTTATGCATCACATTCATGTCCAGGGATAGAAAAAAAGAGCTGGCAGTGCTTTGGAAGAAATGGAGACTTTTTTTCTCCATAGCCAAATTAATGCTAGCTTTTCACCGAAGGAGACTTCAGCAGTCAGCACTATAGGGTGACCGTAGTAAACTACTAGACTTCAGGAAACTTACTCATCTGGCTCCAGCACTCAGCAGTCTTATGCTATTCTCCTTTGGAGAAGAATTTCCCAACTGTTTATCTCTCTTCTACCCACCCACCATTTTCCGTCTTCTATCTTTCACAATTGTTTCCCAAGATAATGTATATAAAGTGTTTTAAACATCCACAAGAGCTATATAAATGCTTATTATTTTATTCCATCCATCCGTCTTGCAATGGGCCCATGAGATTCCTTTCCACTTTTAAAGCGCCTTGGGGTTCTTCCACCTATATACACATGTCATTTATTTGTCACATTTGTGACATATTCCACTTTCTGTACTTAGCTTCAGCACCTCTTGATATGAAATGAAGGAATCAAACAGTTTTTGATACTGAGACAATGTGATTAACCATATATTTAACCTACTGTCTTTTCATTAAGATGTGATGCCAGCTGTTTTGGGTGCAGTGGTCCAGGAGAGAAAAACTGTACAAGTTGTCCAAATGGCTATATCTTAGAAACAGGTCTCTGCACAGTTGGTCTAGTCTGTAAAGATGGTAAGTAATTTTACCTGTTTCTGTCTTTTTCCAAATTCTTCACATCTGTTTCATATTACATAACCGTAGTAGACTCAATTAATTATGGTTTTCAATTCACAAGAAAAGAATGCATGTGCTACTATTTATTTTTTTCATTTGTAACATCCATAACTTGGGCAGCTCTTTACAAATATTTAGCAATATTATAAACTAAAAGCAGTCTGGGTGGTAGAGATCTTCTGCAGCAGAGGAACTGAGCCTTGCTGGGCTCACACCAGCCAGCAAAAAAAGTGAAACCACATCACACACTTTGTTGTTGTTGTTTGCCTTGCCCTTCCACTGAAACAACAGTTCTGCAGGGTGGAAGAGGGAGAATCTGAGGCAGAAGAATCACCAAAGCTCTCCCATGGTTTCTTGGGTGCCTCCCTCATTTCCCCTTCCATTCATTCCATTGGGATCTACTCTTATTGTCCCTGGAAATACAGGATTGTATCCTAAAGTAATAATCTATTTTTATTTATCTCTTTAAATGCCATGATTCACAAAACAAGAAGCAGAATCCATGAACAACATTCCATAAAATAGTAAATGTACTTGTGGGAGAGGCTGAATGTTATTTTTAATTTTTGGAGTCTTAAAGGGAGCTATATAAGGGGGTAACAAGTGGGAAATGGGGACTGATATATCTTCTGAGAAATGCACATTTGCTCTAATTAATAAACCACACTCTGGCCAAATACTATTGTACAAATATTTTGTACATTTTTCTATATATTCATCCATCAAATTATAGGTGCCCCGTGTCTATTTTTACTGCAATACAGTAGAAAAATAAGTTATGAAAATGTGATTACTGACATTTCTGAGTGTCATCATCTATATAGTGCCTGCTATCCCTTTATTATTGATTTTAATTTTAATGTGTTTTTTACCCAAAGACTGTTTATGAGTAAACTATCATTCATTGAGTGAAATGTTTTTCCCCCAAAATACAAATGTGCTTCTCAAAACACATTTGGGGATCTTAGCTGGGATAATGCTGGACAACTATATATGTTTGGTTGTGAGGGTCCATCCAAATTCCAGTATATATTTCTGCACTAGTCTAAAAATTGAAGGACAGATTTCAGAAGACATCAAGGGCTAGAGGATAGAATTTTGCATACTATTTAAAATAAGTAAATTATCAAAGTGGACATCTGACCAGTGATCATCAGTAGCATTCACCCCTGTGGAATGATGATGATTCCCACCATGTTCATTTTCCTGGCTTTTTAATCCAGAGGAGTTACTAGTAAAATTCTCTTAATTGCATCAGCAGCACTACCTATAAATTACCCAAACAGTTTGTATGCTGACCATATTACTTTTTGCTAAATGGGTATCCTTATTCCGTCAACTCCCTGTGCTACTTTCTTCAAGGCCTCAATCCCTTGTGCAAAGATAGTGTATAAGACAAAAACAAACTATCTGAGAAAAGCAAGCAAATTGTGCCTCCTTTCACATATTTCACGCTTTTTAGACTATGCTGTGATGCACAGCCCAGAAATCTTAATCAAATGTTTACTGAAGACTAAGCTTACAGTAGTGGAAAAAGTACTGGTTCCTGTAAACAATGTCCATTCTGGTTGACTTTATCAGCATTCAAAGTAAAGTGTGTTGGAACAGAGTTGCACAATGGAGCAGCCCATTCCTGTGGATTCTGTTAAGTTCACCGCAGTTTTGCTATTCCTTTTGATTAGGGGAGAAAAGCTCCATGGGAACTCTAAAGCCGTTTGACAAACAGTGCCAGGTTACTAGATTTCCTAGATTACTAAGGAAGCCTCAGCTGATTGGCATGACAGAATAACGTATTTTAATGGTGGCTCGTGTGTGGATTGCCCCCTTGTCTTCAGACACCCATGCCTTTCACCCCAAATCGCCTGCTTTTTGTTCCCCGTTTCTGTGAACCAGCTGCTTTTGTGTCTTACCAACATCCCCTTATCCTCTACTGTGGGGCTGTGGGACACCTGCTGGCAACTTTCCCTTCTAGCTCTGATGACTCCACTACCCTTCCCAAGTGTCTTCTCCTATTTCATGATTTGTATCCAGTGACAATTTCCTCCAAACTGAAAATTTCACCTTTCCAGGTTCTACCTCACATTCTGCCTTCCCCTTCCCTAGATGCTCTTAGAGCCACTTCACACTTTACTCAAGAGTCATACTTTTTCTCCAGTTCCTGTGATCTTGGGGGGCAGAATGTTAAAACTATTGTTCAGCTAATTTTAATCTTTTTCGCTAGGATCAGTGAGTAACCTTACAATGCATCAATGCAGATACCCTATATTTGTATATAATTAGTATATTTAGACAGTCTAAATGGGTCATTTGTGAATGATGTGAATAGAACAAACATACACCACTCTAAAAATGACTGATAAACTGAGATTTGGTCAGTGCTGTTTTTCTAGAAAGTAGGTGCCAGAACTGACCATGAATGTTTCCCTTGTTCTCTAATGATGACAGTGGTGCCCCCCTGAGTTGTTCCGGCTGGAAAAAAGCCCTGCATTGGGCTATGATATATTTTTTATGATACTCTGTCAGTGTTGTGTTTGGTTTTAAAAAGCTCTTAGTCATGTTCATGAATTTCCATATTAATGTTTCCATATTTTTATAAGCTCTTCTGGAAGAGCAGAATATAAATGCTAAATATGTAAATGAAACTAGGCTTTAGCTTGTGAACCATTTTTGTGCAAAGTATTTTGACTTAAAGTTGCACCAGCCACCTGCAGTAGACAGCTTGCAACCTCCGTAACAACACATGGAAGCATTACTGAAAGTAGGTTTCTGTTCTACATACAGTGGTACCTCGGGTTACATACGCTTCAGGTTACAGACTCCGCTAACCCAGAAATAGTGCTTCAGGTTAAGAACTTTGCTTCAGGATGAGAACAGAAATTGCACGGCGGTGGCAGCAGGAGGCTCCATTAGCTAAAGTGGTGCTTCAGGTTAAGAACAGTTTCAGGTTAAGAACGGACCTCTGGAACGAATTAAGTACTTAACCCGAGGTACCACTGTACTTCATATTGATTGCCACTAATGCTGAGCTTTAAGAAAACAAAACTCCTGTGAAGACCTTTTATTTTTCAGGGATGGATTATTTTCAAGTATGATTTGCACTTTCTCACATTCTATAGCTCATTTTTTGATACTTTGTCACAAGAAATTCTAAACTCTTTTCCCCACTCATACACAAGGCATAAAACTGCTGAAACTAAGCAGCACTGATATACTGTAATGCTAATGTAACTGGGTGAGCATTAGAGAGATGCGCTTAATATCCTCCAATTCTGCCAAAGTTTGCAATTGTGGAGCAAGCTTCATCGAGAGAACACCAGCTAACATTTGACAGATAGATGAGAGAATCGAGAACTTCAGCCATACTTTGATCTATGATTTACAATTTACAGTAGAAATACTGTCATAGTTCCTGTTTGCTTCTTACTGTCCAGGGAGAAATCTCAACCCTATATGCACTGGAGAGAGATAATAAAAAGTGAACTAAGGTGCAACACATTTATTTTAATAATGGGATTTCCATTACAACCTGAGTGAAAACATTCATTCTTTCCAGAGACATTATGACCAGTACAATACAGTTCACTCATTACTTTTTACTCATATTGTGTAAGGGGTTGTAATTGTGGGAGGCAGGTAAGGGGGGGGGTGTAGACCACACCTAAGACCACACCAGACCAGATTAAGATTTCTCCAGAAAGTAACAAGTGAACAGGCCCATAAAAGCTTTTGATTGTCACTGGTTGTTTCCTAACCATAAACACTTCTTTTTGGAGTAGAAAGGTTTAGGAACAGGATTAATGGGTGATATTCAACTAAGCTTTACTCAGGGTAGGCCAGTTGAAATTAAAGAGCATGATTAAGTTAGGTCCAGTCTAAATTAAACTTAATGAACTAAATGAAACTTGGTTGAATACCACCCACTATTCAGTACAATTTTAAATTATGTAAATATTCTTGGGATGTGGCTGTTTATTCAACAGTATTCATAATACTCAATAAATACCTTCCACTGTATTTTTCACTGTTTTCTAATATTTTTCTTTCTGGTCTCCCCCCCCCCCCCCTCCTTTCATGAATGGATACAAATCACTCCTTCCTGGAACACAATATTTCTTCCTGAAAACAAATGCTGTTGTGACTGAAACTCCCTTTGATGAAAACACAATTTCCTGTTTGTTACCTGCTACCTGCTCCTGAATGGTCTCTTCCATCAAATTTGCCTGTCTGACAAATTAAATCTTCCTTCACCTGATACCATGCTGTTTAAAACTTCAACTTCTCTTCACTCTCTTTGACCTCTGGAAGCAACGGAAGAATCTTGGGCCGAAGGAGGCTTCTGTATGCTAGTGAAAAAGAACAATCTTTGTCAACGAAAAGTACTTCAGCAACTTTGCTGCAGAACATGTACACTAAAAGGCTGAATGGGCACCTCTCCCAAGTTCTCTTGCTCCTGTAGACTTATAGATTAATCCATATTATTAAAAATGAAAAAAAAGCAAACCACCTTTCTCTCTCTCTTTCTCTATCTCCCCTTTGGGGAGAGAGTGAACTGTATGTTGGAACTTAAAATAGAAAACTACAACAAGCCTACCTTTCTTAACCGGGTGTTTAGAACAAAGCACCCTGGATCACAGTGTCAGTATGGTATGACCAAAGCATTTGATGCCAAAATTAAAGATTTGATTTCCTATCAACTTAAGGATATTCCTGCATATTTTTTTCACATTCTCATTTCCTTTTTCCTGGTTGTTTCCCCTTCAAGATGTGTAGAGTGTTTCAAGAATACAACACAAGTTTACAAGGATTAAAACAGAACAAAAAATATGCTTGCATTAGTCTTTTTGTGCTTATATACTCAGAATGTGGAAGAATGTTAGGCAATTAAGCAATCCTTAAGAGAGTTAGAAACAACCTTCAAATCAGAGCTATGCTCAACATCCACTGCAATATTAGAAGACTCTAATGCATCTGCCTATGGTTTCTAGTCGTATCCTATATTGTGTGTTGTTTGTTTTAATTATACTGCATTTGTTACATTTTGCCAAAAACATTTTAAGGTGTAGCCATGTTAACTGGTATATTTTGAAAGCTGACATTTTTGTCATAGTTTTATTATATTTTTAAAGGTGCAAAGTTCTTAAACATTCAGGGCTTTCTTCCTGCTGTGAATAAACTCTGAAAGGTGCAGAGTCCTGTTAAGGTTTTGATTTTTTTAAAAAATGTAGTTTTCATACTTGAAACTGGAATGCACCAATAATCATGAATAATAATATGGATCCACTCTTTTAGACATGGGGCGCTGCTCAGATGACCAGCACACAATTCCAGAAACCCTTTGAATTTATGTGAGCTGTGATGTATACATGGATTTCTCCATTCACTTGACTGCTTAGAGCATCCCAACTCCTGCATCCTTTTATGCAGCTAGAACTGCCTTCTCCATGAAAGTGAAAGTTACCTCCCTACTATTACAATGTATGCACTGCCATGTGCCTGCCCTTCTGGAGGTACATATACAATGGCTTGTGTGTGAGTTTTAATACATTCTAAACCTTATACATACATGGTAGGCTGTTTTCTGCCCACTGATTGCATTCTCTGGATTGTGGCGATGGTGTACAGGGATTGGTGTTGAGATCTATCTTGCAATGAAACTTCTACAAAATGTTTGCATGATTGGTGCCTATAACTGAAATACACTGAACCAAATTTAACTATTGATGTTCATACATCATCAATGGAACATAAAAGAGTGGACCAATATGGTACTTGTGCAATAATAGTTAACTTATAGTTCTAAGCCTGGTGCTATTCATATTCTTCTATCATATAATAAGTAGAGAAAATCTCACCCGCAAAAACCCCCTTAAACCTATATATATTGTATTTTCTAGGCAATCTAGAAATAGCCTTTAAGTACAGTTCATACATTCCTACATGGGAAAATAAACGTATAATAGATTATTTGAGATAAAAACATTATTACGATAGATTATTTGAGATAAAAACAGGGACCCAAATTTCTTCCTTCAAAATAATTTGTTTCACTGTGTATGGCAAATCTAAAATAGGTTTAGTTTATCATGAAATAAAACAGAACTTTCCAGATTTCTGAAAGCACCACTATAGCCCCTAAACATTACAAATGGTTGTGCCAGTTTGTAGAAACAACAAAGCCCTCTTTTAACAGAAAAGCTGAATTATTCCAAAAGATAACTCCCTCTAGATCACCACCAAATAAATTGTTCAAAAGAACTCACTTTTAAGATTAAAATTGTACGATTTGTCACTTTAGGCCTCAGGGTTTGAATATACACTGTCATTATCAATTTAACAGTTATTATTATAAACTTAAACTCATTAATAGACATGCAAAATGGCAGTGGATTAAGTATGCATAAGTGCCCAAGATGGTGTCAATAGGCCAGTTAGTGTTAGTTCCTTTCATTTATGTTCTAGAGACAACTCTCTGAGTTAGGGGAAATTTTATTGTAATAAAATAATCATAACCACTTACAGGTTTTATTACCATCAAGTGGTATGTAAGTTTTGCTAAACAAACATGCAAGTAACATAGTGACAAATGGAGACACTTATTACTAACAGAATAAAGAGTACAACTCTTCTAAAAACTATTCGGGATCCACACAATGGGGAAAAGAGTATTTGTTGCAAGTGCCTTTTGCACACAGCACACAGCAAGAAACTCACTGCATTCCACTACCTGCTCTCAGGTTCCCCTCCTGCAGTAAGGAGCAAAAGGAAAGTTACAGATTCCCTAAAACTCATTCAGGAGGTACCTAGAATAGAAAGAAATGCACAAGCAGATGATCCGTGACAAAGCACCTGAAAAGTAGTTTACTTTAAACTGGGAATGCTAACAGTATTTTTGGCTTTAAAGTGGTGAAAATGGGGAAACATCAGACATCATGTCACTGGTGCAGCTGAGTTATTTATGATTAAGTCCTACTGAAATCAATGGAGCTTAAGTCAATCACAGATAATTTGT
Source organism: Podarcis raffonei (assembly GCF_027172205.1). Taxonomy (NCBI): domain Eukaryota; kingdom Metazoa; phylum Chordata; class Lepidosauria; order Squamata; family Lacertidae; genus Podarcis; species Podarcis raffonei. Next base: position 62,437,969 of record NC_070612.1, on the reverse strand, counting down.
CAAGCTTATTTCAACAGAAATTAAGTTTGACTTGAAGCTGCTGGGCCTGGGCTGGTGACTGTGTCTTCTAGGAAACCACAGTCAGCTTGATATGTTTAGTTCCATTGGCATCTATCTACTTACTAAAAATTCTGAAACTATCACAACTCTGTTGGTACTAATTTAACTGCTAGTACTGTCTGGAATGCTTTGTTTTTCTACATAACATTATTAACAAGAAAATAATGCTTTCAAAGTTTAAGTTAATGGTATATATATATTATAAATAAATAAATATTATATATATATATATATATATTCCTAATTGTGATATAATGTATTGAATTGTAAAGAATTTATTTGGATACTTACAAATGCTTCTAACACAACTATAGAGAAGAATTTAATTTTTTAAATACTGACACATTGTTAAATCCAGATACATTTTTACTGAGGAATACTGTACATGTGTAAAATGTCCAGTTGTTATTTGTAAAATAGGGTAGTACTGTTGTAATTGATATTGGCCAAAATCAATGTTATTCCATATTTTATTTTTTATTAAATTAACCTACGTTCCTGTTCCTTTGGTGTAGTAAAGCACATTTATGAACCACATGCATACAGTTCTATGCTTAGAAGGGGACGTAGTTTTTCTGGGCTTCTCTTCTTCCCCACCCCATTTTTTTCATGAAGCAATTTGGTACTAAAAAAGAAATCACTGAAATAAAGTGAAATAATGTTTTAAATTAAATATATATTTGTCTATAAAAAGAAAAAATACTGGTGTTTGCAACAATCTGATAGTGTTTTTGAATCCTGGTATCGATCAGCTTGGACATCTCTTCAGCTGATGCAGAATTTTCACTTTAGAGGACAGGAGGATAAGTGAGGCTTAGCTGCACTTTATGCAAAGGGCCAAATGAGTGACACAGTTCACCCAGCAGAGGAAGGAGCAGCCCTTTTGGGCACTGAAGACCACATGCACAAGGAAGCTGCATGTCTGTGGGTGGGGCCAGACCTGGTATCCCCCTCATTCTTCCACCACTCTAATAAAACACACACACACACACACATTTACATATACAGTCGTACCTTGGAATTCGAACAGAATCCATTCTGGAAGTCCATTCGACTTCCAAAGTGTTCGGAAATCAAGGCATGGCTTCTGATTGGCTGCAGGAAGCTCCTGCAGCCAATTGGAAGCCCCATTGGGCGTTCAGGTTCCAAAGAACATTCGCAAACCAGAACACTCACTCCCAGGTTTGTGGCATTTGGAAGCCAAAATGGATGAGTACCAAGGTGTTCGACAACCAAGGTACGACTGAACATCCAAATTTACTCTCTCACACAGGTGCATGACTTCTCCACACTCTCACACACATGTACTTCTCCACACTCTCACACACATTCCCCCACTCTCTAATATGCAGCCTCCTATTCTTTCCCCTCCCTTATGTCAATATGTGTCTCTTATCCCCACCCCCACCAGCAGCCATAGGCTCCCGAGAGTGGAGGCTTTAATCTCCCACCAGCAATTCCAAAGAAGCCAGAGTTGCAGCCCAGCAACATGGGAATAGCTGAGTTTTCTCCACTGATGGCTGATAACCCGGGCAGGAGGGTGAGCCACATGGAGAGCAGCTGAGGGTGACAGGGTGCCAACATGTGCTCTAGTGCATGCAGAAACAAAAAGCATGATCCTCATGATCATGAGGCAATCATGCTTGGGTTTTATTCCACACAGTGGCGTGTAAGCATGGCTAACTTAAAGTAATGGTAGCCTATTAAGTAGTTGGAGAACTGCTGGACATTTATTCCTATAGGCCAGGGGTGTCTGCGATCTACTCCCACTGTAAATAAAGTGGCAGTGATCTACCCATTGGATTGACCAGAGTTGTTGAGCTTTTTGAGGGGGGAGAGAAATATGTTGGTTCATTAGAATAATATCCAATGGACTGCAAAATCATACACAAATATGGAGCAAAGGTCACAGGGGCCTGGTTCACGTGTAACAGTAAGCCAAACTCTGGCTGACTGGGACCAAACAAATGTGCAGTATCCTGGAGAATTTACATCTGGCCCTTCATCATGAAAAAGCCCAGTTTCTAATATTTCCAACGTTTTCTGATTTTTTAAAAAAAATCAGGAAACTTCTTCAGCATTTTAGTTCAAATTTCTTCAAATGAACTCATTTTTTTTACTACTGTACACATTTTTGCAAGTACTTTTTCGGGATAGAATGCATTTTGTACACTATTTTCACTAATCTATTTGTTTTTATTGACATTTCCCCCCATATATGCATTTTTATAGACACTGGTTAGTTGCACAGCTAAGCTGCATCCCAAAGTCTGGACAAGAGTAAATTTCAAAGGGTGGCTATGCTTCAGTTCTCATATTATTTCAGAAAGTGTGATTTTAATAGATTCTGCTTTGAATGTGAACTGAATCCAATTTCTTCCCCCTCCGTACTGTTCTGACAGTATCAAACACATCCTCCACACCTTGAGCCTCATTTCTTCATTTTTCTTTTACCTGTGCTGCTGCACTTTGCCTTTTTGCCCCCTGTGATATCTTTCCTCTGCCTCTGGACTCCTTGCCTTGAATTTCTTGCCTCCAGAAATGTCTTTCAACTCAAGTCCGCAGTCTGTTCTATACAGAGAACACTCTCTGTATCTAAGGATTACATGTTTTAATTCCAGCCAAACAATTCTTTGAGGGCGGCTGTAATGTGAACATTCACTTGCTTGCAGCTTTGTTTTCTGCACAGTTTGAATATAAGTATTGCACTTGGATAGACTAAAAATGTATCCAAAGTATCATAAACAACTTTCAACACATGTGTTTCTCTGAAGCAGTAACACATTTTAACAATCCTCCCCATATTATAATATTTACACGGAGAATGACTGATAGAAGTGCTCCTACATCTTCAAAATGTAACATGGAAACTACCTTCAGCAGGTTACCAATTTCCATGCAGACAATTCAATAGCAGAGAAGCCGCTGCTTAAGCCAACTAAAAGGCTATGCACCTGACTCCTTTCCAAACACTAATATGTGCAAAGCTTTATGAAGATGCAAATTTCTAAACTAAAGTTGCATTCCTAAGCATATTTACTAGGAAGCAAAATCCATTGAACTTAAGCTGTACTTTGATCTTCATTACCTCAAGCGACACATTAGAACAGCCTTCATCAACCTGCTTCCCTCTGGATGGACTACAAATCCCAAATCCCATCAGCCCTAGTCAGAAATTAGCCTGCATTAGGAAATGTTCCATAATTCTTCCCTTCAGGAAAAATTAATTTCAATTGTATTTTATATTTTTAATCAGGTATTTGAACTGCCTCAGGAGGGCATTACAGTGAAAGGCAACCTATGACTGCTGAGACTAAATTGATAAACAAAATGTCTGAAGTAGCCTGGTCACCTGCAAATCCAGTGAGGGATTTCCCAGCTCAATATCGCTGCTCTAAGCTGTATTGTTACCCATGTGAGGGCAGTGGATGCAGGAGAGATGGAGTTCCCATCCCTTTCCTGTATTCTTACCCTGTCAATATGGGGGGGGGGGAGCCATTTTGAGCTTCACAGCTACCAGAAGAGAAAGAGGCAGCAACCTTGCCCACCAGGAGCTGCTCCTTGTGAGGGCGCCCTGAGCAAGAAAGTGCCCTTAGGGTGAAGGATATTTTCAAAGTGACTTGCTAAGAAGCCCAGAGTGGTGCAGGCAGTAATGCTTCCTTTCCATTTCTGGCCATTCCTCTGTCTGGTCCACTCACCCAGAGAAGCACAGGTGGGGGCCCCATGGTACTCCATGGGTGGGGATGGCAGAAGCAGTGGTGGTGGCTGGAAGCATGGGCTCCCTGCACTATTCTGGACTCCTGGCTCACTTCTGCCATTGCTACCCAGCTAGAGTAGAATACCTTTACCTTCAGGCCTTGCACGGCTAACACCACAGCACCACCACCTCATTGTTTCTGTGACTGATCTCAGCACCCAGAAGCAGTGGAACAAAGACAGAGGAATGGTGTGGCAGAGCCAGTATTGATTTAATATGAAAAAATAAATGAGGCCAGAATCAGTCCCTATGGGTCACAGAATTTGCGCATGCATTTCAAACAATGAAGTCTACCATTACTGAAAGTACCAGCAATTCACCATGCCACCGCATTTTATTCATTATTGTCAGTTTTCAGTAGTTGGAAAAATAACTAGAAAAAAATATTTTCCCCCTCCAATGAATTTGTGATAGTCTCTTCCCTCTACTTCAAAATATTATTAGCCAAAGGAAGGGCGGCCACAATTTTCAGAATGGTGAATGAAATCAACAAGCCTCACCCACTTCTTGATTCTCACCAAATATTGACAAATCATACCCAAAATAGCCTTCTAAAAATAGTTACTATGGTGGGCATTGCAAAAGGTAGGGGGCTGTCCCTGCTTCTGCTAGTCAAGCATTGAATGATCAGAGAGCCCATCAGGGTGAAAGGAGTGGAGAAACCCATCTCTGCACACGAAGTGGATGTGGGATCGGTCCCATAATGTGTCCATTTGCAAACTATTCTCTATCTAATCAGAGGTGTTTGGAGGAAGTTAAATTCTGGGCTAGCTCCCCAAAATGCATTTCCCCACAAAGGTATAAAATAAGGAGATGAGTGAGCGGCTGCTTAATTGTGATCTTTATATATTCCAGATTTGCACTTGGGGACTTAGAACTTGAAAGGCAGAAGCAGTGTGTCAATTCTTGCTGAGAACATGACTTAAAGATTATGATTCCATTGATTTTTTAACAGTATTTTAGAAATATGGGCATTGTCTACCTTAATGCCAAATGCAGCCAATTTGATAGAGGCTGAAGGTGGGGGAACGTACACAGTACAGCAGACATTGTACAAAGAGAGCAACAGGAATGGTCAAAGAATGATTTAATACAAGGCTAATAGTGTATCGACAGATTCTATAGCCCAGGGGAAATCATAAGATCAGAGTCCACAGGAACACCCACAGAACTTTTCAGGGAAACATTTCTTTCCACTGTATTGCCTTCAGCTTTTATTGCTCTGTGGAAATCCTGTGTATTGAATTGTTGCATAATTACTCCCTTACAGCACCCAGTAGTGTACTAGGTGCTTCATTTTTTCTGTGGATCAGAGGCACAAAAACCAGGTCTATGCCTGGAGGAAATTTGTTATTTCCTGTAATATATATGGTTTATACTGGAAAAAAATATCTATTTGTGTTTCATATCTCCCTGAAAGATAATTTGTGTTGATATAATTCTCTATATTGTTTTCCCATAAATATGGATCACATAAATATTAAACTGTATTTTGGGTAGTCACTTTGGGTAATGCAGGTTTTGGAGAGAAAACCAGACTTTCTTCCATTTCATGTCCTCATTTACTTGGGTTCTTTCACAGGAGCTGTAACCTTTACATTCACAGCTTATCAGCTCGGCGACTAGCCACATGCTCCCCTCTCTTTCTTCTCTTGGCACACCCTGGTTTCGATGCTAACATCCCTGGTTTCATATCCTGGTTAGTAATCTGTGATTAAACCAGTTTTCCAGTTTGGAGGAGGAAACTGACCTGGGACCATTACATCTCAGCCCCAGATGCTGTAATGGAAAATCTGTCTCACTAATCTGCTGAAAGTCAGGACAGCAGTATGCATATAGTTAAACATAACCCATCTTTGTATATGGAATTCAAGATACAATGAAAACCATTTAACAGCAGCAGCCAAATATTAAGCAAGGATAATACACTAAGAACATTCTGTCCAATATACTGAATTCATTCATTGTCAGGGAGGTCCCACCTGCCCTCCCTTCTTCCCTGAGATATATCCTGGTCTTGGAAATGGAGAAATGCTACTTGCTGTGTCACAAGTGTTACTAAACCAGATATAAATCAGATAAAAATGTGGATTTCTTCATTAATACTTTTGTATTTGCTATGTGCACAGGAAAAGTAAGTAAAATATCATTTTAAAAATATTTCTTGTAGACAAAAAAGTAAGGTGGAAAGGCTCAGCATTTTCACTCCCTGCCAGACACAAATGTGCTTATGATTCCTGGAAATCAGTGTATGTTTGCAAATCCCTTGGTGCAAAACAGTTCATTTGTTATAGAGAATTCCAAATGAGTTTAGAGCCAACTCTGCAGACTGAATTCCTCCAGAGATGTGTCATTTCTCTATCTCTCAGAGCTTTAGCTATCTACCATGCTTATTTATGCTGAGCAGAACAAATTATGTCCAAAATTTATTCTATTCCCTTTTTATCCCAACCAAAACCACATTTTGAAAGACCCCCATTTCCAAATTCTTCTATATACAGACTATATTTCATCTCCGCACTCAGCTATTGTGTGCTTGGTGTTCTTCTGTGTTCCATGTCCTGCTTTTACACAAAAGAAACACGTTTTCCTACTTCTTATGTGCTATCTCTGTCCACCTGTGCTTCTCACCTTCGGTCCCCTCACAAATCTTTAGATATTTTTAAAAAATTAAATGTATACCACTATTCATTTTTTTTAATCAAAGCAGTTTACAACAAACATACAAAAAAGGCATGTAAATTTTTAAATCAGAAATCAGCTATTACAGATAGATATTTTCTTAATTGCCTGCATAAGCTTGGTGGCATAGAAAAGTTTTCAGAGACTTCTAAGTATTAAAGCAGCAGGCGCCTCCCAAATCCCTACTGGCAGCACGTTCCCCAGGATGGGGCTCCCACACATTATTTCTGTGACCGAGCTGCAATATAAGAGTTGAGGTGGCCCCTAAAGCACCCTGCGCCTATGTTAATACAAGTACCTTTAAACTGGTGGTATTTCCCTCATTCTACTAGCTATTTTGTGGCTGCCACATCACATGATATTACCTATTTTGTTTTGTTTTTCAGCTCACATTAATAAGCATGTAAAGAGTTTCTCCAAACTGTAGGTCATCCCTTTTTGAATTCTTATTTGCTTTTACAAAATCTATGATTGACCAGTCTTGGTTGTGCAATGCCCTACATGTTAGCTTTTCTTTTTCCAATCCATGTTTTTAAAAAAGACAATTAAGCACTGTCCATTCCAAGCTATCGAGTGCTTTCCAAAATGGTTGTTTATTGTGATATCAATGCTCCTTGTGTATGCAAGTTCTTTGCATCATCCACAAGATATTATTGGCATCAAAACGCCAGCCAAAATCCCCACACCACCTCTACAATTTAAATTGGATCTACCACTTCCAGGAAAAATCTGCTATTTTTTTTAAAAAGACACTGTTGCCAGCATCCCCATTGCAATATCTCAACAACTTGCTTGCAGGAATCACCCACTAAGGGTGTTTTCACATGTTACCATCAGCTGAGAAGAATGAGTTACACAACCTCTTTCTGCCTTTCCAGAGCAGTATGTGAAAGGAGGAGTTAGATCGTCTCCTTCATAGGTAAATATAGGAGCTGTTCCTGTAACAAGCAAACCCAATAAAGTATTCCATGACATCAAGCATAGGGTGGCAATTTAAGGTATTTTTAAAAAGGGAATGCTGATCCCCATCATCATCATCATCATCCTTATTCCCTTTTTAAAAATACCTTAAATTGCCACCCTATGCTTGAGAACCATTTCTCATAATTCTTCTACATAACACAAACTCATCTTAGGAGCCTTTCACACATCTCCAGCTGGAATAAACTACCAGGGAGTATATCACACCAATTCTGGCCCAACTGCACCGGCTACCTATTATTTTCTGGGCTCAGTTCAAAGTGCTGGTTTTGACCTATAAAGCAAGTACTCAAGGACCGCCTCTCCACAGATGAACCAGCCAGGACTCTGCACTCTTCACAACAGGAACATAGGAAGCTACCTTATACCGAGTCAGACTCTCTTGCCCACCTGGCCACTGAGGCATCTCTGCAGCTTTCATCTGGTCTCCGACCCCTGATGTATTCTTGAACTCTATGGCTGTGCCCTAAGCAATTTGTGCCTGTGGCCTGACCAGTACCGCTGCAAGCCTCGAACAAAGCTTAGGAACAGGAGCTTGGACACCCACAAAATTGACAAGGTGCTTTCTTCATCTGGTATTATGATGCCTTCTTGTGCAAAAGGCTTTGTCTGTAACATATAACAGAAATTAAGTAATAAATAAGCTCTTATTTGTCAGGGGAAAATATCGACCCTCTTGGTCACTGTCAGGCTTGTGACGATTCCTGTTCTAAGTGCCCAGAACCAACGTCAGAGAACTGCACTGGCTGTACAAGGTACGTGATTATTCTTCATTAGTGGGGGGGGGGGTCTGTAGCTCCCTGAAACTTGCAGCATGGTCCATGTCTAGCGCATTACAGTCCAAGCTGCTCTGTAACTTGAAGACGAAGCCAAGCATGTGATGAAACAATAACATGTTTTATGTATCCAAGTATGGAATGATCCACACAGTCTAACAAAATACCTATTTCAGGAGTGGGGAGCCTTCAGATTTTGCTAGACTATGACTCCCATCCTCCTTGACAATCTGGGATGACCATAGGATCCCCACAACTGACCTAGTTAGACATGTTGAATTGAATGAAGTGTTTGATTGTCTCCGAAATTATGAAAGGATTTCTAGCAGCTCTTTGTAGAGCCACATAGCCTGATATGGTTTCAGTTCCGCTCCATTCATATCACTGTTTTGAATATTTTCCTCTGCAATGTACAGGCTATTTGCAAATAAGATTACTCTACCTTTGTACTTCACCTGAGTTCTTACATCTCTCTCTCTCTCCCTCTCTTCTTACTCTGTTTTCCTTTATTTTTAACTTTCTAGATGTATCTAATGCACTCTAGGTGCTTTTAAGGTTATAGAAAATGCAATAAGAAATCATAAGAAGCAAAAGAAAGTGAAACATAAATGATTGTACTGCATATAGGAATAAGTCACGAGGCTAATAGAAGAAAAATGCTTTGAAGCATGCTATTTTTAATTCATTGGCAGCTGCCCTCTCCACTCTCAGAATCTCCTGGGTCCTCTGGTGCTTTATGGCCTTTTAACAGCTTGGACCAAACCAAGTAATGAATGACACTTCAATAATGCCACCAGACATTCAGCGGAGATGAGTTCCTACCTTGAGGTTTTCTTTTGCTTCCACAAAGTATGAAACAAGTCTTGTGGGTCTTCCCGAACTGAAAAATCTTGTGAAAAAATTCCTTTAGGATAACATTACACAACTAGTGTCTTCTATTGTTTGCATCGGCTGTCAGGATATTTCCCTATTTTTAAAAAAGAATGACTAAGCTCCTGCTTCTTGATGCATCATGAAAATTACCAGTTGCTCTGCTATCCTACCCATCCCCCTTTTTATATATTATTATTTTACTATTACTATTTGCATCAAGCCACTACCTGTTTCAGTTAAAAAGATGAATAATCTATTCTGTAGCATAATTTATCAGAAAAGCTGTGAAGAATTCAGGATAAAGATCTGCACTGACAAAAAAAGATAATGAAGACATTTTTACATTTATGGTTTGTCCAAATTTGAGCATTGTTTGGCTGTTTATCTGCTTCCCGCACCCTTCAAATTTGATCAGAGTAGTCTACACCACCATGTATTTGAATCTGTATATAAGGAGCAACTACAGTCTTTCCTGTTCATAACAGTAAGCATGCCCTGCATTTGCCCCTGTCTCCTAATTTGTTGATTTTATTACGCTATTCATATGCCAACTGGGAATACATGCAGAGAGCTGCGCCCCAACCCTCAATGCTTTTTTCTTTTGTTTTTAAATTACCTGTCAATGAAGTGGGCAGAAGCACATAGTCAGGCAATTGTAAGTTTGCTTGAGCACTTTTTAAGATTTGTGCAAATCTCTGGGGCGGGGCTGGGGCACGGGTGGCGCTGTGGGTAAAACCACAGTTTTACTGTGGGTAAAAACAGCGTTTCCGTGTGCTGCTCTGGTGCAGGCTCGCCAGAGCAGTGATGTCACGCTGGCCACGTGACCCGGAAGTGTCTGCGGACAGCGCTGGCTCCCGGCCTCTAGAGTGAGATGAGCGCACAACCCTAGAGTCTGACAAGACTGGCCCGTACGGGCAGGGGTACCTTTACCTTTACCTTTACTGGGGCGGGGGCGGGGGAGAGAAATCATTCCATTCAGGAGCATACTGAAAATAGTAATGAGCACAGTCAGAAAAGAAATGAATGCACTGAGGAAATAGCAGACCCTCCAAGTGTCCCTGTTTTCCAGGGACAGTCCCAGCTTCACAGAAGCCGTCCCAGTTTCTGTTCTGATCCCACAATGTCCCGCTCTTCCTTTGCTGTTGCTGTTTAGTCGTTTAGTCGTGTCCGCCTCTTTGTGACCCCCCTGGACCAGAGCATGCCAGGCACTCCTGTCTTCCACTACCTCCCACAGTTTGGTCAGACTCATGCTGGTAGCTTCGAGAACACTGTCCACCCATCTTGTCCTCTGTCACCCCCTTCTCCTTGTACCCTCCATCTTTCCCAACATCAGGGTCTTTTCCAGGGAGTCTTCTCTTCTCATGAGGTGGCCAAAGTATTGGAGCCTCAGCTTCACGATCTGTCCTTCCGCTCTTCCTTAGGATGCCCCTATTTTCATCAGAGAAATGTTGGAGGTTATGGGGCTATGTGACTCCCGATGCAAGGAGATAAGTAACTATACAACCTTTAGAAGATATTTGAAGGCAGCCCTATATAGAGAAGTTTTTAAATGTTTAATGTTTTATTATGTTTAAATATATTTTGGAAGTGGCTGGGGCAACCCAGTCAGATGGGTGGGGTATAAATAATAAAATTGTTCTTATTATGGAATTGGACATTCCTGTTTTCACTGGAGAAATGTTGGTGAATATGACATAGTGGGCAATGAAAGGGGAGTAGCAGAAAGTGACCATTGATCCATCCACCTCAAAACATGGAAAACAAATCACCTGAGACCGTGAGTAGAGTGATGTGGAACCCGATTTCCCCCATTTTTTTTGGATTGTCCACAAATCAAATACACCTAAATTTACAAAGGAATAGAATTAAGACTGGTGTTGTTTCAGGGTAACCTCATGTGGACCAATTAAAGGGAAATGCAGCAGCTGCAAACACACAGCACAGTACAGTGTGGTCAACACCCCCAGATTTTGTTGGCAAAAATCATTCTGAAGTGCCTCATGATTTCTCAAAAATAGGTCATCATCACTCTAACACTCACATCCCAAAACTTTCCTCTGAATCTTATGTTTATTGAATGGAGGCAATCTAGGCAATAATACAGCAACACTTTGGAATACTATTTCCTTCTTCATGTCCAGATCTCATTCAGATGACAAATTCACCAGCCTACTGTGCCCACTAGTGGTTAAGAAGCGTCTGTAACTACCCACAAGTTGAGACTATGCTATCTGTTTCTAAAGCTATGTCAGCACTGCAGTCTATTTTTATTGCTTTATTTATTTGCAGCTAAGCCTCTACTGAGTGTCATTCAGAGCAAGGGACTAATAATAAACTAGCATGCATCCTTGCAAATAGATTCAGGTCATTTCCACACCATCCATTGAAAGCACTCTTATACCACTTTAATAGTCATGGCTTCTCTCAAAGAAACCTAGGAGTTCACTTTGGGTACTGGGAATTGAAGCTCTGTGGGGGGAATAGGGATCCCCTAACAAGTCTTGGCACTCTCAACAAACTACAGTTCCCAGGGTTCTTTGAGGGAAGCAAAGTTGTATAAGAGGGCTTTGAATGGACAGTGTGGGTATGGCCAGTGCTTTTTAAAAAAGGGGGATACTCAAGGGTACACAGTACCAGCACCTCTTTTGTTTTTTTGTTTTTTAATAGATATTTATTGAAGTTTTCAAAAAATAAAGAAAAAACAAAAAAACAATTAAAAACACATAAAATTTACATTCCTTACTTTCAATAACATATTTCCTTGACTTCCCCACACCTCCCCTTCTTGTATTCCAGTTCCAATTTTTAGCTCAGCAAGTTCTTGTCTCCAAATTTTACCTTATTATATTTAATTCATTTTAGTTAACCAATTTTAACTTATAAACCTCAGTCTTTATACATCAGTACCTATTCTTAAAAATCTTTTTCTAAGGTCGACCCCAATTCCCTTCCACGAATTCCCCATTTTTATATTAGTAGCAAAACAGAATAAAAAGAAACAGAGTATAATTGTACACCCTTTGGATTCCCAAAGTCCCACCCCCCTTTCCCGATTTCGAACCCCAACAAATGTCCATCAGTCTATCTGCTGTCAGCCTGGTGACCTCACGTCCGAGGCTCTTAATTCTCTCTCAATTCCTCTCTGCCGGTTTTTTTGATAGTCCTTTATATTGGACACCAAATCTCGAAGAAGCTCTGTCCCAATAAGGTCCATGTTTCTTCCAGCCAGACCTCCATATTTAAAAGTGGAGCCGAAATCTTGTTTCTTGCTTCTCTTAAGTCCAAATGTCCCAAAAGCTCCAGTTTCCACTTTAGCCAGGTTTGTAATCCATAGGTCTTCAGATCTCCACATGAGGAGATCTCTCCATTCTCCATTCTTCAATTCAAACCAAATTTTCATCATCCTGTTCTTATTTTCCTTTGTATCCATCTTAACAGGCCTCTGGCTCTCCTTAGTCATCTGTGGCATGATAGCTCCTCCTTCCTTTTCCTTCAAATCATCATATATCTCTTTCCTCACATTCTCAAATTTCTCAAATTTCTTTTCTTGTTCAGCTGCAGAGATTTTTAGTTCAGCTGCAAAAACTTTTTGTTCAGTTGCAAAGACTTGAGTCAAGTCCCTTCCAGGCTCAGTAGTTTTATTTACTGTTTCATTCAATATTGTAACATTTGTAGCCAAAACATCACTTTGTTCTTGTAACTTTCCCAAGAGAAAAAAAGTCCTCTCCAATTCAGCCAGTGTTTTTCCACTTACAGCCATTCTTGTAATGTCCTGAACCCCCTCTAGAGGGGTTCTGGTTTCTTAGTATCTTCCAGTTCCAACCCAAAAGTCAAATTAGCCTTTTCTTCTTTATTTTTAACAATTTATTACCAAATTGTAACAAATATAACCAGCAAAGACAACAGAAACAAAGTTCTCCTTTTTTCCCAACTTTGACAGCTGTCAAAGTCTTCTATATCTCTTCAGCAGGCTCTCTCACCGATCGCTCCCGGGTCCTGGGGGAGGGGTGACAATTCCGCTCTCAATATTAGCTCTTATCCTCCAGCAAAATCACTTATATTGCCAAAACGTGGAGTTAATTACTTTTATCCACTAAAGAGAAAGGTGTTCTCTCAACCTTAGTTATCAAATCCTTGCTTTAAGATATTTACAAGGCGGCTAGACGGACTTCCTCTTTGCGCCTTTCCCGGTCGTGCCTAATTCCCAAGAAAAATTTTCCCTTTTTAAGTCCAATTTCCGTATTACTCACGGGTTGTTACTTTTAGTCCAAATGTTCAGAGAAAGAAGTCAGCGCTCTCCGTCCATGGCATGCGGCTTCACTCAGTAGGGGAAGCAGTCGACTCTCAGCACCGCACCGCTCTCTGTCCCCCGTTCCGAAGCCTTTAGAAAGGCTCCTTCACGGGTCGGGGGGGCGCAAATGGTGCCCGCCGAGTCACCAGGTCCACAGGCTTCAGCGCCTGTGGTTTCTGAGGGTCCCCGCGCCGCCGCCGCGGCAGGACCCGACCCCTACTAAGCCGATTCCCTCCGGAGCTCGGAGGGAATCCGCCATTAGGCGATGGCGCTAACCCGGAAGTCCCAGCACCTCTTTTGTTGTTGTTAAAAAGTGTCATTTTTGTAACAACTTAGTGGTGAGTACCAGCACTTATTCTTCTAGAAAAAAAGCACTGGTGTGACCCTACTCAGAATTAACAGCAACTGCAGGCTAAGGTATCTCCTTATGAATCAAGGTTCTCACAAGTAAAAACTCATGTTTGGTAATTGAAATGGTTTTCTCTTCAGAAGCACACAAACAACAGTCAGGCACTTTAGCCTGCTATTTCAAACAAAGGGCAACTTTTCCTCAGTATCACTTTACAGACATTGCAATGAACATTTGTGAAAAATCAAGACCTCTTTAATAAGCTGATTTCCCATAATAAAACTTAAAAATATCACCCTAAGAACAGGTGTATTCTATGCCGTCTGTTTCCAGCAAATATCCTAACACAATCAGGAATATGACAACTGAATCCATGTTCAGAATCAGAATCAGGTTTCAACAAGGGCCTAAGAAGCAGTAATTGTTTAGGAATAATATCCAGAAATAAACGCTAGATAAAACAAAAACAAACAGTGTAAGGAGCCAGGAAAGGGCTGCCAAAGGCCAGATACTCTATGGCAGGCATGTCCAACAGGTAGATGGTGATCTACAGGTAGATCGCGGGGGTGTCCCAGGTAGATCACGGAATAAAGTGTAGTGATTGCCTTTGGTCAACCCTCCCCTAAAAGAAGCTCTACAACTCCTGGCAATGACAATGGGTAGATCACAGCTGGTCTTTTTACACTGTGAGTAGATCACAGTCTACTCACAGTTGGACATGCCTGCTCTAAGGCCCTGGAGATACTACAGCTTTGGGCTGTAGTAAGTCCCTCTGAATAAAAGCTGTGGTACAGCATTCTCCTCATTGCCTTTAGGTAACACACAAGATCAGAGTGCAGGAAGACTTCAACATTTCTGTCTCATCCAGAATACAACTTTCCCATACAAATTTTGAGTGAAATACAGTAATTAAAAACAAAGAGATTGATATGAGGCCCACATTTGAAGGACCTAGTCATTTGCATCCTTCTAGCAACTTAAACTATTCATCTGCCAAAACAAACACATCCTTCATAAAAAGCATCAACTGTTGACTCTTTTTTTAAAAAAAAACCACCAAAAAAACCCACACTAGGATTCCTGGAGGTCACGTCACAAACGAAATTGAGTAAAAATTACAATAGATGAGCTAAAGCAGAGAGTGTGTGTGTGAACATGAAAAGTGATTGATTCTTCCAAAAAAAAAAAAAATTAAAAAAATTAGTAGGATCTTGGAATACTTCAGTGACGAAGATGTGGAGACAGAGGAACATGAGATCAATGAGGATGGTCTACGAAAATCTGGCTCCAGGTGGCAAAATAAAGTCAAAGTTCACAGCTTAGTTGACCTTACTCTTTATCTTGCCACATGTCATAAATACGTTTCACACTGATAGGAGAACAAAGTGCAAAGAATATAAGGAATATAACCGAACATGGAAGCAGTTCTCAGAATCTGTTTGAGCTTGTTTTTTAAAAGGAAAGTATTCTTCTATTCTTTGATTCTAGTATTAAACTTCCCCCTTTTCTTTTGTAACAGTTCTTTGAATGATGGGCGCTGTGTTCTTCAGTGCCCTAAAGGGAAATATGAATTTGAAAGTCAGTGTCATTCATGCCATCAGACCTGCATGGAATGCAGTGGAGGTGAACCCAACCAATGCTCCGCTTGTGGAAAAGGTAAGGATGTGCTCTTTGACCACTTCACTCCTTTGCCTTGATTTTAGTTCAAAATCCAAAGTGGATAGTACAGTTGCTTATATGACGTTGTTATTTTAAAAAGCAGTATTTTATATATTTAGTATGCCAGTATATTTTTGTACAACTGGGATTTTCTTGGTCCCACTCCATTCCAATCCCAGACCAAAACTGAATTCCAGTTATTTATACTGGATTCCCACCAAATATACCCATTTATTAGCTAATGGGTTCCCAGTCTTCCAGAGTCCTGACAGTATCAAACATGGAAGTGAAGGATTTTTGCTGCCAGGACTCAAGGAGCTGCTGTTTCCCTCCTGTTGAGCAGTGGCAGCCTAGACAGAGGGATAGAGTGGCCGTGTGCCACACTTTACAGACGCCAGTCCTCTGTCTGAAGGCATCCTCTGTTTGAAGGGCTGCCTGGTCCAAGGCTCATTGAAGATAAATAACCATTTTAAGAAGGGACAGCAGGGGCCTTGGAACTTTCTATTTAAAAGTTCTTGACAGCAGACATAGGCTACTCCCACTCTGGTGCATGGCATGTCTATTTAAATCATATACATTTGCACCTCTGTATATAAATTTAATATACTCTCCAACATTCCCTAGAAAATAGGGACATTCTATTCACAAATGTGATTTTTTTCATATATATACCCAACCTCCCATTTATTCCTTAATTCTTTTTACATAAATTTACTGCCATATCAAAATACTATTTTTTTATTAATATTTTCACAATTTATAAATGTTTGTATTTATATAAGCAGTTAATAAAAACTGCTGGGATCACTCAAAAGCTGCTACAAATTTTAACATGGTATAATTTTGTTTAAGATATGTTCTGAAGGCCTCCCATTTTGATACAAATTCAATTCTCGATTTATTGTTTATTTTTTCAGATACACTATCTATTTCAGCATATTCAGTCAATTTTTGTATCCACTCTTGTCTAGAAGGAATCATGTCGCTTTTCCTCCTTGTAGCTATAAGAACTCTCGCAGCCACTGTTGTATATAAAAATATATATATCTTTAATTTTTTTAGGAATATCTGAATCAGTAGTGCCTAACTGATTTCCTAACTGATAGTGCCTCTGGTTTCCTAATAAATGAGATTCTTAACATTTTTTCTAGTTCAAAGTGGATTTCCTCCCAAAATTTCTTTATTTTGCTACATTGCCACCATATATGGTACAGTGAGCCTTTTTGGTCTCCACATCTCTAACCATTACTTTTGGCTCCTTTGTACACTTTGGCTAATTTCCATGGAGTTAAATACCACTGGTGTTGCATTTTTAACAAGTTTTCATGTATGGCATAGCACGTAGTAAATTTCCAACTATTCTGCCACAGGTTTTCCCATTGGGACATTGTTATAGCATACCCAGTCTTGAGACCACTTTATCATGGCTGATGTAACTTCCTCCTCCTCGACATCCCAGTCTAGGAGGAGGCGATAAGCTTTAGAGAGGGTTTTACTTTTTGAATTTATTACGTCGGATTCAAATATCAAGGTTTCCTTGGCGAACCCTTTTTGTTTATCTACTTTAAATCTTTCGAATATTTGATAATATTGAAACCAATCTGTAATGACATCTCTTAATTCCTCAAAGCTCTTAAGTTTCAATTGGTTCTCTTCTTCTTTTAAAAGTGTTTTATAAGTAGGCCAATTTTCCAGCATGTTTTTTTTTCTTTACCACTGTGGCCTTTACTCCAACCAATCTTTGTATTTCTCCCAAACTTTAGTCCAGGTTTCAAGGGTTTTTTTCAATTTCTTAAGTTTTTATATAGTTATCCTGAAATAAATTTAGATTTTTGGGAGTAATCCAGATGCCCAAATATTTTGCTTTCCAGAAAATCTTCAGTCCCGTAGCTTCTTCTATATCTTTCTTTTCAGTCGTAGGTACATTTTTAACTATTAACCTAGTCTTATTAGTGTTCAACTTAAAGCCTGCCACTTCTCCAAAGTTTTTAAACAATTCTATTACTCTTATCAAACTTTCTTTGGGATTTTCAGTCATGACAAGCACATCGTCTGTGAATGCTTTAATCTTATACGTGTTGTTGCCCAAGGTGATACCTTTAACACAATCGTCTTCCCTAATTTGGTTATTTAATACTTCCATTACTAAGATGAAAATTAGGGGTGATAGGGGCATACTTGCCTAGTTCCTTTATTAATTTTGCATTCCTCTGAGATATTACCATTGGTGATTAGTTTTGCCTTTTGATCAGAATAGATTGCCTTTATTCCTCTACTAAAATTTTCACCAAATCCCATTTCTTCTAGCAATTCTTTCATAAACTTCCAAGACACATTATCGAAAGCCTTCTCAGCATCAACAAACATGATGGCTGCTGGTTTATCAATTTTAAGATCCAAGTATTCTAATACATTTATCAGTGTTCTTATATTGGATTGCATATATCTTCCAGGGAGAAAACCTGTTTGATCTTTGTCAATTGTCTCCTTCAACAATATCTTTAATTTGTTTGCGATGATATCAGCATAGATCTTATGGTCGTTGTTTAGCAAAGCGATAGGTCTATAGTTAGTGATATTTGATAGTTCTGTTCCTTGTTTATGGATGAAAGAGATAGAGCTCTCCTTCCAAGAGTCTGGTAGCTTCCCAGTTTTAAGGATGTTGTTCATTAAATCTTTTAGGGGTAGGGATAAAACATCTACCGTATAGGGCGCACCGGCCCATAGGGCGCACCTAGTCTTTTGGGGGGGGGAATAAAGAAAAAAATTTATTTCCCCCCCAGGCGCGGGGCTGGGGCAGGGGAAGCCTGAGCTTTCCCCGACCCCAGCTCCCAGAACAGGCTGCTATCTGCAAGCCTTGGAAGCTCGGCGGGAACTCCCGCCGGTCTCCCCAGGCTTGCGGATATCTGCCCGAAGCCCAGGGTGCGCTGCTCAGTAATTTTTTATAATAAACAGCTGGAAGACCATCAGGACCTGGTGTCTTCCCTGATTTTGATCTTTGAATAGCATGCTGTACTTCCATCGCTGTAATGGGGGAATTCGAAGTTATTATTTTTCCATAGAAATCATTGGTAATTTACATCTTTAAGAATTCCTTAATTTTTTCATTCTTCTCTGGGCCTTCTTTATATAGTTTTGAATAGAAGTTGACAAAACTTTTCCTGATCTCTTTCGGGTTTTGAATCCAAGCTTCCTCAACTTTAATTTTACTAATAATTCTGTCATCTTGCTTCTTTTTTATCTGCCAGGCCAATAATTTACCCGGTTTATTTGCATACTCAAAGTTTCTATGTCTCATCAACTTTATTTTCCATTCTATTTCCTCATTTATTATCATGGAAAATTGAGTCTGTAAAGTTTTTATGGTTAGTTTAATCTGTTCATCATCTGGTTTTTGGAAGAGGTTTTTTTTTTCATTTAACCAAATTTCCTCCCAAATTTCCATTTTTTTCTTTTCCTTTATTTTCTTTTGGATTGCATTATGCTTGATAAAGAACCCTCTTAACACCGCTTTGCTCACATCCCATACTATTTTTTCATCTGTTCCTTGATTCTGATTGAATTCAAAATATTCAAGTAAAATTCGCTTTGCCTTCTGGACTATATTATCATCTGTCATCAATCCTTCATTGAATCGCCATATTTTTGTTTTTTCTTCCTCTTCTCTGAACCTAATTATTACAAGATTGTGAGCAGATAAGGTTCTAGGACCAATTTCTACGTGATTCACTTTACTTAATAATTCTTTTGTCATCCATATTGTGTCGATTCGTCCTGCCGATTTATGCGGTTCAGAATAGTGCATGAATTGTTTCTCAAGAGGATATTTGAATCTCCAAGTATCATTTAGGTTCAAAAGTTCTATTAAACGAAAAAAGGAGTTTGGAAGCTTATTTTGTCTTGTTTCTTTTTTTTTTAATCTGCTCTGTCCAATCCAGATTACCAACTATTCCGTTAAAATTTCCCATTAGAATTAACTTTCCCCCCCGGTATTCCAATGCTTTTTCTTCTAATAGATGGTAAAATTCTGATTTTTCTTTCATTAGATGCATAAATTCTGATGAATATTATCCTTTCCAAATTAATTTTTATTTCAATTATCACTATTCTGCCTTCTTCATCAATGAAAAGCAGTTTAGGTTCCAGATGAGATTTAGCATATATTACTACCCCTCTTTCCTTTTCCTTACTAGATGCAATAAACTCTAGACCTAATCTCTTGTTAATTAACACTCTGTTATGTTCTTCTGGGTCTCTTGCAAGCAGATTAATTCCTATTTTTGTTTTACAAGAACATGTTCAACCTTATTTTTCTTAAATTTATCATTCAAACCATTTATGTTCCATGTAATGCATTTAAAATCCATATTTTATTTCGATTTCACAATATACTCCTCTCTGCAGAAATTATTCAACATAAAAAGAAAAAAGGGGGAAAGGGGGGGAAACCAAATTCAGTTAATATCAAACGTTACTGTTCTGGTTCCTCTGAATGTCCCCAAAGAGGCCTCTTTCCTCCTAATTCTTTCCAGTAGGTTCTCCAAAAAAAAAAATCTGCTTCTGGTGCAAATGTAAATTTTATGCCAGCCTGTGCCCTCTTTGGTCCTCTTTTTTTCTATTTCAACATGCATTTCCTCTCTTTGGTGATGCATAACTGACCACTCTACAGAACAGTCTGTGTGTGTGTGTGTGTGTGTGTGTGTGTGTGTGTGTGTGTGTGTTGTGGCAGATAACCCATTTAGTCGTCCTGATCTCAAGGATAGGATAGCAGCTCTTAAGACTGTATTCTCAGCTAGGGGAAAAACAAGGTGATTGAACTCAGGTTGCCTTTTGGATTGACTTGGAAAACACTCAATCAAGTTGCATTAAGTCTATGTCTTTAGGTTAAAAGGTTCATAATGAAAACAGTGAAACATCCTCCCACCACTGTGTGTGATTTTATCTAGAAGACAAGCATGCAGAGGTAGATGCAATTCTAAACATTTGTTGATACATCTAGGTATTTATTTTCAACAAAATTAACAGGCCAGTTCTCATTGTCATAAATCCAGCTAGTTTGACAAGAGGTTTGAACAAGCCAGACAGCACATGGGAAACAAGCAATGCTTTACATGGCAGTATGAATGCACCCCCAGAATACTTCCGAGTATCAATGGGGCTTGTATCCTGGGTTACAGTGTGAGCAACTTCAGGGAACCTTTCTTTTCCAGTCATTGCTTTTCCTGAAGATTTCCCTGCATTAATTTAATTAAGCACTTCAGGCTTTCAGAGAAAATAATGGGCTTCAGAATGAGTTTCTGAAAGAAAAAGGTTCAGTTATTGTTAATGGGAAACCTTTCCATTTCTAAGCAGACAGGTAAATGTAAGAGAAGGGACAGCAGCAACTCCAAATCTCAATTAACTGTTCTGTTGGCTCAGCCACAAATGCTCCCACTAATCAGTTCCCCAGATCAAAATGATCTTTTAATACAAACAGGAAGCTTTGGGGTTGATTTGTTTGTTTTTGATGAACAATTCTCCTAGTGTTTTTTGTTCTGCTTTGTCTTGCTTTCTGCCTTACAGATAAGAAAGGCAACACACGCTTCCTGTACCTGGGAGAATGCAGAGAAAGTTGCCCTCTGGGCCACTATTCTTCAGAGGAAGAGAACACCTGCCTGCCGTGCTTTGAGCATTGTGAAGTGTGCCCTGATCAAACCATGTGCGAAAGATGCTTTGATGGATACTACCTGGCTGATAATAGCTGCCAGAAGCACAAATGTAGAAAAGGTAAAACTTCTGACAACAGCACATTAACACACTTAAGGCCAAACACTCAGTATGTTCTCCTTGATTCCATAATTGTAGAGATGGAAGGGACCTTCAGGGTCATCTAGTCCAGCCCCCTGCAATGCAGGAATCTCAGCTAAAGCATCCATGACAGATGGACATCCAACCTCTGCTTAGAAACCTCCAAGGAAGGAGAGTCCACAACCTCCCAAGGGAAACAGTTCCACATCAAGGCACACTGCACCAGCCAAACAGCTGGTTGCCAATATCCTCCCACCTCCACACACAACAGTAATAGCAATTACAGCTTAGTTTTTTTATAAGATTTATACACTGCTTGATTGTTTTTTTAAAAAAACCTTCAAAGCAGTTTACAAAAATGATAAAACAATAAAATTATCACTAAGAAAAAATAACAACAATTTAAGACATTTTAAAAGTTAAAATAGCAGCAGACTAGAACAAATTAAGACTCACATCAACTTTCTAAACATCTGAATAGGCTTGTCTAAACAAAAATGTTTTTAACAAGCACTGAAAAGAATACAGGGAAGAAAGAGAGAGCTGATCATCAGTAGAGTAACAGACCCTGTGGAGGAAACCAAAAGCAAAACAAATAGTAATAAAAACATTATCAACACCAAGAAGGATGAGAAATCCTTGGAACTCTCTGATCTGAAGAGGAGATTAGCAAACATTAAGCCTGTAATCTCAACTCCAGATGCAAGGACACAGAAGCTGGAAACACACCAATTAAATACATCCAACTTCTCCTCACCACATGTGCTACATGTGCATCAGCCAGATGTTCTCTCCAGCAACACCAAAGAAGAAGGGCAGCAGCTTGGCAACCCCGCTACCCCTAAGCTAATAACCTTTACGGAAACCAAGAAATATCATGCTGCTGACAGACAGCTGAAGCCACACAACAGTCCCCAGGCTACATTCGGACCTCCAAGACTCAGGAACTTACTGAGGCACAAGCAGGAGGACCAGTTCTTCCCATTACATCTCTGACAGAACAGGACAAATGATGTCCCTGCTTATGAAGCTGGCTCCTTGCTGGCCAATGACACCCACATTGCAGCGCATGCCTCTTTAATACTTCCGAAGGTATGGGTGGAATTAACAGCCCCAACCACCTCGTGAGGGAAAGAGGGATTGACAGCCAACAGGCCAGCATAAGGTTACCCTCTTAACCAGAAATGTGGCTGGATGGGCTTCATCCACCAGGAAGGCCCGTTTCACTGACTTTCTATCACAGCATCACATCTTACTGATACAGGAAACCTGGACCAGGGATGACATATCATTAAATGGGTACCTCTCCTTTACATTGGGAGCTGAACCAGGGAAGAGGCATGGCAGAACAAAAGAGGGACTGGGGACCCTTATTTCTAGCAACATCGACTCCACAACAAGGCCCCTCTCTTCACTGAAGACATACACCTTGGCTACTCTGCCCCACCTTAACGAGAAGGCTCTGTTAATTAGAAATGCCTACAGGCTCCCAATGCATTAGAAATCAGAGATCAGAGCCCAATAGGGTGAGCTGGAAGGATATGCTCCAGACCTTACACTGCAAAATCCGAACGCAATGGTTGTACTGGGAGGGGACCTAAATGCCAAACTAGGGCCAAATGACCAAACTTTATACATACAGTCTGGCCATGCCCCACCAGATCTGGAGGTTGAAGGCCCACTTACAACTCAAGACTCAAAAGACCAAATGTCAAACTCTGTGGGTCTCTGCCTAACACAAATGTCTTTCAAACTAAGCCTCGACATTCTAAATGGTACCCTTGGAAAGGACCATCCAGCTGAGTTCACCTTCTTGTCTGGAATCAGGATGAGTGCTATTGAGTACATCATTGTCTCTGAGGAGCTTCTCCTTCACATAAAGAATATGGAGGCACTGGCGGAGAAAGAGGAGTGCGGGGGGAGCGCACCACCCCCGGCGGTGCAATCCCAGTGGGGTGCCATCGCGGCTGCCCTCTCGCCCACGCTGGGCACCACGCCTCCACAGGACGTGTGCCACATCCCTGCGGGTGGTGTGCCACCCCAGGACATGCACCAGCCCCGCCCCCGCCTGCTCTCCACCCCCCGGTGCCAGAGCATAAAGCTCCGCCACTGTATGGAGGTCATACCCAGATTTGAGAGTGATCATTTCTCAGTTTCACTCCACCTAATGGAGGACAATTCACTCCACCTACATGCAGGACAATTCCCAGGCTATCGTGTATAGGGAAGCTTTTTAATGTTTAATGTTTTATTATGTTTTATATATGTTGGAAGCTGCCCAGAGTGGCTGGGGCAGCCCAGTAAGATATGTAGGGTAAAATTATCATTATGAATTGGGATGTCCCTATTTTCATTGGAGGAATGTTGGAGGGGATGCAAGTATAGGCCATGTGGTGCCCATAAGCTGGTTCCTGATTGCCAGAGTTTTTCTCCCAGAACACCTGCCCTAAAGTAGCCACTTCACAGTGGCAAGCATGGAACTGCTTACTGGAGGGCGGAGAAGAATCTCATGCCAGTATTAGATCCCCCTACAGTAGCACAAGCTGACCTCTTTGGGACGCTTTAACAACAATTTACAAAAATGATTGTCTTGCTCTGATGAAAATGTCTCTGATGAAGATGCAATGATGCAGAGTGAATTTTTTTGTCCAATCTCCAGTTTTTCAAATACACAGATTTTCTGAAAGCATTTCAGCTCTCTGGTCTCTGTGGATATGTTTATTTAAAATCAATAGACAAAAAACCAAAGAGGTCAATACATTAAACGCACAAAGTCTTAACCCTCTCTTCAGGGAGGGAAATCGTTGACCTTGTTGGGTGACCCTTCTAAGGCTGACCTCAGACTTAGCTCCACTGCAGCCCACAGACTGACTTCTGGAGAGACATGTAAATTGTTCATTGGGGTTGCAGTTAAATTGGGTCTGAATTTAAAATAGAGACTGACTTGACCTATAACAGCAAACTCATCAATGTTTATAAGCTATACGCATTTATGTTCAACATTGCCATGCTTGTACAAGACCTCTGACTGGAAGTCATCTCCCCAAAGCCGGGAGCTCGCCTGCATTTCCACTTCACGTCCACCATATATTGTTAAAACAATCTGACCTCTGGTGAAGAGCAAAACCATCACATTAGTGCCTTGCTCATTTCCCTAAACAGCAACAACGCTTGGTGCTGAAAATACAAATAAAATCCTTTTGGTTTGTGCAAAATGATAAACAAATTTACTCTAAATACTCTTGTATGCCATCGTATGCTGAAGGACATGAGCAGAGCTTTGTTTTTATTTCAGGTTTGATGAACTTGAAATGTACATAAGCTTTTTTGCTATGAAAACCATTTTGTTCTGGGATTAGAAACTTGCCTGTCTAACAATATGCCCTCTGTCCAGACAGCTTGACACATCTGTTCTCTACACTGCATCTGGCACAACGATGAAATAAAATAAAATGTTAGTGGGGTAGTTGCAACAGTGCACTGTTAACGTGTAAAAGCTTTGTTTTCACAATAAAACTAAACAAGCTTCACCATTAGGACTCTAGCATAGGAGAAATGCGCAAGGCCAAGGCGAGGGCAGGCGGCAATGGCCTCCCCTAAATCAATAGAAATACTTAACTAACTGAGGTTTTGCCCACCTAACAAAAAGCCTAGCTATGCCCATGATTGAAAGTAAAACAGCTACACTTTACTTGGGTGTAAGACTCCAGAGTGACCCAGCCCTAGTTTATACTGAAAGAGGTTGATGCAAAATTATTTCCCAGTGGTATCCCAGGTAAAGTTTGTTGGAGCTAATCAGCAGCAGTGCTAGAACAAAACAAGCAGCAGCATCAGCAGAAGGGCAAGCAGGGTCCAACCCTGACATTACACAACTCCCCTCTGCACACGCAGCCCAGAAGAGCTCTAACACAAGAGGCTTCAGTCTTTACACCCAAAGCAGTGCGATGGAGGGGATGTCTCTTCTGCCTAGGGAGCTCCTCCATGTGGAGAACTCTCACACATGTCGTTTAACGCATAAAGAGAAGTGTACCACCCTGTAAGGTAGGCCAGTGGTTCTCAATGTTTAAGCCATTATTGGCCACCAAAGGCCCCTGTCACAAGTTTAAAAAGTGGACATGAGAACATTTCCAGGCAATTTATTCTGATAAATAGGTATATTTATGGTGCACAGACCCCAGGCATACATTTATTGAGACCTTTGTGCCTGATGGTCACCTGCCATCTCCTTAATATTGATATTAGCAGACAATGGAATATTTGGGGGGAGTGCTGCTGACAGACCAATGTTACAAGTTTCTGTTAGTCTCAGAGAAATTATGTTTGGACTCCCATGAAGTGAAATCCGTGTATGTTGACTGTTTCATGGACTGTCCAATGCGCAGGTGAAGCAGAGGAACTTGACTCGGAAGACTGTATTCTTTGCGCAGATGGATGCCTCTCCTGCAGCCTGGGTATGTTTTATTTTTTAATCTTTAAGTTTCTACTTCTGTACTTTCAGTTATTTCTTTAATATGTACTTATATGTTTGTTTTTTGTTTTATTCTTATATGCCACCCTTCAGGGCAGAGCCCTCCCCTGGCAGCTTACAAAAGCTAATTTGTTTCATGCACATACTAGGATAATTTAGCTTCATATAGATAACTGGGCCTGGAGTTGAGCTGGATGCAGGCACAATGGAAGCTACTATCCCTGTAACCAACTGCTGTCACCACAGCAGTCATCTTGCCCCATAACAGCCATGTTGCGTTATGCGGCACTCCCACAACAGACAGGTAGTGACTGGCACCCACAGAACTTTCTCAAAATATTTCCACAGGCCAACGGTGTTAGCGACTCCTGCATACATTTAAAAAAAAATGGAGCATGGTCATGTTCTGTAGTAAAGTGATATATCTAACAATTTTTAATATCCAAAAGTAACAAATAATGCCAAACAAATAGTAAGACAATAACATATATTTGTTTGGTTAATAAAGTCCTCAGGGCCTTCTCAGTCAGTACAGTACACCAGGGTTTCCCAACCTTTTTCTGACTATGGCCTCATTCTGACCTCGTTTTCTTCCTGTGGCCCCCCATGGACATAACCAAGCAGGGGCAGGGAGCAGCTCCCCCCCCCAAATAAATACAAATCAATACTAATCTGAGGTTCTGCTCCCCCAACAAAACAAAAATCTTGGCTACGCCCATGCCCCTTTCCGTCCTAGCGGTAGAAATGTAGCTTTTTAAATGCTTTGTTTGTAAATAGAACATGTTTTATTTATAATTTTGATAATTTATACAAAATACAATTACATAAACTGATAGGAACATAATGGAATATTGTTGAAGCTGAAAAACACAGAATCATGGAGCTGGAGGGGACCTGAGGGCCATCTTTCTAGTGCAACCCCCTGCAATGTAGGAAACTCAGCTAAAGCATCCATGACAGACGACCATCCAAGCTCTGCTTAGAAACCTCCAAGGAAGGAGAGTCCAGAACCTCCTGAGGGAGATCCATCTTCCATGTGTTATAAAAAAGTAAACAACACTTATTTGACCCCAGTTATTTGACACAGGGGGGGAATCCTACACATAAAGTCCGAACCACACACAGGGAGTTCAGTATATAGGGGAGAATTTTTAAAAGCAAGTGGTCCTCACTGACCTGGTGCAAAAAGATCTTGTCATTTGGAGGAGTCCTGGCTGCCTAGATAAAACACTATGGGACCCCACCCTACCTGGGAGTAAGGCCCACTGAACTCACTGCGGCTTTCTTCTGAGTAGACAGTTATTTACTAGGTGCCAGTCAGCAGCAGCAGGTGCCCCCACTCTGCTAGGTGCTGGGGTGGATTGCACCCTGTGCCTTGCAGAGTCAGACCTGGGCTGCCACCAGGTCCAGGACTGGCAACAAGCAGCTCTGCCTCACCCAGCCCTACCCACTGCCACCCCACGCCCACACTTACTGGACATTGGGGTTCTGGATCAAAGCGGGAGCCTCAGCAATCGCCCTCTCCTCCCCTGGAAACAAACCGGGACCGCTCCAAGAAAAAGGAGCACTAGGCCCTGGTGGGCTGCCCCCTTACCTGCTTGTGATTGGCTAAGCAGATAGCCAGCCAATCAGGATTTTTAGAAAAAATTATCTTTTCCCCCCTTCACTTCTCGCTTCCCTTTATAGCCTCTGAGTCTCCTGCCGTGGCCCCCCATTTATGTGGTGTTCACCTGTGGCCCCCTTGGAATATCCTGGGACCCTTCAGTGGGCCTTGGGCCACCCTCAGGTGGCGTCTCAGTGCTCATTATTATTTACATATTATTATATATAAACTGGGAAAAGAAAGAAAGGGTATAAGAGAGGACGAACATGTTAATATAAAGGGATCAGGGAGAAGGGATGAAAGAAACTGATTTGCGGGGGGGCACACACGGATGAATGGGACGCGGGTGGCGCTGTGGGTTAAACCACAGAGCCTAGAACTTGCCAATCAGAAGGTCGGCGGTTCGAATCCCCGTGATGGAGTGAGCTCCTGTTGCTCGGTTCCTGCTCCTGCCAACCTAGCAGTTCGAAAGCACGTCAAAGTGCAAGCAGATAAATAGGTACCACTCCGGCGGGAAGGTAAGCGGCGTTTCCATGCACTGCTCTGGTTCGCCAGAAGTGGCTTAGTCATGCTGGCCAAATGACCCAGAAGTTGTACGCCGGCTCCCTCGGCCAATAAAGCGAGATCCCATAGTCTGCCACAACTGGACCTAATGGTCAGGGGTCTCTTTACCTTTTTTTTTTTACACACGGATAAAGGGATTAGTTGAGTGTGCAACAGAATGTGAGTAGAAATTAGTAGAGATGGGTAAAAATACATTGAGGGGCATGGGGGCAGGTAGGAAAGGAAAAAATATAAAAGAAAAAACATTCTCTGCTTAAAGCCTGTGGTTCATCAAATTCTGACTT
Source organism: Podarcis raffonei (assembly GCF_027172205.1). Taxonomy (NCBI): domain Eukaryota; kingdom Metazoa; phylum Chordata; class Lepidosauria; order Squamata; family Lacertidae; genus Podarcis; species Podarcis raffonei. Next base: position 62,409,835 of record NC_070612.1, on the reverse strand, counting down.
AACTGGTTAGGCTGAGTGATGATACTTCCAGAGCAAATGTATGCCCATAGCTTGATGAAAGCTGAGCTATGGAACTCCTTGCCACAGTGGCAATACTGTAGCAAAGAAATTAACAATTTCCGAAGATGGATTGGAGATCAGTAAAAAAATATGTCAATAGTTACTAGCTGCTATTATGCCAAACGCTGCCTCCCTCTGCCACCATTTTGTGACTGTTTTTTCTCCTGCACTATCGTTTTTTGTGAGTGGTAGGCCTCAGTAATTCTTAGTTGTCATTATGTGAGCCCTGGGGGGTAAAAGGTTTTAGAACCTCTGATATATAGGATACCTCTGATTCCAGAGGCTTCTAAAGAGTGAAATGGGATTTCGTTATGGGTATGTTACAGTCTAATAAAAATTGCTCCCGGACTACAGTATGTCAACCTTCATACGACAGCAGCAGGAGAAGCTATATGTTGTTGGGCTGCAATGGAGGAGACCTGTTTATGCCATCTCTTTATTCCTTTCCTTCCAACTGCTGGATGAAAATTAGAACAGGACTCTGAGCCTGCTTATATTTTTACTTAGGGCCAAGTTGTCATGACATGGGGAGGGAACCCCTAAGCAAGTACCACAAGCTCAATCCAAATCCCACCCCCCACCTCAGTGCAGCTGCTTTTAATCAAAGACATCAGGATATCTGATCACGGATATTCCATGTCATGTCTAATTTATCCTTTAGTTATTGTTTTTCCTATAACTTTGAAAACTCTGAAGTATATTATAATACTGTTGTTTTTTTTAAAAAAAATTAAAATTCCATTATAGGTCAAATTTTCCTGTGATGTTTAAGCTTATTAATGCCAAATATAAACCATGAGTTAAGAGAAATGTTCATTTTATGCTTGATGTTTTGTGCTGATATTGGCAGTCACCATCCAAATACCATCTGAAGAGATGGACAGACTACATTGACAAACTCAGATGGAGAGTTGGAAAGATGTAGTTCTTGGTCCCTTATAATACTCTCAGTGGTTTGCTGGGCTATACGGTACATAATTAGAAGTTCAAAGACGTTTCATTTTGCTACTTTTATTACTTTTGTGCTCACAAAGCCTGGAAGGAATATGTTGGGAGGATCTATGACCTTGGGAATGAATGGGAGCAGGACGACCCAGAGAAAACACATTTTCAAACTGCTGGAGTTACAAGCAGAGTTTGTTTTGTTTTGTTTTTAAAAAAACCAATTAGTATCACACAGAGACAGTTCCAAATGTAGATAAGCTTAGACATCTTCAAGCAGGGTTGCAAACTCCTGAAAGCCAATATTTTGGTATCTGGGAGAACCCACCCCAGGATAAAGGCCAACAGGATGATGCTGTGATGCCTTAGTCATGGAACCGAAAAGTTGAACGGGACCCCGAGAGTCATCTAGTCCAACCCCCTGCCAGCTTCCTGTGCTCTTACTCAACCATTTGTTTGCTAAACTGTCAGCTTGGTACTTGCAAAATGCAGGTACAGTTTTTGCACTGTAAAAGGGTCTGATGGAGCCTGCATTCTGGGCAGAAACAGGTTTGTTTCTTTTCTCAGAGGTCATTTCCACAGTCAGCGAAAATGTGGTGTCAGGGAAGGGGGTTGCCTACAACCTGAACCTCTGAATATCCTTCTGTGAGGCTCTTTCCGGAGAGTTGTACATATGAAGCTTTCCTGTTCCCACCTTCAGATGAATATGTGGAATAGAAGAGGTGCAATGAGTGTAAAAGTATGTAAAAAAAAACAGGAACCCACTCTTTCACCCAATCTCTGCATGTAGATATGCTGTTTGATGAGGGCTTGGGACAGTTGTAGGACTTGTGGGAGAATCCAAAGTGTAGGGGTCCAAGATTATGGGGCATTGAAGACCTGTTGCTATTTTTGCAGCAGATCCCTCTCTCCAGTGACCTAGGCCCACCCAATCAACATGAAAGGGAAGCTTTTTAGCCACTGAGAAGTCTTCTCACTCTTTGTGGCGATGGGAGCCAATCCGAGTGAATAGAGGTGAGTCAGTCACTGGTGATTGGCTCCTAGGGTCACTCTTGAGAAAGGACATCAGAAGAACAGTGAGGAATAGCTGTTCTGTTTGCTCTAAAGCTAACCTTTAAGGGTAGGGCTGCCATACATCTGGAATTTCCTGGACGTAGCTGGGATTTGCCTGTCAAAATTGGTGTCTGGGCAGAATTTTTAGAAAAAATAGGTTAAAAACTTTTGAGATTTTCCAAAAATCCTAACCCTTACCCTTCAACAACTTTGCCAAAAGAAAAGCTCAACAACTCTTGCGTTGGAACTACAAGTAAACACAACTTGAATGACTCTGAGTATTGCCATACTCCAAACCATTTGCCCATAATAGAAGATAGTAGATCTAGCTAGCTGAAAGGCAACACATGGAGACCGCCATTGATCATTGAAGTGCATCCCTAATTATTATTATTGCCTACAATTACATTCTTATATAATCTTAAAGAAGGGGTGTGACTGGGAGGAAGTACGGCTGTGGCTATCATGAAGGCACCCTGCAGTTCTAAATTTATATTCATACCACTAGTAGCATGGCAGAATTCCTAGGTGCACTCAACACTCCTTGCTTCAAATCACTTATCTGGATCACCTTGTTAGCATTTGCCCACTCTAGGGCCTTAACTGGGGTAAAAGAGCACCAACATTTTATAGCACTTGATTTAGCATGTGGTGACTGATCTTCTCACTGTGTCCTTTTTAACCTATCCTTGTCTTTAGATGGCATGCTGAGTATCCAGTTGCGAAACTTCCCAATCTCTCCTCTCTGTCTTTCTGAGAAGCTCATGCAGGCACAAATATAACCTTTCCTTAAAACCATCTTTTAAATTTAAATTGTATTTAGTGCAGGCATATTTGCAAGCGAGATGTAATAACTTGAAAAGGGTTCTGCAGATTCTATTTCGTATGCATCCTGTACAGAGATAGGAAAGAAAGAGCAAGACGAGGATGACTTTGGAATATTGAAAGAAGGTAATGATGCATCTAAAAGACACAACTGTCACATTTATGAGTTGATGGCTGGAACTATGGCAGTTACATTTTTCACTAGGAGAAAGTATTTTGGTTTCTGTTGGAAAGAAAGCCCCCCCCCCACACACAAAAAGACACTGTATCTCAAAATCATGCCTGATGATGAATAGCTACAATACCTAGCAAGACGGAGAGCTTGGCCTTATCTATTGACCTAGCAGATAAAATTAAGGGTGTTGTCTCTTGTGTCATAACCTGTTTGTCACAAGATCATAAAGCCTGGACTCTTGAATTTCTCATCTGCATTCTATTCTACATCAGTAAGATGCACAGACATAAGAGTCTCAAAGGTACATTGAACCTCACATGTAAAGACTTCCAAAAAGATAGGGAAACACACCTCATGTGTTATAGAACGCCCCCCCTTTAGCTGAAAACTATCCTTATTATAAGTCCTTCCTCAAACAGAGCCTAAGATTTGTATAGCTGCTTGCCTTTCTCTTGAGCAGCAAAATACTTCCTGTTCTACTTGATTTGAGAGCTTCATGTGAGTTGGAATTCTGAAAACTTGATTGCTGATTCTCTCATGAGCAGCACTTTGCAAATACCATCGAAGATCTTTAAGTCAGCTGGACCAAGTCAAAGATCCATGTAATCCTGCACTGAGCATCCAAAGCTCTTTTAACCATACTTTCCTGATTTAAATGAAACTGGAAGCCATAACTTCCTGCTTTGTTTGCCAGCTTGTATGCAAGGAGAAGTAAAGGGGCTGTGTGCTTGGGCCTGCTCATCTTCAGCCAAGATATGATAATCGAAACTCTTTACTTCTGACTAACAGTGGCCTGAGGCCCGCAGTCCCTTGTTGTCAGCTGAATTTAAGCATGAGGAACTGATATTGACAGATTTATCCATCCCTACACAAATCTAAACCAACTTTTCCCAACCTCAGGCCCCCATACATTGGATTACAGCTCTCAAGATCCCTCACCACTGACCCTGCTCACGAGGGATGATGGGAGTTGTAGTCCAACAAGATTGGGAAAGACGGCGCTAATGACCCTGCAGTGTTGTGTAGGTGTTGAACAGCATGGGGGACAGAATGGACGCCCGAAGCACCTTATAAACCAAATGAGCCCCTGTAGTACCGCCTTCTGAGACTGATTCTCTAAGAAGGACTGGAGTCAACATAATGACATGTTTCCTAAACCCAACTCAGCTGTTAACTGTTCAAAGCAGTAATCAATTTTGCACCTTTGAAGAAAATGCCACAACAGTATAAATGAAATTATATCATCATTGTGCATAGTTATTTTGCTTATTTAATTAGAAGGGGGGGAGAAAATATTGTTGCTCTAGAAAGCAGATTACCCTCCATTTTTCTGATTTCAATGGAAATTTAAATTGATGCTGTATGTATATATGAATTGTTTTGCAAACTTCAGCAATCAAAACAGTATGTGATAGGTTGGGAGCTTCACTGCAGGTTGTCTTCTAGGTTGAAAAGGTATTGGGTATTTTTAGTACACCCCCCCCCTTTTCTCACTATATTAAAGTATAGTTCAATGTCAAAGCATAAGCCTTGTTATACGAAGTAAGGTCTCTTTCCTGCTGCATGCATAGGACTGGGATGCACAGATAGGGAGGTGAGTCTGAATTTGAGTGGAAGGATACTGTTGAACTGAAATTAGCCTGGTATGCCTAAAGCATCGCCTGTAGTCCTACAGTAGTTTGTTGTTTATAGATGCCCACATGGTTGATTTTCCCCAACACTGAGTGCAGCACACTGACAGCTTCCTCGGGTAATTTCTTGTTTTCGTTTACAAACTTTAAAGCAGTCACAGTTCTAAACAATTGCTTTTGGCAAGAGAGCTGGTTTTCTCTCAAAAAAGACATTCAGTATACTTGGAAAGATGATATAGTAAAATAGGTTCCTGATTGAATGCTGAATACAATATGTTAGAATTATGGGAGATCCACAGGGACTATGTGAGTCCTGATTAGATAAGAGAAGGTGATGTCTTTCTGAGTTTGTTCTCCCCAAGAGTCATTGCTCTTTAATCATTTTAACTTTAAGAATAAATAATCATAATCATAATAAATCTTCAACTGCCTGACCTTAAGGTAGTGAAATATCTAACACATCTGGCATAAGGTTTAGGGAGTACAAAATGTATTGTCACAGCAAATTCCAAGCAAATTATATGTAGTCCAGTACTGAACTCAGAGTGGTGCCTGACTTTGGCTGCAGTCTTAATGCCTGTTTACCTGGGAGTAGATGTGCCAACTTGAATAAAATATGGGGGGGCAAGTATTATGCCCTGCATAATTGATCACATGACGAGGTGCATGGACACCATTTGAACGGCAATGCCCATCATCTTGGGGGGTGGCTCCCTCAAATATATTTTTTGGGGAGTGAAGCCCCTGGGGGCTGGCTCCTTTGCCTGGGAGTAAGCCCCAGTGAACTCAGCTGAGATTTATTTCTGAGCAGACATGCAGAAGATTGTTCTCTTTCACACATGTTCAAATTCCTGCACAGTCATCAACTCATTTAGTATAAGTTAAGTCCCAATCTACAAAACTGAACTATGGCATCCAATTCTTTTCCTTATTATGAGGCTGAATCATATAACAACTGAAGCAAGGCCCATATTTAAGAGGGAGAGAAATAATTAGTCCTGTACCTCATCCTTGTATCAGCACTGATGAAGAATGGGCTATAAATATTTCCTAAAATAATAATAATAAATAGTTCATAAAAAGTGGGCTACAGTATTGATGTCAGTAGCTGGATTAAAAAAAAAATCAGGAATACTGAAAACCAGCAGTCTTTCTTGAGAGACTTGCTCTTCTAGAGGGACTACACAGCCATCACTTAGATGTGCCAGTGCTTTTTTTATAGAAAAATGGTGCTGGTACTCACAATGATCCTGCTTTTCACAATCCCCCTTTTATCTTCAGTTGCCTGCTTGCTCACCAAACCCTCCATTTACCTTACTGGAAGATTGGGGGGTAGTGTTGGTACTGTGTATTGTTGAGTACTGTCAGAAAAATACCATTGGATGTGACCTTCCAGATGCTTCTGGTCTCCATCTCCCATCGGTCCCAACCAACATGGTCAATCAGAAGCGTCTGGTGGGGCAGATGAAGTTGTGCTGTTCTCCTGGCTCCTGAGCGCTGCTTACGCTTCCTGGGAGGAAGAGAGGGAGGGGCAAGACAGTGGGAGCTCAGCTGGTATGGGCATGGCAACAGGAGTGTCAAATGGGCACCACACCTGTTGAGCTCCCCATTGACTTCCAAGGTGTTTGGAAGCCCACCTGTGCTGGCCTTCTGTCTGCTACTGTGGCTAGTGGTATGGTTTGCTGTGAGTTGTATTCCAGCAACATCTGGAGGACCCAAGGACATCTCTGACTTAGAGGGTGACTATCTTCTAGGTCAGTATGTATTATAGGATTGCAGCCTGAAACTAACTGTCAAGAAACATCAACTATGTAAGCAATCTCATTATGTGAAGATCACTCTGTGCAAGCAATTATACTTCCAGTGGAAGCTGCTTCAAAAAGGAGAGGGTTGTCCTATCTGCCACCAGTGCAAGTGTTAGGCATTGTTTGGGGAGGGGAAAGTGGAAATAGGTATCTATTAGATGATGCCTGTGATATCAAAAGGGGGCACACCAAAAGTCTGTCCCCAGCCTACCAATGTAATTTTGATAATCTTAGCAATTTAGAAATGTAGTTTTTCTGTTCTCTGGAAAAACTGTTTTTTACAAGAATATATAATCTGCATTCTTACACCTTTCACCTGCATGAAAATAACTAGTGATTGCCTTCTTTAGCACTGTTCTGCTCAGTGTTCCCATATGTCTTTGACTATTATGTCTTTCGGAACCAGAGTCTTCTTAAGAAATAGGCCTGAGTTTATATTAGTGTGGTGCAGTGACTGGAGTGTTAAACAAAGACTGGAGAGACTTAGGTTAAAATCCCCACTTGCTTATGAAACTCACTGGGTGAACATGATCATGAAACTTGCTATCTTGAAGCCTAACTTACTTCACAGGTTTACTGTGAGGATAAAATGGAATTGACGGTCTCTTGTATGCCACCTTAAGTTCCTCAAAAGAAACGCAAGATATAAATGTAATGAATAAAGAAGGTAAGTTATACAGTTTGAGGCTAGTCCTTATGAAGTCTTTATGTATCCAGAATTCTAGTGACAGCAAATTTAAGCCAGGCAATAAAAACTTGCTATCAAAGAAAAACTGTATATCAAAGGAGACATTTTTCACCAAAGCTATTTAAATTAGAATGGTCATCATCATCATCAACAACAACAACGATGTTGATAGCATTCCCTATTTATCTAAGCATTTCTTAATTTCCCACTGTTCATTTAGCCAATTGAGATTTGGATACATGAGAAACTGGCACAGTATTTTGTTTCCAATGTGTTGTTTGCTTTTAATTCCAGATGACCCAAGAGCCTGCACATCATGCATTCATAATTATTACATGTAAGTTTAGTACTCTCTTCCCCACTTTCCCTCTCTTTCTCTATTTTCTGAAACACAACAGTGCTTTCATTGGAAGGCCATAGAGTGGCCTTAGATATTTCAGAGCTAAGCAGGGTGGAATATGCTGTTTGAATGGGGGGTGGCGATGGTTAATCTATAGCCCTTCAGATGACGCTGAATTACAGCTCCCATCATCAGTGACTATTGGAAATTCTGGCTCAGGCTGATGGGAACAGTAGCTCAGGAACCCCTGGAGAGCCAAAGGTTAGCATAACATAACCTAGCTGTCTTCAAGGGGGAAGGGGCAAACAGTGGGTGTGATGGACAGGCTCCATTGCTGCACCATCCTGAGCTCTCTGCTGCCTCCCCTTCCCCCTCTTGTAACTGGCAGTGATGTGTAGCATTGTGAAGGCAGATAAGCAACTTCATCCTGCCTGCACTGCTACAGATTTTAACTCTTGGAAACCTCAGTGAGGAAATGAAAACAGGAAGGGATTTCCAGGACAATTGCTTGACTAATTTAATCCCCATGACTGCAGCTCAATGGAAATCACACATCATCTGCCATTACAGCTGTTTTCTTCACAGACCTGCCTGTACTGCTTCACAGAACCTGGGGGTAGCATGGGACAGAGTCTGAGAAAGGCTCCCTTAACTCTTAAGCTACTGTACTTAAAAACATTCCTGAGTATTGTCATTTTAGAGGAGATGCTTGCCACACATGAGTACATTTATGAGAGGATTATGCTTGTTCATTGCAATTGTTTGATGCACCATTATCCATCCATAATGAAAATTATGATGATCAAAAATGCTTCCCTCCCCCCCCCAGGTACAAGCAGCAATGCTATCGAACTTGTCCTCAGAATACGTACAATGATGAAAAGTCTCTCCTTTGCATAGAGTGTCAACCAAATTGCAGAAGCTGCGACAAATATGAGTGTTACTGGTGTAAAGAAGGGTTTTTTCTTCTAGGTAAGAAAGGTGACAAGTATTTTACATGGGGAAATGATTTCATGCCTTGCCCAAGAATGCAAAATGTGCATTCAGTTGAGAGAGACTGGGAAGGGGCAGAAATTCCATTCAGTTCCCATTTCAAGCCGAATCTGTCAAAATTGCTCTTTCTCAAACAATATGAGAACCAAAACATAGCCATCCTACAAAATTCCCACTTATCCAAATTATACAATGCAGTTCTCCAACCAAACAATGTTTGCAAAATTGTATGTATTAGGAGAAAATATGCATAAGAATGACTCAATATTTGTGAAAATAGCATTAAATAATGCACTGTATTAGGAAAAATTGCTTGTAAAAATGTGTACATTAGTCAAAACTGCATATACAAATACGTTTATTAGGAGAAACGTACATTAAAGATCCTGAAGAATTTTCATGAGGGTTAAAAAAATGTAGACAACTGAATTGAAGATTAGAAACATGAGAAACTGAGACAACTAAAATTGGCAGATCGTTTCATCCCTAAGGGAGACTAACTACAATCTTAAATCTATGGGACTGTAGGTTCCCAACTGCCTTTTAAAAAGAATGACCCCCAGACATCTGCTTCAATAAGCCTAAAGCATTCAAGGTTAAAATTTCATTCATTTTAATTAAGTGCTTGTAAACTAAGGTTCAGGAAATAATGCCGCTAGAAGCACAAATATGTCTTCAAATCTGCACATTTAAACTTTAATCAACTTTGGATTTTAAATGGCAGCAATGAGATTCAGAGACAACCCCCTACTTTTGGGGTAAAGAGGAAATATATATTTATTAACGGAACTCCCAATGAGCCTTTCATTTTAAGCATGTTAATGCAAACTTAATTTGTTCAATATAAGAGATGAATGAATGGCACAAAGTAACTTTAGCCTGAAAATGGTTTCACATCACTTCCATTCTTTGTAGGTGACTTTTTGCAGTCAACATGTGGCATAATCCACATGCCTCCTATTATGGTGTATGGTTATGGAATTGCAGGCAGGCAAATATGCAGCCCACACTCCAGAAGTCCAGACTTGTATAGACCTGTGAAATGCACTTTGAACCTTTTATGAGGCTCAGCTGTACATACCTTGTCCCCTTATCATAAGTTATTTGGACCTTGTTATCTTATTCAAACTGGATTCTCTGTGGTCAGAGGTTAAGAAAATCAGGCTTGGGGTATTATAAGGAGGTGGAGTTGTGGTTCTGGTTTACAGTTTTTCAACTTTCATATACTCCAAGCTGCAACAGAGAACCAGAGTGCTCCTGAAAGTTGGCCAGCAGTTGTAAGTAATAAGGTAGAAATTATGCTTAGAGTACGTACTTCTCTAGACTTTGTGTTGGAGGCCGTGTAGCAGAGCCAAAACACAAACCTGGGTATGAGTGTATAGATCTGTAAATTATAACAAATGTGGAAATAAAAACATAGCACTTTAATCCCTCCACAGAATTCAAATCTAAAAGATATTTAAAATATTTGAACTGGCAGCATTTAAAACATACCAAAGTGCAATGATATCAAAATCTCCACTGTTATAACCAGCAAATGTGACAAAATCCAAATATAATCATGTGCTAAACATGTTTTAACCTTATATATTTATATCTGGGTTTTACCAGATTTCCCAATTAGAAATCTACACTACAGAGATTTCAATATCATTGCAAATTGGTATGTTTTAACTTTGGTACTTCAATAGCGTTGGTACTTCAGACATTTTAAACATCTTGCAAATTTGAAATTTGTGGAGAGATTAAAGTTGTGCATTTTCATTTACACACTTCATTCATTGATGAATACACTTTATATATTAATTTTACAGCTCTATACACCCCGTTTTATATTTTGGCTGTGTACTTGAGATTTGGCTGTGCATCTGCATTTTCTAGTAGAGATAAACTTTCCTAGGGTGCCCCAGTTTGCTTAGTGGCAATTGAATCACACATTGTTCTCTACTTTCAATGCTCCAAATAACAGGACTTAGCTGGCATCAGTCACAATATGACATAAAGGCTTTTTTATTTTTCCTCCAGATGGGAAATGTGTGAGTGATTGTGGAGCTGGTTACTACAGCGATGAGGTCACAGAAGAATGTGAGCCATGCCACCGGACCTGTGCAACATGCAAAGGGTTCGACTCCAACGACTGTACTAGTTGCAAAGGAATTTTACAGTTACTCCATGGAAAGTGCGTGAACCTCAAAAGAAAGCAAGTAAATAGGAAATTCTGGAATGGTATGTTCCCATGCTTCCTCTGAATTTTTTCCACCATTTCTCTCTGCCCACACCCACTGGGGGGGAAACCTCATCGTTTCCAAACTCTCAAGTAGATTTTATGTATAGAAATGTAAGTGATTGTATTTATACAGGACCAACATCAACACTTGGCAACTTCTGGCAGTCCACTATCCCAGCAGGGCCCACGACTAACACCAGACCTGAACCCAATGCCAGGGGAAGGTGGATCTGCAACAAACTATTATATAAATTACCCTGAATGCCTCAAAATGAGTATCATTCTGTTTGTATATACAGAAACTACATCTTCACTAATGCAAATAGAATATTTATATGCATCACAGAAAGAACAGACATACAGTAGTTTCTTATGAATGAAGGTGAACATTTGATGTTAGTATAAAATGCAGTGGGGGGGCCGGAACCCCTAACAGGTCACACACCCCCTTAACAGCAGCAACAGTCTCAGAGAGCTTCTTCCTGCACTGCCTCTGGAAGACAGAGGACCCCTCTGATAATTAGTCTTCACTCACCACAGCACTGTTGCATCTACTTTATACCACAGGAGTGACTCTCACTTGACTGAGTTACATTCCCCTATCAACAGTACGTCAAGATTGTTTGATAGTTTAATGTTTTGATCACATCATAACCTGGTTAGGATTTATCCAGGAAAAATAAATGAGAACACATGCACTTGAAAACCACATTCTCTCCTCACCACCACAAACATACAGTACACATTGAGATGAACACAGTTTTGAGCATAATGATAGGAGTAAAGTATTGAATTCAATTGAATTTAGAGTGTAATTTAATAAAATAAAAATCTTAACAATAGCATTACATGAATAAGTAAATGATAAATCATTAATATTATTGTATGATTGATTAGTACCTAAAAATTAAATACATAATAATTAATAAACCCTGACATATAGCACAGTTTTGAGCATAATGATAGTTTTAGAAATCTAAGAAAAGTATTTAATTCAATTGAATTTAAGGTGTAATCTTAATAAAATAAAAATCTTAACAATAGCATTACATGAATAAGTAAATGAGAAATCATTAATATTATTGTACGATTGATTAGTACCTATTAATTAAATACATAATTAATAAACCATGACATATAGCACTTTTCTCTTACTTGCAGCTCTTATTTGTTTTCATAAATATGAATAATGATTATCAATCCTATTTTACTGATAGAGAGACTGAAACTGCATACCTCCAATGGCTTGGGCTCTGCAGACCTGAAAGACCTCTTCCCTTATGTCCCTTCACGATCCTTACGGTCAGCTGAGAACGATCTCTTGTTGGTACCATTTGTGCACCAAATCCAGGCGGAAAGGGCACTTAAAGAGGCGTTCTCGGTGGCTGCTCCACAGTTGTGGAAGGCCTTTCCCCTGGAGGTTCGCCAAAACCCAATTGTCTGGAAACGATGTAAGACTTTAAAAAATCTGTTTTTAAATATTACTATCTACCTTGGGCTTTAATGGAAAGGGTGGGCTGTCTAGTTCACTGAATAAGGTTCCCAAGGGCTGCTTTTCTCTAAAACTGCAATACTATAAACAGGAATTTAAGGGGAAAGTTATCTACCTGAAGATGTAACCAGCTGAGGAGTATTGACTCTAAAAGACTCTACAAGCACAGATGGAATATGCCACCTGTGTTAATTTTGCCATTCTGTCTGGAGTAGTAATGATCAGCAAGGAATCAACAGCATCCCTCTAGGACTTGCAAGTGTCAAGTAAGTGTAGCTGACAGTAACAAAGCTGCCTTGTCCTAATACAGCTAGAAGGTATTTTTGTCTGAATCAGGACTCACATGCCCAAACAGCTTTTGCACATGTGCTTCCTTCCTCATTTAACAGGATACCAGCTTTGCTCACTGGAAAGGCGGTGGGGGGGGTTAATTAATATGCAGAGCATGGTTATTCTTACTTTATGACATATCTGGAGGAGATACATAATCACTACACAGTGAAACAGCTTGTGATACTGTGTACACAACTTACATTTGAAGCATATCCAAAACACATGAGCTCCTGCAAAGAATCTTGGGTACTGTGGTTTGTTAAGGGTGCGAAGAACTAGAGCTTTGTGAGGAGCAAACTACAGTTCACAGTACTCTTTGGGGGAACCTATGTGCTTTAAATGTATGTAGCAAGAACTAATGTATGCTCAGCCCAGCAGAAGTGGGGGAAATACACATGCAAAAAAATACAAAAATCATAGGGAAATAGCAGACACATCCACAACCTGCGTGCATGGTGCATTTATGAGCAAGAAAGATGAGGGAGCAATGCCACTTCAGTGCTTTGCCAGTGTTCTTGTCTCAGCCTCCCTGCCATGGGAGAGAAGGGACAGAATGAGGTGGCTGTGCATATATTTCTGCTGTTGAAACACTGTGTGTGATCCTGTAAAGCAAAAGGGCATTCACTTCCCTTGCTTTCCTGTGCAGTGTGCTCTTTTCTAGCACCCCAAGTTGTTGAAGTGGACTTAAGTGTTAGAAGTTTGTGTCTGGAGTATCAAGGCTGAGACCCCTTTTGAGTTCTAGACAGAGAAATGTTAGCAACAAATTCAAGTTTCTACACATGTTTTGAAGCCAAGCAAAGTGCTTCATCTGTGATCAAAGTGCCCCTTTCCCATAGCTTCCCTGTGTTCCCTGTGATATTGAATTCTAAGTGTGTGCAACATAAGGGCATCACTTAAGGACAGAGGCCCATGCTACATCTTACTATGGTCTCCTTGTGTGGGGTGTGTGTGTGTGTGTGTGTGTGTGTGTGTGTGATGGCTTAAAAATGGTTTCCCCCTTTCCAATGAAGTCAAGAAGAGTGAAATTTTAGGTTGGTATCAAAATATGCCCTTGACGGGAGGATGACAATGAATTGAGAGGGTATTGTTTGGGTTTTGGAAGAAGTATTCCACTCCTGCCTGCTACGCCATCCCACCCATATCTCTGGCACCATGTGGCATATGTTCACTAGTGGAGTGACTCTGCAGGTGTCTCAAGGGAGTTGTTCTGGCATATCTGTCATGCTGACTGTGTATCTGGTGTGGCATTACTGCAGGGAGTCTTCCACTAAATCTTAAAGCCCATCATCCAACATAACTCCACTACAGTATTTCATCCTCGGTTCCAAACTAGGGTAAACTGTGAATAAACTGTGATAGAAAGTAATGATGAGTCTGAATTTGACTGGTATTCAGACTTTTAAGTGTAAGCCAAGAAAAAAAATTGTCTGGGCCAGTATGCGTAGCACAAAGAACATCTGCATTTTATCTTGTGCGCCAGATGATGAAATTATTTTGGAAGCCATGAGACATAATAGTGAAGGGGTTGTTGCGCTGTATGTTAACCCACAACATCTCGACTAGAATAGAATAGAATAGAATAGAATAGAATAGAGGTTTAACAAATTGAAAGGGCTTTAGAGTGGCAGATTACTAACACGCTACATCACCAGTCTTTCATGTTTTTCAGTCAGGTCACTGAAGCAAAAGGGAAATAAATCCAGAAGAATATGTGTTCTGCAAAAGGGCCTCCATATATTTTAAAATTTGAGCTTTTTCTTTAAAAAAATAATAATTCAAGGAATATTATACATCAAATGGTCATAATAATGTATAGCTGAATAGATAAAATTGTTACAGCTGCTACTGCTGCTGCAAATGTTATTTTTATTAATTTAAATCATTTGAATACTGTCTCTCCTCCCACCACACACTATTCTCAGGGTTCTCCTGCCCCCCAAGTCCATGGGGGGAGCCAAGAGGGAGGAGACTGGAGAAAGCTTTGTTGTGCTGTGAGAGCCTTTGCACTGGCTTCTGCTAGAGGAACTTATCAGCTGAATCCTGCACTTCACAAAAATGGTTTTAGTTGATATCTGAAACATAAAAATGTGCATGTACATTGAGGCCCTAAATGACATGGACAAGAGGCCTTTTGGGGGACGAGTGCCATCAGGCCTTAGGGACACAGGACTCTGCCCTGCACTGAGACAGATGGCTAGGATATCTAGCTCAGTATAAGCTGCTCTACATAGACTGCTAGTAGCTCTCTAGGGTTTCAGACAGGAGTCTTTTCTCTTTTTTTTTTTTAATAAGTTTTATTAGTTTCCATCAAATTATACATTTCATCCCGAATTACAACAAATCATATCTGTTTTGGACTTCCTTCAGCGTCTCTGACAATCATCCATATTTATACCTTTAATACACATTCCCTTCTTTCGTATTGCCAATATTCCTCCTTACTCCTAATATTTCTAATAAACAATACTTATTTGTTTTTTACAGTGCCTCTTGAAATCCCACTAGCGTTGTGTTAAGCTCTATTGCGCTTTTTCTTTACAGAGGGGGCTATGCATGTTCCATCTGCCTTAAAAGTTTATAGTGCAAAAGTGGTTGCAACTATGGCCTATGCGGTCCCTTTATGGGGCGCTTTTGTAAACCTCATGCCTCTGGTGACATTGCAAAATCTTTTTCTCAGACGCCTTTTGAAACTACCCTCCTGTGTAAGCAACTCGGCTATTCGCTTAGAACTTAAGACCCCCTCCTTAGAGATCCTGATGTGGAGACATGCCTTTAATTACTGGCTGTCCCTTTGGCATAAATTGCCCAATTACCATCTTATTCAGTGCCTTTGGAGAGATGAATTTACCAGCCCATGGGCAACAAAAATCCATTCCAAACTGTTGTCTTATGGAATCTCTCCTTCCGATATACCAAATTTAGATCTAATTACAGCAAAAAAGGTCATCAAACAAAGATTGGAGGAGGTTGATTTGCAACAAAATCTTACTACAGGTGGAGGTACATGTTCCCCGATAAATCAGGGCATTACATTTATGTCCCAGATACCTCAATATCTGTCTACCTTGCGTCGCATAGATTCGCTTTTGTTAGAGCCAGATTTAATGTGTTCCCCTCAAATGTGCTGAGCAATAGATTTTCTAACGGTAAAACCTCTGTTTTATGCGCATGTGACAACAAATCAATAGAATCCCTTTATCATATCTTGTTTAATTGTCCTTTATATATTGTTCCCCGATCAAGGATTCTGAGTTCAATCATTTTGGAAACTGTTGCTAAACCACCTGAATTACATCTAGCCTATCTACTCCAGGACATTGACTCTTATAGAACATTACAGGTTGCCAGATTCCTGAATTCAGTTCTTTCATATAAAAGACTTCATGGAATGCTGCATGACTATTAAAAATCTAGTAAACTCTATCCACCATCTTTATATTCAAGGCCACAATATGGTACATCTAGAGATTGTATGTAACGTGAAGGAGATTATGCGTTGAAATATTTTAGTTGATATTTTAGAATGTAAAATGCTATTTTATTTATTGATTGGTTTTACCTTGTGGGCTTATAGCCGAATAAAGTACTATCTATCTTTCCAGGCACTGAAAATAATAGTAAATGTACTGAGTGAAGAGATAACAACAATCTACTCTGTACAAGTAATCACAGGAATTTCTCGGGTGTGGAATGAAGGACTTTGTACAGAGAGTACCTTGCCTGGTTTATTGGTCTGTTGAGCTATGCTTCATCTAAAGTTACTGTTTTACGCTGCAACCCTTGCATTCAGTAAGCCCCACTGAATGCAGTAGGATTTGTTTCTGAATAGACATGATTGGGATTTCCTTGTTAGTTGAAGACAATAAGTTGTCTAGGAAAAGTGGTTATTCATTAATGAGCATATCAATCTAGCTGCCTTGAATAGACATAATATCAGAAGAACTCTTGCCCAGATAATATTGAGACATGTATACATCTGTGGCTTAATGCCTGAGCAGCAGTTCACTGACCTACAAGAAATCAAATATGCATCCAGTTGCCCACTAGTTGTTCATCACATGCCCTAGTGATTGCAAATTGTAGAATTCCTAATCCCCATGGACCTATAGGTGTAATTATGTTGTTGGATTTGCCACTTATTACTTTGACTACTGACAAAATATGGGACGCGGGTGGTGCTGTGGGTTAAACTACAGAGCCTAGGACTTGCCGATCAGAAGGTCGGCGGTTCAAATCCCCACAATGGGAGTGAGCTCCCATTGCTCGGTCCCTGCTCCTGCCCACCTAGCAGTTCGAAAGCACGTCAAAGTGCAAGTAAATTAATAGGTACCACTCTGGCGGAAAGGTAAATGGCGTTTCCGTGTGCTGCTCTGGTTCGCCAGAAGTGGCTTATTCATGCTGGCCACGTGACCTGGAAGCTGTACGCCGGCTCCCTCGGCCAATAAAGTGAGATGAGCACCGCAACCCAAGTCGGCCATGACTGGACCTAATGGTCAGGGGACCCTTTACCCTTTACCTTTACTGACAAAATGCATTCAGGGAGACCAGGTGGATACAGTAGAAGATATTGCTGTATTACTAGACTAAATGAAGTGAAAGCATATTTGGTTACATCAGAGTTCAAGACCTTTGCATCATATCAACATGTGCAGCTTTTTAAGTAGCACACCTGATTCTGTATCCCTGTGAAGAAGCACATTCATGGAAATCCTGGAAGGTTTCAGATCTTCCCTGGGACAGAGATGCATTTGCAGCCCCTTTTAAATTATATCTGAATGTAGTTTAAGAGATGGGTAATGTCAAAAGCAGCTGTGAACGTAAGTATTTATAAGCATTTCCACCTGACTGGAAGATAGAATTGTTGACTGGTCAGCATTTCATGTCTCATGTGCTTTGTAAGGCCACAATGCCTAGTACATAGTCCCCTCTGGTGGAGACTCAGAAATATTACAGCACTAATAATCTTGTAGCTGGAAAAAGCATTATGCAGACCTTGAATATTACTGTTTTAGTTTGAGAACAGAGGGTAAGATCAGCTGTGCTAGCTAATGATAAATAAGGATATCATAGATATAGGAACAGAATGAGGAAACTGCCTCAGCCAGTAGATGTGGGGGCGGTCAGCAGACGTACTCCTTCTGTTTCTCCTGAGCTCCCTAGCTCAGTGGTTTTCAAACAGTGTGCTGCAGCACCCTGGGGTGCCTTGAATGATGGTCAGGGGTGCTGCAGGCAACACTGGCCCCTGGCCCTCTTTCCTTCCTCCTCTGACTGCCCTAGTCATTCCCCTCTGTTGTACAAAAGAGCTCTGCTTACGCCATGGCCTGTCCTGAGCCTTTAACCAGCTTACTGCCTCAGGTGTAATGAAGAATGTTATTGTACTGCCAGAGTTTTAAAGAAGATCAAGCTGCCAGTCCAGTTGGTTTTTGCATGTAGAATGGGAAGGAGGTATCATATTGCCTTTCACTTCAGGTAACAAAAAGCCACTGTCACAGGCTAGTCCTTTGTAGGGACACATGATTAGGCAATGTTTCATGTACAATAGACACCACGGTGGTACATCGTTACTCTCTGATGGTCTCATGCTGGCACTGTGATCAGACTTGGATCATCAAGTCCCTTCAGCAAAGTGAGGACAATTATCAGCTGCACTGAACCTGATTTGCAAGGCTGGCTCACCCACGAGGCAAGGTGAGGCGACCGCCTCAGGCAGCAGATCCAGCCTCCAAGGAATGCATTTGCCTGCTCCTGCTGCCACAGTGGCAGCAACTGTTTTATTGTGCTTTTTATATGTTGGAAGGAGCCCAGAGTGGCTGGGCAACCCAGGCAAATGGGTGGGATATAAATATTGTTGTTATAGGACGTCCTTATTTTCATCAGAGAAATGTTGGAGGGCATGAAAACTGTTATAATAGGATTGCAATAGGTAGAAGACCACTGTGGCTTGTATATTTCTGCACGTTTTAAAATCAGGATTTCAGTTGCAAAAAGTGAATTAAGTAATTAACAGAAATCTAGATGGATGCTGCCTTGTTGATTAGTAGACATTGTTCCCACCCCTTATTTCATTCATATTCTGTGTTACTATGGGCAATATCTCCAGTCAAGGTGAAAGTCTCAGCAAGATTTGCATTTATTTCCCTTTATTATCTAAATGATACTAAATAATCATAGCTGGAACCATGTATTCTGGGCACGCAAGCCCACAAATATATAAAGTGACATTATTAACTCATTTCCTCCTTATCTCCTAATACAGCAACAACCACTCAGTTTGAGCCATGTGATCCTTCATGCCAAACCTGTGAGAAAACTGCCAGCACATGCACTTCATGTCCCCAAGGTAACAGCATTTATCTTCTTTGTTGCTACACATTGCCATTATCAAGAGGTTTTCGTATATTCTCATAGATTTCAGCTAATGCTAGAAAAAAAATGTTATTGTTTAAAGATGGGCTTTATGCATGAGTGGAGAACATACAGTTAAGAATTCATTAAAACATAACAGTATTTATTCATTTACTTACTTACTTACTTACTTACTTACTTAAAGGTAAAGGTACCCCTGCCCATACGGGCCAGTCGTGTCCAACTCTAGGGATGTGCGCTCATCTCACTTAAGAGGCCGGGAGCCAGTGCTGTCCGAAGACACTTCCGAGTCACGTGGCCAGTGTGACGAAGCTGCTCTGGCGAGCTGGCACCAGCGCAGCACACGGAAATGCCGTTTACCTTCCCGCTATAAAGCGGTACCTATTTATCTACTTGCACTTAAGAGTGCTTTCGAACTGCTAGGTGGGCAGGAGCTGGGACCGAAAGACGGGAGCTCACCCCGCCGCAGGGATTCGAACCGCCGACCATGCGATCGGCAAGCCCTAGGCGCTGAGGTTTAACCCACAGCACCACCCGCATCCCTACTTACTTACTTCTTACTTACTTACTTACTTACAAAAAAGCATCCTAATTCTCATTCCACCTTTTTCTGCATTGTAATAGAAACTCTCCATTAATTCCTGAATTAGTTGGAATTTCCAAAATGTCATGCAAATGTCTTTCAAAACATGCTTTGCCTGTTCCATTATTTTCAGAGAGATTTCTTTTTGGCAAGTCTTGTATCCGCACTTGCCCACGAGGAACTTTGGGAAATGTGAAGACAAGACGTTGCGAGTGTCACTCTGATGCAGACATACCACGCTATTTGCACAAAGGCAAATGCTTGCAGGAGTGTCCCAAGTACGTTTTCATTTATATTAATCTGTGCAGACATGCAACTTTCCTTCACATACTTCTATGTTGTTCTCACCTCCATATTTTCTGTGACACAAAATGGATCTAATCCTTCTGGTTGTAGAAAGCTGCATAATGACCTGAATGCTTCAGAACAATTGCCAATTTGCAAATGAGAGTGCTGAGAAATGCACTGCGGTCTTACTCGCCTTTTTATAGCCAGGGGGTGGGTCAGAGTGAAGCCTGCTCCCAAGCCCCACCCCCTTGGACTGGCTTGGTTGGTCAGAATTCAAACAGGGTCTGGCGGAAACTCCTGCCTTTCCCATTGGCTGGCATGGGGATTTTCTAATTGCCAGCTGCCCAGCCCAGCATTGCTCTGAGGGGTCAGGACCTGATGCAATGGGCCACAACCGCCGTCCACCCCAGGACTGGGTAAGCAACCATTTCCTTCCTCAGTCTTTCCATCAACAGTGTTGTGGGGTTTTTAATTTAATGGATACACTCCCAATGGAATACACTGTATTAAAAACAGATTATTATTATTATTAATTATTATTATTATTATTACAATTGTTTCAACATAAGGTAAAGGTAAAGGTACCCCTGCCCGTACGGGCCAGTCGTGTCCGACTCTAGGGTTGTGCGCCCATCTCACTTAAGAGGCCGGGAGCCAGCGCTGTCCAGAGACACTTCCGGGTCATGTGGCCAGCGTGACAAGCTGCACCTGGCGAGCCAGCGCAGCACATGGAACGCCGTTTACCTTCCCGCTAGTAAGCGGTCCCTATTTATCTACTTGCACCCGGGGGTGCTTTCGAACTGCTAAGTTGGCAGGCGCTGGGACCGAGCAACGGGAGCGCACCCCGCCGCGGAGATTCAAACCGCCGACCTGACGATCGGCAAGTCCTAGGCACTGAGGTTTTACCCACAGCGCCACCCGCGTCCCCGTTTCAACATACATATAGATAAATTGCACTTGGGCAAAAAAAATGAGAGGCACAAATACAAGATGGGTGACACCTGGCTTGAGAGCAGTACATGTGAAAAGGATCTAGGAGTCTTGGTTGACCACAAACTTGACATGAGCCAACAGTGTGACGCGGCAGCTAAAAAAGCCAATGCAATTCTGGGCTGCATCAATAGGAGTATAGCATCTAGATCAAGGGAAGTAATAGTGCCACTGTATTCTGCTCTGGTCAGACCTCATCTGGGGTACTGTGTCCAGTTCTGGGTGCCACAGTTCAAGAAGGACACTGACAAACTGGAACGTGTCCAGAGGAGGGCAACCAAAATGGTCAAAGGCCTGGAAACGATGCCTTATGAGGAACAGCTAAGGGAACTGGGCATGTTTAGCCTGGAGAAAAGGAGGTTAAGGGGTGATATGATAGCCATGTTCAAATATATAAAAGGATGTCACATAGAGGAGGGAGAAAGGTTGTTTTCTGCTGCTCCAGAGAAGCAGACACAGAGCAATGGATCCAAACTGCAGGAAAGAAGATTCCACCTAAACATTAGGAAGAACTTCCTGACAGTAAGAGCTGTTCGACAGTGGAATTTGCTGCCAAGGAGTGTGGTGGAGTCTCCTTCTTTGGAGGTCTTTAAGCAGAGGCTTGACAACCATATGTCAGGAGTGCTCTGATGGTGTTTCCTGCTTGGCAGGGGGTTGGACTCGATGGCCCTTGTGGTCTCTTCCAACTCTATGATTCTATGATTCTATGATTCTAAATAATGAAATATCCCATTCTAACCCAGAAGCTAATGTTTAGGCAACACATGCATAATTACAGCCAAATGACATTTTATGCCAAACTACTATTTGTACAGCAGGTTAAACAGTTAAAGTTCACTGAAGAGTTTTATAATGTGAGTGGAGTCCTCTATTTCCTTTTTTTAGCTGTGCCATTCAATTGCAAATGAGTCCTTGTGCTTCAGGCCTTGTGTGGATAGGATTGCAGCCATAGAGTCCTATGGGCTGTATAATACTGTGTATTAGTGGAGAAAAGATGACCTGACACCTCAAGATCTAAGGCCATATGGTGCACAAAGCCATGTCTACTGTGAATGCTTTCTTAAAGCTCTCAGCTCACCCCAAACAGCCTTTTCTATTTCTCTGAGAATTTACAGCATGTTCTGTTGCTTGATCTTTTTTAATTCTTTGCTTCTACTTTAGGGGCTTTTTCACTAAAGACGGGGCCTGCAGAGAGTGTGACAGCCCTTGTAAAACGTGTGAAGGAAATGCCTCCAGATGTCTGTCCTGTGAAAGTCCTTTTCTCCTAGAACAAACAGAATGTAAACTTGCCTGCTCAGAGAACCACTTTGCTGATGATGGCATTTGTAGAGATTGCCCTGAGATGTGTCAGGAATGCATTATCAAGAGCTCGTGTAAAG
The DNA here is from genome assembly GCF_027172205.1 of Podarcis raffonei. Classification (NCBI taxonomy): domain Eukaryota; kingdom Metazoa; phylum Chordata; class Lepidosauria; order Squamata; family Lacertidae; genus Podarcis; species Podarcis raffonei. The sequence goes on along the minus strand of NC_070612.1, from coordinate 62,387,665 downwards.
GTACTGCAGAGAATCAGCAGTATGGCACTGACCCAGGTTGTTAAATGAATGCCTATTTAGAAATGCAGGGGGCGTGCTTAATGCTCTTCCATTTTGGTGTTTTGAGACAAAACCAAAAGCATGGGAAGAATGTGCTGGGAGAAATAGATTGGTGCTTACTGAGGTCTGACATATTTCTGCCCTGTGGACTTTGCAATACATTCTGATCTAGAATCTCCCTGGACAGCTATTCCTAGCTAGCATATCTGTGTGGGGTCCACCCAAGAGCCAAGCGGCTTGTGTAAATTTGGTGCCTCACATCAGTACTGCAAAGACTTTTACAAAAACATGCAGATATGACTAGAGTTTTGGATCATGCCACTCTAATATAGTCTGAAAGAAAATCGCTGTATTCTGATTAGGGAAGGGTGAGCCTGTCGACTTAAGCGGCAGATAGCAAGAAGAGAAGAGCGCTTGTTGAGACATAGCTGTGGCAATGGATTTTAGTTTCGTTGCAGCCAGCAAAACGTAGAACAGAGGAAGGGGAGCGTTCATAGCACATTCAAGAGCACACTGTGCTATTTTGTATTCTTTTGCATATCCTGATATATTCTCCTCTTTCTCAAAAGTGTGCATTCCACCATTTCACCTGCACAACGGGAATTGCTTACGTTATTGCCCACCTGACTTCTTTGCTGACTCCAACCGCTGTTTCCCCTGCCATAAAGACTGCAAACAATGTGATGGACCAGATTCCAATGACTGCACTGATTGTTCAAAGGAATTGTATCTATACAATGGTGAATGTTTTTCAAATTGTCCAGATGGCACTTATTATGAAGGAGAGACTGACATCTGTAAAGGTATGTTTTTCAATTCAGAGGCAGAGGTCAGAAGTCATTTTGATCAGTAATTCCCTGCCAGAAGACATCGATGTGCCACTGGTATGGATGCAGCAAATGAACTAATTAAAGGCTTATTTGTCGTCATCGTCCCCCCCCCCACACACATGCACACACACTTCTTATAGGCAAGTTTACCCCAGAGGTGGGGATTGCTTGACTTATGAGCCAATCATGGACCCCCAGTGGTGTCCAATTTGGTCCCTAAAGCAATTTCCCCCCAAACCACAACCACCTATCAATCAGTTGGTGTTAAAATTCTGTGTTGGCTGTGGGTGCCTGTTCTTAGTACAGTGCCCACCCAATGCAGTGGAAATAAATGTAACGTGATCCCTGGTACAGCATGCATTCTGTGAAAAAGACAGATATGGATGCAGAAACAGTTGCAATAGAGACATAGGCAAAGCTAGAGATTGACAGTTAACTGTATAAATAGACTAAAAGGAGCCAAGTAGCCATCTGGGACTTGTAAGAGCCTTGAACAAACAGTTGTGATTCTTCACATTTCAGACTGTGACAGGACATGTCAGACCTGTTCTTCTTCCACTGACTGCCTTACCTGTGCAGAAGGTCTGTTGATGACTACTTCAGGCCTGTGTGAGATGCTCCAAGGCTGTTCCAGCACTGAGTTCTATGATGGATACACCAAAGCATGCAGCCCTTGTCACAGGAAGTGTTTGGAATGTACAGGCCCTGCTGAAGATCAGTGTTTCAGCTGTCCCCAAGATCTGCTTCTTCTCAGTAAGCATTGCCCTTTTCCCAAGGTTGTATCCTTCTTTGTCATCTTCTGTTTCTTCATCTTCTGTATTTAAGTTCTTCTGTGAATGACTCAAATCACGTAAACACAAAAGTAAGCAACTTGCACAGAGCTGTCTAATCAGTTCAAGGACACTGGGAAACATGCAAAGTGGGCAGGTGCTCTGGATCAGATCATGAGAGTCTCAAACCTTCTGCTAATGGTAATCTTCCAGTAGATTTTATCTAGGGAACTGACTTTTCCAAACCAGTTACTCCTTGCACCTTAACACCAGCTTGCCACTGACATTCGTGTGATAGTGCCTGGCAACTCCGCCACAGGATTTCCATAACCTTTTCCTGAGTTACAAGCGAAAATGGGAAAGAATTGGTTTTTGTAAGACTCTTTCAGTATCCCCAAGCACAGTTGAGGTGATGTTTCTTATTGCAGTGCAAAAAGGGAGTGCTGCCTGTCTGTAATTTGGTGCTGTTCTCTCTGCAGATGGAACCTGTGTTGAAGTCTGTCCAGATGGATATTATATGGACAGGGATGAAGGCCAATGCCACACTTGCCACAGGACTTGTGAGACTTGCAATGGGAAGCACAGCAGACAGTGCCTGTCCTGCCCACCAGGCTGGTACAAGCAAGAAAAGGGATGTGTATCAATTTGTACAACTGGGTAAGACATTACGTGTCAAGTTAAAAAGCTCTATTGGATAGGAGCTATGCTAAACTGTAACATAATTTCCTTAGAATTGAGGAGTGTAGCCTGAGGATGTCCTGGCATACTGAATCTAAATGATCGTTAATGTTCCTATCAACTAACACCCAAGAGGAAAGGGGAAGATATTTTTACCAATATTTACTAATATTGCAACTCCCCGAAAAGAAGGTTTAGTTTATAAGTTGGAACTCTTTCAGAACTGCTGGCTGTAGCATAACAGTGAATGCCAAGATAGTGAGACTAAATTTATGAGCCATCCTTGCCAAAATGATCAAGGTGCATAGCAATAATACCAAACACACACTCCCTTTTTCTTTTGCGAGATTCCCCTTTCACTCATTTTCATGTTAGAACTTCAAGGCTATTACAAAGCACAAACACCCAGCATCTGTTAACAATTCAGATTTTCAAAATGCAAAGAGAATCAAGAGACATTACCCTTCTCTAGAATCCTTGTGTGCTTTGTTCGTCTGTTTCAGGTACTATGCAGACAATTCTACTGGCTCTTGTGAGAGGTGTCACAAAAGTTGCAAGAAGTGTATGGGACCAGAATCTACAGACTGTCTGTCCTGTGATAAAGATTTATTCCTGCTTCACTCCAAAAATGAATGCCACATTTCCTGTCCTGAAAATTACTATGCTGATCGTGATGCAGGCAGCTGTGAGCGCTGCCATCCAACCTGCCGTACTTGCAGTGGTAAGATACCACACTATATGCTTCTGCATTCACAAAGTCTTTTTCTTCTTTGCTGCCTTCACCACCACTAGGTAGGCTCAATGATGAGCCCTCACCAGTGTTCTGTTGCATTTAACTGGAGTTTTCTTCCACTTGCATTTTATATGTGTCCCAGCTTGTTTCCTCGCCCTAAGCTCTGAAGTATACCAAACAGGTTCCACGAAGCAGGAGAGGGAGCTCAGGAATGATAGTGTCATCAGAGGTCAGATGGAGCTTCACCAGAAAATTCCCCAGAGCCATCTGGAAACCCATTGGATCCATCAGCTACCAAGGCTGGACCATCCTAGTAGGTCCCCTGCCTCTGCAGAGGGGGAAAGGTGCTGAAAGCCTAAATCTCAACAGAAAGTGATCTGACCGCCACAAGGGACTGATGTCAAGTTCCTCCACTTTCAGATCACCCTCTTCCTGCCTAGTTAAGAAAACAAGGTTCAGAGTGTGGCCTGTACATGGGCTGATGACATGTTGGGGCAGCCCGATGGTCATTGTGGCAACCATTAAGTCCTCAGCCACCCCAGGACCAGTTGCCTTGGCAATGTCGGCATGGAAGTTGAAGCACCCCAAAACTAGCAGTCTGGAAGTCCTCAGCACTGCCTCTGAGACCAGCTCTGTCAGCTCAGGCAGGGAGACTGCTGAGCAGTAAGATGAACGGTAAAGCAGCAGAATCGCTAATGTATCCTGATTGCCCAAAGCCCGGAACACACACACTAGATTCCCCTGCAAGTGGACAGAGAGCCTGGAGGGGGGGGGATTTCTACGGAGCACAGCAACTCCCCCTCCCTGGCCTCAGGTCTGCCCTGATAATAGTACCCAGATAGGTACAGCTGGGTGAGACCAACTCCACCCTGCTCACCCACCCAGGTTTCAGTGATACAGGTCAGACTGGTCTCTTCACCCACAATCAGACCATGGATGAGGGAAGTCTTTCTCAGAGCTAACCTGGCATTCAGCAGCTGCAGACCCGAGGGCTGGCTGATAAGACAACCACAATTCCCCAAGTGTAATTATGGAGGGGAAGGGGGGAGTGTCTGAAACTGATATTGTAATAGTTGAATTATTTAACTGAAGCCTAGACAAGATACCTCTAGAATGGTTTTTGTTTCAAAATCAGCTTAAGCTTTTAGGGATCAAACAACCTGCTTATTTTACTCTATTTACTTCGTTAATTAAATGAAAAACCACTGATCTTCAACTAGTGAGTCGGGACACACTACTGTGTTGCTGCCTGATCTAAGGTGCAGCACCAAGAGCAGCACCAACTTACAAAATAATAAGATGAAATGAGCTCCCGACTATCTGTTTGGCCTAAAGGACTGCAAAGACTGGAGACTGCTGAACTGCAAGTTGGGTGATTTTCTATTACTTACCTTTTTAAAGTGATTTTATTTGTTGTTTTAAGGGAAAGGACCACTCTTCTGCACATCCTGTGTATGGAGCTACCATTTCGCTGCTGGAATCTGCAACTCAGAATGCTTGCTGGGAGAATACAAAGCCTCAGAGGTACTTCATACACCAACCGACAAAGAAAAACAGTCACACACACACACACACACCCCTTCATTGGCATTGTTACATTAAACTAGTGATTCTGAAACATTTCACCAAGTGATCCATACATTAACTTCCCATTCTCTCCTTGTTACAAATTATTACCAGCACCCATTGCTCTGTCATATTTTTTCCTACTCGCTTATTCTCATATATGAAGCAACTAATGGAGGGACAAGATTAGATTTAAGAACAGAGTACAATCCTCTGATACAGATAAAAGGACTTGCTGCATCAATGGTCCTTCTAGAAAATATCTAAGTATGACTTAGTTGGCTATCTACAACCCATTGTGAGAAGACCATGATTAAGGTAGACAGAAGCACAGCAAAGAGATCTTTGTGTCACTAACAAGCGGAACTTGCTGGCCAAATCTTTGCTTTAGCATGCTGAAAAAAAATATCAGTTGGTAGAGCATGAGACTCTTAATCTCAGGCTTAAGGGATCGAGCCCCATGTTGGGCAAAAAGATTCCTGCATTGCAGGGTTCCTTCCAGCTCTGTGATTCTGTGATAACAAATAAGAACAGTTATCTCTAGCGTGATCCTATGGTCCAGCTTCCGAAGGTTATCAGTGGCCTTGATCCAGCTACATGCAACACATGCATGTAAATAAGCTTCTGCACAAGTACATACATACATACATACATACATACATACATACATACATACATAAATACATACATTTGTTGTTGTTGTTGTTGTTGTTGTTGTTGTTGTTGTTGTTTAGTCGTTTAGTCGTGTCCGACTCTTCGTGACCCCATGGACCAGAGCACGCCAGGCACCTCTGTCCTCCACTACCTCCCGCAGTTTGGTCAAACTCATGCTGGTAACCTCGAAAACACTATCCAACCATCTCGTCCTCTGTCGCCCCCTTCTCCTTGTGCCCTCCATCTTTCCCAGCATCAGTGTCTTCTCCAGGGAGTCTTCTCTTCTCATGAGGTGGCCAAAGTACTGGAGCCTCAGCTTCACAATCTGTCCTTCCAGTGAGCACTCAGGGCTGATTTCCTTAAGAATGGATGCGTTTGATCTTCTTGCAGTCCATGGGACTCTCAAGAGTCTTCTCCAGCACCATAATTCAAAAGCATCAATTCTTCTGCGATCAGCCTTCTTTATGGTCCAGCTCTCACTTCCATACATACATACATAATTTTATTTGTATGCTGCCTTGTCACAGTTCAAACCATGCTCAAAGCAGCTTACAACATGAAAAACACATAACTACAATGTAACAAAAGTAGTAATAAACAATAAACAAAACATTAAAAAATACACAACCAAACTGAACAATTTCCACATAAATCACAAGTTCTAAAATAAAGATACAAAAAACAGCAATAACAACCCCCACCCCAAAAAAGAACCCTAAACAACACCGCAGCCCAAGTGTCTGTTCAGCAGCTTCACCTTTGTAGCTGGAGTCAGTCAGGGCTCTGCTCTTCCATGCCAAATGGGAAAAGGCAGGAGCAGGTCTTGCAGGACTCGCAGTCAAGATGGCATTGCAAGGAATAAGGAACTGGATAAAGAACTGGACAAATAGGTACAGTGTGCATGATTCCCTAGCCCATGCAACAGGCAGAACTACACACATGCACATTTTTTAAAGGTGAAATATTTCTGATTGGCTATTCAATAGCTGTATTTAGTCCTCCCTGCTCCTTCCTCCTAGCTAAACAGCGTTATCAGCAGGATTCTGGCTTTTTAAAAAGGGCTATAGGAAAGCCACCTGGCCTGTTGCATGTACACTTTTTGTTTGGGACCAGACAGTTTCATATTGTATGGTAGGTTTCACCTTATAGAGTCAAAGTCCAAGTTTCTTCCTGTGTTTCTGACTTTAAGGAGCACCCAGCAAGATGTGAAAAATGTCATGACACTTGCATGCAGTGTAAGGGGCCTGGTCCCTTCAACTGTACAGAATGCCATCTTAACATGGAGATCTACCTGGATGAAAATCGTTGTGTGCCATGCTGTAAGAGTTCTGAACTTGTGCAAACTCAGGAGTGCTGTGACTGCAGTAAAACGCAAGGTAATAATGAGCAGAAAGAGTTGATGGGAAATGTTTAATGGTCTTGTACACAGTAGCTTCTCCTTCTCTTCCTTCCCGCTCCCCCTCCTGTATCCAAGTCCTGTGAAGAATTGCAGTGTGAAATTAAATCAGCAGACTGCAGTGGTAAAATCCAGATTTGCCACCTTAGATGTGCATCTGTTACATGCATTGGTCATAACACAATACTCCTGTGCCCTGCTGGTTCTCTTTGTTAATAGACAAAGCTTTGTGTCACAGAGGATTAGCAGCAGACACTACAAATACACCTCAAAATTTCTTCAGGTGTTTTATCAATGGGAATTCACCTGCAAATTCTCTAGTGTCGTTTGTTCCTAACTAACTGTGCAATCCTAACTATGCCTACACAAAGTTAAGTCCTATTGAATTAGGGATTACTCCCAAGCAAGCAGGGTTACGATTGTAACCAAAACCAGTATTGGCAGTGGTGGCCTTGTGTGAGTGTGAAGAGAGAAATTCATGTTTATCTCTTTGTGTGCATGAACAAATCAGTTGTTAGTGATGAATTCAAAACTGGATGGAAAAGGTTCTTCATCCTTATCCTAAAATTTATTTCCACTTTTAAAAACGCGTGTGCATGCATGTGTGCTTGTGTGTATATATGTGTATATATATGAAGGCTTTGTTTTTCAGATGAATGTATATTACACATCGCTAACTTGCCAGAGGGACTGAAAGGCAAAGCTGCAGCTTTGGTTGTTGCCGTACTCATTTTCTTGCTCCTTGCCATTGGAGCTCCTGTTTTCATATGGAGAAGATCACGGGCCAAGCCCAAGCCAGTAAAGCAAGGTGGATATGAAAAGCTGGGAGATAATGCAAAGGCACTTGCCTCTCTCAAAAGTAACCACTACCAGGGCACCAGTTATTATGAAGATCAAGTGATTGAATACAAGGACCGGGATGAAGATGATGACGATGATGATGATGATGATATTGTTTATATGGGCCAAGATGGCACAGTCTATCGCAAATTTAAATATGGACTTCTAGAAGATGATGAAGTAGATGAACTGGAGTATGATGATGAAAGTTACTCCTTTAGATAACCTTTAGTTAGATTATGTGTCACTTTGTCTTTCCTGCACACTCAGAATCTCACCTGAATGGTACAGACAGCCATTTACAATAGATATATTTGCAACCATTGTATGTGAGTGTGGGTGGATGTGGAATACTTACTGCTTTGAAGGAGGAGATGGCATTCAGCTTATCAAGTAATTATGTGTATACTATCCTAAATTAGCACCTTGGTAAATGGCTGTCTATATCCACACATCATTTTTTCAAATATAGTTTGAATATAATATAACTGCTTCCTCCTGTTCTCTTATTATTATATTATATTGTCCCTAGGGCTCATGATACATTTCTAGTACACAAAACACCTGAGCTGAATGTCCAACTTATAGTCCTCTTTAATTAAGAAGACCACCACTCTAAGCATGGAACAAAATGACATGGTGTCTTCTTAATTTGACATATCTTTATTCACTTCACTGTTAGTCTACTTATTTTGTGTGACACAATGCTAAAAAGAGTTGGAATGGGTTACAAGGGTTCAGAGCTCCATATGCAACTGGCAGACTGGCAACCCCATTCACACCCAATGGGATTTCACATAAAGAACCCTGGCAGCAGAATCCCTGGTCAAAGGCTTCCTTCCCTTCTCTGCCTATGTGCCCCATTGCCCCCTGAAATTCCCTGTCATGCTCGGGAGAATACCCAGAACTGTGGGGAAGGAGGAATCATTCCATCTGGCAAGCTGATATGCTTCTGCAGATGGGACATTCAACACAGCACAACGTTGAATTCCATCCAATAAATATGCATGCTTCAATGCAATATAAGGTTCAGCTTCCCCACCATAGCCTGTGTTCTTTGTTTTCACTGTTTTGTTGGGAATATTGAGGTTTAGATTAGATAATGCGTCGCTCTTATGCAGCCCCTACATAACCGTGGCCATGTCTTGATATGGCACCAACAGACATGACAGGAACACCCATTCCTCTCCTTCCTGCTGCTTCCTGGGCCCTCCAATCTGCTCCAGGAGGCCCCCCAACCCTACGGGGCAGTCTGGAGGAGAGGAGGGAAGCCTTACATGTGGGTGTCACTTTATGGTTCTATCTTTTGGGTTATTCCACATGAGGCAAAAGTCATCCCATTCATCCAGCTATGATACAAATGTAAAAGAAACAGGTCAGGCAAAAGTTCCAATTCATACATGCATGTTCCTAATTTGATGGCTGGTGTCACTAATCTGCAGCACAGACAGAGCTTTCAGGTAACTTCCTTCTATTTCACTTTTAATTGAGATGAAGTAGAATACATTCATCTGGGAGTTATCAAGCAATTACACACAAGTATGTTAATCATGCCATTAGCCCCAAATATCTTGCCAATCTGTTAAATTATGTACTGTTATTAAGAGAGATGTATTTATATTTAAATAGTTAACCATACTGGAATGAGCTTTCATGATATTACTTGCTGCGGTGGATTATAGTTTGCACTGAAATTCATTTTGTGATGGATTTATCTCTCACTAGTCTCCATTTTCAGGGTATATTGCCACCAAATTTATTAGGTCTCTCGGCTTTTTAATGTTTCCTAGTATGCATTAAAGTGCATTTCTCATGGAAGTCGCTGCAAATACCATTCTGTGTAAATGTTCATTTTTATTTATTAAATTTGTATAATGTCCTTCATCTGTAGATCTCTGGGTGGTTCAAAACATAAAAATACAAGATAAAAACACAAAATAGATAATAAATGCAAAAACAAAATATAACCACAAACACATTTAAAAGGGCATCAGCATACCCTCCAACATTTCTCCGATGAAAATAGGGACGTCCCATTCCATATAGATAATCTTACCATTTATACCCCACACATCTTACTGGGTTGCCCCAGCCACTCTGGGCAGCTTCCAACATATATAACAGGATTGCCTTCAAACGGCTCGGGGTCAGATAACTCCATACCCTCCAATATTTCTCCAATGAAAATAGAGACGTCGTAAGAAAAAGTGGGACATTCTGGGATCAAATGAGAAATCGGGTGGCTTCTTTAAATCAGGGACACCCCTGGAAAGTAGGGACTCTTAGAGAGTCTGCATCAGGTGTCAATCAGCCAAAGGCCTGGCTGAAGAGGAACATTTTCACCTGGCACCTGAAGGTATAAGAGTTTGGATTTGATATCCCGCTTTATCACTCCCCTAAGGAATCTCAAAGCAGCTAACATTCTCCTTTCCCTTCCTCGCCCACAACAAACACTCTGTGAGGTGAGTGGGGCTGAGAGACTTCAGAGAAGTGTGACTGGCCCAAGGTCACCCAGCAGCTGCAAGTGGAGGAGCGGGGAAGCGAACCCGGTTCACCAGATTACGAGTCTACCGCTCCTAACCACTACACCACACGGGTACATAATGTAGGCACCAGCCAAATCTCCCTGAGGAGAGCATTCCACAAATGGGGAGCCACTGCAGAAAAGCCCTGTTCTTGTGTTGCTCCCCTCTGGGCCTCTTGTGGAGGAGGCACACAAAGAAGGGCCTCTGTTGATGATTGCAGGGTCCAGGTAGGTTCATATGGGAAGAGGCAGTCTTTGAGGTACTGTGGTCCTGAGCCATTTAAGACTTTATAAGTCAAAACCAGCACTTTGAATTGGGCCCGGGAACTAATTGGTAGCCAGTGCAGTTGGGGCAGGATTGGCATTATATGCTCAACCCATCTTGCCCCTGTGATCAACCTGGCTGCCAAATTCTGCACCAGTTGAAGTTTCCAAAGCATCTTCAAAGGCAGCCCTATATATAATGTGTTGAAATAACCTAACCTGGAGGTTTCTGCCCATGTCAGCCACAAATGGAACAAAGCTAACGTTACAATAAATCAAGTTTTTTTTGCATAACTCTTGAAATACTCTGATATTGGAAATTATGTATTTGTTTCCCAGGCTACAGACTGGCACATTTCATCTGGGGAAAAACCCTATGAATTGGACAAAAATTATTGTCTTTTGGTTCCTTAAAAGATTGTGCAGAACTGGTTGTTTTTTAATGGCACTTAAATGCAAGGAAACTAATCGTTCCACTTCTCTTATTAATTGTATGGCTCATGATGATAGGAAGAGTGCCTAACATTGCACCAAAACATAAATTAAATGAATGGAATGCAAAAACGAAACGGTATCATTAAGGAATGCAAGATTTGTTCACTTGTAATTCAAGCACTAAACCTGTCATGCTGTGACAGGAGGTTAAAAAAATATTTATATAGAAGTATGCTGATTAGATTGTATTGTAAGCATTACACAGTTCAACTAAAAACATTTGTGTATTATACTAAAACTGGAGGGAAGAAAAAGAACCCATATTTACAATTTATTTTGCACTGAAAGAATGCAGAAGGACGCAGCCTTGCAGGACAGAGAGATTGCTTGAGTCCCTCACTCTGTTTCAGAATTGTCTTTTTATTTCTTAATCAAAACAATGCTTATTATGAGACATTTTGATATTAATACAACATGCCTAGGGTACAGACTACATATATGACTATGGGGTTGGATCCAGACTTTGTATTCAGAAAAAATCCTCAATTGCCTTGCTGACAATTTCATTTTCCAGAAGGTGGAAGAAACAAGAGGATCATCTATCTTAGACCTGGTCCTCATGAACACGGAGGAACTGACTGTCAAACTGGAAGTGTTGAGAACCTTGGGAGGAAGTTATCATGTCCTTCTGCATTTCATGATACAGGGGAAAGGGGAAGCCGAGTGTAGTCAGACAGGCACTCTGGAAGGCCAGTTTCTAGAAGCTTAACGAGCTACTGGGGGAGATCCCATGGCCAGAAATACTCCGGGAGAAGGGAGTCCAAGATGGATGGGAGTTTCTTAAAGGTGAAATATTGAAAACCCAAATACCAACAAGAAAAGAGGGGGGCATCTAAGGAAGCTGGTGTGGTTGCATATGGATCTTACAGATGAGCTAAGATTTAAGAAGGGTGCGTGTAAGAAATGGAAGAAAGGGGAAATCACAAAGGAGTATACACAAGTAGCCAACAGTTGTAGGGTGAAAGTCAGGCAGGCTAAAGTTCAGAATGAGCTCAGGCTTACAAGACAGGTTAAAAATAGTTTTAAAAGGTTTATTCAGCTATGTTCAAAGCAAGAGGAAGAGCAAACAAGTGGTAGGTCCATTGTGTAGAGACAATGGCTATTTGGTGACGAAGAGAAGGTGGAACTACTCAACACCTACTTTGCCTCTGGTCTTCACCCAAAAGGATAGTGATGCCCAACCTGGTAATAACAGGATAAATGATGTAAAGAGGAACCTGCAGCCCAAGGTAGGAAAAGAGGAGGTAAGCAAACACCTGCCTACTTTAAACAGGAGGAGATATGATAGCCATCTTCCAATATCTCAAGGTAATCCAATTGAAGTCTCTGCAAACATGTGTATGACTACGGTAGTTAGCAACATTTTTATAGGTTGCTGTGCTTATTCATGACAGGATACCTAGTTTGAACTTTTAGCTAGTAGTTGTATCTTTAAGATAAATTGAACCTTTAAAGAATTCCAACAGTTCAGACTGCTGTAAACAGTAATCTAATGGCGTTGAAATATTTGATATTGGATTGCCTCATTACACACACAACTCTGCCAGAAAGCTGCCACTGGAATTATTTTTCTATGAAAGCTTGCAAATACCCATGTTTTATGTCATCCAGAAAGTTGGACAAGATACTCTGATACCTTTAATGTCTTACTTGCACATTTATTTTGTAGATAATGCAAGCATAAAAACTGCTGCCTGTCTTTGTTTAATGTTGGGAAGGTAGTGACCAATAAAAGTTACTCGGTGAATCTCCTTGGTGGGGGAGGGAATGACCTAATTTATTGCCCGCATTTTTCCCTGAATTGTTCACAGAATACTCTGAAGTTTAGGTAAGAACGGAAGCTCTTCTTAAATCGTTAAGCATTAGTTACTAAATGCATGAAGGAGCTGGTGGGGCTGCATGGGCCAGCTCCATTCCCTTGACAATGGGCACACTGGCAGCGTCTTCTAGCTACAATGACTAGCTTCAATGCATGTTGGCTTTCTTCATGGTACCAGAGGCCCGGGCCATCAGAATTCCTGTTCCCATGAAGGAAGCATTTCATGCTCCTCCTTGCGAGGTTGGGTCTGGCTCTACATGGTCTCACTGCTCCTGGCTCCCCACCAATGTACTTGGCACCCAAAAGTAGCCTCTGCATAGATGTGATAGGTCTATACTTCAATATGCAGCGATGAGAGAAAGCGTAAACATTCTTGCATACTTACCCAGGCATAGGCTTTGCATTTTTATTTCTTTTTAAAAGGGCAATTATTAGTCTCCATGATTAAAGGCAACAAGTAAAGAGTTGGAGAAAGGCTTTAGTGTCGTTTTAGCTAATAGGTATTTCTGTTCATATTACATGTTTTTAAATAAATAGATAACATTTGGACCACAGCCTTGTTGCTAACCATACTTTGTACTCGTTAGTGAAGGATGAAGTGGAGCATACCTTTTAACCAGTTTTGTAAATATTTGACAGAATCTGTAGTCCCAAAGCAAATAATCTCTCATTGCTCAATTAAAGCAGATCAGGAGCAGTACACATTTCACACATAATAGCATAAAATATTCACAATAAACATTGCCATAAATTGTGCAGTAAACAATACCATATTTTCCGTGTATGAGACACCCCCATGTATAAGACAACCCGTTTTTTTGAACCCAAAATTAAGAAATCAGGCCAGAGCCTGAGCCAAGACTGCCCACACCAGAGCCTGAACCCCTGTGCATTCACCATCTGTGTATAAGACAACCCCCAATTTTTGACCAAAAATATTTAGCAAAAAACATGGTCTTATACATGGAAAAATATGGCAGTTAGTGGAAACTGCTACCCCAATGTAATGCGTGTGAAGTGCCAGATGTGGACAAACTAGGCATGTTATTCTGTATTCTTTGTACATCAAGTATGACAAACTGAATAGTTACATATACACATTTTCCATACTTTTATTTGTTGAAATGAGTAGAAAAATAAAACCCTTAATAAAATTACAGTGGTAAATTTAAAATGAATCATCTTAAATACAGGTATATAAAAAGATAGAATTCAATAAATGATTTCATACACTCGTGTATTTTTATCTGGACTGAACAATGAACATTTTTCTTGTTCATACTTTATAGTGCAGTTTTTCACAAAATTAAAGTACTCTGTGACTACATTCTCTTCATTCAAATTCAAATGCTCAAGATTCATAAACCCTTCCAGAAGGCACTCATTTCTAAAGACAACACAAACAGTAAACAATCATAGGTAGCAACATTATCAAGACCTCAGACCGTTAAGCTTATGTTATCACCTCCGTCAGACTGGAGTATGCTTACTTCCAACTGCTAACATTTAAATTATTGTGGGGTAAGCTTCCACAAACCTATTTTCCAGAAGCAATAGCTCAGCTTGGCATGGCATCTCCTTTCCCTCTCCTGAGCCAGAGAGGGGACTTTTCCATGTGGCACTACAGAACTTTGTAGTAGGAAGAAGCGCTTTTTCTGGCTCTAAGTCCACCTAATTTTGTGCTGCTCAACCCTGAAGCTGGAAGAAGCAGAAACATGCTGCTACAGGCCTGCTAACTGCATGCTAGAACATACACATTACCTGGCACACAGAGAACTTGCAAGTCAGTGGAAACCCAAATAATAAATATCTAATATATTAAAAATGAGGAAAGCCTAATTGTTTGGACATGGGCGGCGGCGGGGAGAATAGTGGACATGTTACTAAAAACTAACTTAGTATTCAACTAACATTTACTCAGGATAGATGGACTGCAACTTAATGGACCCAAGTTAGTTATATCCATTCATTTCAATGGGTGTACTTTGTGTAAGAGTTAGTTGAATAAAACCAGAATATTTAAACTTAACTACATCATTCAGATATGGATATAGGAACATTTCAACAATGACAAAAGGAGACTAGAGGTTTCTTTGCAAATCAACACAATGGGAAAATTCTGAAATATACAAGCACTTTTCCCACAAAAAAGATACAACAAACACATAGGAGGCAAACAAGATCACAATGACAAGCCCTGCATTTATTTCCAACCTGTGTGCATGTGAACTCTGGAAAAGGTATGATCTTCAAATGCACATTCAGCTTGCATACTCATTTGTAGGTCTTCAACACAGATTCATAGCAGGACTTCCCACTGCAATTTCACTGCCCACAAACATGTTTACACATTGAACCATGTGAAAACTGCTGTGTATTTAGCTCCCTACAATTATATCGCATTATTCTTAAATTAGGCTCTTTCTGGGACTGCACAAATGCCCCAAAGTTTACATTCCAACACATTTTTTCTAAGCAGTCTAACATTTCATTGTAGGACTTTGGTCATGTTTAACATAAAAGGCTTCAAAAAATTAGAAGTATACTATGTGTACTTCTAAAAGAAGGTTTAACATAGAATCAGAGTTAGACACAATTCTGATATCAATTAGGTTTCTGCAAAAGCTGAAAGTTGCTTAGGCCAATCCCCCTTGCTTTCCACCCTGTGTATATCACTAAAGTTGAAGGCAAGTCATATATTATGCAAGCCATAAATCAAAGCTATACCATATTTAATCCACAACCAGGCAATGTCGCTAATGAGTGCTTATGCACAGACATTTCACCAAGAGGCAACTGCTAAATTTATATAGCAGCAAAGCAAGCCCCATACCTTCTAAGTCAGCTAAATTCATCACTGAAATCTCCATTTATTTTACAATCCATTTTGTAAAAGTTACGTTGTGCATAGATATGGTGAGACAAAGACTGAAATGTGTTTTTAATCATTCTACAATAAAGAAAAGAATATTTGTTATTTAAAAGTTTTTGATTTATCTGGTTTCAAATGCTTCTCTGGAAACCAGGGTCTTTGCACCCTATTTGAGAATCAAGTACAGTAGACAAACTCTATTATAAGTATATAAAAATGCTGTTTTGAAGTCTCATTAAAATCAATGGCACAACATAAATCCTGAAATGTGACTAGTTTTCCCCTGGATGCCACCCATTTTTAATTATGTACCAAATAAAAACCAAGTATCCAAAAGAGAAGTCTACTTTACCATTGTATTTCCCTCACAACAAGAGCGTCTGGCATGATTGCTCTGACCTTTAAAATCAGAAAACGATGCTCATTTAAAGATTAGCTAACCATCATTAGAAACATTTACAAATTACCAGTCAACATTAAGAAAACTGTTTCTGAGCCTTGGATGACCTACTAATAGTAACAGTGTGTACACATTGCCCTGGGTATGGTGAAACCTTTTTCCTAACTTGCCATTATAATATGTAGACTAATAAAAGTTACTTTTGCCTAACTACTTTAATTCAATACCAATACAAGCAGAAATCTTAAACCACAGGAATACTGGTTACAGATTTTTTTTCTCTAAAGGACAGCCACTAAAATTAGTGCAATATACAGTGAAAATTAAGGAGTGGCATCACTCAATGACCATTAACTAGGTTGGTAACAGTAGTAGTGTGGAAGAAGTTGTCTTCTTTTAATTTCTGGTGTTCTGGCAAGTCTAGTTTTTTCTTAGCTTCTTCAATGTCATCTTGAATAGCTGCTATTAGTGCATCTGTATAAAATGAAAAGAAGTTGATACCATTTCACAGACTAATTCTGAATAAAAGGTTCAGAAAACATTCTTAAAAGCCTTCTTCAAAAGTATCAAAGGTTCTTTATCACAGATAAGGGGCAGACTCAATATTGGTTCAGACACAGCAAGCAAACCAGTTTGGCATTACAGTGGTACCTCTGGATGCGAACGGGATCCGTTCCGGAGCCCCGTTTGCATCATGAGCAGAACGCAACCCGCGTCTGCACGTCGCAATTTGCCACGTCTGCGCATGTGGTGAAACCCAGAAGTAACCCATTCCGTTACTTCCGGCTCGCCGCGGGACACAGCCTGAAAAGATTGAACCTGAAGCAAACATAATAAGAGGTATGACTGTACATGGACATGCATCAGACTTGTCACAGTGTTCCTCTTGCACAGCAAACCAGCTGCCATTACATCCATATTGGACGAGCTAGTGTCTCAAAGCACATGATGCAACAACCTTGCTAAGCTAAACAGATCTGGTCTTTGCCTTGATGACGACCATCCAAGAACCTTAGTACAGCTCCTACGTTTGACTGAATTCAGACAAAATATAAAGAAAAAAACCCAAAACTGGAAACTACAACTAACTCAATGTTTTAAAGTATGGTTTGCACAATCTGTAGTTTGCAAAAGAGAAAGGCGTGATTTGGTATTACATTTCTATGTTTTGTGCCAAACTGAGATCTACCAGTCTGGTACTGTAAATGTAAGTTTATATTCTGTTCTCACCTATCCTCCAAGAAATGTACACCATATTGAGAGTAAATACATTTCCTATTAAGACGGTTGCCTTTATATAACCCTGTGTTCTAAAATGCATTGGCAGTACACAGGGAGAACATACAAGGACATAAAAACAATACACAACTGCATCCTGGAAATGTCTAGTTAGCTGGAAAAGGGGGGGGGACATGTATCTTGATATAGGAAACTCCAAAATACAGTTTTTCCATCTCACTCAAAAAAGAAGCTACTAAATAATAATAGTTAATGTCTGGGCAGCTTGACAAAGGGATATCTAGCTTGTTACAGGTGTCATAACCATGAGAGGATGTATTGAGAAGGAAAAAGAGAACAAGGGCGGCAGGCAAAGAGAACATTGGGGCTGCCCTAGTTGGACTGTGCCCCCCAACCTGGGTCCCTCAGCAGAAAGTTGGTATGTAAGTACAGTAAATAATTAAAGTAAATAAATAATGAATGAATAAATACTGCTATAGCTACACTGACAGTGGTTACAAAAGGTACTTAGGACTTACCTAAAGAACTGAAGTTTTTTTCTGGTCTTATGTATCCAACAATAATTATGCTAAGTATTTCTCCATAGAAGTCTCCTGCGAAGGTGTGAATGATGTGTGTTTCCTAGAACAACAGTTTCGTAATTTAATATATAGGCTTGATTGAGAATTTAGCAATCCTAATGGCCAGATATTACATACTATAGAAGGCAGTTTTCACACTATACTGCAGTTTACACTTTCAAAACAAACAAAAACCCCTTTCTAGGTGCTACGCATGTAACAATAAAGTGCAATAGAGGCAGAAAACCTTTAAGGTTGCTAGTCCTTTGCATATGTTCCTGTTGCACTTTCACACAACAGTTTACTGCTACTAACTTTCCCGTACCATTTTATTTCTACCTACCCTTCTAATATATTAGCCTTTCACAAGAAATCAGTTTGAAATAGCAACTGTGTATCTCCTTCAGTTCAGTGAACACTTCCTCATGAGCTAACACAGATTCCAGCCAAACTAGTTCTGATGAAGCACATAACAGAATGTGTAAGTGCAGGCATACACCTGCGTTCTTGGAGAATTTAAAAGTACCGTAACTACCATTGATCTCAGGATAAGAAGCATTCTGTCACAGCCAATACATGTATCCCAATTTCAGTTTAAAGTGTTAAATATCAGTATTTGATCTGTCATCAAGGATCAGAAATAGGAAATGTATTTCCTATAAAGCAGAAGGGGACTCTCCCCCCCATGCTGCTATTATTATTATTATTATTATGGAAAACTCCTTTATTGTGAGTTTAGCAGCATGCAGACCTTAATGCTTTCAGATCAGCTCTGACATTATCAAGAAATATTCTCAGGAACTGTTCCAACTGAAAGTACAATGGTTTTCTCATAAGCTAGATAAAATATAATGTTCTTACCACTGATTTTTTAACATTCTTATAATATGGATTCCAGCCTATGCTCGCAACCATTTTATGCACATCTCCATTTCCAACAGAAGCCCAGCCATAGTATATGCCAGTAGAGATATCAGATGGGAAGCTATCAACCACTTCCTCAGAAAAGTTAGCTGAAAAATATAAATGAAACAATTACATTAAACAAACAATTACATTAAAACGTTTCATAAACGATAGGAAAAGGACGATGGCCCAGGACAGTTCAGTTAACTTGGTATTCCTATTTAGATGGTACATGATTAGAATCCAGATCAAGTTTGGGCTCTGATTGTCCTAGTTTTAGCCAGTGTTTTAAGTCACCAAGAAAGATGGCATTTAAATCTATTCTTTATCAAGTCATGGTTTGCGAAACAATTGTGTATTGGTTGCTAGAAAAAAAACACACAATGGCTATACTGCACAACACAATAATCCAAAAACCTCTAGTACTTCTAATTCTTTAGAGATGCAAAAATTTTCTCTGTACGTCTGCAAAACCACTAAGCAAGCTAACTTATTTTAAGACAAGGGCCACAATCCTCCACAAATTTTTCAAGACTGTACGTTAAGACCTGACAGTCAACTTGGTGCAGAGTGGTTAGTGCATCAAATTAAACTAGGAGAACTTTAGTCCCATGGAGTTCAGTGAGCAGCCACAAGACACTCGCTAGCGCTCAGTCTAGCCTACCTGTGAGAATAAAATGAGGTGGGTAGGAATAACGTACACCAATCCTACTTTTACACTGATGGAAGGGAGAGATGCACTGGAATAGCAACTGCCACATCTGCAGCCCTGACTTTTCACCGTGGACAGGGTGGAGGTTGAGGCAGCTTTTAATTTATCCTCTCATTTACTGTCTGCAATGAGAGTGAATTAGCTATGCCAAGTCTAGGATTGGTGCCCGTACGTGAGACGTATCTGGGAAATGAAGGGTCAAAGGATGTGGCATTTCCATGCTATTCTCAGCACACCCCATTTCCCTCTACTCTACTAGCCAGCAATACTTGCTGTGGGCAGTAGCATAGCTAGGGGGGCAGGGCACCCTAGGTGGCACTTACCTTGGGGTGGCATGCCAGATCCCATGGTTCCAGACAAGTCCAGGCACCCCAGAGGCCAGTGCATCACTCCCCAAAGCACCACAGCCCAGGGTTGGGCTTGCAGCACGTGGAGCTGCTGTGTCGCCCCCAGACACCACAAGGACACAACTGGCACATGCTGGCCCCACAAGCCATGTGGGGTCTGCAGTACACCACCCACAAAAGCAACAAGGGGCTGGCATCTGCCCACCACCTCCCTCCAGCAGGAGGGTGCCCCACAGGAACACAGTGGCTCGGACTCCAGCCCTGTGCTGCTTTTGTAGACAGGGCTGGGCCAGCTCCTACACTGTGTCACAGATGGAGGAAGTGAGAGGAACATAGTTCTGGCAGTGCGGCCCACCCTGGCTAAGCCACTGGCTGCGGGAGGCCCAGCTGACTTCCCAAGGGGGCTTCCATCTCCAGTGGAGCAGCACCTGTTCTGTTTCCAGAGGTCACTCATCTGGCTTACAGGTGAGGGTAGGATGGTGCCCAAAATCATGCAAAATGCAGTTGGCAATTGGTCGAGAAAGCACTATTTCTCCGTAATATAAAAGTCCCTGCTGTTTGGATGATAAATGTTAACTTCCCACAACTGCACCAGTTCAACATTAATGCTAAATTCGGTTTTAGATCAAATTACTGTATATACTGAAAGCAGCAGCTACATTTATATCCCATTCTTCCTCTAAATTAGATTTTTCCAAAGCTATTGATCCACCAGCAGAGGGTGATTTTGTTCTATTTATTTATCTGCTTGGCTCCCTGCTGCCTCTTCTTCCTTGTGCCGTCGAGAACACGGTCCCGCATTCCTACACAAGGAGCCGGTTTCCTGATCAGATTCTCTCTCCTTACAACATCCCGGTTGAACAGGTGGCGGATATCTTCCCGTTCGGCTTCGAGTCTGGGACACGGGGCAGGCCAGGACCCGGTCATTCAAAGGCCTTTGAAGCCGCGCAGAATCGGCGTCTGGCGGGAGGAACGAAACCGAAACCCGCCACCGGGAGGGAGCGAGGGAGGGAGGCCCGGCTCCCTGCTTCCCTGCGGG
This sequence comes from Podarcis raffonei, assembly GCF_027172205.1. Classification (NCBI taxonomy): domain Eukaryota; kingdom Metazoa; phylum Chordata; class Lepidosauria; order Squamata; family Lacertidae; genus Podarcis; species Podarcis raffonei. The sequence goes on along the minus strand of NC_070612.1, from coordinate 62,366,982 downwards.
CAAAGGCCCCGAGGGCCGCCCGGCCGCCGCGCTCACCTGTGGGGATGCCCAGCTCCTTGGAGCCCCGGCCGAAGCCGCGCACCACCTCCCCGCGGCAGAAGTACGGCAGGCTCTTCATGGCCAGCCGAGAGAAGAAGCCCCGCGAGGCCACGGCGGAGGCCGGTCCGGCCCCTGAGGCACAAGCACAGGCGGGCGGGCGGGCGCTCGGAAGGGAGAGCGGGACCAGGCGACCAGGCAGGCAGACGGGCAGCTGCGCGCGGCGGCCAGCGAACTCGGGCTCTGCCGGTGCGGAAGAGGCGGGGCCTCGCGCCGCGTCACAGGAGGCGGGGGCGAAACGACGCTGGAAAGTTCCAGCTCCGGCGGCCAACCGCGCCTCGACCCCGCCCCCTGGTGGGCGGAGCCACCGCTCTCCCCGCTCCGGTTCTGTGGGGAGGGAGGAGGAGCGACGGCGGAAGGGGCGCCTCTGCGCCTGCGCGGGGCCGGCCAGCATCCAGAAGCGCGCGAGGAATCCTGGGAGGAAAAGCTGCCTCGTGGGCCCGCCTCGTCTGCATTCGCGGACGCGTGTCAACCCCAGTAGTGCTCGCGACCCCCTTCCGCCGCAGCAAAGGCTTATGTAGTAAAGGCTTTATTCTTCTGCTTGGAAGGAGCCCTGGAACTGCCTTTCTCCGCCCCTCCGCTCTCGGCACAAAAAGCATGAGGTCCAAAGCCCTCGAAATCAGCAGCGAGGCAGCATCGCGAAAAGGGGACAAGATTTCCAGAAGCCTCAAGGGCCTAGCCAGGGTTTGGGGGGCGGGGCAGGACGCCCTCCTGGCACTAGCCTCTGTCTGACCCTAGCAGACTCGGAGTGAAATGTCCCTACAACACTTCTTTTAAATTACTTGCCTTTGACCCCCCAAGGGCTCGGGGAAATCTGTCAAAACCTTTCTACAAATTCTGTTAAGTTTTTTTTGTTTTTTTTACTTCTTCCCTGACTTCACCCATGAGAACTCTCCATCAGGGAAGATGCAGGAAGCAGGCACAGGAAGAGCACTGTGGGGGGTGGGCTAGAGGACCCTTGGGGTCCCTTCCAAGTCTACAATTCTGTGATTCCTTTTTGCAGAGTTTCTGATTATGGCAATAAGGCTCGGCCAAACCAAGACACCTTGGCCCCTTAGGAGAACAAAATTCTATCTCCTCCACCAGGGAAGGAGTGAGTGAAGATCTACCTAAAGACCAAGATCTACATTGGGATCTATTGCCCCTGTGAATCCTGCTGCCTGAGGTGGTCACCTCCCTTTGCCTCCTGGGTGGGCTGGCCCTGAAAATGCTTTGACCATGGACGTGAGATCCCCAGGCTGAAAGTAGACTAAGATTGATGGACATTTGTTGGGGATTGAAACCGGGAAGGGGGGGTGGAGCTTGGGAATCCAAAGGGGGCATAATTATAATTTGCTTTGTTTTTATTTTGTTTGGTTATATGTATGAGAATTGGGGAAATCGTGGAAGGGAACTTAGGTCGACTTTAGGGGGGGGGAAAGGGTTTAAGTATGAGAACAGATATGCAATTATTGATGTTTATAAGTTATAAATTATAAATTTATAAGTCAAAAGTTTAAAAGTTAAAATTGGTTTTTTAAAATGACCGAAATGTAAAAAGGTTAAGAATTGGGGATAAGAACTTGTTGAGCTAACAATTTGAACTGGAATACAAGAGGGGGAGGTGGGGGGGGAGTCAAGAAAATATGTCATTGAAAGTGAGGGCTTTGAATTTTATGTGCTTTTAAAATTTTTTTGTTTGTTTTGTTTTTTATTTGTGTTTTTGTGTTTTTCTTTGACTTTTTTGGATAATGGAAAAATTTTAATAAATATCATTTAAAAAAAGAGAATGCTTTGACCATTTCTACTGTCTTAAGATACCGTGCTTCTCTATAAAGAGAGTGATTGCCCTCTTGCCTACTCTGCCTCACAGCTACACGCCCCAGCCGCATGCTGTGTTTGGCATGTGCCCAGGTTTCCTGTCCACACAGCGGAGATGCTTGTTTTGTCAAGTGTGCAGGGTCACCTTCATGGGCAAGGCATGCAGACACTGTTGTTTTTGTTGGCTGGCTGCCATAGGTTTCACATGATCCAATATGTTCTCTTGCATTAAAAAGTCTTGGCACACTGCTGGAAGCAAAACAGGTGGCACCAGGGATTTTCCTTGGCTGTGGCCTTTTATTACTCATAAGTGTCAAGTCATGCTTCCAAACTCTGATTTCAGCTTTACCTTTAATTGGTACAGAGCACTGATACTTTCACAGGTGCTGGTTTCCTTTCACAGTGAAGGTCAAAGCAGCACCTGCTGAACTTCCCAACACAGAGATATTGAAGCTTTAAGATTTGGTGGCGGGGTGGGGATGACCAACAAACAAACACCCTCACTCCACCAAAAGGAAAAAAAACTGACAAAAAAGTAGGCAATAACCTCCCCCCTGCAAAAAATGCAACAATAGGATTAACAAGCTCAAAAACTCAATAAAGCGGGAGGAGTATGGACTTTGGCAGGCTCCAAACAAGGTACCTGAGGGTGCTGTGATCTCCCCAGGTGCCAGACTGGGGCCCCCAGGGCTAGGCAGTTGATAAAGAGGAAGGAGCCAATGCTTCACAGCTGAAATCATTAAAGATAGAATCTCAGAAGAGCAAGCAAGGGTGAGAGGAAGACTCCAGTAGCAATACTATGGAAGAACTGCAGGCAATATACCTGTAGTTGGCTGTTAAACTGCAGAGATCGTGAACTCTAAATAGCCTGTGATTTAACTGGGGTGAAGATTAAAAGGTTAATTGGTTAATGTTTGAAGGCTGGATCTACAGCAACTATATAGTCACTTCTTTAGAATAATAGTAACATTAACATAGGTGAAGCAACATTGTTATATATCCAACCTGTAAATAAACCTATTATTTTATATTATAGTAACCTTTAGTAAATTGTAATACATCTAACTTTCCAATCTTCATTTTCTAGTCTGTTCATCCCATGTCTATATCTAGCAAGAAAAGGCATTCAAAGCTATTACCGGTATTTACTTGAAATGATGGCAGTAGGGACATTAACTAGGATAATGCTAGTACATACTTTTAATATATGGTGTATGTGGCAGAGACCCTATATGTAATGATATAAGCATGGTAAGTGACCCCTTGTGACAGATTGGTGGCAGATGTGTGGGACTGTCAAGACTAGGTGGCCAGTACAGATTGGTGGACAGTGCTGGGATTGTAAAAACAACCAGTCCACAGTCAGGTTTGTGAGTACTTTGAATCTGAATTCTGGTCAGCAACCAGGAGGGAATGCTCATCCCAATTTTGCTAGTTCAAATATAGGTTAGGAGGATCAGCATGGAAGGCAAAACCAGTGTTATGCCAACATAATGACTTTAATTCTAAAACTCCACAACAGAAAATGCAAATTCTATGAAACACTTCCTATTGTTTTCTGCTGCAATAGACTAGCCTTTCTTAAGGTTCTGTCATGTTCAGAAAATTCAGGCTAATTGTTTAAATATTCTTCTTCTGTCCACTGGGTGGCACAGATCATCTACTTTTAGATTCAAGAATAGCTGCTCAGGACAATTTAAGTTACTTCAAGACATGAGTAGAAGTCAGTAGTTTTAGGACAGCTTGCTGTATAATGCTGCTATGTAATTCATATCTAAGATCTCTGCTTGGGGACTAATCTGCTAATAAGCTCCTTGGATGTCTGGAATTTGCTGGTATCTTGTGCAAACTCTGTTTTGGGTTCTCCATCTGAGACAAAGCACAACATCTGGCTGTGATAGCTGATTTATTACTATTGATACATGATACAATATTCAGGCTACACAATTAAAAAGTATGAATGTCACGACAACAAGAATCTATAGTTCTCCACTTAATTTTTTGTCCTCTGATGTATTTTAATGTGCACCTAGAGTTGCATGTCCCTTGCCCTGCTCCCCCCATTGAAGAATGTGCATACACCCGTTTAATTCCCATTCATTAAAGCTATAATCCTATACTCACCTGGGAGTAAGCCCTAATGTAGTAAAAGAGACTTAATTCAGAGCAGACATAGGATTGGACTGTAGGGCACACTTTAATTGCTCCATGATCACTGTGGTGCTGTGAAAAGCTACCTTTTAAAAGAAAAAAGCTACATCTCTTGGACTCCAGTCCTGAATATCTGATGGGAGGAAAACAAAACCTGATACCACTATGCCATAAAGTAGTAAAGAGAATAGGTCCTTAATCTGCATGTTAAAGAAATAGCACTTAGTGGGAAAACCAATGGCAAATATATTGTTCAATTAATGACACAATACCTGTGAACCATTTATTTTTCCATTAGCATATTTGTTAAGCGAAATGTTCTACTGAATAAATAATTCACATAGTTCTGCCATGTACGTAAATGGAATTTAAAATATTGCTTTAAATGCAATTATTCACCTGCTTAACTGATCTACTTGCACCCGGAGGTGCTTTCGAACTGCTAGATTGGCAGGCGCTGGGACCGAACGACGGGAGCGCATCCCGCCGCGGGGATTCGAACCGCCAACCACACGATCGGCAAGTCCTAGGTGCTGAGGTTTTACCCACAGCACACCCGCGTCCCTAAGTAGATAAATAGGTACCGCTTTATAGCGGGAAGGTAAACGGCGTTTCCGTGTGCTGCGCTGGTGCTGGCTCGCCAGAGCAGCTTCGTCACGCTGGCCATGTGACCCGGAAGTGTCTTCGGACAGCGCTGGGCCCCGGCCTCTTAAGTGAGATGGGCGCACAACCCTAGAGTCGGACACGACTGGCCCGTACGGGCAGGGGTACCTTTACCTTTAACTGGTTCCAGGACCTGGGATAGCCTACTAGTAAGGTGGCAATTGGACTGCCACTTCACTTCCTCATAAACACACCCTTAATAGTTGTTCTGTAAATAGGACTCTAAATCAATTAAACATTCTAAACTAACAGAAGATTTCCCTAAGACACACACACACACACACACACACACACAAAATGCTCTCCCCACTTTTTCAAATGTGCCTATTTGTCCTTGATTTGTCATCAGCCTTTGGTGGCTTTAAAAGGAGATTAGATAAATTCCTAGAGGATAAGCCTATCACGGCCACGGACAACCTCCACAGCTGTAGGTGGTAAGCCTCTGACTACCTGTTGCTTGGATTCACAAGTGAGGAAAGTGCTGTTGCACCCGTTACCTGCTTGCAGGTTTCCCACAGGCATCTGAGCGGCCACTGTGAGAACAGGATGCTGGCCTAGGTGGGGCTTCATTCTTACGTGACCACACACAGGGGAAAAAGTGTGTCTTATGGTTCAACGCCTGTGTGGGTGTTAGAGCGTGAACCTGACATTGTGCAGGCACTTTATGAAAATATAGAGGAAGTGCGTTTTTGAGATCTTGAATTTGAAGCTGGCAATGGGATCCAGAAGATCAATTCCAAGTGCAGGTTGCTGAACAGTAACTAATTTGACAGGAGAATAACTGAAGAGGAAGTTGCTGTTTTTGCTTTGGCTGGGCAACAGGGGGCTTCCCAGGGAAAGGATCATAACTCAGTAGTAGAGCCTTTGCTGTGCATGCAGAAGACCCCTGACCTCTCTTGGTAAGGCTGGGAGAGACCCCGGTCTGAAATCCTGGAGTCCTGATGCCAATCAGTGTTGATAATACTAAGCTAGATAAGGCAGCTACCCATAGTAATAGAATAGTATCTTGTTTGGCTGGATGAAGAGCTTTGCTGTGGCCCATGCACTGGTTTGGACCTGAAGTTTGGACTGCAGTGATGTGCTCTATGTGGGGCTTTCCTTACGACTGCTGAGGCCCACGCAGGTAGGGTGCAGTGCCCCTTACAGGTCACACACCTGTGCTAAAAGCTCTGAACTGGTTGCTTATGTTCAACTAGGGTTGAGTTCTTGTTACTTACATAGGAAAGCCCTAAACAACTCTGAGCCAGGTTACCTGAAAGAGTGACTTCCCTCCATTGCCCAGTAAGGGCATTGATAGCAACAAATGGAACTGGCTTAGCCTTGCCCTAGCCTAATGATCATTGGTTTGTGGCAACAGGGACCAGTAATATGGAAAGCAGCCCCTGCTTAAAATGAGAGGCACCATCTGTATTGGGGTTCCCCTGGCTTTTGAAGATGTACCTCTTTACATGATCTCTCCACCTGTCTCCTGTTTTTAATTTTAATGGGATTGTTTTATTGCCTAGTTTAATGGTGGGTGTTCATATTTTAACACTTGTGTGGCTGGGTTTTGTAAGCCACTTAGAAGCCTTTATTAGCATTAGGTAGTATAAAAATTAATTTAGTAATGATTATTGAAACTGCTGACTTGTGAGCGGCTGGACAGTCTCCTACTGCACAAATATAAGAGGGACATCTATTGCCCCACCCACTACCGCTATGTGGAGCCTGGGAGGTTGGTCTTGAAGGAATGCAGCCTCTGGGCTGAAAAAGGTTTCCCACACTTGACACAGATGCACCAAAGAAGGCCTGCAGCAATAAGGTACTTTTGACATCACTGCTTACCTGCACGGAAGTTACTGAGAAGGGATCTGATATCTTCAGCCAGCATGAAACTGCTGTGTGACTCAACCAGTACTGTTACTGTTCTCCATTTTGCAAGATCAGTGTGCCTTTGAAGTTAGTAAAGACCCACCCAAGAATATGCCATGAGCTGAGGTTTTCAGTTTCTGCTGCCTTAATAAAGTTAATTCTCTTCAGGCAGACTTTTCAATTTGTCTTAATTTTTATACTGAAATGTTATTTTTATTTATCTTTCATATCTTTTTGTGATTTATTGTTATTTGTTTTATTTCATTTATGATCATTTTAGGTTGCAAGCCTAAGCTCGTTTACCTGGGAGTAAGCCTTTGTCCTGGGCCTGTTGTAGTTCAATGTCTTTATAATGTCTTGGATGAAGGAATTGAGGGGATGTTCATCAAATTTGCAGATGACATCATGGTGTTCAGTGGTGCCTATTTCCAAGTACACGTAAATATGGACAGGATTGAACAATTGAATGTTGTTAGCTGCCTTGAGTGCTATTCTGTAGTGGAAAGGTAGGGTATAAATTATTTTAATCCATAAATAAAGTACACAGGGGGGAAATGTTAACAATGGAACCAAAAAGCCGTGAAATGTAAGGGCTTATCCATCTTTGAGCATCATTTAGTTGTTAATCCACTTTTCCACCCGTTGAATGGCACTGAAGTAGTCCACACCCAATTGTATTTCAGTTTGTATATGGGGAAGAACATTGGTCTTTCCCATTCATATCAATAGGTGTTGCCTTTTGTGTTTGTCCTTGTCAGGGGAAAAGGTGGGGCCAGTTTAAGTTTGTTTAAGTTTGTGGGTTAACTTTTCCATACATTTCCCATACATTTTTGTACTAGTGGTCTATATTCACTCTTGATAGGTCTTTCCAGTAGCTAGCTATGATGCCTCTAGCTGCTTAGAGTGACTTTGAGTTCCTTGTCATGTGAATGTGCATCCTTGTCTTGGAATGTATTTAATAGGGCTAATTCTGGAGTTGCTTCTACTACTTGTTTTGTTATTTTGCAGATTTCCTGCAGCACTGATTAAATTTGGGGGCATTCCCACCACATATGGAGGTATGTGCCAGTGGAGCTGCAGCCTCTTCAGCATTTTTCCTGGGTGACATCATGCTTTATTGACCTCTATAACTTATGTTTTTCACACACACACTTGAAACTGTGACGTAAATAACAGCAACTTGCATGGAAGAAAAGTTTGTGTGTGTGCATACACAGTCTTGTTTTGAGGAAATAAGACTTGATGCTGCAAAGAATTAAGATGATATAAATAGGCAGAAATTAGGAAGGAAGAAGACATGAGAAAGGATGCAATCATGGAGGGAGGATTTGGAATGATGAGAGGAAGACAGAGCAGATTTTAAATGAAGGAGGTGTTAGCTGGAGGGAGACTTTTCTTTAGAGGAGGCAGATATGCATGAAGGGGGAAGAGGAAAGGAGGGAGGATGTGGGCTGGGGGGAGTCAAGGAAATGGATGGATAGCAATGATTCCAAACAATGGAGGAGAAAACCAGAAAAGAATATGCCAATGGAAAGGAGGTCAGATGAGGGGCCAGATTGTTAGTCACATCTCTGAACTGTGGTGAATGTGTGTGTGCTTATCAGCATATTGCACTGTTCCCTAAAGTGATGCCTCCTGCTGCTGCAATCCTCTCCGGGCTGGTACTGAGCCTGGCTGGTACTGAGCCAGCCCAACAGCTGAGTGACAGAGCTGGTCAGAGCTTACCTCCTTCAGCTGGTCTAGAAGGAACCAGGGCAGAACTGATAGTCTAGAAGCACTGATAGTGCAGAGACTCTGACACCATCAAGTTTTCACCACAACACACACGTAACTGGCTTTAAAGTAACATAACATTGTATGTACAGTGGTACCTTGGGTTAAGTACTTAATTCGTTTCGGAGGTCCGTTCTTAACCTGAAACTGTTCTTAACCTGAAGCACCACTTTAGCTAATGGGGCCTCCTGCTGCTGCTGCGCTGCCGGACAGAATTTCTGTTCTCATCCTGAAGCAAAGTTCTTAATCTGAGGTACTATTTCTGGGTTAGTGGAGTCTGTAACCTGAAGCGTATGTAATCTGAAGCGTATGTAACCCGAGGTACCACTGTAATAAAACTGTGATTTAATCGTCATATCAAAAAATTGCAAATCACAGTTCCTGACGGCACTAACATATCATAGAATCATAGAAGAGTTGGAAGAGACCACAAGGGCCATCGAATCCAACCCCCTGCCAAGCAGGAAACACCATCAGAGCACTCCTGACGTATGGTTGTCAAGCCTCTGCTTAAAGACCTCCAAAGAAGGAGACTCCACCACTCCTTGGCAGCAAATTCCACTGTCGAACAGCTCTTACTGTCAGGAAGTTCTTCCTAATGTTTAGGTGGAATCTTCTTTCCTGCAGTTTGGATCCATTGCTCCGTGTCCGCTTCTCTGGAGCAGCAGAAAACAACCTTTCTCCCTCCTCTATGTGACATCCTTTTATATATTTGAACATGGCTATCATATCACCCCTTAACCTCCTCTTCTCCAGGCTAAACATGCCCAGCTCCCTTAGCCGTTCCTCATAAGGCATCGTTTCCAGGCCTTTGACCATTTTGGTTGCCCTCCTCTGGACACGTTCCAGTTTGTCAGTGTCCTTCTTGAACTGTGGCGCCCAGAACTGGACACAGTACTCCAGGTGAGGTCTGACCAGAGCAGAATACAGTGGCACTATTACTTCCCTTGATCTAGATGCTATACTCCTATTGATGCAGCCCAGAATTGCATTGGCTTTTTTAGCTGCCGCGTCACACTGTTGGCTCATGTCAAGTTTGTGGTCAACCAAGACTCCTAGATCCTTTTCACATGTACTGCTCTCAAGCCAGGTGTCACCCATCTTGTATTTGTGCCTCTCATTTTTTTTGCCCAAGTGCAATACTTTACATTTTTCCCTGTTAAAATTCATCTTGTTTGTTTTGGCCCAGTTCTCCAATCTGTCAAGGTCGTTTTGAAGTGTGATCCTGTCCTCTGGGGTGTTAGCCACCCCTCCCAGTTTGGTGTCATCTGCAAATTTGATCAGGATGCCCTTGAGTCCATCATCCAAGTCGTTGATAAAGATGTTGAATAAGACCGGGCCCAAGACAGAACCCTGTGGCATATTACTATTAGCCTTCTACATGTATTATTGTCGTGAAGTCCAAAGATTGTCAAGCCAAGCATTAGCAACAGGAACTGTACGTTGTAATAATTGAACGTGACAATCTTTGGACTTGACAATCCTTGGACTTTACGACAATAATACATATAGAAGGTTAATAGTAATATGATATGTTATTGCCATCAGGAACTGTGCTTTGCAATATTTTTATATGATGATTAAATCACAGTTTTATTACATATAATGCTATGTTACTTTACAGCCAGTTACGTCTGTGTTGTGGTGCTCTAAACATGATTTACGTAATGAGGCAATTGTGGTGTGTGTTGACCATCAAGTTTTCAGCGAGATCTAAGTTGCTCATTGAAAGCAGAAACCTAACGTAATCCAGTGAAAAAAGATACCTCCTCTGACAATGTGTGTAGCCAGTGCTTTTTTTCTGGGGGGATGCAGTGGTACGCACACCCCTAAACCCCTATGCCCCTAAATGTATACCCCTATGCATACCCCTGTGAATCTAAGTTTGGCCTCATTGAGGGGCAGTATTTCAATATGAGTAGAAAAAAGAGAGTACCTCTAAACATTTTTTTAAAAGAAAAAAAGCACTGTGTGTAGCCCTGGGGAAATCAGCCCTGGCCATAATTCCACATTAGCATTCTGTCATGCAAGTGTGGTCTCCTCCTTTATCCATGCATCAAAATGTGTTTTTTTTCTGAGCACACACTCTGTTTTGAACTGAAGAGGAAGAGGAAGCAAGTGGGGGAAGGGACTGCTGCAAGTGAGAGGGAACTGGGGCTGGGTGAGGTGAATCAGTGGCAGCAGGGAGGGAGAGAGGCAAGTCCAGGGGAGGAGGGATATGCAGCAGTGGTGACTGAGCCAACTTTCTTTTAACTACTCTGCAGCTCAGTCATGGGCGTAGCCGAGAGGGGGCAGGGGGCAGCTGCCCCCCCTAAATAAATCAAAATCAATACAAATCTGAGGTTCTGATCCCCCCTAACAAAAGCCTCCCCTCACCACAAAAATCCTGGCTACACCTTGATCTAAGTTATGCCTCAGTTTGATTAGGCTGTCTGTGTGTGAGCAACATGGGAGTCATTAAGCACTGAGGTTAAAGGGGACATAATCAAGGTCTCAAAGATTGAAGCAAGGATGCCTTGGGCCTCCATCAGATCCATAACTAGCATGACTTTCCAGTGGTGACCAAAGAGAGTTTTAATGCAACCCTTCTATTTCTCTGTCTCTAGTTTTTCCAGGAAGTAAGCATTTAACCCACAGGCAAGGGACTATACTATTGGCAACTGTTGACCCAAACAGAAAGCAAGCCAGGTTAAACAGACTTGCAGAGCCAGAAAGCATATTTGTGTAATGTAATGTCCTGTAACTCTTAAAGCTCACATTCATTTCTGAAATTCTCCTGCATAATTAATGATAGATGCATTACAGGAAATTCCAGTGCTTAAAGAACTGGCTCACTTTCTTTAACTTGATGGAATTTCTCTAGACAAGTTTTTAGGGCACAATCCTTTAATCAGGATGTGCCGGCAGAGGACCTGCAGGCCATATGGCAGAAGCCCTCTGCTATGCTGGCAAAGTTGGCATTACTAATGCTGGCACAAGAACTATCCTTGTGTGTCTGTGTCACCAACACAACCGTGCCAGTGTAGCAACCAAAATGGGACACAGATGTGTACAGGACATAGAAGGAGCAGACTGATGCTAAATGCTATACACTTCAGACCCCATCCATGTCCTTAACAACATTAAGATGTCTATAGAGCAGGCATAAGGAAAAGTTCACCTATTGAGCTCAGTGGTGAGGGGGGAAACAGCAAAATGAAAACCTCTTACTGCTTTGCCCACAAAACAAAACAACTTATAAAATTTGGTATAGCTCTGTACCCAGTCAGAGTACACCAACACCTGAATATAAAGAGACACATGTCAGATGGTAAGATGTGCTCGCTGGGGCTATAATCACTCTGGCCTCATGTCACACTTAAAACACACAAGGGGGTTCTTTGGTGAAGGAGAATTGTGGAGAAGGGGCCCTCTGCCTTCAGCACACACCTGCACCAGACATTTAAAGCACTGTTATACAATTTGTTATATCATAGTCTAAAGTATCCTTGGAACTGCAGTTTGTTTGGGGTGCTGAAAATTGTTGGGAGATCCCCTTCCCTTCACAGAATGAATTAGCAATTAATCCCTCATGGTCTGTCTGGTGACATCAGGGGATTGATAGTGGGTGGGAATGGTTCTCCACCCCAGGTTTAGTATTACAATACAAGCTACAGCAAGCCTTGGACTCGCTCCCTCCCTCCTTCTCTGATGCAGCCAGAAGCCACTGGTAGCACACATCAGAGTGTCCCAAAATACACCAGTCATTGTGTTGCCTTCAGCAACCAAGTGACCACAACTTAGAAGCATAAACTAGAAGTAGGGCCATCACAATTTTTTAGATCAACTTTAACAGACAGAAGCTTTCCATATCTCCCATCTCCATGCTATTAAAAAATTGTCCCTGTTGTCTTTACCCCTATCATGCAGTTGTACATAAAAAGGAGCCCTGAAAAAATAAAGGCATGACTACCATCCCAAGAAAACATTGCAGTAAAGGCTAAAAGCATAAGCCAGGGACGTGGATGCAACTCCTTGTAGCTGACCTATGGGGGAGAGGGAGAAGCATGGGTTGCATGACAGTGGTGGTCCAGACCAATGCAAAAGTGTGGGGGGCCATCTCTCATAATGACCCCCCACCTGCACATCCACACACAGACATTCATGCACACAGAAGCAGCTGGCACAGTGGGGTGCTTCTGCAGTCACCCTCCCAACACCAGAATGACTGCTGCTAACCTGGACAGCGAGTGGGTGCTGCTGCATGGGTGTGCTGGCAAGAGTGCCTGGGTGGCCACCCTGACCTTGCCATCCCTCTAAGTAGCAGCAACGCTGGTGCCAGGATGGCAACTCTGCGGCACTGCCCCAGTGATCCTGCATACACATTTTCTCACATATACAGAGTTGCACAACTCTGGATCCAAGCTATCCTGTTTTTCCTTGCCAAATTAGATGTTTAAATAGATTTTCCTGCCACCCTTTAGACAGGAAAAGTTCTCCACAAAATATTTTTGTGCAGCAGTGGCCAAACCAACTCAAGCTGCATCCTGATACTGAAAAATTCTGGGAAGTGTTTCACATAAAGCATTTCCAGTATGATCTTCACTTGGAATGATCTCAGTAGGCTGGGGGAGCTTTCACTATCATTATGTCTGTGAGAAACATACCTACAGTAGGTCAATTGGTTCAGGTCACTGAACTAAAAGTAAAGGTATTTTATTCATGAATTCTGTGCAAACTGAACATTTCTCAATTGTTCAGCTTCCCAGGGCATTTTGTATGGTACAGGAAGCTAAGCTTGAGATGCCCATCATCCCTGCTTTTGGCTCTGCTGCCTGGGGCTGATGGTAGTTGGAGTTCATCAGGAGGGCTGCAGGTTCCCTGCTGTACAGTGATGGTGCTATTACAATAAGAGCAAATACTGGTAGTTTATGGACTTCTATTTTTATCACTACTGACTGCAGCTGAATCCTGAGAATTGACATGACCTGGGATAGCACTCCTGCCAACAGACCAGGTTCATAGCTTGGTGGAACTCCTTGCTTTCAAATTTCAGTGGTGCCCTGTGTGACGCCAAAATTAGGCCACCCCTGCCTCTTGTCTTCTGTTCCAACTCATTGTTGTGGCACCCCCTGCAGTGCCCTCTTGGCCCAGTGCAGGAGAACCAGTTGTGCTCTCCTAAATCTGCCTCTACTTCTTGATTCTATTGCTGGGGGCCCAAGTGTCTTAGTGGCAAGAATTACCGTACCTTTGCCTGCCTCCTGCTGGTTCACCAGCTACAGTTGTTCCTGGACTGGGGCAGCTTCACCTCAGTTACTCAAGCACTAATAACCTCCTGTTTAGATTACTGCAACATATCGTATGTGGAGCTACCCTTGAAGACTGTCCAGAAGCTGCAGAATACTGATGCTTGGCTGGTATCTGGAGTGGAGAGAGGAGATCATATTACAGTGGTACCTCAGGTTAAGTACTTAATTCGTTCCGGAGGTCCGTTCTTAACCTGAAACTGTTCTTAACCTGAAGCACCACTTTAGCTAATAGGGCCTCCTGCTGCCACTGCGCCGCCAGAGCACAATTCCTGTTCTCATCCTGAAGCAAAGTTCTTAACCTGAAGCACTATTTCTGGGTTAGCGGAGTGTGTAACCTGAAGCGTATGTAACCTGAGGTACCACTGTATTCTGATCATCACATCTCTGCAATGGTTGTCTGTGAACTACTGGACCTGATTCAAAGTATTGGTCCTATTGTGCCCCTAATGACTTTGAGCCCAGGAAAAGAAATGGAGTGGCCCTCATAGTCAACAAAAGAGTGGCGAAAGCTGTACTGGGATGCAATCTCAAAAAAATGATAGAATGATCTCGATATGAATCCAAGGCAGACCTTTTAACATAACAGTAATCCAAGTTTATGCACCAACTACTGGTGCTGAAGAAATTGAAATTGACCAATTCTATGAAGACTTACAACACCTTATAGAAGCGACACCAAAGAAGGATGTTCTTCTCATTATAGGGGATTGGAATGCTAAAGTAGGGAATCAAGAGATAAAAGGAACAACGGGCAAGTTTGGCCTTGGAGAGCAAAACGAAGCAGGGCAAAGGCTAATAGAGTTCTGTCAAGAGAACAAGCTGGTCATCACAAACACGCTTTTCCAACAACACAAGAGACGACTCTACACGTGGACATCACCAGATGGGCAGCATTGAAATCAGATTTATTATATTCTCTGCAGCCAAAGATGGAGAAGCTCTATACAGTCAGCAAAAACAAGACCTGGAGCTGACTGTGGCTCAGATCATCAGCTTCTTATAGCAAAATTCAAGCTTAAACTGAAGAAAGTAGGAAAAACCACTGGGCCGGTAAGATACAATCAAAATCAAATCCCTTATGAATACATAGTGGAAGTGAGGAACAGGTTTAAGGATTTAGATTTGCTAGACAGAGTGCCTGAAGAACTATGGATGGAGGCTCGCAAGATTATACAGGAGGCAGCAACGAAAATCATCCCAATGAAAAGGAAATGCAAGAAAGCAAAGTGGCTGTCCAATGAGGCCTTACAAATAGCGGGGGAGAGAAGGCAAGCAAAATGCGAGGGAGATAGAGAAAGATACAGGAAATTGAATGCAGATTTCCAAAAAATAGCAAGGAGAGATAAGAAGGCCTTCTTAAACAAGCAATGCAAAGAAATAGAGGAAAACAACAGAATGGGAAGAACCAGAGATCTGTTCAAGAAATTTGGAGATATGAAAGGAACATTTCGTTCAAAGATTGCCATAATAAAGGACAAAAGTGGTAAGGACCTAACAGAAGCAGAAGACATCAAGAAGAGGTGGCAAGAATACACAGAGGAATTATACCAGAAAGAAATGGACATCTTGTACACCCCAGGTAGTGTGGTTGCTGACCTTGAGCCAGACATCCTGGAGAGTGAAGTCAAATGGGCCTTAGAAAGCACTGCAAATAACAAGGCCAGTGGAAGTGATGGTATTCCAGCTGAACTATTTAAAATTTTAAAAGATGATGCTGTTAAGGTGCTGCACTCAATATGCCAGCAAATTTGGAAAACTCAGCAGTGGCCAGAAGATTGGAGAAGATCAGTCTACATCCCAATCCCAAAGAAGGGCAGTGCTAAAGAATGCTCCAACTACCGCACAATTGCACTCATTTCACACGCTAGCAAGGTTATGCTTAAAATTCTACAAGGAAGGCTCAAGCAGTATGTGGACCGAGAACTCCCAGAAGTGCAAGCTGGATTTAGAAGAGGCAGAGGAACCAGAGACCAAATTGCAAACATGCGCTGGATTATGGAGAAAGCCAGAGAGTTCCAGAAAGACATCTACTTCTGCTTCATTGACTATGCAAAAGCCTTTGACTGTGTCGACCACAGCAAACTATGGCAAGTTCTTAAAGAAATGGGAGTGCCTGATCACCTCATCTGTCTCCTGAGAAATCTCTATGTGGGACAAGAAGCTACAGTTAGAACTGGATATGGAACAACTGATTGGTTCAAAATTGGGAAAGGAATACGACAAGGCTGTATATTGTCTCCCTGGTTATTTAACTTATATGCAGAATTCATAATGCGAAAGGCTGGGCTGGATGAATCCCTAGCCGGAATTAAGATTGCTGGAAGAAATATCAACAACCTCAGATATGCAGATGACACAACCTTGACGGCAGAAAGTGAGGAGGAATTAAAGAACCTTTTATTGAGGGTAAAAGAGGAGAGCGCAAAATATGGTCTGAAGCTCAACATCAAAAAAAGAAGATCATGGCCACTGGTCCCATCACCTCCTGGCAAATAGAAGGAGAAGAAATGGAGGCAGTGAGAGATTTTACTTTCTTGGGCTCCATGATCACTGCAGATGGTGACAGCAGCCACGAAATTAAGAGACGCCTGCTTCTTGGGAGGAAAGCAATGACCAACCTAGACAGCATCTTAAAAAGTAGAGACATCACCTTGCCAACAAAGGTCCGTATAGTTAAAGCCATGGTTTTCCCAGTAGTGATGTATGGAAGTGAGAGCTGGACCATAAAGAAGGCTGATCGTCAAAGAATTGATGCTTTTGAATTCTGGTGCTGGAGGAGACTCTTGAGAGTCCCATGGACTGCAAGAAGATCAAACCTCTCCATTCTTAAGGAAATCAGCCCTGAGTGCTCACTGGAAGGACAGACCGTGAAGCTGAGGCTCCAGTACTTTGGCCACCTCATGAGAAGAGAAGACTCCCTGGAAAAGACCCTGATGTTGGGAAAGATGGAGGGCACAAGGAGAAGGGGACGACGGAGGACGAGATGGTTGGATAGTGTCTTCGAAGCTACAAACATGAGTCTGACCAAACTGCGGGAGGCAGTGGAAGACAGGCACCAACCACCACTGCCCAGTGCCCACCTAACTACTAAGATCAACCAGAGATGCCCTTCTTGTTGCCCCAACATTAGCTTTTGCTAGCCAGGTGGCAACACGAGGCACAGCACAGGGGGAAGGAGCCTCCAGATTGCGCCCTCTCTTCGGCCTGACATTGCTCTCCCCCTGCAATGGCCACTTTGAAGTACAAGGTAAAAGCCGCTCCATTTGCCCAGCAGGCATTTGCGATTTAATGCACAGCTGGCGGAATCTATTGTTGCTGTTTTATTTCGGGTGTTGTGTTTAATGCTTCGTTCTAACGGTATTTCCGTGTTCGCTACGACCGGGTTGTCAGCCACGATAGAAGTAAGAGCAAATGCTGCCCCTTGGAGGCGCTCAGTCGGTAAGTGCGCCCAGGATTGCCGCCCCGCTTCGGCGCAAGGCGGCCACGCGCGAGGTTCCCAGCGGCGGCAGGTAGCTGGGCGGGAGCGGCGGCGCGCCTGGAGGGTTCGGCGGCCAGGAGCGCGCGCGAGGCAGCTCTCTGGGCTCCTGGGCGGGGAGGGGCTTCCAGGCCCGCGAGGGGGAAGCTGGTGGCGGAGGGGAGGCGCCTCCGACGCCCGAAGCGAGAGCGAGGTGCAGCGGGGAGCCGGGCTGGCGTCTCCCGAGGATGCGCGCCACTCGCGGCCGGCTGACTTCGGGGAGGGCTTGCTCCCTTTGCCGCGCAACTCGTGTTCTCCTCGCGGGGAGGCTCGCGCTTCCGCCTCCGCACAGAAAGGAAACGAATCGGACTTCAACGTGCGCCTTCTCCTCCCGCCGCTGCGCTCCTCCAGGCGCCGCCAGGGAATGATCTCCGCGGAACAAGGTGGGCGCGCAGCGGGTTGCGCTAGGCGGGCGAGGGAGGTGCGATCCTCAGCTCTTTTGCATCTGCTTGCTTGCTGCACCCGAGCTTCACGTGTTTGGGGGGGGGGGGAGGGATCTGATTCAGGCATTCAGTTCTAAAAGGCTCTTCCACACGTTCATGATTATCAGTGGAAAGGTTATACAGGTAAGACGGTGCGTTCCAGACAAGCTTCGCTTCTGTCTTTGGGCTTGAAGCGGGCGGAGGGGAAGCCGCTTTCATGGAGGAATTCCTGCTAAAAAGAAAAGGGAACTGGGTGCAAATGGTGTGCTCGGAAATGGCTGTGAGGCTTTGATAAGCGTTAACTCCCTGCCAGTATCTCTTAGAACTAGAGTCGGTATCAGCCGGCAAAGGAACTCAGGAGAGGCAAGTGGCTGCTTTGAAAGAGAAAAGTTTCAAAAATGGATTTCTGGTTTAACAGCAGGATGTCTTCCCCCCTCCCAAATATTGTAATTGAGTTCATATATGGGTTGTTTGATGTTCCTGCCGGCATAATTTCAGTTCAGGCCCTACATTGCTGAATGATTTCTGGAGAGGTATCAACAAGGCAGTCAGTTTTAGCAACTCACAGTGCAACCCTAGCCAATTAAGTCCTGTTGAATTCAGTGGGACCTGCACTCAGGTATGTAGGGTTAGGATTGCTGCCTAACAGGTTTATTATAACATCAACTTTCATGGACTAGGGGCCACTTTGTGAGATGCATGATGTATGTATTGTCTGAAGTCAGCAAGAATATATATGCACATGGCTGTAGGTCTAACATCCTCATATTGTGTGGTCTGATGAAATTACAGTGTAAAAAAGTAAACTGACAATTAACATTAAAATTTAAATATATGTAAAATAAGACCAGTGAGCTTTCACACAGCAGTATTGATGCCTTTACCTTGGCCAGCTAATTAACACATGTTAATGAGAACTATTCACACCACAGGTGATACCATTATTTTGTCCTTCAATGCTGGAAAATCTCTCTTTTGAGGTTATTTGCATGAAAAACAGCCTCTTAAAACCAGTGTACTGGGAGGTTGAAATGTTTCCCCTCAGGCCTCTGAATATGGTTCTAAGCCCGGGGCCGAATCCCGGCCAATCGCCTTCTAAATCCAGCCCGCAGACGGTCCGGGAGTCAGCGTGTTTTTACATGAGTAGAATGTGTCCTTTTATTTAAAATGCCCCTCTGGGTTATTTGTGAGGCCTGCCTGGTGTTTTTACATGAGTAGAATGTGTGATTTTATTTAAAATGCATCTCTGGGTTATTTGTGGGGCATAGGAATTCATTCTCCCCCCCAAAAAAATAATATAGCCCGGCCCCCCACAACGTCTGAGGGACAGTGGACCGGCCCCCTGCTGAAAAAGTTTGCTGACCCCTGATCTAAGCCTATGTCAGGTTTGGATTTGTTTTGTTCTTTGCTTGGCATCTGCTTTGTTTGCCCTGTGTAGAATGCTGTGGGGCAGGGGTGGGCAATCTTAGGCCCAGGGACCAAATATACTCCATCCACCCAGCCTCTCTGTCCAGCCCTCTGGACTTTCTCCAGCCCCTGCCTCCTCAGACCTCACGCTTCACTGGCCCTGCTGTGTGACCTTTTCAAGGACTCTTTCAGAGCTGGAATGTCACCTTGAACTGTGATGTTATCTGGATGAAACCTGGAGAGATAATGTGGGGGTTTTTTGGGGTGTGTACGCGCATGTAGAAACTTTTCACCTGCACATGCCTGGAATATAGCCTCCTGTACAAAAAGTAGAGTTGCATCACTTGCTCCACACACTTCTTTTTGCCTGGGACTCCCCACTGGCATGTAGAATAAAATGGGGGGGGGGGCTAAATTTAGAGCAGTGTAATCAGCATTGGTCAGATAGCCATGATGTTTTGGTTTTAAATTAGCCAGAAGGATTTGGGACTGTGGATACACTAACCCATTATTTAGAACAATCACCGCTCAATATGTAACTGGTAGAACAAAGGTAGGTATAATTGTACACCATAAATGATGCCCTTGCCCTTATTACTGATGATCTGACAGCTTTCATCAGGGCTGATTACTTAATTTAAATGCAAATATGATTGAAAGTAATTTAAGTTGCATGAGTGTAGTTAAAAGCTATCCAGCAGGTCCTGAAACATGTTGAATATGTGTTCATTCTTTTTTAAAACATACCTTCACATAGGGGTTTCAGGAGGAGTTGTTATAAAAATGCAGCTGCAGCTGCTGGATGATTCTGTTTGATCTGTAATGCAACACTCTTGGAAAAAGAGGTTGACACATTTCCAGCCTATTAAAAATACTGTGCAAACCTTTAGAGTACAAAAGTGGTGGAAGTTCTCTGTTTAAGTTTTCTTGCGACTTTCTTGAGGACTGACTACTTCACTACCTTGTGGGAAAGTTGTGTGCTAACTTGAAATGTGCATGTGTGTAAACAAACATGCTTTAAAAATTACTAATTTACTTGTACTGTTTCCTTACTTCCCATCAGCTGAAGCCCCCAGTCTTAAATAGCATCCCTGGTGCTCAAGGGCAGCAGATACCTAGCTATTCCCCATTGACTATCTGTGGCTGTTTATGATGAGCAGTCATGAGCAGGCAATTCAGGATTGATCTGGCCTCAGGCCTCCTTTTCTAGGGTGTTCTGAAAAGAATATCTGTTTAAAAGAAAGAGGAGGGGTTGGTGGCTTTTAAACAGGGGTGTGAGTGGCCCATTTGGAATCTGTGGTGTTCCAAACAGGTCTTCTAAATAAGGCTGGAGGTAACAGATTTCAGGCTCGCCAAGAACATAGAAGCTGTTGTGCCGAGGCACAAAGGCCTTTTCTGTTTTGGGTAGCTCTTGGCTGGTTTATCCTTTCTGCTAAAATTCTCTTATTCTCTTCTCTTCCTTTTTAATTTGTAAGAAGTAATTATCCTGCCATCGCGGGATGGTCAGGGTAAGCTTGGGTTTCTTTTCAGGAACTTTAATAAGGTGGTGTCAGTGGAAGCCTTGATTGTCATCTCATTCCTACTACACAGCCACCATCTGTTTCAGTGGAGCTCATGTCAGGGTGTTAAGCAAGCCCCATAGGCAAGAAGGGAGACTGAACAGCGATAGGGCTTAATGGAAGTCCCCCACAGGGAAGAATTCTATGAATACAAATATTGTGCAAAATCACAAAGGGATGATCAGTAACAGTGCTGCACAGTTTATGATTGCTGTCTGGTCCCACCCAGTTTTTCACAATGAACAAATACCCTTCTGAAACACCGCCTTTTAAAGGAGGTTATATTGTCGTGCTGTTTTATTATATGACTGTTCTCCGCTGCATTCATAAACTTCAAGTCTGTATAATCTTACTTGTCTCAAGCAAGAGCAATGTTTGCAAGAGTTCCCTGGAGCTTTTCCCCATTGTAAGAACTTTTCTTTGGCACTTCCAGTCATTCTTTTTAGAACAATGGTGTGGTATCTTGCAGAAGCTGTCCTTCTTTACGTGATCCTGACTGGCCCAGGCCAAAAGAGAATGAGCTATTAGTAGCCATCATTCTTTGGAAATTATCTCTTTTAGTTTGTGGAAGAATGAATACTAATAATAACCAGGACATCTTTTATGCCCAGGATTAGTTGTGGAAAGTTCGTAAGCAAATGCTCACCAGCTTGAAGAAACAGTGCATAATCTTCCCTTCTGAATTCATTTTGGAATTCTAAGAGGCAAAAAGATCCTACAGAACTCCTTGCCATAGTATTAATTATGACAAAATGTTATCTGTGTAGATTTCTATTACTATGGCCATATCCCAGGCACCATCATGGCCTTGATCTGTCCCTGTGTGCAGTGGTGGATCTTGGGGTCTCAAATTTCAGCGGTGCCCAAAATTCAGCGCCCCTCCACCTGTCGCACTCCATTCTAAATCATAATTGTGGCATCCCTGGTGGTGGCACCAAGGCTCTGCATCCAGTATGACTGAACCAGCTGCACTCCCCTAAATCTGCCTCTCCTGCGTGGATGCGGTCAGTGATGTCTTTTCACCATTTTATGGGTGCTCTGCCTCCCAGCTGAGAAGGACCCCTCACCCTTATGGATTCTATATACAAATATTGTTAAGTATACTAACAGAAGATGGCACAGGAAATGATCCCATAATGCTGTGAGTAAATCACACTTACAGTGCATGCTATGCTGTGTAAGGTCATAATCAGTGCAGTCTAACAATGCTATTATGTATAAGTCATGATTCTGTCAGTAAAACCTACATTTGTATTTCCTCTCTTTTTTACCACATAGTAACAGGATTTTAGTTTTCCTCAATATTTCCTCAGTATTGTAATCCTCAATATTTCAAGAATTGCCAGTTTGGTGGCAGATCATGTGCTTTGCATGTAGAAGATTACAGGTTCAGTCTTCAGGAATGACTGAGAAAGACCCTGTCTGAAACCCTAGAGAGCTGCTTTCAGCGTAGACAATACTAAATTAGATATAAGGAAGTTTCCTGCTAGTTTGTTACTAGCTATATTGAAGCATGGGACACGGGTGGCGCTGTGGGTAAAAGCCTCAGTGCCTAGGGCTTGCTGATTGAAAGGTCGGCGGTTCGAATCCCCGCGGCGGGGTGCGCTCCTGTTGCTCGGTCCCAGCGCCTGCCAACCTAGCAGTTCGAAAGCACCCCCAGGTGCAAGTAGATAAATAGGGACCGCTTACTGGCGGGAAGGTAAACGGCGTTTCCGTGTGCTGCGCTGGCTCGCCAGATGCAGCTTTGTCACGCTGGCCACGTGACCCGGAAGTGTCTCCGGACAGCGCTGGCCCCCGGCCTCTTAAGTGAGATGGGTGCACAACCCCAGAGTCTGTCAAGACTGGCCCGTACGGGCAGGGGTACCTTTACCTTTACCTTTATATTGAAGCATATTAAAAGCATGATCTGGGAATAATATTGCTCAAATATTGGCTCAGCCATAAACAAAACATTTCACACAGGGGTTCTGCTCCTGGCCCCTACACTCGTCAGCAGAACATATATAAGTGTGCCACCCCCACAACCCCGTTCTGTTCTGCCCCTTCCCAGGTGCAAAAGGACCCGCATGTTGGCAATCGCACATCAACTGGATGTACCTAAAATTGTTGCTGCCTGTCTAAGCCCTTGGCCATGTGCAATATGAGGATGCCAGACTATCCTGCATGGCTACTCTAGGGATTGCACTCTACACTGATAGTGCAATCCTAGTCATGTCTATTCACAAATAAGTTCTGCTATATCAAAGAGTGAGGCTGGAATTGTAGCCTAAAGAATTTAACTCTCTTTCAGTCACTGCTAGCTCTTCAGTCTTTAAGGATTCAGAGACTTATCTCTTGAGTCCCTCTTTCTGTTTCATGTTAAAAGTGTGTTATCAGCAGCACTTAATGAAAACACTGGCCAGCATTATTCACTGTCTTTCCATTCCTAATACCTTTTGCATGCAGTCTTTCAGGCAGCTGCTTATATGTTTTATAGTAGTATTGTGTAATCCACATTTCACTTCAGCAGCAACAACAACTTGTACCGGGTCTACCTTAAAAGTACAACAAAATTAATTGCATTTCCTTAATTAGCTGGAACCAATGCCTTACCAAGAATGTCTCTGCTGTCTGTAATAATAATTTGTTAAACTATGTTGATTTGTGGCAATTTCCTTTTTCTTCCACATGGTGTACTCTCAAACTGGTTTGTTCTAATGTTCCTGGACATAAAATTATGTGAGTGCATATTTCATCCTCAAGTTTAACGGTGGGGACTATAGTTGTTTTTTAATAGGCTGCCAAGGTAACATCAGTTCTGAAATATGATAACTAGCTGTTTTAAGAGCTACTCATCTTTCTCTTCCGTGATATGTGCATAAATGACATTGGAATGTGTAAGTATCTTTTGTCATGTTTCCTGGTGCAGGGGTTGGACTAGATGACCCTGGGGTCCCTTCCAACTCTATAGTTCTATGATTCTATGTATGTTTTCCTCTGTCTTTACTACATCCTGTTTATTCTTTCTTTTCTGATCAGTGTCATTTTTCTCCTTGTTCATAAAAGAAAACAACATATTTTGCACTGCTTTTCACCCTTGGTCTTTTCTCTTGAATTCAGAAAGGGAATATTTTGATCTATTCCTCTTTTTTGGAGACTATAATATACCCATCCACCTACACACAGAGACTAGAATTCTGGTCTTGGGATCCACTTTCTGCTCTGGCATGCTTCTCCTACTCACCTGAGGGGTGGGAGATCCTGAGTTTGCTGTTGCTGGCTGGCTGATTTCCCTTCCCCTGCCTGCATAGAGAATTCATATGTATAGACTTTCTTCTCACATGCAGATTGCATATTTTTGACGTTGTTCCGACCTCATGTACTTCCCAGTTTCTGGTCATTAGGAATAATTTCTTTCAGGACCTTCCAGACTCATGATCCAGTTTCCTTTTATTCCTTTCTGCTTCCGTCACTGTCTTTATCTTTTTCTGGCTACTCTTGATTCTGTTTCTTCAAGTTTTGACTCATTTTCTTCTCCTTTCATCTTGTTACTTGTGGCTCATCTGGCTTTCTAGAAAACTGCCTTTCTGTGAAACTATCTCCAAACTGTTGCAACTATTACTTAGGACACCATATAACAAGAATGACTGGGAGGGAAGCTGGACTTTGCATATTGAAAGCCGCAGGTGTAGTATTTCACCCCACCCAACACTCCAATGGCACTGCCTGGGTGGAGTGGTGGTGAAGTAAGAACGTTGTAAGTTCTGACAACGAGTTTGATCACATTAGTCCAGCTCGTGCTTTGTTCCTTTCACAATATATACCTGTTTGAATGCTTTCCATGCTTTCCCAAGTAATCCCAATCCCATTTTTAAAAAACTTTGTGCTTTAACAGGGATTTGGGCAAAGATATCCCTGGCCCCAGATATACCATACTGGCTCTCTTCTGTTTCTCCTATTGCATTTTTTAAATGGTTCCTTCTGTATAAGCTTGACTATCCTGGAAGTTAAAGTGAAAAGTTATGTATCGAATATCATGTATAAAAGTGAACTTCACCTATTATTATTATTTTATTTTATTGAATTTATATACCGCCCCATACCTGTAGGTCTCAGGGCAGTTACACAGAGCCCTCTATTCTGAACTTGTTTAAGGTTTAAGGAATCCATATTTAAGTTGCTTAAATGATCCTATTATGCAAGAGTAAAGACAAATCCCTTTTCTTGTAACTGTAGCTCTGCGTTTTTTGTAAACTATGCAAATTAATAGGTTAAAAATGATGGTCAATAACACAGGATGGTTCCTATAATTCAGGGTTGGAAATATATATATAGTCCAGATGTTGTTGAACTGCAACGCCCACTACCTCTGACCATTGGCTATGTTGATTGCAGCTGAATTAATACCAGGTGACTTCATTCTGATTCCTGATTAGACTAGCCAGTATCTCTAAGGTGTGGTTTACACATAGGCAGGGAATAGTTAGAAGTATAGTTTTTGTTTTCAACAACCTTCTTTTTTTTGACACCCCTTATCTGTCCCTCTTTAAAAGATGTGGAGGAGGGAGAATACTTCCACCATGAAGGTCCCACTGATTCATTTCCCAGAGTGAATCCTACACAGGAAAACAATGCAAGAGAAGGCAAGAAAGAACAGTCTTGTGTTTAATGTGGTTATCTAATCAGGGGTCACTCATTAACAACCCAGAAAGTCAGGGAATAAAGAATGACCAGTGATAAAGACCACAAATTTAAGACTGTAACTGAAACAAATCAATCAGTTGTATGGTGCTTCATTCAAAGCACATAATTTTTTCATATGGAAGATAATGTTAGTTTTAACTTTGCTCTATATCAATACATTTTGATTCAAAGTAAGATAGCAATATAGTACTTCTAAGATTGCTGTTGTAATTGCATTGACAAAGCCATCGATCATCCAAACAGAAGGTTTGGCCTTTTTCTAAGTTCCTCTACCCATCTGATTCTCAAACACCACTTCTAATTTCCACAGCATATCCTAATTTCTAAGTTTTCTAGCAGACTTTGTATTCTGCAATGAAGTTTATGGTTACCCAGCCAGAGGGATGAGCACATGAATAGGAGCTTGATAGACAGCAGTATGGAAAGAGGGAGGGAGGGAGCGATAGTGAGGGGAGGATTGATCAAGAACTGGACAAGAAGAATTTTACATCAGTTGCATCACCTATGTGAGTAGGACAATGTAGGATGTAGACTATAGGTATCCATAATCTACTAGGAGGAAATGTAGTGGTTCTCCTGCTTTTCTATCATTTCTTTATTAAGGTCATTTTCTTCAAAACCTTTCAACAGTGCTTAAAATTCCACATCCATTGTGTTGCTACTGTTCTTCTCTTTGGCATTTTACTAGGCTGATGACATGATTAGACCAAAGGCCTATCTAGATCAATATTCTGTGTGACCAACTTAGCATTATGCCTGAACTTGTCTTCGTGGTTTGTTTCCCGCAGACAAACCACAAATGGTTACAGCCCATGCTTTGTCCAGAGTAAGACAGACTGAAGAGAACACAGCCCTGGGTGGCGCAGCAGCACCAGGACCAGAGAAGTCATGCTGTAGCTTCAGTCTTCACTCACAGAACCTGTACTTTCGCTCAGTCATGCTTAGCCGAACTAAAAATCTTGATGCTGGATTTGTTATTGCTGAACTCTTTTGCATCTTTTAACATGAAAAATCAAGATCCACTATGTGTTAAAGAGTAGCCACTTCTTTTTAAAAATGTAAAAGCCATTGTCCACTCCAACAGTGGCAATGCATTATTGTCAGTAGGCAGATATACACATACACACCCAATGTTTTCTCCCTTAGTCATACTTAGAATGCAAGCTCAGATTTAAATGCCTTTCAGGTCCAGCATGTTGCAGGCTTAGTATATATCTTACTATGCCACGTGAGTTGGAGTTTGCTGTTGAACCCAAACTGAATGAAAGTTTTGACAATGTCCAAGGCTGCTGGGTTTTCTGTATAGTAGACCAAACAAGTTTGTGGCAGCAACACAACATTTAGGGAGTGCTTAAGCACCCAGCACAATCCCTTTAAAAGTCTTTGGAAACCCCATTTTTATCCTGCATAGCCCTGTGACTTGCAGAATCATGGTCATTCAGCTTTTTCCCACCTGCAGCTGCTGCCTCCTCCTCCTCCTCCCCCTCTTCTTCTTCTTCTTCTTCTTCTTCTTCATTTCTATACAACTCTTCATCCAAGGATCACAGGAATTACAATATAACACAAAAATACATACCATAGTAGCAAAAGCAATAACCCTCCTCACACACAGTTTAAAAGGCCATAGATTTTTTTAATCAGCCAAAGGCTTGAGAGAAGAGGAATGTTTTTTCCTGGCACCTAAAGACATGCACCAAAAGTGCCAGGGGAGCCTCCTAATCATCATGCGTTCTGTTGGTCTTTCCCTGGTTGCCTGCTTGCTACCACTGATGTGAGGAAACTCCAGCCAAGGTCCATTGCACAGCCGAGTCCTTTACTCACGAGCAATGATGAGTGACACCTGGGAACTCTCTAAAAGCAAAGTTTTATTTCTTGCCCAAGCAGGAAAGGTTACAGCAAGCAACCAGGAAAGCAATCAGAGGGTGGAACCTCAATCTCTGTTTACACTCTCCTTTTATAGTCATATATAAGCAAGACACCCAGTGATATGGTTTTACTGCTAGCTTAACCACAGATGCCATTTTCCTGTTCATAGAATGTCATGCCCTTGCATGCTTCTATAATTTTCCTTTATATCTTTTCCTGTTCTTTGTTATTTTTCTGTTCCTCTCTTAAGCTTGCATTTCAGCATGATTACTGAAATCCAAGTGGGAACTCTTTGGCTCAAGATGGCATTAGTCTGACTTCAGTTATAACACCATGTTCATGAGGTAAGCTCTGAAACTGGGCCTGAAAGCTCAGCAGAAGCCACAGAAGAGCATGTGACTTACAGTTCTGCTCTTGCAGATTCTCTAGTTATGTGTGAAGCAGAATGCACACCCTGTTCTTGACTTAGGAGATCCAGAATTTCAAGGAGAGCATGTCACTTGCCACAGGCAAAATCTGTGAACACTACTTGGTAAGCAGATAAGTCTAATAGAGTTTCCAATTTTCTTCTTACTTACAATGTTCTATCCTGTGACTCAAATCTTTTGCTAGGTGTTTCCTTGCCTTCTTGAAACATCAGACCACCTGCTCTTTCACATGCTGCTGTAAAAATCACATTCCCCCTCCCCCATGAAGTATTCTTCTATGAGCAGGCACTCATTTTATTTCTTATAGGATGTACCTTGGGGTCCTTTACTCCTGTCTGTGCCTTGACATTTCTGGGAGATTACAAGGAAGGCCAAATTAGATTGGCGTCTCTGTGTTTCATCTTTGTCATCAGAATTAAACCCAAAGTATGCAGAATGTGGTAGTGAAGTCAGTATAAATTAGCAGGGTGGGAGGGGGCATTAATATAGCCAGGTTGCTTTTTATGTGCTGTAGCAACAGTTGAGTCTTTCATCAATCTCTCTTTACCTTGCTAGCAGGGAGTTGAACAGTGTGGACTTCATGGCACTAACTCCAGCCAAGACCGTTAACCAGGACTTTGTTCATCATTTACAGGTCTCTGCCTGGAAAATTGACACAGTGGTCTCTTCAGGATGTTGGCTGGGGCGAAACAAAGGTGAACCCTGATTGCTGTTCAGGAAGAAAGAAGGAGGAAGGGGCAGTGGGGTGTAAAAAGAGGTCAAACTTCAACATGTTAGTCAGTTTCTGTAATTTAACCTTATACTTCCCAAGTCTGAAAGTTGTACCATAATTCACTGCATAATTGTCACCACCACATAATTGCCACACTCTGTTTTTTTGGTCCAAAAATTGGTTGAGTCGCATGGTGAATTCCTTTCCTCCCCCATCTGCCACCCCGTTCCCCTCGTTTCTCGCCGTCTCAGCCATAAGCTCCCAGGCTGTCCCTGGGCTTGTGGCAAACGGCCAGGAACTGCTGCGGGACTGCTCTGCCTTGCCTGAAGAGCAGCACAAGAACGACGAGGGTTCTGCGTTGGCGTCCCGGGATACGCCACCCAAGAAGGGGAAGCAGCCAATGAGCAACCACCTCCAACACCTCTCCATGACCCCTTCGTCTGCCTCTGCCCCCAGCAGAACCTTCAGGCACCTCTAGGTGCATATCGATCATCTCCCAGAGGCCAGACAGCAGGTTGGGGTGGGAAACCAAGGACCCCTCACATGAAAGCGAAGGGAGGGGGAGGTTGGGTCTGAAGCTGTGGAGTGGAGGATTCTTTATGGGGTTGCTGAATGAGCCCTCTCCCAGTCTCCAAATCAGCTGCCATGAAAGGGGTGGTGAACGTGAGTGAGAGGGCAGGTGTGGGCTCAGGGACCAGAAACTGCTCACCGCCACCACCTCTGTGGTCTGGGATGAAGATGGCAAGGGTGGAGGAGCAATAATCTGAACAGCCAGACAGCCCCCCTGGGGCAGAAGCAGCTGCCGGAGGTCTGGCATGGAACATGGCGCAGGGGGGGGCCTCATATAATGGTTGCACCCCCTTTTTTGCATCACAAATTTAGTGTAAAATCTGTGGTGATTATGTGGTGAAATACTGTATTTTTGCCTTTCCTTCTCAGAACTGAGGGCAGCTTCTGTCAGGTTCTTCCATTCGCACTCTAGCCACATTTGTTTAGCTTCAGAAATGGGACTTCATGGGCTGCTTTCAGATCTTCTGGTCCTAGATGTGCATGGAATATATGTTACCATAGATAAATGAGTTGATGGTAAAATGAATGATACCTGATTCTCTGTGCTGATTGTTTATTTGCTATAAACTTCTGCTGGAACTTGATGAAAAGTGATCTTTTTCTCAGACTGATTCAATAGGAATATAATTAGAGGTTCCAAAGAATGTAAACTTTTGTTTAAGGTAACATTAATGTTTAGCCAAGCACCCATCTTTTAAGTTAAAGGCTTTCAGAAAACTTTCATTATCTCTCTTTCTTTGTAGATTTTCAGTTTAAATCACTGTTAATTCTGTGGTGTCAAAAGTAATGCTAGGATTCTTTAAAAAAAACCAATAATTACAGATTGAAGAAATGCACTGTCAGCTGCTTAGTGTCTTAAAATCAGAAAACTTCAGCCTGTCTCTAAAGATCCTAGTATTTTATTTCCATGAGAAATCTCAGATTTATGTTTAATTAGACAAAAGAACTTGGTCTTCTGTGCCAGCTTACATCCATCATTAACCTACTACTTTTACTCATGGGAGTTATCCATTTGCTTGATTCAGTCTTAACATGTGATCATGCAACTTATTGAGTTTTGGCCACAACAACAGTTGCAGTTGGATATGAAAGGAAACATATCAAAGGAAAGGTTGAAAACTATACCAGTTAAACAATTCTATGTTAGTTTCTCTTCACTGCTTCTATCCAGTATAAACTACTGCAGCTACTTTGTGTCTAGGGTTGCAGTCCTTTGGGTTGTAACCAGTGCTAGTCCTACTCAGAATAGACCCATTGAAATGAATGAACCTAAGTTAGTTAAGTTCATTAATTTCAACAGGTCTGTTCCAGGACCAGCATTAGATCCATCCCAGTGCAGGACCAGCCCACCCATGAGGCTGGGTGAGGCAGCGGATCTGGCCTCTGAGGAGCATTTTGCCTCCTCCCCTCCGACCCCTCACCATCTGCTCCTCTCTGGCCTCCTTTCACTCAACAGCCCCCCCCCCCAGTCGCCTCAGGTGATGAGTAAGGGAAGGGGGCTGCCGAGGGCAGCATTCTTTCTTTTGCCTCTAGCAGCAAAATGACCTGGCTCAGGCTTGATCCTGTGTAGGCTTACTAGAGAGCAAGATCGACTGAACAGAATTAGGATTCTGAGTAACTATTGTCAGGTTGCATGACTTTCTGTAGTTTTGCGCCTTCCTTGGTTTCTCTTTTCTTACCTCCCTCTCCCACATCACCACATGTGTTGTATTTTAAAATACCAGTCAATGTTCCCCACCTCCATCACTTTTGTTGCATCCTGTGCTCAGACGTCTGTTCCTCTTGATATCAAGTTTGCTTTGTCTTTATTTAAGCAGCTTCTTAATCTTCTATTTTCTACTGTCCTTATTTCATGTGATATTTTCTGGGTCAGAGGTATAATAATGGTTAGAGTGTCTGACTAGGACCAAGAAGAGCCAAGTTCAGCTCCCCCTTCAACCATGAATCGAAGTGACCTTGAGCCACTCACTACCTGTTTGCCTCACTCTGTACACAAACTTTATATGCTTCCTTGAGTGGCTTTGAGGAAAAGCAGAACAAAAATGTAATAATAAACCTATCAAATCAGTTGTTCCTTTTTACTTACTTACCTTCCTCTTTCCCTGTCTGTAATTTTTAGATTGTAAACTTGCAGTAAGAGCCCGAAGGTTGTTCAGCCATTGATAATTAGAATGATTTTGTAACTAAAATGTTTATGATTTTAGCAGATATAAAACAGAACAGATGACTTTGCATACCTTAAGTTTTTCCTATAAATTAATTAGGACTATGAGATGACAAATGTTCCTGAGAGGTCCCAGCATAATGTGTAAAGTGGCCTTATATATATATAGAGAGAGAGAGACAACAACCTAGGCCAAAGATAGCTAACACGATTCCCTTCAGTTCTTTTGGACTACAACCCCCATTATCCCTGTCTATTGGCTATGATGGCTGGGGCGGATTGGATTTGCAGCTCATAGTATCTGGACAGCCCCAAGTTGGCTACCCTTGACCCTAGACTGGCCCTGGACTGGGCATGCCAATGACACAACAGAACTACTAGTGAATAAGCATTGCAACTTTAACATTCCACAGATTATCTGTGACACAGATAAAAAATGCAGAATTTAGTTTTTCATTAGAATTTATGTGTACTTTCACTATTCTAGGAACTTCTGAGAAATGCAGACAGAAGGCTCTGAAGCTGGATCCTGATCATGCGTATGAAGAAAGTCTCTTAGATGCATGGGAGATTGCAAACACACTCTGAAATGCTGAGAAGGAAACTTCGTCACTGTCATAACCTACGCTTCAAGTTTCTGCTGGTGTTGATTTTTACAGCAGGCACCTTGTCCCTTATCAAAATCCATCAGAAGCCAAGCTACATACATCATGGGCGCCTGGAGCTAACTGATGAATACCCAAACAGTAACATCAACTGCTCCAAGATATTGCAGGGAGATCCAGAGGAAATTCAGAAAGTGAAGTTGGAGCTCTTAACTGTTTCTTTTAAAAAGAGCCTGAAACTAACTCCAAATGATTACATCAACATGACAACAGACTGCAACTCCTTTATTAAGAGGCGAAAGTATATTATGCAGCCTCTGAGCAAAGAAGAAGCTGAGTTTCCCATAGCATATTCAATAGTAATTTATCACAAAATTAATATGTTTGATAGACTTCTGAGATCGATTTACGCACCACAAAACTATTACTGCGTTCATGTTGATAAGAAGTCCCCCGAGTCTTTCTTGGCTGCAGTGAAGGGGATTGCTTCATGTTTTGACAATGTCTTTGTTGCCAGTCAGTTGGAGAGTGTAGTATATGCTTCGTGGAGTAGAGTGCAAGCAGACCTCAACTGCATGAAGGATCTCTACAGGAGGAGCGCAAGCTGGAAATACCTGATCAATCTTTGTGGTATGGATTTTCCTATCAAGACTAACCAAGAAATAGTAGAGAAACTAAAAGCTCTTAAGGGTGAAAATAGTTTGGAAACCGAGAAAATGCCTTCAAACAAGGAGACACGATGGAAGAAGCATTATGAAGTTGTTGATGGCAAAGTGAAGAATATGGGAATAGACAAACAACGTCCACCTCTTAATACTCCCATTTTCTCTGGCAGTGCTTACTTTGTTGTTAGCCGGAGGTTTGTTGAATATGTCCTAGAGAACAACAAAATCCTTACTTTTATAGAATGGGCCAAAGATACTTACAGTCCTGATGAATACTTGTGGGCTACTATTCAGCGAATTCCCGAGGTTCCAGGTGCCGTCTCTGCCAGCGACAAATATGATGTCTCTGACATGAATGCTCTTGCCAGGTTTGTTAAGTGGCATTACTTTGAGGGGGATGTGTCCCGGGGGGCTCCGTACCCACCTTGTAATGGAATTCACATCCGCTCTGTGTGTGTCTTTGGAGTGGGAGACTTGAACTGGATGCTACGAAAACACCACTTCTTTGCCAACAAGTTTGACACTGACTTTGACCCCTTTGCAGTTCACTGCTTGGAGGAGTATTTAAGAGACAAAGCACTGTATCAGCACAGCCATTAAAGTGCAACCACCTGCATGGTACAAACCCTTTCCCTCTGATAAGGATGTCAAAAATATTAGAGATTAAGTGTGCGGTGCACCTCTTGCCTCTCTTCCACCTGCCTTGCTGGTCTTTTTTAACAAGCCTTGTAGGATGTTTACTAGCTGATTATGTTGTTCTACATACTTTGTCTTGGTTTTCTGCTCTTCCCAAAGGATTCCAATCATATGCATTCTGTTGTAATAGACAACAACAGAACATTTGGTATGGTTATTGGAAACAAAGAGCTCAGGTTTTCAACATTAGCACTTCATAACAGTTAAACTGGACTAAAGCTTCCCCTGCCTTTAAGAATCTTATTAGAGATCTAAACAGTGTTCTCAATTTTTTGGTGCAGCTACAAAGGGCATCCCCCCCCATTAATTATGAAGCAATGGCAATTAGGAGGGAGGGAGGGGCCAGGAGTGAGCAGGCATCATAGGATAGAACATGGGTTGTCTAGCAGGACTATACTTACAAAAAAAGAAAAGAAAATTGAGAAATTCCAAAGCCACAACTTCTGCAGAGTTCACATTTACAGTTTGCGCAAGTATCTCTAGAGCCAAATAATTAAATCCTGCTTTTGTTGAAAATCCATGAAGCTTTTTAAAACTCTGCCAGCAGCTTTGTATTAGCATACTTCATAGAAACCACAAAATGCATTTTTATGCATAAATTTTAATAGTGGGCTGTATTCTTAACACATTTTGTAGTTGTTCAAAAGAGATGCAGCAAAAGCCTACTGGCTAAAATATTCTCAGGGAAATATTAATGTGCCTTGTTGTGTTAGTATAAATGCTTCATTGTATACAATATCTTCTATTTGTTGCTTTATACACTCTTGGAATATTTCATGCAAGTGATATGGTAAATTAATAATATTAGTCCTGACTTTCTGAGCACCTTAAATATAAATTAAAACAGTTTTCTTCAATGGCATGAGTGTGAAATGCAAAACCTGACATTCAGAATTGTTGCTGGTGTAACCTATTTTCTTTTTTCTTTCCTTTTTTCAAAAACCTCTGCGAGGTCAGTGAGGCAGATGTTGGCATGGTATGATTTACATAGGCTCACTTCTCAGATTTGGTGTGAGAATCTTAGGCAGGGTTTGATGCCCTTGTCTTCTCCAATATGGATTGCATTTCCTACAGCTTGAAGCCCTTCTCAGAGCTAATACCATTCTAAAGCCTCTGGGAATCTTTTCCTAAACCTTTGGGGAGTCGCTTTGAAGATGTGCATGTGATTCAGAGGGGACTTAAATGCCCCACTGAAGATTCAGGTGTTCCCAAGTGTCCTTACTCCATAACATTTGATCTGTACTATGTATAATTCTGTAACAGTAATATTTCGGCACTGCTCTTTTATATCCATTATGGTATAAAAAAACCAAACAGCAATCTTCTATGGAAGACAAAAGAAGAAAGCCAGTTATAGTTTAGAATGGGATCTCGAAACCTACCAGCATTCCTATTATATATAACATAGCTCGCTTTCTCAAAGAGGAGGTATGGTCACATTTTGCTGACTCTCGCCCCCAGTCGAGTGGCCAGGATGCCAGGCTGTTTGCAGAATCGACCTTAGGCACAGGTGTCTGGTTGCTTTGGGGATTCTTGCTCTGCCTTCCTCTTTAGAGCATACGAACTGTGCTCATTATGAACTGGTTACAAATAACCTGCATTTGCATCTGTTTCCCCCAGTGCCTTTTGCTCAGTTGCCATTTTTAAGGAGTTTTGCTGCAGACCAGCCAGCAGTTCCCATTGCCAGCCATTCAGCCATGTGAGCAGGGGCTGATAGAAGCTGTAGTCCAAAGTGCCTGGAGGGCCTAGGTTTGGAAATGCTGCTGCAGGCCATAACATCTCTACAACCACCTCACGACCATTTTCTTGCTCTTTCTGCCTGTGAATGAACTTCAGACCTAATATTTTGGGTGTATGAGCTCTTAAACCTGATACTGACCCCTCCGCCTCTGGATGCTGACTTCACAGTACACTTGGTTGTTAATTTAAGCTGTTTGGGTTGAAATGTCTTGCTTATCTTGTTCCTAAGAAGCTACCTACTCCAAATATGTGCCATACATAGGCACACAGGACCACATTATCTTGTATTGTGGCTCTGGTGCAAGTCATCCTATGTATCTGAACTGGTGTCCTTTATAATGTTACTCAACTTCTTTTGAAGGGTAATGTGTTCGTAAACACATTTAACAGTGCAATAAAGGAAGGGGAAATGTGTAGGAATTTATTTTGATGCTATATGTAACCTTATAGTTGAAAGTCTTAGGATGATTATAAATGAAGTTTCTATTTTATTAGTGATTACATTTAAATGGCTCCTCTGCTATAGACTATGGGAACAAATAACATCTAGAATCTTACTTATATACACACAGCTCTTGTTATATAGGTATATATTTTCGAATGCATGCCATTTCTGGCATCAATAGGACATTTGCAATGTTGAGTACTTAGCGCAGCATTAGCAGAGAAAGAAGGGTAGTGTTGCAACAGCCAGGCAAAACTTTAAAATGCAACTTGGCAGGGGACCAAGTTGTTTGCAATGCAATCCTATGTTTGCTTGCTTAGAAGTGTGTCTCACTCAGGACCAGCTAACCCCCCCCCCCCAGTAAGGTGCGGTAACCGCCTCAGGCGGCAGGGTCCCCAGGGGCAGCAGTTTGCAATGCTGATAGTTCTTTAACTCCCTTGTTCCCGATGTTGATCTTCACTCACCTTGTCTTTCCTGGTGGGGAGGAAGCCCCCATTTTGGGGTTTGCCTCAGGTCTTGGGCTGGCCCTGCTCTTGCTATTTTCAGTGGGGTTGAGGGCTGTATTCCCTTGGGGACAGCATTTGTTAGGGGTCATATGTTGCTAGTAGGTGGAGCCAGAGCAAAAACTGGGCAGGGTTTGCAACACGGCATAGCACTTGTCCTGTACCACCCACTCGCTGTGTACCAACTCACAGCACACATGAGGACAAGAGCTTTATTGAAAACCATGAAACTTTAACTTCAGGGTCATAAGGAGATCTCTGCTGCATCTTGCACAGTTTTAAGTAAAACTTCAGTTAATCACTGCTTGAAAGCGAAGGCTACATCACCAGCCCAGCTGTATGTTTCACTTGCTGAAAATGGAACTTACAAATGGGAAGAAAGGTTATCTTTAAAACTGGTGATTGTTTCATTGGACCTGGTAAGCATACTGTGGTTGTGCCACTGAGAATAAAAACTAAAGGCAATTGACACTGGTGCTCTGCAAATAAACCTGTACCAGTATATCTTTTCCATATGGATCTTCTGCAATACCAAAGGAAGTTGAGCATGTTATTTTTAAGCCATTTTGACTGTGATATCCAGCTATGATAAATTAGATTCCAGATTCCTACGTTGTGAGAGAAAATACCAAAAATGGCTTCTCTTATCTGAGTTTTAGTACTGTGTTTAAAATAAATATAATATCCCCAACTTGATGCTAATTGCTAATTCAAATAATTAAGTATCTCATTATATTAGTCAGCTATTTCAACCTAGAGTCTGTTAGGCAGCAGTGAGACTATGAATCTTAATTGGGGTTCTATACTTGGGGAAGTGTATCCAAGTTATACTGAACATGTGTGTAATTCTGCAACTTGCATCTGCCACACTCATCAAGATTCTGCAGTGGTTTTAAAGCTAACAAACAGGGTGGTGAATTTTTTTTAAAGAGTGGTTGGTACAAATACAGTGGTACCTCAGGTTACAGACGCCTCAGGTTACAGACTCTGCTAACCCAGAAATAGTACCTCGGGTTAACTTTGCTTCAGGATGAGAACAGAAATTGCACGATGGCAGGAGGCCCCATTAGCTAAAGTGGTACCTCAGGTTAAGAACAGTTTCAGGTTAAGAACGGACCTCCAGACCGAATGAAGTTCTTAATCCAAGGTACCACTGTATGGGGGATTTTGCATATATGCTATACTGCTTGCAAGGAGGGGGAAGTATACTGTTTGCAAAAATATAAATTTGAAAAGTATGGAGAAATGTGGATTTCAGTGCCTGTACTGTAATATAAAATACTTAATCCAAACACACTGGGTTTGTCTGCATATATAAAATGCTCTTGTTCCTCTTTTAATAGCTGGGCTTGTTGAAGTAAAGACAAATGATAGGAAACAGAACATTTTGTCTTTAAGCATTTGATCTTCATGCCAATTTTAGCTACCACAGAAGTCAAAAACAGCCTTTCATTTTTACTTATATGATTCATTTTTGTATTAAGAGGTTAGCTTCCTTGACTCATGCAAAACAGTATCTAAAGTTTTGCATTCAAGAGAAAAGAGGGGTCTCTATTTTCTGTTCAGCTCTGTTTTATGATGATCATGATCTGCCACATCAGTGTTAAGCTGATGAGAAGAACTTTTGCACCGGGGGAGCTCTCCCCTTACAACAAATGAATCAGATTCTTAAGAGCTTTCCTTCTCTGGTGAAATCAATGAAAGCTGTGTTTAAATAAACAGAGGACCATATGAATATTTGTTGTCCTATTCTATATTTCCAACTGATAATCTCTTGTTTATTTAAATGAGGTATAGGAAATGTGTGTACTTGTTCAGTGAAGAGATTCACAATCTAAAGCCTTAATGGAAGTTGACAGTATGTAGGTTCACAGGCCAGATCGACAGATGCAGAAGAGGAAATGACAACTAGATGGCTGCAGTGCTGTTAAAGAGAGAGATTTCCCCTGCTTTTGTTGAACTGGAATGTGTTTTTTTAAAATCAATGGATGATTTACAAAGCAAAGGATAACAAACAACCAATGGTGGTAAAGTCTGTCTATATACAGCTGTGTGAAATGTACCCAGTGTACTCCCAAGAGCTGAAAATACAGAAGTTAAATGATCTGCGAAAACTGGAGTTTACAACAGCAATGTTGATGGCACACCTGTTCCTTATGGTTACATCAGTGGTGGACTTTGGTACTATGGTGCCCTGACTGAGGCCAAAATTTGGCACATACCCTATAACCTTGTCAGGTGAGGAGGCACTGAGGGCTCTACAGGGTCCTAGCGCCCTCCCACCTCTCCCAAAGCTGGAAAAATGCTAAGCAGACTTTGGAGAGGACGCAGGAGAACTCTAGGACCCTGTTGGAGCCTCATGCCTCCTTCTCAAAGCCCATTGTCTCACTTACCAGGCTTTGAGCTAGTGTCCTCTTGGCTCAGCTCGCTGGGGCTGATGGAAGTCAGCCCCCACAACATCTAGGAGGGCTCTGTGTTGGATATTCATACTCTACATAAGTTGGTGTGGCGGGAGAGGATGGCAAGAGTGCCAGGAAAATTCAAGGACAATCAAAGAAACATTTAAACATTTCAGTGTATCAAAATATTTTTTTCAGCCTATGGATAGATATCTTTTCAAAATAAGAGCAAGACCAAGGCTTTTTTTGTGATGAGATGAGAATTGGTCTCAAATTAGACATAAAATAAATGTGATGACCTGGAAAAAGCAAGTTCACACCTCTTACTGAGCTTGTATACATACTTAAAGTACATATGTAAGAGGCTCGTTTCTAATCATATTTTGGGAATGATTCATTTTCTTATGTAGCTGCATTATTTTGTACTTTATGTCCCATGAACATATTATAAAGTTGTTGTGTTCTGTGTTATAAATCAAGCACTGCTAGGAGGTGTTTCTTATTGTTTTCTAGTGTATTTCTTATCAATAAAAGAATTGGTGTGGCACAAGTGAATTTTTATTCTCAAAAAGTGGCCCAGAGAAAAAGTTTGAGACCCACTCCTGTACACTTTCGAGTACAGCAAAATCAATACCTTTTTTCAGCCAGAACTCACTGGAACTCAGTTTTGGCCCCTCTCAGGTGGGCGCCATTGCCATTATAAGAGAGCAAGGGAGGCATTCATGGCAGGTTCTGACACCTCTTTTTCTAGAAAAATAGCACCAAGCAGAATCTTAGAATGTCATAGTCTGTTGCTCAAACTTTGAGGGTGCAATTCATCTAACAAGCACTGTCAACAGAAGCGCCATGCAAGGGCTTTTCCCTATGCACCCCTGGAAACTGGCTTGGGGGGACCCCAGAACAGGACCTGGGGAGGAGGAGATGGGGGTTGCTCCCTCCGGCAAGCTGCAATGCTTGTACAGAGCAGATGGATAACTCATCATAGTGCAAAGTTGGATTACACCAGCAGTTTTCAACCTTTTTGAGTCCATGGCTCCCTTAACCAACTGCATTCTTTCTGCAGCACCCCTGGGGGGCTCAAGAGCCCAGTTATGTCCCCCCTTGCCTGCAGAGTTGGCAGCCTCTCACTCTTTCTTGAACACCCTCCCTTGTGGAGGGTTCCCTCAGCCTCTTCTCCTCTCCTTGGGAGTCCTCTGAGCTGCCCCCCTGCCCCAAAGAGAGGTGCCTCCTGACACTTCCCCACAGGGGCCTGGGACTTGTCTGTCCATTCCCAACAGCAGGGGCTGGTGGACTGGCTGGCTGGGCTCCCGCTTGCTCACTCAGATGCTGCCTCTGCTCCTGGCAACCAGCACCCCCTGGCCAGTCCCAGAGGCACCATTCGCCTGCGGAGTTTGTAGCCAGGGCTGCTGCAACAAACAGCTGGGCAAGCCTTGGGGAGGCAGAGACGGCATCCGAGGAGGGAGGGAAGGAAAGAGGGACAGAGGCCAGGGTTGCCCGCGGCACCCCTGACCATCATTCAAGGCACCCCAGGGTGCCATGGCACAATGTATGAAAACCACTAGATTACACCCTAAAAAAGGCTTTAGAGTTCTAGGATGATGCAGCAATTAGGAAAAGAGTGGAGGATAAATAGGGCAACACTAGCCTTGCATGGAGAAAAGGGAAAGCATTCTGAGTTCCAGTCCACCAAATGGGCCTAAAACTTAATATTGACCAACATGGGATACATTTCAGACATTAGCTTATTCACACAGTTAGATTTACCCTTAAAGTGTATATGTGCCCATGGCATATATAGACTTTACTGAAAGGAGGCCTTGAAAATATTTACTGTGGGCAGGCAACAGAGACTTCTTTGTTTCTTTTGGCAACTATTAATGAGACCCTACATTTTTAGGTGTTGGGAAACTTGTGTTCTTGATATTTTTAATTAAATACCAAGTTGCTGTGGTCCTTGGGATCGTATGTCTAAGCCACACTGAGAATGCTCTTCTGTTAACAGGGAGGGAACTTTATATATTTTCGTATGTCTTGGTCCCAAATCGGCTCCTGAGAGCGTGTTTCCTTTGCACACCGAGCCTGAACTTCTCTACAAATGGAAAGTGAGACTGGAAATATTGGTGTAAGTCCTGCTGTAAAAGAACAGGCTGGCAGTCACATTTCAGGCTTCATAGTAATGTACATAGCACTAATTTAAAAGAAAAACATTATTTTATTTTTAAAAGAAAAGTCCTGAAACTTTAAATCATGGAAAACTTTTAAGAGGCTAATAAATGGGAGTGATTCAATGAATGAGAGCATTCTTCTCTACTCCAGATTGCAGATGGGGTTGATATAAGGCCAAAATGAAAATACTAGCTTCTATCAGAGGCAAAAGCTGGGGTTTTTTTTTTAACTCCTTCATTCTTGATTTGTTATACAGTGGTACCTCTGGTTACAGATGCTTCAGGTTACATACGCTTCAGGTTACAGACTCCGCTAACCCAGAAATAGTACCTTGGGTTGAGAACTTTGCTTCAGGATGAGAACAGAAATTGTGTGGCGGCAGTGGGAGGCCCCATTAGCTAAAGTGGTGCTTCAGGTTAAGAACAGTTTCAGGTTAAGAACGGACCTCCAGAACGAATTAAGTTCTTAACCCGAGGTACCACTTACCTACTAATAAACTGCTTCGTTTTTGATGCTTGTAAACCCATGCTGCAGACTGATTTGATTTTTGTCACCTAAGCTGAAAAGAACACTTTGTAGCAGTGGTGTAGCAACCCCTGCCACTGGAGACTGGCCAAAGTTGCTGAGCTTTTCTTAGGAGACCCCACCCTGCAGGCACCCCCCCCCCAATGCCCAATGCGCCTTGCCCCTGCCTTCCTATGCTACTGCTCTGTGGTTGGTGCGCAGAATTAATCAATGTTATGCCCTCCAGGTGTTATATGAAACTATTGGCCTGGAAAAACTACCTTATGTTAGATAGTAGCTGTGAAAGTGATGTGTAAATTCACAGAGGAGGAGAAAAGTAGTCCATGGTAACAATTCCTTATCCATAAGTATTTAGAAATACCATGGTATTTCTAAATCTGGGTTTTGCTCAGGGCTGGATTGCTGCCTGTATTATGAAGCATGTTTCCTCAGTTTTATTTAGATATACAGATGTGTGGTTTTCAGTCTTCTTTAGGAAACAGGATGCCTTGGATTACATGTGTACCAAATGTCAGCTTTCATGTGTGGAAGTGCCTTAGGATGCACATTTAGTATCCCAT
Organism: Podarcis raffonei; assembly: GCF_027172205.1. Classification (NCBI taxonomy): domain Eukaryota; kingdom Metazoa; phylum Chordata; class Lepidosauria; order Squamata; family Lacertidae; genus Podarcis; species Podarcis raffonei. Next base: position 62,325,731 of record NC_070612.1, on the reverse strand, counting down.
TTTTAGGAAGTTATGTACACATGTACATAATACCTCATTTCAGTTGTCTAGATATTTTAACCATTTGGGTTACACTTTAGCTTTCTTCAGGCATTTATTGCCTGAAGGGAGCAAGTGTGGTGAAATGGGGTGGGATGGCTCATGCATTTAGCTCCACCCTCTAAGTTGCACATCTCCAGCAGCCAGAGGGCCCGGAAATGCTGTTTATCTTCCTGCTGCAGTGGTACCTATTTATCTACTTGAACTGATGTGCTTTGGAACTGCTAGGTTGGAAGAAGCTGGGACAAAGCAACAGGAGCTCACTCTGTTGCGCAGATTTGAATTGCCAACCTGATCACAGTGTCCTGTTGTGCCAGAAGCGGTTTAGTCCTGCTTACCACATGACCCGGAAAGCTGTCTGTGGACAAACACTGGCTCCCTTAGCCTGAAAAGCGAGATGAACACTGCACCCCATAGTCACCTTTGACTGGACTTAACCATCCAGGGGTCCTTTACCTTTATCTTTTACCTTCTGGAGCCTGCTGTACACGCTCCCCTCATGATTTAGATGAAAATCCTACCCATGATGACATATCTTGCCCATAGTTACTCAAGTACAGTGAGTACATGTCATGGACCTATGGCTTTCCAGATGTTATTATGTCACAACTCCCATCATCCCCAACCATTGGCTATGCTATCTGGTGCTGATTGGTTGGATTACAACAACATTTGGTAGGTGAAACTAAAAACCTAATTGAAAAAAACTCTGTAACATTATTTTCAAAGGAACTCTTACTGAAATATCTGGATGCAGTTTGTTCCTATTCAGTCTCTACAGCCACAGCAGGTGCTGTAACCTTCCAACAGTTTGACTTCACCCCCAAAGGGACTCTCCTCCATTGTCTCCCAACACAGACGGATGCCAACAGTTTGTTCCTGTAATCAGATGTTCTGGTTGATATGCCACTTGGTAAGATAGTTAACCAGAAAGCAAGCTGACCTTTTAATATCTGACTAGTTTATAACAGCTGTTGCAGCAACCCTAGAATGCAGTCTACAAAAGCCAGAAGCTAATAAAAAATGACAGGGTGAGAGCTTTCTTTGAAGTGCAATGTATATGCTTCAATATGTTTTATATATTGACATGAGTTCATTCCATTCTCCTAACACTAGAAATCTGGGAATACCTGGAAACTAGCCCCAACTAGTGCTGAGGCACAAACAAAAGCCAGAGCTAAAATAAATGACAATAAGAAATAGGCAAATGTTCAAGTTATTAGCTAAGTGCAACAAAGCTTTTGGTTTAATTTGCCCATTTAGCATTCCATATGTAAGACTGCACTTTGTAAAGCAATAGCTGTGTTGGATGCAGAGATGAAATCTGGAAGAAATGTTCAGGGAACATTGTGTAAACGTGCCTGTTTTTTAGGAAGACCAGGAATGAGACCTACAAGTTGCATTATCTCCCTTGGAGATTTGAGATACATACTTTCCACATTATTGAGGCAAGTTGAAAGAGACCCCATAAAAATACTGCTGTGTGCTGCTTTTGTGTTCTTCTTCTTTTAGGGTGCCTATGGTTTGCTGGGCAGGAGAAAATGGTGGGCCCTCACCTTGTATGCTCCATGCACTCTCTCTTTCGTCCTCTCCCTTTAACACACAAAGCTTCAGGAAATGCTGGCTAGTTTTGTCTGGGTGAAAAGAAGCAGAAGTTCCAGCTGGAAACAGTTTTAGAAGATGTCATCTGTTCTGAAAATGAATGCCTCAGAATGCACTGAATGAGTGTCCAAACCACTTCTGCTAGAATGTCTTTACTCCCAGTGTCATTATGACTAAGCCTGCCTCCTGTATGCAAAGCTTTTTCCCTATGGGCTCCCTTTAGCCACCCTCCCCAATCTTTATTACAGCCCAGATTCAACTACATAGGTATGCTAAAGTTACCAGCACAACAGGGCTTCCCCCCCCTCCTCCCTCCTCCCCAAAATGGCTCGGTGTGTGTGTGTCTGGAGAACCCCCTAAACTGCGGGTGGGGGGGAGGAAGGAATGTTCTCTCGGACAAGCTGAAATGCTTGCACTGATGCAACCAAAGGAAGTGTGATGTTGAATTCCACCCACTATCTCATTCTTCTCTCAGCAGCCTACTTCCGTCTCACTTTGTCCCAGTTAACCTCTCTTTAGTTTGTTGGCTTGGCTTCCTGCTTCATTATCTCTTTCCAGTTATCACTACCATCCGCTTTCCCCTTCCCTAGTTTCCATATCCACATATGTGAGGATGCTTCTCTCTATGCCAGTGCCATGCTAGTGCATGCCTCTCCCACCCTCTGTTTGCGTCTTCGTCAGAACTGAAATTCTGCATCAGGAATAGGGTAAAAGTGTGTGAGCCAGTTGGACTTCCAGAGTTGTTGGGACTTCAATTCCCATCAGCCAGTGTGGCCCAACAGTGAGGGCTATGAGTGTTGTCCTGTGACCTTTGGGTGGCTGCACATTCCCCATCCCTGTGGCTTCTGCTTCAAACATCTGTCATCTTCATCAAGAACATACATTATGCAGTGCCCACTTCCCCAGGTGCAGGGGAGGTTACAGGAACCTCACTACGGGATTTAGTTTCTAGATGAGGCCACTGGTGACATTAATATTAGTTTTATTTACGAATATGCAGGCAGAACTCAAAGAGAAAACTGGGCTGTATTTTATTGCTTTTCCCTCTCCCTTAAATAGAAGGTGTTTTCACCATCTCCATGCTCTTATACAGCCTTCCTCAACCCAGCGGCCTCCAGTTGCTTTTAATTGTAATTCCCTTCCTGTCAATGGTCCATTGGCCAAGCTGGCTGAGGCTAAGAGGAATTGTAGATCAAAACATCTGAAGGGCTCCCTGTTTCCAACCACTGGAAAAAAGTCCCCAGCTATCAGGAGATCTTATCTCATCATTAGCACTCACAGATGAAACTTTAACCAACTATCCTCTCCTATTAGCCAGCAATCAGCTTTCCAATCAGTAGCTACAGCACCATCTACTCAAGTTAGCTGTTTCTTTCATGGAAAGCTACTTGTAAGTAGGTTGGATTACCGTAAATTCTAGCCTGAGCATGGCATTGCATGCTGAAATCTGCTTAATACAGGCAACACTATAGGAATCATTAGGTTGCAATCCAACATTCACTTGCTAGACAGCAAGTCCCATTGAATTTAGTGAGACTTACTATTGAGTAATCATGTATAAGATGGTGCTGTTAATCACCCTATTGTACCGAAACTCAAGAGTGGCTAATGCCATCCAGCCAAGCTCCTGAAGGTAGCAGAGTTAGCCTGTTAAAGTGAAAATGAAGAGTTCAAAGGTTAGCAGATTTATAGTGGCTTAAACATTCATGGTCATAGTCCTACCTGGTAGGTTATCCTACCTGGGTAGTTATCCTTCCACAAGGGCAGACATTGATGCCAAAATCCAGCATTGCATGAGCTCTGCAAGTGCGGCTTTCTCCCGATTGAAGTGCAGAGTGTTTGAGGACTGGGGACATACGCAGGGAAACCAAAATGCTTGTTTACAAAGCTATTGCACTACCAACCTTACTGTATGCTTGTGAAACATGGACCACTTAAAAACGCCATCTCCAGCTCCTCGAAAGATTCCATCAACTGTGCCTCCGAAAAATTTTACACATCACCTGGGAAGACCAGCGAACTAATGCCAGTGTACTGGAAGAAGCAAAGATCACCAGTGTCAAAGAAATGGTTCTTCAACATCAACTTTGTTGGACTGATCATGATGTGAAGATGCCTGATTATCGTCTTCCAAAGCAACTACTCTAGTCTGAACTTAAAAATGGTAAGTGTAATGTTGGTGGTCAACAAAAGAGGTTCGAAGACTCTCTCAAGGCAAATCTTTAAAAATGTAGTATAAACACCGACAACTGGGAAACACTTGCCTGCGAGTGCTCCAGTTGGAGAACAGCCTTTACCAAAGGTATCATGGGTTTTGAAGACACTCAAACTCAGGATGAAAGGGAGAAACACTCTAAGAGGAAGGCACGCTTGGCAAACGCTCAACTCCCGCCCGGAAACCTAAGTCCCCACTGTGGAAGGACATGTGGATCCAGAATTGGCCTCCAGAGTCACTTATGGACTCACTTTTGGAAACCATGTTTATGGAAGACAATCTTACTTGGCTACAAGTGATCACCAAAAAAGAAGAATCCACATTATCAAACATATGAGAGAGGTTTTTTATTGTTAATGTGGCTGTTGTTTTTGTTTTACTTTTAAAGGGGGAGAATCCTACATGTTTCTATTTCATCTACCAGATATTAGATATCTTCAGATATCTGAAGGCAGCCCTCTTTAGGGAAGTTTTTAATGTTTGATGCTGTACTGTTTTTAATATTCAGTTGGAAGCCCCCAGAGTGGCTGGGGAAACCCAGCCAGATGGGCGGGGTATGTATAAATAAATAAATAAATAAATAAATAAATAAATAATTGTGTTGTTGTTGTTTAGTCGTTTAGTCGTGTCCGACTTTCCCAGCATCAGTGTCTTCTCCAAGGAGTCTTCTCTTCTCATGAGGTGGCCAAAGTACTGGAGCCTCAGCTTCACGATCTGTCCTTCCAGTGAGCACTCAGGGCTGATTTCCTTAAGAATGGATGCGTTTGATCTTCTTCTTTTGAGCGCAAAATATGGTCTGAAGCTCAACATCAAAAAAACGAAGATCATGGCTACTGGTCCCATCATCTCCTGGCAAATAGAAGGGGGAGAAATGGAGAAATGGAGGCAGTGAGAGATTTTACTTTCTTGGGCTCCATGATCACTGCAGATGGTGACAGCAGTCACGAAATTAAAAGATGCCTGCTTCTTGGGAGAAGGGCAATGACAGGCCTAGACAGCATCTTGAGAAGTAGAGACATCACCTTGCCAACAAAGGTTCGTATAGTTAAAGCTATGGTTTTCCCAGTAGTGATGTATGGAAGTGAGAGCTGGACCATAAAGAAGGCTGATCACCGAAGAATTGATGCTTTTGAATTATGGTGCTGGAGGAGACTCTTGAGAGTCCCATGGACTGCAAGAAGATCAAACCTCTCCATTCTGAAGGAAATCAGCCCTGAGTGCTCACTGGAAGGACAGATTGTGAAGCTGAGGCTCCAGTACTTTGGCCACCTCATGAGAAGAGAAGACTCCCTGGAGAAGACCCTGATGTTGGGAAAGATGGAGGGCACAAGGAGAAGGGGACGACAGAGGACGAGATGGTTGGATAGTGTTTTCGAGGTTACCAGCATGAGTTTGACCAAACTGCGGGAGGCAGTGGAGGACAGAGGTGTCTGGCGTTCTCTGGTCCATGGGGTCACGAAGAGTCGGACACGACTAAATGACTAAACAACAACAGCAACAACAGCAGCAGCTCTGTATGTGCAGAACTGAAGGGGGGAAATCAACTCTCTTTCGCACCCCTGCTTTAAATGAAACTTGACATTCTCAAGCAGCAGCAGCTGATAAGAGAGCAAGTCCCATTGAATTCAGTAAGATTTTGTTCTGCATGGGCATGTTTAGGATCACAAACTTATGTCTTGGGTAGTAGTCACACACGAGGCATGCATAATACTTCTAAATTTGTCGACTTGATAATAGTGGACTTCACAGCTAAACTTGAGTACCTGTCCTTGGATGCTGATGCCAGAGAAGGGACCAGAGATCAGCTGGTGGAGCAGATGTTTTGCATGCAGAAGGAGCCAAGTGAAATGTCACCGGCAAACACCTTTAAAAATGGCTGCCCATCAGTTCTGGCAATGCTGAGCTAGATTAACAAAATCTGACCTGGCATAAATTATTTCTCTGAATAACTAGAATAAACAGAATAACCAGAAATTCAGGATTTAAAAAAAATTATGAAAGTTTTCTTGTGGGAACAATCCAATATAGAGCAAAGTTTGTGTTTACTCTCAGAGTAACACACACCCAAGATTCTTGAAGTGTTACTGCTTCTGGCAGCAGCCAAGATAGCCATTCTAATCAAGAATTTTGGGTATCTTCAAATTGCACATTAGAAATTACATCTCAATAAAGTTAATGCACACAGCAAAGGACAAGACTCTTGTGTTGTCAAACTTAGTCTAAAAAGTTGGGGGAGAGGAGATTTTGCCAGGCAGTTTGTCCTGCTGCATATGAAACTTCACCTGCTAAAATTCCTTTTTCTACACAACTAAAGGAGCTCTATCCTCTTCTGAAGCTGCCCAACCTCCACTCCACCTGAATTTCAAGGAAATTACTCAGAAGGGAAGTGAAAGATCGAGATTATGAATGAGAATTTCAGATGCCACCTCTGTTACATGCCCCCCATGCTCACAGATGCACTAAAGATAAGGGAAGAGAAAGTGAAGCAGCAGGCAGTAAGAGGGACAGGCATAAATATTAGTTGCTAGACATAGCAAATACTTTACTGTTGTTTCCATGAATTATCCTGTACTTATCCTTGTGCAAAGAACTGGCAGGCACACAGCTGTGCTTCCTCTTCCCACACAGATCTCCTGCCAGTACCTTGCTATTGACCTTTCCTCCCCAACGCATTCCTGGCACTCCTGTAGGCTGCAGATCCTGCATGATTAGGTCGGCAAAGTTCAGCAGAAGAGACTTGTGTTTAGTGTGAATTGGGCCCAGTTATTTTACTTTATATCAGTCTTCTTGCAGCTTAGTGACTGCTGAAATGGAAACATCTGTTTCAAAGCAACGTGCAACCAAATTCTCTGCAGTTCCAGTGAGTTTAGGCACATGTAATCCTACACTGGATTGGGCTCCAATCATATGTTCACTTACTTAGAAAGAAGTCTTATTAAGGTCAGTGTGATGCTAATGTCTGCAGGCAGAACCAAGACGGTTCCTGTAGATGATCTTAATGACCAGGCAGCTCTGCATGGGAGGTGTTCTCTCAGATAATCTGGTCCCAAGTTGTTTAGAGCCTTGCAGGATAATATTCCAAGCCAATATTAAGGACAGATCTACTTACAGTGCACTACAGCAACCGAGTCTTGAGGCTACCAATGTTTGAGTTTGTGGGAAATTGCAGTCAAATATACTGTATTTTTCCCTCCATAAAATCTCTCCATAAGACGCACCTGACCATAAGACACACCTAGTTTTTAGAGGAGGAAAACAAGAACAAAATATATTCTGCACAGAGCGTGTAAGCGACTCTTGCTTTTCTTGCTTTAAAGCAAGCAAAGCGAGAGCAACTTACATGGCTTCTGTCCCGCTTTGCGCAGCTCTCACTTTGCTTGCCCATCCCTCCTCCTGCCTTGCTGTAAAGTGAGGCGATGCCAGAACAAGAAGAGGAGGAGACACCGGGACAGGTGCTTTGCTTGCTTTACAGCGAGGCGGGAGGAGGGGCGGAAGGGGCTCCCGTCCGTCCCTCCTCCTGCTTCGTTGCAAAGCTAGCAGAGTAAGAGCCGCTGACACGCTCTCCGTGGCTCTTGCTTTAAAGCAAGAAGAGCGAGAGCTGCGCAGAGCATGTCAGTGGCTATTGCTCTGCTTGCTTCACAGCGAGCGACGGATGGGAGCCATGGCTCCGACTTCGGAGGCATCCCTCAGCTTGCGACTGCAGCGACAGCCGAGGGATCCCTCTGCTGTCCCGTGCAGTCACTCCATAAGACGCACAGACATTTCCCCTTACTTTTTAGGAGGAAAAACGTGTGTCTTATGGAGCAAAAAATACGGGGGCTTGTTAATTCACAAAAGGGTTAAGACCACAGAAGTGTATTCCTAGACTCAATTAGGTCACACCTCCTCATCTCTGGTGAAGAAGGAAGTGAAGCTTCCTTTGTCCACTCTCTTCTATGTGAAGCCAACCAGCCAACTGGGCTTCTGCACTTCAAACCCAGACTGCGTGCTCAGAAGTATTTTTCTGTGTTTTGTAAACCAATAATGTTATACTTGTGTTCTTCTTGCCATTGCATAGAATAATTCACAAATCTGATCTTTGGGGCTTGTAAGTAAAGCAATTTAATGGTGTGGTCTGTTCATTGTGAGAGGGGTAGAAATGGGAAGCACTGTAAGCAACTTAAACAGGATATTTAAAATGTTTAACAGTCTCAATCCCTATGCTACACTGCTGCTTGCTTTTGTGGCTTTAACACTCTGCTCTCTCTCTTCCTGGAATTTGCTTGCCCCACATATCTGGATGTAGGTATCAAGCACAATTATTTTATTATTTATCCCATATGGGCAATCTCTATATAATTTTCATTCCCATGGGTCCAGCACAGCAAGGGTGTCCGTGTCCAGGAAAAGCCACAGCTGGTGTACAAGCAACGGCTAGTGAAAAACATTCTTTGGCAGTGTGACCACATGCACTTCCAGTGACAATGATGGATCCAGGAGGACTCTCAAACTATGTTCTTGCTCCTTCAGGAGCGCAAGCCCAAGCAGAAGAGGCAAAATGCCCAATTCCCAGATCTGGGAGCCCTCCACCCACAGGCCCCCCATCTTCCTGGGATTCAGTTTATTGGTCCTCCCTCATCCAGCCCACCACTGCATCCAGGCACTGAAGCATACAGAGGAGTTCCCTTTAAGAAGTTAGGGTAAAACTTTTTTTTGCTACTGGATTGTAAGCTCTTTATTTCTGATTCATACATACATATTGTACATATACTGATATTACATATTATATTGCTTAATCTAAACAATTTTGTTAGCAGAGTTGAACAAAATGAATAGTGCATTAGGGCCTTTCCAGATAACAGGAGAAATCCATATTGTTCTTATTAGCATTCGTAATAGTAGCCGTACCACTAGCCCCAGCCTAGGGCTAGTGGCGAAATACCCCATTCCTGACATTATGCAGGGAAGGTAGTAGATCCTTCAGGTGAAAAGGGGAATAGCCTCCACAAAAGTTTTTTTTTAAGTAAAGAATTTTAAAACATGTAGCATAAAGATATGATCCAGCCAAAGTGAAGTATTTGAAAGTCCAACCATCTTAACCGAGTTAAAGCATATGCCTAAATCACTCTTACTAAGATCAAAGGGTCTTTGAACTCCTTAATTTTGGCTATTTGGTGCAACCGCATTTGGACTACTGTGTTCAGTTCTGGTTAGTCAAAAAGGACATTGCAGAGCTGGAAAACCAAAAATAACCAGAGAGGTGGAACAATACCCATTATGAGGAATGATTGGGGCATTTGGAGCTCTTTATTTCTTTAAAAAAGGCAAGGGGGGAGGACATGATAAATGTGTATAAAATGATGCCTGGCGTGGATAAAGTGGACATTTTTCTTCCTCTCTTGCAAGACCCAGGGTCATCCAACAAAGATCCAAGGCAGACAAAAGGATGTACTTGTTCATATGGCACATAGTTAAATGTATGGGATTTGCTGCACAAGACATAGTAATGGCTACCACTTTGGATGGTACTAAAAGGGGTTTAGACAAATTCATGAGGATAGGTCTATCTGTAATGGCTACAAGCTGTAACAGTTTGTGCTACCTCTGAAAACTGGTTGCTGCAGAACAGGAAAGTGTAGTTACACTCAGGTCCTGCTTGCAGAAGGCTTCCCGGAAAAGGCATCCAGTTAGTCACTGTAAAAATAGGATGCTAAAATAGGCGGGCCTTTGATATGATCCAGCAGGGTATTCTGATATTTTTTGTATCATGCTCCATATATTTAAAATATCACAAAATTTTATGGAGAGAATGGGGGAGTCATGTTCATCACCAGTGACCTCAAGGGCACTAGCCAATAGGTTCCATAAATGTGCTCCCAGTCCAAACTGCACAAACATGTAGTTTCTGCTGGTCCATGAACTGAAGAGGGGGAATATAATTTGCTCAGTAATAAAATAATCATAACAATGCAATTAACCCAAAACATATCTTTTTGACATCTGAATCTGCCACAGTAACTAAGAAACCACACAAAGAAAACCTAGAAAGGCCCTAAGTAATGCTTAATTATGAGCACTTAGATACACGATGAAGGGAAATTCTATGTATTAAAAAGTTTACTTGAGTGTCAGTATTTGTATTTATTTTTAAAAGAAATAAAAGTTTTTGCTGAACATTGCTAGGTAGTAATTAGTATAATATGTAACTGACATACTTATACTTTTTTGGAAAGAATAAAATTCTAAAAATATATATTAATGAGCAAATAGCACTTTGTTCTTTAAGTTGAAGAAGACAGACTATTTGTTTTTAACAAGACATTTGTCTTATACACCTTCTTAACCATCAATGCCTTACAAGCAAATTGCAATAATGTCACCATGTTTTCTATTATTTGACAAGGGGCAAATAATGTCAGTAATTCATAGCTATGGCATAAGTAGCCTGGTCATATGTGGAGTAACTCTGCCTGGGACTGGATTGTAAGGCTGCAATCCTTACTAGGGAGGATAAGCCTCACGGGATCAGTGGGTAAACATGCATTGGATCAAGATGTAAGAAAGATGGAACATCTAAAAATAATTGCCGTTTTGAACACTGGAATGTTAGTGCCAAAAACATTGGGAAGTAAAATTGCCAGCATTTAAACTGGTACTTGCAGCTGTGCCCTTAAGAGCAATTTGCAGGTGATAATGTTTATCACTATGTATGTAAAGCTTCATCTCTTGTTGATTTCTGCAGATTAAGCAGTTGTTTAAAGGCATAAGAACATGCCGGGCTTATTATTTGGCAACCCAACTTGAAAGGAGTAATCCCAAGGGCCACCGTCCAACACTTGAGTTAGGCACAATGAATGTAAGTGAAATCAGGGGGAATAAGAGCACAACTTTGTGTTATATTGTGACTAAAATGTTTTCGAAAACACATTTTCACATTTAAACATCATAGACTTGCACTATTTAAATTATCACGCAGCATTTCCCCAAAACAAGGTACAGTATTAATACTTTCAGATTGCAAGAGCTTAGTACACAGAAGCAGAGCTGTCAGCTCCATTAGCTCAACAGGGCAGATAGTATTGTGGCAGATAGCACAGTGCAGTTGACAAAACGCCCCGTAACATAAATTCAGTACACACAAGCACCCTGTAGATATCTACCCCAGTCCAGAGCTCCATATAGCAGTGCACATACCGAGTTCTTGTGACCATTTACTTCAATAGAGAGAAGCAACTGCAAACACACAACAAAATGTATGGGCAGCACAGCTTCCTCCACTAAATGTAATGGGAGCCCCTCTGCAGACAGATAATCTCCATGTGCTCATTAGCACAGCAAGTGATTGATTGAGAAGAGTAAGTACTGCATCTATTAAACGTGTTGGTGGAGGGAACCCTCCACTGTTACCATTGTCTCATATGACCATCATCAGTTCTGAATTTACTTCTAGATCTAAGAACCTATATCACTTTGATTAATTCTGAGTTTTCAAATCCAAGGCTAAGCAGGAAACAGGGAAAATGTTCTTTTTTCATCACAATCGGGAGATAATTCATATGACTGTTTCTGAGGTAGAAGAGTCACCACAAGGTTCATATTCCTATTAATATCTTCATAGTAAAAGGATCTTATAAGGGAACCCCATGGCAAAATTGCACATTAACATACCCTTCAAAATGCTTGCTTCCTACTACAAACATAGTACAAGGGCAAAAGACCAATATTCACCATCACTCTTGTACTGCATTGCATAGTCCTAATGTCTGTGAAGAATACGAGTTCATGGCATGGGAGGCATTGAAAAATTCAGACTGGGAACACTCTCAGCATCTGGAAGGTAACCCACCGAATTCTATGGGACAAAATAAATGGTCTGCAGATACAACTGAAGGGGTACAAAGCTTTACACACACTCCAAAAACATGACTCACCAAAGACAGGAAGATTTAGTGTCCCTTGGTTAACCTCTTCACTTGCTGCCACTCTTCATATGAGGAAAATGATTTGGAATGATTTTAAAATGGTGGGGAAACCTCCCTTGCCAACAGTGATGGCTTTGATGATGGACCACAGAAGGTCCCAATTTCCCTCTTTCTGCCACCCATCCCCTTGCATGTTGGACAGCAGACTGGTCCCTTCCCTATAAAACAACGTATTGTTCAAGGTGAATGTGAATTATATGTGAGTGGAGATAATGGCAACCACTGCCAGCCCTGCCTGTCATAACGACTACAGATGACTAATGACAAATGATGATTAGTAATACAGGATATTGATTTAATCTACTTGAAGCTATATTTCTGGAGTAAGATGATAATAACTAGTGACTAAATTTATTACAAAAAGCTACTATGAACATGTTATGTCTAATAGCATCCACTTTTTGATTAAATAAGACCCACACCTAGCATTCTATTTTCAGTCTGGCAAATTAATTAATTTGTCACCACCATTTGAAAATAAACTAGTGTGTTTTAGAATTGCTAGGGTTTTTCTTCTCAACAGAGGGGTGTTTGTTACTGTGCAGTACTTTAGTTAGCATGAAGTTTTGAATTTGGTACTTTGTTAGTGATGACAACTGGTACCGCAATCAAATTAAAAGAGAACCTTTATTTTCTCTTTGGGGCTGTTATCTTAGCATACTATCTGATGACCTCAGCATATGTTGCCTCTCTTCCTGCATCCTTTCAGTCTGGGATTTCACCGAGGTCCATACATATTCTCATTCATACAATAAGTATCCTTTGCTTCTGCAAGCATTACCTCCTCTGGGGACTTCATGTTTCCTTAACAATACATAAAATTAAGAAAAAAACATTCCATCCTTGTTATTCATGGCACTGTTGTGATCAAGAATAGTCCTGCATAGTGCCTGCTATTGAGATATAGTGAAAGAAAGAAAAATATTAAGAATTTTTTGGGGAACAAAGGAGTGGAATTATAGCTATTGGTGGCAAACCAAGATCAGTGAAGTCTCTGAAGCACTTGTAACGCTCCATGTGAGCTCGAGCTCCCAAAATTCTTCTAAGAAGCAATGTGTGTTCTTTCCTATAGGAAGGAAGGTAGCAATCTGAGTCTCTCCTTGCACAGAATTCTGCATGCCTAATTGAGCCCATTGAGCCCAATGCACTGGAGCCACTGGACTGGGGCATGGTTATAGGGAAATTAACATTTCTAATGTAACTTGGCACAGATATGTTAATACGCTGAAGCCAAAATGGAACAATAAATCAAACGTCCAGGATCACGGATGAGGCACACTGATGGCAAAATTCAGAACTGGGGAAAAATACATATTGCAGGCAACACTTCTGAAGGAAATGAACGAATGTGCACGTTGCTGCCTATTTGGCAGTAGCAGCCCTCCATATATATTTTTATTTTACTTCAGAAAACTCTGAATGGCACTCAGTGATCAGAGAACAAAGGTTGCAATCCACCAGGAACTCCTCATGAAAAGAAATGAGGCTGGTGCACAGGTGTCATCCTGGAGGATTGTGCTCAAACGAGAAACCCAAATTGTCCCCATCCTCGAGGCCCAGGCACACCAAACAAATGAAAATTCTCTTCTGCACTTTGCCAAGGAAGTTAGGGATTTCCTTTCACTGCCATGTCAATCCTTTAGGGAAACAAAAGAAGAAAACATTTAGTATGGTATATATTTATTGGTGCATATGTATCTTCCTCTAAAGAGCACAGGGCAGGATGCATTCATAGGAGTCCCAAGTGGTGTTTGTCCTGTGGCCCAAGCCAGACACCCCAACCATTTCCTGGGCTCTATTAAAATGCTCTCCCCACCTTTCCCCACCTTCTTCAGGAATGCCCTAATCATGCCAGGAGCCTCTTTTGAGTCAACTGTTCAAAAGGAACAAACATGCAATTGAACAGGAATAAAACATGCACAACACTTCAGCACTCCTAAACATTACTCAGGTAATATTGTGATGGATAGTTTTATTAAAATGGCAACACCAATGTAAATATACTTGATGAGATCATAGATACTACTTCACCAAACCTTTATTAGGCATTGTAAATAAAACATGCATATATAAAATTTTAAAATATATACAAATAAAATTTTGTGATAACAAGGGTTTTCATTGGAGTTTCTTCCCGCTAAATAGTGTCATTCACCGCTATAAGAGATACTATTCATAAAAACTCAGCTACCCTTCCAGGTCAATGTCAGACTGATAGAATTTGATATTTTCATTGTGCCATGATATTAGACTACCCAGAAAAGGGGATAGCACATGTTTGCATAGCTGGTTGTACAATGGACAGTAGAAAAGAATATGTTTTACTGTGTCTGGCACATTCAAAAAACATCCACAATGTCTATCGTTTCTGGGAATGTACAAATATCTGCCCTTGACAAAAGATGAGGGGGAAATGTTCCGTTGGGCCATGCGTTGGACTGGAATTATATATAGGTGACCCTGTTATCTGTTGGATTTAAGCCATAAAACTTGGGGGAGCAAATTTTATTTACAGCTGACTCAATGTTTTGTTTTTCAATGTCCCTTGATCTTGATTGAATATTATGATATATTGCTCACTTGAATTATACAAGGGTTCCAAGTCAATACCAATAGATCTGATTTTGCTATGTAAGAGTTGGAACCCTCTGAATTTATAAAAGTCCTTAAGTAAGCCAGAGAGCCGATTCAAAGGTTGGCAACAGAAATGGCAATGCATATTTTATAGTGCTGGCCCACACCCAATATTCCATCGTGTGTATACCTAGTTCTGCACACATCGTCTCATACTTGATTGAACTTGAGAGCCCCAAGATACGTCTCAAGAAACTTGAGTGTATCATATCTAAATCACTATTATATGCTTGTATCCATATTGGGATCCCAAAAAGTAGCTGGGATGACCCTTTAGCTTGAAAAATCTGATAGCAGCCGGTCTAAATAGGTTACCTTTCTGAAAATAAAAGTGAGTAACTGCCTGTTTTATAGCACTTGTGTGATGGTTTGACCATCCATTTTGCATGAGTCACATGACTCATGTGGGGCATGGACGGGAAGACGTGTGTCCCAGTTTTGGGAGTCAACATGTTGGAGGGTATGGTGTTCAACTTTTTATTTTTACGCATGTGGTTTGTGTGTGTGGTTTGGTTGTTTCTGGCTATCCCTTTTTCACTTCTCCCTATGTTGCTACTGTAAAGGAGGAATTTAAAAAAGAAATAGGGTCCACTAGAGAAAAGAGAAGCAATGGTAGAATGTTATGTTGAAGGCATGCAGGTACCCAGACTGAGCTCCCCAATTTATAGTGGGGAGAGGTTATGGCACAAGGCAGTAGAAACAAAGAAACCAATATATAGGGGAGAGTTAGTGCCTTACTCTTCTGGTAGTCTGAAAGAGTTGTAGTCTTTATTTATGAACTACTCCTAGATGTAATGTCATCCAGGATAATCAGTGATCAACAAGAATGGTATGCCCATTCTTTTTAAATACTGTATTGGCCCGAATATAAGCTGCACCTGAATACAAGCTGCACCTTTAAAATTGGAGGGGGGAGAGAAAAAAAGAAAAAATACCTGAATATAAGCAGCTCCATTCCTCACTGCTCCTGGCTGCATACCTGGGGAGGGGAGATGTGTTGCGTTGCCGTCGGCCTTGGGGGAGAGGACGGGGGACTATGCACAGGGCGGGCGACACTTTGCTGCCCTCCTGGCGCTGTTTGCCCCGCGCTCCTGGCTGCACACCGTAAGGTCGCAAATATAAGCCACACTTCTAACTTTTCACGGTCGGAATTTGGGGGGAAAGTGAGGCGTATATTCAAACCAATACAGTATTGCCTGAACTTTACAAAGATGCACAGAGAAAAATTTCATTCACACCCTCCCTACAAAAACCAGTGTCCAATTCAATCAATAAAATTTATATGCATTGTCAAAAATGAGAAGCAAGAAGAATCTATACCTTACAACCCTAAAGCAAGTTGTGCTTACGTCCCATTAAGATAAATGGGTCTTAATTAGTTACAATTCATCTGTCCTGTTGATTTCAATGGTGCTTAGTGATGACTTTCTTGTACTAGGGCCCTAGAGCTTTGGTTTGTTTACAATATGACATCTTATCTATCCTATCCTACCCTACCCTACCCTACCCTACCCTATCCTATCCTATATCAATGTGGAATAAAGAACTACAACCAAGTGCATTCTTATTGCTGATATTTACCTTGAGAAGTAAACGCTTATTCTGGAGAGCTATTTCCTGAACTAGAGAATGAAATTCAAAACATGCAAAATGCAGCTGCTTTTTTGAAGAAAGCATTTGATATTCAAACTACAAATGCAGGCAAATGGGAAGAGACCTGGATGGAAAAGACTTTGGAAGGAGGACTGGGTAGACTCTAGAAAGACGTCATTAAAAGTATATGAATGCTGCAAATCATTTTACTTGTGTTCTATAAGTCAATCAGATAGGTTTCATGGACTAACCTGTTTACCATTTCAACCTGATGTTTGGAGATCTTTCCCATATGTGGGCAGCACAGAATAGCGCACCACTTTAAAACGTGAATTATTTAAAAGTGTACCATTGCATTTTTTAAAAATAATGAGTTATTTTCTAGCAGCACTAGAAAAAGCTAGCTAGACAAACCATGTAAGTATATGGATTTGGAACAGACCACCTGGAGTTTACCCAGTTCTTCAGCGTCTCTTACACTGCATGATCATGAAATAAAATGGAAATATAATGCCATAATTAATTGTAAATTCTTACTCCTGCTGGACTGAAGTTATTTCTGGCTCATTTGAAAGACAGCTTGCTCTGAAGACAAGTGGAAATTAACAGTAGTAAAAAACACACACAACCCTCTTTTTAGACAGTTAGGGAAGTAATTCATTTATTTTAAACATAAGAAATATATTGAGGCGAGGCATAAAGTTTTGTGGGCCAAGTTCACTTCCTCAGCTGCATGAAGTGATTATAGAGGCAAAAAGAACTGCCCTCCCTGCTGAACCCACAAAACTCTATGCCATAATAAACCTGATTGTCTTTAAGATGCCAGAAGACACTTTTTTTCGTTGAAACAGACTAACATGGCTATCCCATTGGAATCAGCCACTTTAAAAAGTCTTAAGGGTATGCAAGGTTAAATACATGAACAACTTATTCCTATAGACAGTTGCCTGGAAGAAGAAGAAGCAGTAGTAGTAGTAATAACTACTACTACTACTACTACTAATGGTTATACCCAGGTCTTTTTTCAGCTGGAACTCACTGGAATTCAGTTCGCGCCCCTCTCAGGTGGGTTCCATTGCCATTATAAGTTATAAGTTCATGGTGAGTTCTGGCACCTCTTTTTCTAAGAAAATAGCACTGGTTGATATTTTATTGTGCTTTTAATACTTCGTTGGGAGCCGCCTAGAATGGCTAGGGCAACCCAGTCAGATGGGTGGTATCTAATTAATAAAGTTGTTGTTGTTGTTGTTGTTGATACACTACTTATACCCTGCCCATCTGGCCGGGCCTCCCCAGCCACTCTGGGTGGCTCCCAACAGAATATTAAAAACATAATAAAACATCAAAAAATAAAAACTTCCCATAAAACATAATGAAACATTTAAAACTTCCCAATACAGGGCTGCCTTCAGATGTCTTCTATTAGTCCTATAATTGTTTATTTCTTTGACATCTGATGGAAGGGTGGGCACCACTACTGAGAAGGCCATCTGCCTGGTTCCCTATAACTTCAAATAATAAATAATAATATAAATATTATTATTATTATTATTATTATTATTATTATTATTATTCACTTCTGGCAGTGAGGGAACTGCCAGAAGGCCCTCGGAGCCAGATCTCAGTGTCCAGGCTGAAAGATGGGGGTGGAGACACTCCTTCAGGTATACAGGGCCAATGCCATTTATCATAGACCTGTTGAGTTGAAAGGGATCCCAAGGGTCATCTAGTCCAACTCCCTGCAAGACAGGAATCTCAACTGAAGCATCCATGGCAGATGGCCACCCAACCCCTGCTTAAAAACCTCCAGTGAAGGAGAATCCACAACCTCCCAAGGGAGACCATCCCACTGTTGAACAGCTCTTACTGTCAGAAAGGTCTTCCTGGTGTTTAGTCGGAATCTCCTTTCTTGTCACTTGAAACCATTGGTTTGAGTCCTACCCCCCAGAGCAGGAGAAAACAGACTGGTTCCCTCTTCCACATGACAGCCCTTGAGATATTTGAAGATGGCTATCATAGCTCCACTTATTCTTCTCCTTTCCAGCCAGGGTAAACATACCCAGCTCCTTCAACCATTCCCCATAAGGCTTGGTTTCCAGACCCTTTATCATCATTTAGGGCTTTAACGGTCAGCACCAGCACTTTGAATTGTGCTCGGAAACATACCAGAAGCCAATGTAGATATTTCAGGACCGGTGTTATATGGTCCTGGCAGCCATTCCCGGTCACCAGTCTAGCTGCCGCATTCTGGATTAGTTGTAGTTTCTGAGTTACCTTCAAAGGTAGCCCCATGTAGAGCGCATTGCTGTAGTTGAAGTGGGAGATAACCAGAGCATGTACCACTCTGGCGAGACAGTGCGCAGGCAGGTAGGGTTTCAGCCAGCATACCAGATGGAGCTGGTAGACAGTTGCCCTGGATACTTGGTCCTGCACTTGGTCCTTTATGGGCACAGTTACCCCATTCAGGACCAGGGAGTCCCCCCACATGGGAGTAAGCTGAATTCTATTCGCTTAGCTCTGGATAAGCATGCATAAAAAAGGCTATGTGCTACATCCAAAAAGTTTCTATTCACTAAAATATTACGCTTCCCTCTATAAATCTCAGGTGCTGATGTACCAATATTAGCCACCCCGGCCAGATGTGGCAAAGCAGCATCAACAATATAGGAGGTGGCTGTGTGCCACTGTCAATACATCCAACCACCATGGAGCCAGCTTTGTTGATGTAATGCAGGAAACGTCATATGTAATCATCATGAATGGTGCTGGGGTTACTGGGGTTACATTGTATAAACAGGATTGCAGATTGGCTTCGCTCCAGTTCTAAGCACCATTCAAAGTGACTACAAGCTTTAGAACTTAGCGGTAGAGCTCAAAATTGTGTAATAAAGTAATCTTCTGGCCGCTTATGCTTTTGGAAAGGTAGACTTTGATCCGCACAGCTTCTGTAACAGCATCATTAGTTACCCTCAAATAAACAAAGGCTTCTAAAGCTCATGCAATAGTTGTGACAGCCAAAGCATAGCCAAACCACTTCCTCTAACATAAAAGGTGTCAGGGTTGTTACCAGCATCTAATGATCTGTGGCTTTGTGACAAGAAATACTATGCTATATTCTCTTAACCACATGATGACTACCTATGACAAAAGACAGGCCTGGAGGTCAGTGAGAATGTATTCTTTAGATAATTCCCAATGATCTTCAGCTGTCTCAGTTTGATTTAGAGTTCGTGAACAGGATCAACTGGTTTCCTACAAAGTATTTATTTTCAAGCAATTTGCCAGATATTATATTAGAGATCTGCATAGCTAAGTAAATAAGTATAAATATGTGTGTGTGTGTGTGTGTGTGTGTGTGTGTGTGTGTGTGTGTGTTACACAGGTCCACAAGGAATCCAAGTAAAAATAACAGTTTATTTAAGGAACATTTTCCAAGCTATCAGCACAGCAAATCTGATTAAGAGGTATGTTTCACTCAAATCAATGGGACCTATTTTTATCAAGTATTTCTCCAATCTGGTACTCTCCAGGTGTTTGGGGTGAGAACTCCTATCAGCCCCAGCCAGTGGTTAGGGATGATGGAAGTTGTAGTCCCAAGCACCTGGAGGGCATCGAGTTGGAGAAAGCTGGCTTAGGATATGAAGTGTGGCTGTGATTTTTGAATGAGCTTAGTGATAAGTGCATAGAGTTCAATGATACACACCAACCTTGGAATAAATCCCATTGAACTCAATGGGATTATTACTGAGTAGGCTTGTACAAAATAGCACTGTTTCCTTGAAATAGATATAACGCCACTAATTACCAGAATGCTGCCTTACTTTGCTGATGCTTCCCTCAGCTCTTCATCCAGTCTGCATGAATAAAAGTTACAGATGTTTCCAGGGCAGGGGCAGCGGGGGGAGGAGAAGAAGAAGCGAGCAGAGCATAAGACAGAAGCAGGCCAAAAGCAGAGCAAAGATCAAGCAAGGTACATGCTTTTTAAAAATTCAGCCCCAGTGTTATAGATCTTCAGTTCCCTATGGTGTCATTGACCTATCAGTTTCATGTTTCATATATTTAGTTACTCTGGAAGTGGGCATATAAAGGTAGCAGAGCATGGGTGTCTGTGGCATGCATTGCTGTACAAAGACGGCAACAGTGCTGTAACTAACGAGATTTAAGTTAGCAGCTGCAGGCAAAGTCACCTATTTTTCCAATTTAGCATTCTTTAGTTATAAACAAGGCTGAACTCAATGGAACTCATCAACAGAGTTCCATTATACAGAGCTGTGGGAGTTCTTTTGTGCCTGTAATAGTCAGCCCATCGCACTTCCTCACAGTCAGAAACATAAACACAAGCTGCAGCAGAGCAAGAGTGTTACCTTACTCTTCTCTGAAAGGACCTGTCTTCTTCATACCTTTCAAGATAAAAGTGGGTGAAGGACAAAAACATAGGTCAAATGATATGCCATTGCCACCTTTATGCCAAGTATTTCACCTCTATAGTTAAATGAACAAGGAACCTATTATTAATGCATCAGCTAGTTTAAATGTACAGTTTTGGGAGATAACCTGCTGTAGGAAGGAAATGGCATGGAATGCATTCTTTTCCCCACCACAGCTTTGCAAACCGAAGAGAGAATCCCAAGATACCATTAATATTCCAATAATGATTTTGTGTCTTTGAAAATCTCTTCTGGATTATAACTTCAGGCAGCAGTAGAAAAAATGCTTCTTGGACCAACAGGGAAGCAAAAGCTGGGTTTTGTACCTGCTGCTGATGTGAGTGCAGATGGTATCAAAATGTGGACTTGCATCCACACAGTTATGCTCATTTGGACCTTATTCAATTGGCTGGAGGCTCTGCATGTTCACATCCAGAGCCACTATGCACACAGAAATGGATATGTTATTCCAGCTTTTTGGAGCGAGAACAACAAGTTATGATTATTTCAACACCTGATATGGTTGTCCAAGGATTTGTCAAACAGAGGAAATGCCACACTTCCAGAATCTTTATCTGTTCAGAAATAAGGCACCAGATGTAGATATTTTAATGTATAACAGTGGGTCCATATGCCTTTCTACCTTGGTTCCACCTCCCTTTTAATGCCTATAGGATAGCACCTCAGTAGAGCCCAGTTTTCATTGTTTACATTGATAATCTTTAGATGAAATGTAAACATGTCCATGTATCATCAGATCATGTTTCCTTGGGCTTTACCCAACATCTTTTATTATGATGTTCTAAACCTTAATCAGGGGATTTCAACTCTTTAGCATCTGCAGTGATGGGTACATTTTAAATATATGTCTGTTTAAAAACCTGACATCTTAGTTGCCTGTCAGGTGATAGGGATAGGAGAAGGGAGGCTGATTGCAACATGCCAAATCTAGGTCTTCCACATGGTGCAACATAGCTATTGTTTATAAAGAATAGGACTTTTCAATGCGAGAAATATGTACAGTAGGAAAAGAAACAAAGAAACCAAAGCGATAAGAACCTTGGAAGTATTATGATTTTAAATTTCCTCAGACTAGCAATTTGCTATCTTCCAAATTTTCAATCTGATTTATCTATTAATGGAACACCCTAATTTGTGACATTCATGCTATCTCTGGGTATCATTCCCTTTTGACTTTATTATTTCCCAACAATTAGCAAGATAATATTTTCAGAACAGAACTTCCTTATTTTCCACCATATTTCTCAGGACTTATATTCAAAATCTGAAGTCTCCACATATTTCAAGCTAATTATGAGCTCTCCTAGCTTCATTTATAAAAAAATATGTCAAGAGAGACAATATATATACACAAATGTTATTATGTAAATGCAAAGCATGATTATTACTAGTAGTAATAATCCTGAGACACAGAATGTGGGAGGGACAGAGAGTGAAAAATGTTTGCTTGCCTAAGGCCACCTAATTAATTATATGGCAGGGGTGAGATCTAAATCAGGGACTTCCATCTTCACAGCCCAGTATCTTAGCTTCTGTGCAAAATCAGTTCTAATAAAATAATGTAAGAGGTGATGCTCCCATTTGCACACAATTTTAATCTACAACAAAGTTCATTTACCCAGTTCATATCTTCATGCTTTAGAGCTAACTACATGTTACACTGTTCACACTTGTGGGGAAACACACTCATAAACTGACCACATGTATTTTAGAGAAAAAGCCGTTGTGGAGCTGCCAATCTGGACTGAGCCCCTGAGCCTGACTGCACCTTTGGATCAGAATGGGGAGCGTGTTGCAGACTAGGTACCCATGGAGGTGCGGCAGGCGGGGGGGGGGGGAGAGAGAGAGAGAGAGAGAGAGAGAGAGAGAGAGAGAGAGAGAAAGAGTCCATGGCAGAGGAACTATCTCTGAACCCTTTGGGTCTTGCACCAGCAAGGGCAGACAAACAGGGGAAGCTTTATTTCCCCCTCTGTTGTTTTGAACAATCCCCCTTCCATTAAATAAGTATGGCAGCAGCTCCAGGGCTGGTGTAGTTTGTCTCACTTGTATGGGTTTGTGTGTGGGAGTATGTCAGGGCTTGGGTCTTTGGTCCAAAGTCTTCCTCACCTACCTTTTCCCAGCCCATTCCACCAGAGTGATGGCGGTTGATCTTTCTGCTGCTGTAACAAAGACGTCTCTGTGGATCCACCTCCTTCTCCACCCCCAGAAGGGCGACTGGATACAGTAGCCCCTTGGCCTACCTTCCTGGGAGCATAAGATTGCTCCCTAAAATAGCAATTATTTAGTTTCATAAAGGTAACATTTCTAATTATTATTCTCTTATTGTTTTTCACTTACTTGACAATACTTTCGGGGATATTTACATATTCCATTGGAATTAGTTCGCTGAGCTCTGCCAAAGTGCTCACATATTTTATCTTACTGCTGAATTTTGAGCTGAAAACACAAAAGTACCATTAATTAATTAATTAAATAAGATACATTCACAAATATGCAAGATACGGAGTGCCATGATAGTTTTCCATGTTCAGTAACAAAAAGCTGAATCAATCACTTTTAAGTTTCACATGTGAACACTCCTTCACTGTATCTTCAGTATATACTTAGTGTTTTTACAGGAGCATCATGGAGATTAGAAGCCCACACATGAGCATTGCAATGTGGGTTGACATTGCTACCCTCATTTTGTAGAAGGGGAAGGCTGAGGTTAAATGGTAATGATTCACCTGAGGGGTGGGGAGTCTTTTTGGCCTAGGACCACCCACCTGTAAAAGTTTCCTCACAAGGGTGGAGGGAGGGTTCTGCTTTGCCAGCACATTCCCCACAGGGACCACACTGCAGGATTTAACCCTATGCTCATCAGTTGATGAGTGGGAGATTAAATTGTGATGCTTTGGCTATGCACCAGTTTCCTGTGAGTGACTGCTGGATGCACCTAATGCAGAACAGAACCCCATCAGCTGATGTCTCCAGCTGGCTTTAGTTTTGGAGGGAATGACCTCTCAGGCCAAACTGGACACCCTGTCTTAAATCAACTACTAATCTCATTGCTGAGATAATATTAGGATAAGGACTCCTTGGCTCACAGCTCACACTTTTTACCAGCATACCATCAGCTTTCACACAGTAACAGTTTCTCTTGGAGGTATTTTGAATAAACCATTTGATGGCTTCCCTCATAACATTTTTCTTGTCCATTTCTCTTATTCTGTTAACAAAAACAGCTTTAGAAGGACCTCTGACCAGGCACCATCTCAGCACTTGTAAGAGTTTGGAACTATTACCTTATAAAAGGCCGTGTCACTGCTAAAATTGTTCTGATAAACCAAGAGGGGTGAACAATGATGAAGGATTTCAAGTTCTTCCTTAACCTGTGTTTGAAAAGAAACACATTTAAGCCTTCAAAGCAATATATATTGCCCAAGAAAAATCTTGGTCATGTGCATCTTCTGCCCTAGTCAGGATTCATGCACTTTTGGCATGCCACACCAAATGCCCTTTTTCTCTAGCTTTTGGTGGGAAGTGTGAAACTAGCTCCTGCATATATTAGTATATTGAAGGAGAAATGGGGAGAGGGCTTTAAAATAATAGGTATGGCAAGCCAGACACAACAGATAGAAAGCAAGCCATGAGCTACAGACCGCCTGTCAATCATCTGGTAACATCTTTTCATCCATCCCAGTCCTGGCATCTTTCTCCTTGGTGTGGCTCCGTTCAAGTAAACAATCATATAGTCTTCAGCAACCATGAGTTCCAAGGTACTTATTACATATCTGAATGGAAACAGAGAGAGAAAATGAGTGAGGAGAGGGGGACAATGAATAATTTGTTCAAAACCTATTCTTTGCTCTTCAAAAGAGTACAATCTTGTGATATAAGCAATGGCTAAAGTTTTCATAAATTTCACTATTAACTAATAGGGCTCCTGTAGTCAGTGGCAGACCTGGGCTGGATCTACATTTGTTTTCTAAACATTTTTTAAACTAACGTTCTACAGTGCTTAACAGCAGTTTCCCATTGCCGGTGGCTTCATCTGCTGTCACATTTTAATAACGAATTTTTAATGTAATAAATGAAAAGTGTAGATCTGCCCTTGGGCTTTCATATTTCAGCAGCGCCCCCCCTCCATTCTAAATCATTGTTGCAGTGCCCCCTGCAGCCCACACTCAGCTCAGTGTGGGTGAACTGGTCATGCTACCCTCTGCAGTATCATATGTACCAATCCAACCCCACATGTGCTACATTTATATGCTAAATAACTACACATGTGGCGCACGTCAAAATTGGCACAGATACCATACACAGGTGTGTGGGATATTTAACCAAGAGGGCCATACTAATTTTATTTTTTTAGAACAGTGGGAGCTCAAACAAACAGCAGGGAAACGTCTACACCTGCTTCCATTGCGAGGAAAGTCAGAAAATAAGTGTAGAAACCCCAGGACACAATGAGTGGCAGGAAATTCAACCAGAAGACTTGCCTCATCCTTAATCCACAATATGGTCAACATTTGAGACTGAAGTTTTATTATTTCAGCACTGGCAGGTTAAATGGAGATCAAGGAAGCCATTCCTTATTTGAACCAGAGAATGGCTGAATTCATACTTAAGAGTAGATGACATAGGAGTCACTTTGCCATAGCTCCTCCACTTATGATAAGTTGGGTGCAGGAAGGAATTTTAGTGAGTGGGGCTGAGGTGCATTGAGGGGGGGGCAATCTCATAAGCCCCATTTGCAATTTAGCTAGCATGCCTCTGCTGATATGATTCTCCTCATTCCTCCTTTCCTCTACTACCCAAGTGGAATAGGAAAAAGTCACGAGCAGCAGCCGCCATGTCAATATATGGGACCAGGGTCAAAGGCTGGAAGATGCCATTCACTGGCTTTGTGTATGAGCTGTCATGTATGAATAGTCCCTCAAAAATTCAGTTAGGACAAATTCCATCACCAGTAGTGAAGCAGGAGAAAAAGAGTTGTCATTATGGGTCATCTCTGGGTGATTCTAACTCAAAACAGCATAGACATATTACAAACCTTGGAGAATAGCAGGAAGGAGGCATACAGATCTATGGGCTCTAATTCTTTTTTCCCTTTTTCTTTTTGCTTTATGTGCACAAACCAAACGTCTTTCACAGGGAAGCATTAAATGACAAAGGAACACACATTTCTGATGCATTTAGGTCACTTTTAAACCTTCAGCTTATCTCTCAAATAAGATTGATATCTATCACAACACAAGTGCAGGCATTAACTTCAAAGGCATGATGACCACATTGTTCATGCCTCATCACTCACAGGAAAAGGTTTTCCATGACATAGTTGTAATCAGTTCGACTGCTGTCTGGCAGAAAACATGCAGCAAACACAATGATGGCATTTAGACCATCCCCATAGTATCCTGTGGAAGAAACAAAAATGCATTTGTTTCCCATAAAGTATGCTTAACTGCACAATCTCGAGAAAGCAACCTGGCCGGCCTCACAACTGCTGAATATCTGTGTACATGCATACACTCTGTATTTTCTGGGAGCAGAAAGTGCATGAGAGCAGGTCTTATGTACCCGAAAGGTCACAGCTCTATTCTTTGCATAGGGCAAGAAAAGTCACAAAGGATGCTTCCAGACCTCTTCTTCATTCCTGATTTGTTTGAAGGGAAATTAAACAACATGGGTTATTTAATGAACTTTCATTCTGATTTGCTAATGGGAAGGTTAGATGGCATTGTGTCGAAGCAACTATTATTCCACAATGCATCCCTTTCCTTATTGCAAAAAGTCTGATCTTTCTGGGTAAGCAGATTTGTTATGCAAAATCTCCCAATCAACTGTAATTGTACAACACAAATTTGCTGGTATGTGATTGAATCCCATCTGAAAATAATGACAGTCTGAAAGCATCCAAAATATGTTTAAGGAATACAATTCTAGAGAGTTGCAAATGAACTTTTGTCTTAGATGTTCCTAAAGTTATAAAAAGTTTGAAATGTTTTCTCTAATTTATTTTTAATTGGATTGTCTTGCTGCTTTATTGTTGCTGCCACCCTGGGCACCATTGGGAGGAAGGGTTGTATAGAAATTTAATAAATGAATAAAATAAAAATAAATCCTAGCTCCAAGTTCCATCTTCTTCAAAAGTGTCTGCAGAATAAGGCCATAATCAGCCTGCTCTGGGATTGAACCCAGCTTTTCCCCCATCAGGGCTTACCTAGTGTCCATATTGAACAGTTGTGAGCAGCCTGCCTTGAAAATTTCCACACTGACCCATTGTGGGAGATTAGTGTAGGAGTGCTATGGATATTTCAAATGGCAGACAGATCACAGGCATCTGCAACAAATTACAGTGGTGCTGAAGAATGACTTTGCATTCCACTACCTCCCCACTCCAAAGCAAAACAAAAACAACCCCAGATTGGGCAGTGCTTTTTTCTGGGGGGTACTCAAGGGTATGGGATACCTTTTTTCTTTTTTAAAGCACTGCAAAGTGGGGGACTCGGCCACACTGCTACCACCAATTAAAAAAACCTCTCCTCTTACCACAAGTCAATAATTCTTTTATAGCAGAAGCTTTCCAGCTTTGCCACAACAAGCCTTCTCAGACGGGGATGGAATAAGGCAACCTTTCTACAACTTTATAAAACTCACCAGTCCAGAAAATAGTATTAAGGAGCAAATATTCTAAATTCATTATCCATTGAGGCATAAAGAATTTCATAAAAAGAAAGTACAAATAAATATCATATTAAAATAGACAATAATGTGAATGAATGGATTATACTAAAAAATAATATCAATTTTATTTTTTTAAAAGCCAACAACTTCTGGTTCTTGTAAAGTATAAGAGGTTTCCTGCGAATAGAAATGAGTAAATCTTCATGGTCTCACAAAGCAACTGCTGTCATATGGTGCTGTCATGGGCCCTTACTTCTAATTGGCTCTGAGGCTGCCATACTTTGGCAGATGTGCCACTACAATTACACAAGCCCACTTTTAATAGTTTTACTTTGTAATCCCATGCAAAGCCAAAAGTTTATGTGCAGCATTACATTTTTAGTCACACAGAACAGGAAGCAATTCAAAATCTCTAATGGATTTTTTTAATTATTTCATGCAGTCTGTTATGGTCATTAAAGGTAAAGGTAAAGGGACCCCTGACCATTAGGTCCAGTCGTGGACGACTTTGGGATTGCAGCGCTCATCTTGCTTTACTGGCTGAGGGAGCCGGAGTACAGCTTCTGGGTCATGTGGCCAGCATGACTAATTCGCTTCTGGCGAACCAGAGCAGCGCATGGAAACGCCATTTACCTTCCCACCGGAGTGGTACCTATTTATCTACTTGCACTTTTACATGCTTTCGAACTGCTAGGTGGGCAGGAGCTGGGACCAAACAATGGGAGCTCACCCCGTCGTGGGGATTCAAACCGCTGATCAGTAAGTCCTAGGCTCTGTGGTTTAGACCACAGTGCCACCTGTGTCATTAGTTGGGTGCTAAAATCAGAGTTGTCGGGTTCTCAGGCTTGCCTTGAAGACCTTCCCAATAATAAACAGGCATGTGGAACTGGTTATGGCTACTCAGTCATGCTCTGCACATGGCCGATAATACTGTTATTAGCTCAACTTGTTCCAGGACTGAAGTCTAGCTAAGACTGGAAAGTGTCTCCAGGGCTGAGGCTTGATGAACACTGACTCTCCTGCCTTAGTCCTTCTGTCTGTTCTCCTCACTGTCTCCTGTAAAGCATAACAGATTCATGCTTGGAAGAGGAGGGGGGTCACAGGAGCCAATTCCATTCTACTTCCTTCGCTCTCTGAAAAGCGTACATCAGCATCTCCGTGTTGTGACCTAGTGAGGACAGGATGACTGTCATCCTCAATCCACTTACAACATGAAGTCAGAGAAACTGCTCTGGAATGAGTTCATTCACTTAGGACACAAGGCGATACAACTAAAAATCTAAAAGGTAGCTATGTTCTTTGAGTAAAGGTCACAACTTTCACTGGCAGGCAGAAATAACTTGAACACCAACACAAGTGAGTCAATTGTTCCTGCAATATTTAAGTCTATAAATGCACTATGAACTAGTTTTTTCCTTCCTTAAACCTTTCCTTTGTAACTATGTAAGCTAGTACTGGAAAACGAAGTGTTTTAAACATAGAATAAAAGAAATTAATGGTAAACAGATTGCTGCTACAGTTTCAGAATAGATCTCTCAATCAACTGGGCATGTAGAACCAGGCCTGTTTCTTTCCTTAATGAAAACTTAATGTAAATTTGGATCTTATGAGATAAGAATATTAATAAAAGGAGTATTGTTTTCTATTTGGGGTGGGTAAATGACTTTTTTTGTTCCATGCTACTAGAACAATCCTACCTCCATGAGAAATGACCCTTTTATAAGGCTCAATGGCTTTCATATCGATCCTCTGCTCCTGTTCTCCAATGACAACTGTTCTCCATAACCGGTTGTCTTCTCGCTCTTCCTCAGCAGTATATTCTGGGATTGCTTCAGAGTCCTCTTGGGAAGCTTCCTTAATGGCCGGCTGCTCTTCTGAGGAGTGCAGAGGCAGGTGAAAGAGAGAATAAAGTGGCAGGTTATTACTGGCATCTGGAGAAACATCATCAAATATGTTTTCACTTATGAGACCATGGCATCCTGCCATGAACTTAATTACACTATTCTCAACTCTTTTAAAAAAAAATAAGATCAGAATGGCCCTGTAATTTTAAAAGACTAATGATCAAACCTACACTCCTGTTTTAGTATGACTTAATACAGGGGTGATGGGTTTAGCTTGCAAATGAGTTTGAACCATACAGACACTGCTGTTTGTGAATATCCAAGAAGAAACATCAGCTGCATTGAAAATGCCTGTGTTATGTTGGACTGTGTAAAACTGTTTATTACACAATATTACAATGTCTGGAGGTAAATTTGAGGTTGTCAACTTCCTACTTGCGTGCTCCTTTATACAGATGGCGTTTCAGAAAATAGAATGGCCTCCTTCTGGACCAGTTGTTTTAGATTGACTTTTGTTCCTTCCCTTCCAGTTATTAAAGGTAAAGGTAAAGGTACCCCTGCCCGTACGGGCCAGTCTTGCCAGACTCTGGGGTTGTGCGCCCATCTCACTCAAGAGGCCGGGGGCCAGCGCTGTCCGGAGACACTTCCGGGTCACGTGGCCAGCGTGACGAAGCTGCATCTGGCAAGCCAGCGCAGCACACGGAAACGGCGTTTACCTTCCCGCTAGAAAGCGGTCCCTATTTATCTACTTGCACCCGGGGGTGCTTTCGAACTGCTAGGTTGGCAGGCGCTGGGACCGAGCAACGGGAGCGCACCCCGCCGCGGGGATTCGAACCGCCGACCTTTCGATCGGCAAGCCCTAGGCGCTGAGGCTTTTACCCACAGCGCCACCCGCGTCCAGTTATTACCTTGCTTATAAAAACAACATGGAACTGTTTCTTGCACAATTACTGAGAAAACTAATCCCAGATGAGAGAGCCAAATACATAATGTTTATCTATGGTTTGGATTAGCGGTGCATTACTGCATGAAATAACTAAGTTGGACATCAATTATTTTGAGCCTAAAATAAAGTGTTTGGATCATGGTTGTGTATGCCATATGTTAGTAGATCCAACCTTTGACAGTAGCCGCTGGCTCTTTCACTAGTATGAAGGGGGGGGGAGACATATGGCACATTGCAGAGCTATCCTTATTCAGCCTGGACATCTGGCTATCTGGTCGTACTTACTGGGCTGTTCCCAGAAAATGAGCCACAAAATAGATGAGGTTGGGCCTACATATGGTAGAGGCTGCAGTTGAAGAGCATTCAAAATTCATGGAGTGTTCCCAATATACAGTTCAGGGAATAGCCAATGTTTATAGCAGTTTTAGCTTCTAAATATTCAATCCTAAATTCAACTCAAGCTACACATTGCAGCTAAATCATGTAGTGCAACTCTTGCTGGATGATAGCACTCATGTTGCAGGTGGGGGTGTATGCTGAAAAACAGGTAAGAATGAAACGCACAAATAATGCATTACTCAAGAACACAGTTTTTATGAGGATTCAAACACAGCATCCCTGCAGCTGCATTGTAAAGTGATACTGTTCAGTGAGATCTGTATCACATGATTGTGCTGCACATGCAAATTGGCTTAAGTAGAATTTTTATTACCTCACACACAGGTATCATCAAAGGGTTGTATCACCTTTGCTAGTGTAGAGTGGAACTACATGTTATGCCACCAAAGGCTGGCCAACATCTCCTCTGCAAAGTTGGATGAGGCTGCTTGTATAAGGGCAGTCAACAGAATTTCAGCAACTACAGATTTTCAGCCCACCTATGTGTCATAAGTTGAATCTGGCAAATTTGTTTTTCCTACCCAACAATTAAAAGTAGAGATGCTTTATCTTCCTGTACCCAAATCTTCATTCTGTATGAGATGCATTCGTTCCAAGCCCAAAGACTAGTTCCTGAGGCACAGCCAGCCATACAGTAACAAATGAAGGGCCTCCCAGCTTGACCTTCACTGCTGGGTAACTCCAGAGTTGCTACCTTCTGACCCAGAGATGAGAATCTATCAGTTTTAGAACTATCCCTAGGAAGTACAGTGGACCTGAGCAAGCAGTAGACAGCAACATCAAGCTGCTGCCTCCGAGTGGCAGCCAAGGGAATGTGCACAAACTGGAGGCTGCTGTTGAGTTTGATAGTTGAGAAGGCAGGCTGCAAACTAAGCAGAATAGATGCCGTTAAGCCACTGCTGACAGGCACATACCAATGACACCATGACTGCATCTTCCTATTTGCCTCAGCAACTGCTCAGTGCATCCTCTTCCAGCTGTGCTTCAACTCAATCTGTGCCTTCCTATACACAGAGCACAGATAGTTCCATATAAGTAGTTCTTTTTAAATTGGGCCTGGACAAGGGCTGGAAGGTGACAACATTTGCTTAAAGATGCTGATTAAGTATGTGTGGGTGAGGGAGAATGACAATGGGCGGTATTTTTAGCTCTGCTGTCCCACTAAACATGCTTCTAAAAAGCACATAAGCATTAGTGACATAAGCTTCCTTTAAATATAAGTCTAACATAGGCATTTGTCCCTTTTAAGGCTACCTTAGAAATAGAGTCAGTCTAATCAAAATGCATTGGGAACCTTTTCAGTCAGCATTTTTGCAGTAAATAGACAAACTAATTAAAAATCTGGACTGCTTTGCATCAATTTTTTCTCACAGCTGCTTTTTCACACACCTGGCTTGTGGGCCTCTCTGAGGCATCTGTTTGCCCTCTGTCAACAGGCAGGATGATGAGATTGGTGGACCTTTGGCCTGACTCAGCAGGGACTTTCAATATTCTTATTAACTAGGCCTAGTAATTCTTCCATCCACATAGTTAGGGAGTTAGGTTGTGTCTTCAGAACCATTTTAAAAGGGAGGTTTCTTATCTGCTCTTATATTTCCTAGGCAGAGTAAGAACAGCCGCCTCAGGCAGCAGATTCTGGGTGCCATGAATGTTCAGCAAACTGTTATTTATTTACTATTACCGCATTTTTACTGCCAGAGAAGGGGAGAAGCGCTTCTGGCTCAGGTTCCGAAATAGTAACCTGCTTTGGATACTATGCCCCATATCCTGGCTTCACAGTTCAGCTTCTCCTTGCATTACATTCATTCTTTCTGAACAGCTTTGTAATATTTCTGTTTCAAAATAGGAGCACTTTGTAGTCCAAAAATATTAGCTGATATCTCATCCGAAATAGCTTTTTAAACTCTAGGAAGCAAAAAACCATTTTGTTTGCTAGCTACATCAAATCCAACTCTGTATTATAGGCAGGTAAGAGATGAACAATGAAGGTGAACAATTTACTGCACTGATAAATCTGCCAGACTACATTGTACCCATCTGGAGAAATACTGAAGACACAAAATGTGGGCTGCAATCCAATAAAACACTTAGCTGATGCTTGGCTTCAAACATTTAAGCACTGACTGTTTGCAGGAATAATGTAAATTGAGGGAGAGCCCAATTGCTAGAAGTGGAGGTGGGGATGAAGAGCTGGATATTAGCAATGGCACAGAGAATGAGATAAAATCACTCCTTTGTCTCTACCTGGATTCCTATGGCGCAGCAGACAAAAGCAGAGTAAAATCAACCTCTGAGGAGACCTCTTGGTATTGTACTATAAACACAACTTTTGTATCTGGCTTATGTCAATATTCTTGGGTTGAATCCAAAGTTAGCCATACTCAGAGTAGACCCAATGGGTAGGATGCAACTAAGTTGTTGCATGCACTGAACAAGGTCTGCTCAAGCAATGGGACTGTCCCTGCCTCTCCTCCCTCTTTGCACCCCCTAAGTCTGCTCTGGAGGGGTGGGGGAACCCCAGAACAGGTTTGGGGTGGGGGTGAGGGGAAGGGAGAAATCCCACTGTGCAAGCAGACCTAGTTTCATGCACACATACTCCACTTAGCTGTATGTTGAATTCCACCCCTAGAAAGCAAAGGATATGAGTAACTTGGATCTATTAATTTTAATGGGTTTACTCTGAATAGAATTTAGTCAGCTATGGCCCCATTATTGTTATTGAAGTTAAGGGTGGTCATGTGAATCTTTGTCTGTTTCAGTATGTGGAGCAGTTCAGTGCGTTACAGATACCAGTTGCAAGACCACTCACTTGCATGATTTCCATGCTAGATCCTTGCAGTAATGGGATGCATTGATGTGTAAAAAAAATGGAATGGCTTCAATTTTGGTCTCTACAAACAAGGTGAAAACTACAAAGTGAGAAGCCTTTTGTGCCCAAACTTATGCTCGCAATGCAAAGCTCATAAACAGCCTATGTGCAGAAAAGTGGGATTCCACAAGAATGAGGAATGATGGGAAACCATGTATGCCACCTTGAGCAACTTGGAGAAACAGGTGGGATATAAATGTGATAAATAAAAATTCAATAAGAACTGGTAGTTTCATTTAGCTGCAGTGGGCATCAAGACAGAAGCAGAGCATAGTTTGATGGGAGCTAATGACTGGTGCCTTTCCTGGTGAAAGTCTGCCCTGAGTTTCTCCAGTGACAAATCACTGGGTCTATTAACTATAAGTTGCTTAAACCACTTGATCTGTGAAAATGCCTTTGAGTCGTATAAGCACCATTGTTCTTAGTACTGATATGCAATTAGCTGATAGCTGCAGAAAAGATGAAACATTTGTGCTGTTGCAAGAAATTACTGCAAAACTTCAAACAGTTAATGCCTAAAGCTGATTTTGACAAATCATAGTAACTAGCACTGCCGACAGTAAAGCAATCTTAGTCCATTAAATTGTGTGAGTTTCAGACATTTAATCCCTGGCTGGGGAATCTGTACCCACCCCTCCCCCAGGTGTTGATAGGTTACAATACCCATCAACCATGGCTATTAGCTGAGGTTGATGAGAGTTGGAGTACAACAACATCTGAAGGCCTCAGGTTTGCTGATGATGATTTAATCAATTAACAGTGCAATCCTATACATGTCTACTCAGAAGTAAAGTCCACTGTTTTCATTGAGGCTTCCTCCCATTTAAATGTGTGTAGGATAACAGACTACATTTGCTCATGAGTAAAGACAATATATCAAAAGCAAATAAATCTTACTTTCTTTATGGCATTTGTGCTATAACTAGGTCATCTTAGAAGATACATTTCTTTCTATGTGATAAGCTAGGAGTGCCCCTTCTAAAGATAGTAGTTGCCGCCTGCCATTTTTAAAGTGCTAAAATTAAAAAGAATATTTTTAGCTAAGAAGTCTGTTGTCCACTTAACCGGAGGCTCATTTTTAGTCTTTCAAAATGAATTAATGTAATTGAATGACTGATGGAACCCTGCAATCTTAATATCTGACTTCAAATCATTACTATAGTGAAAGCAATGCATTCTGCTACAGCTTTATACATGATACTCAGAATCTGTCTTCGTTTCTGAACACACAGCTAAGTTGACAGCTGAAGCCCTAGAGTGAGAATCACTTTCCCACTGCTAAGCCTTCCTAAAAATAATATAGAAAATGCACATTTCATCACTTTGCATGCTACTTTACCTTCCCAGTTTAATTCATTTCCATGCCCAGCATATTCAAAAGAATCTGCTTCATCTGGTGTGTCCAGGTCATCTACATTGATGTCAATTTCATCCGGAGTGTCTAGGTTATCATCAGAAAGGACAGATCCTTCACTTTGGTCCAAAGAGAGATTGATATTCGGAGCTGTGAGTTTTATCCTTCTGGGGTTGGAACCATTGATATCTAGAGAATTGGGAGGTTCTGAATAAGTGTGAAGATAAAATAATCTCTGTTTTAGAAACTATTATGTTGAATAACATTTAAATAATTCTGCCTCAGCCAACCATATGGAACTATAATATATGGAAATATAATATTTGGAAAAAAATTACCATATAATAAAAATGTACCTAAAGAAATTACATTCACACATCCAAGGATTTAAATTTATATCAAAGGACGAAGGGGGGGGGAATAGAGGAGATGGTATTACAGCAAAGATGTTGTGTTGTGATTAGCACAGATAAATAGCTAGATGGGCCTTTCAGGACTGATCTAGTATGTCTCTGTCATTTTCTGGAGCCCTGCAAGTCTTATCTGGAATCCTGGGCTACTGCTGTCTAGACCTACCCTACACATCTGTGCTGTGTGGAGTAAATGGGTTGAGGAATGGGCCCTAGTATGTCAAAGTCTTCTTTCCTAACCACCACATTTTAGGCAGCAATTTAAACTGCATTGTTTTGACTGCTATATGCTAATCTGGAGGGCAACTGTAGACAAATAAGCTGTAGACAAATTTAGCAAGAAAGTGCAGAGTAGCTAATTATCACATGAGCTCATGCCTGATGACACCAAAGCGCAGGAGAGTGTGCTGCAAATTATAATCTTTTGTCAAGAGAACCATTGAATTAGCTAAATAAAGCAAAGCTCACACATTTTTCTTCTAACACAGGAATGATCTCGTGGCAGCACAGAAACATGCTTCTCACTGAATTAACAAAATGCTTAGGAAAAGGAGGGGGATCAAAAATATAATTAAAAGGTTGTCTTACCAGGTCTCATCTCTGTAGCACTGGAGTCTAGCATAGTCTCATTAGAAGGGATATCCATTCCAACATCCTCCGATATCAATCTGAAGCACACACAGAAAAATAAACAAGCAAATATTTTTGTATTAGAGCCATCATAGTGCACTAGGTGAAGATCTACCCATTCTGCTTTCATTGGACAAAACAGAGAAATGTTAGGGATATGCAGCTTTCAATGAGTTTTAATGTTTGTTAGAGAAATAACGCTATGGGGGGTATTTATTTATTTATGATTAAATGTATATCCCACCCTTCCTCCCGAAGGAGTACAGGGAAGCAGACACACCAGTGATTAAAAATACAATTACAAATAAAATAAGAACATATTTCAAACATTTAAAAATGATTAAAACAACTAAACCTGTTAAAACATTTAAAAACAATTAAGCATGTCAAACAATCACATACTCTCAGGCTAATAATTTCAAGGCTGCAAATAACAGTATCTTTGAGCCATCAAATGCCTGGGTAAACGGGATTGTTTTGAAATTCGTCCTAAAGTTAATAAGAATGATCAAGTTTGGAGTTTCAATGAGAATTCTGCTGCCTCTCAGAATTAACATTTCAGTGTGAAAACTGGTTTGTCTCAAATGGGTCCTTTCATGATTCTTCAGACAATGAGAAAACAAAGAATCCTGTCCTGAAGTGCAGAATGTACACTTCACTTTGTACGACTGAGCAAGAAAACAAGTGGGAATCCCAGACTCCTGCCCAGAGAGGAGAGAAAGAGACTTCTCTTCCCTTCACCCCAGGACTTTCTTTCTCAACTAGGTAACGCATGGCTTGAAGAAAGGAAGATATCTATTTCATCCTCAGATGTGCTAGTAATAAGGAAACAAACCATACCAATAAAGATGATATCTGGATAATTATGCACTAATAATAGCAAAATGAAAATAAATAATGGTGTGATCATTATTGTGTTTTGACTGCATGACAGAATAAGGAGTAAATAAGAGAATTAATTATGCACTTTTTGGAAAGACATAGTCAAAAGTCCCATTTCCCATCCAACTTACGGTTTGGAAACATAAACATTGCTCTTAAACCAAAACAAGAGATGAAGTTTAGAACAATTTGATATTTCCTTGTAAGTTACTTTCTCATGATATTACCATGTACAGGAGACAACCATTTTGAACATCCAATTGATGTGCAACACACGTCTCATTTTCAGCCTCAGAATGGGGCAAGGCAGGAGCGGAACGGGGGGGGGGGGAGAGAGGGGTGGAATGGGCTGACCCATGGCTGCTGGTGCACACAAGGACCCCAGAATGCAACCCTGCACAAACAGGGAGTTGCCAGTATTTCAGATCCTGCAGAAATGTGTGACTATTAATATTTTTTAAAGTGCTTGTAACAAAATGTGTTACAAGGTAGAAGGTCCAAAGCCTTTTGAAGGAGATGAATCCCTGTTCTTCTAAGTACCGGTATGTGTGATCAATCCTATAACCCCTTATTTTCACTGAACTCAATTGGACTTGATTTTGAGTAAATGTTTTTCGATGACACTGCAAGTATCCAGAGCTCTGGACTGATAAAGTAGGCTTACAAACTTACTCAAACAAAAACCAGAGTATTTTTCAAATATAAATTGTAGCCATTTTTCATCAAATAAAGTACTGGGTTGTTTTTGTTTGTGTGTTTTTCACAGAACCATCTAGCAGCTTTAACTTTTACATTTTCCATGCTCGTCTGGATTCTTTTAAGGAGATTTCCATTTTATTACCCATGTTGTCTTGTTATTCAAAGCTTTCTTCTGGTTTTGATTTCCCTTCTAACTATAGAAGATGATTGCTAACGTGAGCACAAAATAATGTTTAAAAACACCATGAAGGAGAAAAGGGTATCTGCCCTAAGAAGAAGATTATGACACCAGGGCTTGTAATGTTAATCATCCTGAAGTTAGGGCAATTGCAATCAATGGTCATGAATAACCAAAGTCCCTTTATTTCATTGTAGAACTATGAAATACAACCCTAGAATTTTTAAGTGTAAAGATGACTAAAGATGGACTGTACTTGAGGTTTATATAATTATGATCTCCCCAAAAGAGTAAACAGAAAGAAATTACAACAAAACTCAAAGTGATCTTGAAATAAAGGTTCCTACATCAAGTACTATGGTATTAGGGAGCACATCCACATTTAGGCAGCCCTAACAGAGCTCTTTCTGTTCACTGCCTAACAGGGGTGGGGGGAGAGAAACCAACAGCATATGCATATATTTTAACCAACGTAAGTGAGTAATGCCAGAGGCAATGTTTAACAGAGACCATGTTGTTACTGCTTCTGAAGTATGCCTGGCTCTATTTTTTCAAGCTTCCAGGATCCTTTTGGACAAGACTCATGATGATTTTGACCTACCTATCGTGCCTTAAACTTGACTATCTATGTGCCATAGATTTCATCATAACTTCTAAAGCCAAGCAAAACTAGCTGCTTGATAATGTTGCTCAAGTGCCAAGTAAAAATGGTTGTTCCTCTTCCCTAGAATCCCTTTCTTACTGAGATTACCAAAAATTGGTTTTAAAATAAAAATGTGTACACACTTAATGACCCCAAGCCAAATCTAACCTAGAAGTTCTAAATAGCAATTTATCAATTAGAAATTCCTCCTCCGACACCAAACTACCCTCTAGTAGTTGAGTTAATGTCATACCATTGGCTACAGTGCTTTGAACTATTAGATGGGCTATACTTCAAAATAGCTGAAAACTATTCTGGGACTGTATTTGTAGCTTGTTGCCCCGAAATGGAAACCAGCAGCTGCATACCCTCCAAGTGTCCCGATTTTCCAGGGACAGTCCTGGAATTATGAAAGCCATACTGGCTGCTGATTTGATCCTGTAATGTTCCTATTTCCACTGCCAGTGCCAAGCTCAGGGAGGATGTTGGGGCCCTTGTCCCAAGTGATGGTGGGTTTTCTCAGGGCGGTGGAGGATGTGTGTGCTGGGTCCCGTTGGTGTAGCGGTGGAGGCGGCACTTGCTCTGCGAGGAGAAGGGGCAAAATGGGGGGTGGAGGAGGGTCAGTAGGGGGAAGAGTGAGAAATGTCCCTATTTTAATCTTTGTTAAAGGGTATGCAGCTGGTTTTATTACCTGAAAAGAATGGGACAATGACAGGGATCAGGCAGCATTTAGGTGTTTGCATACAAGAGACCTTTCACCTGTCACACTTAGGTTAATCGTGTTGAGTTTCCACTTGGCCACTGTCAGCTCTCAGCTATTCTGTCCATGGGTGCTGAGATACAACCACACTTCGACTCTCTAAATAGTCCTGAGAAATACTCTGACACCCTTGAAGGTAAGAATAACATTCTACAAATCCTAAAGAGAGTGACATACAACTACAATCTCTAACACTGTGTCTGGTGTAAGATCTCGCATAGATTTCTTACAGTGCAACACTATACATATCTGTTCAGAAGTAA
Source organism: Podarcis raffonei (assembly GCF_027172205.1). NCBI lineage: Eukaryota > Metazoa > Chordata > Lepidosauria > Squamata > Lacertidae > Podarcis > Podarcis raffonei. The sequence continues at coordinate 62,286,693 of NC_070612.1, read as the reverse complement.
GTCCCACTGTGTTCAGTTGGGAATTGCTGCCTTGATTTTGTTGTTGTTGTTGTCTTTCTAGGCACATTTACTTGGGAGTAATCTTAATGGAACACAGTGCAGCTTATTTCTGAGAAAACATGCATAGGGTTGTTCTGTCATTCTCTTTGGTATATTTATCCCTGTACCCAGAAAGCTCCAATGGAATGACTTTAGGAATAAACTAGACAATTTCCCCCCAATAAAAAACCATCCATGCAAACTCTTCTGCTCTTCTAATCGTATCATAGGTTTACTGTTACCAACATTTAGTAGAAGTATTTCCGTATGTTGCATATTGAATCATTTACAGTATTAAAAAAGAGGTGGGTCATTTTGGTAGTATACTTTGCTATAAAGAACTAACAATAAACCCCATTAATGTATGAGCGTGAGACACACCTGGGAATAAGCCCAAGTTATCTCAATGGGATTTACTTTTGAGTAGGCATGCATAGGATCACAGTGGTAGCTGATCACCTTACCACAGACTTTCAGAAATACTTTTGCAGAGTCAATCAGGAATATGCTATATAGACAACCCCAAACAGCTGCAACAGCAATGACAAGATGTGGAAATAGAACAACTAAAGAAAAAAGAACATCTCTGACAGCAATAGGCCACGAACAAGAAACAGAAATAGGAAAATATTCATTTACAATTAGAGGCCATGCATGTTAATATTTATCAGCCCAAGCTGCCATAATGTGCATGGAAGATTTCGAAAGCTTCCCCGGCTCCTGCTTAAGACAGTTTATGAACAATCTTTCTTCTTGAACCAAGGAACTTCTATATATTTCAGCTTAAAAGGTACATGTGGCAGAAACATATATATGTCCAAAATCTTCTAGAGACAGCATGATTGGCACTGAGTTAGTTGAGAAAGGAATGTTCCCAGCCGACCACTGAAGCAGAACATGGGTCAGGGTTACCTGCTTTGCAACCTGACACAAAAATACCCAGGGAACCACTTCACAGACAATTTCTGAAGCTGTGAGCAATTTTGTAGAGAAAACAAAATCAGTTCCTGGCACTGGGAAAGATTCCTGCCTGAAACTCCGGAGCCACGACCACTCAGTGAGCCAGATCTACCAGTGGTCTCTATAGGCAGTTCCCTGTGTTTCCCTGTGACTCCATTTATTTCAATAAGCAGATGAAAGTTAAAAAACAAACAAATATTTGCGACTGAAATGTACTCCTACGGAAACGTAGTTCCCACTCCAGAGTCTGGGCAATGCTGGGTAGAAAGCAACTAAGACATCTTCCTCCCACACATAATTCTTAGTTCAAAATGTTGGGTGTTTTCCTGAAAATGTGGGAAGGGCAGTTGTGTTGCTCAAGGACATAACCAGCATTGTTGGAAAGTTCCTCCACTGCTATACAGACGACACATACAATTTTTTTAAAAAAGAAAAAAATTATGCCAGCTCGTCTGAGGAAGAAGCCATTACTTTTACTTACAGTTGTAAGTAAAAAGTAGAGACAGGTGACTTGAGAAAGCTGATTAATTGTACAGCCTCCAAGGAGTTAAATTTCTCTAGACACATTCTGCAGCATTTGATAAGCTCACCTTGGCCTTCTTGCAGCTTAATTAGCAAAGCATAATTAAGATAACCGATGTAGAGAAGGCCTTGTCTTCTGTTTGTTGGTATTTAATTTGCAGTACAGCAATCTGTTTGCACATCCACAGTGAGATGCCTAGATAGCCCTCTTTCTCTGCAGCAACATGTTTTAATTATCCATAATATGTGCAGTACAAAATGGTATATAAATATTGACAAATAATTTTCACAACCACAGCTGAATGAGAGAATTGCATGATTAATCATTGTGGTTATTTCTGTTTTACTGATGATCTAGAATCATCTATTAGAGGTCAGAAAGGAAGTTTCTGCCATGATGATGTCAGAATTCAGTGCTTCCACAAATCAGAAATACCACTTGGCAATTTATAGCTGATGGCTGAATATCAGCATATTTAGTATTTCAGGAAAACATTTCACTGCAATTTCAAGCGGGGTGTGTGTGTTTCTGATAACACATGGGACACTGCCCCACCAACCTCGGTCGGTTCCCAGATCCCAGTCCAAGGGGCCCTGGCTGTGACCTTCCTCCTCCTTCGTCTCTGCTTTGCCCTTGTAGAACTAATCAGGGAAGAGGACGGGGACAAACGAAGGATTGGTTGGCTCCACCAGCCACTGGGTTCTGCTCCACCTACTCTTGGTCTCCCTGCCTTCTTCCACTCTACCATTCCCAAAGGGCACCAGCCATCACTGACACAGTGGCCACTTTTGCTTCCAGTACTGTATAAAGGAATGAATAGAATGATAGCAAAAAGCATCTCAGATGAACATGCAGCTGCCAACCACCCGGCAAGACTGAGCCTGAAGCAGCAAATGACAATCTTGAACATTTTCTATTTTATTCTGTACCACGTCATGGCTAAAATAATCTCAAATTAAGAAGTGAGCATTTCCATCTCAGCCACGCGCCAGTTAAGATTTGACTCTTGTAGCAAATATTATCATTACTGTCAACTGAAATGTTTTACTTCTATTACTCCAAGTATGAAGTATTTTACTATCCTTGCCATCTTAATTTACCCAATATTGTAATACAGTAGATTTGCAATAGGTTTACCCAGTGCTTTTTTTCTTTAAAAATGTTTAGGGGTACTCTCATTTTGACTCAATAAAATCATCATTCTATAGTACAAATCAGGAAAAATAAATACAGTAAATGGACAAAAGTACAAAGATTCAGAAAATGTTTAGGGGTATGCGTACCCCTGTGTACCCCCAGAAAAAAGCACTGGGTCTACCATTCACAGGTATATATAGATGAGGAGCTCAGCTAAGGGTGTGTTCACATTACAGCCCTTAAGCACAGCGAATTGGTGTTAAGCTGGCTTTAGAAACAATACATCAAATAGTAGTATGTTATAACAAAGTACAGGATAGATAGGCATTTTGGAAAACATCATGTGAACACGTATTTTAAAAGCCAGCACTGGAAACGCAGTGAGTGCATGGTGAATGGGCGTGTGAACACAGTCAGAGAGGAAAGACTGTGATGTTCCCAATGGATATGGTGCATTCTGGAAAAGCAATGCAGTGCTATAATGCCTACTCAAAAGAAATCGTAATAAATTCAGTTTGTTTACTCCCAGGTAAGTAGGGTTAGGATTTCAGCCTAGTTAGTCACACTTACAGTTTAGGCTAGAAATAACAGAGTAGGCTGTTATCTATACAGTATCAACAGAATTCAGCACTTTTTGATACTCCTGCCACCCTATGATTGAGTTCTATCACACTGACAGCATGGGGGAAAAGAAGCTTGACTTTGCAGCATATTGATATCTGTGATGTGACATGTTAGCAATCATGTATTGCAGATGCCTCCTTGCTCTTTTTATATCTTTAAGTGTGAGATAAAAATTATGATCCTTCCCCCCAACTTATTATTCTATACATTGCTAGCCCACTTCAGCAGTAACATGCAATTTTCTACTAATCTCTATCCTCCTACCTCTTTTCACTTTTCCTTTTGTTCCCTTATAGTCACAATATTTCTCACTGCTGTTGGATTTTTGTTAAGGTGTTGTGGGTTCCTTGTACCGTGTTACCTTGCGTTTTGCACTGGAGCTGCCACTTCTATGCCTCCAGAGCTCATGTTGGTTCGGGAGCATCCATACAAATAATAAATGAATCATGGGGCTTGGACCAATTACGTGGTTCTTTCCCCTACTTGTATCATTCATCCTTTGAGGTTGGGTGACATTGACATGGGAAGGAACCATGTCAGTTGCCTAAGTCATATGGTTCTTCCTTACAGGTACCAGGAGAGTAGTATGAGATACAACCAGGCGGCAGCTGCTCCAATAACATATCATTATAGATTTGTGGGGGGGTCCCCCCTAAACTCTAGGAATGAATTTGGATTAATTAGGATTTGGATTAATTGGGATATGGATTAAAACATAAACTGCAGAGCTGTGGCAGACAGAGAATTCTTGGGCTGGCTTATGCAAACCAACCTGGCCCAGCTATAGCTATCAAGAGTACAATAGAGGGCCATTAACAATACATCAAAAAAACGAAGATCATGGCCACTGGTCCCATCACCTCCTGGCAAATAGAAGGGGAAGAAATGGAGGCAGTGAGAGATTTTACTTTCTTGGGCTCCATGATCACTGCAGATGGTGACAGCAGTCACGAAATTAAAAGACGCCTGCTCCTTGGGAGAAAGGCGATGGCAAACCTGGACAGCATCTTAAAAAGCAGAGACATCACCTTGCCAACAAAGGTCCGTATAGTTAAAGCCATGGTTTTCCCAGTAGTGATGTATGGAAGTGAGAGCTGGACCATACAGAAGGCTGATCGCCGAAGAATTGATGCTTTTGAATTATGGTGCTGGAGGAGACTCTTGAGAGTCCCATGGACTGCAAAAAGATCAAACGTATCTATTCTTAAGGAAATCAGCCCTGAGTGCTCACTGGAAGGACAGATCGTGAAGCTGAGGCTCCAATACTTTGGCCACCTCATGAGAAGAGAAGACTCCCTGGAAAAGACCCTGATGTTGGGAAAGATTGAGAAGAAGGGGACGACAGAGGACGAGATGGTTGGACAGTGTTCTCGAAGCTACAAACATGAGCCTGACCAAACTGCGGGAGGCAGTGGAAGAAGAGTTTGGATTTGATATCCCACTTTATCACTACCCGAAGGAGTCTCAAAGTGGCTAACATTCTCCTTTCCCTTCCTCCCCCACAACAAACACTCTGTGAGGTGAGTGGGGCTGAGAGACTTCAGAGAAGTGTGACTGGCCCAAGGTCACCCAGCAGCTGCATGTGGAGGAGTGGAGACGCGAACCTGGTTCCCCAGATTACGAGACTACCGCTCTTAACCACTACACCACACTGGAAGACAGGAGTGCCTGGCGTGCTCTGGTCCATGGGGTCACGAAGAGTCGGACACGACTAAACGTCTAAACAACAATACAAGGGAACTTCCCTCTTGCCCCCAGGTGTGAACAGAGACTGGGGATTTGGAATGTTGCCAGGGTAACTGCTGGGGTGGTGGTGAGATCCGTCTTGGAGAGGGAGGCAGTAGGATGCCTGTGCTACTGCTTCTTGAACTGACCATGCCATAAGGTCTGGACTCTGTCCATGCAGGCTGAAGGTGTAAATAGGTGAATAAACCATATTTCTTAAAGCACAACAGTCTCCACCGTGTCTTCTATTCTCCAAAGGGACACGAACCCTGTGCCTGAGACCCCATGGACCATTGCTACCGCTTGGCAGAGAGAGGGGCAGGCACCCGACTTTTGTAACACTGGTGTCAGAAGTGGGATCTGTGTTTCCTGGAGAGAAGGCCTAGGAGTGACGTGCGCCTGAAGTAAAAAATGGTGGGAGGAGAACCAACAACCCTAGAGCTGGAGAGACAGAAAAGGCAGTGGCACTTTGGCAGCAGTCCATGCTCCTGTGCAGGCAGCTGGTGCTGGAGGACAAGCAGTGGTGCAGTGAGATCAACCATCTGCGAAAGGAGTGTGTGTGTGGCACAGTCAAGGAAAGCAAGATGCGACTCCAGATGAGGTGAGGAAAGCAACAACATTCCTCGAGCAACTCACCTTGGTGGACCAACAGTGGTGTAAGCATGTGAACAAGCAGTTCAATGAAATAGACCAACTGATAGACCATTGCAACGGGATTCTCTTTGGGGAGAAAAGTGTAATGCTGTGCAAGGGGAGCGCCATGCTGGGAGATGAGAAGTTACAGGGGTCTGGAAGTGACCTGGAAGTCCAGCTGCCAGGCACCCAAGAGGAAGGGGTTGCCAGAGATTTCAAAATCGTGGCTGGGCAGTTGAAGGGCTCATACTGTGGGGAGTTGCAGTCTGTAGGTGAATGCAACGGAGAAAAGGATAAGCTGGCTGGAGTGGGAGAGCAGTCAGCTCCCTCTGAGTTGGAAGTTGTGCCTGAGGAAATGGGAGAGGAACCCACGCCTGAGAGGAAGGCAGTGGATGCCGGTTTACCCATGGAAGAGGTGGCAGCTTCCTGTGTGCTCAGGGAGAAGCAGGTGGCTGCTGGATCGGTGCCTTTGGGGGTCTTCCATTCTCCAAAGGAACACAGACCCTGTGTTTGTGCCTGGGACCCAGGGCTCTTGCCACCGCCTGGCAGAGAGAGGGGCAGGCACCCAACTTTTGTGACAATATGAATTGCCCATAGTATCTCATCCCTGCGGTGTCCTTTTTGCCCAATGCTGATGCTTCAGAGGAAGGAAATAGCATCTTAAACCACAGGGGACAGAACCCGATTCCTTTAGGCTCACTTAAGCACAAAACCTGTTGCCCAGTAAAATCTGTCTTTATAAGAACCTATCATTAAAAGCTAATGGTCCATCTTGCCCAGTAATATCAACCCTGACTGAGAGCAGCTTGCCAGCGTCCCAGGCAGAGGTCCCAGTCACATGAGCTAGGTTTATTTAGCTGGAACAAAGAATGTGCACTGACACTGAGCAATGCTCATTCTCTCATAAATGATATTCTTTCTTTGAGGGTTGAAAATAAAGTGAGGGTACAAAGGAAGAAAAAAACCACACAAATAAATTGAAAACTATGCTAGTTAAGAATTGGTGCAACATTTTCCTTTGATATGGTGAAACAGTGGCTATGAAAATAAACTTTTAAGTTGGTTCTAAGCCAACAATTTGGCAAGAAGGGGCATGTAAAGCTACTATACACAAGCAAAATTTTTAACAGAGTTGAGCCACAGAGGGCCTAAGATGCTGTGAGCTATTAGTAAGGTTAGAACAGGTAAGTTCATTACTGTCAAAAGAATGTTAGTATGACTAGATGAAATGGGTAGTACCAAATAGTGACTAATACACTATGCAATTAAAATATTCCCCCAAAGAACTGTAGTTTACCCCTCAGAGAGCTACCACTCCCAGCACCGTCAATAAACGATAGCTCCCAGGTTACTTTGGGAAAGCCATGTACTTCAAACACATGACATGTATGCAGCCATAGAGGATGGCAGCAGTACCTGAGACACAACCAATCAGCTGCCGAGAAACTTACAGGAATTCAATCACTGGCAAATGGCAAAGTTATTCAGGGTCTGCTGAAATACATAAGCAAAAACATTTGGAGCGAGCCTCATATCTAATGTTAAATCATACCTCATATGCAATGTAAAGAATCTCAGTGGCAGTTTAAGAACACAGTTACTAAAACTGGATTTTTACATAGTTAGGGCTCTGACTTGTAAGAATGCCCTGGTTGGAGAATCTCCTAAACTCTAAAAAGAGAAAACTTATACCTTAAGTGGTTTGTATTCCTAGCCCCAGCTTCTTAGTACTGGAAGAGTTTAGGCAGATTGTTAGATGGCCCAACCAACAAAACCAAACTTCTTTGTTCTGCAGACCAAGAAATTTCTGTGGCTGATGCTGCAACTCAAGAGCTGCCTCTCAAGAGGTACTCTGTGTATCTGATGGATGGCATATCAACACTATGCAGAGGGATCAAATTAGTTCACAGAACCCAGCTAAAATGTATAGCTTTGGAAAGGTCTTTTGAGATTTATATTTTCTCCCTGTTTATGCTTGTTTTCATATCCCTTTCCTTCCTCTCTGGTCTCTGCTGTATCTTGCTTTCTCATTCTTTGAAAAGCACCATGTACATAATCATCACCTAAAGAACTTACAACCCCATGTTAAGTTTTTTCACATTCTAGGGTTGGGCAGGGGTAGGTTATAGTTCATTTCCTTGTTCTAATTCATGTGAATGCATGCAAATTTTAAATTGCCTAGTAAATCATTGTTGACTGAGGGAGGAAAGGTGAAGTGAATGCCTGATGCAATCAACAAAATTATTGTTAGGGAAGTTAAAATGCTTATTCATTTTCTACAAATCCATTTGTAATACCTATGCAAATGAGGAAACCATTGTTTGGATGGGTAAGCTGTACAGTGATTTACTGCTGGAGGTTCCACATACCTTCCCACAGTAGGGCTTGAGTCACACATAAGAGCCCTGCTGGTTCAGGCTGAAGGCCCATCGAGTCCAGCATTCTGTTCTGCAAGCATGACCTGTGCACCACAGCACTCTCCCCACCTAGGATTCCCAGCACCGGGTATCCCCAGCTCAGTACAGAAGGAACTGCAGCATTATTTTGGTGTTAAATTGCTGCTAAGACATCTAGCAATACTTGACTGCTTTTCCCCCTAAGATGGTCAAAAAAGACACTGTGAAGGAAAATACAAAAACGTCAGTTCTGAAAGCGTTGGAGAGAGTGTGCTTTTCAAAGGTAGCATCTTCCATGATTCATATTCTTCAATATATCCAAAATAAATGCTAGGGAATAACAGAACAGCCAACCACTATTTTTCTTCTTAGAGTGAAACGGTGAGGAACAGCAGTCATTTAACCAGCACTGAAATAAAGTATGAAGATGACAGAACTTTTGTTAACCTGTGAATAAACTGCCATTGTCTGAAAGGGAAACATGAATGCAACCTATCATCTATCACAGAGTGGCCTCAGTCCTATTTATTCCCCCGCATACTGTCATGACAATGACAACAGCATGGTCTCCAAAATATTTTATTTCAACAAATCTTTCACAGCTAGCTAGCTAGCTAGCTACGTATGTATCACCCTGCTTAAAAAATAAAATAATAAACAAAGGTTATATTTAAACAGGGACCTGATCCTGTTATGGTGGCATTACTATGACGTGGAGGAGTTAATACTAAGCATTATCATATCCATATTTACTACTATGTTTTACTTTGTTCAGGAAAGTGTGAATAGGATTGCAGTATTAATCATATGAACAATATTTTATTAATACTGTATGTCTGCAATAATATTTATGAGTTTCAGCCAGGAACAACTAGGCATAAAAAAAAAGAAGCAAATCAGGACTCCATGCTGAATTGCCTATACTGGCTTATACTGTCCATAGTATTGTTCTGTTTTCACTTAGATTTTAGGAAGCTTATTGAATGCTATTGTTTGTACTTTTATTATTTTCTATGTAAACAGCATGGATACTTTTATTATACTGAGCAGCACAATTCTTTTATAAATAAAAGCTGAAGAAAATAGATAGTAGGATGCCCTGGGCTATATTGATTTAATAGGCTGTTGATCCAAGCCGTTAAGTGTTGGTTGTATGTGGAAATGCAAAAATTAGGTTGAGAATATGTATGGGAAAGCCCTAAAATGGGAAAGTAGGTGTGTTAATATTGGCGGGGGGAGGGGGGGAAGGAAGTGAGTTGAGCCCATTGCAAAAGGAACTGATGTCAGAATCTGGTGCACTAACTGCCCTAGCCAGTGAAATTGTCTTAGCAACAGCATTTTCAGTGGCTATAAGTGGGTCAAGTTGGGATTTACCAAAGCCAAAAATGCAAAGGCTGCAGAAGTCTGAATGTGAGAGGAGAGCTTTGAAGAGAGGGAGCTCAGTGAATTGAAGGGGAAGGCAGCATCTTTTGTAGGAATCAGCTAGAAGAGTACTGTGATTTTTAAAAAAAGAATGTAGAAAACCAAGCTGCCTCATTGGGGTCACAAGGTGATTAGCAGCAGCCATATAAAAAGGTGCAACTATATAGACTTTTTGGACTTCCTATAACACTACACTGAAGATTAGATCAGCCTTTGCCAACCTGGTGCCCTCCAGAACTACAACTGTCATCAGCCCCAGACAGCATGGAAGACAGCATTGATCACTGGGAGATGGAAGTTCCTATTATTTTTGCAGTAAGAATGAAAACATGAGGGGAAATGAGGGAGAAAGCTATTGTGGCTGAGAAGATACGTCAGATTCAGATTCCTAAACAGGTTTCATTGCCACAACAGCTACAGGATTGTTCACAGTGTTCTCTCAGGGAAGACTGTTATTTATCATTTTACTAACTGCTTTATAACCTTCATGATGTAAGACATCACGACTACCGCTTTACAGACTAAGAATGAGAGAAAGACCCAAAACATAGATTCCTGATTCTGAGCCTAACATTATATCCACGTTAACTTCATGTGGCTTAAAAAGGCATAATTCTGACCTGCCTACTTCCCACCCCATTTACAACACTGCTTCACAGGAATTTATAACCATCGGATTAATCACATGCACAACATCTCTCTTTACACTTATGCTTTAAAGACTTCATATTTTAAACCCTCCACACCTCAAAGTAGTTTCTCACAGGAATTTTTCCATCTTATTTCGCTGACAGTTAAACTAGCAGCAATTCTGGCTATCATTTCAAAAGTGCTCATAAGACTTTCCAAGCTTTGCATTCCTGTTCATTGTCCACTTGACATCCAATTCTCTCTTGGAAAATTACAGTATCTTTCTTTTCTTTTTTTTAACCCGAATGATCCAGGAGGATGCTTGAAGAAAAAAGTGTCATATGCTTCATTTCAGATCAAAGGATCAAAGACAGGGCAGCTGTGTCTGCCTACCGGGCGGTAAGGCAGAAGGGATCGCAAATAACGCTCCCTTGGTTAAGCAGGCTTTTAGCCCCCTTAGACAGTGGCCGTGCCTTGATTCTCTCCCCACCCCCTTCCTCGGAAAGCTATGCAGAAATGACAATAATGAAGAGCCTTAAGCAATTAAAGACACAGGAAAGTTTTGTTCCCTAATTACACAAAACGCATCCACTTCCTGGCATGACAAGTCCATCAAATGTGCGTACAGTTCCCTTCATAAAAAGATGTGACGGAATTAAGGCACAGCTGCCTATTTTCCCCCTGTAATGAGGCAGTGGACGCTTTGCATCCTGCTGACAAATATTCTTTCCCCCCTTCTCTACCCACCCTTGCAATGCTGCAACAATAGAGCTTTTAAGTAGAAAAAGCACATTCCTTGTCAATCTCTCAGTACGAAAACCAATGTGCTTACCTTCTAGAAGCTTAGAAGGCTAGTTTCCAATGTGAAAAGAAAAAAAAAGATGCTTTAATACTTGGCTTCAGCATCTCCCTTCTATAGCAGCTCACTAGCAATACAGATCTCCACCATTTTCCTGGTCACATGACTAGTGGTACTTCTAAATAAGGATGATCACCTGCCTCTGGGTACCCTGCTGTATATACCAGAAGCGACAGCAGCTCCGAGAAGCACTAGAATTCATCTGCAAATTATGATAATTTAATGGCCCCTGTGGAGTTGTGTCAAGCTCGGAATATATATGCATATATACCCCCCCCACACACATGCATAATTATATCCACATTTACTAAGAAAATCAGTGACAGAGCTTGAAAAACTCTGCTCTTTTTATCCAGAGATGAAGTAAAAATCTACGGTGAGAGAAAGATAAAAGCAGCAAACTTCTAATCAATAGCCCAAACCCAATTTTTTCAAGGTAGTATGAGACATAATTATTTTGACATGCTCAGTGAAAGCATTTTAGCAGTTAAGTTGTGGTGCAGAGTTGAGCAGCACAAGTTACATAGCATATTTATTTTTCATACTCAGCATGAAAAAGAATTCTATGGAAATTCTATGGGGGTGTGCTAGTGGGGTAAACGTCAAACTATCAATGTACTAGATTATGCTAGCTCAGGCTGCACTTTGGGGAGTAGGGAATAAAATCCAAATGTACCCCATTATCCTCGATCCATCTTAGACAGCTGAGGACCCCAAAATCATAGCCATCTTTTTTGGGTCATGACTGTTCTGTCTAGGTTATTTTTTTTTACTATATATCAATGATAACTATGGTGTCTCAAGGGTATGAATGTTCACATTGAACCTCAACTTGAAAGAACTTGAACACACAAAACTTAAATGCATTAAACTCTAATTAAAGTGAGCAAGGTCACTCCACAGATATGATGGCAAAGCCAAAGCTCTTGGATGTGAGGGTCTGATCCTAGAACTGCTTCCTTCACAGTAAAAGACGGCAATGTTTTTGCTTGCCCCTTCTTCTTGCTGTCAAGCAGGGACAATAACACAGCACTTGTGAGGCAGGAATGACCCCCAAAGTTCCTTGTCCATTTGTCTTGCCGAACTGATCGCCTTCATGTTTCCTCTTTAAAGCACAATCCCAGCTAGCCATTTCATATTGCACCAGGCTACTGCTGTTGACTTCCTCATCCAAGCCTAGGCAACTATTTACCATATTTTTCGCTCTATAGGACACACCGGACGATAAGACGCACCTAGTTTGGGGGGGAGGAAACAAATAGAAAAAAACTCTGAATCCCAGAAGCCAGAACAGGAAGAGGGATCTGGCTTCTGGGATAGCCTCTTGCTGTGCTGGCTTCGGGAACAGCCTTTGAAGCCTCCACAGGACAGCAGGGTGAAGGCACCCCGCTGCCCTGAGGAGGCTTTGCGCAGCCATCCCCAAGCTAGAACAGCAAGACAGAGTGCTGCGCAATGCTCCGTCTCCCTGTTCTGGCTTTGGGCTTAGCCGTGCAGCCTGCATTCACTCCATAAGATGCACACACATTTCCCCTTACTTTTTAGAAGGGAAAAAGTGCATCCTATAGAGCAAAAAATAATTACACTGTTCCAGGTTGTCAAGTCCTCCAGCATTTCACAATGGAGACCAGGAACACCCAGACAAGTGGATCTGGACAGGTCTAAAAGGAGAGCCCAGTGGACCAGGTACTTGAGTAGTAATTAGGAATGAAGTGTATTTCCTTCAGCACTGATTAAACACATGGGCTATCACCCAACAACTAAAGTTAAAGGTCAGAGTGTGTGACCCAGGCAGCTGATTTGCACCTCCCCCCCTTTTTGTCGAAGTGGGGCTACACTTAGCAGGATATTTGGGGAACAGTGCCTGGGTTTTTGGAAAGAATATATGTACTGCCACATTGCATGCAAGAACTTAGCAACAATAATATTTAGCATTTGGGCACAATTCTTACAGCAGCTTTTTAAAATAGGTAAGTATGATTCTAGCTATGTTGCAGACGGGGTTGGGGTTGAGAGGTGGCAACTCGTCCAAAGCTACTTACTGCTTCATGACAGAGGCAAGATTTGATTTAGGAACTTCTGGATGCCAATACTTGCTAGCCATTCTGAAGCTGATAGAAAGACAGGAAGCAATGAGTCAGAGCACTGGCCCATTTAGCTCAGTATTGTCCACACAGACTAGCAGCAGCCCTCAAGGGTTTTAGGCAGGGGACGTTCCCAGCCCTACCTGGACATGCCTAAGATCCAGACTGGGACCTTCTGCATGTAAGGCAGGTGCTGGCGCTGAGCTATGGTCTTTCCCCTCCATGGCAAGGTGAGATTTGATCCAAGGTCCTGACTTCCCAATTTGTAAGTCAGTTGGTTAGCTACCACACTGCACCAAGTTGCACAACAGTTTGTTTCAAATAAATTTGTTACAAACAAAATTTTCATGTCAAGGAGGAAAGTTGTGTAAACAGTTGCTCTGCGCACACATTGCCTCCCTGCCAATCTAACATCACGGTGTTTGTTTGTTTTTTGCAAATGATAGGGTTACACCTTTGTTAGGAGCAACTAAAAAGTCACGAAACAATCAGCAAGCCTTCCACAATTTGCATGTGAATTAACTAATTTTGAAATTTTGAAATGAAAGATCAAAATCTGTTCTCAAAGGATAGTATGGGCTAACACCCCAGAGGACAGGATCACACTTCAAAACGACTTGACAGATTAGAGAACTGGGCCAAAACAAACAAGATGAACTTTAACAGGGAGAAATGTAAAGTATTGCACTTGGGCAAAAAAAATGAGAGGCACAAATACAAGATGGGTGACACCTGGCTTGAGAGCAGTACATGTGAAAAGGATCTAGGAGTCTTGGTTGACCACAAACTTGACATGAGCCAACAGTGTGATGCGGCAGCTAAAAAAGCCAATGCAATTCTGGGCTGCATCAATAGGAGTATAGCATCTATATCAAGGGAAGTAATAGTGCCACTGTATTCTGCTCTGGTCAGACCTCACCTGGAGTACTGTGTCCAGTTCTGGGCACCACAGTTCAAGAAGGACACTGACAAACTGGAACGTGTCCAGAGGAGGGCAACCAAAATGGTCAAAGGCCTGGAAACGATGCCTTATGAGGAACGGCTAAGGGAGCTGGGCATGTTTAGCCTGGAGAAGAGGAGGTTAAGGGGTGATATGATAGCCATGTTCAAATATATAAAAGGATGTCACATAGAGGAGGGAGAAAGGTTGTTTTCTGCTGCTCCAGAGAAGCGGACACGGAGCAATGGATCCAAACTACAAGAAAGAAGATTCCACCTAAACATTAGGAAGAACTTCCTGACAGTAAGAGCTGTTTGACAGTGGAATTTGCTGCCAAGGAGTGTGGTGGAGTCTCCTTCTTTGGAGGTCTTTAAGCAGAGGCTTGACAACCATATGTCAGGAGAGCTCTGATGGTGTTTCCTGCTTGGCAGGGGGTTGGACTCGATGGCCCTTGTGGTCTCTTCCAACTCTATGATTCTGGTATGGTTATATGTATTGTTTTGGGGTATCAGATGACAAAAGAGGACTGTAGGAATGCAAAAATTACATTTAAGGCCTGGAAAGCTTTAACGCTTCACATTTATCAGCAGCGAAAGACTGGCTTCCATGAGAGCTGTACTTTCATTTTGGTGGCTGTGTGTGTTCCCAGAACCAGCTCCTATACTGCCTCCATGCAAATGACAAAGAGCTGGTGTACCTGCGTCCTGCCTTTTGTCAAAATCACCAAACATATATGCTAAAGAGGGGAGCAGCAACCACTTCAATTCAGTGCTTCACATGAACCTTCTCATTTCTCACAGAGGAAGAACAGAGTTTTGCCAGCAGTATAAGGAGTGAAGCATTTATTTATTTATTAAATTTCTATACTGTCCTTCAGTCCAGCACTTCCACTGCCTCACCTGCAAATGTAAAGGAGAAGTAGAGCTGTGTGGAATCAACATGTTGCTGACAATGTACTCCAAAACTCTGGATGACCCCACTCAGTGGTTTCATTTAGATGTTCAACAGCATGAGCAATAAAATCAAACCCTGTGGAACTCCACGTTGAAGGCTCCATGGGGCTGAAGAGCACTCCCCAAGATACACCCTCTGGAACTGACCATCCAAGTAGATCCAAAGCAGTGCCACTCACCCCTAACTTAGACAGCCACTCCAGAAGTATACCATGGTTGATTGTCATGGTGCTGTCAGGCAAGGCATGTCAAGAGTGAGAAATTAACTCTTTATTGTCAAAAGTACACTTACAAGTTAGGAAAAGGCATGTCTATCAGTCCTATGTCTCAAATGCCTCAGCTATTTCTAGATGTCCACCCAATGAGGCAGTTGTAGCAACAGGGAGGCCTCACCTCCAACCTCAGCTTATGTATCTCCCTCACCTGAGCTGCATGCAAGCAGGCAACACTATGTCTCTGTGCAACCTGTTTCTGTTCCTCCCACTCCAATCCTCTTCTTGTCCTGGGAGACAGTGGAGCAGGAGAGGTGGGGGCAGGGCAAGGAGCCCTTTACCCCAACCTGGCCTATCTCTCCCTTCTCATGCACCTGTTTTTCACTCTCCAATCCTGCAGCTTCTCCTGCCTCTGACTCTCATCTCCTGGCTGTTACAGGCTCCCCCAGAGCATTGATTCCTTCTTCCAAGTCACTCTTCTCTTCTCTGAGTGCCCACTCCTCAGTGTTCAGACAGTCCCTGACATCCATAGTATCAAAAGCCACTGAGAGGTCAAGGAGAAATAATAAGGACACATTTCCCCTGTCTCTTTCCCAGCAGAGGACAACCAAAGCAGTTTCTGTGCCAAAAGCAGGTTTAAACCCTGATTGAAATGGATCTAGAAAATCAGTTTCCTCCAAGAGCACCTGGAACAGGTTTTCAACCATTTGCTCAAGAATCTTGCCCAAGAAGGGGAGACTGGCAGCTGGACAATAATTACTTAGATTTTCCAAATCCAGGGAAGGTTTTTTTGAGTTGTTTTAGCACTTCTTCCTTGAAGCAGGCAGGGACCACCCCCTCACACAAGGAAGCATCACATCCCTGGCCCAGCCAGCTGTCCCTTCCCAACTAGTTTTTATCAGCCACAAGCCACTCAAGTAGAGAGATCAGTCTCACAACAGGTTGGTACAAATGGGACTTGGGACAAAACTTTGCAGTACAGAGTACTTCTGTTCAGTTAGCCACACCGTCTTCCAGGATACTCCATTCCATCTCCACTCCCTGAACAAGTCAATCAGAATTTCACTTGCAATCCTCACTTGTAAAATTCAGGACTCTAACAAGGAACACGAACTTCTGGTCTAAAAGTAGAGCATCATGATACATCGCTAGAGTAGACACTTGTTAGGAATAGGATATCCCAACAGTGGGCAAAGAAAGAAGTTGGTCAGAGGAAGGTGAGAAGCTGCTGTAATAAGAAAGGTGTAAGACCCAACGCATGAAGCACAACACTCTTCATCCCTGCATTCAGCATAGCAAAATCTTTCAAGAGGTGCAAGGCTTACTCGGGTTCAGACAGAGAAAAGAATTGCAGGATCCTTTTTTAAAAAACCTGTCATTGTTAGTAAAGAATTTGAAAGAAAGAAAGAAAAGGTATAAAGTCTATAGGGAGTATCCAGTGGCGGCTTTGTGTCTGTAGAAAGCACTTCCACTTGTACAAGGTGTGCGCCCTGGGTTTTTGCCCCCTCCCCATTACAATCTGTACCGAAAGCTCCTCCTGAGGCTATTGTCTGGAGGGCTGCAGTTGGTGGGAGAGAGTTTGGTAAAAACTGAATGACCCATCCTGCTTAACCAGAAGCTCTTTTGCTAGCTGAATCTATTATCCAATCGCATCTGTGTAATGAAAAATAGCATTTGCTTCTCAGAGGTTCTGTGACCATTTGCCCCACATTTATACAGAAAAAATAGAAATAAAATGTGTGGACCTGTCCTTACCCTGTTACAGGACTGAGTTCTCTTTCACTGCCAACAAATTGGGTCTCCTCTTCTGCTTCTTGTTCTGTTACCATGCCATTGACAGAATGTTGTTGTGAAAGGACATCCAGTTCACCATCACCAGCAACAACTTGCAATAAAAGAGCATCTGTCCCTTTATTGTGTGATTTCCCATCCTCTTGTTGCCCTGATTTGTGAGGGTTTCTCTCTAGCAGAGTTTCATCTTGTGTCTCACATATCAATTCCTGGCTTAAAACACCTTCTAATTCTTCAACAGGGTGTCTAGATAGTGACTCTATTGTGTCTATGCTACAGTTTTCTTCAGGTGATATATCATTCACTCCGTTTTGGCCCACCATAGTCCATTCCTGATCTCGCGCAGGGCTTCTGGGTGATTTCTTTTCATCTCCCAGTTTTTGAGGCACAACAGCAGAACTTTTCTCTGCCAAATAGAAAGATTCCCATTCAGTCTCCAGAGCAGACTGCCCTTCACTTTCATTTATTATGGAGAGTGACTGAAATGTATCCGAGGTCTCTGCTGAAAAGGTTTCAAGAGAATTTGTTTGTTCTACTGCTGCAGCTTCCTGTGAAGTGAAATTACTTTCTTGTGTTCCCAAGATATCCTTCCTCAAAGATACAGTTTCTTCGCCAGTAATGAGGACATAATCCATCTCTAGTGAAGATTGATCTTCGGCTTCTTTCAAAGTTGTCTTTTCCTTTCTTTCTGGTCTTATCATCTCTGACTTATCTATGGACTTGCACCCTTCACTTGCATTATTCAGTGTATAACAGATAGATTCTGAAATTAAAAAGAACAATTTTAGTTAAAGTAGTCAAGTCACTGATCAAGATAATATTAAAAGCAAAATACATTATATTTTAGCTCCTCCTCCTGTTCTATTCCCCCTCTTTTTCTTTGCTTAAGTGTGGCTTAGTGAATAAGTATAGTGCTAATTGCAAGATATTCTAGATTGCTAAAAAGTATATAAATACAATATTCTGTGATACATGCATATGAAAATAAAGTCTCCTTTTTCAGAGCCAGAAGCTAGTACGAAAAGAGTTTTGGAAATAATTCAAGAGTTTGGTCAAATGGCAGGATTTAAATTGAATAAGTTAAAAACTAAGGTATTGGAGAAAAATTTAACACAGATTGAAAAAGAAAGGTTTCAGAATGAGACGGGGTTGACTGTGGTTAAAAAAGTGAAATACCTGGGTGTGAACATGACAGCTAAGAATGTGAATTTATTTAAAGACAATTATGAAAAAACTTGGACAGAAGTGAAAAAAGATCTGGAGATTTGGTCAAACTTGAAGCTTTCCTTGTTAGGCCGAATTGCAGTTATAAAAATGAATGTATTGCCAAGAATGTTGTTTTTGTTTCAAGCATTACAAATAATGGATAAAATGGACTGTTTCAAGAAGTGGCAGAAAGATATATCTAAATTTGTCTGGCAGGGCAAGAAGCCCAGAATAAAATTTAAGATATTAACGGATTCAAAGGAAAGAGGGGGGTTTGCCCTGCCAGACTTTAAATTGTACTATGAAGCGGCAGCTTTCTGCTGGCTAAAAGATTGGCTGCTTCTTGAAAACACAGACATTTTGGATTTGGAAGGTTTTAACAATATTTTTGGGTGGCATGCATATCTGTGGTATGACAAGGTTAAAGCGCACAAAAGTTTTAAAAACCATATTGTCAGAAAAGCACTATTAAATGTCTGGGTCAGATATAAAGATTTGCTGGAAAATAAAACTCCTAGGTGGTTGTCGCCAATGGAAGCTAAGGCAGTTAAAAAGTTAAATATGGAGTCGAAATGGCCAAGATATTGGGAAATTCTGGAAAGGGAAGGGGACAAACTGAGATTGCAGAGTTTTGAGAAACTAAAAGGGAAGGTGAGAGATTGGTTGCATTATCACCAAATAAATGAAGTATTTAAATTGGACAGTAAAATTGGTTTCCAGGTGGAAAAATCAAAATTGGAGACTGAATTGTTAGAATCCAGTACTAAGAATTTGTCAAAAATGTATAATCTTCTGCTGAAATGGAATACACAAGATGAAACGGTTAAATCAGCTATGATTAAATGGGCTCAGGACATTGGTCATAATATTTTGTTTGCTGATTGGGAAAAGTTGTGGACCACCGGGATGAAATTTACGGCATGTAATGCCCTAAGAGAGAATATTATGAAAATGATCTATAGGTGGTACATAACCCCAGTCAAGCTTGCAAGGATTTACCATTTGCCTGACAATAAATGTTGGAAATGTAAGGAAAAGGAAGGTACATTCTTTCACCTCTGGTGGACGTGCCCGAAGATTAAGGCATTCTGGGAAATGATCTATAATGAACTGAAAAAGGTATTTAAATATACTTTCCCCAAGAAACCAGAGGCCTTTCTCTTGGGTATTGTCGGCCAGGGGGTGTCAAAGACAGACATAACTTTCTTTATGTACGCCACAACAGCAGCTAGAATACTCATTGCGAAGTACTGGAAGACGCAAGATTTACCCACACTGGAAGAATGGCAGATGAAGGTGATGGACTACATGGGCTTGGCAGAAATGACGAGCAGAATCCGAAACCAGGGAAAAGAAGCGGCGGAAGAAGAATGGAAAAAGTTTAAGGACTATTTAAAGAAATATTACAAAATCAATGACAGTTAGAATGATGTTGGACTAAAGTAAATGGTTACTATCAGTAATGGTTAAGACAAGGAGAACAAAGATGATTAGCTTAAATTTACAGTAAAATAAGGGAAGATTTGCTGAACAATTGATTAGAATTTGGAATACAGAAACGGGAGGCATGAGGAAGTCGAAGAAGAAAGGTTTAAGAAATTAGGACATGAAATGGTACTTGTTTTTTGTTTTGTTTTTTGTCTATTGTTTGTTTATGTATGTTTTGTATGTATGAATATAAAAATTGCTTAATAAAAATATTATTAAAAAAAATAAAGTCTCCTTTTTCTTTCTTTTGCCAGTATGTGAAACAGTAATAATCAATATTGCCTTCTTTAGACAGGAATGACAAAGAAAATATTTAAGCACAAAGTTTTAAAACTCTGAAGCACATGCATGGCACTGTACTATATGTCAGCATCACACTACATCTCCTGTATATTTGTCTAACACACGTTCTATCAGTAAATGCATTAATTACTCACCATTGGCTATGCTTATGACTCCATCTGCTGGTGAATCAATACTAATTGATTCTGCTTCATACTCAAATTCTTTCAAAAAATCAGTCGACTTAGGAGTCACTTCAGGTTCTAACAATAAAGATCCCCAATCTTGATCTTCTTGAGAACATTCCCCAGTCTTACCATTGGAATCACTAGGCTTAGATTCTGAAATATTCCTTGCACTTCCAGCGCCTGATAAATCAATATTACTTGAATCTGTTTCATGTTTGAATTCTTTTAAAGCATATGATGATTCAGGAGTCTCTCTGGATTCTAACAGAAATGATCCCCAGACTTGACCCTCTTGAGTACATCCTGCAATCTCTTTGTTGACATCAGTAGCTATAGATTCTGAATGATCAATATCATTGACACCCGTGGGTGATTCAATATTACTTGAATCTGTTTCATATTCAAATTTTTTCAAAGTACATGAAGATCCAGGAGTCCCGTCAGACTCTACTAACAGTGATTCCCAACCTTGATCTGCTTGAGAATATTCCGCAACCTCACCTTTGATATCAACAGTGCCACATTCTGAAATGTTCATGCCACTTTTCTGAAGAGTGTAATCAAGACCAAATGATACATCAAATGGAGAAGTACATGCAAGAGGTGATTGTTCTGTGAGTGATCCTACAACCCATGGGCTATTATTCTCCTGCAAATTTTCAGGTTCTTGTAGAATATTAGTGGCATATTGACTTCCTGCACCATAGAGGAAATCTTCATTTTCTTCTTCTAGGGAGGCTTGCAATGAATGTTTCTTTCTGAATATTTCATTGTTTTCTGCTCTTTTCTCTGATTGATTGTCTAAGATTGCAATGGGATTAATTTCATTCAGTGTGGTAGATGGTTTAGTGGCAACTGACATCTTACTGATGCTATGCATATCTGATGCTTCCAGCTGATCATCCATCCCTGTAGGTGAAACCAGAGCAACAGCAGGATCCATAGACTTCATTTTGTCTGAGGAAGTTGCACTTTCCTGTTCTTCAAAGTTTTTATTTTCGTATGCATTGCTTTTCTGATTTATGAGTTCTGCTTCCAAATTTTCACTACAGGAACTTGGAAGATCCTCTAGTTCAGTAGTAGTTTTATTTGCTATGTCAGATTCATGCATAACAGTTTCCTCTCCAATTTCAGATAATTCCTCATTTCCAGCGAGTGTTACTTTGTAGGACTCACCAACACTTGTCTCATTATCAAGACACAGACTTTCAGGACATAACTCTTCTCTGTCAATTGTCAACTGCTGATTAAAGACTACGTCTATGTCTTTGTATATTTCTGACAGCATGGAAGACATCTGAATAGCTTTTTCGGGTTCAGTTAGAACAGAAGATTGGGCACAAGTTTCCTTGTTTTCATATTCATTGCAAACATCAGGGCTACTTGAGGCCTGTGAACTGCTGTCTTGATCACAGTGACTTAATATATCAGGATTTTCACCATTTGTTCTCAAGACGAAAGGCTGTTCAACATTAGTCCACAAATCTGGATCAACAATAAATGCCTGGCAATCACTAGGGTTGTTGTTTTGTAATATATCTGGAACAAATGAATTTTCCTGTGTAACTTCATCACATCTTGGGCTAGGTTTCCTTACTGGTTTTAAAGGTAGTGGAGGATTAGATGGAAATTGTTCACTGCTTTCTTTTTTATCTAATGGATTTACATTTACTTCATTTGGATTGATAGATGGTGCATTCATTTTATCTCTTAGCAGACCAAGTGTTGGATCGACCTGAGCAAGTGCGTTCAATAGGTTTGATTGCCAGTCTTCTGGAACAGGGTGTTTAAGAGCATCTTGATCCTTAACATTAGTAACAGAGGATTCTTGTTTTACACCACTTTCATCCTCACAGGATGGTGACAGTGGATAACACTCTTCAAAATTCACAGTACCTTGATCCAACTCTTCTTCTTTGTTAGCCAGTGAGTTTGCTCCATTTCTGCATTCACATTCACTGTTATCTTGAGTAGACTCATTTTCAAACTTAGCAGCATCATGGAAATTTGGTTCTTTTCGCTTTTCATTTTTTTCTGTGTGTGTTTGCATTGCACCATGTGTAATGGTGACTGTGTCATTAATTTTTAAATAATTATCAGAATAAAATTGTGCACCTTCCATTGAACTTTCATCTTGGCTTTGTAAATTCCACCATTCCGAGGAATCATCTGGAAATCTAAGATTGTCCACTATGGATTTTTTATTTTTATCTAATGTGGTTTCAGAATGACCTTGCATTATTACATCCCAAGCATCTGAATTCTTTGGGCCATGGTTTTCTTCGTGATTTATATCAGACATTTGTATAGTATGGTCATCTGCTTCATCCTGAATTGTTTCCCAATGCGCTAAACATTCAGATGTTTCATGAACATAATCCTCCACTGAAGTGTCAAAAGCATTAAGATTTTCTGAATTTTCATTTAATGTGACTACTTGGACATTTTCCTTGAAATGAGGCTGAGTGCTTGAACTTTCTGAATCAATTGCAAGGTTTGTTTCATGAGGCCGAACAGATTCTTGCCCTTGTGTGTCAGCCTCTAGTCTGTTAGGATGTAGAGCTGCCTGTATTCCTGTCTCTTGCATACTCAAGTATTCTGAATCTACATCAATTCCAGGACTTGATAATGAGGATACAGTATCATCATCCACATGAGCATTCCAAAGCTCTAAGTTTTTCGGCACTTTGTGTTCAGTGCTTGTTTCAGAATCTTCTTGGCTTTTATTCTCAGGTAACTCTTTTCCAGATGCTTCTTCACCATCAGTTGTCATGTCCCAAGCATCTTCATTTTCTTTTTGATTATTAGCTACCTGAAAGCTATCCCAAATATGTATATTTGTAGAAAAATCACTTGTATCGGGAGTGGTTGCACTTGAGTGTGTATAGTCAATGGAACCACTACAAGTGGTGTCTTCTTTGTAATAGGTGTCTTTGATAGGAATATCTTCTGGGAAATTATACATGGTATCTGACCCTTCAAGTGCCTCATTTATGTTGGGGCTTATTCCAACAGACTGTGCTTGTTCATCCACCGATACATTCCAGGCATCTAGAATATGGGACAACTCATGATGAGGCATAATATCAATACATTTCTCATTTGAAAGCTTATTCTCAGACTCCAAACTTTCAGAAGTCTCACTATCGTGAGACAAATCCATTCCATTTGACAACAAATCATTTATTTTAGGCTTATCCATTGTATCCAGGGCTTGAGTATATTCTGTATATGAATCCTGTTGTATTTCCATTGATTTCTCTTGATTTTTATCCTCTAAAGATGCTCCATGACTGCTAAGCATTCCTGAAACATTTCCAGGAGTTTCCAAATCAGATTTATGAATGTTCACGTTAGCAACTGACTCATCAAATTCCTGATGTTCCTGATGTTCTCCTACTGGTACTGGCAATTCATCATGTAGCAAACAACTTGATGGCTCTGACTTAGAGATACGTTTCTCCAATTTATCCCATACATCTTGATGTTCAACCAACTCCGGATAATGCATTCCTTGATGGTTTTCTCCTCTAGGGGAACTTGGGGATGCACTCTCCTTCTCAGGGACCTTCTGTGCAGATAGTTCCCTATCCAAACTTTCAGATGGGGATAACACATTTAAACTGTATTTTGGGTAAGCATCCATGTCAAGACTATGAACTAGGTGCTTGTTTTCTTTTTTGGGAGATGTAGCAAAATATTCTGCATTGCTATCGAGAGATCCACCCTTCTTTTCCTCATTGACAGGATGAGTCTCATTGGAAAATGGCAGGCTTATTTCCTCTGGCTCTGCTACTACATTTTCTAGACTGTCACTACATCTTGTTTTTTCTGGTGACCTGGGAGAACCAAAAATTGCCCTGCTTTCCTCTGAACTATTACTAGACGAGAGAGGGAGTGGAAGGATCAAGTCTTTGTTGTCATTTTGCATCATTTCATTCCTAATATTTTCAAGGGTGACTTGCCCACTTCCCTCATCTGTTCTTTGACATTGCTTGACTACTTGCTTTGAGGCAGAAAAGATGCCACTGTGCTCTAATCCAGCCTGTTGATTGTATTGAAGCTGTTCATCCCACTGGTTCAACTGTTTATCTAGAAGTCTGGTGCTCTGCTCTGATTGTTTGTTTCTTTTTACTTGATCACTGACTGAAAATGTTCTCTCCATGTCATTTGTGTCCTCAAGGATGACATCACTACTTACTTCAGCATTTTCCCCTTCAACATCTATGGTATTATTTAGAGCTGAGTGGCTATTTTTCTCTGTAGAAAACATCATTATTCCAGTGTCTTCAGAGCTTGAAGGACTACTTTCATGATCACAGTAGTCATCTGAAAAATATGTAGCACCTTTTTGTTTCAAATCAAGTAAATCAATATTTTTTATAATAGTAGTTTCAGAATGTACTGCTTCCGGTTGGTTCTTATTATTAAGTGGTGCTTCCCAGGGGCCTCGACTTCCATAGTCAGAATCAGTGGAACATACCGCTGATGTTTGTGGTAATTTCAAATCTCCAAAATTGTATGTTTCAGGTTCACCTGAGCTTATGTTTACCATTTGATCCAAGATTGGCCCATAATGTTTGCCCTCACTCTCTTTTTCATCTCCAGCCCCTGTTGGTGATACATATGAGTCAGATGTTGAATAATTTGTATCCGGTGGAGAAACAATAAAATCGTCACATGTATTTGAGGTGTTAAAGTCTGATTCTCTATATGACAGGAAGGGGTCTTCCCAAGAGACAAGGTTTCCAAGTGCCTCTTTTCTAATGTTTGTGTCATACATGGCCCATCCATTGGTATTTTCAAATTCTTTGGGTTTAGGTACAGTATCCCTTTGGTGTTCCATAGCCAATTTAACATTCTTCAGCATGCCACTCGTATCATTATTTGCATTTTCATATGTTCTGTTGTTTTTTATTGAACTATCTTGTCCTTCATTCTTTGATCCTAGGTCTACTTGACTGTTTAGATGTTCAGAATCATTGCATTCAGAGTGTTCTGGTGAACAGTTGGACATAACCCATGTATCAAGTTTCATTGGGGAAATATGATCAAAATCTACCTGAGGAACATTCCATGTACACTCTGAATGTCCAGAACCGTCATGATCAATTTCTGCCCAAACATTAGGTGAATTTGAGTTGATGTGTCCACCATTACTATTGGTATTACCCCATGGACCAGAAATTGCAGGAACTGGTTGACTGGTATTCCACATGCTAGCAAAGTCCTCCATTGGTTGTTCATTGTCTTTTTGATGGCATCCCAAATCCTGCTTAACTTGGGCAGCACCAAAATTGTTCTCCCAAATACCTGCTCTTGCAAAATCCATACGCTTCTGCTGCTCTTGTATACAGACTGAATCTGAAGCTCTTCTATCAGTTTGCTCTTTCAGTAATAGACTTGTTTTATATTCTTTCCATGAATCAGGAGTCTGAAATACAGATTCTGCTTCAGTTGAACTCCATGTAACAGCATTTTTGGAATCTATTTGAAACCCATCCCACCAGCTCCCATATCTTGTACGAGACTGAGAATTGTTCACATAATCAGTTTCATTATTTTCTTTAATTTTATCTTGTGGGCAAAATAAAGATGGCCCATCACCTAAAGGCGGCGATTCCACACGGCTGTTCATAGAGATTGGTGGAGTTCTCCTCTCAACATTGTTCAACACTTTAGGATGAGAGGAAGAATCATTTTCTAGGTCTATCATACTAGGATGTTCTTGCAGGTGGCTACACTCATTAAATTTTATTGTGTCATCTTCTTCCTTTCTTGTCATTGGTAAATCAGTTGAATAATTTGCAATGTCACATTCTGATAGATTTGTCTCATCATTTACTTTTGAGTCAGTTGGTGGTTGTCCTTCTGATGAACCACTGTCATGGGAGAAGTCATCAGGAGGGGAACAGTCCACAGAATGAGAAGAATCCATCTGAACTGCAGCCATTGGTGCTAAATCAAAGTTGAATAGATCAAAATTGTTGCTGCTGTTCCTCGGCTGAGATTTTTCTTCTTCAGCTACTGCTCCTTCAGGAATGGGACTATAGGAATCAAAACCGGAAAGGAAACTGTGATGAGATGCTGCTCCTTCTACTGGGCTATCGTCACTAAGAAAAACTGAGCTCTCCTTGGAGGATCTGCTGCTTCTAATAGTAGCAAGCCCACTGTCTGGACTCACAAGATCTACATTAGCATCAGCATGGGCTTGGACAGATCCATTATGATCTTGAGGGTTCTCTATAAAGTTGACAACATTTGGCTGTGGTTCAATGTCAGAGCCATAAAGCTCCATAATACCAGAAGATCCTTGAGAAAGTGGAGCGCTTCCAGCAACCGCTTCAGTGGAAGATGTTCTACTGTTTGGTGCCATTTCTGGATGTCTCCTGCTGATAACGTCTTTCATTAGCAGGAAAATTTCATCGCAATTGGCTGAAGAATTTTCTTGGTGATAAATGAGGAATTGATCACATCCATATTCCAGAGGATCCAGTTCTAGGCAAGGATTCTGACATTCTTCTAATTCACAACAAATCTGTTGAGGAAAAAAGCAGTGGTATTTATCATGTCTGTTGCATAATTTAAAGTTAAAAACAAACTTTACTGAGTAAGTTTTCTTTTAAGAAGCCCCCTAGAGATGTATTAGGGGGTTTAGGAAGCAAAGAAACAGAACACATAACAGTATCAGATTTAAAAACCCACATTAAAATCACAAATTCCTGCTTTCACTCCTTCTTAGCCTCTTAACTTGCTCAGATTGAGCCAATCAGTTTCACCCCCTGCCCTATCCAGGCCCCACTTAAGCACCTAGTCTGGTGGTAATAAATTACAGCAATGCTAGTAGTAGACTTTAAAATGACAGAGAAATCCAGGACTACGGCAATTACACTGATATCTTTTGTGGTTAATCTTTCTCTAACTAGAAAGTCTTGGGTTGGGGGAATGTGGACAAATCTCAAGATGTTTATGAAATGAAGAAGGATCCAAATTGGGTACACTGTATAAAATTATTTTCTTTCTTTTTAACAAAATGACAATTTGTTTTATCTCTTCCCCTCACCACTCCTTTAATCATCTAATGGTGTTTTTATTGCATCGTTGCTCACAGATAACAACACACTCAATAAATGTAATTTCTATGACTCATACATCCTATGCTATGGCAAGACTAAAAGACCAACAGGGAATGTAATGATGCATTTCTGTTCTAGAACACAGACAGAATTACTTTACTCTTTCCTTCGTGATACTTACCTGATTTCCCATCTCCATGTTTTCTGAATAAACTGCTATCTGCCTTTTTTCTTGCCTTTCTTCTGATAAGTAGCTGGCCAAAATGACAAGGACATCAAAACCATACTTATCTACAAATGCTTTTAGATCTCCGGTCATGTTTCTGTGAAATAGGCAGTCCTGAAATATGACAAAATTACTTCTTATTGAAGGATTTTTTCTATTGGTTAACATCCAGAGCTAACTGGAATGGCTAATCAAATTAATGATGAACGCATTGGGATCTTGTTCATACTCTTATGGATCCCAATAATTATTGTAGCTCTAAAAGTTAAAATAACATAGCCATATGTTTATACTTTCACAAGAATAATAGAATCATCGAGTCAGAAGGGACCCCAAGAGTCATCTAGTCCAGCCCCCCTGCAACGCAGGAATATCCAAAAGAAGACTGTTCCACTGTCAAACACCTCTTACAGAATCTCCTTTCTTGTAACTTGAAGCTACTCGTTCAAGTCCTACCCTCCAGAACAGGAGAAAACAAGCTTGCTCCACCCTCCATGTGAGAGCTTTTTAGATCTTTGAAGATGGTTACCATATCTCCTTTCAATCTCTTTTTTTCCAGGGTAAACACACACAGCTCCTTCAACCATACCTCATAAGGCTTGGTTTCCAAACCCTTGATCATCTTGGTTGCCCTCCTCTGCAAATGTACCAGCTTGTCAACATCCCACTTAAATTGTGGCGCCCAGAACTAGACACAGTATTACAGGTGTGGTCTGACTAAGGCAGAATAGTCATAGTGAACACATCCAGACAACCTGTTTATTCAGCATTCATCCTGATTTACTTGCACAAAGCTTACACAGTAATTCGATTATGCCTGGTCTTTACTAAGCATTTGATTTGTTTAGGGCGCAGTTATATGACAAGAAGCACACATTCTGCATTCATTCAGATTTGTGGTGGCGAATTCATCCTACACTTTAACTGCATTCTGTGGCACATTCCAAACCACAAAGTCCTCCCCTGGCTGATACCAAAGTCCCAGGGTATGGTCTGAAGGCACATGAGGCCATCAGCTTGGTAAAGCTAAGCATGTTTGAGGCTAGTCAGTGACAAGATGGTTCTACTTCGGGTTCCATGATGGAATGAAGATGGGATATAAAGGTAAGAAAATAAATAAATAAGGGTGGGTGTTCCATCTCTGCTATTCCCTATCATCCTGTTCTGACAGTAATTTCTTCAGGGGGCTGGGAAAAGTCCTGCAAGCCCCTCCCCCATTCCAAATGTAGGTTGTTTAACCTTCTTGCAAACAAATCAGAATGAAAGCTCAATAAAGACCTGAAATAATCTAATCTCTAAATAAAATTTGTGCAAGTAAATCAGGATGAATGCTTAATAAAAAGCATTTCTGGAAGAGCCTCCAAAATCCACCAACATCACAACTTGAGATGTCCCATGTGATCTGCCCCACACCTATGTATGCCATACATTTCCAGAGTTGTGGGATAGTAACCATGCCTTTTCAGGTGAAAAACAAGAACCTTCGGGGAAACAAGGAATCTTACCCCAAACAATACCATAATTCAGTCTTTCTGAAATAACAGCAAAGACTAGATCCATCTTTTAAAACAAGAAAAACCTTGTCATTCTGCATTGCAAGTTAACGATATAAATCCAGTGTGTTTTAACATCTTTATTTTTGCCTATTGTAATACCTTAGCAAAACAAAGAACACATTTAACTGAGTTTCTTTGTCCCCCTTTGGCTTGCGCTGTTTGCATTTGAGAAAATGTATTGTACTCTGGCAAAGAACATTATCATATGACATTATTGGCTTTTATACTGCTACTAAGCAACGTTCTCCCTAAATCAACAGCAGTTCATCAACAACACACAACTGTATATTCAGGTGGGCACTTATTCACTCCCTCCCATTCCAAACTCCACACATCTGTCTTCTATCTGATAAATTACTTTTTAGTTTGTGTGTGTACAAATACTATTTATTAATCTACTCAGACGTGTCTAGCAAATGTGTCTATTTTCCCTTAAGTTAAAATGAAAATGAAAAACACTTCATCAAATCTTAGGAAGGAAAAATATTATTTCATACATTGAACTGTCTGGGGTGGGTTTTCTGCAGTTTTGCCTGCTTTTCCTGTGCTGTTCACCTTGGCATTCACCCAAAATAGAGTAAATAAGCAGAGGAGAGAAGGGGTAGATGAGGATCTACTAGGACATCGCTGTGCAATTTGCAGTAGATCAACAAGGATTTATGACTCCCAATTGTTTAACAACAGCAACTTATCTTTTAAAATAACAAATTAGACTGCTGAAATGAAGAAGCCTTGTAGAGAAAACCAAGAATAGATTTTGGTATGAAAGGACTGTGAACTCAAATACTGAAAGCAAATTCCTGGGCTACAATAAACTCAAAAAGTTTTGAAATTCCGTGTGTTTATCAACTCCCTTTCTTAGACCCTAATTTACCGGTAAAATTAATTTCAGATAGTGGATTTTGGGAGTTTCTAGGAAAGAAACAATGCAAATCCCACAATATTGACATCTACCCACATCCATGATATAGGATGCGAGACTGTGCAAGGAACTTTTTACCTTTTCTTCTTTGAAGGGCACGCCAAGAAATAAACTGTAATCCTTTGAAATTTAGCAATTTAATACTGTTAAACCTTAAGCAGAATTTGCCAAGGCAGAGCAGCAGAAATAGTACAGATGATCTCTGGGGACACCTTGCTCAGAATGATCCATTCTGAGAAATACTACTTCCTCAGGCAAGGCCAGGCTGACTTGGCACTAGGAGTGTCAGGGAATTCTCATCAGAAATAGAAATCCCTACCCTTCATTTATAGATTCTACCATACCTTTATAAACCATTCACTGGTATATGCTGTGAAGCATTTTGTGCACCTAAGTTCAATAGGTGAAAATATATTTAAAATGCAACCATAATGAACATAAAGGGCACAATGTCTATATCTTGTTTGGTTTCAAATAATCAGGTATTATTATTATTAAGCAATATTATACAACTATTATTTGGTGGCGGTTATTGGAATGGGAGTGTATGGGGTGTTGGAGGAGAAGCAGGACACAGGCTGGACACATTGTGCTCCTTCTGGAGCAGTTTGTTCACCTCTGGTTCCCACACTCTCACCTGTGGCTCCTAAGAGCCACAGCATGTGACAGCAGCCACACCCAAGGAACGGTTTCAACTGGCTGGCTAAACCAGGTGAGGGGAGCGCATTAGTCTCAAACCTTCAGTGAGTTAGGGTTGAATTCAAAGACAGGTCACTTTGGTGCTGTTAATGCAGGTACGAGTATCTGCAGCCACAATAGATGCAGTGATCCTCCAGCGTTTGACTTCTCTGAAAGCACACTCCATTGTCTCTTGAAACAGACAGATGCCAATAATAAGGTGAGAATCTCTTCAATATACTGCAGTTTTGGTGCAAAGTCACAATGGCAGCAGTTTCCATTTTCAGGAAGCTGTATGTGGGAGTCAAATACAAATTATGTTGTTGTTGTTGTTTAGTCGTTTAGTCGTGTCCGACTCTTCGTGACCCCATGGACCAGAGCACGCCAGGCACCTCTGTCCTCCACTACTTCCCGCAGTTTGGTCAAACTCATGCTGGTAACCTCGAACACACTATCCAACCATCTCGTCCTCTGTCGCCCCCTTCTCCTTGTGCCCTCCATCTTTCCCAGCATCAGTGTCTTCTCCAGGGAGTCTTCTCTTCTCATGAGGTGGCCAAAGTACTGGAGCCTCAGCTTCACGATCTGTCCTTCCAGTGAGCACTCAGGGCTGATTTCCTTAAGAATGGATACGTTTGATCTTCTAGCAGTCCATGGGACTCTCAAGAGTCTTCTCCAGCACCATAATTCAAAAGCATCAATTCTTCGGCGATCAGCCTTCTTTATGGTCCAGCTCTCAGCTCCATACATCACTACTGGGAAAACCATGGCTTTAACTATACGCACCTTTGTTGGCAAGGTGACGTCTCTACTTCTCAAGATGCTGTCTAGGCCTGTCATTGCCCTTCTCCCAAGAAGCAGGCGTCTTTTAATTTCGTGGCTGCTGTCACCATCTGCAGTGATCATGGAGCCCAAGAAAGTAAAATCTCTCACTGCCTCTATTTCTTCCCCTTCTATTTGCCAGGAGGTGATGGGACCAGTGGCCATGATCTTCGTTTTTTTGATGTTGAGCTTCAGACCATATTTTGCGCTCTCCTCTTTCACCCTCATTAAAAGGTTCTTTAATTCCTCCTCACTTTCTGCCATCAAGGTTGTGTCATCTGCATATCTGAGGTTGTTGATATTTCTTCCGGCAATCTTAATTCCAGCTTGGGATTCATCCAGCCCAGCCTTTCGCACGATGTATTCTGCATATAAATTAAATAAGCAGGGAGACAAAATACAGCCTTGTCGTACTCCTTTCCCAATTTTGAACCAATCAGTTGTTCCATATCCAGTTCTAACTGTAGCTTCTTGTCCCACATAGAGATTTCTCAGGAGACAGATGAGGTGATCAGGCACTCCCATTTCTTTAAGAACTTGCCATAGTTTGCTGTGGTCAACACAGTCAAAGGCTTTTGCATAGTCAATGAAGCAGAAGTAGATGTCTTTCTGGAACTCTCTAGCTTTCTCCATAATCCAGTGCATGTTTGCAATTTGGTCTCTGGTTCCTCTGCCTCTTCTAAATCCAGCTTGCACTTCTGGGAGTTCTTGATCCACATACTGCTTGAGCCTTCCTTGTAGAATTTTAAGCATAACCTTGCTAGCGTGTGAAATGAGTGCAATTGTGCGGTAGTTGGAGCATTCTTTGGCACTGCCCTTCTTTGGGACTGGGATGTAGACTGATCTTCTCCAATCTTCTGGCCACTGCTGAGTTTTCCAAATTTGCTGGCATATTGAGTGTAGCACCTTAACAGCATCATCTTTTAAAATTTTAAATAGTTCAGCTGGAATACCATCACTTCCACTGGCCTTATTATTTGCAGTGCTTTCTAAGGCCCATTTGACTTCACTCTCCAGGATGTCTGGCTCAAGGTCAGCAACCGCACTACCTGGGGTGTACGAGACATCCATATCTTTCTAGTATAATTCCTCTGTATATTCTTGCCACCTCTTCTTGATGTCTTCTGCTTCTGTTAGGTCCTTACCACTTTTGTCCTTTATTATGGTAATCTTTGTACGAAATGTTCCTTTCATATCTCCAATTTTCTTGAACAGATCTCTGGTTCTTCCCATTCTGTTGTTTTCCTCTATTTGTTTGCATTGCTCGTTTTAGAAGGCCTTCTTGTCTCTCCTTGCTATTCTTTGGAAATCTGCATTCAATTTCCTGTATCTTTCTCTATCTCCCTCGCATTTTGCTTGCCTTCTTTCCCCCGCTATTTGTAAGGCCTCGTTGGACAGCCAATTTGCTTTCTTGCATTTCCTTTTCATTGGGATGGTTTTCGTTGCTGCCTCCTGTACAATGTTACGAGCCTCCATCCATAGTTCTTCAGGCACTCTGTCCACCAAATCTAAATCCTTAAACCTGTTCCTCACTTCCACTGTGTATTCATAAGGGATTTGACTTAGATTGTATCTTACCGGCCCAGTGGTTTTTCCTACTTTCTTCAGTTTAAGCTTGAATTTTGCTATAAGAAGCTGATGATCTGAGCCACAGTCAGCTCCAGGTCTTGTTTTTGCTGACTGTATAGAGCTTCTCCATCTTTGGCTGCAGAGAATATAATAAATCTGATTTTGATGCTGCCCATCTGGTGATGTCCATGTGTAGAGTCATCTCTTGTGTTGTTGGAAAAGCGTGTTTGTGATGACCAGCTTGTTCTCTTGACAGAACTCTATTAGCCTTTGCCCTGCTTCGTTTTGATCTCCAAGGCCAAACTTGCCAGTTGTTCCTTTTATCTCTTGATTCCCTACTTTAGCATTCCAATCCCCTATAATGAGAAGAACATCCTTCTTTGGTGTCACTTCTATAAGGTGTTGTAAGTCTTCATAGAATTGGTCAATTTCAGTTTCTTCAGCACCAGTAGTTGGTGCATAAACTTGGATTACTGTGATGCTAAAAGGTCTGCCTTGGATTCGTATCGAGATCATTCTATCATTTTTGAGATTGCATCCCAGTACAGCTTTCGCCACTCTTTTGTTGACTATGAGGGACACTCCATTTCTTTTACGGGTTTCTTGCCCACAGTAGTAGATGTGATGGTCATCTGAACTGAATTCGCCCATTCCCGTCCATTTTAGTTCACTGATGCCCAGGATGTCAATATTTATTCTTGCCATCTCATTTTTGACCACCTCCAACTTACCCAGGTTCATGGTTCTTACTTTCCAGGTTCCTATGCAATATTTTTCTTTACAGCATTGGACTTTCCTTTCGCTTCCAGGCATATCCGCAACTGAGCGTCCTTTCAGCTTTGGCCCAGCCGCTTCATCAGCTCTGGATCTACTTGTACTTGCCCTCCGCTCTTCCCCAGTAGCATGTTGGACGCCTTCCGACCTGAGGGGCTCATCTTCCAGCGTCATAACTTTTATATGCCTGTTGTCTTTGTCCATGGAGTTTTCTTGGCAAGGATACTGGAGTGGCTTGCCGGTTCCTCCTCCAGGTGGATCACGTTTGGTCGAAACTCTCCACTATGACCTGTTCATCTTGTGTGCCCTGCTAGGCGTAGTTCATAGCTTCTCTGAGTTCTTCAAGCCCCTTCGCCATGGCAAGGCAGTGATCCATGAAGGGGAAATACAAATTATATACTATATTAAAAACTAAGCTCCTTTAAAGTTGTAGAAACTGAATACCTGGAATAATTTATAAGCATACTCATTTGCATCCAGAAGTAATTGCGCCCTGAAATAAATGGAACCTAAGTTAGTCAAAATTCATTTGAGACACACTGAGTTAAATTGGAACTCAATGTTATTTACTCTTGGTTCAAATCAGTGTCACTTGTTCTGAGACTTTTGACTGCCAAGATTGTTCCCACTTCTTACCTAAAGTTAATTCATCCTTGTCTTCAGCTTCTAATAAATTGTTCTAATATTTTGATAAGTTGCCTTGTTTATGGGGATGTATACGTAAAGGTTTTAAACCATAATTAACTTTTATTTATATTAATTTTCCTTACAGAATTACATAAGAAATTATTTTTTAAATTTCAATCTACTTTTAGTAAAGGAGATTAGGTGTTACTATAAATTGTTACTGCTCTTTGTGTTAAGCCTGTAGTACGCCTCGTTAGAAATGTTTTATACTGCTTGCTTAAATTTTAATATTTTAGACATTGAAGTTATGTTTTAAAATGTTTTTATAGCGAATACATAGGGAGCTTAGAAATTCTTGAAATAAATGAACTCATCAGATGCTATTACAATGAAGATGACCGTTTGTCTCCCATTCTTGTAAAACCCATATGCTCTCATCCAGTTGCCATTGTTTTCAAAGGAACTAATTTCCTTTAAGTTGTGCTCAGGATCAAGGTGAAAAATCTGAATATTGTTGCAGCACTTATTGATGCACATGATAAATTCAGTCAACATACACCTCTAGTGCAACATGCAGAAATACAGTGTTCCATATACAAAAATATACTGGAAAATATGGTGTTATATATTCTTTTGTTGAATTAAACTATTTAACCCTAGCTATATTTTCAAACCTACATCGTTGGGAATAGATAATACCAATTTAAACACAGCTTTGAGAATAGATTTTTGTTTTGTTTTTGTCCTTCTCAATAGTTATACTTTCTGATTTATGGCATCTGACAGTTGATTACCCAAGTGAGTCCTGTATAAATGTACATTACACATACATCTTGACTGTTTGGAGGAACTAACTGTGTCAATATTAACCTGACCAAATTAAGAATAAGATGCCTCTTTTGTTCTTCACACTTCTCACATGGAGAGCACAATATGGCTTTTGTCAGAGGTGCTCCATCATTTTGGCTCAAGGAAACTGTCAGTACCGTTTGGGATCCGTTATTCATGGGCAGATATCCTGATGGGTCTAATGAAGCCTTTCTGCTGACAACTCATTTGCTAAAAATACCCAACCATCACAAAGTACAAATGAGGAATATATTTCTTTCCTCATTACTGTGTTTTTTCCCCGTCTCACAATTGGCAATTATGTCATGAACCCCAACGATCCTCAAGCTGGGATATGCTGAACTTCACTATGTAGACTATATATATTTATAGCCTCATCATAAGTCATGGTCAGTACTTCTGTTTCTTTTTTCTTACTATGAACTCACTCACTGACAAACTTTATGACATCTTTTAAATTGCAACATAATAGGGTAAACACCAATGTTATTGCACACATGCCGTGCCAACAGCCTGTGTGCCATTTGTTGAAAAATTTGAGCTAATTACTGCAAGCCCTCTCCTGGAAACAGGAGTGGGCCATTTTTTAATAAAAGTTTTCAGGTAATGTCATCAAAGAAAAATAAGAACACATATTTTTGTCACATTAATCATTGCATGCTCTCTCTTTCACACACACACAGTATTGAACCTTGTGGAATTAGCAACATACAAAACTAGATTGCACTCAGTATTCCATGAATTTACAGCAGGCAGGCATCTTTCATTAAGAAAGTCATGAGAATCGGGCCAAGGAAGTATGAGGATTCCTAGACAATTTCTTACCAATCCCATGAGTAGGATGAGTCACATATTACAGCTTAGTGGATAAGAACATTATATGTATGGTAAAAAAGAAGAAGAAGAACGTATCTCATATGTAGCCATTTTGCATATTAATGGAGAATGCCACAGGTAAACATGGTGATTGTGGAACATGTGAAGCTGTGTGTCTCAAAAATGCTTGAATTCATTCTGCACCGGCCTTTCACACTTTCTGTGACTTCCAAGAACAAGCCGCTCCTCCCAGTTCTAATCCACTGCTCATCTTTCTCCAGTCCCTCTGGGCCACCCTGTTCTTCCCCATGGTTGACATCTGTCTGTCTCAGGAGACAATGGAGGTATGCGCCTTTGGGGCTGCAGTCAACTGTTATAGTTGTGCTGTGGCTGTAGAGACTGATATGGAAGAGAAATGTTTAGTTGCAGCTGGGGCAGATGAATGTGGCCAGTTGTGCTGCTGCAGAAGCACCATGGTGTTTCTTCTCCATATGCTGCTGAAATTCCCTTTACTGTCTGGCATTGTTTTCTTATGGTGCAACTATGACTTAATAATCAGCATCTTGATGATATCTTTTTTCAATTATATATTTGGGAATTCCAACTCAACAGGGCTTACATTTAAGTGAGCATTAATAGTTCACTTCTACTGCACTACATATCATATTTTTGTCAATATCCAGTGAAAGTGCTTTTGCACAACCTGCTCCGACAATATAGCTGCTGGCTGGTAGCAGCTTTTGTGACCAGAGTGGGAGAGAGGAGGCAGGGAATGGGATGTGGCATGCATCAGCACCCTACTGCTAGGAGTGGCTTGGCAGGCTAGTTAAGCCCACGCCCCCTCCCCTCCCCCTCCTAATGAGGCTAATTTGGTCACATTTTGGCAGGTAGGTGAGAGAGTTGGAAGGGCCGTAGCTGACCACTGTTAGGCATCTTTAGGGGTAAGGTACAACCATTATCATATTCTGCCTTTAAATACTCTTAGATCTTACAACCCCACTCCATTTTGTCCTCTCCTCCAATCACTGTTTTTGAATTTTTATTAAGAGTTACTGTCTGTTGCTGTTTCACTGTGGCGCAGACTTAGCTCTTCCTTTTTTGAATACCCCTTTTTGGCTACCTGATTCAAACTTTTTTAAAGAAAAATTACCATTTTTATCATCATGGTATTGAAATGTTACCTTATTTCTCTTCTTGCTAACTGGAATTGAAATACCACAACACAATCTGGCTGAATGAGAACAACACTGGTTTTTCTTCTGGTATTACAGCTATATTTATTATGAAGCATGTGTATTTTACAGCTTCTTCCACTGTCCATAGTGCAAGCATGTTAATAGATTCCTATTTACTTGTCTGCATATTATTCTGTGGCAAAAACTTGACATTAAAAAAAAATATTGTCCAATTCTTAGGTTTGATGCCCCTTTAGCTCTACTTTCTGTTATTTTTCATCTTCATCATGGTAATATTATTCACATTAATCTTTCCAGTTTTCATGCTTTTCCTCTTATTTCAGTGAGTTCTGTAGCTTGTCTTGCTTTATCCTTTTTTTTCATTCTGAGCATCTTGTGTAACTTCTCTGTTTTTCTCTTCAATAAATTTGTTTTCCTGTTCAGATTCATTAGAAACTTCTTCTTGCACATAAATATCTTCACGAGCCCAATCCTCCCTATTTCTTCGCTTTTATTCTCCCTTGCCTATCTGTACTATTTTATGCACTGTTGCTCAGTCTACTCTTAGGTTCAGCCTCATGTTTCCTTGATCTCCTGCTTCTTATCCGACTTTTCTCTTCTCTTTCTTTCACAGAAAACCTACTTGCTCTGGCCTTTGATTCCTTCTGTAAAAGGTAAAAAAGGTTCAGCTCCCAATAGAAATTTTCATTGACTTTGGATGCTGCTCTACAGCACCATCTAGCATCACATTTTTATAATGCATTTACAATGTTATAAATTGACCTGTGTAGCTGAGTCCTGGGAGTGAGTTCTACAGAATTCAACCCCTGGCTCTTGGAGCAAGTTGGCTCTTGGAGCCAACTAATTTCAGTTTTGTTTCCATCCTCCTTCCGCCTACAAGGAGGTCCATAAGGTACCTATGACAAAGGGTATGTATTGGGAAGATGTTGTTTGTAGGTCTACAGCAGACCTTTGTCTTGGTAGTGTTTTGAGTTTGGGGCATCAGTCTGGATAATACTCTGTGGCCCTTCCGCACCTCCCACCATGGCAGTTGCTTTTACCCAATTTTCAGCAATCCTCCCTTTCTTATTCATCTCATTCAAGAGGGTCACCTCAGGAAGGGGTTTGGGGGATATCCAGGAGTTGCTGGGGTGGCAGAAAAAGTCAACGTCCAGCCAGTGCCTCTCTGGACCCAAGCTGGTAACAGTAACAGTAATAACAAAAAAGACAACATGAAAAGATTGAATGTCCTGGGATTTAGTTTAAATAAAACAGGATGACTTTAAAGTGCTGTAATAGAAATAAAAAATAAACACAAATAGAACCAAATAAATAACAAAAAGAATAAATAAGAACTAATACAGCAAAACACGCCACACCACAGCAAAAGAAACCATAGAATACAATAAAACAACTTTAAAGGGGAATAACAAACTATTCCTAGAGCTATTCAAAACCAGTCAAGAGGCTGCTTAGATTAGGACAGAGGTTTTCAACTTTTCAACAGCTCCCTTAGCCAACTACATTCTTTCTGCGGCTCCCCTGGGGGGCTCAGGAGCCCAGATATGTCCCCCCTTGCCTGCAGAGCTGGCAGCCTCTCACCTCTTTTCAAACACCCTCCCTTGTGGAGGGTTCCCTCATCCTCCTCTCCTCTCCTCGGGAGTCCTCCAGGCAGCCGCTGCTGCTGCCCCTGGTCTCTGAGCTGCCCCCCTGCCCCAAAGAGAGGTGCCTCCTGACACTTCCCCACAGGGGCCTGGGACTTGTCTGTCCATTCCCAACAGCAGGGGCTGGTGGACTGGCTGGCTGGGCTCTCGCTTGCTCACTCAGATGCTGCCTCTGCTCCTGGCAACCAGCACCTCCTGGCCAGTCCCAGAGGCACCATTCGCCTGCGGAGCTTGTAGCCAGGGCTGCTGCAACAAACAGCCGGGCAAGCCTTGGGGAGGCAGAGACGGCATCCGAGGAGGGAGGGAAGGAAAGAGGGACAGAGGCCAGGGTTGCCCACGGCACCCCTGGCCATCATTCAAGGCACCCCAGGGGGCCATGGTACACTGGCTGAAAACCACTAGATTAGGAAAATTCTGAGGCCATTTTCTATGACACAGAATAATCCTATGCACATATACTCAGAAGCAAATCTCGCTGAATTCCATGGGTCTTACTCCCATGTAGTGTATATAAAATTTCAGCCATTAAATATGCATTCCAGCCTCTCCCATGCTATTTGTAAATGTTTGGATGAGCGAGAGAGAAATTTCATGTACAGTGGTACCTCGGGTTAAGTACTTGAATTCGTTCTGGAGGTCCGTACTTAACCTGAAACAGTTCTTAACCCGAAGTACCACTTAAGCTAATGGGGCCTCCTGCTGCTGCCGCACCGCCGGAGCACAATTTCTGTTCTCATCCTGAAGCAAAGTTCTTAACCTGAAGCACTATTTCTGGGTTAGCGGAGTCTGTAACCTGAAGTGTATGTAACCTGAGGTACCATTGCATATCAGTGCAAGGAGATTTTATACTCGCATTATATATTAAATTGATTCCAGGCATTTTATGTGAAAACACCCTTATACAATACTGTAAATGGAAAATGTATGACAAAGGGGTGTGTGTGTCAATAACCCATTTGTTTTCCACAACATAAAAGGCAGATACACAGTTTTCCTTTTGTCAGGTATTCAGCAGAAATAGGCATCAGGAACGTCCTGAAGTGATAAAGTACAATCATTTCATGAATATCCAAAGCTGATTCAGAAAACCTTCCAAAATAGGAAGCAGTGTGGTGTACTTTTATGGGGACCATAAATGTTCACATTCTTGTTTATTACAGTATTTTGAGCATTGAAGCACAGAACTGCCATTCGAGCTTTCGGTTGTTTGCATTCAACACCACTTTTAAAAGTTACTTCAACAGATCCATGATCCCCACCTACACTCATGCAAAATTAACAGTAGAACATGAGATATTTGATATTAGACTTAGATGAGAAAGCACATCCTGGCAAAATGCCTTTGGCTTTTCTGCAGGTAATAGAGCACTAAACTGTGCAGAAAAATGACCTTCCTACTTACTGACCAAGAGCTGTCTAGTCTAATAAAATCGTCTCAGGTGTAAATTTATATTCAGTAATTTGTACCGTGCAGTATAAGTCTCATGCAAACATGGTAATACGAAAACACATTTCTTGCTGTCAAGAAAATGTCTAGCAAAATTAATCAACCATTCAACCATTCAGGCTCTTTGCATACCCTTTTGTCAAAGAGGGAACGCTAAGAGATTTCTTTCCTCTTCCGTGCACTCATTGTAATAGATTGTAGAATCCATCAAGCCTGTGTTGATTTATTGAACTGTCTCTTAGCACAGCAGTAGAACTACAGCAAATGAACTGATATTATCTCCAAAAAAAAGTAATGATCCAACAGTATCTGCTGTCTTTAATTCACTCCAACTTCAGATTATAGATTTCTTAAAGGACCTGACTTGTATGCATCCACAAACAACTTAGCATCAAGAAAGACTGTGAAAATTCTACATTCTCATAATGCAGCCTTATTGATTGACAGTAAGAGTGAGGAACCTCAGACCCAGGGGCCGAATGTAACCCTCCAGATCTCTGTCTCTAGCCCTCAGAACTGTCCCCAGACCATACCCGTCTCTCCAGGCCACACCCTGTGCACCATGGCCCCACTCTGTCATTTGGCCTGGATCTGCCTCTTGCTTGCCTAGACAGATGTTGTGTGTGCATGCAGAAAACTCTGGATTTTGTACAGCTGGAATGTAGCCTACTCTTCAAAAGCGAGAGCCACGTCCACTGCTCTGCCCAATTTTGCTTCCGGTCCCATCCATGTTCTCCTCCTGGCTGACATGTGACTCTCAGGCTACAATAGGTTCCCAACCCCTAATGTAGTGTTCAGATGTTAACCACCCTGAGATCTCCGGGTATAGGGCGGTATATAAATTCAATTAATGGTGATGATGTCAGTGGCCCTAGGGTTCTTTAACTTTCTTATTTGTTATTACTAGTATTACCAATAGTGTTTAAGGGTACAAGCCTATACACTTACCTGAGGGTAAGTTCCACTGAATTCAATGTGATGCACTTCTGAGTAGACATGGATAGCAGTGCAATTTAAGTTATCATTTTTCTCAACTTTTTTTGGTATACTGACCTCCCTGCTGCACCAAGGATTCCCTGCCCAAGCTGCTTCAGGTTGTAGCAGATGTTCT
Source organism: Podarcis raffonei (assembly GCF_027172205.1). Lineage (NCBI taxonomy): Eukaryota > Metazoa > Chordata > Lepidosauria > Squamata > Lacertidae > Podarcis > Podarcis raffonei. The sequence continues at coordinate 62,245,295 of NC_070612.1, read as the reverse complement.
CCTGGAGACACCAAGTTTAGCTGTCCTAGGGGATTTTAACATCCATGCCAACACAACCTTACAAGAGGCCACTCAGGACTTCATGGAAAGCATGGGCTCCCTCCATGGGGCTGTCCCTGAATAAGTTTAGCCCAACTCATAGTCACGGACATGCCTTAGACCTGGTGTTTACCTCTATGGATGTTGGTGATCTGACACTTAAGTAAAAGTGTCCGATTGGTGTCTGATTGTGCAGGCACACCAGAAACAATAGTGGAAGCCATGCCAGATGTTCGGCTTCCAAACAAAGTTTGAAAACCGGAACACTCACTTCCAATTTCTGATCATTTGGGAGCCAGAACGTTTGACTCCCAAGGCTTTCGGGAGCCGAGGTACAACTGTACTGTTTTGGGGGGACAGAAGGCAGGCAGGTGTAGAGGACTCCCTGGTCCTGAATGGGGTAACTGTGCTCCTGAAAGACCAGGTGTGCAGCCTGGGAGACATTTTGGACTCACAGCTGTCCATGGAGGTGCAGGTCAATTCTGTGTCCAGAGAAGCTGTCTACCGTCTCCATCTGGTACACCAGCTGAGACCCTATCTGCTTGTGGACTGTCTCGCTAGAGTGCTGCATGCTCTAGTTATCCCCCACTTGGACTACTGCAATGCACTCTATGTGGTGACTCGGAACTGCAACTAATCCAGAATGCAGCAACTAGACTGGTGACTGGGAGTGGCCGCCAGAACCATATAGCACTGGTTCTAAAGGATCTTCATTGGCTCCCAGTGCGTTTCCGAGCACAATTCAAAGTGTTGGTGCTGACCTTTAAAGCCCTTAATGGCCTCGGCTCAGTATACCTGAAGAAGCATCTCCACCCCCATCGCTCAGCCCAGACACTGAGGTCCAGCACCAAGGGTCTTCTGCTGGTTCCCTCACTGCGAGAAGCAAAGTTACAGGCAGAGGGCCTTCTCGGTAGTGGCACCCACCCTGTAGAATGCCCTCCCTTCAGATGTTAAGGAGATAAAGAACTATACAACTTTTAGAAGACATCTGAAGGCAGTCCTGTTTTGGGAAGTTTTTAATGTTTGATGTTTTATTATGTTTTAATATATGTTGTAAGCCGCCCAAAGTGGCTGGGGAGACCCAGCCAGATGGGCAGGGCATAAATAAAATTGTTGTTGTTGTTGTTGTTAAAATAAATCCTTTCCATCTTGCAGCTCTGTAATTGTTATAGCTAAACAACCATGCGTTTTTTTCTATTTTCACATACAGCTTTGTAGTAAGACTCCATTTGTGTGTATTTTGAAATACCATGCATATAGTGGGTATTTATGGTGAAAAGGATGCAGAATGCCAAGCAATCCACAGCACTGTTTAAATGTGGATTTTATCCCTAAGCAGCATCCACTGAAACCTACAGAGCAGCCCATTCATCACTCGCCAGCTTTGTATTTTTCTTCATAAAGATATATGACCTTTGCCCATTAGATTTCATTAGCAGGGCACCATACAAGGCTCCTTCGCAGATGACAGGCTAGAGAGCTAAACATCCTCGCCTGGAGGGTTTGTGGGAACAAGCCCATCTTCAATCCTTGTCCCTGGGAGGCACTTTTAACACCTGCCAACCACAGCACTATCATCAGAAAAACATTTACAGATTTATCTTCAGGCTGGTGATTATAAGAGATAATTTGTTTGGAGTATGGATAAAGTTGGTCTAGCATAAACAAACTAGATGCTCAAATTACATGACGAACATCATTAACTATTGATTTAACCACTGCCGATCTGAAAGAGAAGAGACATTAGCTCAAAATGATAGGTTGTTTTAACTAAACTGTATTAGTCACAAATAGGAGTAAATTGTAGCTTGAGCATTTTATCTTTACTGTTTACATAGCACTTTACACTATATTCAGAGTATATTGATAGTTATACATAACTATGATCTGTACATTCATAAATGTACATACGAATATTTCCATATTTATAGTCATTTCTATGCCTAAACTTCTGTCAGTCCATCCATGGATGCTATCAGTTATAACTCTGTAACATTACTTAGCAGACGTTAGCTAATTCCAAGTTAAGCATTAAATGCTTTATCCCCCTCCCACCACCATAATGCACTATGCTATTAGTCACCTTGCATTTTAAATGTGAAAATTTGTAATGCAAACATTTCTGCTTTGATTTTGGCAATTTCAAATATTTAAATCCCATAAAGGACAAATCATCCATATATATTAATTAACACAGCATGGTATGTATCAAATTCTGTCAGACACTATTTGTCATTGAACGTTATATGTCAAATATGGTAAGATTTCTAAAGATACCATTAACAGGCCACCTACGAAAAGCCAGCTAATGCTAGACACAACTGTATGTCAAGCAATGCACCAAACAATAGTCATAGTTGCACATCACAGTAGATGAAGGTTTAGCATGATGTACAAAAGACAGAACAAGCCCAAGTGAGCCTCAGTACAGCTTGCTCCTCCCTTCCTGACAGATCGGAAGAGAATTTCAGCTGTATTTACTTTTGCTTTCCCTGAATCTGTTTATCATGTTCTCTACTCCAGAGTAGGGATTTGTGCATTTTGAACTTGATCAGGTAAATGTGTGCTTGTAAAGGATATTATTTATGATGCATGATGTGAGTGTTTCTCAAATGTTATCATCTCTGATTAAAATGGGTACACTTTTTCAGTTTCAGGTTCACAGGAGTCAATTGCCCCCATCATGTATGCATTATGGGACATCACACATAGAGCAGCTCCACTGCTGCCAAAGTGATACAGCACCAGCATCTTATCTCTTCCCTAGGCTAAGGTTACCAGACATCCCCGTTTCCCGGGGACAGTCCACGGATTTACAAACCAATCCCCATACAAAATCCATTGAAGTTGAAAAGTGTCCCCAGATTCACTGAAAAAAATCTGGTAATCTTACCCTGGGCTCTCTTTTATATGTTGTCCTCACAAGTTAGGCATATTCTCTGCCACCAACAATTCCCCCTTACCTCACAGCAATCAGACCATAAAGTGTTTTGCAATCATGCCCATTTAACTAGTTAGCACCAAACTATGTGCAATGTTTGAGCAGTGCAAGCTCTTTCTTTCAAAAATTGCCAGCACCAGGATCTGATCCAGATAAGAAACCTAGTGTAGGGGTAGCTTGGTGTTAATTCTTTGCCTTCTGCTGTAGCCCTTATCCAGAGCAGGGAAATGGTGTGTGTGCCTGCAATTTACATTGAGAAAAAGCTGCCACTCATTCCAGGAGGAGCTCTCCCTGCCCACTATGCAAATTACAGATGTAGAGGTCTCCATTCCCCACACTGGGATCCTGAACTGGTTTGGGGGTCCCATACTGGCAATATATGAATGAAAATGCAATCAGAGGTAAATGATTTAGTTTGGACCTCAGTGTCAGGACTTCAGCACCACAAGCATAATACAATACACACAAACATAAAAAAATGCTACCATAAATGTCTGCCATAAATAAACAAAATAAATAAAAGTTGTACGTCCATCTGATTGGGTTGCCCTAGCCACTCTGGGCAGCTTACAACAGATATAGAAACATAATAAAGCATCAAACATTAAATACTTCCCTATACAGGGCTGCCTTCAGATGTCTTCTATAAGTTGCATCAATATTTTATCTCCTTGATATCTGATGGGAGGGCATTCCACTTTCTTAATAATGTGGAATTAATAACACTGAAACCTCCCTTCTCAGGCTTAGGCTAAACTAGGAAGCATTTCACACACACCCTGGCAGCCAAAAGCTCCTTCTGTCTTCAGCACCCCTCACAAAGCAGTACAGTTCCTGATGAAATATTTAATCTTTAGTTTCAGCTGGATTGAAAATAGCCTTAATGTGAACCTTTTCTGCATGTTTTTCAGATTTTCTTATGTGTTTGATGCTTTATTATGTTTTTATACGTATTAGGGACCAAAATCAGACCAACTGTTTTACACCAGAGCATGGAAAGCACATTTATAAAATATAAAACAACTGTTTTAATCACCCTTTGTAATTCTGCTGATGTTTTGCAAAGGATACTAATAAGCACTCATGGTTATGTGAGTTGTGAGATGCCTTTAGCAACTCATTTGTTAAACAGTCAGTTCCTTCAGAGGATATGTTCAGAGTCATTATAGGAAAAATGCAGGTGCCCATTCTGACAGAAACTTGGTAGTTCGTGCTGGACATTTAGCAACTGCATTTACATCTTTGCCCCGTAATGAAAGCAGGCAAGACAGAAATTTACAATGGCTGATGCACTCAATGTTTCTGTTGGAGTGTATGTGTAGAATCTAGGACCACTCTTCCTAACAGGGAACTCGGGTGGTGAGAGTCAACAGAAATAAAGCCAAGACGGGGCTACTAAGAAATGAGAGAGAGGTATCAGCATGCTTAGGGGAACACTAAAGTCTGTGGACATATTAATGTAACCCCACCCACCCCAAAAGCAGCTCACTGAGGGCCCAGAATGCTCAGTTGGTTGAATGTGAGAAACGCAGAAGAATGTGGGGTTAGGATAACGGAATGCTGGAATACTCCTGTTAGTTTACACCGCAGCATTGGGTTGCCAGTCCCACTTGTATAGTACTGGTTTCCAAGAGATGCAGGGATTTCAGAAGTGGAACAGCAGTCAACACAGAAATGATTGGCCCAACATCTCATGGCCTGTTCAGATTCCATAACTGTATGTGTAACCTTAAGGGTTTTTTTGTCCTAACATGCATAACTTTACCCTTATGCATGAATCTGATTTGCCATATTGTGGTTATTTAGCCACTGGATCCATTTTTGGAACTCTTTGTAGTCTCCTTGGATTTTCAGTCACCTGAATAAATTGTTGTTATCAGCAAACTCCTAAACTTGTTTCATTTCCTACTCAAATTCTGAGGTTAATTACTGGATCCTTTACAATTATGGATCACTTTAGAAGTGTGTTGCTTCAGTGGCGGATGAAGAATTAGTTTTTGTTCTTGACATCGATGTATGTGTGATGCGTATGAAAGAGTGGGCACATTTGTTCACTCTGGTCATGCAAATACAATTGTATGAATCTGAACTACAAATATTTTTCACAATATGAAAAAACAATTGAACAGAAGCAAGCACTGTTTCAAATGGGATTAATCTCACCCATGGCAATGCTTTTTTGCTTGAGAAATTCATAATAAGTTTAAAAAATAATGACAGTCTTGGGGCTGTCATTTCTTCCCCTTGATACCAAACCTGTGCTCAGGAGTTCCATTGACGAGTATGGAAAATAATGGGCGTCATTGTCTCTTTCCCTATGGCTGGGAGCCAACATCTTCATCTGCCCCAGCTGCAACAAAACATGTCTCTCCTGGATCTGTCCCTACAGCCACAGCAGGCACTGTAACTTTCCAACTGCTTGCCTTTGCCCCCAAAGGCACACTCCTCCATTGTCTCCTGAGACAGAAGCCAATCAGCCAATGATAATGAAGGTGGTGGTGGTTTTTCAATGTGTTCTGAATGCTATTGTGTGTTTTTGGAAGGTTTAAAACTGTTTCTGGAATACTTTAAAAATTAAAATTTTTGATAGGTTTGACACCCTGGGTTCCTTCAGGACAAAGGGTAGCATATAATGTAAATTAATAATCAACAACAATAATAATACATTATTAGTTGTACTTCTTGTTTATAAAAATATTTTGGCTACCTCCCTGCTCGCTCTGACTACAAATCAATTATGAATAAAATATAAATTAAATAGAACACTTTGTTGCAAATATTTCACTTAATTTTTTTTAAAATCATCACTTAAAAAAAATTAACTGAATACACTACAGCAAAAATCAAAACCCCTTTCCCTCTCAGTCCTGACTACATTTACTTGGAAGTAAATTCCAATGAAACTAAAGATTGGTGTATCAGTGTCAAAAATTAAAGAAAGAAATCTATTTGAGACAATTATACCCACCAGATGGCGATCTTGGAACACTGGTAACTACTGCATATCAAGAAAGCCTTTGTTTTTCTTGTGGGATTAAATTTAACATTGATTCCAGTATTTGACTTGATCCTACAAGAGAAACATGCCAGCAAAATATTTTCTGCATGCACATTTTTTAAAAATGCATTCGAAGGCAGGAAGAAAACTCTGTTTCTTCCCTGAAGACAGCTGCAATTTTGCATATTTCAATGAGCCTTTTGCAAGGATGGAGTGGGATGGAGGTGGAAAACTGATATACTTCTGTGACGGTCAGCAGAGCCAGACCAGAGTCTGGTAATGCAGTCCCTCATAAATTCCACCAGAGAGCTGGAGCCTCTCTCTGATTGGCTACCAAGACAGCCAGCCAGAGGGGGGAGGAGCCAGCGTGAGAATAAAAGGAGACGTTTCTGAGGGAGAGAGTGTTTTGGGCTTGGTTTGAGTTATGGCATAGGGCTCAGGTTGAGAGAAACCAGAAAGTACCTTACATCCCCAATGGCAAATTTAACTTATCTTGAAATACCAAAACAGTGAAGAGCTTTCACTCTTGCCAGGATCTCCCTTCAGAGAAAATGCCCTTGTGGTATAGAAATAACAGAACATGTTTTTCTCCACAGCCAGAGTTACACAAACATACCTGCTAGGTTTATCCTGCCAATAATACACAAATTTCCAGGACACACAGGGCAACTCTATATCTCCTCACTGCTCCAAGATGTAAATCCTGATACAACATACTCAGTTGCCAGATTTTGTACTGCTATGATTGACATATGTCAGAAGATGGTATGTGCCACACAGCAGGTCTAAAACTGTGCAGCGATCCCTCTTGCTGTTCCAGCTTCTGAGATTCAGAATATTTTTTTCCTTGTTTTCCTCCTCCAAAAACTAGGTGCGTCTTGTGGTCTGGTGCGTCTTATAGAGCGAAAAATATGGTACATGTTTTATGTGTTTTTATCTTATGCTGGTCTATGACTGTAATCAAGATTTTTAGCAACTGTGCGTATAATAATGTGTTTAAGCCTCTGACATCTTTATATTTAGTTTAAGTACAAATTTAGAGTCTGCCCAAGACTCTAAATCACTAAGTTTTCCCTCACACAAGATTACCAAAAGATAGCCTGTGATAAATTGTAGACACACATTGTAAACTGACATAACACAAGGTGGGTCTACTATATTTAACTGGGGGCAGTTAGTGGGGCAAATCTGCAGATAGGCTATTGGTGGTTAGAGGTGGGATCTCCTATGACTTCATAGATGCTGTCATCATTATTTTGATGGGTTAATTTGTCTTCCTGGTTCCTTTTCAGTGCAAATTGTGTGGAAGTACTGCAATTGTATGGAAGTCCTATACTGACCAGTATATACTGACCATAGCAGTTGGGAAAACTTTATACTTTATTTTTATTTAAAAATAAACCCAATGTAATGGTGTTTTCAAAGTAAATCATCAGCTAAAGTTCTTTATTGGATTTACATCCCACTTATCTAGTCAAATACTGCCAAAAGCTTTTTAGCTGCTATAGTGGAGAAAGACCACAGCACATTGGTAGAGCGCATGCATTGCATGCAGAAAGCCTCAGGTTTCTAGTTAAAAGGGTCAGGGAGCAGATGATGAGAAAGACCTCTGCCAAGACCCTAGAGAGCCAACACCAGTCAGAAGAGACACTTGCTGCAAATATTTTAAGCAGTCATGGCTTCCTCCAAAGTCTCTTGGCAGTTGTAGTTTGTTAAGGGTGCAGAGAGTTCTTAAAAGACCCTTATTCTCTCACACAGCTATAATTCCCTGAGGGTTTAACATCCAATCCCTGTTCCAGGGGAACTCTGAGAACTGGAATTCTGAGGGGAACAACACTCAGTACTCTTTAAAAAAAAACTACAGTTCCCAGGATGCTGTGGGAGAAACCATGACTGTTTAAAGTGGTAAGATACAGTGGTACCTTGGGTTACAGACGCTTCAGGTTACATATGCTTCAGGTTACAGACTCCGCTAACCCAGAAATAGTACCTTGGGTTAAGAACTTTGCTTCAGGATGAGAACAGAAATCATGCTCCGGCGGCGCGGTGGCAGCAGGAGGCCCCATAAGCTAAAGTGGTGCTTCAGGTTAAGAACAGTTTCAGGTTAAGTACGGACCTCCAGAACGAATTAAGTTCTTAACCCAAGGTACCACTGTACTCTTAAATGTATAGTGCTGATAAGAAGTTGCCTTATACTTGGGCCCTGTGTTGCAGTGCTTAACTGGTCCTGCTTTTGAATTACACTGAAGTGAGTATCATTTCAGAATGTAATTTAGCTACTTTGCTGAACCTTGCAGGGAGTGCAATACTTTTCACTTACTTTTCTTTCTCTCCATTTCTCTCATCTTTAATGACTTGTGAGAGTACAGCAACCCCATTATTTCTAGATGGTGAATGTGAGTCTCACCAAGAATAATTAAGTTGCTGGATTGGGGTACAGGCAGGTGTTTTAAAAGAGACAGTGAAATGTAGTCAGGAACAGAAGTGGTCACTGTTGCTGCAATCCAAGAACAGAGAGACAACTGAAGTGTGTGAGATATCATTCATTAGGTGTCATGAGTTGACCCATTCAAAATACAGGAGTACTTATCTCAAAATATATAATGAGTAATAGTCTATAAACAACATCTTCTGTAAACTAAGTAACATTTTGCTAAAATCTTTAGGAATAAAAGCCTTTCAGAGCAAATGATGCATCAAATTCAAACAGGCCATCAAGATTGCTAATGGATTTTAATAGCAGCTATTACAGCATAATGGTGCTTTCCCAACAGCTATTTGTTTATAAAATTTTCAGTTTACAAGACCTTATGTCCAATCCCAGGAGACAACCCTCAATCATTTATAATCATTTGGTTCAACCTACAAATAAATGCTGCATCATTCATGTAGGTTTGCCAGATTGGCAACCCAAAGAATTGGTTTGTCTTTCTGTCTCATGATGTGGTGAGAGATGCGGTTAGTGAGCTGGGGCAGGAAGCAGCCCATGCCCACTGAAGACAGTGGGAACCTGTGCCCTTACCAGAGGCATCAGAGCCAGTGGAGAGCAGGATCCTGTAAACCACCCAGAGAACTTCTGTTATAGTGCAGCCTATAAACCAGCCTTCCCCAACCTTGTGCCTTCCAGATGTATTCAACTACAACACCCATCACCACTGACTTGTAGCTATGCTGCCTGTGGTTGATGGGAGTTGTAACCCACAGCTTCCAGAGGGCATCAGGTTGGGGAAAGCGACAAGAAACAGAATAAATAAAATGCTGCATAGACGTGCAACTGCTGACTGGCTAGAAGGCCTTGCTCACATGGACCCTGCTGTCAGAGGAGCACTTCTGGTCAATTAGCATCTGTGTGCCTTAAGGACACTGATCCAGTGGCCTTCTGCCTCTAACTGCCTTATGCCATCTTCTTTTACAGGTATGAGGCCGCCTCAGACTCTGGCTCCATACACACCATTCTTTTAAAGCACATTTCCCTGCCCAAAGAATCCTGAGAACCGTAGCTTACTCCTTACAGGGCTATAGTTCCTAGCACTCTTAACAGACCACACTTCCCAAGATTCTTTCAGGGAGGAAATATGCTTTAAATATATGGTGTGTAAACAACTGCAGTCCCAACTCAGTGGCAGCGGTCAAGTACGCCTTGCTGGGCACATCTGCCTTTGCATCAGAACACTCAAAGCAGCAATGGCTAGCCTGGGCTGTCCAGGTGTGTTGCCTTCCAACTTCTTTCAGCCCCAGCTAGCATGGCCAAAAGCCAGCAATGATGGGGAAAGACAGGTGCAAGTGAGCCACCCCTGATTTAAAGGAAATCCTTCAGACTGCCAGAATTAAAATTTTAGAGGAATTAAAAAAATCTACATACATACGCTTCTTTCAATTATTTTGTCTGAACTAGTTTTCAGTAAGTGTGTGTGTGTGTACACACAGAGAGATATTCCACACACAGATATTCCTGGACAGCAGAATCCTCTGTAAATAGAAAATTTTAAAATGCAAAATACTTGTATCAAAATAACTAAGGTATTTTGGGACATCCCCAACACCTAGGATTTTGTTTGTTTTTGTTTTGGGATGTGCGTGGCCCCTTTTAAGGTGTGATTCAGTGTTGTTTTTTACCTATTTGGGAAGTTTACCTTTTTGCTTTTTCTTGAGTGGGTTGTTTTGTTTTGCCTATTTGTGGGGTCTGTACTCAATTTCTTAAACAAGCTATGGAAATTTGTGACTAGGCACAAAAGAGCCAATATGTGCTAGTGTCCATGATAGTTAGCCAAACATTTCCCTGGTCTTGAAAGGTTTGGGGGCCTTGAAAATATTGCTGCACTGAGGCTTCTAGAATTGATCTAATCTCACTGGATGATGTGATTTTACTTTTAGAACTAGAGCTCCTGGCCACTAGGTGGCCATAACTTTCCACAGAAACAGCAACATTTCAAGAGAATATGTTTGTTAAGGTTTATTTATGCCACACAGTAGTCATTTTGTGTTTTCACAGTACAGAAATGCACTCTTATTTTCAAGTCACCTAGTCCTTATGTTAAAAGGTCTATGCAGAAAATCTGTTGCATTTGTGCCAAATGTCAGTTTCTGGCAATAAAATCATGAAGCAAACATAATGAAGGCAGCGAAGAGGCCTGGATGCAGTAGGATGAAGAAGTTGTGAACCTATTCCTTTCCCTAACTTTTTTAAATAAGAAAACCAGTCTAATGTAAAGGTTAGTGTATCAAATTAAGACCAGAAAGGACCAGATCCAAATCCCCACTGAGCTGTGAAGCTTATTGGATGACCTTAGGGTTAGTCCCTAATTCTTAGTCTAACCTACCTTTGTAAAGATATAGGAGAGAAACATGGACATAACTCTGAGCTCCTTAGAGAAAGGGGGGGATAAAAGAATATGAACAAACATAAATGAACTTTCAATGGATAAAAGAATTAAATAAAGCATTGGCAAGTAAGCATATATCAATGTGTCCAAACTGTGAAAAGCAGATTTTTCTATGGCAGAATGCATGTTCAACTGCCATGCCCACTCATACTTCCTATATCCTCCCCTTTCTTGCTCAAGAGTGGCATTGCTAATCTTGTCCATAATGGCCACCATTGCTTCTTATGCCAGCTGAGCACAGCAATCGCAAAAATGATTGTAAAGCAAAAATGCCAGCCCTGAGTACCATAGACATAGTCCATTTTTTTCATATACCTTGTTTCTACAAATGCATCTTTCCTCAACTTGTGCAATGGTAATGCCAATACATGGGTGGAAAAAAATCACTGAGACGGCATGGCTAGATACAGAATTTAAATTACTCTGATACACAGTCAGCATGCAATATACCGAAAACACTGTGTGTGTGTGTGTGTGTGTGTGTGTGTGTGTGTGTTACTACGCTGATACCCACACTGGACAACTGGACGATTGACTTGACATGTTGGCACACAAAGCTTTCTACCATGATTGGTGACAATGCAGTGATGAGAATGCCATTTGTATTCAGCCTTACCTCTTTTTTTCCTATTTCAAGATAGACCACAAATCAGGGGTGCAATTCTTTCCCATGCCTTCTTTTAATTTAAGCCATTCTAGCTATTACCACAATGTATTTAGGAATTACTGTACACTGCAATCCTAAACATGGAAACCCTATTGATTTGTATGGTGCTAGCTCCCAAATAAATGGGAACTGGCTTGCAGCCTTAATCTCTCTCTTTTTTTAAAAAAAGCAACGCGTATTCTGTTCTTGAAAATTAGAGCACACAAAGAATATGTCTGATTCTAGTCTTGGTTATTCCATTGATAATGGTGCTGAATGTAAATAACAGAATTTACACTGGTATGATAAGAACTAAAAGAGCTCCTGTAACCTTCTGCAACTTTGTGCATATTAGAGTTGCATGCACTGCTTAAATATTTTCTGGGCTACAGTAAAATTTAATTTGGGATGTCAGGATTTCTTTGCTCTCCATAAAATAATGGAGACACAATCAAATATTTCATCAGGGAATTCAAACCACTGTCCCAGATCTTCATAAATACTGTATTGTCTAAAATGACTTATCTCAGTTGCAACTTGGGCCCAGATTTATTGTACAGTTCATCAACTTCTCAGCATGCTGGATAATGAATGTTTCATTTACATTGCTAATTGACAAGCCATGGTTCCTTCAACCTTTAACCCTTAAGATGTATCACAGTATCACCATATGTCAATATAATTGCGTTTAACTTTGCAGATTTAAAGAACAGGACAAAACAAAAGCTTTAGTAGCTGCACATGAATATAGTTACATAGAAGGCCATCAAAAGGATAATAATAAATGTAGATGTGGACTTACACAATGGCAAAATCAGCAATCTAAGAAAAATATTCTCATGTTCTCTCTTAGTGTGTCAATACAATTACAAAAATAAAACCTTAAATTAGGATATTCTCATGCAAACTGTATTATATAGAGTAAAATCACTTCCTCGTGCTTACTGGAGGCATAGTCTCAGTCAAATATTAGAATATACACTTTACAGGTAAAATTGTTGCATGCTTAAAATTTGTGTCCTTGAGAGCAGCAAGAGGTTATAATATCATATCACAGAAGATGATGTATCAAAGATCAGGGTGGTGCCCAGCAATTGTCCCTCACAGGCCAGTAATGGTTAGAAATCCTGTGGGCCTATGCCTTCAAGTTTATTCCATAAACCAGTAGTTTCTCAGACCTATCTATGTTTAGACGGAACAGTATGAGAATGGCTATCTTAAGATAAGGATTCAGATGGCACTTGGAGTAAAGAATCCTTGGATGTTATCCATGCTGACTTACTGCCAAGTATTAGTATTTCACTCTGGTGAGAAACTCATGTGTCACTTGAACACAAGCTGTGGTTTATGTAACCCCAACAGTTATTTTGGTGGGAATGGACCCCAGAGATATATAAGCCACATCAGATGGTGAGAACCTCTGTGCAGCCTTGACCACAGAAAGTGCTACATGTTGGCCACAGCTCCATCTCCATCTTCAGGGGTCATGCTTGTTACTGAAAAAGTTCCCAGCAACCAAAGAACAAGGGAGCATAAGATAAGGCTTTGTAGCTTTCTTTGAGCTATTTAATAAAATATTTAGCCTTCACCCCATTTGTGTGCTCATTGTTTTCTGAATCTTTTTTAAAAAACCATTTCTCCTTTGGCAATATAGAGGTGCACCTAGGGCTATTCCAGTGCAAAAGTAACTTTTGCCACTAATAAAGTGTGTGTATTTGGCAGATTTGAACATCCAGAGGTGTGTCTAAGACCTCAATCTCTATCATATATGCTGATATAGATGTCGTGTGTACCATTGTACTACAGGACCTAGACAAAAAGATCACGAGTGTCCCAAGATGTTTTAAGGACCTCCTACCTTTCAAATTAAAAACTTTTATGGTGGAAGTATCTTAATGAACATGAGAAAGTTCAATTCCTTTGTAGAATTGACAGCTACTTTGGCCAATAGCAATGAGAAGGTCAATGTGTGCACAGCAAATAAACAGCATAAAAAAGATGGCCTTACAGACTAGTGAAATTAAAACAAAAAAAGAAGACTGTTAATTCATGAACTTGCTTTGGCTACTAATAGGAATGCCAGAAATTTAAATTTTCATGTTTCAAGTAAAAATATTAAATTAACTGCAAGATGACAACGAGCTATCAATTTGCTATCAATTCTAGGATAAACTCCCCAAGGAGAGGGAAAGTCACTATGCTAAATTCAACGGTGGAGCAGTCTTCTCCCTTAGGAGGTTGTGGACTCTCCTTCCCTGGAGGTTTTTAAGCAGAGGTTGGATGGCCATCTGTCATGCATGCTTTAGCTGAGATTTCTGCATTGCAGGGGGCGGACTAGATGACCTTTGAGTCCCTTCCAACTCTACAATTCTATGAAACCAGGATCAATTTTTTTCTACCTATTTTTTCCTTCCTTCAGAGCATCAGAACTAGGTACAACTAAAAGGAGGATTTCAAAGATAGTGGCCTATTGGTAATGGCATAAAATCTGAGGCACAACGGCTTGATTTTGTTTGTACAGAAATATGTACTCAAGAGGAGCAAATAACTTGTTTTCCTCTACTTTGAATGCACATCATTCCTTGAATCATCACAAAGTTTCTGCACTATTCTCCAGGTAATACTGACACCATTCACCTTGGTCTGAATGACTCTCTGACCATTCTATTATATGAATACCATTATATGAATGGTATCATATAACCATTACATTTATGTCCTGTTGTCATATGTATGTTGCTTATTGCAGCAAATCTTCAAATTATTTCTGCATGTGTTAAAGAGCCCAACAGAGAGACATTTCATATCCATGTCAATGTAACAATTTCCTATAGAGGCAGCTGTGACCTATTATGTGGTGCAAGATTAAGTGATTACCATATATCATCACCTTACATTGAGTTTTGTGACATTTAAGGTCACTTTTAGCCAATCCATATCTGTCATGGATGCTTTAGCAGAGATTCCTACATTGCAGAGGATTGAACTAGATGACCCTCAGGGTCTCTCCCAATTCTACAATTCTATGATTCGAAGGCACGAATCTTTATTGGAGATCAAGGGCACATTACAGCCATGCAGAAGCACTAACGGAGGGTGTAAAGCAGAGCAGGGGCGGAATGCAGGCCAAGGAAAGTCCTGATGATTGCACAGAGATACCTGGATGTCCACATTCGACTCCTAAGCACAAGGTTCCCCAATCCTAATCTAGCTCAATATGATCTGTTTACTGACCACCAGCATCTCTCAGTGCTACCTGAGGTCCTTAACTGGAGGTGCTGAGGAGGCAGCATAAAAATGGATGCAAAGCATCCATTCCGACTAAACATTCGGAAAAACGTTCTGACAGTAAGAGCTGTTCGACCATGGAACGGTCTCCCTCAGGAGATTGTGGACTCTCCTTTTTTGGAGGTTTTTAAGCAGAGGTTGGATGGCCATCTGTCATGGGTGCTTTAGCTGAGTTTCCTGCATTGCAAGGGGTTGGACTAGACAACCATTGGGTCCCTTCCAACTCTAAGATTCTATTATTCTAAGCATATGGCTGTCAGCATTAGGGAAGCAACATAGCTCTGTGGTAAGCATCTTCCTGTCATATAGGAGGTCCCAGTTTCAGTCCCTGGTATTCTCCAAGTAGGTTTGGGAATGTCCCACCTGAAAGCTGGAGAACTGCTTTCAGTCAATGTGGACAATACTGAGCTAGATAGACCAACAGTCTGACCACTTAAGAGTGCGGAGCTGATGATGCTGAGGTCGCAGGTTTGATCCCCATACGGGACAGATGCATATTCCTGCACTGCAGGGGTTTGGATCCTTGTGCTCCCTTCCAACTCTACAATTCTATGACTCTATTATTCAATATAAGACAGCTTCCTATGTTCCTGCAGTATCTCAAGAAGGTAGTGACTACTTAATGTAGACATAACCGCGATACCTTACACAGCAGTGGGGGAAATGCTTCAGTCTGCAGCAGAATATCTCAGTTCTTAATACTTTCAAAATAGTTAATCAGTGGAAACATTTTAGATTTTTCATCAGAATTTGTGTAAGGCAAATACACTGGTTTCCCCTCTATTGGTAAGTAGACAAATTGCTTTTGTATTCTCAGCCACAGTTGAGCAGCCTTACTCTAGCAGCTGACAAACACAAATTTGTGTTGCTGCAGCTAAAGAAACACCCTATGACATGAAAGTTGTGCAAAAGCTTTTGGGCCAGTAAAACATGCCAGACTACAAGTAATTGAGAGCAGTATAGCATGTGTGTAGCACAGGGGTGGGGAATATCAAGCCTGTGGGCCAAATTTAAGTCTTCCAGACCTCCTTTTCTGTGGGCTGTAACCAAGCAAGAGCCAGCTACCCTACACTTGACACCCTATAAGATGTCAGGTGTGGGACACAGCTAGACCACAAGGGCCTTGCAGGCACCACCAATGCATCAGTGGATCCAGCACCCACTCCTGGTGGAGTGGATCGAGTATTACTTTGTTACCCAAGAGGCAGAAGTAGCTTCAATCCATAGATAGAGCTGAAAAAGACTTGTCTCAAACCCTGAATAGCTGCTGTCAGTCTGTGCTGAAAATGGTGAGCGTGTGTTTTTTAAGGAAGCCTCCCTGTTTTCCTCACCCTCCAAAAGCCAATGTAAGCTGCATCAGAGCTCTGAGGGATGCTAATTAGTGCTAATATATGTGTGCTGGGCACTGAGCTAGATCCCTGAACCAGTCCCAAGGAAATAGGATTCTCAGTGGATTGAGGTATAAACATTTTAAGCTATTTTCTCCCCCAAAATTCTGATTCCAAGCATTGAACTCAGGGTCAACAGCAATGCACAGCGGCAAGAGGCAACATGAAGCTAGTCGCTACAGGGAGCAATTTAAAGTGACTTTCTCTTGGCAGCTGTTTGTGCATATTGGCCTGAAGATACTAAGATTACCAGCAACCTTAAACCACCTCAAGTGAACCAATATTGTTTTCCCCTGGCCACCCAATAGGTATCTGAAATGAGGAAGCCATCTCCCCAGAACCCATCACTGGGAAATGAATACTCTGAAACTTCTTGATTTACATTCAAAGGGAGCTGTTTTTGCTTGAGAGGAACAGAAAGATATGAAAAGCTTTTAACAACATACATCAAACTGTGCATTTGATGATATGAGTTAGATATATGCATATTTCAGTTGTCCATTTCCAGCTGCTTTTGTGGCATCAAACTTTTTTATGTTAACAGATCACATTATTATCACATTTAGAGAAGAGTAATGGCATAGGGTGTTGATACATCATTGGCAGCACAGAGTGCTATTTGAAAACATGCTTGTTCTTTGCATTTCTAATAGTGGGCCAGAGATACACTTGGGTTTTAGCATTAAGTTATTGCTTGCTAATAATAAAATGATTTAGCCCAAGAAATGAGCATAGGCTTCATAGAAAATGACTCATACCTTGAAAATTCTTAAAGCAGTCCTCTCTCAATGGACTAGAATGAACCAATATGGGACCAGGAAAGATGTGGGAAAGATACATGAGAGACTCAACACTCAAATAAATATATATATGGTTATATTCAATGAAACTGTCTTCTTTGTACAAGGACTACTGCTTGCACAACAGAACTTCCCCTCCCCCTTTTGTCCCCACTTGCCTCCTTCGTCCCAAATCTGCTCCAGGGGATTGGGGAAACCCAGAACAGATTGGATGAGGTGCATGGAGGAAGAGAGGGCAGGGAAGCTCCATTGTGCAAGCAGAACTCCTTGTGTGAATGGAATGACTTGCAGGATATGACCCATAAACTCAATTTTCCATGTGCCTATCTTTACAAAGCTGAGAATGCTCACTGGGCATGGAATACTGGTGGACTGTTGTGGGTAAAGGTGTATGCAGGAGGTGTCACTGTTTCTGCCTGCAGCAGGAAACATGAGAGGGAGGAGTGAGAAGCAAAGAAGGGGAAGGGCCACAAGCAGCTGGGTTTTAAAATGGTCACAGTTTCTTACCCGCAACTTCATTGAGTTTGGCTACAATAATGCAGGGAGGCACACAGAGTATCTGACAGCCTGCCTGCTGACAGAAGATCCCCAACCTGTATGCAAGCAACCTGGGGCTTTGAGGCGGCATAAGACAACCTATGGCCACCTTGTGTTATGTCAATCAACAGATTGGCTTATGAGTCCAGGCCCCACAAAATCCCTTATGTTGACTTTCTGTGGTGACGTATGTGGTGAGGGTCCACCCCCAAGTGCCAGAGTCAGTTGTGTGACCAATAACACTGTGAAGAACAAGACACATTTTTTGGTAAAGGGAAGGCAAAGGCCCCAGGTCTCAGCAGTCAAGCAACGAAACATAAAATTTCTTCCTGGCCCTGTCCACAAGGATCCACAGCAAGCCATACTGTGTGCAGACTGAACAGTTATCATACTGGTTGGGAGAAAAGGAAGGCAGTAAGAACACTGAGCCCAGCTCAGACAACCTCCCCTACAATCTGCTCTGGCCAGCCCCACCCCCAACTATCCCATATTGAAGCAACCAACCAAAGAGCATCAGCACAGCAAGTTAATTCACCCTTACCCTTACCAGTGCCAGGACACAGTGGTGGCCCTGTCAAGGGGCAGAAACATGACTTCCTTTCCCTACATATAATAGGTCAAAAAGTTAATGTAACAAAATGGAATAGAGGTTGGTTACCTTTGCTTCAAGAAATACTATTGTATGAAGAATTGTACATACAGTACCATGGTCATAATGCAAATATTAGAGCAGCTTTAGACATGAGCCTGGATACAAGGCTGCCACCCAAAATGGCAGCTCTGAATCAAGGCTTCTCCCCTTTCCCCATGACAACAACCGTGCAATTCCATACATGGCTGCTCTGAAGTAAAACACATTAAGTTCAAGGGGGCTTAGTATTCCAAGGCAAATGGGTACAGATTGCAGCCTTAGTTAAGAAATACCCATATACACTTGAATGAATATTATAGGGTGGAATTCCACACTAGGCTATATCAGCTTGCCCAGGTGATAACCCACCTCCCATGTGCTCTTTTGGAGATTCAAATTTGAACTTAAACATTTCAAATTTGAATTTTGAATGTGAAATCCTACCTCAAAATTTGGGTGCTTTAGACTTTTTGGAATATCTTAATTGCTTTGATTTTGGCAGAAATATGAAGTCTCAAAATCTGCCAACTTAAATAACACTGCGTGCCAGCTATCAAATATCGTCAAATAATAAAATAAACGATTTCAAGGTGTTCAACATAGATACCGTATTCAATGGATAGTTGAAAATTATTCAAATATGTAAAAAACTCTACAGGATAACTTTGAGAATTCTGAGAAGTAAATTCATTTCATCTTAGACAACAGAGTCTAACCCTTATCCACAGTCATAAATGTATATGGTTATAATGTAGCATGATGTTGTATTACTCAGTTGCTTCAATTTGAACCCATCTTTTTATCTTTTACTTTTTAGTAATTACTTGTAATGGAAGCAGATAATTAAGAAATGTTCAAGTTCAAGCATCAGAAACCAGCACCACAAAATTCGTTGAACCTGAACAGATATGTTATTGTTATTTCAGACATGAGTTTTAATATTTCCTAGGGTATCAACAGTATCGTAACTATCCTCCAAAGTAATCCACTTTATCGCTTAAACTTGTGAGGAGAGGGTATTCAGTAATGGATCTTTGGCTGCCCCATTTGTTCTTGGAAGGTGATTACTTAACTAGGAATATATCTGAGAAGATGAACTCACGGCATACTTCCTGCTGTACAATAGCTACATCATGAAGTCACCTACAGGCAAAGATTATCTGATGCTTTAAAAAGTATGATTTGTTTATGTGTGCAATGTTTTCAACATCTAAAAATATGATATATTTTCTTTTATAAAGAACGCAATTAAAATAATATATAAATATATACACACTGCAAATGTAGTAAAGATAACAAATTCATTTAAGCCCATTTAGGCACATTAGTAACACACCATGTGGCAGAAAGACTAGGACTACAAGAAGACCCCTTGGCGCTTTATTTTATATTAAATCCCTAATGGCCTCTCCTTATCTTTGCAAAAATATGCACACAAGTCCAGACTATGCAACCATTGAAGTGAATGGTTATTTATTTGCTAAACAAGAGCCCTATGTTTAATGTTCCTTAGACGTAAGGTACCCTGCCAAAGTCTCATTCCTACAGCTCCATACATCATTTATTTTACCCTAACTCCTCAGAAAAGGCACCGGGGGGGGGGGGAGAGAGAGCTCACAAGTTAGTCAGAATTTTGTTTCAAATGCCATTACTAAAAGATTAAACAGCAGCATATTTACTTGGTTTGCTGGCGTCAAATACAAATTTCTATAATCAGCCTGAATGCCATCTCTAAAATGCCATGTGAAAGTTTGTACAACAGCAGCAACATTTTAAATCATGTAATCCAAAGTTACACAAGGGGAAGCACATGTGAGTCTCCAAATTATGGTAACTGCTGAGTGCTGGGCAGTATACCTAGTACTACCTAAGGTAAAAAGTAAAGGCAAAGGACCCCTGGACAGTTAAGTCCAGTCAAAGGCCACTATGGGGTGCGGTGCTCATCTTGCTTTTCAGGCCAAGGGAGCCAGCGTTTGTCCACAGACAACTTTCCGGGTCATGTGGCCAGCAAAACTAAACTGCTTCTGACACAACGGGACACTGTGACGAGTGCCAGAGCACACAGAAACACCGTTTACCTTCCTGTAGCAGCGGTACCTATTTATCTACAGAAGCTGGGACAGAGCAACAGCAGAAGCTGGGACAGAGCAACAGGAGCTCACCTCGTTGCGCAGATTCGAACCTCCAACCTAGCACTACCTATGCCTGACCTGAGGACAAGATACAGAAAGAAAAAGGAACTCATAACTCTATAAGGACACACGGGGGGGGGGGTGTTCCACCAAAGACTGGGGGCCTAATACAGAAAAAAATAGTTCTTTTTACTACTGTTGAAATCTGGTTCAAAAACAAAACAAAAAATCTTGAGTAAGATCCTCAGAAGCCACATTCACAGCATATATTTAAAGCACTATGATACCACTTTAAGTAGTCATGGTTTCCCTCAAAGAATTCTGGGAGCCACAGTTAAGGAAGAATTGTTATGAGACCCGTTCCCCTAACAGAGATACAATTCTCAGAGGGTTTAACAATAAACCCATCTTCCCAGGAAATTCTAAGCACTGTACCTCCATAAGGGGGTTAAAGGTAAAGGTAAAGGGACCCCTGACCATTAGGTCCAGTTGTGACCGACTCTGGGGTTGTGGCGCTCATCTCTCTTTATTGGCCGAGGGAGCCGGCGTACAGCTTCCGGGTCATGTGGCCAGCATGACTAAGCCGCTTCTGGCGAACCAGAGCAGCGCACGGAAACTCCGCTTACCTCCCTGCCAGAGCGGTACCTATTTATCTACTTGCACTTTGACGTGCTTTCGAACTGCTAGGTTGGCAGGAGCAGGGACCGAGCAACGGGAGCTCACCCCGTCGCGGGGATTTGAACCGCCAACCTTCTGATCGGCAAGTCCTAGGCTCTGTGGTTTAACCCACAGCGCCACCCGCATCCCCATAAGGGGGTTAGGAGTCTCCTAACAACTTTCAGCACCCTTACCAAACTGCAGCTCCCAGAATTCTTTGGGAAAAGCTATGACGGTTTAAAGTGGTATCACTGCTTTAAATGTATGGCATAAATGTGGTTTTAGAATACAAGAATACCTATAACCCTTGATTAGTATGCATCCTTACACTAAATGGGTTTCTTAATGTTAGATGGGTGGAAGCTGGAAGTAAATAATACAAATTACAATATTTTTCAGTAACCCACAAGTTTGTGCCTCAGTTCATTTGAATGGAGCTTACATAGGAAATGAATTGATATTGACACAATTTATAAAAGAGTACTATGGATATAATCCAGATCAATGTGTCGTGTATATCTATGCCTTGGCCCAAAGTTAAATGTAAGAGCTACTTGATGCAATAAAAATTAGGTAGGAGTAACTCTCTCCGGATTGGGCCCTTGTCTACTGCAGCCACATATATCCTCATGTTTGGAAAGAATACTGGCCAGAATGCACCTGCTTATATTATGTCACATGTTCCCTGCAAAATAAATCAGAGATGCCACACATCATAACAGACATGTGTTTGCAGGTCTAGAGGCCATCTCTATGTCAGAAAAATGTCATATGTGAAGCATTTATTAGTGGCCTCTGTGCCAAGGCAATCTGAATACATACTACAATAAGATAAAGGGTAACAAGTGGATGATTGATTGATGCAAGTGCAAAAAGCTATCATTATGTTCACCAACACACACACACACAAGGCATGCACACACAGTTGCCCAGTAAATAGGTCTGAGTGACTTTTTAAAACCAAAAACCAAAACATGTAAATTGTAAGCTACACCCACTGAGGAAATATTATTCATCTGCTTAAGAGAAAACCAATTCTACTCTAAAGTCACTCTGATAAAATAGTTGTCATTTATAAGGAAATCCCAGTAGGGAACAAGCATATATATACTCTCAGGGTATAGTATAATGCAGGCCAAAAAGGGTAAAATGCAAGAGAAGAAATTGGCAGTCCCAGAGAGCAATATTTTGATATCACTTGGAGAAATCTCCCAGGAAAGGCAAACACCACAGCAAAGCTAGTCTCAATCTTCAGCTGTCACTTTCAAAAGCATTAACACTGCCAATTATACTGGCATTAGCAGACGTATCTGACAAATTTTTGTTTTGTCAAGTTCATATTTGTCACAAAGATGATGCCAGATCCAGTCAGAATGGCAGATACAAAACCTGCAGTCACATCCAGAATGCTTTGCAAGTTGTCTAATAACATATGATTTAAAATGCCTGGGAAAGAAATATGTCAGTCACAGGAAGTGCCACACATCTCATGCAATGCAGCAAACAACGCCGTGAGCAAAGCTAAACAATCCCATCACATTTCGCTTTCTCCTTACCTCCAAATTCATATACACAGTGCTAACAGCTACTTTTATTTCTCCATCTGACACCTCTTTTAGATCCTTGAGCATGGCCTCCTCAATCCTTAGCCCTGTGGGACAGACAGGAAAATTATTCATACATACTAAGAATCAGCGAACTGGAATGTAACAAAGAATTTGACTTTGAGAAGAATACTGGATGTTTTTGAATGCTGAATAATGGTTTTGTTTGTCATGCTAAGCAACCCGACAAATAACAATTCATTTCTACTCTGTAAAAAGTAAATCTGCTCCTTTTTTGCCTTGAAGGAAAACTGGGATAATTCACGGGCTCAATATTTTGCTGTACAAGCACCATAAAAGAGCAATGCAAACCCTCTTACACTAGACTTGGAGGAAAGGATTAGGTGGAAGTGTATTTCTACCCAGCTCTCTCCCAGCCCCAGGTAAGCCCTGTCTCCTTCCTCCTGCCGTCACCAAGGGAGGAAGCAGAACACTTCAATACAGAGCATTCTGAGGGCTGGGCAGGGCTGAGCCAGCCAAGGAGCCACTCTCTCCCCAATATACTCTCTTTACCATCACATGAAAGCATTGGTCCTGCCCCCCCTCCACTTCCCACTGCAGGTGCTTTGAGCAGCTGGACTGTGGATGCCTCAGTGGCCCTATCACTTTGCAAAGCCCAATAGCAAGGCGGTAGTTTGGATCGCGCTAAGAAACTGTGCCTGTTGGATCCACAGTGTCGAAATATCTAATATTTGACCTGTAAATATAATTGCCATGAATTCTATCTCACCCACCAGAATGCGGCCAAAACAGCAGCAGCAACACTCAAAAAGAAAAGCAACACAGTGTCATGCTCCTTTGAGTAAACAGACTATTTTAAATGTTCAAAAACTAAATAAATTGTGTGCATGAAATGAGAGCAAATGTAGAGCTGGGAGTCCTATCTTTTATGCCAACTTTTGTTCATCCAGCCCAGACACCGCGGTCCAGCTCCGAGGGCCTTCCTGGTGGTGGCACCTCCCTGCGAGAAGTGAGGTTACAGGGAACCAGGCAGAGGGCCTTCTCGGTAGCGGCGCCCGCCCAGTGAAATGCCCTCCCATCAGATGTCAAAGAAATAAACAACTATCTGACTTTCAGAAGACACCTGAAGGCAGTCCTGTTTAGGGAAGTTTTTAATGTTTTATGTTTTATTGTGTTTTTAATATTCTGTTGGGAATATTCCCCAGAGTGGCTGGGGAAACCAAGCCAGATGGACAGGGTATAAATAATAAATTAATTTATTATTATTATTATTATTATTATTATTATTATTATTATTCAATCCCCCCAGCTGCATGCGCAGCATACCAATGTTATGTTGGAGGGCCACACTTCTTCCATCAACTTCCTGTAAACCAGGGGAGAGGACCCTGTGGCCCTTCAGATGCCCCAGCCAGCATGGCTAATGGTCAGAGATCATGGAAATTCTAGCCCAACCATATCTGCAGGTGATAGTGGCCAATGGAGTGGCAGGGACAGGGATGCACTGACGGCCTGACTTCCAAATGCTCAATGTTGCTTCTGGTTATCACATGACAAAGCAGCAAGGCAATTGGGAGCTTGGTGCAGGCAGAGCGGCAGAACCAATCCGCCAGTCTCCCACCACTC
Source organism: Podarcis raffonei (assembly GCF_027172205.1). NCBI lineage: Eukaryota > Metazoa > Chordata > Lepidosauria > Squamata > Lacertidae > Podarcis > Podarcis raffonei. The sequence continues at coordinate 62,221,164 of NC_070612.1, read as the reverse complement.
TGCTTGCACTGCACCAAGTGCCCACTGCCCTGCCTCTCTCCCTTTTGGTAACCAGCAGTGGTGTGCAGCACTGGGAAGCCATTTAACAGCCATGCCCTATCGGTCATGATAAAATACACTGCACAAGTTTCCACACTTTTCTTTCATAGACAGTATCACCACCTATGAAAAGATACTATGCATGCTGCTCATCGATCCTATAATCACGGCATGTGGTGAAAGGTTGGTGGGATTTTTGTTTCTGTGTGTATATGGTGCTTTAAAAAACATTTAATGGGTGTCCTAATTTTATAGAATGTCATGTTCCAATCCGTCTAAAAGTAGGAATCAAAAGTGAAGAGCAGGGGAGAAAAAAACCCTTTACCATCAGCATGGAGATGAACTTCCTGTAGAGCGGTGATAATATCCTCTCGAGGCAGCAGCTCTGGGAATTTCTCCTCTAACTTTGAAAGCACTTCTTCCTGGTCTCTCGTAATTTGTTCAGGATCCATGGCTAAAGAGAGGATGCTCCCTGAAGTGTTGACCAGAGAAAGTTAGCCCAGAAGACAGAAACTAATATTCTTTCCCACATCAGCCCTAAAATTCATGACTATTTAAAGAAATGGCCTGCTATCCTTTTATTTCTTTTCAGTCTTTCTTATTCATAGCAGACTACTTGAATCTCCACATATTGTGCATTTTCTTGTTTATATAGCTTTGAACCATTCCTTCTACCACCACCAAGGAAAAATTATTTGCTTTTTAACAGCCGGGGGGGGGGCTTTTAAAGCCACAATCAACTGATCCAGAGAGAAAAACTTATCCATATGATACATCTAAAAGTATGGCATGAAAAGAGAAAATCAATTATTACATATTTTAAAGCAATTGGCTCAGAGTTCACAAAGTGATAGGTAACAGCAGCCAAGTTGTAAAGCAACACAGGCTCATTAGCTTAGAATTAAAGCTGACTAGAAGATCAGCACTGATTTGTGAGCCTAATTGTACAGAAAAAAAGATCAAGAAGGCTATGCTTCAATACAACTACAGTAACATTATTTGATTAATTTTATTTTAATTTATCACTTGTCAACGCAGTGTAATTAAACAATTGGTAACAAATTAAACAATAATTGCACAACAGCTTTTGCCAAACCAATTCAGGATCTCAATTACAACAAGACATAAATGCTGAGACTGCGCACATCTATACATGTTGTGGGTAGCAAAAGCAATATACAGAAAAGTAAATTGAAATGGATTATTATTTTAAAGAATCAGCTTCTTAACCAGTTGCATATGAAAACATTCAGAATGCCAACGCATACCATTCTCCCTCTTCCAAAAGATGAATCTGTCTAAAGTTGTGGGGAGAAGTATCAGAGGGATGGGGAAAGAGGACAGTGCTAAATATACTCTCATTCTGTTTTTTAATGCTTTGATGACTGCCTTGTTCAGAATGGTCACTGTTCATTCATTCATTCCTGGCTAGGTTCTCTGCACATCAGTCTTAGCATTAGGTGCACAAAATTCAGATGCTGTCCTGGCAAAGAAGTCACTTTTTATTTGTTTGATTCTTTGAATGTGACATAAAACAGCTACGGAGAGGTGCCATGGATTTGAAATAAAAATGGAGTCCCCTCCATCTGTTCAGACAAGAGCTCCTGTTGTAGATTACTTCTAGAAAACGTCCAACAGCAGGAGATTCTCCTGCAGAGGACAAGGACTAAAGGCGGTAGTGGTGAGGAGTATCTTTTTTAACCAAAAGTTCTTACTGGATTCCTTTTCTCTCCTAAAAGTGCTGGGGGGGGGTTCCACTCTTTCTTGCCACCCTCCGAAAATCTTAGCACTGCCTGACTGTATTTTAAATTTGTTTTCATGGTTTTGGAAAATCCCCTTCCCTTTTTCAGAGTGAAATCTATGAAAGGTTACTGATGCAATTCACTCAGCCTTTGTGACCATATAAGAAAAGGGTGAGCCATCCATTCTGCAAACAACATTCTTTTCAAATGCTAGCTTTCCTTCTAAGCTTCTAAAAGGGAACTTCTTATAACAGTCAATGTGAGCAACAAAAAAATAAAATTACCCCCCACCCAATCACTGGAAGCCCCCTTAGACCATCCACAGCAATGGATGGAATTTTGGAGTCTGCATCTAATTTATGCCATGAGTTACAATGGTGGTTTCCTTTTTAAATTTGCCTGTGTTTACATGTTACAATCTGTGCTCCTTGTGGCATCCTTCAAAGCCTTATACAAATAAACAGAAGGAGGTATTTCTGAGAGTGCACTGACCCAAGATACCTGACAGTCAGTTTACTGAATTACATCCTTGCCAGCTGGCTCCCACGAAAAAATGTAATGATTCAGCAATTTAATGGATCCTTAGTTTGGCACCAGTCCCCTAGTAAACGGCTCTCGGGAAATAAAATTATACAGGCTCAAGTCTCTGGCAGGTTTTCTAATTGTTTGCTTCTGGCATAAGCCCAGAAATGGGGCAGGCCTTGACTCACAGTAGAGCCTGTCTTGGAGTATTTTGATTCTTGAAGCAGGTTTTGATAAAGTCCGCCGGGAAAAAGTAATTTACTGTGCATATGAAGAAATGACAAAGATATCAGGGAAAAGCAGGTCTTTAAAACAATTTGAACATGAAACCTACCTCACAGTAAGTATAATCTTTGCACAGATATGTCTGTTATCATAGCACTGCTGGTGCTGATTCCTTTACAAATATCATCTCTTTCTAGCTGTTGATGGATTTGCATACTTTTATTTTTTACCTTTATGAAGCCTAAGGGCTGAAATATATTATAATGAGATTGCATTTTAAAAAACAAGCATTTAGTGCATAGATAAGGAACTAGTTTAAAAAGCAAACATTTATTGTTTAAAGGCTAAGCTTTTTATTTAGTCTTATCTATGCACTAAATGCATTCTGTGGTGCTGATGTTTCCAAAATGTTCACAAAAATCACACTCATTCTTTTGAGCCCAAAACATCAGCACCGACAGAATGTGTTCTCCTAATTCAGAAAGCATTCCCCCTCACTCTGAATAGGCTTTGTTTTCCTTCAGTAATATTGACATAAAGCTAAATCTGATTAGTTATAGAGCATCTAGACTTCATCACATTCAGTATGTGGGCGTTTCAGGATTCTAGGTGGGCGGGAGGGGGTTCTACAGCACAAGCTGAATCCTCCTTCCACCGAGCACTGGTGGGTGGTAAGGAAATTTTACCATCAAGAAATATGCATTAGTGGATGGTAGGTATAATAAGGTTGACTACCCCTTATCTAAAGCTTTATGGTGTGCAGCAAGTGAATAGAGGTAATTCTCTTCCTAAAGAATATAATTCAGGGTCACACAAAGCAAACAGAAAGGAAAGGAGTAGATTCCCAATAGACTTGTAATTGCCACCAGAATAGATCCTATGTGAAGAACGTTATCTAGAAATGAATGCTGGGGAGAGCCAGGAGAGGGGTGTCCTATCCTCTCCACCCTGCGTGGTTCACACATGCTTTTTCACAGGGAGTTTGACTATCTCGCCATCACAGAATACTGGACTAGATGGACTCTAACTGGATTTTTGCCCCTGCTATTCTGTTTACATCATTTTATGCTAGCTAGGACGCAAGCCTAGGCAGCCACATGGATTACTACACAGAGGACAATGCTCTGCTTGAGGTGGTCCTCTGTTTCAAGTTCAGTCCAAGTTCAGTCTAAAGACAAAGAACCAAAATAGGGAGACCAACAACCTTATTGTTGTCCATCAGCAATGAGCTCCTGGACAGCAGCCTGAGGAGGCACACAGGTCACCTAATCACTATGCTAAGATGTACTGTATTTATATTTAAATTACAGTCAAAGCCACTCAACCTCCAAGGAAGGAGAGTCCACCACCTCTCTTGAGAATCCACTGTTCCACTGCTGAACAGCTCGTACTGTCAGAAAGTTTTCCTGATAAAAACAGACTTTCTTATTCCAAGAGGCTTTTGGGAACTGACTGCTTTTAATGAAAGGGCAGGTGCGGTGCTGTTTTCATTGTAATTATCTGTTTGTTTTTAATCGATCATAGACACACACACACACACACACACACACACACACACACAAATACATGGTTATAGTTAAGAGCTGTCGGTGCCAGGGTTTGTGGGTGCCAGACTTCCGTGAACTCCTGGTTCTGAAAGGTGTTAGAATCAATGCTTGGCATGTTAAAATTAGCTGCTGGATTTAGCAAAGTTTTAAATTAATGTCAAACCAGCTTCCTGGGTTCAGGAGATTGCCTGAGACATGGGCCATTAACAGAGAACAAAGACAGGGAGAGGGACCATCAGCAAAGCAAAGACTCTGTGCCACTCGGCGAATGGGTGGAGCCCTTCCCTGAATTCTGAGATAGTTAGCAGAGACGAAGCAGAGAGGAGAGTAGGACTGCAGGTGTGGATGATGTGGGATGGTGGAAAATAATGCCAGTCTGTTAAATGCAGCAAACTAGAGAAAGGGACAAAGAGCCATGGCTGGTGTCTTTTTGAATCCTAAATTGTGCCTATAGAGGAAGCAAGACCCTCCTGGAGTGTAACGCTGGGAACCCCTCCATTGTAGGCTCAGGTTGTATATATGTGCAAATAAATCCTATATTATAAAAACACCACAGTCTCTGCTGTACCTCATTTCCAAATGGAAACAGATCGTGAGCAAAGCATGTCTGGAACTCCCTGGAATGGGTCAAAGATGGGAGTAGCAAGTAATGATATAGTTTTAATTCTATCAATGTTTAATTGTATTTTAATGATTTTTTCCCTGTGTTTTCAGCGGTTCCTATTTTAGCTTAAAGCCCCTGTCAGGAAAGAAGCTGGGCTATAACAACAACAACAACAACAACAACAACAACAACAACAACAACAACAACAACAACAATTTCTAAATTTGCATTTCATCTATACATAAGTTAACCTCTAAAAAATATGCACATCCAAGTCCTCTTTTGCCCTCATTATGGTGATGCAGTTCCTCCTTTTTGTTTAAATAGTTTAAATAGTCACCCTAAGGATGGCAGAGGACAAAATTAGGTCATATACCTTTGATAATATTCACTGAGTGCTATGACATTTATTTTCAAATCCAACATGTCCCAGAAACAAAGCTAGACACGGAAGATATTCTCCTACCCAACTGACATGCAGATATCTGCACTTAACACCCTAGTCATTCCTATTTTTAAATGCACATTTTTATTGTTCCACATAATGTTACTCTTTATCAAACTCTTTGCACCCTGCTTCCTTCATGCAGCTTCCTGTGGTCTTTCAAGGGATTGTTAACCAAAGAATGGATCACAGTCTCTCTGCATGACTGGATTCAGAAACACTCCATTAAGCCTTTCAGTATTTAATATAAAGAACAATCTCTCACCTCTGAGAAGATGAGCCAGTTGCCGAGTGATTAACTCTGGTGCCTCTTGGAGAATCTCTTTTGCTACCAGAGAGGAAGAGGATGCTGAGGTCTCCAGGTTGCCATCACATCGCTCTTCAGGGTTGATGACTCTGACAACAGCTGATTCCAAATTTTTATCTTCACTATAAAAGCAAAGGTTTCAAAAGTTTTCTTCTTTATGCCATTTCTCTGAACTATATGGCAAAGTCATCTAAATGCAGTTAGTTGATACTATGCAGTTAAGCAACACAATGATAATCCCATTCCATTCTGGTCATTATTATTTAAGATGCCTTGAAAAGAATGCCAGCACAGAAATCGCCTTTATATGTCTGTCACCCACTCCTCCCAACAGGATGGGTTCACAGGGTTGTTACACAAGCTGCACTTTGCATTTTGTCAGAAGCTGAAAAAGAGGAAGTTTGATTCACAGTTCTTCCTTTTATTACTTCCTGCATTGTGCAAAGAAGTTCCACAGGATATGCACACTGGCATATTTTAAATGGTGAGATGGAGAGGCATTCTTTCTTACGAGTAGCCTCCCTGCCCTCCCTGCTAGTCCCAGAAAACACTTGACTTATGATCTGTGAATACAGACAAAAAGTAACCCAAAATTAATTTTGCTTAAGGGCTCTTTGTCTCATCCCTCCAACTTCATCCTCAGTGTATCTTTGGAAGGAGGACAACTGCTGTGTGCCAGTTTTCAGTCATGTGCTGTCGGAGAGGAAGCAAAGCATCACCCACCCCCCCCGTTCCCCATCTATTTCTGCAGAAGGGTGGAGTTCAGCTAGTTGCCAAATGTGGCTTCCCTTTAAAGATTTACTGTGGGGAAAGTAGGGTAGAAACCAGAATTGAAGAAATGAAGGAAGAAGGTGCCAGTACTGCGTACCTTGAGTACTCCCAGGAAAAAACACTTTTTATTCGTCTTTTAAAAAGCAACAATTTTTTGTGTAAAAATAATCCAACTGACATCAATTGGTGGGGGGAGGGGGCTCAATTCTCCCACCCACCCTGAAACAAATATCATCTCCAGAGGAAGAGCTGAGGACCATAGCACAGGAAGAAATGCTTAAATTCTGCTGTCATCTGAATAAACTATTAGCTGTGCCCTCAGCTGATGCAATTTCCATTTTTTAAAATTTTGCATTTTAGCTGCACAACTGCATTTCACATCACACCTCATTTGGCCCTTAGGGTGAAATCCAACATAGCACTAAGTCTCTCGTTCTGTCAGTGCAAGGATTTCTTCTTGTGCAACAGAGCATTATCCCCCACACACCCTTAATCTGTTCTAGGGTTTCGCCCACCCCCTGCAGCAGACCTGAAGAGGGTGTGGGGCTCACATGGGGGGAGGAGAGAGGGGAAAGTCCCTCTGCCAAGTGGAAATCCATATGCTGATGGGACACAGTAGTTGAAAAGCACTCAGCCTTTAATGTGTTCTTGATGATGTCATTCATGAGCACTTTGTCATTATAACAGCTTTGTATGGGTGCATGAAACACAGGGCCCTTCTGAGCAACCCCATCCAGAAATTCTGTGCTCTATTCACAGATCAAACAAGGGAAGGGTTCACAGCACCCCTCAAAACTGGGCATTCTTGCACCACTCAGAGCATATGGGCAAGAAAGAGATATAAGCAGAGAGAGAGATAAAAAGATAGAACATTCATGCATCTATGACTTGAGTGTGTGATCTCCAACATGTGATCTTTGTAATCACATGAACTGTGTAAATAGGTACAGAAAAGTTAAGGGGTTTTGTTGTTTTAACTGTTTCATTGCATATTCATCAACAGCTTGCAGTCTGATGAGAACAAAGGCAAGTCTCACACTTGGGATTTTCAAGATTTACCAAGGGTAAATATTTGCCAAGTTCACGTTTGCTAGTAATCAGATATGGAGCATGATACCTTGTTAGTGCACTGCTGTTCACAAGCGTAAGAGACAATTTCCCTTCATTGTTCAGCTGATACAAATTGATTTCATCACAGAAGATATGGAGAGACTCTGGGAGATTCAGTTCCTCCAAAATAAACCTCGTTTCTGTGCAGTAGCAGAATTCTCTTCTTGGTATGTTCAGTACAGGCAAGCACAGAATGTTAGGTGGACTGACCTGTAAGCAGAGAATCCCTGTGAATTAGAAAGCACTCAAAAACTGTGAATAATTTTTCATAATGGACAGGCTTGAACTTAAAACTTTTCATCACTGCAATTTCATACATTACTTTCTTCTTTCTCAAGTGGGGGGGGGAGGTATACATCAGGGTGTACAAGAGACATGAATGGTGAGGGAACTACCGAAGTGACTTGCAACACCTGTGCCGTATTTGCCTTCCTGCCTGAAAACATGTGAAACTACACCAGCAGCAAGTGCAAGTTGCCTTGCTGGAAGAGAAGGTCCAGCAACCTGAGGCCCACGTATCTAAACTTCAAGCTACTGGGCAAGATGAGGAAATTCTTGCTCGATCAGAGTGGACTGTCCTGGAACAGAGATGCAGGCACGGTGCCCCTTGGGAAGAGGAAGATCACCCAAGGAGGGATGTGTCACAAAAAAGCAGGACTGTGAAGTGTGGTGATGGCAGGTATCATGGACTTGTTGGATGCAGTGGAGTGTTGGGAGGCACAGCCAGAGAAGCCCCTAGGGAACCTCCAGGGGAAGAAGGCTCCAAGCCAGGGGATTGCTGGTGGGGTGACAATGAGTGGTCAGAAGGAGAAAGAGCAGACTGGGGGAGGAGGTGCCAGCAGCAGAAGAGATGGCAGGGTTTAGTGAACAGGAAGAGGCTGTGGCAGAGAGACTGCAGTGACTCTGCAGACTCTGAGAGACTCTGACTCTGAGACTGCAGCGGAGGCTGGAGGGGAGGGTGGCCAAGAGGCAGAGTGGAGACAGGCTGCCGAAGAATCCAGGGAGTCTCCCCCTCCTGCTACGACCAGCTCCTCTCCCCACTGGTCATCCAGAACTTGCAGAGAAATAAAACAGGCAGAGCAGAGAGGGGTTGTGTGCAGAGGCAGCCTGGGACTGTGTGGGGAAGACCCTGGAGAGGAGGAGTCCTAGTGGGCACTCTACTCTGCCTTGGGCAGACCAAGACCATACCTGGAGTACTATGTCCAGTTCTGGACACCACAATTCAAGGATATTAACAAGCTGGAGTGTGTGCAGAAGAGGGCAACTAAGATGATAAAGGGTCTGGAAACCAAGCCTTATGAGGGACGGTTGAGGAATTGTGATGATAATAGTGCAAGGCAGTCAGTCTATGGGCAGTTAAGGACAATGCATACAAGTGTAGACAGAGGTAGACATCCTTGACTCAGGGAAAACTACACAACTGAGATGGCTTTTGGATGGCTGTGATGAATCTATAAGGGGGGAAATGCAGGCAATAAAGCAGTGACCCAGCATTAGTTCCCCAATCATAAAATCAGAATATTTTATTATTGATCTCATCCAGTTTTATAGTTAGGTGAAAAAGATCAACATGTTACAATGGGCTTATAATTATTTTAAAATATAGTGTAATATCTGTAGAAAATACTTTACCTTTTCAAGATAGTAGGCATATGTTAAAGCTGAAATAAGTGAATCCAAATCACAGGTTTTATTTCCAAGTACTACATGTACTTTATCCAAATGTTTATTTCGACTCTGGAACAGAAGACAGTTTTTAAATAGTAGACGGAAAGGGAATAGAGACATAAGATATCTTTCAAAATAACTAAATATTTTGCAAAGTTGATCTGATCCCAGACTTCTCATTCTTAATTGTCAAAGCTTTTTTCTTCACTTATTCATTTAAATTATTTTGCACACAAAATAATTGTAAGTTTGGGTGAGTGAGGACAGGAGTATTTCTGACCTTGCATAACCCAGGATACTTCACTACCCCACAGAGTTCCTTCCCACAGATATGCATACATGTATACACAAATACTTTTGCACCTCACAGCAAAACTACTAGTGTGTGCAGTAAACCCACAACTTTCTGTGCTCATATCCAATACTTGTTTTAAATAACCTAAGTCCACAATGGAAGCCCAGATGGACAAACCAAAATGAAAAATAGCGGGACAGCACAGACATGCCTTTAAGCAAAATAAAAAATAATAAAAGATTCAGAAGAAAGCATTAAGTAGAATGATTAATGATGCAAAACATATCAAGAGATGTTGAAGGAACTGACTGTGATCAGCCTAGAGAAAAGAAGCCTAAAGTGTCCCTGCATATTTAAAAAAGCTTTAAAGGAGACGAAGAAGGCCAGGCCTCTGCCCACTGCACCTCACACCATAGTTTCAGGTGTGCCTTCTGCTATCCTTAAGACTGCAGAATCAGATACCTGTATTGACTATGAATTTCTAAAATTAGTGAAATCATATGAAAATCAAGATGTTAAAATGAATAAGAAATCTTTGACATTTGGGCAGCTGCCAAATATAATAACATAATGTTTAGAGAAAACTAGTAACAAATCATGGTTGAATGTGCATTAGTGGTAAAAAAAAAAGTGAAAAAGAACAAGTTCGAAATACAGGTAAGATGTCATGGGAAATACTCCTATTATTTGTATTCATCATTAGACTTGGTGAACCAGAAATAAATGCTAAAGGAGTTATGGGAAAACTCCCATAGTTTAATCATTATTCCAAATATGTCCAAGTGAATTAAATCATGGAAGGAAGAGAATCAAGCACCTGCACAGCTGAGGAAGTGCCTTTTCTTCTATCATTATAGCCTCCACAGGAAGCTTTGTTGTTGTTGTTGTTGTTTAGTCGTTTAGTCGTGTCCGACTCTTCGTGACCCCATGGACCAGAGCACGCCAGGCACCTCTGTCCTCCACTACCTCCCGCAGTTTGGTCAAACTCATGCTGGTAACCTCGAAAACACTATCCAACCATCTCGTCCTCTGTCGCCCCCTTCTCCTTGTGCCCTCCATCTTTCCCAGCATCAGTGTCTTCTCCAGGGAGTCTTCTCTTCTCATGAGGTGGCCAAAGTACTGGAGCCTCAGCTTCACGATCTGTCCTTCCAGTGAGCACCCAGGGCTGATTTCCTTAAGAATGGATGCGTTTGATCTTCTTGCAGTCCATGGGACTCTCAAGAGTCTTCTCCAGCACCATAATTCAAAAGCATCAATTCTTCGGCGATCAGCCCTCTTTATGGTCCAGCTCTCACCTCCATACATCACTACTGGGAAAACCATGGCTTTAACTATACGGACCTTTGTTGTCAAGGTGACGTCTCTACTTCTCAAGATGCTATCTAGGCCTGTCATTGCCCTTCTCCCAAGGAGCAGGCGTCTTTTAATTTCGTGGCTGCTGTCACCATCTGCAGTGATCATGGAGCCCAAGAAAGTAAAATCTCTCACTGCCTCCATTTCTTCCCCTTCTATTTGCCAGGAGGTGATGGGACCAGTGGCCATGATCTATTCACTGCTTTCCAGTGGGTGGTTATGTTGGTTTGCTGCAGCAAAGCCAGCCAAGGAACCAATGAAACTGTCTTGTATTGTGTCACCCATTTGGCTCATAATTGTCTACACTGACTGGCACCTGCTGTCCAGGATTTCAGACAGGCACATTCTGAGCCCTACTCAGGGGGGCCAGAGACTGAGCCTGGGACTTTCTCCATGCAGAGCAGATGCTCTGAGCTACAACCTTTCCCAAAGACAGAGGATGAAGCATCTAGCAGCTGATGTTTTAGGACTATGAGATTCTGCCTTATAATAATGTAATGGATCATTGGTCTATCTGGCTCAGTAAGGTTCACACTGACTGAAAACAGCTCTACTTGTAGATGCTGAGCATTGAACCTGGGACTTTCTGCACACAGAGCAGAGGCTCTACCAGCTAGGGTGGCCCTCAAGGTACCCTAGTCATTAAGGGCCCACAAGACTCATTGTTGTTTCTGTTCAGCATTAGGACTCTTCACACGACCAACTGCACCTGCCTAATAATCAGGTTTACATGATTAGCCAAGTCACCTAAAAGAAGCTTTGAAAAATCGTAACTACTGTGTGGCCAGAATAAATTACTTCCAGCAGCTTCCACAAAAGGCCACAGTGCTGTTGTTTTCATGCTAGCAATTCAAAGGGCATCCATAACTTTTGTGAAATGAAATAGGATTACACAGAAATATGATATGTCTCCCAATAAATATGTTGGGTTTTTTAAAAAAATCAAAAATCTGAAATGCCTGCTCTACTGTCTTTCTGGATAGACACAGCTGTTGTATGTATTTTATAATTTTGCAAAACAAATGTAATCAAAACAAGTTTTTTATAGTATAGCCAAGTATAGTATAGTATTTTACAGTATGTCCTTCTTCCTCTTCCTTGCCAACTGTCTCTTCAGAAGCTAAGAGAGTTATCAGTTCTCTCAAGGCGCCACCCTTTTTTTCCAGCATTGATTATTCTGGGTGGGTAACAAGCAATGAAAATGTCATATTGCCCTGCCTGTCTTCCTGTTACCAAGATTGTTACCTCTTAGCAAAAACAATGTATAAATCATCCTCCTGGAGTAGTTGTTTGAAAACGCCCCTGTTGTTACCTTTAGTAATATGATCCTTCACTTTTTATATTTCTAATTAATTCCACCAATTTCTGCTAAAGCGCTGCAGTTTACACTATTTCAGATGTATATATTTTATTTCTCTGATGCAGCAGACATTCTGAAAAATAGTTCTTCTCCCTTGTATGTTCAACTGAACTATAATGGTTCTGTTGGTGAAAACATATTTTGCTCTTGCTCTCCAGTATAATCAGAACTATTTCCTTCTTTGAGATAATAATGGTTGTAATTCAGCTTTCTTTCGTCTTCCCACACATGTATATATTTAGCCTGCAGACATTCAATTAGCTATTAGAAGATATTGCAAGGTCAAACTTGAAATTTTCTCTTCAAGTTCAGAGAAAACTTCCTAAGGAACTGATTCTGCCTGGAGGAATCCATCTTCAGCCACAAATTCCCCGATCAATAAACACACACAAACTCCCAAGTTAGTGAGGACTAGGAATGAGATGCAACCTTGGCAGCTGATCTGGATTTATGGCTCATAATAAAACTTGCATTTCTCCATGACCAAGTATTTTCAGATAACGACTAAAGGACTTGTACATTGTTTTGCAAGGAATTAGCCAGTAATTGATTTGTAATTATACACTGTCACACACAGTAGACTAAACACTGGCAAGTTCCACTAAAATATCAGAATTAATACTGATTTCATAACCAAATGAAGATGTAAGATCAGCTTGTGTGTCTTTTTAAAAGGCTTCCGCCATACGTATTTCTTTCTACAAACCAAGGTGACATTCAGCCTACCACAGCAAACACCAGTAGCAATGCTAACAGCCTACAATGTTTTTTAAAATTCCTCATTAATAAAGCCACCTTTCATATCCAATACATGCTTAACATAAAAAGGATATTAAAACCAGAAACACATTAAATCCTATTCTCTAAAAGTCTTCTTCAGACTGATACTTTGGCATACATGTCTCCTTAGACAATGACCTCCATAAAGTGGGTGCCACAACTGAAAAGGCCCTACTATATTTAATGTATTTTAATCTTTGTTGAAAGCCGCCCAGAGTGGCTGGGGAAACCCAGCCAGATGGGTGGGGTATAAATTGTTGTTGTTGCATCCCAGGATTTACCTTTATAAATGGAAGGACCTCTCAACAGGGCTCCCCTGTAGTTCTGACAAGATGAGAAGACTGATATTTTTGCTTGTTGAGGCAAGACTATCCCTTGCTCAAACATGGCGAAATCTAGAGCTATGGTTAAAAATGTATCAAAGTTGGCTCTAGCTTCCATAAAAGCCTGATAGAATAACATAGGCACGGGGGGGGGGGCTGGGTGCTCCAACCTGCTCAACATTCCCCATGAAGGAACCGGGCACCCACAATTCTTTGTGCAGGGGTGTGTGTGCCTGATGGGTACCCACGGTCCCAGGGCCAGGCCTGCAGGCCTGTAGAATAACATAGAATAATCCAGTAGAAAAACTAAATAGAGGAACAAATAATATAAAGACATGAATACTTACCCAGTAGCTGGCAATATTGTATGGAGGGAGATTTGTTTATGTTATCACTCATGTTTAGTTTGTTTAGGGGTGTGGGGGGGGTGTTGTTGTGAAAAACAATAAAATTATTTACACACACACACACAGTGAAAAGATTTATATGGAAAGATATACCGTTTAAAATATGCCTGGCCAGAGCTAGTCCTGAAGCTAACTTGTCTATTTCAAACTCTCCCAGTTTGGATCTGCCCCACCCCCCCCATCCAACTCCGCGGGTTGAAAAAACAACAACATTCATTTATCTTCTCACATAAAAAGCCATGAGCTAGTCTCAAATTTCTGCTCAGAAGGAGCAGATGGGTAATTCCAAACATAGAACTATACTACATTGCCAACCAAGTGTGCCACATAATCCCATACATCCTGGAAGACAAAATGAAACAGTGGGTGCACATGGAGAGAGATAAAGCTGGAAACACCTCCACAACAGCGTACCCATATCCCCAAAAGAAACTAAGAAAAATCCCCACAACACTAAATAGCTTAAAGCATGGAAGGAAAAAGTAGGGATATTGGCCCCACCCATATCTCCATTCCGGGACGTGGGTGGCACTGTGGTCTAAACCACAGAGCCTAGGGCTTGCCGATTAAAAGGTTGGCAGTTTGAATCCCCGCAACGGGGTGAGCTCCCGTTGTTCAGTCCCAGCTCCTGCCCACCTAGCAGTTCAAAAGCACGTCAAAGTGCAAGTAGACAAATAGGTACTGCTATGGCAGGAAGATAAACGGCGTTTCCATGCACTGCTCTGGTTCGCCAGAAGCGGCTTAGTCATGCTGGCCACATGACCTGGAAGCTCCATCGGCCAGTAAAGTGATGAGCACCACAACCCCAGAGTCGTCCATGACTGGACCTAACAGTCAGGGATCCCTTTACCTTTACATCTCCACTAATTCCCCTGACCCATCACCCACAATTTCACCAAGCATCCCAAAGCATCCAAATAAAACCTGGCAAACCAAAGGCCTATATTGCTTAACCAACTTATACAAAAATGGCAAGCCCATAGCAATACAGGAAATACAAGATAAACTAGGGGACACTCCAATACCCTGGCTAACCCGCCACCAACTACAAGCCTTCCTAAACAACCCAGCAACAAAAACAGCAGCCAGCAGGCCACTGACTAGCTTTGAGAAACCCCTCCTAACAACAGAGGGACACAATATATAAAATACTACTCCAAGACACTACAGACCTCCTTAACACCATTAAAAACCAATGGAAGCAGAACACAGGACATGAATTAAACCATACCCAATTCAAATCCATCTCAGCCAAAAGAAGAGTACTCACCCTAAAACTTATATATAGATGGTATCTAACAGCACAAAAGCTAGCAGAGATACACCCAAGAACATCTAAATGCTGGAGAGGCTGCACTGCAATAGGCACATACCTCCACATGTGGTGGTAATGCCCCAAAGTCCAATCCTTCTGGATATCAGTGCTGCAGGAAATTTCCAAAATAACAAAACAGGAAATAGAAGCAACTCCTGAGCTCACCCTATTAAATATCTTCAAGGACAACAACACATACGGACACTACAAGAAACTTGTAAGTCACTTACTTTCAGCAGCTAGAAATATCATAACTAGACACTGGAAGGACCTATCAGGACTGAACATAGACAACTGGTACCAAAACATGTGGGAAACAGCCCTACTAGAAAAGTTAACCAACCACCTCAAACTAGCACAGGGACATGCTAGGGAGGATGCCTTTACCCCAGTGTGGTTCCCCTTATTACATATGCAATGCAACAGGACAATGATCTATGCCCTGCAACAGCATACACATCAATATGGCTGACCTGACCCGACAACCTAGCCAGCCTCCCCCACACAAATAAGCCAAAAGTTGGATGGTATGCCAGGAGGCTACTGCTGTAGGTCCATTCTGCCGGACAAGCCATTCCTGATTCTGTGAAACCCTTTTGGCATTCCGATTCTTTTACTGTGCTGTCTTTGGCATACAGAGAAATATCCCCACCAATACACCCTTCTCTAACCTTCCTATGGCGTTTGTTTCCAGGTAGCCATATTCTATCACTCCTTTCTATGCCATGCACACTATATCTGCATTTTACTTTAAAACCAAGCATGTCAACTCCCTCCTCTTGGTTCAGAAACTTCAAACATTAGCATATAAACAATATGCATTGTGAGCCTCTCCAAATATCTATGGCATGTGCATTTTCACAGCCAATGGCTGGGGGTGATGGGAGCTGTAGTTCAACAACATCTGGAGACACAGAAGTTATCAATCCCTGGACTAGTGGCTGGTCAAGAAAAAGTATAAAATCAAGCAAAGATGGGACTAAATCTGAACCCACATGCAGTGGGCCAATGAACTTTCATTGGGACTTCTCCAGTGCTATCTGTACTTTATTAATAAATCCATAGGCCAACATGTAGGATTCAAGAGGTCCACAAATGGGAATGCTAATTCTGGAGGTTTGTTGCCAATTCTTCCACTCTTTCCCACTATACTCTCTATGCTGTTATGCGGTTGGGACTGATGTGGAAGCCTGTGGCAATGGCACTGCACATTTCCCAAGTCGTTTACAGGGCTCTGCTACAGTTGCCACCAATGCTGGGCATGCGTCCCAAATGTTTCTGAGCAGGTGAAATATGTTTCAGCAAAGCTGAAATATGTCAAAGCTCTTAGGAATCCGACTGCTCCACTTTTCTTTTCGATACTGGAAAAAGGACTGGGGTGCATTTTGTCGAAAGTGTTTGGCAAGCTGCAGGATGCTGTCATTTTCAAAAGTGCACCGCAATCTCCTCCAAGTGCATAATCACAGTGAAAAGCTAAGTGATCTGTGCCACCAATGTATTAAAATATATGATAACAAATGCAGTCAGCACTTTCCATACCATATGCTTGTAAATGGTAGTCTACAGGGAACCAATTAAAACTATGGAAAACTTGGAACATAGACATATGGACCAAGACAGAGCAACTTATCTTGTCACTGCGCTGCTTGCTCAGTACATTGATACGTGAACTGATAATACTATATTATGGGACAATTAATTGCCAGTTTAATTAAACCTCATTTAAAATCAATCTACAGCTGCAATCTAGAACAATGGTTCTCAGCTCACGGTTCTGTGGGCTGAAGCTGGCATGTGACCAACTAGGCTGCTTCGACTGGCCTAGAGTAGCCTCTTTTAGCTAAAGCACCATGTATCCTTCCTCTCATGCTACGCTTTGGTTTTCCAGCAGCAGACTTAGAATTGAATAAGATGGGGAATGTTTCTAAACATTAGACACCCAAAGGAACTTGACACTATATATTTTGAAAGTTGTTTGTCTGTTCCTTATGTACAGTGGTGCCTCGCAAGACGAAAAGAATCCGTTCCGCGAGTCTCTTCGTCTTGCGGTTTTTTCGTCTTGGGAAGCAAGCCCATTAGGGGCTTAGCGGCTTAGCGCTATTAGCGGCTTAGCAGATCAGCTGATAAGCGGCTTAGCGGATCAGCTGTTAAGCGGCTTAGCGATCAGCTGTTAAGCGGCTTAGCGGATCAGCTGATAAGCGGCTTAGCGGATCAGCTGATAAGCGGCTTAGCGATCAGCTGTTAAGCGGCTTAGCGGATCAGCTGATAAGCGGCTTAGCGGCTTGGGAAAAGGGGGGGGGAGGAAAAAAACCCTGCAGGAACTCGCAAGACATTTTTGTCTTGTGAAGCAAGCCCATAGGAAATTTGTTTTGCGAAGCATCTCCAAAACGGAAAACCCTTTCGTCTAGCGGGTTTTCCGTCTTGTGAGGCATTCGTCTTGCGGGGCACCACTGTATTTGGACACCATTTAAGATACAATCAGCAATTCTGAGATCAAGGAACAGGTTTTCATCTATGTTTGTATACAACTGAATGCTATTTTGCATCAGGAGGGTGGCTGAAATCTTTCAACACTACGCTGAATTTAACTACTGGCTTCAGAATTGCACTAATTTCTTTGGTTTCTTAGAATTCCTGAGCAATGTTGTGTATGAGACTGCTAGGTTAAAATGTAAGGGATATGTCATTGTCTTGAATAAGGTCAATCAATTAGCTCTCACTCTCACCCTCTTTTACATCTGAATCAGCACCAGTGCTTAAGATGCAGGAATGGGCTAGATTCGGGCTAATACACTGTAGCTGAATCTTGAGAGAATGTGCAGCTGCAGGTGGGTGGTTTTCAAGTCCAGAATTAGGGAGAGGTCCTGTCCATGAGGTTGCAACCCTCCCCAAGGAATTGGCATGCAGCAGTCACTGGAAGTATGCAGCAAGTGGTAAACAGTATCTCTGCCCACCCACAGTAGGTTTGTCAGCTATGACGATCCCTGGACTAGGACAGCCTTGACTCAGTTACTCACACTCTAATAAACTTTTGCTTAGTTTATTGCAATGCACTCTGCAAGGGGCATCCCTTGAAAATGGTCCAGAAATTTCAGCTGGTACAAAATGTCCAGTTGTTCAGCTGGATAGCACTGAACTGGAGGAACATTTTCTCCTCTGCAGAGAAAGTAGTCTCTATTCAAAGCACTGGGAGAAGCACTTTAAATATACAGTAAATTGCTTCCTTGAGAAGGAAAGAAAAAAATATCCTTTTAAAACCAGAGCAGTTTTTTTAATTATTCCACAGTAATTTGCGAAGTCCCTTGTGCAGAGATTCCGAAGCACCCATGTCAGGCACTTGGGGAGTGCTGTGCAAGGGGCTTTGCAAGCCCTGGGCTTGAACTTTAGAAGCACCGAGCACAGGGCTCTGCACTTGGTGCAGAACTTCCCAAATACCTGCATATCAGCTTGTTGTTAATGTTGTCTACACTGTCTGGCAGCAGCTCACCAGGATTTCAGAGAGGCGTTTCTCCCAGCCCTATCTGGAGAGGCCAGGGATTGAACCTGCTTGCAAACCAGATGCTCAACCACAGAGGAGCTACAGCACTTCTCAGTCTTAATTTAGTGAATTTCTATAGCGCCCTTCCTGCATTGCAGGGGGTTGGACTAGATAATCCCCAGAGTCCTCTCCAACTCTACACTTCTCAGTCCATAAGAAAGTGGCACTCTCACATGGAGGCATCAACATCATCCATGATATATGGCCATCTGACCTCTACTTAAAAACCTCTAAGGAAGGAGAGTCCACAACTTCTCATAGGAGTCTATTCCACTGTTGAACAGCTCTTACTGTCAGAAAGTTCTTCCTGATTTTTAGTTGAAATCTCCTTTCTTGTAACTTGAAGCCATTGGTTTGGGTTAACAAGCTTGTTCCACCTTCCATGTGACAGCCTAATAATAATAATAATAATAATAATAATAATAATAATAATAATAATTTATTATTTATACCCCATCCATGTGACTGGGTTTCCCCAGCCACTCTGGGTGGCTTCCAACAAAATATTAAAAATACAATCAAACATCAAACATAAAAAACTTCCCTAAACAGGGCTGCCTTCAGATGTCTTCTAAAAGTCAGATAGTTGATTGTTTCCTTGACATCTGATGAGAGTGCGTTCCACAGGACGGGCACCACCACCGAGAAGGCCCTCTGCCTGGCTACCTGCAATTTCGCTTCTCACAGTGAGGGAACAGCCAGAAGGCGGTTTTAGATATTTGAAAAGGACATCTGTAAACTCTGTTGGGGGGTGCCACTGACCCAGCTTCTGAGCTCTGTCCACTCCTGCTCCAGACAGATTATGAGATGTTTTGATTTTAAAATAAGTTTATGCTGCTCCAGGGGAATTCTGACAACTCTGTGGTAGGGTGGGTTGTGCCCCTTGTGTGTCCATGGCACACATTTTAAGGACACTTTGCTATATTCCTGCTATCTCCTTTCCATTCCTTCCAGAAGCAGGTGCTGGACCTTTCTCACTAGATAAAGTAAAAGGTAAAGGAGCCCTGGATGGTTAAGTCCAGTCAAAAGTGACTATGGGATGCAGCACTCATCTCGTTTTTCAGGGCAAGAGAGCTGGCGTTTGTCCACAGACAGCTTTCCAAATCATGTGGCCAGCAGTATTAAACCACTTCTGGTGCATGGAGGATTGTGATGCCATTTACCTTCCCACTGCAGTGACACCTATTTATCTACTTGCACAGGTGTGCTTTCAAACTGCTAGGTTGGCAGAAGCTGGGACAGAGCAACTGTCCATCTGCTCACCCCGTCATGCAGATTTGAACTGCCAACGTTCTGATCAGCAAGCCCAAGAGGCTCAGTGACTTAGATCACAGCACCACCCATGTCACGAGCCTCAGAAGCCCAGTTATGTCACCCCTTGCCTGCAGAGCCAGCAGCCCCTCATCCCTTTTCCTTGTGGAGTGTTCCCTCTTCTCCCCTTGTGAGCCAACCCCCCACTCCACACTGAGCAGCCTCCAGCCTTAGTAGCCCAATGGAAACTGGCCAAAGGTGAATGTGAGGCCAGCACCTTACTCACCTTGGGAGGCTGCAGTGGAGGCAGCAGGCGCCGCTGGGCCTGCATGGCGGAAAGGCTCCCTTTTGGCACCGGGCACTCAGCTCCCACACAGGCACTGCACACAGCAGGCACAAGAAAGACCAGTGTGACGCCTGCCTGCGCGGCCTCCCACTAGGCCATTGATGGCCAAACTTGACCCTCCAACTGTTTTGGGACTACAATTCCCATCATCCCTGACCACTGGTCCTGTTAGCTAGGGATGATGGGAGTTGTAGTCCCAAAACAGCTGGAGGGCCAAGTTTGGCCATCACTGCAATAGGTCCATCCATTCCCACAGCAAGGGCTGGTTTACTGGCTGGCTGGCTGGGCTCCCTCACCCACTTGCTTGCTTACTCCGAGGTTGCCTTAGCTCCTGACAACCAGCACCCCCGGCCAGTCCCAGAGGCACCATTCGCCTGCAGAGCTTGTAGCCAGGGCCGCTGCAACAAATAGCTGTGCAAGCCTTTGGGAGGCAGAGACACGAGAGAGGGCATCAGAGGAGGGGGGAAGGGAGGACTTCCGGGTTAGCGCCAACGGCTAATGGCGGATTCCCTCCGAGCTCCGGAGGGAATCGGCTCCACAGGATTAGGGTCGTACCGCTGCGGTGACGCGGAGACCCTTAAAAATCACAGGCGGAGAAGCCTGTGAACCTGGTGACTCGGCGGGCACCATTTGCGCCCCCCCCGACCTGCGAAGGAGCCTTTTTAAAGGCTCCAGAACGGGGGACGGGGTGAGCGGCGCGGTGCTGTGAGTCGTCTGCTTCTCCTGTGGAGTGAAGCCGCGCTGCCATGGCCGGAGAGCGCTGACTTCTTCTTGTGATTTGGACTTCAAAATAACAACCCGTGAGTAGTACGGAAATTGGATTTTTAAAGAAAAAAAAATTTTTTGATGAATTAGGTACGATCAGGGGAGGTGTAAACAGGAAGTCAGCCTCCTCCTCCTGTAAATAATCTAAAGCAAGGACCTGCTAACTAAGGTCAAGAGAATTATTTTCTTTTATCATTTGGCAAAAGACATTAATTTCACGATTTGGCACTAGAAGAAATCGTACTGGAGGATAAGAGCTAATTTTGGGAGTTGAAGTGCCACCCCCCCCCCCGGACCCGGGAGCGATCCGCGAGAGAGCCTGTTGAAGGTATTGGAAGAGTTTGACAGCTGTCAAATTAGCTGTCAGACGGAAAAAGAGAACTTTGTTTCTGTTGCTTCTGCTGGCTATACTTGTTACAATTTGACTATATTTTGTTGAAAACAAGGAAGAACTGATACAAACTAATTTGATTTTTGGATTTGAACTGGAAAGAACACTAAGTAACCAAAATCCCTCTAGAGAGGGTTTTGGGACATTACAAGAATGGATGAAGGAAGGGAAATTCAAGCTGAACTGGACAGAGTCTTTGTTCTCTTGGGAAAGTTACAAGGCCAAATTGATGTTTTGGCTACAAATGTTACAACTCTGGACTTAACAGTAAACAAATTCATTGAATCTGACAAGGAACCGACTCAGGAAGCTCATGCAGCTGAACAAGAAGAGAAACTTGAGAGTTTGAGAGTGGGAAGAAAGAGATATATGGTGTTCCTGAGAAAAAGGAAGGAGGAGCTGTAATTTTACAGATGGTAAAGGAGAGCCAGAGGCCTGGCATGATGGCTGCAAAGGAAAATAAGAACTCGATGGTGAAAATTTGGTTTGAATTGGAGACTGAAGAATGGAGAGATCTTCTTGTGTGGAGATCTGAAGACCTAAGGATTACAAATCTGATTAAGGTGGAAGTTGGAGCTTTCGGGACATTTGGACTTAAAAAGAGTAAGAAACAAGACTTAGGCTCCACTTTTGAGTATGGAGGTCTGGTTGGAAGAAATATGGACTTTATTGGACTAGAGCTTCTCCAAGATTTGGTGTTTAATACTAAGGACTATCCAAATAGCCGGCAGAGAGGAACTGAGAGAGAATTGAGAGCCTCGGACGTGAGATCCCCAGGCTGAGAGTAGATTGACTGATGGACGATTATTGGGATTGGAACCGGGAAAGCGGGGGTGGAGTTTGGGAATCCAAAGGGTGCATAATTATAATTTGTTTTGCTTTTATTTTGTTTTGTTATTTGTATGAGAATTGAGGAAATCGTGGAAGGGAATTTAGGTCGACTTTAGAAAAAGGCTTTAAGAATAAGAACAGATGTATAATTATTGATGTTTATAAGTTATAAGTTATAAATTTATAAGTTAAAAGTTTAAAAGTTAAAATTGGTTTTTCTAAAATGATTGAAATATAAAAAGGTTAAAAATTGGGGACAAGAACTTGTTGAACCAACAATTTGAACTGGAATACAAGAGGGGGAGGTGTGGGGAAGTCAGGAAAATATGTTATTGAAAATAAGGACTTTGAATTTTATGTGTTTTTAAATTTATTTATTTTTGTTTCGTTTTCTTTTTTGTGTTTTTCTTTGATTTTTTGATAATGGAAAAATCTTAATAAATATCATTTAAAAAAAAACAGAGGAGGGGGGAAGGAAAGAAAGAAAGAAAGAGGGGCAGAGTCCAGTGTTGCCCACGACACCCCTGACCATCATTCAAGGCACCCCAGGGTGCAACAGCACACTGGTTGAAAACCATTGTTCTAGTCCAGGGGTAGGCAACCTAAGGCCCGTGGGCCAGATGCGGCCCAGTCGCCTTCTAAATCCGGCCCGCAGACACTCCAGGAATCAGTGTGTTTTTACATGAGTAGTATGTATGCTTTTATTTAAAATGCATCTCTGGGTTATTTGTGGGGCACAGGAATTCGTTCATCCCCCCCAAAAAAATATAGTCCAGCCCCCCACAAGGTCTGAGGGACGGTGGACCGGCCCACGGCTGAAAAAGGTTGCTGACCCCTGTTCTTATCTGGACACTGAAGTTGTCCAGTGGCCTTTTACAGTTGAAGCAATATTGAGGGGGGAAGCGAAGGTACTTTATACAGAATTTTCAGGAAAATTTAACTTCCAAAAAGGCCTTCTTACATTTAACAAGCCAAGCTAAATGAGGAAATGTTTGTGATGTCCATTATCCAAATAGAAGCAGCAAAAGTAGTACCTCTCATATGTTGGGTGGATGATATATACATACTAATTCCAGTAAATGCAGTGTCTTCTCAACAACAGAATTGATCTAGAGATAAAAGACTGGATAACTCTAATGCCGTTAAGAAAAACTTTCAGATGTGCACAACACTAATGAGCTATACCACTTAAAATGCCAGGAGAACATTATGAGCAAACATGGCCACTAAGAGTCAGAATGAATGAAAATTAATTATTTTGTGAGAAAAGGTACTCTTTTCTCCCTTTAGGCCAAAGACCTACCAAACACGGTAGGTGGGTGTGGGAGGGCAAGAATGATCTCTAATGCTACCTTAACTGAAACTTACACCTCAGCTCCCCACCATCTTGTTGGGAAATAACTGAGAAATGCCAGATAATCCTGAAGTCCCGTCTGCTGGGGAAACTGTAAAAGAAAAATGACTGGCTGCTTGAATTAAAAAACAAGAGGCTTGACTTTAGCCAAAATAACCCCCAGCAGAATTTAAAACAGCAGGTCCCACAGCAGGAACAAAATAGGTAAGGGATTCTTGGTTACAAAATACAGTGGTTAGGCTCAGCCATGTGGTCTGAGTTTGGAGCCCCAGCCTCAGATATCTGTTCAGTTACATGGTTCAGAGAGAGAGAGAGAGAGAGAGAGAGAGAGAGAGAGAGAGAGAGAGGAAACAACACTTACTTCCTCCCCAAAGGTGAGAGAGTGTAACCGTTGAGCCTTCTCTAGAAATTCACAGCTCTGTGGTCCTTAACAATCATTCATGGTTAGGGTTGACTGCAAAATCTCCCACAAATCTGAAGGCCTTCCAGATGTTTTTGGACTATAACTCCTCCCGTTCTGGATCATCATTCCTGCCCATTGTCCATGCTAGCTGGGGCTGATGGGTTAAAGCACAGCAATGGGAGGTTCTCCGCCCCTGCATTTAAGCAAGAGATAGCCACTGTGTTTTCTCTCCAGCAACTGCAAATCTAGCATCTCAGTGTTTTCCATTTACGTAGTTCTCATAGCTAATAGCTGTTGAGAAGACATCATGCAAAACAACGTCAAACCTTGCGTTACATGAAATACATTCGACAAACACACAAGACGTTACGTCTTGTGTGTTTGTCGAACAAGAAGACATCCTGGGCATAAAGCACTTAGAAATGCCCCATGAATGTCACAAAACAAGCGTGACAATGTGATGTCTTTCCAAAGCACTCTGCCAGTCAGCCAGCTTATGAGGTATCTGAGACTATCATGTCTAAATTGTTTGTTCTGAAAGTTAGGGTCTTTTCTGTTTCAAGATAAATGATCTTTCAGTTGCAAGTGTAAAGTAAAGGTGACATCCAGTCACTTGTAACATTAATTACAGATGTGTATTCATTGTGAACCTCAAGGGCACATCTCTAAGGTGCTACTTCCTGTAAAAAGTGGCAGTCAGGTGACCTTAAATGCATTATCAAGAGCCTCTGATTCACTTGCTAATGACATCCTCATTAATCTCAAAGTTTGGAAATTCACATAAGAATTTGTCAGAAAACAATTGCTTGGGACAACCCTAGTCCCTCTGCTGCAGAGTATTTTTCCTAGTTTACTCTTAATATTCCAGAGTACAGCCTGGGTATATTAACACAAGCAGCCTACTGTGTAAACTGACACAAGAAACGGCATTACTGCTTAGGGTGTACACTTTTCCATTGTTCATTTGCTAATAGTTTCAATCATTCCAGGGGAAATAATGGGAAAGAACTACATGTTCACATAGAAAAAAGTGACCCAAGAGGAGACAAGACAGAAGTTTACAATATTATGAATGACACGGAGGAAGGAGACAGAAAGATTTGTCTGACAATAGCAGAACAAAGTAGCTACTAGCTTATCAGTAGATTCAAAAGAGACAAAAGGAAGTACTATATATTGTCACTAACTAATCATTTCCTTCTGGAATTCACTCCCCCAAAATATGATGCTGGACCACAGTTTAGGAAGCTTTAAAGTAGGATTAGACTCCTTTACAGAGCTTAGGAGGAGCCTTATTTAGCTTCACAAATACCAAAAGTCATCAGTGAACAAAAATAAAGAGTGCAGACAGTTTGGCTGATCTTTTCACCTTGTTAGAAATAGCTGAGTAGAGTCAGCTAATACATAGTTCTCAACATGGAAGCAAAACAGAGAGGAAAATAACACATTTAATTTCCACTGAACTTCTAACCAAAAGAGTAAAAAGAATCCCTGGATTCAGAAAATCTAAGCAACTACCAGCCAGTTGCTAATCTCCGCTTCTTGGGCAAGGCACCCCTGAGGAAACTGGTTTTCTAGATCCATTTCAGTTAGGGTTTAGGCCCTGTTTTGGCACAGAAACTGCTTTGGTTGCCCCGTATGATGACATCTGTCGGGAAAGAGACAGGGAAATGTTTCCCTGTTAATTCTCCTTGACCTCTTGGCTGCTTTCAGGAGTGGACGCCCAAGTCAGGGGTGGGTGACACCACTTTGCAGTGCTTCCAGTTCTACCTGGATGGACCTTTCCAGAGGGAGATGCTTGGGGGGTGTTCTTTGGCTCCATGGAGCCTTGGGTGTGGGTTTTATCCCCTATGCTGTCTAACATCTACATGAAACTGCTGAGTGGGGTTACCTGGAGGTTTGGAGCATGTTTTCAGCGATATGCTAATGATACACAGCTCGACTTCTCCTTTATGGATATGCTGAACCACTGTCTTGCCCCAGTAATGAACTAGATAAGAGCCAACGAACTGAAGCTCAATCCAGATAAGACTGGGGCACTATTAGTGGGTGGTTCCCTAGACCAGATGGCAGGGAGGTTGCCTGCTCTTGATGGGGTTACACTTCCTCTGAAGAAATGGGTATGTAGCTTGGGGTTACTCCTGGATCCTCAGTGGCCTGGAGTGCCTTCCATCAGCTTCGGATGGTGGCCCATCTATGCCCTATCTGGACAGGGATAGCCTATCTACAGTTGTCTATGCTCTGGTAACCTCAAGGTTAGATTTGTGCAATGTGTTATATGTAGCGATGTCTCTAAAGATGGTTTGGAAATTTCAGCTGGTCAGAATTTGGCAGCTGGGATGCTCACTAAGCAAGAAAGTTTGAGCATGTTACACTGATCCTGACCCAACTGCACTGGCTGCCATTTAGTTTCTGGGCCCAATTCAAAGTGCTGGTTTTGACCTATAAAGCCTTAAACAGATCAGGACAGCAATACCTCAAGGACCACCTCTCTCCATATGAACCTACCCGGACCCTGAGATCATCCTCTGAGGCCCTTCTCCATGTGCCTCCTCTATGAGAAGCCTGGAGGGTGGAAACTTGAGAATGGGCCTTTTCTGCAGTGGCTCCCCATTTGTAGAATGCTGCTGCCAGGGTGGTTTGGGAGGGTCTTCATCATACACTTTTAAGCGCCAGCAGAAAATGTTCCCCTTCAACCAGGCCTTTGGCTGATTAACATCCAATTCCTTTTAAAATGTGTTGTGGGAGGGGATTCTATTCATTTGTTTTTGTTTTATTATGTATTTTGTGTTTTTTATATTGTAATTTTATGTTGTGAACCACCCTGAGTGTGTTCTACAAATTTAATAAATCATAACGATAAATCATAAGAATAAGAATGTTGCCTATGAATTTGGCACTCAGTTTGACCCAACAGTTTTGACGCAGAAGGACGGAGGACACAAAACCATCTGCTGCTTCTCTTTTGAGCAATCACGTGGGAGGGGGAGGGCAATAAACTAATAATAATAATAATAAACTACTACTGGATCTTCTAGAAGTTAAATAGGACCTAACTATCACAGGTCAAGTGGAAACCCCTACAGCAGTAGGAGCATATTCATTGGTAAGTTGCCATTGTAGAAGTGATCTACTGCTGTTAAATGCCAGAACATTTAGATACTCTTGCATTCTTAATCCCAACTTTACTTGTTTACAGTTAGGGAAACCCTGTGGGTTCCTGAAAGGCAGGAGATGTCAATCTTACTCTTTCTAAACCTCTAACTGTACTGCAGAGCATAACCTATATTAAATAAATAGACAGGAGACATGAGGATAGAAGTTTCTCCACTATCTTACTAATAGTTCATGTATTCAGGCTCTTACCGGCTTTGCAGATTTATCCTGTTGGCAAAGCCAACACAATAAGAATGCACAACTCTGGCCAGGACAGCTCACTGGAGCCATTAAGGCCAATAAACCTTAGGTCAATAAACTGCATTTTAAAAAGAGCCAGAAGCTCTTAAGGTGGAATCAATCAATAATGCACATTGTGAAATCTTGATGCAGGACGTTTTCAGTGCTATTTTTTAAAGTAATGGTCCAAACTGTAAAAATAAAAATAAAAAATAAAAGCCACCTGAAGTTAATTTCCTGCACTTAACTACTGTACTAAGGGCTGCATCATGCATTGCATTGTGGTTTCTTATCCCTTACAGAGTAGGAAATCTGAAATTGCCATCTGGTACGTATTTGTTGGAAAGCTGCATCCAGTTCTAGATCTCTTGTGAGAGTATGTTTAACATATTTGTAATCCTTATCTGAGCAAGCAAACCTGAAAAGTGTTCAGGACGCTAAACAACTGACTATCAGAGATGAAAGTACTGAATACCCTCCAAGTGTCCCGATTATCTAAGGACAGCCCTGGAATTAGGAAAGCCATCCCGGCTTCTGATTTGATATTGGAATGTCCCTATTCCCCCCTCCAATGCTGCCCCCAGCAGCTAAGGGAGGAGGAAGACCCAGCACTTTTTCCAAGCAGCGGGGGGGGGGGCAAGGGAGTGTCCCGTTCTCTCTCCATGGCTGCTGCCGGGCTCCTCCCTTGGGCAGCTTGTAGTGGCTGCTGGAGATCAAGTGAAGAGGAGGTCCAGCCTCATGTGATATACTGGCTCTGAGGGGCCGGCAGAGAGCAGGAGCCCCCTGAGTGGGAAGAAAAGGGGAGCGGAGAGCATGGACTCTTGATTTTTTAAAGAAAAACAATGTTTTGTGCATCCACATCTAGTCTTGTCCCTTTCTATAATTTATTTATTGGAGTGTGCTTTTCTGTATGTAAATCTACCAAAGAATAAAATTAAATAAAATCAGAATTATGGTGTTTTCTCAGGACAGCGGAGGGTGGGTGTGCTGTGTCCCATTAGCGTAGTGGTGGCGGCGGCACTTGCCCCTCTTCTGATAGGAAATGATGTGGGGGGGGAAGTGGGGGTCGAGGAGAGTCAGTTGCAGGGAAATGAGAAATGTCTGTAATTTCATCTGAGGAATGTTGAAGGATATAGTACTGCGGAGGGGAAGAGGGGATGTGTTTGGAAGGAGAGGGGGATACTGGGAGGGGGAGGGGGAACTACGGGACTCTACTGTTCTATTGTATAATGTGAAAACCCCAATGAACTATAGATTTAAAAATATGCATTGTAAATTTATCTTTTGTCACGGGGCAATACTCAAAACTGCACATGTGAAACAGTTTACATCTTTAAAATACAATGTATGTCACATTCTTTAGATCAGCCCTTGAAAACATGTTGCCCTCAAGATGCTTTGGCATTTCCTAACCCCCATCACCCCTTGGCCTTGCTGAATGGGCTCAGTGGCAGTTGAAAGCCAACAGGAGCTGGAGGGCACCAAGATGGAGAAGGCTGCCTTAGATTTCTTGTCGACTGTGAGGTTGTTTTGTTTTGAACTAAAGTTAATAGCAGAATGAGCTTTAAAATCAAGATCATACCTGGCTTGCTTTCAGCCACATTACTATCTGTTTTCATCCATTACAGTTCACCTGGGCATATGTTTTGGTTTATGACTAGTCCTGCACAAAGTGCATTCAGGCAGATTCTGTACTTCAGTTTCCCTTTTTAGTTCATTCTGGGTAATTATTAACTAAACTGCATCACATCCACTGCCAACATCTTCTGAGCAAACCTACTCAGTATGTAAAAGGTCTAATTCCTTTCCAAGGGCCTTGCACAAGACACATCCCCATTGAATTATGCCCTCAATATTGATATTTTATAGTTGATGGTTTTGTTTTACTGTTGCCTATCCTGACTTTAAGAAGCAGTGCAGGTGGGTTATAAATATTGGTTTAGATCTGGAGAAGCATAAGCAGTGTGAGGCTCAGCCACTGGAGCTTTCCCACCCCCTCCTTCCACAGCAGACCCTCTCCTGAAAATTCACTCTTGAAGGTCAAGGACCCACTGGAATGGTGTGCAGGAGGGTGCAGGTTCTGCAACAGGAGTAGGGAATGGATAGCACTGAGAAGCAGGGGTCACGTTGCACAAACAGAAGTGCCCTTCCATTGCACCAAGCACCACGGGATCTAATCCAAAGATCTTTCCAATGAATATTTACATTCAATATCATTGTCATTTTCAACAAAAATGTTTGACATGAAAGGAGAAGCCATAGTTAATTAGTTTCTGCTTGTACTTTATATTAGAAGCCTAAAAGCCACAGTGATTACACAGGCAGAAAGACATCTAGAATGCCACTCAGGCATGGATAAACTCCCTTTTCTCCTATTTTACAGACATAGATTGCTGACAATTGCTGGTTCTAATGACAACTTCATAACAGTGTAGAAAGTAACAGTAGCTGACTATGACTACTGCACTCAATCTAGATCTAGAACTTGCCTTGATAGGCACAGACTGCATTTAATCTTTCTGCGTGTAAACTGAATTTATAATTAGAGACAAAAAGGTGAAAGATTTTTTGACTTGGCATAGGATCATATGGTTCAAAATTCAAATACAGTGGTACCTTGGGTTACATACGCTTCGGGTTACATACGCTTCAGGTTACAGATGTTGCTAACCCAGAAATAGTGCTTCAGGTTAAGAACAGAAATCGTGCAGCAGCGGCACAGCAGCAGCAGGAGGCCCCATTGGCTAAAGTG
This sequence comes from Podarcis raffonei, assembly GCF_027172205.1. Classification (NCBI taxonomy): domain Eukaryota; kingdom Metazoa; phylum Chordata; class Lepidosauria; order Squamata; family Lacertidae; genus Podarcis; species Podarcis raffonei. The sequence continues at coordinate 62,191,324 of NC_070612.1, read as the reverse complement.
GTGCATCAGGTTAAGAACAGTTTCAGGTTAAGAACAGACTTCCGTAACGAATTAAGTATTTAACCCGAGGTACCACTGTATGAATATTTGGCACAAGACAAGGAGGTGAGTTTGTAACATAAAGAGATTTAGAGTCTTTCAGAGGCCACATCTCTTACAGCTATTTGCAAGAAGTACTGTCCAAACAGAAAAGATCTATCAGTTAAAAGCCTGCCTCACTCACCATGAATATCTTTCTCTTGTGAACTGGAACTCCTTCCCAACTAAAAACCAGCAGAATGAGGATGAGTGGTTCTCATGACAGTTTGAAAAGGCACAGGTGCCTCACCCTGAAAAGCTGGATCATTCCCTTCTCATATGATGTTGCAGAGTTTCAAGTCAGGTGGGGGACGGAATCTGTTATGCAATGTAATAGCATTCGGCCATCGGATGCTTTGATTACAAAAAGTTGTATCAGCATTATTTTATCCAGGATGGGAACATAAAACAATGTTGAGCCATGATTTGTAGCTTTTTATCAGCACAGTGCATTAGCAGTTGTTTCCAGCTTCTCTTTTCTCCCCCAGCCCAACCCACTCATTATCTGACTGAGTAGATTATAGGGGGAGGGAAAGGAAAACCACAACCTTCCTGTCCCTGATAGAAAACATTTAAGGCTGCAATCCAATAGCAGTGGACGGGGTGGGGGTGAAGGACACTTTTCAGTCTCAAAGCCTTTTGGACGATCTCCAGAGGACACCTTGCCAGCAATGGGTAGAGCCAGAGGCAAAAGCAGGCCAAGCACTGACTGTAAATTCTGCCTTAGTGCAAGAGACTAGTTTCTATACCCAGGCACACAGCCCTCTCTGCCCTCCATCCAGAGAAGCAAGAATCATTATCAGAGGCAAAATATTTGGCACTACTACTCTGCATGGTGAGACCATCAGACATCATAAGACTATCACCTGAAGTTCAGTCATCCTGCAATGGAAATTTCAGGACTGGCTGGAACAAGAAAACATACTTGCAAAGAAACAAGCCAAATTTAGGGAAGGCCATTTTACCGTTGACCAATGCTTAGTACTCCAACATCTAATTGAAAAATACTCCTTTTGTAGCACAGTCTCCCTTTATGCTGTCTTTATTTTAAAGCAGCCTTTGACTCCATATCCAGAGCCAAACTTTGGGGGGAAAGGGAGGTCTCTAAACTCGACAGGCACTTGCTATATTTAATACGCATGCTACATGAAGAGATTGTGCTCAAAGTGCAATGCAACCTCCAGGGGCATCTTTCCAACGCTATTGGAACTAAGAAAGGTGTGAAACAAGGGTACATACTGGCTCCATTTTTATTTAATTTCTGTACTAATGATATGGTATCCTATCTCCATAAAATGAATTATCACCCCCCAAAATTGGCAGGGAGGCATATCCCAGTCCTGCTCTATGCAGATGATGCAGCAATTTCAAGAACACCCATAGGGCTTAGAAAAGCTATGAAAGCATTGGCAACAGAAAAGCCCATGAGGATTATGCTGCTGAGAATACAAAGAGAAATGCAACTGCCATACTTAAATATCTTAGGACCAAGATGGACATTATATACCCACAGCTCTTAAACTGTTTGAAGCCAAGTCCATCACACAGCTTTTATATGGTGCCCAGCTAGGCCCCTTCACTAATCTCATATCACTGGAACTACTGCAATCTAAGTTCCTAAAATCAGCTTTTCAAGTGCCAAAATATGTCTCAAATATGTCTTGAGACAGGTTTTGTAAGGCTAGGGTATGGATGGTCACACTAAATTTCTGGCTTAGACTATCCTTTTACCCAGATGGCCTTCCCCCACCCCGGTGATAAAGGATGACTTTCAAACAACATGGAAACGAGCAGTGGTAGACAAAATGTTAACTCTGGACCTTACCCCACAGCTTTTACTCAGCATGGCTATGAACAGGCCAAAGAAACCATTAAACAGCTTGTGGTTGATACAGAAAGCTAGTCACATCTCGCCAGGTCACCAAATTTCATCACCAGTGAAACCAGTAGGTACCCCACCACCACAATGACATATTTAACTAATCTTGAAATACCAAAACAATGAAGAGTTTTCACTCGGGCTCATTGCCAGGATCTCCCTTCAGTTTCAGGGAGGAGTGGTAGATTAAATTGATGGACTATGACGAAATGACAAAACCTACCAGAGCAATATGAATCTGGGAAGTGGGGAGCTATGAATCAGCAATTAAAATGAAAAATTTAGTTCTGAGCAAATGGTCTATGTCAAAGGTGGGGAACCTTTAGTTTGCCAGATGTTGAACTCAGTCCCAGCAAGCATGGCCGATGACCCAGGATGATGGGAGTTGTAGTTCAGCAATATCTGGAGGGCCACAAATTGGTCTATGTGTTGGTGGGTGTTAGCAAGAAGAAGAATCTGCCTGACTTTCTTTTCTGACTCTCTGCATACATTAAACAGAGCCCTGTCTTTGTGCCCAGCTGAAGCAGAGCAAAGCCCAGCAAGCAATTCTGGGTTTAGACTGAACGCTTTCTCGGTGTGTGAATAAAACAGCCCAAGACGATCACTGGAAGCAGTTTTTATCCTTCTCTCAGTTACAGGACAGGGAAGCTCAGGTTTCCCAACTCCCTGCTGTTAATGTCCTATTAGGAAACATATTACAGCTTTTTACATAATGAATTACCTGTCAGTCATGGCTACCATGCCAAGTGTAATTAAAATGAAATCAGGTCAACAATTGCACATGCCAACTGTGTATATTTAGAAGGTACTCTCCCTGGGCTTTTAGCATAAGTTGTCATAGATATTTAAGGTCCAAAATCCAATTATTTTCATATTTTCTTTTTTAAGCACCAATTCCCCCATCTTTCATGCCATTGTCTTAATACAGAATAATATCTAACCTTTCACAATAAGAAGGAGGAAGTCAAAGTAAGTGTTAAAACAGAACATATTGATTTATCATCAAACCTTGAACCCACTAGCTACTCTGGAGCCTGGATTCACAGAGCAAACTAAACCTCTCTGTTTTCTCATTATTATTATTTTATTATTCTTACCCCGCCCAACTGGCTGGGTTTCCCTACCCACTCAAGCAGGAATATTCTGCTCCTTCCTTCACATAGGCCTAAGCAGAAACAAGTAATGTGGGGGGGGGGAGGGGATCTCCTTAATCCAAAGATGCTTACCAACCGTAACTCAGTAAAAAGCAAGAGCATATTAAATTGCTATATTTTTAGACATTCACTAATAAATCATTGCACAATAAAAGTGGCTGTTAAAATGGAAGACACAGTGACCTCATAATGTTGGTTAGCTGCCTAATTAAAATCTGCTCATCGTTACAAGAGCAGGAAACTGGTTTTGGCAATTGTATTAAATTGAATTAATTCAGTGACAATTTGTAAATAAAATAAAAATAATTGGCAAAAAAATATGCTCATCAATCACAGTACAAATATTATACACACACTTTCTCTTGAAAGCATCAACACTGCAGGTGGCAGCAATGTTTAAACACAGCTGTTATTTTTAAGATCAATTCTGCGCAGTTTTCACATGGCATATTTTCAGTCTGGTATTTCTTGGAAAAATAAAAGGTCAAATTTAAAACACTATTTCTACAAACATATTTTAGGTGCCGCTTTCCAGAAAACAGAACTTCATAAATATTTATTCTTGGCACCAGTGGTTCCAGTTAATCTGAGTTTTCAATATGCTTATCAAGGCAGGGCTGATAATTTATAATTAACCGTGACTTTTAATATAGAGGGTGTCTATAATTGTTCAGTTGTTTACTTAACCCAACTCCTCATTTGTTACATTGAACAATGATTTAATGAGTCTTCACAGAATCATAGAATTTGAGAGTTGGGAGGAACCCAAGGGTCATCTAGTCCAGCCCCCTGCAATGCAGGAATCTCAGCTAAAGCACCCAGGACAGATGGCCATCCAACCTCTCCTCCAAGGAAGGAGATTCCATCACCTCTCATGACAATCTCCTCCAGTGTCAAATAGCTCTTACTGTCAGAAAGTTCTTCCATTAATTTGAGTCCTTCTCACCAGAGCAGAGAACAAGTTTGCTCCACCTTCCATGTGACAGTCCTATCAAGTATAACCTGATTCAACAAAATTGCTTATGCATGCAACCACGGCCACTAGGATGCTATTTGCGCAGGGACAGAAAGAGGACACTGTCCCAACAAAGGAAGAAAGGCAAGGTAAAGTTGATGGACTATGCAGAAATGGCAAAACTTACAGGAAGATTAAGAAATCAAGAAGATTGCTCAACAAAGTATGGTGAAGGTATGTGGATCTTCTAAAAATTATTGTAAACAATTAAATACATTAACAGGATTAATTTAAAATCAAGCAGTTAAAATGTGACTTTGGAAGGAATACAGAGAGAAATAGACAAAAGGAGTTACAGGGAAATACAGTTTTAAAAATGTTTTTATAAGAAACCAAGGAAGGGGAGGAGGGAAGTCAAATTAACTATGTATTCAATTGTAACTGATGATTATTATAGTTAAATTTAAAATTTAAAAAAGAAATTATTTTAAAAACCACACAATTGTCTCAGTTTCCATTTGAACTAAATAACACCACATTTTTAAATAAAGTTGAATAATACATGTGAAGAGCATTCCAAAGTTGGGGTGCCACCACAGAGAATACCCTCTCCTCTGTAACTACAGAATGTATCTGTTAAAGTAGGTACTTGGAGAAGTGCTTCTATAGGTCAGGTAGACTGGTACTGGAAGATGTGTTCCCTCAGGTATCTGGGTCCCAATCCATTTAGGACTTTAAATTGGACTCAGATATTTGAACAATGAAGCTTTATATTTGAGCTTAAAATTGTATCTTCTCTCTCTTCCACCCCCAAATACTAACATAAACACACAAACTTTCCACAAACTATCTCTTCTAGTTGAAATACAAGGTGGAAATGCAATCAATCATATTCAGATTAAAATATCTAGGCCTTAAAATCAGCAAGGCCTTAAAATGAGTTTGCTTGTTGCTGGGCCCCTGTCACAGCGCATGACAGGTGCGCTCAGTGAAATCCAGGCTGTGGGTCCCATAGAAGCCTTCAACACACCAGGCTGTCCCTGGGATCCAGTAAAGTCAACTCTCTTTTCTCATCATCATCTTCTTTTAGTCCAATTACCAATGGTTGTTTATTATATTAGTACTGTTGATTTTAATTTTTAAAGCGGCCTGAGTTCTATTTCAGGGGAAAGGTGAGAGAAATAAATAATATTCTCTTAACAGAAGGGACTGAAGTGTGTCGTTCTTTAAATCTGATTTAGGATATTGCTTTTTAAATGTTCCTGATTTTTCATGTAGTTGATTCAAGGATGGGGAAGTCCCCCCCCTCCCCTAAGCCCCGACCACTGGCCACGCTGCCTGGGGCTGATGGGAGTTGAAGCCCAGTAACATGCAGAGGACCACTAGTTCCCAATCCTTGTTCTAAAATAATCAGTAGCTAGTCAGAAGTTTAAAAGAAAAAGACACTGCGGTTGCAAATGTGTCTTGCTTTTTTATCAGAAGAGAATGTCTGTCTACACAGCCTTTCCTGTTGTATGAACTGGTCCATTAACTATGAAAGCTCAACCCCAAACCAATAATAAATCAGTATACATTTAAGCTTTCACAGCACTTTTCGATTTCCTGCTCAGAAACTAATACAGCAGTTTTTCTTAAATTTATCCTTGAATGCAGTTTACCAAGTTTATAATCCACTATGATTGTGCTTTAATTCACTGTTGCAGAGAACTTTCAGGAGCTCTTCTAAAATGCATCATTAGCTTCAGTTTTAACATTTCAATGCTTGGAAATATTCCTTTTGCTTTGTATATGTCTGATCTACTGAGGGTAGTGTTCTTTTTCTAGGAAAAAAGGTGTCAGTACTCATCATGAAGTACCGCTCTCGGCTGACTGGCTGCGGCTGCTGCAGGCTGGGCTCAGTGAGGGCAAGAGCCCACCAAGTGCCCAGAGCCAGGTTCTGTCTCTGCGCCATCCGCAAGGCCTTCGAGGAAGCCAGAGTCCTCTTGGTGCTGCCCGGCCACCAACACTGTGCTGCCACAGGATGAGGATAAGGAGGAAGTGCTGCCACCAGAACTGGCATTACTGGCATCCCTCATATCTGAGGGGTATGAGTGCAGGGAGGTGCAGCTATTTCATGAAGGATAGCTCAGTCAGCAGAGCATGAGACTCTTAATCTCAGGGTTTTGGGTTTGAGCCCCATGTTGTGCAAGAGATTCCTGCATTGCAGGGGTTGGACTAGATGACCCTTGTGGTCTCTTCCAACTCTACAATCCTATGCTTCTAAAAATCCATTTTTAAGTCTCTTTCTACCAACGTAACTAACTGAAAGATCCAGTGTCATATGCCCTCTTCTATCTTTGGTCCAAGGCTGGCATGGGCAAACCTGTTGTTAGCCAGAACCAAGAAAATCTGGCCATTGGCTTCTCTCAAAGATAGCAACATAAGATCTTAGAAGCAGAACTTTAAGAACAGGCCTCAAGACTTTCATGTGACCATGACATCATGCTTAATGTAGGCTTCAGTCTGTTGTTCTGTTCAGGCTTTTGAGATAAGTGGATCATAAATTATGTATTTCCCCCTGTGCTTTGTCATCAGAGATTTTTAAGTATCATGTTCCTTTGTGTTAAAACATTGCTTTGGGGGGGGGGGAGAAGGTTTACGAGAACTAGCATATTAACAAAGGCAAAAAAAATATTGCTGTTGGTGTACAGTGAAAGAAGAACCTGATAGGAAGTATTAAACAGAGACTTTAAAAAATCATTGTATACAACTTTGGCAACCAAAAAGAGCTGTCAAAACAAGGAAGTTTGTAGCAAAAGACAAATTTATGGTTATTTTCCACCAACAGTAAGAAAGGAAGGTTAGATATGGAGAATTGTACCCACAGGGCTGGACCTTGAATGTACAGAAAAGGCAAACAGAACGTAGTCAACATCATCTCTCTTTTTTAAGTGAATATCATTTATGTGTATTTGACTATGTGGAATGGTGAAATTGCACTTCTATTATGCTGAGTTAAATCAGGATTTAAATGCTGGATCTTCAGAAAAGCAGTTTTAAACCATTGTTAAAAGGTATCACCTCCTTCAGACTGAGTTGAAATAGCTAAAATACTAAGAATGTACATATTATCTGCTAGACTTCCATTGCAGTTAGAAATACTACACAAACCATCTTAGAGGTAAAGAGATGTCCACACGGCTATACTGGGCCAAACTTTCATTTCATTCCAATCAACAAACAATTCTGAGTTAAAAACATTCACAACAGCCAAAATATTGCACCAAAAGCTTCATCCACGCATAGAAATATACATTTATCATATTTTGTATTATTCCAAATTTGTCAAACATCTTCCTTAACATCTATTCTCTGTGACCTGAACTGTCAAAAACAAAAACTTCTTCAGAGTTCCATACTATTTATTATGGGGTAGAATATTATAGGTTCAATCCTGTACACATTTACCATGGGAGTAAACCCCACTGAGCACAGTGGGATTTAATTCTGAGTAAGTGTGCGCAGGATTGTACTGGGTGAACTTTGGGTGAAAGGTCTGTGGTTTTCGAAAGTGACAGGCCCCAAAACTTGCCACCTGCCCTGCACAGGATGCTTTAAAAACAAATAAACGGCAACTTCTTGGGGTGGGGTGGGGGCTTCACTGCCATCTCCTGTGCAGCTGTTTGATCACCTAAGAAGCACTGGACTCCTTAGAACAAAAGCATTCAAAGGCCTTTCTGTATTCAAGATGCTGATTCACACCAGGTCGTTTGGATGCCTTCCAAAAGTTTTTTTTTTTTAAAAAAAAAGCAACAATATGACGTGCAGGAAGACTAGCTCGTGGAGTAAATCAAACAAACCAACAAACCAACAACAACTTCTTTGCAGTTTCACTCTCCGTCCTGCAGAACTTACCAGCTTGCTTTTGGTGCGCTGCAGAAATTCTTCCATCTTGTTTGTTGGCCTGCAGCTTTTGCGCAGCCAGGGCAAAGTCCCCGGCCAGAGCCGGGCTGCTTTTGGCTAGGGCGGGTCCTGCCCGCTGCTGCAGCTGCTGCCGCCGCCGCTGCCTCTTCGGCACTGGATCCGGCTCCCGGCAGAGCAGCCCGCTGCCGGCTCTCCCTCTGGAGGCGAAGCGGGACTCGGCGCCCGGGGCGCGGAGGCGGGAGCCGGGGGAAGAGTTCGCGCGATTTCACAGGCCGGCCGAGCTCCTCCGCCAATCGGCGAGGCGCTCAGGCGGCCTGACGTCACGCAGGCAATTGCTGCACCATGGACAGCGCCCAAAAGTGAGGAGGACCAAGTGGGAATGCAGAGATCTGCAGCGAATGGGGAGAGAAGGAGACGAGCTCTCGCTGTCGCGGTCGAGAGTTGCTGCTCAGGCAGGAGAAGCAGGAGGGCTGGGATGGGTCGCCGGAGGCTTCTGTTCTGGGGGAAAGGTGGCGATTTAAGAATGAGGATGCCGCATAACTTTTTGGGTTCTTTTAATGTATTCTTTCTTAGTCACCTGTTGCTTCCTCGTCAGGGAGTAGAAACTCGAGTTTGCCAAATATTTTCCTTGCAATCCAAAGTTTACCATGTTTGCTCATAAGTAAACCCTTTGGGTTTCAATGGAACTACTCTGTAAGTACTGTATGCTGAAGATTGCAGCGTTCAAATGATGAACTATCTGTTTCATTTTGATGGGTTGTTGGTTTTCATTATAACGTCCTGACCAAACAGTAGAGCATTAGGGACACTTCTCACTTTACTTTTTTTTTTCTATACAAAACCCACTTCTGTGTAGGAGACTGTGCAAGTCTTCCTTGTACATTGTTGTTTGTGAAGGCCTTACACATGTCTGTGAACACTTCTGAATGTGCATGCCAAAAGTGCACACGCCAAAGGACGTCCACATGAGCGGTATACAAATTCCTACATGGAAATAAGTTTTTCATTCAGCAAAGTGGCACTTTCTCTTCATAGCCAATTACATATTCCTGTTTTACTAACTGGGCAAGTCAAGTATATGGTTATAAATAGCTCAAGATGCTGCCAAAAGCCTAACTTTTGCATTGCCAAGTAAAGAAAGACGGCAGGAAACACTGTTTCTCCATATTTTGAATTTTCTTTGGAATATCAATATGCATCTGTCATGGACTTGGTCCAGAATGTTCATTGTTATTCTGTAATTCCATTTATCAGACATATAAAGAATGGCACTATTTCTATTATACTAACTTTGGTTGGTGTAGAACAGCCCCAGCCAATGATCAGTTGTAGTCCATGGTCCTGGTAGCCCAATAATATTATGCAATGTGCCACATTGTGCAATGCACACACTGACCAGGTCCCTTCACCACCAAGGCTTCATCACCTATATCCCACCAATGAAAATTGTGGCTATTTCACTATTTTTACAGAAGACTGACTTGCCCCAACTCTCTTTCTTCTCCTTGTTGCTCCCATATGCTTTCAGCTCAGCTGAAGATGAGCACTGCAACCTGGCACGTCTCCATTCCAAGAAGAAAATGTGTTGGGTCCTTATCTGCTATATGTTGTTTGCAGATGACGCAGCCTTGATAGTGCACTCTGGGGAAGCTCTACAGAGATTCATCAAATGTTTTGCCCAAGCATACAAGGAGTTCAGCCTTACCATCAGCCTGACAAAGATCAACACCCCGGGTCAGGACGTTGCCAGCACTCTATGCATCAACAATGGTGACCACATGCTTAAGGTGGAGGATGATTTTGTTCATTATAACTTAATGCTATTCTAGCCTGCATCAACAGAAGTATAGTGGTCAGATCAAGGGAAGCAATAGTACCATACCACTCTATTCTGCCTTAGTCAGACCACACCTGGAATACTGTGTCCAATTCCACAATTGGCACCACAGTTTAGGAAGGATGCTGACAAGCTGCAGCATGTACACAGCAGGGCAACCAAGATTATCAAGGGTCTGGAAACCATGCCTCATGGGGAATAATTGAAGGAGCTGGGTATGTTTAGCCTAGAGAAAAGGAGACTAAGAGGAGATATGCTAGCCATTGTCAAGTATCTCAAGGGCTGTCACATGGAGCAAACTTGTTTTCTGCTGCTCTGGAGAGTAGGACTCAAACCAATGGATCCAAGTTACAAGAAGTGAACACCAGGAAGACCTTTCTGACAGTAAGAGCTGTTCAACAGTGGAATGGTCTGCTTTGGGAGGTTGTGGATTCTCCTTCCCTGAAGGTTTGTAAGCAGAGGTTGGATGACCATCTGTTATTGATGCTTTAGTTTAGATTCCTCCAATGCAGGGGGTTGGACTAGATGACCCTTGGGATCCCTTCCAGTTGTACAGTTCTATGATTCTGTGATTCTGTGACCTTATGCGTTCAAGGCAGATGCTCTACCAGTGAGCTACAGCCTTTCATTGATGCAACTGCCTGGTTGCTGCTCTGTTCAAGAAGCATTTGTGAACACTCTCTGAATCTGGTGATTTGTGCCTTGCCCTCACAAACCAGCAGGAAAGAAAATGTTTGTGTACTGTGGATAAATTCAGTATAAATAAATATCATGCAAATGAATAAACATGTGGTTTTGTGTAAATAAGTAGCATATAATCGTGTATAAGCTTGATGTGTTTTCAAGGTCTTGGGAATTTTTTCCTCACTTGCATTATTTTACAGTTCATTGAAGATATTACAGCAGCACTCCAGAGCATTTGTTTCCTTATTAGCAAACCTTTTCAGGAGGATCTACAATGTTCCCACATGGATTGGCCGCTCTTGATATTCTGCAGATCATGTTGTTGAGCTGCCTATCAGGGACAACTTGTTCTACCGGGCGATATGCTTCTGCTCTGAAGAACAGAAAAACATGAAGTGCAACAGAGCTGCTGTGCCCTTCCCCAAAAGTCCATGTTTAAGTATTTGTCAGTGTTTTTTACTATCCTTCCATTATCACAGATTTCAGAACCTCTTTGGAAAGAGCAGGCAGTTCTTAAACTTACGGTGCTAGAGTTGAAATAAATGAACTTGTCTTATTATAATTGACATACAAATATGCATAGCTTAATTATTTATTACATCCATGGCATTTATTAATTTGTTTATTACATTTCTAGCCCACCTTTTCTCCAATGAGCTCAAGGTGGTGTACATGGTTGTCCTCCTCCCCATTTTTATCCTCACAACAACCCTGTGAGGGAGGTTAGGCTGAGAGACTGTGAGTGGCCCAATGTCACCCAATGAGCTTAATGGCTGAGTGAGGATTTGAATGCTGCTCTTCCCCGGTTCCTGCTCCACCCCCCTCAGTCTGTCCCTCGCCCAGGCTCCATCCACCTGTCTTTTTACTTATGACCAGTCCAGGAGGTGGCACTGTTTCCTCCTCAGCAGGGAAGTGGATGAGACAAAACTAGAATTAGTTGACTTTGGTTCCCCCTCCTGTTGCTCTTTGCCTCCCCAGTCCTAATGGGCACCAGCCACCGCTGAATATCTTGGTTTAGAAGCTCACAAACAGCCTCCCTCAACCTGGTGCCTGTCATCTGGTGCCTTCCAGATGCTGTTGGACTCCAATACCCATTAGCCCTAACCAGCATGGCCAATGATCAGGGAGGATGGGAGGTGGAGTCCAACAACATCTGTAAGACAACAGGTTGCAGAAGGCTGTGCTAGATCCTGTCATCACATGACAGTAGCATAGTGTTTGGCTGGAGACACGCGTTTTTCAGAGATTAAAAAGCAGTAGTATTTTAGAAACATAGCTTCGCGTGGTCATGAATCATTTCTTTTGTCATGCATTCATTTCTAGTCAAAATAGTATTGTAGGTTTCATAGCATTGCAAAAATCTGCAACCAGAAATCTGAGCAGAATTTTATGCAGTAGCAGCACGTTTGGTGGGGCCAATCTGCCCTCCCAACATGGGCAGCAGCAACACTGTTGTCAGGAGGGAAGCTGCACCCCACCAAACACACCACTACTGATAATATGGCCAAAAATATATAAGCAATAGTGGCAGCATCATACATTCTTACCTCTCTTTTTAAAAAAGACCTATCCGCTGGGCCAAAATAAAATTAGGAGAAGGAGGGGAAGTTCAGAAGGAGTCTGTCTGGGGCAGATTTGTGCCTGCAGGCAGTCTGCTCACAGGTAGGTGACCATCTTGACAAGCCAAATCTGGGCAAATCTGGGCAAGCCAAATGGCCATGTTGTGGGCCCTAGATTGTGCTCACAGTAGGACATTAAAAGAGGCTCTAACTTTATCAGCCGCGACTTCTGCAAAGTGGCAATACAAGAGACAGAGGAAAACCATGGAAGTCAAATGCTAAAGCAAAAGTAAAGGGGGGTGTATAGGAGGGGAAAACCTGACAAAAAGGAAACCTTGCTTAAAATCTATTGTATAACTAGAGTAAATAATTAAATTATTAGATTAATCTGTTAAAATATGTCAAATCACAGGGATAGACTGGGGGGGTGAATCCCAACTGCTTTTTCTCAAAACAGGATTGTCATCATATCAGGTTCCTTTCCCACAGCTAACAGGCAGTAAAAATGAAATAATATATGTAATTTATGTAGGCAAGTCCTTTTTTTCATAATATAACTGCAAATGCACACCTGAAGTTAGCATACCTATACATTTATTGACCCTGATGTTGGGAAAGATGGAGGGCAGAAGTAGAAGAGGACGACAGAGGACAAGATGGCTGGACAGTGTTCTCGAAGCTACCAGCATGAGTTTGACCAAACTGCGGGAGGCAGTGGAAGACAGGAGTGCCTGGCGTGCTCTGGTCCATGGGGTCACGAAGAGTCAGACACGACTAAACGACTAAACAACAACAACAACAACATTTGTTGAATTGCACACTGCTGATACTGATGTCCCTGTGTTTTATTGGACCTATTTCTTCCAGGGATGAGGAGTTCCTGGGCTGCAGCACTTGGCTGAGTCTGGTTTCCCCCAGAAGATGCTCACTGGAGGCTTGTGGGACTTACAGGCAGTGGTTTTTCGGTAGAAGGAAAGGCACAGCTTAATCGCTCCCACAGACCCCCAGATCTAGTGTCCCACATCAGATCAGAGAGGGAGGCAGCCATGCTGTTAGCTTACAGAACCCCTCCCAGAGCTCAGCTCTCTCTGTCTCTTATTCTATGTCACCTATGAAAACTGCCCACTTTCCCCCTTCCTTTACTTTCACATACATATATACCAAGCTTGCCACTGCCTCCTGACGAAAGGGGCAGTGGTAAGGATAAGTGCTGTTCTCCAACCATCTGCTCACCTTCTTGTAATTTCCGAGACAGAAGATGTCCCTAGCAACATCACCAAGAGTGCTAAGGGAGTTTCTGTCAGTACTTCTGTCCAAACCCCAGTCATACAGGATTTTGGTGCAAAGCCAATTATCTATGGTTACTCCATGGGCATAGCCAGGATTTTTGTTAGGGGGCGGTGGACTTGATCTTGGGGGGGGATTGCAGCTGCCCCCCCCCGGCTACGTCCATGGGTTACTCCAGTTGTAAATTGAAGTGATGAGAAAGCAGGTATATCCATGGTACTTTTAGTTATAATTTCTTTCTGGTGCATCTAAACAAAGCAAATTAGCAATCCTTCCAAAAGCCTACCTTAAGGGAAGCATCTTGCCTTGATGTTTTGCATAACTTTCCTTAACATCAATGGGAATTATGCACATGAATCAACAGAGAATAACCACTGAATCTCATTCATTTACATTATTATAACTCGGGCATCTTTGCAGTTTGGGATTTCTACTCAAACGCTGGGTGATTTGCCTGATATATGGAGGATAATCAAATGGAGATTTGGGGACAAGCATCATTTTGTATGTTTTATGCATCTAAAATATTAATATGAAGGATGTGTTGCATAACAACAATAGCAGCAGCAATAACAAAGCACTGACATGGGTCAGGATGCTTAGTTAAGTCATGTACTTTAGGAAAGGATCTAAAATGAAAACCGGATGAAATTACTGATCATGTTATTTATTATTTTGTTTGTATCCCATGGAACTCACAGGTGTGTATACTTTCAACTCCCTCTCCCTTCTCCCCGTCCCCAAATGTAACCTCACAGCAATACCATAATGTTTATTGGTCTGACAGGTTGGTTAGAGCCAGTTTAACTGATGCCCATTGAGACTGGTAGGGCAGAAGGCAGGGAGGTCAACTCTACGCAGCGACGGAGCAAGCCGATTGGGCGCCTGGGGTGGTGTGCATGCCCTGCGCCCAGGGGCGGGGCCAGGTGGGACAGAACACTCTGTGAGGCCTCTGAGGAGTCTGCCTGACTCCTCCCACTCAGCCGCCCTACAGCTGAGGTTGAGGCAGCAGGCGGACCGTTTGGGCAGCACAGAGCCTGTGGGCACCCAAACCACCATGTCACTTCCAGGAGAGATGCATGGCTCAGGCACACTGCAAGCCCCGCTTCAGTGCCGCCCAGCATTTTGTCACCCCCCTCAGTGGTGACACCTGGGGCACTTGCCCCCACCACACACCCTTCCTCCGCCCCTGCCTGTACGCAGGGCCAATGACAGGCATAGCTAACTAATTCTAGTTTGGTCCCCATTCTTCTCCCTGCTGAGTTCTACAAGGCTGAGCAGGGATTTGAACCTGGGTTTCCTCGTTGATCAAAGCCCACCACTCCAGCCACTACGCCAGCCTTCACCATCTTGGTGCTCCCAAAATGCTTTGCAGTACAATTCCCATCAGCTCCAGCCAGCCAATGGGAGCTGTAGCCCAAAACTTCAGCAGGGTGCCATGTTGGCAAAGGCTGCCTTTCAGCACCATTGTCTGTTTTCAAAAGAAACAAAGTAAAGGTGGTTAAGAGGAATGCTTCATCACTCTGAGGTTATAGAAATGCATTATATCTTTGTTCTTTTCCCACTGGGGAGAAGGCAACTGAATGGCAGATTGACTGTCTCATACATATAAAAGTCACTTGGCTGTTGGTCACATTGGCCTACAAGCGCAATTAACCTTCTGGACTTCTCAAGGATGCATGAACACTGGAAGAGCCAGGGTGGTCAGGGAATGCTTGATGGAAAGGGTGGGATCCAGAATACACTAGCTGAACTCAGATCCCACTGATATCATTTGGATAGGTTATTCATGACTTGAGTTCCATTGATCTCAATGGGAACTAAGTTCAACTAGCTTAATTTGGATCCAACCCAATGTGTTCCTTTATCTCAGGATCCCCTTATGTCTCCAGAACTTCCATCTGCAATTATTTTGCTAAATCACAAATCTGTATGTTTATAATATATTTGTAAAGAAAATTAACTTTTTTTAACATCTTCAGTTCTACTGCATGACTTTTAAAGTGAACCAGAACTTTACATAGTATACTAAATATTTGTATACCTTGGATTTATACACTAGCATTGCAAAATCTGCTGTTTTATATTCCCCAAAATTTAACATTTTATTTATGGCTTTAGTAACCCTTCTGCAATTATCCCAGAAGTGCTTAATATTCACTGAAGTTTGTTGTTTGTAAAATGCATTAACAGAATGTGATATTTATAATCATGTTAATTTAATTTAAAATCTTTGTGTGTTTTACATAAAGCTAAGTATTTACACCACAATAAATTACAGTCCTTGCATGTCTACTCAAAGGAATTTGCTCCCTAACAACTATGCCTATGATCCTAGGATCTCTGTGGGTGACATTCAGTTACATTTTGCTCAGAGTAGACCCACTGAAATTAATTAACCTAACTTAATTTCTGTGGATCTACTCTGAGTAAAACTGTCACCTATAATGATGATTTAATTACTGAGAATGTTAAGATTAACATACCCAGAACTTTGCTATGAATTATGAACTGATGGGGTTAAACTGTCAATCTTTCTGCTCATGCAGAGTGTAATCAACTGAGTCCTGTCATTACAAAACATTCATACATTCTAAAAGTTTTACAGACGACGGCTTGATGTCAGGGACTGGGTAGAGGAGGAATGGTGACCCTTCCAGGGAGGAGGAAGAGGAAGGCAGTACAGATTTACAACAGGGGTTTGAGGGAGGTAGCAACTCAGAGGCGGATGAGGGGGAATCATGGGGCAGCCAGAACAACACCCGGTTAACAAACCCTCCCTCTCCCAGAACCCGACAAGCCTTAAAAGAGCTCAAAGACAGAGGGCCTGTAGCAGCCCCCGTAGGAGACAGAGGGCCTGTAGCAGCCCCCGTAGGAGAAGCGGTGAGATTGATGAATGAGGAAGTGGGAGAGACGGGTGGGGATTCACTCGGAACAATGCCATTATCCAAGAGGCTGGGTTCTATAGCCTCTCTCTGTAAAGATTGAAATAAAAAAGGACGGCAAGAAACATTCCCTTGTCCTTTTACTTTCCTGGGCAACCAGCCGGGAGCCGCTGACAGCATCCTGACACTTGGACTCAGAAGAAATCCCCCTTTAAAAAACTTGTGTCTGTTTCATTCTATCTGGGGAAGGCAACTGCATACATTCATTACTATGTTTATGTATGAATTAGAATTATTATTAATGGGAGATGTTTCCTCATCTCTGTGCATGGTAAACCCTTCTAATAATGTTTGCACATAAAATGATGGATTCCAACAAATATTTTACAAAGGCAATGGAGCAGTTAAGTCAAAAGAATCTTTGGTTTCTACATTTTCTTGGCTATAGTTGCCAAGTTATAACATTTTGCTAATATATCCATGCATGCTTCCTTTTGCAAGATGGGTGTGTGTAATGTTTACTCTGGAAGACTTCCTAGGATAGAGCAGCCACTACAACCTTTGTTTAACTAAGATTCTATAAAAAGAATTCCAGTAGTTACTTGTTGTGATTGACTCTTTGCTCGTACAGAGACATGGCTTTTCAATTCACCATGCATCCATCTTTTGTATCAGATGAGCTTCAGAATCTCCTGGCATTTAGGCAAACCTTTGAGAGTGTTATAATTGATCCCTCCATTAAGGCAAATTTTATTTAGCTATCATAGATGCCATTCAAACCCTTGCTCACACCTGTGAGCAAGTTAGCATGCCATAATCTAGTGTTATTGTCAGGCCTACTGCAGAGAGCGGGAAAATGTACTTGTCCCTCAAACTCAGAATAGTTAACGTTGTCTAGTAGCCCCTTTCCTCGAGTTTTTCCTAGTCCTTCTCCAGTATAAAGGAACAGTAAGCCAGACTTCTGCTCCTAGGCAAGGTCTTGCAGGACCAGCTTGAATGCTGTATTTCAGCTGCTTTCACACAGTCCCTAGGGTGGCATAAATCACATCCCAGAAAAGTCAGGTTATGCACATATAGTTGATTAAGAGATCTTAACAACACACCTGTGTTCTCAAAAGGTCAGATTAAATGACAGAGAAATGTACTGGAAAGTGATACCTCTTGCTTTGACACATCATCATCTTGCCTCCTCACAAACAAATCAGAATGAACACTCATTGACTAGTCAAAGTGACCTAATCTTGCTCCAAACAAAACAAAACAAATGCTCAATGAACAGGTCATCAGGAAGCACCACTAGTTTTAAACAACCTTTGTGAACATACGCATTGAAAACAAATTAATGTAAGAGCACTTCTTTCAAGAATCACAACACATATACCGTATTTTCTGTGTATAAGAAGCCCCCATGTATATTTTGGGGGACTCCAAATTAAGTAAACACCCCTCA
Organism: Podarcis raffonei; assembly: GCF_027172205.1. Taxonomy (NCBI): domain Eukaryota; kingdom Metazoa; phylum Chordata; class Lepidosauria; order Squamata; family Lacertidae; genus Podarcis; species Podarcis raffonei. Next base: position 62,173,653 of record NC_070612.1, on the reverse strand, counting down.
GCACTACCCTTGTATAAGATCAGCCCCAATTTTAAACCTAATTTGTTGGTAAAAAAAATCCCTAGTCTTATACATGGACAAATACAGTACTTCATGGTAAATTGTTAAGAAAATGGAGAACAGTATTTGTTAGCATTTGTTGAGAGTGGACATTTCCTTTTTTTAAAAAATATTTTTATTGAACAAATTTAACAAATCAAATTATAAATCAATATAACCAATTTCACCCCCCCTTCCCCCTCCCTCCCTCTCCCACCCTCCGAAGACTTCCCTCAGCTCCCCTCTCTGATTTGTTTATACATATTATTCTCTGCATGTTGTAAAGTTGTACATATCATTGTGTTATCTATCATATGTTCTGCTAATTAATTTGTGGATGTTTATTCAAAACCAAGGAGTCCAGATCTAGAGTGGACATTTCCAAAAACAAAAGCTTACACTTAACTAATGCTTCCTCTGCTGGCTACAATGAAAACAGCAGCTATGCCCGGTACATTGTTTATTTTAAAGGATGGGCAGCTAACATAACAGAGTTAACAAATATCTTCTGCTTACATAGAATGGATTTAAAGCAAAACATGGGTTGCTATATGTCTTCTTTTTCCCAGAAGAGGTCCTCCTTTTCAGGGGTTAAATTTCATTCCAGGTGGATTTTTTGAATTTGCCAAAATGTCCAGGTTTTTGCAAGCAGAGCCAGAAAGTGTGCATGCGAGGATCACTCTTAACCTTTTCCTATCTCTATGGCGCTCCCGCATGGTGCATGCTGGGATTGGGCTCATCATCTAATGGCAAAGGCTACTATCTAGACTTCTCCAAGCAGTTGGCCATGCCAGTGTCCAGTAAGCTGCTCATGAGCAGGCTGGAAAGACTCCCTGAGTGGGTCTCATTCTGTCCCCCTTCCCTGCTTTAGGATCTCCCATATACTCTGTGTGCCTCAATGCCAGGATCTCTACCCCACCCTAGTGCATTATCCATTCACCCCAATTAAGCTGACTCTATTTTGCAATATTCGAAAGATCTAAGAAAAAACAGAGAGAGCTTGCAAGTAAAAAGGATCCCCCCAAGTCCTTATTAAATGTTCTTCGTCTAAGGCCAATTGGTATTTGGATAGCTGGTGTGCAGATGAACCAAATCACCTTGTGTACCTCTAAACACAGCTCTTGAATGCACATTCAATGAGAGTTACACAGCTCTCATGCAAGGTCAGGGAAAGCCCCTCCCCCCCCTTTCTTTGTGTGTGGGGGGTGTATGTTGTGTTTTACACATCTTGAAATCTTAGCAGACTAATGAATGTGGCAAAGAAAGTGCTGGGAGTGGGGGTGGGGGGAAAATGTCTGAAAGGAAATGGCTGAAGCACCTGACACCCCATTCCCCCCCCCCAAAAAAAGCTTTGCTCCGTTCCTTTGATCACTAGACTGCTTAGATCTTCATATTGTATTTCTTTTTGTAACTATACCACCTTTAGAAGACATCTGAAGGCAGCCATGTATAGGGAAGTTTTTTAATGTTTATTGTTTTATTATGTTTATTTACCATATTGGACCGAATATCAGCTGCACCCAAATATAAGTCTCACCTTTAAAACTGGAGGGGGGAAAAGAAAAAAAGAAAAAATACCCAAATATAAACCACTCCCTTCCTCGCTGCTCCTGGTACATAGGGGGGGGGGAGCCGCACTGCGTTGCTGGCGGCCTTTCGCCTTCATCGCTCTCCCCCTTCCTGGCCTTGGGGGAGAGGATGGGGGACTACGCACAGGGCAGGCGCCACTTTGCCGCACTCCTGGCGCTGTTTGCTCCGCGCTCCTGGCTGCACACCGTAAGGTCACGAATATAAGTCACACTTTAACTTTTCACAGTTGGAATTTTGGGGTGAAGTGAGGCTTACATTCAGGCCAATATGGTATATGTTGGACGCCACCCAGAGTGGCTGGGGCAACCCAATCAGATGGGAGTGTACAATTATTATTATTATTATTATTATTATTATTATTATTATTATTATTATTGATGTCCCTATTTTCATCAGATAAATGGGGGGGTTATGATGTGTGGGTCCACAGTGCAGGTGCGGCATGGAAGGGGGCGCTCCACGTCCTCTTTTTTGCTCTTCAAAATCCTAAGTCTGAAGAGGGATTTGAGTCAGGAAATAGCTTACACAACCCTGAGCTTCCCTTTCAGCTAGCAGCACTAAAAAGTGTGTGTGCCTACTGTACAATTTGACCTAGTGGAATAAATGGGAGCCTTTTTTTTTTTTTTTTTTTTTGCTTCAATGATAGGTAATTGTAAAATTCTAGCATGGGTCCATCGATACAAATTTGTGTACAACTTGCACATTCTAATTTAGAATTTAAAAAGATTTACAAAACCAAAAGACAAGGCAACTAATTTTGTATCCAGATTGACCAAAATTCAATTAATTTACACCTGACTCCAGATCACCCCAAAAATATTCCTTTATCCCCCAGTTACTTTCCCAACATGTCCTGCTCAAAATTAGTTCCATTTCCCTTCAATTATCTCCATTCATTGCCCTCAAATCAACTCTAGATAAGATCATGTTAAATTGATTTATTCTCACAAATTAATACCTTACCCAATAACCCAGATCACCACCACTCGAGTCAATTTCCTGAGTTTATTTACAGTATAATCTTATATATATATGCTAGTATAGGTAATCTTATATGCTACTCAGAAGTAAGTCCCATTGTGCTTAATGAGTGTTACTTCCAGGCGAAGAGGCATAGGATTCCAGCTTTTTGGTGACTTGAGGTATAGGAAGCTGCCGTCATCCCACATGCAGAAGTAAGGCCCATTAAATTCAGGTATGAGTACAGGACATGACATGTATAGGACTGAACTGCTAATAATAATAATATAAAAAAATGTTTCCCCAAACAGCATTATTCAGCTGAGACTTTTTTAAAGCAATCCATATTAAATTGTTTCTCTATAAAAATATATGAATATTTTAGCAGTTGCTTTTAAAGTCTGTGGGCTGAATGAAGCCCTCAGGCTTTTACAGTTTCGTAAACACTTTCTACATTTAGGAAATTAAACTGAAATCTATGTCAGTTTGATAATGGCATCACTTAAAAGCATAACAGTTAATTAACTAATTAACAACTTAATTAATTTTGCATTTAGCTCACTTCACTTAAATCCCTTGATGAAATTTAATGACGTTGCAGTGTGATTTCTGACTAACTACACAAATTGCGTGATGGGTCATTCCCTTATTTAGAAGATATTTCATGAAATTAAATGACAGAGTTCATTCCTAATGAGTTAACGGCTCAGTTGAGTCTTACACAGGAGCAGTACCCACAGCAAAGAGAACCCCATAGGGCATGAAGAGCTTTGTTTATCCTTCCTCCTCATAGGTGCATGCATAAATACTGCCAGGCCAGGAGTAGGAAGGCTGTGGGGTACTCACTCATTTAGGGAGCATGAGCTCCTTGGCTGGAATGTGCATGCAGATCTCCCATTCCTCACAATGGTCAAACATGGTACCTGCACCTATGCTAACAGGAACTGCAAGGGGTGGAAAGGAGACAAGCAGGAAACATGACTCTGCTATGCCATGCTAAGGCTGAGCCTATGTAGTAGGACATGACTGAGCCCTTCAAAATGGGTTCTTATATTGTTATATGACAATTTGGGGGTGGGTGTCTGTAGCTTTGTTGATTACAGATTTTTTTTTTAATCTGCCAATCTATGTTTACTGAAAATGATATGGTAAGATGTGTTGTCCTTGAAAATATTAATTCTACAGGTGGGGACCCACAACAAAATCTGCATCCCCAGCCCCTAACTGAAGTGTTCCTTTTGAGGGGTGGGGGTGGAAGCAGGTCAGTGAAGGGGGGCCATTAGCTCTGTGCCCTGGGCTGAAGGACCTCTTGGAAGCCTCTGAAAGGCTACTGTGAAAAAAGCGCCTTTGCTGGACTCTAGAGAGACCTTTTGGTCTTTGCAAATTCTGTTTGTATTATGCATCACACACATATACCCATTATAATGATCCCAAGCCTCTATTTTCAAAAGGCTGGTATTAACATTGGCTATTTTCAACTCCTCTGGCATGGAGGTAAATTTTAGAGATGAGTTATTTGAAATTTGAGTTATTTTAGAACTCACAGGTAGATGCTGTCCAAACACAGTGATTTGTTCATTTTGCTTTTGTCAGTGAGTTCTACGGGGGGGGGGGTGGACTTCAGGCTTGGCTGGGGTATGAATATGGCCCTCCAGACCTCTCTATCTGCCTACAGAATGCTCCCCAGGCCACACCAGCATTGTTCCAACAAAGGCTAAAGTTTACTTCCACTCTTAAATCCCAGTGCACACCTGACAACTACCTAAGAGTGCTTTAAAACAACCTGTTTTATTGAGCACTCATCCTGATTTTATTGCAGGGAGATTAAATAGTGCTAGCTATTAATTGAGCATCCATTCTGATTTGTTTGTTGAGGAGGTTAGACAATATTGCATCATAGTGAGTATTATTCCATATTTTCTACTTCATTTCTAAGACATTCCTCAGTGCAAAAATGCTTATTTTTCATGGAAATCAGCTTTAATTGTACAACCTGAATTTGTCAGTATGTGATTGAATCCCAAACAAAAATAGTGACTGTGTGTAAGTGCCCTGAGTCTCACCCATCAGCTGGAACTGAAAGGGGTGGAAAGGGGGCTGTCTGCTGCAATACAATTGGACAGTTCAAGCTCTGTCTTGCATCCCAACAAGTGGCTTTAGGAGAGCTGGCA